>NC_140662.1:0-2665348 GCF_978046115.1 Saccoglossus kowalevskii | reverse complement strand
AGTGGCAAAGTGCTGAAAAGTAGTGGCAATGTACTGAAAATGTGGCAAAGTACTGAAAAGTTGTGGCAAAGTGCTGAAAAGTAGTGGCAAAGTGCTGAAAAGTAGTGGCAAAGTGCTGAAATGTGTGTTAAAGTGCTTAAAAGTATTGGCAAAGTACTGAAAAGTAGTGGCAAAGTGCTGAAAAGTAGTGGCAAAGTACTGAAAAGTTGTGGCAAAGTGCTGAAAAGTAGTGGCATAGTGCAGAAAAGTAGTGGCAAAGTGCTGAAAAGTAGTGGCAATGTACTGAAAAGTGTGGCAAAGTGCTGAAAAGTTGTGTCAAAGTGCTGAAAAGTAGTCGCATAGTGCAGAAAAGTAGTAGCAAAGTGCTGAAAAGTAGTGGCAATGTACTGAAAAGTGTGGCAAAGTACTGAAAAGTTGTGGCAAAGTGCTGAAAAGTAGTGGCAAAGTGCTGAAAAGTAGTGGCAAAGTGTTGAAAAGTAGTTGCAAAGTGTTGAAAAGTAGTTGCAAAGTACTGAAAAGTAGTAGCATAGTGCAGAAAAGTAGTGGCAAAGTGCTGAAAAGTAGTGGCAATGTACTGAAAAGTGTGGCAAAGTGCTGAAAAGTTGTGTCAAAGTGCTGAAAAGTAGTCGCATAGTGCAGAAAAGTAGTGCCAAAGTGCTGAAAAGTAGTGGCAATGTACTGAAAAGTGTGGCAAAGTACTGAAAAGTTGTGGCAAAGTGCTGAAAAGTAGTGGCAAAGTACTGAAAAGTAGTGGCAAAGTGCTGAAAAGTGTGGCAAAGTGCTGAAAAGTAGTGGCAAAGAGCTAAAAAGAAGTGGCAAAGTGCTGAAAAGTAGTGGCAAAGTACTAAAAAGTTGTGGCAAAGTGCTGAAAAGTAGTGGCAAAGTACTGAAAAGTAGTGGCAAAGTGCTGAAAAGTGTGCAAAGTACTGAAAAGTTGTGGCAAAGTGCTGAAAATTACTGGCAAAGTAGTGGGAAAGTACTGAAAAGTTGTGGCAAAGTGCTGAAAAGTAGTGGCAAAGTACTGAAAAGTAGTGGCAAAGTGCTGGAAAGTGTAGCAAAGTACTGAAAAGTACTGGCAAAGTACTGAAAAGTGTGACAAAGTGCTGAAAAGTAGTGGCAAAGTACTGAAAAGTGTGGCAAAGTACTGAAAAGTTTTGGCAAAGTGCTGAAAATAGTGGCAAAGTACTGAAAAGTAGGGAAAAGTGTTGTAAAGTAGTGACAAAGTGCTGAAAAGTGCGGCAAAGTACTGAAAAATTGTGGCATAGTGCTGAAAATAGTGGCAAAGTACTGAAAAGTAGTGGAAAGTGCTGAAAAGTGTGGCAAAGTACTGAAAAGTGTGGCAAAGTACTGAAAAGTGTTGCAAAGTACCGAACAGTTGGGGCAAAGTGCTGAAAAGTAGTGGCAAAGTGCTGAAAAGTAGTGGCAAAGTACTGAAAAGTGTGGCAAAGTGCTGCAAAGTAGTGGAAAAGTGCTGAAAAGTAGTGCAAAGTGTTGAAAAGTAGTGGCAAAGTGCTGAAATGTGTGGCAAAGTGCTGAAAAGTAGTGGCAAAGTAGTGGGAAAGTACTGAAAAGTTGTGGCAAAGTGCTGAAAAGTAATGGCAAAGTACTGAAAAGTAGTGGCAAAGTGCTGAAAAGTGTGGCAAAGTACTGAAAAGTTGAGGCAAAGTGCTGAAAAGTAGTGGCAAAGTGCTGAAAAGTAGTGGCAAAGTGCTAAAAAGTAATGGCAAAGTGCTGAAAAGTAGTGGCAAAGTACTGAAAAGTGTGGCAAAGTGCTGAAAAGTAGTGGAAAAGTGCTGAAAAGTTGTGGCAAAGTGCTGAAAAGTGTGGCAAAGTACTGAAAAGTTGTGGCAAAGTAGTGGCAATGTACTGAAAAGTGTGGCAAAGTACTGAAAAGTTGTGGCAAAGTGCTGAAAAGTAGTGGCATAGTGCAGAAAAGTAGTGGCAAAGTGCTGAAAAGTAGTGGCAATGTACTGAAAAGTGTGGCAAAGTACTGAAAAGTTGTGGCAAAGTGCTGAAAAGTAGTGGCATAGTGCTAAAAACTAGTGGCAAAGTGCTGAAAAGTAGTGGCAATGTACTGAAAATGTGGCAAAGTACTGAAAAGTTGTGGCAAAGTGCTGAAAAGTAGTGGCAAAGTGCTGAAAAGTAGTGGCAAAGTGCTGAAATGTGTGTTAAAGTGCTTAAAAGTATTGGCAAAGTACTGAAAAGTAGTGGCAAAGTGCTGAAAAGTAGTGGCAAAGTACTGAAAAGTTGTGGCAAAGTGCTGAAAAGTAGTGGCAATGTACTGAAAAGTGTGGCAAAGTGCTGAAAAGTTGTGTCAAAGTGCTGAAAAGTAGTGGCAAAGTGTTGAAAAGTAGTTGCAAAGTACTGAAAAGTAGTGGCATAGTGCAGAAAAGTAGTGGCAAAGTGCTGAAAAGTAGTGGCAATGTACTGAAAAGTGTGGCAAAGTGCGGAAAAGTTGTGGCATAGTGTTGAAAATAGTGGCAAAGTACTGAAAAGTAGTGGAAAGTGCTGAAAAGTGTGGCAAAGTACTGAAAAGTAGTGGCAAAGTGCTGAAATGTGTTGCAAAGTACCGAACAGTTGGTGCAAAGTGCTGAAAAGTAGTGGCAAAGTGCTGAAAAGTAGTGGCAAAGTACTGAAAAGTGTGGCAAAGTGCTGAAAAGTAGTGGAAAAGTGCTGAAAAGTAGTGCAAAGTGTTGAAAAGTAGTGGCAAAGTGCTGAAATGTGTGGCAAAGTGCTGAAAAGTAGTGGCAAAGTAGTGGGAAAGTACTGAAAAGTTGTGGCAAAGTGCTGAAAAGTAATGGCAAAGTACTGAAAAGTAGTGGCATAGTGCTGAAAAGTGTGGCAAAGTACTGAAAAGTTGAGGCAAAGTGCTGAAAAGTAGTGGCAAAGTGCTGAAAAGTAGTGGCAAAGTGCTAAAAAGTAGTGGCAAAGTGCTGAAAAGTAGTGGCAAAGTACTGAAAAGTGTGGCAAAGTGCTGAAAAGTAGTGGAAAAGTGCTGAAAAGTTGTGGCAAAGTGCTGAAAAGTGTGGCAAAGTACTGAAAAGTTGTGGCAAAGTAGTGGCAATGTACTGAAAAGTGTGGCAAAGTACTGAAAAGTTGTGGCAAAGTGCTGAAAAGTAGTGGCATAGTGCAGAAAAGTAGTGGCAAAGTGCTGAAAAGTAGTGGCAATGTACTGAAAAGTGTGGCAAAGTACTGAAAAGTTATGGCAAAGTGCTGAAAAGTAGTGGCATAGTGCTAAAAACTAGTGGCAAAGTGCTGAAAAGTAGTGGCAATGTACTGAAAATGTGGCAAAGTACTGAAAAGTTGTGGCAAAGTGCTGAAAAGTAGTGGCAAAGTGCTGAAAAGTAGTGGCAAAGTGCTGAAATGTGTGTTAAAGTGCTTAAAAGTATTGGCAAAGTACTGAAAAGTAGTGGCAAAGTGCTGAAAAGTAGTGGCAAAGTACTGAAAAGTTGTGGCAAAGTGCTGAAAAGTAGTGGCATAGTGCAGAAAAGTAGTGGCAAAGTGCTGAAAAGTAGTGGCAATGTACTGAAAAGTGTGGCAAAGTGCTGAAAAGTTGTGTCAAAGTGCTGAAAAGTAGTCGCATAGTGCAGAAAAGTAGTGGCAAAGTGCTGAAAAGTAGTGGCAATGTACTGAAAAGTGTGGCAAAGTACTGAAAAGTTGTGGCAAAGTGCTGAAAAGTAGTGGCAAAGTGCTGAAAAGTAGTGGCAAAGTGTTGAAAAGTAGTTGCAAAGTGTTGAAAAGTAGTTGCAAAGTACTGAAAAGTAGTGGCATAGTGCAGAAAAGTAGTGGCAAAGTGCTGAAAAGTAGTGGCAATGTACTGAAAAGTGTGGCAAAGTGCTGAAAAGTTGTGTCAAAGTGCTGAAAAGTAGTCGCATAGTGCAGAAAAGTAGTGGCAAAGTGCTGAAAAGTAGTGGCAATGTACTGAAAAGTGTGGCAAAGTACTGAAAAGTTGTGGCAAAGTGCTGAAAAGTAGTGGCAAAGTACTGAAAAGTAGTGGCAAAGTGCTGAAAAGTGTGGCAAAGTGCTGAAAAGTAGTGGCAAAGAGCTAAAAAGAAGTGGCAAAGTGCTGAAAAGTAGTGGCAAAGTACTAAAAAGTTGTGGCAAAGTGCTGAAAAGTAGTGGCAAAGTACTGAAAAGTAGTGGCAAAGTGCTGAAAAGTGTGGCAAAGTACTGAAAAGTTGTGGCAAAGTGCTGAAAATTACTGGCAAAGTAGTGGGAAAGTACTGAAAAGTTGTGGCAAAGTGCTGAAAAGTAGTGGCAAAGTACTGAAAAGTAGTGGCAAAGTGCTGGAAAGTGTAGCAAAGTACTGAAAAGTACTGGCAAAGTACTGAAAAGTGTGACAAAGTGCTGAAAAGTAGTGGCAAAGTACTGAAAAGTGTGGCAAAGTACTGAAAAGTTTTGGCAAAGTGCTGAAAATAGTGGCAAAGTACTGAAAAGTAGGGGAAAAGTGTTGAAAAGTAGTGGCAAAGTGCTGAAAAGTGCGGCAAAGTACTGAAAAATTGTGGCATAGTGCTGAAAATAGTGGCAAAGTACTGAAAAGTAGTGGAAAGTGCTGAAAAGTGTGGCAAAGTACTGAAAAGTGTGGCAAAGTACTGAAAAGTGTTGCAAAGTACCGAACAGTTGGGGCAAAGTGCTGAAAAGTAGTGGCAAAGTGCTGAAAAGTAGTGGCAAAGTACTGAAAAGTGTGGCAAAGTGCTGAAAAGTAGTGGAAAAGTGCTGAAAAGTAGTGCAAAGTGTTGAAAAGTAGTGGCAAAGTGCTGAAATGTGTGGCAAAGTGCTGAAAAGTAGTGGCAAAGTAGTGGGAAAGTACTGAAAAGTTGTGGCAAAGTGCTGAAAAGTAATGGCAAAGTACTGAAAAGTAGTGGCAAAGTGCTGAAAAGTGTGGCAAAGTACTGAAAAGTTGAGGCAAAGTGCTGAAAAGTAGTGGCAAAGTGCTGAAAAGTAGTGGCAAAGTGCTAAAAAGTAGTGGCAAAGTGCTGAAAAGTAGTGGCAAAGTACTGAAAAGTGTGGCAAAGTGCTGAAAAGTAGTGGAAAAGTGCTGAAAAGTTGTGGCAAAGTGCTGAAAAGTGTGGCAAAGTACTGAAAAGTTGTGGCAAAGTAGTGGCAATGTACTGAAAAGTGTGGCAAAGTACTGAAAAGTTGTGGCAAAGTGCTGAAAAGTAGTGGCATAGTGCAGAAAAGTAGTGGCAAAGTGCTGAAAAGTAGTGGCAATGTACTGAAAAGTGTGGCAAAGTACTGAAAAGTTGTGGCAAAGTGCTGAAAAGTAGTGGCATAGTGCTAAAAACTAGTGGCAAAGTGCTGAAAAGTAGTGGCAATGTACTGAAAATGTGGCAAAGTACTGAAAAGTTGTGGCAAAGTGCTGAAAAGTAGTGGCAAAGTGCTGAAAAGTAGTGGCAAAGTGCTGAAATGTGTGTTAAAGTGCTTAAAAGTATTGGCAAAGTACTGAAAAGTAGTGGCAAAGTGCTGAAAAGTAGTGGCAAAGTACTGAAAAGTTGTGGCAAAGTGCTGAAAAGTAGTGGCAATGTACTGAAAAGTGTGGCAAAGTGCTGAAAAGTTGTGTCAAAGTGCTGAAAAGTAGTGGCAAAGTGTTGAAAAGTAGTTGCAAAGTACTGAAAAGTAGTGGCATAGTGCAGAAAAGTGGTGGCAAAGTGCTGAAAAGTAGTGGCAATGTACTGAAAAGTGTGGCAAAGTGCGGAAAAGTTGTGGCAAAGTGCTGAAAAGTAGTGGCAAAGGGCTGAAAAGTAGTGGCAAAGTGCTGAAAAGTAGTTGCAAAGTACTGAAAAGTAGTGGCAAAGTGCTGAAAAGTAGGGGCAAAGTAGTGGCAAAGTACTGAAAAGTTGTGGCAAAGTGCTGACAAGTAGTGGCAAAGTACTGAAAAGTAGTGGCAAAGTGCTGAAAAGTAGTTGCAAAGTACTGAAAAGTAGTGGCAAAGTGCTGAAAAGTAGGGGCAAAGTACTGAAAAGTTGTGGCAAAGTGCTGACAAGTAGTGGCAATGTACTGAAAAGTGTGGCAAAGTGCGGAAAAGTTGTGTCAAAGTGCTGAAAAGTAGTCGCATAGTGCAGAAAAGTAGTGGCAAAGTGCTGAAAAGTAGTGGCAATGTACTGAAAAGTGTGGCAAAGTACTGAAAGTTGTGGCAAAAGTGCTGAAAAGTAGTGGCAAAGTGCTGAAAAGTAGTGGCAAAGTGCTGAAAAGTAGTTGCAAAGTACTGAAAAGTAGTGGCAAAGTGCTGAAAAGTAGGGGCAAAGTAGTGGCAAAGTACTGAAAAGTTGTGGCAAAGTGCTGACAAGTAGTGGCAAAGTACTGAAAAGTAGTGGCAAAGTGCTGAAAAGTGTGGCAAAGTACTGAAAAATTGTGGCAAAGTGCTGAAAAGTACTGGCAAAATGCTGAAAAGTAGTGGCAAAGTGCTGAAATGTGTGTTAAAGTGCTGAAAAGTTGGAGCAAAGTAGTGGCAAAGTACTGAAAAGTTGTGGCAAAGTGCTGAAAAGTAGTGGCAAAGTACTGAAAAGTAGTGGCAAAGTGCTGAAAAGTGTGGCAAAGTACTGAAAAGTTGTGGCAAAGTGCTGAAAAGTACTGGCAATATGGCTGAAAAATAGTGGCAAAGTGCTAAAAAGTAGTGGCAAAGTGCTGAAAAGTACTGGCAAAGTGCTGAAAAATAGTGGCAAAGTGCTAAAAAGTAGTGGCAAAGTGCTGAAAAGTTGTGGCAAAGTGCTGAAAATTGTGGCAAAGTACTGAAAAGTTGTGGCAAAGTAGTGGCAATGTACTGAAAAGTGTGGCAAAGTACTGAAAAGTTGTGGCAAAGTGCTGAAAAGTAGTGGCATAGAGCAGAAAAGTAGTGGCAAAGTGCTGAAAAGTAGTGGCAATGTACTGAAAAGTGTGGCAAAGTACTGAAAAGTTGTGGCAAAGTGCTGAAAAGTAGTGGCAAAGTGCTGAAAAGTAGTGGCAAAGTGCTGAAAAGTAGTGGCAAAGTGCTGAAAAGTGTGGCAGAGTACTGAAATGTTGTGGCAAGAGCGGAAAAGTATTCGCATAGTGCTAAAAACTAGTGGCAAAGTGCTAAAAAGTAGTGGCAATGTACTGACTGAAAAATGTGGCAAAGTACTGAAAAGTTGTGGCAAAGTGCTGAAAAGTAGTGCAGCAAAGTGCTGAAAGTACTGGCAAGTGCTGAAAAGTACTGGCAAAGTAGGGGGAAAGTACTGAAAAGTTGTGGCAAAGTGCTGAAAAGTAGTGGCAAAGTACAGAAAAGTAGTGGCAAAGTGCTGAAAAGTGTGGCAAAGTACTGAAAAGTCCTGGCAAAGTACTGAAAAGTGTGACAAAGTGCTGAAAAGTGGTGGCAAACTATTGAAAAGTGTGGCAAAGTACTGAAAAGTTGTGGCAAAGTGCTGAAAAGTGTGGCAAAGTACTGAAAAGTACTGGCAAAGTACTGAAAGTGTGACAAAGTGCTGAAAAGTTGTGGCAAAGTGCTGAAAAGTGTGGCAAAGTACTGAAAAGTTGTGGCAAAGTAGTGGCAATGTACTGAAAAGTGTGGCAAAGTACTGAAAAGTTGTGGCAAAGTGCTGGAAAAGTAGTGGCATAGTGCAGAAAAGTAGTGGTAAAGTGCTGAAAAGTAGTGGCAATGTACTGAAAAGTGTGGCAAAGTGCTGAAAAGTTGTGTCAAAGTGCAGAAAAGTAGTCGCATAGTGCAGAAAAGTAGTGGCAAAGTGCTGAAAGTAGTGGCAATGTACTGAAAAGTGTGGCAAAGTACTGAAAAGTTGTGGCAAAGTGCTGAAAAGTAGTGGCAAAGTACTGAAAAGTGTGGCAAAGTGCTGTAAGTAGTGGAAAAGTGCTGAAAAGTGTTGAAAAGTAGTGGCAAAGTAGTGGGAAAGTACTGAAAAGTAGTGGCAAAGTACTGAAAATTAGTGGCAAAGTGCTGAAAATTGTGGCAAAGTACTGAAAAGTCCTGGCAAAGTACTGAAAACTGTGACAAAGTGCTGAAAAGTAGTGGCAAAGTATTGAAAAGTGTGGCAAAGTACTGAAAAGTTGTGGCAAAGAGCTGAAAAGTGTGGCAAAGTGCTGAAAGTTGTGTCAAAGTGCTGAAAAGTAGTCGCATAGTGCAGAAAAGTAGTGGCAAAGTGCTGAAAAGTAGTGGCAATGTACTGAAAAGTGTGGCAAATTACTGAAAAGTTGTGGCAATGTGCTGAAAAAGTAGTGGCAAAGTGCTGAAAGTAGTGGCAAAGTGCTGAAAGTAGTGGCAAAGTGCTGAAAAGTAGTGGCAAGGTGCTGAAAAGTAGGGGCAAAGTAGTGGCAAAGTACTGAAAAGTTGTGGCAAAGTGCTGAAAAGTAGTGGCAAAGTACTGAAAAGTAGTGGCAAAGTGCTGAAAAAGTGTGGCAAAGTACTGAAAAAATTGTGGCAAAGTGCTGAAAAGTACTGGCAAAGTGCTGAAAAGTAGTGGCAAAGTGTTCAAATGTGTGTTAAAGTGCTGAAAAGTTGGGGCAAAGTAGTGGCAAAGTACTGGAAAAGTTGTGGCAAAGTACTGAAAAGTAGTGGCAAAGTGCTGAAAAAATGTGGCAAAGTACTGAAAAGTTGTGGCAAAGTGCTGAAAAGTGTGGCAAAGTGCTAAAAAGTAGTGGCAAAGTGCTGAAAAGTAGTGGCAATGTACTGAAAATGTGGCAAAGTACTGAAAAGTGTGACAAAGTGCTGAAAAGTTGTGGCAAAGTGCTGAAAAGTGTGGCAAAGTACTGAAAAGTTGTGGCAAAGTAGTGGCAATGTACTGAAAAGTGTGGCAAAGTACTGAAAAGTAGTGGCAAAGTACTGAAAAGTAGTGGCATTGTGCAGAAAAGTAGTGGTAAAGTGCTGAAAAGTAGTGGCAATGTACTGAAAAGTGTGGCAAAGTGCTGAAAAGTTGTGTCAAAGTGCTGAAAAGTAGTCGCATAGTGCAGAAAAGTAGTGGCAAAGTGCTGAAAAGTAGTGGCAATGTACTGAAAAGTGTGGCAAAGTACTGAAAAGTTGTGGCAAAGTGCTGAAAAGTAGTCGCATAGTGCAGAAAAGTAGTGGCAAAGTACTGATAAGTAGTGGCAATGTACTGAAAAGTGTGGCAAAGTACTGAAAAGTTGTGGCAAAGTGCTGAAAGTAGTGGCAAAGTGTTGAAAAGTAGTGGCAAAGTGCTGAAAAGTAGTTGCAAAGTGCTGAAAAGTAGTGGCAAAGTACTGAAAAGTAGTGGCAAAGTGCTGAAAAAGTGTGGCAAAGTACTGAAAAATTGTGGCAAATTGCTGAAAAGTACTGGCAAAATGCTGAAAAGTAGTGGCAAAGAGCTGAAATGTGTGTTAAAGTGCTGAAAAGTTGAAGCAAAGTAGTGGCAAAGTATTGAAAAGTTGTGGCAAAGTGCTGAAAAGTAGTGGCAAAGTACTGAAAAGTAGTGGCAAAAGTGCTGAAAAGTGTGGCAAAGTACTGAAAAGTTGTGGCAAAGTGCTGAAAAGTACTGGCAAAGTGCTGAAAAATAGTGGCAATGTACTGAAAAGTGTGGCAAAGTACTGAAAAGTTGTGGCAAAGTGCTGAAAGTAGTGGCATAGTGCAGAAAAGTAGTGGCAAAGTGCTGAAAAGTAGAGGCAAAGTACTGAAAAGTAGTGGCAAAGTGCTGAAAAGTGTGGCAAAGTACTGAAAAGTTGTGGCAAAGTGCTGAAAATTACTGGCAAAGTGCTGAAAAGTAGTGGCAAAGTGCTAAAAAGTTGTGGCAAAGTGCTGAAAAAGTAGTGGCAAAGTGCTGAAAAGTACTGGCAAAGTGCTGAAAAGTAGTGGCAAAGTGCTGAAATGTGTGTTAAAGTGCTGAAAAGTTGGGACAAAGTAGTGGCAAAGTACTGAAAAGTTGTGGCAAAGTGCTGAAAAGTAGTGGCAAAGTACTGAAAAGTAGTGGCAAAGTGCTGAAAAAATGTGGCAAAGTACTGAAAAGTTGTGGCAAAGTGCTGAAATGTGTGGCAAAGTGCTAAAAAGTAGTGGCAAAGTGCTGAAAAGTAGTGGCAAAGTACTGAAAAGTGTGGCAAAGTGCTGAAAAGTAGTGGAAAAGTGCTGAAAAGTTGTGGCAAAGTGCTGAAAAGTGTGGCAAAGTACTGAAAAGTTGTGGCAAAGTAGTGGCAATGTACTGAAAAGTGTGGCAAAGTACTGAAAAGTTGTGGCAAAGTGCTGAAAAGTAGTGGCATAGTGCAGAAAAGTAGTGGCAAAGTACTGAAAAGTTGTGGCAAAGTGCTGAAAAGTAGTGGCAAAGTACTGAAAAGTAGTGGCAAAGTGCTGAAAAGTGTGGCAAAGTACTGAAAAATTGTGGCAAAGTGCTGAAAAGTACTGGCAAAGTGCTGAAAAGTAGTGGCAAAGTGCTGAAATGTGTGTTAAAGTGCTGAAAAGTTGGGGCAAAGTAGTGGCAAAGTACTGAAAAGTTGTGGCAAAGTGATGAAAAGTAGTGGCAAAGTACTGAAAAGTAGTGGCAAATTGCTGAAAATGTGGCAAAGTACTGAAAAGTTGTGGCAAAGTGCTGAAAAGTGTGGCAAAGTGCTAAAAAGTAGTGGCAAAGTGCTGAAAAGTAGTGGCAAAGTACTGAAAAGTGTGGCAAAGTGCTGAAAAGTAGTGGAAAAAGTGCTGAAAAGTTGTGGCAAAGTGCTGAAAGTGTGGCAAAGTACTGAAAAGTTGTGGCAAAGTAGTGGCAATGTAATGAAAAGTGTGGCAAAGTACTGAAAGTTGTGGCAAAGTGCTGAAAAGTAGTGGCATAGTGCAGAAAAGTAGTGGCAAAGTGCTGAAAAGTAGTGGCAAAGTGCTGAAAAGTACTGGCAAAGTGCTGAAAAGTAGTGGCAAAGTGCTGAAATGTGTGGCAAAGTACTGAAAAGTTGTAGCAAAGAGCTGAAAAGTAGTCGCATAGTGCTAAAAACTATGGCAAAGTGCTGAAAAGTAGTGGCAATGTACTGAAAATGTGGCAAAGTACTGAAAAGTGTGACAAAGTGCTGAAAGTGTGGCAAAGTGCTGAAAAGTGTGGCAAAGTACTGAAAGTTGTGGCAAAGTAGTGGCAATGTACTGAAAAGTGTGGCAAAGTACTGAAAAGTTGTGGCAAAGTGCTGAAAAGTAGTGGCAAAGTACTGAAAAGTAGTGGCAAAGTGCTGAAAAATGTGGCAAAGTACTGAAAAGTTGTGGCAAAGTGCTGAAATGTGTGGCAAAGTGCTAAAAGTAGTGGGCAAAGTGCTGAAAAGTAGTGGCAAAGTACTGAAAAGTGTGGCAAAGTGCTGAAAGTAGTGAAAAGTGCTGAAAAGTTTGTGGCAAAGTGCTGAAAAGTGTGGCAAAGTACTGAAAAGTTGTGGCAAAGTAGTGGCAATGTACTGAAAAGTGTGGCAAAGTACTGAAAAGTTGTGGCAAAGTGCTGAAAAGTAGTGGCATAGTGCAGAAAAGTAGTGGCAAAGTACTGAAAAGTTGTGGCAAAGTGCTGAAAAGTAGTGGCAAAGTACTGAAAAAGTAGTGCAAAGTGCTGAAAGTGTGGCAAAGTACTGAAAAATTGTGGCAAAGTGCTGAAAAGTACTGGCAAAGTGCTGAAAAGTAGTGGCAAAGTGCTGAAATGTGTGTTAAAGTGCTGAAAAGTTGGGGCAAAGTAGTGGCAAAGTACTGAAAAGTTGTGGCAAAGTGATGAAAAGTAGTGGCAAAGTACTGAAAAGTAGTGGCAAATTGCTGAAAAATGTGGCAAAGTACTGAAAAGTTGTGGCAAAGTGCTGAAAAGTGTGGCAAAGTGCTAAAAAGTAGTGGCAAAGTGCTGAAAAGTAGTGGCAAAGTACTGAAAAGTGTGGCAAAGTGCTGAAAAGTAGTGGAAAAGTGCTGAAAAGTTGTGGCAAAGTGCTGAAAAGTGTGGCAAGTACTGAAAAGTTGTGGCAAAGTAGTGGCAATGTAATGAAAAGTGTGGCAAAGTACTGAAAAGTTGTGGCAAAGTGCTGAAAAGTAGTGGCATAGTGCAGAAAAGTAGTGGCAAAGTGCTGAAAAGTAGTGGCAAAGTGCTGAAAAGTACTGGCAAAGTGCTGAAAAGTAGTGGCAAAGTGCTGAAATGTGTGGCAAAGTACTGAAAAGTTGTAGCAAAGAGCTGAAAAGTAGTCGCATAGTGCTAAAAACTAGTGGCAAAGTGCTGAAAAGTAGTGGCAATGTACTGAAATGTGGCAAAGTACTGAAAAGTGTGACAAAGTGCTTAAAGTTGTGGCAAAGTGCTGAAAAGTGTGGCAAAAGTACTGAAAAGTTGTGGCAAAGTAGTGGCAATGTACTGAAAAGTGTGGCAAAGTACTGAAAAGTTGTGGCAAAGTGCTGAAAAGTAGTGGCATAATGCAGAAAAGTAGTGGTAAAGTGCTGAAAAGTAGTGGCAATGTACTGAAAAGTGTGGCAAAGTGCTGAAAAGTTGTGTCAAAGTGCTGAAAAGTAGTCGCATAGTGCAGAAAAGTAGTGGCAACGTGCTGAAAAGTAGTGGCAATGTACTGAAAAGTGTGGCAAAGTACTGAAAAGTTGTGGCAAAATGCTGAAAAGTAGTCGCATAGTGCAGAAAAGTAGTGGCAAAGTACTGACAAGTAGTGGCAATGTACTGAAAAGTGTGGCAAAGTACTGAAAAGTTGTGGCAAAGTGCTGAAAAGTAGTGGCAAAGTGCTGAAAAGTAGTGGCAAAGTGCTGAAAAGTAGTTGCAAAGTACTGAAAAGTAGTGGCAAAGTGCTGAAAAGTACTGGCAAAATGCTGAAAAGTAGTGGAAAAGTGCTGAAAAGTTGTGGCAAAGTGCTGAAAAGTGTGGCAAAGTACTGAAAAGTTGTGGCAAAGTAGTGGCAATGTAATGAAAAGTGTGGCAAAGTACTGAAAAGTTGTGGCAAAGTGCTGAAAAGTAGTGGCATAGTGCAGAAAAGTAGTGGCAAAGTGCTGAAAAGTAGTGGCAATGTACTGAAAAGTGTGGCAAAGTACTGAAAAGTTGTGGCAAAGTACTGAAAAGTAGTGGCAAAGTGCTGAAAAGTACTGGCAAAGTGCTGAAAAGTTGTGGCAAAGTGCTGAAATGTGTGGCAAAGTACTGAAAAGTTGTAGCAAAGAGCTGAAAAGTAGTCGCATAGTGCTAAAAACTAGTGGCAAAGTGCTGAAAAGTAGTGGCAATGTACTGAAAATGTGGCAAAGTACTGAAAAGTGTGACAAAGTGCTGAAAAGTTGTGGCAAAGTGCTGAAAAGTGTGGCAAAGTACTGAAAAGTTGTGGCAAAGTAGTGGCAATGTACTGAAAAGTGTGGCAAAGTACTGAAAAGTTGTGGCAAAGTGCTGAAAAGTAGAGGCATAGTGCAGAAAAGTAGTGGTAAAGTGCTGAGAAGTAGTGGCAATGTACTGAAAAGTGTGGCAAAGTGCTGAAAAGTTGTGTCAAAGTGCTGAAAAGTAGTCGCATAGTGCAGAAAAGTAGTGGCAAAGTGCTGAAAAGTAGTGGCAATGTACTGAAAAGTGTGGCAAAGTACTGAAAAGTTGTGGCAAAGTGCTGAAAAGTAGTCGCATAGTGCAGAAAAGTAGTGGCAAAGTACTGACAAGTAGTGGCAATGTACTGAAAAGTGTGGCAAAGTACTGAAAAGTTGTGGCAAAGTGCTGAAAAGTAGTGGCAAAGTGTTGAAAAGTAGTGGCAAAGTGCTGAAAAGTAGTTGCAAAGTGCTGAAAAGTAGTGGCAAAGTACTGAAAAGTAGTGGCAAAGTGCTGAAAAGTGTGGCAAAGTACTGAAAAATTGTGGCAAATTGCTGAAAAGTACTGGCAAAATGCTGAAAAGTAGTGGCAAAGAGCTGAAATGTGTGTTAAAGTGCTGAAAAGTTGAAGCAATGTAGTGGCAAAGTACTGACAAGTTGTGGCAAAGTGCTGAAAAGTAGTGGCAAAGTACTGAAAAGTAGTGGCAAAGTGCTGAAAAGTGTGGCAAAGTACTGAAAAGTTGTGGCAAAGTGCTGAAAAGTACTGGCAAAGTACTGAAAAGTAGTGGCAAAGTGCTGAAAAGTGTGGCAAAGTACTGAAAAGTTGTGGCAAAGTGCTGAAAATTACTGGCAAAGTAGTGGGAAAGTACTGAAAAGTTGTGGCAAAGTGCTGAAAAGTAGTGGCAAAGTACTGAAAATGTGGCAAAGTACTGAAAAGTGTGACAAAGTGCTGAAAAGTTGTGGCAAAGTGCTGAAAAGTGTGGCAAAGTACTGAAAAGTTGTGGCAAAGTAGTGGCAATGTACTGAAAAGTGTGGCAAAGTACTGAAAAGTTGTGGCAAAGTGCTGAAAAGTAGTGGCATAATGCAGAAAAGTAGTGGTAAAGTGCTGAAAAGTAGTGGCAATGTACTGAAAAGTGTGGCAAAGTGCTGAAAAGTTGTGTCAAAGTGCTGAAAAGTAGTCGCATAGTGCAGAAAAGTAGTGGCAACGTGCTGAAAAGTAGTGGCAATGTACTGAAAAGTGTGGCAAAGTACTGAAAAGTTGTGGCAAAATGCTGAAAAGTAGTCGCATAGTGCAGAAAAGTAGTGGCAAAGTACTGACAAGTAGTGGCAATGTACTGAAAAGTGTGGCAAAGTACTGAAAAGTTGTGGCAAAGTGCTGAAAAGTAATGGCAAAGTGCTGAAAAGTAGTGGCAAAGTGCTGAAAAGTAGTTGCAAAGTACTGAAAAGTAGTGGCAAAGTGCTGAAAAGTACTGGCAAAATGCTGAAAAGTAGTGGAAAAGTGCTGAAAAGTTGTGGCAAAGTGCTGAAAAGTGTGGCAAAGTACTGAAAAGTTGTGGCAAAGTAGTGGCAATGTAATGAAAAGTGTGGCAAAGTACTGAAAAGTTGTGGCAAAGTGCTGAAAAGTAGTGGCATAGTGCAGAAAAGTAGTGGCAAAGTGCTGAAAAGTAGTGGCAATGTACTGAAAAGTGTGGCAAAGTACTGAAAAGTTGTGGCAAAGTACTGAAAAGTAGTGGCAAAGTGCTGAAAAGTACTGGCAAAGTGCTGAAAAGTTGTGGCAAAGTGCTGAAATGTGTGGCAAAGTACTGAAAAGTTGTAGCAAAGAGCTGAAAAGTAGTCGCATAGTGCTAAAAACTAGTGGCAAAGTGCTGAAAAGTAGTGGCAATGTACTGAAAATGTGGCAAAGTACTGAAAAGTGTGACAAAGTGCTGAAAAGTTGTGGCAAAGTGCTGAAAAGTGTGGCAAAGTACTGAAAAGTTGTGGCAAAGTAGTGGCAATGTACTGAAAAGTGTGGCAAAGTACTGAAAAGTTGTGGCAAAGTGCTGAAAAGTAGAGGCATAGTGCAGAAAAGTAGTGGTAAAGTGCTGAAAAGTAGTGGCAATGTACTGAAAAGTGTGGCAAAGTGCTGAAAAGTTGTGTCAAAGTGCTGAAAAGTAGTCGCATAGTGCAGAAAAGTAGTGGCAAAGTGCTGAAAAGTAGTGGCAATGTACTGAAAAGTGTGGCAAAGTACTGAAAAGTTGTGGCAAAGTGCTGAAAAGTAGTCGCATAGTGCAGAAAAGTAGTGGCAAAGTACTGACAAGTAGTGGCAATGTACTGAAAAGTGTGGCAAAGTACTGAAAAGTTGTGGCAAAGTGCTGAAAAGTAGTGGCAAAGTGTTGAAAAGTAGTGGCAAAGTGCTGAAAAGTAGTTGCAAAGTGCTGAAAAGTAGTGGCAAAGTACTGAAAAGTAGTGGCAAAGTGCTGAAAAGTGTGGCAAAGTACTGAAAAATTGTGGCAAATTGATGAAAAGTACTGGCAAAATGCTGAAAAGTAGTGGCAAAGAGCTGAAATGTGTGTTAAAGTGCTGAAAAGTTGAAGCAAAGTAGTGGCAAAGTACTGACAAGTTGTGGCAAAGTGCTGAAAAGTAGTGGCAAAGTACTGAAAAGTAGTGGCAAAGTGCTGAAAAGTGTGGCAAAGTACTGAAAAGTTGTGGCAAAGTGCTGAAAAGTACTGGCAAAGTGCTGAAAAATAGTGGCAATGTACTGAAAAGTGTGGCAAAGTACTGAAAAGTTGTGGCAAAGTGCTGAAAAGTAGTGGCATAGTGCAGAAAAGTAGTGGCAAAGTGCTGAAAAGTAGAGGCATAGTGCAGAAAAGTAGTGGTAAAGTGCTGAGAAGTAGTGGCAATGTACTGAAAAGTGTGGCAAAGTGCTGAAAAGTTGTGTCAAAGTGCTGAAAAGTAGTCGCATAGTGCAGAAAAGTAGTGGCAAAGTGCTGAAAAGTAGTGGCAATGTACTGAAAAGTGTGGCAAAGTACTGAAAAGTTGTGGCAAAGTGCTGAAAAGTAGTCGCATAGTGCAGAAAAGTAGTGGCAAAGTACTGACAAGTAGTGGCAATGTACTGAAAAGTGTGGCAAAGTACTGAAAAGTTGTGGCAAAGTGCTGAAAAGTAGTGGCAAAGTGTTGAAAAGTAGTGGCAAAGTGCTGAAAAGTAGTTGCAAAGTGCTGAAAAGTAGTGGCAAAGTACTGAAAAGTAGTGGCAAAGTGCTGAAAAGTGTGGCAAAGTACTGAAAAATTGTGGCAAATTGCTGAAAAGTACTGGCAAAATGCTGAAAAGTAGTGGCAAAGAGCTGAAATGTGTGTTAAAGTGCTGAAAAGTTGAAGCAATGTAGTGGCAAAGTACTGACAAGTTGTGGCAAAGTGCTGAAAAGTAGTGGCAAAGTACTGAAAAGTAGTGGCAAAGTGCTGAAAAGTGTGGCAAAGTACTGAAAAGTTGTGGCAAAGTGCTGAAAAGTACTGGCAAAGTACTGAAAAGTAGTGGCAAAGTGCTGAAAAGTGTGGCAAAGTACTGAAAAGTTGTGGCAAAGTGCTGAAAATTACTGGCAAAGTAGTGGGAAAGTACTGAAAAGTTGTGGCAAAGTGCTGAAAAGTAGTGGCAAAGTACTGAAAATGTGGCAAAGTACTGAAAAGTGTGACAAAGTGCTGAAAAGTTGTGGCAAAGTGCTGAAAAGTGTGGCAAAGTACTGAAAAGTTGTGGCAAAGTAGTGGCAATGTACTGAAAAGTGTGGCAAAGTACTGAAAAGTTGTGGCAAAGTGCTGAAAAGTAGTGGCATAATGCAGAAAAGTAGTGGTAAAGTGCTGAAAAGTAGTGGCAATGTACTGAAAAGTGTGGCAAAGTGCTGAAAAGTTGTGTCAAAGTGCTGAAAAGTAGTCGCATAGTGCAGAAAAGTAGTGGCAACGTGCTGAAAAGTAGTGGCAATGTACTGAAAAGTGTGGCAAAGTACTGAAAAGTTGTGGCAAAATGCTGAAAAGTAGTCGCATAGTGCAGAAAAGTAGTGGCAAAGTACTGACAAGTAGTGGCAATGTACTGAAAAGTGTGGCAAAGTACTGAAAAGTTGTGGCAAAGTGCTGAAAAGTAGTGGCAAAGTGCTGAAAAGTAGTGGCAAAGTGCTGAAAAGTAGTTGCAAAGTACTGAAAAGTAGTGGCAAAGTGCTGAAAAGTACTGGCAAAATGCTGAAAAGTAGTGGAAAAGTGCTGAAAAGTTGTGGCAAAGTGCTGAAAAGTGTGGCAAAGTACTGAAAAGTTGTGGCAAAGTAGTGGCAATGTAATGAAAAGTGTGGCAAAGTACTGAAAAGTTGTGGCAAAGTGCTGAAAAGTAGTGGCATAGTGCAGAAAAGTAGTGGCAAAGTGCTGAAAAGTAGTGGCAATGTACTGAAAAGTGTGGCAAAGTACTGAAAAGTTGTGGCAAAGTACTGAAAAGTAGTGGCAAAGTGCTGAAAAGTACTGGCAAAGTGCTGAAAAGTTGTGGCAAAGTGCTGAAATGTGTGGCAAAGTACTGAAAAGTTGTAGCAAAGAGCTGAAAAGTAGTCGCATAGTGCTAAAAACTAGTGGCAAAGTGCTGAAAAGTAGTGGCAATGTACTGAAAATGTGGCAAAGTACTGAAAAGTGTGACAAAGTGCTGAAAAGTTGTGGCAAAGTGCTGAAAAGTGTGGCAAAGTACTGAAAAGTTGTGGCAAAGTAGTGGCAATGTACTGAAAAGTGTGGCAAAGTACTGAAAAGTTGTGGCAAAGTGCTGAAAAGTAGAGGCATAGTGCAGAAAAGTAGTGGTAAAGTGCTGAAAAGTAGTGGCAATGTACTGAAAAGTGTGGCAAAGTGCTGAAAAGTTGTGTCAAAGTGCTGAAAAGTAGTCGCATAGTGCAGAAAAGTAGTGGCAAAGTGCTGAAAAGTAGTGGCAATGTACTGAAAAGTGTGGCAAAGTACTGAAAAGTTGTGGCAAAGTGCTGAAAAGTAGTCGCATAGTGCAGAAAAGTAGTGGCAAAGTACTGACAAGTAGTGGCAATGTACTGAAAAGTGTGGCAAAGTACTGAAAAGTTGTGGCAAAGTGCTGAAAAGTAGTGGCAAAGTGTTGAAAAGTAGTGGCAAAGTGCTGAAAAGTAGTTGCAAAGTGCTGAAAAGTAGTGGCAAAGTACTGAAAAGTAGTGGCAAAGTGCTGAAAAGTGTGGCAAAGTACTGAAAAATTGTGGCAAATTGCTGAAAAGTACTGGCAAAATGCTGAAAAGTAGTGGCAAAGAGCTGAAATGTGTGTTAAAGTGCTGAAAAGTTGAAGCAAAGTAGTGGCAAAGAACTGACAAGTTGTGGCAAAGTGCTGAAAAGTAGTGGCAAAGTACTGAAAAGTAGTGGCAAAGTGCTGAAAAGTGTGGCAAAGTACTGAAAAGTTGTGGCAAAGTGCTGAAAAGTACTGGCAAAGTGCTGAAAAATAGTGGCAATGTACTGAAAAGTGTGGCAAAGTACTGAAAAGTTGTGGCAAAGTGCTGAAAAATAGTGGCATAGTGCAGAAAAGTAGTGGCAAAGTGCTGAAAAGTAGAGGCAAAGTACTGAAAAGTAGTGGCAAAGTGCTGAAAAGTGTGGCAAAGTACTGAAAAGTTGTGGCAAAGTGCTGAAAATTACTGGCAAAGTGCTGAAAAGTAGTGACAAAGTGCTGAAAAGTACTGGCAAAGTGCTGAAAAGTAGTGGCAAAGTGCTGAAAAGTACTGGCAAAGTGCTGAAAAGTAGTGGCAAAGTGCTGAAATGTGTGTTAAAGTGCTGAAAAGTTGGGACAAAGTAGTGGCAAAGTACTGAAAAGTTGTGGCAAAGTGCTGAAAAGTAGTGGCAAAGTACTGAAAAGTAGTGGCAAAGTGCTGAAAAATGTGGCAAAGTACTGAAAAGTTGTGGCAAAGTGCTGAAATGTGTGGCAAAGTGCTAAAAAGTAGTGGCAAAGTGCTGAAAAGTAGTGGCAAAGTACTGAAAAGTGTGGCAAAGTGCTGAAAAGTAGTGGAAAAGTGCTGAAAAGTTGTGGCAAAGTGCTGAAAAGTGTGGCAAAGTACTGAAAAGTTGTGGCAAAGTAGTGGCAATGTACTGAAAAGTGTGGCAAAGTACTGAAAAGTTGTGGCAAAGTGCTGAAAAGTAGTGGCATAGTGCAGAAAAGTAGAGGCAAAGTACTGAAAAGTTGTGGCAAAGTGCTGAAAAGTAGTGGCAAAGTACTGAAAAGTAGTGGCAAAGTGCTGAAAAGTGTGGCAAAGTACTGAAAAATTGTGGCAAAGTGCTGAAAAGTACTGGCAAAGTGCTGAAAAGTAGTGGCAAAGTGCTGAAATGTGTGTTAAAGTGCTGAAAAGTTGGGGCAAAGTAGTGGCAAAGTACTGAAAAGTTGTGGCAAAGTGATGAAAAGTAGTGGCAAAGTACTGAAAAGTAGTGTAAAATTGCTGAAAAATGTGGCAAAGTACTGAAAAGTTGTGGCAAAGTGCTGAAAAGTGTGGCAAAGTGCTAAAAAGTAGTGGCAAAGTGCTGAAAAGTAGTGGCAAAGTACTGAAAAGTGTGGCAAAGTGCTGAAAAGTAGTGGAAAAGTGCTGAAAAGTTGTGGCAAAGTGCTGAAAAGTGTGGCAAAGTACTGAAAAGTTGTGGCAAAGTAGTGGCAATGTAATGAAAAGTGTGGCAAAGTACTGAAAAGTTGTGGCAAAGTGCTGAAAAGTAGTGGCATAGTGCAGAAAAGTAGTGGCAAAGTGCTGAAAAGTAGTGGCAATGTACTGAAAAGTGTGGCAAAGTACTGAAAAGTTGTGGCAAAGTACTGAAAAGTAGTGGCAAAGTGCTGAAAAGTACTGGCAAAGTGCTGAAAAGTAGTGGCAAAGTGCTGAAATGTGTGGCAAAGTACTGAAAAGTTGTAGCAAAGAGCTGAAAAGTAGTCGCATAGTGCTAAAAACTAGTGGCAAAGTGCTGAAAAGTAGTGGCAATGTACTGAAAATGTGGCAAAGTACTGAAAAGTGTGACAAAGTGCTGAAAAGTTGTGGCAAAGTGCTGAAAAGTGTGGCAAAGTACTGAAAAGTTGTGGCAAAGTAGTGGCAATGTACTGAAAAGTGTGGCAAAGTACTGAAAAGTTGTGGCAAAGTGCTGAAAAGTAGTGGCATAGTGCAGAAAAGTAGTGGTAAAGTGCTGAAAAGTAGTGGCAATGTACTGAAAAGTGTGGCAAAGTGCTGAAAAGTTGTGTCAAAGTGCTGAAAAGTAGTCGCATAGTGCAGAAAAGTAGTGGCAAAGTGCTGAAAAGTAGTGGCAATGTACTGAAAAGTGTGGCAAAGTACTGAAAAGTTGTGGCAAAATGCTGAAAAGTAGTCGCATAGTGCAGAAAAGTAGTGGCAAAGTACTGACAAGTAGTGGCAATGTACTGAAAAGTGTGGCAAAGTACTGAAAAGTTGTGGCAAAGTGCTGAAAAGTAGTGGCAAAGTGCTGAAAAGTAGTGGCAAAGTGCTGAAAAGTAGTTGCAAAGTACTGAAAAGTAGTGGCAAAGTGCTGAAAAGTACTGGCAAAATGCTGAAAAGTAGTGGAAAAGTGCTGAAAAGTTGTGGCAAAGTGCTGAAAAGTGTGGCAAAGTACTGAAAAGTTGTGGCAAAGTAGTGGCAATGTAATGAAAAGTGTGGCAAAGTACTGAAAAGTTGTGGCAAAGTGCTGAAAAGTAGTGGCATAGTGCAGAAAAGTAGTGGCAAAGTGCTGAAAAGTAGTGGCAATGTACTGAAAAGTGTGGCAAAGTACTGAAAAGTTGTGGCAAAGTACTGAAAAGTAGTGGCAAAGTGCTGAAAAGTACTGGCAAAGTGCTGAAAAGTAGTGGCAAAGTGCTGAAATGTGTGGCAAAGTACTGAAAAGTTGTAGCAAAGAGCTGAAAAGTAGTCGCATAGTGCTAAAAACTAGTGGCAAAGTGCTGAAAAGTAGTGGCAATGTACTGAAAATGTGGCAAAGTACTGAAAAGTGTGACAAAGTGCTGAAAAGTTGTGGCAAAGTGCTGAAAAGTGTGGCAAAGTACTGAAAAGTTGTGGCAAAGTAGTGGCAATGTACTGAAAAGTGTGGCAAAGTACTGAAAAGTTGTGGCAAAGTGCTGAAAAGTAGTGGCATAGTGCAGAAAAGTAGTGGTAAAGTGCTGAAAAGTAGTGGCAATGTACTGAAAAGTGTGGCAAAGTGCTGAAAAGTTGTGTCAAAGTGCTGAAAAGTAGTCGCATAGTGCAGAAAAGTAGTGGCAAAGTGCTGAAAAGTAGTGGCAATGTACTGAAAAGTGTGGCAAAGTACTGAAAAGTTGTGGCAAAGTGCTGAAAAGTAGTCGCATAGTGCAGAAAAGTAGTGGCAAAGTACTGACAAGTAGTGGCAATGTACTGAAAAGTGTGGCAAAGTACTGAAAAGTTGTGGCAAAGTGCTGAAAAGTAGTGGCAAAGTGTTGAAAAGTAGTGGCAAAGTGCTGAAAAGTAGTTGCAAAGTGCTGAAAAGTAGTGGCAAAGTACTGAAAAGTAGTGGCAAAGTGCTGAAAAGTGTGGCAAAGTACTGAAAAATTGTGGCAAATTGCTGAAAAGTACTGGCAAAATGCTGAAAAGTAGTGGCAAAGAGCTGAAATGTGTGTTAAAGTGCTGAAAAGTTGAAGCAAAGTAGTGGCAAAGTACTGACAAGTTGTGGCAAAGTGCTGAAAAGTAGTGGCAAAGTACTGAAAAGTAGTGGCAAAGTGCTGAAAAGTGTGGCAAAGTACTGAAAAGTTGTGGCAAAGTGCTGAAAAGTACTGGCAAAGTGCTGAAAAATAGTGGCAATGTACTGAAAAGTGTGGCAAAGTACTGAAAAGTTGTGGCAAAGTGCTGAAAAGTAGTGGCATAGTGCAGAAAAGTAGTGGCAAAGTGCTGAAAAGTAGAGGCAAAGTACTGAAAAGTAGTGGCAAAGTGCTGAAAAGTGTGGCAAAGTACTGAAAAGTTGTGGCAAAGTGCTGAAAATTACTGGCAAAGTGCTGAAAAGTAGTGGCAAAGTGCTAAAAAGTTGTGGCAAAGTGCTGAAAAGTAGTGGCAAAGTGCTGAAAAGTACTGGCAAAGTGCTGAAAAGTAGTGGCAAAGTGCTGAAATGTGTGTTAAAGTGCTGAAAAGTTGGGACAAAGTAGTGGCAAAGTACTGAAAAGTTGTGGCAAAGTGCTGAAAAGTAGTGGCAAAGTACTGAAAAGTAGTGGCAAAGTGCTGAAAAATGTGGCAAAGTACTGAAAAGTTGTGGCAAAGTGCTGAAATGTGTGGCAAAGTGCTAAAAAGTAGTGGCAAAGTGCTGAAAAGTAGTGGCAAAGTACTGAAAAGTGTGGCAAAGTGCTGAAAAGTAGTGGAAAAGTGCTGAAAAGTTGTGGCAAAGTGCTGAAAAGTGTGGCAAAGTACTGAAAAGTTGTGGCAAAGTAGTGGCAATGTACTGAAAAGTGTGGCAAAGTACTGAAAAGTTGTGGCAAAGTGCTGAAAAGTAGTGGCATAGTGCAGAAAAGTAGTGGCAAAGTACTGAAAAGTTGTGGCAAAGTGCTGAAAAGTAGTGGCAAAGTACTGAAAAGTAGTGGCAAAGTGCTGAAAAGTGTGGCAAAGTACTGAAAAATTGTGGCAAAGTGCTGAAAAGTACTGGCAAAGTGCTGAAAAGTAGTGGCAAAGTGCTGAAATGTGTGTTAAAGTGCTGAAAAGTTGGGGCAAAGTAGTGGCAAAGTACTGAAAAGTTGTGGCAAAGTGATGAAAAGTAGTGGCAAAGTACTGAAAAGTAGTGGCAAATTGCTGAAAAATGTGGCAAAGTACTGAAAAGTTGTGGCAAAGTGCTGAAAAGTGTGGCAAAGTGCTAAAAAGTAGTGGCAAAGTGCTGAAAAGTAGTGGCAAATTACTGAAAAGTGTGGCAAAGTGCTGAAAAGTAGTGGAAAAGTGCTGAAAAGTTGTGGCAAAGTGCTGAAAAGTGTGGCAAAGTACTGAAAAGTTGTGGCAAAGTAGTGGCAATGTAATGAAAAGTGTGGCAAAGTACTGAAAAGTTGTGGCAAAGTGCTGAAAAGTAGTGGCATAGTGCAGAAAAGTAGTGGCAAAGTGCTGAAAAGTAGTGGCAATGTACTGAAAAATGTGGCAAAGTACTGAAAAGTTGTGGCAAAGTACTGAAAAGTAGTGGCAAAGTGCTGAAAAGTACTGGCAAAGTGCTGAAAAGTAGTGGCAAAGTGCTGAAATGTGTGGCAAAGTACTGAAAAGTTGTAGCAAAGAGCTGAAAAGTAGTCGCATAGTGCTAAAAACTAGTGGCAAAGTGCTGAAAAGTAGTGGCAATGTACTGAAAATGTGGCAAAGTACTGAAAAGTGTGACAAAGTGCTGAAAAGTTGTGGCAAAGTGCTGAAAAGTGTGGCAAAGTACTGAAAAGTTGTGGCAAAGTAGTGGCAATGTACTGAAAAGTGTGGCAAAGTACTGAAAAGTTGTGGCAAAGTGCTGAAAAGTAGTGGCATAGTGCAGAAAAGTAGTGGTAAAGTGCTGAAAAGTAGTGGCAATGTACTGAAAAGTGTGGCAAAGTGCTGAAAAGTTGTGTCAAAGTGCTGAAAAGTAGTCGCATAGTGCAGAAAAGTAGTGGCAAAGTGCTGAAAAGTAGTGGCAATGTACTGAAAAGTGTGGCAAAGTACTGAAAAGTTGTGGCAAAATGCTGAAAAGTAGTCGCATAGTGCAGAAAAGTAGTGGCAAAGTACTGACAAGTAGTGGCAATGTACTGAAAAGTGTGGCAAAGTACTGAAAAGTTGTGGCAAAGTGCTGAAAAGTAGTGGCAAAGTGCTGAAAAGTAGTGGCAAAGTGCTGAAAAGTAGTTGCAAAGTACTGAAAAGTAGTGGCAAAGTGCTGAAAAGTACTGGCAAAATGCTGAAAAGTAGTGGCAAAGTGCTGAAATGTGTGTTAAAGTGCTGAAAATTTGAAGCAAAGTAGTGGCAAAGTACTGAAAAGTTGTGGCAAAGTGCTGAAAAGTAGTGGCAAAGTACTGAAAAGTAGTGGCAATGTACTGAAAAGTGTGGCAAAGTACTGAAAAGTTGTGGCAAAGTGCTGAAAAGTAGTGGCATAGTGCAGAAAAGTAGTGGCAAAGTGCTGAAAAGTAGTGGCAATGTACTGAAAAGTGTGGCAAAGTACTGATTTTTTTTTATTTTTCAGCACTTTGCCACATCTTTTCAGTACATTGCCACACTTTTCAGCACTTTGACAGTACTTTTCAGCACTTTGCCACAATTTTCAGCACGTTGCCACACTTTTCAGCACTTTGCCATTACTTTTCAGCACTTTGCCATAAATTTTCAGTACTTTGCAACACTTTTTAGAACTTTGCCTCTACTTTGCCACTACTTTTCAGCACTTTGCCACACTTTTAAGCACTTTGCCACTACTTTTCAATACTTTGCCACACTTTTCAACACTTTGACACTACTTTTCAGCACTTTGCCACTACTTTTCAGCACTTTGCAACAACTTTTCAGAATCTTGCCACACTTTTCTTCATTTTGCCACTACTTTTCAGCACTTTGCCACAAGTTTTCAGTACTTTGCCACACTTGTCAGTACTTTGCCACTACATTGCCACTATTTTTCAGTACTTTGCCACACTTTTCAGCACTTTGCCACGACTTTTCAGTACTTTGCCACTACTTTTCAGCACTTTGCCACAACTTTTCAGAACTTTACCACACTTTTCAGTACTTTGTCACTACTTTGCCCTACTTTACAGCACTTTGCCACACTTTTCAGCACTTTGCCATTACTTTTCAGCACTTTGCCACTTTTCAGTATCTTGCAACACTTTTTAGTACTTTACCTCTACTTTTCCACTACTTTTCAGCAATTTGCCACTACTTTTCAGTACTTTGCCACACTTTTAAGCACTTTTACACTACTTTTCAGCACTTTGCCACTACTTTTTAGTATTTGCAACACCTTTTCAGAACCTTGCCACACTTTTCAGTACTTTGCCAATACTTTTCAGCACTTTGCCACTACTTTTCAGCACTTTGCCACAACTTTTCATTACTTTGCCACACTTTTCAGTACTTTGCCTTTACTCAACCACTACTTTGCTGCACTTTTCCACGCTTTTCAGCACTTTGCCACTGCTTTTCAGCACTTTGCCACTACTTTTCAGCACTTTGCCACAACTTTTCAGTACTTTGCCACACTTTTCAGTACTTTGCCACTACTTTACCACTATTTTTCAGCACTTTGCCACACTTTTCAGCACTTTCCCACTACTTTTTAGCAGTTTGACAGTACTTTTCAGCACTTTGCCACACTTTTTAGCACTTTGCCACAACTTTTCAGTACTTTGCCACACTTTTCAGTACTTTGCCACTACTTTACCACTATTTTTCAGCACTTTGCCACACTTTTCAGCACTTTCCCACTACTTTTTAGCAGTTTGACAGTACTTTTCAGCACTTTGCCACGCTTTTCAGCACTTTGCCTCTACTTTTCAGCACTTTGCCACTACTTTTCAGCACTTTGCCACAACTTTTCAGTACTTTGCCACACTTTTCAGTACTTTGCCACTACTTTACCACTATTTTTCAGCACTTTGCCACACTTTTCAGCACTTTCCCACTACTTTTTAGCAGTTTGACAGTACTTTTCAGCACTTTGCCACACTTTTTAGCACTTTGCCACAACTTTTCAGTACTTTGCCACACTTTTCAGTACTTTGCCTCTACTCAACCACTACTTTTCAGCACTTTGCCACACTTTTCAGCACTTTGCCACTACTTTTCAGCACTTTGCCACTACTTTTCAGTGCTTTGCCACACTTTCAGGCACTTTGCCACTACTTTTCAGCACTTTGCCACATCTTTTCAGTACATTGCCACACTTTTCAGCACTTTGAGAGTTCTTTTCAGCACTTTGCCACAATTTTCAGCACTTTGCCACAACTTTTCAGTACTTTGCGTCTACTCAACCACTACTTTTCAGTACTTTGCCACTACTTTTCAGCACTTTGCCACAACTTTTCAGAACTTTACCACACTTTTCAGCACTTTGCCACTAATTTCCAGCACTTTGCCACTACTTTTCAGTGCTTTGCCACACTTTCAGGCACTTTGCCACTACTTTTCAGCACTTTGCCACATCTTTTCAGTACATTGCCACACTTTTCAGCACTTTGAGAGTTCTTTTCTGCACTTTGCCACAATTTTCAGCACTTTGCCACAACTTTTCAGTACTTTGCGTCTACTCAACCACTACTTTTCAGCACTTTGCCACACTTTTCAGCACTTTGCCACTACTTTTCAGTACTTTGCCACAATTTTCAGCACTTTACCAGTACTTTTCAGCACTTTGCCACTTTTCAGTATCTTGCAACACTTTTTAGTACTTTACCTCTACTTTTCCACTACTTTTCAGCAATTTGTCACTACTTTTCAGTACTTTGCCACACTTTTATGCACTTTTACACTACTTTTCAGCACTTTGCCACTACATTTTAGTATTTGCAACACCTTTTCAGAACCTTGCCACACTTTTCAGTACTTTGCCACTACTTTTCAGTACTTTGCCAATACTTTTCATCACTTTGCCACTACTTTTCAGCACTTTGCCACAACTTTTCATTACTTTGCCACACTTTTCAGTACTTTGCCTTTACTCAACCACTACTTTGCTGCACTTTTCCACGCTTTTCAGCACTTTGCCTCTACTTTTCATCACTTTGCCACTACTTTTCAGCACTTTGCCACAACTTTTCAGTACTTTGCCACACTTTTCAGTACTTTGCCACTACTTTACCACTATTTTTCAGCACTTTGCCACACTTTTCAGCACTTTCCCACTACTTTTTAGCAGTTTGACAGTACTTTTCAGCACTTTGCCACACTTTTTAGCACTTTGCCACAACTTTTCAGTACTTTGCCACACTTTTCAGTACTTTGCCTCTACTCAACCACTACTTTTCAGCACTTTGCCACACTTTTCAGCACTTTGCCACTACTTTTCAGCACTTTGCCACTACTTTTCAGTGCTTTGCCACACTTTCAGGCACTTTGCCACTACTTTTCAGCACTTTGCCACATCTTTTCAGTACATTGCCACACTTTTCAGCACTTTGAGAGTTCTTTTCAGCACTTTGCCACAATTTTCAGCACTTTGCCACAACTTTTCAGTACTTTGCGTCTACTCAACCACTACTTTTCAGTACTTTGCCACTACTTTTCAGCACTTTGCCACAACTTTTCAGAACTTTACCACACTTTTCAGCACTTTGCCACACTTTTCAGCACTTTGCCACTACTTTTCAGCACTTTGCCACTACTTTTCAGTGCTTTGCCACACTTTCAGGCACTTTGCCACTACTTTTCAGCACTTTGCCACATCTTTTCAGTACATTGCCACACTTTTCAGCACTTTGAGAGTTCTTTTCTGCACTTTGCCACAATTTTCAGCACTTTGCCACAACTTTTCAGTACTTTGCGTCTACTCAACCACTACTTTTCAGCACTTTGCCACACTTTTCAGCACTTTGCCACTACTTTTCAGTACTTTGCCACAATTTTCAGCACTTTACCAGTACTTTTCAGCACTTTGCCACTACTTTTTAGCACTTTGCAAAAACTTTTCAGAAGATTGCCACAGTTTTCAATACTTTGCCACTACTTTTCAGCACTTTGCCACACTTTTCAGCATTTTGCCACTACTTTTCAGCACTTTGCCACAACTTTTCAGTACTTTGCGACACTTTTCAGTACTTTGCCAATAATTTGCCACTATTTTTCGGCACTTTGCTCCGCTTTTCAGCACTTTGCCCTTACTTTTCAGCACTTTGTCACTACTTTTCAGTACTTTGCCACACTTTTCAGCACTTTGCCACTACTTTTCAGTACTTTGCCACTACTTTTCAGCACTTTGCCACACTTTTCAGCACTTTGCCACTACTTTTCAGCACTTTGCCACTAATTTTTAGCACTTTGCCACAATTGTTCAGTACTTTGCCACACTTTTCAGCACTTTGCCACTACTTTTCAGTACTTTGCCACACTTTTCAGCACTTTGTCACTACTTTTCACCACTTTGCCACAAGTTTTTAGTACTTTGCCACACTTTTCAGTACTTTGTCACTACTTTGCCCTACTTTACAGCACTTTGCCACATCTTTTCAGTACATTGCCACACTTTTCAGCACTTTGACAGTACTTTTCAGCACTTTGCCACAATTTTCAGCACGTTGCCACACTTTTCAGCACCTTGCCATTACTTTTCAGTACTTTGCCACTACATTGCCACTATTTTTCAGTACTTTGCCAATACTTTTCAGCACTTTGCCATTACTTTTCAGCACTTTGCCACAACTTTTCATTACTTTGCCACACTTTTCAGTACTTTGCCTTTACTCAACCTCTACTTTGCAGCACTTTTCCACGCTTTTCAGCACTTTGCCACTACTTTTCAGCACTTTGCCACTACTTTTCAGCACTTTGCCACTACTTTTCAGTAATTTGCCACACTTTTCAGTACTTGGCCACTACTTTACCACTATTTTTCAGCACTTTGCCACACTTTTCAGCACTTCGCCACTACTTTTTAGCACTTTGACAGTACTTTTCAGCACTTTGCCACACTTTTCAGCACTTTGCCACAACTTTTCAGTACTTTGCCACACTTTTCAGTACTTTGCTTCTACTCAACCACTACTTTTCAGCACTTTGCCACACTTGTCAGCACTTTGCCACTACTTTTCAGCACTTTGCCACTACTTTTCAGTGCTTTGCCACACTTTCAGACACTTTGCCTCTACTTTTCAGCACTTTGCCACATCATTTCAGTACATTGCCACACTTTTCAGCACTTTGACAGTACTTTTCAGCACTTTGCCACAACTTTTCAGTACTTTGCCACTACTTTTCAGCACTTTGCCACTTCTTTTTAGCACTTTGCCACTACTTTTCAGCACTTTGCCACACTTTTCAGCACTTTGAGAGTTCTTTTCAGCACTTTGCCACAATTTTCAGCACTTTCCCACAACTTTTCAGTACTTTGCGTCTACTCAACCACTACTTTTCAGCACTTTGCCACACTTTTTAGCACTTTGCCACTACTTTTCAATACTTTGCCACAATTTTCAGCACTTTACCAGTACTTTTCAGCACTTTGCCACTACTTTTTAGCACTTTGCAAAAACTTTTCATTACTTTGCCACTACTTTTCAGCACTTTGCCACAAGTTTTCAGTACTTTGCCACACTTGTCAGTACTTTGCCACTACATTGCCACTATTTTTCAGTACTTTGCCACACTTTTCAGCACTTTGCCACACTTTTCAGCACACTGCCACTACTTGTCAGCACTTTGCCACAACTTTTCAGTACTTTGCGACACTTTTCAGTACTTTGCCAATAATTTGCCACTATTTTTCGGCACTTTGCTCCGCTTTTCAGCACTTTGTCCTTACTTTTCAGCACTTTGTCACTACTTTTCAGTACTTTGCCACACTTTTCAGCACTTTGCCACTACTTTTCAGTACTTTGCCACTACTTTTCAGCACTTTGCCACACTTTTCAGCACTTTGCCACTACTTTTCAGCACTTTGCCACTACTTTTTAGCACTTTGCAAAAACTTTTCATTACTTTGCCACTACTTTTCAGCACTTTGCCACAAGTTTTCAGTACTTTGCCACACTTGTCAGTACTTTGCCACTACATTGCCACTATTTTTCAGTACTTTGCCACACTTTTCAGCACTTTGCCACACTTTTCAGCACACTGCCACTACTTTTCAGCACTTTGCCACAACTTTTCAGTACTTTGCGACACTTTTCAGTACTTTGCCAATAATTTGCCACTATTTTTCGGCACTTTGCTCCGCTTTTCAGCACTTTGTCCTTACTTTTCAGCACTTTGTCACTACTTTTCAGTACTTTGCCACACTTTTCAGCACTTTGCCACTACTTTTCAGTACTTTGCCACTACTTTTCAGCACTTTGCCACACTTTTCAGCACTTTGCACTACTTTTCAGCACTTTGCCACTAATTTTTAGCACTTTGCCACAATTTTTCAGTACTTTGCCACACTTTCCAGTACTTTGCTACTACTTTGCCACAACTTTTCAGTACTTTGCAACACTTTTCAGTACTTTGCCAATAATTTGCCACTATTTTTCGGCACTTTGCTCCGCTTTTCAGCACTTTGTCCTTACTTTTCAGCACTTTGTCACTACTTTTCAGTACTTTGCCACACTTTTCAGCACTTTGCCACTACTTTTCAGTACTTTGCCACTACTTTTCAGCACTTTGCCACACTTTTCAGCACTTTGCCACTACTTTTCAGCACTTTGCCACTACTTTTTAGCACTTTGCAAAAACTTTTCATTACTTTGCCACTACTTTTCAGCACTTTGCCACAAGTTTTCAGTACTTTGCCACACTTGTCAGTACTTTGCCACTACATTGCCACTATTTTTCAGTACTTTGCCACATTTTTCAGCACTTTGCCACACTTTTCAGCACAGTGCCACTACTTTTCAGCACTTTGCCACAACTTTTCAGTACTTTGCGACACTTTTCAGTACTTTGCCAATAATTTGCCACTATTTTTCGGCACTTTGCTCCGCTTTTCAGCACTTTGTCCTTACTTTTCAGCACTTTGTCACTACTTTTCAGTACTTTGCCACACTTTTCAGCACTTTGCCACTACTTTTCAGTACTTTGCCACTACTTTTCAGCACTTTGCCACACTTTTCAGCACTTTGCCACTACTTTTCAGCACTTTGCCACTAATTTTTAGCACTTTGCCACAATTTTTCAGTACTTTGCCACACTTTCCAGTACTTTGCTACTACTTTGGCACTACTTTTCATTACTTTGCCACACTTTTCAGCACTTTGCCACTACTTTTCAGTACTTTGCCACATTTTTCAGCACTTTGTCACTACTTTTCAGCACTTTGCCACAAGTTTTTAGTACTTTGCCACACTTTTCAGTACTTTGTCACTACTTTGCACTACTTTACAGCACTTTGCCACATTTTTCAGCACTTTGCCATTACTTTTCAGCACTTTGCCACTTTTTAGTATCTTGCAACACTTTTTAGTACTTTACCTCTACTTTGCCACTACTTTTCAGCAATTTCCCACTACTTTTCAGTACTTTGCCACACTTTTAAGCATTTTGACACTACTTTTCAGCACTTTGCCACTACTTTTTAGTATTTGCAACACCTTTTCAGAACCTTGCCACACTTTTCAGTACTTTGCCACTACTTTTCAGCACTTTGCCACTACTTTTCAGCACTTTGCCACAACTATTCATTACTTTGCCACACTTTTCAGTACTTTGCCTTTACTCAACCACTACTTTCCAGCACTTTTCCACGTTTTTCAGCACTTTGCCTCTACTTTTCAGCACTTTGCCACAACTTTTCAGTACTTTGCCACACTTTTCAGTACTTTGCCACTACTTTACCACTATTTTTCAGCACTTTGCCACACTTTTTAGCACTTTCCCACTACTTTGTAGCACTTTGACAGTACTTTTCAGCACTTTGCCACACTTCTCAGCACTTTGCCACAACTTTTCAGTATTTTGCCACACTTTTCAGTACTTTGCCTCTACTCAACCACTACTTTTCAGCACTTTGCCACACTTTTCAGCACTTTGCCACTACTTTTCAGCACTTTGCCACTACTTTTCAGTGCTTTGCCACACTTTCAGGCACTTTGCCACTACTTTTCAGCACTTTGCCACATCTTTTCAGTACATTGCCACACTTTTCAGCACTTTGAGAGTTCTTTTCTGCACTTTGCCACAATTTTCAGCACTTTGCCACAATTTTCAGCACTTTACCAGTACTTTTCAGCACTTTGCCACTACTTTTTAGCACTTTGCAAAAATTTTTCAGAAGATTGCCACAGTTTTCAATACTTTGCCACTACTTTTCAGCACTTTGCCACACTTTTCAGCACTTTGCCACTACTTTTCAGCACTTTGCCACAACTTTTCAGTACTTTGCAACACTTTTCAGTACTTTGCCAATAATTTGCCACTATTTTCGGCACTTTGCTCCGCTTTTCAGCACTTTGCCCTTACTTTTCAGCACTTTGTCACTACTTTTCAGTACTTTGCCACACTTTTCAGCACTTTGACACTACTTTTCGGTACTTTGCCACTACTTTTCAGCACTTTGCCACACTTTTCAGCACTTTGCCACTACTTGTCAGCACTTTGCCACTAATTGTTAGCACTTTGCCACAATTTTTCAGTACTTTGCCACTACTTTTCAGCTCTTTGCCACAACTTTTCAGAACTTTACCACACTTTTCAGTACTTTGTCACTACTTTGCCCTTCTTTACAGCACTTTGCCACATTTTTCAGCACTTTGTCATTACTTTTCAGCACTTTGCCACTTTTCAGTATCTTGCAACACTTTTTAGTACTTTACCTCTACTTTTCCACTACTTTTCAGCAATTTGCCACTACTTTTCAGTACTTTGCCACACTTTTAAGCACTTTTACACTACTTTTCAGCACTTTGCCACTACTGTTTAGTATTTGTAACACCTTTTCAGAACCTTGCCACACTTTTCAGTACTTTGCCACTACTTTTCAGTACTTTGCCAATACTTTTCAGCACTTTGCCACTACTTTTCAGCACTTTGCCACAACTTTTCATTACTTTGCCACTACTTTTCAGCACTTTGCCACAAGTTTTCAGTACTTTGCCACACTTGTCAGTACTTTGCCACTACATTGCCACTATTTTTCAGTACTTTGCCACACTTTTCAGCACTTTGCCACGACTTTTCAGTACTTTGCCACTACTTTTCAGCACTTTGCCACAACTTTTCAGAACTTTACCACACTTTTCAGTACTTTGTCACTACTTTGCCCTACTTTACAGCACTTTGCCACATTTTTCAGCACTTTGCCATTACTTTTCAGCACTTTGCCACTTTTCAGTATCTTGCAACACTTTTTAGTACTTTACCTCTACTTTTCCACTACTTTTCAGCAATTTGCCACTACTTTTCAGTACTTTGCCACACTTTTAAGCACTTTGACACTACTTTTCAGCACTTTGCCACTACTTTTTAGTATTTGCAACACCTTTTCAGAACCTTGCCACACTTTTCAGTACTTTGCCACTGCTTTTCAGTACTTTGCCAATACTTTTCAGCACTTTGCCACTACTTTTCAGCACTTTGCCACAACTTTTCATTACATTACATTCATTACCACACTTTTCAGTACTTTGCCTTTACTCAACCACTACTTTGCTGCACTTTTCCACGCTTTTCAGCACTTTGCCTCTACTTTTCAGCACTTTGCCACTACTTTTCAGCACTTTGCCACAACTTTTCAGTACTTTGCCACACTTTTCAGTACTTTGCCACTACTTTACCACTATTTTTCAGCACTTTGCCACACTTTGCCACACTTTCCCACTACTTTTTAGCAGTTTGACAGTACTTTTCAGCACTTTGCCACACTTTTTAGCACTTTGCCACAACTTTTCAGTACTTTGCCACACTTTTCAGTACTTTGCCTCTACTCAACCACTACTTTTCAGCACTTTGCCACACTTTTCAGCACTTTGCCACTACTTTTCAGCACTTTGCCACTACTTTTCAGTGCTTTGCCACACTTTCAGGCACTTTGCCACTACTTTTCAGCACTTTGCCACATCTTTTCAGTATATTGCCACACTTTTCAGCACTTTGAGAGTACTTTTCAGCACTTTGCCACAATTTTCAGCACTTTGCCACAACTTTTCAGTACTTTGCGTCTACTCAACCACTACTTTTCAGCACTTTGCCACACTTTTCAGCACTTTGCCACTACTTTTCAGTACTTTGCCACAATTTTCAGCACTTTGCCACTACTTTTTAGCACTTTGCAACAACTTTTCAGAAGTTTGCCACACTTTTCAATACTTTGCCACTACTTTTCAGCACTTTGCCACACTTTTCAGCACTTTGCCACTACTTTTCAGCACTTTGCCACAACTTTTCAGTACTTTGCGTCACTTTTCAGTACTTTGCCAATAATTTGCCACTATTTTTCGGCACTTTGCTCCGCTTTTCAGCACTTTGCCCTTACTTTTCAGCACTTTGTCACTACTTTTCAGTACTTTACCACACTTTTCAGCACTTTGCCACTACTTTTTAGCACTTTGCCACAATTTTTCAGTACTTTGCTACACTTTCCAGTACTTTGCTACTACTTTGCCACTACTTTTGATTACTTTGCCACTTTGCCACTACTTTTTAGCACTTTGCCACAATTTTTCAGTACTTTGCTACACTTTCCAGTACTTTGCTACTACTTTGCCACTACTTTTGATTACTTTGCCACACTTTTCAGCACTTTGCACTACTTGTCAGTACTTTGCCACACTTTTCAGCACTTTGTCACTACTTTTCAGCACTTTGCCACAACTTTTCAGTACTTTGCCACACTTTTCAGTACTTTGCCTCTACTCAACCACTACTTTTCAGCACTTTGCCACACTTTTCAGCACTTTGCCACTACTTTTCAGCACTTTGCCACTACTTTTCAGTGCTTTGCCACACTTTCAGGCACTTTGCCACTACATTGCCACTATTTTTCAGTACTTTGCCACTACTTTTCAGCACTTTGCCACAACTTTTCAGAACTTTACCACACTTTTCAGTACTTTGTCACTACTTTGCCCTACTTTACAGCACTTTGCCACATTTTTCAGCACTTTGCCATTACTTTTCAGCACTTTGCCACTTTTCAGTATCTTGCAACACTTTTTAGTACTTTACCTCTACTTTTCCACTACTTTTCAGCAATTTGCCACTACTTTTCAGTACTTTGCCACACTTTTAAGCACTTTGACACTACTTTTCAGCACTTTGCCACTACTTTTTAGTATTTGCAACACCTTTTCAGAACCTTGCCACACTTTTCAGTACTTTGCCACTGCTTTTCAGTACTTTGCCAATACTTTTCAGCACTTTGCCACTACTTTTCAGCACTTTGCCACAACTTTTCATTACATTACATTCATTACCACACTTTTCAGTACTTTGCCTTTACTCAACCACTACTTTGCTGCACTTTTCCACGCTTTTCAGCACTTTGCCTCTACTTTTCAGCACTTTGCCACTACTTTTCAGCACTTTGCCACAACTTTTCAGTACTTTGCCACACTTTTCAGTACTTTGCCACTACTTTACCACTATTTTTCAGCACTTTGCCACACTTTGCCACTTTCCCACTACTTTTTAGCAGTTTGACAGTACTTTTCAGCACTTTGCCACACTTTTTAGCACTTTGCCACAACTTTTCAGTACTTTGCCACACTTTTCAGTACTTTGCCTCTACTCAACCACTACTTTTCAGCACTTTGCCACACTTTTCAGCACTTTGCCACTACTTTTCAGCACTTTGCCACTACTTTTCAGTGCTTTGCCACACTTTCAGGCACTTTGCCACTACTTTTCAGCACTTTGCCACATCTTTTCAGTATATTGCCACACTTTTCAGCACTTTGAGAGTACTTTTCAGCACTTTGCCACAATTTTCAGCACTTTGCCACAACTTTTCAGTACTTTGCGTCTACTCAACCACTACTTTTCAGCACTTTGCCACACTTTTCAGCACTTTGCCACTACTTTTCAGTACTTTGCCACAATTTTCAGCACTTTGCCACTACTTTTTAGCACTTTGCAACAACTTTTCAGAAGTTTGCCACACTTTTCAATACTTTGCCACTACTTTTCAGCACTTTGCCACACTTTTCAGCACTTTGCCACTACTTTTCAGCACTTTGCCACAACTTTTCAGTACTTTGCGTCACTTTTCAGTACTTTGCCAATAATTTGCCACTATTTTTCGGCACTTTGCTCCGCTTTTCAGCACTTTGCCCTTACTTTTCAGCACTTTGTCACTACTTTTCAGTACTTTACCACACTTTTCAGCACTTTGCCACTACTTTTCAGCACTTTGCCACACTTTTCAGCACTTTGCCACTACTTTTTAGCACTTTGCCACAATTTTTCAGTACTTTGCTACACTTTCCAGTACTTTGCTACTACTTTGCCACTACTTTTGATTACTTTGCCACTTTGCCACTACTTTTTAGCACTTTGCCACAATTTTTCAGTACTTTGCTACACTTTCCAGTACTTTGCTACTACTTTGCCACTACTTTTGATTACTTTGCCACACTTTTCAGCACTTTGCACTACTTGTCAGTACTTTGCCACACTTTTCAGCACTTTGTCACTACTTTTCAGCACTTTGCCACAACTTTTCAGTACTTTGCCACACTTTTCAGTACTTTGCCTCTACTCAACCACTACTTTTCAGCACTTTGCCACACTTTTCAGCACTTTGCCACTACTTTTCAGCACTTTGCCACTACTTTTCAGTGCTTTGCCACACTTTCAGGCACTTTGCCACTACTTTTCAGCACTTTGCCACATCTTTTCAGTATATTGCCACACTTTTCAGCACTTTGAGAGTACTTTTCAGCACTTTGCCACAATTTTCAGCACTTTGCCACAACTTTTCAGTACTTTGCGTCTACTCAACCACTACTTTTCAGCACTTTGCCACAATTTTCAGCACTTTGCCACTACTTTTTAGCACTTTGCAACAACTTTTCAGAAGTTTGCCACACTTTTCAATACTTTGCCACTACTTTTCAGCACTTTGCCACACTTTTCAGCACTTTGCCACTACTTTTCAGCACTTTGCCACAACTTTTCAGTACTTTGCGTCACTTTTCAGTACTTTGCCAATAATTTGCCACTATTTTTCGGCACTTTGCTCCGCTTTTCAGCACTTTGCCCTTACTTTTCAGCACTTTGTCACTACTTTTCAGTACTTTACCACACTTTTCAGCACTTTGCCACTACTTTTCAGCACTTTGCCACACTTTTCAGCACTTTGCCACTACTTTTTAGCACTTTGCCACAATTTTTCAGTACTTTGCTACACTTTCCAGTACTTTGCTACTACTTTGCCACTACTTTTGATTACTTTGCCACTTTGCCACTACTTTTTAGCACTTTGCCACAATTTTTCAGTACTTTGCTACACTTTCCAGTACTTTGCTACTACTTTGCCACTACTTTTGATTACTTTGCCACACTTTTCAGCACTTTGCACTACTTGTCAGTACTTTGCCACACTTTTCAGCACTTTGTCACTACTTTTCAGCACTTTGCCACAAGTTTTTAGTACTTTGCCACACTTTTCAGTACTTTGCCACTGTCTTGTTTAGATACCGTCACCCAATGTGTATTAGTGTATCAGTTAGAGAGGGTCGGTTTGATCAGCCGTCGCCTTGTTTGAGATTGCAGAGCGGTGTGCATTGTCGTCATGATTGGCATCTGCGGTTTGCAGTATTACCATCATTTTGGTAGCGTATACTTGCAACATTGCTTTACTGAACTGTCATGAATTAGTTTTCACCTTGCCTGTTGTCTGTTCGTCTTGGATGCCCGTGGCGAGGCTTGCCTATATATTCAAACGCCAGATGCAATATGGAAATGCTCGGTATTCCCTATATCCTCTAGTTCTGGCTAAGGCCAACAGGTACTCGTGAGGAGTTTGAATGAGTGTGCGTATTGTCTAGTGTGAATCAATTAGGTGTACACGTCTCTATCTTCTGAAACATTTCTAAAGAAAACATTTCTAAGGACATTATATGTAAAGGTTCTATTGACGATCGAATAACGCCCACGATTTCGCTAATGCTGTGCTTTTCAAGTTTGTTGACCTTGTTTCCACATTACCCTGCTTCGTTTGGGTCTGCCTTGGTATGCCCTAGTGCTTCTGTGCACTATGGCATCCTTGGACAGACCGGGGGAGTGTGAAACCAGGGAAATTTTACTGTTTCTTTAAATCTATGTAGTTTTCTTTATATTCCTTGTTATTACGGGCCCGTGCGTTATTTATTATGGTAACCCGTATTTGTGACGTCATGGAAAAGTTTTGGCCTCATGATTGACGCCCGTTGAGACGCACGGCAGTGATTGGTGCGTCCCAAGATGTCACGCGACTCCGCGCGCAAGGTGCAGGACAGAGTGAAAGATGGCAGCAGCTGAAAGCGGGATTGTGTTGAAACCGTGAACACGAACGTGTTCAGGAAAGCATCAAGTCGGCGTACGAAAAGCTAGGAAAGAACTGAGTTCAGGGTGTTGCAGCCCACGGACGAGTTTATGTTATTCCCACGCCGTGAAGTAATCAGAGTGACTGTCGAACTTGTGTTGCACCAAATTAGTGGACGTACAGCGTTGGACTGTGTCGTCGATGACCGAATTGATGCGACTCAGGAACTGATCGATAAGCGGCGAGTGATCTTTCGCAACGTATAGCTCAAGGAACTTGACGAACATCAGATCGAGGGGCCTAGAATCATCGGGAGTTGATGTGATTTCCTGAGAGTGGCCGTGTTCTCTGGCGACGTCATTGCGTTATCGCTGATTATACTTGCCTCGTGGTCAGCGAATTTTCGGGACTGTACCACAGGCGCTCGGAACGTTTCTTGGCTAATAAAAAATTACCTAAAGTGGGATCGGCATAGTTAGTCAGTCGCCGGTACATTCCCCTACTACTCATATAATAACACAAGGTAGAAAAGCGTTGACACCATGACATCGAAACTTCCCGAAAATAACACGATTTTCCAAATTATATTTCGATCCGATGTTCGACTAGACTGCGCCACCAACGTTCTTGTCGCAGTTCGCGCGCTTGCCTACTGATGGGACTAGAAAACAGCAGCTACGAAAATGTCGAAATTTGGGTATGTAAATATAAATTTTATATCAATAACAAAATGTACGTTTGTTGAGTGTGGCCATAAAAGTTTAAAACTACTTCCAAGAAATGAATTTGAACTATTAAGTTTACAGAAAACATGACACAGACGATAGAGATGCCTCAGCCACATGTCTATTTTACTTTTGTATAATTATTGGACATTGCACAAACATTATTATTGTGTATGTTCCAAATAAAATACCAAATCCTAGTATTTACCATAAAAAAGGCCTAGTATAATCTGACTACTGCATCACACTGAGAATCGATAAACCATTTTATTTTTAGGGGGAATAAGCAACAAATGGAGTTTGGAGTTTCCTGAAGATTTTCGGGCGTATGGGGCTCAAAATCTGACAGTTTTTGGGATGATTTTTTTAGATGGGGGGGTGGGGCAGAAGCAGCACCATCTAAATATGCCTCAATCCTACAGAACCTGGACATTTTTAAAGTAAGGCCGTGCAAAATACGTTATTTGGTTAGCATTTTTGACTTCTTAATTTTTAGGGGAGGACGAGAGTTTTTTTTTATTTACTGATTAAGGAGCTAGAAATCTAAATAGTGCAGTGAGCTTTTATACAGTGAATCCAAATCATCAGTACATGAAACATAGAATCAAATCTGTCGTGTTTCAAATCGAATTTGTTATATTTTGGTATTTCGATAGCTGGCACAGTGGTTGAAAATCAGTTACAGCTGATTTATGCAAAATAAAAATAAGTGCCATTTAGCTAACATGGTTCCCCATCAGGAATCAACAGATCCAGCCCTAAGACTGAGGACATGCCATATGAACCCAACTTTTTGTTTGTTTTCTGGTATATATTTTTTTCATACACAGGTACATGTAATGTTTTTTTCCCCACAAAAATAAGTCTTGCCATTACAAAAACCTGTAATACTCACAGCATTTCATGTCAAAAGTAGAAAACCAAACTACAAACTAAATTTTCACACATTTTTAATGTTGTGCCAAGAGCTTCAGGGGTTTTTCTAGAAATAAAACTGCAAGAGGGAGCACTGCAATTCAGCGGAGCCACCAAGTGGGGAGACAGGGTTCTCCCTACCAGGGTGTGGAGTTTTTGATAATTCTAAGTTTAAATGGAGCATTCTATGGCTTCCTTGGGGCCGAAATTACTAACAGACAGGTCACAGTTGAAGACTGTGGCCACATGTAATCCCTGGTCAATGAGAATTTTATGGTTGCCAAAGGATCTGCTCCCCAGGGTAAGGGAGCACATGGCCATGGCATGAGGGCGCTGCGCCCCTGTTCCCTTGTTTAAAAAAATCCAGAGCTTCTCCTGTGAATTATGTGGAAATAGAACTGTGCAAATTTCATGTTCTACATTATATGTGATGATCATTACTATTTGCATATACTGTACAACTTTTATGTAATTAATATTGTATGCTTTATTTCAGTGGTGTAATTTTAGTGAGATTCTTGCGTAATAATAACCCCTGGACAGCATCATATTTCCAGAGTGACTCAAATGTTGAAGCTCTCTTCAACTTTATTGAGTTGGATTGCTTCTTGGAAACATCAAGTATTTCGCTTGGGAGTGGACAGGCTAATCAGACTTTGCAGCAAGTGTTTTGTTCAGTGCCTTCAGTTGTTCTTAAAATTGTTACCTTGGAAGAATGCACAACAGGTACATATTTAAAGCATATATATTTTTTATTCACAATATTTACATTTGGATGTAGCTGTTACACTATGTGTATAAAAAGTCCAGTTTGGTAATTGTTTATTAAAAAAAATTAAACTACTTTTATTTTGTCTGGCTCAGGCTGACAATTTTGTTTCTGAAACAACCGCCAATTTTGCCTTTTTATGCATATCCTTTTACAAAGATTTGTACAAAATCTGAGATGGGGACTTGTAATTTGTCTGTGTCCATAATAATTTCCTGAATGATGACACATCTCTTTGTTTCCTAAATAATTTGATCAAATATGGCAAAGTTGTGGTTATTTTAATGTCAGAATCCGGGCTTTGCTCTGTCCATCTTCATTTCTTGAAAAATACCAATTTTGTTGTATCCTTGTGCAATGATAAAATGGTTAACAATAGATGTGCATTTAAATTTGTTCCCATATTTAATCAAAAGTGGCTAATTCCTGTAAAAATAAAAGTTATTTCTTGAAGATGGCTAGCATGATTTTGTCCATATCACCACACTAAATATCACTGCACTTTGATATGGACATCTCTTTCAAACACACTTGCATATCTAAGCCAACATAACTGTATTGTACAGTGTTTCCTCTGCCACTCACTAGACATACAAATGGCTAATAAACTGGTCAAGTGGCTAAAAGTGTACACAGCTGTTTAGCCAAACTGGCTAATAACTGTCTGTGGCTAAAATGATAATATACAAAGTTATGCTCATGTATGCAGTGTTATATTTAGTTTGTTATCTCATAATCAGTTTAACATTTGTTTGGCTTACAATATTTATTAATAGTTAGCCACAATGGTTAAACAAGCAAATAAGCCAGAGGAAACACTGATGTTATTTATTCCAGTGTTAATGAAAATGACATCAACATATCAAGGTCACTTATTGGCTCCCCACTGGACAAAGTCCAGTAGGGGGCTTGTAGTTTTGCATTTGTCAGTCAGTCCGTCCGTCTGTCCAGAGTAATTTCACTGAGATGGCACAGGGACCACCCATACAGATGCACATTGTTTTACTTTTATGAAATGATCAAATATGGTCGACTGGCAGTCATTTGATTGTCAATCATGGCTTTTGTCTGTTCATTGATATTTCTCAGAGATGCCTTGACTGATTTCAATGATACTAGGTACAAAGACACAGTGAGGAGGTATACATATGCACATGGATTTATTTCCTGATTTGATCAAATATGGCTGCCTGGTGGTCATTTTGTATGTGAGAATCTGGCCTTTTACATAGTAACCAAGCTTACATATGCATGTCAATATACTTTTAGCTCCTGTGATGTACAGCGCCCTCTATCACTGATATAGTGCCCTCATATGCTTTTAAGGAAACATTTTTATAGATTCTTTATGCAACCTCTTGAATCTTTTTTTATTATTATTACTGTGCACCAATTTGCACAGCACCCTCAATCATCAATATAGCCACCCCACATGACTTTTCTCTATTATTTTTTTTTTCATTTACTTGTATCAAACTGTGATCTGGCATTCAAAATGTTTTGGTTTGCCTGTTATTTCTTGAATTTGACATTGTATAAAGACAAAGTGACATATGGCTGTCCGGCAGCAATATCAAATTCCAGTCATTTTGTCTCTGTCATTATTAGTCTCCGTTCGGATGTAGTCCGAAAACGGGGACTTATGTTTTGCCCTGTGTGCGTTCGTGATCACCTGTATCTCACATTATATGGCACATATGCACATGCATTTTTTCATGATCCGATTAACGATAGCCGAATAGCGGCCATTTTAAGGCCGAAAATGCATCAAAATCACGTATTTTCACAATTTCGGAACCGGATCTCAGTCATACATGGATGGATTTTGTTCAGATTTAGTACAACGTGTTGTACATATGCAGGTGCATTTCGGTCATGATCTGCTTTGAATGTATATGTCACTCAAATATGAACGGAACGGGGACGTGTCATTGACAATGACTTGTTTCTGAGATAACTTGACCAATGTAAATACAAACTGACCCACCCTTAACCAGGTTATAGGAATATTTTGAATTCAAAACAAATCAACAAGACAAGTGGGGGCTATGAGTATCTTCCACTTCACTCTGTACACGACATCCACAGCCGACAACATTATTGTTAACTGTATGGATTCCTAGTCCTATAAATATGGCATCCAAATTGTGTGTGTTTTGATATATCTTAGACTTTTTTGTATACTTTTTTTCTTTAGAATGTGGTAATGCATTGAGAGAGCTGCAAGATAATAGAAATATTTTAAGTAACGGTGATCAACATGAAAGTAAGGAAAATTGTCTGATACTGATTCAGTAGATGTGAAGAAAGGTTGCATCATTGATAGGCAACAGTACATGTCAAGTTCTAATCATGAAAGTGTGAAATTGAAAAGAAAGGCAAGAAAACGTACGATGGTACTAACATCAGATACTGATTCAGGAGACATGAATGATAGTTACATCAGTGACAGGCAAAAGAACATGTCAAGTTCTGATGATGAAAGTGTGAAATTGAAAAGAAAGGCAAGAAAACGTACGATGGTACTAACATCAGATACTGATTCAGGAGACATGAATGATAGTTACATCAGTGACAGGCAAAAGAATATGTCAAGTTCTGATGATGAAAGTGTGAAATTGAAAAGAAAGGCAAGAAAACGTACGATGGTACTAACGTCAGATACTGATTCAGGAGACATGAATGATAGTTACATCAGTGACAGGCAAAAGGATATTTCAAGTTCTGATAATGAAAGTGTGAAATTGAAAAGAAAGGCAAGAAAACGTACGATGGTACTAACATCAGATACTGATTCAGGAGACATGAATTATGGTTGCATCAGTGACAGGCAAAAGAACATTTCAAGTTCTGATGATGAAACTGTGAAATGGAGAAAAAAGACAAATTGTATGAGTGTAATATCAGATAATAATTCGGACATTCGCAACCAAGTGATTGATCTCACTGAATCTCCTGTTGCTGGGAATATTTTCATTGATCTCACATCCTCCCCTGCAGCTTTTCATGAATTATCTTCCAAAAATCAGGGATAAGGTAATGAAAATGACATGTATAAACCTCTTAGCAGTGACAGTGCTGCTTCTGAATGGTCTGACGAGGGAAATGTTCCAGTAAAAGGAAGGGTAATACCAGCAAATGAATTTTCATTCCTGACACCAAAAGCTGTTAACAAATTGCCATATGATATTGATGGGACATGTGCTTATCGTCTAAAATATGACCCAACCCCAGGCAATACCATGAAAAGTACTTTAGATGGGAGAAACTGGAGACGCTATAATAGGTCATTTACCAAAGCTTTCACAAAAAAACATGGGAGACGTTTACGATCTGTGTGTAAAGGAAGTTACAAATGTGTAAATTATCAGTGCCCATTTCGTACATATTATGAAACTTGCAATTCAAGGCATTATCTGAAACAGGACAAAGATATTGTTTGCGCAGAATGTGAGCGCAAAATGAAATATTTTGCATGCAATACTGTAAAAATATGGGAATTCCCCCAAAATAGCAATACCGTAACTATTTACCATTATGGCGCACATACTTGTAACCCTGTGAAGCGACCTACATTCCCTTCTGAAATGCAGGAAGCAGTGAAAAACAATCCCAATAAAAAACCATGTGAGCTATCTTCACAGATTTTAATGAATGCTGTGCAAAATGCAAAGTGTCGTGAAGATATAGAAGAAACTGCATTCAATTTGTATGACAAAATGCAAGCAAGAAATATGAAATACAGGACACTTGGAAGCCAAGTAGCATCAAAAAAATTAGATGAACTCCAAAATAAATGTGTTAATACATACAACGATAACTATTTATTATACAGATATCAAATAAAAGAACAACGAAATGGTATGTGGTTTGTAATTCAGTCAACCTGCAAAGATGGTAAAATTTCTAAACACGAGTTTCAAACCAACTGTCCAGAACAGTATCAAACTTACGTCATCAAGTCATCTGTGGAGCGACTGAAAACAGCCACACATATTATGGATACAGAACACATGATGTGTGATGAATGGTGTTTCATGGATTTTAAGCACAACAGAGTAAAGTCAAAGAGACATAAACTCAAAAGTGTTAGTGTGAGTACTTACCATCCTTTGTTGAAAAGGGTCATTTGGTTAGCCCGAATGGACTGTGAACAAGAAAATAGTGAAATAGTAGAGTTGTTCCTAGAAATGTTTGATGAAATGATGTCCAGCTTTACAAACTCTGCTATTAAACAGTTCATCAAACCTGTTGCAGGCTGGATGCTTGATGAAGATGGTGCTCTTCATTGTAGTCTTGAAAAAAGATTTGTAAGACATAACTGTGATGAAAATGTTGTAAGTTGTCGTCTACATCTTATGCAGTGTGCTCTCCGACATGCCAACAGTGCTATACAACGATAACTATTTATTATACAGATATCAAATAAAAGAACAACGAAATGGTATGTGGTCAGCCTAGGAAGTTAACTTTTTGGCAAAAAGCAAAATGCTCCTAAGCACTAAGAAATTAGGAGCAAAATGCTCCTAAACCTAAAATTTTAGGAGCAAAATTGTTTCATGCGTAAATAACTACAATAATGACATACTGTAATGAGAGATACTGTTCTGTTACAAAAAGTCTTGATTTGTATCCTGGTCGGAGACTGCATGTACGATGTTATCAGGCCACATCAGTTTCACATTTGGTCGTCTGGCCCGCACTGATTCATGCATCCATATGTGAACAGAATTTGAAGGATCAAATTCAGCCATGCTAGGCCCTTCCAGGCTGATACGTATTAGATCACTGACACTTTCTGGATGCAGTCTATTACGCTGTTCATTCTTGATACGCCTTTGTGCAGAAAAGCCACGTTCACACTGGGCTGTGGTTACTGGCAGTGCGATCATTATCTGACACAGGTGGAGTACATTCTTATAATTATCACAATACGGCGTTTTTGTTAAGCACAGGGCCCATAGAGATGACTGCGTTTTATCACGAAACTGATTAAACACCAGAAGCTTTAGTTGCCTCCACTCAGCAGGTACATTTGATGCAATACACCCGTTTTTCTCTAAGATTGGACCAAACCATTGCAAAAGGAAAGCTAATTCTTCTTGCCCATATACCATAAGCCTGGTAACATCATCTGGCCATGCATCATGATTGAACAGCACAGACAAACAGTAGACAGCTTTAGCTGGCCCCTCTGCATTTGCTGTACCCAACAAGTTGTCAAATCGTGTTTTCAGAGCATGTACGGTTTCATCACATGTTTTAGAGAAGCAGTCATGTAACGTTACGTCTCGGATTCTGAGATAAATCTCTCAGCCAATCAGATTGTTTTAATTTTAGCCTATCACAGGCGAGATGTTATTGACCTATCGTACACATTCCCGCCAATTTATATTTGCGTTACGATTACTACTTTATAGAGTTGTGTTTTCTATCACGCTCGTTCAGAGAGTATATATACTCAGAATTTGTGTATTTCACCAGGGTTCATCTGTTGTTACTACTTACTATATCAGTCTATCTGGCAATAAACCATCACTGTGTTTTTTGTATACAACTGATCTGTCTGGTTCTGTTCCGGTATAGTCTTCCCGAATCCTACCCCGGGGAGTTAACTGCTACACACTACATTTACTCCCCAACATTTTTGGTGCCGAGACCAGGATCTACAAGCAAGATGCCGGAGTCAGAACAACCCGCCGGGCAAGGAGAAAACGCCAATGGTGATCAACAAGCTGCAGCGTTACAGAAACTAAAAAGATCGCGTCGAGGTCAACGCTCACAGATGACCAGACTATTCAACAAAGCCGATGCACTCACGGCCAAGTACGAAGAAGACAGCGCCGATAAACAGGCCACGCTCGACACGCTGGAAGGGCTTAATGATCAACTTACAAGTAAGTTCCATCTACTTGCCGACCTAGAAGTTAACATTTTGGATCTCACCTCAGACGAAGACTTTGATGCGGAAAACGAAACGTCCGGTGACTATCAAGCTGATATATATGAACGCAATCACAATATCGCCATGTTTGTGAGAAAGAACAGACTGAAGACGACGCCTGAGACAACAAACAGCAGTAACACTCAACCACATCCAACGCGGAAAACAGTCGCGCTACCAAAGATCGAATTACAAACCTTTTCCGGTAATGTTTTAGAATGGGCAAGTTTCTTTGATATCTTCAAGTCATCCATTCACTCTGACACTACCTTAGATAACATTCAAAAGTTTGTTTATTTACGAAGTATGTTGAAAGATGAAGCTGCAAGAACTGTCGGCGGTTTGACGCTGACGGATGCTAACTACTCACACGCGATCGAGCTACTAGAGGAAAGATACGGACAAAAGCATCTAATTATTGACACCCATATGACTGCGTTATGGAATCTAAGTAAACCCGTGGATGACGCGAACAGTTTGAGACACTTCTATGACTCACTCGAGAGTCACGTCCGAGGACTACAATCGTTAGGGAAGGATGAGCTTACCTATGGCGAACTTTTAGTTCCTATGATAAGAGAGAAACTACCTCCAAGCATACGCAAACAGATTGCCAGAGATCATGGTAGTTCAGCCTGGACCTTACCTGACCTACGCAAAGCAATTCTACGTGAAATAGACACACTGCAAGCCGGTAAGCCAATAGACGGTTTATTCACCATGAATGATACATTGCAGCCGGAATTAACCGCTGCGTTTCACACAACAGCACAGTCAACGAAAAAGAGACCGCAAACGTGTCCCTTTTGCAAGGGTACGCACTTCGCATCGAACTGTACGATAATTACTGATACACGTAAGAGACTGGACATTGTTAAGAAAGATCGACTTTGCTTCAATTGTTTCGGTAAGCACAGAGTTTCTGAGTGCAAATCGAAATACTCGTGTCGCGTCTGCAAGAAACGCCATCATACCGCTCTACACTACGACGCGAACAAGCCTGAACGGTCATCTACATCGTCAACTACTACTTCTGAAATCACCGTGACCCTGACCAAAGCTAACCCTTTGCTAAATAAGAAAACCGCCATCGGACCCGTGCTGTTGAAAACCGCGCTTGTGCCGATATCAGCCGGGAACGGAAATCCTATACGCGCTGTTGTTCTTTTCGATGAAGGGGCAAATATGACATTCACAACAGAGAAATTTGCCCGAGAGTTGTCCGCGAAAACGACACGCCGCGAGCACATCAAACTATCAACATTTGGCGACAAAACGTCCAATGTACGCGCCATGGCATTCACTGAGTTAACCGCACATGAATTGAATGGAAATACCTCGACGATCGACGCAATGATTATACCTGAAATATCTTCGGACTTGACTAATCACATTTCCCAGGAAATTCATAACATGAGCTATTTGAAGGGATTACATTTCGCTCATCCAGTTTCTGATGATGAGAAACTTCCTATTGATATATTAATAGGGGCTGATCAATATTGGAATTACGTTGGATCTCAAGTAATTTCTGGTATGGTCGGTCCAACCGCCGTATCCTCCAAATTTGGATATTTGCTCTCCGGGCCCTCTGGAACTACTAATACAGTGGATCCTAATGTACGTATGCTTCACATGATTTCTACTCCGGACAATTATGTTACCAAGAATACTATTGTAACGGAAAATGGCCGCGAAATTGTTGATAACGTGGATATTCAATATACTCGCCGAGGCGACGACGCAAAAGTCCAAAATGTGTGGGACTTGGAACTAATTGGAATTAAAGAAAGACCGGAAACTGACAAACGTATGAGCTACGAATCGTATAAAGACACGCATCTGAGGGTCGACCAAGGAAAATACGTCGCACGACTACCATGGAAAGAGGATCACCCACCACTGCCGACGAACTATAGTGTTACTGTGAACCGTACACGTAACATGATTCGCCGACTAACACCCGATGTAATCAAAAAGTATGATGACATCATCGCCGAGCAACGACGTCGTGATTTCATCGAAGAAGTTAACGAAGACGATACAAGAATCGGACACTATTTACCGCATAGAGCGATAAAGAAGGACTCGGCAACTACACCCATTAGAATTGTGTATGACTGCAGTTGTAGTCAGGGTGCTAGCTTTCCGAGCTTGAATGACTGTCTACAAACCGGCCCATCGTTGATAAATGACCTACCAGCCATTCTACTACGATTTCGCTCAAATAACATTGCATTAACGAGTGACATTGAAAAGGCCTTTCTGAATGTTAGATTGGAAGAAGACGAGAGGAAATTCACGAAATTTCTGTGGCTGTTAGACGCGTCTGACCCAGAAGGTAAATTCATAACATTACAATTTAAAACAGTATTGTTTGGCGCTGTTTGCTCGCCGTTTATCTTAAATGCGGTTATAAAAACGCATTTAGACGCCAACAACACACTTTCTACAGCCAAAACATTAAAGAACAATATTTATGTTGATAATGTGATCGATGGTGTTGATACTACGGAAAATGCCATAAAATACTATAAAGAAGCCAACAAGCTAATGACGACGAGCGGATTTAAACTCAGGGCGTGGTCTTCTAATTGTGAACAATTGAACGAACTTTCCAAACGCGACAACCTCAATGAGCCCGCCGAAACTGTGTCTGTTTTGGGAATGCGATGGTCGACAAAATCGGATAAGTTGACCTACCCCAAAGTTAATAATGTACCGCTATTAACTGATCTAATTACGAAACGCGACGTTGTCAGTTTCACTTCCGCGTTATACGACCCGATTGGTTACCTAACTCCAGTCCACGTTAAAGCCCGGTTATTCATACAGTTGTTATGGAAACTCGAACTAGGCTGGGACGAACCGCTTAACTCGGACCTATGTTCGACGTGGATGCATATTGCTGAGGATCTTAACGATGCAAGAAATATTCAGGTGAAACGTCAATATTTCCCTGAAGTCAATCCTGATGCCGAGTTCGAATTACACGCTTTCGCCGACGCCAGTCCCAAAGCATATGGTGCGGTGATCTACCTAAGATGTGCACAACAAACTTCCTTTGTGATGGCGAAAACCAGAATCGCGCCAATGACCGAAACTACGCTACCAAGATTGGAACTTATGGCAACATTAATTGCTACACGTCTCAGTAAATATGTCAAAGATGCGCTATCTGACACGTATAACATTACTAATTTCTATTTGTGGTCAGACAGCCAAATCACGCTTCACTGGTTAAATAGTGGCAAGAAACTGCCGATCTTCGTGAAAAATCGTGTGGATGAAATTTGTGAATTTCAGTCTACTAGGAAATATTGTCCCACCGAAGAAAATCCCGCTGACTTACTAACCAGAGGGATTACCTACGAAAACCTGGAAAATTCTGATTTGTGGTGGAAAGGCCCAAAATGGCTACCAACAACAAGCGATTGGCCGAGTTGTCCTGCCTTTGATGCAAATGTATTGCATTCTGCGATTGAGCCAAATGAAACTGATCTAATTAACCCACGCACGAGAGGTGGGGTCAATGAACTACCTGCCCACGATGTTGGAATTATCACTACTCCAGCACGGGAAAATACTATTGATAATCAATCGTGTGCTGTTACTAATCCTACTGATCGGGGAATTCATCGTATTATGGATATTTCCAGATATAACGATTTGGACAAATTATTACGTGTGACCAGCTATGTGCTACGTTTTATCAACCGGATTAAATCTAACGATATAAACACTGGAATGATAACCGCTGATGAACTGAACCGCGCTGAAAATATGTGGGTCAAACATATTCAACGTCAATACTACGGCGATACAATCCAATCCGTTAAATTTAATTTAACTCGATGTGCTCCCATCGTTCAACAACTGAATTTGTTCGTGGACGAAGATAATATACTCCGCTGTGGAAGTAGAATCCATAATGCTGCATTAGATTTTGTGACGAAATTTCCAGCATTAATACCCTCGCATCACAAACTAACGGACTTGATCATTTGGAAAGCACACTATCTGATGTGTCATGAAGGAGTTCAATCTACAGTGACGCATATACGACAGAAATATTGGATACCTAAAATACGGATTATTGTGCGTAACGTCATTCATAAGTGTGTGAAATGCAATAAAGTTACAGGGAAACCGTACGCAAACCCAGTTCAGGCACCGTTGCCGAGTTACCGAGTGAACATTGTCCCTGCTTTCACTATAACTGGTGTAGATTTCACGGGAAATCTATTTACGAAATCAGCTGATGGAACACGCGATAAAGCGTACGTTTGTTTATTTACTTGCGGGGTGACACGTGCGATTCACCTCGAACTTGTGCCTGATTTGTCAACAAAAACGTTCATGCACGCATTCAGAAGATTTGCTGCCAGACGTTCACTTCCAAGTCGCATGTTGTCTGATAATGCATCGACCTACATTTCCGCGGCTGATGAAATTCGCACTCTATTTGATACACCGGAAGTCCGAGACTTTCTCGCTGCACACCGAGTGCAATGGACTTTTATACCGAAACGTGCCCCGTGGTATGGAGGTTTTTGGGAGAGATTAATTGGGCTAACAAAAAATGCTATTAAGAAGACACTGGGTCGAGCGTTAATAACATTCGACGAACTCTCAACATTAGTAACAGAAATTGAAGCCGTTCTCAATGATCGACCCCTTACGTACGTGTCATCAAGTATTAATGACAACATAGCATTGACTCCGAATCACCTACTTCACGGGCGGACATTGACCTCATTGCCATATATCGAAGTCACTGACGACGAAATACGCGATCCTACTTATCAGTTCTCAGACCACCGTGAAATGAATAATCGTTATGTCCACTTGTCAAGATTACATGCTCAATTTTGGCGAAGATGGTCGACCGAATATTTGACTGCCCTTCGAGAGAGACACCCAACTACAGGAAGTAAAGGGAATACAATAAAAGTTGGAGATGTTGTGATAATCCACAGTGATGTGGATAAACGCCAGAAATGGCATCTTGGCACCGTAACTAAATTAGTTTACGGCAACGACCAACTTGTGAGATCCGCTGAGTTAAATACAGCTAACGGACCTACCAATCGGCCGATACATAAATTGTATCCGTTAGAAGTTGTTTCCAAGGAATTAACGTCGCCTGAAAGTAATAATCAATCAGATGTTAGATTACCTGCAGAGACAATACAAAATATTGGACTAACCGCTGACAAAGATGTCACCACCACCCAGATGACTGGTGACACTATTCCTAAGCGACCAACAAGGGATTCTGCCGTGGCAGCCCGAATAAGAATTGCTGATTTAATGTGACTTTCGAAATTTCAATTTCATTTTTATGTTTTTATTCGTAATATTCAACCAAATAAATATGGACAGTCGGCTGAAATGCCTTCCGTGGACACTTTATTTACTTGAATCTTTTATCCAATACCGTTATTATTGTTCGAGGTACATGATTTCATTGATAATGTAGTAGACATACATTTTCATATGTTTTTATTTTTGAGGCGCGGAGAATTTAGAGAAGCAGTCATGTAACGTTACGTCTCGGATTCTGAGATAAATCTCTCAGCCAATCAGATTGTTTTAATTTTAGCCTATCACAGGCGAGATGTTATTGACCTATCGTACACATTCCCGCCAATTTATATTTGCGTTACGATTACTACTTTATAGAGTTGTGTTTTCTATCACGCTCGTTCAGAGAGTATATATACTCAGAATTTGTGTATTTCACCAGGGTTCATCTGTTGTTACTACTTACTATATCAGTCTATCTGGCAATAAACCATCACTGTGTTTTTTGTATACAACTGATCTGTCTGGTTCTGTTCCGGTATAGTCTTCCCGAATCCTACCCCGGGGAGTTAACTGCTACACACTACATTTACTCCCCAACACATGTGTTATTTATGTCAGCTTGTAACTGTGTCATTATTTGAGTTGGGCGTCCTTTTAGTTTGATTTCTTGGAAAGTAACTTGCTCCAATTCGTCATCTGTACTGGCATCATCCTCATTTATTTGTTCAGTGTTCATTATTTCCTTGAACTTCTCCAGGGAACCATTTTCAACAGGCTGCATTTTCATTAACTCAACTGTCGCGATACACGATTTAACAGCTTGTATTGCCTGAGTGAGAATCACGTCATTTGTTTGTAGTGTGCGACTCAACGTTGCAATCTCCGAAAATAAATCTAACAAAAAATGGCAAAATGCAGCGAATTTCAGGGTGGTCATTGTACGTACAACTTTTGTAGCCCGACCTTTGATGTCCGCGTTCCGTGTTGTTGAAGCAAGATGTTCACTGTGGGCTAATACAGCGGCGTACTGACCTGCCGAAGTTGGATTGTTTTTATCGACTTGTTTCGTTGATAGAAAAATACGTAACGCTCGTTCCACGTGTGGCGCCCATCTTGTACCAGTAACTGACTTTGGAGTATAAACATTCACCCCTAATTCCATAGCAAGCGATCCAAGTTCCCTGTAACTCTTGGGTGAATAATGGTATGTTTTCCATATCATATTCAAGACATCGTGTACATTCCTCACCATAGCAACGTTTTTTTGAACGGCTAACATCGCAAGTTCCAGGCGGTGCGGCATGCAATGGATTGACACCAAATAGTTAGCCACGCCGTCACGAAGCAAAGTAGAGACACTTCTGTTTCTTCCCAGGTTTACTGCTGCCCCATCTGCGCAAAAACCAATTAATTTTGTGCTCCAACGTTCGTCAACATATTCACACAAAGCTTTGGTGGCACTCAGTACGCCATCTGCAAGTGCGTGTTCAACCACATTTTGCCCGAGCAGATTCACTGTCGCCTTCCCATTTTTGTCGACACGTCGTACGTACACGATTTCGCATTCCTTTGCAGCGTTATCGGTGTCACCATCGATAAGAATGGAAATGTAGTTGGCATTTTTAATACTGCTCGATAACTCCCTTCTCATTCCATCTGCGATATTCGCTATAATTTCAGCGCACTTGTGTGTATTATCGTATGTTGGGTTTATGTCAACTCCATTTTTACGGTGAAGTAGCAGTAACTTTGGAAACATCGAATACGGCATTTCATGTTTAGCAATCATATATGCTATGTTGAACTTAATTTTCAATTCAGCTACAGTTTTATCAACACTGTGGTCAGCTGATTTCCGGAATGCTTTGGCGAGTGAACTTGTTTCAACAGGTCCGGCAAAGAATTTATCACGTGCGTGAATGTGTCTTGATGAGGCGCTATGTTCGGTCAGACTTTCTTTTTTTTCGACCAGTTTACCACGTTCTGAGGCATAATCTGTCTTCTCTCGTGTCGATCGACACCATTTACACCATACTCGATATATGTTGCCAGCCTCGAGTTGTCGGCCGCCTTCACTTGTGTCAACGTCTAACCACTCGAATTGCTCGATCCATCTCACAATTTTTCCATCTTGTTTTGGCTTCCGAGATTTTGATCGCGTACTCGTGCCCAAAATTGAATCCCATGCAATCTTCCGTTTTGTGGCTAGATGCGAGGATGTAGGATCTGATGTCCCGGTGTTAGTTGTTGGAATTTCGTTCTGCTCAACCGGCCGAAAGAAATTAGTAATCTGCTTATTCGCCATGTCTTGTTCGAGCGGAGAAAGCGACAGTGTGACTTAGATTATCAATGTTTCCAACGCGACTTGAGACTGAAAAACGCAGTCACATTAGCCAATGAAAATTATTTTGTTGACAATCAAAGAGCCGCCGACAGTGTAAACCGCCGTTCATTTAAAAAAAACTGTATGCCCGTATTTTGACTAGAAACAAAAACTGCCAATCACATATTTACAATGTTACTATTTTTTTTATTTTGGCTTGTACGCTCTCAATTGCAACATGACACTTGCCATGCGCCTGAAACTAGACTTTCCGAGTACATCGTTAACTATTCAAAGATGCTCGGTATCTCGTCTAGTCTGACGCGTGCACGGCATGTTTCAGCTGCTTCAATTTTCACTCGCAAAATGCGAGTAGTTTCTGAAAACTGCAAGCTAAATGCGGATATTTAAAAGTTTTTACTCGCATAGACGTATTTTTTAGGCGCATTTGCGAGTAGGTACTCGCAACTTCCTAGGCTGGTGGTTTGTAATTCAGTCAACCTGCAAAGATGGTAAAATTTCTAAACACGAGTTTCAAACCAACTGTCCAGAACAGTATCAAACTTACGTCATCAAGTCATCTGTGGAGCGACTGAAAACAGCCACACATATTATGGATACAGAACACATGATGTGTGATGAATGGTGTTTCATGGATTTTAAGCACAACAGAGTAAAGTCAAAGAGACATAAACTCAAAAGTGTTAGTGTGAGTACTTACCATCCTTTGTTGAAAAGGGTCGTTTGGTTAGCCCGAATGGACTGTGAACAAGAAAATAGTGAAACAGTAGAGTTGTTCCTAGAAATGTTTGATGAAATGATGTCCAGCTTTACAAACTCTGCTATTAAACAGTTCATCAAACCTGTTGCAGGCTGGATGCTTGATGAAGATGGTGCTCTTCATTGTAGTCATGAAAAAAGATTTGTAAGACAATACTGTGATGAAAATGTTGTAAGTTGTCGTCTACATCTTATGCAGTGTGCTCTCCGACATGCCAACAGTGCTTTTATGAGACAGTTAAACAAAAACTATACAGTAACAAAATTCAAATCTCTTGTAAATGAACTTGTGTATTCTGTCACAGTGAATGAGTATATGACATACTACAGGGAAATAGAAACTTTCATCAAAGAGAGTGGAAATTCCGGATTACTTCGATGGTTACATTGGTGGGACAAAAGACGTCATCATGTCATGGAAGCGTACCGACATAAACCATTGTCATGCCCCAATACAAATCTAGCAGAGGCAAGTCATGCATCCATGACACTCAGTGGTGGTTCAGATATCACATTACCCGAGGCAGCTGTATATGATGTTGCTGATTCATTTAAATATGGGCAACAAATTATAAGCTATTGTGAAGGCACGGCCAAAAGTGGTAAAGGCCCATCCTATGCGGTAAAACAAAAAAGAAAAGAAAAAAGGAAGATAAAACGGTGAATGTGCTAATGAAGGAACTAGATACTCAGTATGATGGAAATGGTGGTCCACTTATGCCATCTACATCAACTTTTCAGTCGAATCCAGAAGCATCTCATCGAGCAGATAAGGGTAGAGATATTGATATAAGGCCAAAAGGAAGAACCAGAGTGAACATAAGTAATAGTTTAAATGCCTCTCTTCAAAAAGCCAAACTAATGTTCAACTATAAAATGACTGAGATTGAGGTAAATTCTCCAACACAGGCATCTCTGTGCATTGAAGGCAGTGATGAGAACATATATTTTATTACACTTGCTGAAATGCCGAGATGCAATTGTCCATTTGCTGATAGTCAAAATTCTATTCGACAAGGGGTTGTGGCCTGCAAGCATCGGCTCTTTGTTCTGTTACTTCTTGGGTATAGAGAAAAGGACAAGATTATGTTACAGTTTAGTTATAACCAAAAAGAAATAAGAGAAATTGTAACAAAATTAGAAAATTATAAGATCACGCAGACACCTGCACATGTAATGTTAGAAACTTCCAGCCCCGAACAGCTGAAACTATATACAGCAATTGACACAGATAGAGATACTTATGAAATTGTATTTTTACATGGATTAATTTCAAAGTGTTATGGATGCAATGACTCGTACAGTAATAAAGAGAAAACGGAGCCATACGACTTGATAATTAAGCACCCAGAAGTCAGGCCTTGCTATAACAGAGCTTCAAACAAGTGGTACATATCTAATGGGGAAAAAAAGCAAAATGCTTACTATCATCTGAGTTTACATTGTGTGCGAACAATTCAACCCAACTTTGAACCTTTACTTGTTGTAATGCCAATCACAGTTCAGTTTGCTTTAACAAATAAACACAAGCAAGTCCTGAAAAAGGCAGGATTTCCTCACTTGGCTGAAGATTAGTTAAAAGTACCATCTATTTAGATAATAGAGTAACACCGTAAATACTTTATTTTAGCTGGAATTGATTTTCGCTGAAAAAGCTTTTTGGGCGTTTTGTATTGAATTTATTTTCACGGAATTTTGATGAGCTGAATGTGAAATATAAGAAAAAAGTATATTCGCTGGATTTTATTTTCACAAAATGATCCCTTCGACTAAAATGGCGGAAATAAATTCCAAGCGCAAATAAAGTATTCTACAGTATGTAGTTTTTGATTTGCCCTTCGTTTATGGCATTTCCATAGTTAACAAATTGTTGTGATTTTGACTTTTTGTGTTTTTTAGCTCTGAAGGGGGTAGACTGATCTATTGCCATCCTGACTGATCAATATTTCTACATTTTCCTCAATAGCAATGTAACTTTGTGTTTGCGCCAAAGGTATCATATAAAAAAGCATGTGTGGCAGTGATAGAAGTACACTATATGCATGGGGAGTTTTCAACATTACCGACTACTTAATTCTGTTCCTACTTTCAATTTAATAACTTGTTATTTTGCGTTATTTAAATAAAGTGACTCTGGAAGTAAATGGTCTGCTTTCACTAACATGATTCATAAATATGAAATACGGTCATACCATAAAAAAACAAATTTGATTTATATATGCACATTTTGTATGTATAAACCTGTAACATTCAGAATGGTTTTTAAAAGACTGACCATTAACTATAAATTTGACATTTCTGTTTCACAAATGATGTTTGACAACATTCCTGTTTATAACATATTTGTGATGAAGCCAGATTGTGTTACGCTTCTTATTATATTGGTTTAGTCTTTACTACTCTGGGGGTTTGCTAGTAGTTATTTATCTATTCCATTCCATTCTTGATTTCCATTGGAAACCATAGAACTCCTTCGGGAAGAAAATGAATGGACTATCCTGGTTAAATATAGATAAATATAATTTCTGGCCATTTTATGCTGCCATTAAACATATAATTATTTATATCGGTGAAGTCTGGAAATTACTGATCAAACTAGAAAAATAAGAAAGTCGTAGAAAGGGCATTTCAGTCCAATAATCTCTATACTATTGAGTGAATTGTAGGTCGAAATGTCCCCCCCCCCACGTTTTACAGGTCTGTTTCACCTTTTTTTTGATTATTTTGGATTAGCCTGACATGTACTGAGGTGTGAATGGCGCCTCCTTCGGACTGCAACAAACGTTAAGCTGATCATCGTAGAGGGCGTAACTCGCGCGATATTTTTTAAGTCTGAAAACTTTATTTCTGTTAAACTATCAGGCATATTACTTTTGAATAAATGTAACCACAAAATGACCAGTTGCATCATACCAAGTTTATTCACAAAAATATACACATTTCTGGTATTACAATGACAAATACCTGTGATGATCGGATAAAGAGAATGTTGGTGACAAGTTCTGCAATACTTGCAATAGCTACAAAAAAAACTAAAAAATATGTTTGAAAAACACTGCACAGAAACAATGCATAATGACAATAAAGGCACTAATCACAAAAATAAACTTCGTACCTACAGACAGCTGAAAACTGATTTTGCACTTGAAAAATACCCTGAAATTATTAAAAAAACCATCCACAGATCATCTATGACTAAACTGAGGATAAGTGCCCACATAATTCAGATTGAAGTTGAGCGATATCACAACATAGATATCTTAAATAGAACATGCCCTGTCTGTGACTCCAATGAAATTGAAGACGAAGAACACTTCCTCTTCAATTGTATCCTGTACAAATTTGAAAGAGATGCTTTGTTTGAAAACTTAAACTTATCCGGTAATCTGAAAGCACTTCTCAATAACAAAAATTCTGAAACTGTCCAAGCAATTGCCAAGTTTATCAGCGACTGTTTCACTAAAAGAGAGAACTTCATGAAAAGCAATTTACCAGCTGCCTCAAAATAACACCAAAAAATATTTATATAATAATATTTTCACAGTATTACTATTTATTTCTTTTTTATTATTATTATTACTTATGTATTTTATTGTTCCTTATATCCTTATTGTATTCTAATCTAGATCCCAGAGGGGATACGATATCAATAAAGATTGTTATTATTATTATTACTTTTTCATCAGCTGGGTGGATATCGAAAATTCAAAAATAACTTTGGTTTTGACAGTGTGTACGGTAGGTGGTCCAGTCACCAAGTGATGTGGCCATCATCTAAACTGAAGCAAATTTTTAAATAATCGCATACTAACAAATTTTGATCTAGCGACCAACAACCAGCGACCAGCAGCCAGCAACCAGCAGCCAGCAACCAGCATATTAGTTACTTTGGTATATATGATTGCTAAACATGAAATGCCGTATTCGATGTTTCCAAAGTTACTGCTACTTCACCGTAAAAATGGAGTTGACATAAACCCAACATACGATAATACACACAAGTGCGCTGAAATTATAGCGAATATCGCAGATGGAATGAAAAGGGAGTTATCGGGCAATATTAAAAATGCCAACTACATTTCCATTCTTATCGATGGTGACACCGATAACGCTGCAAAGGAATGCGAAATGAATGAATGAAATTTGAATGAATGAAATTTATTTCACCAAAAAAAAAAAAAAAAAAAAAAACAACGGTAAAGGTAGAAGTTGCACAGGTAGTAAATACATATAAATAAATAAATAAATAAATAAATAAATAAATAAATAAATAAATAAATAAATATATATATATATATATATATATAAATAAATATATAAATAAATAAATAAATAACGAATTCTACTTAGATAACTTTTCTTTTTTTTGGTGGGGATTACAGATATAGTTCATTAGAACTAGTCGAGTCCGTAACTTCTGTATATATAATTTCATAGTTTAATCACACAAATCTCCAAATAAAGAGAGAAAGAGAAAAAATATTACAAATCAAATTTTTAAGAGATAGTTTTTTAATTTTGCTTTGAATATATGTCTCCTAGTGATGGTTTTAAATGCATCAGGCAAAGAGTTCCAATGTTTTGTTGCAGAGTATTTAAAACTGTGTTGGTTGAGTGTAAGATTCAGTTTTGGAGTATAGTAGTTCAAGCTACATGCTAAACGGGTTTGATAATTATGGGACAAAGGATCCAAATAGTTGTAAATATCATGTACAAAATATTTATTGCTGAGATCAAAGACAAATAAACTGGTTTGTAACTTGCAGAGTGAAAAAATGTCTAGTATTCTTAGTTTTTTGAAAAGAGAAGCAGCATGGGAATACGAATCAGAGAAAGTGATGAGGCGTACTATTTTTTTCTGTAAGAGATATATTGGTTGCAGTAGAGTAGCATATGTATTACCCCAGATTTCCAGGCAATATGCAATGTGTGGTAGAATTAAGGAATTGTATAAGAGAATTAGGATATTCCTAGGTACAAAATGACGTAGTTGTGAAATTAATCCAATTTTTGGTGCGATAACTTTGCAAATTTTATCAATGTGGGCTTTCCATGACATATTCTGGTCAATGGAGACACCAAGGTAATTGACAACATATACGCCCTCTATCGGTGAACCGTTAATTTCCAGGTTGCCCTCAGTAGTGACCGATCGTTGTGGTATTTTAATTATCATGTAATTGTTTTTTTTCAGAATTAATAGTAAGTTTGTTAGCACTGCACCATTCACGAACCCTTTGAAAATCATTATCAATTTCTGAGAGATTGATTTTATTGTTTTGAATAAATTTAAATAGGTTAGTATCATCTGCAAAGAGTCGAAAATGAAAGGAATTGGTAGAGTTGGCTATATCATTAATATATATTAAAAATAAGATTGGGCCTAGAATCGACCCTTGCGGAACCCCGCAGGTAATAGGTCGTGGCAAAGATGAAGTGTTTTCAATACATACAAATTGTTGGCGATTACAAAAGTAGTTTTTAAACCATAATAGAGGAAGACCTCTAATACCATAGTGTTCTAGTTTGCAGCACAGTATTTCATGATTAATGGTGTCAAAGGCTTTTTTGAGATCGATAAAAATACCAAAGGTGATATGGCCGAGGTCCAGATTGTCAGCTATGTCGGACACCAAGTCAGCCAAGGCAAGTTTTGTACTGTGTTTTTTACGGAAGCCAAATTGAGTATCAATGAGTATGGATTTTTCTCAAGATATGTAATTAATTGCTTATTAACGATTGATTCGCATACTTTGCTAAAAATAGGTAGAATGGATATTGGACGGTAGTTGTTGACATCATTTGCGGAAGCTTTTTTATAAATGGGAATGACCTTCGCTATTTTAAGAGCATTAGGAAATATACCTTGGCGAATTGAACAATTGATAATGTGGGCAAGGGGGTGAGAAATGATATGGCTAGCATGCTTGACAATTTTAGGGGGGGACACCATCATGTCCTACTGATTTTCCAGGATCTAGGGCAGTGATTTCATTGAATATATCACTCTCATTCACAGGACGAAAATAAAAAGAGTCACTATAATTGCCAGTTAAATCAGTAAAGTCGCCCGGGGCAGTAATGTTATCCCGAGTTTTGATTCGATATTGGTGAAAAAATGGTTAAACTCTTCAACAATATCTGTTGTTTCTGTCAGGATTTTTTCACAGGGCAACTGACTAAATGAATTTAAAGTACGTGGTAATGTTTTAGTTGATTTATTTAAAATATTATTTATTACTCGCCAAGTTGTGTTAGTATTGCCATGCGCGGACTTGAATTTATTTGAATAATAGCGTTTCTTTGCTGACTTGAGGAGTTTAGTCAAAAGGTTTCTATATGTTCTATATTCCGTTTGTTTTTCAAAGTTGCCAGGATTTTTTTTCATCTTGGCAAATAATTTGTGTTTGGTTTGAACTGATTTAATTATACCTTTTGACAACCATGGTTTAGATGGATGTTTTAATTTCCTTTTGTTTAATTTGACCTGCAAATGCTTACACAAAACCGTATAAAATAAGTCATAAAATGTATTATATGCATCACTAGGGTCGGAGTGATCATACACTGGCTGCCAAGATATCTCGTTCAAGTCCGCAATAAACATGGATTGGTTGTAATTAGTATAGTCATATTTCAAGACCGTATCCTCTTTTTTAAAAGCGTGCTGAAAATTTTCAAAATTACAAAAAACGGGAAAATGGTCGCTAATATCTGTGTGAATAGTTCCACTTTGTATAAAATAGCCGGAGGCATTCGTAAGAACGTGATCAATTGCAGTACTAGAAGTATCAGTGACCCTAGTAGGTGTGTTAATAATTTGGAAAATTTTGTACGAATTGAGAATAGTGTTGTAGTGAGTGGCAGGTGGGGAATCAACAGACGTGTCAATGTTCACGTCGCCAAGTATAATAGAATCAATAGCCTTGGCTGACAACTGGTGTAGACATAGCTCCAAACTGTTAAAATATTCATGATATGGGGTGTTAGGTGTACGGTACTTAACGCCTATGATAATCTTTTTGTTGTTTATGCGGGTTTCCACAAAGATCGATTCACGATGCATAATTTTGAATGTGTTAATACGGGTAAAAGACAAGGATTCGTGAATGTACAGTGCTACGCCTCCGCCTTTTGAAATGTCACGGTTGCATGTAATTAAATTATAAGACGGTAAATTATACTGAGAGAAGTTAGAGTTTGAATTCAGCCATGTTTCGGTCAGGCCAAGAAAAAGAAAATTATGTTTTATGACGCTCAAAAAAGCAAATCGTGTACGTACGACGTGTTGACAAAAATGGGAAGGCGACAGTGAATCTGCTCGGGCAAAATGTGGTTGAACACGCACTTGCAGATGGCGTACTGAGTGCCACCAAAGCTTTGTGTGAATATGTTGACGAAAGTTGGAGCACAAAATTAATTGGTTTTTGCGCAGATGGGGCAGCAGTAAACCTGGGAAGAAACAGAAGTGTCTCTACTTTGCTTCGTGACGGCGTGGCTAACTATTTGGTGTCAATCCATTGCATGCCGCATCGCCTGGAACTTGCGATGTTAGCCGTTCAAAAAAACGTTGCTATGGTGAGGAATGTACACGATGTCTTGAATATGATATGGAAAACATACCATTATTCACCCAAGAGTTACAGGGAACTTGGATCTCTTGCTATGGAATTAGGGGTGAATGTTTATACTCCAAAGTCAGTTACTGGTACAAGATGGGCGCCACACGTGGAACGAGCGTTACGTATTTTTCTACGGTACTCACTAAAACGAAGGACCGAAGGACCCGGCCGAACGACCTAACCGAAGGACCGAAGGACTTAAACGGGTGTAATGACTATAAAACGCTGATACCAATTACGTTGTTATACGTTGCATTTGTTCACAAATTATGCAGCAGCGATTGAATTTACAAAAATACCTTGATAAATACATTACATGATAAATATAAAAGCGAATGACCACAATTATATTATAAATATGAGCGAAGGACCTCGTTTTTATTGTAAATATGAGCGAATGACCGTAATTACGTGGCTAATATGAGCGAAGGACCACGATTATATTATAAATTTGAGCGAAGGACCACGATTACGTGATAAATATGAGCGAAGGACCACGAGTACGTTATAAATACGAGCGAAGGACCATGATTATATTATAAATATGAGCGAAGGACCACGTTTATATTATAAATATGAGCGAAGGACCACGTTTATATAATAGATATGAGCAAAGAACCATGAGTACGTTATAAATATGAGCGAAGATCCATGAGTACGTTATAAATATGAGCGAAGGACCATGAGTACGTTATAAATATGAGCGAAGGACCATGAGTACATTATAAATATGAGCGAAGGACCACGATTACGTGATAAATATGAGCGAAGGACCATGAGTACGTTATAAATATGAGCGAAGGACAGTGATTATATTATAAATATGAGCGAAGGACCATGATTACGTGATAAATATGAGCGAAGGACCATGATTACGTGATAAATATGAGCGAAGGACATGAGTACGTGATAAATATGAGCGAAGGACCATGATTACGTGACAAATATGAGCGAAGGACATGAGTACGTGCTAAATATGAGCGAAGGACCACGATTACGTGATAAATATGAGCGAAGGACATGAATACGTGATAAATATGAGCGAAGGACCATGATTACGTGACAAATATGAGCGAAGGACATGAGCACGTGCTAAATATGAGCGAAGGACCACGATTACGTGATAAATATGAGCGAAGGACATGAGTACGTGATAAATATGAGCGAAGGACAGTGATTATATTATAAATATGAGCGAAGGACCATGATTACGTGATAAATATGAGCGAAGCACCATGATTACGTGATAAATATGAGCGAATGACATGAGTACGTGATAAATATGAGCGAAGGACAGTGATTATGTTATAAATATGAGCGAAGGACAGTGATTATATTACAAATATCAGCGAAGGACCACGATTACGTGATAAATATGAGCGAAGGACATGAGTACGTGATAAATATGAGCGAATGACTGTGATTATATTATAAATATGAGCGAAGGACCACGTTTATATTATAAATATGACAACGTTTATATTACAAATATGAGCGAAGGACCACGATTACGTGATAAATATGAGCGAAGGACCATGATTTTATTATAAATATGAGCGAAGGACCACGTTTATATTATAAATATGAGCGAAGGACCACGATTACGTGATAAATATGAGCGAAGGACCATGATTTTATTATAAATATGAGCGAAGGACCACGTTTATATTATAAATATGAGCGAAGGACCACGTTTATATAATAGATATGAGCAAAGAACCATGAGTACGTTATAAATATGATCGAAGGACCACGAGATACGTGATAAATATGAGCGAAGGACCATGAGTACGTTATTAATATGAGCGAAGGACCATGAGTACGTTATAAATATGAGCGAAGGACCATGATTACGTGATAAATATGAGCGAAGGACATGAGTACGTGATAAACATGAGCGAAGGACAGTGATTATATTATAAATATGAGCGAAGGACCATGATTACGTGATAAATATGAGCGAAGGACATGAGTACGTGATAAATATGAGCGAAGGACCACGTTTATATTATAAATATGAGCGAAGGACAGTGATTATATTATAAATATGAGCGAAGGACCACGTTTATATTATAAATATGAGCGAAGGACAGTGATTATATTATAAATATGAGCGAAGGACCATGATTACGTGATAAATATGAGCGAAGGACCACGTTTATATTATAAATATGAGCGAAGGACCACGTTTATATTACAAATATGAGCGAAGGACCACGATTACGTGATAAATATGAGCGAAGGACCACGTTTATATTATAAATATATGAGCGAAGGACCATGATTACGTTATAAATACGAGCGAAGGACCACGTTTATATTATAAATATATGAGCGAAGGACCATGATTACGTTATAAATACGAGCGAAGGACCACGTTTATATTATAAATATGAGCGAAGGGCCATGATTACGTGATAAATATGAGCGAAGGACTACGTTTATATTATAAATATGAGCAAAGGACCATGATTACGTGACAAATACTAGGGAAGGACCACGTTTATATCATAAATATGAATGATGTACCACGATTATATTATAAATATGAGCGAAGGACCGCGTTTAAAAGAACGTAGATTCGCTCAATAAATTTAAAATAGCAACAATCACTGTAATGTATGCTATTCAATATCACGTATTGTCGGCTCCGCTCCGCTGTTAGCAATGCACATTTCAATTAAAGAACTGAATATTTCATTAGAAAATGAACAAACAATATCTATAATATCAAAGTAATCGGACTTTGGTTTTCAACAAGAAGTTGAAAATATCAATTTTAAATAAAAATATTCATCAAAATTTGAGAATTAAAGATATCGTCACAAAATGTATTAATCTGAGAGAGGTATACATGTAGTACCTATATATATATATATATATATATATATATAATATCAAATCAATCAGTCAAAAATATAACTTTTACCAAAAATGACAAAAATATTCATCAAAATTGGAGAATTAAAGATGTCAACACGAAATGAAAAAATCTAAGAGAGGTCTACTCAAGGTACAGGACACCAAGAATCAAAGCAATAAGAATTGTAGTTTTCAAGAATAAGTTGAAAATGAAAAAGTTGACACGTACGACGAACGAAGACGGACAATCACTTATATGATAAGCTCCGATCGACAAAGTCGTAAGCGGAGCTAAAAAAAGAGAAATTATTATACAACAATTATCAAATTAATCATTTATTTTTGTCTATGCTAAACTGTCACGTGACTCTATTCGAATGACCGAGGCACTGACGAGTACATAACACTAAACGCGTAACAAGATTAATAAATGTATTGGCGTTTCCTTTAAACCACATGTATTGTAATATTGTAATATTTCGAAGAGTTGAAACCAGTACAGATACTGCTTCTTTATAAAGTACATCCATCGGGAAACTTCCAACAAAAATGAAAATACAACAGTATCACGTTATTTAAAGCGATGACAAGGAAGATAGAGTTTCAATATTGAAAATTACACATCACATGGCAACATGGCAAGTAAAACAATTATCTGATTATCAGTCACTATATATATATAATATAGAAGAACTGATATATTTATTTGATAAGCAAAAACTAAAAACTAAAGAGAAACTAAAAGTCATTGGTACAAAAAACACAAAATACTTACAAAATACTGTGCCTGTATTTTTTACATGTATCGTTCACTGGTGCACAGCGACTGTGCGCTGCATTCAAACATTCCGCAAAACAAACATAAGAGGAATAATTAAAGTAGAAATTTTCAATTAAATCTCTGTGTTTGAAATAATTGTGTACATACATATTGGGCTAAACAAGTTAAAATTCAATACACTATTAAATATGCTGTGTATAGTTTACCATGTGATGGACTCACTCACAACTCAGAGATGTCAGTCTGCGCTAGATTTCAATATTCAACAGTCAGAGCTACAATTTAGACCTTATATACATACATATATTTCGAAGACAGATTAGTTTAATTATTTTGAGCGTTTGAGTAAAGCACCAGTTTCCGAGACAGTGGGCTCTGAAATTCCCACTGATGATAATACACGACAAGATTATATTGATACTTTACAACTTGATATGGAGATTAGTACGGAAGAAGTGATAGCTGCAATAAAGAAATTAAAAATGAAAAAAACCACCCGGATTTGATGCCTTTAGAAATGAGTTATTCAAAATAGTAATCAAGATTTGATTACTGATTTGTCCGATTTTTAAGAAAGGTAGCATACACGATCCCGCCAATTACCGTGGCATTTCTCTATTGAGTTGTTTTGGTAAGTTTTTTACAATTATTATTAACGAAAGAATAGTCAAATGGCTTGATACAAATAATATTCTCTGTGATAATCAGGCAGGCGTCCGGGCAAATCACAGCACTGAGGATAATATTTTTATCCTGTCAACGCTAATTGAAAAATATAGAGTCGCTAGAAAAAGATTGTACGTTTGTTTTGTAGATTTTAAAAAGGCGTTTGACTATGTTGATCGAGCTAGTTTATTTTTAAAGCTTGTTAGAGTAAGCTTTAGTTGTAAAATAGTCAATCTTTTAATGAGTGTGTACAGTGTGGTTAAATCTTGTGTAAAATTACCGCATGGTTATACAAAAACGTATACATCTGAGATTGGGGTACAGCAAGGGGCATATTAAGCCCAATTTTTGTTTTTTCTAAACGATTAAGAAAAGGCTTTGAATTGGATGATTATCCACTAACATGTTTTATGTATGCCGACGACACCGTTATTGTATCTGATAGTGCTGATAGTTACTTGCCAGATTCCAATTTTATTGTTATACGTGGAAAATGTTTGTAAACACCACTAAAACTGAAATTATTATCTTCAATAAGGATATTGTTGACTGTGATGACGATAACTTGGATTTGAAAATATTTAGAAATCAAATTGATATTGTTGTAAATTATACATATCTAGGTGTTGTCTTTGCCGAAAATGGTTCATTTAAGTTGGAATTTGGAATTTTGACTGGAAAAGCTTCAAATGCAGCGTACGTGGTCAGGAAAGGAATTGGTAACAAGATTTCTCAAAAATTACTTCAAAAAATATTTAACTCTAAAATTGAACGAATTTTAAACTAAGGAGCCGCAGTTTTAGGAAATTGGTAATGTAAACCAATAGAAGATGTTCAGTTAAAGTGGTGTAAATATATATTAGTGTGGGAGAAAATACAACCAACAATGCAGTTATGGAGCAACTCGTGCGATCTCCACAGAAATATAATCCGTATTTAATTTTGAAAACTTAATCTAAAAATGTCTTCTAATCCACTCGTTATAAAGCCTATGGAGAGTTCGAAAAATTGGCACTGATAGGAAAGCCATCTTTTGCTTTAGCTATTATGAAATTATTAAGTAAACAAAATATGCACACTATTTGGGAGAATAGATTTACTGATGAGATGAAATAACGTTGTTAATTGGAAAGAAAGAAAGAGAGAGATTGTTATTTAAAACGTTGGAAAGTGCTTTATTTGACGATGTTCGTAGATCCCCAAACAATAGAAATAAGTTACGAACGTTTCGCCAATTTAAAACAAATATTTTTATTATTTGGATATCGTTCGTGTTCCCCTGTACAGACAAGCTTTAACTAACTTTCAGTGCTCTTAAGTTATACATTGAGAGCGGTAGATATTATGGAACTCCAGTGGAAAATAAAACCTGCCAAATATGTACAGATGCTGTTAAGACTCATTTTCTGGTAGTTTGTCCAGCATATAAGTTACCATATTCGAAAACCAATTTTTGATTAAATTAACTGCGTTGAACCACAATATATATATTTTCTCAAGATAACATCATCCAAATTCTTGCAAGATTTGTATACACAGCTTTTCAGATTGGATATAATTTGTTAGTGTTCTCCAATAGATGAGTTATAATATTATATTTTATTGAGAAGATTAAAGTCACGCTTGTAACTTTCTTTTTTATATGCATTGTAACCTGTTCCCCCAGGTTAATGGGGTATATTTCTTTAGAGAAATGAAAATAAAATAATGATAATATATAGTGTTTCCTTGACCTTTGACAGTTAAAATGTATTGCAGACAAAAAAACAAGTATGTCAAGTGTTAACGACACTGGTGATCTTTCCCTAGTGTTTATATCGTTAAAATTCATACAAATATAAGCTGTAATAGCAAACACATACAATGTGTAACAATGTGACATCGTATCTACACTTTGCGCCTAATGAAAATTTTGATGAATGACATATAGTGTTGAATTATAAACACACTCTCAGCGTACTCGGTTGTGGTAAACTTCTCCCCAAGAGACGTAGAAGCTGGTCATGGGCCTGAAATTAACAAAATATAACAAATAACACTGGTATATGCGCACTAAAAACAGCAGTATATATTCGCATGCAATCAATACAATTTTGCGATATTATTTAGGTTTGCTATTATCTATTATTTTTGCACACTTACACTTTATGCAAAAATGCTGGTAATATTAAATTAGAAACAAATAATTACTTTATTTGAGACATACTTCACTCCATACATTACTGTGATGTTGTTTCTTAACGGTTATAGTTCTGATTGTATTCTTCTAGATACTTGATATGCCTAGTTAAATGTGTATCACAATTCGCCGTCCCCGTACATTCCAATACTTTGTCTATGTGGGGTATTAAGTCATCAAACTGGAATATAACGTGAAATAATAGGTATATGTGAATATATTATTACAACAAATAATGATGGATTTGAAAATGTTGTGAATAACGATATATATAAACAAATGACTTCCATTTAACAATTTCCTTACCACAATCACAGCTCCATTTTGACTATATAGACGCAAAATTTTATATGTTTACTTGTTCTTAGAAATACGTTAATCATTTCTAGTATTTAAATAACAGCAAAACTGAGCACAAAGTTACAAATAAATGAGTGATTGCACATCATATTATGAATGTGTTTCAGAAACTACTTTAAGTCACAGGCACAGAACAACATATACAATCATTATTTCAGAGCGCAGATATTTAGAGCCACACTAATAAGCAATGCCAACAAAATTTAATATACGGTACATTCTTAACTGAGTTCATTTTGTATACAATAAATAATATAATGCACTATGAATGCAATAGGACCAAAGTAATAATTTATGTGTTAATATCGCCATTTTGACATGTTGATAATATACCAGTAGCTCACATATCAAGAATCAAGAATGGAATGCCCTTATATATCACCACTATAAAACACGCACGTGCATGTCTACTCTATGTACATTATTTGATTTTGTCAAAATCACATTTGTATGTTACCTAACTTTATATACCTGTTTAAGTATTTGCACAATTATTTAACATGATTGGATTGATTATTTAACTGTTTTAACTGTTGATAACCTACACTAAAGCGAAGAGTTTCCTGTAAAATGCAGCTCTTGAGATACTGAAATAAATAACAATTAATAATTAGTTTATGTTTATAAACTTCCCGTGTGCTATAATATGGTAATACATTATTGTCCTCATTAAGAATACCCATAATTCAACAATTCAACAATTGACACAGTGCACAAGTTTGATCCATCCGAAATCCTTTTAACCGAATATGCCTGACTTAATTAAATTTCGCGGGACTGACTGTAATTACGCATTGAATTACGCATACGCATTGTATGTTCAACATGAAGGAAAAGCAAATTGAAATCCAGTGAACAATTAAGGGTCGGATGGAACTCATATATCTCACTTATGTGATGCGAGCCCACTATCCACTAAACAACGGCAATTCATCCCGGCCTGCATGGTTAGAAAAATGTGTCAAAATGCCCAATCATTGCTAATGTTGGTAATCAAAATAAAAACAAAAACAAGCGACATCGTAACTTGGTGAACATTAAATACAAAACTTTAACACGCCACAGTCGGTGTCATTATTTTGACGAGTTATACCCTGCTTGTAAGAATAGCAAATATAAACTATCAATAATTAAACAAATAACATTAATTATCATATAATGTGTCAATGGGAAATGAACTGGAGTCATTTCATTTGGTTTTATTTAGGCAATTGACATTATAATTAAACTTGATTATATAATAGACTACTAAATCGTTCTGGGCGTGAGCGGACCTTATTTACGACTCGGTCAGCGCATGAGAGTTTTCATGAGAATGAACTGAGGTCATGGAGACAGCCAATCAGTGACGACACAGAATCCTGTGCCGTCTATGTATTAACGTTGCAATTCAGCAGATCATTCTCGGATGCACTGAGAAGGGCAACTAAATGACTGGAGTCAAGGCTACATTATAATGGATTAAAAACAAAAAAAACAGGGACTTCTTCTGCGTGATAACATAGTTTGAAATAATTGCTAAAATAACCATATTAACCACACCCCAATCTTGGTACTTATATCATGTAATAATAGTCGTACTCCAGTGGCCTCCGGCTTTACTTGGGACATGTATGGGTATGAACAACTTCTGGAGATCGAACAATTTCGACTTCTGTGAAATAAATACAATGTAAATTAATGAATTGTAAAGCTAAGTATAAACACATTTATAGAAGAGCTGAAAAATGTATTCTTTCCGATTATGCAAAGTTACATTTAACAACATTAACTGTAAGAAATCATAGACTACACCACGAATGTAACCCTATCGAAAAACATTGTCAATGACATGATTTAAAATACGTTACAACCCACAAATAACAAACGATGTTACGTAATGTCCCTCACCTGTGTTATATAGCTATCATAGGCCATGTTGGATACGACTGTGGGTAACAGAGACGTGCTACTAACACATATTTAGTTTGCGATCTGCAATACAATTGTTGCTGTCCAATAAAGGAATATAACTAAAATAGCGATGCAAAGTAATCGATACCAAACTATAATGTGAACTCTGAACTAGAGGTGTTTAATGTGTTGCACTTTACCTCATCCGGTAATGATTTCCTTAACAATTTTGTATACGCATTAATAATCTGCAGGACAACAAATTATGTATCTGCTGGACATATATATGAGTGTTATTAAATAAATGATTACATTCATAAGTCTAACAGATTGACTATATATGGGTTATACCATACCTCATTATTTAATTCACCCAGTTGTCGGCCGACATACAGAAGGTGTCTGAAATTTAAATGTACATGCAATTATTACTATAATATTATCAAAATAAATAAATAAAAGTTAGTATGTTTGGCTGATCATAATTTTGGAATGTATTCTTTTATTTTATCATAACAATAACATACCATTTAATTATCACAGAATTGCTTCGCATTATTACTTCCCATGACTCGAACGTGTACAAATGCTAGGAGGAACGTTTGTCCTCGGTGATGTCACATTCATTACATATGAGTGTATTACAAACATACATACTGCAAATCACCAAACGTTTGATATTGTAGAACCTGCATTCTTATTGACATCATCTTCATTGACGATAACATTTTCAGGGACACTGAAAATAATATGATTGAAAATAATGTTAGAGACACCACGTAATTCATTCAATCAGTTATGTTTTATTGAAATAAGTGTCCCGAAGTAATATTGACGTTCTTTGATAACTTAAAGCTCTCATTACCATTGGCAATATATAATTTTAAAAATATCTTTTTTTTTGTCGCTTTCCCGTTTTTCCAGTGTCTGTCGACCATCTTAAAGAAAATCGTTTCTATTACGAAAGTAAAGTACAACACGGGGTGATTATATTTTATTAGGAGCATAGTAAATATATAATGTATGAAATTTTAAAAACATGATATTTTCACTATTGGTGTATCCTGTCTTAGATTGTATCTAAAGTAGTGAATTTATCTACTGAAAAAATACAAAATATGAATCAACACAAATACGTTTTGAAAAATATTGGAATATACTATAAATAGTTAAGCTAATTGAGTAATTACTTACTCACCAACAACAGGAATGACTGACATGAAATGTAAATGGGGAATATATCCCATATACATAGTTATTCATCATCTATGATTTCTGGTGAAGATATCATTCGGGTAAAGTTTGGTCACGGTGCAACGATCTTAAACTTTCTTTTCAACATTACTACAGTGAGCATTATATGGTCACCCATGCACCGGGCTTTCGCATTCCGTTAATATATTGTTGACAATTCATTCACATATCCTATAAATCTGCATTCACGATTTCCTGCATTTACATTTAAAAGTGCATATTGTCTAGTGTTCTATGCAACAAGATAATTGTTAACATTTGCATGACAGGGCCAATAAACACAGTTAAAACGAATACAACTCCTCTCGCACATGCACATTTGTGGACATTTTCGAGAAATAACTTGTTACATATAATAAATCTTTGACCATCGAGTTGATTGTATCCCAACCTACCTTGAAGATTATCTTTCGAACTGACCATAAAGTTAATAGTTGTTTGGCATAGATTAGCTCATATTTATCACGTAATCATGGTCCTTCGCTCATATTTATAATATAAACGTGGTCCTTCGCTCATATTTATAATATAATCGAGGTCCTTCGCTCATATTTGCCACGTAATCATGGTCCTTCGCTCTTATTTATAATATAATCGTGGTCCTTCGCTCATATTTATAATATAATCGAGGTCCTTCGCTCATATTTGCCACGTAATATTGGTCCTTCGCTCTTATTTATAGTATAATCGTGGTCCTTCGCTCATATTTATAATATAATCGTGGTCCTTCGCTCATATTTATATTATAATCGAGGTCCTTCGCTCATATTTGCCACGTAATCATGGTCCTTCGCTCTTATTTATAATTTAATCTTGGTCCTTCGCTCATATTTATAATATAATCGAGGTCCTTCGCTCATATTTGCCACGTAATCACGGTCCTTCGCTCATATTTGCCACGTAATCATGGTCCTTCGCTCTTATTTATAATATAATCGTGGTTGTTCGCTCATATTTATAATATAATCGAGGTCCTTCGCTCATATTTGCCACGTAATCACGATCCTTCGGTCATATTTGCCACGTAATCACGGTCCTTCGCTCATATTTGCCACGTAATCACGGTCCTTCGCTCTTATTTATAATATAATCGTGGTCCTTCGCTCATATTTATAATATAATCGAGGTCCTTCGCTCATATTTGCCACGTAATATTGGTCCTTCGCTCTTATTTATAATATAATCGTGGTCTTTCGCTCATATTTATAATATAATCGAGGTCCTTCGCTCATATTTGCCACGTAATCACGGTCCTTCGGTCATATTTTCCACGTAATCATGGTCCTTCGCTCTTATTTATAATATAATCGTGGTCCTTCGCTCATATTTATAATATAATCGAGGTCCTTCGCTCATATTTGCCACGTAATCACGGTCCTTCGCTCATATTTGCCACGTAATCATGGTCCTTCGCTCTTATTTATAATATAATCGTGGTCCTTCGCTCATATTTATAATATAATCGAGGTCCTTCGCTCATATTTGCCACGTAATCATGGTCCTTCGCTCTTATTTATAATAATCGTGGTCCTTCGCTCATATTTATAATATAATCGAGGTCCTTCGCTCATATTTGCCACGTAATCACGGTCCTTCGCTCATATTTGCCACGTAATCATGGTCCTTCGCTCTTATTTATAACTTAATCGTGGTCCTTCGCTCATATTTATAATATAATCGAGGTCCTTCGCTCATATTTGCCACGTAATTACGGTTCTTCGCTCATATTTGCGACGTAATCATGGTCCTTTGCTCTTATTTATAATATAATCGTGGTCCTTCGCTCATATTTATAATATAATCGAGGTCCTTCGCTCATATTTGCCACGTAATTACGGTTCTTCGCTCATATTTGCCACGTAATCATGGTCCTTCGCTCTTATTTATAATATAATCGTGGTCCTTCGCTCATATTTATAATATAATCGAGGTCCTTCACTCATATTTGCCACGAATCACGATTATATTTATAATATATTTGAGTTCCTTCGCTCATATTATTAATCTCCGATAAAATGCAACGTATATCAACGTTATTTTTATCAGCGGTTTATAGTCATTACGCCCGTTTAAGTCCTTCGATCCTTCGGCTCGGTCCTTCGGTCCTTCGCGGTCCTTCGTTTTAGTGAGTCCCTTTTTCTACCAACCAAACAAGTCGATAAAAACAATCCAACTACGGCTGGTCAGTACGCCGCTGTATTAGCCCACAGTGAACATCTTGCTTCAACAACACGAAACGCGGACATCAAAGGTCGGGCCACAAAAGTTGTACGTACAATGACCACCCTGAAATTCGCTGCATATTGCCATTTTTTGTTAGATTTATTTTCGGAGATTGCAACGTTGAGTCGCACTCTACAAACAAATGACGTGATTCTCACTCAGGCAATACAAGCTGTTAAATCGTGTATCGCGACAGTTGAGTTAATGAAAATGCTGCCTGTTGAAAATGGTTCCCTGGAGAAGTTCAAGGAAATAATGAACACTAAACAAATAAATGAGAATATTGCCAGTACAGATGACGATTCGGAGCAAGTTACTTTCCAAGAAACCAAACTAAAAGGACGCCCAACTCAAATAATGACACAGTTACAAGCTGACATAAACAACACATGTGATGAAACCGTACAATATGCTCTCAAAACACGATTTGACAACTTGTTGGGTACAGCAAATGCAGAGAGGCCAGCTAAAGTTGTCTGCTGTTTGTCTGTGCTGTTCAATCATGATGCATGGCCAGATGATGTTACCAGGCTTATGGTATATTGGCAAGAAGAATTAGCTTTCCTTTTGCAATGGTTTGGTCCAATCTTAGAGAAAAACGGGTGTGTTGCATCAAATGTACCTGCTGAGTTGAGACAACTAAAGCTTCTGGTGCTTAATCAGTTTCGTGATAAAACGCAGTCATCTCCATGGGCCCTGTGCTTAACAAAGACGCCGTATTGTGATAATTATAAGAATGTACTCCACCTGTGTCAGATAATGATCGCACTGCCCGTAACCACAGCCCAGTGTGAACGTGGTTTTTCTGCACAAAGGCGTATCAAGAATGAACAGCGTAATTTTCTGTATCCAGAAAGTGTGGGTGATCTAATACGTATCAGCCTGGAAGGACCTAGCATGGCTGAATTTGATCCTTCAAGTTCTGTTCACATATGGATGCATGAATCAGTGCGGGCCAAACGACCAAATGTGAAACTGATGTGGCCTGATAACATCGTACATGCAGTCTCCGACCAGGATACAAATCAAGACTTTTTGTAACAGAACAGTATCTCGCATTACAGTATGTCATTATTGTAGTTGTATACGCAAAGTTTAACATAACATATATTATTTGTTTTACGAATGAAACAATTTTGCTCCTAAAATTTTAGGTTTAGGAGCATTTTGCTCCTAATTTCTTAGTGCTTAGGAGCATTTTGCTTTTTGCCAAAACGTTAACTTCCTAGGCTGATTAACAACATGGACAGATATATTGTGTTGTAAATACATGACAGGCCTTGGGTGAACGCAAAAGTCCAGTAACCACGAAATCCCAATAGACCTGCAATAAGTGTAAGCCCCCTCACATTACCGTCCATATTCGGGCTTGTAAATTTGGATATACATTACACAGAGAGTGGAGCAGCCTAGCCACAGACCATAACAATACACCAGACAATACTGTTGGGAATTCGTGGTTACAGGTTACAGGACTTTTGCGTTCACTCTTCGTTTACGCAATTTATATGTATTTTCACGAATTTGTCATCGGAATTGCAACAGACTGTTGGTTGGTTTAAATTATTTTATGCACATTGTCATATTTGTCATTGGTATTAGATCGATTTATGGAGATTGCTGAATTAACGTATTCTTACATTTCACTGTAAAAGTCCTCAAATTCGATGTCATACTTCTCCGGGGTATTAAATAAACCTGAAATATTCACAGCCGAATCAATTTTACCGTCGTCAATATACATAGTAATTTCTTTTATGAGTTGTCACAATCATCTACTTTCCAAAAGTCTAACACAAAATCTCTCAGATTGTTATTCCACTTACAATTAAAAACAGAACAATTATTGATATTGTTGTGACATTTGTTTTGACAGAGGTTTAAAAATGAACGTAAATTAAAACTAATAGGTCGATGATAAGATTTAATCATGTCGTCTACGTACGTAGCACATGTTATGAATAGGCTGTCACGTGATAATAAGACAAACAAGCACACTATCATCTTCCCCATTAAGAAAAGTAAAATTACCACTGCCACGCTTTTGAAATATCAGCCATTTTTAATATGAAAAAAATTACTTATGACAAAGATCTGCACCACTGTTTACGTCGTCATCGGAGATAAAATCATCCTCGCCAAAATATCATCAGGTAGGTTGGCAGTGCAAGCATTGAAATTTTCACACACCACACCTGGAATGTAACATCATTTGCATATTTGGATTCGTCCGGTGACAAGTAAAAATTATATACTAGCATAGTGCAGACTACGTAAACAGAATATCCTTGTGGAATTCTTCACAAAAATGGAAATTTCTTTCCAGTAACATGCAGTATAATTTGGTAAACCGAATTGTGTGGAATTACTAGCTCATGTTTTGTGAGACAAATAATGTCAAGGCATGTAAGAAACGTGATAAAGTCTAAATCCAGGAGTTTGTTAGTTAGTCCGTTAATGTTCCATCAGATAAACTTAATTAGAATTTCATTTCCCCAAACACACAAGTTCAAATCACACACACAAAACTTGCACCACTAAAAGTTTCAAATGTAATCGCAATGTTTGTTTAAAACAAAAGTATATAATTACAAATAATTTAAACATGGTTACAAATAATGGTTGAAACTACACACAGAAAACAAAATTTCGGATTATTCTTCACAAATATTGTTATACAAAAAAAATATATCCACATTTTACAGGGATTATAAAATATTTGAATGGCACCGGCGTGATTGGCTGACCAGAATTGTGATGGAATCTTTGTTGACCACTACAAGCCTGATAACAAAAATGTGTCTTTCTAATTGTCCTCATTGTTGTTATCTTCTGTGTTGTTAAACTCACTCTGTTGATAGTTTTTGTTTCCGGTTTACACAACGTACACACAAACTAACATCAAGCGGTGTGATATACGATAAAGATCTCGTAATAATCCCGCAAAGTACGAGATGGCAATACTGAGGCAAATTGATAGTGTTTTCTAGTGTTCTTGCAAAATCACAAAACGTATATATTTGATTTTTGGATACATCGATAATCTTTGTTATTTCTGTTTACACAATCAAACCATTTCACTGTATTCTGTGATGCCAATGGTTGAACATTTTGATTGATAGATTCGCATGCGGAATAGAAATCAGATCATCATTATCAATCAATTATCACCACAAAATCATATCAACATAACAAATCAGATCGTCATCACAAATCAAATGATCATCAGAAATCAGATCATCATTCATCACAAATAAAAAATCATCACATATCAAATAATCATCACAAATCCAAGCATCATCACAAATCAAAGCATCATCAGAAATCAGATCATCATCATCATCATCATCATCATCATCACAGATCCAATCATTACAGATCAAAAATCAACACAAATCAAATCATCGTCACAAATCAGATCATCATCACAGATCAAATCATCATCATAAATCAGATCATCACAGATCATATCATCATCACAAATCAAAATAACGAATCAAACAAATCATCACGAATCAAATCGTCATCACAAATCAGATCATCGTCACAGATCCAATCATCCCAAATCAGATCATCATCGCAAATCAGATCATAATCACAAATCAAAAAATCATCACAAATAAAAAAAATCGCCACAAATCAAATCATCATCACAAATCAGATCATCATCACAGATCTAGTTATCACCTCAAATCAGATCATCGTCACAAAACAGATCTTCATCACAACTAAAAAAATCATTACAAATCGAAATATCATCACAAATCAGATCATTATCACAATCAAACCATCATCACAAATCAATTCATCATCACAAATCGAAAAAATCATCACACAACAAAAAAGTCCTCACAATTCATATCATCACAAATCAGATCATCATCACAGATCAAATCTTCACCACAAATCGGATCATCGTCACAGATCAAATCATCATCACAAATCAAAATCACAAATCAAAAAATCATTAGAAATCAAATCATCATCATCAGAAATCAAATCTACATCGCAAATCAAATCGTCATCACAAATCAGATTATCGTCATCACAGATCAAATCATCACAAATCAGGTCATCACAAATCAAATCGGCATCACAAATCAGATCATCATCACAGATAGAATCATCATCAGAAATCAAAATCAAAAATCAAAAAAAATCGGAAATCAGATCATCATCACAAATCAGATCGTCATCACAAATCATATGGTTACAAATAAGATCATCATCAGAAATCAAGTTATCATCAGAAATCAAAAAATCATCACAATTCAAATCATCATCACAAATCAAATCATCATCACAGATCAAATCATCATCACAAATCAGATTATCACCACAGATCAAATCATTAACACAAATAAAATCACGAATCAAATCATCATCATAAATCAGATCATAATCACGAATCAAAAAATCACCACAAATCAAAAAATCGCCACAAATCAGATCATCATCACAGATCTAGTCTGTATCCCAAATCAGACTATCAGCACAAATCAGATCATTATCGCAAATCAAATTATCATTACAAATCAGATCATCATCACAAATCAAATCATTATCACAAATCAAATCATCATCACAAATCAAAAAATCTTCACAAACCAAATCATCATCACAAATCAAAAAATCGTCACAAATCAAATCATCATCACAAATGGTCATAGTAAGACATGTTCAAATGAAACGAAAAGTATTATAGACATATTGTGGATCCTGTTCAGACTTTCTTGTCTTAGTCACAGTGTTCCTAACTTTTACATTGCACTGTATAATGTATTTAGCCTATTTTTAGATTATATCTATAATCAGGAGTTCAAAATAAATAATTCAGCAACTGTTCTCTCATGAACATTGATGTGCCCAGCAGCCAATAATATCTTTACATCTTGCTTATAACCATGGTAACAACATCCGTAGCACTTGTATACAGCATGGTTTTCTCTGCCTCAAGTCAACACCTTAGGATCCATTTCACAAGGTACCTTCATTCTTGATTCTGCATTTTTATCTGAAAATTATGGATAAATATTTGTTACAACTCTACATGCCTGAGTCGTTATTGGTTTCTATGGAGATGAAATATTCCTTGCTCTATTTTTAGATACATATATAGACACATCTGAATTGACTATGGTAATTCATTTATATTACAAAAGATGTTAACAAAGGTGTGATACAGTTAGAGAGAACCATTGTATGTCAACACAAAATATTGAAGAGAAGAAATATTTAATGAATTATTTAAATTTTATATCAACATAATGTCATACATTGATATGCATATGGCTACATCAATATACTGACACTTGAGGGCGCTATTCATATTAGTATATATAGCCACCAGTACATTCGAAAGTGTGTAGCCTAATGCTTTAATAAGTAGAATAATCATTAACTGAAGAGCTACAAATTTAATCATCAGAATATACTTGTTGTTGCTCTGACTTAACACTTTTTTGTTTTATGGCATTTTATCATAATTTTTTATGGTGAAAATATATCTTGATATCTTAAAATTGTGTTCAGTGAATAACTCTTGGTGATTGACTGATATATAATAAGTGCCTTAAGTGATATTTTTATGTCTAGAAATACAACAAAGTCAACATTATTTATGGTGCATTTTAATTGTTTGTACATACAAGTATATTGACAGTATTTTCTAAAAATAAATTAACAGCAAACTAAAAAGTTTACACATTATTGTGAATGCTGAATAATTGGACTGATTTTGATATGAAATATTTTGACTAAAATATGAACACACCTTAAGGTAGACATGTTTTGAGAAAAATGTCTTAATACTTTTCAAAAATTGCTATTTTTAGAATAATTCTAAGGTAAAAGCATAATGATACTGTCAAAATGGCAACTATGCACTAAAACACATTAATTTTTAACATTAGGCTGGTAATGCACAACTTTTCAAGCCAATATAATAATATTGCTCTGGAGTACAATTTATAGTGAAATGAATAAATTCTGAGTATTTTCATTTATGGGTAAGCTTCTATCCTAAGGCTTTGAACTTTAACCTTTGACCTTTATAATAATAAACCAATAATAATAAGTGGATGCATTACACATGCATGTAATAAATATTATGTTAACACATATGGCAATCATAACAACACAATTAACACCATGACATTGTCATCTGATACATCGTAACACATAGTTGCTTACTCTCAACTGTAATCTATTTTATTATTCAGTGGTACAAACAGTGACACAGTGTGGTATAACGTGTATAGTATAAAATAAGTTGGTAAAAATGAGAATGTGGTATAAATGAGTATTTTATAAGTAATAGTGATATAAAATATATGTAGAATAAATGACTATGAAAACAATGAGAATGGAATAAAATAAGTGTGGTAAAAGTAAGTGTAGTATAAATGAGTATGGTGTAAATGAGAATGGGTTGAAATATGTAAGTGGTAAAAATAAGTGTAGTATAAACGAGTATGGTGTAAATGAGAATGAATTTAAATGTGTGAAAGGTAAAAGTAAGTGTAGTATAAATGAGTATGGTGTAAATGAGAACGGATTGAAATATGTGAGGGGTAAAAGTAAGTAGTATAAATGAGTATGGTGTAAATGAGAATGGATTGAAATATGTGAGTGGTAAAAATAAGTGTAGTATAAATGAGTATGGTGTAAATGAGAATAGATTGAAATATGTGAGTGGTGAAAACAAGTGTAGTATAAATGAGTATGGTGTAAATGAGAATGGATTGAAATTTTTTAGTGGTAAAAATAAGTGTGGTATAAATGAGTATGGTCTAAATGAGAATGGATTGAATACCTGAGTGGTAAAAATAAGTATGGTGTAAATGAGTATGGTGTAAATGAGAATGGATTGAAATATGTGAGTGGTATAAATAAGTGTGGTATAAATGAGTATGGTCTAAATGAGAATGGATTGAATACTTGAGTGGTAAAAATAAGTATGGTATAAATGAGTATGGTGTAAATGAGAATGGATTGAAATATGTGAGTGGTAAAAATAAGTGTGGTATAAATGAGTATGGTCTAAATAAGAATGGATTGAATACTTGATTGGTAAAAATAAGTATGGTATAAATGAGTATGGTGTAAATGAGAATGGATTGAAATATGTGAGTGGTAACAATAAGTGTGGTATAAATGAGTATGGTCTAAATGAGAATGGATTGAATACTTGAGTGGTAAAAATAAGTATGGTATAAATGAGTATGGTGTAAATGAGAATGGATTGAAATATGTGAGTGGTAAAAATAAGTGTGGTATAAATGAGTATGGTCTAAATGAGAATGGATTGCAATATTTGAGTGGTAAAAATAAGTAGTATAAATTAGTATGGTGTACGTGAGAATGGATTGAAATATGTGAGTGGTAAAAATAAGTGTGGTATAAATGAGTATGTTCTAAATGAGAATGAATTGAATGCTTGAGTGGTAAAAATAAGTATGTTATAAATGAGTGTGGTGTAAATGAGAATGGACTGAAATATGTGAGTGGTGGAAATAAGTGTGGTATAAATGAGTATGGCCTAAATGAGAATGGATTGAATACTTGAGTGTTAAAAATAAGTATGTTATAAATGAGTATGGTGTAAATGAGAATATGTGAGTGGTGGAAATAAGTGTGGTATAAATTAGTATGGCCTAAATGAGAATGGATTGAATACTTGAGTGTTAAAAATAAGTATGGTATAAATGAGTATGGTATAAGTGAGAATGGATTGGAATATGTGAGTGGTAAAAATAAGTGTAGTATAAATGAGTATGCAATTGTACATTTAGTGCAGAATTGTTCAGATTGATTACATTTTTAATTCCGGGGTGTGCACCTAATGGTGCAGCATGCAGGATAGAGGTGTGATACTCAGAATACCAGGTTCACCAGACTGTTAGTTAGCTCATTTTATTACCAAAACAATTTAAACACGCTTGAATACAGTGAATTTCACGAAGACATAAATTCATTTATGAATGAAAATTTTTAATGACAATTTATAACAATTTAATATAACTTTTAACCTGGTAGACCCAGCCTAATCCTAAGAATATGCTTTTACTTGCCATAGAAGCCATTTAGGATCACACATTACCGTGTTGTTATTGGTCAAGTGTCATTTAAAATTTATGAAGTTTTTATGAATATTTTATATGAAAGAAAACCATCGGTCTGGAACCTGGTCATGTCTTATCCCAAATGTGTGACTCCAGGCCTTATTTTCTGGTTCATTTTTTCTACTGCATGTAACCCGCCTCGTGCTACCTGGTACTCTGACTAGCAATACACGTATAGTTGTATATATGTTTTCATAATAGACACAATTGTCAGACACAACTAAGTTTATAACAACTTTGTACCAAATTCAGTTTGAAAGTCGGCCGCACCGCTTCTACCTTTTTATTCCGTTGTCACAATTTTTAGATTGATAGGCAAGTATAAATCACCCCCTTGCATATATTGTATATGCGCTACGTGACGTCAGGGTGGAGTCAGCAGTAAAAACCTATAAGTATGTCCCACACGGTTTGTATGCGTACTTTTGTGACAATGGATTTTTAATTAAATCACATTAGAAAGGTTATCAGGGGCTTTCCATTGGATATCTTGGGACCTGAAGGAATTTGTTTACATTCACTTATGCCGCGAGACAATATTTTATGTACGTTTTTTTTTCACACTGTGGAGTCGTCGTGAACATTTTGTTTTTTGTTCCCTTCACCTGGCATTTGTTTCACCCCCAACGTTTTTTTCGAAAGTACAAACTCCCTTCCAATAAGTCAAAAAGGTCATTCTTTACTTGAAGTATTGGCAAGCGATAATAATGTGTATCAACTTTTTCCAAGTGAATATTACGACTCACATATTGATGTAACGGATTTGTCCCTAACGTGAACCCAGATTTACCGTACTCGGTGCCAAACTTGCATATCCATAAAAGTTTGAATAGGGAGAATTCGCTACATGTAATACAATCTATGGTTGTAATACCATCTCCCTGGTTGTATGCTTTAATTTGTTTAGCTTCCTTTTCGTGCCCCTGGTCACACTGAAAGCGTGGCTAAATCCCGATGAATGCGAGATACAATGGCCTTAGGCAGCGACCATGGTGCAACGAATCGGTGACTGTGAAAGCCATGAATGACGTCATTGTTGATCGCCCGGCAACCACCGAGAAACCTGAACAGGCTTGGAGTATTCGACGCAACAACAACAGTAGCACATAACTACAGAAACTCAGTAAATTTATGTGAATACGTCTTAGCACTGTGCTGTTCACGACTGTATACGAGCCATATCCGGAGTGTTTTTCTGAGCCATTGCGTCGATATATCGGTAAGTGATTGTAAACGCTACAGGTGGTTTCCTCTTGCCGGCGTCGCGTTAAGTCGTTTCCACTGCTCAGACTAATTGACTGTCGAATATTGCTTTAACCAGGTTAATGGCACATGTATTAGTAGCATTGTAGATCAAACCGTGTCATGGATGCCTGTTATATCTAAATGTTAATGTGATTGAGGAACGGACGTTGTTTTTCACACGACACGACGTAGCGGCTCGAGATACACACTGAGCTTGGCACTATCTTCCACTGTACGTAACGTGCTTGGCATAATAATAAGACAAGTTAGGAAGGTCGTAATATGTATCGCCATGTAGAGAAATCCCGTCCCCAAAAGACTACCTTTGTACCGCTTACCCGATCAAAGATTTTTTTACAAACATATTTAAAACTTGATAGCTCCTTGTACCATATTATTCAACTAAATATATGTGCATATTAAACCCTATTAGTTTATGCTTTTTTTGAAGAAAAAAAACTTGTAGTAGTCTGAAGCAAGCTATTAATAACATGTTTATAAACATTCTCAAATCTTTCGAATTTCTTTCACTATGTGACTTTCACATGATGAATATAAAAACAGAAGACCTCTGGGTTGAATAATATGGGTTTTACCTTAACCCCCCCGTCCCCCCCCCCCCCGTCTGTAACATGCAAGTTTTATTTATCATGTTATGTGTTTGCATATAAAAAGAGTGCTTGTTGTTAGGACACACAATAATGGTAAAATAGAATCACATAACAATAAGTGTTCCCATCAATTGCATTGACATCAATATCTTGAATAACTCTGTTTAGAACCTACTGTCCACTGTACGTCCTTCATGAATAAACATATTAAATGTCTTTGCATGACACCAATTTGTTGGTTCTGTACTCTCTTCCAATCCATTATTTTGTAAATTTTGTACCATATAAAATAAGTTTTACATCATTTTGAAAAAATGCATCATTTTAGTTTGAGAAGTACTGTAGATAGTTTAGATAAATACTTTGTCAGTCCAACAGTGAGCTTGAATGCCAAAAAGTAGCACTGATCAAAAAGATTGAACGAAAGAATTCTCGCCCACCCAGTATGGCACATAAACCTCTCTCACACCCTCTATTGTATTCACGACAATTACCTCACTGTGTGACCATCCACTCACAATTTTTTTTTTCACAATTTTTAAGCATTTTTTTGCAAAGGAATTAAGTGATTATATTGTACAGATCAACTTTATGAAAGATTGGCAGACAGTTGAACATGAATTTAACACTTTGTTCACAAGGAATTGGTTTTTGTGCACTGTCTGCTAGGATTTGGAGACTGTAAATGTTATCACAGTTTGCAATGTTGTTAGTAACTGTTGATAGCCGGTCTTAAACAATAGCACTATTGTTACTCCATTAACTTGGCATGCATTGTGTATATACTAGTAATGGCAGTGTGTTATATAAAATTACCAGTAGTGTAAGGTCAGTCACACCCATTGGGTCATACTATTGGTACATGCTAAATTTGTTAAGGGGTGGCAGGATGGATGAAGGGGTGAAAACCAGACTTGAGGATTTATACAATGGAGTTACATGTGTATACACTTATGCAAAAGAGGTAGGGAAGATATGTTGCACCAACAATGTAGTCTGTCACTATTGCCAAAAGTTGTGCATTCCCTACCCCTACAAATTTAACATGTACCTGTCAGCTGACTTATACTCAGGGTTGGACCATTAAAAACTGAGGGTGAGTGCAAATTTGAAACAAACTAATTTCCACTAAAATAAAGACACATTTTGAAGGGATGGGTTCTAAAATGACACATATGACACACATTTTTCAAATTCATGTGGCACACATTTTTCAAATTCATGTGGCACACATTTTTCAAATTCATATGACACACATTTTTCAAATTTGAAAGTGTCAATAAGACTACAGTACATCATTTTCTCGATTCTATTTATTGTTGCCAAACGTTCTATAATCCGAAAATGTACAAACTGAAATATGGTAGAAAATTTTTAGACTTTATCATGTAACTTTGAATAAACAACAAAATTACAGCAGTTATCAGTGAACTCTGTTAATGTATTCCACGCTCTGATGTTCAAGTGATTAATTGTCTTTCTTGGTCACTACATGTATATATGCAATAATACTTTCTGAACATATTCCCAGAGAAACTAGCTCAAATGCATGTGCCAGACAGTCTTTCTAGCATGAAGAAAAATAATAGATAGTGGGGCAAGGCTACCCCTCCCCTCCCCCCCTCCCATCCCTTACACCAATTTGGGTAATTTCATTGACACTCTCGGGTAATGTACCTTCAATTTAAGATTTTTTATTTTTATTAATAATTTTTTTTTTATTCCGCAATAAAGAAAAATATACAGAGCAGATGACAAAATCCCCCCTGGAAAAAAAATGTACATGACAAACGCTGTCTGGTATACGGTGGTAAGACAAAAACAAAAACAAGATTAATTTACTTGTATTAAGCCAACCAATTATTTAAGAGCTCCCATTTACGATAGTGATATTGTGCCTTTCCTTTATATAGGGCTATTTCCAACTCTATTTTTCTAGGACTAGTGATTTAATGGCAATTGCAGAAGGGATTGTAGCATTTCTTCTACAGCTATAAATATACTTTTTGAACAGTAAAATAAAATGGTTCAAAATTAGATTGTCATCATTTAAAATACCTAAAATTATATTTACTTTATTACACTCTACTTGTTGAATAATACTACACCCTGCCTGCAATGCATTCCATAATTTTTGAACATGGTGACAGTCAACTAAAAGATGTTCAATTGTTTCATTATACAATTGGCAGAGTGAACACAAAGGAGAATTTACAAGGCTCCATTCAAATAATTTTGCATTAACAGGTAGGTATCTATGTAAAATTTGAAACTGAAAAGCTCTCAAGGCTGAAGCTATAGTTGTCTGAAAAGGAAGTGAAAATATCACATTACTCATTTCCGAGGATACACCATACAGTTCTTGAAATCGGCTGACAATGGTTGGAGTCTCAACAATATCTCTGCATAACAATTTATAAATTTGTTTACTTGTAGTTGAATTAATATCTATATAGGAGGACTTGCAATAAATCCTTTTACCATAATCAACCTTTGTATGTCTGTTTCTATGAATTATACTTTTCCATTCCCTTGGAATAGCATCTATTATGCCCTGAATTTGGAAAAATTCTACTTGAGAAATACCTTTAGTATTCCAAAAACCCCAATTGTAAAAGTTTCCATTGGTGTCAATTAAATCCCCAATCCTATTAATATTTTTGTTTGCCAATCCCCGAAAATACACTGAGTGGTTAGCAATCTTTAAAAATTTATTATTCCAAAGTATCTGGCTATCAATTTGATGTACCGTTTCAGGAATTATATGGGTAATTTTTGACCAATCTTGTTAAAATATCATAATAGAAAAGTGGGACCTTGTTTATCAACTCTTTAATCTCAATGTTACACAAAAAAATAATATTACTCCCAAAACCCCTTAAAACCCTATTCCTGATAGTTTGCCATCCAGCAAGACCACCAGAGATAAATTTTTTAACCCATTTTATTTTTTGTGCCTTTATGAAAGAGTCAACTTCATTTTCAATACTGGAGATCAATGTATTCCTTTTAACTTTGTCTCTCCCGTTCCAAATAAATTTAAATATAATCTGTTTTATCTCTTTGATAACTAGTTTTGATGTATGAATCATTGTTGCTATAAAAAGAAACTGTGAAAGGCCGAATGTTTTCAAAATTTGAATCTTACCAATAATTGAGAGTGATCTTTGAGACCACAGATTACATATTTGTTTCAGTTTTGTTAATTTATTTTTGAAATTTTCTTCAAAGAACTTTTTTCATTATAGGTTACATAAATGCCCAGTATTTTTATACCATCAGACCAGTTTAAAACAAATTCAGGTTTTTTCTTTGGCTTGTGCCCATAATCCAGCAACAATAATTCTGTTTTATCTTGGTTTTAACCCCAAACCTGAACAACATTTAAAATTTTTAGTTATTTGAAACAAAACTTTAATTGATGTTGGTTTGATAAAACATGTAATGTCATCTGCATACATTGCCAGTTTAATACATTTCTGAAAAATAATAAAACCTTCAATAGACTGGTTGTTTCTAATTGCAATTGCTAACAATTCAATAGCTACAATGAATAGATAAAGAGATAAGGGGTCTCCTTGTCGAACTCCTCTACCCACTTCAAAATAACCAGTTGAGATACCATGGTTCATGACACAAGCAGTAACATCTTTATAAAACATTTTCACCCAATTTATAAATGATTCACCAAAGTTAAAACTCTTTAAGACTTCAATAATAAACCTATGGTAGACCGAATCAAATGCTTTGTGAAAATCTAGAGACACTAGAACACCTGACATATCATTCTGTTTAGAGTACCACATAAGATCAAGAACTGTTTGTATAGCGTCCCGATGTAGCGCCCTTTTGCAGATGCACATTGGTCTGGATGAATTATGGAAGGCAAGACATTAAGCATACGCTTTGCAATAGCTTTGGATGCAATTTTAACATCTACCGGTATATTGATTAAAGATATTGGCTGATAATTTGAAATATATGTTTTATCTTTACCTTTTTTGGCAATTAATGTGATGACACCCTGTCTTTGTGACACCCCCAATAGACCTTTATGATATGAATAATTAATACTATTAAGCAAATACCTTCCTATTACTGGCCAAAATGTCTTACCTTCAATTTAAGATTGTACTCTGACAAAAGTTATAAACTTGCCTATGAGATCTAATCAAATGTATTCAAAATGTTTCACCTTAAGTATTCATAGATACATTTTAAATACTAATAGAAGTATCATTATTTAAATTGTTTAACGTTCATTTTCCGGTAGCTTGGAAATTGACGTGATGGGTTAAATGCCACATTGTGGAATTCTATGCTAGCGGTATTCATCTTCTGAGATATTGTAATTGGCTAAGTTGTTTTTAATGGTCATTTGAAATTTATGATTGGATGTTTATAGTATGAAGTACTCATGCATAAATTAGAATGTGTCATAACAGCCTATGTTATATTCTCAGATACAGTGTGTGTCTGACATTTGAGTTTATAACAGACTTTCCTTAACTTTATTGTACAGAGCACAACTTAAAAGTGTGGATGTTATAAATATGACGCTTTCATTAAAATAAGAATGCAGGCACAGACATTTCTTCCTTATTACTACTGTGAACAAATACTGGTAGTACATTTTAGGTCGGTAAAGATATAGAGATATAATTTCAGAATGTTTATCAAACAAGACAATGAAAATCATTCAAGGAATTGCTGTTTTAATATAGATGTTAGTTTTGTCAATAATGGTTTGTTGTTTGTATTGACATAAACTTTTCAGTTTTGTTTATATGGGGGCATGTGTGTGAAACGTGTGCATGAGTTGACAATGTTCACTATTGCATATATATTTAAATGAAAGGTTGTAAGCTAATATTTACAAATATTTATAAATACATTTATAAACTGAGTTACTAGTGTCTGCCACACTGTAGTCATTTTATTTAACTTTAGACATTGTTTAAATAGTTTTCTAAATATAAAATACATTTCAATGGTTGACAGGTTTTCATACACATAAGATGGTTGCTGTTGTTTGCCATGGTTGCCATGGTATCATTACAAATACATGTAATTAACTTATCTATTATTTGACAAAACATTCATGTCCACCAGAGTGTGCTTGGTAGACTATATCTAGGTAACCAATGATGTGCCTGATTCTGGGGGTCACAACATGTTTGTTTTTTTAATTGTGTTATTGTGTTCTAACCTTTCTAACCTGTATCTACCAGCGACTCCTTTTTACATTTTTGTACTTTTTCAAAGTCCACAATCCAAAGTCAGTTAAGTGTATTCTTGTTTGTTGCCAGGCCTTGCCTGTTGTCCTATGAATACAACTTGTGCTGTGCCCCGATTTAAATAATAAACTAATATTGTGCTTGTTTAAATCAAAAAATGGAAAAAATTAATGATACCATATTTGCAATAGAAGTATACTTAAGCCCAAAGCATTTTCTTATTATGCTGGATCATCAAAATGTGCCAATCAACAACAAAAAACATTTTTTCATCTGATTTCCTTGTGGATTTCTATGAAGACAGCAAGCACATGTAATAATAAATGTAATGAGTATGGAAGTTATTGTCAATTACATATGCAAATGAGTTGATTATTTTGATATGGACAATAACAATCACTGCACATGCATATTATTTTTTCTTTATACGAATACTGGCAGTGTGCTGATAAATGATAATCCAATCAACATGACCATATCAAACATTGTTATACATTGTTACAGTGTAACAGGGTATTTTCATCCTACCATATAAGGAAATGCGAATTCAAAATATGGAATGATTACGCATGTAAGTGTCCTCTAATAATAAAACAAACATGGCTACCCTACGCGGCGGTCGATACTCTAGCTGTACTGTTTTCGTGCATACTTTTATTCTCGTAATAACCTCATAATATTAAAAATACATCATTTCATCCATCCAAGCTTGAAAGAAAATATAATATTTGAAGCAACCTGATAAATAATGACTGATGTTTAAATTCTCTATGTAAGAAAAGATGAATTATATTTCATTAATGAATCCCCTCTGTGATAATAATGAATACATGGATAGTGCATACTTTGTAAAATCCGGATTAGAAGCAGCGAATGCTATTAAAACTGTACAATGGAGAGAGTTTCTATTAGAGCATGTATACATATAAATGTATTGAATTTTTGTTCTCAATTGTTAAAAAAAGAATTGAGTTAGCTTTCTATTGTTCTAATACAGATGTTATGCATAGAGGGAAACCAGTGGGGACCCTAAACCATATATTGTATTTTTGACATCCTAATTTTTTACATTTAAGTTATGTTTCTATTGTTCCTTTGTTAATTTTGGTTCATATCATTTTAATTTTCCATCAGCTAAAGGGGTTGATCAAAATTTAAAAAAAAATTGTGGCAGTTCATTTTATGTGAAAGAAGCAGAAAGTTGACTTTGGTGTGCAAAGTAACATAACATTGATGTTTAAGGGTTACAATATAAAATACCAACATTTATGAGGGTGAAGAAAAAAATAATGAGTACATAAGGTAAAAGAATTGAAGAAAATGTGAATAATGTTGTCTGGTATATGTGAATAAAATATTGGCAAATTATTGAATTCCGATTGGCATTAACCTGGATTTAAATGGGTGAATTGTCTAGTGTTCTAGTTGTCAAATAGTCATGTAAACTTAAAATTATAACTAGTTTGCATAAATGTATGATTTTATTAAATGCCTATATATTTATATATCATAAGTAACATAACCAGTACATTTGCTATACACATTTTGTGAAGCCTATTTTAAAACAAACTCAATGTTTTTTTTGCGATAAAAAATAATTACAAATAAAAAAAATTAATTTGAGAGTGAAAATCCAATGTATGATTAAATGAAGTTAACCACTAGAATTGTGCCTGCATAGAATAATAGTTTGATGTCATTTGGTTTACAGAGGACTGTACGTGATGTGGAATGAACTATGAGTATGAACAAATACTTAATACCTACAATAGAAATAGATGCAGCATCTGAACATGAAACACTGAATGATATTGAGGAAGTAGACGAGACAACATCTGATATTGATGACAACATTGCAGATGATGTTGCTATTGACAACAGCAAAGATGACGATCCTGAAAAGAATGACAGAGGAACTGACAATTCTCAAATAGATGAGAATCCAGAAATTCATACTGTGTCTAGCAGCACGCAATATGACCCAGATATAGTAAATGATAATGTGATAGAAAATGATAATTTTAGTGTAGATTATGATGATTCAATAATGAAAGAAATGATAGAAATTAATTTAGAGCCTGAGGTGAATATGATTAAAAGTAGTAATGGCAAATATTGTGTTAATCTTAGTGGCCAATGTCTTCATAGAATACCCAAACAAGTTTTCAACTTAGAACAGTTACAGTGTCTGTTTATTAGCAATAATAATATCACTTATATCCCCCCTGAGATCAGTAACTTAGTCAACTTAGAAGTTCTTATGATTCAAAATAATAATATTGAGAGCTTACCCAAAGATATTGGTAGTTTAACCAAGTTAGAGGTGTTAGAGTTAAGTTATAATGAATTAACATCAATTCCAAAGGAGATAGGGCAATTAGAAAAATTAAAACAACTTTATCTAAATCATAATAAGCTTGAATCTATACCTAAGGAAATGGGAAAGTTGAGTGAACTAACAGTGCTAGGACTAAGTAGTAATCAGTTAACTAGCTTGCCAAGTGAAATAAGTCTAATGAAACAGTTAACCAATCTAGGGTTGAATAACAATAGTCTTGGTTGTATTCCAAAGTCAATCTGTTATTTAGAACAGTTGATTAAATTAGGGTTATCGGGAAATAATCTTCAGACATTGCCATCAGTGATTGAAAATTGGATTGAACTGTGTGATTTGCAGTTAAGTGATAACCAGATACAATACCTGCCTATACAGATCTATTGGATACCAAACTTAGAGGAACTCAACTTGTCTAATAACAAGATACAGGATATATCTTGTGAGATAATTAAGCTTACTAAACTGCGTATACTAGGATTAAACAATAATGCTTTAGAGAGATTACCAGACGAGATCTGTCAATTACCTAATTTAGAATTGTTAGGTGTAGATGGGAATAAATTAAAAGAGTTACCTGATTTGGTATGTAATTTATTAGCACTAAAAGAGATCTATTTCAGTAATAACTGTCTAGAGAGTGTGCCGGATGATGTATGTTTGCTTTCTGATGTGGAAATATTGTTTTTGGGTGGAAATGCTATGAAGACATTACCCATTGAGATTACCAATATGAAACGCCTTAGTCACTTGACCCTGGACAACAACCAATTAGATCACTTCCCTTTAGGTCTATGCTCATTGGCTGAGGTACAGGTTCTAAATATTGACGATAATGACATCACACATATTCCTGCAGAAATAGAGAATATGTCTCACTTGCAGCACCTTACTCTTAGTAATAATAAAATCCAGACATTCCCGCTTGGAATTTGTCGTTTAGAATCGCTAAAAACTCTAGATGTTAGTGGAAATGACTTGCGAGAATTACCAACTGAAATTAAAAAGTTGGTAAACTTGAAAGAATTATTTCTTAATCAGAATAAGTTTGAAGTATTTCCAGCTGTGGTATGTAGATTGCATAGTCTAGAGAAACTTCATCTATGTGGCAATGGGATGGTATCTGTGGAGGAATCAACGGAGCTACATCACTTGAAATCCTTACAAGAGATGCATTTATCTGATAACAAGTTCCCACATTTTCCAAATGAACTATGTGTCATTTCAAATCTGAAGACTCTGCATTTTGATCAGAAATTTGGATGTAAAGTACGACTTCTCCCAGAATGCATTGCAGAGTTGGTGAATTTGGAAGAATTATATGTGGACAATAATGCATTGGAAACTTTACCAGTGATGATTGGTGCTTTGGCTAAGCTACAGAAGTTATCAGTATGCTGTAACAACATCACTCACCTGCCAGAGAGCTTATGTATGCTACAGAATCTAACATCATTGCATCTGGAGTCCAATCAGCTGATGAAGTTACCAGTGCGATTTGATAATCTCATCAATATTGCTGATTTAAGATTAGAGTTTAATCCTTTGATGCACCCTCCAAAGGATGTATGTGATGGTGGAATATTACAACCTATTGCATATTTCATGCAGAGAGCAGAAGAACGTGAAGGTGAGAATATAGTAAATTATCATGTAAAATGATTTGAGGATAAACTATGTTGAAATGCATGATGGGTAAACTGATAGGTAACCCTTGTATAAGGTCAAATAAAAACTGGTTTTGAGTCTGGTAACATTTTTATAGTCCAAACTAAAATTATTTCACATTGAATGTGAATCACTGCACTATTTTTTAATACTCTTGGATTAGAAACAAAATAATTGTATTATGGCCTAATTTGAATTTTCATTTTTCTTTTGCTTTGAAAAAAAAATTATGTGTCTGTTTGTTTGTATTTTTTCTAATATATATTTTATTTCTGGATTGTTATTTCACAGAGGCCTTACTAATGAAGATGTTTGGCTGCGTTGCTATCAACATGATGGAGCGTGAACTTCCTCATCTGATGCGTGCGATGCATTTCACTTATGATCACATCAGGATTATCCAGCGTCAATACAGAGACAACCGCAAAGAGATGATATTCAATGCATTATTGATGTGGCGTTCTGTAAAAGGCAAGGCAGCCAATGGTGATGAGTTGATAAGATATTTGCATTTAATTGGTATGCCTGCTTTGTCGAGAAAGCTACATGCTATGAAAGTATATGCACTAGCCCATAGAATCTAAACAATATATTTTTATTTTGCAAATTTTGAGAAACTAGTGAGAAATAAGCTGCAGATTGTTTTTATTACAGAATGTTTTTATATTGATATAATCTTCCATTTTATAATATATGAATAATTATTCGTGAAAGTGCCAAATTGTAATGTATATTGGTAAATGTAACACTTTATAAACCATAAATGCTACATTGTATTGTGTTTATCGTGTAATGATGATTTCATTCAGTAGAGACTTGTATAATGTACAGCTGCTTTTTTTGATTAGTGAAAGGAAAGAAGCCTGTTTCATCTGTACAGTAATTTTTAGTTTAGTGATTACTATTATATTTATAATTAATATAATTCTAAATACAGTAGTAATGTGACCCACAGAAAAGCATTTACATGTGCCAAATTATGTGCATGCTGTAGAGCACACTCTATGGTGTAATGAATTGTTGCTTTTGTTTTTCCCAATCTAAATTGTCCATTTTTCATCAATTTGATCAATTTTATATCTTTTAAATTGATAGCTTTGTGGGTTAATATGTCTATCCCATTTTGTATTATTTTTAAATTGTTATAGTAATTTAATATTATGTTTTTTTTTATTAGTCTATGGCTCAAACCATGAAATGCATGCAAGTATTGTACCTGTATTGACTGTGTACATTGTCACTGCATCAGTTATTGCTGTCAAAACAAACCACCAATTCATTTTATTGCCACTTATCTGCAAGATTTGTTTACAAATTGATTATTTTGATACTATTATATTTACTTATAATTCATTGCATGAAAACTAAAACCTATTTTTGAGCACATTATATATATTAAATGTAAACAATTTATTACACAAAAAATGTAAATATTATTTTTAAATGTGTAAAGATATATATAACTTTGATTGAATGTCTGCATATATTTTTATAATCTGAATTTCACTTAATTGTCATGACTAGCTAGATAAAATTCTAGACCAAAAACAGATTATTATTCATGCATGTTCGGACAAAGTCTGAAAACAGAGATTTATAATTTGACCTCTGCACCAGTCTGTTCAAAGCTGTATATCAAGCATGATTATACAGATAATCTTCCAGAACTGTATTTATTTATATGTAAATCATATATACCATGATGTAAAACCAAAAATATTTGTATGCAAATTATAGGATTGCCAATTACTTCATCACTGGAGCTATTTGGATATTAAAAAAAACAAAAACATTATGATAGAAAGATATATCTATGTCACCATCGGTGAACTTTGACACTTTAAACTTTGGCTGATTTAAGGACTTCATCCAAAAACTGATCAGTACAAAATTTTCTTCTCCAAATTAAAACATGCAATTCTTCTCATTTGCATATCACTAGTATTTTAATTGGGTAATCACATATTAGTATCATATGATATTTTTATAAAACCAAATATAACCTTTGATTTGAATATTGTAACACTATTCACAGAGAACATTTCTCGATTACATTGTATAATTGATATATTAATATATACATCAATGGTTACTGACAATGTCAATAAAGCTTTAATATCATTCTAAGTGTTTATTGTGTTGTCATTGTTTCAATATATCATACATAAATGTCATTCTACTTGTATTCCTACAATGCAATTTGGTACACTCAAATGGATCAGTGTTCATTTCAGCCCCTGGTAGCTGCTGACTTCATGATTCATGATATGTTTCATCATTACCAGCAGTCTATGACTGAGAAATATGTACCTACTGCCTGAATTAATTGTTACTATTGGTTCCAAAGCTCATCAAAGAAGTAAATTTAATAAATTTATGTCAACTAAGGATACAATGTCTTGAAAAAGCCAGAGTGAAATATCATAAAAACAAGACAAACACTGGAAACCAGGTTAAAAAGACAATAAAATAGTAGCCAGAAAAGAATAGAAAAGTACCAGATAAAGTTGAAAGTTCACTTACAAATCTCTGCTGTACTTTTATTATTTATATGCTAAACAGTTGATTGGGGAGTGATACAGGTATAGGAGACTACACTTATATCACAAACAATGGGACAAGTACACTTTTTTTCACTTTGTAATTCTGCAGCAGACAATGAAAAAGTTCAAATCCCTGACTCGGATTAAGTCGGTACTCTGAAAAAATGTGTCTGGGCTAAAAACCGTGCAATTTCTTACTGGCAACTTATCTGCTCAGAGGCAACAATAAATTAAAGGTGCGCAGGTAACGACCTTCCCGCTTTAACTAAATGCTATTCTAGAAACTCCAGATATTGAAAACATAGTCTGTGCTAAGATAATCCATGGTATGTTAGAGGACAATATGGTTTGATACAAAATGCACTTCATATAAAAGGGAACAATATAAGCTATTGCGAAAATTTCGGCAAGCAAATAATGTATACCATTTACGCGAATACCGGGATGTTCATAAATGTTTAAAATATATATATATACTTTATATTTTACTCTACTGTAGTGAAATCTGGGCAAGCGATATTATTAATATGCACTCAACAGACTTGTTTAAACAATCCTTGCCTATAGAAAAATTACATCACAGAATGTGTAAGTACCTACTACAAGTAAACTGTAAAGCCACAAACTTGGCATGTTTACTTGAACTGGGAAGATATCCACTTATCATCTCAAGCATCAAACCTATGATTAATTACTGGTTGAAAATAAAACATATGGATGAAAACACTCTGATCTCTGAGGCCTATAAACTTGGCACCAATTTGGACAAAGAAAACATCAGTAATTGGACCACAGGCATAAAAAAATTACTGAACCTTTTAGAAATTAGTGATGTTTGCGAAAAAAACAGTATTATCCCATTAGCTACAAAAAAACTAAAAAATATGTTTGAGAAACACTGCACAGAAACAATGCATAATGACAATAAAGGCACTAATCACAAAAATAAACTTCGTACCTACAGACAGCTGAAAACTGATTTTGCACTTGAAAAATACCTTGAAATTATTAAAAATCCCATCCACAGATCATCTATGACTAAACTGAGGATAAGTGCCCACATACTTCAGATTGAAGTTGGGCGATATCACAACATAGATATCTTAAATAGAACATGCCCTGTCTGTGACTCCAATGAATCTAAAGATGAAGAACACTTCCTCTTCAATTGTAACCTGTACAAATTTGAAAGAGATGCTTTGTTTAAAAACTTATCCGGTAATCTGAAAGCACTTCTCAATAACAAAAATTCTGAAACTGTCCAAGCAATTGCCAAGTTTATCAGCGACTGTTTCACTAAAAGAGAGAACTTCATGAAAAGCGATTTACCAGCTGCCTCAAAATAACACCAAAAAATATTTATATAATAATATTTTCACAGTATTACTATTTATTTATTTCCTTTTTTTTTATTATTATTGCTTATGTATTTTATTGTTCCTTATATCCTTATTGTATTCTAATCTAGATCCCAGAGGGGATACGATATCAATAAAGGTTGTTATTATTATATGAATATTTGGAAAGCCAAAGGACTAATCTTAATTCTAAGCGGTTTGGTCAACAATTAGACGCAATACAATCAGTAATACTATGCCATCGGCTATACAAGCAAGCCAATGGCATGACTACTTTGAAAACCTCTTTTTTTGTGCACCTATAAGTAATATGAATTCGTATATAAGAGCGGTGTGTTGGTGTACTTGGAGACTGTGCATGAATTTAGATATTCAAATGAATTGACTGAGATATACTAAATGGCCAAATTACTGAAATAGAAATAATTGAGAGCATCAAACGGCTAAATAATAAATCACCAGGACCTGATGGTTTGCCTGGCGAGTCTGGCCGGTAATGTGAGGGCGCTTACACTGATGGCAAGTCTGTTGGGATTTCGCGGTCACATGACTTTCGCGTTCCCTCCACGTTTACGCAATTTATATTTATTTTTCAAGAATTTTTCATCGAAATCGCAACAGACTGTAAGCAAGTCTATATTGCCATATATATACGATTTGTTCAATAAGATCTTTGGTTCTGGCGAATTACCCATACCAATGTCACTACTTGATAGTGATATTTTAGGGGTAAATTATTACGTTAATTCTTAATGTACGTTTAACATTTTGAGTAGATGCTTTGGGAAAAATAAATGTCTGGTTTATGTGTTATGTACTCGACATTCGACGACATATTTACTCTTCAGGCAATTGTCCAAAATATATAACCAAGAAACGGGGAAATCATCGCAAAATCATTTGATAATGCAGAAAGACATTGTCTTTGTCCTACTTAAAGGTGGCATACCATAGAACCAAAACGTTATTTGTTCTCTGTTCATATATTTGAACCCAATGCAATCACCAGCTCGGCTACGATGTTCATCACATTGTTTACGAATTGAAAACGACAGAGGTCATACTACCACTGCACCCCAATTACTGTAAATACATTTCTTGAATTACTCAGGCTCAAAACTCAAAACGATGTACTTCTACAGCTTTTAGCTGCGTTTGTATTCATGCTCTGAAACCTAGGTGGGAAGCCGCCGAAAAATTGTAACTAATTTAAATGTTTTGTATTTACTGATTTGCGCCGATGTACTAAAAGAAGTACTATATTATCATTGAGGCAGCTTTCATTACGTTCCACCAAACGTAACTTTTAGTGCTTTCTAGTCAGCTTTTATGATTTTGCTTTTTTCGTTTCGTAGCAATTTTTTTTAAATTTCAAACCAACTTTTACTACTTTTTTGATTGGTTTAAAGACATAGCATCCAACAAATTTTGTTGATTCTTTGGCACTTTTTACGACTTTCCTAGCAAATTTTAAATTTTCCAGACGAATTCTAATACATTAAAGCAACTTCTTAGGATTTTCTGGCAGCCTTTTATATCTTCCAACTTCATTTATCTCCTGGCAACTTTAAAGGTAAACCAACCTTTTCAATTTTCCAAAAAGAATCTACTACTTTCCAGCTACACCTTTTGATTTTCGAGCCAACTTTTATTACTTTTTAGTCAAATTTCAAAACTTTTATTTTCATTTTTTAATTCCTGACAGTTTTAGGAGACACTTTTTCGAATTTTCAGGCAGCACGTTTGACGTTTCTTTCAACCTTTTCAATATTCCAACAAATTATCACTACTTTCTAGCTAAACTTTTATTACAAAACTCAGAAGTATATGAATGCATACAAATGGGCAGTATCATCAAAATAGAATTATATTGTTGTCGATTGGGAGGTTTTCATAGAAAGGAGAATTTTATGGGTTTAACCGGACCACATGACCGAATGTATGGCATATATGGCACTAACGTGGTTTAAAAATCCATAATAACAGAGTCACTATAGTAAAGCTATAAGAGCTCACAAATTGACATATGAAGCACTAGAAAGTTTAATTAATTAATTAATTAATGATTTCCCAATGATTATTTGTATTGGGCGAATTTACGCTAGTTATCGTTTTGTGTATAATGACAGTTACAAGACGGCTACAAAGACGTTAAACACCAATTTATGGGGTCGAGGCACAATCTTTTAAATAAGAGATTGACATTTGGAAACTCTGACGGAGGGCTAGTAGAATTAAAAAAAAGTTTACAGAAAAAAAGCAGGGACCAACAACAAAACTACAGTATGCAACCATAATAAGAGAAGACAAGAAGAGCAACAGAAATGATATATAGCCTGCAAAATATGAGTTATGTCTTGATTAAGTTTGTCTGCTGTAGAAAGTTGTCACAGACTTTGGATCTAACTGAAGTCTTTAAACTCAAAGCAGGGCTTGAGAAAGTTAATGACAAACTTTTATTTGAGTATATACAGTTTATGTGATAACCCCAGAGGTTTTTATAGGAGCTGAGTAAGAATTTCTTTAGTCTGAGAATTTTAATTGACTGGAACAGTCTTACGTAGTATAGTGCAAAACAGTATTCGACCGTGACGTTTACCTCCATGGGATGGGCGGAGCTCAGTATTCTAATTGACTGACTATGAAACTACAACAACTGCCAATCGTTCATTGTACACATATATTCAACGTATGTGCGCATCTAATGTTGTGTATATTTAGTACTGTGTAATATTTCATTTTAGCTGGAATGGAAAGACATTTTGGCTGTTTTGTATTAAGTTTATTTTGTTCATTGATTTTTAAAGAATTGAATATAAAATATCGGAAAAATTGTATTTTCTCTGGATTTTATTTTCGCTTATTCATACCGTCCGCGAAAATAAATCCCAAGTGAAAATAAAATACTTTAGAGTAATCTAAACTGTGAAAGGTAAAACAAACAATTCATTTCTCGTGACGAGGAAGCTTGTGAGAACACAAATTCAAGTCGGGTGGGTATATGCACAGTTTCTTCTAGAGTGTCGTGGTCTATGCTACTGTAACAGTGTTCAATATGTATATTCACAAACTTAAACCACGTTGCGTAGAGTAAATAAATATTTTCGGCTGTATTTTGTTCTACTGTAATTCTAAACATGGTTTGAACGACCGCATTTTGGTACATGATGACGTCATGGTTTTAATGACTTAAACCATTATAGATTAAAGAGACCAACCCTAGATATATTTATCAGTATTGACATATTGTTGTATTTTAACAAAATCATTGTTAATTATTATTTACATGCCAAAAAAAGGAATGCCATAATAAATTGTTTTATTCTATTCTACTGCCGATTCCAATATACATACAATCTAAATATAGCCTTAATAGATTTGAATGGAATGAAATGAAATCCACTCATTTGAGGTATTTTTAGCGTAAAAAAATATTTAAAAAACAAAATTGTGGAAAAATGAATAATTATTGAAAGCAGAAAAAATTTAACACGTAAAATATAACTGCAGAACTGCAGAATATAATATTTTAGGAGGAATTAAACATGCTCCAACAACCATGTCTATTAAACGCTATACAAAAAACTGTCCAATATAGTCTACATCCAACAATTTCCGGAGATATGGAGTTTTTCAAATCAGAGTAAAAACAGCCTAACCGTTCAAACTACATGGACATATCCATATCAAGCTGCATAGGTAGAACAATATTTATACGCATACTTTATGTAAGATTGGTGTAATTTCTGGACAAACATAACTGTCTTCCCTTGTGTTGAGTGACAGTGTCAGAACTTACACGTCTAAATACGAGAATGCCTAGTCACGCGAGATTTACGAGAGCCCTTGGCTGAGCATGCGTAGTCGGAAAAAGTGTATCACTCTACTGCTACTATTTCATGTCATAGGATATATTTGATCAAAATAGTGATTTATGCTAGCACATGCCAAGTCTGGTTTATGCGAGTAGTGCAACCTAATCGCCGTTCTCTGTGCATTTCTGCAGTTACATGGTAAGTATTGTGTCAGTTTTTATTTCTGAAAAGTACTTATGAATGACACTGACTGTCCCAAACAGTCAGCTACAACTTTTAAGTGCACCGTGACCGACGATCAAAGTGAAAGAGCAGAGATGGTCGGGTGTGAGCCATGTTCAATTCAATTCAATTCAATTCAATCCAAAATCAAATGTGTTGCCGGTTGTTCATCTCATCGATCATCGCCGAGTATTAATTCAATTCCGTAGCCTGACCTGGATCTACGCGTTTAAAAACAAAAATGTCCTTGGTTGCTTGGGTCAGCGATCAACATTGTTGGAGACACCAGCTGAGGTCTTTCGAAATCATAGCTGATACTTGCTGTGCATGTACTGTAATGTTGAAATTTCCCGCCGCTTTCAGTGTTTCCGCTGATAACAAGATTTATATTGTAGACCGTATCCAGTCCAGTAATTTGGTTTAGGCTGTATTTACACAAGATAAAATTACTAAAATATGCCGGTATACGTGTCATGTAGTTACATCGTCTGTTGACACTTTCAAGAAGAAGAAAACGTAAAAAACCGATAACAAAATTGTGAAATTCTGACAGGATTTATGATACCTGCAATTGATTTTGACCAATTATTATATTGTTTGAATGTTTTGTTATTTTCACATTACTATGACAACAACAATTTGTTGAATAAAACTACCGGTACCTGTAAATGTTATGCACCGTCGTTAAAAATATATAGTGCCTTTAAAAAAATAACAAATAAATCTTTTTATGAAGCTCAGCTATTTAAAAAAATTCTATTGGAAATGCATACAATGTATCTTGGTAAATATCTAGGCATATCTTGTTTCAGTTGAATTAGATACAGTACTAGGCTGCATAATTTGTAAATACATTGCCATTTATATGTTAATTAAATACCAGTAGTTGATCCATTCTGATGTTGGTGATCATTCTTTTCTGACCAATATTGATTTCATTTCACGGTTGTATTGTTAGTAGTAGCCTTAGGTAGTCAAAGTGCACTGACATTATTATATCCCCAGTCGTTCTCATTTTCAAATTTTGTTGTATTAAAACAGACAGATTATGTAAACTTCAGAGGAATGTCGCATACTGTAATCAAAATTGTAATCTGATCGAATTGAAAAACGTGCAAAAAAGCAAAAATATTCAACAAAAGGTTAAAATACCTTCAAAAAAAAAAAAACTTAGATGCATAGCCAAATGCTGTAAATTGCTTTAATTTTGAGAGACACGAATTTTCGCTAATTTTGTGAATCCATCAAAATCCCAAACTTTGTAGCAATGAAAATTTCTCTGGGGGGGCTACGTTACAGGTTGTTGGTGACTTTCACAAAATTTTGTCTTCCCAGAATTTTGTTGTGAAAATTTCTAGTTGTAAAAACCAAGCGATTCACAGTAGTTTGATACAAATACATGTTACATATATTTTGATTTGTGTATGAAATGGTTGCTGGCTGGTAATTAGAGTCCTAAAGTATTTGTATTAACCTGTATGCTCTGTTTACTGAGTGGGCATAGAGTGCAATGACTGTAGTATGTCAACAGTTACACTCCCTATATGCAAATATAAGGGGCCTTATAATCTACCTATTTTATTGTCTTAAAACAGGGAATTATGGGTTGACTTCAGGGGTGTGTCTGTTCAGCCACACTGGTATCTTAGATATGAGTGGGTCGATGTTAAAAAAAAATAAATATTTTTTATGAATTATTGTTTTTATTATATTTATAATACTGTATTTGCTCTATTATCACCAATGACTGAAGTGTGTTTATGGTCAAAATAAGTTGTATTTTAATGCAGCATATAATAAATGCAATTTTTGCTTATGTATGCTCTTATTGGAGATGCGCTTCTAATGGATTAAATTGGTAGTACAGATTTATCTTATAAACAATAATCATAAGTTTAGATTTCTATATTAACTGAATGACAGACATGATGTATATCTGACAGCGTTGAGTGAGACTTGAAATGAATGTCTTTGTATTAAATATGGTTAGACATGTACATGCATGAAAGTAAAACAACAACACACAGCTGTAATACTATTCCAGGTACAAATATTGCGTACTTTGGAAATTTTATCTCTGTCATCATTTTGATGATTACGATGTTATTATAGCTTTGAAATTTTATAAAATGGACATGTGGGATAAATAGCATCTTAGTTCTATGATCCTTTATTTAATAAATGTGATATTATAGGGTTATTGGTGTCAGTAATACATATGCTATATGGGTAGTAATTTAGATGCAAAGCAGCACATCTTTTCACTCCAGTAACAATATATTCAACAGCTTTATTTCTAAAGCTGAAGGCAATTATTTTTTTTGCATGAGTTCCTAATTTACAGACTAACAAATATCTATCAATGTGGCTGTAATTGTTGGTGAACACTTTATTCAAAATAATTAATTAATTATTATTCTGTAGCATGGAATATTTTTTTTTCTTACTTTAAATTGAACAAATGCATTGTTTGTGATTATTAAAGTTGGTGAATATGTTAATTAAATAATTGAATCAATGCTGAGATGCCATCAAATTTTAGTAGTTGCGATATTTGGTATTGTACCTCTGACATTCAGTTGAATGATGAGACTTGTCAAAATAGGTAATTGATTGTCTATGATGGAGGACTTGCATGATACATGTGAGGTTACCCATATATCTATGTGTAGGTACGTACATGTACATGTATGTGTATTTTAGATATGCCTAGACCACTCAAATGCATGCTATTTCTTATTGTACTGTTGAGTGCATGGTTTATGATAACTCTTGCACCATTGAAGAGTGCTTGGTTTATGATAACTCTTTTATATTTTATGAGGGTAGGGGGTTGCACCATTGGAGAGTCCATGGTCTATGATAACTCTCTTATATTCCCTGGGGATGGGAGTTGCACCATTGAAGAGTTCTTAGTCTATGATAACTCTCTGATATTCCCTGGGGATGGGGGTTGCACCATTGAAGAGTCCATGATCTATGATAACTCTCTGATATTTTATGAGGGTAGGGGGTTGCACCATTGGAGAGTCCATGATCTATGATAACTCTCTGATATTTCTTGGGGGTAGGGGGTTGCACCATTGGAGAGTCCATGGTCTATGATAACTCTCTGATATTTCTTGGGGGTAGGGGGTTGGTCTATGATAACTCTCTATTATTCCCTGGGGATGGGGGTTGCACCATTGAAGAGTTCTTGGTCTATGATAACTCTCTGATATTTCTTGGGGGTAGGGGGTTGGTCTATGATAACTCTCTATTATTCCCTGGGGATGGGAGTTGCACCATTGAAGAGTTCATGGTCTATGATAACTCTCTGATATTCCCTGGGGATGGGGGTTGCACCATTGGAGAGTCCATGATCTATGATAACTCTCTTATATTTCTTGGGGGTGGGGGTTGGTCTATGATAACTCTCTGATATTCCCTGGGGATAGGGGTTGCACCATTGAAGAGTCCATGATCTATAATAACTCTCTTATATTTTATGAGTGTAGGGGGTTGCACCATTGGAGAGTCCATGATCTATGATAACTCTCTTATATTTCTTGGGGGTGGGGGTTGGTCTATGATAACTCTCTGATATTCCCTGGGGATAGGGGTTGCACCATTGAAGAGTCCATGATCTATAATAACTCTCTTATATTTTATGAGTGTAGGGGGTTGCACCATTGAAGAGTCCATGGTCTATGATAACTCTCTTATATTTCTTGGGGGTGGGGGTTGGTCTATGATAACTCTCTGATATTCCCTGGGGATAGGGGTTGCACCATTGAAGAGTCCATGATCTATAATAACTCTCTTATATTTTATGAGGGTAGGGGGTTGCACCATTGGAGAGTCCATGGTCTATGATAACTCTGATATTCCCTGGGGATGGGGGTTGCACCATTGAAGAGTCCTTGGTCTATGATAACTCTCTGATATTCCCTGGGGATGGGAGTTGCACCATTGAAGAGTTCTTAGTCTATGATAACTCTCTGATATTCCCTGGGGATGGGGGTTGCACCATTGAAGAGTCCTTGATCTATGATAACTCTCTTATATTCCCTGGGGATGGGAGTTGCACCATTGAAGAGTTCTTAGTCTATGATAACTCTCTGATATTCCCTGGGGATGGGGGTTGCACCATTGGAGAGTCCATGATCTATGATAACTCTCTTATATTTCTTGGGGGTAGGGGGTTGCACCATTGGAGAGTCCATGGTCTATGATAACTCTCTGATATTCCCTGGGGATAGGGGTTGCCCCATTGAAGAGTCCTTGATCTATGATAACTCTCTTATATTCCCTGGGGATGGGAGTTGCACCATTGAAGAGTTCTTAGTCTATGATAACTCTCTGATATTCCCTGGGGATGGGGGTTGCACCATTGAAGAGTCCATGATCTATGATAACTCTCTTATATTTCTTGGGGGTGGGGGGTTGGTCTATGATAACTCTCTATTATTCCCTGGGGATGGGAGTTGCACCATTGAAAAGTCCATGGTCTATGATAACTCTCTTATATTTTATGAGTGTAAGGGGTTGCACCATTGGAGAGTCCATGGTCTATGATAACTCTCTTATATTCCCTGGGGATGGGGGTTGCACCATTGAAGAGTTCTTAGTCTATGATAACTCTCTGATATTCCCTGGGGATGGGGGTTGCACCATTGAAGAGTCCATGATCTATGATAACTCTCTGATATTTTATGAGGGTAGGGGGTTGCACCATTGGAGAGTCCATGATCTATGATAACTCTCTGATATTTCTTGGGGGTAGGGGGTTGCACCATTGGAGAGTTCATGATCTATGATAACTCTCTTATATTTCTTGGGGGTAGGGGGTTGGTCTATGATAACGCTCTTATATTTTATGAGGGTAGGGGGTTGCACCATCAGAGAGTCCATGGTCTATGATAACTCTTATATTCCCTGGGGATGGGAGTTGCACCATTGAAGAGTTCTTAGTTTATGATAACTCTCTGATATTCCCTGGGGATGGGGGTTGCACCATTGGAGAGTCCATGATCTATGATAACTCTCTTATATTTCTTGGGGGTGGGGGTTGGTCTATGATAACTCTCTATTATTCCCTGGGGATGGGAGTTGCACCATTGAAAAGTCCATGGTCTATGATAACTCTCTGATATTTTATGAGGGTAGGGGGTTGCACCATTGGAGAGTCCATGATCTATGATAACTCTCTTATATTTCTTGGGGGTGGGGGTTGCACCATTGAAGAGTCCATGGTCTATGATAACTCTCTATTATTTTATGAGGGTAGGGGGTTGCACCATTGGAGAGTTCATGATCTATGATAACTCTCTTATATTTCTTGGGGGTGGGGGTTGCACCATTGGAGAGTCCATGATCTATGATAACTCTCTTATATTTCTTGGGGATGGGGGTTGCACCATTGAAGAGTCCATGATCTATGATAACTCTCTTATATTTCTTGGGGGTGGGGGTTGCACCATTGAAGAGTCCATGGTCTATGATAACTCTCTTATATTTCTTGGGGGTAGGGGGTTGCACCATTGGAGAGGTCATGATCTATGATAACTCTCTTATATTTCTTGGGGGTGGGGGTTGCACCATTGAAGAGTCCATGGTCTATGATAACTCTCTATTATTTTATGAGGGTAGGGGGTTGCACCATTGGAGAGTTCATGGTCTATGATAACTCTCTGATATTCCCTGGGGATGGGGGTTGCACCATTGGAGAGTCCATGATTTATGATAACTCTCTTATATTTATTGGGGGTAGGGGGTTGCACCATTGGAGAGGTCATGATCTATGATAACTCTCTTATATTTCTTGGGGGTGGGGGTTGCACCATTGAAGAGTCCATGGTCTATGATAACTCTCTATTATTTTATGAGGGTAGGGGGTTGCACCATTGGAGAGTCCATGATCTATGATAACTCTCTTATATTTCTTGGGGGTAGGGGGTTGCACCATTGGAGAGGTCATGATCTATGATAACTCTCTTATATTTCTTGGGGGTGGGGGTTGCACCATTGAAGAGTCCATGGTCTATGATAACTCTCTATTATTTTATGAGGGTAGGGGGTTGCACCATTGGAGAGTTCATGGTCTATGATAACTCTCTGATATTCCCTGGGGATGGGGGTTGCACCATTGGAGAGTCCATGATTTATGATAACTCTCTTATATTTATTGGGGGTAGGGGGTTGCACCATTGGAGAGTCCATGGTCTATGATAACTCTCTATTATTTCCTGGGGATGGGGGTTGCACCATTGAAAAGCCCATGGTCTATGATAACTCTCTGATATTCCTTGGGGGTAGGTGGTTGAGGATTTCATCGACTGTGATATAACCACCTTCCTAGAATTCAATGTTGATTGACAGATAAAAATAGCATTACAAAGGTTAATTTGATAGCTACTGTAACTCAGTAAATATCAGACCAAAAAAAAAAAATTTGCAATGGTTATCGTAAAATCTTGACCTAGTTTATGGGACTTGTTATTGTAGATGAGTGTTGTACAATTGCCCATAAAATGCTTAGAGATTATGATTGCCTTGTGACATATAAATTGAATAGTCATTCACAAGGAGAAAATCAGCTTCAAATTATTTCTACTCAGCAACATCATATTCTTTTGATTAATATAATCATACGTTACCATGACAACAAATAATAAGTGTCATCACCTTGTCATCTTTTGAAATATAGTTATGCAGAATAGAAAGTGTCTAACCCTGAATAATGGACATATTTTTAAGCATTGACAAAGATAATTAATATTTCACACTTGACTGATACTAATTTGTCCTGGATTAGTTGAACGTCTTGATGTAGTGCCGGTATGTACTAGTATGTGTTATAACCACATATCCACACAAGTTTGTCTAGTGCTGGAATGCTACTGATATTGATTTCCGTTGCCAATGAAATTAGAATGAAAGGCATTTGGAATGATATTGTAAACCAATATATATATACATGTATATGTATATTACAGTTGCTCTATTAGAAACTTCACCATTTTGCCACAAACAAAAATTGTTAAATCCTAATATAACAACTGTTTCTCAGACGTAACTGGTCAAATTTGTTACAATAACATTACATATTCAATATTTATTCGTTTATTGTTTATAATCATTCTTTTGCAGGTTTTGCATTTTCAAAATATTGGCCAAATAGTTTTCAAAAATTATCATTTTTTAGTAGAATTTTAAAGCAACATCATTATTTATGATTTTTTTAACACTTTTTAAATAATTCAGGATCAAGATTTGCTTTCACTGTTTCACAAATTTACAATACATCTATGGCATAATATATCCACTATTGTGATGGAAGTGCTGTATTAGTAAAAATTGCTGTTGTTCACACAAAAATACAGCCATCATTTTCTCAAAAAATTATGATCATGATCTCATCTCACACATTTTTTCACAAAAATTGACTGACAATTTATTTCAAAATGGATAAATTCAGTTCATTTTCATTTATGAGTAAGCTTCTACCTTAATGGCAGTTAATAATGTCATTGAAATATTTACTTCAAGCTTTATCAAAAACAAAAGACTTGTTTATGTATTGTTTCCAAATATGGAATTGCGTATTAGTGGTTTATTTAATCTTCATCCCTGCTTTCTTATTATTTTACACTTTGAAGTCCTTGGAGACTGTGGTAAGTATTTTTATATCAATCATATACAGTGTCTCAATTAATGTATTATTTCTTTTGATTAGTATTTCAGAGACAGCTGACTTTAGATGTCAATCTGTGGATGGCTTCTATAGAGTTGAAGGTAAGGATTAATTTACTTAAAGCTTCTACATGGCCCCAATGTTGCTTCAGCTGAACAGACAAATTGTGCTTGTCACTCTATTGTGTCTTATTTTCCATTGAACTCGAATATCTAATATGACCTCGTTCTTGATGATACTCTTCATTCCCTCTGTGATATTCACCTTTCTAAGATTGAACGTTTGAATAACGCCGCTAGTCTGACAATGTGTGGTGATTTTTACACAGGATTCTGTTCTATATAATTTTGACAAAGATTTTCTCTCGAATGATAAGAAATGATGATTGACACTTTTCTCAGTCTATTTAATCAAAAACATGTATAATTAGGTTTTGAAAGTACATTTTCTGACTGAATATGTAATACAGCTGGCAACACCAACATGTTGTACATGTACATGTACATGTATGTCATTGTTTTGAGATGAGCTGCTCTAACAGGGATTGAAATACCCTGGTGCACACTGCACTATGCACATAGATTATTAGCTAGTGCAAGTAAACTCAAAATATAATGTGCACGCTGTGCATGTAGAAACGACATTTTCTCATTATATTCACTAAGTTCAACCAACATTGTGAAACAACTAAAAAATTCTATTTCATTCCCTGTGTAAAACTATTGGTCAGTATAATGTTGGAATGATACCTCAGTATCCATTAAGTATATCTGAATGCCTACTCATGCCATATTAAAGAGCGAGGAAAATGTATATTTAGTAATAATGTATGTTGTCATTTTCGTCTCTGTTGTAAACTATTGTGGTCACTGGTAGCATAGTGGTTGTCACATCAGAATCATGATCGGTAGACCCAAGTTCAAATCCTACCTTAGGCTGAACATCAAAAGGGTCGATCCCTACCCTGGGTGAGTGAGCAATAGACTGAATGGAAAGGCCAATTCCACTGGCCGAGATTCATTCACTAACGAATGCGACTTTGGTTTTGGTCTGCAGGTGCTTGTGTTCGACCTAGCTAGTTTGACGCTAGGATAGCGCATTAAAATTGCCATTTGATAGAGAGATGGCCACACAGTGACACAGCCCTGTCATGTAGTCTCATTCACTATAAAATTTAAATCAAACTCAATTTTGGTGTGACTAAAATGTATCAATTCAACCAAGTCAGGTTTGATCAGATTAATTACAGTTACAACATGTAGGGTATATATGCATGTGTGATAATGAAGATACTTACATTACTAAGACCCAGATGTTCATAATGTAATTACTTTTCAAGATCTGTTGTTTAAATAGTACAGCAACTCATACATGTCCCTCGATATTATGAATCTGCCTTGATAGACATGTGATAACTTGCACCAATAAGACAAACAAGAACTACATGTATGTCAATGACAATGACTTGTCAATTCATCAGACAAATCTCTGTTGGCTTCTACTTACATGTTGATCACATCAAAATAGAATATTTAAATGTTAGCAATACATTTAGCTATTTTTAGTGACAATTTCCTAAGTATTTCCTTTCAACCAATTGTACAGAATTGACATAACATTCAATACATCTACTGGTAAGTAGCCTCCCAAAAAGGGAGTTGTGACAAAATACGATAAATTTGTGCTTAAATAACAGTTTTTAGGTTCCCTATTTTTTTGTTTTTAGCATTGTATTAATTAGTTTTTGTAAAAAGTAATATTTTTGACTTCTTGTTAAAAACCGCAAGCCCAATTGCTTTGATATTGCATATATAGATGCTTCATGTGGACCTTTCTCAGATTTGTTCATTTCGTGATGATATCTTAAATTCTCTAATTTTGGTGAATATTTTTGTAATTTTTGGTAAAAAGTGATATTTTTGACTTCTTGTTAAAAACCGCAAGTCTGATTGCTTTGATATTACATATATAGGTACTACATGTGGACCTCTCTCAGATTTGTTCATTTTGTGGTGATATTTTCAATTATCTAATTTTGATGAATATTTATGTAATTTTTGGTAAAAAGTGATATTTTTGAATTCTTGTTGAAAACAGCAAGTCCGATTGCTATACATACTATACATATTGTTCATTTTCTAATGATATCTTTAGTTCTTTAATTGAAATGTGCCTTGCTAACAGCGGAGCTATCTCAGCCGAGAGGCTGCTTGTTTCCATATATGATAGTAAACAAGAAATGTCTTGTGTATAGGAAATTGGATTTCTGTCTACATACATGTATGATGGTAAGCCAGGAATACCTTGTGTATGTTGAAAGAAGTCGTAACCTGGATTTCTGTCCACATATGATGGTACACCAGGAATACCTTATGTATGTGGAAAGGAGTCGTAACCTGCATTTTTGTCCACATATGATGGTACACCGGGAATACCTTGTGTATGTGGAAAGGAGTCATAATCTGGATTTCTGTCCACATATGATGGTACACCAGGAATACCTTGTGTATGTGGAAAGGAGTTGTAACCTGGATTTCTGTCCACATATCATGGTTATCCAGGAATACCTTGTGTATGAGGAAAGTAGTTGTAACCGGGATTTTTGTCCACATATGATGGTACACCAGGAATACCTTATGTATGTGGAAAGGAGTCGTAACCTGGATTTTTGTCCACATATGATGGTACACCAGGAATACCTGTGTATGTGGAAAGGAGTCATAACCTGGATTTTTGTCCACATATGATGGTACACAAGGAATACCTTATGTATGTGGAAAGGAGTCGTAACCTGGATTTTTGTCCACATATGATGGTACACCAGGAATACCTGTGTATGTGGAAAGGAGTCGTAACCTGGATTTCTGTCCACATATGATGGTAAACCAGGAATACCTGTGTATGTGGAAAGGAGTCATAACCTGGATTTCTGTCCACATATGATGGTACACCAGGAATACCTGTGTATGTGGAAAGGAGTCATAACCTGGATTTCTGTCCACATATGATGGTACACCAGGAATACCTGTGTATGAGGAAAGGAGTCGTAACCTGGATTTCTGTCCACATATGATGGTAAACCAGGAATACCTGTGTATGAGGAAAGGAGTCGTAACCTGGATTTCTGTCCACATATGATAGTACACCAGGAATACCTGTGTATGAGGAAAGGAGTCGTAACCTGGATTTCTGTTCACATATGATGGTACACCAGGAATACCTGTGTATGAGGAAAGGAGTCGTAACCTGGATTTCTGTCCACATATGATGGTAAACCAGGAATACCTGTGTATGAGGAAAGGAGTCGTAACCTGGATTTCTGTCCACATATGATGGTACACCAGGAATACCTGTGTATGTGGAAAGGAGTCATAACCTGGATTTCTGTCCACATATGATGGTACACCAGGAATACCTGTGTATGAGGAAAGGAGTCGTAACCTGGATTTCTGTCCACATATGATGGTAAACCAGGAATACCTGTGTATGAGGAAAGGAGTCGTAACCTGGATTTCTGTCCACATATGATGGTACACCAGGAATACCTGTGTATGTGGAAAGGAGTCATAACCTGGATTTTTGTCCACATATGATGGTACACCAGGAATACCTGTGTATGAGGAAAGGAGTCATAACCTGGATTTCTGTCCACATATGATGGTAAACCAGGAATACCTGTGTATGAGGAAAGGAGTCGTAACCTGGATTTCTGTCCACATATGATGGTAAACCAGGAATACCTGTGTATGAGGAAAGGAGTCGTAACCTGGATTTCTGTCCACATATGATGGTAAACCAGGAATACCTGTGTATGAGGAAAGGAGTCGTAACCTGGATTTCTGTCCACATATGATGGTACACCAGGAATACCTGTGTATGTGGAAAGGAGTCATAACCTGGATTTTTGTCCACATATGATGGTACACCAGGAATACCTGTGTATGTGGAAAGTAGTTGTAACCTGGATTTTTGTCCACATATGATGGTAAACCAGGAATACCTGTGTATGAGGAAAGGAGTCGTAACCTGGATTTTTGTCCACATATGATGGTACACCGGGAATGCCTTGTGTATGTGGAAAGGAGTCATAACCTGGATTTCTGTTCACATATGTTGGTACACCGGGAATACCTTGTGTATGTGGAAAGGAGTCGTAACCTGGATTTCTGTCCACATACATGTATGATGGTACACCATAATTACCTTGTGTATGCGGAAAGTACAAATGTAGTTGTGACCTGGATTTCTGTCCACATATGATGGTACACCAGGAATACCTGTATATGTGGAAATGAGTTGTAACCTGGATTTCTGTCCACTTATTGTTATCCAGGAATACCTTGTGTATGTGGAAAGGAGTCGTAACCTGGAAGTCTATCCACATATGATGGTACACCAGGAATACCTTGTGTATAGGAGTTGTAACCTTGGATCTGTTGAAATCTCTAATAGCTTTAATAATAATTGGTAAATAAGTGAATATACATTCTTTGCAAATGAGAGTGGACGTGATGGCAGCAAAGAATTTGCTATTTAAGGGGGAAAAATGAGATGCCTGGCTCTCACCCTCTCAACAAGATCGGGGCAGAAATTTGCAAATAAGGTCTACTGAAATACTGAATTTATATCGAGTCCATAGTACATTACTTTGCTTTAATCTGTTTGTTAATTTTGAAAATGTTCTTCATTTGTTGTGCATCTATGCAGGTTTCCCAGTGAGATCTATGATGATGTTGAGTATGTACATCCACAAAGCTCTCCCAGTGTGATTACTTGTGGTGTTGAGTGTTCAATGCATTGAATAGAAAATTAGTGAGTGCATGGATTTTCAAATTACATCTCACTGATTATTAGTACAGTTTGTATGTCTATGTAGCAGCTGGTAGGACAATCTATAGCATTATAAAACTGGACACTGCTGCTTACTTGTGCACATTTGTTTTCCATTATTCAATGTAGCAGTGGTACCAGCCGTTATTCAATGCTTCAATATTCTAGGCATGTGTCATAGAAATAATTTGAGCATGAAATAGTTTTCATGCTCACTGTAAATATTATTGTATTATGGCAGGTATGAAAGTTCATCTTGACAACAATATGTAGTGTTTTTAGCTCCGCTGTCGACTTAGTTGAGCGGAGTTCTTGTTAAAAACCGCAAGCCCAATTGCTTTGATATTGCATATATAGATGCTTCATGTGGACCTTTCTCAGATTTGTTCATTTCATGATATCTTCAATTCTCTAATTTTGGTGAATATTTTTTTCATTTTTGGTAAAAAGTGATATTTTCGACTTCTTGTTAAAAACTGCAAGTCCGATTGCTTTTGATATTACATATATAGGTACTACATGTGGACCTCTGTCTGATTTGTTCATTTCGTAACGATATCTTCAATTTTCCAATTTTGATGAATATTTGGTAAAAAGTGATATTTTCAACTTCTTCTTAAAAACTGCAAGTCTGATTGCTTTGATATTATACATACACATGTATAGGTACTACTGGTAGACCTCTCTCAGATTTGTTCATTTCATGATGATATCTTCAATTTTCTAATTTTGATGAATATTTCTTTAATTTTTGGTGAAAAGTTATATTTTCGACTTCTTGTTGAAAACAGCAAGTCTGATTGCTTTGATATTATATATATATATAGGTACAAATGTACTACATGTGGACCACTCTCAGATTTGTTCATTTCGGGATGATATCTTTGATACTCTAATTTTGATAAATATTTTTGTAATTTTTGGTAAAAATATGATATTTTCGAATTCTTGTTCAGTTCTTCAATTGAAATGTGCATTGCTAACAGCGGAGCTATCTCAGCTGACAGGTTGCTTGTTGGTATTATTATCAGTGGTTGTATCTTAAAATAGGTTACAGTATTGATCAGGGTCATCACATCCTTTCAGGAAATACCAGTTTCAAATATGGAATAATTTATGGGATATTTCCCGGATGGAAATTCAACATGGAGGTGCACAGAGAATTTGTTTTGAGCTTAAAATTTGAATGCCAGGGATTTTTACCGTCCAAAATTCAGTGCAAATATTTTCATCACTTTCATCATTTTGGGTCATACTGTACACATGTACAAACAGTTTCAGATTTTGTTTTTAGTTTTTGATTAAAAGGTTTACCAGTTTTGTTTTTGTATTTCATGTGGAGAGGAGCTGTTTATACAAAATCATTTTGTAGATGGTGCCAAAAGTTGATAATGGCACTCAAAGGGTTAATGTGTGTTAAGGTAGCGAGAAGGGAAATTTTCACTTTTTTCTTGATTTTTCAAAAATTGATAAAACGGTTACTTTAGACCTTGATACATCACCCCGGGTTTACAAAAGATCGAAATTGCGAAATAACGTTGCTCAAATTAGTGTTTTAAAACACTAGCAGAAAAGACTACAACTGCCGTTTCGTGGATATTTGCATAGTGTTTATCTTTGGAAGGAATTAAATGATAACATCTTATCTGTATACTCTGTTGTTGACGATTCTGATATAACGGGTGATAAGCTTCCAGTTGCAAACAATGCGTGTTTATCTAACGTCCATTGTCAGCATTATTGTCAGTCGAGACTTCGTCGGAGAAACATGGTCATACAGTACTCATTTCGCCCAACCTTCCGCTTTTACATCGACCGCTTATCGCTTAATTTCCGACCACGCGGTCTTGTCCGACCGGAAACCGACCGCATTTTAATCGCGTTTTTTTTTTCGCTCGCTCGCTCATTGAAAACATTGACCGCTCGCCCAAACACTGGAAACTGGCACATGGGTTGTCGAAATGGTGGTTTTGATAGTAAAGTGTGAACATACATTGTACAACTAGTATTAACTATTATTACATTCTGAGCGACACTTCAAATCTAATAGCTGTATTACACTTGTATCGTGAAAGCAACTGAACTGGGACTTCTTGTTACGTGTTTTGGGTGCTTGTTCTAGATGTAATATTTTTATTTTTATTTTAATGAGACAGTTACGTGAAAAAAGCCTAGGTAACTCCTTTTGACAGAGCAGAGAAACGAGGAAATATTAGTGATAAATTCCAAAAATAATGATATCGAATCCACATCGGTCCACGTCTGGTAAAATTTGACATTCAATTTTTAAAATTAAGTCACAATCATTGAATGAGCTCGATCTATACCGTATACGTACCGCAAAAGTGTTCCCACAAAAAATATTTTCGACTAAAAACGGCCACATGCCCTGAAAAAATCGAACAGAGCTTGACATGTATGAATAATTTATTGGGCTTAAATGAAAAACGTGTCAAATTTAGTTATAGCCATAACTATTTGGTGGCCAGTCGATGAACAATTCAAAGTCCTTCAGGGCTGAAAATCATCGACGCTACTCTGGTTTACTTTATTTCACAACTTGCAGAGAAAACTGATTCGCGTGAGCTCTAATGTATCTTAGCCTAGTATTTTCTTTTTGAACTAAGGTCAAATTCCATCAGTTTGTCAAAATATATGTTTTTCAGCGAATAATTTTGAAGCCTGTCACAGCACAAACAACTATGTGAATCGACGCCGGTGATTGGATTGTACGACGACCCTTCAATTAGCGTCAAATATGCTTTGTTACAACATCATTGATTGGCTGAGAGTCACCTGATCGGAGCACGAACTGGGTCACAGAACCATATTTGTCCGTATTATCAACAGGACTTTGCAAAATAACCACACCCACATTTTCAATCATTTTTAGCGCGGAAGTTGCCAACAAATGTAAAAAAAATCGTGAATTTCATGGATTCGAATAAAATAAAGCAAGCAATTGATAAGGATGATTATTAATATTTTCCCCGATGCTCTTCGAATTTTTATTTTTTTTATTTCAAGGTAAGAAATGGCTAGCTGAAGTTGCATCGTCTTCAATGCGGTTGTTTCACCGCGAACAACTCTAGCTCTGTTTTGGGCATGGTTTAGTTTTGCGATGTAAAATAAAATATATATTAAAATAATAATACTTGATTAATTATTTGGGGTTTCAGCCCACAAATTACGGACATGATCTCCATGAATTACGGTCAATGTTTGTCTTCTCTCGGCTGATTGTCACGGTGTTGATCGACGCCCTTCCTAAACTCAGTATGGAGAAACCAACAGGGATCGACATTCCAAACAAACAATCAAAATTATGAACGAAAGATGAGTTTTTTTTTGATATTTACAAACATACTGTCATGACAAACATATGTAAAATTAACAAATACACAAAGAGGTGTAATATTAGGTTTTATTTTAGGCTTAGAAATATTTTCATTCACTCAGCCCATGCATGTAACTGCCATTTAGCTTTACGGTCCTTCAGCATCGGGGGAAAACAACAATAATTATACAAAACACATTGCGAAGACTCAACAATCAGGAAAGAAACCCCAGACAACCCTGTCGTACTTGTGTTAAAATACATTCTGTATTTCAGGTCAGAATATCGTTTAAAATAAAATATTCAGTCCAAGCCAAATCGAGGTCAAAGGGTCAGGTTGCGTGCATATAATTATATATAGTTAAAACAAAAAGTATTTGAACTTTTGTCAGCTGTTCAACATCTATAAAAACCAGAAAGACAATTATAAGACAATGTGAACCTCGGAAATTATTCTGTTAGTCCGAATTTTAAATGCGCGCGAGCGAGCAGGTGGGCGGTGATATTTCGGGGTTTGCGCGGTCGAAAAAAAAGCGGAAATTGTCCGGTCGAATTCAACAAGCGGTCGCAAAAGCGAGAGAAAAAGGTGATTGGAAAGCGGAAGCGGGCGGGAGGTTGTGCGAAAAGAGTACTGTAACTTTGCACAACTTTCTTTTAAATCGTTTTATTTTCCAAGTCAATATTCTATTTTACTAATACATTTTTTTTCTAACGCAATGGCGAAGAAAAGAAAGAAAGCGTTGACAGACGAGGCAAAGAAAAATCTGCCACTCAGTGTCGCACTCTGACACAGCAATTTTTTTTCAAACATCGGCCATTTTGTTTCACCATGAAAACCGTTTTATTAGATGTCTTATCTGAGACACTTGAAGGATTAGCTTGTTTGTAAACTGTCAGCGTGTACAGTGGGACAGTAATGTTTGTCAGAGGATTATCCCTCGTTGTTCGTTTGCATAACAATGGAAAACCCGAACGTTCCTGGAGTACGGACTCAAATGCCAGCAGTTTTCTTCATTTTTCGCGCTCGAGCTTGAAATTATTCATTATCTGACACTCTTTATGAGTTCTGTGATATCAGTGGTTAATATGTTTGGCCATTTTTAGTGTATATTTATAATAATGCAGCAAATCTACAGTGTTTTATTAACCAAAACTGTTTTTCGTGTTTTTCTCGAGTTGAAGTTTTGATCGAGAACGACTCATTGGGACCGCCGCCAAATCAAGTGCGTTCGGACTAGGACATTCAAACTCGCAGTTATCGTTCAAAAGATAGTGATGGTGCGAAATATGTCTGGGTTTTTAAAGAAAATGCTTTGTCACAGAATAATAGTCTGTTAAAGGTGCCAAGTATGAAATAATTTGGGGACAAAAAAACAAACCTGCATAGAAATCGGAATAATAGGTCTTTTGATTATCGGAGACGCATTTCAATGGACTTGATTACGGACAATGCATAACTTAAATTTCACCAGGAAATTCCGCAGTGTGCTCTCGCAATCGCGTACTTAGTCATTTTTACAAGGTTCGCCATTTTTGATGTCACGTGATAATTATGTAAACAATGTCTGTCCAGTTTGTGCGAACTTGCACCTCTATACTTAGTCTTTTGATATATATAACCTAAATTACTGTTCTGAACGAGACAACAGACAGAGAATGTTTTATTTAAAAACGTCACAAAACCTTCTCGCTACCTTAAGGAATACCATATTGAACTTTGTCACATGAATACAATTTTCTAATTAGAACAAAAATATAGACTATTTGCATTATATATAGCTAATTTCCTGTCTTTGCATTTAAAATGACCATAAAATCTGTAAAGCAAACTACTGTTGCACGGCTGGAGTTGTGTAGTTGTTCATATAAAGACAATCTGCACCTGAATGATTTATTAATTATATGTAAAACGTATGAAATTGAGATACATTGTACATCTCAACAGTCATCTCAGTGGAAAAACAAATCGTGTACATTACCAAATTGTTAAGGATGGAAGAATTATTTAATAAAGGAACATTCAGATTTGTGATTGTAGTGATCACATGGAATTTGCATAATACATGTACATATTATAATTGACTTGGTCAAATGGATTGACTTAAATGTGTTTGTGTGTGCACATGGGTATGTGTTCCATCTATATCTCATACATGCATGGACCAATCACATTCAAACTTCATGCATGAATGCAGTTCAGAAGCCATATCTCTGACATAGTCCAACTTTATATATACCGTATTTATCCGGCTAAGAGCCCATGCCCGGCCAAACGCTCACCCCCCACTTGTGATAAAATAAAGGAATTGAGGTCATATCCTAGCATAAGCCCAGGGTTTTTTTTCTATGCCTGTAATAAAATAAAATAACTAAAACCTGTTTTTGTTCGTTGTATTAACAGTTGACTTCCTTGCAGTCTGTTGTGATTCTGATAAAAAATTTTGAAAAATAAATATCAATTGCGTAAAACGAAGAGTGAACGCAAAATAGCCGTGACATAAATAAGGCAGCGCAGCGCGTTCACCACTGTTTACGCAGTTTACATTTATTTTTTCAAGATTTTTTATCCGAAACATAACAGCGAGTCAACCAAAATGTATATTAAAGCAGAAACAGTAGTTCTCTTTTTGACTCCCATGTGCGAAGCACAAAATGGGAGTCTTTGCAGTTAGTGTGTCTGTATGTGTGTGTGTGTGTGTGTTTGGATTGCTATATGTTGCGAGGACAAAAATACAGATATATACCTACTTCCGAGGACATACACACCTTCCGAGGACCTTTTTCATAGTCCTCGGAAAACATAATTTATATTAATAGTTAATTCGATTATTAATACGTTTTGCGTACATGTAGCTTAGGTTTAGTATCGGGGGAAGGTATGGTTCACGTTATATTAATATTAATATAATTGTACCATACCTTACCCCGATACTAAACCTAAGCTTCGCAAACATTTCTATGTTCAGTCACCGGATATTCAACTCTTGTTTAATTAAACTTAATTAAAATGCAATTCTCCATTGTATTGCATTGTAATTGAGTTTAATTAAACTCCAATTAAAACGCAACCCTATATAGGAACGCGTTTTAATCGAGTTCATATCGCAACTATATTAAAAGTTAATTCAACTATATTAAAAGTTAATCCAATGAAGTCCTCGGAACATATTGCAATACAAGTAGGTGTGTGTGTGTGTGTGTGTATGTGTGTATGTGTGTCCGACTGTTCCACTGCTATCTCAAGAACCATACATCGGTTTTTGATGAAACTTGGTGCATAGATGCTCTGGGCCAATGCGCAGATTTGATTACGTTTTGTTAAAAATCCATGCTCGTTAATTACCTAATTTGCATGATAATTAGCTAATTTTTAGCTGTTCTATGACTGTTCCACTTATATCTAAAGAACCACTCATTGGATTTTGATGAAACTTGGTTCATAGATGCTCTGAACTAATGCTAGGTTTTGATTAGTTTTGGGTAATAATCCGTGGATACTAATTACCTAATTTGCATGATGATTAGTCAATTTTCGGTTTTTTCACTGATATCTCAAGTACTAATCATCACATTTCAATGAAACTTGGTACATAGATGTCATATGACACTGCACAGACCTGGTAGTTTTTATGGTAATATCAGTACATATAATTACCTAATTTGCATAATTAATTAATTTTCAGCTTTTGATATAAGTAGTGAGCATTACATTTCAATGAAACTTGGTACTTACATACTCAAGGACTATGCAGAGATTGATTGTTTCGGATAAATATTTGTGCATATTAATCACCTAATTTGCATAATTAGTTAATTTTCAGCTTTTCCACGGGTATCTCAAGTACTAATCATCGCATTTCAATGAAACTTGGTACATAGATCCTTTAGGACTATGCAGAGACCTGATTAGTTTCAGGGTAAATAATTGTGCATATTAATTACCTAATTTGCATAATTAATTTTCTGCTTTTCTACTGATATCTAAAGTACTAATCATCACATTTCAATGAATCTAGAATTATGCAGAGACCCAATTAGTTTTTGGTAAATATGTGTGCATATTAATCACCTAATTTGCATAATTAACCAATTTACAACTTTCACACTGATATCTCGGGTACTAATCATCACATATCAATGAATGTTTGTACATGGATGCTGTAGGACAATAGACAGACCTGGATAATTGTGGGTTAAAATCTGTACATATTAATTACCCAATTTGCATAATTAACCAATTTTAAGCTTTCACACTGATATCTAAAGTACTAATTTCCATTTTAATGAAACTTAGTACAAAGATGCTCTAGGACAATGTACAAACCTAATTAGTTTGGGGTAAAACTCTGTTCATATTATTTCCCTAATTAGCATAATAATTCATAATTTTTTGGTTCTAATCACATTTCAATTAAACTTTGTACATAGAGTTTTTGTTACATTGCGCAGACCTCATTAGTTTTACAATCAAATCTGTTCATGTTAATTTTCTGATTTGCATAATTAGTTTTCAGCTAAGTAATTTCAAATTATATTTAATGTGTCTCCAATACTCTCAGCATATGGGAGTTCTTTCTAAGCTTTCTTTGATTGAAATATGTCGTGGCCTTGTTTAATTATAGAAACGATTCAAGCAAATATCACAGTGTATGGAGATCCGCGAGGCAAGTGTCTCACTCGTTCGGCTTTAGCGTCGTCGACAATGAAACCAATGTTGCAATATTGTAGCAACCTGTATCCGGGAGAGTGGTATAAATCTTGTTGTTTTGGCTTTATAAAATATTTGGTAGCAGCTTGCAAATCCATAACTGGGGCCAGCAATTTTGCAATGTCGCGTCAAAGACTTCCAATTTTGTTACCTTCTTTCATTACAGCTAAGTATTGCATTTCTGTCATGAAAATTATTCTTCTGTTGTTGGAAAAAATTCTTCCTATTTCAAGCCCATCGCAATATCCATATAGCGAGACATTCCAATAGCCAGAACTTTTTGAATGATAACTTTCACCACGATTGATGAGCATACAGTCTGATAAAAAAGCAATGTTGACCTCTATGATGAAACACTAGTAATGATGTCATTCTTAGCCAATCAGAAGCAGATGCTTAAAGGTCAAAGATGATTGACAAACTGTAAACAAAATCATCGTACGCCATTGCACCAGAGTCGTTTGCCGCGAGCCCATTTTTCTTGTCTCTTTATTGTTATTAGACATGAAAACGAAATCCATGGATTAAAAGTGCGCAGTCAAAATTGTGTCTGACGACATCGACTAACTTAAGACAAAGCTGTATGGATCTTGTTCGACGGCGACAGTGACTTGGACTTTGAGGGTTTTGACGAAGATGACCATGAACGTACTACAAAATAGAGATCTGAGAATTTTTTTCGAACAACTATGAACTTTCGTAATTTTCACTGTGTAAATTCGTAAATTATTATTGTTCGTGTATGACTGTTGATCCGTTATTTGTCAAAACTGGAAATAATTTTACGCAGTTTAACCCATGACATTTTAGGGAAATCCTAAATTTGAATGATTCTTCATTGTCGATTTTTGACTCCCATGTGCGAAGCACAAAATGGGAGTCTTTGCAGTTAGTGTGTCTGTGTCTGTGTATGTATGTGTGTATGTGTGTCCGACTGTTCCACTGCTATCTCAAGAACCATACATCGGTTTTTGATGAAACTTGGTGTATACATGTAGATGCTCTGGGCCAATGCGCAGATTTGATTAGGTTTTGGTAAAAATCTATGCTCATTAATTACCTAATTTGCATGATAATTAGCTAATTTTTAGCTGTTCTATGACTGTTCCACTGATATCTAAAGAACCACTCATTGGATTTTGATGAAACTTGGTACATAGATGCTCTGAACATATGCGCAGATTTGATTAGTTTTTGGTAAAAATCTGTGCATATTAATTACCTAATTTGCATGATAATTAGCTATTTTTTAGTGGTTCCATGACTGTTCCACTGATATCTAAACAATCACTCATTGGATTTTTATGAAACTTGGTACATAGATGTCATATGACACTGCACAGACCTGATAGTTTTTATGGTAATATCAGTACATATAATTAGCTAATTTGCATAATTAATTAATTTTCAGCTTTTGATACAATTAGTGAGCATTACATTTCAATGAAACTTGGTACTTACATACTCAAGGACTATGCAGAGATTGATTGTTTCGGATAAATATTTGTGCATATTAATCACCTAATTTGCATAATTAGTTAATTTTCAGCTTTTCCACGGGTATCTCAAGTACTAATCATCGCATTTCAATGAAACTTGGTACATAGATCCTTTAGGACTATGCAGAGACCTGTCGTGTGATTAGTTTCAGGGTAAATAATTGTGCATATTAATTACCTAATTTGCATAATTAATTTTCAGCTTTTCTACTGATATCTAAAGTACTAATCATCACATTTCAATGAATCTAGAATTATGAAGAGACCCAATTAGTTTTTGGTAAATATTTGTGCATACTAATCACCTAATTTGCATAATTAACCAATTTCCAACTTTCACCCTGATATCTCAGGTACTAATCATCACATATCAATGAATGTTTATACATGGATGCTGTTGGACAATAGACAGACCTGGATAATTGTGGGTTAAAATCTGTACATATTAATTACCCAATTTGCATAATTAACCAATTTTAAGCTTTCACACTGATATCTAAAGTACTAATTTCCATTTTAATGAAACTTAGTACAAAGATGCTCTAGGACAATGTACAAACCTAATTAGTTTGGGGTAAAACTCTGTTCATATTATTTCCCTAATTAGCATAATAATTCATAATTTTTTGGTTCTAATCACATTTCAATTAAACTTGGTACATAGAGTTTTTGTTACATTGTGCAGACCTCATTAGTTTTACAATCAAATCTGTTCATGTTAATTTTCTGATTTGCATAATTAGTTTTCAGCTAAGTAATTTCAAATTAATTTTTAATGTGTCTCCAATACTCTCAGCACATGGGAGTTCTTTCTAAGCTTTCTTTGATTATTATTTCTGGTTTATTTGTCACATTATAAGCAATACATTATTTTTGTTTTACTTCTAATGTTGCATATTGTTCATTTATTTCTCTTGCGTGTTTTTATTTACCGTTCTATTCCCTGTCGCAATTTGATCTGCGTGCTGTCGATTTTCGCGAATTTTCGTTCCTTTTTGCCGGGGATATCCTGACAAACGCCCACCCCTATTTTTTGGCAATTTTCCATGTTCAGGACCCTGGGCTCTTACCCAGATAAATACGGTAAATATACATCATGCCATACATTTGCACATGTATTCATTTGATGATAAGATTTAATATGGCTGAATGGCAGCCATTTTAATGTTAATTCATCAAAAAAAGGCAATTCTGGATCTGTATCTTAGTCATGTACATGTTTGTATAGACAGATTTTTCTTGGTATGCACATTGAACTTTGTAAAACCTTGATGCCTGTCATTTTGTTTTATAGATCCGATTTGAAATGGCTGAGAGGTGGCTATTTTGTTTTTTAATGATTGTAGTTCAACTTCTAGATTCATATCTTTGACATGTACTTAAACTTTTCAACTTGCAGAGACTATGTAATTTAATTACTTATTATACATGTATGTAGTTATTTCAAACAAGTGGTGTTACTGTTGTCCAGTGACTATAAATTTATTAGAACATCAAGTAAATATTTCGAATTTATCACAGATCTATGTACTAACATCATCACCAACTGTTGTACTGCATGTCTGTTTTGACTGCTGGCATATGCAGCTGGGGACAGACTGTAAAAAATCCTTAATATAAACAAATTTATGCATACAATGTAGAACGATACAACATTGTAAATATACCAATCGTTTTTGTTATGTTATACTCCACATTTTTTACATTTTAAAATATTACCACCATGTTTACAGTAGCAGCAAACCTATCATGTAAACTTTGAAAGTAGTCTGCTATAATATCACACACATTTGATATTAATACATGTATGTGTAATTTCTAAAATTGTGCATCACCACTATACATGTACATACATGGATATAAAAGAAAGTACAAAGCAATTTTAATATGTGCATCTATGTCAGTTCTTTTTCTATACTACATTTTTATCTCCGCTATCGGAGCTTATCGTATGAGTGATTGTCTGTCAGTGTATATCGTCCACATCAACCTTTTACTTTTTTGATTTCTTCTTGAAAACTACAAGCCTGATTGCTTTGATACCTTGTGTATACATGTATGTACCTCACCTTGGGTAGACTTCTCTTAGATTTGTTTATTTCATGATGGTGTCTTTATTTCTCTAATTTTGATGAATATTTTTGTCATTTTGGAGATATTTTTTGACTTCTTGTTGAAAACTGCAAGTCTGATTGCTTTGATACTGTACATATACATTGTACATATAGGTACCTCAGGTAGACCTCTCTCAGATTTGTTCATTTCATGAATCTTCAATTCTCTAATTCTCTCTCATCATAAATCACACAAAATGTTGATAAAAATATATAGGGGTAACCATACATTTGTATATTTACATGTGCAATATATCTGATGCCTCATTAGCTTGCTAAAGGTCAATGTTATGAATCAGTGATGGTTGAAAAGATGAGACACAGATGTATTCAAGAGCCATTTATTGATAATGGGTTGTGAAAGCCTGTGATATATTGATTAATGTCATGGAAAGGAAACAAATGGATCAGAAAACACAATATGTATTGAATTTTGTCTCTTCTTAGCATGTATGAGTTTTGTATGCAAATGCCGTAATCAATTTGCACAGTTAAGTGCAAAATAGTAATTGTTTTTATTCATAGTAAAAATATGTCTTCATAAAATTTTGTGAGTAGCTGTATTTGTTTAGTCAATTAAGAGAATATTAAAAATTGATTTCAGTGAACTATGGCTTCCTATATATGTTGCTGTATAGTGCACAAGATTGGTCTTATTCACATATATACTATGAATTATATTGCAATGTTTTATGTTACATGTACAATCATAAAATTGCTACATGTATAACTGGGATAAAATTAGAACATCTATGTTGATGCAAGTATTCTTACTGTAACACAATATTTATTTGCTTTCTAATGCTGTAAATGCATGTATGATTGCCACTAACATGTGGAGTAAATTAAAAGTAGATTAACTTAAACAAAATAATAAAAAAATGTGTCAATCACCATTAATTTGCTGGGATTTTTGTTAAAATAATAAAGCTTTGTATTTGGTTACCAGTACATGTATGCATAAAGAATGGTATATTTTAATAGTGAACGTGATCTTCATGATTATTAGTCTTGAACACAATAAGGAAAATAGCCTAATGGGTCATCATCTGATATCATAGTTTGTTTTTGGAAATGGTTGAAATGAGTCTAATCCACAATAATTAGTTTCATTCTTTCACTTTTATAGTTTTCTGCATCATCATCATCTTGCTTGTGTCAGTTTGCGATATATATTTGAGAAAATTAGAAACCATGAAATTTTTATGAATCCTACATGTATACAATTTATATGCTCTGCCGTCCATCATCAACCAGCATTTGGAAGATTGTGGAATTGACTCCAAGGGTCAGCTGACCTGATGTGTGGTTAGCATGGCCTCTCAGCATTTGGGAGATTGTGAAACTGACTCCAGTGGTCAGCTGACCTAATGTGTGGTTAGCATGGCCACTCAGCATTTGGGAGATTGTGGAATTGACTCCAGTGGTCAGCTGACCTAATGTGTGGTTAGCATGGCCACTCAGCATTTGGGAAATTGTGGAATTGACTCCAGTGGTCAGCTGACCTAATGTGTGGTTAACATGGCCACTTAGCATTTGGGAGATTTGGTTTTGACTCCAGTGGTCAACTGACCTGATGTGTAGTTAGCATGGCAACTCAGCATTTGGGAGATTATGGAATTGACTCCAGGGGTCAGCTGACCTGATGTGTGGTTAGCATGGCCACTCAGCAATGGGAAGATTGAAGAATTAACTTTCATCGTCACCTGATCAGGCGTGTGAACAAATGGTGTCCACCCTCATCAGGGAGATTGTGGTGTGCACAGATTTTTTTTGATGCTCTGTTCATTTTGCTTTATGTTTGTGTTCACATGCTTGAATGCTCTCTCTATGGTACCCTTGATAAATGTATGTGAAATCTTTAATTGATGAGTGGACAGGTGGTTGCATGACTAAAACCAGATTCATGAAGTTCAAATGCTACTCTATATTAAGATCACTTGCATTCAGCATAATAAATAGGGGAGAAAAATTTATCACAATGTTTTATTCCAAATGTGCATCATATTATATGTAATTCTCACTAATTATTTCAGGTTTTACTTACAAGAGATGACTACTAATGAATCCAGTGTAAATTTTGTAATTGGTAAACCACCCAGGCCAAGTCTAGAAAGACCAAACACAGTATTACTAGAAAAAAACATCAAAGAAAAAAGAGCGTTACTACAGTTACAAAAAAGTGCATCACTACCTGAATTTGAGGTAGGTACATATAACTGTACATATAGGTCAACCTGTTTGATCACATACATACTCCACAAATCACAATGTGTTGATTTACTCCACGATTAAAACAATTGTAATTATTCTTAGCAGTATATAAATCACCAGTTTAAAAATACTGGCCTATATTTTGGCCATTGAAGAAAAAAAGTATGTATTGTATGTACATGTATTCTAGCTTATAAAAAAAACGATCATGTTGAATTGTGTAGGACCTTTGCCCACCCATAGGTTGATTCTTCATCCTCAAAGAAACTGCAAATCAACAAAAACTGAACTCACATTTGAGTAGTCAGTGTCTCTTGGTACTGTCTCAATTGACAATGAAAAATATTCAAAACATTCTGGGAGCTAGCTCTCTTGATTTTTGTAGTAGTATTGAATGTGATAACTGCGAAGAGAAAACAATAAATAGCAAATATTTCTGATACAGGTACATCATAATTTAATTATTACTAAATTGGAAAAAAATCACAGTTTTTTGATTCCCTAGTACAAAACACACAATGGTTGGGAGTCTTTGCAGTCTGTACATGTATGTGTCCCTTCCACATGTATCTCAAGAACCATATGGTTTTTGACTCCCGTGTGCAAAGCACACAATGGGAGTCTTTGCAGTTAGTGTGTCTGTATGTGTGTATGTGTGTGTATGTGTGTCCGTCTGTTCCACTGCTATCTATAGTTACTTAAGGACTGTGCAGAGACCTGATTAGTTTTGGGGTAAATATTTGTGCATACTAATCACCTTATTAACATAATTAATTTTTAGCTTTTCGCCTGATAACTCAAGTACTGATCATCATATTTCAATGAGACTTGCTACATAGATCCTCTAGGACTATGCAGAGACCTGATTAGTTTTAGGGTAAATAATTGTGAATATTTAATTACCTAATTCGCATAATTAGTTATTTTTTTCCATGAATGTTCCACTGATATATAAAAAAAACACTAATTGGATTTTAATGAGTATTCATCATCACATTTCAATGAACCTAGGACTATGCAGAGACCCAATTAGTTTTTGGTGAATATTTATGCTTATTAATCACCTAATTAAATAATTAATTAACACTGATATCTAAATTACTGATCATCAAATTTGAATAAAATTTGGTACATAAATGCTCTAGGACAATGAACAAGCCTGATTAATTTTGGGTTGAAATTTGTTCATATTAATTCTCTAATAATAATTCATAGTTTTTTTGTTCTAATCAAATTTCAATGAAACTTGGTACATAGATATTACATTACGCAGGCCTTATTAGTTTTACACTCAAATCTGTTCATATCAGTTACCTGATTTATATAATTAGTATTCAGCTATTCCATCAATATCAAGTACAAGTAATTTTTAATGTGTCTTCAATACTCTCAGCACACGGGAGTTCTTTCTAAGCTTTCTTTGATTTCTTTAGTTTTTAAATGTTTTTTGTGCAAGGCGACAATTCCGGACATTCAATGTCACTGTTGTCTCTCCTGATTTATTTTTGTATGGGAAAATTGCAAGTGCTAGTACTGACACATAGTGCATTTTTGCTACAGAAGTTATATTCATGTTTTGGACTACATGACAGGGCTGTGCGGCCATTCCTCCATCAAATGGCAATTTCAATGCGCTGTCCTGGCGTCAACCAGGCTAGGTCGAACACAAGTAATTTGCATGATAATTAGTCAATTTTCGGCTTTTCCCACTGATATCTCGAGTACTAATCATCACATTTCAGAGGTATGTACGGTACCCTCTAGAAGGCATTTGAGACCAGTTTTGAGACTCTCCCACAGAGGAACATGCCATTTGAGACTGTGTTTGAGACCGATTTAGAGACTCTCGGATGCCACATAGACCGGGAATGAGACCGTGTTTGAGGCCAGCTTTAGAGACTCTCGGATGTCACGCAGACCTGAAATGAGACCGTGTCTGAGACCAATCAATTCGTACAGTCTGATTGGACAACCCTCTGACATCCGAAATTGTATTCTACTCTTTTCACCATGAATTTAGGAACGAAAAAATTGTTCACAGATTTGTTAGCTACGAGAAAATTAAGACGCTAAAAAAGAGAAAAGTAAACGTGACAACAACATAAATACCTCATTTAGAGAATAGTTTGACGACATACAAGACTGCATGATGTAGTGTATCCTGAAAAATGAAGTTCGGAATATTTAGTAACTGTGTTGTTTATGGCAGTTGACGTAATCGTTAACAAACCCGATATCATCCAGAAAAACAGGCGCAAAATTCATCCAATTAGCCAGTTAACGAACAGTAACAATGGTCTGTGGACATCCACAACGATCGTATTTGAGTCGCAAGTGTTTCTTTATTTGTCAATGTTAGGTTGGGGCAAGTCATGGAGCCAAAAAAAGAAGATTGTTAGCTCCATGGGTGAGTGTGAGTACATGTACATTGTACGTCATAGTTCAAAGAAAAGTTCCGCGATTTGCGTTCCTATGTCTGGGCTCTCTCTGGAATTTGCTAGGTAATAGTAAATTTACTAATCAAGAAAAAAAAGTATTAGTAAACTTTGTCTGGAAACTGCGGAGCATTTTCCCGCGACCGAGCACAACGGGGAAGAGAGAAGGAGAGGGAGGTGTCCCCTCTGTCGTTAGCCAAAAACAAGAACAGCATGCTGAAAATGGTGCTTGCTAGTGCAACCTGAGCTCTAATTTTGTGTGTAATTTCATGACATCAAATTAGGCAGTCTGCTCCACAAAATGTACCATTTATGATGGTACAACAAAACATCACAACAAAATATAAAATGTAGACACCAGAACCTTTATTTGAATAACTCAGTATTAATTAAACATGATAAGCTCACATTGTTAACAGTGGGGAAAATAGTCATCATTCGAAAGTTCACTGCCACGGGAAATTTCTCAGAAAAAAACTCTATGCCAATCAATATTATTATGAAGTAATCTCCCGTGCTCATCATGCAAACCCGCATGTTGACGTTTATGACGACACAAAATGACTATTATTTTCATCGAAATTTCTGAATTAAAGTGAAAAAGTAACTAAAGTAACTTTCGGTCTTGTAACTCGATCTCAATGCTAAGAATGTCCGGTAAGAATGTTACACAAATTATAGTATTTTTCGATCGATTCGCTAACATTGTCTCACCTTCCATTAGCTGTGGAATAATAGCCCTATGTTGCCGACCGCATTATTTACGTGACAGACACTGGCCGGCCCATGTTCGACATACAACAACAAAAATAAAAACAAGACGTCCGAATGAAATTGGTAGGGCAAAATTAGATTGTATGTCGCACCAAAGCGCTACGGAACCGCAGCTAACCTTCCATTATTTCTGAAATCGTGCTGCAGTACGATCAACTTTCCGTTTCTTGGTGCTGTCAGGGTTAGGACACCCATATGTTTCTGGTTCTGAACACGATTTAGCGGTTTCTCCATCTCGTCGTGAAAAATACTCGTCGAGCAGTTGTCTGCTCCTTTTTGACGTAGTCTCCATTTTCAATAAATAAACAAATCACGTGTTTGATAAGGGCGACATGAAACCGTTCCATACTGAGAGTAATGTCGCGGGGTATCTTGAAACACACGTCGACTAAACTACGCATGTGCGATGACACCAAAATAACTTTAGAGTGGAAAAATACATTCAGTGGCAGTTCCGTGTTGATCGCGATCACCATGTAACAATTGTTGCAATCTTGGAAGTAACGGGACATTGTTTAACTTTAAAATGGCAATCACTCAAACCGTAACACGCGTGATGATCACAGTCGAGTCTTGACAATTAAATGAGGGCGATTTGCGAGGGTATTTTGTACAAAATGTGTTCGTAAATCTTACTAATAGATATTTATTTTGTTCGTAAATCTTGTACAAATTTCGTAATTTACGACATTTGCGAGCGACAGCGAGAGCACAGTATGTACTAAGTATCAACAGAGGTGCGTGAAACCACAGCTACCATTGGCTGGCGGTGCCCAAAAAAGTCGGCGTCCTGGCAACCAGGGAGACGGCTGTTCATTTCCCTTTAGCTCTATCTAGTTCTTGGCGCCACTGAGCAACGAACGAGATTACGTTTGTTGAACGTTGGGTCGCACGAGTTCCTGTTTAGCGAGTTAACGTGTTTTTACCGATGATACATGTAACTACACTTCTGTGATTATTTCAACGCTGATATGCCCATTCTCATTTTAACGAAACATATCACTACTGGTTTATATTTTGTGTCCATCTCTAATTTTATTTATAGAAGTTAAAAGGATTAGGTCGAAGTGCTCGGGCTCGTACTTCTATTTACCCTTAAACCTCAGACCCAATACACAGCCCCTCTATCCCGGTCAAGCAACGCCAGACATTTTTTTTCAATCCGGGTTGCGGTTAAACATGTCCACGACATGTACTTTATTTCTTCACCTATACTATGAATTCGTGTTTATGGTTTATCTGATTCTCGGAAATGTGTGCTAATTAACTCATGACCACATATTTTTACTGACGTAAAGTAAAATATTCACCATGGCTGCCTGAAATTATGACAGGAAATTATTCACACGTTCAGGTGTTAACAATGTGTGACTGTTAGTGAACAAGAGACAGACTAACTCCACCTTTGAAAAAATAACAAACAATTGTCATCGAACTGTTATTGGCGAATACATAATTTACTACCCATGGGCTGGGCGGAGCTTAGTATTCTAGATGGTCCTAATCTTTTGTTTATGTGTATAGTTGCTGATTTGAGCCGTGTAGAGTGAAATAAACAATTCATTTCTGGTGACGAGGCAGCTTGTTGGAATCCGTAATTCAAGTCGGGTATACTAGTATGCACAGTTTATTCTAAAGTGACACGGTCTATGCTGCAATGTTTAATAAATATATTCACATACATAAATTACGTTGCAAGGAGTAAATCTCTTGTATCAGAGCGATCACTTTTTACCCCAGACAACTAAGAGAACTGTATATTCAAATAATATTTATGTTGATTGTCCTTGCATCATCTCAGACCCAGCTGAAATGAAACGCATTCGTTCACGGATTTGACCTACATGTATTATCATAGTTTAGCTGCTGTATTTTTTTTTTATGATTTGTATTTTTTGTAATTTATTTACCATCTGCGACATCTGATGGCATAGTAGTGTAATAAAGTTATTACTATTAATATTATCTTCCATAACCTCACAGGCAAAAGCGTCTTGGATCGATCACCGGGTCGTAATATTTATTTATCGTATGGGAAATGGTTAGTTTCGCGTCACATATTCAAGTGTTCGTGCCCATGCCAGTGATCATGTTTTTTTTCGTTTTTATTATTTTGGTTAGGCTGCGCAACGCCAAAAGAACATCAGCGGCGACATTGTTTACATTTATACTGGAACTTGCTACAAATTATCATCTAGGTTCCCACGCAATTTTGAATTTGATTGATAGGTCATTCACAGACATCGGGCAGAGAAATACCAATTGTGAAACTGCTCAAGATTTCTTTCGCAGCCACAGGTTATCGTCTATTTTTTGACAAAATAAAAAGAATTCCAAACTGTGCCGGTCAAGTCAAACGCAAGAATGCGTAAATGTGCATTGTTATCGCAGTCACGGCAAAACTTGGTCTAGCAATATCACGACAAAATGTACTCTGTCCTTACTCATTTTGCATACGAAATTGTACGTGAACGTCATATTGTGATGCTTCGTGGGTCACTATAAAAATAGTCATCCTCGCTACGAGCCAGAAATAATGAGATAAAACATTACCAACCAGCATGGCGGCAGCGAATCTTTTTTGCTTATTTAATCAGAATTATGTATATCATAACTACATGCAAAATTGTTGGGAACGAATGCCGTTTATCGTTGACAAGTTTATTTCAACCGCCGGCTGTGTTTTCAAACAGACACTTTATATTCTGTCTGGTTTTGACAGTACCCAAACATACATCTACTATATGCATGACCTGAAAAAGTACCATATGCTAGTACCAAGATGCGAATAACACTTCACGTGATCACGGTTCTATGCAAACTATTGAATAAACTGTTTAATATACCCACTTAAATAAATAATAAAAAAGTCTTCCTAACACACACCATTTTCTTACCATGGTAATTTTTTTTATTTTACGTCAGTAAAAATATGTGGTCACGCCTGTAAAAAGGAATTCCTGTGTCACGCGCCGCCGATTAAGTGAAAACAATGTGGGAGGCTTCAAAAATAGTCACACCTCGCAGAGGTGTTAAATTTGCCACAATGGACGTGAAAACTACAATGGTTGTTACTGTTGTAGTTTGGACACAGAGTTAATTAGCACACATTTCCGAGATAAACCATAAACACGAATTCATAGTATATGTGAAGAAATTAAGTACATGTCGTGTGACAAGTTCCTCTATCCCTGTCGTGGACCAGAAGTTTGTTTAACCGCAACCCGGATTGAAAAAAAAATGTATTGCGTTGCTTGACTAGCGATGTCTGAGGTTTAGGGGTAAATAGAAGTACGAGCCCGAACACTTCAACCTAACCATTTTAACTTGTATAAATAAAATTAGAGATGGAGGCAGAGCTCCAGAAGGAGCACCTACACTTTATGCAATTTTTTTTTAAATTATGCTAATTTATTCATGACGTAGCAGTTTCTGTGCTCATGAATATTCATTAATTTGTGGGTCAATACATTTTAAAAGGGGCGATATATTATTTTGGGGGGAAGAGTTAGAAAGGGGGATCAGTAATCATTAGGGGGTCAATACAAAAGAAGGGACCCATTTGGAGAGCAGCCATGCTCATCGTCTCTGTTGTTGCACGTGAATTTCGTAATTTACGACATTTGCGAGCGACAGCGAGAGCACAGTATGTACTAAGTATCAACAGAGGTGCGTGAAACCACAGCTACCATTGGCTGGCGGTGCCCAAAAAAGTCGGCGTCCTGGCAACCAGGGAGACGGCTGTTCATTTCCCTTTAGCTCTATCTAGTTCTTGGCGCCACTGAGCAACGAACGAGATTACGTTTGTTGAACGTTGGGTCGCACGAGTTCCTGTTTAGCGAGTTAACGTGTTTTTACCGATGATACATGTAACTACACTTCTGTGATTATTTCAACGCTGATATGCCCATTCTCATTTTAACGAAACATATCACTACTGGTTTATATTTTGTGTCCATCTCTAATTTTATTTATAGAAGTTAAAAGGATTAGGTCGAAGTGCTCGGGCTCGTACTTCTATTTACCCTTAAACCTCAGACCCAATACACAGCCCCTCTATCCCGGTCAAGCAACGCCAGACATTTTTTTTCAATCCGGGTTGCGGTTAAACATGTCCACGACATGTACTTTATTTCTTCACCTATACTATGAATTCGTGTTTATGGTTTATCTGATTCTCGGAAATGTGTGCTAATTAACTCATGACCACATATTTTTACTGACGTAAAGTAAAATATTCACCATGGCTGCCTGAAATTATGACAGGAAATTATTCACACGTTCAGGTGTTAACAATGTGTGACTGTTAGTGAACAAGAGACAGACTAACTCCACCTTTGAAAAAATAACAAACAATTGTCATCGAACTGTTATTGGCGAATACATAATTTACTACCCATGGGCTGGGCGGAGCTTAGTATTCTAGATGGTCCTAATCTTTTGTTTATGTGTATAGTTGCTGATTTGAGCCGTGTAGAGTGAAATAAACAATTCATTTCTGGTGACGAGGCAGCTTGTTGGAATCCGTAATTCAAGTCGGGTATACTAGTATGCACAGTTTATTCTAAAGTGACACGGTCTATGCTGCAATGTTTAATAAATATATTCACATACATAAATTACGTTGCAAGGAGTAAATCTCTTGTATCAGAGCGATCACTTTTTACCCCAGACAACTAAGAGAACTGTATATTCAAATAATATTTATGTTGATTGTCCTTGCATCATCTCAGACCCAGCTGAAATGAAACGCATTCGTTCACGGATTTGACCTACATGTATTATCATAGTTTAGCTGCTGTATTTTTTTTTTATGATTTGTATTTTTTGTAATTTATTTACCATCTGCGACATCTGATGGCATAGTAGTGTAATAAAGTTATTACTATTAATATTATCTTCCATAACCTCACAGGCAAAAGCGTCTTGGATCGATCACCGGGTCGTAATATTTATTTATCGTATGGGAAATGGTTAGTTTCGCGTCACATATTCAAGTGTTCGTGCCCATGCCAGTGATCATGTTTTTTTTCGTTTTTATTATTTTGGTTAGGCTGCGCAACGCCAAAAGAACATCAGCGGCGACATTGTTTACATTTATACTGGAACTTGCTACAAATTATCATCTAGGTTCCCACGCAATTTTGAATTTGATTGATAGGTCATTCACAGACATCGGGCAGAGAAATACCAATTGTGAAACTGCTCAAGATTTCTTTCGCAGCCACAGGTTATCGTCTATTTTTTGACAAAATAAAAAGAATTCCAAACTGTGCCGGTCAAGTCAAACGCAAGAATGCGTAAATGTGCATTGTTATCGCAGTCACGGCAAAACTTGGTCTAGCAATATCACGACAAAATGTACTCTGTCCTTACTCATTTTGCATACGAAATTGTACGTGAACGTCATATTGTGATGCTTCGTGGGTCACTATAAAAATAGTCATCCTCGCTACGAGCCAGAAATAATGAGATAAAACATTACCAACCAGCATGGCGGCAGCGAATCTTTTTTGCTTATTTAATCAGAATTATGTATATCATAACTACATGCAAAATTGTTGGGAACGAATGCCGTTTATCGTTGACAAGTTTATTTCAACCGCCGGCTGTGTTTTCAAACAGACACTTTATATTCTGTCTGGTTTTGACAGTACCCAAACATACATCTACTATATGCATGACCTGAAAAAGTACCATATGCTAGTACCAAGATGCGAATAACACTTCACGTGATCACGGTTCTATGCAAACTATTGAATAAACTGTTTAATATACCCACTTAAATAAATAATAAAAAAGTCTTCCTAACACACACCATTTTCTTACCATGGTAATTTTTTTTATTTTACGTCAGTAAAAATATGTGGTCACGCCTGTAAAAAGGAATTCCTGTGTCACGCGCCGCCGATTAAGTGAAAACAATGTGGGAGGCTTCAAAAATAGTCACACCTCGCAGAGGTGTTAAATTTGCCACAATGGACGTGAAAACTACAATGGTTGTTACTGTTGTAGTTTGGACACAGAGTTAATTAGCACACATTTCCGAGATAAACCATAAACACGAATTCATAGTATATGTGAAGAAATTAAGTACATGTCGTGTGACAAGTTCCTCTATCCCTGTCGTGGACCAGAAGTTTGTTTAACCGCAACCCGGATTGAAAAAAAAATGTATTGCGTTGCTTGACTAGCGATGTCTGAGGTTTAGGGGTAAATAGAAGTACGAGCCCGAACACTTCAACCTAACCATTTTAACTTGTATAAATAAAATTAGAGATGGAGGCAGAGCTCCAGAAGGAGCACCTACACTTTATGCAATTTTTTTTTAAATTATGCTAATTTATTCATGACGTAGCAGTTTCTGTGCTCATGAATATTCATTAATTTGTGGGTCAATACATTTTAAAAGGGGCGATATATTATTTTGGGGGGAAGAGTTAGAAAGGGGGATCAGTAATCATTAGGGGGTCAATACAAAAGAAGGGACCCATTTGGAGAGCAGCCATGCTCATCGTCTCTGTTGTTGCACGTGACCTACAGCTGTCAACTGTGTTCGTTCTTCGTCGACTTCGACTGGCTTCCATGTGAGGTAGTATTCTTGTGTTCTTTTTTTCTGACTTGAGTTTTTGAATTCGCTGTTTATGTTTTTAACGTCTTTCATGTCTTTTGTAGGAGAGTCCAATCCGTGATTCGAACTTGCGATCTTTGAGTTCCCAGCACACTGTCTTGTCCACTGTACCACGAGTGTCTTCACACAAGAGATAGGATTTAAGTCCTATTCATAGGAGCACTGTCTTCACTAGCATTCAAAAATCTAACTAAACATACTGGATTCGAACCAGCAATCTGACATAATACAAATCAACTGAGCTATGTGGGTAGTCATGCAAATTGAATAATTTGTTGTCATATTTAGCTTTACTGCCAAATAGTGTTTGCGAGAAAAAGATGGGCAGGCAAGGGAATTGAACCCGGCTCCTCCTGATCACTATGTAGAGAACTGACCCACAAGACCACGATGGATTGACTGGTTGTGTTTTCATTTGATAAGAGTATATAGTGTGTATATATATAGAAATACAACATATTTCTATTATTGAGTTACAATTGTCCAAAAAATTGGCAATTTTGTGTTTTTACTTGTGTAAACTATATACATGGCATAACCCGTTAGTGTACATCTTGTCAATTGGGTGTTTGCCATTTGCGTTGCCCATACCTGACCCGACCCTAACCCTAATGCCAAGACACGTTCCTGTTAATAATTCCGTTGCCCATACCTGACCCGACCCTAAACCTAATGCCAAGACACGTTCCTGTTTATATTTGCTCAATAATGATACTCTGTTGTGCACTGTCTGCGGGTAAGTTGCATTGATGTCAACTGATTAAGCAAGTCGCGTTTAAGTAATTTCCACTATTAACAAGTGGTTAAATTGTGACAATAAATGTGTGGACAAATATTTGAGATTAATTTTGGTGTAGACAACTCGTTTAATTATTTTACACCTTTACAAGTTGTTAAATTGAGAGAATAAATTTATCAACAAATATTTAATACTTAGTTTGGTGTAAACAACTCACGTTTGATTAATTCCCACAATTACAGGCTGTTAAATTAAAAGAATAAATGTGTGGACAAATATTTTATACTTATTTTGGTGTAGACAGCTCTCGTTTGATTAATTCCCACAATTACAGGCTGTTAAATTAAAAGAATAAATGTGTGGACAAATATTTTATACTTATTTTGGTGTAAACAGCTCTCGTTTGATCAATTCCCACAATTACAAGTTGTTAAATTGAGAGAATAAGTGTGCGGACAAATATTTTAGACTTATTTTGGTGTAGACAGCTCTCGTTTGATTAATTCCCACAATTACAAGTTGTTAAATTGAGAGAATGAATGTGCGGACAAATATTTAATACTTATTTTGGTGTAGACAGCTCTCATTTAATTATTTTACACCATTACAAGTTGTTAAATTGAGAGAATAAGTGTGTGGACAAATATTTAATACTTATTTTGGTGTAGACAGCTCTTGTTTGATTAATTCCCACAATTACAAGTTGTTAAATTGAGAGAATAAATGTGCGGACAAATATTTTAGACTTATTTTGGTGTAGACAGCTCTCGTTTAATTATTTTACACCATTACAAGTTGTTAAATTGAGAGAATAAATGTGCGGACAAATATTTTAGACTTATTTTGGTGTAGACAGCTCTCGTTTAATTATTTTACACCATTACAAGTTGTTAAATTGAGAGAATAAATGTGCGGACAAATATTTTAGACTTATTTTGGTGTAGACAACTCTCGTTTAATTATTTTACACCATTACAAGTTGTTAAATTGAGAGAATAAATGTATGCACAAGTATTTGAAACTTATTTTGGTGTAGACAACTCTCATTTGATTAATTCCAACAATTACAAATTCTTAAATTGACAGAATGAATGTATGGACAAATATTGACCATTATATTTGTGAGTAAATACCTGTTGTTTAATTAATTTCCACCTCTACAAGGTTGAGAGAATAAATGTGTCGACAAATATTTGATACTTATTTAGGTGTAAGAACTCGTGTTTGACCAACTTCCACCATTGCAAGTTGTTAAAATAATGAAATAAATATACTGCTATCATTGGATATTTGATTTAATTGTGAAACTTTCTAACAAAATGTTAACTGCTGGCTTCGAACCCTCAATCAACAATTCCGCAGACACAGTATAAATTCAACAACACCACAGAAGATATTCGTCTGTTGCCTGAATTGTTTTCGTAATATAGGGAACGCCATCGACACTTTAACAAAACTTACCTTGACTTGGGTCTTGTTTATCTCTTGTCACAATCTGGAAACTGTTGAACAAATTGCGCGTCGTCCAGTTTAAGACGTTAATTATTTTATTATTTATTCATTCATTCAGTTTTGTATGGTGGAGTTTTGTGAGGTTTATTATTTGTTTGCGACGTTCTTTGTTTACTTGTTTACGGTTTGAGAGATTTCAGTTTATTTGATTTACGTTTTTACGGTAGCTCTGAGCGGGACTCGAACCCACTGTCTTTTCAAGCTAATTTTGTTTTATTTTGATGGCACGCTTGTGTACCACGCCACGACGTTGGTCGTTAAGTGGTGTTCATTTTTCTAACTACTCCAGTGTTCCGATGAGTTGAACGGAAAAGCCAAAACGATTGCTGGTTTCTGATTGCTTCGGTTCTGGTGAGTGTGTATCTAGTGTGATTCGAACCATGTCGTTTGTATTGGGCGTTTTTTTATTTCCCATGTTAGCTACGCCGTAATATGCAACCACTTCCCCGTTTTATTGTGATTTTGAGTGTTTAATGATGTCTTCCTCACCCGTCACGCCATGACCCAGTTTCAACCACACGGCCATTTTGCAACACAGTTCGTGACCCTCGGCGTCACCCGACTGACTATATGAGCGTTCTTTTCAACTGTTAAGCTAGGATTTATTACCGTTATTATCATTATATTGTCACGTGATTTGTTTTACCTTATGTGTAATGTCTTAAGTATCTTTATTGTAATTTGTATATACCAATTCGTATATACCGAGGAAACGACCCCGATTGAAGGTCATGTATTTTATGACGTCACCAATTCGTGTGTAGGTACTGCTTCTAGATCTGTGCCATAATCACAGAAGTGTAGTTATCATTGGTAAAAACACGTTAACTCGCTAAACAGGAACTCGTGCGACCCAACGTTCAACAAACGTAATCTCGTGCATTGCTCATTGGCGCCAAGAACTAGATAGAGCTAAAGGGAAATGAACAGCTGTCTTCCTGGTTGCCAGGACGCCGACTTTTTTGGGCACCGCCACCAATGGTAGCTGTGGTTTCACGCACCTCTGTTGATCCTTAGTACATAGGAACGCAAATCGCGGAACTTTTCTTTAAACTATGACGTACTCCCACTCACCCATGAAGCTAAACATTTTTTTTTTTTAGCTCCATGACTCGCCCCAACCTAACATTGACAAATAAAGAAACACTTGCAACTCAAACACGATCGTTATGGATGGCCAATGATCATTGTTATTATCCGTTAACTGGCTAATTGGATGAATTTTGCGCCTGTTTTTCTGGATGATATCGGGTTTGTTAACGATTACGTCAACTTCCATAAACAACACAGTTACTAAATATTCCGAGCTTCATTTTTCAGGATACACTTACACTACATCATAATATAGTCTTGTATGTCGTCAAACTATTCTCTAAATGAGGTATTTATGTTGTTGTCACGTTTACTTTTCTCTTTTTTAGCGTCTTAATTACGCCAACAAATCTGTGAACAATTTTTCCGTTCCTAAATTCATGGTGAAAAGAGTAGAATACAATTTCGGATGTCAGAGGGTTGTCCAATCAGACTGCACAAATTGACTGGTCTCAGACACGGTCTCATTTCCGGTCTGCGTGACATCCGAGAGTCTCTAAAGCTGGTCTCAAACACGGTTTCATTCCCGGTCTATGTGGCATCCGAGAGTCTCTAAATCAGTCTCATACACTGTCTCAAATGGCATGTTCCTCTGTGGGAGAGTCTCAAAACTGGTCTCAAATGCCTCCTAGAGGGTACCGTACATACCTCCATTTCAATGAAACTTAGTACATACATGTAGATCTCATAGGACAATGCAGAGACCTGATAGGTTAATATCTATGCATATTTAGTTCCTGTTTCAGGCACAGCCTAAAAAGCAGAATATATAGTTTCTTATATCCGGTTTCTGTCTGTGACGTTTCCTTTACATCTCTAACATTTTCTCAGAAATTCTGCAGCAGATATCGATGAAACTTGCCAGGTTGACGAACAAGTCTCTGTTGAATATTGACGTAATTTTTTTTCAGATCTGAAAATCCTAAGTCATGATTTTCATCCAAAATTACCTATCCCAACAACACTGACAGAACAACTGAGCATGCTCAGAATAAATAATTAGCTTAGATTGTAATGCTAGGGTTTTCAGTTATGTCATGACCTTAATCTGAATCAGTGACAGAAATGGACCAAAAACCATGGATGAAAAATCAAAAGTATTTTCTGTATGCATTATAAATTTTGATAATGTGAATCATATTGTTTCCATGTTGTGCATCTCAAATAGTGGATAAATATTAGTTGCCAAGCTTCTCGTTTGAAAGGCAAATCTTTGAATTAATTTTAATGTGTCTCCAATACTCTCAGCACACAGGAGTTCTTTCTAAGCTTTCTTTGATCTACATTTACTACTTACATACAGATCGTCTTGTATATATTATAAAAAGGGCTAATCTGCACTGGCTCGGAAGGTTGTAAATGATTAGCTAGTTTGAATTTGCATAACAATACTGACAATGAACGTGCATTCAACGCCACAAGTTTTTTTGTTTTTTTAGCCAATCAGAATTCATCTTCCGAGCCAGTGCAGATCAGCCGTATAAAAACTGTGTTTAAATTATTTGGAGTATTTGGACGAGCTATACTTCAGTTGAGATAAACTTTTTGTAAATTCCTTATTTTCACAAGTAGTGTACTTTTATAAGACATCATCTGAAACCATCGGTTTCACAAATACTCTCCCATGAACCTGTACAGAATTGTATAGATTTTGGATAGACAGGATCTGCTAGGATGATAGTGGTGAGGCAAGAGCCGATTAAACAGACCTTGGTTGACAGAAAATGTTATGAGGCGAACTTTCATTGACCAAATGGTCATATGCGTTTTCAGTTCCCACAGATAGAGCGCACTATCGTAATTTTATTGGTCGTAATCAAACAGAATGATAATGTGTCTTTACTGGTTTGTGCTATGGGCTGCATTGCATGCAGTTCTAAAACAATAGGATACAAATTCTCCAAAATATTTGTTTGCATGTACATGTAATGAGAAGTACTTTGTTATCTTAAATTAACTGTTAACTTTTCTGTTAACTAACTAACCTTAATTAACCTTTCTGTGAGTAATAACATGGTGGGTCACTAGTGAGAATGACATAATTAGTTATAGCCAGATCAAAAAGTAATTCACCCAGCTAACCAGTATTTCAAGTTCACTAGAGTATTGTCATTTTTTGTGATAAGTTCGGAGTCTGTTTAAACTTATATTGGACAACAATCAAATTGAGCTTACCCAAAAATTGAGAAATTTGCAAATACATATACTAGGTGCTCTGGGACAATTCACAGACCATGCATATTAATTACCTAATTTGCATAATACACTGATATCCAAGTTTCGGTACTAATCATCAAATTTCCATGAAACTTGGGACATAGATGCTATAAAATATGTGCATATTAATTACCTAATTTGCATATTTTTCAGCTTTTTTTAATTTTATAACTATTATTAATTTCAAATATCTAATTAATAAATAAATTAGAACACAAACCACAGATGTACAATCAAAATTATTTTCTATATTATACATGTAAATTGCAATACTGTTGATCACAATGTTTCCATGATGTGCATCTCAAATAGCAGAACAATATTAGTTGCTTGAAAGCCTAATCTTAAATCTTAAATTATGAATTAATTTTTTAATCTACCTCCATTACTCTCAGTCACAGGAGTTCTTTCTAAGCTTTTTTTGATTCCATTATTTTCTTTTTCATAATTTTGAACCAAATGGAAATGGAATTTTCTTGTTGGTTACGGGTTGTGGTCAGAATTTGGTAAAAATGTAATATGTTTTATTTTGTGAATGGTGTTGAAAGTTCCCCAAAAGGCTAAGCAGGTTTATTTTAGCGCAAAATTTGTAAAAAAAAGCTAGATATTGATATCCTGTCTACCCACTTATTAGATACATTGTACATGTTTTATGTAGTTGATAGTTGATACCTCTGTTTGATTGCAGTATTTACTGAATAAAGCAATGGTATCATGGGAAATCAAAATAATACTTGCATTTTTATAACTACTTTCAACTAAATGAGGTACATACTCAAATTGGTACTATGGGAAATCAAGGTTTTGAAAACTGAATATCATTAATTTAAAGTAGATATAGATGATACATGTGTGATTGAAAAGTCATAACTTGTTGTAATATATACTCCTGACTTCCTTGTAATGCTCCAACAAAAATTCAACAAAATCAAGCATATCTGCCATTCGGGAACCAGATCTCAGTCGTTTATAACTAGATGTTGTTTAAACTTGGTAAATACATTGGAGGACATTATGTGACATTTATGTGTGTCATTTGTTTTTCAGATTATATTCAAAATGGCTGACTGGTGGCCATTTGTTTTGAATATTTAATATGGCTCAAGAGATATATCTCTGACATTTTCTGATCAATCATGTTTAAATTTCATGTAAACATTTTCATCATCTCGCTCATGTATATGAGGATCTGAATCAAGATTGCAGAATACTGACCATTTTAATGTTTATAATTCATCAAAATCAATCACTTTTGCCATTCCGGAATTGAATCTTGATTTTGGTCATGTTTTGACAAATTTTGTTTAAACTCGGTACAAACATTAAACATTATGGGACTTTATGCACATCATTTTGTGTTTTAATTTGGATTCAAAATGGCCGCTTGGTGGGCGTTTTGTCTTAACAATACTGTTCTGGAGCCATACATGTATTTCTGACATGCCCTATCATATTCAAACTTTATAGATACATGTACATCATGTCGCACATATTCACAGTTATTCATTTAATGACAAACCAATTCAAGATGGCTAAATGGCCATTATAATGTTAAAAGTTTATCATAATCAAGCATTTCAAACTTGGTACATGTACATGTCTGTACATTGAACGTTATAGGGCTTTGATGTATTCCATTTTGTTTGTCAGATTTCATTTAAAATGGTTAACTGCTGGCCATTTTGTTTTAGTGAGTGCATTTCTAGAGCCACATCTCTGACATGCTCTGCCTGTTTATGTTCAATCTATATATACATGTACATGTATTTCTCAAACTCCTCAAACTGACAGGGACTATGTTATGTATTATATATATTATTTGTTCATTCTGTTGTTGTCTTATCTCCATTTAGATTCAATTTGGAATTTCTATTTTTATTTGGGTCTTGCCTTTGAAAATGGCCCGGGAGCTCAATATGGATCTCTTGAACAAGCTACTGTGAGTAACTAGGGAAGCTATGCAATAAAAGATCTCTTTATGGTATGGATTGAGAGAAGTATAATTAGCTTTTTTGAATCTTGATTTAGGCGAGGGATATACAAGTGGGTGATCACTCTCCTTAAATAGTAAGGTCTGGTTTATTTACATGTACATGTATGTAATGGCTTTTGATCAAAGTTGGTTTGTGAAACCTTCACATCAAGTTTTATCTTAGTGATTCTTATAATGCTGACATTATTGATGAGGACTATATATCACTTTTACAATGACTTGTTTCCCCGCCAAATTTCCTTAGATTTATTATTGTTTTGGACTTGTATTTATCAGGTTTACACTGTATGTTATAGTTTCTGAGGAACCTTGATATTAATACAGCATATGTAATACATTAATTTTGGACAAGAAGATTAGTAAAACAGATACCTGCACTATTTTTACTTGTTTTGGGTCTATTATTATTTGACTTCTTATTCAAACCAACAATACATTTTTGGACTTGTATTTATAAGGTTTATGTTAATACAGTATATGTATTATATTAATTGTGAGACAAGGAGATTAACTTTTTCCCTGTACATACCATTACTTAAAAGGTATTTTGTTTTCAATTTTTTCCAAATCCAAATTTCAAAGTGACAGAAATGATTGTCACTGTGTTAAATTTTCAATCTCTTTCACATCTTCCAATTTATTCTTTGCTACCTATGGAAATGTTATACATGTAACACTAAACATCGTTTCGTTGAATTTTCAGTGCATCACATTTGATGCCAGTGGTGCTGTGTATACAATCAAACCTATATAAAACTCATTATGGTGTTGAATGTTGCCTTCATATTCAAAGCCCACAGATACGTGTAAGCGACGCTACCAGATATATACACAAGCTAACAAGCCACACGAACCCAGCAACTGCTGGTTCCTCCATAACTCTGTGTATTTGTAGTGCTACAGTGTTTACATACATGTAGGAGAGACATGTGCCTTGATAACCAACAATCACTCATTAACATTCAAAGCCATGCATTGTTTTTATCCTAATAATAATGACATCACAACACAGCTGAGACCATCTAGTTTGCCAGTAATGGTTTCCATGGAAACAGAATGATAATTTTTTCCTTTGGGAGATAGTACTTAATGTTATATATTAAGATATGTACATGTAGGTTAATTTATATCTGCAATAAGTGACTGATCTGTTACCCTGTATATGGACTCTACATCGCCAACGTGTAATGTGTTGCACTATGACACCCTACCCATAGATATCAAACATCTTTGTTTTAATTTATTCAAGCGTTTTGGATTGAGAGATGGAACCATGTCTAAAGCAGGCACTAGGCACAGTCAGGTAACATGCCCACTTTTATTGTCCTAAGTGTCATGTTCATGTCACAGTTTGATTTTTATTGATTTTGATATCTTCAGCAATGTGATCGTCTATTGTGCTGTCTTATGTCATATCTACCACATACAAATACTATTTTATTTATTTAGTATTCAGATTGTACATACGCAGTCAGCAGAGCTGCATACTCACAATAAGAGTAGGAGATTTATAGGTCAACTAAGAACAACCATCACCATATTTTACACTGAAATCTTGATGCAAAACTTTGAAAAAATTATAATGTAAATTTTAATCCTAAATTGCAGCCAGTTTAGTAAGCTTATTAACTATTGGTGTTTATTGCTGTCAGTATCATGATATTTTGCTAGTCCATTCATTTATATAGTTATGTAAAGATCTCATAATAATAATTACAATGCAATATTATTACACATGTAAATGTAGATGTAAAGAGATGTATCATGTCCAGACAGTGAGTCATTTTCAGGTCACTCATGTCATTGTATACTCCCACCACTATATTAAACTCGTTTAAAATGAGAAAGTCATTATAGATATTAAATAAATAATTTACATTAAGTTTATTGTAATACATAATGTTTAAATCATTTTATTAGCAATATTATCTTTCAGTCCAATCTCTGAGCTCAAAGGCTATAAAGGGCTTAATCAGATAATGTACCTTATGAATGAATAAATCTACACCATTAATCTTATGTATCATAAGACTGCATGTAAAAGTCTGCATCATACATGTGCAAGATTTATTTTGTAATCTGAACTGAAATGCTGATGCTTGTTTATATATATATTGTGATTCTGTGTGAAATCTAAAGGCATCATACTGTACATAATGGGATGGTTTATTGCTTAATGTTCACCTGCTATATGACCTTTCACTCATTATATTGTTTAAATGTATATTCTGGTATATATCTTTCACCCATTACCAAATTAGCTTTTTTTGCATAAAACACAATGATAAAATTCTATGATTTAAATCATTCTACACCCCAACACTGCAGTGGTGGAAACACCCTTAGTGCACCCTGATACTACCAACAATGTGCATTCCAGAATTTCCAGAATGCATTTTGTTGTCATTCGGTGCATTTGATGTCATCAGTCTTAGTTGTTTTAGTACAATTGATCTCATCACTCTGTGTTACTTTTCTGTATGCATGTGAATGTGACCATAAAGGAGTATTTTTTATGTCTACAGTGTACATGTATGTATGGCTTTGGATCACAAAGTAATTGAATTTAAAGCTTTTAATTTCTGTTTTGCTTTCATCTGGTTTTTGCTATGTGTGTTCAAATATATCAAATCTCAAATCATGTAACAATTAATTCCACATCATTGATCTATTTATAAATTCTGTTCACATACATCCAACTATTTGATACTATATGTGCACACAGTATTAATACAGCCTAGAATACATCTACCGGTAACTAAAATCAAGGGCATTGACATACATGTACTTGTCTTAAAAGCATGCAGCTTTATCATTTCGCTAGAAAAAGTTACAATCAGCATATTTTTACTTTACGGTAATATACAGATCGATTATTATGCATATACAGGTGTATTAACAGTCTAAACTGTCTTGCACACATTGTGCCTACTTTAAAATAAGATAAACTTAAATACAGTTGACTATGAGACTTAAATTTAGTTTAGAATGCCAATGCATCTAAAATGTACATGTACAACACCCTTTTTATAATCGCTGGTATTGCCTCCATCATACTGTATGCATGTGAAGTTAAAAAAAAAGATTTTGCTGCTTGTCATTGTGTTCATCAGTTTGAAACAATGAAGCATACCATATACGATAGAATGGCAAGCTGTTGTTTTCGTTTGAGAAGATGGTTTTGTCAATCTAAATCAACTTGAGCGATAATGTTTAGCATATTCACCTTGCATCAGGAAGGCTGTAGGTTTGATTTTCAGAGTTATTTACTCAGCATTCTGAGTCAAGAGTACAGTCTGCCCTACTTCATAAAAATGCAGTATAAGGCTTGGTTTGCAACATGCACTTGAATAACTTAGCGTTTGGAAATGTTGCCAGGCACAGAAAATATTTAAAAAAATTAAACATTTAATGCATGTATTAAACATTACATTAAACATAGATCCTAGCTGTTATTGCAGCACTGACAAATCCTAATAAAAAAAAAATTAAAAATTCATCAATTGACGAGAAGCTGAACCTTTGTACATCTGTCATCGTAACTAGCGAAATCAGCCTCAGTGTGCATATAGGATCAAAATTTGCTATAAGAAGATCAGATTAAGGATCAACGATCTGATCAATAAGCTTGAGAAAGAATATATTATATTGCAGACTTGGAAAGTAAATATTTTAAATTAAAAAGCTTAGTAGTAAGGTTAAGGAACTTTGGTGACATGAATGACCTTGGCATTGTAGCTGATAATATGTCCAGAAACATATAACTGGGGTACAATCTTTAGTTAATGTGTGTAAAGCAATAAACAGTATCTGTGTATTTATTTGTAGAGATACTTTGGGACTAGCACTGGTCAACATGTAGGTCAAACTACATGTATGTATTCATACATGTATGTGTTTACACAACAAAGACCAGTATTTGTGGATCTATTACTGGTAATCTGGGGCTCTATGGAGCACTGGTCAACATGTAGGTCAAACTACATGTACATGTATGTATTCATACATGTATGTGTTTACACAACAAAGACCAGTATTTGTGGATTTATTACTGGTAATCTGGGGCTCTATGGAGCACTGGTCAACATGTAGGTCAAAAATATCATATGTATTCGTTATTGTGTTTTCAACAATGACCAATATCTGTGCATCTATTAATCTGGGGTTCCATGGAGCACTGGTTCACATGTAGGTCCCATTTGTTGTGTATGTTTAAATTTTATTGACTAATGACTTTGAATCAAAAATTACATTTTGTGCATACCATCAAAAAGTCCAAAAGCACCAGTAAACCGAAAAAGTATTATACAACTTGAATGAGTGTCTTATGATACACATGTATGGCTACTAGTATTTGGTGGTCTTACCCTTTTGGGCTGTACGCCTACAGCAGCTATAACATAATTGTTTAATATGTATTTTTTCACATAGAGTTTTTATGAAGACGTAGAGAATGATGGATCCAGTGACTCTTCCCATGATAATCATTCTAACTCACAACCTCTATCCATTGAGGTAAAAAAGGACTGGGAGATTGTAGAAGGTCTTAAAGAGGGACAGAAATATGATAAGGAACCTGAGAAATATGATGGATTTTTAATGAAAAGGAGAAAATGGCCAATGAAAGGTTGGCACAAGGTATTACATGTTTACATAATATTAGGTTATTACGAGGATACCTCAAAGTATGCACAAAGTGTCAACCGACGTGCAGTGGAGGTTGATGCAACTGTCTGAGTGCATACTTTGAGGTATTCTCGTAATAACCTTATTATTATACATCTTTTCCTTCCAAGGATACACCATGGGAATGCCGAAATCCAAAATGTTTAGAACAGAATCAGCGAACTTTTTTGTGTGGAGTCCGGTCAAACTCTGGTGGCAACCATGTTTGTTTATTAGAGGATGCTTACTCGCGTAATCATTCCATATTTGGAATTCCCATTTCCTAATATGGTAGGATGAAAATATCTCGTAAAATACCGCAAAATTACGGCATGCTGTAACTTGAGGCGTTACGAGGACAGATGTATAATAATATGATGTAATACTACAACATAAACAATCTATAGTATATTACAATATACAATAATTATTGTTTACAGCAAAAGAATTTGTTTTATGATGAAGTGCAAATGATTGTTTTTGTGAGTAAATATTTTGACCTGTTTCAAACTTTTACAGAGATATTTTATTCTAGAAAAAGGAACACTAACCTATGCAAAGACACCTGCCGATGTAAGTATTGTTAAGTAGTATTGTTTTTTTGGTTTGCCTGAATATAAATGATGGCAATTGTGCTTAGTTTGTCTGTTGTCATTTTCGTCTTCATCAACAGTGATAACTTGATAACACAAGTGATTCTTATTTGTTTGTTATCAATCAATGTATAATTATGGTGCAGTTCAATGTTGACAAGTCTGATACATGTACATGTACATCTTATTTTTTGAGATATTGGTGAAAATGCTTAGGTATGTATGGTAAAATATTTTTATTTATTTTAGCTGGAATTAATTTTCACTGAATAGACTTTTTGGACGTTTTGCATGGAATTTATTTTCACTAATTTTTGACAATTGAATGTAAAATACAGAGGAAAAGGTATATTCGCTGGATTTTATTTTCACAGAATCAATCTTTTAGCGAAAAATAGCGAAAATCAATTCCAAATGAAAATAAAGTATTCTACAGTTGCTGTAATATTTTTTTATTTGATAGATTCAAAGACGGAAAATCCATGGTTCAGTCGATGTTGGATTATCAGTGATGTCCATTAAGAAAGGAAGGCGGCGAATAGATCTTGATACAGAAGACTCAATCTATCATCTCAAGGTAAAACATAGACCATTGTGTTTGTTAATGTAAAAAATATCTGAATCATGTTAGCATTCACCTTAATTTGTGCTATTTTACAAATTATTATACAGTGCCAGGTACTTAGTGTTTGCCCTAAAGTTGTTCAGTTTGCATAAATTAGCGTAACATTTTATTTCAAGCTTGAAACGTCATTTCTTTGGCATGCCTGTGTCAATTTTCTTGAAACAATGAACATTTCACATGGTAGCAGTTTTCCCATTTACCTCCTGCAGAGGGTATTCTACTCTCAATTTTGATTTTGCACCTTCATGTTATAAATGAGAAGTGCAGAAAAGCCTTCAATTTTGAAAATTACTGCAGTTCATAATTTACCCTTGCTTGTTTCTGTGCACCCTTATTTTATAAATGTAAAGAAACCCTCACTCTAAAAGCTCAGCCGGAAATCAATGCTAGATAGGTTACTTATGCATGTAAATTTTGTTGTGCTTTTATTCAAAATGGTCATGTTGTTTTTATTTTCAATATGTCATGAATCAACTTGATGGAATTTGTTTTAAAATGGCCAACTGATTGCCATGTTTATTTTGTTTTTATGTGTTTTTAATCATTTCTTGGGCATTCTGTAACAAACAGAAGTTGTTACAAATTAAGACAAAAACTAATTTACTAATAATGATATGTTTTTGTTTTTCAGGCAAAAACAACCGATTCCTTTCAAAAATGGGTAACTAAATTACGTGGTCATAGATTATATCGACAACATCATATTGCCTTTGGATCCAAAGATGTTTCTCATCTAGTAAATATTGCATCCCCAACCGTTGAGTATTATTCTACCCCATTATCAGCTGAAGCTAGAAGACGATCATTACGACGAGATATATCACGATCTAGAAGTTCAACATTACAAAGTCAAACATCATTGGGGTATGACAGAGTAACGGCATGGTTGTCAGACTCTGTTAAATTGGACCAGTGCAATAAAGGTAGAGCCATGACTAGGGTAATATCATGGTTGATTCAGACCAGTGCAATATAGGTGGGGCCATGACAAGGGTAACATCATGGTTGATTCAGACCAGTGCAATATAGGTGGGGCCATGACAAGGGTAACATCATGGTTGATTCAGACCAGTGCAATAAAGGTAGTGTCATGACTAGGGTAATATCATGGTTGATTCAGACCAGTGCAATAAAGGTAGGGCCATGACTAGGGTAATATCATGGTTGATTCAGACCAGTGCAATAAAGGTAGGGCCATGACTAGGGTAACATCATGGTTGATTCAGACCAGTGCAATAAAGGTAGTGTCATGACTAGGGTAATATCATGGTTGATTCAGACCTGTGCAATAAAGGTAGGGCCATGACTAGGGTAATATCATGGTTGATTCAGACCAGTGCAATAAAGGTAGGGCCATGACTAGGGTAACATCATGGTTGATTCAGACCATTGCAATAAAGGTAGGGCCATGACAAGGATAATATCATGGTTGATTCAGACCAGTGCAATTACGGTAGGGCCATGACAAGGGTAATATCATGATTGATTCAGACCAGTGCAATAAAGGTAGGGCCATGACAAGGGTAATATCATGATTGATTCAGACCAGTGCAATAAAGGTAGGGCCATGACAACGGTAATATCATTGTTGATTCAGATCAGTGCAATAAAGGTAGGGCCATGACTATGGTAATATCATTGTTGATTCAGATCAGTGCAATAAAGGTAGGGCCATGACTATGGTAATATCATGGTTGATTCAGATCAGTGCAATAAAGGTAGGGCCATGACTATGGTAATATCATGCTTGATTCAGACCAGTGCAATAAAGGTAGGGCCATGACTATGGTAATATCATGGTTGATTCAGACCAGTGCAATAAAGGTAGAGCCATGACTAGGATAATATCATGGTTGATTCAGACCAGTGCAATAAAGGTAGAGCCATGACTAGGATAATATCATGGTTGATTCAGACCAGTGCAATAAAGGTAGTGTCATGACTAGGGTAATATCATGGTTGATTCAGACCAGTGCAATAAAGGTAGGGCCATGACTAGGGTAATATCATGGTTGATTCAGACCAGTGCAATAAAGGTAGGGCCATGACTAGGGTAACATCATGGTTGATTCAGACCATTGCAATAAAGGTAGGGCCATGACAAGGATAATATCATGGTTGATTCAGACCAGTGCAATTACGGTAGGGCCATGACAAGGGTAATATCATGATTGATTCAGATCAGTGCAATAAAGGTAGGGCCATGACTATGGTAACATCATGATTGATTCAGACCAGTGCAATAAAGGTAGGGCCATGACAACGGTAATATCATTGTTGTTTCAGATCAGTGCAATAAAAGTAGGGCCATGACTATGGTAATATCATGGTTGATTCCGATCAGTGCAATAAAGGTAGGGCCATGACTATGGTAATATCATGGTTGATTCAGACCAGTGCAATAAAGGTAGAGCCATGACTAGGATAATATCATGGTTGATTCAGACCAGTGCAATAAAGGTAGAGCCATGACTAGGATAATATCATGGTTGATTCAGACCAGTGCAATAAAGGTAGGGCCATGACTATGGTAACATCATGGTTGATTCAGACCAGTGCAATAAAGGTAGGGCCATGACAAGGATAATATCATGGTTGATTCAGACCAGTGCAATTACGGTAGGGCCATGACAAGGGTAATATCATGATTGATTCAGACCAGTGCAATAAAGGTAGGGCCATGACAAGGGTAATATCATGATTGATTCAGACCAGTGCAATAAAGGTAGGGCCATGACAACGGTAATATCATTGTTGATTCAGATCAGTGCAATAAATTTAGGGCCATGACTATGGTAATATCATGGTTGATTCAGATCAGTGCAATAAAGGTAGGGCCATGACAACGGTAATATCATTGTTGATTCAGATCAGTGCAATAAAGGTAGGGCCATGACTATGGTAATATCATGGTTGATTCAGATCAGTGCAATAAAGGTAGGGCCATGACTATGGTAATATCATGCTTGATTCAGACCAGTGCAATAAAGGTAGGGCCATGACTAGGATAATATCATGGTTGATTCAGACCAGTGCAATAAAGGTAGAGCCATGACTAGGGTAACATCATGGTTGATTCAGACCAGTGCAATAAAGGTAGAGCCATGACTAGGGTAATATCATGGTTGATTCAGACCAGTGCAATAAAGGTAGGGCCATGACTAGGGTAATATCATGGTTGATTCAGACCAGTGCAATAAAGGTAGGGCCATGACTAGGGTAATATCATGGTTGATTCAGACCAGTGCAATAAAGGTAGGGCCATGACTATGGTAACATCATGGTTGATTCAGACCAGTGCAATAAAGGTAGGGCCATGACTATGGTAACATCATGGTTGATTCAGACCAGTGCAATAAAGGTAGAGCCATGACTAGGATAATATCATGGTTGATTCAGACCAGTGCAATAAAGGTAGGGCCATGACTATGGTAACATCATGGTTGATTCAGACCAGTGCAATAAAGATAGGGCCATGACAAGGATAATATCATGGTTGATTCAGACCAGTGCAATTACGGTAGGGCCATGACAAGGGTAATATCATGATTGATTCAGACCAGTGCAATAAAGGTAGGGCCATGACAAGGGTAATATCATGATTGATTCAGACCAGTGCAATAAAGGTAGGGCCATGACAACGGTAATATCATTGTTGATTCAGATCAGTGCAATAAAGGTAGGGCCATGACTATGGTAATATCATGGTTGATTCAGATCAGTGCAATAAAGGTAGGGCCATGACAACGGTAATATCATTGTTGATTCAGATCAGTGCAATAAAGGTAGGGCCATGACTATGGTAATATCATGGTTGATTCAGATCAGGGCAATAAAGGTAGGGCCATGACTATGGTAATATCATGCTTGATTCAGACCAGTGCAATAAAGGTAGGGCCATGACTAGGATAATATCATGGTTGATTCAGACCAGTGCAATAAAGGTAGAGCCATGACTAGGGTAACATCATGGTTGATTCAGACCAGTGCAATAAAGGTAGAGCCATGACTAGGGTAATATCATGGTTGATTCAGACCAGTGCAATAAAGGTAGGGCCATGACTAGGGTAATATCATGGTTGATTCAGACCAGTGCAATAAAGGTAGGGCCATGACTAGGGTAATATCATGGTTGATTCAGACCAGTGCAATAAAGGTAGGGCCATGACTATGGTAACATCATGGTTGATTCAGACCAGTGCAATAAAGGTAGGGCCATGACTATGGTAACATCATGGTTGATTCAGACCGTGCAATAAAGGTAGAGCCATGACTAGGATAATATCATGGTTGATTCAGACCAGTGCAATAAAGGTAGGGCCATGACTATGGTAACATCATGGTTGATTCAGACCAGTGCAATAAAGATAGGGCCATGACAAGGATAATATCATGGTTGATTCAGACCAGTGCAATTACGGTAGGGCCATGACAAGGGTAATATCATGATTGATTCAGACCAGTGCAATAAAGGTAGGGCCATGACAAGGGTAATATCATGATTGATTCAGACCAGTGCAATAAAGGTAGGGCCATGACAACGGTAATATCATTGTTGATTCAGATCAGTGCAATAAAGGTAGGGCCATGACTATGGTAATATCATGGTTGATTCAGATCAGTGCAATAAAGGTAGGGCCATGACAACGGTAATATCATTGTTGATTCAGATCAGTGCAATAAAGGTAGGGCCATGACTATGGTAATATCATGGTTGATTCAGATCAGTGCAATAAAGGTAGGGCCATGACTATGGTAATATCATGCTTGATTCAGACCAGTGCAATAAAGGTAGGGCCATGACTAGGATAATATCATGGTTGATTCAGACCAGTGCAATAAAGGTAGAGCCATGACTAGGGTAACATCATGGTTGATTCAGACCAGTGCAATAAAGGTAGAGCCATGACTAGGGTAATATCATGGTTGATTCAGACCAGTGCAATAAAGGTAGGGCCATGACTAGGGTAATATCATGGTTGATTCAGACCAGTGCAATAAAGGTAGGGCCATGACTATGGTAATATCATGGTTGATTCAGACCAGTGCAATAAAGGTAGAGCCATGACTAGGATAATATCATGGTTGATTCAGACCAGTGCAATAAAGGTAGAGCCATGACTAGGATAATATCATGGTTGATTCAGACCAGTGCAATAAAGGTAGTGTCATGACTAGGGTAATATCATGGTTGATTCAGACCAGTGCAATAAAGGTAGGGCCATGACTAGGGTAATATCATGGTTGATTCAGACCAGTGCAATAAAGGTAGGGCCATGACTAGGGTAACATCATGGTTGATTCAGACCATTGCAATAAAGGTAGGGCCATGACAAGGATAATATCATGGTTGATTCAGACCAGTGCAATTACGGTAGGGCCATGACAAGGGTAATATCATGATTGATTCAGATCAGTGCAATAAAGGTAGGGCCATGACTATGGTAATATCATGATTGATTCAGACCAGTGCAATAAAGGTAGGGCCATGACTATGGTAATATCATGGTTGATTCAGACCAGTGCAATAAAGGTAGAGCCATGACTAGGATAATATCATGGTTGATTCAGACCAGTGCAATAAAGGTAGAGCCATGACTAGGATAATATCATGGTTGATTCAGACCAGTGCAATAAAGGTAGGGCCATGACTATGGTAACATCATGGTTGATTCAGACCAGTGCAATAAAGGTAGGGCCATGACAAGGATAATATCATGGTTGATTCAGACCAGTGCAATTACGGTAGGGCCATGACAAGGGTAATATCATGATTGATTCAGACCAGTGCAATAAAGGTAGGGCCATGACTATGGTAACATCATGGTTGATTCAGACCAGTGCAATAAAGGTAGGGCCATGACAAGGATAATATCATGGTTGATTCAGACCAGTGCAATTACGGTAGGGCCATGACAAGGGTAATATCATGATTGATTCAGACCAGTGCAATAAAGGTAGGGCCATGACAAGGGTAATATCATGATTGATTCAGACCAGTGCAATGAAGGTAGGGCCATGACAACGGTAATATCATTGTTGATTCAGATCAGTGCAATAAAGGTAGGGCCATGACTATGGTAATATCATGGTTGATTCAGATCAGTGCAATAAAGGTAGGGCCATGACAACGGTAATATCATTGTTGATTCAGATCAGTGCAATAAAGGTAGGGCCATGACTATGGTAATATCATGGTTGATTCAGATCAGTGCAATAAAGGTAGGGCCATGACTATGGTAATATCATGCTTGATTCAGACCAGTGCAATAAAGGTAGGGCCATGACTAGGATAATATCATGGTTGATTCAGACCAGTGCAATAAAGGTAGAGCCATGACTAGGGTGACATCATGGTTGATTCAGACCAGTGCAATAAAGGTAGAGCCATGACTAGGGTAATATCATGGTTGATTCAGACCAGTGCAATAAAGGTAGGGCCATGACTAGGGTAATATCATGGTTGATTCAGACCAGTGCAATAAAGGTAGGGCCATGACTAGGGTAATATCATGGTTGATTCAGACCAGTGCAATAAAGGTAGGGCCATGACTATGGTAACATCATGGTTGATTCAGACCAGTGCAATAAAGGTAGGGCCATGACTATGGTAACATCATGGTTGATTCAGACCAGTGCAATAAAGGTAGAGCCATGACTAGGATAATATCATGGTTGATTCAGACCAGTGCAATAAAGGTAGGGCCATGACTATGGTAACATCATGGTTGATTCAGACCAGTGCAATAAAGATAGGGCCATGACAAGGATAATATCATGGTTGATTCAGACCAGTGCAATTACGGTAGGGCCATGACAAGGGTAATATCATGATTGATTCAGACCAGTGCAATAAAGGTAGGGCCATGACAAGGGTAATATCATGATTGATTCAGACCAGTGCAATAAAGGTAGGGCCATGACAACGGTAATATCATTGTTGATTCAGATCAGTGCAATAAAGGTAGGGCCATGACTATGGTAATATCATGGTTGATTCAGATCAGTGCAATAAAGGTAGGGCCATGACAACGGTAATATCATTGTTGATTCAGATCAGTGCAATAAAGGTAGGGCCATGACTATGGTAATATCATGGTTGATTCAGATCAGGGCAATAAAGGTAGGGCCATGACTATGGTAATATCATGCTTGATTCAGACCAGTGCAATAAAGGTAGGGCCATGACTAGGATAATATCATGGTTGATTCAGACCAGTGCAATAAAGGTAGAGCCATGACTAGGGTAACATCATGGTTGATTCAGACCAGTGCAATAAAGGTAGAGCCATGACTAGGGTAATATCATGGTTGATTCAGACCAGTGCAATAAAGGTAGGGCCATGACTAGGGTAATATCATGGTTGATTCAGACCAGTGCAATAAAGGTAGGGCCATGACTAGGGTAATATCATGGTTGATTCAGACCAGTGCAATAAAGGTAGGGCCATGACTATGGTAACATCATGGTTGATTCAGACCAGTGCAATAAAGGTAGGGCCATGACTATGGTAACATCATGGTTGATTCAGACCGTGCAATAAAGGTAGAGCCATGACTAGGATAATATCATGGTTGATTCAGACCAGTGCAATAAAGGTAGGGCCATGACTATGGTAACATCATGGTTGATTCAGACCAGTGCAATAAAGATAGGGCCATGACAAGGATAATATCATGGTTGATTCAGACCAGTGCAATTACGGTAGGGCCATGACAAGGGTAATATCATGATTGATTCAGACCAGTGCAATAAAGGTAGGGCCATGACAAGGGTAATATCATGATTGATTCAGACCAGTGCAATAAAGGTAGGGCCATGACAACGGTAATATCATTGTTGATTCAGATCAGTGCAATAAAGGTAGGGCCATGACTATGGTAATATCATGGTTGATTCAGATCAGTGCAATAAAGGTAGGGCCATGACAACGGTAATATCATTGTTGATTCAGATCAGTGCAATAAAGGTAGGGCCATGACTATGGTAATATCATGGTTGATTCAGATCAGTGCAATAAAGGTAGGGCCATGACTATGGTAATATCATGCTTGATTCAGACCAGTGCAATAAAGGTAGGGCCATGACTAGGATAATATCATGGTTGATTCAGACCAGTGCAATAAAGGTAGAGCCATGACTAGGGTAACATCATGGTTGATTCAGACCAGTGCAATAAAGGTAGAGCCATGACTAGGGTAATATCATGGTTGATTCAGACCAGTGCAATAAAGGTAGGGCCATGACTAGGGTAATATCATGGTTGATTCAGACCAGTGCAATAAAGGTAGGGCCATGACTATGGTAATATCATGGTTGATTCAGACCAGTGCAATAAAGGTAGAGCCATGACTAGGATAATATCATGGTTGATTCAGACCAGTGCAATAAAGGTAGAGCCATGACTAGGATAATATCATGGTTGATTCAGACCAGTGCAATAAAGGTAGTGTCATGACTAGGGTAATATCATGGTTGATTCAGACCAGTGCAATAAAGGTAGGGCCATGACTAGGGTAATATCATGGTTGATTCAGACCAGTGCAATAAAGGTAGGGCCATGACTAGGGTAACATCATGGTTGATTCAGACCATTGCAATAAAGGTAGGGCCATGACAAGGATAATATCATGGTTGATTCAGACCAGTGCAATTACGGTAGGGCCATGACAAGGGTAATATCATGATTGATTCAGATCAGTGCAATAAAGGTAGGGCCATGACTATGGTAATATCATGATTGATTCAGACCAGTGCAATAAAGGTAGGGCCATGACTATGGTAATATCATGGTTGATTCAGACCAGTGCAATAAAGGTAGAGCCATGACTAGGATAATATCATGGTTGATTCAGACCAGTGCAATAAAGGTAGAGCCATGACTAGGATAATATCATGGTTGATTCAGACCAGTGCAATAAAGGTAGGGCCATGACTATGGTAACATCATGGTTGATTCAGACCAGTGCAATAAAGGTAGGGCCATGACAAGGATAATATCATGGTTGATTCAGACCAGTGCAATTACGGTAGGGCCATGACAAGGGTAATATCATGATTGATTCAGACCAGTGCAATAAAGGTAGGGCCATGACTATGGTAACATCATGGTTGATTCAGACCAGTGCAATAAAGGTAGGGCCATGACAAGGATAATATCATGGTTGATTCAGACCAGTGCAATTACGGTAGGGCCATGACAAGGGTAATATCATGATTGATTCAGACCAGTGCAATAAAGGTAGGGCCATGACAAGGGTAATATCATGATTGATTCAGACCAGTGCAATGAAGGTAGGGCCATGACAACGGTAATATCATTGTTGATTCAGATCAGTGCAATAAAGGTAGGGCCATGACTATGGTAATATCATGGTTGATTCAGATCAGTGCAATAAAGGTAGGGCCATGACAACGGTAATATCATTGTTGATTCAGATCAGTGCAATAAAGGTAGGGCCATGACTATGGTAATATCATGGTTGATTCAGATCAGTGCAATAAAGGTAGGGCCATGACTATGGTAATATCATGCTTGATTCAGACCAGTGCAATAAAGGTAGGGCCATGACTAGGATAATATCATGGTTGATTCAGACCAGTGCAATAAAGGTAGAGCCATGACTAGGGTAACATCATGGTTGATTCAGACCAGTGCAATAAAGGTAGAGCCATGACTAGGGTAATATCATGGTTGATTCAGACCAGTGCAATAAAGGTAGGGCCATGACTAGGGTAATATCATGGTTGATTCAGACCAGTGCAATAAAGGTAGGGCCATGACTAGGGTAATATCATGGTTGATTCAGACCAGTGCAATAATGGTAGGGCCATGACTATGGTAACATCATGGTTGATTCAGACCAGTGCAATAAAGGTAGGGCCATGACTATGGTAACATCATGGTTGATTCAGACCAGTGCAATAAAGGTAGAGCCATTACTAGGATAATATCATGGTTGATTCAGACCAGTGCAATAAAGGTAGGGCCATGACTAGGGTAATATCATGGTTGATTCATCCCAGTGCAATAAAGGTAGGGCCATGACTATGGTAACATCATGGTTGATTCAGACCAGTGCAATAAAGGTAGGGCCATGACTAGGATAATATCATGGTTGATTCAGATCAGTGCAATAAAGGTAGGGCCATGACTAGGATAATATCATGGTTGATTCAGACCAGTGCAATAAAGGTAGGGCCATCACTATGGTAATATTATGGTTGATTGAGACCAGTGCAATAAAGGTAGGGCCATCACTATAGTAATATCATGGTTGATTCAGACCAGTGCAATAAAGGTAGGGCCATGACTAGGGTAATATCATGGTTGATTCAGACCAGTGCAATATAGGTAGGGCCATGACAAGGATAATATCATGGTTGATTCAGACCAGTGCAATAAAGGTAGGGCCATGACAAGGGTAATATCATGGTTGATTCACACCAGTGCAATAAAGGTAGGGCCATGACTAGGGTAATATCATGGTTGATTCACACCAGTGCAATAAAGGTTGGGCCATGACAACGGTAATATCATGCTTGATTCAGACCAGTGCAATTAAGGTAGGCCCATGACAACGGTAATATCATGCTTGATTCAGACCAGTGCAATTAAGGTAGGGCCATGACTAGGGTAATATCATGGTTGATTTAGACCACTGCAATTAAGGTTGGGCCATGACAACGGTAATATCATGCTTGATTCAGACCAGTGCAATAAAGGTTGGGCCATGACAATGGTAATATCATGCTTGATTCAGACCAGTGCAATTAAGGTAGGGCCATGACTAGGGTAATATCATGGTTGATTTAGACCAGTGCAATTAAGGTAGGGCCATGACTAAGGTAATATCATGGTTGATTTAGACCACTGCAATTAAGGTTGGGCCATGACTAGGGTAATATCATGCTTGATTCACACCAGTGCAATAAAGGTAGGGCCATGACAACGGTAATATCATTGTTGATTCAGATCAGTGCAATAAAGGTAGGGCCATGACTATGGTAATATCATGGTTGATTCAGATCAGTGCAATAAAGGTAGGGCCATGACAACGGTAATATCATTGTTGATTCAGATCAGTGCAATAAAGGTAGGGCCATGACTATGGTAATATCATGGTTGATTCAGATCAGTGCAATAAAGGTAGGGCCATGACTATGGTAATATCATGCTTGATTCAGACCAGTGCAATAAAGGTAGGGCCATGACTAGGATAATATCATGGTTGATTCAGACCAGTGCAATAAAGGTAGAGCCATGACTAGGGTAACATCATGGTTGATTCAGACCAGTGCAATAAAGGTAGAGCCATGACTAGGGTAATATCATGGTTGATTCAGACCAGTGCAATAAAGGTAGGGCCATGACTAGGATAATATCATGGTTGATTCAGACCAGTGCAATAAAGGTAGAGCCATGACTAGGGTAACATCATGGTTGATTCAGACCAGTGCAATAATGGTAGAGCCATGACTAGGGTAATATCATGGTTGATTCAGACCAGTGCAATAAAGGTAGGGCCATGACTAGGGTAATATCATGGTTGATTCAGACCAGTGCAATAAAGGTAGGGCCATGACTAGGGTAATATCATGGTTGATTCAGACCAGTGCAATAAAGGTAGGGCCATGACTATGGTAACATCATGGTTGATTCAGACCAGTGCAATAAAGGTAGGGCCATGACTATGGTAACATCATGGTTGATTCAGACCAGTGCAATAAAGGTAGAGCCATGACTAGGATAATATCATGGTTGATTCAGACCAGTGCAATAAAGGTATGGCCATGACTATGGTAACATCATGGTTGATTCAGACCAGTGCAATAAAGATAGGGCCATGACAAGGATAATATCATGGTTGATTCAGACCAGTGCAATTACGGTAGGGCCATGACAAGGGTAATATCATGATTGATTCAGACCAGTGCAATAAAGGTAGGGCCATGACAAGGGTAATATCATGATTGATTCAGACCAGTGCAATAAAGGTAGGGCCATGACAAGGGTAATATCATGATTGATTCAGACCAGTGCAATAAAGGTAGGGCCATGACAACGGTAATATCATTGTTGATTCAGATCAGTGCAATAAAGGTAGGGCCATGACTATGGTAATATCATGGTTGATTCAGATCAGTGCAATAAAGGTAGGGCCATGACAACGGTAATATCATTGTTGATTCAGATCAGTGCAATAAAGGTAGGGCCATGACTATGGTAATATCATGGTTGATTCAGATCAGTGCAATAAAGGTAGGGCCATGACTATGGTAATATCATGCTTGATTCAGACCAGTGCAATAAAGGTAGGGCCATGACTAGGATAATATCATGGTTGATTCAGACCAGTGCAATAAAGGTAGAGCCATGACTAGGGTAACATCATGGTTGATTCAGACCAGTGCAATAAAGGTAGAGCCATGACTAGGGTAATATCATGGTTGATTCAGACCAGTGCAATAAAGGTAGGGCCATGACTAGGGTAATATCATGGTTGATTCAGACCAGTGCAATAAAGGTAGGGCCATGACTATGGTAATATCATGGTTGATTCAGACCAGTGCAATAAAGGTAGAGCCATGACTAGGATAATATCATGGTTGATTCAGACCAGTGCAATAAAGGTAGAGCCATGACTAGGATAATATCATGGTTGATTCAGACCAGTGCAATAAAGGTAGTGTCATGACTAGGGTAATATCATGGTTGATTCAGACCAGTGCAATAAAGGTAGGGCCATGACTAGGGTAATATCATGGTTGATTCAGACCAGTGCAATAAAGGTAGGGCCATGACTAGGGTAACATCATGGTTGATTCAGACCATTGCAATAAAGGTAGGGCCATGACAAGGATAATATCATGGTTGATTCAGACCAGTGCAATTACGGTAGGGCCATGACAAGGGTAATATCATGATTGATTCAGATCAGTGCAATAAAGGTAGGGCCATGACTATGGTAATATCATGATTGATTCAGACCAGTGCAATAAAGGTAGGGCCATGACTATGGTAATATCATGGTTGATTCAGACCAGTGCAATAAAGGTAGAGCCATGACTAGGATAATATCATGGTTGATTCAGACCAGTGCAATAAAGGTAGAGCCATGACTAGGATAATATCATGGTTGATTCAGACCAGTGCAATAAAGGTAGGGCCATGACTATGGTAACATCATGGTTGATTCAGACCAGTGCAATAAAGGTAGGGCCATGACAAGGATAATATCATGGTTGATTCAGACCAGTGCAATTACGGTAGGGCCATGACAAGGGTAATATCATGATTGATTCAGACCAGTGCAATAAAGGTAGGGCCATGACTATGGTAACATCATGGTTGATTCAGACCAGTGCAATAAAGGTAGGGCCATGACAAGGATAATATCATGGTTGATTCAGACCAGTGCAATTACGGTAGGGCCATGACAAGGGTAATATCATGATTGATTCAGACCAGTGCAATAAAGGTAGGGCCATGACAAGGGTAATATCATGATTGATTCAGACCAGTGCAATGAAGGTAGGGCCATGACAACGGTAATATCATTGTTGATTCAGATCAGTGCAATAAAGGTAGGGCCATGACTATGGTAATATCATGGTTGATTCAGATCAGTGCAATAAAGGTAGGGCCATGACAACGGTAATATCATTGTTGATTCAGATCAGTGCAATAAAGGTAGGGCCATGACTATGGTAATATCATGGTTGATTCAGATCAGTGCAATAAAGGTAGGGCCATGACTATGGTAATATCATGCTTGATTCAGACCAGTGCAATAAAGGTAGGGCCATGACTAGGATAATATCATGGTTGATTCAGACCAGTGCAATAAAGGTAGAGCCATGACTAGGGTAACATCATGGTTGATTCAGACCAGTGCAATAAAGGTAGAGCCATGACTAGGGTAATATCATGGTTGATTCAGACCAGTGCAATAAAGGTAGGGCCATGACTAGGGTAATATCATGGTTGATTCAGACCAGTGCAATAAAGGTAGGGCCATGACTAGGGTAATATCATGGTTGATTCAGACCAGTGCAATAATGGTAGGGCCATGACTATGGTAACATCATGGTTGATTCAGACCAGTGCAATAAAGGTAGGGCCATGACTATGGTAACATCATGGTTGATTCAGACCAGTGCAATAAAGGTAGAGCCATTACTAGGATAATATCATGGTTGATTCAGACCAGTGCAATAAAGGTAGGGCCATGACTAGGGTAATATCATGGTTGATTCATCCCAGTGCAATAAAGGTAGGGCCATGACTATGGTAACATCATGGTTGATTCAGACCAGTGCAATAAAGGTAGGGCCATGACTAGGATAATATCATGGTTGATTCAGATCAGTGCAATAAAGGTAGGGCCATGACTAGGATAATATCATGGTTGATTCAGACCAGTGCAATAAAGGTAGGGCCATCACTATGGTAATATTATGGTTGATTGAGACCAGTGCAATAAAGGTAGGGCCATCACTATAGTAATATCATGGTTGATTCAGACCAGTGCAATAAAGGTAGGGCCATGACTAGGGTAATATCATGGTTGATTCAGACCAGTGCAATATAGGTAGGGCCATGACAAGGATAATATCATGGTTGATTCAGACCAGTGCAATAAAGGTAGGGCCATGACAAGGGTAATATCATGGTTGATTCACACCAGTGCAATAAAGGTAGGGCCATGACTAGGGTAATATCATGGTTGATTCACACCAGTGCAATAAAGGTTGGGCCATGACAACGGTAATATCATGCTTGATTCAGACCAGTGCAATTAAGGTAGGCCCATGACAACGGTAATATCATGCTTGATTCAGACCAGTGCAATTAAGGTAGGGCCATGACTAGGGTAATATCATGGTTGATTTAGACCACTGCAATTAAGGTTGGGCCATGACAACGGTAATATCATGCTTGATTCAGACCAGTGCAATAAAGGTTGGGCCATGACAATGGTAATATCATGCTTGATTCAGACCAGTGCAATTAAGGTAGGGCCATGACTAGGGTAATATCATGGTTGATTTAGACCAGTGCAATTAAGGTAGGGCCATGACTAAGGTAATATCATGGTTGATTTAGACCACTGCAATTAAGGTTGGGCCATGACTAGGGTAATATCATGCTTGATTCACACCAGTGCAATAAAGGTAGGGCCATGACAACGGTAATATCATTGTTGATTCAGATCAGTGCAATAAAGGTAGGGCCATGACTATGGTAATATCATGGTTGATTCAGATCAGTGCAATAAAGGTAGGGCCATGACAACGGTAATATCATTGTTGATTCAGATCAGTGCAATAAAGGTAGGGCCATGACTATGGTAATATCATGGTTGATTCAGATCAGTGCAATAAAGGTAGGGCCATGACTATGGTAATATCATGCTTGATTCAGACCAGTGCAATAAAGGTAGGGCCATGACTAGGATAATATCATGGTTGATTCAGACCAGTGCAATAAAGGTAGAGCCATGACTAGGGTAACATCATGGTTGATTCAGACCAGTGCAATAAAGGTAGAGCCATGACTAGGGTAATATCATGGTTGATTCAGACCAGTGCAATAAAGGTAGGGCCATGACTAGGATAATATCATGGTTGATTCAGACCAGTGCAATAAAGGTAGAGCCATGACTAGGGTAACATCATGGTTGATTCAGACCAGTGCAATAATGGTAGAGCCATGACTAGGGTAATATCATGGTTGATTCAGACCAGTGCAATAAAGGTAGGGCCATGACTAGGGTAATATCATGGTTGATTCAGACCAGTGCAATAAAGGTAGGGCCATGACTAGGGTAATATCATGGTTGATTCAGACCAGTGCAATAAAGGTAGGGCCATGACTATGGTAACATCATGGTTGATTCAGACCAGTGCAATAAAGGTAGGGCCATGACTATGGTAACATCATGGTTGATTCAGACCAGTGCAATAAAGGTAGAGCCATGACTAGGATAATATCATGGTTGATTCAGACCAGTGCAATAAAGGTATGGCCATGACTATGGTAACATCATGGTTGATTCAGACCAGTGCAATAAAGATAGGGCCATGACAAGGATAATATCATGGTTGATTCAGACCAGTGCAATTACGGTAGGGCCATGACAAGGGTAATATCATGATTGATTCAGACCAGTGCAATAAAGGTAGGGCCATGACAAGGGTAATATCATGATTGATTCAGACCAGTGCAATAAAGGTAGGGCCATGACAACGGTAATATCATTGTTGATTCAGATCAGTGCAATAAAGGTAGGGCCATGACTATGGTAATATCATGGTTGATTCAGATCAGTGCAATAAAGGTAGGGCCATGACAACGGTAATATCATTGTTGATTCAGATCAGTGCAATAAAGGTAGGGCCATGACTATGGTAATATCATGGTTGATTCAGATCAGTGCAATAAAGGTAGGGCCATGACTATGGTAATATCATGCTTGATTCAGACCAGTGCAATAAAGGTAGGGCCATGACTAGGATAATATCATGGTTGATTCAGACCAGTGCAATAAAGGTAGAGCCATGACTAGGGTAACATCATGGTTGATTCAGACCAGTGCAATAAAGGTAGAGCCATGACTAGGGTAATATCATGGTTGATTCAGACCAGTGCAATAAAGGTAGGGCCATGACTAGGGTAATATCATGGTTGATTCAGACCAGTGCAATAAAGGTAGGGCCATGACTATGGTAATATCATGGTTGATTCAGACCAGTGCAATAAAGGTAGAGCCATGACTAGGATAATATCATGGTTGATTCAGACCAGTGCAATAAAGGTAGAGCCATGACTAGGATAATATCATGGTTGATTCAGACCAGTGCAATAAAGGTAGTGTCATGACTAGGGTAATATCATGGTTGATTCAGACCAGTGCAATAAAGGTAGGGCCATGACTAGGGTAATATCATGGTTGATTCAGACCAGTGCAATAAAGGTAGGGCCATGACTAGGGTAACATCATGGTTGATTCAGACCATTGCAATAAAGGTAGGGCCATGACAAGGATAATATCATGGTTGATTCAGACCAGTGCAATTACGGTAGGGCCATGACAAGGGTAATATCATGATTGATTCAGATCAGTGCAATAAAGGTAGGGCCATGACTATGGTAATATCATGATTGATTCAGACCAGTGCAATAAAGGTAGGGCCATGACAACGGTAATATCATTGTTGATTCAGATCAGTGCAATAAAGGTAGGGCCATGACTATGGTAATATCATGGTTGATTCAGATCAGTGCAATAAAGGTAGGGCCATGACTATGGTAATATCATGGTTGATTCAGACCAGTGCAATAAAGGTAGAGCCATGACTAGGATAATATCATGGTTGATTCAGACCAGTGCAATAAAGGTAGAGCCATGACTAGGATAATATCATGGTTGATTCAGACCAGTGCAATAAAGGTAGGGCCATGACTATGGTAACATCATGGTTGATTCAGACCAGTGCAATAAAGGTAGGGCCATGACAAGGATAATATCATGGTTGATTCAGACCAGTGCAATTACGGTAGGGCCATGACAAGGGTAATATCATGATTGATTCAGACCAGTGCAATAAAGGTAGGGCCATGACAAGGGTAATATCATGATTGATTCAGACCAGTGCAATAAAGGTAGGGCCATGACAACGGTAATATCATTGTTGATTCAGATCAGTGCAATAAAGGTAGGGCCATGACTATGGTAATATCATGGTTGATTCAGATCAGTGCAATAAAGGTAGGGCCATGACAACGGTAATATCATTGTTGATTCAGATCAGTGCAATAAAGGTAGGGCCATGACTATGGTAATATCATGGTTGATTCAGATCAGTGCAATAAAGGTAGGGCCATGACTATGGTAATATCATGCTTGATTCAGACCAGTGCAATAAAGGTAGGGCCATGACTAGGATAATATCATGGTTGATTCAGACCAGTGCAATAAAGGTAGAGCCATGACTAGGGTAACATCATGGTTGATTCAGACCAGTGCAATAAAGGTAGAGCCATGACTAGGGTAATATCATGGTTGATTCAGACCAGTGCAATAAAGGTAGGGCCATGACTAGGGTAATATCATGGTTGATTCAGACCAGTGCAATAAAGGTAGGGCCATGACTAGGGTAATATCATGGTTGATTCAGACCAGTGCAATAAAGGTAGGGCCATGACTATGGTAACATCATGGTTGATTCAGACCAGTGCAATAAAGGTAGGGCCATGACTATGGTAACATCATGGTTGATTCAGACCAGTGCAATAAAGGTAGAGCCATGACTAGGATAATATCATGGTTGATTCAGACCAGTGCAATAAAGGTAGGGCCATGACTAGGGTAATATCATGGTTGATTCATCCCAGTGCAATAAAGGTAGGGCCATGACTATGGTAACATCATGGTTGATTCAGACCAGTGCAATAAAGGTAGGGCCATGACTAGGATAATATCATGGTTGATTCAGATCAGTGCAATAAAGGTAGGGCCATGACTAGGATAATATCATGGTTGATTCAGACCAGTGCAATAAAGGTAGGGCCATCACTATGGTAATATTATGGTTGATTGAGACCAGTGCAATAAAGGTAGGGCCATCACTATAGTAATATCATGGTTGATTCAGACCAGTGCAATAAAGGTAGGGCCATGACTAGGGTAATATCATGGTTGATTCAGACCAGTGCAATATAGGTAGGGCCATGACAAGGATAATATCATGGTTGATTCAGACCAGTGCAATAAAGGTAGGGCCATGACAAGGGTAATATCATGGTTGATTCACACCAGTGCAATAAAGGTAGGGCCATGACTAGGGTAATATCATGGTTGATTCACACCAGTGCAATAAAGGTTGGGCCATGACAACGGTAATATCATGCTTGATTCAGACCAGTGCAATTAAGGTAGGCCCATGACAACGGTAATATCATGCTTGATTCAGACCAGTGCAATTAAGGTAGGGCCATGACTAGGGTAATATCATGGTTGATTTAGACCACTGCAATTAAGGTTGGGCCATGACAACGGTAATATCATGCTTGATTCAGACCAGTGCAATAAAGGTTGGGCCATGACAATGGTAATATCATGCTTGATTCAGACCAGTGCAATTAAGGTAGGGCCATGACTAGGGTAATATCATGGTTGATTTAGACCAGTGCAATTAAGGTAGGGCCATGACTAGGGTAATATCATGGTTGATTTAGACCACTGCAATTAAGGTTGGGCCATGACTAGGGTAATATCATGCTTGATTCACACCAGTGCAATAAAGGTTGGGCCATGACAACGGTAATATCATGCTTGATTCAGACCAGTGCAATTAAGGTAGGGCCATGACTAGGGTAATATCATGGTTGATTTAGACCACTGCAATTAAGGTAGGGCCATGACAAGGGTAATATCATGGTTGACTCAGACCAGTGCAATTAAGGTAGGGCCATGACAAGGGTAATATCATGGTTGAGTCAGTACAGTGAAACCAAAGCACTATATAATTATGTATTTTTTTCTATTCCTTGCAGAATTAACAGTATTACAAGGTAGTTTATTCCATTTAACAAGTTTATTACAAGAATTACAGCAATTACCCACTTTAGATGAAGTAAGTGATTATGTTAATCTTTATACAGTGAAAGATATGCTAGTTCATAAACCCAATACATTAAGTCTTACCAGCCACACTAGTAGAATTTTGAAGGACTGTCATTTTATTACATCCACAGCTTGATGTGCCTCCGTCTCCTTCTTCTTCAAAGAAAACAAGGAGATTATCATTTGGTAAAGGAAAATTCAAGAAGAAACCTGTTGAAGGAACGTCCAACAAGGTGACCTTTACTACTGCAGAATACTTTTTTTTTAGTTTTGACCTCCGTGCGTCTGTGTGTGCATCCGGACCTGTATCTTAAAAATGCCTGGACCAATCGCAATCAAACTTCACACATACATCATACATGATATTATACATATGCACGTCAATTTGTTTCATGATCTGATTCAAAATGGCCAAATGGCGGCCATTTTTGTGCTAAAAATCATCAAAATCAAGCATTTTTCGGCTGTTTACAGATGGATTTTGTTCAAAATTGGTATATATGTTAGACATTATAGGACCTTGATGCATATCATTTTGTTTTTCAGATAAGATTCAAAATGGCCGACTGGCGGCCATTTTGTTTTAATGAATGTGGTTCTAGTGCCATATCTCTGACTTGCTTTGACTGATTATGTTAAAATTTTGAATATTCATTATAGATCATGTCATAGATATACAGATATATTGGTTTGACGAGTCCATTAAACAGACCCATATCTCCGACTTGTTTTGACTGATTATGTTCAAATTTTAAATATTCATTATACATCATGTCATAGATAGACAAATATATTGGTTTGACGATCCTATTCAAAATGGCCGAATGGTGGTCATTTTTGTGCTTAAAAATCATCAAATATCAAGCATTTTTGGCATTTATGGATTTCGTTCAAACTTTGTACATACATTGGACATTACGGGTTCCTGATGCACATCATTTTATTTTTCAGATCAGATTCAAAATGGCTGTCTGGTGGCCATTTTGTTTTAATGGATGGGTTTCCAGACCCATATGTCTGACTTGTTTTGACTGATTATGTTCAAATTTTTAATATTCATTATACATCATGTATATATATATATATATATATATATATATATACATGTATTCAATATGGCTGATTTTGAATGCTGTTCCAGAGCAATGTCTCTCAATATGGACAAGTACTTGTTTGACGATCAGAAACAAATGTCAATCATTTTAATGTTAAAAAATCATATTCCTGACATGGTTATATTCCAGCTTTATTACTATAAACAAAACTATATATCTTAAATTATATATAACTAACGGGGACTGTGCCATGCATGGCTTGTCATTTTTGTGCTAAAATAATCATTAAAATTCATACATTTCTGGCATTCCAGAACTGGGTCTTGGCTGTTTACAGATGGATTTTGTTCAAACTTGGTACATAGATTGGACATTATGGGACCTTGATGCACGCCATTTTATTTTTCAGATTGGATTCAAAATGGTTGACTGGTGGCCATTTTGTTTTAGTGAATGTAGTTTTAGTGCCATTTCTCTGACATGCTTTGACTGATTATGTTCAAATTTTATATATTCATTATCCATAATGTCATAGATATACAGATGTTTTGGTTTGACGAGCCGATTTAAAATGGCCGACTGATGGCTATTTTGTTTCAATTAATGCTGTTCCAGAGCAATGTCTCTCAATATGGGCAAGTACTCATTTGACAATCAGATACAAGATGACTGAATTTCAATCATTTTAATGTTGAAAAATCTTCATAACCAAGCATCAGCTTCTGGATCCATAGCTCTGACATGTTTATGTTCAAACTATATTACTATAAACAAAACTATATATCTTAAATTTGATAACTAACAGGTACTGTGCCATGCATGCAAATATAATGGCTTGCATGTTTTTTAGTCCCCGTTCAGGTGCAGCCTGAAGAGGGGACTTTATAATTCAGGTTTTGTCAAATGTCCATTTTCCATTTTCCGCTTTCCGTCTCCAACATTTTCTCAGAAATTCTACAGCAGATATCAGTGAAACTTGGCAGGTTGATGAACAAGTCTCTGCCGAGTATGCAGATAATTTTTTTTCCAGATCTAAAAATCCCAAGTGGGTCTTTTTCATGATTTTCATCAAAAATTACCTCTCCCGGCAACATTGACAGAACGTCTGCGCATGCTCAGAATAAATTAATTACTGTAAAATACTTTATTTTCGCTTGCAACTTTTTTTTGCTATTTTCGCTGAAGGAATGTTTCAGTTAAAATAAAATCCAGCGAATATACCCTTTTTTCTATAATGAAAATAAATTCAATACAAAACACCCAGAAAAAGTCTTTTCAGCGAATGATAATTCCAGCTGAAATAAAATATTTTACAGTAGATTAGATCTGTGAGTAGCGCTGCTGTTAATACGGCACATGATTTCTCCATTGCGTGCAATTTATTATAGTACTGTTTATACATGTATTCTGTTCAGCTCTGTGGTCTCATTCACTAGTTACTAGAAGAACTAGTAACCTTATTTGATTTCAAGAACTTCAAGAAGGCGGCATAAGAGACGTGTTTGCAAAGGTAAGTTCTCCAGTTTTAGTAAAATTGAATGTATTGGGGTAGGATTGGTGTACATTCCGTGATGTACGGACGTGAATATTATGATGATTGCCAGCTTTGTATTCTTGTGAAAAGCCAAAAAAGCAAACAAGTGTCTCCAATCTATGAAACTAGTTTGTAAATTGTATACCCTTTCAAATTATTGTACACGAACGATTAATTCACGAGGACATAGTTTTCAAGTAAATCGTTTTCCGGTCTTTTGCTTGTGTCGCGATTTCCGAAATATCCACAACTCGGGGGGGGAAAAGAATGTCCCTGTGTCAATCAATTTATTCATTATATAATAGCAAGTTGCCTATGATTATATTTGTATTTTTTATGTTGTGAGCATTGAACTGTTAGTTGTAATGAAGATTTTGCCGAACTCGTGCGATTCAACATGGCGCATGTACAGTGACAACACGTGTATGGACGGTCAGTCGAGTAGTCTGCAACAGACCATGAAATCGCCTGGCGTTTTTTCGGCAGTCTTTTTATTTTTTATTTTAATATTTTGGATATTTCATTCACTCCTGACGCCTAAAAGAGTCTAATTTATATTTTACCGTAGTCATTGACATCTATTCAAGAGTATGATTTTTATTGTGAATGGGTAAGCTTCGTTTCGACAATGAGCTGTTATTTCTGTGAACAATGTTAAATTATTCTTTGAATGCTCAGTTTATTTTTTGAAAACAACTAATTTTTTGATTAAAAAAAAAAACCATGCCGTTTTCCCCGTCAAAATCAAAGCATAAAGATCTTGCTACAACATCGGTGAATCTCTACTACTGTGTTGCGGTCACTGAACCGTCATTAACATATTTAAATGAGCCACGTGTAATGAAAACATGGCGGATATCGTATCGTATCGAGCATTTACATTCGACCGAAATCATTCGTTTACGATGAAACTAAGTTGAATATTACTTCCAATTCATAATCAACGAATTAATTTTTTGTGCGTTATTATAATCATTACTGAATAATAATCAACAATTGCAAACAAGTAAGTTATTCACTTGCGAAACACAGAATGACCAGATTGTGCTACCGTGATCATTTGCTACCGATACTAACCACTAAAGCAATGTATTCGTGTTTGTATTTATTCAAAACTTCTTTTAGAACATACTTTACTTTTCGTTATCAACAAAATTATATAAAAAAATAATGCATATTACATTATGTGAATTTTTTGGGGGGATTCAATTCCAACATTTCGCGATGCCTATTTTAGAACCAAATTAAGGCCCTTCACTCTTCTCTGAGTGTGACACCTAAACCAGAGGTTTTATGGTGTATAAACTGGCACTAAATGAAAAGGCCATTGAACCTTATTCAAATTTATAAGTACATGTTATTATGTATTTCATTATGAAAACTGTCTAAATTAAATGTGATCTTATTTTTAATTGTTTGAACAGAATTATGATTTATATCGGTAATGACGTTTTCATCCAATATTAATTGTGCAATTGTTAAAATGCCTACCTACACATTTATTGTTTTTGTTTCTGTTGCCCTGACATTTGTAAAAAAAAAAATTAAAAAATCATGCTTGATTAAAATTCAAAAAAAAAGAAGATGTAGCCATGTAGCCCCTTCCTGTTATCTGTTCCAACTTCTTCCAAAGTAAAACTGGCGAAGCCATGTAAGTGCCATACAACCATCAACTGTGGAAAACTTGTATGTTATTGAAAATCTTTATTTTGTTGTCTGTGAATTAATATAATATTTGAAATGGCGTAATGGTGCAAAATATTCTCAAGCAATTGGTCTTCTCAGGCTGATGGCACTACACTGCGCATTTATGCACAGTCAGTATCCCAATGCGCGATCTCAGCTTACTAAGTGATGATGGTGGTTGAAATGGAAAACTGAATACAAAAATCCAGTAACATCTCAAACGAATTTCCGTCTGCTGTGAATGCATGTTTCGTTGCATCAAATAAAAAACCCAATTTTATGATAGATGCTTGCGATCTTAAAAAATGCAATAAAAAATGTGGTTTTAAGTATCAAGTCATTGAATGTATCCATAAACATGGTACCAATGATCTGAAATTTCAGGATTGCTCGCTGAAGGTTTATCAATCTTGCGTATTGTCTTGTTCTTTTTCAATCCTGCATTTCAGTTACTAGAATTTATACTAAAAAAAATAGTTTCTGTTTTTCTTCTAATAATTCGGCCACTCCCAAAAACAATTATTTTTTCATGGTCGAAATACTAGAAGAATACAAAACTGTGATTGCATAGCGATGCCTGTAGGGCCATTGTCAATTAGTTCGCCTGATCAACACAGCGTTATACATAGGGCTGATATTGAATCACAGAGAGTAAAATCTTGTGATACTAATCTCTAGAACCACTCAGATTGGTACATATGTCTTATGAACCCACATGTGTATATCTTTGACTATACTCATTTTAAACAATTTTTATTTTATTTTTTACAGTGGTGCTATGAACTGCTTCAATTTCGCAAGGCAATTTTTTCTGGGTTCCCACAACATGAAGTGTCAGGGACTTTATAGAAATGTTGTACACAAATTTCATAAAATCCTGAATATATCTAGAAGTGAAAATTAAATGGTTTACAGTATTTTATACCCATTAATAATGATTGAAATGCAATAATATCACTGCACTAAAAAGACTTCATACAATTATTGTTACTTCTCCATTGAAGGTTATGAGCAGACCAACCTTTATCACTACTGGCTTTCTTAATTATTACATGTACTTGCTCTGCAAACATAGCTGTTACAATTGTTTAAATTAACAGATGTTGTTCTATGTACAATGAATACATTTTAAATAATAAACCTTACTGTGTTAATAACAAATTGTATTTGACAACATGAGAATGATTCTGATGCCCAGTGGTGATGTTGAAACAAACCCAGGTCCTGGTAATATACTAAGACCTGAATTAACAAAGAAGTCATGTACATCAAGGTTCACTCAGATTTATGAATGCAGTTTCTTGAGCAAGTATACATGTATGACAAATAGTTTTGTTGCACTTGTGTACTCTGAGATTCTGAACATGGGTCAGTGGAAGTTTTTAGTTGTCAGTACAAAACTAGATTATGGGAAATCACTTTATGATGAGTTGTACCCACAAAGAGTACATATTTTTTCACCTGTTTGCAGATGTTCCTTGTACTACTTTATAATCAAATAACGGGGACTGTGACATGTCATGTCTTGTTTCAATTATTTAAGAGTGCCTGTTGTTTTATTTTTGAGTGTTCTCAACCATATATTGGATGTACCTTGTCCGATTTTGTCCTAAATGGGTTGAAGTCATAGTAGAATACATATGCACATTGATCTGAATTTGAATTTGATGACATTTGACCGACTGGATACCATTTTCGTCTTGATACCAGGTGTACATCATATTGTTTCTCAATTTAAAAATAGCTGACTGGTGGCCATTTTCCTTTTTTTTCATGCATACTACCTTCTCCTCAGATACACTTTCATTGATTTTGTTCAAATTTGGTACAGATATGAAATATAATGGTATGAATATTCTCTTTAGTTGTTCAAGATTTGATGGAATTTAAATTAATGATGGCTGTTTTTGTCCATAAATCTTAGGCGTGCAACACATTCTGCCAGCTCCAAATTATACTTTGGCATCTTCAATCATATTGTATTTGTTCACCTGTTCCTCACCTCCTACTTCTTGTTTAATATTATATAACATTGTACCAACAATTGTTTGTTGTCATGGTAGTTACTTACACCGAGCAATTCAAATATTTTTTATGTTTTTATCCCAACAGTTGTCAGTTGCCAATGCAGAACATCAATTAATACGACTGAGTTCATCCAACCCTAATTTACAAGTTATGAATTCAGATGATTCCTCAAAGAATGGCTCGTCAGAATCTTCACACAAACTATTTAAATCAACATATGATAAAAGAGAACATGAAAATAAAGTTAGAGAAGAGTTTATTACTGCCTCAACAGAAGGTACATGTATACATTGTATGTTATTAGTTTCTGTTCAAATGAAGTCTGTCTTCGTATGAATAGCATATCCTGTTTAATTTCTGACCATATATTTCGATTTTGGTAGAGAAGACCTCAAAAGTATGCACGAAGACAGTATAGCCGGAGTATCGGCCGACACACAGCATACGGTCTGAGAAGTGTAGTCTACTTTTCAAAATGGCCATATATGTATGGGCAGGCACTGTTCCATGTAAATGACTGTCTATATTGCATATACACACTTCTGTAGACATTTTCACTTTGAGAGCATATTACACTGATGGCAATCTTGAAGAAAATGGTTATCAGAGTTATCAGGTCCAGCAATCTCAAACTCATGAAAACAACATCAAACCAATTGTTTATTAAACATTATTAGAAATGGTGGCCTTTTATTGACTTATATATTTGGCAATTCTTATTGATATCACACATTTATAAGGGCAACCATAGTACAATTTTTTTATATTGATTGCCTTTGTGTGTATCAGTACTAACCAAAAAATATATGAACTGTGGGGTAAATTTCTGAAATATCATAAAGACTAAATACAGACACATGATGGACTTGTATGAACTTGTACATGTTTGTAGCTGGGCATTTTAGCTTTATTGTTGTACTACTCATAAGCCGAGGGGCCTCAACATGTAAAATCAAGATTTGTGTTTGTTCAACATTGTAACCATATTACTACCCTCATGTTAACCACCATCCAAATTACATCTTTCATTTACATATACCATAGGGGAAATATTACACTTTTTGGAGAAATAAATTATGAAATGAGTTATTGATTTCCACAACAATTTTAAAATGAACAACCAAACATGCTTACAAAAATACACACATTTTATTACAATACAATTTACATACCATCTGAATTTACAGTGTAAAAATCATTAGGGTGTATGAGAAAACTATAGACCACAAGATCATTATCTTTATTGTTAAATGTTTTCGATGCCATTTGTTTTTCAGCACAATTTTATCTGAAACAATGTCATTTACCAATTAAAATGCTGTGTCAGAAATTTCTGATTATTGACAATGTAATTTTTTGCAAACTCATTTTGCTCACTATAAAGCACTGGAATACATGTATATACATGTAACTCTTTGATTTTGCCCAAAAAAGTATTGTTTCTCGTCATTGCATGTGTCAGTTTAAAACACTAGGCACAGTTTTCTGCAATTTTGCATGTCAGTAAAGTGCACTATATACAGTAGAATGAATAATATTTGTTTGAGGTTTTGTTAATCCAAATCAACCATCACTGCATGTAATCAATAGCATTATTCAATAACTGTTAAAAGTTGTACATATATTTTGTTGTGGTAGTAAATCCTAATACAACAGTTTTGACAAGAAGCAAAACTTTTGTTGGGGTTTTGAGAAAGGAGTCAAATTACAGCTATTATTTGCATGATTTATTTTAATATGAGTGAAATTAAAGTCTGACTTTATTTCTTTCAAGTTAAAAACAAGTCTTTTTCAAATGCAGTCATATTACTATTTGAACATTGATTGTGATATTACACAAAGTACATGTCTTTTGAGAAGGAGTGTTTATTGTTGTCACAAGTACTTGGTCACATCATAATCAAGAAAGCATTTCTTGTTTGCATTTGTAGTGCATAAGAACATGCGTAGTTTGCTACAAACTATTGTTTCTGAGAGGTCCAGGTTAAAACAAGCATTAGAACAAGATATACAACCTACAAGTCATAATGTTGAGATATATCAGTTACAAACTCAGCTACAACGGGTGAGTATACAGTGTGTTACATATATCTGGAATCTATGCAGAATATCTCAGTCACTAACAATTCTTGAGAAAGTATCTATAATCTGATCAGGATAAATCAATCACTGAGAATCTTGAAAGAATGTAAAATTTCTCAATTGGTGAGACTCTTGAGAAAGTATCTAGAATCTGATCTGAGTCAGCAACTATCTTGAGAGAAAGTTTTTAGAATCTAATCAGTTTATCTTTAGTCAAGCCTAGTCTAAATATTACAAAATTCTGTCATGTTTTGTGTGCTATGTTTCAGGCTTATGCACAGAATACAGATTTAAAAGAACGACTTGGTCGGATATTCAGAGAAGCTGATCTGACAGCAACACCAATGCATCCCATTGCTACTCAAGAGGTAAGCATCATATCATTGCAAAAACAAACATGTATACATGTATGTTTCTCAACAATACATGTGTACATCTGATATAACTTAATAATATCATCATATACATGTATACCTAATATCACTCATTGTATATTTCAATCTTGGGCCCAATATTTTTACCTGAATCCCTTGACAATGACTATGAATGATGTATGGTTTTTCAGAGTACTCCAAGTCCTGCACTAGTACGTGATGTTTCCAATGACAGTAAGTTGTCAGTATCAGATATCAGTGAATTCTTTGATGCAGAGGAATATTTTATACTAAGTTCATCATCATCTGAAGCTGCAGTAAGTCTTGTTTTGCTTCTCACAAAGTATAAATATTGAGATAAATAGAAAGTGTGAACAAAATAATTGTTGTTTAAAATTATATTCAATGTTATTTAGTTTCCATTTGAATGAAGTCTGAAAACAGGGACTTATGATGGACCTCATCATCTCAGGCTGTGTTTGGATAGATTTGGATTAAAACTTGATACATGTCATTTTATTTTTCGGATCAAGGTCAAAATGAATAACTCGTGGCAATTTTGTTAACGAATGCAGTTACAGATCTAAATATCAAACTTCTCACATACATTAGACATTATATCAGAAATTTCAACATGCATTTGGTCTTTATTTGATTTAAAATGACCAAATGTCATTTTAAGGCCAAAAATGCATCAAAATCACTCAATATTTACTATTGTCATGCATGAACAGATGCATGCACATCATTTTATTTTTCGAATCGAGTTCAAAATGGACAACTGGTGGCCATTTTGTTCAAAAAATGCAGTTTCACATCTGTATATCCGACATGCCATGCGATCAAGTTCAAACTTCACACATACATCACTCATCATATCGAACAAGCACACATGCATTTTTGTTACCATCAAATCCAAAATGGCTGACTGACGGCCGTGTTGTTTAAATGAAGGTACCAGGTACCCTAGACAACTGTTGTAACTTTATGAATAACAAATTAGGAATATTATGATAGAAGTTGCTGTATGACTTTCAGTGGGTATGCAGACTTATTTTTTTTGTCTTTAGCCATCAGATGAGGATATTGATTCTAGCTTTCTCAGTGATGAAGAATTTTCTGAAGAAACTGGAGATCTGCAATCAATGTGTCCCAGCAGTGGTGAGTTATACAAAACAGTTTTTATGAGAAGAAATTTATTTAGTATTTATTAGTCACTGTTCAAACGCTGTTCGAAAACGGAGACTTATGGATTGACCTCTGTGTGACCTATATCTTAGACATGCCTGGACTGATTACGTTTAAACTTTACACATACACCATACATAATATTATACATAATTTATGCATATCAATTTGTTTCGCAATCTGATTCAAGATGGCTGAATGGCAGTCATTTTTGTGTTGAGAAATCATCAAAGCATTCCCGGTATTCCAAAACCAAATCTAGGCTGTTTACAGATGGATTTTGCTCCAACTTGGTACATACATTGGACAGTATGTGACCTTGATGCACATCATTTTGTTTTTCAGATCAGATTCGAAATGACCGACTGGTGGTCATTTTCTTTTATTTAATGCTGATCCAGAGCAATATCTCTCAATATGGACAAGTACTTATTTGACAATCAGATACAAGATGACTGAATGTCAATCATTTTAATGTTAAAAATTCATCATAATAAAGCATCAGCTTCTGGATCCATGTTTGTATTCAGACTATATTACTATAAACAAACAAACATGCATGGCTTGTTTCGTTTGACTTAAGACAAACATTAATATAATATGATATGTATTTACATATGATTTCAATTCCAATATTGAGTTGCTGCAACAGTGTAATAAAGATGCTGCTCACTCCATAATATGCAAAAAAGTAATGTAATGGTTTCTGTATTTTCAGTTGTTGAGAATGATATTCAACCAAGTTATTCAAAGACTGGCAGAAGAAGTAAATTACCAGTACCAAAAGCAGATGTTGGAGATTTTAGTATGTGGAATTTATTGAAGAAAAATATTGGTAAAGATTTATCCAAAGTATCTATGCCAGTTACACTCAATGAACCGATTGGTGTGTTACAAGTAAGTAAGCTACTGTTAGTAATGATTTATCCAAAGTATCTATGCCAGTCAGGCTCAATGAATCGATTGGTGTTACAAGTATGTAAGTTACTATTAGTAATGATTTATCCAAAGTATCTATGCCAGTTACACTCAATGAACTGATTAGTATGTTACAAGTAAAGTAAGTTACTGTTAGTAATGATTTATCCAAAGTATCTATGCCAGTCAGGCTCAAGGAATCGATTGGTGTTACAAGTAAGTAAGTTACTGTTAGTAATGATTTATCCAAAGTATCTATGCCAGTCAGGCTCAATGAATCGATTGGTGTTACAAGTAAGTAAGTTACTGTTAGTAATAATTTATCCAAAGTATCTATGCCAGTTACACTCAATGAATCGATTGGTGTGTTACAAGTAAGTAAGTTACTGTTAGTAATGATTTATCCAAAGTATCTATGCCAGTCAGGCTCAATGAATCGATTGGTGTTACAAGTAAGTAAGTTACTGTTAGTAATAATTTATCCAAAGTATCTATGCCAGTTACACTCAATGAATCGATTGGTGTATTACAAGTAAGTAAGTTACTGTTAGTAATGATTTATCCAAAGTATCTATGGCAGTTACACTCAATGAATCGATTGGTGTGTTACAAGTAAGTCAGTTACTGTTAGTGATAATTTATCCAAAGTATCTATGCCAGTCAGGCTCAATGAATCGATTGGTGTTACAAGTAAGTAAGTTACTGTTAGTAATGATTTATCCAAAGTATCTATGCCAGTCAGGCTCAATGAATCGATTGGTGTTACAAGTAAGTAAGTTACTGTTAGTAATGATTTATCCAAAGTATCTATGCCAGTTACACTCAATGAATCGATTGGTGTGTTACAAGTAAGTAAGTTACTGTTAGTAATTTTTTATCCACAGTATCTATGCCAGTCAGGCTCAATGAATCGATTGGTGTTACAAGTAAGTAAGTTACTGTTAGTAATGATTTATCCAAAGTATCTATGCCAGTCAGGCTCAATGAATCGATTGGTGTGTTACAAGTAAGTAAGTTACTGTTAGTAATAATTTATCCAAAGTATCTATGCCAGTTACACTCAATGAATCGATTGGTGTGTTACAAGTAAGTAAGTTACTGTTAGTAATAATTTATCCAAAGTATCTATGCCAGTTACACTCAATGAATCGATTGGTGTGTTACAAGTAAGTAAGTTACTGTTAGTAATGATTTATCCAAAGTATCTATGCCAGTCAGGCTCAATGAATCGATTGGTGTTACAAGTAAGTAAGTTACTGTTAGTAATAATTTATCCAAAGTATCTATGCCAGTTACACTCAATGAACTGATTAGTATGTTACAAGTAAGTAAGTTACTGTTAGTAATGATTTATCTAAAGTATCAATGCCAGTTACACTCAATGAATCGATTGGTGTAACAAGTAAGTAAGTTACTGTTAGTAATGATTTATCTAAAGTATCTATGCCAGTTACACTCAATGAATCGATTGGTGTTACAAGTAAGTAAGTTACTGTTAGTAATGATTTATCCAAAGTATCTATGCCAGTTGCACTCAATGAATCGATTGGTGTGTTACAAGTAAGTAAGTTACTGTTAGTAATGATTTATCCAAAGTATCTATGCCAGTTACACTTAATGAACCGATTGGTGTGTTACAAGTATTAAAGTAAGTTACTGTTAGTAATGATTTATCCAAAGTATCTATGCCAGTTACACTCAATGAACCGATTGGTGTGTTACAGGTTAGTTAGGTAAATATTTATCTAAACCTTTTTGACTCCCGTGTGCGAAGCACAAAAAGGGAGTCTTTGCAGTTAGTGTGTCTGTCTGTGTGTCTGTGTCTGTGTGTGTGTCTGTTCCACTGATATCTCAAGAACCATGCATTGATTTTTGATGAAACTTGGTGCATAGATGCTCTGGGCCAATGCACAGATTTAATTAGGTTTTGGTGAAAACCATGCATATTAATTACCTAATTTGCATGATAATTAGCTGATATTTAGCTGTTCCATGATTGTTCCACTGATATCTAAAGAACCACTCATTGGATTTTGATGAAACTTGGCACATAGATGCTCTGAACTAATGCGCAGATTTTATTAGTTTTCGGTAAAAATCTGTACTAATCATCACATTTCAATAACACTTGGTACATAGATATCATAGGACACTGCACAGACCTGATAGTTTTTAGTGTAATATCAGTACATATTAATTACCTAATTTGCATAATTAATTTTCTGCTTTTGATATTTCATGTAGTAATCATCGCATTTCAATAAAACTTGGTACATAGATGTCATAGGACACTGCACAGACCTGATAGTTTTTAGTGTAATATCAGTACATATTAATTATCTAATTTGCATAATTAATTAATTTCCAGCTTTTGATATTTCAAGTACTACTAGTAGTAATCATCACATTTCAAATAGATGTTATATGACAATGCACAGACCTGATACTTTTTAGGGTAATATCAGTACATATTAATTACCTAATTTGCATAATTAATTAATTTTCAGCTTTTGATATTTTAAGTAGTAATCATCACATTTCAATAAAACTTGGTACATAGATGTCATATGACAATGCACAGACCTGATAGTTTTTAGGGCAATATCAGTACATATTAATTACCTAATTTGCATAATTAAATAATTTTCAGCTTTTGATATTTCAAGTAGTAATTATCACATTTCAATGAAACTTGGTACATAGTTACTTAAGGACTGTGCAGAGACCTGATTAGTTTTGGGGTAAATATTTGTGCATACTAATCACCTTATTAGCATAATTAGTTAATTTTCAGCTTTTCGCACGATAACTCAAGTACTGATAATCATATTTCAATGAGACTTGCTACATAGATCCTCTAGGACTATGCAGAGACCTGATTAGTTTTAGGGTAAATAATTGTGGATATTAATTACCTAATTCGCATAATTAGTAAATTTTTTCCATGAATGTTCCACTGATATATAAAGAACTACTATTTGGATTTTAATGAAACTTTTATAGAGTATTCATCATCACATTTCAATGAACCTAGGACTATGCAGAGACCCAATTAGTTTTTGATAAATATTTATGCTTATTAATCACCTAATTAAAATAATTAATTAACACTGATATCTCAATTATTGATCATCACATTTGAATAAAATTTGGTACATAAATGCTCTAGAACAATAGACAGGCCAAATTAATTTTGGGTTGAAATTTGTTCATATTAATTCTCTAATAATGATTCATAGTTTTTTTGTTCTAATCACATTTCAATGAAACTTGGTACATGGATATTACATTACGCAGGCCTTATTAGTTTTACACTCAAATCTGTTCATATCAGTTACCTGATTTACATAATTGGTTTTCAGCTATTCCTTCAATATCTCAAGTACAAGTAATTTTTAATGTGTCTTCAATACTCTAAGCACACAGGAGTTCTTTCTAAGCTTTTTTTGATTTTTTCTTTATTTTCAGCGTTTATGTGAAGAACTTGAGTACAGCGAGTTGTTAGATAAAGCATCGCAAACTGATGACATTTATAGGCGTATGGTATTAGTGGCAGCATTTGCAGTGTCTGGTTATGCATCATCACAACATAGAGCCGGTCAAAAACCATTCAATCCAATGTTAGGAGAAACATATGAATGCATAAGAGATGATAAAGGATTTAAATTTGTCAGTGAACAGGTGAGTGTGTTATGTGTTCTCACATGATGAAGTAAATAATTACCGTACTCGACTGCGTTAACGCCCAGGGTCTTCAACTCAGAAAATCATGATTTTTTTTTGGGGGGGGGGGGCTTACCCAAGCACCTTCCTCGGAAAACAATTTTATTTCACCATATGACAGATTGAGGGGATATTACGTCTTTGAGGCAAAATTAAATTACAAAATTAGTTGTGTCGTCATTGACTTTTACAATGAAGAAACAGAAATTGGCACAAAAAATATGCACATTTTATTACAATATTAATTACGTACCGCCCGAATTTACGAGATTAAAAATATTAGTCTGTTGGAACACAATCAAAGTCAAAATCTCTGTCATTATCTCTATTGACGAATGTGTTGGATCGTACGCAAACTCTCAATGAAAAGCACTTCCCGCCATGATGTATTTGCATGGTTTGACGATTACCAATATTGGTTAAGCAATGATCAAAGACCAAGTTTTAAATTAGTGGCATTTTGAAGGGGAGAGTGTTTTGCCGAATGTGACCCTGAATATAAAAATTGTGCAATAGTGGGGGTGGACGCTGACGTGGTCGAGTACGGTACATGGCTGAGTTTTTAAGTATAATTCAGTAATATTCATTCATTTACAGGTATCCCACCATCCACCAATTTCTGCATGTCATTGTGAAAGTGATAGTTTTACTTTTTGGCAAGATATTAGAATTAAAACCAAATTTTGGGGGAAGTCAATGGAATTTCTACCGATTGGTACAGTTAATGTCATTATACCCAGGTGAGTGTGAATGTAAATCTCCACTTTCTGGTTCATGGTTGCACCATCTACATATTATGAAAATAGTGTAGTTGCTGATTAGTCAAACCTGAGCATAATTTACATACCGTATTTATCTGGGTAAGCGCCCAGGATCATGAACATGGAAAATTGACAAAAAATTGGGGTTGTCCTATGCCTGGACATCCCCAGCAAAAAAAAACAACAAAAATTGACAACACGCAGATTGAACTGCAGCAGGGAATAGAATAGCAAATGAAAACATGCATTGGAAATAAATGAACAATATACAACATTAGAAGTACATGTATAACAAAAATAATATATTGCTTATAATATGACAAATAACCAGAAAAAAAAAAAATAGGCAGTGAGGAATCATTTGAATTAGGAATTCCCCGCTGACAAACACGCCCAGTACGCATGAACTCAAAATTAACTAAAATGTCAGGGGTTAAACTGCGTAAAATTATTTCTGGTTTTGACAAATACCGCATCAACAGTCATACAAGATCAATAATAATTTACAAATTTACACAGTAAAAATTATGCAAGTTCATAGTTGTTTGAAAAAAACTTCTCAGATTTATATTTGTACGCCATCTTCGTCAAAGTCAAAACCCTCAAAGTTCAAGTCTGCGTTGCTGTCGCCATCGCACAAAATTCCTATGTCCTGAAGTTTGTCGATGTCATTGCTCCCAATTTAAACACTTTTAATCCACTGATTTTGCTGTCTGTCAGCTTGGCTTTGTTAATTCATGTCTACTCACAATAAAAAGATAAGAAAAATTGGGTCGCAGCAAACGACTCTACTACAATGGCACACAATATTTTTGGTTAGTCTGTCAATCATCTTTGACCTTTAAGCATCTGCTTTACTGATTGGCTTAGTGTTTCATCATAGAGGTCAAGTCAACATTGCTTTCTTATCAGACTAGGTGCTCATCAATCGTGGTGAAAGTTATCATTCATTAACAAGTTCCGACTGTTGGAATGTCTCACTATATTGATATAGAGGTGGGCATGAAATAGGAAGAATTTTTTTTCCCCAACGACAAAAGAATAATTTTCATGACAGAAATGCAATACTGTTATCAAAGAGGGTAAAAAGTTGACAGTTTTCGGCGTGACATTGCAAAATTGCTGGTCCCAGTTATGGATTCACGAGCTGCTACCAAATTTGTTATAAAGCCAAAACAACGTGATTTCAACCACGCTCCCCGGGTTCGAGTTGCTACAATATTGCAACATTATATTGGTTTCATTGTTGATGACGCTAAAGCCAAACAAGTGAGACACTTGCTTCGCTGCTCTCCATATACTGTAAGATTTGCTTGAATCGTTTCTAAGGAAACACAAACCAAACAGCCCTTTTCAGGGCCATGACATATTTCAAAATGAGAACTACCATTTCTGCTTTGAAATACATTTTTGTAGACTTGCTAAATGTTATGACTTCTTGCAGTCTGTTGTGATTCTGATAAAAAGTCTTGAAAAATAAATGTCTATTGCGTAAAATGAGGGGTGAATGCAAATTAGCTGGTAATAGGAAATTTTGAGATCTGCCTTCAGGGCAGTGCGTTCACCGCTGTTCACGTAATTCACATTTATTTGTTATCAAACTTATAACAGACTGCAAGGAAGTCAACTGTTCATACAACAAACAAGTTATTTTTTTAATTATAAGTGTAGAAAAAGACCCCCTGGGCATATGTCTGGACATGATCTCAATTTCTTCATTTATCAAAATTGGGGGTAGGCGTTTGCCCTGGGCATGGGCTTTTACCAAGATAAATATAGTAATATGCAAATGGCGTAGTTCCCGATTGGGTAAACCTGTATAAATTATCTGCATATTATGCAAATAGTGTAATTCCTAATTAGTTAAATATTTCGAATAGTAGGGCTCTGGTTCAATCTATTTTTTATCATCACTCAACTATTCTGCTGTGTTGCTTCTATTTTGTTCCATTTTTTAATTTCAGAAAAATAAAAAAAACATCCAATCATGACGAATGCAGATACCCCAATAAAAATAATATTGTTGCTCATTACATATGAACATATTTGTTTTCAGGTATAATGATCATTACCGATGGAATAAAGTTACTACATGTGTTCACAATATATTGAGTGGACAACGTTGGGTTGATCAATTTGGTGAAATGATTATACACAATGGTCCAATTACATGTAAATTAACATTTGCAAAGGTAGGTATTGAGGTTATCATCTGATATTACTTGTTTGTACAGCTGCATGGTTGATACAAGTATTATCATGGGCTAATATTATTCATGAACTTGTCATGATCAGGTTGACGATTTTAAAAAATTACACAAACAAATTACAAAATTAAAATTATACAGAAATCACAATTCTTCATGTGGAATTGCTTGTTTGCTGATGTCAGATAAGTACAGTACAGATGTTGCAAAAGTTTTGGCCTTTTTTTGCTCCAGCATTGCTTTATGTTTGGGAAAATGAAAAGCAGCTTTGCTAAAATGTTGTATTGCATTTGCCCCACATCACCTTAAAATAAGCTTTGACATGTTTCTCCAAGTACAAGTAAATTATTTAAAACTGAAATGAATTATATATCATAAACAACAAAACTAGTACAGTATTTAATTCACCAAACATCTTGGCATTCATTGACCAAGCTGATTGAAATCGACTGGAGTGTTCCTAGTTTATTCCCGACCATACAAGCCTCATTGTATTGCTCATGTTCACATTGATTCATATCTATATCTTTTCAAAATTAGGATGATAAAAAGGAAGTCCCATTATAAAATTCCAACTTCTCCTTTTTTTAGCTGTTTTAATTATATACACACAATATAACCTCTTGACCTTGTCGAAATGTATTTTCAGCAATATTCTGACGTAGATTTTTACCTAATGTGGAACAGAATATTAAATTTTCAGCACAATGACTTGAATGCAAAAGTAAAAAATATAACTATGTCTTGCTTGCAAAGTAAATTGATGCCTGGGTTTCCGAATTGTACTGTTGATGTACTGGTATACACTTTAGCGGAGAGTGTAGAGTGAAATAAAAAATCCAACACAACAACCCTGTATGTTATTTGTGTACGTGAGTTATGACAGTATGTACATGTACAGTTCAAATTGATCTGTATTATTTTTGATGTTTTAAAGTTTTGCAATGTCATATCCAATCAGCTGAGTTTCAGCAAATGCTGTAACAACAAGTATTTTATGCATATCAATGTATACTTGCACTTTCAAAACAGTCGGACACATGGTGACAGTTTTCTTTTCAAGTGAAATTTATTCGATCAGGTTTATGCTGAATATGTTAAATAAAGATAATTTTGTAATTGCCAGTAGTGAAGTTGAACTGTAAAAATTAAAGCGAAGAGCCAAGTTGCCAAAATTATATTAATGCTGACCACTTATCTTGTACTTTACTGAGGTCTACATCATAAGGGACGACGTCAAAAGATCGATGTCGGATAAATAACTTAATTCCTTTAGTTTTTTTCCAAACCCCCCTACCCCCCACTGCAACTTAATTGATAAATATTGGTCATGGCGTCAGACTGCATTCACCATTAAATACAAATTGATAAGCAGTTGGTTGTCGGGTGGGTGTAAAAGGATTTTACAAATGCACCTCATTTGACGCACAGATTTACACTCGAACCAAACCATTTTTCTGTTTGTTTTATTTCCCTTTTCGGTTATTTCTGTCCATGATTGAATAGAAAATAAAACGAACTACAAATACTCCAAGATTTTTTTGACTTTATTAAAAAATAAAATCGTTTTTGTAGCATGGAAACTTTTTGAGGTCTATTTTTTTATCAGACATTGATCTTTTGACGTCGTCCCTAACACTGTTACCTTTTACAAAGTTTATGTCTTCTGTCTAATTTTTCTGATCACTATGCCCCAAACAATGTCGTAGTAAAACTTAAAGGAAGTGAATACAATCATCCAAATTACGTAACAAGGGGATCACTGTTTAAGTTATGTCCTCAAACGATACCATGTAGAGCAGTATATCAAACAGTACAGAATCAAATTTATAATGCTGAATAAAACACTTCAAACATCACCATTAAAACACCATTTCGATCACAAAACATTCAGCAATGATGATGTAGTGAAGCTGACCCAACACTGAAGCGACATTGTAGCAAGGCCAGATGTTCACGCGAACCTGATGCGAAGCTGAAGTAAAATAAGCCAAAGCCTATGCAACAGCTGTACTGTAGAGGTCCTACCGCAATCTGTGATAAGATGAAGCCCATGTCTAGTAAGCATGTGAACACATAAAAACAGTTTCAAGGCCCCAGCATTTGTGTCGTAATGACTTACATTTTCACTGGTGCTACAGGATATTCTACTTTTATTAGCTCCGCAGACGACTTTGTTGAGCAGAGCTTATCATATGATTGTTTGTTCGTCAGTGAAAACTACAATTCTTATTGCTTTGTTATTTGGTGTATATGTACCTTGGGCAGACTTCTCTTAGATTTATTCATTTCATTTGATATCTCTAATTCTCAAATGTTTAGTCCCGTCTTCCGTGTGTCTGTGTGTGCATACGTCCAGACCTGTATCTTAGAAATGCCTGGACCAATCACAATCAAACTTCACTCATACATGACATTATACATATGCACATCAATTTGTTTCACGAGTGATTCAAGATGGCCGAATGGCGGCCATTTTTGTGCTAAAAAAATCAAGCATTTCTCGGCTGTTTACAGATGGATTTTGTTCAAACTCAGGTATATACATTAGACATTATAGGACCTTGATGCACATCATTTTGTTTTTCAGATAAGATTCAAAATGGCCAACTGGCGGCCATTTTGTTTGAATGAATGTGGTTCTAGTGCCATATCTGCTTTGACTGATTATGTTCAAATTTTAAATATTCATTATATATCATGTCATAGATATACAGATCTATTGGTTTGACGATCCTATTAAAAATGGCCGAATGGTGGCCATTTTTGTGCTAAAAAATCCTCAAATATAAAGCATTTCTGGCATTTATGAATAGATTTTTTTCAAACTTGGTACATACATTTGACATTACGGGTTCCTGATGCACACCATTATATTTTTCAGATCGAATTCAGAATGGCTGACTAGCGGCCATTTTATTTTAATGAACGGGCTTCTAGATCTATATCTATGACATGCTTTGACTGATTATGTTCAAATTTTATATATTCATTATTCAAAATGGCTGACTTTGTTGCATTTTAATCCAACATAATGGAACTGTATTAAAAATTAATTCAACTATATTAAAAGTTAATCCAGTGCGAATACATGTCTGTATAATTGTGTGTGACTGTCCATATATGGGTTTTTGATGCATAGATGCTCTTGGCTCATGTGCAGATTTGATTACGTTTTGGTTGAAACCATGCGTATTAGTTACCTAATTTGCATGATAATTATCTGTTTCAGGACTGTTATCTAAAGAGATTCTTTTTGGATTAGCTGAAACTTGGTACATAGATGCCATTGGACAATGTACACACCTAATAAGTTTTGGGTTATATCCATGCATATTAATTACCTCATTTGCATAATAAAAATTGTTGGCATTTCCACTGGTGCTTCAAGTACAATACATAGAAAATACATAGACCTGTTTAGTTATGGTTAAATCTGTGCATATTAATTACATAAGTTTGCTTTTCTTTTGATATCTCTGGTTCTAATCACATTTCAAAGAAAATTGGTACATTGATGGTCTGTGACATTGTGCTGACCTGATTAGTTTTACATTTAAATCTGTTGATATTAATTACCTGATTTGCATAATAATTATTCAGTTTTCAGCTTTTCTCAAGTACTTCTTAATTCAATGAATCTTGATACATAATTATTCCAAGTCAATGCTATGATCTAATTAGTAGTGGGTTTATATACATCCGGAATAATTTGATATATTTTAATGAGTTAATCATCACATTATAATGAAACTTGCCATTGAAATATACAGAGGGCGTGATTAGCTGGTGTACAACGTTTTGTGATCGCTCCTGATAAAACTTGCTGAATTTTAGTTATTTGACTATGCAAGCAACAACGAGATGTCTTACTAACTTTAAGTGAGTTTCCTTTGTGTTCATCTTGTTTATAAATGATTATGGCTGGACAAGAAAAAACGCCCGAGGCCAAATTCTACTGACTCGGACATGACGGAAGAAGCCACTAACAATGAGGATGATGTCAAAGCAATGTTGAAGTAGTTGCGTGACGGTCAGAGTGCAATTCAACGAATGATCGACAGTAAGATAGATTGCTTGAGAACAGATTTAACTAAAACCATAGCAAGTAAAATGAAGAAGCTTTCTGATTCATTTGCACTGGAAATTGGTCGTTTAGACGCAAAGTTATTAGACATGGAAAGCCAGGTACAACAGGTGGCTAGTGGGATGTTAGATGTCGACCCTTTGGATAACCCCGACATTACATTAATTGTGTCTGGTCTTAAGCAAAATGTTGGCGATGACGTTGCAGATAACAGTTATTAAAGCAGTCCGATTACAATCTCGACAACCAGGTGTCGGGTTAATAAAATTTGCATGCAAGGATCTAGAACAAAAGAAGGAGCAAAACATCGTTTGAAAGACAGTGCAAATTTTCAACAGGTGTTTCTTCAGTCTAGTAAAGCACATACGGATAGGTTACTGAAGCTTAATGCTCGTACCCAACTTAACGAATTGCCAAATGGTAGCGATTTTCGCATCACCGGTAGTGGTAGAATTGTGCGTAAGACCTACAACCAGCGTGGAAATCTGAGAGAAGAGAACCAAGGTCGCCTGGAGACTATGCACGGTAATACAGAATAGGATTCAACTCAGCTCAGTGGACTGAAAATTGCACATATTAACGTTTGTGACTGGACACAATGGAACTGTAATCTCTGTGAAAGAATACTAAGAGGTTTAAATGCCAATATCATTAGTATTAACGAATCCCATTTACCTCGCGATGACGTAATTAGTAATGATAATTACAATTGGATTGGACACAATAGAAATCTAGTTCATGCTGACACAAACCGGACATTTGGCGGGGTTGATCTATTTGTTAAGTGCTCACAATATAATGAGTATCTGATATCAATAATTGACAAGGGCCACAAAGACATACTCGGAGTTCGGTTTGAGAATAAATTTACTGGGTTCACTTTCCTAGTTTGTTATTCGCCACCTGAAAATTCGCCTTGGGGAAGAAATGCAATTGCATTCTTTAGTCACTTATTCAGTCAGCTTTATATGACAGATGATGTCGATACAATTATTATATGTGGTGATCTCAATGCTCGTTTGGGAAATTCGAATGATAATATTGATGTAATGGATAACATTAGGAATTGACATGTGATTGATACTAAAATTAATCAACATGTCACAGTTTTTGTGAGTTCATGCAGGAATCTAAGCTATGTATTTTAAATGATCGTTTTGATAGACACCAAAATAATTTTACTTTTATTTCTAGTAGGGGGAGATCAGTAGTTGATTACGTGTGCGTTCCCCAAGACCATTTAAGTTATTGTAATAATTTTAATGTTATAACTATGTCGTCTATGGTTGAGAAATACAATTTATATGATGCACACACTGATAGAAGTAAACTCCCTGACCACTCACTTTAAATTTTTGATTTTCTTGATATAGACCACTGGGTTCAATAATAGAACAAAGTTTGTCAAATGATATTAATATCGGTGGAACCGGCACAGTGCGACTGTTAGAAAGTATTGTCTCAACCAGACTTCTATTAATTTCCTAGAATCAGAAGTAGCTAGGGAAGCCATATTACATTTAACTTCTAAGATTGAAATTTGTAGGGAAATGCAACAAGAAATTGATGAGATTTATGATGATTTATGTAAATGTATATTAAATGAAATGAATTCGACCATTCCAAATTATAACTGCTCCAGTGGGGCAAGGAAAAGATTCCATCATCATAAGCCTATTGGAACGACTAGCTATATAGTATGTGGCGTGATATGAGAGAACGAGAATGCTCTTACACTCGATTTGTTGGTTCTAAGAATATTAGAACGCTATTACGTAATGATTTCAAAGCAGCAAGACGGGCATTTGATAAAAAACTTTGGTGTTACAATATGATAGTAATAATGAATTAAATAAGAATTTCTCTACTGTAGAAATTGAGGCAGTGGTAGCAAAAGCAAAGTCAGGGAAGGCAGTTGGAGTAGATAGAATCGTGTATGAAGTGCTTAAGAATGACAGTTCTGTTGCTATTTTGACATATCTTTTTGAACTTTGCTTTGACAGTGTAAAAGTTCCATGCATCTGGAACAAAGCAATAATTTGTCCAATTCTGATGGTGAGGTCGAGTGAAGCTCACGTACCAATGAATTATAGGGGTATAAGCATACACTTTATCAAAACTTTACAGAATCACGTTTTTAGAAAATAATAATATTTTAGTAGATGAGAAAAATGGTTTCAAAAAGGATAGAAATTGCGAAGATCATATTCATATTTTGACATCTATTATCAGGAATAGAATATCCCATGATTTATCAACTTTTGCCGCTTTCATTGATTTACGAAAAGCGTTTGACAGTGTTGATAGAGACGAATTGCTATACAAATTACTTATTAACGAAATTAACGGTAAAATGTACAAGTCTATACAAGCTATATCTTGTGTAAAACTGAAGACGTACGTCTGAATTTTAATAAACTACACGATTGTATTGTTGATATATTATTTCAAGCTCTCTTTCTTAACCTTTATTTGTAAATGTAATCATTATTATATAAGCTGACTTATAAGTCCCCTGGGCTAGGCAATTCTTTGAGCTGCAGGTCACTATAATAAATTACTTATTACTTACTTACTTAATTATACAAAGACCTAATTAGTTTGGTGCTGGTAGAGGTGCTCTGGAATAAATTAGACCGAAAACCACAGAATCTAAAATCAAATGTATTTTCTGTAAATATTATAAACTTTAATAATGTGGATCACAATGTTTTCATGTTGTACATCTCAAATACCAGACAAATATTAGTTGCCAAGCTTCTTGTTTGGAAGGCTAATTTATTTTTAATATGTCTCTAATACTTCCAGCCAGCACACAGTAATTTTTTCCAAGTTTTCTTCAATCTGTGATTATTAGACATAATACAAAAACAAAAGTTTCATTTTATTAACATTAAATTAATAACTGGAAAGATATTATACTGACCGTAACCAATTCATAAATAGTGTAGTGTGAATAGTGGGACTATATCACTAAGCAGTAGATCATGTGCTATCCTGTGATCAATATTCTTACCAGACATGGGATTCCCTTATAGTTTTATGTTTGTCACTGTTTTTTAATTCTCATTCAGACAAATACTAGAAAGGTGTCAAATCTATTTATAAAATTTGTTCTTTATGGCAAATACAAAAAATACATACAAGAATTAATGTTGACAGCAATCCATCCTTGTATATTATTCAGGCTAGTTACTGGAGTAGTAAACGATATGAAGTGTATGGCGGAGTGTATAATGCTGATGGTAAAGTTGTACATCAGTTATTTGGTAAATGGACTGAAGGAATGTATTGTGGCATATCCGGGTCTGCCAAATGTATATGGAGACCAGGTAAGTCGCATGGGTTTCGATCTGGAACCAGGCCAGGGAAATAGGAGTGTATGGGCCAGGGTACCAGTGTTAGTATGTAGTAAATGTGACAATACAGAGAACCTGTGTGTAAATGGAATGAGTGTATTGGCCAGGGAACCAGTGTAGGTATGTAGTCTAGGTGACAATACACAGAACCAGTGTGTGAATGGAAGGAGTGTATGGGCCAGGGAACCAGTGTAAGTATGTAATAAATACGACAATACACAGAACCAGTGTGTAAATGGAAGGAGTGTATGGGCCAGGGAACCAGTGTAAGTATGTAGTAAATGTGACAATACACAGAACCAGTGTGTAAATGGAAGGAGTGTATGGGCCAGGGAACCAGTGTAAGTAAGTAGTAAATGTGACAATACACAGAACCAGTGTGTGAATGGAAGGAGTGTATGGGCCAGGGAACCAGTGTAAGTATGTAATAAATGTGACAATACACAGAACCAGTGTGTAAATGGAAGGAGTGTATGGGCCAGGGAACCAGGGTAAGTATGTAGTAAATGTGACAATACACAGAACCAGTGTGTAAATGGAATGAGTGTATTGGCCAGGGAACCAGTGTAGGTATGTAGTCTAGGTGACAATACACAGAACCAGTGTGTGAATGGAAGGAGTGTATGGGCCAGGGAACCAGTGTAAGTATGTAATAAATGTGACAATACAGAGAACCAGTGTGTAAATGGAAGGAGTGTATGGGCCAGGGAACCAGTGTAAGTATGTAATAAATGTGACAATACACAGAACCAGTGTGTAAATGGAAGGAGTGTATGGGCCAGGGAACCAGTGTAAGTATGTAGTAAATGTGACAATACACAGAACCAGTGTGTAAATGGAAGGAGTGTATGGGCCAGGGAACCAGTGTAAGTATGTAGTAAATGTGACAATACACAGAACCAGTGTGTGAATGGAAGGAGTGTATGGGCCAGGGAACCAGTGTAAGTATGTAATAAATGTGACAATACACAGAACCAGTGTGTAAATGGAAGGAGTGTATTGGCCAGGGAACCAGTGTAAGCATGTAATAAATGTGACAATACACAGAACCAGTGTGTAAATGGAAGGAGTGTATGGGCCAGGGAACCAGTGTAGGTATGTAGTCTAGGTGACAATACACAGAACCAGTGTGTAAATGGAAGGAGTGTATGGGCCAGGGAACCAGTGTAAGTATGTAGTAAATGTGACAATACACAGAACCAGTGTGTAAATGGAAGGAGTGTATGGGCCAGGGAACCAGTGTAAGTATGTAGTAAATGTGACAATACACAGAACCAGTGTGTGAATGGAAGGAGTGTATGGGCCAGGGAACCAGTGTAAGTATGTAATAAATGTGACAATACACAGAACCAGTGTGTAAATGGAAGGAGTGTATTGGCCAGGGAACCAGTGTAAGCATGTAATAAATGTGACAATACACAGAACCAGTGTGTAAATGGAAGGAGTGTATGGGCCAGGGAACCAGTGTAGGTATGTAGTCTAGGTGACAATACACAGAACCAGTGTGTAAATGGAAGGAGTGTATGGGCCAGGGAACCAGTGTAGGTATGTAGTAAATGTGACAATACACAGAACCAGTGTGTAAATGGAAGGAGTGTATGGGCCAGGGAACCAGTGTAGGTATGTAGTCTAGGTGACAATACACAGAACCAGTGTGTAAATGGAAGGAGTGTATGGGCCAGGGAACCAGTGTAGGTATGTAGTAAATGTGACAATACACAGAACCAGTGTGTAAATGGAAGGAGTGTATGGGCCAGGGAACCAGTGTAGGTATGTAGTCTAGGTGACAATACACAGAACCAGTGTGTAAATGGAAGGAGTGTATGGGCCAGGGAACCAGTGTAGGTATGTAGTAAATGTGACAATACACAGAACCAGTGTGTAAATGGAAGGAGTGTATGGGCCAGGGAACCAGTGTAGGTATGTAGTCTAGGTGACAATACACAGAACCAGTGTGTAAATGGAAGGAGTGTATGGGCCAGGGAACCAGTGTAAGTATGTAATAAATGTGACAATACACAGAACCAGTGTGTAAATGGAAGGAGTGTATGGGCCAGGGAACCAGTGTAGGTATGTAGTCTAGGTGACAATACACAGAACCAGTGTGTAAATGGAAGGAGTGTATGGGCCAGGGAACCAGTGTAAGTATGTAATAAATGTGACAATACACAGAACCAGTGTGTAAATGGAAGGAGTGTATGGGCCAGGGAACCAGTGTAGGTATGTAGTCTAGGTGACAATACACAGAACCAGTGTGTAAATGGAAGGAGTGTATGGGCCAGGGAACCAGTGTAGGTATGTAGTCTAGGTGACAATACATATAATCAGTGTTTAACATCTCCGCAACATATTTCACAGTATCATAGCATGTATATTTTTGTAGTAAATCTCTTCTATTTACTTTACATGTTTTTTTTTCATAACCTAGGAGCAATGCCAGAAGATTATGATCTATATTATGGGTTTTCCAGATTTGCTGTAGAACTCAATGATTTAGATCCAAATCAGAAACTTGTACTGCCGCCAACAGATTCTAGGTTCAGACCAGATCAAAGGTATGAATTATAATGATTAGAATTTGTTGTTTTTCGTTTAAAAATGGGAAAATATGGATATTGTTAATTAAGGAGAGTATTTTGTTGTTACCAGTATTCTAATTGAGTGCATTGACCTCAGACACTGCTTGCACATCTTGTGATACAATGATATTGACTCATCTCCTGTTTTAACACATTTGTAATATATTTCAAATCACATGAAAGATACATATGAATAATATATTGTAATCAATAATCTATTTTACATAGAATGCTAGAAGAAGGAAACATTGATGATGCTGAAAAAGAGAAATTAAGAATTGAAAATTCACAGCGCGAGAGAAAGAAGCAGAGAGATGAGAAGAAGCTATCTTATGAACCTCTCTTTTTTAAGTGAGTAAAGTTGACTTGTATCAGAGATGCACAGTTAATAGTGTGATACTATTCTATTAATTGATTACAGAACATGTACATGTAACTGTCACACTAGTTTGACATTAACATTATTGTCATTCTTGTAAGTTGCGTTACAGCATCTTAGTGACACAATCCTGTCACTGACATCTTGTCACACAATCCTGTCACTGACATCTTGTCACACAAACACATCACTGACATCTTGTCACACAAACACATCACTGACATCTTGTCACACAAACACATCACTGACATCTTGTCACACAAACACATCACTGACATCTTGTCACACAAACACATCACTGACATCTTGTCACACAAACACATCACTGACATCTTGTCACACAAACACATCACTGACACCTTGTCACACAAACACATCACTGACATTGTCACACAAACACATCACGTCACACAAACACATCATTGACATATTGTCACACAAACACATCACTGACATCTTGTCACACAAACACATCACTGACATCTTGTCACATAAACACATCACTGACATCTTGTCACACAAACACATCACTGACACCTTGTCACACAAACACATCACTGACACCTTGTCACACAAACACGTCACTGACATCTTGTCACACAAACACGTCACTGACATTTTGTCACACACACATCACTGACACCTTGTCACAGAAACACGTCACTGACATCTTGTCACACAAACACGTCACTGACATCTTGTCACACAAACACGTCACTGACATCTTGTCACACAAACACGTCACTGACATATTGTCACACAAACATGTCACTGACATCTTGTCACACAAACACATCACTGACATCTTGTCACACAAACACGTCACTGACATCTTGTCACACAAACACATCACTGACATCTTGTCACACAAACACATCAATGACACCTTGCCACACAAACACATCACTGACATTTTGTCACACAAACACATCAATGACATCTTGTCACACAAACACATCAATGACACCTTGCCACACAAACACATCACTGACATTTTGTCACACAAACACATCAATGACATCTTGTCACACAAATACATCAATGTAATTGACATCTTGTGATGCTGTATGTATACTACTACACATTGTCATACTTATATGTAACTTACAAATGTCAGTTGTGTCAAAACTGAAAATTCCTTCTCCCACTCTTCAAGATAAAACTATTGCTAAAACATTTGTTTTATGTCTGCAGGAAATCACTGGATGGTGACAAAGAATGCTGGGTCACAAATGGTCATTACTGGAAACTGCGAGAAAATCCTGGGTTTGCTAAGATGAAAGAAAAGTTTGTAAAGCTTTGGTGATAACGAATCCAATCCACTCATGGGCAGCAATCTTTGAATTCATGCTTCATAATGTTAGATGCCAATAGCCCCGTCTAAAATCAAGTTTGAGAAATTAGTGTAGCCATATGGGCAAGTTTATATCAGGTTGTCTGTTTAGTCTGATTAGGTATAGCTACATTATAGTTCCTGACTGGGTGTCTATATCCTGGCTGGTTCCTGACTGGGTGTCAATATCCTGGCTGGTTCCTGACTGGGTGTCTATATCCTGGCTGGTTCTTGACTGGGTGTCTATGTCCTGGCTGGTTCCTAACTGGGTGTCTATGTCCTGGCTGGTTCCTAGCTGGGTGTCTTTATCCTGGCTGGTTCCTGACTGGCTGTCTATATCCTGGCTGGTTCCTGACTGGGTGTCAATATCCTGGCTGGTTCCTAACTGGGTGTCTATGTCCTGGCTGGTTCCTAGCTGGGTGTCTTTATCCTGGCTGGTTCCTGACTGGCTGTCTATATCCTGGCTGGTTCCTATCTGGGTGTCTATATCCTGGCTGGTTCCTGACTGGCTGTCTATATCCTGGCTGGTTCCTGACTGGGTGTCTATATAGCATGGCTGGTTCCCATTAGGGTGTCTATATCCTGGCTGGTTCCTGACTGGGTGTCTATATCCTGGCTGGTTCCTAACTGGGTGTTAATATCCTGGCTGGTTCCTGACTGGGTGTCTATATCCTGGCTGGTTCCTAACTGGGTGTCTATTTCCTGGCTGGTTCCTGACTGGGTGTCTATATCCTGGCTGGTTCCTTACTGGGTGTCTATATCCTGGCTGGTTCCTTACTGGGTGTCTATATCCTGGCTGGTTACTGACTGGGTGTCTATATCCTGGCTGGTTCCTAACTGGGTGTGTATATCCTGGCTGGTTCCTGACTGGGTGTCTGTATCCTGGCTGGTTCCTGACTGGGTGTCTATATCCTGGCTGGTTCCTAACTGGGTGTCTATTTCCTGGCTGGTTCCTGACTGGGTGTCTATATCCTGGCTGGTTCCTTACTGGGTGTCTATATCCTGGCTGGTTCCTTACTGGGTGTCTATATCCTGGCTGGTTACTGACTGGGTGTCTATATCCTGGCTGGTTCCTAACTGGGTGTGTATATCCTGGCTGGTTCCTAACTGGGTGTCTATATCCTAGCTGGTTCCTAACTGGGTGTCTATATCCTGGCTGGTACCTAACTGGGTGTCTGTATCCTGGCTGCTTCCTGACTGGATGTCTGTATCCTGGCTGGTTCCTGACTGGGTGTCTATATCCTGGCTGGTTCCTAACTGGGTGTCTATATCCTGGCTGGTTTTTAACTGGGTGTCTATATCCTGGCTGGATCCTAACTGGGTGTCTATATAGCCTGCCTGGTTCAGACTAAGTGTATATATTCATTGGAGCTATGATAATGCAAGATGGTGACAGGTACTTTATAAGCTATTTCTATCAGCATTTTGAAGTTTGTAAAAATGTCATTTCTGTCATTTTCTCTTTGAATCGGTTGGTTTTTAGAATACAATGTCGTAGTCATCAAGTTATATGAAATAATTATAATATAAACCTATAAATACTATTCAGGAATAATCAATACAGGGACAACAGTTTTAGTAATTAATAAAAAAAAATATGTCAAATATTTCAATAAAGGTATAACTATGATATCGCGCACAACACAAATTTCAATTATATTATATTTAGGTTACAACACGATTTGTTAAATTCACAAATGTTAAACTGTATCAAATTTGTTGTTGGTCTTAATTTCATTATTGGAGGAAATAGTTCCAAATTATTGTTTATGTTAATTAATAAATAATCAGGTAAATTCTGCCTACTTCTTTTATCTAACATGTATATATAAAAGTTTGCTCAAAAACTACTGTGATAAGTATGTGTACAAAAGTATGATAACTCATACATATGCCTTGTATACCCTATGCCCATAAAGTTTTTCATATCACTATAGACATAAGATTTGATTTGAGTGTTGACTTGGTTTTACTTTATTATCAGTTCTAGCTAGTTTTTAAGCCAGTGGACATTTTCAAATCACATACAAGTTTGGCTTGAATTAGAATAGGCTTATTTTGGGTTCAAATTTAATATTTAAATAATTTATTATAACTACTTCAAATAAATAAAAAAAGGATTATTGAATTTAAAGTTATTAATTTCGCTTCCACTGCCAAATATTCTGAAATTTGAATATTTTTAATTAGTTGATTTGTATTTTTAAATATTGGGTCATAGTCAAAAGTGTTGAGTTTATTTGTTTTTATGGGTACATGTCTGAAATGTATATTTTACTGCCTTAATTTTGTGTTCCGTGTTACATGCCTCTTATAAAAAAAAAATTGTCTGAACAGAATCAAGACATCAATAATAAAATTGAACGTTGATAACAAAAACAATTAGTAAACAATTGTTCATTTAAGAGCAGCAGTCGGTACAAACTATACAAGATCACAATCAATGTCAAAGGCATGTAATAATGAGTGTGACTGACTGACTGTCGTTTTATTATAACCTTTTCACCAGCAGACTTTTCGCTCAAATTTTTCTGCACTTTCTTCTTATATTTTTCAATATTTCTTGAAATGAACCCTAATTTTGAATCCATCAGACAAAATTTCTGTAAATTGCAGACTATAAACTGGACTGTTTTGTAAATTTGTGATGAAGATCAAGAACTGGTAGTGAAAAGTTTAAAATGTATGTGTAGTATCATCCATTGTTACCTGTATTAGATCTCTCAAAACAATGGCAATATGTAAATGAAAGCATAATCTATGCATTTACAAATTATTGTGTCAACCAATGGTGCTTAGATATAGCAATCAATATTTGCATCTCAGTAAGCATTCAGTTTGTTATTTGAATACATAATGATATCATTTACATATTTAGCAATTGAGAATATAATTTGTGTATGTAAATATTGTTACTTTATGACAAGGTTAAATATCTGTGATTAGTTGATATATGTTATGCTTATTCATAGCAAAGCTGATTAAATTTACATTAGTATAAAACATTACTATTTTTGTTATTTCATGAAATAATGCATTGAGAATGCAACTATGTTCTAAGCAATATTGTCTACACTCTGTAGATTACATTCTTCTTTCCTCTAACTTTATGCCTATTCCATGTTAACAATTTTATAAATTAAAGGGAATTGTGAAAACTACTTAGCAATGCTCACAAGCTAAAACAATATTGGTTACTATGTTAAACTTTTATGACTCACAATACTTAATTTTAACATGCCATGTCAATTAATTTGTGTATTCGGTATAGTAGTTTTTTGGAAATCATTTACACGAGTTGTCTAGCGTTATGGTTGTTCATATAGTTTTTGTTTTCAGGATATGATCTTCATTAATGTCTACTATCCAAAAATTTATTACATTTGCCTTAATATTCCTATTGCAATAATTTGCATTGAACTTGAAAATGCATGTAGTAATATATCTCATATTTTCTGTTATAGTGAAATTCAGGAAGGTATAATATTTATAAATGTTTTATGAATTTTGAGCGACAGTTGGAAGCACTTTGAGTTGACAGGTGCAGTAAATTGACCAATGACTGAAGGAAACCCTCAAAGATTCATGGGTAACAAGTGTTACAAAATTGCTTTTACCACCAATGAAAGCATATTCTTTCGATTTGAATCAAGGTCTTCCAGAGTATTAAATGTTTTGTAAATATTTCATAAATTTCCACACAAAAAACATTCATGCCTTCATGAAATTCACTGTATTATTAGTATTATTGATATAGTGATACTAATACATCGCCATATGTTAGCTAATTTCATAAATGTATGCAGTTCTAATAGAGAAAATACAGTTTGTACTTCATACTATTTTGACACATGCAAACATACTACAATTTGGAAGCATTACTTGATTGTAACTATCAACTCAATTTATTAATGTTGAGAATTTTGTTTTGACATTTATCATTGTAATGATGACTTTCAGCTTTTAGTTACAATATGCAGTAAAGTAAATGTCAGATCACAGGATTTAACTAAATAAAACATGGTTGCTGAACTGATGACTCACTGATACATACTATGACAGTCCTAGTATGCACACTTTTCCTGTATTGTACATACTGCCCAAGTATAATGTCCAAGTATAATGCACTGTCCCGAGTATGCACACTGCCCTAATATGATAATCTGTTCTAGTATGCACACTTCCTGTATGATGCACACTGCCCTAATATGATAATCTGTTCTAGTATGCACACTTCCTGTATGATGCACACTGCCCTAATATGATAATCTGTTCTAGTATGCACACTTCCTGTATGATGCATACTGCCCTAATATGATAATCTGTTCTAGTATGCACACTTCCTGTATGATGCACACTGCCCTAATATGATAATCTGTCCTAGTATGGACACTGCTCTAGTATGATGCACACTGCCCTAATATGATAATCTGTCCTAGTATGCACACTTCCTGTATGATGCACACTGCCCTAATATGATAATCTGTCCTAGTATGCACACTGCTCTAGTATGATGCACACTGCCCTAATATGATAATCTGTCCTAGTATGCACACTTCCTGTATGATGCACACTGCCCTAATATGATAATCTGTTCTAGTATGCACACTTCCTGTATGATGCACACTGCCCTAATATGATAATCTGTCCTAGTATGGACACTGCTCTAGTATGATGCACACTGCCCTAATATGATAATCTGTCCTAGTATGCACACTTCCTGTATGATGCACACTGCCCTAATATGATAATCTGTCCTAGTATGCACACTGCTCTAGTATGATGCACACTGCCCTAATATGATAATCTGTCCTAGTATGCACACTTCCTGTATGATGCACACTGCCCTAATATGATAATCTGTCCTAGTATGCACACTGCTCTAGTATGATGAAGACTGTCTATATAGTGTACACTACCTTAGTATAACGCACAATGCCTATTATGTGGTAGTGAGTGTAATGCAAATATATTGAATGTTTAACTACATGTAGATGCTATGCAATGTGCATTTGTTGCATATTTTACCAAGTTCTGATGCATATCTTTGCCATGCATGGATGAATTTCATTCAAACTTTGTATGTATAATGGAAATCATGGATTGATGCATGTTATTTTGCTTCTCAGATCAAATTAAAGTGATTAACCATTTTACAGCCACATCTCTGAAATGGGTGGTGTGAACATGTGCAAACGTCACATATTTGCACATGTATTTGTTTCACCAGGTGGCTCATGGCATTTCAGTGCCAAAAATGGATAATGAATGTCCGTCGAATGATGCAACTTTTTAGCTCCGCTGTCGACTTTGTCAAGCGGAGCTTATCATATGAGTGATTGTCCTGCGGCGGCGTCGTCGTCCGTGTCAATGTTTTACTTTTTCGACTTCTTCTTGACACTACAAGCCTGAATGCTTTGATACTTGGTATATATGTACCTTGGGGAGACCTCTCTCAGATTTGTTCATTTCATGAGCATATTTTCAATTCTCTAATTTTGGTGAATATTTTTGTTATTTTTGGTAAAAAGTGATATTTTCGACTTCTTGTTAAAAACCGCAAGTCCAATTGCTTTGATATTACATATATAGGTACTACATGTGGATCTCTCTTAGATTTGTTCATTTTGTAATGATATCTTTAGTTCTCTAATTTTGGTGAATGTTTTTATCTTTTTTGGTAAAAAGTGATATTTTCGACTTCTTGTTAAAAACCGCAAGTCCAATTGCTTTGATATTACACATATAGGTACTACATGTGGAACTCTCTCAGATTTGTTCATTTTGTAATGATATCTTTAGTTCTCTAATTTTGGTGAATATTTTTGTCATTTTTGGTAAAAAGTGATATTTTCTTCTTGTTAAAAACCACAATCATTTATGGTGAAAAATGATATTTTTGAATTCTTGTTGAAAACAGCAAGTCCCATTGCTATACTATACATATTGTTCATTTTCTAATGATATCTTCTGTTCTTTAATTGAAATGTGCATTGCTAACAGCGGAGCTATCTCAGCTGAGAGGCTGCTTGTTTGATCTTATTGGCCTTTAAATCCTTTAAAACTGTTTCTTGCTGAAATAGGTCTGCAGATAACCCTTTATATAAAAAAAAATGATCAATTACACAAAGACAGGCAGTGATATCATTACTCCCTAAAGAAGGAAAGGACCTCAGATACATTAAAAATTGGCACCCCATATCGCTGTTAAATTTGGATTATAAGATTGCGGCTAAATGTGTTGCCTTGAGAGTGGAGAAAGTATTACCCTCCCCTATTTCTGAACCCCAGTCTGCTTTTGTTAAAGGTAGATATATAGGTGACTGTGCACGTCTGATAGATGACTTTATGAACTACACAAAAGACAGGAATATACCTGGAATTTAATTTTGCATTGATTTTGAAAAGGCATTTGACTCTTTGGAATGGCAATATATTTTTGCTGTTCTAAATATAATTTTGGGGAGTCATTTATTAATTGGATTCATTGTTTCTACTCTGATATTTCAAGTTGTGTAATAAACAAAGGCTTTTCAACTGGGTATTTTAACATAAATCGAGGTGTAAGACAAGGTGACCCTTTATCTCCTGCTTTGTTTATTTTAAGTTTGGAACCTTTACTAAATGCTATATCTGAAAATAATAAAATAAGTGGTATTCAGATTGGTCCAAATCAAGTGAAATACACTGCTTATGCAGATGATCTCACCACTTTTGTTCGAGACTTGGCTTCACGGAACTATTTAGCAAATTGGACTGTTTTAGTGCAATGTGGATAGGTAGCTGGAGACACCGAAAAGACAAACCTTTAAAATTAAAATGGTCTTCAGATTGTGTTAAAATTGTCGGTATATATTTTTCATATAACGATGATCTTTCGACTTCAATGAATTGTGAAAAATATCTTGTGTCAGTTGAAAAGCTTTTAAATTTTTGGGTTTGTCGTAATTTATCTTTACTCGGTATATTACATGTTATTAGATCTTTAGCTATTTCCAAACTACTCTATACTTTTAACCTTATTTCCATTTCTAAATCGGTATTAGTTAAACTCAACTCGATGTTTTATAATTTCCTCTGGAACGCTACTGATAAGACCGCCAGAAACACTGTGATTGGTAATATGTTAAAGGGGGGGTTTTGGCTATGCCGAACTTATTGAGCATGTGTGATTGAGCAAAAGCAAATTGGGTTAAAAAGTACTTTGATAAAAATTACCATCCATGGAAACAAGTTTTTGATTGGTATCTTAATTCGGTAGGTGAAGCAAATTTGTTGTTCCAGTGTAATTTTAATAGGGAAATGTTACCGATAAATTTGCCACCCTTTTATGAGTCTGTTCTTCATGCATGGTCATCAGTAAACCCCCTGGAAATCTTCAAGGAATCGCAAGTGAGATTATTTGGAACAATCAAAATATCTATCTTTTATAGAGAATTGTATAAATAGGTATAGTTTATATTACAGATTTATATAATAAGAATGGTAAAATTCTGTCTTGGGATCTATTGGTTAATCGTTTGGAAGGCACAGCAATTTTTTTAAAATGGTTTGGTCTTGTGGATGCAATTCCGAAAACTTGGCATATTAAATGTTCTTATGTTCTTGTTCCTAGTGATGGTAAAATTATAGTTATTAGCAAAATGTCTACGAGAATATTTACCCAAATACTAGTTAAAAGGAAATCCCCCCCCCCCCGAAAAGCGAAATATACTACCAAAATTTGTTTCCTACTATAACTTTAGACTGGAAAAAATTGTATGCACTTTCGTACAAGGTTACAATAGAATCTAAGTCATGTGCGTTTCATTGTAAAATGAATTTTGAGAAATATTCTATATATTAATTTTATTATATTTAAAATGTCCCCAGCTTATGCATCATCTCCCCTGTGTACTTTTTGTAAAAAAACAGATGAAACTTTACTAGATTTATTTATAGACTGCCAAAATTCAAAGGAGCTTTGGGGTAAAGTATTTCATAACTGGGGCAAATTTTTAAATCTAGACAGTCTTCCAGATAAACATCAATTACTACTTGGGGATGGAAATTTTAGTACTATTACAAATCAGGTTATATTACTTGCTAAACGGGCTATATACACAGCTAGGTGCCAAGATACCTTGCCCATTTTCATAGTATTAAAACATTTAGTGTTGAATATTTATAAAATTGAAAAATATATTGCAACTCGTAAAAATATTATGGAGCATCATGTTAATAAATGGGGTAATTTTCCAGTCGAATAAGTAACATTTTATGTTCTTTACTTTACTCTGATAATTTGTTGTATTTGTGATTGTGTTGTACTTTTAGTTCAGTTTCCTTTTCATGTATTGTTAATTGAATAAAAATATAATAATAAAAAAATAATAATAAAAAAAAAATTAGAGCCTCATACCTACATCAAATTTTAATCAGATTGTTATTGATCCCTGCAGGATTTTCCATAATTCTTTCTTTTTTCAATTCTGCTAGTCTCTAAATTTCTAATGGTGCACCCCTAATATTGTACAAATTCTGTAACATTCAAAAGATTGTCTTGAATATCAAAATATTTACTTTCAATGAGAGGAAAGTACTTTTTGAAAGTAGAACAATTTGTACAAATAAGGAATACTGTATTTACTAGTTTCATTCAAATTTGATAAGTGATACTCAAGTTATCAGTGGATCACTTATAAATTGGTTAACTTATGCAAATTAGGTAATTAGTAAGCACAAAATTTAACTGTAAACTGAACATGTATATGGTATATCTCTAAGTATCTATTTTCATTGAATCTGGTGAGTGGTTGAAATATTGGTGGAAAAGTTAAATACTGGCTAATTGATATACAAATTAGGTCATTAAAATATATGGATTTCAACCATGATCTAGTCACGTCTGCATTATCAAAGAGCATCCATGTATCCAGTATCATTGAAATCAGTTGAATAATAGACGAGAATAAAGTGGAAAGGCTCAACTCAAAACTACTCAGATCTGCATTTTATACTTTACATAATATACAGTCAATAAAATGATAACGATATGTTTCACATTTAAGATTTAATTGTTAAATAAATACTGCACAATTTACACATCCATTTTGGCAAGCTAAATATTATTAGTTCAAAAGAATATAGTTTCAATTTCAAAAAAACAAACAAGTAAACCATTTTATTTTGTAAATTGTGAAGATACCCATGCAAGTCCCCACTTTAAATTAGTCAGCATGAACTTCAATGCTTTGGTCCACTGTTCTTCAGAGTTGAACTGGATTCTGCCAACAAAAATTAAAAAAGTCATTAAGTGGATTTGACATTTGCTTACTTTTAATTACACAGTTCCTTGCAATTGAAGGAAATGTTATTTTTGCCTAGGATAACAAGTCATTGAAAATGACACAGTACCCATCATATTAAAGCGAAGATTGTTTATTTACATCAAAACACGTGTTTCGTGTAGTAGTAATATGGCCAAAAATAAAAACAACTGTTATTCGGCCATCTTTGATCTGATTATGAAACACACTGATATGTATGATGTATGTGCCAAATTCGAATGAAAATGGTACATAAATTGTGGATTTATAGTAGTAGAAGGCCAAAAAGTCAGATGGCTGTCAATCGGCCATCCTTGACCAGATTTTGAAAGAAATTGTCATGGACATGCATCCTAACATGTATAAAGTGCATGTATGTGCCAAATTGGAATGAAAACTGACAGAGCACGTCCAAGATACCACATAAAAAAACAAAAACAAGATGCCTGCCAGTCGACCATCCAATTGCGAAATAAATCGTCATGATGCACGGACGGACACACGGACGAACAGACTCAGGAACTCACAAACGGTCAGGGACATGTATCCTAACATGTATAATCTATGTACCAAGTTTGAATGACAACTGACAAAGCATGTCCAAAATACAACATTTTCAAAAAACAAGATGGCTGCCAGTCGGCCATTTTGAATCGAATCGCTAAACCACTGCATGTGCATATGTCCCGCATAAGGTACAAGGCACATGCAAAGAATGAACGTAATCGGCCCACAGGATTCTGAAATATGACTCTGGACAGACTGATGCATGGATGGACGCACGGACAGATGGACGGACAGACTCAGGAACTCATAAACGGTCAGGGACATGTATCCTAACATGTATGATCTATGTACTAAATTTGAATGAAAACTGACGAAGCATGTCCAAAATACAACATTTTCAAAAAACAAGATGGCTGCCAGTCGGCCATCTTTGATCCAATTGTGAAATAAATTGTCATGGACATGTATCCTAACATGTTTAATTTATGTACCAAGTTTGAATGACAACTGACAAAGCATGTCCAAAATACAACATTTTCAAAAAACAAGATAGCTGCCAGTCGGCCATTTTGAATCAAATCGCTAAACCACTGCATGTGCATATGTCCCACATAAGGTACTAGGCACATGCAAAGAATGAACGTAATCGGTCCACAGGATTCTGAAATATGACTATGGACAGACTGATGCACGGACGGACACACGGACGAACAGACTCAGGAACTCACAAACGGTCAGGGACATGTATCCTAACATGTATAATCTATGTACCAAGTCTGAATGAAAACTGACAAAGCATGTCCAAAATACAACATTTTCAAAAAACAAGATGGCTGCCAGTCGGCCATTTTGAATCGAATCGCTAAACCACTGCATGTGCATATGTCCCACATAAAGTACTATGCACATGCAAAGAATGAACAGAATCGGCCCAAGGAATTCTGAGATATGACTCCGGACGGACGCACAGTCGGACGAAGACCGAATTATAAGTCCCCGTTTTCGGACTTTGTTCGAATGGGGACTAAAAAAATAAAAGTAATATGATCAAAAAGAAAGATGGCTGCAACTTTTACTCAATCACAAATTGTTATAGACATGTATTTCTACATGCATAATATATGCATCTAACACCAGGTATGGTCATTTGTGATTGCAGAGAAAAAAGGGATCATTCTTTTAGAAATATATTATCAAACTGGTTGTCAGAACATAAAACATAAAACAAAACTTGGACATGAATGCAGCCTTCACATAACCAGTTTTTACTCACTTTATAGAATATGAAGTGCCTGATGCAGCATCTTCAATTCTACCATTATGCATTCTATATGGTAAACAGAACCCTGTGTCACCTCTTTCAACCTCTTCTTTGAATTGCTGTAAGCAGTCAAGAAAGGCTACCATAGCATGATCAAACCTGAAAATACAGTAAACTATATTTAGGACATATGGGTAACCCTATACATGTATACTGGTCAGTCTGGCTTCATACACAGTCCAGTTTGGCTTAATACAGTGGTCACAATCTTATATGTATGTTATTTGTATATATGGGTAACTCAAAACACTGGTCAGGTTATACCAACCAAATATTTTCAGTTTGATAATGGTTAAAAATATTTGTAATAATAATAATGTTTGTACCAAGTTTGCACAAAATCTGTTCATGTACACTTCCTCTCTGGAATGGCAGAGCAAGATTTGATTTCTGTGCATTTTAACCCTAAAATGGCTGCCATCTTGAATTGGATTGCTAAACTAATGCAAATGTACATGTAATCTCAGGATGTTTTACATAATTAGTCACAGGAGCACACATGGATGGACAGACACACAGAGATCAATCTACAAATCCAAGTTTTCCGACTTGTACAAATGGGGAATAATAAATCAATCAATACGAAAACACTTACTTTGTATCCCAGAAAAATCGAAATCCACCAGAACCATAAAGTGGTAGCTCTTTAGATTTGTCACTCAGACATTCCAGAAATGAGTGATTTCCATATGGAACCAACTGATACCTGAAATATCCAATAAATAATATTAGGTGTTTGATAATACTGTAAAATGCTGTCATTTTGGGAAAATCATTTTTTGTGAATTTTGTGAAAGTAGTAGCAGACAACATTTTTTGCTGTCCTACAACATTTGGGTCTTTACAAATGTTATGAAATCACCATATCGTGAGAATTAAATTAAATGATTTACAGAATACTGACATCTCACCTTTGAAACCGCAAATTCATTTTTTGTGCTAAAGAGTGAAGTAATAATACAGTCTGACCCCATGCAGCATTGATTTCACTCCATTCAACTGGAACACTGGGAAGTCTTCCCAATCGGAAATTGTTAATAGTTCCAAAATGTCCACTATGCCTGAAAAAAAATAGAAAATAAAATATTAATAATATAATAATAATTAATATATGAATTAAAGTGTTAACTCAACAACCTTATGCAGACATCAAATCAAAAATGATCAAAATCAAATAAAAAATTCCAGAGTGATTTTCAAGATAAAAATAGAAAAGCTGTATTGGATAATTATATGTAATTAATATGCATGACATTAAACCAAAACTAATCAGGTCTGTGCATTGTCCTAGATTATCTATGCACCATGTTTCATTGACATTTGATGACAGGTTCTAGAGATGTAAGTGGGACAGACAGACAGGCATACTTATATAAACAAAGTAACTGCAAAGACTACCTACGTTGTGTGCGTCAGACGTGAGAATCAAAAACAAATTAATATGCATATAAATCCCATTATATCTGGTCTTTATACCAATCAGGTTAGGTATGCCTACAAATTAACACTGAATGCACACACATGCACATTAACCAAGACATCAAAATGAATCAACATTACATTAATTTTTTTTGTTTATATACTGATATATCTAAATCACTCAGTCAGTCACACTCAGTGTGAAATAGAATCATAGCTTTCTGTGCAAATAGGTGCAGTAGTATACATTTGTAAACAAACTGTCTTACCATATATGGAAAGTCGCATTGAATACATTAGTTTTCTTTAGTTTGTCAAGTTGAGCATGTGCATATTTTAATTGATTGTCAACATTTCTCTGTTCATCATGGAATTCCAAATATTGTCTTTTATATTCAGTGTATTCTTTCCAATACCTGAAATTAAAGCAATTCAAAGCAGAGTGTCAGATTGATATTTGAATGAATACTATTGTTATTGACATGATCTTGTGTAGTTTTCTATCATTGTAGTACTGTAAAAATTGTATTAGATACCGTGGCTTCTATTAAAATGGTACAGTGCAACAGAGAAGATTCGGTTTCTATTAGAGCATATACACATATGAGGAATGAGGAATGAGGAATTTTTTGTTCTCAATTATTACAAAAGAATGGGTGCGACTTTTATTAAGGATGCAGCTACTAGTACAGGTTTTATGGTAGTAGAATTGTTAAATGACCACATGGAAACACAAAATCTAATCTGCATACTGAACAGTTGTCAAGACAACCACAAATCTACTGCACACATCCACAAGAGTACTGTAGACAACCACTGAACTACTGTAGACAACCACTAGGCTACTGAGGACAACTACTAGGCTACTGTGAACAACCACAAATCTACTGTAGACAACTACTAGGCTACTGTGGGCAACCACAAATCTAATGTAGACAACCACAAATCTACTGTAGACAACAACTAGGCTACTGTATGCAACCACTAGGCTACTGTGGACAACCACAAATCTACTGTAGACAACCACTAGGCTACTGAGGACAACTACTAGGCTACTGAGGACAACTACAAATCTACTGTAGACAACCACAAATCTACTGTAGACAACAACTAGGCTACTGTGGGCAACCACTAGGCTACTGTGGACAACTACTAGGCTACTGTGGACAACCACAAATCTACTGTAGACAACAACTAGGCTACTGTAGACAACTACTAGGCTACTGTGGACAACCACTAGGCTACTGTGGACAACCACAAATCTACTGTAGACAACAACTAGGCTACTGTGGACAACTACTAGGCTACTGTGGACAACCACTAGGCTACTGCGGACAACCACAAATCTACTGTAGACAACAACAAGACTACTGTAGACAACCACTAGGCTACTGTAGACAACAACTAGGCTACTGTAGACAACCACTAGGCTACTGTAGACAACCACAAATCTACTGTAGACAACAACAAGACTACTGTAGACAACCACTAGGCTACTGTGGACAACCACAAATCTACTGTAGACAACAACAAGACTACTGTAGACAACCACTAGGCTACTGTAGACAACCACAAATCTACTGTAGACAACAACAAGACTACTGTAGACAACCACTAGGCTACTGTGGACAACCACAAATCTACTGTAGACAACAACAAGACTACTGTAGACAACCACTAGGCTACTGTAGACAACAACAAATCTACTGTAGACAACTACTAGGCTACTGTGGACAACCACAAATCTACTGTAGACAACTACTAGGCTACTGTGGACAACCACAAATCTACTGTAGACAACTACTAGGCTACTGTAGACAACCACAAATCTACTGTAGACAACAACAAGACTACTGTAGACAACTACTAGGCTACTGTAGACAACCACTAGGCTACTGTAGACAACCACAAATCTACTGTAGACAACAACTAGGCTACTGTGGACAACTACTAGGCTACTGTAGACAACCACAAATCTACTGTAGACAACAACAAGACTACTGTAGACAACCACTAGGCTACTGTAGACAACCACAAATCCACTGTAGACAACTACTAGGCTACTGTGGGCAACCACTAGGCTACTGTGGACAACCACAAATCTACTGTAGACAACCACTAGGCTACTGTGGACAACCACTAGGCTACTTTGGGCAACCACAAATCTACTGTAGACAACCACTAGGCTACTGTGGACAACTACTAGGCTACTGTAGACAACCACAAATCTACTGTAGACAACAACTAGGCTACTGTAGACAACTACTAGGCTACTGTGGACAACCACAAATCTACTGTAGACAACCACTAGGCTACTGTAGACAACCACAAATCCACTGTAGACAACTACTAGGCTACTGTGGGCAATCACTAGGCTACTGTGGACAACCACAAATCTACTGTGGACAACCACTAGGCTACTGTGGACAACCACAAATCTACTGTAGACAACCACTAGGCTACTGTGGACAACTACTAGGCTACTGTAGACAACCACAAATCTACTGTAGACAACTACTAGGCTACTGTGGGCAACCACAAATCTAATGTAGACAACCACAAATCTACTGTAGACAACAACTAGGCTACTGTGGGCAACCACTAAGCTACTGTGGACAACCACAAATCTACTGTAGACAACTACTAGGCTACTGTGGACAACTACTAGGCTACTGTGGACAACTACTAGGCTACTGTAGGCAACTACTAGGCTACTGTAGACAACCACAAATCTACTGTAGACAACAACTAGGCTACTGTAGACAACCACAAATCTACTGTAGACAACTACTAGGCTACTGTGGACAACCACTAGGCTACTGTGGACAACCACAAATCTACTGTAGACAACCACTAGGCTACTGTGGACAACTACTAGGCTACTGTAGACAACCACAAATCTACTGTAGACAACAACTAGGCTACTGTAGACAACTACTAGGCTACTGTGGACAACCACTAGGCTACTGTGGACAACCACAAATCTACTGTAGACAACCACTAGGCTACTGTGGACAACCACTAGGCTACTGTGGACAACCACAAATCTACTGTAGACAACTACTAGGCTACTGTAGACAACTACTAGGCTACTGTGGACAACCACTAGGCTACTGTGGACAACCACTAGGCTACTCTAGACAACCACTGTACTATTGTAGACAACCACAAATCTACTGTAGACAACCACTAGACTACTGTAGAAAACCACAAATCGACTGTAGACAACCACTGTACTATTGTAGACAACCACAAATCTACTGTAGACAACCACTAGGCTACTGTGGACAACCACTAGGCTACTGTGGACAACCACTGTACTATTGTAGACAACCACAAATCTACTGTAGACAACCACAAATCGACTGTAGACAACCACTGTACTATTGTAGACAACCACAAATCTACTGTAGACAACCACTAGGCTACTGTGGACAACCACTAGACTACTGTAGACAACCAATAGGCCACAGAGACAACTAGTAGTCTATAGTAGACAATCACTAGACTAGTAAAGACAACCACAAATCAACTGTAGACAACTACTAGACTACTTTACACAGTCACTAGACTACTGTGGACACCCACTAGACTACTGTGGACAACCAGGAGGCTACTGTACACACTCACTAGACTACTGTAGACAACCACTAGATCACTGTAGACAACCACTAAACTACTATGGACAAGCACTTGACTACTGTAGACAACCACTAGACTACAGTAGACAACTAATAAGCCATAGTAGACAACAAGTAGGCTACTACAGACACTCATTGCACTAGTACTAGTCAACCTGTAACTGCTGTGGACAATAAGTAGACTAGTGTGGGGGAAAACTTTTGATCATTCAGTGTAGTCATAGTTTCATTACCTTTCTTCTTCTTGTTGAAGTCTCAATACTTCTTCTTTTTCCTGCTCCATTTCATCAGCAATTTGTTTTCTTTCTTCCTCTATTTCTTCTAATTTTCCAGTCAGTGTAACTTGTTCTTTATGAAACTAATTAAGAAATGAACACCGATATAACTACTATATACATTCATTGGAATAAAAGTATTTACAATGTTTCCATCACTGATTAGCCATGAACATTACAACAACAATGATTTATCACCACTATTTAGCCATCAATTCTACAAGGACAGTGATTATATTTACTTACATCCTCTATTTCTCGGAGTAACTCTGCTTCACTGCAATCATCTTGTGACTGGTTCAACTTCTCTAATAATTCTCTGTAATCTTTGCATTCATCTTCAGTTATTTTCAGTTTTTGATCTAACTGGTCCAATAATGTGTCGGTGCATTCCTGGACAAGTGCAAATAAAACTATTTAACTATTTACATTTTACAAAAATTAAGACATGCATGGTACCTGTGTAGAAAAAAATACTTAAAATATGAAGTAATTTATATTTATATTTCTTCATTTACATGTATATACACATATACAGTCATCTTGAGTAACAGCAAAATTCAGTCAACAATAGATGCAAAAGTCACTGTATGCAAGTTACTTGACCTGTCAGCTGTCACTGTATGCAGGCTATTTTACCTGTCAGCTGTCACTGTATGCAGGTTACTTGACCTGTCAGCTGTCACTGCATGCAGGTTACTTGACATGTCAGCTGTCACTGTAAACAGGTTACTTGACCTGTCAGCTGTCACTGTATGCAGTCTATTTGACCTGTCAGCTGTCACTGTATGCAGGCTACTTGACCTGTCAGCTGTCACTGTATGCAAGATACTTGACCTGCCAGCTGTCACTGTATGCAGGTTACTTGACCTGTCAGCAGTCACTGTATGCAGGTTACTTGACATGTCAGCTGTCACTGTATGCAGGCTATTTGACCTGTCAGCTGTCACTGCATGCAGGTTACTTGACATGTCAGCTGTCACTGTATGCAGGCTATTTTACCTGTCAGCTGTCACTGTATGCAGGCTATTTGACCTGTCAGCTGTCACTGCATGCAGGCTATTTGACCTGTCAGCTGTCACTGTATGCAGGCTACTTGACCTGCCAGCTGTCACTGTATTCAGGTTACATGATCTGTCAGAAGTCACTGTATGCAGGTTACTTGACCTGTCAGCTGTCACTGTATGCAGGCTACTTGACCTGTCAGCTGTCACTGTATGCAGGCTATTTGACCTGTCAGCTGTCACTGTATGCAGGTTACTTGACCTGTCAGCTGTCACTGTATGCAGGCTACTTGACCTGTCAGCAGTCACTGTATGCAGGTTACTTGATCTGCCAGCTGTCACTGTATGCAGGTTACTTGATCTGCCAGCTGTCACTGTATGCAGGTTACTTGACCTGTCAGCTGTCACTGTATGCATGTTACTTGACCTGTCAGCTGTCACTGTATGCAGGTTACTTGACCTTTCAGCAGTCACTGTATGCAGGTTACTTGACCTGTCAGCTGTCACTGTATGCATGTTACTTGATCTGCCAGCTGTCACTGTATGCAGGCTATTTGACATGTCAGCTGTCACCGTATGCAGGCTACTTGACCTGTCAGCCGTCACTGTATGCAGGCTATTTTACCTGTCAGCTGTCACTGTATGCAGGCTATTTGACCTGTCAGCAGTCACTATATGCAGGTTACTTGACCTGTCAGCAGTCACTGTATGCAGGCTACTTAACCTGTCAGCTGTCACTGTATGCAGGCTATTTGACCTGTCAGCAGTCACTGTATGCAGGCTATTTGACATGTCAGCTGTCACTGTATGCAGGCTATTTGACCTGTCAGCAGTCACTGTATGCAGGTTACTTGACCTGTCAGCAGTCACTGCATGTATGCAGGCTACTTGACCTGTCAGCTGTCACTGTATGCATGTTACTTGACCTGTCAGCTGTCACTGTATGCAGGTTACTTGACCTTTCAGCAGTCACTGTATGCAGGTTACTTGACCTGTCAGCTGTCACTGTATGCATGTTACTTGATCTGCCAGCTGTCACTGTATGCAGGCTATTTGACATGTCAGCTGTCACCGTATGCAGGCTACTTGACCTGTCAGCCGTCACTGTATGCAGGCTATTTTACCTGTCAGCTGTCACTGTATGCAGGCTATTTGACCTGTCAGCAGTCACTATATGCAGGTTACTTGACCTGTCAGCAGTCACTGTATGCAGGCTACTTAACCTGTCAGCTGTCACTGTATGCAGGCTATTTGACCTGTCAGCAGTCACTGTATGCAGGCTATTTGACATGTCAGCTGTCACTGTATGCAGGCTATTTGACCTGTCAGCAGTCACTGTATGCAGGTTACTTGACCTGTCAGCAGTCACTGCATGTATGCAGGCTACTTGACCTGTCAGCAGTCACTGTATGCAGGCTACTTAACCTGTCAGCTGTTACTGTATGCAGGCTACTTGACCTTTCAGCAGTCACTGTATGTGGGTTACTTGATCTGCCAGCTGTCACTGTATGCAGGCTATTTGACCTGTCAGCAGTCACTGTATGCAGGTTACTTGACATGTCAGCTGTCACTGTATGCAGGCTATTTGACCTGTCAGCAGTCACTGTATGCAGGCTATTTGACATGTCAGCTGTCACTGTATGCAGGCTATTTGACATGTCAGCTGTCACTGTATGCAGGTTATTTGACCTGTCAGTTGTCACTGTATGCAAGTTACTTGACATGTCAGCTGTCACCGTATGCAGGCTACTTGACCTGTCAGCCGTCACTGTATGCAGGCTATTTTACCTGTCAGCTGTCACTGTATGCAGGCTATTTGACCTGTCAGCAGTCACTATATGCAGGTTACTTGACCTGTCAGCAGTCACTGCATGTATGCAGGCTACTTGACCTGTCAGCAGTCACTGTATGCAGGCTACTTAACCTGTCAGCAGTCACTGTATGCAGGCTATTTGACATGTCAGCTGTCACTGTATGCAGGCTATTTGACCTGTCAGCAGTCACTGTATGCAGGTTACTTGACCTGTCAGCAGTCACTGCATGTATGCAGGCTACTTGACCTGTCAGCAGTCACTGTATGCAGGCTACTTAACCTGCCAGCTGTCACTGTATGCAGGCTATTTGACCTGTCAGCCGTCACTGTAAGCAGGCTATTTGACCTGTCAGCTGTCACTGTATGCAGGCTATTTGACATGTCAGCTGTCACTGTATGCAGGCTATTTGACATGTCAGCTGTCTCTGTATGCAGGTTACTTGACCTGTCAGTTGTCACTGTATGCAAGTTACTTGACCTGACCTGTCAGCAGTCACTGTATGCAGGCTACTTGACCTGTCAGCTGTCACTGTATGCAGTCTATTTGACCTTTCAGCTGCCACTGTATGCAGGCTACTTGACCTGTCAGTTGTCACTGTATGCAGGTTACTTGACCTGTCAGCAGTCACTGTATGCAGGCTACTTGACCTGTCAGCTGCCACTGTATGCAAGCTACCTGACTTGTCAGTTGTCCCTGTATGCAGTCTACTACTTAACCTGTCAGCAGTTACTTTAGATAACCACATGTTTTGTAATTTACAATACTAATATACGTACCTCACAAAGTGGATGGTCGATATCTGCTTCTCCAGACATAATATCAAACAAATGACTCGTAACCTGTAAGTATGAATGGAAAGTCAACATCTTCTGGATCCCATTGACAGATGAATAGCAAATGTCAATGTGACCTCAAACTTCTTGAGTACATCTATTGTGGTATTCTCATGATAACCTTATTATTGTACATCTTTTTTCTGCTTGTTATAATTTAATGATCACCCAAACAAAACACATTTTGGGCAATGTAAATGTTGGTACTCGGTAGCAAGATTTGATTTCATTGCATCCAATGTAAACATGAGGGAAGTCTTTAAATGTGACAGCAATGGAATGTGTCAATGTTGCTTATGCAGTTTACACAGCAAAAATAATATTCCTGGGAACCTTTCTGCATAGCATGTGAAAATGTGTGTGTGGGTGCAAATTTAATGTACGACTAAAGAGATTAGGTCACTTGAGTAAAGGGTCTTTGGATTGATTCCTAGTGTGGGCATTTATTTTTTATTATGATTTAATAAGTTTATTACAACTTACTTTCACCCTGTGACTAAGATTTTCCATGTTCCCAAAATCTGACTCTCCTAACAAGGTGAATCCACCACTGTCATTAGACATCAACCTACAAGACATATGTATTATACAATCAGTGTATTAGACATCAACCTACAAGACATATGTATGATACAATCAGTGTATTAGACATCAACCTACAAGACATATGTATGATACAATCAGTGTATTAGACATCAACTCACAAGACATATGTATGATACCATCAGTGTATTAGACATCAACCTACAAGACATATGTATGATATAATCAGTGTATTAGACATCAACTCACAAGACATATGTATGATACAATCAGTGTATTAGACATCAACCTACAAGACATATGTATGATATAATCAGTGTATTAGACATCAGCTCACAAGACATACGTATGATACAATCAGTGTATTAGACATCAATCTACAAGACATATGTATGATACAATCAGTGTATTAGACATCAACCTACAAGACATATGTATGATATAATCAGTGTATTAGACATCAACTCACAAGACATATGTATGATACAATCAATGTATTAGACATCAACCTACAAGACATATGTATGATATAATCAGTGTATTAGACATCAACTCACAAGACATATGTATGATACAATCAGTGTATTAGACATCAATCTACAAGACATATGTATGATATAATCAGTGTATTAGACATCAACTCACAAGACATATGTATGATACAATCAGTGTATTAAACATCAACCTACAAGACATATGTATGATACAATCAGTGTATTAGACATCAACCTACAAGACATATGTACGATACAATCAGTGTATTAGACATCAACCTACAAGACATATGTATGATACAATCAGTGTATTAAACATCAACCTACAAGACATATGTACGATACAATCAGTGTATTAGACATCAACCTACAAGACATATGTACGATACAATCAGTGTATTAGACATCAACCTACAAGACATATGTATGATACAATCAGTGTATTAGACATCAACCTACAAGACATATGTATGATACAATCAGTGTATTAGACATCAACCTACATGACATATGTATGATACAATCAGTGTATTAGACATCAACCTACAATACATATGTATGATATAATCAGTGTATTAGATATCAACCTACAAGACATATGTATGATACAATCAGTGTATTAGACATCAACCTACAAGACATATGTATGATACAATCAGTGTATTAGACATCAACCTACAAGACATATGTATGATACAATCAGTGTATTAGACATCAACCTACATGACATATGTATGATACAATCAGTGTATTAGACATCAACCTACAAGACATATGTATGATATAATCAGTGTATTAGACATCAACCTACAAGACATATGTATGATACAATCAGTGTATTATACATCAACCTACATGACATATGTATGATACAATCAGTGTGTTAGACATCAACCTACAAGACATATGTATGCTACAGTAAGTATATTAGACTAAAAAATAAATTGTTTACCAACCTGGCTGGAGGAATATATTTCCTGGATACACCATCATCATCTTCTGACATTGCCTCATCTTCTTTTGATGCTTTCTCATCATCCTTACCATCATATTCTTCACCTTCAGTAACACAAGTATCCCAGTGTTCTCGGTCACCACTGACACTGGTCAATGGTGCTGGCAATACAAAAAATTGGATTAAAGAAACATATTTGGTTAGAAACCACAATTACATTAAAATGTAAAAGAAAAGTAAAATACGGATAAAACTTACCAGCGAGAATAATATAAACACCAGAAATAGAAAAAAACATAGGGGAAATATTATAGCCTTGGTCTTTGAAGATGTTGCAAGAAGCATACCAAACTTTGTGGGGTTGCATGTGTAAGTTAATACATTTTATAAGCAAGAGACAGTTACAATTATTCAGGTATAAACTATCAGTGTTGATGCAAATGATAAAATAATCACCTAAATACAAATTTTGAGATTTCTTAGACAGAATGAACAAATGTAAGAGATCCATTGGAGGTACCTGCATGTGAAATTTGAGGATTTGAGACAAAGTAAAAAAATCTGAGAGATTTATGAAATGTGACTAAATTTATCTCACTGAATGTTCATTCACATGCTCATCCTTGTTTTGTTATCACGTAATAATGATCTGGGGAATTGCGAAAAGATATATTTTATATTTTTTCCTTATCACTGTCAACAAGGTTTTTATTGTTATTCATAGTTAGTCTGAGATGTATCTGCATACAAATATTTTGATAAATACATTTTTTTTTCATTTTTTATTATTCATATAATATTTAAAAAAAAATACATTACAGCAAAATAATAAATACATTTATAAACTAAGGTACAGCTTCTGTTGGCTGTACTGTTCAATAAGAATTACTTAGGGCCCCTCACCCATACCTCTAATCCAACCCGACACCCCCCCCCCCCCCCCAGTAGCTTTGCCTACATGTATTTCAATTGCATAATGTAATGTGCATAGTGTGACACACATAGTTGGACAGACATAGTGTGACACACATAGTTGGACAGACATAGTGTGACACACATAGTTGGACAGACATAGTGTGACACACATAGTTGGACAGACATAGTGTGACACACATAGTTGGAGACATATAACAATGGAGGCTGGAGTGTTAGGTTAATTCTTTCTCTAAAACAGTATCAGTCATAGTAAGGATGTGTAAATTAACATATGATTGACAAAAACCACCCATAATAAACACGACTATAAACGCAGCGATGTTAAAAGCTGGTTTTTTTATGTCATTGAGTTGTGCCTTTTGACGTCACACCCCTGTACAATAGTATGTTGCTTATCATTTTATAAGCAAATAATTATAATTCATATGACGTGCACTTAGTGAGTTACTCACTGTGTGAGCTCATGCAGTCCTTGATTTTTGTTGTGACAATTGAATCGATGATTGATGATTGATCTGTATGATTGAAGCGCAAGTACTTCCTATCCAATTGACTAGTTTGGATTTGAATGAGACTGATGTTAAAGAAACGAAAGTTGGGTTTACATTAAATATCTATACAGAGCATGGCTTTGCTGACTTCAGTGTAATATGGTGGTAATTAATACAACTGACAACCCCTGTATAACATGAATATGTGCTTACCTTGTAAATCTTGAAGTGTCTGCGAGTCAATACATTGAAACGACGAGTCCAATCGCAGAGGCTGACAACATCGCTGACATACAAAGCTCACTTGATTGGTTGGAATAACCAATTTGCCTGGCTCAGTCATGGTTTTCACGCCAGTCGCCATTGTCGAGATAACATCAACAACATTCAACTTCCATGAAATTAATAACGCCGTTCCTCGGTACAACGCATGGACTTATTAGTTATGTATTCTAAAACAATGTGACAAAAATATTCACAAGAACCAACGAAACTGGGCGAAATATTAAAAACAACCCACGGAAATGAAAACACTTCCGCAATATCCCTTGGCCTCGGTTTGAGTGAAGCATACTATTTTACGGCAAATGAATGTTTGTGGATATATAACTTTTGATATACCAAGCTTTATGTGTTATCTACAATCTGTGTCCAATTTTAAACAATATTTCTGAAAAATATTAAAATAATGATTGACTGGCAAATAGTAAAATACACAAAATAGCAGTTTATCGGTTCAAAATTTTACGACATGTCGTCAAACAACAAAGTTTGCGTACATAATAGTATGACGTCAGTGATTTTTTACATATATTGCGGTATACCCAAGCGTGTCTATGGCGTTTGCCAAGGCAACTCAACTCATGTTTTATGTTTCTCTTTAGGACCTTCGTTACGAAGGGTAAGTACCATTTGCTGGTCATTACATGTCACGATCGAGTGCGTTGAGCTCACGATATCTGCCTTTCCAAAACTACAGATCACCTAAACGGAAAACGACAGCAGTCCACGTGTGATTATCTGAATCAGATTATTCCAAAACAATAACACCGGCATTGCTTTGTTTTAAAAAATCAGGTCAGTTAAGGTTGATTTAATTGTGTTGTGTAGCCCCAGTGCGCAGGACACTCTAGTATTAATGGCGTTACGGAAAATATCATATATCTCGGAGATTGACAGCATAATGGATCACGTACACGTACTTCAATGATTCGTCATTGGCCTCGACGACTATAGAAGCAACAGTAGCTTTGGTCTGTAGTGGAATTTTCTGGACACTGGTTAAAATTTATTAGACAAAGCTCCACGAACTACAGTATGTCATGCAATCGGTTGAATGTTCAAGTTACTTTGTATTTTATTATACAACAGCTACGTAAATTGGAACGATATAATGACTCACAGTAATAGGTGATTTTCCGTACAACTGCGAGATCTCGCGAGATGCATGAAAGACGCGCGTCAAACGTCTGCCGCAAAAATTGAACGATTTGATTTTGAACTCGAATTTCTTTATTTCTTAGCTCACATCGACCGGCCGATCTTTGACAGAGGAATATTGCATTCGAATATCCTCTTTTAATCGAAATTGTCTATCATCAAATGTGTACAGCACATTATTGACATGGAAATGTCCCCAAAATACTTTAGCGTTTGTCGAATCTCACGCGATGTTTGACGCCACTACGACGCTATGACCTTTGTTTGTTCTGTTTTTATGTTCGATTTCACGCATAACGCGTGATTCTCGCAGTGAACGGAAAATGGTCTATTCATAAGTGATTTTAGTGATACATGTATATCCCTTTCGATAATATATTCACCCAACCTAATGACCTACTTGTCTCATCTTTGATCAGATTGTTGAAAAGCAACATTGCTAATTTTCTAAACACTTTTGTGAGCTAAATTGAAGCTACATTATGGTACCCTGTCTGCTACTTGTGTGTAATTGTATTTAATTTAATTTAATCTAAATTAATTTAACAATGCTGTCTTAGGGACAGAAATCAGTATATCTATCTTGGCCCTGGTCAACATTTCTATAATATTCTCAATATATATACATGTATACATAAACTGGGAATGAATATTAATTAACAAGAAATGATAAATGTAAATTTCTTTGATTGGTAGTTTATTGAGATATTAATAATATTAGTGTTGTGAGTGCCGCGTTCAATTTCTCGCATAATGGCATGTTCCATTGCCTGCCAGAACACTCATCGCCCAGTCAATCTTTCCTGGGATCTTCTACTTAGTTTCACCTCCACATCGTCACCATATACCAGTTTTAAATATCCTTCTGATCTTAGACGAAATTCGATAAACTCTTGTGTACGTACCAATGTCTAACCGATGCAACAAAAATGTTGCACAATCTCTTAAACCGTTGCCTTCGCTAGTCAAACTTCCTTGGCGAGCATTCGCAAGAGGCGAATAATCTCCATCTCTAGACGCGCTTTGACATAATAACAATAATTGTTCAAAATCAGAAACTGCATTCAAAACTGTTTTCATGAGGATAATTTGTGTAATTTCATTATAAGTTTATATTTCTCGAAAGGTTCAAGATAGAATTCATTAAATGAACGTGCATATGTATGCATGAAATAATAAATTGCCCGATATCAACAATGACATGATTGTTTGATGAAAGTTTGACTGGACACTTACATGTTGTAATAGTTGAACACATCTGAAATTCTGGTCTGTTGTTTTGATTAACTGTTGCATAGGCAGGTATGTAACTTTATTGCGTCTACATGTATAACAGTCACTAGATTGTCTAAGAAAGTGCCTGGGGTGTTGCAAAGTTCCTTGGTAATTGCCTACCAGGTGTGGGAGTTACATTGTAGGAGTATGTAAATATCTTGCCTCCCGCTGTAATATCAACATTGTAGATGCATATTGTAGCTACAAAATCTATATAAACCAATATTTATACTCTTGGTTAATGTCACATACATAGTTTCATGTCTAATATCTAGAAGTGCATCTACTAAAATTGTCATAAAAAAATACATGTATACAGTATGTGCAAAAGTTGTGTATGGTTGTACAGTGTATGAAATGGCATTCTAGGTGCTGGTCTCTGTACATATGGGTAATGTACGGCTCCTGATTGGCTGGCTTTTTTTAAGTAGTGTCCTTTGATGTTTCCTGGGTCAATTAGCTGAAAACAATATTTAATGTGAATGAAAAAGCAGCCAACCAACAGTATTGCAGTATAACTCACTGTTTTGTTAACAAAGTAGCAATATTGATATTAGCTTGTATCTACAAACTGTTAACTTTTTAGCTATTGATATTAGCTTGTATCTACAAACTGTTAACTTTTTAGCTATTGATATTAGCTTGTATCTACAAACTGTTAACTTTTTAGCTATTGATATTAGCTTGTATCTACAAACTGTTAACTTTTTAGCTATTGATATTAGCTTGTATCTACAAACTGTTAACTTTTTAGCTATTTTGTTGCAGTCTGAAAACAAGGACTCATGGATTGACCTCTGTGGGCCTTGTGTTCGTCCGACTCTATATCTTAGCATGCCTGGACCAATTAAATTCAAACTTCACAAATACATCATACATAATATTATACCGTATTTATCCGGGTAAGCGCCCAGGGTCCTGAACATGGAAAAATGAGAAACATTAGGGGTGGACCTACATTGTATGCCCGGACATCACCTGCCAAAAAAACAAAAATTGACAACACGCAGATCAAACTACAGCAGGGAATAGAATAGCAAATGAAAACGTGCAAAAGAAATAAATGAGCAATATGCAACATTAGAAGTAAAACAAAACTAATGTATTGCTTATAATGTAACAAATAAAGCAGAAATAATAAAAATTGACAGTGAAGAATCATTCGAATTAGGATTTCCCCGCCGTCAAACATGCCAATATGTGTGAGCTCAAAATGAACTAAAATGTCATGGCTTAAACTGCGTAAAATTATTTTCGGTGTTGACAAATTATGGATCAACTATCATACCAGATCAATAATTTACACAGTAAAAATAAAGAAAGTTCATAGTTTTTTGAAAAAAACTTCTCAGATCTTTATTTGTCCGTTCTTTGCCATCTTCGTCAAACTCAAAACCCTCAAAGTCTAAGTTGGCATCACTGTGGCCATCAAACAAAATCCTTACAGTTTTGCCCTGAAGTTCGTCAATCTTGTCGCACACAATTTGGACTTTGCACTTATATATATTTATGTCTAATCACAATAAAGAGACATAAAAAATAGGGGCGTTCTGCTACGCTGGCACATGATGCTTTTGTTTAAAGTCTGTCAATCATCTTTGACTTTTAAACATCTGCTTTACTGATTGGCTAAGAATGACATCACTACTAGTATTTCATCATAGAGGTCAATTCAACATTGCATTCTTATCAGACTAGACGCAAGATTCAGTGGGTTGAATGTCTCACTATATGGATATCACAGTGAGCTTGAAAATAGGAAATTTTTTTTTTCTCCAATGTCAAAGAATAATTTTCATGACAGAAATACAATAGCGGTGATGAAAGATGGTAGTCTTTGGTGTGGCGTGATTTCAACCACTCTCCCAGGTATGGGTTGCTACAATATTGCAACATTGGTTTTAATGACGCTAAATCTGAACTAGTGCGACACTTGTTTCGAGGCTTTCCATATACTGTAAGATTTGCTTGAATCATTTTTAGGGAAGCACAATTCAAACAGCTCTTTTCAAAAAGACAAAAAGAGAACTACAGTTTCTGCTTTAATATACATTGCTGTAGACTTGCTTACTGTTATGATTTTGGTGAAAAATCTTGAAAATTGAATGTAAATTACGTGAACAGAAGTGAACACTCTTCCTTTTAAACAGAACACGTAATTACCTATTTTGCTTTCACAGCTATTTCACGTTCACCCCTCGTTTTATGCAATCGACAATTATTTTTCAAGAATTTTTATCAGAATCCCAACAGACTGCAAGGAAGTTAACTTTAATTACAACGAACAAAAGTAGGTTTGTGTTATTACCATAGTCCCCGTTCGAACTGTAGTGTAGAAAATAACAGTTTTGACTGTCAAAATATCTATTAGTGTAATATTATACATATGCACATCAATTTGTTTCATGATCGGATTCAAGCCAAAAAATAATGAAAACCAAGTATTTCTGGAATTTCTTGGCTGTTTACAGATGGATTTTGTTCAAACTTGGGACATACCGTTTAAAACTTGATTAATTCGCGGTCTCTATTAGTTCGCGCACCCATTTTATTTTCGAACGCTAATTTTTAAATGTATCCTTTTAATTCGCGGCGTTCAAAAACATGTTTGAAATTGTATCCTATTAATTCGCACGCCAGAATAAAGTGGATAACTCAGAATGTATTGCATGAACATTAAAAATATACATACACACATGTACATGTATAATGTTATGTTATCAGTATTTGGTGTCGCGCAATCGCAGATGATCTTCGTCATCACCGCCTTTCAGTTAGCAAGCAGTTTAGGTTCGGTAAAGATTTGACGTGAAAAAAATCATTCCCCCACGACACTACAGATGTTGGGCAAGATTATTACTTAGTCGATAAATATCCATCAGTCAGCACATCGATTACAAATTTCCATGATGGAAAGCTTGGTACATGGCTTTTTCGTTGCTGGTCCACAGGGTTGCATCCCGGGGTTACATCGACCATGTGTCCGCCATTACTCTATTGCGTCATTTAAGTGAACCGCCCTATGGTGCGTAAATTGACATTTTTGATTGGTCGGGTGATTGACCTCGTGTCACATTTCATTATACCAGATTCGGTAAAAAACACAGAGTTAAGCGGTCATGTACCTTCTATAAATCTAACCTTGCACACATAATCTTGTACTGACGTGTTTTTTGTCCAAGAATGACGTTCCCTTTCATTTAACCCCCAGTTAACTCTTCGCGTCCATGGTATTTGTGAGAGTTGAAAGATTCTTTGAACAAATGAACTATATTGATTTGTGTCAAGCTGGGTGGCCCGAATTAAAATATCAGTGCATGAACTCTGGATGTCATTGCCCAACGCCGCACGCAATTCAAACACGTGGTTATTAGAGTTCAGTCGAAATGTAGGTGAATAATGCGGTCAAACTTCGGTCAACACACACTTGATGTCAGCATCGCCGCGCAACAAGTTTCGCTAAAGTACTTGAAGTTTCCATCATGATGTCGCTGATCACTCAGTTGTCGCAGCGTGTGTTGCACAGGGGCTTGACGATCTATTCGTCTCAATGCGTGGACGTCTATGGGGCCGTGCGACTGTGTCCCGGTACAGGACCTTACCCTTGCTCAAAATAATATGACAGAACCCCACACCCTCCCCGTGGCTTTCGTTGCGTATGGAAGTTATTTTCACGAGTGATGCGGTGTATCCTGCGGTCGTACTTTCACGAGCGAAGCGAGTGAAAGTACAGCAGAATACACCGCATCTCGAGTGTATTCTCGAGTGTTATTATTACATATGTTCCATACTTGATTATTTCGTATTAAAGAAAGAACGTACAAACCGGGATGGAATTTAGGTCGGGGAACCCCATTGCCCATTAATATGTTCCAATATAAGTGTTACGCCCTAGCAGCGCGTGTCAGTGTAGAACGCGCCCGGAGAACGCGTGTCACTGTTTGTTTGAAATTAAAATAATCAGACGTCTAATCTGAGTCACTGTCCGAATAAATAACTCGTTGACGTTTAGTTGGGACCACGGCAGAACCAGAACTTGAACTGGACGACTATGATACTCAGTTTATGTTGAAGTTAAAAGTTCCGCCACAGAATTGTGCATTGGCAAACATGCCGTGCAACTGCGGTACTCCACAGACGGGATGACTTTCGTCGACAGCGGTTGTCGCTTAGCTGCACCACAGTCCTTCGTTGAGGGACTGTGGCTGCATGCTACACCTTCGTGTGTGATGTTGCTTGCTGGTCGTGGATTGACTGAGTCTTGATTACCGGTTAAAATGTTGCTCTTTTGGCGTTGGTAATTTTTATTTGGAATTGAGTAACGCCGCAACGTCGCCAGCAGAAACCGGTATCTCGATGCTGATGGTTGCAGCTGCATAGTAATCGCTGATTTTACTGCTGGTGGATCTTCTGAGAGCCCTTCAAGGTTTATAAAACTCAGTTTCCAGGTGATCAACATACATTAAGTTCTCCCAATCGTAGTATTCCATGTGATATACACCTGACATGCCAAAAATGTTGTTGAACGATTTGAACTGGATAAAAATAGCAGACGAAAATGTGTTTACAAAATAAAAATAGTTCGGTAGCCAATGAAAATACCATGTTCATTTGCATATCGACCGTGAAAATACCGAAAACATTATTGCATGGGTGATATGCAAATTAGTTTGGGCCAAAATAAGTGACTGCCTAAAAGTACCATTACTGTTGTTCAAATTTCATGTCACTCGGCAAGTATATTCATGTACCCCAAGGGGAAAATATCGTACTTCTAAATATTGTTTATTCCGAAAAACTGTACTCCTGAAGGGACTACTTTGTTTGCTCTCTGACCTCATTTGCATATGGGTTGTGGAAATACCGATTTTGATTTCAGGGACGAATCAAAATAAACTGCAGTACATATGTAATAATAGAAATTATGGAATTAAAACAGTTTAGTAATGTAAAGCAAGCATATGTTATTATATTTAATCATCACGCTCTGAAACCACAAAAATCACTAATACTTGTTTCCGGCCGATCAGCTTGCACTATATATAAGTCTTATGTGATTTTTGTAGTTTCGCAGCGTGATGATTAAATTTAATAACATATGCTTGCTTTACATTACTAAACTGTTTTAATTCCATAATTTCTATTATTTTGAGCAAGGGTAAGGTCCTTACCGGGACATAGTCGCACGGCCCCATAGACGTACACGCATTGAGACGAATAGATCGTCAAGCCCTTGTGGTGTGTTGTCATGTCCATGATGCACCCCGTTTCGACTTTGGCCTGCTTTTCCTTCTTGTTCACGTAAAATGCGACCTCTCACCAATGTATTAAAACACTTTGAATTTATACTTTGCATGATTATATTTGGTCAACGCGAAACATGATTTTTTCTAAACATTTTCTGAGACCGATTTTATCAACGCAGAGTTATTTTTCCAGACAAGATGGGCTTCGTAATATCTGCCATATCATCGCCCGGGTGATGCCTAGAAAAATATAAAAAGGCAGTGCAGCCAGCTGGCTACTTTGTAACTACGTGTTCATTGTTTGTTTGTGTACAGAGTGACCTTTGCCATTTTTCACTGTTTCATTTCAAGTGTAACATGGTGCGTGGTCCTTGACGCAGTGCGTGTTCTCTGTCCGACTATACGCCATGAATGTCGCTAGCCATGAGTCTCAGAGGTACTAAAAAAACGTCCCGTAATCGTGTTCATTGGAAAACAAAACAAATCACTAATAAATTTATGAAAACAGTTCCTTTTCGAATCAATCTAAAAGTACTTGTTTAATTCGCGCACCAAAAACCAATAATTTATGTTTTGACGCTATTAATTCGTGCACTTGAAAAAATAATTATTTTTACTGCCGCGAATTAATCGAGTTTTTACGGTACATTGGAAATTATGGAACCTTAATGCACGTCATTTTATTTTTCTGATTGAATTCAAAATGGCCGACTGGTGCCCATTTTGTTTTAATGAAGGCGGTTCCAGGGCTATATCTCTGACATGCTTTGACTGATTATGTTCAAATTTTATATATTCATTATACATCATGTTATAGATATACAGATATATTGGTTTGAAAATCCGATTGTTTTTATGAGTTTATTCATTTAATTTGTTATCTTAGTATAGAAAAAGATACCATCATAAAATTTGGTTTTCTCTCTGTACTAAGAGCACACAGAGACTAATGACTTTCAGGGATTAGGGAATTGAGCCTAAAATTCTAGAATCTCCAGTTAGTCGGAAAAAAAAATGAAACTGAATGCATGGCCTTGGTCTCCCTAAGATTATACAAAATAATTTATATGATAACAAATAATATAATTATAATAATTGATTTCCAGTGTGGAGTGCTATTATAAAAATAAGTTAATCTTTTACATGTACATACAATGTATCCCAAATTTCTTTTTTAATTTCTTGGTGCCATGGTTACAATAGGACATCACTGAGTGTCTTCTTATTGCTATGGTGACAACAGTCTCTTGGGCAGTTATAGTCATTAAATCAGTTCTTTGATCCAATTAATTATTGAGCAATTTCATAGTGGGATATACATGTAACTTATAACTATCTGTAGAGTCCAATTTGTGTTAATTGGATTGTCATTACTAAGACTTAAGGTAGCGAGAAGGGTTTTGTAACGTTCTCGATTAAAACATTCTCTGTCTGTTTTCTCGTTCAGAACAGTAATTTAGCTTATATATTTCAAAAGACTAAGTATAGAGGTACAAGTTCACACAAACTGGACAGTCATTGTTTACATAATGATCATGTGACATCAAAAATGGCGAACCTTGTAAAAATGACTAAGTCCGTGATTGCGAGAGCACACTGCGGAATTTCTGGTGAAATTTACGTCATGCATTGTCCGTAACCAAGTCCATTGAAATGTGTCCCCGGTAATTAAAAGACCTATTATTCTGATTTCTATGCAGGTTTGTTTTTTTGTCCCCAAATAATTTCATACTTGACACCTTTAACAGACTATTATTCTGTGACAAAGCATTTTCTTTAAAAACCTAGACATATTTCGCACCACCATTATCTTTTGAACGATAACTACGAGTTTGAATGTCCTAGTCCGAACGCACTTGATTTGGCAGCAGTCCCAGTGAGTCGTACTCAGTCAAAACTTCAGCTCGAGAAAAACGCGAAAAACAGTTTTGGTTAATAAAACACTGTAGATTTGCTGTATTATTATAAATATACACTAAAAATGGCCAAACATATTAACCACTGATATCATAGAACTCATAAAGAATGTCAGATAATGAATACATTCAAGCTCGAGCGTGAAAAATGAAGAAAACTGCTGGCATTTGAGACCGTACTCCAGGAACGTTCAGGTTTCTATTGTTATGCAAACGAACAACGAGGGATAATCCTCTGACAAACATTACTGTCCCACTGTACACGCTGACAGTTTACAAACAAGCTAATCCTTCAAGTGTCTCAGATAAGAGATCCAATAAAATGGTTTTCATGGTGAAACAAAATGGCAGATGTTTTAAAAAAATTGCTTTTTCAGAGTGCGACACTGAGTAGCAGATTTTTGCCTCGTCTGTCAATGCTTTCTTTCCTTCGCCATTGCGTTAGAAAAAATGGTATTAGTAAAATAGAATATTGACTTGGAAAATAAAACGATTTAAAAAAAAGTTGTGCAAAGTTACCGTACTTATTTCGCACAACCTCCCGCCCGCTTCCGCTTTCCAATCACATTTTGTTCTCGCTTTTCCGACTGCTTGTTGAATTCGACCGGACAATTTCCGCTTTATTTTCGACCGCGCAAACCCGAAAATATCACCGCCCGCTCGCTCGCTCGAGCGCATTTAAAATTCGGACTGATAGAAAAATTTTTGAGGTTCACATTGTCTTATACTGTAGAATATTTTATTTTCGCTTGGAATTTATTTTCGCTATTTTCGCTGAAGGGATGATTCCGTGAAAATAAAATCTAGCGAATATACTTTTTTTCCTATATTTCCTATTAAACTCATCAAAAATCAGTGAAAATATATTCCATACAAAACGCCCAAAAAGCCTTTTCAGCGAAAATTAATTCCAGCGAAAATAAAGTATTCCGCAGTAATTGTCTTTCTGTTTTTTATGAATGTTGAACAGCTGACAAAAGTTCAAATACTTTTTGTTTTAACTATCTATAATTATATGCACGATTTGGCTTGGACTGAATATTTTATTTTAAACAATATTCTGACGTGAAATACAAAATGTATTTCAACACAAGTACGACATGGTTGTCTGGGATTTCTTTCCTGGTTGTCGAGTCTTCGCGATGTGTTTTGTATAATTATTGTTGTTTTCCCCCGAGGCAAAGACAAGCTGAAGGACCATGAAGCTAAATGGCAGTTCCATGCATGGGCTGAGTGAAAGGAAATATTTCTAAGCTTAAAATAAAACTTAATATTACACCTCTTTGTGTATTTGTTAGTTTTACATATGTTTTTCATGACAGTATGTCTGTAAATATCTGAAAAATCTCGTCTTTCGTTGATAATTTCGATTGTCTGGAATGTCTGTCGACCGTGTCCCAATAATTTGTTTTGAATGTCGATCCTAGTTGGTTTCTTTATACTGAGTTTAGGAAGGGTGTCAATCAACACAATCAGCCGAGACAGGACAAACATTGACCCTAATCATTTATGGGGACCATGTCCGTAATGTGTGGACTGAAACCCCAAATAATTAAACAAGTATTATTATTATAATATATATTTTATTTAACATCACAAAACTACAACAGAGCTAGAGTTGTTCGCGGTGAAACAGCCGCATTGAAGACTATGCAACTTCAACTAGCCATTTCTTACCTTGAAAAAAAAAAAAAATAAAAATTCGACGAAGAGCATCGGGAAAAATATTAATAATAATTCTTATCAATCGCTTGCTTTATTTTATTTGAATCCATGAAATTCACGAGTTTTTTTACATTTGCTGGCAACTTCCGCTCTAAAAAAGATTGAAAATGTGGGTATGGTTCTTTTGCGAGTTCCTGTAGATAATACGGACAAATATTGTTCTGTGACCAAGGTCGTGCTCCGATCATGTCACTTTCAGCCAATCAATGATGTTGTAACAAAGCATTTTTGACACTGAGATACATTAGAGTCCACGACGAATCAGTTTTCTCTGCAAGTTGGGAAATAAAGTAAACCAGAGTAGGGTCGATGATTTTCAGCCCTGAAGGACTTACGTTTCGAATTGTTCATCGACTGGCCACCAAATATTTATGGCTATAACTAAATTTGACACGTTTTTTTAAAGCCCAATAAATTATTCATACATGTCAAGCTCTGTTCGATTTGCTCAGGGCATAAAATATTTTTTTGTGGGAACACTTTCACGGTATACGGTATAGACTGAACTCATTCAATGATCGTGACTTATTTTTGAAAATTGAATGTCAAATTTTACCGGCCGACGTGGATTTGGTATCGTTATTTTTGGAATTAATCATTAACATTTCCTCGTTTCTCTGCTCTGTCAAAATGACTTACCTATGCTTTTTTCTCGTAACTGTCTCATTAAAATAATAACAAATATTACATTTAGAACAAGCATCCAAAACACGTAACAAGAGGTTCCAGTTCAGTTGCTTTCACAATACAAGTGTCATACAACTATTAGATTTGAAGTGTCGTTCAGAATTTAATAATAGTTATTACTAGTTGTATGTTCACACTTTACTATCAAAACCACCATTTCGATCACTCATGTGCCAGTGATCAGTGTTTGGGCGAGCGGTCGGTGTTTCAATGAGCGAGCGAGCGAAAAAAAACGCGATTAAAATGCGGTCAGTTTCTGGTCAGACAAGACCGCATGGTCTGAAATTAAGTGATAAGCGATCGATGTAAAAGCGGAAGGTTGGGCGAAATGAGTACTGTATGCCCGGACTGTATGACCATGTTTCTTTGACGAAGTCTCGACTGACAATAATGCTGGCAATGGACGTTAGATAAACACGCATTGTTTGCGACGGGCAGCTAATCACCCGTTATATCAGAATTGTCAACAACAGAGTATACAGATAAGATGTTATCATTTAATCCCTTCCAAAGATAAACATTATGCAAATATCCATGAAACGGCAGTTGTAGTCTTTTCTGCTAGCGTTTTAAAACACTAATTTAAGCAACGCTATTTCACAATTTTGATCTTTTGTAAACCTTGGATGATGTATCAAGGTCTAAAGTAACCGTTTTATCAATTTTTGAAAAATTAAGAAAAAAGTGAAATTTTCCCTTCATGCTACCTTTAAAGGCTTCAAGGATGAATACATTGTACACTCTGTACTTCTATGAAATGATTTTTCGGATTGGCGAATTTACGGCAGAATCCGGTAATAGAGTAAATATGGTATGACTTATTTTAACCATACAAACATCTCCTCCAATTAATTATTGAGAAATTTCATAGTGGAATATAATTATCTGTAGAGTCTAATTTGTGTATTCCATGAATACATTGTACATTCAGTACTTCTATGAAATGAACACACTTGTGTAATTAGTGTAAACACATGTCCAACTAATATAGCATTATGGTACGACTTATTTTAACCATACAAACATCTCTGTAATTTACATAAGTGCATGCACTACTACCGAATTCAGCCGTAAATTCGCTCGGGCCGTTAAATCGCAGTTTGAGTTTAAAAAAAAAAAAATGGGACCAAGAAATTGCAATTTTCTGGCAGTTCTAAGGTGTTATTTTAATCTTTTTTGATGCCTAAAATTGTCACCGTAGTCATTGACGCCTATTCAAGAGTACGAATACTATGATGTTTATTGCAACTAGCATGAATGAGTCAGTAAGCTTCGTTTTGACAATGAGCTGTTATCACTGTAAAACAATGTTAAATTATTCTTCAAATGCTCAGTTTATCTTTTGAAAACAAATAATATTTATAATCATGCCGCTTTCTCATCAAAATCCAATCCAAAAGATTGTGCTACAACATCGGCAAATCTCTTCCATGCTGTGTTCAATAACATTAACATATTTAAATGAGCTATGGTAATTTGAACACGTTGGCATCATCCATCGTTTTCATTGGTTAATGAGCGATTTGACCTGTTGGGTCAAAGAACACAGTTCCAGGGCAAAACATGGTTGATATTCATTTCTACAACATCAAGTGTTTAAAATGCGACCACAATCATTCACTTACGATGAAATAAGTTGAAATTTATTAGCATTTCATAACAATTCAATGAATTTATTTTCTGCATGCTATTACAATCATTACTAGGTAATAATCAACAATTGTGAAACGCAGCATGACTGGATTGCACAACCACGATCATTTGCTACTAAGCAATGTAATTGTGTTTTTTTTTATTTGAAACTTCTTTTAGAATATACTTTCAGTACTAATAAAATGAAAAAAATAATTGTATTTGGCGCACAAGGTTCGTTAATGGGATTTTTTTGGAGAAAGATGCGCTGGGTGACATTGTAATAAATTTGTAGGCAGTCTATTTTATAATCCAGCAAGAAAAAAATGTATCAAATTTTAGATTAGCTTCTGCAATACTTTATTTCGTTTTTGGTGGTTCAGCTGCTGGCGTTGAAAGTCGGCGAAGGTGGATTTTTCAATTTCATAATTTTGTTAATTTTTTTTGTAATTTACATAAATGCATGCACTACTAATAGAGTAAATATGGTATATAATACTATAAACTGCAAACTAATCAGATTTGCAGTTGCATTTATCATTGTATTAAAACCAATTCCATCATGTAATAAAATGATTCTATACTTGTACAGCATGTAGTATTTCGGTTAATCAGATTAGGACCATCTCTTGGATATACCAGCATTCTCGCAAATCAAAAGATGCAGAAACATAAATAGCTTTTCCATCTATTGTATTGAACACAAATTAATAATTGATGAGTTATCTTTTCAAAGGTATTCACTAAGATTTGAGTTGTTATAAAATATCAATAGGTTGTATAGAGCTATTTGTAGTGATTGTTAATAACATGTCTGTACATAGAGGTCTATTATATTTGATCATCCCTTCTAAGCCTAATTCTCAGGATTACAACTGAATCCTAATCCTTACAAAGGCTTATATTTTTTTCACTTTAGTGACATTAAAAGCAAGTTTATCATTGTATTAGTGACCTAATTTGTTGGTACATGTATCAATTGACTGTGCAGACATAGTGTGAAAAAGTAAAAAAAATATATCTACTTTTATAAAATTTTTAGTTCATAGAGAACTCACTAAAATCTGAACTGCATTTTTCTGAAGACTTTACATTATATGCAGAATGATTACAAGTTTGAATATTTCATCAGTGATTTGACAATCAAATTAAACTTGATGGGGAATACATTTGCCCACCCCTATAATTAATAGAATAACCCATATTGAGCATTAACATATACGTCACATTAGCATAGTATTATATATGCAAGAGCTACATTTTTGTACCAGTCTATATTACCAAATCCAATCACTGCTGTCACTCTATTTGAGATCTATACCTCTATAGATTCAGTCTCTGCTCTCTGCTTCTCTCAGCAAATTGTAAGTATTGTACATACATGTATGTCTAAATCCAGTTAGTGTATTTGCTCTACTAGTACCGGTAGCCCATGTGCTCACTTTATTTTTTTGAAATGTTCCTATTTTTGAAAAAAGTTGTATTTTAATGAGACAATATATATTGAATGTAATGTTAGGTTTATATGAAATTCTATTGGAGATGTGCTTCTAATAGAACAAATATACCGGTAGATTTATGATAGTTCTCAGTTGTTAATATAATACAAGTACATTTTGTATCGTTTCATGTCCTGTTATGCACATTTCCTGCCATGTATCAAACCTACATGTACTGTGTGAAACAAGAATCCATAACACATAACCATTATATTTATCATACATGTATGTATGGGTATTAGAGTGAGAATAATTATACACATCAATTATTGACGAAAAACTCATAAAAGAAATTCTAACATCAGGAAATTACTGAAATTAAGGCTACTAATCCACGTGTACATACAGATTGTTGTTTGTACTTTCTTAATTTCTAATATTCAACCCAAGAAATATCAGATAAATTTAGGATTCGTGTATACATGTATATTGGTGAAACGTGTAATCACAGCTGGTGTTGCAGGATTACTCTCCCACAGCTGACACATTATATGTAAATTTACGTCCAGTTATTATTTCAAATCATGAGAAAACTGTTGAAGTCTAACCTATTATATGATGTAAACAGTATGCAAAAGTATTTTTGTGGTGTTTTTTGCCAAAATGCTATTTATATGACAACTGCTGCTGTGTTGGCTATTACATATTATGTGAATTACCTGTTATGGTCACAACACGGGTAAAACATCTGATTGATCTGTATTTCAGACATTATCTGAAAGTTACTAAGCTGCTATAGCAACATATACATCATCTGACAGTGTAGGTACATGTACATGTAAAGGCAAATATCTAAACCTTACCAATGTTTGTCTAAGAGATTACAGCCATGCATAAGTAATCCCATAAGCAAACATTGGTACCAATGGCAAAATCATTTGCTATGTTCACACGGCAGCATTCTATAGGAGCCGAACTACTGCTCCTCCCACGGATTAACAGAAGATTATCTACAATGCGTTCATACGGTCGGGAGCCGAACGAGAGTCGAGATCTGGCAGAGTTAGATTCAGTTTGATCAGAGCCATGCAGAACAGTGCCCTTGAACAATTAGTGACTGAAAACGATTTTAGTGTTGTGCTTGTGTTTTTTTCTTTACATGGCATGATGCTGTTGAGCTAGGAGAAAAAGGAGCCTGACCATGGAGGTAAAAAGACAATGACTGGTATTTTAAATTTGGTACTAGTATCTCGAATAAACAGGAAACACGGCAGCTAAAATACGTTTAATACAGCCTATTCGCTCAAGTTATTGTCATGCAAAATTACCATTTTGTATCTATTAAAACTCCTAGGAAGAATCACAGATTCTCTCTATCTATCATAGACGGACTATGGAAGAATCTAAACCTACCAGGAACACGTCACCGTACCGCGATCGCTTCTACGATTTTTATCTTTAGTGTCTTTAAACAGTTTCCGTTCAGTCGTTCTTTCAAGTTTTTGTCGCATAATTTCGTACGCCATTTTTTGTTTCCCATTGAGCTATCAATCTATCGCAATGATTCGTTACTATGCACTAGGACGCGTATCTCTTATTCAAGCGGGAAATTGCGTGAAATTATGAAAGATGTTGTCTCCGCCATAATTGAAATGAGAGGTTACTCGAAGAAGACGATTGAGGGCGTGATTTCGGCTCCGATAGTTGGGCCCCGATGCGTTTACACGTTCGGAGCCATGCCGGGACTCAACCCTATCGGAGTTCAACCCTGAGGGTTTAGTGGAGCCGAACTTGGCTCGAGCCGAACGCGTTCACACGGCCATTTTTGCTGGCTCGAACCGGCTCGAGCCTTTGGACTCCGATAAAATGCTGCCGTGTGAACGTAGCAATCGCTATGTTCACGTGGCAGCATTCTATCGGAACCATACTACTACTACTCCCACTGATTAACAGGAGATTAATTTCAATGCGTTTACATGGTCGGGCCGAACGAAAGCCGAGATCTGCCAAAGTTTAATTCAGTTTGATTCGAGCCGAACGAAATATTTAGTATGAAAACAACATGACTGAAAATGATTTTGCAGTTGTACTTGTTTTTTTTTCTTCTTTACATGGCATGGTTGAACTGGGAGAAAAAGGAAACAGTCGTGAGTCTGAGACAATGTACTGGTATTATGATTTAGATATTTTGAATAGAACAGGATACACATCAGCTAAGACATGCTAAATGTGTTATAGCCTATTTCTTACGTTATTGTCATGCGAAATTACCATCTTGTAATTGTTCAACTGATTTGTGTAACAGTTGTCAACCTACACCTAGTAGGAACATGTTGCCATACTGCGTAACTGCTTCTACAAATTTTATTTTAGGTGTCTTTGAAAATTTCCATTGGATCTGTCCTTTCAATTTTTGGCGCATAATTTCGTATGCCATTTTTCTGTTTCCCATTTAGCTATCTATCTATCGTAGTATTTCTTTACTCTGTCAAATAGATATCAGGGCGCCGACCTCATTGTCAAGCCAAAAATTACACGATGTTGTATCTGCCATAATTGAAATTACAGGTTATTTGAAGAAGAAGCGCGTAATTGCGGCCCAATGGTTGGGCCCTGATGCCTATACACGGTCGGTTCCATGTCATGCAGGCTCAACACTATCAAGGGTTTAATTACACAGCCATTTTTGTTGGCTCAAGCCATAGGGCTCTGCTAAAATGCTGTTGTATAAACGTATACACTGTAACCTGGTTATAATAAACTCTCTGGGTGACAATTAGTTTGTTATAGTGAAGTGTTTACTATAATGAAGTTCATAATAGATTAGGTTTGTTACGAGAGGGAGACATACATGTACAATGTGTTCATTATACATGTATCAAGAAATTTAATATAAAATTGTTCATTATAATAAAGTTACAGTGTACATGTACTGGTATATGTACATGGATAAGAGACTGTTTTTTTGACTTCAAAATTGACACCTTATTTTACCTTTACTGTGGTCATGTGATTATTCATTGTATTGAAATGTGATAATGTTACATTAGTGAAATTACAGTGTAGTACGTGTACTACTTGAGTTTTACATCTGCCAGATTCCTTTTATAAATACAAGATTAACACACAATATTTCAAAGCATATTAGATTAACAGTGACTTGTTATTTTTTTTTTTACAGTCTATGCTTTTAAAATAGCTATGTCTGAGCTAACCCCACGTCCAATTGTCCTCAGTGGTCCATCTGGCACTGGTAAAAGTACACTTATAAAAAAACTCATGAACGAATTTAAAGAATATTTTGGCTTCACAATTAGTCGTAAGTACATTTAAAATATTTTTTTATTTATTTATAGTTAGTTGAGATATTAAAGTACAGTGAATTTCATGAAAGCATGAATGTTTTTCATATAAAATATTTGTAAATGTTTATAATGACAGTTAACTGATCACAACATGTTAACAGAAGCATGGCAGTACATAAGCCAATGATTGAAGCAAACTAGCAAAGACTCATGGGTAATAGATGTTAACAAGTGGCTTCTATAATCAATGAAAGTATTCTTTGGATAATATAAATTCCCATTAAATTAAATTCACTGTAATGTTAACTTTGTACTTTCACATACATGTATGTAATCTTAAAATGGAGACTGACATGTACTGGTACTATTCTTCTTATTTGAATATGTCATTAACCATTTCTTGGTCATTCCATGGTGGATTACTAATGCTAATAGATGGTTTCAAGATTAATGTTAAGTGTGAAAGACACTACACACTACACTGTGTAGCCTGGAATGGACAGTGGTTTATTTCATATAAAATATGTGTAGTTTTAATATTCTCATCTTGTAATATTTACACAATGTGGAAATGTGGTGTTGTTCCAGCTACATTGTATGTCATAGTGTGAACTCAGAATGCTCATGTCTTGTTTGTAGACACAACACGGAAAGCTCGACCTGGAGAGAAGCATGGACAAGGTATGTACACTCACTTTAACAGTGCTAACTTACAGTTGGCTACTGTTTACTGTCATTGATGATACTTGTAAACAATGATTTAATGGGTTTGTTAACCAACAGTAATAATCTATTTAGGATGCAAGGCAGATGCAAGGGACTTTCAGCAAGTTTTCTATCTTAGTTTGTCTATATAGGTGGTCTTGGACCATCAATGTAAGCACCAATTCCTCAGAAAGCAGGTACACTATTCGCTCGATAATCCTGACATCCTACATGTACCAAGAGAATGTCAGTTTGACTTAGTTAACTTTTGCCCCATAACTACTAGATTATGACAGTCTCGGCCAAGAAATAATATTAGCATTAGTTGAGATCATTGCATTCAATTAATTGTGTTGTTATTCTTTTATTCAGATTATTATTTTACAAATCGTGAAGCAATGGAGGAAGCTGTATCTCGTAATGAGTTTATAGAAACTGCAGAATACTCTGGTAACTTATATGGTACAAGGTAATGTACATAATATTACTTTATAGGAAATTTACTTTATTTTACCTTTTCACCGCCACATTGTCTTGCTAAAATTTTTCTGCTCTATGTTACTTATATTCTTCAATATTTCTGAAAATGAACCCCAGTTTGGGAGCCAACAGACAAAAGTTTAGTCAATTTTCACGTTTTACTCAAAAAATTTGACTGTTTTTGTCCCAGTCGTCTGAAAAAAAAGTGCAGACTATAAACATGACTATTTTTTGAATTTGTGGTGAATATGTATGTCAGTACTATTATTATAAGTGTAAGGGACATCATGTACCCAAACATATATTTTGATAATCTTATAACCAAACTTGCAGCAAGTTCTTCTTGTACACCTTTATATTCGCAAAGCATAATAAATATTTGAAGAGTCCCTGAAGATAAAAATAGTTTAACTTTTAATGCTTTATTTTTAGTAAAAAAGCTGTGGAAGACGTGTTAAGCAAACAGAAGATATGTATTTTAGATATTGACATGCAAGGAGTAAAGAATGTCAAACAAACAAACTTGAAACCACGTTACATATTTATTAAGCCACCAAGCATGGAAGCATTGGTACGTTGACCTTCGTCTTTATTGCTCTTTTTCTTCCCTGCACTTGACTTCAGTTCTACTACCTATATTTTGTAAATTTACAAACTAACTCACTAATTGTTTACATGTATGTACTATTGAAAGCCTATTATGGCATATGATTACTGGTTCATGAATTCATATTATGCATTTGTTTCATAGGAAGAAAGATTAAGAGGTCGTGAAACGGAAACAGATGAATCTATACAGAAAAGATTATGTAGTGCAAAAGCGGAGTTAGAATATGGTGAGTAATGTAATCTATTTTTAGAATATGACGAGTACTGTAATCTGTTCAACTTTGCACTGCTAGGAATTGTCACGATTAAAGCATATGCCTTGTTGACACTGAGATAATGCAATAAAACAGAATGGAAAACCAAACCTTTTGACGTACAAGTACATCTAGATATGTCTGAGCAAACTTGACTTGACTAGTGGATGCTATCCTGACATCTGTAAATCACTTTAGTTGGACGAAAACAAGTTTTCATGAGGCAGTGAAAATCACAAAAGGTCCTTATCTCCACAAATTCCATAAAATCTTCATCTCACCTGCAGACTAAATTCAGATGCCCCAGAGATGCATCCTTTAGTGAAATGGATCTTGAATTTCATCTGCCATTTAAATATGTAGTGCACTCTACAGTAATGCCCAATCTCCCAGGCAGAGTTCTATTTCTACAAATATATCTCTGCCACCACGTCATTGATTGGTTGATGCGTCACCATGGCATGTACTACTACCAAAACATTGCCATGCTGGTGTTCGATTTTCGAACCTGGCAAAAGAGTACGTAATTTTTGTAGATTCTGCCTGTTTTCAAAGTGAAAAACTCATTTTTTACTTTCCGTAACACAAAAGGTGTGGCAGTAGAACGATTAATTTATCAATACTATGAAGTGCATTCGTTTGTTTATATTCTTTCTCCCGGCAATTGACAGGACAATTAGTTTGATGAACCGAATAACTTCTTAATAACGGTTATTCCACGTTGGAATTATTTTGTTTCTGAATAATAACTATTTCACCATTTTCAGTGCGTTTCACACAAAAATCATTATCAGGTATGGACAAAATATTTTAAAACTTGTTTATCATTAGGAATAAATCAACATGAGAGTCCTCTAATAAAAAATATGCAAATAGTATTTAATAGTAAATACGCTTCACCACAAAATGGCGGTGTGTGGTGGCAGAGAAACTTTCGGTGTTCTGGCCGCAAGCATCTCTAAAGGAGAATGCCCTATGCCACCTAGAACCTTCATTGCTTTTTGTTGCTTGGCAACTAGTATATTCCATTTATAACATGAAATTGATCTGATTTTACTAAATCTGTTTTGTTGCAGCTTTAACAGGAGCATATGATGTGATGATCATTAATGATGATTTAGAAATTGCTTATGAAGAATTGAAAGGATTTTTAAGTCAAGATATTTCTAATTTACAGAAACAAAAATTTAAAAAACATTGATATTAACAAACTCAGGGAAAACTGTTCATATAAATATCCATTCTTTTTAAGGGTGTTCAATTTCACTTCTATGATATGTGTATTCTCTGCATTGGGTTGTAATGTTGATCTTTGGAATGTCAGTTTTGTATCTCAGTAATCATTTATTATTTGGGGTTTATTTCAAATTATAGCAAATATTTTCAGGAAATGTTCAAATATGCTTGATATATGTGATTCTTCCAGTTTCACAAAATCTTTGTAGTGGAAACCAGAAGCATTCCACATAAAACATTTTATAATCTTGATGCTACTGTATAGTAAAAACTATTAAAATGTGGATGTTAGTTTTATTTTTCAGAAAATATTGTTTTTATCAAAAATTTCCCTTCTCCCCATTATTTCAAAAGATGACAATATTTTTTTTTGAAAGGATCATGCATTACTTTTTTGCTCATAATGTACTAAGTATTAACTGTAATGGATCATGTAATTTTAACAAAAAAGAGCATTTGTGTAAATAATTGAATGTTTCTGTGAAACAGTGTTGACCATCTAACACTTACAGTGTCTGAAATTACCTACAATCTTATGTGGTTTATACTATCAGATATTGGTTGACATTTTATTGTTCAATATCCATATAGGTGATTAGATTCATGTTTTGTTAGTTTAGTGGTGATTTCCATCAACTCCTCACTAATCTTTACATCCATGCTAAAAAAATTCTTAGATAACTGAGAAAACATCTTGGTTTTGTTCTTCATGAAAAGGATATTGGTGATGACAGTTGTCGTGTGATTGACAGCTTTTCTCTAAATTTAACAGATCAAATTTTACAAAATAAATATAACAGACTTTTAATAGGGTATTATGCTGGAAACAAGCTTTACAGGAACCAATAGTACAAATTATAGAGGATTGTGGGTAATTTATATTTCTGTGAGTTCTAGTTAATGGTTATTGGGTGAATGATTATTTTTTTTTTAGACTACATGTTTGTTTTTGTATCTTGGATAAAGTTTTATTTATACCGTTTTACTGCCATAGTTTGTTTCAGTCACAAAATGTGTACAACCAAAAAGACACGGACAATAAAGCCATAAATAGGGAATAAAATAATGTTCCAGTGGGAAAGGAATTAATTATTTGTGTCACTTTTCCCTGATTTTTTTGCTTTTTCATTATCAGCTCCCCATTGAACTTCAACACTAGAGGGAATAATATGCTATTGTTAACTTCACCACTAGAGGGCATAATATGCTTTGGTTATCTTCAGCAATGGAGCGGCTTAGTCTTTTCCACGAAACGAAATGAAATAAAACTATATCAAATTTTTTAACGACATTGACAATCTCCACGTCATAGAAATAAATTTCTCGAGAAGATTTAGTTTGCAGCTCAATAAATACGAGTAACTAACATGCCAGCTCAATAAATAAATACGAGAAACTACAAGTAGTATATTATAATTATTTAGTATTTACTTGCTCATATTATCAATAGATTTTTATTAATTTATAGTGTCGTTTGGGGATAGCGCCCCTAACTGTCAGTTCCAAGTATCCTTTCAAAAATGGCTGATCGCTCACCCTTTTTATTTTGTTCCTAATTTTGGTTCGTTTGTGACTCGTTTGGGTAGTTTTTGGTTTGTTTGGCTCGTTTTTGGCTTGTTTTGGGGTAGTTTGGTACGTTTGTCTCGTTTTGGGTTGTTCCATGTTTTGTCAATCGAAATGGCGGTCATGCCATGTTATAGTTACTCGTATTTATTTATTGAGCTGTTATGATGTTAGTTACTGATATTTATTGAGCTGCAAACTAAATATTCATGAGAAATTTATTTCTATGTCGTTGAGATTTTCGATGTCGTTAAAAAATTTGATATAGTTTTATTTCGTTTTGTTTCGTTTCGTGGAAAAGACTAAGCCCAATAAAGGACATAAAATGCTTTCGTTAACTTCGCCACTAGAGGGCATAATATGCTATTACCAAGTTTACCACTAGGAACATAAGGCACTATTGTTAACTTCAGCACTAGAGGGCTTATAACATTGCAAATCACAATTTGTATGTGTAATTATGCAATTGTTGGAAACCAATCAGTGTGTTTGAATTTCACCGTCTCTGACAGCAGTGAATACAATCCAAACGCAATATACAGAGATAGCTTCTACTTATTCATTTATCCAGGGTTGTTTAAGTGTTGTGAATTGATGGATATTTTATCAGTGACTGACAACGTGAAGGTGCTTACAGAGTTTGTTTATAAAAGTTTGCATAAATACAAACATTGTGTTGTTTCTATATCAGTTGAATGTCATGTGATTGAGTTTTAACCAATCACAACATGCATTACAACAATCCTGATCAGTTTAACAGATGCATTCTTTATTTGCATACTAATTACATAAATTATTTTGACTGCTGTGTGAAATGCGTACATACGGAGTCCTTGCAACTACCATTGTTACAATGAAACTTGGAGTACGTAGATCCCTTGGAACAATGCACAAGCATTGATTAGTTTTTTAATTAGATAATTTGCATAACAAAATTTTTATAATTTGTATATTACTCGCAATATCCCATGAACCACTCAGATATAAATGAATCTTGGTAAATAGATGCTATGTGATATGAATTACGCGTTTAAGGCCTAAATTAGCTAATTTATAGATGTTTCTACTGATATCTGTAGTACCACTAAATTTAATGTCACACTTTACCCATAATTCATTTCTGAAGAATCAAGATCGTGGATTACGTAAACTGATGAAAAGTTGAATATCTAGAGAATGAAGTGATATAAAAAAAATCGGTAAATTGCATTTTTAACATTTGTTGAGCTCTTTCATCTTGGAGCATTTCGTTGTTAGCCTTGACTTTACCTTTAATATTTGTTTGTGATTCGGTTAATTCACATACATCAATTATTGATTTTTGGCCCCACGCACATGAACAGTTTGATGCATGAGCATAGTGCCCTCACACGGCAAAATGGAACGTTTCAGGTAACTTTGAAAAAGGCAATTTGTAGGTTTTAAATTGAAACTTGATTCATGAGTAGTTTTGGGTAATCCTGTTTATTTTAGGGCTAAAGTATATTGCTCTGTGGTGTAATGTGTCGTTCTGATGTGTATTGCGTTGTTCTGATGTGTAATATGTCGTTCTGTGGTGTAATATTTCGTTCTATGGTGTAATATGTTGTTCTGTGGTGTAATATGTCGTTCTGATGTGTATTATGTTCTGTGGTGTAATATTTCGTTCTGATGTGTAATATGTCATTCTGATGTGTATTATGTTGTTCTGATGTGTAATATGTCGTTCTGTGGTGTAATATGTTGTTCTGATGTGTGATATGTTATTCTGTGGTGTAATATGTCGTTCTGTGGTGTAATATGTTATTCTGTGGTGTAATATGTCGTTCTGATGTGTAATATGTTGTTCTGTGGTGTAATATGTTGTTCTGATGTGTATTATGTTGCTCTGTGGTGTAATAAGTCTTTCTGATGTGTATTGTGTTGCTCTGTGGTGTAATATGTCATTCCGATGAGTATTATGTTACTCTGTGGTGTAATATGTCGTTTTTTGTGTAGTATACTGCTCTGTGATGTAATAGGTCTTTGTGTAGTATGTCGTTCTGTGGTTTAGTATACTACACTGGTGTAACATTCAGTACTCAGTAAACTTTGTTTTGAAGTTTGGACAAAAGTGGGCGTGTTTTTTTGTGGAACTTTCCCAACTTGAACTGCAGCTGCTCTCATACTAGAGTCGGTTACGTGGTTCATCTTTACAAAACTATGTCATACCTAGTTAATACATTATTAGGGCGATAATATTTTATTAATTCCACAAACGCATGAAAAGAAACCACATAAAAACAACTTAAGATCTAAATAAGTCCGAAGATTTTTTTGGAAAAAATATATACTGAGGTTGCATTTAAGTCCATCGGACCTATGTACCATCGGAATAGCGAGCTGTCCCCTTCGGTGGAGTAGTATACCTCTCTGTGGTGTAGTATACTGCTCTGTAGTGTAGTACACTGATCTGTGGTGTAGTATACTGCTCTGTGGTGTAGTACACTGCTCTGTGGTGTAGTATACTGCCCTGTGGTGTAGTACACTGCTCTGTGGTGTAGTATACTGCTCTGTTGCGTAGTATACTGACCTGTGGTGTAGTATACTACTCTGTGGTGTAGTATACTGCTCTGAGGTGTAGTATAATGCTCTATGGTGTAGTATACTGCTCTGTAGTGTAGTATACTGCTCTGAGGTGTAGTATACTGCCCTGTGGTGTAGTATAATGCTCTGCAGTGTAGTGTACTGCCCTGTGGTGTAGTATACTACCCTGTCGTGTAGTATACTGCTCTATAGTGTAGTATACTGCTATGTGGTGTAGTATACTGCTCTGTAGTGTAGTATACTGCTCTGTGGTGTAGTATACTACTCTGTGATGTAGTATAATGCTCTGTAGTGTAGTATACTGCTCTGTGGTGTAGTATACTGCCCTGTGATGTAGTATACTACCCTGTCGTGTAGTATAATGCTCTGTAGTGTAGTATACTGCTCTGTAGTGTAGTATACTGCTCTATAGTGTAGTATACTGCTCTGTAGTGTAGTACAGTGCTCTGTGGTGTAGTATACTATTCTGTAGTGTAGCAAATGCTCTGTGGTGTAGTATACTGCCCTGTGGTGTAGTATACTGCTCTGTTGTGTAGTATACTGCTCTGTGGTGTAGTACACTGCTCTGTGGTGTATTATACTACTCTGTAGTGTAGCAAATGCTCTGTGGTGTAGTATACTGCTCTGTGGTGTAGTATACTGCCCTGTGGTGTAGTATACTGCTTTGTGGTGTAGTATACTGCTCTGTGGTGTAGTATGCTGCTCTGTAGTGTAGTATACTGCTCTGTGGTGTAGTATACTGCTTTGTGGTGTAGTATACTGCTCTGTGGTGTAGTATACTGCCCTGTGGTGTAGTATGCTGCTCTGTGGTGTAGTATACTGCTCTGTGGCGTAGTATACTGCTCTGTGGTGTAGTATACTGCTCTGTGGTGTAGTACACTTCTCTGTGGTGTAGTACACTGCCATGTGGTGTAACATACTATTCTGTAGTGTAGCAAATGCTCTGTGGTGTAGTATACTGCCCTGTGGTGTAATACACTGCTCTGTGGTGTAGTATACTGCCCTGTGGTGTAGTATACAACTCTCTAGTGTAGCAAATGCTCTGTGGTGTAGTATACTGCTCTGTAGTGTAGTATACTGCCCTGTGGTATAGTATGCTGCTCTGTGGTGTAGTATACTGCTCTGTGGTGTAGTATACTGCTCTGTAGTGCAGCAAATGCTATGTGGTGTATTATACTGCTCTGTGGTGTAGTATACTGACATGTAGTGTAGTATACTGCTCTCTGATGTAGTATACTGCTCTGTGATGTACTATACTGCTCTGTGGTATAGTATACTGCCCTGTGGTGTAGTATGCTGCTCTGTAGTGTAGTATACTGCCCTGTGGTGTAGTATACTGCTCTGTGGTGTAGTACACTGCTCTGTGGTGTAATATACTGCTCTGTTGTGTAATATACTGCTCTGTGGTGTAATATACTGCTCTGTGGTGTAATATGCTGCTCTGTGATGTAGTATACTGCTCAGTGGTGTAGTATACCACTCTGTAGTGCAGCAAATGCTCTGTGGTGTAGTATACTGCTCTGTGGTGTAGTGTGCTACTCTGTGGTGTAGTATAATTCTCTGTAGTGTAGTTCACTGCTCTGTGGTGTAATATACTGCTCTGTGGAGTAGTATACTGCTCTGTTGTGTAGTATACAGCTCTGTGGTGTAGTATACTGTTCTGTGGTGTAGTATACTGCCCTGTGGTGTAGTACACTGCTCTGTGGTGCAGTAAACTGCCCTGTGGTGTAGTATACTACTCTGTATTGTAGCAAATGCTCTGTGGTGTAGTATACTGCTCTGTGGTGTAGTACTCTGCTCTGTGGTGTAATATACTATTCTGTAGTGTAGCAAATGCTCTGTGGTGTAGTATACTGCTCTGTGGTGTAATACACTGCTCTGTGGTGTAATATACTGCCCTATGGTGTAGTATACTACTCTCTAGTGTAGCAAATGCTCTGTGGTGTAGTATAGTGCTCTGTGGTGTAGTATACTGCTCTGTGGTGTAGTATACTGCCCTGTGGTGTAGTATGCTGCTCTGTAGTGTAGTATACTGCCCTGTGGTGTAGTATACTGCTCTGTGGTGTAGTACACTGCTCTGTGGTGTAATATACTGCTCTGTTGTGTAATATACTGCTCTGTGGTGTAATATACTGCTCTGTGGTGTAATATACTGCTCTGTGATGTAGTATACTGCTCTGTGGTGTAGTATACCACTCTGTAGTGCAGCAAATGCTCTGTGGTGTAGTATACTGCTCTGTGGTGTAGTATACTGCCCTGTGGTGTAGTGTACTACTCTGTGCTGTAGTATAATTCTCTGTAGTGTAGTTCACTGCTCTGTGGTGTAATATACTGCTCTGTGGAGTAGTATACTGCTCTGTTATGTAGTATACAGCTCTGTGGTGTAGTATACTGCTCTGTGGTGTAGTACACTGCGCTGCGGTGTAATATACTGCTCTGTGGTGTAGTATACTGCTCTATTGTGTAGCATACTACTCTGTAGTGTAGCAAAGGCTCTGTGGTGTAGTATACTGCTTTGTGGTGTAGTACACTGTTCTGTGGTGTAGTATACTGCTCTGTGGTGTAGTATACTGCCCTGTGGTGTAGTACACTGCTCTGTGGTGCAGTAAACTGCCCTGTGGTGTAGTATACTACTCTGTAGTGTAGCAAATGCTCTGTGGTGTAGTATACTGCTCTGTGGTGTAGTATACTGCTCTGTGCTGTAGTACACTGCTCTGTGGTGTAGTACACTGCTCTGTGGTGTAGTATACTGCCATGTGGTGTAATATACTATTCTGTAGTGTAGCAAATGCTCTGTGGTGTAGTATACTGCTCTGTGGTGTAATACACTGCTCTGTGGTGTAGTATACTGCCCTGTGGTGTAGTATACTACTCTCTAGTGTAGCAAATGCTCTGTGGTGTAGTATAGTGCTCTGTGGTGTAGTATACTGCTCTGTGGTGTAGTATACTGATCTGTGGTGTAGCATACTGCTCTGTGATGTAGTATACTGCTCTGTGGTGTAGTATACTGCTCTGTGGTGTAGTATACTGCCCTGTAGTGTAGTATACTGCCCTGTGGTGTAGTACACTGCTCTGTGGTGTAATATACTGCTCTGTGGTGTAATATACTGCTCTGTGGTGTAGTATACCACTCTGTAGTGTAGCAAATGCTCTGTGGTGTAGTATAATGCTCTGTGGTGTAGTATACTGCCCTGTGTTGTAGTATACTACTCTGTGGTGTAGTATAATGCTCTGTAGTGCAGTACACTGCTCTGTGGTGTAATATACTGCTCTGTGGAGTAGTATACTGCTCTGTGGTGTAGTATACAGATCTGTGGTGTAGTATACTGCTCTGTGGTGTAGTACACTGCCCTGTGGTGTAATATTCTGCTCTGTGGTGTAGTATACTGCTCTATTGTGTAGTACACTACTCTGTAGTGTAGCAAAGGCTTTGTGGTGTAGTATATTGCTATGTAGTGTAGCTTATGCTCAGTGGTGTAGTATACTGCTCTGTGGTGTAGTATACTGTTCAGTGGTGTAGTATACTACACTGGTTTAGTATATTGCTATGTAGTGTAGCAAAGGCTCTGTGGTGTAGTATACTGCCCTGTGGTGTAGTATACCACTCTGTGGTGTAGTATAATGCTCTGTAGTGTAGTACACTGCTCTGTGGTGCAATATACTGCTCTGTGGAGTAGTATACTGCTCTGTGGTGTAGTATACAGCTCTGTGGTGTAGTATACTGCTCTGTGGTGTAGTACACTGCTCTGTGGTGTAGTACACTGCTCTGTGGTGTAATATTCTGCTCTGTGTTGTAGTATATTGCTATATAGTGTAGCAAAGGCTCTGTGGTGTAGTGTATTGCTATGTAGTGTAGCAAATGCTCAGTGGTGTAGTATACTGCTCAGTGGTGTAGTATACTGCTCTGTGTTGTAGTATATTGCTATATAGTGTAGCAAAGGCTCTGTGGTGTAGTATACTGCTCTGTGGTGTAGTACACTGCTCTGTGGTGTAATATACTGCTCTGTGGTGTAGTATACTGCTCTGTGGTGTAGTATACTACTCTGTAGTGTAGCAAATGCTCTGTGGTGAAGTATAATGCTCTGTAGTGTAGTACACTGCTCTGTGGTGTAATATACTGCTCTATGGTGTAGTATACTGCTCTGTGGTGTAGTATACGGCTCTGTGGTGTAGTAGACTGCTCTGTGGTGTAATATACTGCTCTGTGGAGTAGTATACTGTTCTGTGGTGTAGTATACAGCTCTGTGGTGTAGTATGCTGCTCTGTGGTGTAGTACACTGCTCTGTGGTGTAATATACTGCTCTGTGGTGTAGTATACTGTTCTATTGTGTAGTATACTACTCTGTAGTGTAGCAAATGCTCTGTGGTGTAGTATACTGCTCTGTGGTGTAGTACACTGCTCTGTGGTGTAATATACTATTCTGTAGTGTAGCAAATGCTCTGTGGTGTAGTATACTGCTCTGTGATGTAATACACTGCTCTGTGGTGTAATATACTGCCCTATGGTGTAGTATACTACTCTCTAGTGTAGCAAATGCTCTGTGGTCTAGTATACTGCTCTGTAGTGTAGCATACTGCCCTGTGGTGTAGTATACTGCTCTGTGGTGTAGTATACTGCCCTGTGGTGTAGTATGCTGCTCTGTAGTGTAGTATACTGCCCTGTGGTGTAGTATACTGCTCTGTGGTGTAGTACACTGCTCTGTGGTGTAATATACTGCTCTGTGGTGTAATATACTGCTCTGTGGTGTAATATACTGCTCTGTGATGTAGTATACTGCTCTGTGGTGTAGTATACCACTCTGTAGTGCAGCAAATGCTCTGTGGTGTAGTATACTGCTCTGTGGTGTAGTATACTGCCCTGTGGTGTAGTGTACTACTCTGTGCTGTAGTATAATTCTCTGTAGTGTAGTTCACTGCTCTGTGGTGTAATATACTGCTCTGTGGAGTAGTATACTGCTCTGTTATGTAGTATACAGCTCTGTGGTGTAGTATACTGCTCTGTGGTGTAGTACACTGCGCTGTGGTGTAATATACTGCTCTGTGGTGTAGTATACTGCTCTATTGTGTAGCATACTACTCTGTAGTGTAGCAAAGGCTCTGTGGTGTAGTATACTGCTTTGTGGTGTAGTACACTGTTCTGTGGTGTAGTATACTGCTCTGTGGTGTAGTATACTGCCCTGTGGTGTAGTACACTGCTCTGTGGTGCAGTAAACTGCCCTGTGGTGTAGTATACTACTCTGTAGTGTAGCAAATGCTCTGTGGTGTAGTATACTGCTCTGTGGTGTAGTATACTGCTCTGTGCTGTAGTACACTGCTCTGTGGTGTAGTACACTGCTCTGTGGTGTAGTATACTGCCATGTGGTGTAATATACTATTCTGTAGTGTAGCAAATGCTCTGTGGTGTAATACACTGCTCTGTGGTGTAGTATACTGCCCTGTGGTGTAGTATACTACTCTCTAGTGTAGCGAATGCTCTATGGTGTAGTATAGTGCTCTATGGTGTAGTATACTGCTCTGTGGTGTAGTATACTGATCTGTGGTGTAGCATACTGTTCTGTGATGTAGTATACTGCTCTGTGGTGTAGTATACTGCTCTGTGGTGTAGTATACTGCCCTGTAGTGTAGTATACTGCCCTGTGGTGTAGTATACTGCTCGATGGTGTAGTACACTGCTCTGTGGTGTAATATACTGCTCTGTGGTGTAATATACTGCTCTGTGGTGTAGTATACCACTCTGTAGTGTAGCAAATGCTCTGTGGTGTAGTATAATGCTCTGTGGTGTAGTATACTGCCCTGTGTTGTAGTATACTACTCTGTGGTGTAGTATAATGCTCTGTAGTGCAGTACACTGCTCTGTGGTGTAATATACTGCTCTGTGGAGTAGTATACTGCTCTGTGGTGTAGTATACAGATCTGTGGTGTAGTATACTGCTCTGTGGTGTAGTACACTGCCCTGTGGTGTAATATTCTGCTCTGTGGTGTAGTATACTGCTCTATTGTGTAGTACACTACTCTGTAGTGTAGCAAAGGCTTTTTGGTGTAGTATATTGCTATGTAGTGTAGCTTATGCTCAGTGGTGTAGTATACTGCTCTGTGGTGTAGTATACTGTTCAGTGGTGTAGTATACTACACTGTGGTTTAGTATATTGCTATGTAGTGTAGCAAAGGCTCTGTGGTGTAGTATACTGCCCTGTGGTGTAGTATACCACTCTGTGGTGTAGTATAATGCTCTGTAGTGTAGTACACTGCTCTGTGGTGCAATATACTGCTCTGTGGGGTAGTATACTGCTCTGTGGTGTAGTATACAGCTCTGTGGTGTAGTATACTGCTCTGTGGTGTAGTACACTGCTCTGTGGTGTAGTACACTGCTCTGTGGTGTAATATTCTGCTCTGTGGTGTAGTATACTGCTCTATTGTGTAGTATACTACTCTGCAGTGTAGCAAAGGCTCTGTAGTGTAGTGTATTGCTATGTAGTGTAGCAAATGCTCAGTGGTGTAGTATACTGCTCAGTGGTGTAGTATACTGCTCTGTGTTGTAGTATATTGCTATATAGTGTAGCAAAGGCTCTGTGGTGTAGTATACTGCTCTGTGGTGTAGTACACTGCTCTGTGGTGTAATATACTGCTCTGTGGTGTAGTATACTGCTCTGTGGTGTAGTATACTACTCTGTAGTGTAGCAAATGCTCTGTGGTGAAGTATAATGCTCTGTAGTGTAGTACACTGCTCTGTGGTGTAATATACTGCTCTATGGTGTAGTATACTGCTCTGTGGTGTAGTATACGGCTCTGTGGTGTAGTAGACTGCTCTGTGGTGTAATATACTGCTCTGTGGAGTAGTATACTGTTCTGTTGTGTAGTATACAGCTCTGTGGTGTAGTATGCTGCTCTGTGGTGTAGTAGACTGCTCTGTGGTGTAATATACTGCTCTGTGGAGTAGTATACTGTTCTGTGGTGTAGTATACAGCTCTGTGGTGTAGTATACTGTTCTGTGGTGTAGTATACAGCTCTGTGGTGTAGTACACTGCTCTGTGGTGTAGTATCCTGCCATGTGGTGTAATATACTATTCTGTAGTGCAGCAAATGCTCTGTGGTGTAGTATACTGCTCTGTGGCGTAATACACTGCTCTGTGGTGTGGTATACTGCCCTGTGGTGTAGTATACTACTCTCTAGTGTAGCAAATGCTATGTGGTGTAGTATGCTGCTCTGTAGTGTAGTATACTGCTCTGTAGTGTAGCATACTGCCCTGTGGTGTAGTATACTGCTCTGTGCTGTAGTATACTGCTCTGTGGTGTAGTACACTGCTCTGAAGTGTAGCAAATGCTCTGTGGTGTAGTATACTGCTCTGTGGTGTACTATACTGCCCTGTGGTGTAGTATACTGCTCTGTAATGTAGTATACTGCTCTGTGGTGTAGTATACTGCCCTGTGGTGTAGTATACTGCCATGTGGTGTAGTATACTGCCCTGTGGTGTAGTATACTGCTCTGTGGTGTAGTACACTGCTCTGTGGTGTAGTACACTGCTTTGTTGTGTAATATACTGCTCTGTGGAGTAGTATACTGTTCTGTGGTGTAGTATACAGCTCTGTGGTGTAGTATACTGCTCTGTGGGTGTAGTACACTGCTCTGTGGTGTAATATACTGCTCTGTGGTGTAGTATACTGTTCTATTGTGTAGTATATTACTCTGTAGTGTAGCAAATGCTCTGTGGTGTAGTATACTGCTCTGTGGTGTAGTATACTGCTCTGTAGTGTAGTATAATGCTCTGTAGTGTAGTACACTGCTCTGTGGTGTAATACACTGCTCTGTGGAGTAGTATACTGCTCTGTGGTGTAGTATACAGCTCTGTGGTGTAGTATACTGCTCTGTGGTGTAGTACACTGCTCTGTGGTATAGTACACTGCTCTGTGGTGTAGTATACTGCTCTATTGTGTAGTATACTTCTCTGTAGTCTAGCAATGGCTCTGTGGTGTAGTATACAGTTCTGTGGTGTAGTATACGGCTCTGTGGTGTAGTATACTGCTCAGTGATGTAGTACACTGTTCTGTGGTGTAGTATACTGCCCTGTGGTGTAATATAATGCTCTGTGGTGTAGTCCACTGCTCTGTGGTGTAATATACTGCTCTGTGGTGTAGTATACTACTCTGTGGTGTAGTATACGGCTCTGTGGTGTAGTATACTGCTCAGTGGTGCAGTACACTGCTCTGTGGTGTAGTATACAGCCCTGTGGTGTAGTATACTGCTCTATAGTGTAGTATACTGCTCTGTGGTGTAGTATACTGCTCTGTGGTGTAGTATACTGCTCTGTGGTGTAGTATACTGTCCTGTGGTGTAGGTTACTGCTCTGTGGTGTTGTATACTGCCCTGTGGTGTAGTATACTGCTCTGTAGTGTAGTATACCTCCTTGTGGTGTAGTATACTGCCCTGTGGTGTAGTATACTACTCTGTGGTGTAGTATACTGCTCTGTGGTGTAGTATACTGCACTGTGGTGTAGTACACTGCTCTGTGGTGTAGTATACTGCCCTGTGGTGTAGTATACTACTCTGTAGTGTAGCAAATGCTCTGTGGTGTAGTATACTGCTCTGTGCTGTAGTACACTGCTCTGTAGTGTAGCAAATGCTCTGTGGTGTAGTATACTGCTTTGTGGTGTAGTATACTGCTCTGTGGTGTAGTATACTGCCCTGTGGTGTAGTATACTGCCATGTGGTGTAGTATACTGCCCTGTGGTGTAGTATACTGCTCTGTGATGTAGTACACTGCTCTATGGTCTAATATACTGCTCTGTTGTGTAATATACTGCTCTGTGGTGTAATATACTGCTCTGTGGTGTAATATACTGCTCTGTGGTGTAATATACTGCCCTGTGGTGTAATATACTGCCCTGTGGTGTAGTATACTGCTCTGTAGTGTAGTATACTGCCCTGCGGTGTAGTATACTACTCTGTGGTGTAGTATAATGCTCTGTAGTGTAGTACACTGCTCTCTGGTGTAATATACTGCTCTGTGTTGTAGTATACAGCTCTGTGGTGTAGTATACTCCTCTGTGGTATAGTACACTGCACTGTGGTGTAATATACTGCTCTGTGGTGTAGTATACTGCACTATTGTGTAGTATACTACTCTGTAGTGTAGCAAAGGCTCTGTGGTGTAGTATACTGCTTTGTGGTGTAGTACACTGTTCTGTAGTGTAGTATACTGCACTGTGTTGTAGTATAATGCTATGTAGTGTAGCAAATGCTCAGTGGTGTAGTATACTGCTCTGTTGTGTATTATACTGCTCTGTGGTGTAGTATACTGTCCTGTGGTGTAGTTTACTGCTCTATTGTGTAGTACACTACTCTGTAGTGTAGCAAAGGCTATGTGGTGTAGTATATTCCTATGTAGTGTAGCTAATGCTCAGTCGTGTAGTATACTGCTCTGTGGTGTAGTATACTGCTCACTGGTGTAGTATACTACTCTGTGGTTTAGTATATTGCTATGTAGTGTAGCAAGGGCTCTGTGGTGTAGTATACTGCCCTGTGGTGTAGTATACTACTCTGTGGTGTAGTATAATGCTCTGTAGTGTAGTACACTGCTCTGTGGTGTAATATACTGCTCTGTGGAGTAGTATACTGCTCTGTGGTGTAGTATACAGCTCTGTGGTGTAGTATACTGCTCTGTGGTGTAGTACACTGCTCTGTGGTGTAATATTCTGCTCTGTGGTGTAGTATACTGCTCTATTGTGTAGTATACTACTCTGCAGTGTAGCAAAGGCTTTGTGGTGTAGTATATTGCTATGTAGTGTAGCAAATGCTCAGTGGTGTAGTATACTGCTCTGTGGTGTAGTACACTGCTCAGTGGTGTAGTATACTGCTCTGTGGTGTAGTATATTGCTATATAGTGTAGCAAAGGCTCTGTGGTGTAGTATACTGCTCTGTGGTGTAGTACACTGCTCTGTGGTGTAATATACTGCTCTGTGGTGTAGTATACTGCTCTGTGGTGTAGTATACTACTCTGTAGTGTAGCAAATGCTCTGTGGTGAAGTATAATGCTCTGTAGTGTAGTACACTGCTCTGTGGTGTAGTATACTGCTCTGTGGTGTAGTATACGGCTCTGGTGTAGTAGACTGCTCTGTGGTGTAATATACTGCTCTGTGGAGTAGTATACTGTTCTGTGGTGTAGTATACAGCTCTGTGGTGTAGTACACTGCTCAGTGGTGTAGTATACTGCTCTGTGGTGTAGTATATTGCTATATAGTGTAGCAAATGCTCTGTGGTGTAGTATACTGCTCTGTGGTGTAGTATACTGCCATGTGGTGTAGTATACTGCCCTGTGGTGTAGTATACTGCTCTGTGATGTAGTACACTGCTCTATGGTCTAATATACTGCTCTGTTGTGTAATATACTGCTCTGTGGTGTAATATACTGCTCTGTGGTGTAATATACTGCTCTGTGGTGTAATATACTGCCCTGTGGTGTAATATACTGCCCTGTGGTGTAGTATACTGCTCTGTAGTGTAGTATACTGCCCTGCGGTGTAGTATACTACTCTGTGGTGTAGTATAATGCTCTGTAGTGTAGTACACTGCTCTCTGGTGTAATATACTGCTCTGTGTTGTAGTATACAGCTCTGTGGTGTAGTATACTCCTCTGTGGTATAGTACACTGCACTGTGGTGTAATATACTGCTCTGTGGTGTAGTATACTGCACTATTGTGTAGTATACTACTCTGTAGTGTAGCAAAGGCTCTGTGGTGTAGTATACTGCTTTGTGGTGTAGTACACTGTTCTGTAGTGTAGTATACTGCACTGTGTTGTAGTATAATGCTATGTAGTGTAGCAAATGCTCAGTGGTGTAGTATACTGCTCTGTTGTGTATTATACTGCTCTGTGGTGTAGTATACTGTCCTGTGGTGTAGTTTACTGCTCTATTGTGTAGTACACTACTCTGTAGTGTAGCAAAGGCTATGTGGTGTAGTATATTCCTATGTAGTGTAGCTAATGCTCAGTCGTGTAGTATACTGCTCTGTGGTGTAGTATACTGCTCACTGGTGTAGTATACTACTCTGTGGTTTAGTATATTGCTATGTAGTGTAGCAAGGGCTCTGTGGTGTAGTATACTGCCCTGTGGTGTAGTATACTACTCTGTGGTGTAGTATAATGCTCTGTAGTGTAGTACACTGCTCTGTGGTGTAATATACTGCTCTGTGGAGTAGTATACTGCTCTGTGGTGTAGTATACAGCTCTGTGGTGTAGTATACTGCTCTGTGGTGTAGTACACTGCTCTGTGGTGTAATATTCTGCTCTGTGGTGTAGTATACTGCTCTATTGTGTAGTATACTACTCTGCAGTGTAGCAAAGGCTTTGTGGTGTAGTATATTGCTATGTAGTGTAGCAAATGCTCAGTGGTGTAGTATACTGCTCTGTGGTGTAGTACACTGCTCAGTGGTGTAGTATACTGCTCTGTGGTGTAGTATATTGCAATATAGTGTAGCAAATGCTCTGTGGTGTAGTATACTGCTCTGTGGTGTAGTACACTGCTCTGTGGTGTAATATACTGCTCTGTGGTGTAGTATACTGCTCTGTGGTGTAGTATACTACTCTGTAGTGTAGCAAATGCTCTGTGGTGAAGTATAATGCTCTGTAGTGTAGTACACTGCTCTGTGGTGTAGTATACTGCTCTGTGGTGTAGTATACGGCTCTGGTGTAGTAGACTGCTCTGTGGTGTAATATACTGCTCTGTGGAGTAGTATACTGTTCTGTGGTGTAGTATACAGCTCTGTGGTGTAGTACACTGCTCAGTGGTGTAGTATACTGCTCTGTGGTGTAGTATATTGCTATATAGTGTAGCAAATGCTCTGTGGTGTAGTATACTGCTCTGTGGTGTAGTATACTGCTCTGTGGTGTAGTACACTGCTCTGTGGTGTAGTATACTGCCATGTGGTGTAATATACTATTCTGTAGTGCAGCAAATGCTCTGTGACGTAGTATACTGCTCTGTGGCGTAATACACTGCTCTGTGGTGTAGTATACTGCCCTGTGGTGTAGTATACTACTCTCTAGTGTAGCAAATGTTCTGTGGTGTAGTATACTGCTCTGTGGTGTAGTATACTGCTCTGTGGTGTAGTACACTGCTCTGTGGTGTAGTATACTGCCATGTGGTGTAATATACTATTCTGTAGTGCAGCAAATGCTCTGTGGTGTAGTATACTGCTCTGTGGCGTAATACACTGCTCTGTGGTGCAGTATACTGCCCTGTGGTGTAGTATACTACTCTCTAGTGTAGCAAATGCTCTGTGGTGTAGTATACTGCTCTGTAGTGTAGCATACTGCCCTGTGGTGTAGTATACTGCTCTGTGCTGTAGTATACTGCTCTGTGCAGTAGTACACTGCTCTGTAGTGTAGCAAATGCTCTGTGGTGTAGTATACTGCTCTGTGGTGTAGTATACTGCCCTGTGGTGTAGTATACTGATCTGTGGTGTAGTATACTGCTCTGTGGTGTAGAATACTACTCTGTGGTGTAGTATAATGCTCTGTAGTGTAGTACACTGCTCTGTGGTGTAATATACTGCTCTGTGGAGTAGTATACTGCTCTGTGGTGTAGTATACAGCTCTGTGGTGTAGTATACTGCTCTGTGGTGTAGTACACTGCTCTGTGGTGTAATATTCTGCTCTGTGGTGTAGTATACTGCTCTATTGTGTAGTATACTATGCAGTGTAGCAAAGGCTTTGTGGTGTAGTATATTGCTATGTAGTGTAGCAAATGCTCAGTGGTGTAGTATACTGCTCTGTGGTGTAGTATACTGCTCAGTGGTGTAGTATACTGCTCTGTGGTGTAGTATATTGCTATATAGTGTAGCAAAGGCTCTGTGGTGTAGTATACTGCTCTGTGGTGTAGTACACTGCTCTGTGGTGTAATATACTGCTCTGTGGTGTAGTATACTGCCCTGTGGTGTAGTATACTGCTCTGTAGTGTAGTATACTTCCCTGCGGTGTAGTATACTACTCTGTGGTGTAGTATAATGCTCTGTAGTGTAGTACACTGCTCTCTGGTGTAATATACTGCTCTGTGTTGTAGTATACAGCTCTGTGGTGTAGTATACTCCTCTGTGGTATAGTACACTGCACTGTGGTGTAATATACTGCTCTGTGGTGTAGTATACTGCACTATTGTGTAGTATACTACTCTGTAGTGTAGCAAAGGCTCTGTGGTGTAGTATACTGCTTTGTGGTGTAGTACACTGTTCTGTAGTGTAGTATACTGCTCTGTGTTGTAGTATAATGCTATGTAGTGTAGCAAATGCTCAGTGGTGTAGTATACTGCTCTGTTGTGTATTATACTGCTCTGTGGTGTAGTATACTGTCCTGTGGTGTAGTTTACTGCTCTATTGTGTAGTACACTACTCTGTAGTGTAGCAAAGGCTATGTGGTGTAGTATATTCCTATGTAGTGTAGCTAATGCTCAGTCGTGTAGTATACTGCTCTGTGGTGTAGTATACTGCTCACTGGTGTAGTATACTACTCTGTGGTTTAGTATATTGCTATGTAGTGTAGCAAAGGCTCTGTGGTGTAGTATACTGCCCTGTGGTGTAGTATACTACTCTGTGGTGTAGTATAATGCTCTGTAGTGTAGTACACTGCTCTGTGGTGTAATATACTGCTCTGTGGAGTAGTATACTGCTCTGTGGTGTAGTATACAGCTCTGTGGTGTAGTATACTGCTCTGTGGTGTAGTACACTGCTCTGTGGTGTAATATTCTGCTCTGTGGTGTAGTATACTGCTCTATTGTGTAGTATACTACTCTGCAGTGTAGCAAAGGCTTTGTGGTGTAGTATATTGCTATGTAGTGTAGCAAATGCTCAGTGGTGTAGTATACTGCTCTGTGGTGTAGTACACTGCTCAGTGGTGTAGTATACTGCTCTGTGGTGTAGTATATTGCTATATAGTGTAGCAAAGGCTCTGTGGTGTAGTATACTGCTCTGTGGTGTAGTACACTGCTCTGTGGTGTAATATACTGCTCTGTGGTGTAGTATACTGCTCTGTGGTGTAGTATACTACTCTGTAGTGTAGCAAATGCTCTGTGGTGAAGTATAATGCTCTGTAGTGTAGTACACTGCTCTGTGGTGTAGTATACTGCTCTGTGGTGTAGTATACGGCTCTGGTGTAGTAGACTGCTCTGTGGTGTAATATACTGCTCTGTGGAGTAGTATACTGTTCTGTGGTGTAGTATACAGCTCTGTGGTGTAGTATACTGCTCTGTGGTGTAGTACACTGCTCTGTGGTGTAATATACTGCTCTGTGGTGTAGTATACTGTTCTATTGTGTAGTATACTACTCTGTAGTGTAGCAAATGCTCTGTGGTGTAGTATACTGCTCTGTGGTGTAGTATACTGCTCTGTGGTGTAGTACACTGCTCTGTGGTGTAGTATACTGCCATGTGGTGTAATATACTATTCTGTAGTGCAGCAAATGCTCTGTGACGTAGTATACTGCTCTGTGGCGTAATACACTGCTCTGTGGTGTAGTATACTGCCCTGTGGTGTAGTATACTACTCTCTAGTGTAGCAAATGCTCTGTGGTGTAGTATACTGCTCTGTGGTGTAGTATACTGCTCTGTAGTGTAGTACACTGCTCTGTGGTGTAGTATACTGCCATGTGGTGTAATATACTATTCTGTAGTGCAGCAAATGCTCTGTGGTGTAGTATACTGCTCTGTGGCGTAATACACTGCTCTGTGGTGCAGTATACTGCCCTGTGGTGTAGTATACTACTCTCTAGTGTAGCAAATGCTCTGTGGTGTAGTATACTGCTCTGTAGTGTAGCATACTGCCCTGTGGTGTAGTATACTGCTCTGTGCTGTAGTATACTGCTCTGTGCAGTAGTACACTGCTCTGTAGTGTAGCAAATGCTCTGTGGTGTATTATACTGCTCTGTGGTGTAGTATACTGTCCTGTGGTGTAGTTTACTGCTCTATTGTGTAGTACACTACTCTGTAGTGTAGCAAAGGCTATGTGGTGTAGTATATTCCTATGTAGTGTAGCTAATGCTCAGTCGTGTAGTATACTGCTCTGTGGTGTAGTATACTGCTCACTGGTGTAGTATACTACTCTGTGGTTTAGTATATTGCTATGTAGTGTAGCAAGGGCTCTGTGGTGTAGTATACTGCCCTGTGGTGTAGTATACTACTCTGTGGTGTAGTATAATGCTCTGTAGTGTAGTACACTGCTCTGTGGTGTAATATACTGCTCTGTGGAGTAGTATACTGCTCTGTGGTGTAGTATACAGCTCTGTGGTGTAGTATACTGCTCTGTGGTGTAGTACACTGCTCTGTGGTGTAATATTCTGCTCTGTGGTGTAGTATACTGCTCTATTGTGTAGTATACTACTCTGCAGTGTAGCAAAGGCTTTGTGGTGTAGTATATTGCTATGTAGTGTAGCAAATGCTCAGTGGTGTAGTATACTGCTCTGTGGTGTAGTACACTGCTCAGTGGTGTAGTATACTGCTCTGTGGTGTAGTATATTGCTATATAGTGTAGCAAATGCTCTGTGGTGTAGTATACTGCTCTGTGGTGTAGTACACTGCTCTGTGGTGTAATATACTGCTCTGTGGTGTAGTATACTGCTCTGTGGTGTAGTATACTACTCTGTAGTGTAGCAAATGCTCTGTGGTGAAGTATAATGCTCTGTAGTGTAGTACACTGCTCTGTGGTGTAGTATACTGCTCTGTGGTGTAGTATACGGCTCTGGTGTAGTAGACTGCTCTGTGGTGTAATATACTGCTCTGTGGAGTAGTATACTGTTCTGTGGTGTAGTATACAGCTCTGTGGTGTAGTACACTGCTCAGTGGTGTAGTATACTGCTCTGTGGTGTAGTATATTGCTATATAGTGTAGCAAATGCTCTGTGGTGTAGTATACTGCTCTGTGGTGTAGTATACTGCTCTGTGGTGTAGTACACTGCTCTGTGGTGTAGTATACTGCCATGTGGTGTAATATACTATTCTGTAGTGCAGCAAATGCTCTGTGACGTAGTATACTGCTCTGTGGCGTAATACACTGCTCTGTGGTGTAGTATACTGCCCTGTGGTGTAGTATACTACTCTCTAGTGTAGCAAATGCTCTGTGGTGTAGTATACTGCTCTGTGGTGTAGTATACTGCTCTGTAGTGTAGTACACTGCTCTGTGGTGTAGTATACTGCCATGTGGTGTAATATACTATTCTGTAGTGCAGCAAATGCTCTGTGGTGTAGTATACTGCTCTGTGGCGTAATACACTGCTCTGTGGTGCAGTATACTGCCCTGTGGTGTAGTATACTACTCTCTAGTGTAGCAAATGCTCTGTGGTGTAGTATACTGCTCTGTAGTGTAGCATACTGCCCTGTGGTGTAGTATACTGCTCTGTGCTGTAGTATACTGCTCTGTGCAGTAGTACACTGCTCTGTAGTGTAGCAAATGCTCTGTGGTGTAGTATACTGCTCTGTGGTGTAGTATACTGCCCTGTGGTGTAGTATACTGATCTGTGGTGTAGTATACTGCTCTGTGGTGTAGAATACTACTCTGTGGTGTAGTATAATGCTCTGTAGTGTAGTACACTGCTCTGTGGTGTAATATACTGCTCTGTGGAGTAGTATACTGCTCTGTGGTGTAGTATACAGCTCTGTGGTGTAGTATACTGCTCTGTGGTGTAGTACACTGCTCTGTGGTGTAATATTCTGCTCTGTGGTGTAGTATACTGCTCTATTGTGTAGTATACTATGCAGTGTAGCAAAGGCTTTGTGGTGTAGTATATTGCTATGTAGTGTAGCAAATGCTCAGTGGTGTAGTATACTGCTCTGTGGTGTAGTATACTGCTCAGTGGTGTAGTATACTGCTCTGTGGTGTAGTATATTGCTATATAGTGTAGCAAAGGCTCTGTGGTGTAGTATACTGCTCTGTGGTGTAGTACACTGCTCTGTGGTGTAATATACTGCTCTGTGGTGTAGTATACTGCGCTGTGGTGTAGTATACTACTCTGTAGTGTAGCAAATGCTCTGTGGTGAAGTAAAATGCTCTGTAGTGTAGCATACTGCCCTGTGGTGTAGTACACTGCTCTCTGGTGTAATATACTGCTCTGTGGTGTAGTATACAGCTCTGTGGTGTAGTATACTGCTCTGTTGTATAGTACACTGCACTGTGGTGTAATATACTGCTCTGTGGTGTAGTATACTGCTCTATTGTGTAGTATACTACTCTGTAGTGTAGCAAAGGCTCTGTGGTGTAGTATACTGCTCTGTGGTGTAGTACACTGCTCTGTGGTGTAATATACTGCTCTGTGGTGTAGTATACTGTTCTATTGTGTAGTATACTACTCTGTAGTGTAGCAAATGCTCTGTGGTGTAGTATACTGCTCTGTGGTGTAGTATACTGCTCTGTGGTGTAGTACACTGCTCTGTGGTCTAATATACTGCTCTGTTGTGTAGTATACTGCTCTGTGGTGTAATATACTGCTCTGTGGTGTAATATACTGCTCTGTGGTGTAGTATACTGCTCTGTAGTGTAGTATACTGACCTGCGGTGTAGTATACTACTCTGTGTTGTAGTATAATGCTCTGTAGTGTAGTACACTGCTCTGTGGTGTAATATACTGCTCTGTGGTGTAGTATACAGCTCTGTGGTGTAGTATACTGCTCTGTGGTATTGTACACTGCACTGTGGTGTAATATACTGCTCTGTGGTGTAGTATACTGCTCTATTGTGTAGTATACTACTCTGTAGTGTAGCAAAGGCTCTGTGGTGTAGTATACTGCTTTGTGGTGTAGTACACTGTTCTGTAGAGTAGTATGCTGCTCTGTGGTGTAGTATCCTGCTCAGTTGTGTAGTATCCTGCTCTGTGGTGTAGTATATTGCTATGTAGTTTAGCAAAGGCTCTGTGGTGTAGGATACTGCTCTGTGGTGTAGTACACTGCTCTGTGGTGTAATATACTGCTCTGTGGTGTAGTACACTGCTCTGTGGTGTAATATACTGCTCTGTGGTGTAGTATACTGCTCTGTGGTGTAGTATACTGCACTGTGGTGTAGTACACTGCTCTGTGGTGTAGTATACTGCCCTGTGGTGTAGTATACTACTCTGTAGTGTAGCAAATGCTCTGTGGTGTAGTATACTGCTCTGTGCTGTAGTACACTGCTCTGTAGTGTAGCAAATGCTCTGTGGTGTAGTATACTGCTCTGTGGTGTAGTATACTGCCCTGTGGTGTAGTATACTGCCCTGTGGTGTAGTATACTGCCATGTGGTGTAGTATACTGCCCTGTCGTGTAGTATACTGCTCTGTGATGTAGTACATTGCTCTATGGTCTAATATACTGCTCTGTTGTGTAATATACTGCTCTGTGGTGTAATATACTGCTCTGTGGTGTAATATACTGCCCTGTGGTGTAGTATACTGCTCTGTAGTGTAGTATACTGCCCTGCGGTGTAGTATACTACTCTGTGGTGTAGTATAATGCTCTGTAGAGTAGTACACTGCTCTCTGGTGTAATATACTGCTCTGTGTTGTAGTATACAGCTCTGTGGTGTAGTATACTCCTCTGTGGTATAGTACACTGCACTGTGGTGTAATATACTGCTCTGTGGTGTAGTATACTGCACTATTGTGTAGTATACTACTCTGTAGTGTAGCAAAGGCTCTGTGGTGTAGTATACTGCTTTGTGGTGTAGTACACTGTTCTGTAGTGTAGTATACTGCTCTGTGTTGTAGTATAATGCTATGTAGTGTAGCAAATGCTCAGTGGTGTAGTATACTGCTCTGTTGTGTATTATACTCCTCTGTGGTGTAGTATACTGTCCTGTGGTGTAGTTTACTGCTCTATTGTGTAGTACACTACTCTGTAGTGTAGCAAAGGCTATGTGGTGTAGTATATTCCTATGTAGTGTAGCTAATGCTCAGTCGTGTAGTATACTGCTCTGTGGTGTAGTATACTGCTCACTGGTGTAGTATACTACTCTGTGGTTTAGTATATTGCTATGTAGTGTAGCAAAGGCTCTGTGGTGTAGTATACTGCCCTGTGGTGTAGTATACTACTCTGTGGTGTAGTATAATGCTCTGTAGTGTAGTACACTGCTCTGTGGTGTAATATACTGCTCTGTGGAGTAGTATACTGCTCTGTGGTGTAGTATACAGCTCTGTGGTGTAGTATACTGCTCTGTGGTGTAGTACACTGCTCTGTGGTGTAATATTCTGCTCTGTGGTGTAGTATACTGCTCTATTGTGTAGTATACTAATCTGCAGTGTAGCAAAGGCTTTGTGGTGTAGTATATTGCTATGTAGTGTAGCAAATGCTCAGTGGTGTAGTATACTGCTCTGTGGTGTAGTACACTGCTCAGTGGTGTAGTATACTGCTCTGTGGTGTAGTATATTGCTATATAGTGTAGCAAAGGCTCTGTGGTGTAGTATACTGCTCTGTGGTGTAGTACACTGCTCTGTGGTGTAATATACTGCTCTGTGGTGTAGTATACTGCTCTGTGGTGTAGTATACTACTCTGTAGTGTAGCAAATGCTCTGTGGTGAAGTATAATGCTCTGTAGTGTAGTACACTGCTCTGTGGTGTAGTATACTGCTCTGTGGTGTAGTATACGGCTCTGGTGTAGTAGACTGCTCTGTGGTGTAATATACTGCTCTGTGGAGTAGTATACTGTTCTGTGGTGTAGTATACAGCTCTGTGGTGTAGTATACTGCTCTGTGGTGTAGTACACTGCTCTGTGGTGTAATATACTGCTCTGTGGTGTAGTGTACTGTTCTATTGTGTAGTATACTACTCTGTAGTGTAGCAAATGCTCTGTGGTGTAGTATACTGCTCTGTGGTGTAGTATACTGCTCTGTGATGTAGTACACTGCTCTGTGGTGTAGTATACTGCCATGTGGTGTAATATACTATTCTGTAGTGCAGCAAATGCTCTGTGACGTAGTATACTGCTCTGTGGCGTAATACACTGCTCTGTGGTGTAGTATACTGCCCTGTGGTGTAGTATACTACTCTCTAGTGTAGCAAATGCTCTGTGGTGTAGTATACTGCTCTGTGGTGTAGTATACTGCTCTGTGGTGTAGTACACTGCTCTGTGGTGTAGTATACTGCCATGTGGTGTAATATACTATTCTGTAGTGCAGCAAATGCTCTGTGGTGTAGTATACTGCTCTGTGGCGTAATACACTGCTCTGTGGTGCAGTATACTGCCCTGTGGTGTAGTATACTACTATCTAGTGTAGCAAATGCTCTGTGGTGTAGTATACTGCTCTGTAGTGTAGCATACTGCCCTGTGGTGTAGTATACTGCTCTGTGCTGTAGTATACTGCTCTGTGCAGTAGTACACTGCTCTGTAGTGTAGCAAATGCTCTGTGGTGTAGTATACTGCTCTGTGGTGTAGTATACTGCCCTGTGGTGTAGTATACTGATCTGTGGTGTAGTATACTGCTCTGTGGTGTAGAATACTACTCTGTGGTGTAGTATAATGCTCTGTAGTGTAGTACACTGCTCTGTGGTGTAATATACTGCTCTGTGGAGTAGTATACTGCTCTGTGGTGTAGTATACAGCTCTGTGGTGTAGTATACTGCTCTGTGGTGTAGTATACTGCCCTGTGGTGTAGTATATTACTCTGTAGTGTAGCAAATGCTCTGTGGTGTAGTATACTGCTCTGTGCTGTAGTACACTGCTCTGTAGTGTAGCAAATGCTCTGTGGTGTAGTATACTGCTCTGTGATGTAGTACACTGCTCTATGGTCTAATATACTGCTCTGTTGTGTAATATACTGCTCTGTGGTGTAATATACTGCTCTGTGGTGTAATATACTGCTCTGTGGTGTAATATACTGCCCTGTGGTGTAGTATACTGCTCTGTAGTGTAGTATACTTCCCTGCGGTGTAGTATACTACTCTGTGGTGTAGTATAATGCTCTGTAGTGTAGTACACTGCTCTCTGGTGTAATATACTGCTCTGTGTTGTAGTATACAGCTCTGTGGTGTAGTATACTCCTCTGTGGTATAGTACACTGCACTGTGGTGTAATATACTGCTCTGTGGTGTAGTATACTGCACTATTGTGTAGTATACTACTCTGTAGTGTAGCAAAGGCTCTGTGGTGTAGTATACTGCTTTGTGGTGTAGTACACTGTTCTGTAGTGTAGTATACTGCTCTGTGTTGTAGTATAATGCTATGTAGTGTAGCAAATGCTCAGTGGTGTAGTATACTGCTCTGTTGTGTATTATACTGCTCTGTGGTGTAGTATACTGTCCTGTGGTGTAGTTTACTGCTCTATTGTGTAGTACACTACTCTGTAGTGTAGCAAAGGCTATGTGGTGTAGTATATTCCTATGTAGTGTAGCTAATGCTCAGTCGTGTAGTATACTGCTCTGTGGTGTAGTATACTGCTCACTGGTGTAGTATACTACTCTGTGGTTTAGTATATTGCTATGTAGTGTAGCAAAGGCTCTGTGGTGTAGTATACTGCCCTGTGGTGTAGTATACTACTCTGTGGTGTAGTATAATGCTCTGTAGTGTAGTACACTGCTCTGTGGTGTAATATACTGCTCTGTGGAGTAGTATACTGCTCTGTGGTGTAGTATACAGCTCTGTGGTGTAGTATACTGCTCTGTGGTGTAGTACACTGCTCTGTGGTGTAATATTCTGCTCTGTGGTGTAGTATACTGCTCTATTGTGTAGTATACTACTCTGCAGTGTAGCAAAGGCTTTGTGGTGTAGTATATTGCTATGTAGTGTAGCAAATGCTCAGTGGTGTAGTATACTGCTCTGTGGTGTAGTACACTGCTCAGTGGTGTAGTATACTGCTCTGTGGTGTAGTATATTGCTATATAGTGTAGCAAAGGCTCTGTGGTGTAGTATACTGCTCTGTGGTGTAGTACACTGCTCTGTGGTGTAATATACTGCTCTGTGGTGTAGTATACTGCTCTGTGGTGTAGTATACTACTCTGTAGTGTAGCAAATGCTCTGTGGTGAAGTATAATGCTCTGTAGTGTAGTACACTGCTCTGTGGTGTAGTATACTGCTCTGTGGTGTAGTATACGGCTCTGGTGTAGTAGACTGCTCTGTGGTGTAATATACTGCTCTGTGGAGTAGTATACTGTTCTGTGGTGTAGTATACAGCTCTGTGGTGTAGTATACTGCTCTGTGGTGTAGTACACTGCTCTGTGGTGTAATATACTGCTCTGTGGTGTAGTATACTGTTCTATTGTGTAGTATACTACTCTGTAGTGTAGCAAATGCTCTGTGGTGTAGTATACTGCTCTGTGGTGTAGTATACTGCTCTGTGGTGTAGTACACTGCTCTGTGGTGTAGTATACTGCCATGTGGTGTAATATACTATTCTGTAGTGCAGCAAATGCTCTGTGACGTAGTATACTGCTCTGTGGCGTAATACACTGCTCTGTGGTGTAGTATACTGCCCTGTGGTGTAGTATACTACTCTCTAGTGTAGCAAATGCTCTGTGGTGTAGTATACTGCTCTGTGGTGTAGTATACTGCTCTGTAGTGTAGTACACTGCTCTGTGGTGTAGTATACTGCCATGTGGTGTAATATACTATTCTGTAGTGCAGCAAATGCTCTGTGGTGTAGTATACTGCTCTGTGGCGTAATACACTGCTCTGTGGTGCAGTATACTGCCCTGTGGTGTAGTATACTACTCTCTAGTGTAGCAAATGCTCTGTGGTGTAGTATACTGCTCTGTAGTGTAGCATACTGCCCTGTGGTGTAGTATACTGCTCTGTGCTGTAGTATACTGCTCTGTGCAGTAGTACACTGCTCTGTAGTGTAGCAAATGCTCTGTGGTGTATTATACTGCTCTGTGGTGTAGTATACTGTCCTGTGGTGTAGTTTACTGCTCTATTGTGTAGTACACTACTCTGTAGTGTAGCAAAGGCTATGTGGTGTAGTATATTCCTATGTAGTGTAGCTAATGCTCAGTCGTGTAGTATACTGCTCTGTGGTGTAGTATACTGCTCACTGGTGTAGTATACTACTCTGTGGTTTAGTATATTGCTATGTAGTGTAGCAAGGGCTCTGTGGTGTAGTATACTGCCCTGTGGTGTAGTATACTACTCTGTGGTGTAGTATAATGCTCTGTAGTGTAGTACACTGCTCTGTGGTGTAATATACTGCTCTGTGGAGTAGTATACTGCTCTGTGGTGTAGTATACAGCTCTGTGGTGTAGTATACTGCTCTGTGGTGTAGTACACTGCTCTGTGGTGTAATATTCTGCTCTGTGGTGTAGTATACTGCTCTATTGTGTAGTATACTACTCTGCAGTGTAGCAAAGGCTTTGTGGTGTAGTATATTGCTATGTAGTGTAGCAAATGCTCAGTGGTGTAGTATACTGCTCTGTGGTGTAGTACACTGCTCAGTGGTGTAGTATACTGCTCTGTGGTGTAGTATATTGCTATATAGTGTAGCAAATGCTCTGTGGTGTAGTATACTGCTCTGTGGTGTAGTACACTGCTCTGTGGTGTAATATACTGCTCTGTGGTGTAGTATACTGCTCTGTGGTGTAGTATACTACTCTGTAGTGTAGCAAATGCTCTGTGGTGAAGTATAATGCTCTGTAGTGTAGTACACTGCTCTGTGGTGTAGTATACTGCTCTGTGGTGTAGTATACGGCTCTGGTGTAGTAGACTGCTCTGTGGTGTAATATACTGCTCTGTGGAGTAGTATACTGTTCTGTGGTGTAGTATACAGCTCTGTGGTGTAGTACACTGCTCAGTGGTGTAGTATACTGCTCTGTGGTGTAGTATATTGCTATATAGTGTAGCAAATGCTCTGTGGTGTAGTATACTGCTCTGTGGTGTAGTATACTGCTCTGTGGTGTAGTACACTGCTCTGTGGTGTAGTATACTGCCATGTGGTGTAATATACTATTCTGTAGTGCAGCAAATGCTCTGTGACGTAGTATACTGCTCTGTGGCGTAATACACTGCTCTGTGGTGTAGTATACTGCCCTGTGGTGTAGTATACTACTCTCTAGTGTAGCAAATGCTCTGTGGTGTAGTATACTGCTCTGTGGTGTAGTATACTGCTCTGTAGTGTAGTACACTGCTCTGTGGTGTAGTATACTGCCATGTGGTGTAATATACTATTCTGTAGTGCAGCAAATGCTCTGTGGTGTAGTATACTGCTCTGTGGCGTAATACACTGCTCTGTGGTGCAGTATACTGCCCTGTGGTGTAGTATACTACTCTCTAGTGTAGCAAATGCTCTGTGGTGTAGTATACTGCTCTGTAGTGTAGCATACTGCCCTGTGGTGTAGTATACTGCTCTGTGCTGTAGTATACTGCTCTGTGCAGTAGTACACTGCTCTGTAGTGTAGCAAATGCTCTGTGGTGTAGTATACTGCTCTGTGGTGTAGTATACTGCCCTGTGGTGTAGTATACTGATCTGTGGTGTAGTATACTGCTCTGTGGTGTAGAATACTACTCTGTGGTGTAGTATAATGCTCTGTAGTGTAGTACACTGCTCTGTGGTGTAATATACTGCTCTGTGGAGTAGTATACTGCTCTGTGGTGTAGTATACAGCTCTGTGGTGTAGTATACTGCTCTGTGGTGTAGTACACTGCTCTGTGGTGTAATATTCTGCTCTGTGGTGTAGTATACTGCTCTATTGTGTAGTATACTATGCAGTGTAGCAAAGGCTTTGTGGTGTAGTATATTGCTATGTAGTGTAGCAAATGCTCAGTGGTGTAGTATACTGCTCTGTGGTGTAGTATACTGCTCAGTGGTGTAGTATACTGCTCTGTGGTGTAGTATATTGCTATATAGTGTAGCAAAGGCTCTGTGGTGTAGTATACTGCTCTGTGGTGTAGTACACTGCTCTGTGGTGTAATATACTGCTCTGTGGTGTAGTATACTGCGCTGTGGTGTAGTATACTACTCTGTAGTGTAGCAAATGCTCTGTGGTGAAGTAAAATGCTCTGTAGTGTAGCATACTGCCCTGTGGTGTAGTACACTGCTCTCTGGTGTAATATACTGCTCTGTGGTGTAGTATACAGCTCTGTGGTGTAGTATACTGCTCTGTTGTATAGTACACTGCACTGTGGTGTAATATACTGCTCTGTGGTGTAGTATACTGCTCTATTGTGTAGTATACTACTCTGTAGTGTAGCAAAGGCTCTGTGGTGTAGTATACTGCTCTGTGGTGTAGTACACTGCTCTGTGGTGTAATATACTGCTCTGTGGTGTAGTATACTGTTCTATTGTGTAGTATACTACTCTGTAGTGTAGCAAATGCTCTGTGGTGTAGTATACTGCTCTGTGGTGTAGTATACTGCTCTGTGGTGTAGTACACTGCTCTGTGGTCTAATATACTGCTCTGTTGTGTAGTATACTGCTCTGTGGTGTAATATACTGCTCTGTGGTGTAATATACTGCTCTGTGGTGTAGTATACTGCTCTGTAGTGTAGTATACTGACCTGCGGTGTAGTATACTACTCTGTGTTGTAGTATAATGCTCTGTAGTGTAGTACACTGCTCTGTGGTGTAATATACTGCTCTGTGGTGTAGTATACAGCTCTGTGGTGTAGTATACTGCTCTGTGGTATTGTACACTGCACTGTGGTGTAATATACTGCTCTGTGGTGTAGTATACTGCTCTATTGTGTAGTATACTACTCTGTAGTGTAGCAAAGGCTCTGTGGTGTAGTATACTGCTTTGTGGTGTAGTACACTGTTCTGTAGAGTAGTATGCTGCTCTGTGGTGTAGTATCCTGCTCAGTTGTGTAGTATCCTGCTCTGTGGTGTAGTATATTGCTATGTAGTTTAGCAAAGGCTCTGTGGTGTAGGATACTGCTCTGTGGTGTAGTACACTGCTCTGTGGTGTAATATACTGCTCTGTGGTGTAGTACACTGCTCTGTGGTGTAATATACTGCTCTGTGGTGTAGTATACTGCTCTGTGGTGTAGTATACTGCACTGTGGTGTAGTACACTGCTCTGTGGTGTAGTATACTGCCCTGTGGTGTAGTATACTACTCTGTAGTGTAGCAAATGCTCTGTGGTGTAGTATACTGCTCTGTGCTGTAGTACACTGCTCTGTAGTGTAGCAAATGCTCTGTGGTGTAGTATACTGCTCTGTGGTGTAGTATACTGCCCTGTGGTGTAGTATACTGCCCTGTGGTGTAGTATACTGCCATGTGGTGTAGTATACTGCCCTGTCGTGTAGTATACTGCTCTGTGATGTAGTACATTGCTCTATGGTCTAATATACTGCTCTGTTGTGTAATATACTGCTCTGTGGTGTAATATACTGCTCTGTGGTGTAATATACTGCCCTGTGGTGTAGTATACTGCTCTGTAGTGTAGTATACTGCCCTGCGGTGTAGTATACTACTCTGTGGTGTAGTATAATGCTCTGTAGAGTAGTACACTGCTCTCTGGTGTAATATACTGCTCTGTGTTGTAGTATACAGCTCTGTGGTGTAGTATACTCCTCTGTGGTATAGTACACTGCACTGTGGTGTAATATACTGCTCTGTGGTGTAGTATACTGCACTATTGTGTAGTATACTACTCTGTAGTGTAGCAAAGGCTCTGTGGTGTAGTATACTGCTTTGTGGTGTAGTACACTGTTCTGTAGTGTAGTATACTGCTCTGTGTTGTAGTATAATGCTATGTAGTGTAGCAAATGCTCAGTGGTGTAGTATACTGCTCTGTTGTGTATTATACTCCTCTGTGGTGTAGTATACTGTCCTGTGGTGTAGTTTACTGCTCTATTGTGTAGTACACTACTCTGTAGTGTAGCAAAGGCTATGTGGTGTAGTATATTCCTATGTAGTGTAGCTAATGCTCAGTCGTGTAGTATACTGCTCTGTGGTGTAGTATACTGCTCACTGGTGTAGTATACTACTCTGTGGTTTAGTATATTGCTATGTAGTGTAGCAAAGGCTCTGTGGTGTAGTATACTGCCCTGTGGTGTAGTATACTACTCTGTGGTGTAGTATAATGCTCTGTAGTGTAGTACACTGCTCTGTGGTGTAATATACTGCTCTGTGGAGTAGTATACTGCTCTGTGGTGTAGTATACAGCTCTGTGGTGTAGTATACTGCTCTGTGGTGTAGTACACTGCTCTGTGGTGTAATATTCTGCTCTGTGGTGTAGTATACTGCTCTATTGTGTAGTATACTAATCTGCAGTGTAGCAAAGGCTTTGTGGTGTAGTATATTGCTATGTAGTGTAGCAAATGCTCAGTGGTGTAGTATACTGCTCTGTGGTGTAGTACACTGCTCAGTGGTGTAGTATACTGCTCTGTGGTGTAGTATATTGCTATATAGTGTAGCAAAGGCTCTGTGGTGTAGTATACTGCTCTGTGGTGTAGTACACTGCTCTGTGGTGTAATATACTGCTCTGTGGTGTAGTATACTGCTCTGTGGTGTAGTATACTACTCTGTAGTGTAGCAAATGCTCTGTGGTGAAGTATAATGCTCTGTAGTGTAGTACACTGCTCTGTGGTGTAGTATACTGCTCTGTGGTGTAGTATACGGCTCTGGTGTAGTAGACTGCTCTGTGGTGTAATATACTGCTCTGTGGAGTAGTATACTGTTCTGTGGTGTAGTATACAGCTCTGTGGTGTAGTATACTGCTCTGTGGTGTAGTACACTGCTCTGTGGTGTAATATACTGCTCTGTGGTGTAGTATACTGTTCTATTGTGTAGTATACTACTCTGTAGTGTAGCAAATGCTCTGTGGTGTAGTATACTGCTCTGTGGTGTAGTATACTGCTCTGTGATGTAGTACACTGCTCTGTGGTGTAGTATACTGCCATGTGGTGTAATATACTATTCTGTAGTGCAGCAAATGCTCTGTGACGTAGTATACTGCTCTGTGGCGTAATACACTGCTCTGTGGTGTAGTATACTGCCCTGTGGTGTAGTATACTACTCTCTAGTGTAGCAAATGCTCTGTGGTGTAGTATACTGCTCTGTGGTGTAGTATACTGCTCTGTGGTGTAGTACACTGCTCTGTGGTGTAGTATACTGCCATGTGGTGTAATATACTATTCTGTAGTGCAGCAAATGCTCTGTGGTGTAGTATACTGCTCTGTGGCGTAATACACTGCTCTGTGGTGCAGTATACTGCCCTGTGGTGTAGTATACTACTATCTAGTGTAGCAAATGCTCTGTGGTGTAGTATACTGCTCTGTAGTGTAGCATACTGCCCTGTGGTGTAGTATACTGCTCTGTGCTGTAGTATACTGCTCTGTGCAGTAGTACACTGCTCTGTAGTGTAGCAAATGCTCTGTGGTGTAGTATACTGCTCTGTGGTGTAGTATACTGCCCTGTGGTGTAGTATACTGATCTGTGGTGTAGTATACTGCTCTGTGGTGTAGAATACTACTCTGTGGTGTAGTATAATGCTCTGTAGTGTAGTACACTGCTCTGTGGTGTAATATACTGCTCTGTGGAGTAGTATACTGCTCTGTGGTGTAGTATACAGCTCTGTGGTGTAGTATACTGCTCTGTGGTGTAGTATACTGCCCTGTGGTGTAGTATATTACTCTGTAGTGTAGCAAATGCTCTGTGGTGTAGTATACTGCTCTGTGCTGTAGTACACTGCTCTGTAGTGTAGCAAATGCTCTGTGGTGTAGTATACTGCTCTGTGGTGTAGTATACTGCTCTGTGGTGTAGTATACTGCCCTGTGGTGTAGTATACTGCCATGTGGTGTAGTATACTGCCCTGTGGTGTAGTATACTGCTCTGTGATGTAGTACACTGCTCTATGGTCTAATATACTGCTCTGTTGTGTAATATACTGCTCTGTGGTGTAATATACTGCTCTGTGGTGTAATATACTGCTCTGTGATGTAATATACTGCCCTGTGGTGTAGTATACTGCTCTGTAGTGTAGTATACTGCCCTGCGGTGTAGTATACTACTCTGTGGTGTAGTATAATGCTCTGTAGTGTAGTACACTGCTCTCTGGTGTAATATACTGCTCTGTGTTGTAGTATACAGCTCTGTGGTGTAGTATACTCCTCTGTGGTATAGTACACTGCACTGTGGTGTAATATACTGCTCTGTGGTGTAGTATACTGCACTATTGTGTAGTATACTACTCTGTAGTGTAGCAAAGGCTCTGTGGTGTAGTATACTGCTTTGTGGTGTAGTACACTGTTCTGTAGTGTAGTATACTGCTCTGTGTTGTAGTATAATGCTATGTAGTGTAGCAAATGCTCAGTGGTGTAGTATACTGCTCTGTTGTGTATTATACTGCTCTGTGGTGTAGTATACTGTCCTGTGGTGTAGTTTACTGCTCTATTGTGTAGTACACTACTCTGTAGTGTAGCAAAGGCTATGTGGTGTAGTATATTCCTATGTAGTGTAGCTAATGCTCAGTCGTGTAGTATACTGCTCTGTGGTGTAGTATACTGCTCACTGGTGTAGTATACTACTCTGTGGTTTAGTATATTGCTATGTAGTGTAGCAAAGGCTCTGTGGTGTAGTATACTGCCCTGTGGTGTAGTATACTACTCTGTGGTGTAGTATAATGCTCTGTAGTGTAGTACACTGCTCTGTGGTGTAATATACTGCTCTGTGGAGTAGTATACTGCTCTGTGGTGTAGTATACAGCTCTGTGGTGTAGTATACTGCTCTGTGGTGTAGTACACTGCTCTGTGTTGTAATATTCTGCTCTGTGGTGTAGTATACTGCTCTATTGTGTAGTATACTACTCTGCAGTGTAGCAAAGGCTTTGTGGTGTAGTATATTGCTATGTAGTGTAGCAAATGCTCAGTGGTGTAGTATACTGCTCTGTGGTGTAGTACACTGCTCAGTGGTGTAGTATACTGCTCTGTGGTGTAGTATACTGCCCTGTGGTGTAGTATACTGCCATGTGGTGTAGTATACTGCCCTGTGGTGTAGTATACTGCTCTGTGATGTAGTACACTGCTCTATGGTCTAATATACTGCTCTGTTGTGTAATATACTGCTCTGTGGTGTAATATACTGCTCTGTGGTGTAATATACTGCTCTGTGGTGTAATATACTGCCCTGTGGTGTAGTATACTGCTCTGTAGTGTAGTATACTGCCCTGCGGTGTAGTATACTACTCTGTGGTGTAGTATAATGCTCTGTAGTGTAGTACACTGCTCTCTGGTGTAATATACTGCTCTGTGTTGTAGTATACAGCTCTGTGGTGTAGTATACTCCTCTGTGGTATAGTACACTGCACTGTGGTGTAATATACTGCTCTGTGGTGTAGTATACTGCACTATTGTGTAGTATACTACTCTGTAGTGTAGCAAAGGCTCTGTGGTGTAGTATACTGCTTTGTGGTGTAGTACACTGTTCTGTAGTGTAGTATACTGCTCTGTGTTGTAGTATAATGCTATGTAGTGTAGCAAATGCTCAGTGGTGTAGTATACTGCTCTGTTGTGTATTATACTGCTCTGTGGTGTAGTATACTGTCCTGTGGTGTAGTTTACTGCTCTATTGTGTAGTACACTACTCTGTAGTGTAGCAAAGGCTATGTGGTGTAGTATATTCCTATGTAGTGTAGCTAATGCTCAGTCGTGTAGTATACTGCTCTGTGGTGTAGTATACTGCTCACTGGTGTAGTATACTACTCTGTGGTTTAGTATATTGCTATGTAGTGTAGCAAAGGCTCTGTGGTGTAGTATACTGCCCTGTGGTGTAGTATACTACTCTGTGGTGTAGTATAATGCTCTGTAGTGTAGTACACTGCTCTGTGGTGTAATATACTGCTCTGTGGAGTAGTATACTGCTCTGTGGTGTAGTATACAGCTCTGTGGTGTAGTATACTGCTCTGTGGTGTAGTACACTGCTCTGTGTTGTAATATTCTGCTCTGTGGTGTAGTATACTGCTCTATTGTGTAGTATACTACTCTGCAGTGTAGCAAAGGCTTTGTGGTGTAGTATGTTGCTATGTAGTGTAGCAAATGCTCAGTGGTGTAGTATACTGCTCTGTGGTGTAGTACACTGCTCAGTGGTGTAGTATACTGCTCTGTGGTGTAGTATATTGCTATATAGTGTAGCAAAGGCTCTGTGGTGTAGTATACTGCTCTGTGGTGTAGTACACTGCTCTGTGGTGTAATATACTGCTCTGTGGTGTTGTATACTGCTCTGTGGTGTAGTATACTACTCTGTAGTGTAGCAAATGCTCTGTGGTGAAGTATAATGCTCTGTAGTGTAGTACACTGCTCTGTGGTGTAGTATACTGCTCTGTGGTGTAGTATACGGCTCTGGTGTAGTAGACTGCTCTGTGGTGTAATATACTGCTCTGTGGAGTAGTATACTGTTCTGTGGTGTAGTATACAGCTCTGTGGTGTAGTATACTGCTCTGTGGTGTAGTACACTGCTCTGTGGTGTAATATACTGCTCTGTGGTGTAGTATCCTGTTCTATTGTGTAGTATACTACTCTGTAGTGTAGCAACTGCTCTGTGGTGTAGTATACTGCTCTGTGGTGTAGTATACTGCTCTGTGGTGTAGTACACTGCTCTGTGGTGTAGTATACTGCCATGTGGTGTAATATACTATTCTGTAGTGCAGCAAATGCTCTGTGACGTAGTATACTGCTCTGTGGCGTAATACACTGCTCTGTGGTGTAGTATACTGCCCTGTGGTGTAGTATACTACTCTCTAGTGTAGCAAATGCTCTGTGGTGTAGTATACTGCTCTGTGGTGTAGTATACTGCTCTGTGGTGTAGTACACTGCTCTGTGGTGTAGTATACTGCCATGTGGTGTAATATACTATTCTGTAGTGCAGCAAATGCTCTGTGGTGTAGTATACTGCTCTGTGGCGTAATACACTGCTCTGTGGGGCAGTATACTGCCCTGTGGTGTAGTATACTACTCTCTAGTGTAGCAAATGCTCTGTGGTGTAGTATACTGCTCTGTAGTGTAGCATACTGCCCTGTGGTGTAGTATACTGCTCTGTGCTGTAGTATACTGCTCTGTGCAGTAGTACACTGCTCTGTAGTGTAGCAAATGCTCTGTGGTGTAGTATACTGCTCTGTGGTGTAGTATACTGCCCTGTGGTGTAGTATACTGATCTGTGGTGTAGTATACTGCTCTGTGGTGTAGAATACTACTCTGTGGTGTAGTATAATGCTCTGTAGTGTAGTACACTGCTCTGTGGTGTAATATACTGCTCTGTGGAGTAGTATACTGCTCTGTGGTGTAGTATACAGCTCTGTGGTGTAGTATACTGCTCTGTGGTGTAGTACACTGCTCTGTGGTGTAATATTCTGCTCTGTGGTGTAGTATACTGCTCTATTGTGTAGTATACTATGCAGTGTAGCAAAGGCTTTGTGGTGTAGTATATTGCTATGTAGTGAAGCAAATGCTCAGTGGTGTAGTATACTGCTCTGTGGTGTAGTATACTGCTCAGTGGTGTAGTATACTGCTCTGTAGTGTAGTATATTGCTATATAGTGTAGCAAAGGCTCTGTGGTGTAGTATACTGCTCTGTGGTGTAGTACACTGCTCTGTGGTGTAATATACTGCTCTGTGGTGTAGTATACTGCTCTGTGGTGTAGTATACTACTCTGTAGTGTAGCAAATGCTCTGTGGTGAAGTATAATGCTCTGTAGTGTAGCATACTGCCCTGTGGTGTAGTACACTGCTCTCTGGTGTAATATACTGCTCTGTGGTGTAGTATACAGCTGTGTGGTGTAGTATACTGCTCTGTTGTATAGTACAATGCACTGTGGTGTAATATACTGCTCTGTGGTGTAGTATACTGCTCTATTGTGTAGTATACTTCTCTGTAGTGTAGCAAAGGCTCTGTGGTGTAGTATACTGCTCTGTGGTGTAGTACACTGCTCTGTGGTGTAATATACTGCTCTGTGGTGTAGTATACTGTTCTATTGTGTAGTATACTACTCTGTAGTGTAGCAAATGCTCTGTGGTGTAGTATACTGCTCTGTGGTGTAGTATACTGCTCTGTGGTGTAGTACACTGCTCTGTGGTGTAGTATACTGCCATGTGGTGTAATATACTATTCTGTAGTGCAGCAAATGCTCTGTGGTGTAGTATACTGCTCTGCGGCGTAATACACTGCTCTGTGGTGTAGTATACTGCCCTGTGGTGTAGTATACTACTCTCTAGTGTAGCAAATGCTCTGTGGTGTAGTATACTGCTCTGTAGTGTAGCATACTGCCCTGTGGTGTAGTATACTGCTCTGTGCTGTAGTATACTGCTCTGTGCAGTAGTACACTGCTCTGTAGTGTAGCAAATGCTCTGTGGTGTAGTATACTGCTCTGTGGTGTAGTATACTGCTCTGTGGTGTAGTATACTGATCTGTGGTGTAGTATACTGCTCTGTGATGTAGTATACTGCTCTGTGGTGTAGTATACTGCCATGTGGTGTAGTATACTGCTCTGTAGTGTAGTATACTGCCCTGTGGTGTAGTATACTGCTCTGTGGTGTAGTACACTGCTCTGTGGTCTAATATACTGCTCTGTTGTGTAATATACTGCTCTGTGGTGTAATATACTGCTCTGTGGTGTAATATACTGCTCTGTGGTGTAGTATACTGCTCTGTAGTGTAGTATACTGCCCTGCGGTGTAGTATACTACTCTGTGGTGTAGTATAATGCTCTGTAGTGTAGTACACTGCTCTGTGGTGTAATATACTGCTCTGTGGTGTAGTATACAGCTCTGTGGTGTAGTATACTGCTCTGTGGTATAGTACACTGCACTGTGGTGTAATATACTGCTCTGTGGTGTAGTATACTGCTCTATTGTGTAGTATACTACTCTGTAGTGTAGCAAAGGCTCTGTGGTGTAGTATACTGCTTTGTGGTGTAGTACACTGTTCTGTAGAGTAGTATACTGCTCTGTGGTGTAGTATCCTGCTCAGTTGTGTAGTATCCTGCTCTGTGGTGTAGTATATTGCTATGTAGTTTAGCAAAGGCTCTGTGGTGTAGGATACTGCTCTGTGGTGCATTACACTGCTCTGTGGTGTAATATACTGCTCTGTGGTGTAGTATACTGCTCTGTGGTGTGGTATACTCCTCTTATTGTAGCAAATGCTCTGTGGTGTAGTATAATGCTCCGTAGTGTAGTACACTGCTCTGTGGTGTAATATACTGCTCTGTGGTGTAGTATACGTCTCTGTGGTGTAGTAGACTGCTCTGTGGTGTAATATACTGCTCTGTGGTGTAGTATACTGTTCTGTGGTGTAGTACACTGCTCTGTAGTGTAGCAAATGCTCTGTGGTGTAGTATACTGCTCTGTGGTGTAGTATACTGCTCTGTGGTGTAGTATACTGCCCTGTGGTGTAGTATACTGCCATGTGATGTAGTATACTGCCCTGTGGTGTAGTATACTGCTCTGTGGTGTAGTACACTGCTCTATGGTCTAATATACTGCTCTGTTGTGTAATATACTGCTCTGTGGTGTAATATACTGCTCTGTGGTGTAATATACTGCTCTGTGGTGTAATATACTGCTCTGTGGTGTAGTATACTGCTCTGTAGTGTAGTATACTGACCTGCGGTGTAGTATACTACTCTGTGGTGTAGTATAATGCTCTGTAGTGTAGTACACTGCTCTCTGGTGTAATATACTGCTCTGTGGTGTAGTATACAGCTCTGTGGTGTAGTATACTGCTCTGTTGTATAGTACACTGCACTGTGGTGTAATATACTGCTCTGTGGTGTAGTATACTGCTCTATTGTGTAGTATACTACTCTGTAGTGTAGCAAAGGCTCTGTGGTGTAGTATACTGCTTTGTGGTGTAGTACACTGTTCTGTAGTGTAGTATACTGCTCTATGTTGTAGTATAATGCTATGTAGTGTAGCAAATGCTCAGTGCTGTAGTATACAGCTCTGTGGCGTAGTATACTGCTCTGTGGTGTAGTATACTGTCCTGTGGTGTAGTTTACTGCTCTATTGTGTAGTACACTACTCTGTAGTGTAGCTAATACTCAGTCGTGTAGTATACTGCTCTGTGGTGTAGTATACTGCTCACTGGTGTAGTATACTACTCTGTGGTTTAGTATATTGCTATGTAGTGTAGCAAAGGCTCTGTGGTGTAGTATACTACTCTGTCGTGTAGTATAATGCTCTGTAGTGTAGTACACTGCTCTGTGGTGTAATATACTGCTCTGTGGAGTAGTATACTGCTCTGTGGTGTAGTATACAGCTCTGTGGTGTAGTATACTGCTCTGTGGTGTAGTACACTGCCCTGTGGTGTAATATACTGCTCTGTGGAGTAGTATACTGCTCTGTGGTGTAGTATACAGCTCTGTGGTGTAGTATACTGCTCTGTGGTGTAGTACACTGCTCTGTGGTGTAATATTCTGCTCTGTGGTGTAGTATACTGCTCTATTGTGTAGTATACTACTCTGCAGTGTAGCAAAGGCTCTGTGGTGTAGTATATTGCTATGTAGTGTAGCAAATGCTCAGTGGTGTAGTTTCCTGCTCTGTGGTGTAGTATACTGCTCTGTGGTGTAGTATATTGCTATATAGTGTAGCAAAGGCTCTGTGGTGTAGTATACTGCTCTGTGGTGTAGTACAATGCTCTGTGGTGTAATATACTGCTCTGTGGTGTAGTATACTGCTCTGTGGTGTAGTATACTGCTCTGTGGTGTAGTATACTACTCTGTAGTGTAGCAAATGCTCTGTGGTGAAGTATAATGCTCTGTAGTGTAGTACTCTGCTCTGTGGTGTAATACACTGCTCTATGGTGTGGTATACTGCTCTGTGGTGTAGTATACGGCTCTGTGGTGTAGTAGACTGCTCTGTGGTGTAATATACTGCTCTGTGGAGTAATATACTGTTCTGTGGTGTAGTGTACAGCTCTGTGGTGTAGTATACTGCTCTGTGGCGTAGTACACTGCTCTGTCGTGTAATATACTGTTCTGTGGTGTAGTATACTGTTCTATTGTGTATTGTGTATACTACTCTGTAGTGTAGCAAATGCTCTGTGGTGTTGTATACTGCTCTGTGGTGTAATATACTGCCCTGTGGTGTAGTATACAGCTCTGTGGTGTAGTATACTGCTCTGTGGTATAGTACACTGCACTGTGGTGTAATATACTGCTCTGTGGTGTAGTATACTGCACTATTGTGTAGTATACTACTCTGTAGTGTAGCAAAGGCTCTGTGGTGTAGTATACTGCTTTGTGGTGTAGTACACTGTTCTGTAGTGTAGTATACTGCTCTGTGTTGTAGTATAATGCTATGTAGTGTAGCAAATGCTCAGTGGTGTAGTATACTGCTCTGTTGTGTATTATACTGCTCTGTGGTGTAGTATACTGTCCTGTGGTGTAGTTTACTGCTCTATTGTGTAGTACACTACTCTGTAGTGTAGCAAAGGCTATGTGGTGTAGTATATTCCTATGTAGTGTAGCTAATGCTCAGTCGTGTAGTATACTGCTCTGTGGTGTAGTATACTGCTCACTGGTGTAGTATACTACTCTGTGGTTTAGTATATTGCTATGTAGTGTAGCAAAGGCTCTGTGGTGTAGTATACTGCCCTGTGGTGTAGTATACTACTCTGTGGTGTAGTATAATGCTCTGTAGTGTAGTACACTGCTCTGTGGTGTAATATACTGCTCTGTGGAGTAGTATACTGCTCTGTGGTGTAGTATACAGCTCTGTGGTGTAGTATACTGCTCTGTGGTGTAATACACTGCTCTGTGGTGTAATATTCTGCTCTGTGGTGTAGTATACTGCTCTATTGTGTAGTATACTACTCTGCAGTGTAGCAAAGGCTTTGTGGTGTAGTATATTGCTATGTAGTGTAGCAAATGCTCAGTGGTGTAGTATACTGCTCTGTGGTGTAGTACACTGCTCAGTGGTGTAGTATACTGCTCTGTGGTGTAGTATATTGCTATATAGTGTAGCAAAGGCTCTGTGGTGTAGTATACTGCTCTGTGGTGTAGTACACTGCTCTGTGGTGTAATATACTGCTCTGTGGTGTAGTATACTGCTCTGTGGTGTAGTATACTACTCTGTAGTGTAGCAAATGCTCTGTGGTGAAGTATAATGCTCTGTAGTGTAGTACACTGCTCTGTGGTGTAGTATACTGCTCTGTGGTGTAGTATACGGCTCTGTGGTGTAGTAGACTGCTCTGTGGTGTAATATACTGCTCTGTGGAGTAGTATACTGTTCTGTGGTGTAGTATACAGCTCTGTGGTGTAGTATACTGCTCTGTGGGTGTAGTACACTGCTCTGTGGTGTAATATACTGCTCTGTGGTGTAGTATACTGTTCTATTGTGTAGTATACTACTCTGTAGTGTAGCAAATGCTCTGTGGTGTAGTATACTGCTCTGTGGTGTAGTATACTGCTCTGTGGTGTAGTACACTGCTCTGTGGTGTAGTATACTGCCATGTGGTGTAATATACTATTCTGTAGTGCAGCAAATGCTCTGTGACGTAGTATACTGCTCTGTGGCGTAATACACTGCTCTGTGGTGTAGTATACTGCCCTGTGGTGTAGTATACTACTCTCTAGTGTAGCAAATGCTCTGTGGTGTAGTATACTGCTCTGTGGTGTAGTATACTGCTCTGTGGTGTAGTACACTGCTCTGTGGTGTAGTATACTGCCATGTGGTGTAATATACTATTCTGTAGTGCAGCAAATGCTCTGTGGTGTAGTATACTGCTCTGTGGCGTAATACACTGCTCTGTGGTGCAGTATACTGCCCTGTGGTGTAGTATACTACTCTCTAGTGTAGCAAATGCTCTGTGGTGTAGTTTACTGCTCTGTAGTGTAGCATACTGCCCTGTGGTGTAGTATACTGCTCTGTGCTGTAGTATACTGCTCTGTGCAGTAGTACGCTGCTCTGTAGTGTAGCAAATGCTCTGTGGTGTAGTATACTGCTCTGTGGTGTAGTATACTGCCCTGTGGTGTAGTATACTGATCTGTGGTGTAGTATACTGCTCTGTGGTGTAGAATACTACTCTGTGGTGTAGTATAATGCTCTGTAGTGTAGTACACTGCTCTGTGGTGTAATATACTGCTCTGTTGAGTAGTATACAGCTCTGTGGTGTAGTATACAGCTCTGTGGTGTAGTATACTGCTCTGTGGTGTAGTACACTGCTCTGTGGTGTAATATTCTGCTCTGTGGTGTAGTATACTGCTCTATTGTGTAGTATACTATGCAGTGTAGCAAAGGCTTTGTGGTGTAGTATATTGCTATGTAGTGTAGCAAATGCTCAGTGGTGTAGTATACTGCTCTGTGGTGTAGTATACTGCTCAGTGGTGTAGTATACTGCTCTGTGGTGTAGTATATTGCTATATAGTGTAGCAAAGGCTCTGTGGTGTAGTATACTGCTCTGTGGTGTAGTACACTGCTCTGTGGTGTAATATACTGCTCTGTGGTGTAGTATACTACTCTGTAGTGTAGCAAATGCTCTGTGGTGAAGTATAATGCTCTGTAGTGTAGTACACTGCTCTGTGGTGTAGTATACTGCTCTGTGGTGTAGTATACGGCTCTGTGGTGTAGTAGACTGCTCTGTGGTGTAATATACTGCTCTGTGGAATAGTATACTGTTCTGTGGTGTAGTATACAGCTCTGTGGTGTAGTATACTGCTCTGTGGTGTAGTACACTGCTCTGTGGTGTAATATACTGCTCTGTGGTGTAGTATACTGTTCTATTGTGTAGTATACTACTCTGTAGTGTAGCAAATGCTCTGTGGTGTAGTATACTGCTCTGTGGTGTAGTATACTGCTCTGTGGTGTAGTACACTGCTCTGTGGTGTAGTATACTGCCATGTGGTGTAATATACTATTCTGTAGTGCAGCAAATGCTCTGTGGTGTAGTATACTGCTCTGTGGCGTAATACACTGCTCTGTGGTGTAGTATACTGCCCTGTGGTGTAGTATACTACTCTCTAGTGTAGCAAATGCTCTGTGGTGTAGTATACTGCTCTGTAGTGTAGCATACTGCCCTGTGGTGTAGTATACTGCTCTGTGCTGTAGTATACTGCTCTGTGCAGTAGTACACTGCTCTGTAGTGTAGCAAATGCTCTGTGGTGTAGTATACTGCTCTGTGGTGTAGTATACTGCCCTGTGGTGTAGTATACTGATCTGTGGTGTAGTATACTGCTCTGTGATGTAGTATACTGCTCTGTGGTGTAGTATACTGCCATGTGGTGTAGTATACTGCTCTGTAGTGTAGTACACTGCTCTGTGGTCTAATATACTGCTCTGTGGTGTAATATACTGCTCTGTGGTGTAATATACTGCTCTGTGGTGTAATATACTGCTCTGTGGTGTAGTATACTGCTCTGTAGTGTAGTATACTGCCCTGCGGTGTAGTATACTACTCTGTGGTGTAGTATAATGCTCTGTAGTGTAGTACACTGCTCTGTGGTGTAATATACTGCTCTGTGGTGTAGTATACAGCTCTGTGGTGTAGTATACTGCTCTGTGGTATAGTACACTGCACTGTGGTGTAATATACTGCTCTGTGGTGTAGTATACTGCTCTATTGTGTAGTATACTACTCTGTAGTGTAGCAAAGGCTCTGTGGTGTAGTATACTGCTTTGTGGTGTAGTACACTGTTCTGTAGAGTAGTATACTGCTCTGTGGTGTAGTATACTGCTCAGTTGTGTAGTATCCTGCTCTGTGGTGTAGTATATTGCTATGTAGTTTAGCAAAGGCTCTGTGGTGTAGAATACTGCTCTGTGGTGTAGTACACTGCTCTGTAGTGTAATATACTGCTCTGTGGTGTAGTATACTGCTCTGTGGTGTGGTATACTCCTCTTAGTGTAGCAAATGCTCTGTGGTGTAGTATAATGCTCCGTAGTGTAGTACACTGCTCTGTGGTGTAATATACTGCTCTGTGGTGTAATATACGTCTCTGTGGTGTAGTAGACTGCTCTGTGGTGTAATATACTACTCTGTGGTGTAGTATACTGTTCTGTGGTGTAGTACACTGCTCTGTAGTGTAGCAAATGCTTTGTGGTGTAGTATACTGCTCTGTGGTGTAGTATACTGCTCTGTGGTGTAGTATACTGCCCTGTGGTGTAGTATACTGCTATGTGGTGTAGTATACTGCCCTGTGGTGTAGTATACTGCTCTGTGGTGTAGTACACTGCTCTATGGTCTAATATACTGCTCTGTTGTGTAATATACTGCTCTGTGGTGTAATATACTGCTCTGTGGTGTAATATACTGCTCTGTGGTGTAATATACTGCTCTGTGGTGTAGTATACTGCTCTGTAGTGTAGTATACTGCCCTGCGGTGTAGTATACTACTCTGTGGTGTAGTATAATGCTCTGTAGTGTAGTACACTGCTCTCTGGTGTAATATACTGCTCTGTGGTGTAGTATACAGCTCTGTGGTGTAGTATACTGCTCTGTTGTATAGTACACTGCACTGTGGTGTAATATACTGCTCTGTGGTGTAGTATACTGCTCTATTGTGTAGTATACTACTCTGTAGTGTAGCAAAGGCTCTGTGGTGTAGTATACTGCTTTGTGGTGTAGTACACTGTTCTGTAGTGTAGTATACTGCTCTATGTTGTAGTATAATGCTATGTAGTGTAGCAAATGCTCAGTGCTGTAGTATACAGCTCTGTGGTGTAGTATACTGCTCTGTGGTGTAGTATACTGTCCTGTGGTGTAGTTTACTGCTCTATTGTGTAGTACACTACTCTGTAGTGTAGCTAATACTCAGTCGTGTAGTATACTGCTCTGTGGTGTAGTATACTGCTCACTGGTGTAGTATACTACTCTGTGGTTTAGTATATTGCTATGTAGTGTAGCAAAGGCTCTGTGGTGTAGTATACTACTCTGTGGTGTAGTATAATGCTCTGTAGTGTAGTACACTGCTCTGTGGTGTAATATACTGCTCTGTGGAGTAGTATACTGCTCTGTGGTGTAGTATACAGCTCTGTGGTGTAGTATACTGCTCTGTGGTGTAGTACACTGCTCTGTGGTGTAATATACTGCTCTGTGGAGTAGTATACTGCTCTGTGGTGTAGTATACAGCTCTGTGGTGTAGTATACTGCTCTGTGGTGTAGTACACTGCTCTGTGGTGTAATATTCTGCTCTGTGGTGTAGTATACTGCTCTATTGTGTAGTATACTACTCTGCAGTGTAGCAAAGGCTCTGTGGTGTAGTATATTGCTATGTAGTGTAGCAAATGCTCAGTGGTGTAGTTTCCTGCTCTGTGGTGTAGTATACTGCTCTGTGGTGTAGTATATTGCTATATAGTGTAGCAAAGGCTCTGTGGTGTAGTATACTGCTCTGTAGTGTAGTATACTGCCCTGCGGTGTAGTATACTACTCTGTGGTGTAGTATAATGCTCTGTAGTGTAGTACACTGCTCTCTGGTGTAATATACTGCTCTGTGGTGTAGTATACAGCTCTGTGGTGTAGTATACTGCTCTGTTGTATAGTACACTGCACTGTGGTGTAATATACTGCTCTGTGGTGTAGTATACTGCTCTATTGTGTAGTATACTACTCTGTAGTGTAGCAAAGGCTCTGTGGTGTAGTATACTGCTTTGTGGTGTAGTACACTGTTCTGTAGTGTAGTATACTGCTCTATGTTGTAGTATAATGCTATGTAGTGTAGCAAATGCTCAGTGCTGTAGTATACAGCTCTGTGGTGTAGTATACTGCTCTGTGGTGTAGTATACTGTCCTGTGGTGTAGTTTACTGCTCTATTGTGTAGTACACTACTCTGTAGTGTAGCTAATACTCAGTCGTGTAGTATACTGCTCTGTGGTGTAGTATACTGCTCACTGGTGTAGTATACTACTCTGTGGTTTAGTATATTGCTATGTAGTGTAGCAAAGGCTCTGTGGTGTAGTATACTACTCTGTGGTGTAGTATAATGCTCTGTAGTGTAGTACACTGCTCTGTGGTGTAATATACTGCTCTGTGGAGTAGTATACTGCTCTGTGGTGTAGTATACAGCTCTGTGGTGTAGTATACTGCTCTGTGGTGTAGTACACTGCTCTGTGGTGTAATATACTGCTCTGTGGAGTAGTATACTGCTCTGTGGTGTAGTATACAGCTCTGTGGTGTAGTATACTGCTCTGTGGTGTAGTACACTGCTCTGTGGTGTAATATTCTGCTCTGTGGTGTAGTATACTGCTCTATTGTGTAGTATACTACTCTGCAGTGTAGCAAAGGCTCTGTGGTGTAGTATATTGCTATGTAGTGTAGCAAATGCTCAGTGGTGTAGTTTCCTGCTCTGTGGTGTAGTATACTGCTCTGTGGTGTAGTATATTGCTATATAGTGTAGCAAAGGCTCTGTGGTGTAGTATACTGCTCTGTGGTGTAGTACACTGCTCTGTGGTGTAATATACTGCTCTGTGGTGTAGTATACTGCTCTGTGGTGTAGTATACTACTCTGTAGTGTAGCAAATGCTCTGTGGTGAAGTATAATGCTCTGTAGTGTAGTACTCTGCTCTGTGGTGTAATACACTGCTCTATGGTGTGGTATACTGCTCTGTGGTGTAGTATACGGCTCTGTGGTGTAGTAGACTGCTCTGTGGTGTAATATACTGCTCTGAGGAGTAATATACTGTTCTGTGGTGTAGTATACAGCTCTGTGGTGTAGTATACTGCTCTGTGGTGTAGTACACTGCTCTGTCGTGTAATATACTGTTCTGTGGTGTAGTATACTGTTCTATTGTGTATTGTGTATACTACTCTGTAGTGTAGCAAATGCTCTGTGGTGTTGTATACTGCTCTGTGGTGTAGTATACTGCTCTGTGGTGTAGTACACTGCTCTGTGGTGTAGTATACTGCCATGTGGTGTAATATACTATTCTGTAGTGCAGCAAATGCTCTGTGGTGTAGTATACTGCTCTGTGGCGTAATACACTGCTCTGTGGTGTAGTATACTGCCCTGTGGTGTAGTATACTACTCTCTAGTGTAGCAAATGCTCTGTGGTGTAGTATACTGCTCTGTAGTGTAGCATACTGCCCTGTGGTGTAGTATACTGCTCTGTGCTGTAGTATACTGCTCTGTGCTGTAGTACACTGCTCTGTAGTGTAGCAAATGCTCTGTGGTGTAGTATACTGCTCTGTGGTGTAGTATACTGCCCTGTGGTGTAGTATACTGATCTGCGGTGTAGTATACTGCTCTGTGATGTAGTATACTGCTCTGTGGTGTAGTATACTGCCCTGTGGTGTAGTATACTGCCATGTGGTGTAGTATACTGCTCTGTAGTGTAGTATACTGCCCTGTGGTGTAGTATACTGCTCTGTGGTGTAGTACACTGCTCTGTGGTCTAATATACTGCTCTGTTGTGTAATATACTGCTCTGTGGTGTAATATACTGCTCTGTGGTGTAATATACTGCTCTGTGGTGTAGTATACTGCTCTGTAGTGTAGTATACTGCCCTGCGGTGTAGTATACTACTCTGTGGTGTAGTATAATGCTCTGTAGTGTAGTATACTGCTCTGTGGTGTAATATACTGCTCTGTGGAGTAGTACACTGCACTGTGGTGTAATATACTGCTCTGTGGTATAGTATACTGCTCTATTGTGTAGAATACTACTCTGTAGTGTAGCAAAGGCCCTGTGGTGTAGTATACTGCTTTGTGGTGTAGTACACTGTTCTGTAGAGTAGTATACTGCTCTGTGTTGTAGTATAATGCTATGTAGTGTAGCAAATGGTCAGTGGTGTAGTATACTGCTCTGTGGTGTAGTATACTGCTCAGTGGTGTAGTATACTGCTCTGTGGTGTAGTATATTGCTATGTAGTTTAGCAAAGGCTCTGTGGTGTAGTATACTGCTCTGTGGTGTAGTACACTGCTCTGTGGTGTAATATACTGCTCTGTGGTGTAGTATACTGCTCTGTGGTGTGGTATACTCCTCTGTAGTGTAGCAAATGCTCTGTGGTGTAGTATAATGCTCCGTAGTGTAGTACACTGCTCTGTGGTGTAATATACTGCTCTGTGGTGTAGTATACTGCTCTGTGGTGTAGTATACGTCTCTGTGGTGTAGTAGACTGCTCTGTGGTGTAATATACTGCTCTGTGGTGTAGTATACTGTTCTGTGGTGTAGTATACGGCTCTGTGGTGTAGTATACTGCTCAGTGATGTAGTACACTGTTCTGTGGTGTAGTGTACTGCCCTGTGGTGTAATATAATGCTCTGTGGTGTAGTCCACTGCTCTGTGGTGTAATATACTGCTCTGTGGTGTAGTACACTGCTCTGTGGTGTAGTATACTACTTTGTGGTGTAGTATACTACTTTGTGGTGTAGTATACGGCTCTGTGGTGTAGCATACTGCTCAGTGGTGCAGTACACTGCTCTGTGGTGTAGTATACAGCCCTGTGGTGTAGTATACTGCTCTATAGTGTAGTATACTGCTCTGTGGTGTAGTATACTGCTCTGTGGTGTAGTATACTGCTCTGTGGTGTAGTATACTGTCCTGTGGTGTAGTTTACTGCTCTGTAGTGTTGTATACTGCCCTGTGGTGTAGTATACTGCTCTGTAGTGTAGTATACCTCCTTGTGGTGTAGTATACTGTCCTGTGGTGTAGTATACTGCCCTGTGGTGTAGTATACTGCTATGTGCTGTAGTATACTGCTCTGTGCAGTAGTACACTGCTCTGTAGTGTAGCAAATGCTCTGTGGTGTAGTATACTGCTCTGTGGTGTAGTATACTGCCCTGTGGTGTAGTATACTGATCTGTGGTGTAGTATACTGCTCTGTGGTGTAGAATACTACTCTGTGGTGTAGTATAATGCTCTGTAGTGTAGTACACTGCTCTGTGGTGTAATATACTGCTCTGTGGAGTAGTATACTGCTCTGTGGTGTAGTATACAGCTCTGTGGTGTAGTATACTGCTCTGTGGTGTAGTACACTGCTCTGTGGTGTAATATTCTGCTCTGTGGTGTAGTATACTGCTCTATTGTGTAGTATACTATGCAGTGTAGCAAAGGCTTTGTGGTGTAGTATATTGCTATGTAGTGTAGCAAATGCTCAGTGGTGTAGTATACTGCTCTGTGGTGTAGAATACTGCTCAGTGGTGTAGTATACTGCTCTGTGGTGTAGTATATTGCTATATAGTGTAGCAAAGGCTCTGTGGTGTAGTATACTGCTCTGTGGTGTAGTACACTGCTCTGTGGTGTAATATACTGCTCTGTGGTGTAGTATACTGCTCTGTGGTGTAGTATACTACTCTGTAGTGTAGCAAATGCTCTGTGGTGAAGTATAATGCTCTGTAGTGTAGTACACTGCTCTGTGGTGTAGTATACTGCTCTGTGGTGTAGTATACGGCTCTGTGGTGTAGTACACTGCTCTGTGGTGTAATATACTGCTCTGTGATGTAGTATACTGCTCTGTGGTGTAGTATACTGCCCTGTGGTGTAGTATACTACTCTGTGGTGTAGTATAATGCTCTGTAGTGTAGTATACTGCTCTGTGGTGTAATATACTGCTCTGTGGAGTAGTACACTGCACTGTGGTGTAATATACTGCTCTGTGGTATAGTATACTGCTCTATTGTGTAGTATACTACTCTGTAGTGTAGCAAAGGCCCTGTGGTGTAGTATACTGCTTTGTGGTGTAATACACTGTTCTGTAGAGTAGTATACTGCTCTGTGTTGTAGTATAATGCTATGTAGTGTAGCAAATGGTCAGTGGTGTAGTATACTGCTCTGTGGTGTAGTATACTGCTCAGTGGTGTAGTATACTGCTCTGTGGTGTAGTATATTGCTATGTAGTTTAGCAAAGGCTCTGTGGTGTAGTATACTGCTCTGTGGTGTAGTACACTGCTCTGTGGTGTAATATACTGCTCTGTGGTGTAGTATACTGCTCTGTGGTGTGGTATACTCCTCTGTAGTGTAGCAAATGCTCTGTGGTGTAGTATAATGCTCCGTAGTGTAGTACACTGCTCTGTGGTGTAATATACTGCTCTGTGGTGTAGTATACTGCTCTGTGGTGTAGTATACGTCTCTGTGGTGTAGTAGACTGCTCTGTGGTGTAATATACTGCTCTGTGGTGTAGTATACTGTTCTGTGGTGTAGTATACGGCTCTGTGGTGTAGTATACTGCTCAGTGATGTAGTACACTGTTCTGTGGTGTAGTGTACTGCCCTGTGGTGTAATATAATGCTCTGTGGTGTAGTCCACTGCTCTGTGGTGTAATATACTGCTCTGTGGTGTAGTACACTGCTCTGTGGTGTAGTATACTACTTTGTGGTGTAGTATACTACTTTGTGGTGTAGTATTCGGCTCTGTGGTGTAGCATACTGCTCAGTGGTGCAGTACACTGCTCTGTGGTGTAGTATACAGCCCTGTGGTGTAGTATACTGCTCTATAGTGTAGTATACTGCTCTGTGGTGTAGTATACTGCTCTGTGGTGTAGTATACTGCTCTGTGGTGTAGTATACTGTCCTGTGGTGTAGTTTACTGCTCTGTAGTGTTGTATACTGCCCTGTGGTGTAGTATACTGCTCTGTAGTGTAGTATACCTCCTTGTGGTGTAGTATACTGTCCTGTGGTGTAGTATACTGCCCTGTGGTGTAGTATACTGCTATGTGCTGTAGTATACTGCTCTGTGCAGTAGTACACTGCTCTGTAGTGTAGCAAATGCTCTGTGGTGTAGTATACTGCTCTGTGGTGTAGTATACTGCCCTGTGGTGTAGTATACTGATCTGTGGTGTAGTATACTGCTCTGTGGTGTAGAATACTACTCTGTGGTGTAGTATAATGCTCTGTAGTGTAGTACACTGCTCTGTGGTGTAATATACTGCTCTGTGGAGTAGTATACTGCTCTGTGGTGTAGTATACAGCTCTGTGGTGTAGTATACTGCTCTGTGGTGTAGTACACTGCTCTGTGGTGTAATATTCTGCTCTGTGGTGTAGTATACTGCTCTATTGTGTAGTATACTATGCAGTGTAGCAAAGGCTTTGTGGTGTAGTATATTGCTATGTAGTGTAGCAAATGCTCAGTGGTGTAGTATACTGCTCTGTGGTGTAGTATACTGCTCAGTGGTGTAGTATACTGCTCTGTGGTGTAGTATATTGCTATATAGTGTAGCAAAGGCTCTGTGGTGTAGTATACTGCTCTGTGGTGTAATATACTGCTCTGTGGTGTAGTATACTGCTCTGTGGTGTAGTATACTACTCTGCAGTGTAGCAAATGCTCTGTGGTGAAGTATAATGCTCTGTAGTGTAGTACACTGCTCTGTGGTGTAGTATACTGCTCTGTGGTGTAGTATACGGCTCTGTGGTGTAGTAGACTGCTCTGTGGTGTAATATACTGCTCTGTGGAGTAGTATACTGTTCAGTGGTGTAGTATACAGCTCTGTGGTGTAGTATACTGCTCTGTGGTGTAGTATACAGCTCTGTGGTGTAGTATACTGCTCTGTGGTGTAGTATACTGCTCTGTGGTGTAATATTCTGCTCTGTGGTGTAGTATACTGCTCTATTGTGTAGTATACTATGCAGTGTAGCAAAGGCTTTGTGGTGTAGTATATTGCTATGTAGTGTAGCAAATGCTCAGTGGTGTAGTATACTGCTCTGTGGTGTAGTATACTGCTCAGTGGTGTAGTATACTGCTCTGTGGTGTAGTATATTGCTATATAGTGTAGCAAAGGCTCTGTGGTGTAGTATACTGCTCTGTGGTGTAGTACACTGCTCTGTGGTGTAATATACTGCTCTGTGGTGTAGTATACTGCTCTGTGGTGTAGTATACTACTCTGTAGTGTAGCAAATGCTCTGTGGTGAAGTATAATGCTCTGTGGTGTAGTATACTGTTCTGTGGTGTAGTATACGGCTCTGTGGTGTAGTATACTGCTCAGTGATGTAGTACACTGTTCTGTGGTGTAGTGTACTGCCCTGTGGTGTAATATAATGCTCTGTGGTGTAGTCCACTGCTCTGTGGTGTAATATACTGCTCTGTGGTGTAGTACACTGCTCTGTGGTGTAGTATACTACTTTGTGGTGTAGTATACTACTTTGTGGTGTAGTATACGGCTCTGTGGTGTAGCATACTGCTCAGTGGTGCAGTACACTGCTCTGTGGTGTAGTATACAGCCCTGTGGTGTAGTATACTGCTCTATAGTGTAGTATACTGCTCTGTGGTGTAGTATACTGCTCTGTGGTGTAGTATACTGCTCTGTGGTGTAGTATACTGTCCTGTGGTGTAGTTTACTGCTCTGTAGTGTTGTATACTGCCCTGTGGTGTAGTATACTGCTCTGTAGTGTAGTATACCTCCTTGTGGTGTAGTATACTGTCCTGTGGTGTAGTATACTGCCCTGTGGTGTAGTATACTGCTATGTGCTGTAGTATACTGCTCTGTGCAGTAGTACACTGCTCTGTAGTGTAGCAAATGCTCTGTGGTGTAGTATACTGCTCTGTGGTGTAGTATACTGCCCTGTGGTGTAGTATACTGATCTGTGGTGTAGTATACTGCTCTGTGGTGTAGAATACTACTCTGTGGTGTAGTATAATGCTCTGTAGTGTAGTACACTGCTCTGTGGTGTAATATACTGCTCTGTGGAGTAGTATACAGCTCTGTGGTGTAGTATACAGCTCTGTGGTGTAGTATACTGCTCTGTGGTGTAGTACACTGCTCTGTGGTGTAATATTCTGCTCTGTGGTGTAGTATACTGCTCTATTGTGTAGTATACTATGCAGTGTAGCAAAGGCTTTGTGGTGTAGTATATTGCTATGTAGTGTAGCAAATGCTCAGTGGTGTAGTATACTGCTCTGTGGTGTAGAATACTGCTCAGTGGTGTAGTATACTGCTCTGTGGTGTAGTATATTGCTATATAGTGTAGCAAAGGCTCTGTGGTGTAGTATACTGCTCTGTGGTGTAGTACACTGCTCTGTGGTGTAATATACTGCTCTGTGGTGTAGTATACTGCTCTGTGGTGTAGTATACTACTCTGTAGTGTAGCAAATGCTCTGTGGTGAAGTATAATGCTCTGTAGTGTAGTACACTGCTCTGTGGTGTAGTATACTGCTCTGTGGTGTAGTATACGGCTCTGTGGTGTAGTACACTGCTCTGTGGTGTAATATACTGCTCTGTGATGTAGTATACTGCTCTGTGGTGTAGTATACTGCCCTGTGGTGTAGTATACTACTCTGTGGTGTAGTATAATGCTCTGTAGTGTAGTATACTGCTCTGTGGTGTAATATACTGCTCTGTGGAGTAGTACACTGCACTGTGGTGTAATATACTGCTCTGTGGTATAGTATACTGCTCTATTGTGTAGTATACTACTCTGTAGTGTAGCAAAGGCCCTGTGGTGTAGTATACTGCTTTGTGGTGTAGTACACTGTTCTGTAGAGTAGTATACTGCTCTGTGTTGTAGTATAATGCTATGTAGTGTAGCAAATGGTCAGTGGTGTAGTATACTGCTCTGTGGTGTAGTATACTGCTCAGTGGTGTAGTATACTGCTCTGTGGTGTAGTATATTGCTATGTAGTTTAGCAAAGGCTCTGTGGTGTAGTATACTGCTCTGTGGTGTAGTACACTGCTCTGTGGTGTAATATACTGCTCTGTGGTGTAGTATACTGCTCTGTGGTGTGGTATACTCCTCTGTAGTGTAGCAAATGCTCTGTGGTGTAGTATAATGCTCCGTAGTGTAGTACACTGCTCTGTGGTGTAATATACTGCTCTGTGGTGTAGTATACTGCTCTGTGGTGTAGTATACGTCTCTGTGGTGTAGTAGACTGCTCTGTGGTGTAATATACTGCTCTGTGGTGTAGTATACTGTTCTGTGGTGTAGTATACGGCTCTGTGGTGTAGTATACTGCTCAGTGATGTAGTACACTGTTCTGTGGTGTAGTGTACTGCCCTGTGGTGTAATATAATGCTCTGTGGTGTAGTCCACTGCTCTGTGGTGTAATATACTGCTCTGTGGTGTAGTACACTGCTCTGTGGTGTAGTATACTACTTTGTGGTGTAGTATACTACTTTGTGGTGTAGTATACGGCTCTGTGGTGTAGCATACTGCTCAGTGGTGCAGTACACTGCTCTGTGGTGTAGTATACAGCCCTGTGGTGTAGTATACTGCTCTATAGTGTAGTATACTGCTCTGTGGTGTAGTATACTGCTCTGTGGTGTAGTATACTGCTCTGTGGTGTAGTATACTGTCCTGTGGTGTAGTTTACTGCTCTGTAGTGTTGTATACTGCCCTGTGGTGTAGTATACTGCTCTGTAGTGTAGTATACCTCCTTGTGGTGTAGTATACTGTCCTGTGGTGTAGTATACTGCCCTGTGGTGTAGTATACTGCTATGTGCTGTAGTATACTGCTCTGTGCAGTAGTACACTGCTCTGTAGTGTAGCAAATGCTCTGTGGTGTAGTATACTGCTCTGTGGTGTAGTATACTGCCCTGTGGTGTAGTATACTGATCTGTGGTGTAGTATACTGCTCTGTGGTGTAGAATACTACTCTGTGGTGTAGTATAATGCTCTGTAGTGTAGTACACTGCTCTGTGGTGTAATATACTGCTCTGTGGAGTAGTATACTGCTCTGTGGTGTAGTATACTGCTCAGTGGTGTAGTATATTGCTATATAGTGTAGCAAATGCTCAGTGGTGTAGTATACTGCTCTGTGGTGTAGTATACTGCTCAGTGGTGTAGTATACTGCTCTGTGGTGTAGTATATTGCTATATAGTGTAGCAAAGGCTCTGTGGTGTAGTATACTGCTCTGTGGTGTAGTACACTGCTCTGTGGTGTAATATACTGCTCTGTGGTGTAGTATACTGCTCTGTGGTGTAGTATACTACTCTGCAGTGTAGCAAATGCTCTGTGGTGAAGTATAATGCTCTGTAGTGTAGTACACTGCTCTGTGGTGTAGTATACTGCTCTGTGGTGTAGTATACGGCTCTGTGGTGTAGTAGACTGCTCTGTGGTGTAATATACTGCTCTGTGGAGTAGTATACTGTTCAGTGGTGTAGTATACAGCTCTGTGGTGTAGTATACTGCTCTGTGGTGTAGTATACAGCTCTGTGGTGTAGTATACTGCTCTGTGGTGTAGTATACTGCTCTGTGGTGTAATATTCTGCTCTGTGGTGTAGTATACTGCTCTATTGTGTAGTATACTATGCAGTGTAGCAAAGGCTTTGTGGTGTAGTATATTGCTATGTAGTGTAGCAAATGCTCAGTGGTGTAGTATACTGCTCTGTGGTGTAGTATACTGCTCAGTGGTGTAGTATACTGCTCTGTGGTGTAGTATATTGCTATATAGTGTAGCAAAGGCTCTGTGGTGTAGTATACTGCTCTGTGGTGTAGTACACTGCTCTGTGGTGTAATATACTGCTCTGTGGTGTAGTATACTGCTCTGTGGTGTAGTATACTACTCTGTAGTGTAGCAAATGCTCTGTGGTGAAGTATAATGCTCTGTAGTGTAGTACACTGCTCTGTGGTGTAGTATACTGCTCTGTGGTGTAGTATACGGCTCTGTGGTGTAGTAGACTGCTCTGTGGTGTAATATACTGCTCTGTGGAGTAGTATACTGTTCTGTGGTGTAGTATACAGCTCTGTGGTGTAGTATACTGCTCTGTGGTGTAGTACACTGCTCTGTGGTGTAATATACTGCTCTGTGGTGTAGTATACTGTTCTATTGTGTAGTATACTACTCTGTAGTGTAGCAAATGCTCTGTGGTGTAGTATACTGCTCTGTGGTGTAGTATACTGCTCTGTGGTGTAGTACACTGCTCTGTGGTGTAGTATACTGCCATGTGGTGTAATATACTATTCTGTAGTGCAGCAAATGCTCTGTGGTGTAGTATACTGCTCTGTGGCGTAATACACTGCTCTGTGGTGTAGTATACTGCCCTGTGGTGTAGTATACTACTCTCTAGTGTAGCAAATGCTCTGTGGTGTAGTATACTGCTCTGTAGTGTAGCATACTGCCCTGTGGTGTAGTATACTGCTCTGTGCTGTAGTATACTGCTCTGTGCAGTAGTACACTGCTCTGTAGTGTAGCAAATGCTCTGTGGTGTAGTATACTGCTCTGTGGTGTAGTATACTGCCCTGTGGTGTAGTATACTACTCTGTAGTGTAGCAAATGCTCTGTGGTGAAGTATAATGCTCTGTAGTGTAGTACACTGCTCTGTGGTGTAGTATACTGCTCTGTGGTGTAGTATACGGCTCTGTGGTGTAGTAGACTGCTCTGTGGTGTAATATACTGCTCTGTGGAGTAGTATACTGTTCTGTGGTGTAGTATACAGCTCTGTGGTGTAGTATACTGCTCTGTGGTGTAGTATACAGCTCTGTGGTGTAGTATACTGCTCTGTGGTGTAATATACTGCTCTGTGGTGTAGTATACTGTTCTATTGTGTAGTATACTACTCTGTAGTGTAGCAAATGCTCTGTGGTGTAGTATACTGCTCTGTGGTGTAGTACACTGCTCTGTGGTGTAGTATACTGCCATGTGGTGTAATATACTATTCTGTAGTGCAGCAAATGCTCTGTGGTGTAGTATACTGCTCTGTGGCGTAATACACTGCTCTGTGGTGTAGTATACTGCCCTGTGGTGTAGTATACTACTCTCTAGTGTAGCAAATGCTCTGTGGTGTAGTATACTGCTCTGTATTGTAGCATACTGCCCTGTGGTGTAGTATACTGCTCTGTGCTGTAGTATACTGCTCTGTGCAGTAGTACACTGCTCTGTAGTGTAGCAAATGCTCTGTGGTGTAGTATACTGCTCTGTGGTGTAGTATACTGCCCTGTGGTGTAGTATACTGATCTGTGGTGTAGTATACTGCTCTGTGATGTAGTATACTGCTCTGTGGTGTAGTATACTGCCATGTGGTGTAGTATACTGCTCTGTAGTGTAGTATACTGCCCTGTGGTGTAGTATACTGCTCTGTGGTGTAGTACACTGCTCTGTGGTCTAATATACTGCTCTGTGGTGTAATATACTGCTCTGTGGTGTAATATACTGCTCTGTGGTGTAATATACTGCCCTGTGGTGTAGTATACTGCTCTGTAGTGTAGTATACTGCCCTGCGGTGTAGTATACTACTCTGTGGTGTAGTATAATGCTCTGTAGTGTAGTACACTGCTCTGTGGTGTAATATACTGCTCTGTGGTGTAGTATACAGCTCTGTGGTGTAGTATACTGCTCTGTGGTATAGTACACTTCACTGTGGTGTAATATACTGCTCTGTGGTGTAGTATACTGCTCTATTGTGTAGTATACTACTCTGTAGTGTAGCAAAGGCTCTGTGGTGTAGTATACTGCTTTGTGGTGTAGTACACTGTTCTGTAGAGTAGTATACTGCTCTGTGGTGTAGTATACTGCTCAGTTGTGTAGTATCCTGCTCTGTGGTGTAGTATATTGCTATGTAGTTTAGCAAAGGCTCTGTGGTGTAGAATACTGCTCTGTGGTGTAGTACACTGCTCTGTGGTGTAATATACTGCTCTGTGGTGTAGTATACTGCTCTGTGGTGTGGTATACTCCTCTTAGTGTAGCAAATGCTCTGTGGTGTAGTATAATGCTCCGTAGTGTAGTACACTGCTCTGTGGTGTAATATACTGCTCTGTGGTGTAGTATACGTCTCTGTGGTGTAGTAGACTGCTCTGTGGTGTAATATACTGCTCTGTGGTGTAGTATACTGTTCTGTGGTGTAGTACACTGCTCTGTAGTGTAGCAAATGCTTTGTGGTGTAGTATACTGCTCTGTGGTGTCTTATTCTGCTCTGTGGTGTAGTATACTGCCCTGTGGTGTAGTATACTGCCATGTGGTGTAGTATACTGCCCTGTGGTGTAGTATACAGCTCTGTGGTGTAGTATACTGCTCTGTTGTATAGTACACTGCACTGTGGTGTAATATACTGCTCTGTGGTGTAGTATACTGCTCTATGTTGTAGTATAATGCTATGTAGTGTAGCAAATGCTCAGTGCTGTAGTATACAGCTCTGTGGTGTAGTATACTGCTCTGTGGTGTAGTATACTGTCCTGTGGTGTAGTTTACTGCTCTATTGTGTAGTACACTACTCTGTAGTGTAGCTAATACTCAGTCGTTCAGTATACTGCTCTGTGGTGTAGTATACTGCTCACTGGTGTAGTATACTACTCTGTGGTTTAGTATATTGCTATGTAGTGTAGCAAAGGCTCTGTGGTGTAGTATACTACTCTGTGGTGTAGTATAATGCTCTGTAGTGTAGTACACTGCTCTGTGGTGTAATATACTGCTCTGTGGAGTAGTATACTGCTCTGTGGTGTAGTATACAGCTCTGTGGTGTAGTATACTGCTCTGTGGTGTAGTACACTGCTCTGTGGTGTAATATACTGCTCTGTGGAGTAGTATACTGCTCTGTGGTGTAGTATACAGCTCTGTGGTGTAGTATACTGCTCTGTGGTGTAGTACACTGCTCTGTGGTGTAATATTCTCCTCTGTGGTGTAGTATACTGCTCTATTGTGTAGTATACTACTCTGCAGTGTAGCAAAGGCTCTGTGGTGTAGTATATTGCTATGTAGTGTAGCAAATGCTCAGTGGTGTAGTTTTCTGCTCTGTGGTGTAGTATACTGCTCTGTGGTGTAGTATATTGCTATATAGTGTAGCAAAGGCTCTGTGGTGTAGTATACTGCTCTGTGGTGTAGTACACTGCTCTGTGGTGTAATATACTGCTCTGTGGTGTAGTATACTGCTCTGTGGTGTAGTATACTACTCTGTAGTGTAGCAAATGCTCTGTGGTGAAGTATAATGCTCTGTAGTGTAGTACTCTGCTCTGTGGTGTAATACACTGCTCTATGGTGTGGTATACTGCTCTGTGGTGTAGTATACGGCTCTGTGGTGTAGTAGACTGCTCTGTGGTGTAATATACTGCTCTGTGGAGTAATATACTGTTCTGTGGTGTAGTATACAGCTCTGTGGTGTAGTATACTGCTCTGTGGTGTAGTACACTGCTCTGTCGTGTAATATACTGTTCTGTGGTGTAGTATACTGTTCTATTGTGTATTGTGTATACTACTCTGTAGTGTAGCAAATGCTCTGTGGTGTTGTATACTGCTCTGTGGTGTAGTATACTGCTCTGTGGTGTAGTATACTGCTCTGTGGTGTAGTATATTGCTATGTAGTTTAGCAAAGGCTCTGTGGTGTAGTATACTGCTCTGTGGTGTAGTACACTGCTCTGTGGTGTAATATACTGCTCTGTGGTGTAGTATACTGCTCTGTGGCGTAATACACTGCTCTGTGGTGTAGTATACTGCCCTGTGGTGTAGTATACTACTCTCTAGTGTAGCAAATGCTCTGTGGTGTAGTATACTGCTCTGTAGTGTAGCATACTGCCCTGTGGTGTAGTATACTGCTCTGTGCTGTAGTATACTGCTCTGTGCTGTAGTACACTGCTCTGTAGTGTAGCAAATGCTCTGTGGTGTAGTATACTGCTCTGTGGTGTAGTATACTGCCCTGTGGTGTAGTATACTGATCTGCGGTGTAGTATACTGCTCTGTGATGTAGTATACTGCTCTGTGGTGTAGTATACTGCCCTGTGGTGTAGTATACTGCCATGTGGTGTAGTATACTGCTCTGTAGTGTAGCAAATGCTCTGTGGTGAAGTATAATGCTCTGTAGTGTAGTACACTGCTCTGTGGTGTAGTATACTGCTCTGTGGTGTAGTATACGGCTCTGTGGTGTAGTAGACTGCTCTGTGGTGTAATATACTGCTCTGTGGAGTAGTATACTGTTCTGTGGTGTAGTATACAGCTCTGTGGTGTAGTATACTGCTCTGTGGTGTAGTATACAGCTCTGTGGTGTAGTATACTGCTCTGTGGTGTAATATACTGCTCTGTGGTGTAGTATACTGTTCTATTGTGTAGTATACTACTCTGTAGTGTAGCAAATGCTCTGTGGTGTAGTATACTGCTCTGTGGTGTAGTACACTGCTCTGTGGTGTAGTATACTGCCATGTGGTGTAATATACTATTCTGTAGTGCAGCAAATGCTCTGTGGTGTAGTATACTGCTCTGTGGCGTAATACACTGCTCTGTGGTGTAGTATACTGCCCTGTGGTGTAGTATACTACTCTCTAGTGTAGCAAATGCTCTGTGGTGTAGTATACTGCTCTGTATTGTAGCATACTGCCCTGTGGTGTAGTATACTGCTCTGTGCTGTAGTATACTGCTCTGTGCAGTAGTACACTGCTCTGTAGTGTAGCAAATGCTCTGTGGTGTAGTATACTGCTCTGTGGTGTAGTATACTGCCCTGTGGTGTAGTATACTGATCTGTGGTGTAGTATACTGCTCTGTGATGTAGTATACTGCTCTGTGGTGTAGTATACTGCCATGTGGTGTAGTATACTGCTCTGTAGTGTAGTATACTGCCCTGTGGTGTAGTATACTGCTCTGTGGTGTAGTACACTGCTCTGTGGTCTAATATACTGCTCTGTGGTGTAATATACTGCTCTGTGGTGTAATATACTGCTCTGTGGTGTAATATACTGCCCTGTGGTGTAGTATACTGCTCTGTAGTGTAGTATACTGCCCTGCGGTGTAGTATACTACTCTGTGGTGTAGTATAATGCTCTGTAGTGTAGTACACTGCTCTGTGGTGTAATATACTGCTCTGTGGTGTAGTATACAGCTCTGTGGTGTAGTATACTGCTCTGTGGTATAGTACACTTCACTGTGGTGTAATATACTGCTCTGTGGATTAGTATACTGCTCTATTGTGTAGTATACTACTCTGTAGTGTAGCAAAGGCTCTGTGGTGTAGTATACTGCTTTGTGGTGTAGTACACTGTTCTGTAGAGTAGTATACTGCTCTGTGGTGTAGTATACTGCTCAGTTGTGTAGTATCCTGCTCTGTGGTGTAGTATATTGCTATGTAGTTTAGCAAAGGCTCTGTGGTGTAGTATACGTCTCTGTGGTGTAGTAGACTGCTCTGTGGTGTAATATACTGCTCTGTGGTGTAGTATACTGTTCTGTGGTGTAGTACACTGCTCTGTAGTGTAGCAAATGCTTTGTGGTGTAGTATACTGCTCTGTGGTGTCTTATACTGCTCTGTGGTGTAGTATACTGCCCTGTGGTGTAGTATACTGCCATGTGGTGTAGTATACTGCCCTGTGGTGTAGTATACTGCTCTGTGGTGTAGTACACTGCTCTATGGTCTAATATACTGCTCTGTTGTGTAATATACTGCTCTGTGGTGTAATATACTGCTCTGTGGTGTAATATACTGCTCTGTGGTGTAATATACTGCTCTGTGGTGTAGTATACTGCTCTGTAGTGTAGTATACTGCCCTGCGGTGTAGTATACTACTCTGTAGTGTAGTATAATGCTCTGTAGTGTAGTACACTGCTCTCTGGTGTAATATACTGCTCTGTGGTGTAGTATACAGCTCTGTGGTGTAGTATACTGCTCTGTTGTATAGTACACTGCACTGTGGTGTAATATACTGCTCTGTGGTGTAGTATACTGCTCTATTGTGTAGTATAATACTCTGTAGTGTAGCAAAGGCTCTGTGGTGTAGTATACTGCTTTGTGGTGTAGTACACTGTTCTGTAGTGTAGTATACTGCTCTATGTTGTAGTATAATGCTATGTAGTGTAGCAAATGCTCAGTGCTGTAGTATACAGCTCTGTGGTGTAGTATACTGCTCTGTGGTGTAGTATACTGTCCTGTGGTGTAGTTTACTGCTCTATTGTGTAGTACACTACTCTGTAGTGTAGCTAATACTCAGTCGTGTAGTATACTGCTCTGTGGTGTAGTATACTGCTCACTGGTGCAGTATACTACTCTGTGGTTTAGTATATTGCTATGTAGTGTAGCAAAGGCTCTGTGGTGTAGTATACTACTCTGTGGTGTAGTATAATGCTCTGTAGTGTAGTACACTGCTCTGTGGTGTAATATACTGCTCTGTGGAGTAGTATACTGCTCTGTGGTGTAGTATACAGCTCTGTGGTGTAGTATACTGCTCTGTGGTGTAGTACACTGCTCTGTGGTGTAATATACTGCTCTGTGGAGTAGTATACTGCTCTGTGGTGTAGTATACAGCTCTGTGGTGTAGTATACTGCTCTGTGGTGTAGTACACTGCTCTGTGGTGTAATATTCTCCTCTGTGGTGTAGTATACTGCTCTATTGTGTAGTATACTACTCTGCAGTGTAGCAAAGGCTCTGTGGTGTAGTATATTGCTATGTAGTGTAGCAAATGCTCAGTGGTGTAGTTTCCTGCTCTGTGGTGTAGTATACTGCTCTGTGGTGTAGTATATTGCTATATAGTGTAGCAAAGGCTCTGTGGTGTAGTATACTGCTCTGTGGTGTAGTACACTGCTCTGTGGTGTAATATACTGCTCTGTGGTGTAGTATACTGCTCTGTGGTGTAGTATACTACTCTGTAGTGTAGCAAATGCTCTGTGGTGAAGTATAATGCTCTGTAGTGTAGTACTCTGCTCTGTGGTGTAATACACTGCTCTATGGTGTGGTATACTGCTCTGTGGTGTAGTATACGGCTCTGTGGTGTAGTAGACTGCTCTGTGGTGTAATATACTGCTCTGTGGAGTAATATACTGTTCTGTGGTGTAGTATACAGCTCTGTGGTGTAGTATACTGCTCTGTGGTGTAGTACACTGCTCTGTCGTGTAATATACTGTTCTGTGGTGTAGTATACTGTTCTATTGTGTATTGTGTATACTACTCTGTAGTGTAGCAAATGCTCTGTGGTGTTGTATACTGCTCTGTGGTGTAGTATACTGCTCTGTGGTGTAGTATACTGCTCTGTGGTGTAGTATATTGCTATGTAGTTTAGCAAAGGCTCTGTGGTGTAGTATACTGCTCTGTGGTGTAGTACACTGCTCTGTGGTGTAATATACTGCTCTGTGGTGTAGTATACTGCTCTGTGGCGTAATACACTGCTCTGTGGTGTAGTATACTGCCCTGTGGTGTAGTATACTACTCTCTAGTGTAGCAAATGCTCTGTGGTGTAGTATACTGCTCTGTAGTGTAGCATACTGCCCTGTGGTGTAGTATACTGCTCTGTGCTGTAGTATACTGCTCTGTGCTGTAGTACACTGCTCTGTAGTGTAGCAAATGCTCTGTGGTGTAGTATACTGCTCTGTGGTGTAGTATACTGCCCTGTGGTGTAGTATACTGATCTGCGGTGTAGTATACTGCTCTGTGATGTAGTATACTGCTCTGTGGTGTAGTATACTGCCCTGTGGTGTAGTATACTGCCATGTGGTGTAGTATACTGCTCTGTAGTGTAGTATACTGCCCTGTGGTGTAGTATACTGCTCTGTGGTGTAGTACACTGCTCTGTGGTCTAATGTACTGCTCTGTTGTGTAATATACTGCTCTGTGGTGTAATATACTGCTCTGTGGTGTAGTATACTGCTCTGTAGTGTAGTATACTGCCCTGCGGTGTAGTATACTACTCTGTGGTGTAGTATAATGCTCTGTAGTGTAGTATACTGCTCTGTGGTGTAATATACTGCTCTGTGGAGTAGTATACTGCTCTGTGGTGTAATATACAGCTCTGTGGTGTAGTATACTGCTCTGTGGTATAGTACACTGCACTGTGGTGTAATATACTGCTCTGTGGTGTAGTATACTGCTCTATTGTGTAGTATACTACTCTGTAGTGTAGCAAAGGCCCTGTGGTGTAGTATACTGCTTTGTGGTGTAGTACACTGTTCTGTAGAGTAGTATACTGCTCTGTGTTGTAGTATAATGCTATGTAGTGTAGCAAATGGTCAGTGGTGTAGTATACTGCTCTGTGGTGTGGTATACTCCTCTGTAGTGTAGCAAATGCTCTGTGGTGTAGTATAATGCTCCGTAGTGTAGTACACTGCTCTGTGGTGTAAAATACTGCTCTGTGGTGTAGTATACTGCTCTGTGGTGTAGTATACGTCTCTGTGGTGTAGTAGACTGCTCTGTGGTGTAATATACTGCTCTGTGGTGTAGTATACTGTTCTGTGGTGTAGTATACGGCTCTGTGGTGTAGTATACTGCTCAGTGATGTAGTACACTGTTCTGTGGTGTAGTGTACTGCCCTGTGGTGTAATATAATGCTCTGTGGTGTAGTCCACTGCTCTGTGGTGTAATATACTGCTCTGTGGTGTAGTACACTGCTCTGTGGTGTAGTATACTACTTTGTGGTGTAGTATACTACTTTGTGGTGTAGTATACGGCTCTGTGGTGTAGCATACTGCTCAGTGGTGCAGTACACTGCTCTGTGGTGTAGTATACAGCCCTGTGGTGTAGTATACTGCTCTATAGTGTAGTATACTGCTCTGTGGTGTAGTATACTGCTCTGTGGTGTAGTATACTGCTCTGTGGTGTAGTATACTGTCCTGTGGTGTAGTTTACTGCTCTGTGGTGTTGTATACTGCCCTGTGGTGTAGTATACTGCTCTGTAGTGTAGTATACCTCTTTGTGGTGTAGTATACTGTCCTGTGGTGTAGTATACTGCCCTGTGGTGTAGTATACTGCTCTGTGCTGTAGTATACTGCTCTGTGCAGTAGTACACTGCTCTGTAGTGTAGCAAATGCTCTGTGGTGTAGTATACTGCTCTGTGGTGTAGTATACTGCCCTGTGGTGTAGTATACTGATCTGTGGTGTAGTATACTGCTCTGTGGTGTAGAATACTACTCTGTGGTGTAGTATAATGCTCTGTAGTTTAGTACACTGCTCTGTGGTGTAATATACTGCTCTGTGGAGTAGTATACTGCTCTGTGGTGTAGTACACTGCTCTGTGGTGTAATATTCTGCTCTGTGGTGTAGTATACTGCTCTATTGTGTAGTATACTATGCAGTGTAGCAAAGGCTTTGTGGTGTAGTATATTGCTATGTAGTGTAGCAAATGCTCAGTGGTGTAGTATACTGCTCTGTGGTGTAGTATACTGCTCTTTGGTGTAGTATACTGCTCTGTGGTGTAGTATATTGCTATATAGTGTAGCAAAGGCTCTGTGGTGTAGTATACTGCTCTGTGGTGTAGTACACTGCTCTGTGGTGTAATATACTGCTCTGTGGTGTAGTATACTGCTCTGTGGTGTAGTATACTACTCTGTAGTGTAGCAAATGCTCTGTGGTGAAGTATAATGCTCTGTAGTGTAGTACACTGCTCTGTGGTGTAGTATACTGCTCTGTGGTGTAGTATACGGCTCTGTGGTGTAGTAGACTGCTCTGTGGTGTAATATACTGCTCTGTGGAGTAGTATACTGTTCTGTGGTGTAGTATACAGCTCTGTGGTGTAGTATACTGCTCTGTGGTGTAGTACACTGCTCTGTGGTGTAATATACTGCTCTGTGGTGTAGTATACTGTTCTATTGTGTAGTATACTACTCTCTAGTGTAGCAAATGCTCTGTGGTGTAGTATACTGCTCTGTGGAGTAGTATACTGCTCTGTGGTTTAATATACAGCTCTGTGGTGTAGTATACTGCTCTGTGGTATAGTACACTGCACTGTGGTGTAATATACTGCTCTGTGGTGTAGTATACTGCTCTATTGTGTAGTATACTACTCTGTAGTGTAGCAAAGGCCCTGTGGTGTAGTATACTGCTTTGTGGTGTAGTACACTGTTCTGTAGAGTAGTATACTGCTCTGTGTTGTAGTATAATGCTATGTAGTGTAGCAAATGGTCAGTGGTGTAGTATACTGCTCTGTGGTGTAGTATACTGCTCAGTGGTGTAGTATACTGCTCTGTGGTGTAGTATATTGCTATGTAGTTTAGCAAAGGCTCTGTGGTGTAGTATACTGCTCTGTGGTGTAGTACACTGCTCTATGGTGTAATATACTGCTCTGTGGTGTAGTATACTGCTCTGTGGTGTGGTATACTCCTCTGTAGTGTAGCAAATGCTCTGTGGTGTAGTATAATGCTCCGTAGTTTAGTACACTGCTCTGTGGTGTAAAATACTGCTCTGTGGTGTAGTATACTGCTCTGTGGTGTAGTATACGTCTCTGTGGTGTAGTAGACTGCTCTGTGGTGTAATATACTGCTCTGTGGTGTAGTATACTGTTCTGTGGTGTAGTATACGGCTCTGTGGTGTAGTATACTGCTCAGTGATGTAGTACACTGTTCTGTGGTGTAGTGTACTGCCCTGTGGTGTAATATAATGCTCTGTGGTGTAGTCCACTGCTCTGTGGTGTAATATACTGCTCTGTGGTGTAGTACACTGCTCTGTGGTGTAGTATACTACTTTGTGGTGTAGTATACTACTTTGTGGTGTAGTATACGGCTCTGTGGTGTAGCATACTGCTCAGTGGTGCAGTACACTGCTCTGTGGTGTAGTATACAGCCCTGTGGTGTAGTATACTGCTCTATAGTGTAGTATACTGCTCTGTGGTGTAGTATACTGCTCTGTGGTGTAGTATACTGCTCTGTGGTGTAGTATACTGTCCTGTGGTGTAGTTTACTGGTCTGTGGTGTTGTATACTGCCCTGTGGTGTAGTATACTGCTCTGTAGTGTAGTATACCTCCTTGTGGTGTAGTATACTGTCCTGTGGTGTAGTATACTGCCCTGTGGTGTAGTATACTGCTCTGTGCTGTAGTATACTGCTCTGTGCAGTAGTACACTGCTCTGTAGTGTAGCAAATGCTCTGTGGTGTAGTATACTGCTCTGTGGTGTAGTATACTGCCCTGTGGTGTAGTATACTGATCTGTGGTGTAGTATACTGCTCTGTGGTGTAGAATACTACTCTGTGGTGTAGTATAATGCTCTGTAGTTTAGTACACTGCTCTGTGGTGTAATATACTGCTCTGTGGAGTAGTATACTGCTCTGTGGTGTAGTATACAGCTCTGTGGTGTAGTATACTGCTCTGTGGTGTAGTACACTGCTCTGTGGTGTAATATTCTGCTCTGTGGTGTAGTATACTGCTCTATTGTGTAGTATACTATGCAGTGTAGCAAAGGCTTTGTGGTGTAGTATATTGCTATGTAGTGTAGCAAATGCTCAGTGGTGTAGTATACTGCTCTGTGGTGTAGTATACTGCTCTTTGGTGTAGTATACTGCTCTGTGGTGTAGTATATTGCTATATAGTGTAGCAAAGGCTCTGTGGTGTAGTATACTGCTCTGTGGTGTAGTACACTGCTCTGTGGTGTAATATACTGCTCTGTGGTGTAGTATACTGCTCTGTGGTGTAGTATACTACTCTGTAGTGTAGCAAATGCTCTGTGGTGAAGTATAATGCTCTGTAGTGTAGTACACTGCTCTGTGGTGTAGTATACTGCTCTGTGGTGTAGTATACGGCTCTGTGGTGTAGTAGACTGCTCTGTGGTGTAATATACTGCTCTGTGGAGTAGTGTACTGTTCTGTGGTGTAGTATACAGCTCTGTGGTGTAGTATACTGCTCTGTGGTGTAGTACACTGCTCTGTGGTGTAATATACTGCTCTGTGGTGTAGTATACTGTTCTATTGTGTAGTATACTACTCTGTAGTGTAGCAAATGCTCTGTGGTGTAGTATACTGCTCTGTGGTGTAGTATACTGCTCTGTGGTGTAGTACACTGCTCTGTGGTGTAGTATACTGCCATGTGGTGTAATATACTATTCTGTAGTGCAGCAAATGCTCTGTGGTGTAGTATACTGCTCTGTGGCGTAATACACTGCTCTGTGGTGTAGTATACTGCCCTGTGGTGTAGTATACTACTCTCTAGTGTAGCAAATGCTCTGTGGTGTAGTATACTGCTCTGTAGTGTAGCATACTGCCCTGTGGTGTAGTATACTGCTCTGTGCTGTAGTATACTGCTCTGTGCAGTAGTACACTGCTCTGTAGTGTAGCAAATGCTCTGTGGTGTAGTATACTGCTCTGTGGTGTAGTATACTGCCCTGTGGTGTAGTATACTGATCTGTGGTGTAGTATACTGCTCTGTGATGTAGTATACTGCTCTGTGGTGTAGTATACTGCCATGTGGTGTAGTATACTGCTCTGTAGTGTAGTATACTGCCCTGTGATGTAGTATACTGCTCTGTGGTGTAGTACACTGCTCTGTGGTGGTCTAATATACTGCTCTGTTGTGTAATATACTGCTCTGTGGTGTAATATACTGCTCTGTGGTGTAATATACTGCTCTGTGGTGTAGTATACTGCTCTGTAGTGTAGTATACTGCCCTGCGGTGTAGTATACTACTCTGTGGTGTAGTATAATGCTCTGTAGTGTAGGACACTGCTCTGTGGTGTAATATACTGCTCTGTGGTGTAGTATACAGCTCTGTGGTGTAGTATACTGCTCTGTGGTATAGTACACTGCACTGTGGTGTAATATACTGCTCTATGGTGTAGTATACTGCTCTATTGTGTAGTATACTACTCTGTAGTGTAGCAAAGGCTCTGTGGTGTAGTATACTGCTTTGTGGTGTAGTACACTGTTCTGTAGAGTAGTATACTGCTCTGTGGTGTAGTATACTGCTCAGTTGTGTAGTATCCTGCTCTGTGGTGTAGTATATTGCTATGTAGTTTAGCAAAGGCTCTGTGGTGTAGAATACTGCTCTGTGGTGTAGTATACTGCTCTGTGGTGTGGTATACTCCTCTTAGTGTAGCAAATTCTCTGTGGTGTAGTATAATGCTCCGTAGTGTAGTACACTGCTCTGTGGTGTAATATACTGCTCTGTGGTGTAGTATACGTCTCTGTGGTGTAGTAGACTACTCTGTGGTGTAATATACTGCTCTGTGGTGTAGTATACTGTTCTGTGGTGTAGTACACTGCTCTGTAGTGTAGCAAATGCTCTGCGGTGTAGTATACTGCTCTGTGGTGTAGTATACTGCTCTGTGGTGTAGTATACTGCCCTGTGGTGTAGTATACTGCCATGTGGTGTAGTATACTGCCCTGTGGTGTAGTATACTGCTCTGTGGTGTAGTACACTGCTCTATGGTCTAATATACTGCTCTGTTGTGTAATATACTGCTCTGTGGTGTAATATACTGCTCTGTGGTGTAATATACTGCTCTGTGGTGTAATATACTGCTCTGTGGTGTAGTATACTGCTCTGTAGTGTAGTATACTGCCCTGCGGTGTAGTATACTACTCTGTGGTGTAGTATAATGCTCTGTAGTGTAGTACACTGCTCTCTGGTGTAATATACTGCTCTGTGGTGTAGTATACAGCTCTGTGGTGTAGTATACTGCTCTGTTGTATAGTACACTGCACTGTGGTGTAATATACTGCTCTGTGGTGTAGTATACTGCTCTATTGTGTAGTATACTACTCTGTAGTGTAGCAATGGCTCTGTGGTGTAGTATACTGCTTTGTGGTGTAGTACACTGTTCTGTAGTGTAGTATACTGCTCTATGTTGTAGTATAATGCTATGTAGTGTAGCAAATGCTCAGTGCTGTAGTATACAGCTCTGTGGTGTAGTATACTGCTCTGTGGTGTAGTATACTGTCCTGTGGTGTAGTTTACTGCTCTATTGTGTAGTACACTACTCTGTAGTGTAGCTAATACTCAGTCGTGTAGTATACTGCTCTGTGGTGTAGTATACTGCTCACTGGTGTAGTATACTACTCTGTGGTTTAGTATATTGCTATGTAGTGTAGCAAAGGCTCTGTGGTGTAGTATACTACTCTGTGGTGTAGTATAATGCTCTGTAGTGTAGTACACTGCTCTGTGGTGTAATATACTGCTCTGTGGAGTAGTATACTGCTCTGTGGTGTAGTATACAGCTCTGTGGTGTAGTATACTGCTCTGTGGTGTAGTACACTGCTCTGTGGTGTAATATACTGCTCTGTGGAGTAGTATACTGCTCTGTGGTGTAGTATACAGCTCTGTGGTGTAGTATACTGCTCTGTGGTGTAGTACACTGCTCTGTGGTGTAATATTCTACTCTGTGGTGTAGTATACTGCTCTATTGTGTAGTATACTACTCTGCAGTGTAGCAAAGGCTCTGTGGTGTAGTATATTGCTATGTAGTGTAGCAAATGCTCAGTGGTGTAGTTTCCTGCTCTGTGGTGTAGTATACTGCTCTGTGGTGTAGTATATTGCTATATAGTGTAGCAAAGGCTCTGTGGTGTAGTATACTGCTCTGTGGTGTAGTACACTGCTCTGTGGTGTAATATACTGCTCTGTGGTGTAGTATACTGCTCTGTGGTGTAGTATACTACTCTGTAGTGTAGCAAATGCTCTGTGGTGAAGTATAATGCTCTGTAGTGTAGTACTCTGCTCTGTGGTGTAATACACTGCTCTATGGTGTGGTATACTGCTCTGTGGTGTAGTATACGGCTCTGTGGTGTAGTAGACTGCTCTGTGGTGTAATATACTGCTCTGTGGAGTAATATACTGTTTTGTGGTGTAGTATACAGCTCTGTGGTGTAGTATACTGCTCTGTGGTGTAGTACACTGCTCTGTCGTGTAATATACTGTTCTGTGGTGTAGTATACTGTTCTATTGTGTATTGTGTATACTACTCTGTAGTGTAGCAAATGCTCTGTGGTGTTGTATACTGCTCTGTGGTGTAGTATACTGCTCTGTGGTGTAGTACACTGCTCTGTGGTGTAGTATACTGCCATGTGGTGTAATATACTATTCTGTAGTGCAGCAAATGCTCTGTGGTGTAGTATACTGCTCTGTGGCGTAATACACTGCTCTGTGGTGTAGTATACTGCCCTGTGGTGTAGTATACTACTCTCTAGTGTAGCAAATGCTCTGTGGTGTAGTATACTGCTCTGTAGTGTAGCATACTGCCCTGTGGTGTAGTATACTGCTCTGTGCTGTAGTATACTGCTCTGTGCTGTAGTACACTGCTCTGTAGTGTAGCAAATGCTCTGTGGTGTAGTATACTGCTCTGTGGTGTAGTATACTGCCCTGTGGTGTAGTATACTGATCTGCGGTGTAGTATACTGCCCTGTGGTGTAGTATACTGCCATGTGGTGTAGTATACTGCTCTGTAGTGTAGTATACTGCCCTGTGGTGTAGTATACTGCTCTGTGGTGTAGTACACTGCTCTGTGGTCTAATATCCTGCTCTGTTGTGTAATATACTGCTCTGTGGTGTAATATACTGCCCTGCGGTGTAGTATACTACTCTGTGGTGTAGTATAATGCTCTGTAGTGTAGTATACTGCTCTGTGGTGTAATATACTGCTCTGTGGAGTAGTATACTGCTCTGTGGTGTAGTATACAGCTCTGTGGTGTAGTATACTGCTCTGTGGTATAGTACACTGCACTGTGGTGTAATATACTGCTCTGTGTTGTAGTATACTGCTCTATTGTGTAGTATACTACTCTGTAGTGTAGCAAAGGCCCTGTGGTGTAGTATACTGCTTTGTGGTGTAGTACACTGTTCTGTAGAGTAGTATACTGCTCTGTGTTGTAGTATAATGCTATGTAGTGTAGCAAATGGTCAGTGGTGTAGTATACTGCTCTGTGGTGTAGTATACTGCTCAGTGGTGTAGTATACTGCTCTGTGGTGTAGTATATTGCTATGTAGTTTAGCAAAGGCTCTGTGGTGTAGTATACTGCTCTGTGGTGTAGTACACTGCTCTGTGGTGTAATATACTGCTCTGTGGTGTAGTATACTGCTCTGTGGTGTGGTATACTCCTCTGTAGTGTAGCAAATGCTCTGTGGTGTAGTATAATGCTCCGTAGTGTAGTACACTGCTCTGTGGTGTAATATACTGCTCTGTGGTGTAGTATACTGCTCTGTGGTGTAGTATACGTCTCTGTGGTGTAGTAGACTGCTCTGTGGTGTAATATACTGCTCTGTGGTGTAGTATACTGTTCTGTGGTGTAGTATACGGCTCTGTGGTGTAGTATACTGCTCAGTGATGTAGTACACTGTTCTGTGGTGTAGTGTACTGCCCTGTGGTGTAATATAATGCTCTGTGGTGTAGTCCACTGCTCTGTGGTGTAATATACTGCTCTGTGGTGTAGTACACTGCTCTGTGGTGTAGTATACTACTTTGTGGTGTAGTATACTACTTTGTGGTGTAGTATACGGCTCTGTGGTGTAGCATACTGCTCAGTGGTGCAGTACACTGCTCTGTGGTGTAGTATACAGCCCTGTGGTGTAGTATACTGCTCTATAGTGTAGTATACTGCTCTGTGGTGTAGTATACTGCTCTGTGGTGTAGTATACTGCTCTGTGGTGTAGTATACTGTCCTGTGGTGTTGTTTACTGCTCTGTGGTGTTGTATACTGCCCTGTGGTGTAGTATACTGCTCTGTAGTGTAGTATACCTCCTTGTGGTGTAGTATACTGCTCTGTGGTGTAGTATACTGCTCTGTGGTGTAGTATACTGTCCTGTGGTGTAGTTTACTGCTCTGCGGTGTTGTATACTGCCCTGTGGTGTAGTATACTGTTCTGTAGTGTAGTATACCTCCTTGTGACGTAGTATACTGCCCTGTGGTGTAGTATACTGCCCTGTGGTGTAGTATACTGCCCTGTAGTGTAGTATACTGCTCTGTAGTGTAGTATACCTCTCTGTGGTGTAGTTTCTATTTAGTAGGATAGGGTTGCGGCAAAACTGAGTCATAATGCTGGTATGCGGAATAGGAGTGACGTGAACATGATACAGCGTTCAAAACAAGAATATCTACTAGGAAACTTCAGCACACAGCGAAAATTATGTACGAATTACCTGAATATAAAATACCGAGCTGTATCAGATTCAACAGGACGTCCATTCAAACTTATACACACGCCTGTCCAGACACAACATTGTATATTACAACATATTTTTAATTGTGAATAGCTTTCAGACGAGTATTGGGTCTTACAGATAAAGAGTACCAGATGTTTATTGTTCAATTATTATATTATTCAAAGAAATGACGTACGTACGCCGTCCCGAACACGTTTGGCCGTCGTTTACACAGTCAGCTGGTGTACACGTGATGATAAAATAAATGTGATCAATTTTTTCAATATTTACTATATGTGGGCAGCCATCTTGAATACGGTTTCGAACTAAAGAAACCGTTTTTCGGAGCCCCACTAATAAGGAGAAAATACCCAATTTTCACAGCTAAACGATTCGTTTGGGCGACATTAAGCCAACCGATAACAAAATTCAACCATTTTCAGTTTTTTTTTTCGTGGAAAAATTCCTTGCATACAAACATCTAATTACACGAAAAACCTAGAACACTTAGCCAGGGAATTTGAAAGCGAAATCGTCATCTAATTGTAAGGCCATCGTTGATTGGCTACTGAGTCTGATCACGATATTGGTTTTATAAACTCAATTCTAAGTGTTTATGTTCTTAGTGTAATAAGTTGTTTGTATAAAAGAGAATTCGGCCGAATTGTTATAGCGGTTGATTTAAAGTTTACCCAACGGATCGTTTTGCCGTGAAGGTTTGTTATTTCTCCCTGATTAGTAGGAATCAGAAAATTACGGCCATTACGGCGAATATCTCTAAACTGATCGCATTTATTTTATTAGAAGGTGTACGCCTGTGGTCATTTACTATTATACACTACTAAGCACATTTTGTTATCAGCTATTAAAGTTCTGAAAATAATACCGAGTTTCATGAATGCTAGCTCGTTAGATGATACTGTCGCTCCATTCCACGGAATCAACACCTACGATATAGCCGCATTTGCTCTAGAACTACAGAAGAGAATTGCAAAATTCGACGGGGCAGTTCGTTATTAAATGTTGCATACAAAAAAGGGTTTGTCTTCATACTAAACCTCCTTCGAAGGACTACGTGTAAGCATAACTAGTAAGAACCCCGATTAATGTTTGAGCGTCAAAGTTGAACCCTTCCATTCCATTATGTCCTACCATTGCTCATGATTTGGAATGACTGTTTTTATCAATATAGCTTATGTACGTTATGCATATCAAGATCTCAATAAGTGTTAGAAGCCTACAACAAATACAACACCTTATATTTTCATAAATTATTAAATAACATAAATCATGAAACACATTCATTTGTTTGTAACAGTGTACTTTGCAACCATAGCAACACATATAGCAACAATACACATACCAATATCAACCACATAGAGTTGAAGATTTAGCTGAGTCTCGGACGAGACTGCAGTGCACGAGATATGTTTATCTACATTTGAAGCACTCGAGACGCAATCAGTTGCATTCTTTTTTCACTCGAATACGTAGTAGTGACAATAAGCGATATTGACCTTGAATGTCTTTATTGTGTCTTAAATACTAAACTCTATGTACCGTTACATATTCTATCCGTAACTATTAGTGTTTAGGAATAAAGTTCAATAATAATGGAAATCAATGTAAATACTACTGCTATGAAATCATGTACATCATATATGCATTAGAAACGTTATCGGAACTCACGATTCTCCAAATTATTTTCATTATTTAATAAACCATAACAACAAATATCAGGTGTTAAAACACAAAAACAGTGGAAGAAAAAAATAAAGAAAATTGAATAAAAGCAACAGATAATGATGTGTATATATTTGCCTTTATATTGGTGGTTTTGTTGGTAGAAATACTGCTATAAAATCACATGTAGATCGTCCCTATATGATATAATTATATAACAAACATTATTATGTATGGTTACTATGGACAACAACTATTTTATGCATGTATTTTTGTGTTGTAGATATATCATTGTAGATGTCTTTTACCAGTCTTTCTCTCTGTTCTCGCAGTTTGAATTTTAAACATACTCTAGCTCAATTTACTGTCTTTTCAGGATCTGACTTCTTGAAATTCATCCAGCCATAGTAGTCTTTTTTCTCAGGATCTGATTTCTTAAAATTCATCCAGCCATAGTGGTCTTTTTTCTCAGGATCTGATTTCTTAAAATTCATCCAGCCATAGTAGTCTTTTTTCTCAGGATCTGATTTCTTAAAATTCATCCAGCCATAGTGGTCTTTTTTCTCAGGATCTGATTTCTTAAAATTCATCCAGCCATAGTGGTCTTTTTTCTCAGGATCTGATTTCTTAAAATTCATCCAGCCATAGTGGTCTTTTTTCTCAGGATCTGATTTCTTAAAATTCATCCAGCCATAGTGGTCTTTTTTCTCAGGATCTGATTTCTTAAAATTCATCCAGCCATAGTGGTCTTTTTTCTCAGGATCTGATTTCTTAAAATTCATCCAGCCATAGTGGTCTTTTTTCTCAGGATCTGATTTCTTAAAATTCATCCAGCCATAGTGGTCTTTTTTCTCAGGATCTGATTTCTTAAAATTCATCCAGCCATAGTGGTCTCTTTTACTCTCGTCGCTTGAAGCACCATCGACCTCTTCTGCTGAATTCAATTCATCCGTCACCTCGTCGCCTTTAACAATTAAAAACAACACTGCTATTCCCAGAAATACAATTAGTTTCTTCATTGTACTTTCAACAGCTGTGGATAAATGAATTGATATTATTAATTGAACCACGAATTTGAAGTGATCTCGTTATTACCAAGAGATGACCAAGAACCGTTATTAATTCATATTCTATATACTATGTTTGTCATCTGATCGATTGTTATAATGGCTGACATGTGTTGAGCATCGTGATCTTTCAAATTTAATTAACAGTGGCGGGGGCACGTAGGGCAAGGGGCGGTCGCCCCTCGGCAAAATCGTGGGGGCGGGTGTCGCTCCTAAAATCAAGCTGACACCCTTTGTGTCAGCAAAATGGGGGATGGTGATCAGATCTCGCGCCTCATGAAAAATCGTGCCACTGCCTCTCATTTAACTCTGTATTGTGTCAAAACGTATTGTATATTGTGTCAGGCCTTGGCCTGTGAAATCCTAAACAAAAAGGTTTTGTGAGACTTAGAGACCCATATAAAAACGCAACCTTCCGTCGCGCCGTGTCCTGTTCGCTATAGCAAAATTCCAACACTCGCTGTGTGACGTTTGTAAAGGTTTAATGAATGTACTTTGGGCAAATGCAGAACTAAGCTAACAATCTTCTAATAACGTTAAAGGAAAATGTTAAGGGCTGGGCAAAATCAAAGTGAACTACTTTTAGATAATATATAAATCAGCTAAATCAGTTATAATTCACTCTGTTCAGTACCACAAGCTATGAAAGGCACAGTCGTTGTAGGTTATAGTAAGGTGGATAGTAACGAGGTTACACGCAAAATACCGGAAATTCCCCTCGTGCATATTATGCATTCGCTCTACGATGCACCTCGCACGTAAATTCTGGTATCTTGTATTTTTCTAACATGAGCATATTATGACATGTTATTGTGTCCATAAAATAGTATTACAAGTATCGGCACCTAATAAGTATTGATACATCAGAAAATGATGTCAAAAATATCAGATAATTGATATTCTATCAACACGATATATAGTATTTGTATATCTTCTTTTAAAGACTTATTTGATTACATTTGAAATTATCTGTAATCACCAAACATATTATTAAATTAAAATATAATCTCTGGGCCACAAAGAACATAACTATATTATACGTTTACTGTAAACAAATGCCTCCGTTTAACCAACATAGAGAAAACTATCTGAAGGAAAGCTCATAGGAAACTTCACGTTCGCGGTAAAACACCAATAACAGAAACCAGAACCAACTCAAAGTAAGGAACTGCCTAGAATATCCACATCCCCAGTGAAGCAGTTTTGGAAACAGTTAAAATTAAAATTATAAAATTATAAAATTATAAAATTATATACGTAGTAGTATATAGTGTCCTAACCATCATCAATTCTTAGAGTTATGTTTCTAAGCAGGGAATGATTTGCACCACTCTCTGAAATAAAACCCATCAATTTACTACTTCTCCTTGTATGCAGACAAGTTTTTAAATGAACGTGATATTAGAAGAATACAAACTAATTATCTTTGTCGATATGGATTTACTATGGCCAGCTGAGCTTCCGTGGAAATTCAAAGCTAATATCAGTTGCAGTAACCACTACAGACCCCACCATTGTATCATATTTATGCAACATATAACTCGTATTTATTGTAATTATTCTGTGCATGAATGTTTATCAAAAGTTACTAGTATATCACATGTTATGCATATTTTATATTAATTATTATTTGTAATTTATAGATACCATACAACTAAATATTGTGGTATTGTCACAATTATTCAGTATTTAGACACAGTGTGTTGGTTACTAGACGTTCACGCTATTTGTTTTAGATCACGTGAATACTATCTGGGGGATATTTGCTTGACTGGCATGCCTCATTAACTCGCATTGCTGGGGCAATAAATACGTCTCACCGGAAACCATGTGTCATTTCACGCGTGCTGTGTTCATGATGCACTATACATGGCATTGTGACTGCTGTGATCACGTGCAGACGCCACGAAGATGACGCACAAAGCTAACAATATTTCAAACTTAACAAAATCGAGCAATTAATTATAAAGTAGTATATAGGACATGGTAGTTGGCAACCGTAGGCTTTAGTAATTATTCAATATAACCAGATGTTTTGGAAAATGACTTTTAGTTAGTAGTATATGAATACTCCAAACGCCTTAAATTGAACGATTACCACTTTCCGTATAACAACTACTACTTTCTATATAGTGTATTCATCATCTATTTTTTATGAACGTACCAACTATTACTTTCTATATATAATACGATTACTAACTATCACTTTCTAAATAATTTATTTATCATCTAATTTGTTATGAATGTTTAGATGTGGAGTACAAATTACATTACTACTGCTGGGTTCGTTAATATACCAATAACAAAACACCGAGAGGAATTACTCCGACTAAAATGAAATTGCAAGTTTTGGTAACATTTTAATTCATTTAAATTTAGCATTATAGTATATTAATACATTTTATGATTGGATTGGTGAATATTGTAGAATACAATAATCGTTGCCTCATGGACTCTAAAATAGGAAATAGAATTGTGTAGAACCAAACTTATATTCCTAATATTAAATGCTATTCATATGCTATGATTAGGTTTGCCTCTAGACTCGGACTGAAACTAAATCTAAGCAACAAACTGACTGGTACAATGTTACATACTCACCTATCAATGCGAAAATTCTTCTTAAAATGCTCTACACAGTAACACTTTTTCTCGATTGTGGCTATGATATTCAAAGCAAGAACGTTTTTATGTGAAAATAGATTTACGAAATCTTTAAAAGCCGTTTGTGATTGGGCTTGCTCTTTTGTTTATCCGGTATTAATGTTGCTGATTGGTGGGAGTGTTCTGCGTGGCTATGACGTTACAACCTCATGGACGACCATAGCTCTTGTCTGTCAACGCAGCACGAACTATAGCTTAATTATAGGTTAAACCATTAATTATGTTGTCTAGGTAGGGATGTGAAAACCATGCCAAGAATTTGAATTTAATTACATTCACGTGACAAAGAAATAACAATGAAGGATGTACCTTCCGTCCTTCCGTAAATGTGCATATATTACTAAATATCGGCACGTGCATGGTTCTCTTTCCGGGGGGGTCACTCTATATTAAAACCTTACACCATGTGCGTTCTTGCTAAAGAATAATAGGCCCCTAGGGCTGGCAGCACATTGACAAACCATACCTCCCTTTTGCGGACGCAATGTAAATTTAGTACCCCTTAGAGCAAACATATTGAAGAAAAAAACACCCCCTATTTCAGACACATATTGAGAACATCCTACCCTATTTTGCGAGCATTCTCTGCCGTTTTTTATTTTTGCAATCAAGTGGAGTGTGATCAACTCAAACAAGTTACTATGTATGCAACCCCTGTTGGTGTCATTCATTGTTAGATGAAGAAAGATGAGAACTATTGACATGATTATGAATATGATCATTTATTTTATAGTTTAATACACAATGCACACAACTTTGCCAGGATTTGTATTACCTCAGATACCATTGCACAATTTTATGTTCAGCTACGGGTGACTTTGGCATGATTACAGTGCAGAAAAGCCAGAAAAAAGGCAGGAGATGGATGCAAATGAGACCGGGCGCGAAAGAAGTTTCGGAAGTGTGGATGACTCCGGGGAATGACTTTCTGTATGCGGCTTATTGTAATCGACGAAACGTAACAAAACGGGATAACACACATAATAAAAATTAAACTGTAATCAGTGAAAATGGGTTTTATACGCACAATATTTACAAAATATTTGCCGAAAATAATAATATTTAATACGTATATGGCTCGTTTCGCTAATTAGATAATCAAAAATCTGTAACCAGCGAATACACAAACAATTAACAGCCGTCGGTTGAAACATGACCAGTACAATCACCTTTCAGTCGCGTATATAACAACATTAAACATTTGCTGAAAATAACGGGGATTTTATGATAAGTGAATGGTTCATTTCGCTAATTATAGATAATTGTTTTATAAAGTATTATACATGACTGAAAGTTAAAAATACTGGTCAAGTTTCGTCCGATATTTGTGATTAATGTATCTGTAATTTTAATAAGACCCGCGGCGAACCCCGTGATTACAGATTTTCGATTATCTGTAATTAGCGAAACGAACCATTTACTGATTATATTGCTATTATCGGCAAATGTTTTATTTCGTTATATACTCTTAATGAAAGCTAAATATACTGGTCAAGTTTCGTCCGACAGTTGTGAATATTGTACGTGTCAGACCCTTGTTTCGCTGATTACAGATTTCAATTATCTGTAATTAGCGAAACAAACCATTTACTAATTAAAATCCCGTTATTTTCGGCAAATGTTTTATGTTATTATATACACTACTGAAAGCTAAATATACTGATCAAGTTTCCATCGACAGTTGTAAATTTTGTACGTGTAAGAACCTTGTTTCGCTAATTACAGATTTGTGATTATCTGTAATTAGCGAAACGAGCCATTTACGTATTAAATTTTATTATTTTCGGCAAATATTTTGTAAATATTGAGCATATAAAGCCCATATTCACTGAATACAGTTCAATTTTTATTATGTATGTTATCCTGTTTCGTTTCGTTTCTTCGACTACAATAAGCCTTCTCCGATTGCTCGTGTTGGAAGTGGCGGGAAAGTCCCAGTGGAAAAGTTCAGGCGGACGTTTGCGGCCTAGTCGGGCCTATAGGTCCGCCAATTCGGGGCCTGGGGCGGTGTATGAGAGTGGTTGTTGCAAGAGCGGGCCTATAGCGGGCGCAGCAACCCTGTGAATTTATTTCTGGGGGCCTATTGCAGACATTAGCATTTTAAAGGGGGCCTATTTGCCTCCCGCGCGGGCCCGCTCTGGAAGGTGAAAAACACCCCACTTTCCCGCTAAATTTGGAACGCACATGGGGTAGTAACAGGATATAGAGTGAACCCCCCGGGTTCTCTCATTCCAAAGTTTCAAAACGATTCAGTTTATTTAGCAACAGATCTCCCAAAAGCCAGACACAACAGCCATGGACAGGTTGGCCAATTAGTGCACATGCTTAAAACATCTTACTCACATCTGATCTGAATATTGAAAGTCATGTGGTTTGCTTGAAGACTTGTAAACCAGTTTGTGATTTAAAATCACCATATATTTCACTTATTATAGATTTGTTGAGGTACGATGATTTTGGTTGGAGAAGTATTTCCGCATATTGAATGTACTTTTGTCTCTCCCTTTTTGTGTTAGGTGTTACTTGAATTGCAAACCCCGTGATGATTACTAGTATATATTCCCAATAAATTGTGCAAACGGGGGGGGGGGGGTGTACGTTACAAGTAGTATGTTAGTATTAATTGTTGAGTAAATATAAGAAAAGGACAGTACATTGATGAACATTACGTATTTATTGACTGTTTACAGTATAAGTACATCTGACCAGTTACAAAAGCAATCAAATATTCACTGCCTATTCAACTGTTCATTGTAAATTTATTTAATTGAGTCTCAACAAATTACCGTCCATGGCAACGGTGGCGTAATGGGGTTTCAGATCACGTTACCATGCATTTGTCTCTGGGCATAATGGTATGACGATCGTTTACTAGGGTTTACTACTACTTGTACACGTTCAATTACTAATTACAATTACGATGTTTTGCTGACAATCATTTTGTTGAAAGACCATTTTGTCGAAAGTTGAATATATCGTTATTCAAAGGGCGGTAGTTGTCGCGCATCGCGTGTACGAATTTCATGCAAATAAACAATGTATTTTACACGCTATGAGTCCAATGTCGAACAGGAGCGGCACGACGACCACCGCTCATTCAACTTATTCAAGTGTCATTAGTTAAAGCTGAGAAATCTAATCACAGTCAAATGCATGGTAACCTGCTCTAAAACCCCTGGTTGTTTCAGGCACTTCTAGTCTATTATCAGGGGGAAAATCTCTCTCTCTGGGTTCTCCACACGTGTCAGGGGGGAATCTCGTCTCGTCTCTCTATCTCGTCCTCTTGAGGTACGGGATCGGGAAAGTCACTTATACTTTACAGTCAAATAAGACACACACAACGAAATACGTTTCAGCTCTCGTCTTAGTCGATCTTTTGGAGCACTCTATAAGACACAGCGCCCTGGGGAAAAGTCCCCAAGACTCTCACAAGGCTGAACCAAGACTCGCCCAAGACTGGACTGCCTCAAGGCTCGCCCCTGGACTGGACTCTCCAGGACTGCACTCTCTCTTCTGCGTCTATCGTGCTGTGTTCGTCAAGACCAACTCAAACTCTCTTTATTCATTTTCACAACTCTAACCAATTACAAAGCAGTAAAAGACTCTAGGGCGTAACCTTCAATCATAAAGCCAATCACACTAAGTATTGAATACGTCATATCTTTTGATTAATCGTTCACTACATTAATAACTATGGATACCAACTGTCAGAATGGCGACGATTATCTCGTAATTAGTTCCAAATCACTGAGCCAAGTTCCGTCCAAAACTTCAAATAGGCCTACACGATGACAGACATAACACAGCAATTCGCTAATAATCAGTTAATTAAGTCGGTCAACAGATACGCAAAAACAAATTCATGACACTATGTCCAACAAGCATAAACATTCGCATGATTGTCCGAAATTCATTTTCCGAAATACGTAATAGTTGCGGATGTGTTGACGATAGAATAGACCGTACAATCAATGATGAAAGTGATAAAATGGCACGGAATTAGTCCACAGGTACAGTCATTGACACTATTCAATAAACGCACATAGTGGTAAGCCCAGACTCAGTTTTAAATTTAGTGTACAATCCTCTTCTTAAAACGACCAATGACACGAAAGTACAATCGTAATACGCTTGTCGGCTACGCATTTTGCGGAATGCGGATGCTTTATAATATTATTATTATTATTAGTTCAGCACAAGTTATTAGTACAAGCATGAACGAGTAACTAACTGTGACCTTTGTTCTGCTCTAACAACAGTAATCCACATTTCATTTTGGGTTAGCTGAACCATACTCTAATTTGTTATTTTGTGATTCATTGATTCGTGATTCACCCTAAGCCACAGTCTAAATACTAAATTACATAATCACTCTGACTGTTGTGCTCGCTATGTGTAGTACAACATACAGCAGGTAACCTAGATGTCATCGTCTAGATGTTAAAAGTGTAATACGAATGATGGGATACAAATTGTGGTCAAAAGACGTTTACATCCATGAATATATTGCTATGATTTGTCCAAACAAATCGTGCGCTGCTTGAATCGGAATGCGTAAGCAGATGTTTATGTTGTCATGGGAATGACGCCATGGAGCCTGGCGTCATACAATGCACAGAACGTATTTCGGAAAATGAATTTCGGACAATCATGCGAAAGCTTGTGCTTGTTGGACTGAGACTGGAAGTGCCTGAAACAACCAGGGTTGTTAGTTGTTATTGAGAAAAACACTATTGTAGGAAATGATTCCCGCATAATGCAGCGCTCATTTGAACGCACAGAATAATGAAAACCATCCCTGATAATGAAGTAAGCAGTAAAGCAGCACCACGCATAATATTTGGGAGATGGTACACAACTCTTGGAAATTACAATTACTAAAATTCATAGAATTGTTAACTTTATTACATTAAAATAAAATTACAAAATTCTTGGTACAGTTTAACTCGTAGTTCAATATATCCATCAATATGTTCAATATCTATAAATCGGAACAAATATATAAAATATATCAAAAATATATAAAATATGCACACATATTCAACTTCACACATTTTGATAACATTAAAATACATCGGCTATGCTAATTGTTGTTTTGCTTTCCATGTGTCACCATTTTGCTACATCTATAGCTGCCGTGGTGTGCCAGTCGAATGCACCTCCCCCTCAAGTCTTCAACCTTTTGGAACAGTACAATTCGTGCTCGCTGGAAACTGATGTCTCTAGTAATTATTAGCTTAGTTCTTGTCACCTACAGAGTGTATTAAAAACTGCATTATGCATGGGCAACATTCTCGAATTTTCCTACTTTTGGGGGATAGAGGTTTGCAGGATTTTGTGAGAAAAAAATGTCTGATGCAGAAAACGAGAATGAGTCGTCTTAAAATAAAATGCTTTTGAGGGGTTAGGCAACATTAATTGGGGGCAGTGTGATAGGTAAATTTGATGTTTTGAAACCCTTCACTTAGGTAACCGGGATTCGAATGTTTTCCACGTTGGACTGACAAAATACACAGAAGCTCAATTCGTGTCACCTTCGATTCTCCGACTGCCTCGTGCTCGTTCCCCGAGACAGCTTCAAGTCACTTTATTAACTTCTCAACTTATTAGCCAATTACAAGTTAGTATCAAAGCTGCAAGGCGTTGCCTCCAAACAAACAGCCAATCACACGAAAGTTTTACACGTCATAACACAATTCATTAATCGTTACTACATTAGGAAAACCACTCTCATAGTGTCAACGTCAGTTTATATTTATAGGCGCTAATGGTCTTGCAATAACATTCCACAGTTGACATTCATATACATCATTAGTTCTGGATTCTGGCCATATACCCTCCAAGATGCGGCTTAAACTTGTGAATAACAAGCTCATGAGAACGTGTCGACAGATCTCAGCCAGTCCTGCTGCCTGGCTTCATCAGCCAGCCGTTATCAGTGAATGTCATGGCAACCACCAAGAAGCAGAAATATAAATCATGACTCAACCCCCTTTTCAAATTCTGCTTATGCACTCCGGGCATAATGTCCCCATATCAAAGATGTCGTCACACTTATATTCTACACGTTAAATATATCAACACTCGTCATGCAAATAAAACACACACTAATATAACAAAAAGTATAGTTTCAAATGAGTAAAAACAATGATTAAATACAATGACTATAAGTCTAAATACAATGGTTATAATTCTAAATACAATGGTTATAATTCTAAATATCCTACTCTACCAAGGAGAGGTGCCAGCACTTCACTTGTTACACAAATATTCAGCATTTGATTTTCCTACCTATCCTGCATATCAGTAATATTCTCTTTGAATTTCGATATAAATCTCAGACAATCCCACCAGCAATCTGTAATAATTCCCTACACCTTCTACGGCTATGCACACACTATCTTTCCATTTCGGTACCTTAATAGCCTTGGGCAAAGGAATCGCACGTTCTTTATTATGTAGTTCGTATTTCAAATCATCACACTCAATATTCAACACAGACGTGAATATGCCCCGCTCGATGGTCAAATTTTCAATTACAGGTCGCTTCGCAAAGGCCAATTGATTCGGGGACACGTACAGGGTCATGACATTTATTAAGACATACAGCTTGTCATTCGATATCTCTAAAATCAATTTCGTAAGGGGCAACTTAAGCGCACGATACATTATAGAGCGGTTACGATAACATTTATACAACCGAATAATCGCCAATGTCAATAAGAATCCTGAACACAATAAAATTAGAATTAAGGTTTCATTTCGAAGTTGGATCATGGAACCCTTCAAATCTCGCAAGGGATGATCAGTGATTAACTTATCTACCGGCAAATATAACGTTTTAGCCCGGGCCCTGGGAATGGTTGCAATCAATATACTCAAAGTTCTCACCTTACAAATTGTATATACCGACAGAATCAGCGACCCTGTACATATAATAGCCAGAACGGTTTCAATTATAGTAATAAATTTGACTTCTAAAAACGGCAAGACAGGAGTTTCATTCATTTGTGTCGCTAAATAATTTGTCCGTGATGGAATAATAAATTGGTTTGTTTTTCTTCAGTAAATCCGCCGTCCTGTTTAAATCCACCACCAAACGTGCGTCAGAACGTACAATCTCATTCCAATTCCCCCTATTAATGGTTATATTAGTGAGTTGCACTCTCCACGGATTCTTATACATTGATTCCCCTTGATTTCTATCAAGTCTTCTGGGTCATAAAAGGGTATTAAGAATGGCAAATTTACCGGATGCAGAAACGTGGGGGCCTCGTCTTCAGTGTAACTAGTCAAAAACGATGGTATATAACAATTATCTGAATGTATAGCGCATCCACATGGCAATTTAATTATACACATTGTGCAACCTTCAACAGGCTCTGGACTTCTATCCCCGCATTCCATCGACCATTTTGTATTATTTCTATTTACTAAGATATTTCCCCCTCCTACTTTAAGAACTTTCGGATTGTATACAGGATTAATTATTAAATCTATTTTACATGTATTATGAATGTTTATGAATTCTTTATTGTCATAGAACCAGGCCTTCGTACACGACGGCTTACGCATATTTATCATAGTAATTACGGAGGGGCAATCTTTTACTGACAGACCACTACAAGTCGAAAATTGATCCGCACTCATTTCAATATAGGATGTCTCATCTTCATTAACCCCGAAATACTCTGAAACTGACGTAACTTCCGTGCGCCCGTTATTTGCTGTATTATTATCAAAACGTTGAGGCTTATCACCTAAATCATAAGGGAGGGGCATATGCATGACTATCACCTTATACACCTTGAATATGTCATTTCTTATTGTAATGGGGATCCTAACCTTTATGTACACATTTTTGTCCGTACGCCGAAATGTCACTCTCGCATTATGGTAATAATAATTCAAGTTATATGCTATATTAAAACTAGGATATTTCCTTTGTACTTTCTTCCTTACCGCTCTTAAAGCATTCCCTAACACCTTTGGTTCGACCAACTGCAAAGGCAACCTTTCTTGTAATAACACGTCCATCAAACCCACCCTACGATGTGTCTCCCTTTCAAGTAACTGTAACGTTTGCAACCGCTGGACAGCATATCGAAACATTAAATGCGTGGATCGCCGTTCATAATTTAACTCTTTTTCTAACGCCTCTTGATTGAGTTCCATGTTATTCAAGCGTTCTCTCCATTGCGATAAACTAGATACGATCGAATAAATCGCTTCATGATTTTCCTTAACCCCATTTAAAGCATTTTTTATTCTATTTTCTATTCTAAATACGTTCCAATCTTCCTGTCTAGAGTCGCAAAACATACTTAATATTTGAATTAATGTTTGATTAAAACGTTCCGTATTCGCGTTGCATTGTGGGTTATATGGCGTCGTGTTGGCTTTTCTGACTCCAAACATTTGACAGCTCGCCCTGATTACTTCCGATAAGAAATTTTGATTCCTATCTGATAAGAGACATCGTGGAGCACCGTATCTACATATAATTTCATCAAATAGAATTCTAGCTTTTGTGCGCGCGGACATGTTTTCTGTAGGAAAAGCCTCGGCCCACTTGGTGAAGTAATCGGTAAACACGATGATATATCGATTTCCCGCCCGAGTTTAATGTATGGGTCCAATAAAATCAACACCGACCCTGTGCCAAGGAGCCTCTATTTTTTGTGAAACGAGGGGAGCCTTTGAGCGTAGTTTAGGAGATTTCCTAGTAGCGCAATCTACACACATAAACACCCAACTGTGGATTTCAGACGACATTTTTGGCCAATAATAACGTTAGCTGATTGAAGCATAGGTCTTTGCAAACCTAAAATGACCTGCTGTCACTTCATTGTGAAATTGTTCTAAGACGCGATTTCTTAATTTATGCGGAATGACCAACTGTTTCACGTAATTCTGTTCTTTACTAAATCTACCCTTGGGGAACCAAAGATGATACAATTTTCCATTTTCCATAAAATATTCATCCCTAATATATCCCAATATTCGCGCTTTGCGCGGTTCATGTGGTAGGGTCCCATTTGTTAAATAATCTATTATTTGGCTTAATTCTTGGGCGGCCTGTTGCATTTCACTAACATTGCACCAGTCCGCGTCTTCAGGCGTTCCACCGATCATATTTCTCTTCGCAATGTACGTCTACCGGTCTTTCATTATTAATTTCTGGTTGGGCTCTATCGGGTATTAAGGATATTATTCTGATTAAATCATCATCCTCCTCTAATTCTGTAGGCATTTGGGGCCCCTCATAGGTACGTCTAGACAATGCATCGGCGTTTTGGTGAATCTTACCGGGCCTATGCACGACTTCAAAATCATACTGTTGTAACGCAATGACCCACCTTCCGAGTCGGCCTTTGGGCCTTACTAACCAGAATATATATACTTTAAACTTGAATGGTCCGTTATTACCTTGAACTTTGCGTGCCTCAGATATGGGTCAAAATATTTAATTCCTGCCACTACAGCCAATGCCTCTAATTGAGTTATAGGTTAATTGCGTTCTGCTGGGGTTAACGCCCGCCCGCCATATGCAATAACTCTCTCACGTTCGTCTTGCAATTGCGATAAAATAAACCCGATGACTTGTCCAGAAGCGTCACAACTTAATATAAACGGTTTCTCGAAATCGGGGTAAGCTAATATAGGTGGATTTGTTAACGCCTCCTTCAGCTGTTCGAATGCTCGGTGACATTCTTCTGTCCATTCAAACGTTACATTTTTACTAGTCATTGCGTTCAAAGGCCTAGCTATTTTCGCATATTGGAACACTAACTTTTTATAATAATTACAAATTCCTAAGAACCCTCTTAAACTTCTCACGTCATGTGAAATGGGAAATCTCTTATGGCTGCACATTTATCGGGGTCTGTCCTAATGCCGTCCTTACTTATTAAATGACCCAAATACTTTACTTCCTTACAGGCGAACTTACACTTTGCCAATTTCAGTTTTAAATAGCCTCTCTCAACCTTCGAAATATTTGATTTAGGTCCTCTAAATGTTTCTCAAAAGTATTGGAAAACACGATTATATCATCCAGATAAACCAAACAGCTCTTCCAATTTAATCTCCTAAGCACAATATTCATGAGTCACTGGAATGAATGCCCACTTCCAGCGACTCCCATTGGACATCAGTTAAATTGATAATTCTCAGCATGGGTCGTAAACGCTGTAAGTTTACAACTGTCTGGGTGCAAGTCTAATTGGAAATATCCACTTTTTAAATCAAGCGTCGAAAAGTATTTGGGTTTGGCTATCCCAAAGGAGTCAAAACAATCTACAATTAGGGGTAACATATATGGTTCTAATTTCGTAATAACGTTTAGTTTCCTATAATCGACACAGAATCTGTAAGCACCCCCAGGTTTTGTAACCAAGACGACTGAAAAACTCCATTCTGACACAGAAGGGGAAATTATATCTTCACATAACATATCATCAATCTGTTTCCCAATCTCCGACCTTTTTTGAGGAGTAACTCTGTATGGTCGACAACTAATTGGGTCAGGGTCGCCAATCAATCTAATTTTATGTTGTATTAATTTTGTGTGACCGGCAATTTCTGCAAACACATCTCCATTCATATTTAGAAAATTCTTTAATGTTTGTTTTTGTCCAGAGTCTAAATCAGCTCCCGTCATGTCAGCATTAAACGGGTTTACATTTTCACTAGGGTAATTATCATGCCTCTCTCTAAGCCAACGTCAATTATGCCAGTATCTGGGGTCAAGCATTGTATCATTCCAACCCTAATACCTCGGGGAATTTGAATTTCTGTGTCCAATGGATTCATTATTCTAATTGGCACTTCATTCTTCTGTATTTCGAAAATTCCCTTTGCAGTCAATAACCCGTACTTAGATAAATTATTCACGCATCTATTCTCCGCAATCACGCCATTGGGGTAGTGCGACCGTGTTTTACAGGTTATAATTTGTTGCGTTTTTGAGGGAATCGTGACACTTCTCTATGTCCATATTGGGGATTTTGTTCTCAAGTGAAACTTTCGTGCTGAGAAATCAATAACTGCTTTATGTTCCGCAAGAAAATCTGTCCCTATTATTACATTACTTTTCGTATAGTCAACAATGTGAAAAGGAATTGTTACTTTTTGATCAGCTATTTCTGTCTTGACATAGATCCGACCTCTGAGCGGAACTATCTGGCCGCACACAGTATGCGCTGAACTTCGAAAGGGGGGATATATTTTACGATTTCTCAAGCTTGGAAAATTTTGCATGAAACTTTTTGAAATAATCGAAATTTCTGCTCATGTGTCTACCAATGCCCAAACGTGTCTGTCATCTATTTTTACCTTAATCAAACTACTACTATATATATCGGCTGATATTGAACACAAAAGAGGGCTTTCTACCATTTTTCCCCATGGATAGTTGGTCTATTTTTCGCCCCCTTAAAATAGACTTTTTGGGTTTAAATTGTCCCCTTGTTTTTGGCCGTCACAATTTCTAGCAATTGTAACAAGTTATATCTCTCAAATGCCTTTTTGGTACATTTCCCCAACAAGTTTTCGCAATATGATCTCTTTTGCCACAATTATAACAATTACCATTATTATAATTTCTACGGCGGTAACAGCCGGCTGTGGTATGACCCTCCTTATTACAAATTTCACAAATTGGGATTGAATTAAATTTCCTACCCTGATATGCAAATTTCGTCCCTCCAATGGCTTGGTTTTCATCCATCCTGGATCCCTCGAATTGCGGCACGTTGTATGCGTATTGCGATCGCTCTTTTTGTTGTAATAATTGTTCAGTTTTCTGCGCAAATCTCTCTACGCTGAGTTCGATCGCTGATGTTTCGGCGCTTGTCTTTTTCGCATCTTCCTTCTGCATTTGACATGCTATTTCGCTTAACCGAGCCCTTTGCCGTGCCTCGTCGATGGTTTGTGGCCGATGTGCTATCACTTGACCCTTAATGTCATTTCGTAGTCCGGCGCGAAAATAACGCAATTGTTCTCCGGGCGTCTTATGAAGTCGGGCACAACGTGACTTGATACTTGTTGCGTAATCTTCTACGGATTCATCGACTCCTTGTTTTCGGTCAGACAGTTTTTGTTCAAGCACCCAATCAAAATCTGCGTTCTCGAAATGCGCGATGAAGGCTGCAGTCAAAGCTTCATAATCATCTCTCACTTGTGCCGCCAAATCGTTTACCCAAATCTCGACCGGACCCGCCATCAGCATCCTAAAACCTGCAGCCTTTCTATTGTCCGGTAGTTGGTTAAAGTCTGCATATGCATTACATTTCTGTAACCAATTCGTTGCGCTCTCTGATTATTTTCCTTTAAACGGAGTTGGAACTATCCCCACGTTGACGGGTGTTGGACGATTTTGTAGGCCCTCGACAATTTCCTATATCTCTCCTACCGCCTGTTGTGTCATTCGCTGATCACCTGCAATAGCTCGCGTCATTTGTCCAAGATGTTCTGTCAAAACCTCACGAATTCCTTCCATGATGTGTGTCCTTTGTCTTGTTATCATGCAGGTTTTGACGAGATGCCTTTTTTGTGTTAAACACAGTGCCCAGAAGTTCTCCACCACGTGTGATAGGTAAATTTGATGTTTTGAAACCCTTCGCTTAGGTAACCGGGATTCGAATGTTTTCCACGTTGGACTGACAAAAACACAGAAGCTCAATTCGTGTCACCTTCGATTCTCCGACTACCTCGTGCTCGTTCCCCGAGACAGCTTCAAATCACTTTATTAACTTCTCAACTTATTAGCCAATTACAAGTTAGTATCAAAGCTGCAAGGCGTTGCCTCCAAACAAACAGCCAATCACACGAAAGTTTTACACGTCATAACACAATTGATTAATCGTTACTACATTAGGAAAACCACTCTCATAGTGTCAACGTCAGTTTATATTTATAGGCGATAATGGTCTTGCAATAACATTCCACAGTTGACATTCATATACATCAGACATAAAACAGACATAAAACAAATTTTAGAAAATTTAAATATGGGAAATATTTGGGAAAACCATAAATCTCTTGATGAAAAACAAATCACTGAAACAGAAAGGCGCAAACTAGAACAATCCTTTGAAATACATAGTACAAAAACATTACAAGATGACAATAAAGGTAAAAACCACAAAAACAAGTTACGAACCTATAGGAAAATTAAAACAGAATTTGCATATGAAAAATATCTCTCCACAATCAAAAATCCAAATCATAGAGCAGCTATGACAAAACTCAGAATAAGTGCTCATACCCTTCAAATCGAAAGGGGCAGATATAATAACATTTTAGCGGAGGACCGAATTTGCCCAGTTTGTGACAAACAGGAAATTGAAAACGAAAAACATTTTCTTCTCAATTGTGATTTATACAAGAAGGAACGAGAAATCATGATCAACAATATTAAATACAATATAAGCAACTTGGGGACGGATGACGAAAAACTTACAAATATACTAAAAATTAAAAATGACAAAACAATCATTGAACTAGGAAAATTCATCCACACTTGTTTCAAATTACGACAAGAAAAAATCTTAAAATGCCAGTTGCCTCAACCAACCACCAAATAATTTAATTTAATTTTTTTATTTTCTATTGTCTTTGAATGTCTTGTGTTTTTTTTGTTTGCTATCTTTTTTGTATTACTTTATTGTATTTTCAACTAAGATCCCACTCCGGGATACGGTTTCAATAAAGATTATTATTATTATTACATCATTAGTTCTGGACTCTGGCCATATACCCTCCAAGATGCCGCATAAACTTGTGAATAACAAGCTCATAAGAACGTGTTGACGGATCTTAGCCAGCGCTACCATCTGGCATTAATCAGCCAGCCGTTATTAGTGAATGTCATGGCAACCACTAAGAAGCAGAAATGTAAATCATGACAGCAGAACTAGAAAACTGACAGAAATGTGTAGGCACAAGAAAAGAACAGTATGAAAGGTCCAAACAAAGAATGCTCAAACTTTATATAAATGTATGAGCAGGGGTATTTAGTTTTGCGTATATCATGTCTGGAGTGCTGAAAATTGTTCACATATTTTTATGTTTTGCTTAGAATGTTCCAGCAAACGACAGTGGTTGTGTTCATTGATGAAAACACTAAATAAATTCCTGAAATCGGGCATACATGTCAACTTTGAGTCACCTACATTCGAACGGATTTTGTCGTCATCCATTTACTTTTGTGAAACATATAAGGAGTGAAATTTTCCATGAGAATGCATGCAAATACGTGTATGCACATAATAAGACAGCGTTGATTTTATTGATCAAGTTAACATGTGTTATTTGATTTATTTGTCCATTGAAAGCATTTTATGTTATAGTGGTATTTATTTGGGGGAAAGCTGTCTGTCTGTATAAATATACATAAAGAGAAGATATTGCTAAAAACGTTAAAAAAATAAAAATCGTTATTTCAGTGCCACATGTGAAGCAGGATGTGCTCTTTTCGAAACACCTGACATCACCTCTTGGCTTGTGTCTTGAGGTCCATGTATCTCTCTCACCGATTTGACAGTGTGTTGTTTGTTTTGTTTGTGTGTCCCCTGTGTGTTCTCCCATTTGTAAATATTGCCTTTTGACATTGATTGTTTGGATTATAGTTGGGTCTTGTTGCTTGGATTTTCAGTCGTGAAATATAGAATGACACTTGTTTGTCCCCTTGTTGTGGTCAACATGTAATATATCACTTATATAACCTACTCACATTGGTAAATTGTATACAATATAAAATTATTTGAGCATTTGGTGAAAAAACATAAAAATGAATATTTTCAGTTCTTTTTCCAGACAGGGTGAAGGAAGGAGTTAGTAACAGATTGTCTGAGATATGTTTCTGAATCTACTGAATTGGTTATTTTGTTGTCACGATTTTTACCTACACTGAAATGCCATGGTCTTTGTGGTCAGCCAGTGGTGTTATAATCAAGATGAAATCGATGATTTCAATGTTTTCAAACAGCACCATATATAGTTACTTATATTATCGGCCTGGTAGAGCTCCCTTGGTCAGTCGATTCACACTTGTAGGAAGAGACCATGACAATGACCTGCACACATATCGGTCGCCAAACAAAGACTGCCTCCTACGTGTGCTCCCAATTCTACTGGTGTTTCTCCAGGAGTAGTGGGGACCATGGTTATTTCAATCCTTTATAGTTTCAATCCTTTGACCAGTAGTCAGGACAGTGACCTCGTTCTTCCAGTCTGACAGTAATTCAGCCAATTTGTTTCCTATACAATTTGGCAATGATTCACAATGTCCTTCAACCAAGTCAGTGATACAGTTTGGTAGTAATTCTCACCTTTTATTTGCAAATATGCCGTTTTCCATAAACTACAATGTTTTGCCAGAGACATGCCTAGGTGGCATCGTGACGTCACACTGTCCAGAGGCTGGACAGATAAACAGAATAGACTAATTGTGATAGATTTTCTGACAAACCCTGTGAACTCTCAGACAGTAAGCGGTATCATCGAACTCCGCTGCGCGTTGGTCGATACTCCGACTGTACTGTCTTCGTACATACTTTGCAATATCCTCGTAATAACCTCATATTATGCAGATTTCCATTTGCGCATTTCACTCGGAATATAATCGGGTGTTTTTCCTTGAAACATTGCATGTGTGTTTTCTGAAGTGCTTCAAAAAACAGCAAAAAATATTTCCTCAACGAGCATTGAGTAGGCATATATTTCTTTATTATACTATAACCCTATGTAAAACATTCATTCGAATATTCAGTTTATTGAATCGATATTTGCTATTGCTGGCGGGTTTCCTCTCACCTTGCAAATATGAACGTAATAGGCTCAATAACATGATATATATAATAACATATAGTTATAATCATATATTTACAATACAAAGAACAACACTCCACACTCAATAGTGAGAACAAAAAACTGGAAATTAATACAGGTTAAATACACGTTAGAAAAAAAGTATGATACTATTACTCATTCTACAATATCCACTAATAAACAAAACAATTTACAACAAATTGAACGAAACTGCCTGTACCTAAATTGAGCAAGAAAGAAATTTACCTACAAGATGGTTAATGATAGTGTGAGTGGAACAGAGTGACCACATATTGAGTGTTAAATCACCATGAAAAGTAACGTACCTTCCACACACCATTAGTGAACAGTATATTGTTTTTATTTTACATTTAGAAACGAAATCGTATCACCTGAATGTAGGCTTTCACCACACAGTATATTCTTAAATCGTTATTCTTCAAGTGTAGTGTATGTATCACAAGGGCATGTCATGTTATCGCATTTGGTACATGAAGATATCGCTGTTAATTATAAAATGGTTTCAAAGATTAATATACCAGCAATTAACCAAGGGCATTAGATACCACATTACTATTATTAGTTCACATTGATTACGTGTGAAGCACTATAAATCCAAATGCTAAATATTGTCATATAAAACATCAAGTAGAATTCAAGTATATAATTGTTTGCATTTACTAAGTTACGAGACATTGTATTATAGAGTAATCACTCAAACCATCTGCTTGTCACATTCATACGTACTGCAGGTCACGTCGAAGGCTTGGAACAGATATTTAATATTTACTAGGATATTTCCCACAGGCCATCAACATGGAATTGGAATCATCAACATGGAATCATCAACATGGAATCAGGCATGGAATTGGAATTGTTGAGCGAGAATATTAATGACAAGAAAACAACTGTTAAATATGTATGTATGAATACAATGACACAGCAAACTAACAAACAAACTAACAAACTAACAAAGTTTACAGACTCGTTATTACACCACAAATACATTTAAGCTTATTGTAATTTCATTAGATTAGAACACCATAACTTACTTAATGACAGCAGTTATCAATTCACCCTTCATTTTCATGACACCATTACCTGTCTTTTTTGATTGGCTCTTGAAGTATTGAAATGTGTCTTCAAGATAGTCTTCTCGCTGCTCAGTTGGAATGCAACAAATTTGATGAGTGAATAAACGACATGTATCTAAAAAAAATAACAAACTGGTGACCTGACAATTACAAATATCTTCTTTGATTAGGAAATAAAAAAATAAACAAATGAATTTGTAATTGGCGAAAATGCTCTGAACGCATAAAATACACGAGTTTAGTAAGTCTGTTAACAGTCTGTTGTCCATATCAAATTTGCTTAGAATAACCTTTATGTATATTAACGAGGCCACATGTTCTTATCCCTCGCCAAGTTGATGATAATCTACATGTGTATTTCTAAGATTATCACTAATCAGGCTGACAAAGAGGTCGTAAATGACATTTTTATTTGCGATGAACGTGGTTGTAACTTCACTTACGTCTTATTGTTTCTTCATTATCCAACAACCAGTATTTTCTTCAAACTCAATTGATAATATTGTGAAACCATTTTTTGCCAATATACTGGTAAGATCTTTCTTGGTGCTACAGTTGCCAAAATATACTGGATATTCATAATCCTATAAATTGCACATATTTGTATAAATATTGTTTGAAATAACAGATGTGTAAATGAATATGTCCTTTTAGAGTAAAACACGTAAATCGAAATTGAACTGTTAGTTGTTATGTATTAATTTTAAGAATATGTGATACTAATTTATTCGATTTTACTTTATTATTATTTCAATATTATATATCATCTTAGATTTTTCTAATTATTTTGAAGGTACAAGTGTGAAAACACAATTTTTGGATAAGGCAATACACGTTTTATGTATAAATGATATTTGAGTACCAGCACAGTTAATGATTTTTCAACAGTTCCCATTTTTTCTGACATGTGTACTTATTTATTAGGTGTTTTTGAGTTGACTCACTTTTCATGGGACATGGGCGTAATTTGACAAAGAAACGGAATCCTATTATATATAAATTATATAATAAATATTTAAATTACCTCAAACATATTCTTCCATTTTGGAAGTTTCGACGTTTCAATCACACTGTGACACAGGTTAGATTTTCTTAAACCCAAGTTTATAAATGCGACTCCCCTGGTTTTAAACAATAATTTATTGTATTTCCATTCAACGTCAATGCATTCCAATTCTTTATGTAATACAAGAAAAAATAACACATCGCTTTGTCGAAAGAGTTCCTCCATCTTTCATCAAACGCATTGTCGTTTCCAACATCAGCAACAACATACTCTATATTCGGGTTCTTGTTTGCATTTTTGGCAATGTCTATCATGCACGGATTGATATCTATAGCTAGAATTAAATGCTATGACTACGATTATCACATTGTTACGATATAACATTAAGGTTATGGCCTAAAGTAATTACAAAATACTGTAAAAGGGTTAATTATTCAATGGGTTTTAATTCTGCTTATTTCGTTGACTGGAAAATGCGCTAAATTGAAACCCAGTGATTATGTAAAATTTAGCATAGAACAAATCTCAATGATAAAACTGTGAATTTTAAACCCAGTGAAAATTAATAAAAATAATTTCTGTTTTGTGTTGTTTGAGAGAATGTTCGCACCAAGGTGAGATGTTGAAGTGTTCCCAAAGTTATTTATATGAAATTTCGTTTCTAAGTATATAACTACGTGTTGTTTAGAATCTCCGTAATCGGAGAAACCCTCAATTCATAAATTTCCTTGTACTGAAAAATGTCAACAACGAATATCTTGATAAATATTTGTTTGAGTACCAATTACGAACATCACAACTACTATATTCAATACCGAGGTTAGTATAACCGTTGTTGTACGCATGCGTAAATTGTTTCTTTGGCTCGCCGTGATTACATTTTTGCAAAAAACTGTTTCTTCTAAAGAGTTCTTATAATCGTTATTTCTTTGTCGTGAGATCGTACAAAATAATCATAATTAATGGGACGAAATGCGTGTGTGGGACAAAATCACCGTGACCGTGAGATACGAAAGGCACTCATGGTGCAATGTCATCTAGTTGTAAAAAGTGATCGTGTGGTACGTACTGACTTGGGAAGTGGTTATGATACGAAGCTTTTTACATGTTTTCCTATTACCAAGTCACTGCCAACAAAATTCCCACAACTGTGTTCCAGAAAAGGTTAAATGAATGCAGTATATCCAAAAGGCTTTCACAAACACTGTTCAACATGTACGTCATGTATATGGGGTCATGTCTAGGAATCGAAGAAAGAAGTGTGTTTTCTACAAAGTGGATTTGTCTAAACCCCGTTAGGAAATTTTGGCCCCAACATTTTGAGTGTCTAAAATTTACTAAAAACACAATATTAACCATTTTAAAACTGTTGATACTTACTTACCAGTGACATGCTCCACATTTGACTGCTTTGCCAACGCTTCAGTGAGCTCCCCTGATCCACAGCCCACATCGAGTAATCTGTCTGTACTCATTACTTCTCCGACGGAATTCGGTATAAACAGTTTCCTGTATGCCGAAAATGAATCACTCTTTGGGGTTTATATTAGTAGTGCCGTTCAAATGACTGACATCTGACGTTGTCAAACCTCATAACAATGAGCGGAGATTGTATCCATGCGCCAAATTTTATCCCCCCACAATTCAATTTTCTTTATTCTAACAAGGCGATGTGTATTTACGTGACTACATTTGTATTTATCTTGCAGTTATTGTCATAATTCTTTATAATGCCTAACTTCCATAACATAAACAGTAGGCTACGTCATTCACTCGGAGACATGGCTTAAAATGCATACTGTAATATATTATCAGACGTGACAAACTTTATACTGTATTCTAATATTTTGAATAAATAGTGGAATATTGAAATCATCTGAATGAAAACGTTAAGAACAATGTTTTACACTGGTCCAAAATATGTATGACATTAACTTGTTAAAATATGCAATTTCAGATATTTTGCACTATCGAAAGATGGAGAATATATTTTATACGAAATATCATGAATATAGTACTTACCTTACATTTGTAAACAAAATACAACCAAGCAATATTTTGTAGACCCGTGGTTGCGACTTGGCGACATTTAACTGAAGTCTGCAGTGGCTTGGTAGCGGCACATACATAAAGAAAGTGTTCGAATCCAGAAAGCTTTGGGATAATTTAATAATCAGTCACTTACTGATACCCTGCCCCAAGAACCCTGCCCCAAGATGCCATGCGTATTTTAAACGTATTTAAGACATGTTTTTAAGTGAAGACAACCATAAAGGCATAGTACTCAAAAACGTGTTTCAAAAACTTTCGAGAAAATGTAATTTGAAAAAAAAAAAAAAAAAATTGAAATGAAATGAAATTGGTTTCCAAAAATCAAGTAATACAGATAACTACCATATTCCCAACACGTACATCTTGAATTTTCAAGGTGACTGTTCCGGCGAAGCACTCCACTATCACCTTGAAGTATTTCATTAGGACTATGTGTGCGACAATGCCCTCACAGTTTAGAATCAGTTTAACAACAGCCAATCGTATTGCTTCTTTCATCAACGCGCTTGGCCAAGCTATCAAAATCTTTGAGGCGGAGCTATAGTCACAAGACTCCATGTTGCTATTTAAGACGCGCACCACTCTACCATGTATTTCTATGGGCCCTGTGCGAGCTGCTGTTAAACACTGGTCGAAAAGCCGGTGAAAATAGCTAAAATCGAGAAAACAGCACAAACTTGACTTTGAAGTAATCCTAAACAACCAAATTTAAATATGTTGCATATGTAGAGGGTAATCTTGTTACACTGTTCAGGGGGTGTCAACAACCATCCCAAAATACCGTTTTCTGAGAATTTATTGGCCTTTGTTGTCACTATGATGGTTGCCAGGCGGTGAAAATGTCTGACCAGAGAATAAATGTCGCTGCGCACATTGAAAGCTGTGTTGGCTTGGATGTCGAGGCAATACAGCGACGATATCTATACATCATGCAACTCACTGATATTCAGACCAAAGCCATTCAAGCTATACTTAGTGCCGAGTCTGATGTGTTCATTTTTAGTGGTACTGGAAATAGTAAATCATTATGTTATTATGCTTTACCGGCCTTGCGACCATCGAGCGTGGTAATAGTGTTGTCACCACTTTGAGTATTATAAAAGAGCAGGTGTTATACCTCAAAGCTCATGATGTCACTGCAACATATATCGGCCGAAATGAAGCAGAAGACATCAGAAATGCAAAGCCCCAAGCGCTTTATGGCAGTCATTATAACAAAGCTTTCTATTGGTCGGTAAACTTTCTACCGCGCAACCACGTGACATACACGTTTATGAATAGAATTACCGCATGATGTTGTAGAGGGAGGAATGTCCGAACGGAACCGTGCAGGTGGACGACGAGTGATAATGTAAATGTCAAAGTAAATTTCAAACATTAGTTATCCAATTACAGTGCAAACACAATCACTGCTATAAACCGTCGACATTTTGAATGGCAGTGAAAATATTTCGTAGCAGTACTGCAACATGGAGTGACAGTGACGTTTGCGAAATTATATAATAGTGTTTCTCACGAGCAGCATTATTTGTAAAAGGTATAATACAAGAAAAGCATACAATCCTTGATATCTAACTGTGACTGCCCCTCTGCATTGCGGCTAATACAGGACTGTTTCATCAAGTATATACAAAATACTTGCCCCCATAATGGGAGTTGACATGTTTTTGTATGTGACGCCAATGGTCGCACGATTCCAAGGTATTGTAAAGCCTTGGAAAAGACAGTCAACTGTAATGTAAAATGTTATGTTCTAACCAGCAACAAATATTCCCTCCCATCTTTAAATATGCATATATACCATAGAACCCTAATTACCGTAAAATACGTTTTTCGTCTAGATTAAATAACAAACAGATGGTCTAATAAAACTAACGATGTACGATCTATACTTTGCAATGCAATAATATATCCTACGTATTTGGAATACCAGCTGAAATTCAGATATGAACAATTTTGTCCAAAAATATTCAAGAACAAGTAATCCTATTTCAAATAAACAGTTATAATTCAGGTTACTCAATTTAGTCATGTTAATTTTATAAAATTACTATATAAAGTGTACAGAAAAACTTTTCAAGAAAAAAATACCAGTCAACGTGTTTCTGAATACGACATGCACTGTACTACTCTCTCATAAACTAATATAAAATGAAATCTTTACAAGTTCCACAAAAATCATACTACTACAACATATCCAAGCCAAATTTGGTAAGGAAAATACTAGCCAATGTGTACGTCATTACTTTATGTACTGTTTCATCAAATCGCAGTCATGCATATTATCGAGGTCACATGACCATATATATTCATGTGAAACATTATTCATATCACAATGATTAACCTAGGGTTAATTAGAATTGTCTCAATGGGGAAACTTGTGTTTTAAAATTTGTTAACAGTAAACAGTGTGGACGGTATTGAACAGAATTTTTTACCAAAAACTGAAATGCGAGTTATGCGATTTTTTTTATAAGACCACTGACTGAGGTCGTCACCTTTAACTTTAATGATGGCGACATTCGATTATAGCCTGTTTCAGTGACCAAGAAAAAATTACAATTGGATGGCAATGGTTATGGACAATGCTTTTCTCAGAATTACGGTTCGGTAAACTGGCAGAACCTTATGCTTTATGTGTCGAGCTATGTTATTTCAAAGCACGTCTCTACATAACTGAGATCAGCTATATTTTTTGAGAATAAATACGAATATTGTCCCACAATCTATCACAATTAGTCTATTCTGGTTACATATATATATCTATGTCCAGCCTCTGGACAGTTTGATTATAGGAAGATTTTTGTGCATACATACACTTTGCAGCCAGGAATTCACGATGCCACCTCGGTATGCTCCTGGCAAAAATTTAAGTTTATAAACATTTGTTTATAGAAAACAGTGTATTTGCAAAAAAAGGCGAGAATTACTACGAAACAGTATAACTAACTTGGCTGAAGGACATTGAAAATCATTGCCAAACTGTATAGGAAACAAGATTGCTGGAATTACTGACTACTGCAACAACGGATTGAGGTAACCTTTCTCCTCACTCCAGCACTCTTCCTGGAGGGACCCCAGTGGAATTTGGAGCACATGTAGAGGAAGTCTTTCTTATATTATGACGGTTATCCACAGAAAGATGAATTCCAATCCGGTTATTTATTGGGCGGTCCAATGTGGCCCTGTTTTGATGGATACAATCACAGTCAGCTGGCTCACACGTGATACTAAAATAAATGCGATATTTACTATATGGGGCCTGCCATCTTGAATGCAGCGTAAAACTAAATAAGAGACAAGTTGAGAAACGCGTTTTTCAGATTCCTACAAATCAGGACAAAAATACGAACCTTTCAAAAAAATATGATCCGTTGGGGTTATATTAAACCAAACGCCGAATTCGACCGAATTTTGTTATATTATTAGTATTAATTATATAATGAATAATATATAATGAATAATTCAAGTATTCAATTTATCTACAGAATTTGCTTAGAATAACGTTTATGTATATTAACATAATCGTATCTCTCGCAAACGGGTGGGTAATTGTCCATCAATTCACATAAGTATCTGTAACACCAGCACAATGAGGCTGACAGACAGTCGTAAATAGCATTTGCTTTGCGATGAAAAATAGTTATGAATTCACTTATGTCTAATTCTTACGTCATCGTCAGCAACCATACATCTTGCTTCTAACTCGATTGATACTATTGTGTAGCCAATTCCATTCAATATACTGGTAAGATCTTCCTTGGGTGCTGTAGTTGCAAAAACATCCTGGATATTCATAATCCTACAAATTCCACATAATTGTATATTTGTTTAGTTTAACACGAAAATAAAACGCTGATTAAGTTAATTAGAATGATGTAATGTTTAGGTGTTTGGTAGGCGTAAAACAATACAGGGTGGAGGGCATTGAACAGCATTTTCTCTGCCAGAAAATCCAACCAATTTGGAACTGAATTTAGCTACATGCGTTTCTATAAGACTACTAATCGAAGTCTGCACCACTAACAGGTGACCAGCTACATTTTTAAGGCAACAATTATACACACATTATATGCTCATTTTATATACTGCTTCTTTTCGGCTACTTCGCCACAATTGAATAGATAGTGTAGAATGCTTTTCAGATTAAGAGAGCGTATCTCTCAAGTCTAATAGTCCTGTCATAATATGTTTATGTGTTGTGCAAATTAGCTTAGTCAATCCAATTTATTTTTCAAAATTCATTACTACGATATGCGTCTTTTTATTGACATGTATACAACAGTCAATTCAAGGTTTACCCAAACTCTGTCGTTAAGAGTTTTTTTTTATCCCAGTAATCTATTTCATCTGACATTTGTTCCAAGGTCGACAAGGATCAACATGAATTGGGTCCGTTCAAGTGTCACTTTTTAGGCGGATTAACAATCGCAGCACAAATGTAGTAGGGACTTTGGGATGGATCACAAAATGCATACGAACAGTACGTTCCCATTACAATATTTGTAATTGTAACGGTATGGTGTCTTTTCACATTCAGCTATTTCATTTTCATCTGACTGGATAATCTGCATATTTATACTGAAAACAGTTTACACGGCGTCTATGATGTCTTGTTAACGCGTACTACAGTAATTAATTAATTATTCATAACAATTGTATAATTGTAACATGAAAAACAGACCACCAGAATATAGTTGAAATCTGTAAAGTTTTTTTTAATCCAAGAAAGGTGAAGTATTTTGAAACTAGTACTAATCCGTCAGAAATACCTGTTAGAATAGTAAATGTGAACAAGACTTAATTTCAATTAAGTTACATTCATCACTGGAACATTACATTACATTATAATGGATTCCAATAGTGTAGGTTCAATTAACTTAATTTTATATACTCGTTATAAAGTATGCGAATGGGAACAGTTTCAACTTAAAACTCATTCCAACACGAAGATATCGGCGACTTGTTTGTCAGCTATGTATAATACACAATACAATAAAATATATTTGGGCGCTGTAGAATATCATGGCCAGTAAATAGATGCAATACCCTAAATTTACATGTCATTCGCCACTCAACACAATTTCAAGTAACCCATGTAAACAATGTTTGTCGAGTCATATTGAAGCAAGTTCTATATAAACATCGGTGAAACAAGGGCATGTACTGACCAAATAAAATTGCTCCAAAAACATACCACAAATACAGTAGCGGAATAGGCTTGAAAAGCAAGTCACTGGTAATGAATTATTCCCGATTGAAACTGGATGGCATAGTTTTGGTGCACTCACCGAGAAAAGACTGCAAGCAAATTACTCAATTACATAGAATTACAGGAAGAAGTTGGCAATGCAAGTTTAATAGTAATTTATTATAAAACTGCAATACAGTATCAACACACGAGTATTACATAATGAATAATTAATGAATTTCTTCCATTTTCGAAGTTCCAAAGCTCTGTGCCATAGGCAAGCAGTTCTTGAAAACAAGTTTATAAATGAGATTCCTCCTGGTTTTAAACAGTTGTATATTCCATTCAACGTCACTGTATCCCAATTCTTGATGAAAAACAGGACATAATAACACATCACCTTGTCGAAGGACTTTCTCCACTTTACTTCAAACGCATTCTCGTTTCCCACATCAGCAACGAGATACTCTTTGGGTTCTTGTTTGTATTTTTGGCAATATCATGCACGGATTGATATATATATATATATATATATAGCTAGAATTAAGTGTAGTAAAAACGTTATTATAATGTTTGTTCCAGGTCTATGGGCGAGACGCACAATTAATGCGCCATTTTATTTCTAAATGTATATTGAAAATTACTGTTGTACCTGTTACGCCTCGGATGCTAATGTAAAAAAGCTATAACAGTGTAATAAGGACCAAGGTCTCAAAATCTTGTCTAAGATTTGGCACATGTCAGTTTTATTGTACCTTGATGCATATTTTGGTGATGTCATTTAAAGTGGGTAACATTTAGCCATCTTGAATAAGATCACGAGTTTATTTAATTATCAATTATATAATTGACGCAGCCATTTCCGATCTCGGGTGATTTTGAGAAATTTCGAAATCACAACTGATTTGACACACCAACATACTTAATTTGAAAATACTTTTAATAAAAAATAAAATGATTTGCACAACAGATTTAAACTAGTTATACTACTTTTTTGTCTCGTCCCCATTGTTCTAACTATGTTTCTTAGTTTCATTAGCGGACAGTTTCAACCTAATTAATTATGCATTCCTGTTAACGGTACTGTTTTGTCAATGGATTAACAAGCCGGGACTGTTAATAATGAATGGGTTAATTTAAATATTCTTGAGCACAACAGGAGTGGAAAGCTGATTAACATAACAGGTGGCCACTGAATGAAAACAAAGAACAAGGTGGAATTTTCATTTAATTATTTAAATACGCAATGACGATTATACGATACATTTTAAAAACGTATTTAATAATAATAATAATAATGTTTATTTGCCATAGATTACATAAAAAAATAACAATACAGCAATAAATAATAACTAATAAATAATAATAATATTAATCTATGGCTGGGAAACAGAAATTAGCTCATGCAGAGCTAGTCTAGTCTATTTCCCATCAAAATATATTTGTAAATAGCTATTTATTAAAAAGGGCAATCAAGTAGACAGAAAAAACTTATTTACAATGGTTTGCTTACACACCGATACATGTTTGTATGCCTCTATATATACATATTGGAATATAACTATGGATGATTACAGTGGATTAAATAGTCTTTCACTTCTTTTTTAAAATTTGCTCGAATACGAATCAATTGGATATCCAGGGGTAAGCTGTTCCAAATTTTAGTTCCCTGGTAATCGACTGAAAACTGACCCAAATTTGTCTTTTTCATTGGTAGAAGAAAGTTTGAATTATCCCTTGACCTAGTGTGATAATGGCGAGTATGGAAATTGAAATAGTAATTAAGGTCACGTGGCAATCTGTGAAATTGTAGGTCATGTATAAATGTACATAGCCGATACTTAAATTGGTCATAAATATTGAGAATACGTAGTGACTGAAAAAGAGGTTTACTATGTGCACAGTAGTCTTTAAATAGCATGATACGAACAAGCTTTTTTGTTGTTTATATATAGGGTCTAGAAATGTGCGATACGTACTACCCCATACTTCTAAACCATAGGAGATATGAGGAAGAATTAGAGAATTATACAGAAGGATAAGAACGTATTTGGGAAGTGTATGTCTGAGCTTATCAATTAAGCCAATTAGAGGAGTTATCTTTGCTAAAACTCTATTAATATGCGGCTTCCATGTGAGATGTTTATCTATCACCACACCAAGATAAGTAGTAGTATCGACTTCCTGGAGAACTGCATTGTTTAAATGTATGTTTTGTTTGTTTACCAGCTGTTTCTTAGAGGTGGAAAACAGCGTGTAATTAGTTTTGTTGGTATTAATTGTAAGTTTATTAGTGTTGCACCATGTGTTCACCATATCTAAATGTAAATCAACTTCAGCGCTGGGTATATTGTTACTGGAAAATGAATGAAAAAGATTTGAGTCATCAGCAAATAATTTAATTTGGAAGTAAGTTGATGATGCAGGAATATCGTTTATATAAATTAGAAAAAGTAACGGTCCAAGGATGGAACCTTGTGGCACACCATAATTAATTGGGAGAGTGGAGGAGGTATGGCCATCAGCTTGAACAAACTGTTTACGATTCAATAGATAGTTTTCAAGCCACTTTAAAGGTTTTCCACGAATACCATAGGAACTTAATTTGGAAAGAAGAATGTTGTGATTTATCGTGTCGAAGGCCTTAGTAAAATCCAGGAATACCCCCATCACGATATTACCATCATCAATTTTATTAATTAATTCATAGAAAAGATCTATTAACGCAAGCTTGGTACTGTATTTTCTGCGAAATCCATATTTGTGCTTATTGATAATATTAAATTTGTTAAGAAAGGAAGATAATTGTTTGTGCAGAGTTTTTTCAATAATTTTACTGATAACGGGTAAGATTGAGATGGGTCTGTAATTACCAGGCAAATAGGGTGAACCTTTTTTAAAAATAGGAGTAATTTTGGCTATTTTTTAGTTGGTCGGGGAACACACCAGACATAAAGGATTGATTTATAATGTGACAAAGAGGTATTTTAATGAAAGGGGCAGCATCTCTTAGAAGACTGGAATAATTATAGTCATGGCCACAAGATTTACGCGGGTCTAATAATTTTAGATCAGATTCTATTTCATGGATGGTAACTGGTTGGAGAAAGAAGGAATTCAAATTGGTAGTTGTAAAGTAGTCCAAGGGGTCGGCAGATGTGTTAATATTCATAGCAAGTTCCTCCCCAATGTTAGCAAAAAATCTATTAAAATAGTTGGTTATTTTTATTGGGTCATGAATATTCATGGTTTGAGAAAGCGGGTTGTTTATGGTAAGTAGTTTAGGCAGTCTACCACCATTCCCAGTGGCCCTTCCTGTTAAATCATTTATCGTTTTCCAGAGTTTAGTCGGGTTGTTTTTATTTAGATTAATTAAATTGGAGTAATATTTTTTTTTAGATTTTCTAAGAATAGTTGTTAAAATATTTCTGTAGGTTTTGTAAGCAGACAGGCGATTTTGATTGTAATTACTCTTAATCACTTTCTCGTATAGTTTATTTTTATGTCTGATTGACTTTGTAATGCCCCTCGTTATCCATGGCTTCTTGGGTAGTTTTGATCTTTTTTTCATCTTGACTAAGGGGGCCACTTTGTCACAAATAGTGCTAAAGATAGACGAAAAAGTATTATACGCATTATTTACATCCAAGCTGTTTGGGACGTTAGACCAGTTGACACTGTTTAATTTCAGATGAAAATTTTCAATATTATACCGGGAAAAGTCTCGAGTATAATATACACTCTGCTTTTGGTACATTTTGTCAAGATTTTCAATGAATGCAAAAATGGGAAAATGGTCTGTTATATCTGTCAGAATAGTGCCACAGTGCACAAAATAATCATAGAAGTTTGAATATATGTGGTCAATTATTGTTGATGAGCTATTTGTTGAACGTGTGGGTTTATTGATTAGTTGTTTGTAATTGATACTGGCCATAGAATTGATGTAATTCTGATTTACTGTAGCTGATTGATTATTATAATCAATATTAAAATCACCAATTAAGATACACTTTGATTTAGTAACATTTATATTCATAAGGTGGTTTTCTAGGCCAGTACTGAAGTCAACCACATTTGTTCCTGGTTTCCTATATATAATGCCTATGTTAAAATAACCAGAGTTCAAGTGTAATTCTAGCCACAAGGTTTCAGAGTGGGGAATAATGTTAGAGTTCAATACACGGTAATCAACCGAATTGTGGATATATGCTGCCACCCCTCCCCCAAGTGCACCAGTACGACATTTCTTGATAAGAGTATAATTTTGGATATTAAAATAAGATGAATCATTGATTTGCCAGGTTTCAGATAAAGCGATGACATGGAATTTTGGGGATAATGTATTTTCGCATAATAATTTTAGTTGGTCAATATTTTTGTTTAATGATCGAATATTCATGTGTAAAATGGACAAAGCACCTGGTGGGGAGTTTGGAAATTGTGTATTGAAGTCTTGTACAGAGTAACTATTACATTGAAATTTATGTAATGAAGATGAGTCTAAGACTGTCATGAAAATAGAAATTAATTCACATTGCTATTTCACTACCACAATTTAGATGTATTAAACAATGCGGGGTATATCATGTTCACCCGAGATAAGCATATTTCAAGTTTCATATTTCCTTTTACAAAATTCACGGACACTTGGGAAGAATCGGTTATGACAGTGGTATTAGATTTGTCCTCGTCTGTTGGGGTGGTGGATATGTCATGCGTTTTCTCTTCTTTCGCCGTTTTCGGTTTGGGTGGCTGCAATGCGTCTGACACCGCTTTCGTCTGCTCGTCGCTCGTAGCTTCTAATTGCTAGACTGGAGTGGCCCGTTCTTTCTGCTATTAGCTGCTCGTCGAAATTTTGCCGGAACAGCGTGGTTGCCTGTGTAACCAGTTTAAAATAAAATACAATGTATTAATATGAAAATACAATAGCTTGTAATAGTCCACCTCATAGCAATTTAAAATATCAATATATTGTTATAGTATGTTCAATCGTTCAGCTTTTTAAAAACACGCCAAAGCCGTTTGCATATAATATTTAAATGGTATTCCACCAAACAGTTTGCATGAAAAAATGGAGTTAACGAGTAGTGATTATTTTCGACATAAAGTTATGACTATTTCTCGTCAGCGGGGAAATCGAACATTGCAATTTACTAAAGTGCAAATTCTAATAGTACCTTTCCTGAATGCCCAGTATGATAACCTTTTATCCCAGCGAGATCAGTCATCCCTGCAATATATGAACACCAAGCTTTTGTGCAGAGAACTTTATTTCGCCATTCTTTGAATTCAGTGGTCTTCTATAGAATGGCCCGCTGTTTGGGATATATGACAGATATGTCCGAAACAAGTTTACAACACAGCGCGAGTTTTCTGGTTGCGCGTAGTGTTTAATACTTTAAATTTTTGCCCTGGTTTGCGGTAGAATCCTCCCTGGTCAGTTTTCGATGGTTTTCCCTGGAATACCATGTACTCCCCCATATCGTCGCTGTGCATGGTGAGTTGGTCTACCGTTAGTGTTGAATGTTCATCAGCGGCACGCAGTCCAAATATTTTACACATGTAAAAGTAGGTTGCATAACTCGTACCTAATGCGGTATTTGTACCAAACGCGTGCGCCCATAGCTTTTCTTCATCATTTAGCAAAAATGGCTCGGCTTGTTTTTTTCGGATACCAATACCAGAGTGAGAGTGTCTTCATGACACCATCCAGCGTATTTCTGAAACCTAAGAAGTCGTGGTTGACCTGGTCCATAAAATTTAGGTCAGGGCGGTTACAATCATCGCGCAGATAGCGGTAAATGGCACAGAACATTTATCTTAATGAGTCTGGCGGATGCTGTTGGCCATCTTGTCTCCGACTTTCAATGGCAAATTTACATAGCCAGAAATCAAATTCCTTCTGGACTAAATTTTCATCCAGAGACGGAACCAAATGATACACTTCTTCATCAGATTTATCATACTTAACTTTAAAATTACGTTGCTCTTTCCACTCATTCCATGTTTTGACGCCCCGTTTTGTAGCCCTGCGAGTTGTCTTGGGTATGCGTGACTGCTGGTATTCGGTGACTTGTTTGCTGTCAACTGGAGGCAAAAAACGGAATTCTTTCTGAATATCACTCAGTTTAAAGTCCTCGGCGTCGTCCACATCAATTTGGGACAACCAGTTTTCCAAATCCCAGTCAATTTCTGGAGCAGCAAATTCTTGAGCGGACATGATTCAGGCGGCTCTCCGGAGTTCACCCAACAACGTACTACACTGTTCTCACAAATGAGCACCAAATTCACGTGCTCGAATGTTTTTTATGCAATTCTACGTGGTCCAATCAGTGTTGGTTATGGTAATACAATAAAGTCCACTGTTGGTGGATTCTATTGTTAAACAAAACAAACTCTGCTGAGTAAATGCCGATTGGCTAGAGCTTTTCAACACATCTGTTATGGCCAATGAGCACGGCTGATAATTGCGGTTGACTACACCTGGTTTAGAATTGCGATTTACACAATAGCGCTGTAAACATCCGCCATGACCACAGGATTTAAAATAAGCCGTGCAAAACTCGTCAAATTCGCAGTATAACTTCGTTATACTACCCCTCCTCCAAAAGGAGCCGCTATTTTCCGTTAATCTACTCGTAGGGGTAGTATAACTATCAATAAAAATGAATAATTGTCATTTACCAAATAGCTAGTAGCCAGTACCGAAAAATATAAATTGTTTGCACTCACTCGAATAAAACAGAAGCAAATATGAACATTACTAATGGTGTTGAATAATCATAGCATTGTGTTGTGTTAATCTTATACCCACACAGATTAAACTTTTGTTGTTTATTTTTGCAGATACCAGTGAGGTTCTCATCGGAAAAGCAGAATTTTAACCAACTTACATGACGTTATATGCTATTTCGACGATATGAAAGTTTATATTACATTCTATCAATTAAAAAAAAATGAAAAACGTAATTAAGCGTGTCAGATAACGAATAATTTCAAGCGCGAGTGTGAAAACGGCTCAGTTTCGTACTGCGTAGCGTTCGAGAGACATGACTTCCATTGTTATGCAAACACACAACGAGGGATAAACCTCTGACAAACATTACTTTCCCACTGTACACGCTGACTGTTTACAAACAATCTAATCATTCAATTGTCTCTGATAAGAAATCTAATAAAACTATTATCACGGTGAAACAAAATGTCCGATGTTCGAAGAAACAATTTGCTGCGACAAGAAGACCATAACGAGACGCCGTAGAAATCACAAGAAAACAGTCCCTTCTTTAGTTATTGCTCGTGAATTATTGGTGAAAGAAATACAAAATGCTTGGTACGTATCACTCAGTTTGGGCTTTCTCATGGATAGCAAGACGATTACTAATTTCGTTTTTAAATTGAAACGTTTACGGTTTGTGACATGCTATATAGGTGTTACGGTCATAAGCAAGTATTACGACTACGTTCATTACTTTCAACCCCAAACAACGCATATAACGGATCAAACTCTATCTAGGCAAGTATCTTCGCTTTATTAGTATTATTTTGTATGAGAAAAATGTAAAACTGTGTGAATGGATTAAAACCACTGCTGTGGATTTAAAACTAAAACGGCAATGTCAACGGAAAATTAGATGGGCGCACGTTCGCGTCCTAGTCTGATGTATCGGTTTCGTTATCGGTTAAGTACTACCGGGTAGTAGTTGACAATCATTCGCGTGCATAGTTCAACCTCGTCGTCCCTTTTGATTCACTCGCGAGGTTGGTCACTGAGTTGCAGATTTTTCTTCGCCTCGTCTTTCGTCAGTGTCTTCACTTTCTTTCTTTTCCTCCTCATTGCGTTACAAAAATTGCGTTAGTAAAATATAATATAGACTAAAATAAAACGATTTAAAAGAAAGTTGCGCAAAGTTATGACCATGTTTAAAACACTAATTTGAGCAGCGTCTTTCCGAAATGCTGATCTTTAGAAAACCGGTGATGATGTGTTAAGTTTTATCAATTTTTGAAAAATCAAATTGAATTGATTAAAATTGGCACGAAAATCATGGGCGATGTTAGAGTACAGTCCTGTAGGCTGCCCCTTCCGCTGACCTTCCGCAGGACAATTCTCAGGACTAAGGAGTAAAATCGATTCGTTGAATGCAGACGATGATTCAGCAGTTTGAAACGTATGGGTCCTTCAGAAATTCTTTACTTTTTAGAAACTTTACTTTGAGTTTACACGACATCATTTTTTGAACACTACGGCTCTTGTCGTGTATACGAGTTCGGCTAGGCCCGGCTCGAGCCAAGTTCAGCTCCAATCAACCCTCGGGGTTGGGATATGACAGGAATGGACCCCGATATGGCTCCGACCATGTGAACGCGATCCGGACCGAAATCATGCCCTCAGTCGTCTTCTTCAAGTAACCTGTCATTTCAATTATGGCGGAGACAGATTCGTTTGTAATTTCTGGCTTGACGAACAGGTTCGCGCTCTATACCGCGTTAGATTGATAGCTCAACGAGAAACAGAAAAAAATGGTGTACGAAATTATGCGACAAAAACTTCAAGTTGAAAGGACGACTGAACAGATCTAATTTCCCTAAAAATGTTTAGTTTTATTTAATATTTTTACGTGACGATTGAACATCGTCGGTGTGTGGTGGACTTTGGCATTTGGACAATAAACGCCACTTTCATAAAAAGGGCATTATCTTCGTTCATGTTTTTTGGTTGGTCAGGGAGATTGAAACTTAATTTGCTTCCATACTTATATAAGAAATATATACGGCAAACATTCTGCATAACAACTTATGAAATATGAAAACAATTCCTGCTATCTGCACGCCTGAACGCCCATTTGTTGATTAACCACTGACAGACATAGTGTAAAAGTTTCATTAGAAATAAACAACAGCTGTGAGAGAGCTATTTAGATTCGAGTGTCCGTAGCAAACATAAACATAGTTGAACTCCGGTGACCTTGCCCTTTGTCATGTAATATTATTTTCTTTATCATAGTCTGTTTCAATATGAATATGCATTGTCATAATTCATTTTGAATACAAACACATTTTGGGATTGAAACAACAGCGGGAAAGCTGTCTACCGAATGTCCTTGATTGATGTAAATATCTTACAAAAACATTGGTGCCTAATTTGTTTAATTATTTTAAGGGACATAATTTACAGCTTTATTCAAAGCAATTCAGATATTTTAGTATAAAACAAATAAAACAAATGTCTCATCTCAGAAAAAAGTGCTGCATTTAGACGTGAATAGATTAATAAAGCATGCAAGGTAATAGAACATCTTAGCTGGATTTTGCCAAAGTATTTTGTACAGATGTCTATCAAAAAATAATGATTCATTGAGAAACGCCCTTCATGAATAAGTATTATGTTGCAAGCTCTGTTTTGTATACAAATCAACTCAAATAGTTGATGTCAAGTGGAGAGAGAAGTCAACAGCACTGTTGCCTCCTTAGAATCTACAATCTACATCTTAAAACACGGCAATTTTTGTTTTTGAATTCTAAGAGCTGGATTATTCTGTTCTTATAGCTGAAACCAATTCCTGTAAATTTTGATTTTGATTTATAAAATGAACTGTTTGTCAAATACAGAATACATATTTTTTAGTACAATTTTTCATTAAAATGTGGATGCAACGTTTTGCTTTTTATGTATTTCTTATGTATTGTTTTCAATTTGATAACGTTAGACTAAACAGTGTTTCTATTGGCTTGAGATATTGATCTAACGATTAGCACCCAATTCATAGGAGGGCTTAAATTGATTTTCTCTCAGCTTGTTTTTTGTAAAGATTTTATCTGTAGGTTTGCAAATGTGTAACAGACTGTGCAACAACTCTCTCCATGAGTTGGTTTTGAAACCCAGTCCTGTATTCCCATGGGATTTGGGAGATTCATTACCAAGGATATTATTCCAAGATAAATGATTTGCTTCATTGAACACATACAAAAATTCATATCTAACTGAGATCAGTGACCTTTGAATGTGTATCACCAGTGATTTACTGAAGTAGAAACAGTCAAAATATTTTATCAGACTTTTTTTGCATGATATTTTTATAGGGGACATTTGTCGTTCATACTAAGAGAAGACTTTATACTGATGAATTAGGTGACCAAGTTTGATACAGTTTGGAAAAGAATTAGTAAAGTTATTGTGCACACAATAGCAATTATTAACGACGACGACGACGACAACGCTGGACAGACATTTTTTTCTTAATATACCTTCCCTTCCATCTTTGATTATACATATGTCGGACAAGGTAATAAAAGTAGTGAAGAATATAGATAATTTGAATAACAATTCACTCAGAAAGAATTTTGCTAATGCTCATAATTAAAATGGCTTTAACAGTCTCAAGTTAAAACCTATTCTCGTTTTGTAAAAAAAAAAAATATAGTGCTTATTATATGAATTCTGTGATTCTGCGAAAACTGCGATTCTGGTAACCCTACCTATTTTAGAATAGAGAAAAGTTTATTGTACATTTCCAAAATGTGAATACCTATGCGTTACATTTGAATAAAACTGATCAATGCAGTACGGATAACAGGTAAACAAATTACTTTCACCTTATTTTTTCGACCACAAATACTTCCTTAACACACACCATTTAAGAACTTTAACGTGGCACACACATTTTGACAAAAATGTTTTTATAATGTACGTGAATCAGACAATAAAAAAGTACGGGTGTACTGACCTCGCGCGTTGATTTATGGGAATTAACGGGAAAATTCCATAGTTTTTGAGAACATGCAGGAATTAAAAGATAACTTCTCAAATCCTGCGGGGCAAACACAGGAAAGCCATTGGAAGTATCGAGGTACAGGGGTAATCAAAACTACACTCTTTGATTTATGAAGGTAAAATACAATATTATATATATATCATTAATTGGATTATTCGTCATGTTTTAAAATGATCCCCAACAAAATATCAAAGCCCTACAAAAATATGCAAATTTTCATAATAACTAGCATATAATTAAATTGCAAAACGTTTACTCTTAGTGAACATCTTATAACAAGTCTAGTTTTGTTTTGGAAAACGTGTTGGTAAATTTCTATTGTCATGTATCTTTATTGCAAAAAAGGCTGAAAATATGGAAATGTTTAGGCAATATTATTTACTTTGCAGAGAACATCTTTTTTTCTTTGGCCTACTTTATTTTTTTCTGAAGGAAAACCACTATAATAATATGTATTATATCGATATTGACCTATTAGTAAACAGTTGTTTATGTTGTGTTATATTAATACTAAAACATTCATAGACTTTTACCTATAGAAAGATGTAAACATATTTTTCTGACTGTGTTCTATTGTTAATGACCTACATTTCTTAATATACAGTTTTTGAATTGCTATTCAGAATTATTGTGTATGGCCAATAGAAAAAAGCCTCGAAAATGTTTGACCGGGTCAATATTAGTTTGGTTTAAATTAGCAAAAGTTAGCATTAACAATAGAAATCAAGGAAAGCTTCGAAAGAACTCCAATGTGTTGAGAGTATTGGAGACACAATACAAATTAATTCAAAACTAGTTGTACTTGAGATATCGAAGGAAAAGCTGAAAACTAATAATGCAAATCAGGAAATTAATATGAACAGATTTGAATGTAAAACTAAAAGGTCTGCGCAATGTAACAGGCCATCTATGTACAAAGTTTCATTGAAATGTGATGATTAGTACTTGAAATATTAGGGGAAAAGCTGAAAATTAACTAACTATGGAAATTGGGTGGTTAATATTCACAAATATTTACCACAAGACAATCGATCTCTGCACAGTCCTTGAATATGTATTAAGTTTCATTGAAATGATTACTTGAAATATTAAAAGCTCAATTATGCAAATTAGGTAATTAAATATGTACTCATATTACCGTAAAAACTGGTCTGTGCATTGTCCTATTACATCTATGTACTAAGTTAATTGAAATGTGATGATTAGTACACGATATATCAGTGTAAAAGCTAATCCTCATGCAAATTAGGTAAATAATATGGATGGATTTTTACTAAAACCTAATCAAATCTGCGCATTGGCCCAGAGGATCCATGCACCAAGTTTCATAAAAAAAACGATGTATGGTTCTTAAGATATCAGTGGATATGAACTCCATTAAAACGCGTCCCTATATAGAGATGCGTTTTAATTGGAGTTCAATTAAACTCAATTACAATACAATACAATCGCGTTTTAATCAAGTGTAATTAAATAAAAGTTGAATATCCTGTGACTGAACATAGAAATGTTTGCGAAGATTAGGTTAGTGAAGGGGAAGGTATGGTACAATTATATTAATATTAATATAAATTGAACCATACCTTCTCCCTTTACTAAACCTGAATTCCAAACTTGACTTCGATTAATATAAATTATGAAAATAGTGAGGGTCGTCACAAGTGGGTGTAAAGTTAAATTTAATTCGTGACAGCGTTTTTTACCACACAGGCACGCACAGACACTCGCACACATCCACTTCAATCCCAGAATGCAACTCTTAGTTAGAATTGTCTGTGTATAAAGAATGTTGAATCATTCCATATTTTATGCTTTTCAGAGTTTTATTGCCAACACTAATTTGTTCAAATTTGTATAAGATTTAGTACTGTTATTATTGATAGTGTTCATGACAAACATAGTCTACAAGTGTTAAATAAAAATAATAATTTACGTTTAAAAGTAAATTGTGGTTCTTGCATCATAACAAGGTGTATTTTTTACAATTGCGGGAAAAAGTAAATATTTCTGTAGATCTTAGAATATTGTATGAAAGTCTTGGCTAGGCCAGCAGTGAGTAGATTCCGCCAACTAGTGTGGATGTTTTGACAACAAAGGTCTCGGCAATAAGTGTGACAACTTGTTGCCGCACAAGTTGTCAACAAGCAGGCAGGTCTCGCATTTGCACCCATGCAAAACATAGAAACCTTCCTGAATAGTTTTCCGAGAACTATATATAGTTTAGCAGACTTTAAATTCAGTCCAGTATACTATGTTCTTCTGGGACTAAAATATCAATCACCACAACGTGGCATGAATTCAATAAAAATATTATACCACTAGTTTTCGAACTGATGAGAATGCCTCCATACTTATCCATATCAGATAAGTATAATCATATTTAAAGTAATACATACACTTGAATTCAAAAGATATTTATTGAAATATTTATTATCAGTTAGTATGGCAATTAAATAAATAGCTAACATATCACACAAATAATTGGCAGCCAAATAATGAAGTATTAAATAATGTTATTAATAATTCATTGACATAGTACTAAATGTCTCTAGCAATAAACTTACGTAATGGGTTACAATGACAAATTATAAACTGAGAGATATTATAATTACATTATGTGTATATTTTCAAAATACAAATTTACTCACACTCAGATCCCTATGCATTGCTGACATTTGTTGCCTAATGTATCTAGATTGGGATGTATGTAGTGATATACTGGAACACCATATAGTAAATATAACTTTACAAAATAAAATGACTCTTGTTTTCAATGATACATGACTAATAATATTCATACTGTACCAATCCATCACTAGCTGGGACCAGAGGTGAATGGCAACACACTAGATAGCTATCCACCACATTTAAAGTAATACATGTACATATATACGTATAAACATCTTCATTCAATAAAAAAATGGCGGTTGTGTTACCTATTTCTAGTTAGAAAAGTACTACATGTCTGAAGCTTTCTGTACCTTCACTTTTTACAATTTGTTGGTCCAGCTTTTTGATTTTATAGCTCAACTTAATCTCATTTCTTTTTAATACCTTCACATTGCTAGAAAAAAAACACATTCTAAATGTCTCACTTCCCTGACGCACTTTATTAATCCCACATGTATTATCCTCCTGTCCACTATTCAAACAATGTAACACGACGAATAATCCATTTTGCAGTTGAACAGCGTTCTTTATGTATTGGACATTTGGCGTATGAATTTGTTCTCCTAGATCACTTGAATATGCAAAACACATGTCACTTTCTTTGCACTCGAATGGCTTCAGCCCTGTATGTTTAAGCATGCGTGTGTTTAGACCACTAAACTGCGTAAAACACTTCTCACATTGCTTGCACTGAAATGGTTTCAACTCTGTATGTGTGAGCATGTGCTGTTTTATATTGCTAGATTGAGTAAAACACTTCTCACATTGTTTGCACTGAAATGGTTTCAACCCTGTATGTGTAAGCATGTGCTGTTTTAGATTACCAGACCAAGTAAAACACTTCTCACAATGTTTGCACTGAAATGGCTTCAACCCTGTATGTGTAAGCATGTGCTTTTTTAACTGGCTAGACCAAGTAAAACACTTCTCACATTGTTTGCACTGAAATGGCTTCAACCCTGTATGTATACGCATATGCTGTTTTAGATGGCTAGATTGAGTAAAACACTTCTCACATTGTTTACACTGAAATGGCTTCAACCCTGTATGTGTAAGCATGTGCTTTTTTAGATTGCTAGATTGAGTAAAACACTTCTCACATTGTTTGCACTGAAATGGTTTCAGCCCTGTATGTGTAAGCATGTGCTTTTTTAACTGGCTAGACAGAGTAAAATACTTCTTACATTGTTTGCACTGAAATGGCTTCAACCCTGTATGTATACGCATGTGCTGTTTCAGACTACTAGAAGTAGTAAAATACTTCTCACATTGTTTGCACTGAAATGACTTCAACCCTGTATGTGTGAGCATGTGCTGTTTTAGATTACCAGAAGTAGTAAAATACTTCTCACATTGTTTGCACTGAAATGGCTTCAACCCTGTATGTGTGAGGATGTGCTGTTTTAGACTACCAGAAGTAGTAAAACACTTCTCGCATTGCTTACACTGAAATGGCTTAAACCCTGTATGTATACGCATGTGCTTTTTTAGACTACAAGACGCAGTAAAACACTTCTCACATTGTTTGCACTGAAATGGTTTCAACCCTGTATGTGTAAGCATGTGCTGTTTTAGATTGCTAGACAGAGTAAAACACTTCTCACATTGTTTGCACTGAAATGGCTTAAACCCTGTATGTATACGCATGTGCTTTTTTAGACTACAAGACGCAGTAAAACACTTCTCGCATTGTTTGCACTGAAATGGTTTCAACCCTGTATGTGTAAGCATGTGCTGTTTTAGATTGCTAGATTGAGTAAAACACTTCTCACATTGTTTGCACTGAAATGGTTTCAACCCTGTATGTGTAAGCATGTGCTGTTTTAGATGGCTAGATTGAGTAAAACACTTCTCACATTGTTTGCACTGAAATGGTTTCAACCCTGTATGTGTAATCATGTGCTGTTTTAGATGGCCAGATTGAGTAAAACACTTCTCACATTGTTTGCACTGAAATGGCTTCAACCCTGTATGTGTAAGCATGTGCTTTTTTAGATTGCTAGATTGAGTAAAACACTTCTCACATTGTTTGCACTGAAATGGTTTCAGCCCTGTATGTGTAAGCATGTGCTTTTTTAACTGGCTAGACAGAGTAAAACACTTCTCACATTGTTTGCACTGAAATGGCTTCAACCCTGTATGTATACGCATGTGCTGTTTTAGACTACCAGAAGTAGTAAAATACTTCTCACATTGTTTGCACTGGAATGGCTTCAACTCTGTATGTGTAAGCATGTGTTGTTTTAGACAGCTAGACTGAGTAAAACGTGTCTTACATTGCGTGCACTGAAATACATTCTTCTTGTACTGCACACGTTCAGGTTCTCTGTTGGTTTTGTCATTACCTGTACTGGAATTTGGCTGTGGAAGCATTTTGAAATCTGTATTTACTTCCATTATTAGGTTATATAAGTAGAGCTGAGTGTCTGAGTTAGAATGCGGTATGATTGTAATTGAATGTGGACATCAGTTTGAAATGTACAAGCTTGAAATAAAACAACAGAACTCAGCAAGCAATCACATTACACATTTTAAGCCAATGAACTAAATTTTCAGTGACTAATTATAAAGGTTTTGTGTGTTTTTAAAACCACTTAGATATATTTCTAAAGAGTTTAGGCAGCTGTCTCACTTCTCTGGAAATTGTGAGCAAAGTGTGAAATGAAATGTACAATTCCAAGGCTTCATTGTTTAAAGCGATCTTCATCTATACACTGGCAACAACTTCAGTTTTTACCTACAAAATAATGAAACACATATAAGACTTTTGTCTACTGAACTAAATGTCGAAGACCACAATACAATATATCAAAATATATGCGGCATCAATTAATCTAGCTAAAATGATGAATATATAGCTATAGTATACATGTACAAACTTTTTCATGTGCTTCTATAGAGCCTAGCTTCAACGTATCAAAGCAAAATTATTTGCTTGCATTCTGGAATGCTAGCTGACAAGAATGGTTCCAGCATAATAAGCGTGCCTAGCTAGAAGGCTAGTAGCAGCTGTACTATGCGTCTTTATAGAATATCTACATGTTAATACACAAAGTTTATCATATCAACGTAAAAGTTTGGTGTAACATCAGACCAGCCAATCTAGAATATTAGGGCAGAACATAGAATATTACCTACATGTAGATACAATGTAAGTGGAGTGTATCAAAGCAAAGCAGATGTAATGTATCAAAGTAACAGTATGGTGCTATATCAGAGCAGCGTGTCTAGCTGGAATGCCAATTTTCTGTAGTAATGTATCAAAGAAAGTACGGTGTGATATCAGATCATGCAATATACCAAGAATGCTAAATGTTTTTGTGTCTGTACAGACCATAGAATACTACCTACATGTGATTGGAATGTATCAAAGTAAAAGTATGGTGTGATATCAGAGCAGCCTACCTAGGTAGAATGCTGGTTTCCTGTGTGTCACTGCAGAACCAAATATAATACGTACAAAGTCATGTATATGTAAATACATGACAATGTAGATGTAATGTGCTGAAGTAAAAGTGTGTTGTAATAATAAAGAAGCTTACCTTTCTAGAATGCTAGTTTTCTATGTGTCCACAAAACCTAGCAAGATAGCTACATGTAGATGCAATGTATGAAAGTAGAATTAGGCAGAGGGTTCTAAGAACCCGCCTATTCACATAGTTCATACAATGTACCCACCATAGACTCCGGTCAGTCAAAATGACTATTTTGAACCGTAGGCATTAATCAGCGATTCTGTCGGTGATGGAGAGATAGAATCTAGGTCAGGGGAAGCCCCATGACCCCCAAGATTCTTTTCCTTTACGTAACGAACCACGTGACCAAGGACATATGGCGGCGCCACTATGGCTGGCTAATCACTCTGGTTCCTTTCTCTCCGCCTCAAGGACTTAGACCAACGCTACGGAAAGAGTGGGGTGGTTGGGGCATTGGACCGGAGTCTATGGTGGGTATGAACTATGTGAATAGGCAGGTTCGGAGAACCCTCTGCCTAAATTCACTACATTCAATTACCCACCATAGACTCCGGTCAGTCAAAATGACTATTTTGAACTGTAGGACACCGACAGGTGGCGGGTTTTTCGAGCAAACAGAAAAATGATGAAAGTCTTTTCCCAGTCTGGGATGAAACACTCTACAATAATCACTCAACACCTTAGTTAAGACCCAAAAAGGGTGGTGTCTTACCTTGCCTGTGCTGTCCCCGGAGCAAGAAGTCAAAATGCTGCTATGGTGACAGGGTTCGGTGTGCCCGAGAAAGCTAGACTCCAACTCAATTCTGGAGGTAGTAAGCTTTCGAAGTAAAGACCGAAACAGTTCTGCATGAGGGCATAGGCCGAAAAGCGGGACCTGGGAGCTTCCAGGGAGTGCTGATGGTAGAGAAATCTGTCCGCAAAAAAATGCTGAGACTGACTTATTGCCTATGCGCAGAGACCCTTGTGGTCGTTTGGGCTGGGTCAGCAAACCAAGACTGATCCGCTACGACGGGACCCAAACTTAAATGGATTCGGTGTCTCTTAGATGGTAGTTGATAAAGACGCTCTGCGTTCTCCAGAAGCCTGCCCTCCGTGTGTGCTCGAGGGGGGCGCCTGACGCTAGCACTAGTGAGTTAGCAATCGCACAGATCTCATGCACTCGTACTTGGTGTCTCTGCAAGCTCTGTGTCTGTGTTGAGGAGGTATTATAGACCTCTAATACAGTCGCAGTAAACCACCTGGTTATGAATGTTGGGGAGGCCGGCCTATCCTGCCTGCCTGGGCCGTAACACAAAGACATGTGCCTGGCACCCCATCCCGAATCCTTAGTACGGTTTGGTAGCAACTCCGTGCTCGAACTGGGTAGAGAAGCAATTCCTCCTGACCCTCCGGGCCGACAAAATTTGATAGCCGAGGGATGACGATCGGATGAAGATTGTGTCCTGGGATTTAGTTCTTGGCGAGAAACCCCATTCGTGTCTTTAGCACAACTTGATTGTCCATAATGGCGGTACATCATCCGAGAAGGACAATGCCCCAGCTCTGGCAGACGCCTACCTGAGGCGAGGGCCAGTAGGAAGACTATTTTAGTGGTGCTGATCGGAGAGGCTCAAAGGGCAGTCTGCTTAGAGCGGACAACACAACCAACAAGTCCCAGTTGGGCGGTTCCCTTGTATGGGGTCTCGGCGTCTGGAAAGCAGTAAATAGTCTCCTAATAATAGGACAATCGGCTAGACTTGACCCGAAAGAGTTTTCTATGGCAGGGGACAAGACTGACCTGTAGCCAACGATCACTGCGTAGGACAAACCCACTTCGTCAAACAGGTAGACAAAGTAGTCTGCTACCTGGCCAATAGAGGGATGGCATGGATCAATCCCCCTTCCACTACACCAATTAGTGAATACTCGCCATTTTGAGTTGTAGGCAGCGTTGGTGGAATCCCTGTTCGCCCGCTTAGATAGACCTTTCGTCTGCGTAAGTCTACTGAGAGCCTCCATGTGTGTAAGTGGTACACCGCTGGGCTTATTGGTAGTGCGTCGTCCGGTTAGGACAGCAAGTCCGGTATGCCCGGAAGCACTACTGGTGTTTCGACTATCATTTCCAGCAGGAGCGGAAACCAGGCCTTCGTCGGCCAATTGGGCACCACCAGAGTTAATATGCAGGTGGGCTCTTGCCGAAGTTTCTCCAGTACTCGGTGAATTAGCGGGAAGGGAAGAAAGGCGTACGCATCTATGTGGGTCCACGGGATCGATAAGGCGTCCATGGCCCAGGGTCCTGGTGTCGGCAGGAGTGTTACGTACGCCTGGAGCTTGGTGTTCCGGGGTGCGGCAAACAGGTCTATCTTTGGACCGTCCTACAGCCGAAACAGCCTGGAGGCTACCCACAGGGGTATCTGCCACTCCGTGTTCTGGAGATGGAGCCGCCTCGAAAGGGCGTCTGCAAGACTGTTCTTCACCCCTGGAAGGTGGTGTGCGGTTAGCGCCACATTGTATTCCAGGCACCAAAGGAGAATTTGCTCTGCTTGGACTGACAACGATGGGGAACGCGTCCCCCCTCTTTGTTGATGTAGGAGACCACTGCTGTGTTGTCTGTGTGGAGCAGGACTCTGTGGTCTCAAACTTCGGGTAGAAAGCGTAGTAGTGCTAGGTGCACCGCTTTCAGCTAAAGCCAGTTGATATGGTGGTCCCGAACCCACTGCGGGGGCCATATTCCTTGGGCTTGTTTGTCCAATAGATGTGCTCCCTACCTTTGGAGGGAGGCGTCTGTTACCAGAGGCATAGCTGTGGCGAGTGGGACCCCCTGTCCAAGGTTGGCCAGTGATGACCACCAGGGCAGAGCTTCCTTCGCTTGGTCCGAGATTAATACTCGCCTGTCTAGTTCCCGTAGGTGAGCTTGGTGTTCCAATAACAAGCGTTGGACCGGGCAGCTGGGTGGTGCGGCCTGGGGATCTACCCTTCGAACCGAGGTCATCATTCCGATGATCCGCATTAGTTCTCAGAGGGACACTGAGAGAACGCTGACTAGGCGTTCGGGTAGGCTGCTTAGCGCTAAGCAACACGCTTGAAATAGCTATACCAAGCTTACATTGTACCTCTGTGTCAAACTCCATGCCCAGGAACACCAACTGCGCTTTGGGTCGAGATGGGACTTGTCGATTTACTAAAGAGCCCAACTGGTGAAGTAAATCCTGTGTTAGCCTGACGTGTTTGGCTAATAACCCCTTGTCCGGGTTGTGTAGTAACCAGTCATCTTGAGGTGTACCGACATTTGGTGAAGCAGCAGTACTACCTGTTTCATCGCTCTGGTGAACATGTAGGGTGCTGTGCATAACCCGAACGGGGGGCACCCAAAATTCGAATACTTGGCCCAGCTGGGCGATTCAAAGGAGATGGCAACTCGCTGGGTGCATCAGTATGTGCAGATAGGCCCCGCTTAAGTCTAGTGGGGCTAGCCAGTCGAAATGGTGGATGGAGAGAAGAACCCTGAATGGCGTCTCCATGTGGAACCGATCGAGGAGCACATACTGATTCAGTCTGCCTAGGTCCAGAACTGGACGCCCGCCACCTGTAGATTTGAAACTACGAACACATTTGGGTAGAAGCCTGGACTGTGCCGGCTGATCTACCCTGTGTATGGCGCCCTTTTCCAGCAAACTGCTACTACCTGCCTGATTGCTTCTGCCTTGCGGGAGTCCCCTGGCAGTGCCCAATAGGGGAGACACTGAAGGGGGAGATGGAGATTTCAGCGGTATCCCGTAACAGGATGTCACCACCTGGAAAGGTCAAGGGATCGGTCACCCGCTGTCTCCAAACCGGACTACACCGGCGCAATCTGTGTACGACAGGGATATGTGGCCATTGGTTCGGCAGTTGCGAGCGGTGGGTGCTCTCTTTTCCCATGAGGTGAGTTTCCTCAAGGCCTGAAGTAGTCACTAAGTTGTGACCTGGCCACTCGCCGAACACATGCCTGTCCCCCCGGTTGCAGAGGTAAGCGTCAAACACGCTTCCCCGGCTGCCGGGGTATACGACCGCTCGAGGAGGGTTAGGAGCCACCACCTGGCCCTTTCCTCCCTGGGGGCGCTCCGCTACTCTTCCCTCTTGTGGAAGGGTATGAGCGCTTGCCTCCTGGCTGACTCTGGCTAGCAGACGACGCCCTAGGGCATTGTGTTTTCTGTGCTTGGGGTGCCCTCTGATCACCCTTGGCAGGGCCAACTGGCTAGCGAATTCGATCTGAACCCTCTGGTTCATTGCACTCCGAAGCTCCGAGACTGTACCCACCATTCCCCGAACAAAGAGGGTGGAAGATGTCCAGTCTGCGTCACTGAGGTGGGGACGTACCCCCTGACTCGTCTAAGGTCGCGTCTCGTTGCACAGTAGTGGCCCCGGCCAAGAGAGCCAGGTGACACTAGGGGATGTCACACGTAGATGTGTGGTGACCCACCAGTAAATGTGTCGCCTGGTCTAGGAGGCTGGTGCGTTCTGCCTTCGAGGTCTCAGAGTCCTTGGCGCGCACAATAATGCACTCAAGCAACTCTGCTCTCAGGGCATGATGGATAGTCTCAGATTGAGCTGGCGAGAACGCCCATGGAATGAGGCTGTCCCCATTTACCCGGTTTGCCAAACGGAAATTCCGGGGTCTGGGGAAGGAGCCATGGGATCCGGTTGGGGGTATTTTGGTCTCATCCCACACTTTGGGGTCTGATCCCGAAACCACATCGACCGGGTAGCATTTGGTCCAGCAGAAAGTATTGCTTAAGGGGGCCTTAAGCGTTACCACCTCCGCAGCAGACCAACGTCTGCCCATAAACACCGTTTGCGCGCCCTACGTCCCACTCCGCACTCGGACGGACAGGGAGAGATGCACCGACTGGGTTGCTTTGGATCCTGACGCCCGTGATCCCATAAGCATTGAAGCAACCGTAAGTGGTCGCCTTAGGATCAGGGGTGGGGGTATTGACATCGTATCACTAGGATCGATGAAACTCTGTATCATCCCAAAGGCGTGGCTCACCGAGTCGTTACGGATGGAAGACTCTGAGGGGCCGCCCACGGAAAGCCCTGCCCCGAGACTTGGCTGCCAGCACCCCAATTAGCAATTGCAATTAGCCTGAGCCTCGGCCTCCCCCAAATTAGTGGCAGAGCCGCGGCTGGGAACGGGGGGTTCCCCGGAAGAGATGTGTTTGAATGCATACGATGCTTTCGTGTTTCTTCCTGCTTGCCCACCGGGGGGCTGCAGTGGAGACAGCTCACTCCGACTGCTTCTGATCTACCCGGCCTGCCAGGGACGCAATTTGCCCCGACAGTTCTTCGACCAAAGCCCTCAACTCGGAGGCAAACCCGGTGCCGTGTAAGGAAGGATCCACAAAGGAGCCTGCAACGGGCCCCATAGGAGGAAAAACCTCCAGGGGCACAGCCTCGCTGTAGCCGGTAAAATCGGGTAAACCACCGCCTGCAAACACAGACTGTGAGGATGCCCTCCGATCAGCGGTGGGAGACCGAAAAATATCGGTACCTCCACTGTCAGACCTCCTACTCGACGTCCCAGTACACAAAGCACCGGTAGCCGAGCGTGAGGACTTTCCACTCATATCAAACACGCAACTCACTTTAATCGATTTTTACTGGACGCGAGACCTTGATGTGAATATACTAACGACGCGATCAGTCTCAGCGATTTTGATGGCTCTGAAAAAAATCTCAGGCCTCAGAACTCCAGTGAAAAACACACGCCTTGAAGGCAAAGACCCCGATCCTCATACGCAGCCACGGCAAAAAGCATATCGGATGCAGGTTCTATGCTGGTAAATTCTGAATATAACCACTGCACAGTCGACTCGAAAACAAGGAGACCAAAAAAATGGCAGCGAGTCATGGTGCTGTCAATACATCTATTCATTTCTAAATACGTAGATCAAGCATAAAATGAAGACGACATGCATGAGGGAAGCGAATTACAGTAGTAAAAGGTGACGTAAAACAATCAACTAGTGATTAAGCTACGACGCCCAGGTTTTATTTCTTTGTTGTGAAAAAAATGCTACACACAAAGGGGGAAACGACACGAGGGTAAAAATGAAAAGAAAAACTTATCCTACCAGCTATAATGTCGCATGCCGCCCTGCGGCAACAACCCAAGCTAGACACCCGGACAGGAAAAAAGCAAGCGATCCAGGCAGAGCTCGCTAGATTTCATCTCCATTCGAGGCGGAGAAAAAACGATTAGCCAGCCGTAGTGGCACCGCCATATGGCCTCGGTCATGTGGTTCGTGACGTAAGGGAAAAGAATCTTGGGGTCATGGGCTTCCCCTGATCTAGATTCTATCTCTCCGTCATTGGCAGAATCGCTGATTAATGCCTACAGTTCAAAATAGTAATTTTGACTGACCAGAGTCTATGGTGGGTAATTGAACATCGTGAATTGTGACATAACCATCAACATGTATACATGTACATATTTAAAATTATTGAAATGAACTACACTTACCTAAAAGAGATTCTGCATGGAAAACCGTCTCTCAGTACACCATACATACCGATTCTAACTGAAATGTATATCTATGATAAAAAAAGTATACATGTTGTTAATGAAGGATTTCAAGTTTTTGGTTGTGTCAAAAGTAGAAGATAATTTGCCTCATACATGTATTTAGAAAGCAATTTGCTTAATTTATTCTTCAGTACGATTAACACATTTATATTCAACACCAGAATCAGTATTACTTCAAACAATATTGAACTTAGCTGCTTTCTGACTTGTAAGTCCTTGTTTAAGGTTTAAAACATTGAAGCACGGACTTACATGTATAGAACAATAACCATTGAAGTCATAAACAATAGAAATTATCTTGAGCATGGCAGTGAACACTGAGCATGGCAGTGAACACTAAGCATGACAGTGCCACAGCACTGTCTGTAGCCTTGGGAAAACACTGATCACAAACAAGTGATTAACAACAATGAAAAAAAACATCAAAATTACAACGAGTTCAGAGATTTAATTGATGAAGTCATTGTATAACCCAGTCTCCAACATGTCTTGTACTAATTTAAATAAATAAGATTAACTGTATACGGTGAAACACATTAGGAAATTAAAATATTATACATAAATATATTAGTTAATATTGTTAACTGTTTACAATTATATACGATTCATTTCTGTAGTTTTGAAAAAAAAAATCATAACTTTGATCACCATTATAATTGAGGTGTGAATTAAGTGAATTTGACCCTTTCTCTCCTTAATCCATTGTGTTACTGCTCAATTAATAGCTTTTTGCATATGCTGGTAGGCATTATCAACAGTAAATAAACATGGTCGCCACTAGAAACTACCCATCTCAGTCATCTGTTATTTATTTTCCTGCTCAAAATGGAGGTTAATTGTGCTTGCTAAACAAACTTAGGCAGAGGGTTTTCACATATAGTTCATACCCAACATAGACTTCGGTCAGTCAAAATTACTATTTTGAACTGCAGGCATTAATTTGCGATTCAGCGATGAAGGAGAGGGAAATCTCGGTCAGGGGAAGCCCCATGAGCTCATAGATTTTCTTTCATATCACGTCACGTAACATGTGACCAAGGCAAAGAGATCAGCTCCATCTTGCCTTAGGTTCACTCCCTCTCAAAATCAGCGTACTGCTGATAGGGTGACTGGGTCGGCATTGCCAGAGGATGCAAACCCAATTATGGGGGTAACTAGCATTCCAAAAAAAAGGCCGAACAGTTCTACATGAAGGCATAGGGCAAAAGCGAAACCTGGGATTCCAAGGAGTGCTGACAGAAGAACCTCCCTGTACTAATCTGTAGCCGAGACTGCTCCATCACCCACGTGCAGGGGTCCTAGTAATCGTTCAGGCTGGGTCAACAATCAAAGTCTGCCCCTTGACAATGGGACCCACCCTAAAAAGACCTTCCTAAATGGATTGCGTGTCACTTAGGTAATAGTTGATAAAGACATTTTGGGTTCACCAGAAGCCTGCCCTAAGTACATGTTCGAGGGGGGCACCTGACGGAAGGGCTAATGAGTTGGTGATCACACAAACCTCATGCGCTCGTACTCAAATTGATCCACCTAGAATGGAAGTCGAGGAGGCTGGTCTGTCCTGTTTACTTGGGCCATAACACAAAAACATGTGCTTGTCGCGCTGGCTCGACTCACTAGTACGTCTCACATAGCAACTCAAAGCTTGATAGAAGCAACTCCTCCTGATCCTCTGGGCCAACAATATTGGCCAAACAGGGGATGACAATCGGCTGTGGATTGTGCCCTGGGATTTGGTAATTGACAAAAAACCTGAATCATGTTTTTAGCAAAATTTGATTGCCCATGAAGGTGGCACAACCGTCTGGGAAAGACAGGGCCCCTACTCTCATGTCTCAAATAAAGGTACTGGTACGTTTATTTTTTTCATCAAAATATTCTACCTGGTACATTCTTATTTAGGACGGTATGTTTATTTATTTTTCTGAAACAGGCCAATTATTAATCATGCCGTTTTCCCATCGAAATCAAAGCCAAAAGATCGCAGTATAACATCGGTAAATCTCTACCATGTTGCATTCACCATTAAGTCGCTGAACTGTCATTAACATATTTAAATGAGCTATGGTAATTCAACACATTCGCACATTCCAGCATTTTGATTGGTTAATTAGCAACTTGACCTATCAGTACTTGAAACTATGTAATAGTACTTGAAATATCAAAAGCTGAAAATTGATTAATTATGCAAATTAGGTAATTATTATTTCACATATCTGTCTCTACATCGTCATACAATGTAAGTTTCATTGAAATGTGATGATTAGTACCTGAGATATCAGTGGAAAAGCCAAAAATTGACTAATTACTATGCAAATTATGTTAATTATATGCATGGATTTTTACCGAAAACTAATCACATCTGTGCTTTAGTCCAGAGCATATATGTACCAAGTTTCATCAAAATCTAATGAATGGCTCTTTAGATATCAGTGGAACAGTCAAGGAACAGCTAAAAATTAGCTAATTATTATGCAAATCAGATAATTAATATCCATGGATTTCAACCAAAACCTAACCTTATCAAATCTGCCAGAGCATCTATGCACCAAGTTTCATTAAAATCCAACATAGGGTGTCGGAACCACAATCGAACTGCGGAAACCACAAAGAGATATGTTATGTACTTATAATAAGTTAATTATCATTGAGTTAGTTGATTGGCTACTCAGTAACAAATTACGTAAGCCCAAACTTCCAGCCACATTGTATGTATACTTTCAACACGCTTTATTAGGCAGTAGCTGTATAGTATTCGTATAGTCTGCATCGTAGAATAAAGTTTCTTTCCTCGACTTAATCGATCGTCTCTTTTATCCTATTATTTGATTCCCACATTTTTTGGTGCTGAGACCAGGATATAAAGAAACGATCATGTCTGCCAGAGGAACTCGCTCAGCCTACCGAGGAAAGATGACCCAGCTACTCAAGTAAGCCGAAGACACGATTGTGAAATTCAACAGTGAAGACGACACAGTTTGGGACAATCTCTTGATCACAAAGAAGCGCATCGAAGATAAGTTTAAGTTGTTAGAGAAACTCAACGCTGAAAACATTCAGTCAACTAACGAAGACCAGTTAAACGACGTTATTCTAGAAGCCGACAATTACATGGATGAAGTTTTCGCCAGAAAGTTCAAAATCTGTAAATTCATCAACACGCTGCGACAAAGGAGACAATGGGATCGACGGTAAGAACAAACTTCTCTTCTACTCGACAGTCTACAACTTCCACTAGTAATACCATCCATTTACCGAAGCTACAGCTTCTGACATTCAGTGGTGACACTCTAAAATGGAAAGCATTTTATGATGTTTTTATTTCTGCTGTGGATAACGATCTAAGTTTTAGCGAAGTTCAGAAACTTCAATACCTCCGATGATTACTTTCCGGGGAAGCAGCGAGAACTATCAATGGTCTACCATTGACAAATACGAACATGCTATTCAACTGCTGGAAAAACGATATGGCCAAACACATAAAATCGTCAATGCCTATATGAAATCGTTGTGGGATTTGCCCAAACCAACTAGCGATATGGACAGTTTACGGAATTTCTATGACACGATAGAAACTAATGTACGCGGACTTGAGGCTCTCGGTAAAAATGAAACGTCGTATTGTGATCTGTTAGTTCCGATCGTATTCGAGAAGTTACCAAGAGCCATACGGAAACAGATAACACGTGATCACGGCGACTGTGAGTGAAAATTATCGGAACTATGTGAACTTTGCAAGGAAATACAGGCACTCGAAGTAAGTTCATCGATCAACTATAGTGAAGGTGACTACGAACAAGAAACACAACAAATGACTGCGGCTTTCTATACTGGTACAAAGACATCGGCAACATGTACATCGACAGTGACATGCAATATTCGACCCTGTAACGCACCAAAACCGAGAAAAACCTGCGCCTACTGTAAAGGACAGCATTTTCATAGTGATTGTGTCATCGTAACGGACAGAAATAAACGACATGATATCGTGAAGCGTGACAGGCTGTGCTTTTATTGTCTGGGAAGACACCAAGTTTCAGAGTGGAGATCGAACAATAAATGCCTCTGCTGTGGGAGAAAACATCACACATCACTCTGTACATTAGAACCACAAATGCGCGCCTCGTCAGACCAATCTCGTCGTGACACAACGTCAACATCACTCAACAAATCGACTCCGGCATGTGTTAACTTCGCTGCAGCTGCTCAAAGACAAAACAACTACGATAATCAACCAGTTTTATTAAAAACTGCCGTAACAGAGATTTCTACTGACACTCAATCATTGAACACTGTTCTGTTGTTTGATGAAGGGGCAACAAGATCATTCATCACTGAAGATTTGGCACAACAACTGAATGTTAAACCATCTGGATCAGAGTTAATACAGTTGGCGACATTTGGTGACAATAGCGGCAACGTCCGGTCCTTCAACAAAGTGACAGTTGATCTCAAGACATTGAACGGATCCCGTAGTGTGTCGGCATTGATTGTTCCAACAATATCAACACCGATGAAGAATCTGATATCGAAATCTGTTTTAAATCTCCCGCATTTACGAGGCCTACGCCTGGCACACCCTGCATCAACATCGGATTCCTTTGAAGTGTCCCTCCTGATCAGCGCTGACTACTATTGGAACTTTGTGGGAGACGACATTATCCGTGGAACGGGACCAATAGCTATAATGTTGGAATTTGGATATCTTCTATCCGGACAAGCTGGAACGAGGATGAGAATCCCTACTAATACAACTATGTTACATATAGCTGCTAGTAACCAGAATGAGGAAATTAAACTCCAAGATTTCTGGAACTTGGAATCTATCGGAATAAGGGACGAAATACGTGAACCGAAGGTGGATTTCTTCAAAGAATATCGTGACTCTAATTTACAGTTTGAAGAAGGGAAATACACCGCGAAGTTCCCATGGAAACCATAACATCCGCCCCTACCAACGAACTACCAGTTAAGCAAGAAACGTACACAAAATTAGGCAGAAGGTTCTCCGAACCCGCCTATTCACATAGTTCATACCCACCATAGACTCCGGTCAGTCAAAATGACTATTTTGAACTGTAGGCATTATTCAGCGATTCTGTCGGTGACGGAGAGATAGAATCTAGGTCAGGGGAAGCCCCATGACCCCAAGATTCTTTTACCCCTTACGTCACGAACCCACGTGACCGAGGCCACATGGCAGCACCATAGGCGGCCGTACAATCACTCTGGTTCCTTTCTCTCCGCATCGAGGACTTAGACCAACGCTACGGAAAGAGTGGGGTGGTTGGGGGGGACCCGGAGTCTATGGTGGGTATGAACTATGTGAATAGGCGGGTTCAGAGAACCGTCTGCCTAAATTCACTACGTTCAATTACCCACCATAGACTCCGGTCAGTCAAAATGACTATTTTGAAGTGTAGGCAGAGTCAGACACCGATAGGTGGCGGGTTTTCCGAGCACACAGAAAAATGATGAAAGTCTTTTCCCAGTCCGGGATGAAATACAATAATCACTCAGCACCCTGGTTAAGGCCCAAAAAAGGGTGGTGTCTTACCTTGCCTGTGCTGTCCCCGGAGCAAGAAGACAAAATGCTGCTATGGTGACAAGGTTCGGTGTTCCCAAGAAAGCTAGACCCCAACCCAATTCTGGGGGTAGTAAGCTTTCGAAGTAAAGACCGAAACAGTTCTGCATGAGGGCATAGGCCGCAAAGCGGGACCTGGGAGCTTCCAGGGTAGTGCTGATGGTAGAGAAGTCTGTCCGCATAAAATGCCGAGACTGACTTATTGCCTATGCGCAGGGACCCCTGTGGTCGTTCGGGCTGGGTCAGCAAACCAAGACTGACACCCGCTCGGCGTTATAACAAGCGTTATACCGGGCGGCTGCGTAGTGCGGCCTGGGGAACAACCCTTCGACCCGAGGTCATCATTCCGATGATGTGCATTAGTTCTCGGAGGGGCATTGAGGGAACGCTGACTAGGCGTTCGGGTAGGCTGCTTAGCGCTAAGCAACACGCTTGCAATAGCTAAACCAAGCTTACCTCTGTGTCAAAACTCCATGCCCAGGGACACCAACTGCGCGTTGGGTCGAGGTGGGACTTGTCGGTTTACTAACGAGCCCAACTGGTGAAGTAAATCCTGTGTTAGCCTGACGTGTTTGGCTATTGATCCCTTGTCCGAGTTGTGTAGTAACCAGTAGTCTGGGTACGGATTGAGGTGTACCGAGATTTGGTGAAGCAGCAGCACTACCTGTTTCATCACTCTGGTGAACACGTAGGGCGCTGTGCATAACCCGAACGGGGGGGGGGGGGGGGCACCTGAAATTCGAATACTTGGCCCAGCTGGGCAATTCGAAGGAGATGGCAACTCGCTGGGTGCATTGGTATGTGCAGGTAGGCCCCGCTTAAGTCTAGTGGGGCTAGCCAGTCGAAACGGTGGATGGAGAGAAGAACCCATGTGGAACCGATCGAGGAGCACGTACTGATTCAGTCTGCCTAGGTCCAGAACTGGACGCCCGCCACTTGTAGGTTTGGTACTACAAACACATTTGGGTAGAAGCTTAGATTTAGTTCCGGCTGATGTACCCTGTGTATGGCGCCTTTTCCCAGCAAACTGCTACTTCCTGTCTGATTGCTTCTGCCTTGCGGGAGTCCCCTGGCAGTGCCCAACAGGGGAGACACTGACGGGGGAGATAGAGATCTCAGCGGTATCCCGTAACCGGATGTCACCACCTGGGAAAGTCCAGGGATCGGTCACCCACTGTCTCCAAACCGTACTACACCGGCGCAATCTGTGTACGACAGGCATATGTGGCCATGGGTTCGGCAGTTGCGAGGGGGGGTGGGTGCTCTCTTCTCCCATGAGGTGAGTTCCAAGGCCTGAAGTAGTCACTAAGTTGTGACCTGGCCACTCGCCAAACACATGCCTGTCCCCCCCGGTTGCAGAGGTGAGCGTCAAACACACTTCCCCCGCTGCCGGGATAGACGTCCGCCCAGGGAGGTTGAGGAGCCACCACCTGGCTCTTTCCTCCCTGGGGGCGCGCCACTACTCTTCCCTCCCATGGAAGGGTATGAGCGCTTGCCTCCTGGCTGACTCTGGCTAGCGGACGACGCCCTAGGACGTTGTGTTTTCTGTGCTTGGGGTGCCCTCCGCTTACCCTTGGCAGGGCCAACTGGCTAGCGGATTCGATCTGAACCCTCTGGTTCATTGCATTTCGAAGCTCCGAGACTGTACCCACCATTCCCTGAACAAAGAGGGTGGAAGATGTCCAGTCTGCGTCACTGAGGTGGGGACGTACCCCCTGACTCAGCTTGTCGGCGAAAACATGTGCGTCTAAGGCCGCGTCTCGTAGCACAGTAGTGGCCCGGCCAAGAGAGCCAGGTGACACTAGGGGATGTCACACGTAAATGTGCGGTGACCAGCTAGTAAATGTGTCGCCTGGTCTAGGAGGCTGGTGCGTTCTGCATCCGAGGTCTCCAGAATCCTGGGCGCGCACAATAATGCGCTCAAGCAACTCTGCCCTCAGGGCTGGATGGGTCGTCTTCAATTGAGCTGGAGAGAACGCCCATGGAATGCGGCTGTCCCCCTTTGCCTGGTTTGCCAAATGGAAATTCGTGGTACCGGGGTCTGGGGAAGGAGCCTTGGGATCCGGTTGGGGGCGTTTTGGTCTGATCCCATGCAATGGGGTCTGATCCCAAAACCACACCGACCGGGTAGCGTTTGGTCCAGTGGGAAGTGTTGCCTAAGGTTTTCCCCACCCGGGGGCCTTAAGTGTTACGTCCTCCGCGGCTGACCAACGTCCGCCCATCAACACTGTTTGCGTGTCCTGCTCCCCACTCCGCACTGAGACGGACAGGGAGAGATGTGCTGACGGGGTTGCTTTGGATCCCGACGCCCGTGATCCCATAAGCGTTGAAGCAGGGTGGGGGTATTTACATCGTATCACTGGGATCGATGATACCCCGCATCACCCCAAAGACGTGGCTCACCGAGTCATTATGGATGGAAGACTCTGAGGGACCGCCCGGAGTATCGGCTGTATCCGACGTGAGCGAACTGTGTCTCCTTTCACTTTAAATATGTGAGAGGGAGCGTGTTCGACAGTGCGTCTCATGACAGGGTCGGTTCCCTCTGGGGACGCCCGTGGGTCGGTAAGAAGGGAGTCCAAAACCCACAGCGGAGACTGGACACAAGGATAAATTCGTTACTGTTGTACCTTTACCGCGCGACGAACCCTGGCTGGCTGAAAGTAGGGGGGTCAATGTGTGCCCTGCCCTGAAAGCCCTGCCCCGAGATCGGAGTCTTGGCTGCCAGCACCCCGTTGGCATTCAGTGCCCGAGGCTCCAGAGGAGGCCCAGTGCAATTAGCCTGAGCCTCCCCCAAATTAGTGGGAGAGCCGCGGCTGGGAACGGGGGTACCCCGGAAGGGACGTGTTTGAATGCAAACATGCTTTCGTTTTTCTTCCTGCTTGCCCACCGAGGGGCCGGAGTGGAGACAGCTCGCTCCGACTGCATCTGATCTACCCGGCCTGCCAGGGACGCAATTGCCCCGACAGTCCTTCGACCAAAGCCCTCAACTCGGAGGCAAACCCGGCGCCGGGCGAGGAAGGGTCCACAAAGGGACCCGCAACAGGCCCCATAGTAGGAAAGCCTCCAGGGGCATAGCCTCGCTGCAGCCGGTAAAATCGGGTAAACCACCGCCTGAAAAAACAGACTGTAAGGATGCCCTCCGATCAGCAGGGGGAGACCGAGAAAAAATGTTGGTACCTCTACCATCGGGCCTCCTACTCGACGCCCCGGTACACGAAGCACCGGTAGCCGAGCGTGAGGACTTTCCACTCATGCCAAACACGCACTCACTTTAACCAATTTGTTTACTGGACGCACGACCTTGCTGTGAAGAAAACGAGTGACGCGGTCAGTCTCAGCGATTTTGATAGCTCTGAAAGAAAAATCTCAGGCCTCAGAACTCCAGTGAAAAACACATGCCTTCACGGCAAAAACCCCGAACCCCGCACGCAGCTACGACAAAAGTATTTCGGATGCGGGTTCTATGCTGGTAAATTCTGAATATAACCACTGCACAGTCGACTCGAAACACGAGGAGTCCCAAAAAAACGGCAGCGAGCCCTGGTGCTGTCATTACATCTATTCATTTCTAAATACATAGATCAGGCATAAAATGAAGACGACATGAGGGAAGCGAATTACAGTAGGAAAAGAGACGTAACGAAACCAACTTTGTTGTGAAAAATACTACACAACAAAGGGGAAAACAACACGAGGGTAAAAATGACAAGGAAAACTTATCCTACCAGCTACAATGTCAGATGCCGTACAGCGGCAACAACCCAAGCTAGAAACCCGGACAGGAAAAAAGCAGGCGATCCAGCAGAGCCGCTAAAACTTCATCCCCGTCGATGCGGAGAAAAAGAAAGAGTGATTGTATGGCCGCCTATGGCGCTGCCATGTGGCCTCGGTCACGTGGGTTCGTGACGTAAGGGGTAAAAGAATCTTGGGGTCATGAGGCTTCCCCTGAGCTAGATTCTATCTCTCCGTCACCGCAGAATCGCTGATTAATGCCTACAGTTCAAAATAGTCATTTTGACTGACCGGAGTCTATGGTGGGTAATTGAACGTAGTGAATTTTGGTACACCGCTTACCATCTGATATTTTGGAGTACTACAATAAAACCATTCACGATCAAGTATCTCGGGACTTCGTAGAAGTTCATAATGACGACAAAAAACGGGGACATTACTTACCACATCAAGCCGTTAAGAAAGATTCACCGACCACACCCATCCGTGTAGTTTATGATTGTAGCAGTACATGTAAGCAATCATCCATAATACCCAGTCTCAACGACTGCTTGGAAGTTGGGCCACCATTATTGAATGATTTGACAGGAATTCTACTTAGATTTCGAGTACATCATTACTCGTTTAGCAGCGACATCGAAAAAGCCTTTCTGAATGTACGTCTCCACGAAAGTGATTGCGACTACACGAAATTCCGATGGCTAACTGACCCAACTAATCCTGATAGTGCTTTTAAGACTTATCGATTCAAGTCAGTACCGTTCGAAGCAGCTTCTTCGCCCTTCATATTGAACGCCGTCTTGAAACACAGAGAAAAATGCAACAAATGCAAATTCATCGGATCTGAAATGCAATATCTACAATGTATGTAGACAATATCATAAGTGGAACATCTGAAATCAAGGACGTGATAGAATACTACAAATTCTCAAAAGATCTTTTAAAATCTGGCGGGTTTAATCTTCGGTCATGGGCTTCTAATTGCGAACAATTACGCGATCTCACTAAAACCGACAATGTAGTGTATACGATCCTTTCGGTTATTTAGCACCCGTTGTCATTAAAGCGAAGATATTTACACAAGAATTATGGAAACGTAAGCTCGGCTGAATGAACCTTTACCCGATTTGACAAATGAATGGAAATATACCAACCAGAAATAGGCCTAGATATAAAAAACTTGTATTACACATCCATGATCAAAATAAATCCACATCAACAGCATTTCTGATTAATTGGGGGGGGGGGGCAATCACTGTTCAATAATAAACTCAAGATGGGACTAATTAGCAAACTAATCACAAAAAGTTTGAGAAAAGAGCAATAATTGTGAAATTAATTAAGTTGTATTACTAGGCCAATATCCTGACAGTATGCAAATCTCTTGACAGTGACAAGATATACAATCCAATTTTGAGAATTTATTTGAATATTTGGAAGTTTGACCTCATTTAACTTTGAATAGGGTAAATTAGTAATGATCGCAATACAAATTGTTAAGATTGTCTGCCATAATGTGAAAATATGACAAAAATCCCATAAAATAATGGGGTTAAGCATTTTTCTCAGAATTCCTAGAGCCATTGAAATTAGTGGTGACATGTTTTATAAAAACATTTATATTTACAGACCACAGCCCAACCTAAATCAAATTGATAAGATTGGGGCAAAAAATATACAGAATTACAAATTTTCAAATTATTCAACCAAAATATAAGAGATTGACAGCAATGGGTGAAACGCATAGCAAAATATGACATTTCTGGTACAATAAAAATAAAAAAGATTCCCAGTTACTTTGCACTACACCTGCCATATAAATGGATCTGATCTCATGAAATGTGTGCTTGAACACACCACCTCATAATTATCAGATCTATGCAAGGTCAAAAGAGGTCAACAATTATAATAATTAGGTCAAAGTAAACTTTGGTTATGTAAGATGAGATCTGCCCAAAATGACTAAATTTCAGTGGATAGAGCCATAATTATGGTCAAAACAACAACCTCAGGTGGTCCTAGGCAAACTGTCCCTTCAGGGCTCATACCACTAATTGAAACTCCATAGACGACAATGTTAACATATGACAAGATTGCTATATGAAAATGATAAACAAAGTTGAAAACAAAAATGAGAATTCAACATGCCAGTAATCAACCACATGAAAAATACTAACATGTTGGCCAGCTCAAACTCTTGCAAATCTCAGGTAAACAAGACACATCTACTGTATTTGGATTGCACCTAGAGAAATCACTGGAAAAACACCAAGATTAGAACATCCATTAACACACAGAATAAACCCACAGATACACAGTCGCTAAGTAGTAAACAAAAGACCACATGTTGGTCTCACCTTTGACCAAGGTGATCACACCCTCAAACAGGGAGCACCTGAGAAAAACATTTTTTTTTTAAATTTCATTGGTTCTTGCAAGGCATTTAAATTTAATTGGTTAATTAGTGGCATGAGACCTTCAGGTCTCCTGTGCATGGACAACATGGCAGATATCGTATCGCATCGAGCGTTTACATGTGACCGAAATCATTCGCTTACTAAGTTGAATTTTACTTGCATTTCATAACAATTCAACGAATTTATTTTTTGTATGTTATTATAATCACTACAGAGTACTAATCAACAATTGCAACACTTTGAAAACAAGTAAGTTATTCACTTGTGAAAGGCAGCATGACCGGATTGTGCTACCGTGATCATTTGCTACTTACATGTAGCAATATTTTTGTTTTTATTCAAAACTTTTAAAATATACTTTTCGTTACCAACAAAATTAAAAAAAATAATTTCATATGCAAATCGAGAAAAGTATTGTCCTTGCAACAATTTTATGCAATATGTCACCATTTTACAGTGACTGAATGGCTGGAAAGTTGTGATTGGTTTGCTATTTGAAAAAAAAAAAAAATAATTTAAGAACATACAGAGAATTAAAAAACAATTTTGCTTTTGAAACCTACCTTGTTATCCTACAAAATATTAAGATGTGCGAAAATTTAACTAAATTCCACCTCAATGACCATAACTTTAAAATTGAGACTGGCAGAATAAAGGAATACCCCTAGCTAATAGATTATGCAACCTTTGTGATCAGAACGAAGTAGAAGATGAGTATCACCTAATATCATACTTGATATACCCTGAAAGAAATGTCCTATTTGAAATGGGAAAAACCAAAAATTTTAAAATTTGCCACTATAAAAGACACAATTCATAGCCTTGCTAAACAACAGTGGTCCAGCACTCCCTGCAGCAAAGTACAGAAACTGTGTTTTGAAATAAGACAGCAACCCCAGTGACAATCTTCTTTCACAGTTTAAGTTTTGCATTTTGTTTTCTATCTTTTTATAGTATAATAATTTAATCTTAATATTTTTTCTCTGTGATGTATTATAGCTTAGTTTTGTTTTTGTTTTTTTTAACCTTTTATTCTTTCTTAAACATTTGTAACCATTGCCCATCCCTCGGGAAATTTGTGTTAATACAATTATTATTATTAAATTATTTGATTACATCTTGCAGCAGAGACTTGAAGTATATTGCTAGAAATGCATCATTTGTTGTCCATTTATATTCCTACAAGGGAGAGCACATTTTAGAAGCAAGGGAACAATTTACCGTTCATTTTAGACATTTTCCAGGGGGTATGTTTATTAGATTTTGAAGATTTGTCCAGGGATTATGTTTATTCCGGAGAGGTATGTTTATTTGGGACATGAGTGTAACACAGAACGATGCCTACCAGAGGCGAGAGCTCGTAGGAAGAGTGTTTTCCATGTCAAATATTTCAGTCGATGCCAGAGGTTCAAAGGTGGTCATGCTACGACATCGCTTTAATTTTGCAATGTAATTTTTATGATCACTACCACTGGGAAAACTCGAGGTTATACCAGCATTACCATGCTGCATTCTGATTGGTTAATGGCATTCTGGCATTCATTCTTGATCCCATTGGGTCAAAGGACACATGTCGGCAACATCATGGCAGGTTTGTGTTTTTTACTTAAGTGATCAAAAATAACTGCTCCCGATAAAATTTTACTTCTATCCTACTTTTTCTTCAAAAAAGTAAAATTTTTTGGCATGGCATCATGACTGAGTAAGAGGAATTATGGATATAATCAGTGTTTAACATTGCAAAATAACATCACATCGTAACTTTGATGATCGTTTGCAAGTTTTATTTGTTAGTTCATTACTGTGAATGTAAACATTTTAGAAGTTGATGGTACGAATAATAAATTACAACAATACGCCAAATAATTACATGGTCGATATTATAAAGAAGAAAATTAGTCTGAGTAAATAAGATCATTAAAGTCGTGAACATATTCCTGGCTGAAACGTTTTAAATGCGTTTCATTTAACCTATTACAATAGACATTAATATTGCAACAATAATTTATTTGTTTCTGTTTTTAGTCTGCAGCATTTCCATTTCGAATATATTTCAATTTAAAATTCAATCTCTTCTAAATTGTGAAACATAATGTTTTAACTCTGTGACCACGTCATTAATATTCATATAGCTCATTAATATTCATGACCGACCAGCACTCCAGTTGGGCTAGCAAGATCCCTGTATTTCATATACCAAAAAAAAAACTGTGGTCCACTTCTGTCACTGATTCAAATCAAGGTTCTGACATCACTGAATACCCTAGCGTTACATCTAACCTAATTAATTTATTCCGAGCATGCTCAGTTGTTCTCTCAGTGTTGTTGGGAGAGGTAATTTTGAATGAAAATTTCGAAAAAGACCCACTTCGGATTTTCAGATCTGAAAAAAAAATTACGTCAATATTCAATAGTGACTTGTTCATCAACCTGCCAAGTTTCATCGATATATGCTACAGCATTTCTGAGAAAATGTTGCAGATGTAAAGGAAACGAGACGGACGGAAAGCACAAATAAGAAACTATAGTCCCCTTTTCAGGATGCACCTAAACGGGGACTAAACATAAAGTTCTACTTGAGAATATTACCACCCCTTCTTCTGCACCGGTGCAAGGCAAGAAACACGATTGTCGCTTGTGTTGATATTACACGCCGCAGAGACAACACACGCGATCTGTTCATACGTATTATTTGTAATTTCACGAGATCAATAACTCCACAACATGAATGTCTGACGAGTACACTATTATCATAGACATATATCACTTACCTTGCTCAGAGATTTTCCTCAATTTTGACGTAAGCTCGTCCTGTAAACTCTGTCTCATGCAATGAATCGCACAATGGCGAAGACCTCCGTGACCTCGAATCGCTTTCCCGGAAGTCGAAGATACGGCGTTTCGCATGTGCCCTCTACGGTGACACCATTTTATTAACAGTGACATTGCCCACAGATGGCGCTCTTGTTAAAAACTTTTGTGTCTGGGGTCATTACAGGCTAATTCTGTATAGTAGTCACGGTTCAGAGATGTATTGCTAAATATTGTGCTGTATGAAAACCTTACTTTCAATTCACCTTGTGTATCTGAATATCATGGTGATTCATGGTGTTGTTGGACTATTATTTGAGTGGAAATGGCACTATTTAATGACAAAATAAAAGAAAGAGTTTGATGTAACGTTGAAACATTTATAAATATAATCGACGCATATATGCAATATAATCTACGCATTTTCCACTAAACAAAAACTACAAGGAAGGAATTCTATGGATTTCTCTATTTCGTTTATTTTTTGATAGCTTTAATTTTTGTTAGCAGCATTCCTCTATGTGCCACTTGTTTGTAATTCAAATAAACCAGAACAGTATAACGTACTTGATCATGAACACAATCTCAGTCTTATTGTCACTGATTTTGCCATCCATATTCAAGACTGTACTTTCTGTCCCAAACAAGCGATAGTGAGAAGCACAGCAACCTGGAATTGATACCAACCGAGGTCATCTCGAGACAATGGGGATTCGGGCTGATGTTTGTTTACTCATGATTAAAAGCGGAGGGGTCCCACACTGCAATGTGAAGAATAACAAATAATCACGCATAACAGGAATTATGTGCGCACAGACTGCATAGACTTTCACCGTGACCGTTATCGATATTTGACGCAAAAATATATTCATATGAAACCCACTAAAAGTATTTACGAACCGCACTACACGCAGTCGCCAACTACAATATCATTCAATAAAATAGCTAGTTAGACTATCAAAATTATAAATTACGTTTATTTAGTTAGCTATATAGAATAACTTAATTATAATCTACGGCTCTTTTTAGACGATATATTGTGACTTTGAAATTGTTATTTTTTGGGCCCAATTTTCGGAAGTTTGTTCCCATGAACATTGTTCTATTTTCTTTGAAGTATTACCATTTTGTTCACAATAGTATATATTCCAGCAGGTAGAAAAGTACAAACATTTATTAATACCAATTATAAATTTTACAATATACTTCAACTTGCATTGTAACACGTGACCTTAAGCACACGGGAGGAAACTTTTATTGATTGACAATAATAATTTATAATTTAAAACAAAAAAATGCGCAAACTCTCTAAAGTGTGTGTATATGCAGTGGCTTGAAAGGAGATGTAATCCGTGACACCATGTTGTCGGTCGTTGCTGCTGAGAGGAACATGGAATATTTATTTACTTTCACAAATTGCTAGATGTTATGTTTAGAAATTAATTTAATCAAGACAATGTATGTTTTTTTATCTGTAGTGATGTAATATCCTATATGCATTAAATTAAATTTACCTCTAGCCCTAGTAACAAGCCTCGAATTGGTATATTACATCACTGATTGTCATCACGCATGCATTATATCTATAATAACGGAGTAATAATATCATCATAACTTTATGTTTATTTAGGATAACTTCCAGTTCCATTCTTTCCTCAGAAAATCTAAAATGCATTATTCGGTCCGAGTTGTTGTTTGCTTCTTTAATGAATATGCCATCTGTCCACATACTCCCGAAATCCGCCCGATTCAATGGAGTTCGTTCAGAGTCGAACGTAACAGCGTCCTCAATTACTGAAACATGGCTGAAAACGATTTCGGTGTCGTGATTGTGGTGATGTTTCTTTACATGGCACACGGTTACTAAAATGTTTACCCGCGACACGCATCCAATGAAAAGAACATGGTTTGATTCCTAACCGTCTTTTTTAGTAACCGTGCATGGCACGATGCTTGCCAGAGTATTATCCTGTTGAGCTGAGAGAAAAAAAAAAACGGTAATGAGCCTGAGACAATGCACTGGTGTTATGATTTGGGTATCTCGACTAAACATATTACACGGCAGTTAAAATACGCCAGATGAATGTGTTACAGGCTAATCGCTTAAGTTATTGTCATGCAAATTTACCATCTTCAAAGTTTTATCTTCGGTGTCTCTAGAAAGTGTCTTTAATTTCCATTGGATCTGTTTAGTCGTCCAGTCAGGCTTTGTCGCATAATTTTGCACGCCATTTTTCTGTTTCCCGTTGAGCTATCAATCTATAATTACTTTACTCTGCCAAATATATATACTAGTAGATTATTTTAGAGCGAGTACCTCTTTGTCGAGCCAGAAATTATGCAAAATTGCGAACGATGTCTCCGCCATAATTGAAATGAGAGGTTACTTGAAGAATCGAAGACGATTGAGGCCGTGATTTTGGCCCGATAGTTGCCCCCGATGCGTATACATTGTACACAGTCCCTCTATCACTCTGATATCCATGGATAGAGGGACTGTGCATTGTCGTAGCCCTGTCTGGGCCTACCGGAGTTCATCCCAAACGTTAAAACAAGAGTTTATTGGAACCGAACTTAGCTTGAGCCGAAACGCATATACACGACCACTTTGGCTGGTTCGAGCCGGCTCGGGCTCCAATGAAACATGAAGGTAAAAAGAAAAGAAGTCTCAGCCAAAATAATCCTCCTAAACCTCTTTTGTTTTAGTCAAATTTAATCCCATAACTCCCTTTGTTTTATCGTCCTTTCACCCCAGGATCGTCGCCGACGCGTCATTTACTCTCAAGCGTTGCTGCGTACAGTACGCACTCAAAGGGCATAAAGCATGCGCACACCTTTTATAATTACAGAAATCGTGTTTGTGAGAACGGCAAAGTTGGACTTTTAAAAATCGGAGAATTTCTCTTTTTACCGCCATGTGTAAACGCATCGTCCGAATCGCACAGTTTCGCTGAAGCCCGCCATTCAAAACCGGCCCACGAACCCGTGCGTGATCGTGTTAGGAAAAGCTGTATTTCACTGCAGCTAAATTGAGTCATTTGATTGGGCGCGTCAAGGTGCTGGCGCCACCAAATCAGAGTTGCTGTATTGTAAATGTTAAGAACGGAGAGCTCATCACAGATTAAAATAATAGCGGCGTGTAGGCTTTGCGCTGATTCACCCGGAGTCGAGAACAGAAGGTCTATATTCGTTGACACGTTTTCAAAATTTCTTATTCCAACGTTGAAAATTGTTTGTGGACAAGTGAATGAGGATGATGGAATGTCTAAATATTTGTGCAAACTGTGTTTTAGTAAGCTGACAAAACTGTCGAAACTGATAACTTATCGACTTTCCCTATTCGGTCTTCGTTGCAACACAGTCGAGGGACTGTGTTTGCAACAAACACGTCATTTTCCTCAGATACAGCACTAAGCGCTTATAATCGTTTGAGGGCGTGCGACATACAGTAAAAAGTGGTGAAATCTGCCAAAGGTTAATGTTGAGGCTTCGGCCGGAAAAATGATCCTTGGCTGGCAAAGATGGTGTAAACATAGCCAATTATTAGGCTTAGAGGAGTTCGTTCAGATTATAGGCAAATTTGCACAGGTATGTGGTATTCACCACATTAGTTAGATTCAACAGTGATTCAACAGAATATTTTCTATGAAGAAAATAAATATAATGATTAGATCACATGGAATTAACACATGTCTAGCGCTGTGTCATCCAGCTTACTAGCACGAGCATTCATAAGAATCCATTACTCAATATGTGACAGGAGATGGACCCGATAATGTAATGAATTCCCGATAGTGTATCATTCACCGATAATGTAACACGAATTAACCAATATTGTACTAAAAAACCGATAATGCAACAAAAAGGGCAACCGATAATGTAACGCAAAATAACTGATAATGTAATATATTTTTCTCCAACTGATAACGTAACAAGATAACTACCGATAATGTAATAATATGTATAGCTGCAAACTTGAATCCAGTGCAATTGTTCGCATTTTCCAGAAAGATACGCAATATAATGTATTTTATATTCTTCCATCAAACAAATATTATTTTTTGTTTGTTTTTAGCTTCAATTTAATTAAAAAGAGTACAGAAGTTCCCTTATACTTTAGAGTACACATCCAGCTTGCTAATATTGACTGCATATTTTTGTGTTCAAAGATTGATTTCGGGGCTGCCATGAAGTTACGGCGAATCATGTGACCTCCAAAGAAAATATGGAAGACCATTTTGAGAGGGCATAAAAAAATGGTTAAGTTTTGTAAAATGACAAATTATTGAAGGCCCAATTTAGTCACCCTGAGCGATTGTTTATTTGAGGTATGGCTATGCTAATGAATATGTTAATCACTTATTTAACGTATGTTTACAGAACCCCTCGTCGTTTATTTACAAGCTAATAACACTTCCAGAGAGCATTGACCTGAGCTATATACTAGTAGGCATCCCGTGACGACAACACTAATGACGAAGCCAATGTGAATCGTGTTACGTATCATATCCATTTGCCAATTACGATTCCACGGCGATGACCAGTAATATATGGTAAACAATATTCAACAATATATTCACTTTCACTTTCCGATCCCTACGAAATGATGACATCACTAAATTACTGCGACATAAATGCTACTACTGAGTAGCAATTGTAAAGATAATAAATTGAGACAATTCATCGATTCGTGGGATTTCCTTTCTATTGTAAAACATGGTTAAAAAGCGAGACATCGAAGAGCAAAATACAGTTCATAGCCTGCTATATGAATTCACATCTGCGACAGGATAATAGCTTAATAGTCTAGGGGCCCAGGGTGAAAACTTTCACAGACGTAGCACCCCCCTTGTGAAAAGCAACAACCATGTTTTTTTTTCATAGAAGTGTCCTTTGGGAACTTATTTGGGGGGGGGGGGGTGTCCCTAAAAAGTGGTAGCAAGGTGTAGATTTCGAGGATTGTTGTACACTGTTAAAAAACGATTTTTGACAAACTCTAAATTTCACCATAAAATAACGAAAATTGTCTGGTTTAAATATTGTTGTTTTTAATCAGTAAAAACAAATTCCAGTCATCCAACATTGTTAATCAAGTTTATGTATTGTATTTCTTATTGTACATAGTATTGCTTAGGAGTGATCCATTGGAAAAGCTGGGGGGTGGTGGCAGAACAACTGTGCAACATATTTGTTTTCTTCATCTAGTTTTGTGCAAATTTTTGTTTTGTCAATATGCTACTTTTCCCCCCTTTTCCCATATTTTTTTCCTGTGCAATTGTTTTTCCAATTCTGCTGTCACCGGCCCGAGTTTTTAATGGTCTACCCTTAGTTAAAAGGTTGAGAATGCACTGAATATATATTTTTGGCATAGTTTGTTGATTTACTAGATGGTAACTTACACAGATCATAATTATGTTACTACTAAATTAACATACCAATAAAGAAACAATTTTCCAAGTTATGTACTAACTGATGAACTTAAATAATTTCGCAAAATGATTTCAAAGGACAAAAACCCATAGAAATGATAGTTTGCATAGTATAGTAAAGTTATGAAATGCAAAACATAAGAATATGACAAAATAAAGATTTCCACGAAATAATAGAAAAATAATTCTACAGTGTATATCTGCAATACATTAGTTGTATACAGTTCAATATGGAAATACATATGACTCATGTACAAGATATATTCTAATTCTAAATGATAACACACAAACTATACAGCTATACAATAATAATGCCATTATTATCACAGCTAATATCACAAGTATTTTATATGTCCATATCCATATCAGAGTCGTCCGCTGTATCTGATTCTTCTGGGTCAACACTAATAGCGACTTTATGTGGATTACAATCATCACCATTCATACATAAACAGGCATCTGTGCATGCCATGCTTTGTCTCGCACAACTGCAGTTTCGTTCACACTTTGCTTTCTTGCACTCACATGTAATGAGTTCTAGAAGAGCTTCAGGGGCAGGTGACTGTGTCATTGGTGTCGGAAACATGTGACCATCGCCACTGTAATGCCATCCATTACCAATAGGGGAGTGAATGACTGGCTGAGCCTCCAATGCTTGCTTCCATATATAAGTTTAGTAGTTTACACGTTTGGAATGCTGCTCTAAACTATCAGATGTTGGTGGAAGGGCTTCATTCTTTGCTTGTCTGCGACAGAAAAGTTTATGCCGCACACCATTCACATCCGCTGAGTCAGCTGTTGCATCATAGATAATAATTATCAGAAGTTCTATTGATGTTAGTTCTATCAGAGGTATATAAGTCCATAAGGCTTCCAAACTTGTCTGGGTTCTTCCTGACAAGCTTCCATGGCTTAAGTTTGCCAACCCTTGCAAGACTGCTGGCGGAATCACATCCAGTTAATGTGTGTACTGCTGACAACAGTTTGCACAATTGTTGACCTAATGCATCAGATATGGGATGGGTGGGTATGAATCGAGATTTATCCTTCACACCAGTATGGAACCATAGTTCTTGGACAGATTCCAAGGAGTGATTGAAGTATACACAGAGTACTGCAACATCAGTATCTGGAGACCACACCACGACTCGAGGGTATTCTTCTGAAGCATGTGCAACATGAAGTAAAAGCCTGGTATCTGCTTCTTCATGTGATGAGAACAGATCTTCGACATCGACAACTCCACCAGTAGATGCCATGCGAGCAATGAGACCATCCTTGAACCCTCCTGCAACTATAATTTTCTCATCTGGTTTAAGTAACAATTGTGCCTTTTTGCACCATGATTCTGATAAGAAGTCTACCAGTTGTTCTTTATTTCTAGGATTACCAATATACTTACTCCACTGTGTTGGTATCGGTGTGTTAGGGCCATGGATTTTAACTTCATAGCTCTGTGAGGATTGCCTTCGGGCTCTCTCAAAAGCCTTGATGGAATCTTTTGCATCGTATCTATTGAAAACGATATCTACTCTTGTACAGCATTTATATCTCTGTAGAGGTTGGTGAACTATTTTGAAAAGCACCTCAGCAAGTTCCCCGAAGCAGGATGCACCTCCTTGTTTAACCATCTGCAGAATTGCCATGCCGTCTATCATCCATGCTGTTGGGATGTTGGATGCTGGCAATTGGTGTTGTGATTCCGCTTCTTTCTCTAATTCAGGCAGTAGCTTACTTTTTGCTGTTTTAGCAGAGAACCATCAGCATGGGCCAATGCATATGGAACTGTGGACAGCTCATGTTTGAAAACATCTTTGAGATTAATTTCTCTTGTTTGAGCAGCCACTACAAGCCGACTAAACAACTCTCTATCTGCATTGATGGCCACTGTCTGCTCTCCACCAACCTTCTTCTTTATTTTCTTGCCCATAGATGCGAATGTGTTTATGTTATGTCTATTCAATGGTTGAAAAAATCCTATTCTGTTTGTATTTAGTCTGTCTTCCACAAATTGATTCATTGCTTTCATCCCTATGTCTCTGGCATTTATAAGCCGAGTAGAAATTGCTGGTGGTATCACTATGCCAGTGGCAATGTTGGTAAGTGATGCCAGGTCCACTTCTATGTCAAACGGGTCTGCCATGTAGTTAGTGACAGTGCTAATTATCTTATTGACATCTCCTCCATCGCGCTGTATGCGGACTGGAGTAGCTTCTTTGTGCTTTGCATGTGTTTCTCCCACCATATCACACATCACTTTCATAGAGGTTGTAATAGATGTGCGTTCATGAGCAGTGATAAACCATCTATCAAGGGCTCCTGGTCGTAAAGTAAACCCAACAATCCCACCTTTTACCTTACTATCTTGTTTTACTGTTTGTTCGAGTGCCATATCTCTCCAGACTACACTAAACTTATTTGTAGAACGAGCAACAGCATGATTCCCTTGTACAAATTGTGCATGTACTTCGGGGGAACAATCTGGTAGGAGCTTCATGTCGCTTATATACACTGACACCCATCGGGCATAGTTGGTACGGTCAAAGGCAAAGAATAGTGGTAACATCTCTATAACTGCTGCCAGACGTAGTTCCCAGTTGCTTGCTCGTTCAGCTCTTATGAATCGCAATAGTATATTAACCATTTCGATGTAATCATTCCAGAAAGTGAATGTTTGTGATGATGCACATCTTGTAATGCAGAATCTGTTAAGTGCATCATGCACAATATTGATGGCGTCACATAACTGAGAGAGCGCTACTTCCAGACTAGGTATGTTATCATTCAAAACAGCAGACTGACACTCTTGAAGTTTGTCGTTGATGAAGTCAACATCACAATATATCTCATTGCCTTGTATCCACTTACAAAATGCCTGCCACCTTAGTCTGAACAGGGCCTTTATTACCAGTTTGTGAGCTCTTACTCCACGATTGTAAGTTTTGCCTTTCAGTAGATTACCTATTGTACTGCTGCCATACACCTGTGATTCTATAAGGATGTCTTCAATACCACTGTCAGCATATTTCTTTCCAATCACTACCAGGAATGTTAGTGCTATGTGGAAACCACCCATTCTCAATACTGTTTTGTTAAACTCTTCAGTACACCTCCACTGAATTTCTTTGGCTTTACAGTATATAGCCTCATTGAATGTCAGAACACTGTAATCTTGCCCAAGTATCCTAGTCATCTTGCACACATTTGTCATCACTGTATACACAGTGCTCCATTCAGTAGGTGATGCTGGAAGCATTGGGCAGTACCAAATTGATGTTACATAGTGCTCCATTCAGTAGGTGATGCTGGAAGCATTGGGCAGTACCCAATTGATGGTATTTTTGGTACTGTAGAGGAAATCATTGCACTGTAAGCTGTCCATCCAGGGATTTGCTGGGTAGTAAGCCTTTCAAATTCAACTTCAAATAGCTTTATAGGACAGCACCTAACAATAAGCCATTGTAAATCAATGTTAGCAGCTTGCTCACATGATTCAATATCAGAAAACCATTTACTGTCTACTTTTCCAAGAAGATTTGGATTAGGACGTCTTCCATGACGATTGTACTGTAGGATTGTGTGACAAATTGTTGGGTTACTAAGTGCTCGTTGTCTAGGTGGTATTATTTTCCCCTGCATCTCAGTTGGTACTATTCCAAAACAGCCTTCCGTAATTACTGAATTCTGGCGCTGATACATTACCATAGTTGTAGCATGGGTTGTGTGTTTCCCATCTAATGTTTCTTCATTGATATCATCATTGTCTGCAGCAAACTGAACAAAATCTCCATGCTGTATATTTGATGGAATTATGACACCATCTGCAGCTGCTTTCCTCTGTTGATCCATTGCAATAGCAGTGTCAATTCTCTCCAGGTCTTCATAACTGACACAGTGTGCTAGCTTGTGTACCATTGATACTACCTGCTTTGGTCCTGTCGTATGTCGTATGGACATTGCTAGCCCAACATGTTTAGGTGTACGTTTTGCACCTCTGGACACTATATGGATCATGTCCTGACCAACTGATAATATCTGTCCGTGTAGATTCCTGTTGTTGGATGTTCTCAAAGAATAGTGCTCATCTATAGGTTCATCACCATCATTCCTTTTGAAGATCCAATGCAAAAATCTATACACATTATCTGGAATCATTTTAACTGCTTGTTCTAACGTGATTGTGGAACTATCTACTGGATTAATCTCCAACCCCTCACACTTTCTGAGTTCTTTGCGAATTATTTGTGATGCATGGAAAAGTGTAGATGTGTTTGAAGTCGTATCAATATCACTCATCCTGGAAGTGCTCACAGAAGTCTCATCTTCATGTTGTAACTCTGAATGGAATTTGGCAGCAATGTTTATGACATCTTCGAGCGATACTTTATTGCTATAGACCAATTCAGGTTTACATGGGTCAGGCTGTTGTTGAAACAAAATGTTTGTACCAAAATAGTTTGAAAGTCTCTTTTTTAACTTTTCGCTTCGATAACTTTCACCATACAATGAATACCACTACGGGTTCAAATTTTGTGCAACAACGGCTCAATTGCTATTGAATATAATTGTCCGGACAGTGAGCATCCTTGACGGATGCCACACTTGAACTGTACCGGGCAAGAAAGAGAGTTATTAACACAGACAATACTCTGTGTGTGAGTGAGTGTATATTGAAGATTACGGTTACTTAAGTGTGTGAAGGATAAACGTAATTTTACCAAAGAATGATCAGATATATTGCCGTGTGGTTCAATTGTTGTAGAAATAATGCGCGATGTACTTGACTTTGATATGTAAAATGTATCAATTCGCGATTTACTAGCATTTCTGGACCATGTGTATTGTCTAGTCGTACTGTTATGAAAGCGCCACGCGTCAACAAGTTTAAAGCGACGTACAATTGACTGTAATAGCCTAGATGAAGGCAAGTGAAGCTCCCGACTATCGCATCTATCCATATCGGGATTGATCGTACAATTGAAATCCCCGCCTAAGATTACGGGATCATCATTTAAGCCATTTAATACATTTTTAAGCCTTTGAAAGAACTCTGCTCTTTCAGTACCGTCTGTTGGAGCATAAATGTTGATAAGATGTACAGGAGAACCATTTACATTAATGTGGGCATGCAATAGCCGTCCAGGGATGGCATTATTGACATGTAAAACATCATACTTTTTATTAGGATTCAACAAAATTGCGATACCGGCGGAGTGTGAATCTCAGTGCGAAAATAGAATGGGGGCTCTCCAGACAAGTTGCCATACTGCTTCGTCTGATGAAACACTATGCGTTTCTTGTAAAAAATAAAAGTCAATCTGATGATTGATTTTTAAAAATTCGAAAATTTGGTATCTTTTCAAGGTGTCACGACATCCTCGAACATTCCAGGTAAGAGTAGAAAAATCTGACACGACTTGGCTAAAAGAAGCAATCAATAGTAGCAGGCAACTCAAAATCAAATGATAGCGCGAGTCCATACTTTAAGACAATACAAACGTGTAGACAAAACAAAGGTAAGCAGCACCAGACAAAGCCTATCGCGATCACGCGAGTTGCAGGTGCGTGTGGAAAATGAAAGTCTGAGTTCATTAAGATAGCAGAAAAATTGGATGTAAAAACGCGGTGACGGACAAAACCGTAAACCGCTGGACATTAAAAATAAGTTAAACAAATGACGTTCCACAATGTAGAGAACAAAGAATATATTTATTTCTTTTATTGTTTGCCTCTTCGTGACATCACATCACATATTGGGTGTGAGTTCAGATGATAATGATACAACCTGACCAGAGTGAGAAACACATTCTGTACTAGCGCAGTAACCAAGCAAGTGACGCTTATTCACGGAGTGTGAATTATAAACCTTATTGTGAGACATAATTAAAACAAATAATTCAGTCAATTGAATCAATATCAGATTGCGAGAAAATACCTCGCCGCTTATACATTATCTCCTGCTTTAAACAAGAGGGTTCGTTTATTACATCGCGTGCACTAGTACCCTCGGTCTGTTTTACAGGATTCCAGATACGACTAGTCATGCGCTGTAGCCGTATCTTTTCGGAAGCGGAGAAGCTGGGTTTTGTACGATATTTGTTTAAAAATCGCGCAAGTAATCCAAGGTCCGGACAAAAGGCAGTTTCTTGCTCTATAAGTTTTCTGGAGTTAAAAGTGTCCTTTACAAAACGTGCCAGTGCTACACTTGATATTCTTTCTCTTTTGTTTCAGAAGTCGTTTCTTCCATACAGCTGACTGCAGACAAGTCAGACATATCTGACATGATTGACTCATTATCGTCTCTATCACCAGGTGACTCGATTCGCCCTTTATCAAATACGTCACCATCTCCCGAACCCGGCAAATTGTCAGATACAGAAAACCTGACGAAATCCTGAGGAGGGGAAAGAGAGAATGTAAAGTCTCCCGAAGGAGGTGGCTGAGAGTGAGGGGTTCGTACCCTCTCCTCATCTATTACAATATCTGACGTGTGTGAAAAATCATCATCGCTTTCATTAACCTTATTTGACTCATTAACATTACAATTACCAGCACGCGTGCCATCAGTTTGAACCTCAGTTACAGTACATTCATTTAAATAACAATTACCAGTAAGCGTGCCACCATCAGTATCATTTAATTCTTTTTCAACAGTATCGTTTAAATTGTTTTCGTTATCAATAGCATTATCAGTTTGCATTTCATTTGTGGTAGTATCATCGGTTTGGTTTAAGTTGAAATCCGTACTATTATTATCATTTTGAGTTTCAGTTTGCGAATTTTCAGTTTGATTATTTTGATCGGCAGATTGCGAATTTTCAGTTTGATTATTTTGATCGTCAGATTGTGAATTTTCAGTTTGATTATTTTCATCGGGTGATACACTGCTTGGTGCATTGTTTTGATCAACAGATTGCGAGTTTTCAGTTTGATTATTTTGATCGGGTGATACACAGCTTGGTGCATTGTTGATGGTAGCAGTGTGTGCAGACACGGTTATTATATTTTCACTGCAGTTGCGCTGAGTATGACCTTTTCTATGACATTTGTAACAAACGATTTCGCCCGTGGACAAATAAACAGGGTACATTCGTTCTTCAAACATTACATTTATCACACCTTCAAGTTTATCGTGATCACATAACATATATACCTGCCTGCGAAAACCTTTCACATGCCTCAAGCTCGGGTTTTTACAGCCAAGTGGAATTATATTGACCTTACTGACTACTTTTCCATACCTTGACAATTGCTCTTGCAACAAGTAGTCTGGTATGAAAGGAGGAACACCAGATAACACGACTTTTGTGGCAGGTTTAACCAGTGGTTGAACAGTGAGGAACTGGTTCTCGATGCTGCACCCAGTTACACAAACAGACTCCGCACAGTCAAGCGAGTTAAAAAACACAACAACGCTACCATTCGCACGAGAGGCAGCCACTACATTTTCAGGGCCAACCAATCCAGAAAAACTTTCAACATAGGTCTCAATTTTAACTCCTTCAAGTGACACACACTTGACACCATGCTTACGTGTCAACCCAAAAAAGGGATTGACACGTGCACTCGCCAAGGCGGCGGCCATCTTGGAAAGCCCCTGGCGAGTGACACAAAACACAAAAACTAAAAACCAACAGAAACACGGCAGATTTATGCCAAAAACTGCCAAGAAGACACCAAGTAGTACTATAAACTATTTACAAAGGATATTAAATCAAAACTAGTGAGCACTTATCTTGAACCAAGGTAAAAAATAGCAGTTTTTGCGGAGCTCGATGTAGGCACGTCCTGAGGAAACATACACAAATACATACATACATACATAAATTGAACTGATTTGAATTGTACATTTGTCTAAATATGTTTAATATTTTCGATAGAGATAAGTATCAGCACATAATAGTTTGTCATGTTTGTTATTCGTGAAAGGCAATTAAATTCTTCAATGACGATGAAAGATTATGTATGAATATGAATAATTATAATTTCAAAATGTACAATGAAGTTTATGAAAATATTGTCACGTTCTTAACTTTGCACTACAGAACACCTGAATTATGAATGACGCTGGCTTACCGTCACGTGAACACAAACACATCGTAATAGTAAAAGTAGAAAAAACGGATGACATATACAAACTGGTATTACACTTGAATATGTATAAAAATGTACTAATAATAAATGTAAATGATGTGGTTATTGTAATTTAATCCAATCACAGTGAATTAAAACATCGCCAAATCTATGAAAAGTATCAAAAATTGTGTGTATTTGGTGATAACAAGAAAACAAAGCATGATGTAATATTTTGTTCTGTTAGTTAAGACCATTTCTCTAATTTCTTGGCAATCTGTTTTGTATTTAATAACAATTCAGCTACGTCTGTCTGTGCCTGTTCTAACCTGTCTTCATAGTCATCTTCAGTGGTCTTCATTTCAGCAAATAACTATAAACAAAAACACATATTGTTTTAAAATAGCTACTATAAATTGATTTAAAATATATAAGGTACCCATCACTTATGAGATACACGCGTATTTCTTCAAAGTGCAGCAGTATACCTTTCCTCTAGTCAGTTTAGAAGATTTGGGACTATTATAAAAGTCTGTATAGTATTGAATTGCTGAAGATACATTGGTATGAAAGAAGGAGAATTCAATTTGATTATCAGGAATTGAACGTTTTGCTAATAAAGTTCCCAAATGCGTCAACAACACATTTAAAAAAAAAGTGATGTTTGAATCGGGCCAAGAAGGACTGGAGTGTGGGTTGACGTCACGTATTTGTTGTTTGTCCAAGGCGATACGTTTGTTAACAGTTGTCTTATTAAAATACTGCTCGAAAGTTCTGAGATTGATGTATGATTTGTTAGCTAGTTTATCTTACTAAACAATTTTGAAATAGGCCGGATAGTGATTGCTGCTGTGTTGCATATTTAGTGATTGGGTGTAATTAACATATGGAATCCAAGGATTTCTTTGTGAACAACAGAACATTAAAGTGCTGTAAAAGTAAAGTTCATGTTCAAAAAAGGTTCAAAATCGATGTTAAAACTGAAAACTCTTGCAATAAACTATTTTTGATCATAAATCAGGTGTGAGAAAATAGCAACAGACGAACTATGAGAAACCGCACATCACTTCAAACTAGCTCTTCTAGTATTTAAACTCCGCAGCAATCAAGATTCATAGCTTCATAGCTTACTACCAAGTGCACACGTTCATCTACTATTCATCAAAAGTGTTTGGTACAAACCTTATTCCAGTAACCACACATAGAAATATAGCATCAAACGCTCTACTGGAAGTCCTGCTAATAGACTGCTCAATTACCCCTCAATTATGAAGTGGTGCTTACAATGGACATGCTTTCCCATAGTGTCGAGATAAGAATTGTTTGAATACGTTCACTCAATTTTTCCCTTATGTTATTATTAAAATATTATGAATCTCATTTTCAAAGGGAGATAGCACACTTTACATTGACAAATGTTTTGCTTTGAGAATATGGTTAATCAGCTAAATGTATGTGGTTAATTATAAGTCAATGACTCTCATTATTTATAAATTGGTCACAAACTATACTAACTAATATTGACTAGACTAAAATAATACTGAGCGAAAGTATTATCATAATGTACCTGACTGGGTTCATTCAAATCCTGGGCAGCATGTGACGTATCAGTGTTACTTACTCCGGTAGCATGAGCTGTTGAACTTTCACCATCTTCTGAAATAAAAATAAATATTAATTATGGCTAATGCATATATTGTTGCATCAACATTAGTGATTAGTTCAGAAAAAACACCGAAAATTATTCCATACTATTTTGCTTCTTTCGTTTTTTCTTCTTTTTATTCCACAATCGTAATCTGCCTTTTGTCCGTTTACTGCTTTCACCGACAGACTGGAACGTAACAGTATGTCAGACATTTAATTAACAAGTATATTATGTTATCAATGTATCAATTCCAAATGTTACATCGATTAGTGAGATAGTAGACGTGATGACTGAAGACAACCGTACACTATTTAAGCGTTAAATGAAGGCCGTGTGGCTTTTTATGTGGAAGGTCTATTGAAATTAGTTTAAACTTGTGGATAACGAATAATAGCTAGATATTGCGGTTTGTTCTGGAATAATAATGTTGCAACCACTTACAAGATAAACAATATCTTTATATAATGAGCATTCACCTCGAATTGTAGTAGTCATTTGAAACGGTGAAACTGTTGACTGCCCAGGATTCTAAATTTATGGATGTTTATTTGAAACGTGACCACGTGACCACCGTTTTTACCTTGTGTGTATTTTTTGTCATTGTTTGTTTCAGGACAATGTAATGTAGAATAAAATAATTAACCAGAAATCAAATATACTAAAGTGTTTGTAAACAATATTACGTTATCGTTGTTTTGAATGAAAGAACTATCGCTTTCGACATTGCTCGTTCTATGTTTTCGCCACTATTATGTGGATGTATAAGTTACTCTATTACATGCTACACACATTCTACCTGTTGTGAAGTTTCCGGCGCTGATGCGTTCTCAATATCACTATCTTCTTCGTCTTTTTCTGAAACGAAATGATTATAAAATCCAAGGTACAGTGTTAGTCATAAGTTCATTCCAATTAATAAAACCCAAACCAAACCCCATATAAAAGAAAGTAATTATTCGAGACATGCTTTGTAAAAAATAATTTAATACAACAAAGCCTAATTATGTTGAGTTCTACAATTAACTTAATACAATTAAAACAATGTTACAGCAATGTATATAAATAGTGTGCCGTCTAGATTACATCCTTGCCTTACCAACGCCTAGAAAACATGTTATATAATACCGTAAGTATTCTATTTGTATTCTCATCGCAATAAATATCATGCATGTTCTTGTTACATGGAACGACTTTTACGTGTTTCACTTTGTGACATATCGGCGGAAATCAAAGCCAGTGAAATACATTCGTAATAAAACAACTTACTATAAAGTTTTCTCTTCATTTTCTTCCATATGCCTAGTTTTTGTTTACTGAACTCCTGCACATTCGTACCAATAATCTGAAATGTACAAAATGACAAATGTCGATGACTATATTACATTGCTGTGAATGTAATTTGTTAAAACCACTCATTATTGAACAAATGTTAAAAGTATTATTGCCGTCAAATATAAATACTAAAATCAAATTTACAAAGTAATAATAATCCATAGTAATGTAAACATATTCCATATGAAAGACTATGTCTGATGGATTAGTGTATAATGTGGCAAAGGCGTGATTTATTTTAATTTGTGGTTATGCGTGACTGTTTAAGAGCATAAATAAGATGGGCACACATCAAAAAGAGATACACCCATAAAGGCACTTCTGAAAGTCGCGTTTTATTTATAAAATTACGCTTTATTTTTTATAACACGTGTTTATACTGACTACAACAATTGTCCCCATTCACATGCGTATATTACCTGTTCTGTGCTAGGTTGCATTTCATTGCTACTGCCTTCATCGTCATCGGTGGAGTCATCATTGTCTAAAAGGAAAATAAAGTTACTACAGATTACACCAACATATGAAGGAGGTTTCTCCTGTCGAACTTTCTGCAGTTATGGACACGGTCACCACAGAAACAGCAATTTTGGAAGTAATTATAAATACAAAACAAGTTTAAGACGGATTTTCACGAAGTTTTCAGGTGAATTTGCCATCAAAGCAATGATGTGATGTGAAACCGGTTACCATGGAAACTAATTGTGTAATTATTTTTCATTTGGGACATTTGTCGGTGGTGTATCAATTATTAAAAAGTTCTTTGAAATCTGGATCTCGTTGTTATGTAAACAACAAAGTTTTTAACTCAATCCTTGACGAATCACTAACAACAGTTATACAAAAACCGTTCGGGTTGTCCTTTAAATATAAACCATACGATAATATTTTATGAGAAACCTGAATCCAAATTTTAAACGATTTCTCATTATTGCCAGATAAGTTTTTTCTTTCTTTTTAAGTGAAAAATAATATGATTATGATAGTAAAAATATGTAATTTACATCTAATGTAAGTTCAACAACTACTCACTGACTTTTACAGCATATTTTTAAACACAAAAGACAATTGAGTTCTTACCATGCGCGTAACTCGGTATTTTTCTCTTCTTGGTTTTTAGTTTCCTGAGATACGATTGTTTTTGTTTAGTACCTTCCTTGTCACTTTCACTAGTAAACTGGAAAACAAAAATATTGAAATATCGTAACATGAAATAGACAACACATGCTCTCTGATAATAATGCATAATTTATTTCTTCAAAAACATTTAGTCATTCACCATAGATTCACATATATTGTCAACAAATACAACACAAATAAAATGTGTATAGTCCAAAGTGTTTACAATAGCATAGCAGGGATTGCCTGTTCTCGCATGAGAGGGAACAGCTGCACAAACCACTTGACCGCGGAAAAATTACAGCATATAAAATGTGCTTTTTTTTAATCTGACATCATCATAGCCTTGGGATATTATTTTTTAGTGAAGGATGGTGCACTTCCTAATTGTAAATTAGACATATCCTTATACCATAGTTTTCCTACACCATAGCACTGCTCTATTCACTATGTCGAATGTAGTGATCAGAATTACGGAAAAGAATGTGATATTCACTGAACCTGTTTTGTCGTCGACGCTAATTGTTTTGCGTGAGCCAGAAGCCCTTCTGTTCCCGTCACAGCGCTTTTAAGTTTTCCATGCCTTTCAGCTGCAGACTGACGGGCAAATCAAATAAAAAAAAAACATTAGAAAATTAAAAATCGAACATAAAAAATGTATATTCTATAAAACGTATCTGGACTTCTAGACGCTATTGGCTATTGACATAAGTCTAGCTTACATGGTTGAACTATACTAGATTCTATAATTTAAAACGTCGCGGTGCGGTAACCTGAGTGATAGTCAATAAAGTGAAAACAATGTGTAATTTGCTGCATAATGTTATAATTTGTTTACACGTCAAATAACCGCATATGCCTATACAGACCTAGAATAACTGGTAATAATTGGTAATATATCTAATACTAATTCATCAAATACTAATATTTGAAGTCAAATATTACTTTCCAGACGTGAGCGTTCTTGGTTTGTATTTGTTAAAGTACGATTGCAGATTAAGCCAGAGCATTTAAACAGTGAAATTCGAAACAGAAAAAATAAAATTCAGCAATTCGTACTAGAAACTGTACGTCAGGACAGTGTTATAATTATGACAAATATATAGTTTCCCGGTCTCGTGTGACGTCTTCTTGAACTTGTGACTTCCTGTGTAGCTGCAGATACAGACACTAAAAAGTGGGGGTCACTCGTCCGTTATGATGGCACACTTAGAATACCAGGGGAATATATATTTATTAACCTCTCACATTATACAAAGGTCAATATGAGGTCATGTGATTGTGTATTTAATCGTTTTCATGAATACTGAAAAGCTAAAGTTACTACTACCTTGTAATAAAATAGTGTGCAATGATTCCTACCTGGTAAGGGCTTGTTGACGTTCCTGCAGCAGTTTTGACATCAGGCTGCTTTCCTCTTGAATTTTCTAATTCAAAATCAAATTCATAATACTGAAGAGTTGTTAAATGAAGACTAAATATGGTATTTGACTGTACACGGAGTTGATAGTATACTCTTACTACAGTATCAACAAAAGTTTTGCTCATATCAGTTTAATACAATACTAACATATGTAGATAGTTCACGTAATTGAATGTAGAATACCATTCATACTTGGAGGGTGTATTCTACAGTCATCGTAGTCAAAGACCAGTATAGTCTGTCATACTCGCCAACGCAGGCACACGCTCAAATCAAGTACAAGACAAAGAAAGGGCAATTTGCCAAAAAAAACACGAACATTGTAAATCACGCAAGCTTAACATTCTACGGTCGATGACCTGGTCTTTAAATAAAGGCAGTACTGAATAAGCCAATGTCAAGAAAATCGAATTCTCAATATAGCAGTCAACGTGTCGTCAAGTGTAATACCTCGCTGATCACGATCGCTAAGTAACGGCTCCCTTTCTGACGGACTAGCCTCGGCCTTGGCGTCATCTTCGCACACTTTACAACATACACAGTTACCCATAACTATGGTAGACCTGGAAGTGTATTGGTTAAATGCTTGTTCTTCTTGTTGACGATTTCACACAGGTCGGCACATCAGGAGTGTCGACTTTACCGACGACATATAGTATCTTCACAAATACGTTATATATCGTAGTGTAACATAACAACAAAATAGTATTTGTACATGGAATCTTGCGAGGTTGTGAGTGTCGATCTGTCCAGACAGTACGAACTCAGCATAACCAGTCTATATAGAGGGCGGTGTAACCTATTGACTCACTGACCCATTTCCTTATTATGTATACCAATAGTTTAAATGTGTGTACGATAAGTATTACCATTGGTAGGTTAAAGTTCATATGATACAACACTATATATATATATATATATATATATATATATATATATATATATATATATATATATATATATATATATATATATATATATATATATATATATATATATATATATATACAAGTTCACGCGACAGCATTATAACGTCCTACAGCACGACCGGGTTGAGTCCCAACATGGCTCTGAGCGTGTGTACTCATCGGGCCCCACTTTTGGAGCCGGGATCACACCCCAATCGTCTTTCATTTCAATTATGGCGGGGGCAACATTGTTTGTAATTGCACGCAATTTCTGACTTGACGAAGTTGTACGCGTCCTAATATATAGTCAGCGTAATGAAATTATGCAACAAAAACATGAAAGGACGACTGAACAGATCCAATAGAAATTAAAGAAAATTTTCAGAGACGCCGAAGATAAAAATTGTATAAACAGTTACGGCACGGCCATGTGCACCTACTAGGTGTAGGTTGGCAACTGTTACACATATCAGTTGAACAATTACAAGATGGTAATTTTGGATGACAATAACGTAAGCGAATAGGCTGTAACACATTTACTTAACGTATTTTAACTGTGTATCCTGATTATTTTTTTCATACTAACATTATTTATTTAACTGATGACACGTATATTCTTAACTTTCCATTGTAATGGCTGCGTCATCTGCAAATCAAGTCTCTCGTCATCTATGTCTCACCATCTATGATCCCAGGATTATTAGAGAGGCGTTTTTAAAGACTTCGCTGCTGTGAATATTGTTGGGGACACGACGTTATTTTGTCCTTTGGTGTATGTTCTTGCAGTAGGTTTAGCCAATAGCCCTTGAGGTAACAGTGCAACAACATTTGACACTGTGCTGACGTGTACACGTACGAACGCCATAGAATTTCCCATGTGATTTGAGATAATGCTAACTATTATGCATGCTAATTCAAACATTATTTGATATATTGTATAATATTATAACTATATCTATATATATATTATCCATAGATAGTTCTATAATGCGTGATGGTGTCGTATAGACCATATGCTACCATGTGCTGTGCACATTTATAAGTTACTATGAGCAAAATTTTACCCGACACCCACATTATGTAAACAGGTGTTTATTAGACGAAAACAAATTGCACAGAATCAGCGACTACAACGTATTGGGTCAATGGGGATGTCAGGCGCTGTCACGCTTTTCAAAAACATTTATTTTGCTATAAGGATAACACAAACTCTATTTTTGAGAATTCACCTAAATATTAACATCAGACTGACAAAATCACCCAAAACTGCAAATCAAATAATTTAAAGAATATACAATTATATTAATAGATTATAAACACAAATGTTCTGACAAACACTACATACAGCGTTACTGCTGTCGAATCGCGAATGGCGTTTCAGAAACAACTATCATGCTACATTTATTAAAAATTGCCGCAACAATACGCATACATGACTACTCTCTGGCCAATATCCGGGTATTTAAAGCGCCTGAAAACCATCACGTTTAAAACAAAGACTGAAAACTTCGAGTAAACTGTACCCTGAGATAGGATAAATTAACAGTGCATAAACACAATTATTCTTACATGTACACCATATATAAATTTGTTTGCTCAGTATTACTGCAAAGTTGAGTTTGTGCTGTTTTCTTGAGTTGACTCGTCGTAGAACGCAGCATCTCCAAGGTTGAATATTGATCACCATACAACAGAGACGGAAATGACGTAATTGTGCAAATATTATGCAGTTCTTATTCTTCATATTTTCACATTGTTATGGTGTCATCACTAATTACAGGAAAATATGTCTTTTAACCAGATGTTTTTACATAATGTATGCAAATTTATTCTGAATGTTCCCTTAAATGCGTTGGTATGAACACAATGAAAACAGACACTCCAACCAAAATAGCAAAAAACAAAACAAAACTATTAAATCGCCTAGAACCAAGGAAAACAACGTGCATTGTTTGTGGCAGACAACCAGAAAATATAGAAAACCGGAGGAGACTGTTTCGCGAGCAGAGACGATCGATCTAACATCTTGTCAGTTCGTATGCGTGCAGAAAATGTGGACTGAGAGCGTCCTCTAAGAGAATGGCAACTGAAAGTGGGGGATACCTGGTTTCATCGAAACGAGTTCTTTTTGACAAGTCGAATGTCAACACGACACGCTGACGAACACATCTCTCCCCTCTGGTATTCTTTGAAAGAAATATCATGGTAGTCTTAACGTTCAGCATTTTTACAATGCTTTCGTTAAAAACTCCCGCGGAAAGTGTCGCGATCGCGCATAGTACAGTCAAAACAAACTTCGCGTAAGTCGTGGGCGATCCTAGTAGCCAGCCATCCCTGATCCTTTTCACGATCGGCCACGATAAAATGACGACATCTGCGCGACTATCATTTGCATATGAAAGTACCCGGATCTGGTAAGAAATCTTACCAGTGAATTACAGAACAGGACAGTCGGTCGTGCCTAACAGCACTCCATACTTCCTGTTCCGGTGCTCGCAATTTATTCACTCAAATTACTTTTATACACTGTGACAATATAACAGATTAAGATTAGGTACGACCGACTGTCGACTGTCTAGGGGTGAAAGTATAGCGATCCCTGATAACCCTGATGACGATGAAATATCAGAAAAAAACAGTACAGGTAAATTTATAATATTTGTAACTATTTTTTCGAAGAGTACATGGTCTCTACAATAAATGTCACGAATAGATCGAACATATCTAGACCATTATAAGTACTCATTAACCAGCTTTGACACAGAACTCTAAAGATTGCACAAAATTACATGAACCACTTGAGATTTCTAGTTATTGTGATGACCGAATGTTCAACCAATCGAACAAACAATAAAAAAACAAACCTAACAATAAAAAATCAATTAACAAATCAATCAACTGACATCAGCGGTTGTGATTGTATTCTGTGCGTTAATTCTATACGTTAAATTTACGGGTACTGTCTTAAAAACACAGGAAAGGTTATCAGCTGCTATGTTTTGCCAAACAGCATTTATACTTTGTGATGAACAGCATAAATTCTGAATTACTGTATTAGTAATTGTAATTTTATTGTTTTATTTAACAATAGTCTAATCCTAATATATACAGGTATCGTAGGCTTTATTTACGTGATATAAATCAGAAAGATCTGATCTAAATATTCATTACCATGCCATGAACAGACTGCGATGTTGTACACCGTGACGGTGGTGTAGTTGTTTTCATCTGAAATAAATGTGAATTTGAGGTGACAGTTATTGCTGCGCCTCAGTGAATATTTGTCATGGAACAAATCTTTATAAATTTCTCAATTGCAGTTAATATAGTGTTTTGAATTCGAGTTGTTTCGGCAAATGTACCAGGAAATAGCGCTCCATGTTTTGTCATCCTAAATTTATATGTTTCTTCTACTCATGTTTTCACTGTGTTCAATCCAAGTTCGATCATTGTTACGTTTAATCTGTTGTTTGTGTTCAATCATACGCATCTTACAGGAGGTTAGGATTGGTTCAAAGTAACAGTTTTTAATATAAGAAGGCTTCGAATATTGATATTCGTAGCATTCTACCGTTTGACTGCAAAAGTTACTCAACTGACGTATCGACGAGACGAAAAATGTAAATGAAAGCATTCGCGTTCTATATCGTTAGAACATGTGCCAAAGGTGACAAGCAGAAGGTGTCGTTGTTACAGTGGGCTGGCATGGATGTTGCTACTCTCGTGTACAGTTAGTTGTACGGTGAATCTAAAAATGTATCTATAGCGCCCTCTTTCACAATTTATTAAAGTCTGCCCGGGGTCCGTCAGTGTGCCCCGAAATCTAGGTCAATAGTAGATTTAAATGTATTTTCTATGGGTGCAGACATTAACACTGTGTTTGATTCTATGTATTTTATGGATTAACATAACTAAGTTCGTGTAGACGACGAAATTGTCACTATTATTCTGAGTAACGGAATAAGGGTAGCGTCATTAATATTTGGTGTATACGACTTATTCAAGACTGCCTGAACAACAAGGCTATGCAGGTAATTACGAGAAAGTATAACGAACATTGAATGCGTATTTCATACATCAACTGTATATGACAGTCAACAAGTAGAGGGTAAGACTATACGTCAGTTCCTTCCAAGAATACAACATGTATTCACAGATAATGTTGAACAAATCAGAAATCAAGTGTTAGATACTTAGATACATTGTTGCGCCATAAATTTATGGGAAGGGAAGAGCCCTGAAAGTTGTACCAGCGTGGGCATTCGAAGTAGTTGTAGTTCAATGCAAAACAATGGAATTTAAACAGGAAGGTAACTGAGTCTATAGAGATCGAAGGTCACAAAAGTAACCTGTCCAGTGCAAAGCAGAGAGAAAAGAATGTTATCGTTGTGGTGAAGAATGAAATTATTGCATAGATGGGAATGCCCAGCAAGATATGCTTCCTGACATCTAACAGGACATTATGTAAGCCAAAGAAAAATGTCAAAAGTAACGAATAGAATTTGGTACACCGGGAAAATCAGACAAAGAGAAATTGGTGACAATGGTGTGATTAGTGTCACAGTAGGTGGAGTAGTTATTTCAGACATTGCTCATCGATTCCATAGCAATATCAGGGGGTAATCTCTTCTACTCTCGGATTCTCCACACGTGTCAGGGGGGAATATCGTCTCGTCTCTATATCTCGTCCCCTTGAGGTACGGGATCAGGTAAGTCACTTAAACTTTACAGTCAAATAAGACACGCACAACGAAATACGTTTCATCTCTCGTCTTAGTCGGTCATTCGAGCACTCTATAAGACACAGCGCCCTGGGGAAAAATCCCCAAGACTATCGAAAGGCTGAACCAAGACTAGCCCAAGACTGCGTCAACACTCGCAAGACTCTCCAGGACTGGACTAAGACTGTGTCAAGGCCAACTCAAACTCTCTTTATTCATTTTCAAAACATTAACCAATTACAAAGCAGTAAAAAGACTCTAAGGCGTAACCTTCAATCATAAGGCCAATCACGCTAAGCACTGAACACGTCATATCTTTTGATTAATCGTTCACTACATTAATAACTACGAATACCAACTGTCAGAAATAATAGTCTGAATAGCGACGGTTATCTCGTAATTAGACCCAAATCACTGAGCCAAGTTCCGTTCAGAACCTCGCATGGCCTAAACGATGCCAGACATAACACAGCCATTCGTTAGTAATCAGCTAAATAAGTCGGTCAACAGATACGCGAAAACTAATTCATGACAGCAACCTGTAATGGGATTCGTGAGACAACATGGTCTACACTGAAATAAAAAGGAATTCCCTGTCAAGCTGAGAGGTCAAAACAGTCGTTGTATTCTTATGGGTCAGATAAGCCGCAGGATGTTTTTGAAAAATGTCAATGTACGTTAGGAATTAGGAAAATAGAAAGATTACCAGGCTAAGATCCGCATTGAATCACACACATACCACTGATGGCGCAGCAACCACGGAGAACGCCATTCAGACACAGAAGCTGTCTGAATTGATTGAATTGGATGTGATAGAGAAATTAAATGCAACATAACATGTGTCAGCCCAGATGTGGTAGTACCATAAACATGCGGGGATGTCCGATTATGTGTAGATATGCGATAGGCAAATCTGGCAGTAGTCAAAGAGAGACATGCCTACCATAGATGAAATATTAGATTGTACGGTCGTCACAAAGTTCGAGGAATCGGTTAGAAATATCACATCATTCGCTACACATAGCAGTTCATTCAATACAGACAACTAATATTCATACCAACAATTCATACATCAAGTTTTCATCAGTAGTGATATGTCTGATGATGTGGTAATACATACTTCTGGCAATGAAACCCATGATTTGAAATGTTTTGGGGAAAAAGGGTTGACGCCGAATGATGAGAAATGCATATTGTGTATGTCTCAGTTACAATTTACGGGGAACATTCTAACCTTGTATAGTATTCGTCCTACTACAGAAACACTAGTCTTAATGTTCTTGAATCCGAAAATTCAATAGAAGTAAGACATTTCCTAGGATTGATATTTTCTCTGGCCATTGTATACAAAACTTAGCTACAGTAACTGAGCCGCCTCGCAAATTCAGTAATCCGCGCTAGCTACGTACACGGTGCAGCGACCTAAGATCGGAATGACCGAAATATCAGTGTTGGTCGATGATTATCTTCCGTATTCACATCGGGCATAACTCGGCCGAGTAACACAAGACGCTTTATTGGTCAAATGATGTTGCTCGATCTTTTCAATAAGTTAAAGGTGATTCTTGGACACAAAACCCGGCAAACATAAACTGTGAACCAACATTGTTTTTAGATCTGTCATAACGTCTGCGCAAGCGCAGAAGCCTAATATTACTTATTCGACCGCTGTGGAGTCAATATGCAAGTATATGCATCACCAAATGCACGAATCCGATTGGTTGTTAAGGCTATGGTGTATACTAATATATTAGTATCATCTTTGCAAAAGTTTCTTAACTTCCCTTCTAGGCTGTGTGATGTATACAATCGATAAAATGAACATAGTAGATAAGTTCAAGTATTTCAATTGTAAGCAGTAATATTACACTTGACATTCGGATAGTGGCATTAATATGGAACACAAACAACCATGATTATGCACATATTCGGATCATCCATGATAAACGTCATGAACACATCATTAAACATTAACACTACCATTTCGAACACTCGTTCCATTTAATAGCACTTAAATACAGGTGATAATTGTCACTTAAACATAGTTATATTTATTATTACCAATATAGATATTCGCCTTTAGATTCACGTTGATTACTTCAATTCAGGCATCGTTGAAGCTGTGTGACAAGAGATTGAATTACATTATAATTTACGAATTAAGTAAAACAATGAAATGCGGTTTAACATTAGTAACGAGAGGTACATATCCAATATTTCAAATAGTGTACACATTTCATGTTTATGTTAGTCCTATTACATAATATATTTTAATACATACATCTAACTCCGCAGTCCATGCAGTCAGACCCAAAAGTACATAAATTATAGTCAGCGCCGGAACCACCGTCATCACAGTCACCATCGGCATTGTAGCGGCAAGTAGTCCCACAAACTATGATTTAATAATTATAATAATAGGATGTTAAATGGAATTATTATGCATACCAAATTAAGAAAACGAACGATATTACATATTATTATTTTACATCAGACGCCTTGAAAAAACCCGCATGATATGTATATTAACAGCCCAGACATTCCCCTGTGTTACTTTCTTTTCGATTTTGCTCTATTTTTAATACTGTAAAATACTCCCCAGTGTGACTTGTCATCACATTATTGTGATTAATATGTATCCCGGAAAATGCGCTGATTGAAACTGCGATTGGATCTTGTATATGTGTCATCATTGAAGACTACTAAATGACTAATTTTTATGTTTGAGAAAATGCTTGACACATCTGAATTGATAGTAGTTACCGAATTGATTTTGTCAATTCAACGTATGTTCAGTTCATATATGGGAGCATCTTATTTTAAAAACTGTGGTTTTCGGTGACAATCAAAGATGAGGAAGATGAAAAGATGAGGATACATTGTTGTGTTGTTTATAATGGCGCAGTAAAGAAGTTAACACCCATAAACAGTCACATGTAAATTCAAATTAAATTGTAAGTATAAATTAAACATATGCTAATCAATTAGAAATATTTCTGAACATAAACTTACGTGCATCAGTTCTAACTCCACAGTCTTCACAGTCTGAACCGTAGTCACATGTACTATCCTCAGACCCAACCCCGCCATCATTACATTCTCCATCGTTGTTTGAACTGCATAAGTCATTACATTCTATATAATAATTAATACCATTAATATTCAACTGTATTATAATTTTAAATATACTGTATAGTAAATATATAGTCAGCGGGTTAGATACTATTTTGTTAGTTTATACCACATACATTTTAATTAGTATTTGATTGGCGAAAAGATCATGAACGCATAATAAATCACGAAATAACTTACGTGGGTCAGGTCTAATTCCGCAGTCTGTACAATCAGAGCCGTAAGCACATATCTTGAAAATAGATCCAGGACCACCATCGTCACAATCACCATCGTCATCATAAATACAATTATCAGTGCATAATCCAGCTTGAATGAAATCAAATTAATGTATTTTTCAGTAAACTTTTAGAGATTTAGAGACCATATTAGCATACATTTGACTTTGGTATATTTTAATAAACATTTTAATAAACACGCTCCATCCACCAAAAAAATCATAGCAATAAATCCACCATTACGATGGCTTGTGTTTTAATGGTTAAGTATATTTATGGTGACGTTGAATATTAAAGGGGCGGTAGTCGTCACGCCGCGGGACTCATAGCAACGTATACAACGCGTGAAAAATACATTGTTTATTTACATGAAATTTGAGCACCCGCTGCGCGACGCACTTTAAGTTAACTTTAGAAATATATCGAGTTGTTATAATAATAATAAGTATCTATGTATCAAGTTTATATAATAACACTGCGAACATGAATGCAATATGATATGTTTGCAGGATATAGTTGATTATATATGACAACAACGAAATGTTACCGCGATACTTACGTGGACAATTGTAAATCAGTTTAGCTAACTGAATGTCTGCCTCGCTTAGACTATCTCTTTGACCCATTATTGATTGTTCAGCTGGATTAATTGCAGTTATTGTAGTGAGATTGTTTTTGCTGAAATACTAAAGACTTTGAATTATTGGGTAGTACTGATAAAACTAAATGACGTTGTGTTTAGTAAACCCACAGATATTGTGTATCGGTAGTTAAATGAGTAAGGTGTAATGTAGAAACTGTTATACGAATCTTATAGTTTGAATTACAAGTAATATATTTACCTTGTCTCCATAATGCATTATTGATCCTACATCGTATGTTACGTTATAACTGTCACCAGCTAATGAACTGTATTTCTGGAAGTTGTGTTCTGCGCCAGTTTCAATGTTTTCGAAGTGAATGGTCACATAATTGTCTCTGTCCAGACGACTATGTTCATGCCAGAAACCAATCGCATGGCCAATTTCATGCACAATAGTGCCAAACTAACAGAACAAATTTAAAAATGTAAAGCTACAATAAATGAGTATGTACTACTATGGTGTAAATATACGTTGCAAACAAATAAAGCAAAAACATTTACTGGACAAGGCAATTTTGTATATTATTTGTTAAACAATGAAAAGACCTACTTAATAATTACAACAGACTATGGGTTCCAGCTACAGTTTCTTACATTTGATATTCAACAGCATTTGTATATTTCAATTGTTCATACCATACAAGTATATAAGTCACAGCAACACAACTCAAATAAATCTAACATGTGAAGCATAATTTTGTGGTTCCTATTGTTTGCCGCAGTTGCATGTCAAATTTATTCTAGTTTTCAGTGTTTTTAATTAAGAGGAAATGACAATGCTGCCCACTTATCTGACAAAAGATTTGAGAAATTTAAAACCAACTTGTTTGAAAAACATTTTCGGGCAATTATCGTTCAATTTGATTTGTTACCATTTGTATAGACAAAGCGCGAATACCTATTTTTGCGAGAATGCATTTTTATTTTAATAATATGAATTGTAATAGTGACGGGAAGACAGATATCGCACATTGGTCGGTCAAATACAGTTTGTTCGATTAAAGTAACATTTAATCGCCGAAGATTACAGTAGCGTGGTAAACAACAGTACACGTAAGACAAGGTCAATAAGCACACGACTACCTTAGTTGTATATCATTTAACAACAATTTATTACAGAATCAAGTCGGACGCTCATAATAACGTATCAACCAGATAGTTTGACGTAATAAATTGCATGTTCTAACCATGTAAAGCATCTGTTTTCAAAATAACTGTCGTGATCAATTAATTTAGTTTCATTATAAAAATGCATATTTCGTGACAATATCCAATAATATCAAATTCCCAAGATGAGAATACTGTGACGTCATTACTACATCACAATAAATCATTACGACTCGATGCCAATCACATTTTATAATACATATTTTAATAGTGGTGAACAGACAGGTATACTGTATTTTGTTTGCAGACATATTACCCACATAATTATTATATCTTATGACATCCAATCAGATTCATGCAATACAGCTAGCCATTTTTGTATGTCAGTCAACTGACATATTTGTATGTCTACCTCCATCCGGGACATTTGCGCCATGTAGTCAATTGACGCATGCGTCCGTATTTGAAAGTGTTGTACACATGGAAACGGGAATTGAAATCACTGTGTTCGTCTATTTCCCATTAATCTTAGGATTATATGGACGTATTTTTACAAATTATTGATCTCCCAGAGCAATTACATTAGGAGATTACTGTTGTGATTTTGACGTATTTTAAAACGGTTGAAAATTCAAAGTTTGCACTGTACTATTGGCAGTGCTGATCGTGATTTATCATACGTATTTATTGAAATTTACGGATCGTATATATATGTACTCTATACATGTTTGTAATCAATTCAATTATTAGAAAATAAACGTTATACAAGCTTTACATATTGCCTTTTAAAATTAGAAATTGACCACAACTATTATATTTGGTATTTGTACACATTGAATAATGTCAGAATACTGCGTCATTATAGTATTGATGAGTATAATACTGCGTCATTATAGTATTGATGAGTATAATACTGCGTCATTATAGTATTGATGAGTATAATACTGCGTCATTATAGTATTGATGAGTATAATACTGCGTCATTATAGTGTTGATGAGTATAATACTGCGTCATTATAGTATTGATGAGTATAATACTGCGTCATTATAGTATTGATGAGTATAATACTGCGTCATTATAGTATTGATGAGTATAATACTGCGTCATTATAGTATTGATGAGTATAATACTGCGTCATTATAGTATTGATGAGTATAATACTGCGTCATTATAGTATTGATGAGTATAATACTGCGTCATTATAGTATTGATGAGTATAATACTGCGTCATTATAGTGTTGATGAGTATAATACTGCGTCATTATAGTATTGATGAGTATAATACTGCGTCATTATAGTATTGATGAGTATAATACTGCGTCATTATAGTATTGATGAGTATAATACTGCGTCATTATAGTATTGATGAGTATAATACTGCGTCATTATAGTATTGATGAGTATAATACTGCGTCATTATAGTATTGATGAGTATAATACTGCGTCATTATAGTATTGATGAGTATAATACTGCGTCATTATAGTATTGATGAGTATAATACTGCGTCATTATAGTATTGATGAGTATAATACTGCGTCATTATAGTATTGATGAGTATAATACTGCGTCATTATAGTATTGATGAGTATAATACTGCGTCATTATAGTATTGATGAGTATAATACTGCGTCATTATAGTATTGATGAGTATAATACTGCGTCATTATAGTATTGATGAGTATAATACTGCGTCATTATAGTATTGATGAGTATAATACTGCGTCATTATAGTATTGATGAGTATAATACTGCGTCATTATAGTATTGATGAGTATAATACTGCGTCATTATAGTATTGATGAGTATAATACTGCGTCATTATAGTATTGATGAGTATAATACTGCGTCATTATAGTATTGATGAGTATAATACTGCGTCATTATAGTATTGATGAGTATAATACTGCGTCATTATAGTGTTGATGAGTATAATACTGCGTCATTATAGTATTGATGAGTATAATACTGCGTCATTATAGTATTGATGAGTATAATACTGCGTCATTATAGTATTGATGAGTATAATACTGCGTCATTATAGTATTGATGAGTATAATACTGCGTCATTATAGTGTTGATGAGTATAATACTGCGTCATTATAGTGTTGATGAGTATAATACTGCGTCATTATAGTATTGATGAGTATAATACTGCGTCATTATAGTATTGATGAGTATAATACTGCGTCATTATAGTATTGATGAGTATAATACTGCGTCATTATAGTATTGATGAGTATAATCTAGTAGTTAAGTGAATTACAACAGCTTTGGAGATGTAAACTTATGAAATTACAACACGTAGTTTTACGATTTAAATAGCTAAAAAAAATCGAACTCCTTCTCATGGCGGAATCACGTGCGACGTTTGCATTGACGTAGGAACCCGATAGTTTTGACGAATAACATTGCGTGATTCAATTATTTAAAGCGTCTGGTTGCGTTGTTGCTGGTAGTCAACGATGGTAACTTAATGTGTTGATTTGTTCAATCATGCCTGTTCACTAAAGTGCATCGACCCCCCCCCCCCCTCCCCCTTCGCTCTACAATGCTCTATTTATGATGATCCGGTATTCCGAACAAATGTGACATTGTCGCTGACGAACGATCCCAATGATATATCAATTGTATTCCGCTCAGCGGCAGGCGATTATTACACATTACCCCCAGGCTAAGATACATTCTTAGTAAGATTTGTAAATTGTTATCGAATAAATTATATATGAATCTGAAATGAGGTTTAAGCGTGGACAGTCGTCACACACAGTGCATTTAAATATGCGATTGAACGCCACCGCCGTGATAATTCACGTTGAGTATCTCAGGATATACTGTATTCAACAAAACATTTAACGAAAGTCAGTGGAAATGACCCGTCACAGGATTATATTGTACATTGATGCAATTATTTACAGTTAATTGTAACACATCATCAACATATCAAATGTTTCACAGTTATGTGGACTAGCGCCGTCACTGGCTGTATAGTGCACATTTGTGCATATTCAAACGATTTTGCTACTAATATATAATAAAATAGTTATATATATATATATATTTAAGCGTGAATTTGAACATTGCCATTATTTCTGTTGCAGAAATCCGTGAAGAGTTTTACAAACGATCGGGTTCGAATCATACCAACAAACTGGCCGGCAAACTGACGAAGGAATTGAAGGTAAATAAAAAATACACAATTAAAAACTACAAAAAAACAAAACAATACTAGTAGATTTCCCGGCACATTTTTCTTTTTGTAAACCAAGTATTTTGTGCATGTTTAAAAAACATGATATAGTAGTGATTACTCATTACACACATGTTATAATATGTAAATAATGTAATGCATGACATCAATGTGTGACGTCACATAAAAGTGATCACGTGATTACGCGTATGAATAAAACTTACCATTTCACATGTGAATCCTATCGAAATGTTTTGGTAACCTCCACCAACACGGCCAACGTAAGACCAACATCTATAATACAAATTTAAACAATTACAAAGACATATAATAATATGCGTAAGAATGGAAACACATTATTGTGATCGAGTACAGCAAACAATACAGTACAATTGTGAAGTACAATGTACACTGCAATTTCACATTTGATAGGAAAACCGGTTTACAAAACAACATACTTTTGTAACACTATATATAAATTAGTGACCAGTATGTCGAAAGCATTTGTTGCATAAAAAAGAATAATAAACTTACCCAACGTCTTTAATGAATCGTATCCACGACGTATGTACGGTTGAATTGTAAGGCGGAAACTCAAGACAAGTATTGGTCTCCCAGTGGTCTATTGCTTCTAATATTGCATCAGTATCAACTTGGCCTAGAACACATAGTAATGTAGTGTACATTGAGAAAGTAAATAAAACTATATATGTTATTTAACGATTCGAAGAAGGGAGATGTTGTAATTCTTACTTGAAGATGATATTTCATAGGGCACGATGCCATCTGGCCAGCGCCGCGCCAGAACAGCAATGGCCTTTCTTCTACCCAATCTTCTTTGTGTGGTTTGTAGCTCGATGGCTCGAAGTGTTTCAGATTGGTCTTTGGTTAATTTGATATCAGATTGGAAGCAGCCGTCAGTTGCTTCTTGTTCTGGGGGCTGATAATGTTTCTGAGATGGCAACAGAAGATGAGTCTTAGATAATAAATGTGTCGGGGATTTGAGATGTTTCTGCGATGACAAACATGAAATATTGTCATGATTACCTGTTATTGTTAAATAATAAATTATGTTTACATCCATGAGAGGTGGACATCAAACTATCTTCATAGTTTACACCAGTTCGGTGCAATATGCTACGTAACAATTACATTGATTGTATATTCACGCTGATTTCAAATGAACAAAACTGAGATTCACTTACCGCGTTCATTTCATATATCCCAATCACTAATATCATTAATAATACTGCCTGAGTATTTTCCATCTTGATGAGTTATGACCAATAAATAGACCTAGGGAATTTTAAATTAAATTATTCATTTTTTTATTAAAGAATGTAAATTGATGTTCAGTATCTCATTGTATTCTGATTATTTCAAACGGGATATAAGCAAAATTTAAAAAACTTGTTTCCGATGTGGATTTTGTTTTCTATGTTTTATATTTGTCACAAGGCGTGAAATTTTCAAGTCGTGGTATGTCTTCTCAAAATGAACCATATTACCGTATAATTATAAATACGGAAACAGAAAATTACCAAATCTCCAGAAAATAATTGTTTGAAAACCTCTAGCAATATTAATTTGCATGCTCATTACTTGGTGTAAATAATTTGTCACTTGCAGTCCCATACAGTTTATGTTTGGTTTCAAAGCAATATATCGAATACCCTATTTATGCAAAATGTTTCATTACATAGCAGAAGTCCGAAATTTCAATGTGACTCAAAGAATGTCTGAACATAAAAACGAAACAAATATTTGTTTTAGCAGTGTGTACATACGAGTGGGTAGCTCGTGAGATAATATAAATATGTCTTTAAAAAACTGATTAGATCACATACATGGGAATTAACATTGAATTCTGTCAACTCCACGTTACGTTTTTCTATTATTCGACATGTTTAATTAATGAATACCACTGCATTTCTTGAAATGCTGTGTTGGTGGTAATACTGGTCTTAGATGTTGTCAGATAGATTACTCATGCAATTTACTCAATGTATATTTATGCACAAGAGTTATAGTCATAAATAGTGTAGTATAACCCATAAATATAATTCACATAAAATAAAGAACGAGTGCAGAAATTTAAACATATTGGCAATTAATGACAAGAAAAGAACACTATCACAGAATTGCGACACATCTAGAAGTATTTTCATAGATTATACGAGTTCGAACGTTGGCATGGTCACATTAGTTTACTGAAAAACATTTACTTACATACATCCGCAGACCGTAGCGCTAGTTTAATAAGTAATCTGATTAGGTTAAACCCGTTATAAATATAAAAACAAAAAAATGTCAGATCGGTGATTGGTCAAAACAATGTAATGTATGTTACACAAATCTTTGAGTAGTGCGCCATCCTATTTGTATTAACCAGAACATGATGATTTGTATGCACGCTACACATGTCACGTGACCATTACTCTGATTCGTACACAATAATCACCAATGCGTTCTTATTCACAATTGTAATATCCTAACATTTTGACATTAAAGTGAGCAAATTGAAGCGCTCCTATATCGATTGCTCAAACGTATTTTACACACGTTCCAAATTCAGACATTTCATTTTACGGCAGCACAGGGTAATATTCAGCCATATGTTAGTTCATTTCAGGAAATTGGAGAATTATTCCTTGGGGTGAATGAAAGTGAAGTAAAATCTGTGGACGGAAGATGATTGGCGTGACTAACGTGTGTGTTAGTAATGTCTGTAAATGAGAACAGTGGTTATCTGTGTTAGAGTCTAAAAATTAAAACCTAATTCAAAAAATTAAACATGTTTAAACTGCGTTCACATAATTGCAATTGCATGCGCTCATATAGCATAATCAATTTTGACCGCACCATTCGTGTTATTCAAATTGCTAAATCAGAAATTGCTACACCATCAAAATAATCTGTTTCGAACAGCCGATTAGCATTCTGATTATTGGCAGATTATTGTGAAGCCAGATGTATAACAACTCGCCACATTCTCTACTCAAGAGGGTTAATATCAATTTAAACAATTCCTTATGAGTAATACAATGGACGTTATTTATATATTAAAATAGAAGCGACTAAAACGTCAGGGTATTTAGCGCTGGATATGCGAGTAAAAAGTTCCGATTGTTTATGTTTTTAAATATCTTGTTTGTTTTATCGTATTAATATAAGTATGTATACAGTTAGAACAAACTTACTTATGATGAATTTGTTTCCTGTGGAAAAGTTGACTTAAAAATGATAGAAGGGAAGCCCGGCGACAAGAACACTGGTTGATAACAACAAATAGTAAGCTATAGCAGTTTATTTCATCTGACAGCAACCTGAGAATTGTATACGAAATGACCAAGCAATACTAGAGATTGTCTAGATATATTTGAGATAATTGTATTTGTTGTAGAAACTTGCAAGCATTTCCTGTAATTGTATTCTTACTGCAAGTGACATTTTTCTGGTTTTACGGTGATAGCGTGGGTAATATTTCCTGCTGAAGATATGTTGTGACAGATTCGAACACCTGTTCAATCACTGACAGTAATTACAATAGTGCCCAGAAGGGAATGACAATATAGGTTATTTCCAAATTAAATTGCCAGTATCACAAACCATATTTTTTTATCCTAATGTAATGTTCTGAATGAGTTGAGTATAGAATAAAATAATAAAAAAATAAAATAAAAATAAAATAAAATAAAAATAAAATAAAATAAAATAAATTAATTAAACCCACTCTCCCGCATTACGACAATATTCAGTATAATGTAATGTGGTGTAAAACGGAGACGACCTAGTTGACCTAGGAACGACATTAATGCAGTTGTTTTCAATGTATTATCGAGTTTATTAATTTATGGCATAGGAAATCAGTATGTTTTATGCATTATTGTCTGCAAACTCATATAGATGGCCTTATCAGCAGGGGTTGTACAAAATAAAACATAAAATCAAACGGATAATTTAGGATTATTGCTCAATATTGGTGCTTGGTGGGATTGTATCCACGCATCACACGAATCAAAGATTGTTATCCCTATTTGCAGGATTATTGATTGGTTATGGCTGTAGCCGGGATTACACGGATAGTATATAGTAAATTTCGTGGCTTAAATTAACCAATTCATCCATGAATCGTATTGAAAATACAATGGACGAATAAACTAACTCTAAAACCCAAAACGTTTGTATTGTTGAACCAAAGAAAGTAAAATTAGAATTTTCGTATCGCTTACACGATTTTCCCCTCGGTACCAGTATATCCTCGTCTTCCAGTGTGATCAAATCTTCTGCATTTGTCGTTCAATTTCGCATTCCCTGTTTCTTCAAATCAATTTCTGTTCCCTCTCTGGATTTCCCCCTATTTCGATGAGGCATATGCAGAATATTGGATTAAAGTAGATTGAGATCGTGCTATAATCCAAATCCCATTGAAAGGCTTGTAAGTAGACATTTTACTATGACGTATTTATTTTCATATTTTCATATTTTCATAATGTATATATTTTGTATTTTATTACTTTATAACGCCGAATTCCTTGTACCCACTTTTCCATTTCGAACATAACATCGCAACACCGAGCTCAGCGTCGTCGTATTATTTGTTTTGATTATCTAATGCCATTGAACATATTCCCGGCTATAACGTTGACGCGGAATATCATGACTTTCGCCGTGCCTTATTGTCACTGATATTCCGTGTTAAACGTCACGTAATGAGACAGTATTTGCATATTCATATGATAGAGACTTTCGTTACATGACGAACATTCTCTTACTTTTAATGAATTCAAGTTTGTTATGACTATTGATGAAATATTATCTACACAATCACTTTATTGACAAGAGCAAACCACAGAACAAAACAGAATAGAATAGAAATGATAGGCAACATTTTCTAGAGTATTTATTATTTGAAACAAAAAATATTTTCTAGAATAAAAAAATGTTTACAGAACCATGTAATCAGAACTGTTAAAGTTCATAAAACACTCGATTAGATAAAAAGAGTCATACATCTATTTGTTTAAAAAAAACATTTACTCATTTGATTTGCGGCTGTTTAAACAGACCTTGTATTAGTGACCCACCTTTTACCAACATTGTTAAGTACACACACACACATATATATGGAATATCTGGTATGTAACTTTATGTGCGTAGATGATGAGCTGAAAAAATAACACGGATGTGCATGACACAGGATACCTAATATATGCGTGTATGATCGCATGAAACCTGCTGCCGTCCCTCACCATACACATACATTAACATAACCGTAACATTGTTGCACATTCAGTTACTAAACGTAAATTTGACATTCTTACACACACGTGTATTCTATATAAATATAACATTGTTTCAGACGTACTGCATCTGCGTTATACACACTATATATTGATTTAATATTGCAACGGCGATTTCAGCGCCAGTTGTACATATTACGTTATTGTATGTGTATCGTATTCCACATCATTTTTCAAACATTCAGAGTCACAGTAAATACTAGTAAATGAGCCCACGACTAAGGGTACGAAGTGCCTCAGGTCACGTCTTTTTCAATGAATGGGAAACATCGGCAAAAGTTATAAAAACATACATGTTTATTTTATTTTATACCGGGTCTCTGCCAGGTGCGTAGTTAGCATTTGATGTGTGTCACACTAGTACACATCACACACATTTAGTGAAATCTAGTTGGAGTTTCGTAGACATTTTCTGTAATATCGTCTTTGATGACATCAGCGTATTGCTGTTTGCAATTAACGACCGATTCGTATTGGTTCATTTTAATATCTTTCCTGATGGGTGACATGTAACCCTGTTCATACTCTGCGATATTATCATACACATGACCAACGCCACCAAGTGTTGAATGGTCTGCAACTGCCGTGTTTTCATCTGCATCACTCTCTGTTTGTTTGCTTTTCTTCCTACGACATAACACAACTACACCTATAATAGTTATCGCTGTAACAACTACAGCAGCCGTTGCACCAAGTGGTAACACAATATCGATCACTGTACTACTATTTGTCTTTTCGTCTCGCGCACCTAAAATAGAAATATTCAAGTGTGATTGGTAGTCATATTGGTTTTATGTTACTATTATGTTATAAATTTGAAAGCAGCAAAATGCACGGACTATTTTATAATATATAAAACGACAGAAAGAATTTTATTTATTATTTTATGAAAATAAATATATAAAGGGTGGACAGGCGAAAAGGTGTTTAAAGTAAAGTTGAACTGATATCAAGATTTAGTACATTTAGGAAAGAAAGGGGGATTAGCTGTACATCATTGCGTCATAACACTAAAAAGACGGAGACTAGTGCATTAATTGGTGAGACTGAGTCGAGGTACTTATTTGGGCTAACATTGCGTCTGAGGACTTATCACGTTATAATGAGCAGTGCCGAATCGTTTATATCAATTATAATGAGAAGAAATAAATCAACTGTTTAGCTAGCATGTCGACGACGATAATCAGAGCTAACACGCTCATACGAGAGGATGCTGGTAAAAATAACCAGGGATTCCTAAAGGTGGCCATGCTAACAAAGATAGCGACTTTGCTTGTTGTGCAGACTAAGAGTTAACTACGTATTTCATGCAATAATTAGAACACATAGAGTGACTCTATGAGATCTAGTCGATATATAGTACACATCGAGAACTCGTATTCAAGCTTACTGCTGGGGGCTCAGTTAGTTGTGGAGAAGTCACTGTTTATCAACACAAATCACTGACGTGCGCGACTACCGCTTCAAAATGAACAAATCATAACGGGTATGTTATTTCAAAGATTCATAAAATGTGGGTGAATATTGTATATCCACGCATAAACATGTCTGTGCATTGTCCTATATCCAGATAACAGGTGGTTCTGATCAGCCAATAAGGGCGTCCCATCAGAAGAGAATACTGTCACATTGTGCTATGTATACGTTTAATAAAAGATACATTTAAGTTGATGATATATGCTTCAGTGCAATAATATAACAACCAGCACGCCAAGTAATTACTCTAATAGGAAGGTATGTACGTTTCATTAAATGAACTCACCTTCTGAACTTGCATTAACAGCAATCTATATAAAAAAAACATTAAATATTGTGTCAGTAAAAACTGAAGCCTGAATCTGTATTTACAAATGAAGAAATGGAAATTACTACAAATATCAAGGAAAGTTGAATTACTTGGAACAACGGAATTAATTTCTTGCAGTATAAGAGAGATAAATTTGTGAACCATCCTCGAATTGAATTACATAAACACTGAAATAAACAGCTTCATAAACGTTCAAGCTATAAATAGTTTTTGCCCATAAGGCTGTTCTTTTTGTGTCGTGTCTTAGCACTTTCATTGGAAGTAAGGTGTACTACTTTACCTGGTGTGATCTTGTAGTCGTAAGCATGGCGTTGTTTGTTGTTGTGATTGTAAATGAATAATAATATATGCTGTTTTCTTCTTGATTTTCAGTTGGAATTCCAAGCAAGTTTTCATCGAGTTCTACGGCGTAATCTCTATAATAACACTCATCGTCTTTTGGTATGCAAGCACAGTTTGGAAGCTCACATAATGAAACACCGATCTGAAAACAGGAGAATTTGCTACTGATTTATGTCTGGTGATGACAACTTGTATGCAAAGTATCGCTTCTAACGACATGCACAGTCAGAATTCGATAAGTTACTGTAGGAATTTACCGTTGTTTTTTTCACAACAACCTGACCACTACCACGCGTCACGTTGACATTCACCAAGTCCATCAAATGCCACTGAATAGTATGTACTCCACTGTGGTCATCGTAGGTTTGGAAAATAATCCTGGGATAAAAAGCAATATCTAGTGTGAAGTTGTAATGCGTCACTGACTGAAGGGAATTCAAAATGACACAATCAGAAAAAGGTTTGCTGTCGTAAAAGCAACATATGTTGCAATTGTTAAATAAAACCCCTCCCCCCTCCCCGTGCCGCCACCACTGATCGTACCATCCCCACGCCTGGATAATCAAACGCGTACTGATGCTACCCAACGCTATGCATTGTCAACATTCTTGTGCCTCAAACATTCACAATTTGCTCACTCGTATGTTTTTTCCTGTTGACTCACAACATTCACAAACCAGTGTATGTTAGATGGCGCTCTTTTTGTGACACCGGAATCACCAATTGATAGTGCCTGGTGTTGGCACGTGTCTTTGTATATGTCTCGTCTGAGGTTAAATATGGATTGCGTTAACACACTAAGAAACATTAAATAAACAACTGCGTTCACGTGGGAGTCATACATCATATTATATTGTACGTACCGTAAAGTAGATGGTTTTACATTTTTTACTGACGATATATTATGGATTTCTGGTCGCGACGAATCCACGTGAATCAGAACATCATCTTGGTTGCTGTTGCCCATCACGTCTGTAGCTCTCACCCATAAATGAATGGAATCACCGTCGTTACGGGGAACATCGAAATGTTGGAACTCATGCTATCAAAAAAGAGTATAAACAATTTAGAATTTAAATATAAACTCATTTTTCTGTCGAATATGGTCGAACATTTCAATATAGTATTTCACTTAAGTTTAGTGATTACAGTCACTTCCATTAATAATTTCATAGCACAAATTCTGAAATTTAATCATTTGTTATGAAGATGTCCATTATCAAGTACCATGACGTTTTCAATGCTGCTCCAGACTCCTGATGGATAACTGATAGTGCGACCTCCCTTGTTGTCTATATCGTAGTTCACTTCAAATCGGACGATGGCGTTGATGTTTGGTATTGCTTCACGTGACCTGGTTGCTGGAGGTTGACCCGTGACCTCTTCGTATTGTGACGTCAACGGAGGTGAATCATCTTCAATTGCGTTGAGGAATTTGTGTTGTCTGTGAAACCAGTTATAGAAATGTCCTGTCCACCGTAGCACCACCTGTGAAGCAATGCGTGAGAGGCTTGCGTGAAAACATTCAAATTGCTGTAGTGCTCACACCACTAAGAAACGAAGTTCTGTACGACAAATACTATTAGATGTTAATGAAAGGTCATAATTAGTATGATTAATACACTAATTATCAAAAGATTTGAGATATGCACTCTTTGTTCTAAATTATGTATATTATTGATATCGCGTCAAACTATTAGTTGTTATAATGTGCTTTATGATGTGGAGAGAATCCGTGATTATTACCTACACAGTGAAGAATAACGATGTTTAATATTTATCAAAATTGATTGAATAGTGTATCCATGAAATATTCTGAACTAAATTTTCTAACTTACTCTGGGCCCTGTGTTGTTTGTATCTTGAAGATCAGTTTGCCAAAGAAAGGATGTATTCTCTGCTGCCGAATCAACCCACATAGGGTACTGGTCAGTCGTATCAATATCTACTGCGTTGACGTCATCGAATATCAAAAACCGCCGGGCCCTATTATGGTTACCGGCCACGTCATCAACAATCAACATGACACAATACACTCCTGAAAATGACAAAAACAATGTTGTTGTTACAATATTGAAAAAGACAGAAAAACGACTCAACCACTGAAGACTACATGATCACTTGAACAAAAACGTGTCCGTGTAACGTCATGGTGAAGGTTAGCTGGAACAGTAAACATATAATACTAATTTTAAATTATTATGAAGTGTGTGCGTATCATTTGTACTATCCCGTTCCGAGAACTGTGTAGATCTACTAGACCCGGGTCCCGTAAAGTGATAGCGATCAGTGTAGTTGGTAGATATACTATACCTGGATCACTTAATGAGATAGTGAACTGTTTAGTTGGTAGATCTACAATACCTGGGTCATTTAATGAGATAGTGAACTGTGTAGTTGGTAGATCTACAATACCTGGATCACTTAATATGATAGTGAACTGTTTAGTTGGTAGATCTACAATACCTGGGTCATTTAATGAGATAGTGAACTGTGTAGTTGGTAGATCTACAATACCTGGATCACTTAATATGATAGTGAACTGTGTAGTTGGTAGATCCACTATATCTGGGTCACGTAAAGGGTTAGTGAGCTGTGTAGTTGGTAGATCTACTATACCTGAGTCATTTAAGGTAGAGATGTAGGTTTGTGTGCACTTGGGAGTGATTTTTTTTTTTGCTTTTTATCATCCAAACAGTCTTGGCTATATACTGTTAAAATTTTGTAGAATTGTGAATAGTGGAACATACTCAAAAAAGATTTCAAAATGAAGATAACAGGTTGCAAACAGTATCTCTTTTGAATGCTTAGCAAGATTTAGCAAGGCTGTACATAAATATTAAAACAGGAACATGGTGAAAATAAGAAATGACGGGATCTCCATATTATGCACTATATTTAACTTTTAACAAAACGATAATACATTTAAATTTGGAACTGTTACATCCATTTTAATTATGAGCATTAGCAAACTTCTTACTGAGTGAATTGTTATGCAAATTAGTAATTATCTCAGCTTCTTTTTAGTGCACATCCCGGAACATAAAAAAATAGCTCCTAGACGCTTGGACCTTTTGTTTTGAAATTTTCACAAATGATTGACAATGTGTTTATCTTCAAAACGCCGTCGGGGCATTGTTTTTATTTGAACAGTGTTAAATTACAACAATCGTACAGACAACTAGCCTTGGGTCTTAAATTATGCATACACTTGAAGTAGTGAAATTTGCCCTGCAAAAACGACAACTGGTAGACAGTTTTCAAGACGGCACTTTCTACATAGTGAACAGATGTATCCATAAACCAATTTTGACAGGAAACAGAAGCATGGTTTAGAAGCTATTTTTTAAATCACTTTTGACCAAAAAGCACATTATTGTGCATATTTCAAACTACAGTGTCCATACAAAAAAAAAATACTAACAAAATTGTAAAATTCATACAATAAGCTTTCCGAAAATATATAGTTTTGTGGACAAGGGAGATCATCTTGGTTTTCTAATTAACTAATTAACTAACTGTCAAGTAAACTGCATTTCTACCATAATGTGACAGTGAAGTGTGTAGTAAGTAGATCTACTATACCTGGGTCACGTAAAGGGACAGTGAACTGTGTAGTTGGTAAATCTACTATACCTGGGTCATTTAATGAGATAGTGAACTGTGTAGTTGATAGATAAATTATTCCAGGGTCACGCAAAGGGATAGCGAACTGTGTAGTGGGTAGATCTACTATACTTGGGTCATTTAAAGAGATAGTGAACTGTGTAGTTGGTAGATCTACTATACCTGGGTCACTTAATGTGATAGTGAACTGTGTAGTTGGTAGATCTACTATACCTGGGTCACGTGAAGGGATAGTGAACTATGTAGTTCGTAGATCTACTATACCTGGGACACGTAAAGGGATAGTGAACTGTGTAGTTTGTAGATCTATTATACCTAGGTCACTTAATGTGATAGTGAACTGTGTAGTTGGCAGATCTACTATACCTGGGTCATTTAATGAGATAGTGAACTGTCTAGTTGGTAGATCAACGATACCTGGATCACTTAAATGATAGTGAACTGTGTAGTTGGTAGATCTACTATACCTGGGTCATTTAATGAGATAGTGAACTGTCTAGTTGGTAGATCTACCATACCTGGATCACTTAAAGTGATAGTGAACTTTGTAGTTGATATATCTACTATACCTGGGTCACGTAAAGCGACAGAGAACTTTGTAGTTGGTGGATCATCTATACCTGGGTCATTTAATGAGATAGGGAACTGTGTAGTTGGTAGATCTACTATACCCGGATCATTTAATGAGGTAGTGAACGGTCTAGTTGGTAGATCTACTATACCTGGGCCATTTAATAAGATAGTGAACTGTCTAGTTTGTAGATCTACTGTACCTGGATCACTCAAAGTGACAGTGAACATTGTAGTTGGTAGAACTACTATACCTGGGACATGTAAAGGGACAGAGAACTGTATAGTCGGTAAATCTACTATACCTGGGTCACGTAAAGGGATAGTGAACTGTGTAGTTTGTAGATCTACTATACCTAGGTCACTTAATGTGATAGTGAACTGTGTAGTTGGTAGATCTACTATACCTTGGTCATTAAAATAGATAGTGAACTGTGTAGTTGGTAGATCTACTATACCTGGGTCAATTAAAGTGATTGCGAACTGTGTAGTTGATAGATATATTATTCCAGGGTCACGCAAAGGGATAGCGAACTGTTTAGTTGGTAGATCTACTATACCTGGATCATTTAAAGAGATAGTGAACGTGTATTTGATAGACAAATTATTCCAGGGTCACGCAAAGGGATAGCGAACTGTGTAGTTGGTAGATCTAATATACCTGAGTCATGTAATGAGGTAGTGAACTGTCTTATTGGTAGATCTACTATACCTGGGTCATTTAATGAGATAATGAACTGTCTAGTTGGTAGATGTACTATACCTGGATCACTAAAAGTTACAGTGAAATGTGTAGTCGGTAGGTATACTATACCTGGATCACCTAAAGGGATAATGAACAGTGTAGTTGGTATATCTACCAAAGCTGGTTCACGTAAAGGGATAGTGAACTGTGTAGTTTGTAGATCTATTATACCTAGGTCACTTAATGTGATAGTGAACTGTGTAGTTGGTAGATCTACTATACCTGGTTCATTTAATGAAGTAGTGAACTGTCTAGTTGGTAGATCTACTATACCTGGGACACGTAAAGGGATAGTGAACTGTGTAGCTGGTAGGTCTACTATACCTGGGTCACGTAAAGGGATAGTGAACTGTGTAGTTGGTAGATCTACTATACCAGGGTCATTTAATGAGCTAGTGAACTGTCTAGTTGGTAGATCTACTATACCTGGGTCATTAAATGAGATAGTGAACTGTGTAGTTGATAGATAAATTATTCCAGGGTCACGCAAAGTGATAGCAAACTGTGTAGTGGGTAGATCTACTATACTTGGGTCATTTAAAGAGATAGTGAACTGTCTAGTTGGTAGATCAACCTACCTGGGTCATTAAATGAGATAGTGAACTGTGTAGTTGATAGATAAATTATTCCAGGGTCACGCAAAGGGAATGCGAACTGTGTAGTGGGTAGATCTACTATACTTGGGTCATTTAAAGAGATAGTGAACTGTGTAATTGGTAGATCTACTATACCTGGGTCAATTAAAGTAATAGCGAACTGTGTAGCTGGTAGATCTACTATACTTGGGTCACGTAAAGGGACAGTGAACTGTATAGTGGGTAGATCTAAAATACTTGGGTCATTTAAAGAGATAGTGAACTGTCTGGTTGGTAGATCTACTATACCTGGGTCATTTAAAGAGATAGTGAACTGTGTAGTTGGTAGATCTACTATACCTGGGTCACTTAATGTGATAGTGAACTGTGTAGTTGGTAGATCTACTATACCTGGGTCACGTGAAGGGATAGTGAACTATGTAGTTCGTAGATCTACTATACCTGGGACACGTAAAGGGATAGTGAACTGTGTAGTTTGTAGATCTATTATACCTAGGTCACTTAATGTGATAGTGAACTGTGTAGTTGGTAGATCTACTATACCTGGGACACGTAAAGGGACAGTGAACTGTGTAGTTGGTAGATCTACTATACCTGGGTCATTTAATGAGATAGTGAACTGTGTAGTTGATAGATAAATTATTCCAGGGTCACGCAAAGGGATAGCGAACTGTGTAGTGGGTAGATCTACTATACTTGGGTCATTTAAAGAGATAGTGAACTGTGTAGTTGGTAGATCTACTATACTTGGGTCATTTGAAGAGATAGTGAACTGTGTAGTTCGTAGATCTACTATACCTGGGTCACTTAATGTGATAGTGAACTGTGTAGTTGGTAGATCTACTATACCTGGGTCACGTGAAGGGATAGTGAACTATGTAGTTCGTAGATCTACTATACCTGGGACACGTAAAGGGATAGTGAACTGTGTAGTTTGTAGATCTATTATACCTAGGTCACTTAATGTGATAGTGAACTGTGTAGTTGGTAGATCTACTATACATGGATCACGAAAGGGATAGTGAACAGTGAGTTTGTAGATCTATTATACCTAGGTCACTTAATGTGATAGTGAACTGTGTAGTTGGTAGATCTACTATACCTGGGTCATTTAATGAAGTAGTGAACTCTCTAGTTGGTAGATCTACTATACCTGGGTCATTTAATGAGATAGTGAACTGTCTAGTTGGTAGATCAACGATACCTGGATCACTTAAAAGATAGTGAACTTTGTAGTTGATATATCTACTATACCTGGGTCACGTAAAGCGACAGTGAACTTTGTAGTTGGTGGATCTTCTATACCTGGGTCATTTAATGAGATAGGGAACTGTGTAGTTGATAGGTATATTATTCCTGGTCCACGCAAAGGGATAGCTCACTGTGTAGTTGGCAGATCTACTATACCTGGGTCATTAAAATAGATAGTGAACTGTGTAAATGGTAGATCTACTATACCTGGGTCAAATAAAGTAATAGCGAACTGTGTAGTTGGTAGATCCACTATACCTGGTTCACCTAATATGATAGTGAATAGTGTAGCTGGTAGATCTACTATACCTGGGTCACGTAAAGGGACAGTAAACTGTGCAGTTGGTAAATCTACTATACCTGGGTCATTTAATGAGGTAGTGAACTGTCTAGTTGGTAGATCTACTATACCTGGGTCATTTAATGAGATAGTGAACTGTGTAGTTGGTAGATCTACAATACCTGGGTCACTTAATGAGATAGTGAACTGTTTAGTTGGTAGATCCACTATATCTGGGTCACGTAAAGGGTTAGTGAGCTGTGTAGTTGGTAGATCTACTATACCTGAGTCATTTAAGGTAGAGATGTAGGTTTGTGTGCACTTGGGAGTGATTTTTTTTTTTTGCTTTTTATCATCCAAACAGTCTTGGCTATATACTGTTAAAATTTTGTAGAATTGTGAATAGTTGGACATACTCAAAAAAGATTTCAAAATGAAGATAACAGGTTGCAAACAGTATCTCTTTTGAATGCTTAGCAAGATTTAGCAAGGCTGTACATAAATATTAAAACAGGAACATGGTGAAAAAAAGAAATGACGGGATCTCCATATTATGCACTATATTTAACTTTTAACAAAACGATAATACATTTAAATTTGGAACTGTTACATCCATTTTAATTATGAGCATTAGCAAACTTCTTACTGAGTGAATTGTTATGCAAATTAGTAATTATCTCAGCTTCTTTTTAGTGCACATCCCGGAACATAAAAAAATAGCTCCTAGACGCTTGGACCTTTTGTTTTGAAATTTTCACAAATGATTGACAATGTGTTTATCTTCAAAACGCCGTCGGGGCATTGTTTTTATTTGAACAGTGTTAAATTACAACAATCGTACAGACAACTAGCCTTGGGTCTTAAATTATGCATAAACTTGAAGTAGTGAAATTTGCCCTGCAAAAACGACAACTGGTAGACAGTTTTCAAGACGGCACTTTCTACATAGTAAACAGATGTATCCATAAACCAATTTTGACAGGAAACAGAAGCATGGTTTAGAAGCTATTTTTTTAAATCACTTTTGACCAAAAAGCACATTATTGTGCATATTTCAAACTACAGTGTCCATACAAGAAAAATACTAACAAAATTGTAAAATTCATACAATAAGCTTTCCGAAAATATATAGTTTTGTGGACAAGGGAGATCATCTTGGTTTTCTAATTAACTAATTAACTAACTGTCAAGTAAACAGCATTTCTACCATAATGTGACAGTGAAGTGTGTAGTAAGTAGATCTACTATACCTGGGTCACGTAAAGGGACAGTGAACTGTGTAGTTGGTAAATCTACTATACCTGGGTCATTTAATGAGATAGTGAACTGTGTAGTTGATAGATAAATTATTCCTGGGTCACGCAAAGGGATAGCGAACTGTGTAGTGGGTAGATCTACTATACTTGGGTCATTTAAAGAGATAGTGAACTGTGTAGTTGGTAGATCTACTATACCTGGGTCACTTAATGTGATAGTGAACTGTGTAGTTGGTAGATCTACTATACCTGGGTCACGTGAAGGGATAGTGAACTATGTAGTTCGTAGATCTACTATACCTGGGACACGTAAAGGGATAGTGAACTGTGTAGTTTGTAGATCTATTATACCTAGGTCACTTAATGTGATAGTGAACTGTGTAGTTGGTAGATCTACTATACCTGGGTCATTTAATGAGATAGTGAACTGTCTAGTTGGTAGATCAACGATACCTGGATCACTTAAATGATAGTGAACTGTGTAGTTGGTAGATCTACTATACCTGGGTCATTTAATGAGATAGTGAACTGTCTAGTTGGTAGATCTACCATACCTGGATCACTTAAAGTGATAGTGAACTTTGTAGTTGATATATCTACTATACCTGGGTCACGTAAAGCGACAGAGAACTTTGTAGTTGGTGGATCATCTATACCTGGGTCATTTAATGAGATAGGGAACTGTGTAGTTGGTAGATCTACTATACCCGGATCATTTAATGAGGTAGTGAACGGTCTAGTTGGTAGATCTACTATACCTGGGCCATTTAATAAGATAGTGAACTGTCTAGTTTGTAGATCTACTGTACCTGGATCACTCAAAGTGACAGTGAACATTGTAGTTGGTAGAACTACTATACCTGGGCCATGTAAAGGGACAGAGAACTGTATAGTCGGTAGATCTACTATACCTGGGTCACGTAAAGGGATAGTGAACTGTGTAGTTTGTAGATCTACTATACCTAGGTCACTTAATGTGATAGTGAACTGTGTAGTTGGTAGATCTACTATACCTTGGTCATTAAAATAGATAGTGAACTGTGTAGTTGGTAGATCTACTATACCTGGGTCAATTAAAGTGATTGCGAACTGTGTAGTTGATAGATATATTATTCCAGGGTCACGCAAAGGGATAGCGAACTGTTTAGTTGGTAGATCTACTATACCTGGATCATTTAAAGAGATAGTGAACGTGTATTTGATAGATAAATTATTCCAGGGTCACGCAAAGGGATAGCGAACTGTGTAGTTGGTAGATCTAATATACCTGAGTCATGTAATGAGGTAGTGAACTGTCTTATTGGTAGATCTACTATACCTGGGTCATTTAATGAGATAATGAACTGTCTAGTTGGTAGATGTACTATACCTGGATCACTAAAAGTTACAGTGAAATGTGTAGTCGGTAGGTATACTATACCTGGATCACCTAAAGGGATAATGAACAGTGTAGTTGGTATATCTACCAAAGCTGGTTCACGTAAAGGGATAGTGAACTGTGTAGTTTGTAGATCTATTATACCTAGGTCACTTAATGTGATAGTGAACTGTGTAGTTGGTAGATCTACTATACCTGGTTTATTTAATGAAGTAGTGAACTGTCTAGTTGGTAGATCTACTATACCTGGGACACGTAAAGGGATAGTGAACTGTGTAGCTGGTAGGTCTACTATACCTGGGTCACGTAAAGGGATAGTGAACTGTGTAGTTGGTAAATCTACTATACCAGGGTCATTTAATGAGCTAGTGAACTGTCTAGTTGGTAGATCTACTATACCTGGGTCATTAAATGAGATAGTGAACTGTGTAGTTGATAGATAAATTATTCCAGGGTCACGCAAAGGGATAGCGAACTGTGTAGTGGGTAGATCTACTATACTTGGGTCATTTAAAGAGATTGTGAACTGTCTAGTTGGTAGATCAACCTACCTGGGTCATTAAATGAGATAGTGAACTGTGTAGTTGATAGATAAATTATTCCAGGGTCACGCAAAGGGAATGCGAACTGTGTAGTGGGTAGATCTACTATACTTGGGTCATTTAAAGAGATAGTGAACTGTGTAATTGGTAGATCTACTATACCTGGGTCAATTAAAGTAATAGCGAACTGTGTAGCTGGTAGATCTACTATACTTGGGTCACGTAAAGGGACAGTGAACTGTATAGTGGGTAGATCTAAAATACTTGGGTCATTTAAAGAGATAGTGAACTGTCTGGTTGGTAGATCGACGATACCTGGATCACTTAAATGATAGCGAACTATGTAGTTCGTAGATCTACTATACCTGGGTCACGTAAAGGGATAGTGAAATGTGTAGTTGCTAGATCTACTATACCAGGGTCACTTAATGTGATTGTGAACTGTGTAGTTGATAGATCTACTATAACTGGGTCATTTAATTAGATAGTGAACTGTGTAGTTGTTAGATCTCCTATACCTGGGTCATTTAATGAGAGAGTGAACTGTCTAGTTGGTAGATCAACTATACCTGATCACTTAAAGTGATAGTGAACTTTGTTGTTGATATATCTACTATACCTGGGTCACGTAAAGCGACAGCGAACGTTGTAATTGGTAGATCTACTATACCTGGTCATTTAATGAGATAGGGAAGTGTGTAGTTGATAGGTATATTATTCCTGGGCCAAGCAAAGCGATAGTGAACTGTGTAATTGGTAGATCTACTATACCTGGGTCAATTAAAGTAATAGCGAACTGTGTAGTTGGTAGATCCACTATACCTGTGTCACCTAATGTGATAGTGAATAGTGTAGCTGGTAGATCTACTGTACCTGGGTCACGTAAAGGGACAGCGAACTGTGTAGTTCGTAAATCTACTATACCTGGGTCATTTAATGAGATAGTGAACTGTGTAGTTGATAGATATATTATTCCAGGGTCACGCAAAGGGATAGCGAACTGTTTAGTTGGTAGATCTACTATACCTGGGTCATTTAAAGAGATAGTGAACTGTGTAGTTGATAGATAAATTATTCCAGGGTCACGCAAAGGGATAGCGAACTGTGTAGTTGGTAGATCTAATATACCTGGGTCATTTAATGAGGTAGTGAACTGTCTAATTGGTAGATCTACTATACCTGGGTCATTTAATGAGATAGTGAACCGTCTAGTTGGTAGATGTACTATACCTGGATCACTCAAAGTTACAGTGAACTGTGTAGTCGGTAGATATACTATACCTGGATCACGTAAAGGGATAGTGAACTGTGTAGTTGGTATATCTACCAAAGCTGTTTCACGTAAAGGGATAGTGAACTGTGTAGTTGGTAGATCTACTATACCTAGGTCACTTAATGTGATAGTGAATAGTGTAGCTGGTAGTTCTACTATACCTGGGTCACGTAAAGGGACAGTGAACTGTGTAGTTGGTAGATCTACTATACCTGGGTCATTTAAAGAGATAGTGAACGTGTATTTGATAGATAAATTATTCCAGGGTCACGCAAAGGGATAGCGAACTGTGTAGTAGGTAGATCTAATATACCTGGGTCATTTAATGAGGTAGTGAACTGTCTAATTGGTAGATCTACTATACCTGGGTCATTTAATGAGATAGTGAACTGTCTAGTTGGTAGATGTACTATACCTGGCTCACTCAAAGTTACAGTGAACTGTGTAGTCGGTAGATATACTATACCTGGGTCAGTTAAAGTAATAGCGAATTGTGTGGTTGGTAGATCCACTATACCTGGGTCACTTAATGTGATAGTGAATAGTGTAGCTGGTAGATTTACTATACCTGGGTCACGTAAAGGGACAGTGAACTGTGTAATTGGTAGATCTACTATACCTGGGTCATTTAATGAGATAGTGAACTGTGTAGTTGATAGATAAATTATTCCAGGGTCACGCAAAGGGATAGCGAACTGTGTAGTGGGTAGATCTACCATACTTGGGTCATTTAAAGAGATAGTGAACAGTGTAGTTGGTAGATCTACTATACTTGGGTCATTTAAAGAGATAGTGAACTGTGTAGTTGGTAGATCTACTATACCTGGGTCACTTAATGTGATAGTGAACTGTGTAGTTGGTAGATCTACTATACCTGGGTCACGTGAAGGGATAGTGAACTATGTAGTTCGTAGATCTACTATACCTGGGACACGTAAAGGGATAGTGAACTGTGTAGTTTGTAGATCTATTATACCTAGGTCACTTAATGTGATAGTGAACTGTGTAGTTGGTAGATCTACTATACCTGGGACACGTAAAGGGACAGTGAACTGTGTAGTTGGTAGATCTACTATACCTGGGTCATTTAATGAGATAGTGAACTGTGTAGTTGATAGATAAATTATTCCAGGGTCACGCAAAGGGATAGCGAACTGTGTAGTGGGTAGATCTACTATACTTGGGTCATTTAAAGAGATAGTGAACTGTGTAGTTGGTAGATCTACTATACTTGGGTCATTTAAAGAGATAGTGAACTGTGTAGTTGGTAGATCTACTATACCTGGGTCACTTAATGTGATAGTGAACTGTGTAGTTGGTAGATCTACTATACCTGGGTCACGTGAAGGGATAGTGAACTATGTAGTTCGTAGATCTACTATACCTGGGACACGTAAAGGGATAGTGAACTGTGTAGTTTGTAGATCTATTATACCTAGGTCACTTAATGTGATAGTGAACTGTGTAGTTGGTAGATCTACTATACATGGATCACGAAAGGGATAGTGAACAGTGTAGTTTGTAGATCTATTATACCTAGGTCACTTAATGTGATAGTGAACTGTGTAGTTGGTAGATCTACTATACCTGGGTCATTTAATGAAGTAGTGAACTCTCTAGTTGGTAGATCTACTATACCTGGGTCATTTAATGAGATAGTGAACTGTCTAGTTGGTAGATCAACGATACCTGGATCACTTAAAAGATAGTGAACTTTGTAGTTGATATATCTACTATACCTGGGTCACGTAAAGCGACAGTGAACTTTGTAGTTGGTGGATCTTCTATACCTGGGTCATTTAATGAGATAGGGAACTGTGTAGTTGATAGGTATATTATTCCTGGTCCACGCAAAGGGATAGCTCACTGTGTAGTTGGCAGATCTACTATACCTGGGTCATTAAAATAGATAGTGAACTGTGTAAATGGTAGATCTACTATACCTGGGTCAAATAAAGTAATAGCGAACTGTGTAGTTGGTAGATCCACTATACCTGGTTCACCTAATATGATAGTGAATAGTGTAGCTGGTAGATCTACTATACCTGGGTCACGTAAAGGGACAGTAAACTGTGCAGTTGGTAAATCTACTATACCTGGGTCATTTAATGAGATAGTGATCTGTGTAGTTGATAGATAAATTATTCCAGGGTCACGCAAAGGGATAGCGAACTGTGTAGTTGATAGATCTAATAAACCTGGGTCATTTAAAGAGATAGTGAACGTGTATTTGATAGATAATTTATTCCAGGGTCACGCAAAGTGATAGCGAACTGTGTAGTTGGTATATCTAATATACCTGGGTCATTTAATGAGGCAGTGAACTGTCTAATTGGTAGATCTACTATACCTGGGTCATTTAATGAGATAGTGAACTGACTAGTTGGTAGATGTACTATACCTGGATCACTCAAAGTTACAGTGAACTGTGTAGTCGGTAGATATACTATACCTGTATCACGTAAAGGGATAGTGAACTGTGTAGTTGGTATATCTACCAAAACTGGTACACGTAAAGGAATAGTGAACTGTGTAGTTTGTAGATCTATTATACCTAGGTCACTTAATATGATAGTGAACTGTGTAGTTGATATATCTACTATACCTGGGTCATTTAATGAAGTAGTGAACTGTCTAGTTGGTAGATCAACGATACCTGGATCACTTAAATGATAGCGAACTTTGTAGTTGGTAGATCTACTATACCTGGGTCACGTAAAGGGACCGTGAACTGTGTAGTTGGTAGATCTACTATACCTGGGTCACTTAATGTGATAGTGAACTGTGTAGTTGATAGATCTACTATACCTGGGTCATTTAATTAGGTAGTGAACTGTGTAGTTGGTAGATCTACTATACCTGGGTCATTTAATGAGATAGTGAACTGTCTAGTTGGTAGATCTACTATACCTGGGTCAGTTAAAGTAATAGCGAATTGTGTGGTTGGTAGATCCACTATAACTGGGTCACTTAATGTGATAGTGAATAGTGTAGCTGGTAGATCTACTATACCTGGGTCATGTAAAGGGACAGTGAACTGTGTAGTTGGTATATCTACTATACCTGGGTCATTTAATGAGGTAGTGAACTGTGTAGTTGGTACATCTACTATATCTGGGTCATTTAATGAGATAGTGAACTGTGTAGTTGATAGATAAATTATTCCAGGGTCACGCAAAGGGATAGCGAACTGTGTAGTGGGTAGATCTACTATACGTGGGTCATTTAATGTGATAGTGAACTGTGTAGTTGGTAGATCTACTATACCTGGGTCACTTAATGTGATAGTGAACTGTGTAGTTTGTAGATCTACTATACCTGGGTCACGTGAAGGGATAGTGAACTATGTAGTTTGTAGATCTACTATACTTGGGTCACGTAAAGGGATTGTGAACTGTGTAGTTGGTAGATCTACTATATTTGGGTCATTTAATGAGATAGGGAACTGTGTAGTTGATAGGTATATTATTCCTGGGCCATGCAAAGGGATAGCGAACTGTGTAGTTGGCAGATCTACTATACCTGGGTCACCAAATGTGATAGTGAATAGTGTAGCTGGTAGATCTACTATACCTGGGTCACGTGAAGGGACAGTGAAGTGTGTAGTCGGTAAATCTACTATACCTGGGTCATTTAATGCGGTAGTGAACTGTCTAGTTGGTAGATCTACTATACCTGGGTCATTTAATGAGATAGTGAACTGTGTAGTTGATATATATATATTATTCCAGGGTCACGCAAATGGATAGCGAACTGTTTAGTTGGTAGATCTACTATACCTGGGTCACGTAAAGGGACAGTGAAATGTGTAGTTGGTTGATCTACTATACCTGGGTCAATTAAAGTGATAGCGAACTGTGTAGTTGGTAGATCTACCATACCTGGGTCACTAAATGTGATAGTGAATTGTTTAGCAGGTAGATGTACAATACCTGGGTCATTTAATGAGATAGTGAACTATCTAGTTGGTAGAACTACTATACCTGAGTCAATTAAAGTGATAGCGAACTGTGTAGTTGATAGATCTACTATACCTGGGTCACGTGAATGGATAGCGAACTGTGTAGTTGGTAGATCTACTATACCTTGGTCAATTAAAGTGATAGTGAACTGTGTAGTTGATAGACCTACTATAACTGGGTCATTTAATTAGATAGTGAACTGTGTAGTTGATAGATCTACTATACCTGGGTCATTTAATTAGATAGTGAACTGTGTAGTTCGTAGATCTACTATACCTCGGTCACTTAATGTGATAGTGAACTGTGTAGTTGATAGATCTACTATAACTGGGTCATTTAATTAGATAGTGAACTGTGTAGTTGATAGATCTACTATAACTGGGTCATTTAATTAGATAGTGAACTGTGTAGTTCGTAGATCTACTATACCTGCGTCACTTAATGTTATAGTGAACTGTGTAGTTCGTAGATCTACTATACCTGGGTTACGTAAATGGATAGTGAACTGTGTATTTGGTAGATCTACTATACCACGGTCATTTAATGTGATAGTGTACTGTGTAGTTGATAGATCTACTATAACTGGGTCATTTAATTAGATAGTGAACTGTGTAGTTGATAGATCTACTATAACTGGGTCATTTAATTAGATAGTGAACTGTGTAGTTGGTAGATCTACTATACCTGGATCACTTAATGTGATAGTGAACTGTGTAGTTGGTAGATCTACTATACCTGGGTCACGTAAAGGGATAGTGAACTATGTAGTTGGTAGATCTACTATACCTCGGTCACTTAATGTGATAGTGAACTGTGTAGTTGATAGATCTACTATAACTGGGTCATTTAATTAGATAGTGAACTGTGTAATTGGTAGATCTACTATACATGGGTCATTTAATGAGATAGTGAACTGTCTAGTTGGTAGATCTAATATACCTGGATCACTTAAAGTGATAGTGAACTTTGTAGTTGATATATCTACTATACCTGGGTCACGTAAATGGACAGTGAACTGTGTAGTTGGTAGATCTACTATACTTGGGTCACGTAAAGCGAGAGTGAACTTTGTAGTTGGTAGATCTACTATACCTGGGTCATTTAATGAGATAGGGAACTGTGTAGTTGATAGGTATATTATTCCTGGGCCATGCAAAGTGATAGCGAACTGTGTTGTTGGCAGATCTACTATACCTGGGTCACCTAATGTGATAGTGAATAGTGTAGCTGGTAGATCTACTATACCTGGGTCACGTGAAGGGACAGTGAACTGTGTAGTCGGTAAATCTACTACACCTGGGTCATTTAATGTGGTAGTGAACTGTCTAGTTGGTAGATCTACTATACCTGGGTCATTTAATGAGATAGTGAACTGTGTAGTTGATATATATATATTATTCCAGGGTCACGCAAAGGGATAGCAAACTGTTTAGTTGGTAGATCTACTATACCTGGGTCACGTAAAGGGACAGTGAACTGTGTAGTTGGTTGATCTACTATACCTGGGTCAATTAAAGTGATAGCGAACTGTGTAGTTGGTAGATCTACTATACCTGGGTCACTAAATGTGATAGTGAATTGTGTAGCAGGTAGATGTACAATACCTGGGTCATTTAATGAGATAGTGAACTATCTAGTTGGTAGAACTACTATACCTGAGTCAATTAAAGTGATAGCGAACTGTGTAGTTGATAGATCTACTATACCTGGGTCACGTGAATGGATAGCGAACTGTGTAGTTGGTAGATCTACTATACCTGGGTCACGTAAAGAGATAGTGAACTGTGCAGTTGGTAGATATACTATACCTGGATCACGTCACGAGATAGTGAACTGTGTAGTTGGTAGATCTACTATACCTTGGTCAAATAAAGTGATTGCGAACTGCATAGTTGGTAGATCTACTATACCTGGGTCACGTAAATGGATAGTGAACTGTGTAGTTGGTAGATCTACTATACCTGGGTCACGTAAAGGGATAGTGAACTGTGTAGTTGGTAGATCTACTATGCCTTGGTCAATTAAAGTTATAGCGAACTGTGTAGTTGATAGATCTACTATACCTGGGTCACGTGAATGGATAGTGAACTGTGTAGTTGGTAGATCTACTATACCTGGGTCACGCAAAGGGATAGCGAACTGTGTAGTGGGTAGATCTACTATACTTGGGTCATTTAAAGAGATAGTGAACTGTGTAGTTGGTAGATCTACTATACCTGGGTCACTTAATGTGATAGTGAACTGTGTAGTTGGTAGATCTACTATACCTGGGTCACGTGAAGGAATAGTGAACTATGTAGTTCGTAGATCTACTATACCTGGGTCACGTAAAGGGATAGTGAACTGTGTAGTTGGTAGATCTACTATACCTGGGTCACCTAATATGATAGTGAACTGTGTAGTTGGTAGATCTACTATACATGGGTCACGTAAATGGATAGTGAACTGTGTAGTTGATAGATCTACTATAACTGGGTCATTTAATTAGATAGTGAACTGTGTAGTTGGTAGATCTACTACACCTGGGTCATTTAATTAGATAGTGAACTGTGTAGTTGGTAGATCTACTATACCTGGGTCACGTAAAGGGATAGTGAACTGTGTAGTTGGTAGATCTACTATACCTCGGTCACTTAATGTGATAGTGAACTGTGTAGTTGATAGATCTACTATAACTGGGTCATTTAATTAGATAGTGAACTGTGTAGTTGGTAGATCTACTATACCTGGGTCATTTAATGAGATAGTGAACTGTCTAGTTGGTAGATCTAATATACCTGGATCACTTAAAGTGATAGTGAACTTTGTAGTTGATATATCTACTATACCTGGGTCACGTAAAGGGACAGTGAACTGTGTAGTTGGTATATCTACTATACCTGGGTCACGTAAAGCGACAGTGAACTTTGTAGTTGGTAGATCTACTATACCTGGGTCATATAATGAGATAGGGAACTGTGTAGTTGATAGGTATATTATTCCTGGGCCATGCAAAGGGATAGCGAACTGTGTAGTTGGCAGATCTACTATACCTGGGTCACCTAATATGATAGTGAATAGTGTAGCTGGTAGATCTACTATACCTGGGTCACGTAAAGGGACAGTCAACTGTGTAGTCGGTAAATCTACTATACCTGGGTCATTTAATGAGGTAGTGAACTGTCTTGCTGGTAGATCTACTATACCTGGGTCATTTAATGAGATAGTGAACTGTGTAGTTGATAGATAAATTATTCTAGGGTCACGCAAAGGGATAGCGAACTGTGTAGTTGGTAGATCTACTATACCTGGGTCACTAAATGTGATAGTGAATTGTGTAGCTGGTAGATATACTATACCTGAGTCACTTTATGTGATAGTGAACTGTGTAGTTGGTAGATCTACTATACCTGGTTCACGTAAATGGATAGTGAACTGTGTAGTTGGTAGATCTACTATACCTGGGTCACGAAAAGGGATAGTGAACTGTGTAGTTGGTAGATCTACTATACCTTGGTCAATTAAAGTTATAGCGAACTGTGTAGTTGATAGATCTACTATACCTGGGTCACGTGAATGGATAGTGAACTGTGGAGTTTGTAGATCTACTATACCTGGATCACTTCACGAGATAGTGAACTGTGTAGTTGGTAGATCAACGATACCTGGATCACTTAAATGATGGTGAACTTTGTAGTTGGTAGATCTACTATACCTGGGTCACGTAAAGGGACCGTGAACTGTGTAGTTGGTAGATCTACTATACCTGGGTCACTTAATGTGATAGTGAACTGTGCAGTTGATAGATCTACTATACCTGGGTCATTTAATTAGATAGTGAACTGTCTAGTTGGTAGATCTACTATACCTGGGTCAGTTAAAGTAATAGCGAATTGTGTGGTTGGTAGATCCACTATACCTGGGTCACTTAATGTGATAGTGAATAGTGTAGCTCGTAGATCTACTATACCTGGGTCATGTAAAGGGACAGTGAACTGTGTAGTTGGTATATCTACTATACCTGGGTCATTTAATGAGTTAGTGAACTGTGTAGTTGATAGATACATTATTCCAGGGTCACGCAAAGGGATAGCGAACTGTGTAGTGGGTAGATCTACTATACTTGGGTCATTTAATGTGATAGTGAACTGTGTAGTTGGTAGATCTACTATACCTGGGTCACTTAATGTGATAGTGAACTGTGTAGTTGGTAGATCTACTATACCTGGGTCACGTGAAGGGATAGTGAACTATGTAGTTCGTAGATCTACTATACCTGGGTCACGTAAAAGTATAGTGAACTGTGTAGTTGGTAGATCTACTATACCTTGGTCAATTAAAGTGATAGTGAACTGTGTAGTTGATAGACCTACTATAACTGGGTCATTTAATTAGATAGTGAACTGTGTAGTTGATAGATCTACTATAACTGGGTCATTTAATTAGATAGTGAACTGTGTAGTTCGTAGATCTATTATACCTGTGTCACTAAATGTTATAGTGAACTATGTAGTTCGTAGATCTACTATACCTGGGTCACGTAAAAAGATAGTCAACTGTGTAGTTGGTAGATCTACTATACCTCGGTCACTTAAAGTGATAGTGAACTGTGTAGTTGGTAGATCTACTATACCTCGGTCATATAATGTGATAGTGAACTGTGTAGTTGATAGATCTACTATAACTGGGTCATTTAATTAGATAGTGAACTGTGTTGTTGGTAGATCTACTATACATGGGTCATTTAATGAGGTAGTGAACTGTCTAGTTGGTAGATCTAATATACCTGGATCACTTAAAGTGATAGTGAACTTTGTAGTTGATATATCTACTATACCTGGGTCACGTAAAGGGACAGTGAACTGTGTAGTTGGTAGATCTACTATACCTGGGTCACGTAAAGCGAGAGTGAACTTTGTAGTTGGTAGATCTACTATACCTGGGTCATTTAATGAGATAGGGAACTGTGTAGTTGATAGGTATATTATTCCTGGGCCATGCAAAGGGATAGCGAACTGTGTAGTTGGCAGATCTACTATACCTGGGTCACCTAATGTGATAGTGAATAGTGTAGCTGGTAGATCCACTATACCTGGGTCACGTGAAGGGACAGTGAACTGTGTAGTCGGTAAATCTACTATACCTGGGTCATTTAATGTGGTAGTGAACTGTGTAGTTGATATATATATATATATTATTCCAGGGTCACGCAAAGGGATAGCGAACTGTTTAGTTCGTAGATCTACTATACCTGGGTCACGTAAAGGGACAGTGAACTGTGTAGTTGGTTGATCTACTATACCTGGGTCAATTAAAGTGATAGCGAACTGTGTAGTTGGTAGATCTACTATACCTGGGTCACTAAATGTGATAGTGAATTGTGTAGCAGGTAGATGTACAATACCTGGGTCATTTAATGAGATAGTGAACTGTGTAGTTGGTATATCTACTATACCTGGGTCACTAAATGTGATAGTGAATTGTGTAGCAGGTAGATGTACAATACCTGGGTCATTTAATGAGATAGTGAACTATCTAGTTGGTAGAACTACTATACCTGAGTCAATTAAAGTGATAGCAAACTGTGTAGTTGATAGATCTACTATACCTGGGTCACGTGAATGGATAGCGAACTGTGTAGTTGGTAGATCTACTATACCTGGGTCACGTAAAGAGATAGTGAACTGTGTAGTTGGTAGATATACTATACCTGGATCACGTCACGAGATAGTGAACTGTGAAGTTGGTAGATCTACTATACCTGGATCAATTAAAGTGATAGCGAACTGTGTAGTTGGTAGATCTACTATACCTTTGTCAATTAAAGTGATGGCGAACTGCGTAGTTGGTAGATCTACAATACCTGGGTCACTTAATGTGATAGTGAACTTTGTAAATGGTAGATCTACTATACCTGGGTTCACGTGAAGGGATAGTGAACTGTGTAGTTGGCAGATCTACTATACCTGGGTCACGTGAAGGGATAGTGAACTGTGTAGTTGGTAGATATACTATACCTGGATCACGTAAAGGGATAGTGAACTGTGTAGTTGGTATATATACCAAAGCTGGTACACGTAAATGGATAGTGAACTGTGTAGTTTGTAGATCTATTATACCTGGGTCATTTAATGAAGTAGTGAACTCTCTAGTTGGTAGATCTACTATACCTGAGTCATTTAATGAGATAGTGAACTGTCTAGTTGGTAGATCAACGATACCTGGATCACTTAAATGATATTGAACTTTGTAGTTGATATATCTACTATACCTGGGTAACGTAAAGCGACAGTGAACTTTGTAGTTGGTGGATCTTCTATACCTGGGTCATTTAATGAGATAGTGAACTGACTAGTTGGTAGATGTACTATACCTGGATCACTCAAAGTTACAGTGAACTGTGTAGTCGGTAGATATACTATACCTGGATCACGTAAAGGGATAGTGAACTGTGTAGTTGGTATATCTACCAAAGCTGGTACACGTAAAGGGATAGTGAACTGTGTAGTTTGTAGATCTATTATACCTAGGTCACTTAATATGATAGTGAACTGTGTAGTTGGTAGATCTACTATACCTGGGTCATTTAATGAGATTGTGAACTGTGTAGTTGATAGATATATTATTCCAGGGTCACGCAAAGGGATAGCGAACTGTCTAATTGGTAGATCTACTATACCTGGGTCATTTAATGAGATAGTGAACTGTCTAGTTGGTAGATGTACTATACCTGGATCACTCAAAGTTACAGTGAACTGTGTAGTCGGTAGATATACTATACCTGTATCACGTAAAGGGATAGTGAACTGTGTAGTTGGTATATCTACCAAAACTGGTACACGTAAAGGAATAGTTAACTGTGTAGTTTGTAGATCTATTATACCTAGGTCACTTAATATGATAGTGAACTGTGTAGTTGATATATCTACTATACCTGGGTCATTTAATGAAGTAGTGAACTGTCTAGTTGGTAGATCAACGATACCTGGATCACTTAAATGATAGTGAACTTTGTAGTTGGTAGATCTACTATACCTGGGTCACGTAAAGGGACCGTGAACTGTGTAGTTGGTAGATCTACTATACCTGGGTCACTTAATGTGATAGTGAACTGTGTAGTTGATAGATCTACTATACCTGGGTCATTTAATTAGGTAGTGAACTGTGTAGTTGGTAGATCTACTATACATGGGTCATTTAATGAGATAGTGAACTGTCTAGTTGGTAGATCTACTATACCTGGGTCAGTTAAAGTAATAGCGAATTGTGTGGTTGGTAGATCCACTATAACTGGGTCACTTAATGTGATAGTGAATAGTGTAGCTGGTAGATCTACTATACCTGGGTCATGTAAAGGGACAGTGAACTGTGTAGTTGGTATATCTACTATACCTGGGTCATTTAATGAGGTAGTGAACTGTGTAGTTGGTAGATCTACTATACCTGGGTCATTTAATGAGATAGTGAACTGTGTAGTTGATAGATAAATTATTCCAGGGTCACGCAAAGGGATAGCGAACTGTGTAGTGGGTAGATCTACTATACTTGGGTCATTTAATGTGATAGTGAACTGTGTAGTTGGTAGATCTACTATACCTGGGTCACTTAATGTGATAGTGAACTGTGTAGTTTGTAGATCTACTATACCTGGGTCACGTGAAGGGATAGTGAACTATGTAGTTGGTAGATCTACTATACCTGGGTCACGTAAAGGGATTGTGAACTGTGTAGTTGGTAGATCTACTATATCTGGGTCATTTTATGAGATAGGGAACTGTGTAGTTGATAGGTATATTATTCCTGGGCCATGCAAAGGGATAGCGAACTGTGTAGTTGGCAGATCTACTATACCTGGGTCACCAAATGTGATAGTGAATAGTGTAGCTGGTAGATCTACTATACCTGGGTCACGTGAAGGGACAGTGAACTGTGTAGTCGGTAAATCTACTATACCTGGGTCATTTAATGTGGTAGTGAACTGTCTAGTTGGTAGATCTACTATACCTGGGTCATTTAATGAGATAGTGAACTGTGTAGTTGATATATATATATATATTATTCCAGGGTCACGCAAAGGGATAGCGAACTGTTTAGTTGGTAGATCTACTATACCTGGGTCATTTAATGAGATAGTGAACTGTCTAGTTGGTAGATCTACTATACCTGGGTCAGTTAAATTAATAGCGAATTGTGTGGTTGGTAGATCCACTATAACTGGGTCACTTAATGTGATAGTGAATAGTGTAGCTGGTAGATCTACTATACCTGGGTCATGTAAAGGGACAGTGAACTGTGTAGTTGGTATATCTACTATACCTGGGTCATTTAATGAGGTAGTGAACTGTGTAGTTGGTAGATCTACTATACCTGAGTCATTTAATGAGATAGTGAACTGTGTAGTTGATAGATAAATTATTCCAGGGTCACGCAAAGGGATAGCGAACTGTGTAGTGGGTAGATCTACTATACTTGGGTCATTTAATGTGATAGTGAAATGTGTAGTTGGTAGATCTACTATACCTGGGTCACTTAATGTGATAGTGAACTGTGTAGTTTGTAGATCTACTATACCTGTATCACGTAAAGGGATAGTGAACTGTGTAGTTGGTATATCTACCAAAACTGGTACACGTAAAGGAATAGTTAACTGTGTAGTTTGTAGATCTATTATACCTAGGTCACTTAATATGATAGTGAACTGTGTAGTTGATATATCTACTATACCTGGGTCATTTAATGAAGTAGTGAACTGTCTAGTTGGTAGATCAACGATACCTGGATCACTTAAATGATAGTGAACTTTGTAGTTGGTAGATCTACTATACCTGGGTCACGTAAAGGGACCGTGAACTGTGTAGTTGGTAGATCTACTATACCTGGGTCACTTAATGTGATAGTGAACTGTGTAGTTGATAGATCTACTATACCTGGGTCATTTAATTAGGTAGTGAACTGTGTAGTTGGTAGATCTACTATACATGGGTCATTTAATGAGATAGTGAACTGTCTAGTTGGTAGATCTACTATACCTGGGTCAGTTAAAGTAATAGCGAATTGTGTGGTTGGTAGATCCACTATAACTGGGTCACTTAATGTGATAGTGAATAGTGTAGCTGGTAGATCTACTATACCTGGGTCATGTAAAGGGACAGTGAACTGTGTAGTTGGTATATCTACTATACCTGGGTCATTTAATGAGGTAGTGAACTGTGTAGTTGGTAGATCTACTATACCTGGGTCATTTAATGAGATAGTGAACTGTGTAGTTGATAGATAAATTATTCCAGGGTCACGCAAAGGGATAGCGAACTGTGTAGTGGGTAGATCTACTATACTTGGGTCATTTAATGTGATAGTGAACTGTGTAGTTGGTAGATCTACTATACCTGGGTCACTTAATGTGATAGTGAACTGTGTAGTTTGTAGATCTACTATACCTGGGTCACGTGAAGGGATAGTGAACTATGTAGTTGGTAGATCTACTATACCTGGGTCACGTAAAGGGATTGTGAACTGTGTAGTTGGTAGATCTACTATATCTGGGTCATTTTATGAGATAGGGAACTGTGTAGTTGATAGGTATATTATTCCTGGGCCATGCAAAGGGATAGCGAACTGTGTAGTTGGCAGATCTACTATACCTGGGTCACCAAATGTGATAGTGAATAGTGTAGCTGGTAGATCTACTATACCTGGGTCACGTGAAGGGACAGTGAACTGTGTAGTCGGTAAATCTACTATACCTGGGTCATTTAATGTGGTAGTGAACTGTCTAGTTGGTAGATCTACTATACCTGGGTCATTTAATGAGATAGTGAACTGTGTAGTTGATATATATATATATATTATTCCAGGGTCACGCAAAGGGATAGCGAACTGTTTAGTTGGTAGATCTACTATACCTGGGTCATTTAATGAGATAGTGAACTGTCTAGTTGGTAGATCTACTATACCTGGGTCAGTTAAATTAATAGCGAATTGTGTGGTTGGTAGATCCACTATAACTGGGTCACTTAATGTGATAGTGAATAGTGTAGCTGGTAGATCTACTATACCTGGGTCATGTAAAGGGACAGTGAACTGTGTAGTTGGTATATCTACTATACCTGGGTCATTTAATGAGGTAGTGAACTGTGTAGTTGGTAGATCTACTATACCTGAGTCATTTAATGAGATAGTGAACTGTGTAGTTGATAGATAAATTATTCCAGGGTCACGCAAAGGGATAGCGAACTGTGTAGTGGGTAGATCTACTATACTTGGGTCATTTAATGTGATAGTGAAATGTGTAGTTGGTAGATCTACTATACCTGGGTCACTTAATGTGATAGTGAACTGTGTAGTTTGTAGATCTACTATACCTGGGTCACGTGAAGGGATAGTGAACTATGTAGTTCGTAGATCTACTATACCTGGGTCACGTAAAGGGATTGTGAACTGTGTAGTTGGTAGACCTACTATATCTGGGTCATTTAATGAGATAGGGAACTGTGTAGTTGATAGGTATATTATTCCTGGGCCATGCAAAGGGATAGCGAACTGTGTAGTTGGCAGATCTACTATACCTGGGTCACCAAATGTGATAGTGAATAGTGTAGCTGGTAGATCTACTATACCTGGGTCACGTGAAGGGACAGTGAACTGTTTAGTCGGTAAATCTACTATACCTGGGTCATTTAATGTGGTAGTGAACTGTCTAGTTGGTAGATCTACTATACCTGGGTCATTTAATGAGATAGTGAACTGTGTAGTTGATATATATATATATTATTCCAGGGTCACGCAAAGGGATAGCGAACTGTTTAGTTGGTAGATCTACTATACCTGGGTCACGTAAAGGGACAGTGAACTGTGTAGTTGGTTGATCTACTATACCTGGGTCAATTAAAGTGATAGCGAACTGTGTAGTTGGTAGATCTACCATACCTGGGTCACTAAATGTGATAGTGAATTGTGTAGCAGGTAGATGTACAATACCTGGGTCATTTAATGAGATAGTGAACTATCTAGTTGGTAGAACTACTATACCTGAGTCAATTAAAGTGATAGCGAACTGTGTAGTTGATAGATCTACTATACCTGGGTCACGTGAATGGATAGCGAACTGTGTAGTTGGTAGATCTACTATACCTTGTTCAATTAAAGTGATAGTGAACTGTGTAGTTGATAGACCTACTATAACTGGGTCATTTAATTAGATAGTGAACTGTGTAGTTGATAGATCTACTATAACTGGGTCATTTAATTAGATAGTGAACTGTGTAGTTCGTAGATCTACTATACCTCGGTCACTTAATGTGATAGTGAACTGTGTAGTTGATAGATCTACTATAACTGGTCATTTAATTAGATAGTGAACTGTGTAGTTGATAGATCTACTATAACTGGGTCATTTAATTAGATAGTGAACTGTGTAGTTCGTAGATCTACTATACCTGCGTCACTTAATGTTATAGTGAACTGTGTAGTTCGTAGATCTACTATACCTGGGTCACGTAAATGGATAGTGAACTGTGTATTTGGTAGATCTACTATACCTCGGTCATTTAATGTGATAGTGTACTGTGTAGTTGATGGATCTACTATAACTGGGTCATTTAATTAGATAGTGAACTGTGTAGTTGATAGATCTACTATAACTGGGTCATTTAATTAGATAGTGAACTGTGTAGTTGGTAGATCTACTATACCTGGATCACTTAATGTGATAGTGAACTGTGTAGTTGGTAGATCTACTATACCTGGGTCACGTAAAGGGATAGTGAACTGTGTAGTTGGTAGATCTACTATACCTCGGTCACTTAATGTGATAGTGAACTGTGTAGTTGATAGATCTACTATAACTGGGTCATTTAATTAGATAGTGAACTGTGTAGTTGGTAGATCTACTATACATGGGTCATTTAATGAGATAGTGAACTGTCTAGTTGGTAGATCTAATATACCTGGATCACTTAAAGTGATAGTGAACTTTGTAGTTGATATATCTACTATACCTGGGTCACGTAAATGGACAGTGAACTGTGTAGTTGGTAGATCTACTATACCTGGGTCACGTAAAGCGAGAGTGGACTTTGTAGTTGGTAGATCTACTATACCTGGTCATTTAATGAGATAGGGAACTGTGTAGTTGATAGGTATATTATTCCTGGGCCATGCAAAGGGATAGCGAACTGTGTTGTTGGCAGATCTACTATACCTGGGTCACCTAATGTGATAGTGAATAGTGTAGCTGGTAGATCTACTATACCTGGGTCACGTGAAGGGACAGTGAACTGTGTAGTCGTTAAATCTACTACACCTGGGTCATTTAATGTGGTAGTGAACTGTCTAGTTGGTAGATCTACTATACCTGGGTCATTTAATGAGATAGTGAACTGTGTAGTTGATATATATATATATTATTCCAGGGTCACGCAAAGGGATAGCGAACTGTTTAGTTGGTAGATCTACTATACCTGGGTCACGTAAAGGGACAGTGAACTGTGTAGTTGGTTGATCTACTATACCTGGGTCAATTAAAGTGATAGCGAACTGTGTAGTTGGTAGATCTACTATACCTGGGTCACTAAATGTGATAGTGAATTGTGTAGCAGGTAGATGTACAATACCTGGGTCATTTAATGAGATAGTGAACTATCTAGTTGGTAGAACTACTATACCTGAGTCAATTAAAGTGATAGCGAACTGTGTAATTGATAGATCTACTATACCTGGGTCACGTGAATGGATAGCGAACTGTGTAGTTGGTAGATCTACTATACCTGGGTCACGTAAAGAGATAATGAACTGTGCAGTTGGTAGATATACTATACCTGGATCACGTCACGAGATAGTGAACTGTGAAGTTGGTAGATCTACTATACCTTGGTCAAATAAAGTGATAGCGAACTGCATAGTTGGTAGATCTACTATACCTGGGTCACTTTATGTGACAGTGAACTGTGTAGTTGGTAGATCTACTATACCTGGTTCACGTAAATGGATAGTGAACTGTGTAGTTGGTAGATCTACTATATCAGGGTCACGTAAAGGGATAGTGAACTGTGTAGTTCGTAGATCTACTATACCTGGGTCACGTAAAGGGATTGTGAACTGTGTAGTTGGTAGACCTACTATATCTGGGTCATTTAATGAGATAGGGAACTGTGTAGTTGATAGGTATATTATTCCTGGGCCATGCAAAGGGATAGCGAACTGTGTAGTTGGCAGATCTACTATACCTGGGTCACCAAATGTGATAGTGAATAGTGTAGCTGGTAGATCTACTATACCTGGGTCACGTGAAGGGACAGTGAACTGTGTAGTCGGTAAATCTACTATACCTGGGTCATTTAATGTGGTAGTGAACTGTCTAGTTGGTAGATCTACTATACCTGGGTCATTTAATGAGATAGTGAACTGTGTAGTTGATATATATATATATTATTCCAGGGTCACGCAAAGGGATAGCGAACTGTTTAGTTGGTAGATCTACTATACCTGGGTCACGTAAAGGGACAGTGAACTGTGTAGTTGGTTGATCTACTATACCTTGGTCAAATAAAGTGATAGCGAACTGCATAGTTGGTAGATCTACTATACCTGGGTCACTTTATGTGACAGTGAACTGTGTAGTTGGTAGATCTACTATACCTGGTTCACGTAAATGGATAGTGAACTGTGTAGTTGGTAGATCTACTATATCAGGGTCACGTAAAGGGATAGTGAACTGTGTAGTTCGTAGATCTACTATACCTGGGTCACGTAAAGGGATTGTGAACTGTGTAGTTGGTAGACCTACTATATCTGGGTCATTTAATGAGATAGGGAACTGTGTAGTTGATAGGTATATTATTCCTGGGCCATGCAAAGGGATAGCGAACTGTGTAGTTGGCAGATCTACTATACCTGGGTCACCAAATGTGATAGTGAATAGTGTAGCTGGTAGATCTACTATACCTGGGTCACGTGAAGGGACAGTGAACTGTGTAGTCGGTAAATCTACTATACCTGGGTCATTTAATGTGGTAGTGAACTGTCTAGTTGGTAGATCTACTATACCTGGGTCATTTAATGAGATAGTGAACTGTGTAGTTGATATATATATATATTATTCCAGGGTCACGCAAAGGGATAGCGAACTGTTTAGTTGGTAGATCTACTATACCTGGGTCACGTAAAGGGACAGTGAACTGCATAGTTGGTAGATCTACTATACCTGGGTCACTTTATGTGACAGTGAACTGTGTAGTTGGTAGATCTACTATACCTGGTTCACGTAAATGGATAGTGAACTGTGTAGTTGGTAGATCTACTATACCTTGGTCAATTAAAGTTATAGCGAACTGTGTAGTTGATAGATCTACTATACCTGGGTCACGCGAATGGATAGTGAACTGTGTAGTTGGTAGATCTGCTATACCTGGATCACTTCACGAGATAGTGAACTGTGTAGTTGGTAGATCAACGATACCCGGATCACTTAAATGATAGTGAACTGTGTAGTTGGTAGATCTACTATACCTGGGTCACGCAAAGGGATAGCGAACTGTGTAGTGGGTAGATCTACTATACTTGGGTCATTTAAAGAGACAGTGAACTGTGTAGTTGGTAGATCTACTATACCTGGGTCACTTAATGTGATAGTGAACTGTGTAGTTGGTAGATCTACTATACCTGGGTCACGTGAAGGAATAGTGAACTATGTAGTTCGTAGATCTACTATACCTGGGTCACGTAAAGGGATAGTGAACTGTGTAGTTGGTAGATATACTATACCTGGGTCACTTAATATGATAGTGAACTGTGTAGTTGGTAGATCTACTATACCTGGGTCACCTAATGTGATAGTGAATAGTGTAGCTGGTAGATCTACTATACCTGGGTCACGTGAAGGGACAGTGAACTGTGTAGTCGGTAAATCTACTACACCTGGGTCATTTAATGTGGTAGTGAACTGTCTAGTTGGTAGATCTACTATACCTGGGTCATTTAATGAGATAGTGAACTGTGTAGTTGATATATATATATATATTATTCCAGGGTCACGCAAAGGGATAGCGAACTGTTTAGTTGGTAGATCTACTATACCTGGGTCACGTAAAGGGACAGTGAACTGTGTAGTTGGTTGATCTACTATACCTGGGTCAATTAAAGTGATAGCGAACTGTGTAGTTGGTAGATCTACTATACCTGGGTCACTAAATGTGATAGTGAATTGTGTAGCAGGTAGATGTACAATACCTGGGTCATTTAATGAGATAGTGAACTATCTAGTTGGTAGAACTACTATACCTGAGTCAATTAAAGTGATAGCGAACTGTGTAGTTGATAGATCTACTATACCTGGGTCACGTGAATGGATAGCGAACTGTGTAGTTGGTAGATCTACTATACCTGGGTCACGTAAAGAGATAGTGAACTGTGCAGTTGGTAGATATACTATACCTGGATCACGTCACGAGATAGTGAACTGTGTAGTTGGTAGATCTACTATACCTTGGTCAAATAAAGTGATAGCGAACTGCATAGTTGGTAGATCTACTATACCTGGGTCACTTTATGTGACAGTGAACTGTGTAGTTGGTAGATCTACTATACCTGGGTCACGTAAAGGGATAGTGAACTGTGTAGTTGGTAGATCTACTATACCTTGGTCAATTAAAGTTATAGCGAACTGTGTAGTTGATAGATCTACTATACCTGGGTCACGTGAATGGATAGTGAACTGTGTAGTTGGTAGATCTACTATACCTGGGTCACGCAAAGGGATAGCGAACTGTGTAGTGGGTAGATCTACTATACTTGGGTCATTTAAAGAGATAGTGAACTGTGTAGTTGGTAGATCTACTATACCTGGGTCACTTAATGTGATAGTGAACTGTGTAGTTGGTAGATCTACTACACCTGGGTCACGTGAAGGAATATTGAACTATGTAGTTCGTAGATCTACTATACCTGGGTCACGTAAAGGGATAGTGAACTGTGTAGTTGGTAGATATACTATACCTGGGTCACTTAATATGATAGTGAACTGTGTAGTTGGTAGATCTACTATACATGGGTCACGTAAATGGATAGTGAACTGTGTAGTTGATAGATCTACTATAACTAGGTCATTTAATTAGATAGTGAACTGTGTAGTGGGTAGATCTACTATACTTGGGTCATTTAAAGAGATAGTGAACTGTGTAGTTGGTAGATCTACTATACCTGGGTCACTTAATGTGATAGTGAACTGTGTAGTTGGTAGATCTACTATACCTGGGTCACGTGAAGGAATAGTGAACTATGTAGTTCGTAGATCTACTATACCTGGGTCACGTAAAGGGATAGTGAACTGTGTAGTTGGTAGATATACTATACCTGGGTCACTTAATATGATAGTGAACTGTGTAGTTGGTAGATCTACTATACCTGGGTCACCTAATGTGATAGTGAATAGTGTAGCTGGTAGATCTACTATACCTGGGTCACGTGAAGGGACAGTGAACTGTGTAGTCGGTAAATCTACTACACCTGGGTCATTTAATGTGGTAGTGAACTGTCTAGTTGGTAGATCTACTATACCTGGGTCATTTAATGAGATAGTGAACTGTGTAGTTGATATATATATATATATTATTCCAGGGTCACGCAAAGGGATAGCGAACTGTTTAGTTGGTAGATCTACTATACCTGGGTCACGTAAAGGGACAGTGAACTGTGTAGTTGGTTGATCTACTATACCTGGGTCAATTAAAGTGATAGCGAACTGTGTAGTTGGTAGATCTACTATACCTGGGTCACTAAATGTGATAGTGAATTGTGTAGCAGGTAGATGTACAATACCTGGGTCATTTAATGAGATAGTGAACTATCTAGTTGGTAGAACTACTATACCTGAGTCAATTAAAGTGATAGCGAACTGTGTAGTTGATAGATCTACTATACCTGGGTCACGTGAATGGATAGCGAACTGTGTAGTTGGTAGATCTACTATACCTGGGTCACGTAAAGAGATAGTGAACTGTGCAGTTGGTAGATATACTATACCTGGATCACGTCACGAGATAGTGAACTGTGTAGTTGGTAGATCTACTATACCTTGGTCAAATAAAGTGATAGCGAACTGCATAGTTGGTAGATCTACTATACCTGGGTCACTTTATGTGACAGTGAACTGTGTAGTTGGTAGATCTACTATACCTGGGTCACGTAAAGGGATAGTGAACTGTGTAGTTGGTAGATCTACTATACCTTGGTCAATTAAAGTTATAGCGAACTGTGTAGTTGATAGATCTACTATACCTGGGTCACGTGAATGGATAGTGAACTGTGTAGTTGGTAGATCTACTATACCTGGGTCACGCAAAGGGATAGCGAACTGTGTAGTGGGTAGATCTACTATACTTGGGTCATTTAAAGAGATAGTGAACTGTGTAGTTGGTAGATCTACTATACCTGGGTCACTTAATGTGATAGTGAACTGTGTAGTTGGTAGATCTACTACACCTGGGTCACGTGAAGGAATATTGAACTATGTAGTTCGTAGATCTACTATACCTGGGTCACGTAAAGGGATAGTGAACTGTGTAGTTGGTAGATATACTATACCTGGGTCACTTAATATGATAGTGAACTGTGTAGTTGGTAGATCTACTATACATGGGTCACGTAAATGGATAGTGAACTGTGTAGTTGATAGATCTACTATAACTAGGTCATTTAATTAGATAGTGAACTGTGTAGTTGGTAGATCTACTACACCTGGGTCATTTAATTAGATAGTGAACTGTGTAGTTGGTAGATCTACTATACCTGGGTCACGTAAAGGGATAGTGAACTGTGTAGTTGGTAGATCTACTATAGCTCGGTCACTTAATGTGATAGTGAACTGCGTAGTTGATAGATCTACTATAACTGGGTCATTTAATGAGATAGTGAACTGTGTAGTTGGTAGATCTACTATACCTGGGTCACGTAAAGGGATAGTGAACTGTGTAGTTGGTAGATCTACTATACCTTGGTCAATTAAAGTTATAGCGAACTGTGTAGTTGATAGATCTACTATACCTGGGTCACGTGAATGGATAGTGAACTGTGTAGTTGGTAGATCTGCTATACCTGGATCACTTCACGAGATAGTGAACTGTGTAGTTGGTAGATCAACGATGCCCGGATCACTTAAATGATAGTGAACTGTGTAGTTGGTAGATCTACTATACCTGGGTCACGCAAAGGGATAGCGAACTGTGTAGTGGGTAGATCTACTATACTTGGGTCATTTAAAGAGATAGTGAACTGTGTAGTTGGTAGATCTACTATACCTGGGTCACTTAATGTGATAGTGAACTGTGTAGTTGGTAGATCTACTATACCTGGGTCACGTGAAGGAATAGTGAACTATGTAGTTCGTAGATCTACTATACCTGGGTCACGTAAAGGGATAGTGAACTGTGTAGTTGGTAGATATACTATACCTGGGTCACTTAATATGATAGTGAACTGTGTAGTTGGTAGATCTACTATACCTGGGTCACCTAATGTGATAGTGAATAGTGTAGCTGGTAGATCTACTATACCTGGGTCACGTGAAGGGACAGTGAACTGTGTAGTCGGTAAATCTACTACACCTGGGTCATTTAATGTGGTAGTGAACTGTCTAGTTGGTAGATCTACTATACCTGGGTCATTTAATGAGATAGTGAACTGTGTAGTTGATATATATATATATATTATTCCAGGGTCACGCAAAGGGATAGCGAACTGTTTAGTTGGTAGATCTACTATACCTGGGTCACGTAAAGGGACAGTGAACTGTGTAGTTGGTTGATCTACTATACCTGTGTCAATTAAAGTGATAGCGAACTGTGTAGTTGGTAGATCTACTATTCCTGGGTCACTAAATGTGATAGTGAATTGTGTAGCAGGTAGATGTACAATACCTGGGTCATTTAATGAGATAGTGAACTATCTAGTTGGTAGAACTACTATACCTGAGTCAATTAAAGTGATAGCGAACTGTGTAGTTGATAGATCTACTATACCTGGGTCACGTGAATGGATAGCGAACTGTGTAGTTGGTAGATCTACTATACCTGGGTCACGTAAAGAGATAGTGAACTGTGCAGTTGGTAGATATACTATACCTGGATCACGTCACGAGATAGTGAACTGTGTAGTTGGTAGATCTACTATACCTTGGTCAAATAAAGTGATAGCGAACTGCATAGTTGGTAGATCTACTATACCTGGGTCACTTTATGTGACAGTGAACTGTGTAGTTGGTAGATCTACTATACCTGGTTCACGTAAATGGATAGTGAACTGTGTAGTTGGTAGATCTACTATATCAGGGTCACGTAAAGGGATAGTGAACTGTGTAGTTGGTAGATCTACTATACCTTGGTCAATTAAAGTTATAGCGAACTGTGTAGTTGATAGATCTACTATACCTGGGTCACGTGAATGGATAGTGAACTGTGTAGTTGGTAGATCTGCTATACCTGGATCACTTCACGAGATAGTGAACTGTGTAGTTGGTAGATCAACGATACCCGGATCACTTAAATGATAGTGAACTGTGTAGTTGGTAGATCTACTATACCTGGGTCACGCTAAGGGATAGCGAACTGTGTAGTGGGTAGATCTACTATACTTGGGTCATTTAAAGAGATAGTGAACTGTGTAGTTGGTAGATCTACTATACCTGGGTCACTTAATGTGATAGTGAACTGTGTAGTTGGTAGATCTACTATACCTGGGTCACGTGAAGGAATAGTGAACTATGTAGTTCGTAGATCTACTATACCTGGGTCACGTAAAGGGATAGTGAACTGTGTAGTTGGTAGATATACTATACCTGGGTCACTTAATATGATAGTGAACTGTGTAGTTGGTAGATCTACTATACATGGGTCACGTAAATGGATAGTGAACTGTGTAGTTGATAGATCTACTATAACTGGGTCATTTAATTAGATAGTGAACTGTGTAGTTGGTAGATCTACTACACCTGGGTCATTTAATTAGATAGTGAACTGTGTAGTTGGTAGATCTACTATACCTGGGTCACGTAAAGGGATAGTGAACTGTGTAGTTGGTAGATCTAGTATACCTCGGTCACTTAATGTGATAGTGAACTGCGTAGTTGATAGATCTACTATAACTGGGTCATTTAATGAGATAGTGAACTGTGTAGTTGGTAGATCTACTATACCTGGGTCATTTAATTAGATAGTGAACTGTCTAGTTGGTAGATCTAATATACCTGGATCACTTAAAGTGATAGTGAACTTTGTAGTTGATATATCTACTATACCTGGGTCACGTAAAGGGACAGTGAACTGTGTAGTTGGTATATCTACTATACCTGGGTCACGTAAAGCGACAGTGAACTTTGTAGTTGGTAGATCTACTATACCTGGGTCATTTAATGAGATAGGGAACTGTGTAGTTGATAGGTATATTATTCCTGGGCCATGCAAACGGATAGCGAACTGTGTAGTTGGCAGATCTACTATACCTGGGTCACCTAATATGATAGTGAATAGTGTAGCTGGTAGATCTACTATACCTGGGTCACGTAAAGGGACAGTGAACTGTGTAGTCGGTAAATCTACTATACCTGGGTCATTTAATGAGGTAGTGAACTGTCTAGTTGGTAGATCTACTATATGTGGGTCATTTAATGAGATAGTGAACTGTGTAGTTGATAGATATATTATTCTAGGGTCACGCAAAGGGATAGCGAACTGTGTAGTTGGTAGATCTACTATACCTGGGTCAATTAAAGTGATAGCGAACTGTGTAGTTGGTAGATCTACTATACCTGGGTCACTAAATGTGATAGTGAATTGTGTAGCTGGTAGATGTACTATACCTGAGTCACTTTATGTGATAGTGAACTGTGTAGTTGGTAGATCTACTATACCTGGTTCACGTAAATGGATAGTGAACTGTGTAGTTGGTAGATCTACTATACCTGGGTCACGAAAAGGGACAGTGAACTGTGTAGTTGGTAGATCTACTATACCTTGGTCAATTAAAGTTATAGCGAACTGTGTAGTTGATAGATCTACTATACCTGGGTCACGTGAATGGATAGTGAACTGTGTAGTTTGTAGATCTACTATACCTGGATCACTTCATGAGATAGTGAACTGTGTAGTTGGTAGATCAACGATACCTGGATCACTTAAATGATAGTGAACTTTGTAGTTGGTAGATCTACTATACCTGGGTCACGTAAAGGGACCGTGAACTGTGTAGTTGGTAGATCTACTATACCTGGGTCACTTAATGTGATAGTGAACTGTGTAGTTGATAGATCTACTATACCTGGGTCATTTAATTAGATAGTGAACTGTCTAGTTGGTAGATCTACTATACCTGGGTCAGTTAAAGTAATAGCGAATTGTGTGGTTGGTAGATCCACTATACCTGGGTCACTTAATGTGATAGTGAATAGTGTAGCTCGTAGATCTACTATACCTGGGTCATGTAAAGGGACAGTGAACTGTGTAGTTGGTATATCTACTATACCTGGGTCATTTAATGAGGTAGTGAACTGTGTAGTTGATAGATACATTATTCCAGGGTCACGCAAAGGGATAGCGAACTGTGTAGTGGGTAGATCTACTATACTTAGGTCATTTAATGTGATAGTGTACTGTGTAGTTGGTAGATCTACTTTACCTGGGTCACTTAATGTGATAGTGAACTGTGTAGTTGGTAGATCTACTATACCTGGGTCACGTGAAGGGATAGTGATCTATGTAGTTCGTAGATCTACTATTATACCTGGGTCACGTAAAGGGATAGTGAACTGTGTAGTTGGTAGATCTACTATACCTTGGTCAATTAAAGTGATAGTGAACTGTGTAGTTGATAGACCTACTATAACTGGGTCATTTAATTAGATAGTGAACTGTGTAGTTGATAGATCTACTATAACTGGGTCATTTAATTAGATAGTGAACTGTGTAGTTCGTAGATCTATTATACCTGTGTCACTAAATGTTATAGTGAACTATGTAGTTCGTAGATCTACTATACCTGGGTCACGTAAAGGGATAGTGAACTGTGTAGTTGGTAGATCTACTATACCTCGGTCACTTAAAGTGATAGTGAACTGTGTAGTTGGTAGATCTACTATACCTCGGTCATATAATTTGATAGTGAACTGTGTAGTTGATAGATCTACTATAACTGGGTCATTTAATTAGATAGTGAACTGTGTTGTTGGTAGATCTACTATACATGGGTCATTTAATGAGGTAGTGAACTGTCTAGTTGGTAGATCTAATATACCTGGATCACTTAAAGTGATAGTGAACTTTGTAGTTGATATATCTACTATACCTGGGTCACGTAAAGGGACAGTGAACTGTGTAGTTGGTAGATCTACTATACCTGGGTCACGTAAAGCGAGAGTGAACTTTGTAGTTGGTAGATCTACTATACCTGGGTCATTTAATGAGATAGGGAACTGTGTAGTTGATAGGTATATTATTCCTGGGCCATGCAAAGGGATAGCGAACTGTGTAGTTGGCAGATCTACTATACCTGGGTCACCTAATGTGATAGTGAATAGTGTAGCTGGTAGATCTACTATACCTGGGTCACGTGAAGGGACAGTGAACTGTGTAGTCGGTAAATCTACTATACCTGGGTCATTTAATGTGGTAGTGAACTGTGTAGTTGATATATATATATTATTCCAGGGTCACGCAAAGGGATAGCGAACTGTTTAGTTCGTAGATCTACTATACCTGGGTCACGTAAAGGGACAGTGAACTGTGTAGTTGGTTGATCTACTATACCTGGGTCAATTAAAGTGATAGCGAACTGTGTAGTTGGTAGATCTACTATACCTGGGTCACTAAATGTGATAGTGAATTGTGTAGCAGGTAGATGTACAATACCTGGGTCATTTAATGAGATAGTGAACTGTGTAGTTGGTAGATCTACTATACCTGGGTAACTAAATGTGATAGTGAATTGTGTAGCAGGTAGATGTAAATTACCTGGGTCATTTAATGAGATAGTGAACTATCTAGTTGGTAGAACTACTATACCTGAGTCAATTAAAGTGATAGCGAACTGCGTAGTTGGTAGATCTACAATACCTGGGTCACTTAATGTGATAGTGAACTTTGTAAATGGTAGATCTACTATACCTGGGTTCACGTGAAGGGATAGTGAACTGTGTAGTTGGCAGATCTACTATACCTGGGTCACGTGAAGGGATAGTGAACTGTGTAGTTGGTAGATATACTATACCTGGATCACGTAAAGGGATAGTGAACTGTGTAGTTGGTATATATACCAAAGCTGGTACACGTAAATGGATAGTGAACTGTGTAGTTTGTAGATCTATTATACCTAGGTCATTTAATATGATAGTGAACTGTGTAGTTGGTAGATCTACTATACCTGGGTCATTTAATGAAGTAGTGAACTGTCTAGTTGGTAGATCAACGATACCTGGATCACTTAAATGATAGTGAACTTTGTAGTTGGTAGATCTACTATACATGGGTCACGTAAAGGGACCGTGAACTGTGTAGTTGGTAGATCTACTATACCTGGGTCACTTAATGTGATAGTGAACTGTGTAGTTGATAGATCTACTATACCTGGGTCATTTAATGAGATAGTGAACTGTCTAGTTGGTAGATCTACTATACCTGGGTCAGTTAAAGTAATAGCGAATTGTGTGGTTGGTAGATCCACTATACCTGGGTCACTTAATGTGATAGTGAATAGTGTAGCTCGTAGATCTACTATACCTGGGTCATGTAAAGGGACACTGAACTGTGTAATTGGTATATCTACTATACCTGGGTCATTTAATGAGGTAGTGAACTGTGTAGTTGGTAGATCTACTAAACCTGGGTCATTTAATGAGATAGTGAACTGTGTAGTTGATAGATAAATTATTCCAGGGTCACGCAAAGGGATAGCGAACTGTGTAGTGGGTAGATCTACTATACTTGGGTCATTTAATGTGATAGTGAACTGTGTAGTTGATAGATCTACTATACCTGGGTCATTTAATGAGATAGTGAACTGTCTAGTTGGTAGATCTACTATACCTGGGTCAGTTAAAGTAATAGCGAATTGTGTGGTTGGTAGATCCACTATACCTGGGTCACTTAATGTGATAGTGAACTATGTAGTTCGTAGATCTACTATACCTGGGTCACGTAAAGGGATAGTGAACTGTGTAGTTAGTAGATCTACTATACCTTGGTCAATTAAAGTGATAGTGAACTGTGTAGTTGATAGACCTACTATAACTGGGTCATTTAATTAGATAGTGAACTGTGTAGTTGATAGATCTACTATAAATGGGTCATTTAATTAGATAGTGAACTGTGTAGTTCGTAGATCTATTATACCTGTGTCACTTAATGTTATAGTGAACTATGTAGTTCGTAGATCTACTATACCTGGGTCACGTAAAGGGATAGTGAACTGTGTAGTTGGTAGATCTACTATACCTCGGTCACTTAATGTGATAGTGAACTGTGTAGTTGATGGATCTACTATAACTGGGTCATTTAATTAGATAGTGAACTGTGTTGTTGATAGATCTACTCTAACTGGGTCATTTAATTAGATAGTGAACTGTGTAGTTGGTAGATCTACTATACCTGGATCACTTAATGTGATAGTGAACTGTGTAGTTGGTAGATCTACTATACCTGGGTCACGTAAAGGGATAGTGAACTGTGTAGTTGGTAGATCTACTATACCTCGGTCACTTAATGTGATAGTGAATTGTGTAGTTGATAGATCTACTATAACTGGGTCATTTAATTAGATAGTGAACTGTGTAGTTGGTAGATCAACTATACATGGGTCATTTAATGAGATAGTGAACTGTCTAGTTGGTAGATCTAATATACCTGGATCACTTAAAGTGATAGTGAACTTTGTAGTTGATATATCTACTATACCTGGGTCACGTAAAGGGACAGTGAACTGTGTAGTTGATAGATCTACTATACCTGGGTCACGTAAAGCGTGAGTGAACTTTGTAGTTGGTAGATCTACTATACCTGGGTCATTTAATGAGATAGGGAACTGTGTAGTTGATAGGTATATTATTCCTGGGCCATGCAAAGGGATAGCGAACTGTGTAGTTGGCAGATCTACTATACCTAGGTCACCTAATGTGATAGTGAATAGTGTAGCTGGTAGATCTACTATACCTGGGTCACGTGAAGGGACAGTGAACTGTGTAGTCGGTAAATCTACTATACCTGGGTCATTTAATGTGGTAGTGAACTGTCTAGTTGGTAGATCTACTATACCTGGGTCATTTAATGAGATAGTGAACTGTGTAGTTGATATATATATATTATTCCAGGGTCACGCAAAGGGATAGCGAACAGTTTAGTTGGTAGATCTACTATACCTGGGTCACGTAAAGGGACAGTGAACTGTGTAGTTGGTTGATCTACTATACCTGGGTCAATTAAAGTGATAGCGAACTGTGTAGTTGGTAGATCTACTATACCTGGGTCACGTGAATGGATAGCGAACTGTGTAGTTGGTAGATCTACTATACCTGGGTCACGTAAAGAGATAGTGAACTGTGCAGTTGGAAGATATACTATACCTGGATCACGTCACGAGATAGTGAACTGTGCAGTTGGTAGATCTACTATACCTTGGTCAAATAAAGTGATAGCGAACTGCATAGTTGGTAGATCTATTATACCTGGGTCACTTTATGTGATAGTGAACTGTGTAGTTGGTAGATCTACTATACCTCGTTCACGTAAATGGATAGTGAACTGTGCAGTTGGTAGATCTACTATACCTGGATCAATTAAAGTGATAGCGAACTGTGTAGTTGGTAGATCTACTATACCTTTGTCAATTAAAGTGATGGCGAACTGCGTAGTTGGTAGATCTACAATACCTGGGTCACTTAATGTGATAGTGAACTTTGTAAATGGTAGATCTACTATACCTGGGTTCACGTGAAGGGATAGTGAACTGTGTAGTTGGCAGATCTACTATACCTGGGTCACGTGAAGGGATAGTGAACTGTGTAGTTGGTAGATCTACTATACCTTGGTCAATTAAAGTGATGACGAACTGCGTAGTTGGTAGATCTACAATACCTGGGTCACTTAATGTGATAGTGAACTTTGTAAATGATAGATCTACTATACCTGGGTTCACGTGAAGGGATAGTGAACTGTGTAGTTGGTAGATATACTATACCTGGATCACGTAAAGGGATAGTGAACTGTGTAGTTGGTATATATACCAAAGCTGGTACACGTAAATGGATAGTGAACTGTGTAGTTTGTTGATCTATTATACCTAGGTCACTTAATATGATAGTGAACTGTGTAGTTGGTAGATCTACTATACCTGGGTCATTTAATGAAGTAGTGAACTGTCTAGTTGGTAGATCAACGATACCTGGATCACTTAAATGATAGTGAACTTTGTAGTTGGTAGATCTACTATACCTGGGTCAAGTAAAGGGACCGTGAACTGTGTAGTTGATAGATCTACTATACCTGGGTCACGTGAATGGATAGCGAACTGTGTAGTTGGTAGATTTACTATACCTGGGTCACGTAAAGAGATAGTGAACTGTGCAGATGGTAGATATACTATACCTGGATCACGTCACGAGATAGTGAACTGTGTAGTTGGTAGATCTACTATACCTTGGTCATATAAAGTGATAGCGAACTGCATAGTTGGTAGATCTACTATACCTGGGTCACTTTATGTGATAGTGAACTGTGTAGTTGGTAGATCTACTATACCTGGTTCACGTAAATGGATAGTGAACTGTGTAGTTGGTAGATCTACTATACCTGGATCAATTAAAGTGATAGCGAACTGTGTAGTTGGTAGATCTACTATACCTTGGTCAATTAAAGTGATGGCGAACTGCGTAGTTGGTAGATCTACAATACCTGGGTCACTTAATGTGATAGTGAACTTTGTAAATGGTAGATCTACTATACCTGGGTTCACGTGAAGGGATAGTGAACTGTGTAGTTGGCAGATCTACTATACCTGGGTCACGTGAAGGGATAGTGAACTGTGTAGTTGGTAGATCTACTATACCTTGGTCAATTAAAGTGATGACGAACTGCGTAGTTGGTAGATCTACAATACCTGGGTCACTTAATGTGATAGTGAACTTTGTAAATGGTAGATCTACTATACCTGGGTTCACGTGAAGGGATAGTGAACTGTGTAGTTGGTAGATATACTATACCTGGATCACGTAAAGGGATAGTGAACTGTGTAGTTGGTATATATACCAAAGCTGGTACACGTAAATGGATAGTGAACTGTGTAGTTTGTTGATATATTATACCTAGGTCACTTAATATGATAGTGAACTGTGTAGTTGGTAGATCTACTATACCTGGGTCATTTAATGAAGTAGTGAACTGTCTAGTTGGTAGATCAACGATACCTGGATCACTTAAATGATAGTGAACTTTGTAGTTGGTAGATCTACTATACTTGGGTCACGTAAAGGGACCGTGAACTGTGTAGTTGGTAGATCTACTATACCTGGGTCACTTAATGTGATAGTGAACTGTGTAGTTGATAGATCTACTATACCTGGGTCATTTAATTAGATAGTGAACTGTGTAGTTGGTAGATCTACTATACCTGGGTCATTTAATGATATAGTGAACTGTCTAGTTGGTAGATCTACTATACCTGGGTCAGTTAAAGTAATAGCGAATTGTGTGGTTGGTAGATCCACTATACCTGGGTCACTTAATGTGATAGTGAATAGTGTAGCGCGTAGATCTACTATACCTGGGTCATGTAAAGGGACAGTGAACTGTGTAGTTGGTATATCTACTATACCTGGGTCATTTAATGAGGTAGTGAACTGTGTAGTTGGTAGATCTACTATACCTGGGTCATTTAATGAGATAGTGAACTGTGTAGTTGATAGATAAATTATTCCAGGGTCACGCAAAGGGATAGCGAACTGTGTAGTGGGTAGATCTACTATAACTGGGTCATTTAATGTGATAGTGAACTGTGTAGTTGGTAGATCTACTATACCTGCGTCACTTAATGTTATAGTGAACTGTGTAGTTCGTAGATCTACTATACCTGGGTCACGTAAATGGATAGTGAACTGTGTAGTTGGTAGATCTACTATACCTCGGTCACTTAATGTGATAGTGAACTGTGTAGTTGATAGATCTACTATAACTGGGTCATTTAATTAGATAATGAACTGTGTAGTTGATAGATCTACTATAACTGGGTCATTTAATTACATAGTGAACTGTGTAGTTGACAGATCTACTATAACTGGGTCATTTAATTAGATAGTGAACTGTGTAGTTCGTAGATCTACTATACCTGCGTCACTTAATGTTATAGTGAACTGTGTAGTTCGTAGATCTACTATACCTGGGTCACGTAAATGGATAGTGAACTGTGTAGTTGGTAGATCTACTATACCTCGGTCACTTAATGTGATAGTGAACTGTGTAGTTGATAGATCTACTATAACTGGGTCATTTAATTAGATAGTGAACTGTGTAGTTGATAGATCTACTATAACTGGGTCATTTAATTAGATAGTGAACTGTGTAGTTGGTAGATCTACTATACCTGGATCACTTAATGTGATAGTGAACTGTGTAGTTGGTAGATCTACTATACCTGGGTCACGTAAAGGGATAGTGAACTGTGTAGTTGGTAGATCTACTATACCTCGGTCACTTAATGTGATAGTGAACTGTGTAGTTGATAGATCTACTATAACTGGGTCATTTAATTAGATAGTGAACTGTGTAGTTGGTAGATCAACTATACATGGGTCATTTAATGAGATAGTGAACTGTCTAGTTTGTAGATCTAATATACCTGGATCACTTAAAGTGATAGTGAACTTTGTAGTTGATATATCTACTATACCTGGGTCACGTAAAGGGACAGTGAACTGTGTAGTTGGTAGATCTACTATACCTGGGTCACGTAAAGCGAGAGTGAACTTTGTAGTTGGTAGATCTACTATACCTGGGTCATTTAATGAGATAGGGAACTGTGTAGTTGATAGGTATATTAGTCCTGGGCCATGCAAAGGGATAGCGAACTGTGTAGTTGGCAGATCTACTATACCTGGGTCACCTAATGTGATAGTGAATAGTGTAGCTGGTAGATCTACTATACCTGGGTCACGGGAAGGGACAGTGAACTGTGTAGTCGGTAAATCTACTATACCTGGGTCATTTAATGTGGTAGTGAACTGTCTAGTTGGTAGATCTACTATACCTGGGTCATTTAATGAGATAGTGAACTGTGTAGTTGATATATATATATTATTCCAGGGTCACGCAAAGGGATAGCGAACTGTTTAGTTGGTAGATATACTATACCTGGATCACGTCACGAGATAGTGAACTGTGTAGTTGGTAGATCTACTATACCTTGGTCAAATAAAGTGATAGCGAACTGCATAGTTGGTAGATCTACTATACCTGGGTCACTTTATGTGATAGTGAACTGTGTAGTTGGTAGATCTACTATACCTGGTTCACGTAAATGGATAGTGAACTGTGTAGTTGGTAGATCTACTATACCTGGGTCACGTAAAGGGATAGTGAACTGTGTAGTTGGTAGATCTACTATACCTTGGTCAATTAAAGTTATAACGAACTGTGTAGTTGATAGATCTACTATACCTGGGTCACGTGAATGGATAGTGAACTGTGTAGTTGGTAGATCTACTATATCTGGATCACTTCACGAGATAGTGAACTGTGCAGTTGGTAGATCAACGATACCTGGATCACTTAAATGATAGTGAACTGTGTAGTTGGTAGATCTACTATACCTGGGTCACGCAAAGGGATAGCGAACTGTGTAATGGGTAGATCTACTATACTTGGGTCATGTAAAGAGATAGTGAACTGTGTAGTTGGTAGATCTACTATACCTGGGTCACTTAATGTGATAGTGAACTGTGTAGTTGGTAGATCTACTATACCTGGGTCACGTGAAGGAATAGTGAACTATGTAGTTCGTAGATCTACTATACCTGGGTCACGTAAAGGGATAGTGAACTGTGTAGTTGATAGATCTACTATAACTGGTTCATTTAATTACATAGTGAACTGTGTAGTTGGTAGATCTACTATACCTGGGTCATTTAATTAGATAGTGAACTGTGTAGTTCGTAGATCTACTATACCTGGGTTTCGTAAAGGGACAGTGAACTGTGTAGTTGGTAGATCTACTATACCTCGGTCACTTAATGTGATAGTGAACTGTGTAGTTGATAGATCTACTATAACTGGGTCATTTAATTAGATAGTGAACTGTGTAGTTGATAGATCTACTATAACTGGGTCATTTAATTAGATAGTGAACTGTGTAGTTCGTAGATCTACTATACCTGGGTCACGTAAAGGGATAGTGAACTGTGTAGTTGGTAGATCTACTATACCTCGGTCACATAATGTGAGAGTGAACTGTGTAGTTGATAGATCTACTATAACTGGGTCATTTAATTAGATAGTGAACTGTGTAGTTGGTAGATCTACTATACCTGGGTCATTTAATGAGATAGTGAACTGTCTAGTTGGTAGATCTAATATACCTGGATCACTTAATGTGATAGTGAACTGTGTAGTTGATAGATCTACTATAACTGGGTCATTTAATTAGATAGTGAACTGTGTAGTTCGTAGATCTACTATACCTGGGTCACGTAAAGCGATAGTGAACTGTGTAGTTGGTAGATCTACTATACCTGGGTCATTTAATGTGATAGTGAACAGTGTAGCTGGTAGATCTACTATACCTGGTCACTTAATGTGATAGTGAACTGTGTAGTTGGTAGATCTACTATACCTGGTTCACTTAATGTGATAGTGAACTGTGTAGCTCGTAGATCTGCTATACCTTGATCGCCTATGTGATAGTGAACTGTGTAGTTGGTAGATCTACTATACATGGGTCATTTAATGAGATAGTGAACTGTCTCGTTGGTAGATCTAATATACCTGGATCACTTAAAGTGATAGTGAACTTTGTAGTTGATATATCTACTATACCTGGGTCACGTAAAGGGACAGTGAACTGTGTAGTTGGTAGATCTACTATACCTGGGTCACGTAAAACGAGAGTGAACTTTGTAGTTGGTAGATCTACTATACCTGGGTCATTTAATGAGATAGGGAACTGTGTAGTTGATAGGTATATTATTCCTGGGCCATGCAAAGGGATAGCGAACTGTGTAGTTGGCAGATCTACTATACCTGGGTCACCTATTGTGATAGTGAATAGTGTAGCTGGTAGATCTACTATACCTGGGTCACGTGAAGGGCCAGTGAACTGTGTAGTCGGTAAATCTACTATACCTGGGTCATTTACTGTGGTAGTGAACTGTCTAGTTGGTAGATCTACTATACCTGGGTCATTTAATGAGATAGTGAACTGTGTAGTTGATATATATATATTATTCTAGGGTCACGCAAAGGGATAGCGAACTGTTTAGTTGGTAGATATACTATACCTGGATCACGTCACGAGATAGTGAACTGTGTAGTTGGTAGATCTACTATACCTTGGTCAAATAAAGTGATAGCGAACTGCATAGTTGGTAGATCTACTATACCTGGGTCACTTTATGTGATAGTGAACTGTGTAGTTGGTAGATCTACTATACCTGGTTCACGTAAATGGATAGTGAACTGTGTAGTTGGTAGATCTACTATAACTGGGTCACGTAAAGGGATAGTGAACTGTGTAGTTGGTAGATCTACTATACCTTGGTCAATTAAAGTTATAACGAACTGTGTAGTTGATAGATCTACTATACCTGGGTCACGTGAATGGATAGTGAACTGTGTAGTTGGTAGATCTACTATACCTGGATCACTTCACGAGATAGTGAACTGTGTAGTTGGTAGGTCAACGATACCTGGATCACTTAAATGATAGTGAACTGTGTAGTTGGTAGATCTACTATACCTGGGTCACGCAAAGGGATAGCGAACTGTGTAGTGGGTAGATCTACTATACTTGTGTCATGTAAAGAGATAGTGAACTGTGTAGTTGGTAGATCTACTATACCTGGGTCACTTAATGTGATAGTGAACTGTGTAGTTGGTAGATCTACTATACCTGGGTCACGTGAAGGAATAGTGAACTATGTAGTTCGTAGATCTACTATACCTGGGTCACGTAAAGGGATAGTGAACTGTGTAGTTGATAGATCTACTATAACTGGGTCATTTAATTAGATAGTGAACTGTGTAGTTGGTAGATCTACTATACCTGGGTCATTTAATTAGATAGTGAACTGTGTAGTTCGTAGATCTACTATACCTGGGTTTCGTAAAGGGACAGTGAACTGTGTAGTTGGTAGATCTACTATACCTCGGTCACTTAATGTGATAGTGAACTGTGTAGTTGATAGATCTACTATAACTGAGTCATTTAATTAGATAGTGAACTGTGTAGTTGATAGATCTACTATAACTGGGTCATTTAATTAGATAGTGAACTGTGTAGTTCGTAGATCTACTATACCTGGGTCACCTAAAGAGATAGTGAACTGTGTAGTTGGTAGATCTACTATACCTCGGTCACTTAATGTGATAGTGAACTGTGTAGTTGATAGATCTACTATAACTGGGTCATTTAATTAGATAGTGAACTGTGTAGTTGGTAGATCTACTATACCTGGGTCATTTAATGAGATAGTGAACTGTCTAGTTGGTAGATCTAATATACCTGGATCACTTAATGTGATAGTGAACTGTGTAGTTGATAGATCTACTATAACTGGGTCATTTAATTAGATAGTGAACTGTGTAGTTCGTAGATCTACTATACCTGGGTCACTTAATGTGATAGTGAACTGTGTAGTTGGTCGATCTACTATACCTGGGTTATTTAATGTGATAGTGAACAGTGTAGCTGGTAGATCTACTATACCTGGTCACTTAATGTGATAGTGAACTGTGTAGTTGGTAGATCTACTATACCTGGTTCATTTAATGTGATAGTGAACTGTGTAGCTCGTAGATCTGCTATACCTGGATCGCCTATGTGATAGTGAACTGTGTAGTTGGTAGATCTACTGTACCAGGATTACTTAATGTGATAGTTTACTGTGTAGTTGGTAGATCTACTACACCTGGATTACTTAATATTATAGTGAACTTTGTAGACGGTAGATCTGCTATACCTGGGTCACGTAAAGGGATAGTGAACTGTGTAGTTGGTAGATCTACTATACCTGGGTCATTTAATGTGATAGTGAACAGTGTAGCTGGTAGATCTACTATACCTGGTCACTTAATGTGATAGTGAACTGTGTAGTTGGTAGATCTACTATACCTGGTTCATTTAATGTGATAGTGAACTGTGTAGCTCGTAGATCTGCTATACCTGGATCGCCTATGTGATAGTGAACTGTGTAGTTGGTAGATCTACTGTACCAGGATTACTTAATGTGATAGTTTACTGTGTAGTTGGTAGATCTACTACACCTGGATTACTTAATATTATAGTGAACTTTGTAGACGGTAGATCTACTATACCTGGGTCACGTAAAGGGACAGTGAACTATGTAGTTGGTAGATCTACTATACCTGGGTCATTTAATGAGATAGTGCACTGTGTAGTTGATAGATAAATTAATCCAGGGTCACGCTAAAGGATAGCGAACTGTGTAGTTGGTAGATCTACTTTACCTGGGTCATTTAATGAGGTAGTGAACTGTCTAGTTGGTAGATCTACTATACCTGGTTCATTTAATGAGATAGTGAACTGTCTAGTTGGTAGATCTACTATACCTGGTTCATTTAATGAGATAGTGAACTGTCTAGTTGGTAGATCTACTATACCTGGGTCACTTTATGTGATAGTGAACTGTGTAGTTGGTAGATCTACTATACCTGGATCACTTAATGTGATAGCGAACTGTGTAGTTGGTAGATCTACTATACCTGGATCAATTAAAGTGATAGCGAACTGTGTAGTTGGTAGATCTACTATACCTTGGTCAATTAAAGTGATGGCGAACTGCGTAGTTGGTAGATCTACTATACCTGGGTCACATAATGTGATAGTGAACTTTGTAAATGGTAGATCAACTATACCTGGGTTCACGTGAAGGGAGAGTGAACTGTGTAGTTGGCAGATCTACTATACCTGGGTCACGTAAAGGGATAGTGAACTGTGTATCGGGTAGATCTACTATACCTGGATCACTTAATGTGATAGTTTACTGTGTAGTTGTAGATCTACTATACCTGGGTCATTTAATGAGATAGTGAACTGTGTAGTTGATAGGTAAATTATTCCAGGGTCACGCAAAGGGATAGTGAACTGTGTAGTTGGTAGATCTACTATACCTGGATCAATTAAAGTGATAGCGAACTGTGTAGTTGGTAGATCTACTATACCTTGGTCAATTAAAATGATAGCGAACTGTGTAGTTGGTATATCTACCAAAGCTGGTACACGTAAAGGGATAGTGAACTGTGTAGTTTGTAGATCTATTATACCTAGGTCACTTAATATGATAGTGAACTGTGTAGTTGGTAGATCTACTATACCTGGGTCATTTAATGAAGTAGTGAACTGTCTAGTTGGTAGATCTACTATACCTGGTTCATTTAATGTGATAGTGAACTGTGTAGCTCGTAGATCTGCTATACCTGGATCGCCTATGTGATAGTGAACTGTGTAGTTGGTAGATCTACTGTACCAGGATTACTTAATGTGATAGTTTACTGTGTAGTTGGTAGATCTACTACACCTGGATTACTTAATATTATAGTGAACTTTGTAGACGGTAGATCTGCTATACCTGGGTCACGTAAAGGGATAGTGAACTGTGTAGTTGGTAGATCTACTATACCTGGGTCATTTAATGTGATAGTGAACAGTGTAGCTGGTAGATCTACTATACCTGGTCACTTAATGTGATAGTGAACTGTGTAGTTGGTAGATCTACTATACCTGGTTCATTTAATGTGATAGTGAACTGTGTAGCTCGTAGATCTGCTATACCTGGATCGCCTATGTGATAGTGAACTGTGTAGTTGGTAGATCTACTGTACCAGGATTACTTAATGTGATAGTTTACTGTGTAGTTGGTAGATCTACTACACCTGGATTACTTAATATTATAGTGAACTTTGTAGACGGTAGATCTACTATACCTGGGTCACGTAAAGGGACAGTGAACTATGTAGTTGGTAGATCTACTATACCTGGGTCATTTAATGAGATAGTGCACTGTGTAGTTGATAGATAAATTAATCCAGGGTCACGCTAAAGGATAGCGAACTGTGTAGTTGGTAGATCTACTTTACCTGGGTCATTTAATGAGGTAGTGAACTGTCTAGTTGGTAGATCTACTATACCTGGTTCATTTAATGAGATAGTGAACTGTCTAGTTGGTAGATCTACTATACCTGGTTCATTTAATGAGATAGTGAACTGTCTAGTTGGTAGATCTACTATACCTGGGTCACTTTATGTGATAGTGAACTGTGTAGTTGGTAGATCTACTATACCTGGATCACTTAATGTGATAGCGAACTGTGTAGTTGGTAGATCTACTATACCTGGATCAATTAAAGTGATAGCGAACTGTGTAGTTGGTAGATCTACTATACCTTGGTCAATTAAAGTGATGGCGAACTGCGTAGTTGGTAGATCTACTATACCTGGGTCACATAATGTGATAGTGAACTTTGTAAATGGTAGATCAACTATACCTGGGTTCACGTGAAGGGAGAGTGAACTGTGTAGTTGGCAGATCTACTATACCTGGGTCACGTAAAGGGATAGTGAACTGTGTATCGGGTAGATCTACTATACCTGGATCACTTAATGTGATAGTTTACTGTGTAGTTGTAGATCTACTATACCTGGGTCATTTAATGAGATAGTGAACTGTGTAGTTGATAGGTAAATTATTCCAGGGTCACGCAAAGGGATAGTGAACTGTGTAGTTGGTAGATCTACTATACCTGGATCAATTAAAGTGATAGCGAACTGTGTAGTTGGTAGATCTACTATACCTTGGTCAATTAAAATGATAGCGAACTGTGTAGTTGGTATATCTACCAAAGCTGGTACACGTAAAGGGATAGTGAACTGTGTAGTTTGTAGATCTATTATACCTAGGTCACTTAATATGATAGTGAACTGTGTAGTTGGTAGATCTACTATACCTGGGTCATTTAATGAAGTAGTGAACTGTCTAGTTGGTAGATCTACTATTCCTGGGTCATTTAATGAGATAGTGAACTGTGTAGTTGATATATATATATTATTCCAGGGTCACGCAAAGGGATAGCGAACGGTTTAGTTGGTAGATCTACTATACCGGGGTCATTTAAAGAGATAGTGAACGTGTATTTGATAGATAAATTATTCCAGGGTCACGCAAAGGGATAGTGAACTGTCTAATTGGTAGATCTACTATACCTGGGTCATTGAATGAGATAGCGAACTGTCTAGTTGGTAGATCTAATATACCTGGATCACTTAAAGTGATAGTGAACTTTGTAGTTGGTAGATCTACTATACCTGGTTCATTTAATGTGATAGCGAACTGTGTAGCTCGTAGATCTGCTATACCTGGATCGCCTATGTGATAGTGAACTGTGTAGTTGGTAGATCTACTATACCTGGATTACTTAATGTGATAGTTTACTGTGTAGTTGGTAGATCTACTACACCTGGATTACTTAATATTATAGTGAACTTTGTAGACGGTAGATCTACTATACCTGGGTCACGTAAAGGGACAGTGAACTATGTAGTTGGTAGATCTACTATACCTGGGTCATTTAATGAGATAGTGCACTGTGTAGTTGATAGATAAATTAATCCAGGGTCACGCTAAAGGATAGCGAACTGTGTAGTTGGTAGATCTACTATACCTGGGTCATTTAATGAGGTAGTGAACTGTCTCGTTGGTAGATCTACTATACCTGGTTCATTTAATGAGATAGTGAACTATCTAGTTGGTAGATCTACTATACCTGGTTCATTTAATGAGATAGTGAACTGTCTAGTTGGTAGATCTACTATACCTGGGTCACTTTATGTGATAGTGAACTGTGTAGTTGGTAGATCTACTATACCTGGATCACTTAATGTGATAGCGAACTGTGTAGTTGGTAGATCTACTATACCTGGATCAATTAAAGTGATAGCGAACTGTGTAGTTGGTAGATCTACTATACCTTGGTCAATTAAAGTGATGGCGAACTGCGTAGTTGGTAGATCTACTATACCTGGGTCACATAATGTGATAGTGAACTTTGTAAATGGTAGATCTACTATACCTGGGTTCACGTGAAGGGAGAGTGAACTGTGTAGTTGGCAGATCTACTATACCTGGGTCACGTAAAGGGATAGTGAACTGTGTATCTGGTAGATCTACTATACCTGGATCACTTAATGTGATAGTTTACTGTGTAGTTGGTAGATCTACTATACCTGGGTCATTTAATGAGATAGTGAACTGTGTAGTTGATAGGTAAATTATTCCAGGGTCACGCAAAGGGATAGTGAACTGTGTAGTTGGTAGATCTACTATACCTGGATCAATTAAAGTGATAGCGAACTGTGTAGTTGGTAGATCTACTATACCTTGGTCAATTAAAATGATAGCGAACTGTGTAGTTGGTATATCTACCAAAGCTGGTACACGTAAAGGGATAGTGAACTGTGTAGTTTGTAGATCTATTATACCTAGGTCACTTAATATGATAGTGAACTGTGTAGTTGGTAGATCTACTATACCTGGGTCATTTAATGAAGTAGTGAACTGTCTAGCTGGTAGATCTACTATTCCTGGGTCATTTAATGAGATAGTGAACTGTGTAGTTGATATATATATATATTATTCCAGGGTCACGCAAAGGGATAGCGAACGGTTTAGTTGGTAGATCTACTATACCGGGGTCATTTAAAGAGATAGTGAACGTGTATTTGATAGATAAATTATTCCAGGGACACGCAAAGGGATAGTGAACTGTCTAATTGGTAGATCTACTATACCTGGGTCATTGAATGAGATAGCGAACTGTCTAGTTGGTAGATCTAATATACCTGGATCACTTAAAGTGATAGTGAACTTTGTAGTTGGTAGATCTACTATACCTGGTTCATTTAATGTGATAGTGAACTGTGTAGCTCGTAGATCTGCTATACCTGGATCGCCTATGTGATAGTGAACTGTGTAGTTGGTAGATCTACTATACCTGGATTACTTAATGTGATAGTTTACTGTGTAGTTGGTAGATCTACTACACCTGGATTACTTAATATTATAGTGAACTTTGTAGACGGTAGATCTACTATACCTGGGTCACGTAAAGGGACAGTGAACTATGTAGTTGGTAGATCTACTATACCTGGGTCATTTAATGAGATAGTGCACTGTGTAGTTGATAGATAAATTAATCCAGGGTCACGATAAAGGATAGCGAACTGTGTAGTTGGTAGATCTACTATACCTGGGTCATTTAATGAGGTAGTGAACTGTCTAGTTGGTAGATCTACTATACCTGGTTCATTTAATGAGATAGTGAACTATCTAGTTGGTAGATCTACTATACCTGGTTCATTTAATGAGATAGTGAACTGTCTAGTTGGTAGATCTACAATACCTGGGTCACTTTATGTGATAGTGAACTGTGTAGTTGGTAGATCTACTATACCTGGATCACTTAATGTGATAGCGAACTGTGTAGTTGGTAGATCTACTATACCTGGATCAATTAAAGTGATAGCGAACTGTGTAGTTGGTAGATCTACTATACCTTGGTCAATTAAAGTGATGGCGAACTGCGTAGTTGGTAGATCTACTATACCTGGGTCACATAATGTGATAGTGAACTTTGTAAATGGTAGATCTACTATACCTGGGTTCACGTGAAGGGAGAGTGAACTGTGTAGTTGGCAGATCTACTATACCTGGGTCACGTAAAGGGATAGTGAACTGTGTATCTGGTAGATCTACTATACCTGGATCACTTAATGTGATAGTTTACTGTGTAGTTGGTAGATCTACTATACCTGGGTCATTTAATGAGATAGTGAACTGTGTAGTTGATAGGTAAATTATTCCAGGGTCACGCAAAGGGATAGTGAACTGTGTAGTTGGTAGATCTACTATACCTGGATCAATTAAAGTGATAGCGAACTGTGTAGTTGGTAGATCTACTATACCTTGGTCAATTAAAATGATAGCGAACTGTGTAGTTGGTATATCTACCAAAGCTGGTACACGTAAAGGGATAGTGAACTGTGTAGTTTGTAGATCTATTATACCTAGGTCACTTAATATGATAGTGAACTGTGTAGTTGGTAGATCTACTATACCTGGGTCATTTAATGAAGTAGTGAACTGTCTAGTTGGTAGATCTACTATTCCTGGGTCATTTAATGAGATAGTGAACTGTGTAGTTGATATATATATATTATTCTAGGGTCACGCAAAGGGATAGCGAACGGTTTAGTTGGTAGATCTACTATACCGGGGTCATTTAAAGAGATAGTGAACGTGTATTATATAGATAAATTATTCCAGGGTCACGCAAAGGGATAGTGAACTGTCTAATTGGTAGATCTACTATACCTGGGTCATTGAATGAGATAGCGAACTGTCTAGTTGGTAGATGTACTATACCTGGATCACTCAAAGTTACAGTGAACTCTGTACTCGGTAGATATACTATACCTGGATCACGTAAAGGGATAGTGAACTGTGTAGTTGGTATATATATACCAAAGCTGGTACACGTAAAGGGATAGTGAACTGTGTAGTTTGTAGATCTATTATACCTAGGTCACTTAATATGACAGTGAACTGTGTAGTTGGTAGATCTACTATACCTGGATCACTTAATGTGATAGCGAACTGTGTAGTTGGTAGATCTACTATACCTTGGTCAATTAAAGTGATGGCGAACTGCGTAGTTGGTAGATCTACAATACCTGGGTCACTTAATGTGATAGTGAACTTTGTAAATGGTAGATCTACTATACCTGGGTTCACGTAAAGGGATAGTGAACTGTGTAGTTGTTAGATCTACTATACCTGGGTCACGTAAAGGGATAGTGAACTGTGTAGCTGGTAGATCTACTATACCTGGATCACTTAATGTGATAGTTTACTGTGTAGTTGGTAGATCTACTATACCTGGGTCATTTAATGAGATAGTGAACTGTGTAGTTGATAGGTAAATTATTCCAGGGTCACGCAAAGGGATAATGAACTGTGTAGTTGGTAGATCTACTATACCTGGATCACTTAATGTGATAGCGAACTGTGTAGTTGGTAGATCTACTATACCTAGATCAATTAAAGTGATAGCGAACTGTGTAGTTGGTAGATCTACTATACCTTGGTCAATTAAAGTGATGGCGAAATGCGTAGTTGGTAGATCTACTATATCTGGGTCACTTAATGTGATAGTGAACTTTGTAAATGGTAGATCTACTATACCTGGGTTCAGGTGAAGGGATAGTAAACTGTGTAGTTGGCAGATCTACTAGACCTGGGTCACGTAAAGGGATAGTGAACTGTGTAGTTGATAGGTAAATTATTCCAGGGTCACGCAAAGGGATAGTGAACTGTGTAGTTGGTAGAACTACTATACCTGGATCAATTAAAGTGATAGTGAACTGTGTAGTTGGTAGATCTTCTATACCTTGGTCAATTAAAGTGATAGCGAACTGTGTAGTTGGTATATCTACCAAAGCTGGTACACGTAAAGGGATAGTGAACTGTGTAGTTTGTAGATCTATTATACCTAGGTCACTTAATATGATAGTGAACTGTGTAGTTGGTAGATCTACTGTACCTGGGTCATTTAATGAAGTAGTGAACTGTCTAGTTGGTAGATCTACTATACCTGGGTCATTTAATGAGATAGTGAACTGTGTAGATGATAGATATATTATTCCAGGGTCACGCAAAGGGATAGCGAACTGTTTAGTTTGTAGATTTACTATACCTGGGTCATTTAAAGAGATAGTGAACGTGTATTTGATAGATAAATTATTCCAGGGTCACGCAAAGGGATAGTGAACTGTCTAATTGGTAGATCTACTATACCTGGGTCATTTAATGAGATAGTGAACTGTCTAGTTGGTAGATGTACTATACCTGGATCACTCAAAGTTACAGTGAACTCTGTAGTCGGTAGATATACTATTCCTGGATCACGTAAAGGGATAGTGAACTGTGTAGTTGGTATATATACCAAAGCTGGTACACGTAAAGGGATAGTGAACTGTGTAGTTTGTAGATCTATTATACCTATGTCACTTAATATGATAGTGAACTGTGTAGTTGGTAGATCTACTATACCTGGGTCACGTAAAGGAACCGTGAACTGTGTAGTTGGCAGATCTACTATACCTGGGTTACGTAAAGGGATAGTGAACTGTGTAGTTGGTAGATATACTATACCTGGGTCACTTAATGTGATAGTGAACTGTGTAGTTCATAGATCTACTATACCTGGGTCATTTAATTAGATAGTGAACTGTGTAGGTGGTAGATCTACTATAACTGGGTCATTTAATGAGATATTGAACTGTCTAGTTGGTAGATCTACTATACCTGGGTCAGTTAAGGTAATAGCGAATTGTGTGGTTGGTAGATCCACTATACCTGGGTCACTTAATGTGATAGTGAATAGTGTAGTTGGTAGATCGACTATACCTGGGTCATGTAAAGGGACAGTGAACTGTGTAGTTGGTATATCTACTATACCTGGGTCATTTAATGAGGTAGTGAACTGTGTAGTTGGTAGATCTACTATACCTGGGTCATTTAATGAGATAGTGAACTGTGTAGTTGATAGATAAATTATTCCAGGGTCACGCAAAGGGATAGCGAACTGTGTAGTGGGTAGATCTACTATACTTGGGTCATTGAAAGAGATAGTGAACTGTGTAGTTGGTAGATCTACTATACCTGGGTCACTTAATGTGATAGTGAACTGTGTAGTTGGTAGATCTACTATACATGGGTCACGTAAAGGGATAGTGAACTGTGTAGTTGGCAGATCTAATATACCTGGATCACTTAAAGTGATAGTGAACTTTGTAGTTGATATATCTACTATACCTGGGTCACGTAAAGGGACAGTGAACTGTGTAGTTGGTATATCTACTATACCTGGGTCACGTAAAGCGAGAGTGAACTTTGTAGTTGGTAGATCTACTATACCTGGGTCACCTAATGTGATAGTGAATAGTGTAGCTGGTAGATCTACTATACCTGGGTCACGTAAAGGGACAGTAAACTGTGTAGTCGGTAAATCTACTATACCTGGGTCATTTAAAGAGATAGTGAAAGTGTATTTGATAGATAAATTATTCCAGGGTCACGCAAAGGGATAGTGAACTGTGTAGTTTGTAGATCTATTATACCTAGGTCACTTAATATGATAGTGAACTGTGTAGTTGGTAGATCTACTATACCTGGGTCATTTAATGAAGTAGTAAACTGTCTAGTTGGTAGATCTACTATACCTGGATCTTTTAATGAGATAGTGAACTGTGTAGTTGATAGATATATTATTCCAGGGTCACGCAAAGGGATAGCGAACTGTTTAGTTGGTAGATCTACTATACCTGGGTCATTTAAAGAGATAGTGAACGTGTATTTGATAGATAAATTATTCCAGGGTCACGCAAAGGGATAGTGAACTGTCTAATTGGTAGATCTACTATACCTGGGTCATTTAATGAGATAGTGAACTGTCTAGTTGGTAGATGTACTATACCTGGATCACTCAAAGTTACAGTGAACTCTGTAGTCGGTAGATATACTATACCTGGATCACGTAAAGGGATAGTGAACTGTGTAGTTGGTATATATACCAAAGCTGGTACACGTGAAGGGATAGTGAACTGTGTAGTTTGTAGATCTATTATACCTAGGTCACTTAATATGATAGTGAACTGTGTAGTTGGTAGATCTACTATACCTGGGTCATTTAATGAAGTAGTGAACTGTCTAGTTGGTAGATCAACGAAACCTGGATCACTTAAATGATAGTGAACTTTGTAGTTGGTAGATCTACTATATCTGGGTCACGTAAAGGGACCGTGAACTGTGTAGTTGGTAGATCTACTATACCTGGGTCATTTAATGAGATAGTGAACTGTCTAGTTGGCAGATCTAATATACCTGGATCAATTAAAGTGATAGTGAACTTTGTAGTTGATATATCTACTATACCTGCGTCACGTAAAGGGACAGTGAACTGTGTAGTTGGTATATCTACTATACCTGGGTCACGTAAAGCGACAGTGAACTTTGTAGTTGGTAGATCTACTATACCTGGGTCATTTAATGAGATAGGGAACTGTGTAGTTGATAGGTATATTATTCCTGGGCCATGCAAAGGGATAGCGAACTGTGTAGTTGGCAGATCTACTATACCTGGGTCACCTAATGTGATAGTGAATAGTGTAGCTGGTAGATCTACTATACCTGGGTCACGTAAAGGGACAGTGAACTGTGTAGTCGGTAAATCTATTATACCTGGGTCATTTAATGAGGTAGTGAATTGTTTAGTTGGTAGATCTACCAAAGCTGGTACACGTAAAGGGATAGTGAACTGTGTAGTTTGTAGATCTATTATACCTAGGTCACTTAATATGATAGTGAACTGTGTAGTTGGTAGATCTACTATACCTGGGTCATTTAATGAAGTAGTGAACTGTCTAGTTGGTAGATCTACTATACCTGGGTCATTTAATGAGATAGTGAACTGTGTAGTTGATAGATATATTATTCCAGGGTCACGCAAAGGGATAGCGAACTGTTAAGTTGGTAGATCTACTATACCTGGGTCATTTAAAGAGATAGTGAATGTGTATTTGATAGATAAATTATTCCAGGGTCACGCAAAGGGATAGTGAACTGTCTAATTGGTAGATCTACTATACCTGGGTCATTTAATGAGATAGTGAACTGTCTAGTTGGTAGATGTACTATACCTGGATCACTCAAAGTTACAGTGAACTCTGTAGTCGGTAGATATACTATACCTGGATCACGTAAGGGGATAGTGAACTGTGTAGTTGGTATATATACCAAAGCTGGTACACGTAAAGGGATAGTGAACTGTGTAGTTTGTAGATCTATTATACCTAGGTCACTTAATATGATAGTGAACTGTGTAGTTGGTAGATCTACTATACCTGGTTCATTTAATGAAGTAGTGAACTGTCTAGTTGGTAGATCAACGAAACCTGGATCACTTAAATAATAGTGAACTTTGTAGTTGGTAGATCTACTATACCTGGGTCACGTAAAGGGACCGTGAACTGTGTAGTTGGCAGATCTACTATACCTGGGTCACGTAAAGGGATAGTGAACTGTGTAGTTGGTAGATATACTATACCTGGGTCACTTAATGTGATAGTGAACTGTGTAGTTGATAGATCTACTATACCTGGATCATTTAATTAGATAGTGAACTGTGTAGTTGGTAGATCTACTATACCTGGGTCATTTAATGAGATAGTGAACTGTCTAGTTGGTAGATCTACTATACCTGGGTCAGTTAAAGTTATAGCGAATTGTGTGGTTGGTAGATCCACTATACCTGGGTCACTTAATGTGATAGTGAATAGTGTAGCTGGTAGATCGACAATACCTGGGTCATGTAAAGGGACAGTGAACTGTGTAGTTGGTATATCTACTATACCTGGGTCATTTAATGAGGTAGTGAACTATGTAGTTGGTAGATCTACTATACTTGGGTCATTGAAAGAGATAGTGAACTGTGTAGTTGGTAGATCTACTATACCTGGGTCACTTAATGTGATAGTGAACTGTGTAGTTGGTAGATCTACTATACATGGGTCACGTAAAGGGATAGTGAACTGTGTAGTTGGTAGATCTACTATACCTGGGTCATTTAATGAGATAGTGAACTGTCTAGTTGGCAGATCTAATATACCTGAATCACTTAAAGTCATAGTGAACTTTGTAGTTGATATATCTACTATACCTGGGTCACGTAAAGGGACAGTGAACTGTGTAGTTGGTATATCTACTATACCTGGGTCACGTAAAGCGAGAGTGAACTTTGTAGTTGGTAGATCTACTATACCTGGGTCATTTAATGAGATAGGGAACTGTGTAGTTGATAGGTATATTATTCCTGGGCCATGCAAAGGGATAGCGAACTGTGTAGTTGGCAGATCTACTATACCTGGGTCACCTAATGTGATAGTGAATAGTGTAGCTGGTAGATCTACTATACCTGGGTCACGTAAAGGGACAGTGTACTGTGTAGTCGGTAAATCTACTATACCTGGGTCACGTAAAGGGATAGTGAACTTTGTAGTTGATATATCCACTATACCTGGATCACTTAATGTGATAGTGAAATGTGTAGTTGGTAGATCTACTATTCCTGGATCACTTAATGTGATAGTGAAATGTGTAGTTGGTAGATCAACGATACCTGGATCACTTAAATGATAGTGAACTGTGTAGTTGGTAGATCTACTATACCTGGGTCACGCAAAGGGATAGTGAACTGTGTAGTTGATAGATCTACTATACCTGGGTCACGTGAATGGATAGTGAACTGTGTAGTTGGTAGATCTACTATACCTGGATCACTTCACGAGATAGTGAACTGTGTAGTTGGTAGATCAACGATACCTGGATCACTTAAATGATAGTGAACTGTGTAGTTGGTAGATCTACTATACCTGGGTCACGCAAAGGGATAGCGAACTGTGTAGTGGGTAGATCTACTATACTTGGGTCATTTAAAGAGATAGTGAACTGTGTAGTTCGTAGATCTACTATACCTGGGTCACGTAATGTGATAGTGAACTGTGTAGTTGGTAGATCTATTATACCTGGGTCACGTGAAGGGATAGTGAACTATGTAGTTGGTATATCTACTATACCTGGGTCACGTAAAGCGACAGTGAACTTTGTAGTTGGTAGATCTACTATACCTGGGTCATTTAATGAGATAGGGAACTGTGTAGTTGATAGGTATATTATTCCTGGGCCATGCAAAGGGATAGCGAACTGTGTAGTTGGCAGATCTACTATACCTGGGTCACCTAATGTGATAGTGAATAGTGTAGCTGGTAGATCTACTATACCTGGGTCACGTAAAGGGACAGTGAACTGTGTAGTCGGTAAATCTATTATACCTGGGTCATTTAATGAGGTAGTGAATTGTTTAGTTGGTAGATCTACCAAAGCTGGTACACGTAAAGGGATAGTGAACTGTGTAGTTTGTAGATCTATTATACCTAGGTCACTTAATATGATAGTGAACTGTGTAGTTGGTAGATCTACTATACCTGGGTCATTTAATGAAGTAGTGAACTGTCTAGTTGGTAGATCTACTATACCTGGGTCATTTAATGAGATAGTGAACTGTGTAGTTGATAGATATATTATTCCAGGGTCACGCAAAGGGATAGCGAACTGTTAAGTTGGTAGATCTACTATACCTGGGTCATTTAAAGAGATAGTGAACGTGTATTTGATAGATAAATTATTCCAGGGTCACGCAAAGGGATAGTGAACTGTCTAATTGGTAGATCTACTATACCTGGGTCATTTAATGAGATAGTGAACTGTCTAGTTGGTAGATGTACTATACCTGGATCACTCAAAGTTACAGTGAACTCTGTAGTCGGTAGATATACTATACCTGGATCACGTAAGGGGATAGTGAACTGTGTAGTTGGTATATATACCAAAGCTGGTACACGTAAAGGGATAGTGAACTGTGTAGTTTGTAGATCTATTATACCTAGGTCACTTAATATGATAGTGAACTGTGTAGTTGGTAGATCTACTATACCTGGTTCATTTAATGAAGTAGTGAACTGTCTAGTTGGTAGATCAACGAAACCTGGATCACTTAAATAATAGTGAACTTTGTAGTTGGTAGATCTACTATACCTGGGTCACGTAAAGGGACCGTGAACTGTGTAGTTGGCAGATCTACTATACCTGGGTCACGTAAAGGGATAGTGAACTGTGTAGTTGGTAGATATACTATACGTGGGTCACTTAATGTGATAGTGAACTGTGTAGTTGATAGATCTACTATACCTGGATCATTTAATTAGATAGTGAACTGTGTAGTTGGTAGATCTACTATACCTGGGTCATTTAATGAGATAGTGAACTGTCTAGTTGGTAGATCTACTATACCTGGGTCAGTTAAAGTTATAGCGAATTGTGTGGTTGGTAGATCCACTATACCTGGGTCACTTAATGTGATAGTGAATAGTGTAGCTGGTAGATCGACAATACCTGGGTCATGTAAAGGGACAGTGAACTGTGTAGTTGGTATATCTACTATACCTGGGTCATTTAATGAGGTAGTGAACTATGTAGTTGGTAGATCTACTATACTTGGGTCATTGAAAGAGATAGTGAACTGTGTAGTTGGTAGATCTACTATACCTGGGTCACTTAATGTGATAGTGAACTGTGTAGTTGGTAGATCTACTATACATGGGTCACGTAAAGGGATAGTGAACTGTGTAGTTGGTAGATCTACTATACCTGGGTCATTTAATGAGATAGTGAACTGTCTAGTTGGCAGATCTAATATACCTGAATCACTTAAAGTCATAGTGAACTTTGTAGTTGATATATCTACTATACCTGGGTCACGTAAAGGGACAGTGAACTGTGTAGTTGGTATATCTACTATACCTGGGTCACGTAAAGCGAGAGTGAACTTTGTAGTTGGTAGATCTACTATACCTGGGTCATTTAATGAGATAGGGAACTGTGTAGTTGATAGGTATATTATTCCTGGGCCATGCAAAGGGATAGTGAACTGTGTAGTTGGCAGATCTACTATACCTGGGTCACCTAATGTGATAGTGAATAGTGTAGCTGGTAGATCTACTATACCTGGGTCACGTAAAGGGACAGTGTACTGTGTAGTCGGTAAATCTACTATACCTGGGTCACGTAAAGGGATAGTGAACTTTGTAGTTGATATATCCACTATACCTGGATCACTTAATGTGATAGTGAAATGTGTAGTTGGTAGATCTACTATTCCTGGATCACTTAATGTGATAGTGAAATGTGTAGTTGGTAGATCAACGATACCTGGATCACTTAAATGATAGTGAACTGTGTAGTTGGTAGATCTACTATACCTGGGTCACGCAAAGGGATAGTTAACTGTGTAGTTGATAGATCTACTATACCTGGGTCACGTGAATGGATAGTGAACTGTGTAGTTGGTAGATCTACTATACCTGGATCACTTCACGAGATAGTGAACTGTGTAGTTGGTAGATCAACGATACCTGGATCACTTAAATGATAGTGAACTGTGTAGTTGGTAGATCTACTATACCTGGGTCACGCAAAGGGATAGCGAACTGTGTAGTGGGTAGATCTACTATACTTGGGTCATTTAAAGAGATAGTGAACTGTGTAGTTCGTAGATCTACTATACCTGGGTCACGTAATGTGATAGTGAACTGTGTAGTTGGTAGATCTATTATACCTGGGTCACGTGAAGGGATAGTGAACTATGTAGTTCGTAGATCTACTATACCTGGGTCACGTAAAGGGATAGTGAACTGTGTAGTTGATAGATCTACTATACCTGGGTCATTTAATGAGATAGTGAACTGTCTAGTTAGTAGATCTAATATACCTGGATCACTTAAAGTGATAGTGAACTTTGTAGTTGATATATCTACTATACCTGGGTCACGTAAAGGGACAGTGAACTGTGTAGTTGGTATATCTACTATACCTGGGTCACGTAAAGCGACAGTGAACTTTGTAGTTGGTAGATCTACTATACCTGGGTCATTTAATGAGATAGGGAACTGTGTAGTTGATAGGTATATTATTCCTGGGCCATGCAAAGGGATAGCGAACTGTGTAGTCGGTAAATCTACTATACCTGGGTCATTTAATGAGGTAGTGAACTGTCTAGTTGGTAGATCTACTATACCTGGGTCGTTTAATGAGATAGTGAACTGTGTAGTTGATAGATAAATTATTCTAGGGTCACGCAAAGGGATAGCGAACTGTGTAGTTGGTAGATCTACTATACCTGGGTCAATTAAAGTGATAGCGAACTGTGTAGTTGGTAGATCTACTATACCTGGGTCACTAAATGTGATAGTGAATTGTGTAGCTGGTAGATGTATTATACCTTGGTCATTTAATGAGATAGTGAACTAACTATCTAGTTGGTAGAACTACTATACCTGAGTCAATTAAAGTGATAGCGAACTGTGTAGTTGATAGATCTACTATACCTGGGTCACGTGAATGGATAGAGAACTGTGTAGTTGGTAGATCTACTATACCTGGATCACGTCACGAGATAGTGAACTGTGTAGTTGGTAGATCTACTATACCTTGGTCAATTAAAGTGATAGCGAACTGCGTAGTTGGTAGATCTACTATACTTGGGTCACTTTATGTGATAGTGAACTGTGTAGTTGGTAGATCTACTATAGCTGGGTCGCGTAAAGGGATAGTGAACTGTGTAGTTGGTAGATCTACTATACCTGGATCACTTAATGTGACAGTTTACTGTGTAGTTGGTAGATCTACTATACCTGGGTCATTTAATGTGATAGTGAACTGTGTAGCTGGTAGATCTACTATACCTGGGTCATTTAATGTGATAGTGAACTGTGTAGTTGGTAGATCTACTATACCTGGGTCATTTAATGTGATAGTGAACTGTGTAGCTGGTAGATCTACTAAATCTAGGTCACTTAATGTGATAGTGAACTGTGTAGTTGGTAGATCTACTATACCTGGATCACTTAATGTGATAGTTTACTGTGTTGTTGGTAGATCTACTATACCTGGGTCATTTAATGAGGTAGTGAACTGTCTAGTTGGTAGATCTACTATACCTGGGTCATTTAATGAGATAGCGAACTGTGTAGTTGATAGATCTACTATACCTGGGTCACGTGAATGGATAGAGAACTGTGTAGTTGGTAGATCTTCTATACCTGGATCACGTCACGAGATAGTGAACTGTGTAGTTGGTAGATCTACTATACCTTGGTCAATTAAAGTGATAGCGAACTGCGTAGTTGATAGATCTACTATACCTGGGTCACGTGAATGGATAGTGAACAGTGTAGTTGGTAGATCTACTATACCTGGATCACTTCACGAGATAGTGAACTGTGTAGTTGATAGATCAACGATACCTGGATCACTTAAATGATAGTGAACTGTGTTGTTGGTAGATCTACTATACCTGGGTCATTTAATGTGATAGTGAACTGTGTAGCTGGTAGATCTACTATACTTGGGTCACTTAATGTGATAGTGAACTATGTAGTTGGTAGATCTACTATACCTGGTTCACTTAATGTGATAGTGAACTGTGTAGCTCGTAGATCTGCTATACCTGGATCGCCTATGTGATAGTGAACTGTGTATTTGGTAGATCTACTATACCTGGATTACTTAATGTTATAGTGAACTTTCTAGTTGGTAGATCTACTGTTCCTGGGTCATTTAATGAGGTAGTGAACTGTCTAGTTGGTAGATCTACTATACCTGGTTCATTTAATGAGATAGTGAACTGTCTATTTGGTAGATCTACTATACCTGGTTCATTTAATGAGATAGTGAACTGTCTAGTTGGTAGATCTACTATACCTGGGTCACTTTATGTGATAGTGAACTGTGTAGTTGGTAGATCTACTATACCTGGATCACTTAATGTGATAGCGAACTGTGTAATTGGTAGATCTACTATACCTGGATCAATTAAAGTGATAGCGAACTGTGTAGTTGGTAGATCTACTATACCTTGGTCAATTAAAGTGATGGCGAACTGCGTAGTTGGTAGATCTACTATACCTGGGTCACTTAATGTGATAGTGAACTTTGTAAATGGTAGATCTACTATATCTGGGTTCACGTGAAGGGATAGTGAACTATGTAGTTGGCAGATCTACTATACCTGGGTCACCTAAAGGGATAGTGAACTGTGTAGCTGGTAGATCTACTATACCTGGATCACTTAATGTGATAGTTTACTGTGTAGTTGGTAGATCTACTATACCTGGGTCATTTAATGAGATAGTGAACTGTGTAGTTGATAGGTAAATTATTCCAGGGTCACGCAAAGGGATAGTGAACTGTGTAGTTGGTAGATCTACTATACCTGGATCAATTAAAGTGATAGCGAACTGTGTAGTTGGTAGATCTACTATACCTTGGTCAATTAAAGTGATAGCGAACTGCGTAGTTGCTAGATCTACTATACCTGGGTCACTTAATGTGATAGTGAACTTTGTAGTTGGTAGATCTACTATACCTGGATCACTTAATGAGATAGTGAACGTTGTAGTTGGTAGATCTCATATCCCTGGATCACTTAATGTGATAGTTTACTGTGTAGTTGGTAGATCTACTATACCTGGATCACTTAATGTGATAGTTTACTGTGTAGTTGGTAGATCTACTATACCTGGGTCATTTAATGAGGTAGTGAACTGTCTAGTTGGTAGATCTACTATACCTGGATCACTCAAAGTGACAGTGAACTTTGTAGTTGGTAGATCTACTATACCTGGGTCACGTAAAGGGACAGTGAACTGTGTAGTTGGTAGATCTACTATACCTGGGTCATTTAATGAAATAGTGAACTGTGTAGTTGATAGATAAATTATTCCAGGGTCACGCAAAGGGATAGTGAACTGTGTAGTTGGTAGATCTACTATACCTGGGTCAATTAAAGTGATAGCGAACTGTGTAGTTGGTAGATCTACTATACCTGGGTCACTAAATGTGATAGTGAATTGTGTAGCTGGTAGATGAACTATACCTGGGTAATTTAATGAGATAGTGAACTATCTAGTTGGTAAAACTACTATACCTGGGTCAATTAAAGTGATAGCGAACTGTGTAGTTGATAGATCTACTATACCTGGGTCACGTGAATGGATAGTGAACTGTGTAGTTGGTAGATCTACTATACCTTGGTCACTTAATATGATAGTGAACTGTGTAGTTGGTAGATCTACTATACCTTGGTCAATTAAAGTAATAGCGAACTGCGTAGTTGGTAGATCTACTATACCTGAGTCACTTTATGTGATAGTGAACTGTGTAGTTGGTAGATCTACTATACCTTGGTCAATTAAAGTGACAGCGAACTGTGTAGTTAGTAGATCTACTATACCTGGGTCACTTAATGTGATAGTGATCTGTGTAGTTGGTAGATCTACTATACCTGGGTCACGTAATGTGATAGTGAAATGTGTAGTTGGTAGATCTACTATACCTGGGTCATTTAATGTGATAGTGAACTGTGTAGCTGGTAGATCTACTATACCTGGATCACTTAATGTGATAGTGATCTGTGTAGTTGGTAGATAAACTATACCTGGATCACTTAATGTGATAGTGAATTGTGTAGTTGGCAGATCTACTATAGCTGGATCACTTAATGTGATAGTGTACTGTGTATTTGGTAGATCTACTATTTCTGGATCACTTAATGGTATAGTGAATTGTGTAGTTGGTTGATCTACTATACCTGGGTCAATTAAAGTGATTGCGAACTGTGTAGTTGGTAGATCTACTATACCTGGATCACTTAATGTGATAGTGAAATGTGTAGTTGGTAGATCTACTATTCCTGGATCACTTAATGTGATAGTGAAATGTGTAGTTGGTAGATATACTATACCTGGGTCAATTAAAGTGATTGCGAATTGTGTAGTTGGTAAATCTACTATACCTGGGTCACTTAATGTGATAGTGAATTGTGTAGTTGGTGGATTTACTTGTCCACTTATTACAGGTGGTGTTGATCTGTATCCCAATACGTCACCATATGCCTGCATCCTATAGACTTCATATCCATACTGTAGTATACCAGATTGGTCGTCATGCCAACCATTATACTTCACAGTTATACTACTCTATGTAGACAAATAAATTGCAATTTTGTTGCAAACTTTATAAACATATTTGAATGAAGGTCGGGATTCCCCGATACGCCAGTACCATTTATTGCTATTAATAAATAATGTGCGTGCTACGAGATTAAATTATGTTTTCCATATCAAAGTCAAATATATTTACCAACACCTGCTAGCTGACAAAGTTTAAATTCAGCACTTCTCATGTAAGTAAATCCAGTAAATATAGCAAATTAACTACAATTAACTTTTTAATACATTGAAATATACCAAGATCTCGCGTCTGTTATTTACAAGGGAGGTTAATTTAAATCATGCGTCTATCTTCCTCTTTGCCATGTTATCCTGCGTGAACAAAAGTGCCTTATTAATTGACTTACAATTTTAATAATCGCCGGGCCCCTATCAAGCATATTTTCAAAGCAACTTCCGGTAACTGTACAATGTTCTGGTGACTTATAATCCATGTTAAAGTCCACGGTGTGTGCTACCTCCATTCCTGTATAATAATATTTCTCAGGTTCAATCGTATCGTTGAAAATCACGTCATAATTACTTATCGTGATATATCCACCATTGCGAGCCTTTGTCATCAAGTGAAACCTGTCGGAAAGCAATAAATAATTCAATTCAGAAATTTCAATTTGAACGATATAAACTATTAAGTGCAAATTAGTTTGGTCTGATGAGTTCGATAATGTGTGCACTGTCGATTTATTTTATTTTATCTAAATATTTATCTCAATTATTAGACGTACCTATCTTCATGTTGAAAAGTAAAACCAATATTATCTATGACGTCACATTCGTACATGCCTTGGTGAGGATTGTCTTGACTGTATCCATTAGAACACGTGTCTGTTCCAGTTTTTACAATACTCCCACCTAGATGAACACATTACCGGTGTAAAAGATGTTATTACAGATTTACCCACATACTCATATATGCGTTATAAAAAAGAACTGACAATTTGCATACTATAACCTACCTCTGGTCACCCACCAATCAAATGATGCTGAAATGACGCCCACTTTAAAATCATTGACATAATACTGTTGTGGCCAATCAGCAGCGTCAGGCCCTGTGTAACTGTTATGCAACTCAACCTGTATACGATCTGGTTGGATATTAGTGTAAACAGTTGTTGTTGCTGTCACGTGATCGTCACAGTCGGCGTCTGCTCTGTAGTCACCTGTCGTCTGGATCAGTGTAGCCAAGCAATGTTCCATAATGGGAGATGTAATCACTGCAACGACACAGTTTATTGGTAGATGAATAAGTACAAAGAACATTAATATTAATATATTCGATTAAATGTGTGTGTGGTGCGTGACAAGACCGATATGTAACTTTAAAAACACCTACTTTGTAAGCAATTATGACCACTGAAGTGTGGTGCACACTGACACGTTGAGGGCGTAGTTGTACATCGTCCTGGGTAACAAAACTGACTGTCCGACCGCCAGGAACATCTTTCTGTAACAATAATTGTCGTGTTGTTCTTTTATATATGATTTGGTTTCGTCGAACATTGTTGTCAAAACATTAACCGTATATCGTAATTGCACCGGTCTTGGTGTCTCACAGAGTGACTGAGATGAATTACATGATGCCATCGGCGCTATTGATGGGCGTGATTTCGTGTAAAATAATGCTGCTGTGTGTGATATGCGTAGTATAATCGAAACTTACGTTCACATGTTCGATTAGGATATCCATCAGAATCCATCAAGTGGTATGCAACAATGTCGCCACCCCTGTCGTAGTCACATCGTTGGCAGGCATGGTCCGTCGCTGACGTGCAATGTAACTGCTGGCAGTTAGCAATAGCTGTGCAAGCTGTAAGACATAATATTAGAGAATAATCACTACGCACTGTTATATTCATTGTAACACACAATAGTATAAAGAATATCGCCTTTTCTCCAATAAATACATGCCAGACTAGTGAGTGTCAGCGGAGGTAGAAAATTACGGTGGCCCATATGTACAATTGGTCCGCTACATGAAAGTCAGTCGGCTACTTGAAAACTGCTCGGCTACTTGAAAACTGCTCCGCTACATGAAAATCGGTCGGCTACTTGAAAACTGCTCTGCTACATGAAAATCGCGCCCTTACATGAAAATCGCTCCGCTACTTGAAAAAAAATCGGTCGGCTACTTGAAAACTGCTCGGCTACTTGAAAACTGCTCCGCTACATGAAAATCGCCCCGTTACTTGAAAAAAATCGGACGGCTACTTGAAAATTGCTCGGCTACTTGAAAACTGCTCCGCTACATGAAAATCGCTCCGCTACATGAACAAATCGGTCGGCTACTTGAAAATCGCGCCGCTATATGAAAATTGCTCCTCTATCTAGAAAATCACGTGTAAGTTGCGAGGTAACCTTCGACCTGCAGGTATGACCCGGAAGTACAACATGCAAGGTATACCATTGCTTGTGTATGCTTTACAAAGTCGGGTAAACAACGTATTCATCTGTTTGTTAAATAAAATGAAGTTAACCAACCTGTATACTTGAAACATCATATTTGCATGTGTTGAATGTATTGGCATGCTGACTCTAAGCTTTGAATGTAAACAGGTTACAAGACAGTGCGCCATTCTAACCCTATACAACCACAAATTGTTACGACTCGTTACCAAAATCTACTGTACCATGTATCACGTTTACATCACTACAAATCAGTTTCATGGCTTTACTACTACTAAGTTTAGCTTTTATTCACCTATAAAACGAGCGTCTTCATGCTGTCAACATATATCAGAGGGTGGGCGAGGGAGATAGCTGATACAGGTTACAGAAAATTAAAAAGGCATTTTACGTTTTTACAAGAAATAAAATGAAAATTTCATGTATAGTATAAATGGGTTTTTACACTTTACACAGATAAAACAAATTAGTAATTACATTTTACAGTTATTTTAATATATTTGATTTAAGAGCAAAAGAATATCACACATAGAATAACCTCCGTTGAACGCGTTCTGCTGTGACAAATCTCATGGGTTTGTGTGACGCATATGCGCGAATTAGACCAGGAATTAATGTCGAACGTTAACGTGCGATATTAGTTCCGGTGTGATATATTTTCCGGTGTTCTACTAAGAACAATGCTTGACGAGGACACTTGCACACCGCATTAAATAAAGTGTAGATAACATTGCGTACATGTAAAAGTCAGAATATTTAGAACATCGTGTTAACTTCGAACGTCAAGCTGAATCGTTCATTGTTTTAGCAAATGAGCATACAAATTAAATATGCATATAATAATAATAATAATAATAATAATAATAATAATAATAATAAAATAATAATAATAATAATAATATATAGAAATATAATATACGAGGCGAAACAATGATCATCATTGTCTGTTGTAAGGATTAGCTATTAAACTTAACAATTGTTTAATTTCATTATGTTATTGACGAAATAACCATACATTATAACAAGTTTTGTATTTGCGACTTGAATACTAATAATTTTTAGCTCCGCTGCCATCGAAGATGACACAGCAACGGAGCTGATATTATCATTGATTAACTGTCGTTCGTCCGTCAACAATTGCATTTGCATCTTCGTCTTCAAAACCAGTAGCCTGAGTGTTTTGATGTTCAACATACTACTACCTTGAATGGGTCTCTCTCAGATTTTGTGTGAATATTGTATTTTTTTTAATGTTTTGGGTCATTTATGTCAAAACTGCTATTTCCGACGACTTCTTGAAAACTACCAGCTCAATTCATTTGATACATGTTATGTAGGTATCTTGGGTTAATCTCAATTAGATATGTTCTTTTTGTAACGATATCAACTATTCTAAATTCTTAGCAATTATTTGTCCATGTTTGGAAAAATAAAATTATACGTGGGCATGCTTGAAATGTATGTGGAATCATCAATAGAAGGGAACTAGAAGAGAAAACTTGTTCACATTTTATTTTAGTAAAACAATAGAATAGTTGAATTACAAAAAAATAATGCGACACGTATTATGTAATACAAAGGCAAAAAATAATATTAATTATTTATAATCCTTAAGTAGATAACATATCTAGTGTTTACACAAGCAGAGGTGCTCGCTAGGTTGTTGTATTTTGTTTATAAATGTACTATTTGTATTTACTGATAGTTTCTGCAATTGTACCTTTGGTATCAGTATTTCAGAAAATCCATTGACTTCAACCAACAGATAATTTCAATAAGATACTAGTAATTATTGTAATATGTATGAACTATACGGTGGGTGGGAGTCGGCCACAGTTCGCCATCCCGGAAATAGTTTCAAACACAGTCTTTGCTGTTATATGCATTTATTTAGATTTTGGAGTACTAAATATATAGAACTGCAAGGATTCAATCAACAAGATATAAAACATGTGTGTGGCCGAAACTATCTACATTCGAGATATACGTAACAACTTAGCCCTCTGTCGTCGATGCATCAACAGCAGAACGTTTATTTTCATTGAACAATGCACATTATTTACGAGAATCCACTACACCGCGAAGCAAATTCAAGAACTGCATCATTGCGCTTGTGCAACGACCTCACTCGGAAGTTTTAGCGCACAGAAAATTCTTCGCATGACACCGGGCTTCAAATGAGGAATTACAAGTTAGTAATTTCGTACGAATTACAACATTTAGTGTGGAAAATGGCTTATACACTTTCAAAAAATAAGATTTGTGTACGAATTACGGAAGAATAGAATAGCTGATTACGTTTTACACCTTGCTCATGTCTACGAAATTACGTTTTTTATTTGTTTAAATTACATTATTACAAAAAATAAAAACAATTGATTACAGCTTATGATAATACCTCTTGTCACATGATTCGCAACTACGGGTTGTAAATCGGGCACACTAATGTTTATGACTTATTTAAAAAATCGGTGTGATTGTCAAAGCTAAGGTGATAGAACGGTCAACCAAACTAATTGCACAAACAAACAATATGTTATCTAAAATAATTGAAATGTGTGCAATTTTGGCGCGACACACAAAGCTTACCTACGTGCTATGAGGACATTTTAAACAATTTGGTCTACCATCATGTTGTGAATATATCGTGCACACCTGATTTCTAAAATATACGAAGAAAACGAAAAACGACAAGAAAAAATCTCGCTCATAAAACCCATGCACATATCATGGCTGATGTTTGGTCTATAATGAGATGCACTCAATCATAATTTGATCACCTTCAAATGATCTATGACGAGATATAAATTTGTTTAAAACAGCCTTACCAATGGAGCTATAAAAATATGTGCTATAACGTCAGTAACTCGGTGCTCCGGTACAACATGCCCAATTGAGACGAGTCGTAGATACATGACGCAATATTTACCAATTAACACTATGTGGTATAAAAAAAATATTTCTATATGAACTATAATAATAATTTGTAGTACTCAAGAATGGACAAAAACTAATCTAGTACTTTGGATATTAAAAACGATGACAGAATCTCAATTGCCAAAATGAATATATGCGTAGATCAAATTGGTATTTGAGTACTAGATAGATGAAGTTGTACGACATCGTGTTATAATAGTAGAAACAAACCAGGTGACGATTCAAAACCACGTGAACACGTGTATAATAATACATAAATGGATTTCTATATCATTTTAACTCCTAAACAACAACAATAATGTTAATTACAATAACAGCGAAAAATATATACTAGTATGCAAGTTATTGCAAAACATGCGTAAATTATCACGCGTAGTATTTCTTCGCAAAGTTCGGTTAAAGAGCTACGTGATTATGTCAATTCATTGCTCTCGATTTAAATTTAAACTCTTCATTGTACGTCACGTGTAGCAAGCTTTTGGTAAATATACATACGAGTTTTACACCATGCCGTTATATAGATTTAAAAATAATTAAACAATACGAGACACAAATGCATAATCTTTAGCTCGTTGTGGTGCATATAGTTTCTCGCTTGTTTTCTTTAAAAATTTAATAATTTGTGTTACCGTGATTTTCAAGTAACTGACCGATTTTCATGTAGCCGACTGATTTTCATGTAGCCGACCGATTTTCATGTAGCTGACCGATTTTCATGTAGCGGAGTAATTTTCAAGTAGCCGACGGATTTTCATGTAGCGGACTAATTGTATATATGGGCCACCGTAGAAAATTGATATTTTGTAGTTTATTTACTAGGTCAAAGAACTGTTACCTTCAAAGAAATATAGCTGCAGTCATGTGTAAATCAGACGATGCATGATGAATTCAATTTTCGGCTAGAAACATCAAATTTGGCACACATATTAATTAATATATTTTATAGTGCTAACAGAACTAGCGCCTTCTAAGTTCTACTGGATGAGGCGATAATTCATATATATGAATTGAATGAAGTGCTTATGACTTTCCTCAAAAATCTATTATTTTGGAGTACTCCAATGAAACATAAAAAGTTTTTAATAGTGACACTGTTCGTATTTTTAAATGACCCAAAATAAAAAACAAAGCTAAATTTGTTTTCTGCTCAGACGACGAACGATCGAAAGAAACTTTTTTGCAAGTTGTAACCGCTACGTTCGGTTGAGAACGTAGAACTTTTGTCGAAGTCATTACCGATGATAATAGAATGTACGACATATTTAAAATCGAAAAAAAAACAACAACAATAGTTTACGTGAAATTCGTTTAAGTTAGTGCAATCATGTATATCCAATCGTGTCTTTCATTTCGTCAACCAAAGGTCACATACCGGAACTCCTCGACGATTATTGTTCATCAAATTTGCATATTTATCGCAATGGTATTTTTTTTCCATCGGGTCAACAAATCAGTCGGGTATTAGTACGTTTTTTTTTAAATTATTTATAATTGGGTTCGTGTGATAGTTATTATATAGCATTATAACGGGAAGTCCACATCATGTGTTGCAGTGTACCCCAGACTACTAGTTTCAATGAATGGTATAAGTAGTCACAGTGCGGCTTGTGGGTAAGATTAGAATATGAATACCAAGAAGTTGAGTTTTTCGGCGACGGATTTTACTATTCAGTTGAAATTGTCGCGTCTTGGGAAGGATCGTTAATGGGTGAATGCTGTTGAAAATTCATAAGTTGGTCCTAGTCTTGCCTACGCCGCAACAACAAAGGATTAATTTTCATCAAGGATCGATCCATCGATCGATTCGAACTGAACTGAAACAAACTTCCCTTACTACAATATCCCGGCAACACACATAATTGTGTACGTTCGATCCCGGCGTTCAGAGATCTGTTTAGAAAACATCTCACTGTAATCGAAACATGTTATTCTGTTGCGTTTATTAAAAAAAAAAGGTTTTCCAGTGGCCATCATAACTCTTTGAAGTTTTTGGATGTAACCCCGGAGTAAAATTCTTGTCCACGGGGCCTAAATTAACAGGGAGTAAATTGGCAGAGCTGTTCATACATTGACCAATCATGCGAGAGCTCATAAATACCAACAATCTAAATACTGTTGTACTTAACAAAAGAGTTCGGGTACTAAACACAAAGGAACGTTCATAGGCTTGAAGGATTTAGTCGTTTTATAATCCAAAAGACTTATAAGCAGACATTTTCATATAGAAACACGCCACCTACATTGTGTGATCATTTCAAATAAAATGAACACACTCAGGAAGTTATTTAAATTTACTTAAGGTAGAGATGCAGTTTATTTGTGAATTTCAATCAAAAATATTTTTTTTCGTTGTTTATATAGATTTTTATCTAAAGAACATTCTGTGAAAATTTGACCAATGAATTCTTATTGGAACACCATTAAAATTGCTGTTTATTTTCTGGTTAAAAATAAAAAACACTCACACATGGCAATGTTTATGTCCAATTGCCTAATTTGCATGAGTAAGCAAATAACAGGACCTTTGATTGACAATATGCATATCGAGATTGTACGGGTCATAGTTCATTCAATTCACGCGCATGTGCAATTATTCTCGAATCAGTTATCGCTCGCTAGCAAACCAAACATTATATTTCCTCAGCGTTTTTTCCTAATTTTTATCATTACATTATGCGTGGTGTGAAAAGAAAGAGAGGTAGAAAGAAGATTCAGATGATTTCTATGTCGGACGAGGAAAAAGCTACACTGAAGGCATCAGCCCGCCGAACGAAAAACAAAATCGATGTGAGCGTCCAAACGTGACTTTCCCTGAAGGCGTGAATCCGAGTTTCTGATTGACTGAGAGATTTTATTTTGAAATAATTGTTCTCAAAAAATAAACTGAGCATGTGAAGAATAATTTAACATTGTTCACAGTGATAACAGCTCATTGTCGAAACGAAGCTTACCCATTCACGCTAGTCACAATAAACATCATACTCTTGAATAGGCGTCAATGACTACGGTAAAACTTAGACTCTATATTAGGCATCAGGAATGATTGAAATGTCCGAAAATGACGCTAAAATACACCTTAAAAGTCCTATTTTTTTTCTAAATCCCATCCCGAATTTACGGCAGAATCTGGTCCCTCAAATAAGGGACACGTGAGCTTTGATTCTAACCGGATATATTGCACTGGGTCGGGGAGATACAAACTTTCGTGTATCTTTTGTCCAATGCTAGGTGCTAGGTGGTGCGAGACAGCTTTGTTTGCAACCGGACGAACTCCGCTTAATTCAATGAAGCAAACAACTGACAATGCTAAAATAAATTGCAGAGGTACGCTAAAATTAATTGAAAACAAGCAAATGAAATGAAAAATAAATCACAGAGAGAGGTAACTTGATACATTAACAACTCTTTTGACGCGCTGACCGCTTCTCCGCGTCTGATGTTTTGTTTTCCTTGTCATAATACTTACTGATTGATGATTTTGTTTTGATTTTTGAGTTCTTTAGCCTGCAACTCGGCCACGATCTTTGCTTTTTCCGTGAAAAATGGGGAAGTTTACGTCAATTTGACGGACATTCCATTTTTTTAAACTAACGAGCACACTGTTTAGCACTCCTATTTTTTCATTTGCTGATTTCTATTCAGAAAAATTCGACCGCTCGAAAATGCACCTTAATTTTGCACTCATGTCATGTCAGATTTCCAACACAAATTATTTAAAACCGGTCGAAATTTTAAAACTTTTACGTTAGGAGCTGGAGCTCTCTCCTTGCAGCGACCGTCGCCGGTAGTACAACAGCATGTTTTGTACTAGTACGTACATCCGTGCGCTGATTGTCTGCAACTGTCTTAGAAAATCCCTGAATAAGGCGTTACCAAAATCGGAAAAAATAAAAAAATTGCCTCCTTAAAAAACGAACAGAATTCAAATATTTCTTTTAACAAATATGTTGCAGTGGGAAAATGGGATTGGACACGCTGAACAAAATTCTTGGGATTTAAATTAAAATAGCTGATAGACGCTTTGATCATTTGCCTCGAAATTTTCACACATTATTGACAAGGTGTTCCCCCTTCAAAATGCGTCCGGACAGTTTATTACGACGAGTGGAACAAAAATAACAAGTCCGCAATTAACATGGATATATAAATTATGCAAAAATAGAAAAGAGTGAACTTTGAGGTCATGCTGTGCGACTTTGAAAGCCGTTAGAGAGATGAGTGGACGCATTCGAATTAGTAGTATACCAAGGTATCCAGTGATGTAATTTTATCCACAAACGGACTTTTTGAGCTAATTTTTTTTAAACCACTTTTGTCCAAAAAAGCATATTTTTGACCCAAAATCAAAAACGCATTCTGGATATTTAAAATAAAGACAAGTTTTACAAAGTTTGTATAATAAGCTTTCAGAAAATATATAACATGCTGGATATATAATACCATCTTCATTGTCTCATTACTCAATTAAAAAACAAGCCAAATAAACTGCATCTCTCCCTTAATTTGACTTGAAACTTAACTCAAATGTCGTTTTTAGTACACAACAATCATTGACTTGTGTACAGGTGGGCGTAGGAAATGAAAAGTCTAAATCCGGGTTCATTAGTCTCTGAATCCGGGTCAGTAGTTTCTGCATTTCTGCTTCAGTAATTTTGTCCGCAGTGTTCTCTCAGTGTTCTCAAACGCTGTATACGCTCTTTGTTTGTTGGGTATGTCAATATTTTTACGGCGACTTGAAAATGATGACGACAATTATCTTTGCTTTGTCGCTAGGACAAATATCTCGCATGACTATTGATAAATCAGAAATGTCAGATGCAATCGACTCCACGTCGTCTTTATCTCACGCTTCTGTCAAAAACGTTAATGTTTTCTGCGATGCCCAGGTGAAAGTTGGCTTCGCTGATGGGATAGGGGTGGATTACCCTCTCCCCACCAGTGATATGTTATATTGGTGTAGGATCGAGTGCAGTCAGTTAATAGGGCGAGCTATTGTGATTATTATACAACAAAGAAAGAAAAACACAAATACTTAGCTCAGCATTGTTCATATAACAAAGTGTCAAGAATGTCTGTTGCGTTCATGTCATTTCATGAACCGCTTGCACAATCCATCTATATGACACGGTGAACCCGGATGCAGACTTTTCATTTCTCACACTTACCTGTATGTACACAAGTCAATGATTTTTGTGTATGAAATAAGACATTTGAGTTAAGTTATATAACTTCCCGGGTGTGTTCACTTTATTTGAAAATTTCACACAATGTAGGTGGTGTTATTCTGATGTTAATTTATTATTTGAATAGGCTTAGAAATATGGCTAACACGCTGTTTGACATACTGTTACAAAACTATCAATACCAGTCTCTCTTTTGTAAGTAAACAAGAAACCCACATCTTACTGTAAACAAGTCCGCAATATCATCCAGTGTACATTTTACCGACAGTTACAGTGGTAACAACTCTCATATAAACACATACTGTTCAGTGTTTTGTAAAATGATATTCAAAGTTAATTAAGTGGGGATTCGGACATCGATATTCACAGCTACATTTTACTTTTATTTATTCACTTATTAATCATATAAACTAAGCGAAGCGTTTAAAGCGTTTTAGTGTGAAAAATCTGTTAAATTGTACAGTGTAATGTCAAAACGTTACTGGGTATATTACTCATGGGTTTTAAAACGAACTTACGTTTATCACAACACGTATCCCACCATTCATCTTCACAGCTACACGATGACGTCAGTGGAAACCCATGATCATTGCAGCTTGCGTAGTTACATTCTTGGGATTCGCTCATATGGTAGGGACACGATCCGCCACAACTCTGACCAACAGTTACGTAACGTGTTCTTGTCTGTGTACCGGACGTGCCACAAAGAACCGAACATGCACCCCAGGCACTCCATCCACTAACTTGACAGTTTGAAGGACCACATCTACGTCGTCTCCAGCCTTCGGAGATGTCAAAATATGCGGAAAGCATCAACATGATGACACAAATTGCGATGAGTTTTCGGTACAACTTCATACTAAATATGCCTTTTGGGATCGGTCGTTATTGAAAACAGGATAAGCCGTTCTGGCTATGACTCTACTAGATTTTATTACCCACTGTTGCTTTTGACGTCAGAGATTCGAATTGCGCATGTCCAAATAGACATTTTAAAAGCGCATTCGCAACACCTCATTTCAATAAATATCTGGTTATTGCCACCAGAGATAGAAAATTAATAATGTTTAGTAATAATATGCACTAGGTCAAAGGTCAGTTTCCTTAAAATAAATATAGTTGCAGCCGTCACATTTAAAAAAATATCATGCGTATGTCTTGTTTCAGTTGGAAATAATTTAAGTTTACAGTATCGTTTTAATCACAACGTGTCCATGTATTTAGAACCGTCATACGTTTAATCCAGCAGACTGTGATAGTCACACATTTTGAGGTGGTAGCGTGACACTTGGTACACATGTTATTACGATTATGTTAGTTCACGTATTGAGTAGATTTCTCTAAAATCATGATATGCAGACATTTCAAAGAGTTTAACAGTCTTTTTTTCTAAACCTATCGATATTTCCAACTCTGGAGTAGAAAAATGAAATATGCTACACATGTTCTACACGAGATTATTTTCTGATATATTGAATAGCGATCACTTGTCTCCTCTTTAATTTTTAGACCAATCATAATTGTAAACTTTATGCTAAAAGCATGAACTATTTTTATTCATGACCTTTGTCACAAATATCCGAGTAATTTTCAAAAATCCGGGACCAATTTCGAGTTTGTTCATTCAGTCATATGCTACACATTGAGCAAATTAGTTTGATTTAATTGATATATTGATTTGTGATTCTTATCGGTATTTAAAATAGATTTTAAGTAAAAATGCGAGGATTTGGATCAAATTATGCAAATTAAAGTAGGGCAATCCCAAAAAAGAGAATGTTAAAAAACTTTGAGTCAAGGAGGGCTGTGGAAGTGCGTGGTATACTAGTATAATGTTATCTCACCACTATACTATGCAGAGCACCATTTTCATTGTTTGTTTGTTTGTTCACTGTGATAGTAACATTTTGTAAATACATGTTCACAATATACAATTCTCACAATATATTGTAAGAAATATATTGAGAGAACTTCACTTTTAGGTAATTAATACGAAATCTGTATTTATTACCTAAAAGTGAAGTGGCAATCATTTAAATTTCTGAATAAGTAATCACTTATTTTGTACTGTTACTTATTTGATTGGTTTTGAGTTGTGTTTATAAATAGTTGAATAATAATACATGTTCGTGAGGGCAATAATAACAATCATGATGATAATAGTTTATTGTCTTTGCCTTTATCTTAGTCAGTGAACGAATTAAGAGTTTCGCCGCGACAGGACAGAATTCTCTGGCATGTTCTATAATACGCTTTGAATTGACAGGCTCTTCCAATAGTTAGTCGATAGGTGTGGTTCACTATCGTTGCTGCTAGGGAGTCAGCCTATAAGTGTATACGTGTGGTTCAATGTCGTTTTTGCTGGGGAGTCAACCGATGGGCGGATTCACTATCTTTGTTCTTAGGGCTATTACCCCGCATGACTATTGATAAATCAGAAATGTCGGACGCAATCGTCTCCACGTCGTCTTCATCTCGGGGATCCACACCTCTGTCAAAAACATGAAGGTGTTGTGTTTCCTTTGATGTCCAGGTGAAAGTTGGCTTCGCCGATCCGGTGGAGAAAAGTCGGGAGGGAATACCCTCTCCTCACCAGTGATATTTTATGTTGGTTCGGGTGCAGTCAGTGAAACAGGTGATCACAATTAGTTGGATTGTCGCAGGAGTTCAGCATTGCTCATACTGAACAATGTCTATGTATATAAATACATGACACAGTGAACCCGGATATAGACTATTTATTTCCCACGCTTACCTGTTCTGTGAATAATAGCGTCCAGTTTTTGACTTCGATAATTATGCCCGAAGTATTAATTATTTGAATATGCTTAGGAATATGGTTAACACGCTATTTGACATATTGTTACAAAACTATCAACATCAACAGTCTCTCATTTGTTAATAACAAGAAACCAACATTTTACAGGAAACAAGGCCGCAATCTCATCCGGTGTACATTTTACCGACAGTTACAGTGGTAACAACTGACATATAAACACATACTATTCAGTGTTTTGGAAAATGTTATTCATTGTAAATTATATGGAGATTCCGACATCGCCTTTCACAACTAAATATTTACTTAGTAATCATAGTAAATAAAAATTAACGTGTGACACACATGGAAGCGAGAACGTATGAAAGCTTGTATGGACTTGAAGTACTCAGAGATGAGTAAAGACACTTTTGAAATCTTAACAGATGTGTCAACGGTCTTATATTCAAAGGATGTTTAGATCACATTAATTAAAAACAAAGACCGGTAGAATAAAGTATAGTACATACAATAAATTAGATTTAGCGACACCAGATTGGTTGCACGTGTCTCGTAAACAATGCCATCATTGCGTTGTTCCATCATTACTCGTCTATGTTTTTACTGTGAGTATCAATGTAATTGCTTTACTGTCAATTTGACAAATAAATTGATCAGCGTGAGATCAGAAATCAATTCGCATAATCAAAACTAGGAACAATAACACCACAATTGTTTGCACACTATGGCACAGATGAGTACCCATAGTGACCGTCCCGCTAAAATTATCACAGTAAGCGGTTTTTGAAAACAAGTCCTAGGACTAATTTGATGCTGCATAATACATCAGACTGCTGTCAACAGACTTTATTTGTCAACGCATACAATACCAAGAAGGCCAATCCATGGCTTTCGTAATAGCTTTTTCTTAAAAGTCAAGAACAAAACAGAAATAAAGAAACTGAGATCAATCATAATATAAGAATATATAATAGTTTTATAAAACTATTCAAATAATTAATAACTTCTGGCATATAAAATATTACAAAATATAAACGTTAATGATGATTTTCATGTAATTGTATTGGAATATCATTTAATAATTATGAAACATTTTTTACATACAATCAGTTTACATCTATATACAAAACGCTATACAAATTAATGCATAAACGGCATCCCATAAATTTAGATATTGAAATACAAGTGAGGTTGATAATGAAATTTACGGAGAAATCACTGAATGCCTTCGATTGTAAACCTGATTTAAATATTAAAATAGCTAATTCATGAACAGTATCTGTTGTGGTCACGTCGTGTCTTGTGCTGGTCTGATAATCTACGCAATGCCATAAATAATTCCATGACACGATGTTTATCTGTGCACATCAGCTAATATTGGTTACACTAACTACGACAGAGGGGATCTAGCAAAATGTATGGGGGGGTCCAGGCCTATAAGTCGAAGACACGGGACCGTGCGATTCGGACGATGCTATGCGTAATCCAGATGCATTTTCATGCGTTCCGGGGGGCATGGCCCCCTGGCCCCCCTCTGGATCCGCCACTGAACTACGACTACTCATAAGTTAGTACGTAGCAAGTAGCGTTCATAGTGAGAAATTAACCAGTTCCACGCGATGGTACGATTCAGATAATTACAATTTATAAACAGATGACAAACACATATAATATAAAATACAAACAAATTCACTGAATCCCGTGGTTGACCTTACCTTCCCGTGTCCCCTGAGTCACGACTTGGTTATATGAAGCCTTAGACGCGTTGCGCAAACAACAATTGTGTTTGCAGACTCTATTGATCAATGTCCAAAGGTTCGAAATGAAAAGAAAACTACGATATATTTCAATCCGGGGACCCTCGAACACCAAGGATGACATGATGTGAGGTACCGGGCTTGATGCCAGGATTCTCCACCATATGTTATGAACACTATCGTTGAGGAAGGGGGACTTCGTCTCACTTGGCTGATAACACTTACACGTAGAGATACCAGGTTCGATCCAAATGAATACACATAAGTTCATTACAAATAACCGAGCTTTATTCATCCAAACAGTCAGCTGAGGTGATCCCTCGCTATCCTTTGCTCCTCTTTTACCAAAAGTTAAAAACTCTATCTTAAAACTCAAATCTCTAAAGCGTGGCAGAGTAAACTTGCGATCAGCCAATTGCTGCAGTCATTGGTACGATCACGTGATTAGCAGGGACGTGGCTCACGGTTGATGCCTTGCTAAGTTGTCACTACTAAATACAATAATTATAAGTAAACAATCTATTTATGAAATTCATGTAATATATGTTTATAATATCCACCCTAAACATGCAAGTTGTTGATTTTAAAAAGTAGTGCAACGGCGTGTGAACAGAATGTACGAACGTGAATTCGCTATGGTAACACTTTAATTATAGTGGGGGTGGACATTAATTTAGTTAATTTAATGATTTCATTCGGCTTCATTTCCCATAAAAAGACTACGATGTCATCGCCGAAACAATTAAACATTATATTTGCTATGTGTACCCAATATAATCATTGCAATGCCTAAATTCATTCACACGGTGTATTGCGAAGACAAATATTGATTTAAATTCTAGTCACGTATACAGTGTAAGTAAGCACATTCCTATTTTATCTGTTTGACTGCGGGCGTACATGTCTCGACCATTTACAATAATCGAGGCTGGAAGATTTGCCTAGAGGTAGACATAGACAAACAAAACTTGCATAGACAAACAAAATCCGAACTTACAATTTTTACTGTCTATATGTACTTTATATGCACTTCTATACGTAAATAGAAATATGTCGAATAAACAATATTTAAAATAAAATACATAACAAATAATTAGACAACGGATAACGTATTTCCTTTTTAGAGTCAACAGCTTGCTTAGTGTACCATCCCACCAAAATGAATGTTATATTTTACAGTGGCATGCGTCTTTTAGAATTTAAAATTTACATGTATGGGGACAGTATTATATCAAATAGAAACTGAGTTAGGTATAGGTCATATTAACACATCACATCTAAAACAAGTTTTTTTTGGATTTAAACCCCAGAATTGATAGGTTATAGCATATGTATGTATTTTCCCAGTCTTCGCATGTTGTACTTCAGCATTTTTTTTTTTTTTTGATAAATATTTTTTATAACAAATAAACAAAAAATTACAGGACTTTAATAAATACAGTAAACACAGTAATAAACAAAACAAAAAAATTAAAAAAAAAGAAAACAAAACAAAAACAACAAACAATGAAGACAGATTACCAAGTAACTCCAATTGTATTAAAATTATGTATTATTTATTTTTTAATATCCGCCATTTTGACAATTATAAGATTAAATATATAGAGAAATTTTGGAATAACCAGTGATTTAATAATTTGAATTTTGCCAATAAGACTCAGACTACGTGAGGACTAAAGATACAAACATTTATTAAGAGAGTCAATAGGAGCATCCATATTTAGTAGATAGGCACTCTCGTACCTGTATCACGGGGAAAATTCTTCTCTCGGGGTTCTCCACACGTGTCAGGGGGGAAACTCGTCTCGTCTCTATATCTCGTCCCCTTGAGGTGCGGGATCGGGAAAGTCACTTATACTTTACAGTCAAATAAGACACACACAACGAAATACGTTACAGCTCTCGTCTTAGTCGCTCTTTCGAGCACTCTATAAGACACGGCGCCCTGGGGAAAAATCCCCAAGACTATCGCAAGGCTGACCCAAGACTCTTTTAGACTGCGTCAACACTCGCCCCAAGGCTCTCCAGGACTGCCCTCGACTCTCCAGGACTCCACCCTCGACTGCGTCTATCGTGCTGTGCTCCCCAAGACCAACTCAAACTCTCTTTATTCATTTTCAAAACTCTAACCAATTACAAAACAGTAAAAAGACTCTAGGGCGTAACCTTCAATCATAAAGCCAATCACACTAAGCATTTAATACGTCATATCTTTTGATTAATCGTTCACTACATTAATAACTACGGATACCAACTGTCAGAATCGCGACACCTATCTGGTAATTAGTTCCAAATCACTGAGCCAAGTTCCGTCCAAAACTTCAAATAAGCCTAAACGATGACAGACATAACACAGCAATTCGCTAATAATCAGTTAATTAAGTCGGTCAACAGATACGCAAAAACAAATTCATGACACCTGTAAGAAAAATATATACCAACAATTTTGATTGGAGTTGATGGCCAGAGAACCCCAAATGGTTTATCCGTACGAGACCTCCAGCACCCAAGCCACATTGCCTCTGTTTTGTCATAATTTACGTGTAACCCTGAATATGTCTGAAACTTGTTAAGGAGGGAGAACAAATTGATGCAGGAAAGTTTGTCCGAGAGAAAGCAGGTTAGATCATCTGCAAATGCAGAATACTTAACCCCCATGCCCTGGATATGAATTCCATGAATAGAGTCATCACATCGCAGTGAATTCAAAACTAATTCAAGTGTCAAAATAATAGCCAGTGCTGAGACCTTGGTTCATCACACAGCTGGAGGGGTTATTGTAAAATAATTTGATCCAGTTAATAAGGGAAGGGCCAAAATTAAAACTGTTAAGGGAGTGGAAAATAAAATCCCATTCCAAGCTATCAAACTCCTTTTGAAAATCATTCCTGGTTGATTAGTATCTTTGGTGTAATGCATAATTGATTCAATAAGGCGTACACAGTCCCCAATTGATCTACCCTTAATAAAGGCTGACTGCGTTTCATTAACAATTTTAGGAAGAATTTTATCAAGTCTTCGTGCAATGCATTTTGATGCAATTGTGTAATCAGTATTAAGTAAGGTTATTGGTCTCCAGTTTTTGATAAATCTTTTATCTTTCCCTTTTTTTCGATGAGTGTGATAACCCCCTGTTGTTGACTGTTTAAGGAAATTTACGACAATTTCTCCAATTAGAGGCCAAAATGTGCGGAAAAATTCTGGACTTAATCCATCATTACCTGGGGCTTTATTGCTTGGTAAACACTTTAGCGCTTCAAACACCTCGTTCATTGTGATAGGGCCTTCACACGAATCTCTTTCTATGGAATTTAATTTGGAGTGGGTTGTAAATATATTGTCCATATTTAATTGATTTATCCGCCTACTGCGGTATAAATTAAAATAAAATATTTAATTTCTGCTTGAACATCATTTGCATTATGTAGAGATCTGTTGTTACTGTCAATCAGCATAGAAATTTGTGATTTTTTTGCATTATGGCGCTCAAGACTCAAGACAAATTTTGTATTGTTTTCACCCTGTTCGTATCAGCTTGTACGGGAACGGATTATTGCTCTGTTTGTAATGTACGCATATTCCCCCTGTAATTATCTAATCTTACTTTAATTAAACTATTTCTATAGATATCGGTTGATACTGAACACAAAAGAGGGCTGTCTACCATCCTTTTCTTATGGCTAGTCAGTCTATTCTCCGCCCTTGCTAAAATAGACTTTTTGGGTTTAAATTACCCCCCTGTTTTTCGTTATCACAATTGGCCTTTCGCCCCACAACTATAACAAATTATATCTTTCAAATTCCCTTTTTGTGCCCCTTCCCGACATTCTCTTGCCCTATGACCTCTTTTGCCACAATTATAACAATTTCCACTGAAATAACTTCCACGGCTGTAACAGCCGGCTGCTGAATGACCCTGTTTATTACAAATGCCACATATCGGAATTGTATTGAATTTTCTACCTTGGTAAGTTAGGTTTGAACCAACCTGACTCTCTGGTCCCTGGAACTGCGGTGGGTTGTATACGTACTGTGGTCGATGTTGTTGTAATAATTGTTCAGTTTTCTGTGCTAACCTTTCCACGCTGAGTTCAATCGCTGATAGATCCGCGCCATTCTTTTTTTCTCGCCTTCCTGCATCTGACAAGCTATCTCACTCAGTCTGGCTCTTCGTCTGGCTTCATCAATCGTTTGAGGCTGATGGACAATCACCTGGCTCTTGATGTCATTCCGTAGCCCGGCGCAAAAATAACATAATTGTTCTTCGGGTGTTTTACGAAGTCGGGCACAACGTGACTTGATATCTTCTACGGATTCGTCGGCCCCTTGTTTTCGCTCAGACAGTTCTTGTTCTAGTATCCAGTCTAAATCGGCGTTTTCAAAATATGCAATAAAGGCCGCCGTTAAAGCTTCATAATCATCTCTTACTTGGGCTGGCAATTCATTTACCCACATCTCGGCTGGGCCAGTCATCAACATTCTGAATCCTGCCGCTTTTCTATCATTTGGCAGTTGGTTAAAGTCTGCGTACCATTAAATCTCTGTAACCAGGATGTTGCGTTCTCTGATTGTTTACCTTTAAACGGAGCTGGCCCGATTCCCATGTTGACAGGCGTTGGACGATTTCCACCACTTCCTGAATTTCTTCTACTGCTTGTTGTGTCATTCTTTGGTCTCCAGCAATAGCTTGTGTCATTTGTCCAAGATGTTCCGTTAAAACTTCACGAATCCCTTCCATCATGTATGTCTTTTGTCTTGTAATCATACAGTGTTCCCAGGATGATTTTTGTGTTGAACACAATGCCTGGTTTTCACCCGAGACAGCATTAAATCACTCTTTATTTCTTGTCACTCCTTAACCAATTACAATCAGTATAAGGGACTCCAAGGCCTTGCCTTCCAACAAACAACCAATCACATGAAAGTTTTACACATCATAATCAATTAATTACTCGTCAAGCTATCTAGAAAAACACTACTATATATTGTCAACACTAACTAATATTTATGGGGTAATAGTCTTGCACTAACATTCCACAAAGATACCACCTTAGTTAGAATCGCAAACAAAATTGGTTTAGGATTACAGCTACTGTACTGTAATCTTAAAAACTGCAGACTCATAAGATGTTTTTGGTTGATTTCGACTAGCTCGCCATCTGGCCTTGTCATTAACCTTTATCAGTAGATGTCATGGCAACCACTGTCAAACTGACTGAAATATAAATCATGACACTTATTTGCATGTCAATTGTGTGTTGTTATTTCAAGATTCAACAGATTTTAACAATGAAATGTAAAAACAATGTTTGCTTACTTGACGTTGATTATAAGCCAACTACAGGCATCTCCCACACACATAAAATTACATTGATCGTCATTGATATGAAGAAGACTTTGCCGGAGATAACAACGGATGAAACCTGTGAGAGGTATACATGCATTGAATTCAGGGAGGTTATGAAAGCCATGATCAAAAAATGAAAAAAACCAAGGCTGTTGATGAAAACAAGTAGGATAACTATGTTAATGGTTCAAAAAATGTATTCGTTAAAGGCATCGACAAATACGAGACACATAAATGAAATCAGCAGATTTGTCCAAAAGAAGATTCTCAATGACTGAGAAAGCCTCATTATTAGCGTCATGATACTGTAAAGCAACTATAGTAGTCCAATACAGCCCAAGAAATTTGGTTTGTCTGCGTGCTGTTGGAGCACATATAAAAAGACAAATTTTATTGTGCATATCACCAGGTTAGATACTTCACACTAAACGTCACTACTGTGAATGATATGCACAATCTCATGTGATGTTTTGTGTATCTCCAATACGTGACCGTGTTATATCGAGTGCACAGAGTCTTCATTATATGCAGTGTCCAAATAACGAGTCAGATTGTTAACAGTGATACAGTAGCACACATAATAAAGAATGTCGATTTTCAAATCTTAAGAACATCTAACACGACTTAATTTGATACGCCCACAAATGTATCCAATCAGTATTAAGTACAGCGCCATCAAGGTTGTTTAATTTATTCTTAACATACAGAATAACTTGTACGTAATCGTACTATTTTCCCCGAAATTGAGTCGCGTCAGAGTTTTCATGTATTAAGAATAGATGACCACGGCGTCATCTTGAACACATACGGTGAATAGCTTGTCGAATAAAATAGTAATGGCTGCCAAACTGATTGCAATTTCGAACACTATGAGTGTGTACGTTACAATATTGATTTTCAAATGTTTCTGAGTGACTTTCATTTGACTCAGATAATCATTATTACATGCATCCTGAAATATCAAGGTACAATGTTTCAGCAAATTATGAGTTTCTTAATGAACACAAAATCGTGCGAGTGGGTGAAGGACTACATGCCTTTGTTTGAAACTAATTTCTGCTTAGAAAGGAGCGTATATATAACGTACTGTGAAATATTTATATACAAATACAAAGTTTAATGTCACTAAACGTACGAGTATGGGACGCTTAACCAAATAAATCTTAGTGTAAGTACATCAACATCCAGCTGTAACGAGCGTACTTTAGAAATAACAGATTGACTACTCTGCAGGTAACATAGGTCACATTACGTAGCTATTCAGTTCATTAAAACACTGTATCACGTAAACTCCAATGTGTCCATACCACGTACTGAGTGTTACCTTTTAAAATGGCATGTGGGCGGTGTTATGACGATGAATGATAGTAACGCATGCCCACTGTTAGCCACACTGCACTGTTAGCCAGACCAACTCAACCAGAAGATCGGCATGTCGTGGTAAAAGCTTGTCCCCTGTCTTTCCAATAGACGAGCGGCGTGTCTTACAATAGTTATACCATCGCATAAGGACGAAATGAAGTGCAGTGACACAATTTTTTTATTGTTTTGCATTGTGGTGAAGACATGCGCATGGTAGGTTTCGTGTATACTGAATATATAGTTACATACGGATGTCACGTCATGGCTTCCAACAATAACTACTCTATGAATTGTATACTTTACTGCACTGAATACAAATATATTGCTACATAACATACAATGACTATATATAATTTATACTTTTATAGGCCGAACAGTTGTACTTTTCAACATACATTGAGCAGAAACGCATCTCTATTGACAACTGTTTCTTATTTTAGTCGTTATACAACAAAATGTGGAATCTTTAATTGGGGTACTTGCAGTCGATACAGGTATGGAGTTTTTGTATTCATCGAGAGATTGTAAATTTCTATGGCTGTAGAGTATTATAGTTGTTATTGTGTCGATATCCAATGTAACCACCGAATTACTGTCTGTATATTCTCCCGGGTGATAACCGCATAATACAATAACTAGTGTAATTTAAAGCTTACTGTGTACGAACTGATATATGTACATTTTCACACAAAATAACAAGGTGGTCGGTTAAAGCATTCATTGGACACGCATGCTCCAAATCGGATCATTTTGCTGTTAAATCAGAACTATTTAATTTTTCTCATAAGAAGCTTTGGCGTGTTTTATGCAAAATATCGAGTTGCTCGGGCGAAGCGCTCATGAAAAAAATGGCTCCAAGATGACTGTCAGACTACGTGAATGATCAAAATTATGTTATAAATAGAAAATAGTTGATCGGCTGAAGCATTCAAGGTAAACAAATGTCCGAACTATTTTTGGTCATGGCGGAAAAAGTAACATTTAACGTTTTTATTCGCAAAATAGGAAGCGATCTCCCAAAAAATATCAGAATGCGTAGACTCTCAGAAAAGGTTCAAAATGCCTATTTCCGGTTCAAATTCAATCAAATATGGCTACCAAACCAATTGGGTTTGAAAATTTGGTAAACCAAATGACATTGGGGTTTATCATTATGGAAAATTTCAGACCATTCTGTATTTTACAAAAACGGCGAACAAAGAAAGAAAACCACGCGTCCATACTGATTTGGTTCTTAGTTACTAGGTAACTCTTATTTCAAACCAAGTAAGCGACTATATCTCTTTTTTCTGACCAGTCAATTCGATGTGAGAGCAGGTTTTAAGTACAATAGGCCTTATTCGACTTAGTGACAGTGAGGAAGTGACTGTTTTTATCCCCAAATAGTGATCGATTCTCTTTCACCATCATGTCCACTGTTGTTTCTTTCTCTCTCTCTCTCTCTCTTTGTCTATTTCTCTCTATTTCAAACATGGGATACTAGTGATATTAACTGACTTGTTCTAGTACTATTGTACTTGCAGACTCACTGGAAAGTACCTGACGTGCATCACTATTCATCACTATAGCTTTGTTAGGACATTGTCTCTGGGGAATCAAGCAGCCCCAATAATGCTTCCGACTCATGCCGTCTTTTCAAAAGAGTGATTTCTTTGAAGAGGGTCAGCAAGCAGACCACTTCTGGTATGAATAATTGCCCAACAAGTACTTAGCCTTCTTCTCTCTTTTGATAGTCAAAAAAGCATGCCCATCTCCTAGCGATTTCCCCGAGGACTCCTTCATGCTACAATTACAAACTATGGTAAACTATTGTGGGACTATCTGTTCTTACTTGAAGTTTAGCTGTAGTATGAAGTAAAAGCATGAAACTGTGTACTTGTGTCATGGATCATTTCAATGATGTCCGAGGAATAGATGTGTTCAAAAAATGGCATTCTCTCTGAATGAAAAACCCTGTTTTTTGTTTGATAATTGCCAACAATTATTTCACAGTTCCTGCTCATTAGACAGCCGATAATATAATTATGCTTCATAATTCGTTACCATGGAGACGATAACTGACTTAAATAGCATAAACGTTTTTTTTTAAGGTTCTAACAAAACTTCTCTTTGTATGATGTATGACTAATGGTTCCGTATGTGATCTTTCACTTACAAGGTGTATAGTTTAGATTCCCTCAGGCTTGCATTCCGTGAGATCTCGGGTTTCATGGCTTTCATGGCCAGGTCTTTCCCCATAACCTACTAATTTTGTTTCTCTGTACGTTCTTAGTTTGTGATAAATTGCCTTTTGAAGACGACTGGTAGCCAAAACATATCATATCGACATCTCAAATCGACATAACATGTTCACACATTCTGACCTTTGGCGTATCCAACAAACTTTCCAAATGATTCCATTCAAGTGTATGCTTATATGTATCACACAAACATTTTCTAATTAAGCATTAATAAAATACAAAAGTCATAAAAAACCTAAAAACGCGATATTTCCAAAAATTAGCAAACCATACCATGTGCTGGATCATTCCACATCTCCACACATCTGTCAATATTGATTAAATTGTAATCCTAGATAAAAGTCCAGTAATCATTATTGGTAAACGTTAAGCATAAAAATACATTACGGAGACGATCAATATTAAGTATTATAATATACCAGTATATTGATGGTGTTAATCCATCGATTTGATTGGTCCAAACACAAAATTTGCATATGCAATTAATGGTATATTGGCTTATGATGCACAGCTAAACAATGCGGCCCTGGAACATGAATTGACTACAGGTTTAACGCGAAAATACAAATAATCTGTTGTATTTGATTTTTAGGGAAAAATGGTGGTCGAATTTTGGGAAAATATTAGAAAAAAATACCGAATTAAAAACATCTGAAAAATTATATAACCATCATAATATTGCTTTTTGTTAATGGCGGGATCCAAGTTGTGAGCGTCGGTCTTTGGGTGAGCGTCGTTCGCCACACAAACCTAAACTACCGGCCATCAACACCGTGAGGGACGGTGCCTAAACGAATACAAAACAATGCAAAAAACAACGAGTCGCAGGCAAAAATGTTTGCCACCAATAACAACCGGTGTCCCGTATCGGCGTTCGAATTCTAGATGACAAAATTGCAGTGAAATTGCACAAGGTAATTGCCATCTGTTTCAAAGAATACGGGACAACGCAGAATTCGACGACGATATATGGTATTGAAATTCTACACTATGGGTAAATAAATTACAGGAGATGATGAAGGTAATTTCGAAATCTGCAGATTTGTGCCGAGTGGAGACCACCCACTGTACAGAGCGCCGACGTGCAAAGTCCTTCGTTCGGCCGGAGTTGATACAAGGCATATCATGTACGTGTCACAAATCCGATCTTACACCAAGAAACTTATCTCAGAACAACGACAAAACTTGTTAGGCATACTGTCACAAAACTTCGGTTATACCAAATATGTATCCTAATCAGATGTTGGGACTGAGGACGCCGTGTCGGTCACCGCGTCCCGTCTTGTCTCATGTTAGTAGGATACTTTTAGATTACATCATTGTTAATGTCAAAGGTCACCCGATGTAACCCACAATGCTTTAGGGCACTTGTAATAAACATGGCGTTCTCCAGGTAACACTCACTGTGTGAGTCTGAGTCATTTCTTAGTCTACCGTGCCTATCAGGCATAACATGGTGTCAGAAGTACAAGAAGCCAGCGACAAGTATTCATCTCAGCACTGACAGGATCTGAGAGCAGTGAAGCACCAGAACGTGACAGATTGATGAATGAAGTCGATCTTCCGTAGAGGTTTCTCGAATTCGCGCCATACCACGAGTCTGACAGGAAGTCGTCATATTTGAAACCAAGTTAAGTCGGACAGTCGGGAACACATGTACATCGATTTAACTCGATTCTAAGTGAGTACAAGTAATACGATACTGAACATTATTGTCAACTGCAAGGCCAGTTAGTAAATCATTTTCCGACAGATAGATCAACTTACGTATTTACAAGCAGTCGATCTATTTATAGCAATGGCGACATACCAGATACCAGCGCCACAGCCCATGAACGTAAAGGGTGATGTGTCAACTAATTGGAAGCATTTTAAATCGGCATGGGAATACTATGTTGTTGCCACAGAATTGGGAGATAAATCCAAACCAATACAGGCTGGTGCACTATGCAGTGTTATGGGTATGGATTGTGTCAAAATTATGAATAGTCTCACGACATTATCCAATGAAGATAAGAAAGATCCAACAAGAATTCTAAAAGAGTTAGGGGATCATTTCATGCCACAAAAACATTTATTGTTCGAGCGTGTGAAATTTGGATATGCAAACCAGACTGAACATGAAACAGTTGATCAGTATGTCATGCGGCTATGTCAACTATCAGAATCGTGTGAGTTTGATAACCTAAATGAAAGTTTGATAAGAGACAGACTAGTCATGGGTACTCACGATTCAAATACAAGAGACAGACTACTACGTGAACGTCCAGTCCCCGATTTGAAAAGGTGTATCGAAGCCATGAGAGCTAATGAACTGTCCAAAGTGCACAGAGAACAAATAAAAGGTGCAATGGGTGAAACACAAGACAACACAGTGCATGCAACACAAAAGAGCAAATCACAAATGTATAGCAAATCAGCTAATGTCAAGAAGCAAGGCAATATTGATAAATGCAGGTATTGCAGTTTGAGCCATTTGAGAGATAAGACAAAATGTCCAGCGTTTGGGAAAACTTGCAACAAATGTGGCAAATTGAACCACTTCGCATCAGCTTGCAGGGGAAAACAGAATCCCAGTAAGAAATTTGTACATCACACAGCAATTCATGATAGTCAAGATGAAGAATCTGACAATTCTGTATTCACATTTCATCGTATAGGTACAGTGAATAGCAAAGTGAACAATACAGCATTTATGATTCCTATGACATTTCATACAGATTATCCTTGCAAAATGTCTGTACAATTAGATTCAGGTGCAACTTGCAGTGCCATGTCACATTCAGATTTATTAGGTATTGTGCAAGTTGGGAGTGTAAAATTAGATCCTCCTAAAGGTAAAATTAAGCTTTATGATGGTAGAATTGTAAATCCATTGGGTACATACACATTGACCGTCAGTCAGGGGAATAGCCCTAAATGTAACATACAGTTTGATATACTTGAGAATGAACCATGGCCCATCATAGATGGAAGTACATGCATTGAGAAGGGTTGGTTATCACTCGGTGTAAACAAATCAATAAATATGGTGCAGAGTAAGCATTATGAGCCAATTTCAATGGAGAAAATATTAAGCGATTACAGTGATGTTTTCACTGGATTGGGGTGCTTACAAGGTGAATACAGTATAGAGATTGACCCAACAGTCAAACCTGTACAGCATGTACCACGACGTGTACCAGTTCCGCTAAAGGGTAAACTGAAAGCAAAAATTGATGATATGGAAAGGCAAGGTATCATCGCTAAAGTGACACAATCAACAGATTGGATCAGTAGCCTTGTAGCAGTGCAGAAAGCTGACAAGCTGAGGGTGTGCTTAGACCCAAGGGACTTAAACAAAGCTATAAAGAGAGCAAAATATCAGTTGCCAACAGTAGATGAGTTGCTATCCAAACTAACAAATGCAAAGATTTTCACAGTGTTAGATGCTAAGGATGGGTTCTTCCAAGTCAAATTGGACGAAGAGAGCTCACATCTCACCACATTTTGGACACCATTTGGCAGATATCGCTATCTAAGGTTGCCTCAGGGAATTAGCAGTGCCCCTGAAGAATATCAACGGCGTCAGAATGAGGTTCTTGCAGGACTTGAAGGTACTGAAGCTATAGTAGATGATATTCTGTGTTTTGGTTGTGGAGAAACCATGGATGAAGCACTAGAAGACCATGACAAGAATTTGATACAATTGCTTGAGCGAGCACGAGAAGTAAATCTGAAGCTGAATAAAAAGAAATTCAGGCTGAGAAGAGAACAAGTTACATATATGGGACAACTTGTTACGAGTGAAGGGTTGAAACCTGATCCACAAAAGGTTTCTGCCATTGTCAATATGCTCACACCGACTGACAAGAAAGGAGTTCAGCGCATGTTGGGTTGTGTTAACTATCTATCTAGATTTTTACCAAAGCTCTCAGAGATATGTGAACCACTTCGCAAAGTGATAGAGCACAATGTTGAGTTTGTCTGGGAAAGTCAACAAGTGGAAGCATTTTCTGACATAAAGAAATTCATTAGTTCTGCACCAGTACTCAAGTATTATGATGTGAACAGAGAGGTCACAATACAGTGCGATGCGTCTCAATCTGGATTAGGAGCCACTCTAATGCAAAATGGGCAGCCAGTTGTGTTTGCCTCCAGAGCATTATCACAAACTGAACAAAATTATGCGCAGATTGAGAAGGAGTGCCTGGCAATAGTCTTTGCTTGCTGCAGATTCAACCAATACTTGCATGGTCGTGATAAAATCACTGTAGAATCAGACCATAAACCTTTGGTTCCGATCTTCCACAAATCATTACATTCAGCGCCAAAACGTTTGCAAAGAATGTTGCTTCGTTTGCAAAAGTACAACTTGCAAATTGAATACTTACCAGGATCCAAGATGTACATTGCTGATATGTTAAGCAGAGCGTATGAGCAGACAGCAGGACTACAAGAAGACAATACTCCAGAATACCAAATATTCCAACTCGCACAAGAGCAGAGCTTATTTCAAGAAATCGCTGATATAAAACAGGTAGAATATATGCGCTTATCTGAGGGAACTCACGAACAAGGCAAATCCTGTACATCAGCTGATGCTTCATTACTAACGCTCATGAATACAGTCATGACCGGATGGCCAGATTCACGCGAGGAAATCCCAGTTTGTATCCGTGAATACTGGAACTTTAGGGATGAACTAACTGCTCAGGATGGTGTTCTATACAAGGGTATGAAAGTTATAATACCATTTTCAATGCGACCACAGATGATCGCAAGAGCACATACCAGCCATTTAGGACCAGATGATTGTGTTCGAAGAGCACGTGATGTCCTATTTTGGCCAGGCATGATAGGGGAAATCACAGAGAAAGTAAAGTCGTGTAGTACTTGTAATGACTTTTTGGCCAAACAACAGAAAGAGCCATTAATGACACACAGCATTCCGAATACACCTTGGTCCAAAGTTGGACAAGATTTATTCATGATTTACGGAGAAAACTACTTGGTTACTGTAGATTACTATGGTGACTATTTTGAGATAGATCACCTTGAAGACACCACGTCATCAACAATTATCGATGCGACAAAGTCTCATTTCGCAAGACACGGAATCGCTGACATGATGACAGATAATGGTCCGCAGTATACCAGCGATGAATTCTCTGCTTTCGTACATAAATGGGAATTCAAACATACAACCAATTCTCCATTGCACAGCCAAAGTAACGGCAAAGCTGAGTCCGCAGTTAAAATTGCAAAGAAGCTTATCAAAAAAGCTAAACGAAACAACAGAGATATACAATTAGCTTTACTCGAATGGAGAAATACCCCTGATGTGAATGGTTCAAGCCCAGTACAGAAACTGATGTCCAGAAGAACTAGAACCAGAATTCCTACAGCTGAAGCTTTACTTAAACCACGAATAGTAGACGGGGTTCCAGAAAATATCAAAATCAAAAGGCAAAAGGCAAAGGCAGTTTATGACAAACACGCTAAACCTTTACCAGAGCTAGTTATAGGTGACTCAATAAGATTACAACCACTGAGGCCTAAACAGCCATGGAAACGAGGCTCATGTGTGGCAAAGGTTGGTCCACGTTCCTACTTAATTGAATCAGACGATGGTCAGTTATACAGAAGAAACCGGAAATTCATACGCTTAGATCAGTGTGACAAGAAACCACCACTACAAAGTGAGATTTCACCTGAGCCAGTACAAATAGAGCCACCTTCAGTGTCAGTCAGCGATCCAAACAATCCATCACAGCAAACAGAATCTACAACTATACAATGCTCACCAGTTAAACAAACAACTACACGCAGTGGTAGACAAAGTAAGATCCCGAATCGTTACAAAGATTATTTCATGAACATGTAGCTAGTTAGTGAGCTGGTACAGACACACTTGGGTAAGAATAATTCCCAGTCTGACCAGTATATGGATTTTTAAAGGGCAGTCCTCCCCTTATCCATGTTAAGTAGATTAGTCAGGTCAGTTATGTTTATCAATTTGAGAAATCAAGTTTTTTCATTGTTGTAAAGGGAGATGTTAGTAGGATACTTTTAGATTACATCATTGTTAATGTCAAAGGTCACCCGATGTAACCCACAATGCTTTAGGGCATTTGTAATAAACATGGCGTTCTCCAGGTAACACTCACTGTGTGAGTCTGAGTCATTTCTTAGTCTACCGTGCCTATCAGGCATAACATCTCAAACTTCGGTCGAACAAAATACCGCTAAACGTCAAATATCCACAGTTACAAGTAGTATGATGTGTCACAAAACCGGTTTATTTCGCAACTGTACTTTCAAAGGGCAAATTACAGTCCAAATTGATTGTACAAAAAACGGATTGAAAACGTGGAAAATCCAAACTGTACACGACTCAAATGTTCGTGTTTACGCTGCTCTATTCACTGTGGAAACGTTTCTTTTTCACGCAGAATAATAATTAGTTTGTGTTCAATTTGAACTATGTTGCGTATGCAATTTTTGTATGCATTCAGTCTACAACTACATAATACTCTCATAAATATTCATGTTCAAGGTCCATAATCTTGATCTTAAGTAGATGCAAGTAAACTCTTTTTTTTACTAGTTTTATCGAATCGTCAATATACTGGTATAATATAATAGCAATAATCCCCCGCCGAAGTTGGGTATACCACTTGATATTGCACAATTCACTTCAATGTCGTGCATTATTTCGTGGTATATCCGCCTTCGGCCGAGGATTATTGCTTAAATATAAAATGGTTCAGACCAGACGTCTAGAAGTGTATGTATACCTGGTGTTATACTCTGTAGATGGTCATACAGGAATGAGCAACGATACTATACAGAATACTACTATGATTATTACCATGAAGATTGTGAAGGATATTGTCATTCATACCAATGTAACGGTAGGATAACATTGATTGATTAACTTTATGAAGCTATTTCTTTTTGTTGACACATTTTTTTAGTTTTTGCTCAAATTGCTTCTACAAAAAAAAAAATACTATGGTACCTCATTTCAACATTTTAACCATAATATGAAGCCCTTTTCATCTCTAATATCGGACTTTATTTCATCTCTGTTATTGAACCCCATTTTCTCCTAATACGGGAGCCCATTTCATCTCGGAATGGACCCCATTCCACCCCTATTATGGGAGTTTATTTCATCTTTAGTATAGGTCTAATTTCAATCTTAGCATGGTACCCTTTTTCAACTCTAGTAGGGAGCCCGTTTCACCCACAATATGGACCCTATTTCATTTCTAGTATGAGGTTCCATTTCAACCTTAGTAAAGGCCCCTTATCTACACAATATAAGCCAATGCATCTCCCCACATATTGCAAACTCCAACATCCCCAATTACACTATGCTTCTTTGCTTCTAATATTAAATTATATAATCATTGCAGTAACCCTTCAATCTAGGAAGCATCCACGATCAGTACGAAATTTTTAACCACGTATAACTCTACTGCAACACAGGGTAGCTACAATAAATAAATCTGGGTTTTACGGAAATATGACACTAAATACCCGCGATATACATCTAAATCCTGTGAAAAGGCGGATGCATACTATTTAATATTTCAAACACCCACAATAAAGAAAATTTTAATCCTGTTAAAGTAGAATATATTTTTCAACAATTCAAATTACGTGACTTTGCTAACAAAGTTTTAAATGTTCACATTCTTTATCATACATATACATTAAATCTAAACTACATTTTCACTATAGTAAGCATGGTACATCATATTTAAATTCAATAAATATGGATTTGTTATGTAGTTTTGGTAATAATTATATTTGCTTATGCTTCTAGAACCCCCGACATCACTTCATGACTCCATGTATACCATGTCATTCACATATCATCCTTTATCGATTTGACTATGGTGCTTCAGTTAATTGTTGTCAGCCATTGTTTTGAGTTCTTGGGGTCGTATGTTTTTTCTCTATACTACTTGCGTTGAACAATCTAAATTTTAGTATGTTGTTTCCAATCTAGATAGATTCACAATTTGCATAAGTAGGTAAATAGAAAAATAAAGAATAATATATATATTCAATAGCTTTTTTTTACACGACTAAATTATTCATTGCACTATATGTAAAGGGCGGTGGTCGTTGCGCCATGCATGCGCGATATATTTGACTTATATGAACATTGATAGCGACTTTGACGGTTAAGCATACTAACGAACCGAGACGTCACTAAGCTTTAATCATGTAACTATTTTTGGTGTTTGGAAGGTATCGAAAGATCAGTGCAGTTTTGACTTGTGATTTTTATTAGAAGAGCTCATTGAGTTGTGGGAAAATCAATATTTATCAACACCAATATCGCACATGGACGGCTCTACGACCACCACATTTCAAATGACACACAAACACCTCTAATTACATATAACAGAGCTATGTCTTACAGAGTGTGCAGCTATTACTAACTGTGAGCAGATAAGATGTACTACAGCATCGGATCAGTGCTGTCATCAGTGTATCTACATTGCTTCTGGTGGATATTCCGACAGAATATGTGAACGTAAGTTGGTATCAATTTTCCACAAATGTGGTATGAATTCTGGTTGTTGGAAAATTCAACTGATCAAATACGGTTATTGTACTTGTCAAATACAACAGAAATTGTGGGTACTAGTTCACAATGTCGGAGGTACACCCGTCAGCTAAACGGTGATAGGTCAACGACGATGAAGCAAAGACTAAAACGCCCTCTTCCCTTTCGAGGCATGGGACACGTAGTAGCTGCACAACTCTTAGATTGAACCATTAATCCAAATGTACAAAAATTAAGGTTAATCGAAATAGTGTAGTACACTAGATGCAGCAATAACACATTATTTGATAATTCACAGTCGATACTAAAGACAATTGAATGTAAGGTATTCGGTAAGTTTCAAAATAATATAGCATAACTGAAACTTTACAATTTAAACGTTTAAATGTCTTCGGTGATCACAAGCAGAACACTGGGACACATCTAAGTGTTATTTCACACGTTAACGAATGGTCATGAAAACTATCATAAATAATAATGAATAATTGGTGAATAACTGTTTCAAATGATTCATTTAAATGAAGAATGCGTGAAAGATTGAAGGGAGGAAGAAGGAAAGAAATGAAGATCCAATCAATGAAACTTGCGAAAAAGAATTGTGGTCAGTATGTGAAAATCTGGGTCATTGCTGAATTATCGTTGATATGTGAAAATCTGGGTCATTGCTGAATTAAAGTTGACATGTGAAAATCTGAGTCATTGCTGAATTAAAGTTGACATGTGCAAAGCTGGGTCATTGCTGAATTAACGTTGATATGTCCAAATCTGAGTCATTGCAGAATTAACGTTGATATGTGCAAATCTTGGTCATTGCTGAATTAACGTTGATATGTGCAAATGTGGGTCATTGCTGAATTAACGTTGATATGTGCAAATCTGGGTCATTGCTGAAATAACGTTGATATGTGCAAATCTGGGTCATTGCTGAAATAACGTTTATATGTGCAAATCTGGGTCATTGCTGAATTAACGTTGATATGTGCAAATCTGGGTCATTGCTGACATAACGTTGATATGTGCAAATCTGGGTCATTGCTGAATTAACGTTGATATGTGCAAATCTGGGTCATTGCTGAAATAACGTTGATATGTGTAAATCTGGGTCATTGTTGAATTAACGTTGATATGTGCAAATCTGGGTCATTGTTGAATTAACGTTGTTATGTGCAAATCTGGGTCATTGCTGAATTAACGTTCATATGTGGAAATCTGGGTCATTGCAGAAATAACGTTGATATGTGCACATGTGGGTCATTGCCGAATTAACGTTGATATGTGCAAATCTGGGTCATTGCTGAATTAACGTTGATATGTGTAAATCTGGGTCATTGCTGAATTAACGTTGATATGTGCAAATGTGGGTCATTGCTGAATTAACGTTGATATGTGCAAATCTGGGTCATTGCTGAATTAACGTTGTTATGTGCAAATCTTGGTCATTGCTGAATTAACGTTGATATGTGACATATGAGTAATGAATACAGTTTGTGAATGAATTTTTATAATTGATAATGATGTAATGTGGCTTCCTAGTGAAAGTGGCGCGCAAGAATTCAATACTAATACACGTTAAATTCGTTTTATTATACTTACAGAAAGATGTTCATGGCGTCCAGATAGCAAATTTTGTTACCCAGGACGATGTACAACAACGCCCTCAACTTGCCAGTGTGCACCAAACTTTAGTGGTGATAACTGCCTTCAGAGTAGGTGTATATTGCTTACATACTTCAACTTGGCAATACACAAACGAAGACGCATGAATTGAAACATTCATACTTGTGATCACAGTAAGCGCCTTGCAACTGTAGAGAGATGTGCTACCTACCTCGACACATTAACTGTCATCATAATCTCAGACATGAGAGTGATAATGGATTGCCAATATATTGTATTTTGAATTCAACACATGGCAATAAGTATCGACATCAATATGTCTGCCACAGAGAATCGGTATTATCCTACTGTACAACATTTCATAAATGTGTATATCCCTTACATAATGGCAGTTCATTGTAATAAACAGTGTAATAATGTTATATATCTCCAGGCAAGCAGATTGGACCATGACTTCACAAAATATCAAAAAATTATTATTGAGTTTCACAAAATACGCCAAATATTATTAATAATTTGAATAGTTCTAGTAGTTACAAATGTCAACTAAATCGTGTGTTCAGATCTTGTCAAAATTAGATGTACATATTCTTGACGTCATCCTTGAAACCTTAAATATGGCTCAAAATAGCTATATTTGCAAAATGTTTCGATCCGCAAGTGAAACGTGAATATAAGGTGTGTCGTTGGGGTCACAATTAAAATTGCAACATAAATTTTTAAAATTTTAAATATGAGTAATTAAACTTAATAAACATTCACCATCCTGTTGTATATTTCAAAAGTTTGAACATAGCGCTAAGGTTCCGCTTTTTTGAACATATTATGTAAACAAGTATTTGTCATGTTACAAGGATCATATGGGTCAATGTTTTGGTTCACGTGGTGCTCAACAATCGTGGGCGACATTTCTCCACATTTGATACCAACAAAATAAAAACGTACGTAATCTGGTAACTTTTTGTTCATGATGAGATTCAATTGACGGTAATAGGTGTATTGTTGCTATAGTGATAACTGATGATGCTTAAGGATGTAGTAGACTTAATTTTATACATTTTTTGTTTATTGTCCATTTTGATGGCATTTGTCTATCTGCATGCAATGGATGTGTTTCCCACTCAAAATAGTAACCAGTACACCCCAAAAAAGGCGTTTTTTTTTTTAAAAGTTAGGATATGTGTTTATAACAGCAGACCGCTCACTTTGATTTCAGGATAATCGGCTTTGCGCGCAAACAATAAATATTGACCTACTTTGCATAAGTTGGCCTACTTAGCAACGGAAACAACGCACGCACGCGTTGTCTCTGTATCAATCATTCTATATTAGTACACCGTGTGTGACACATCCACAAATTAGAGCTCCTTAAAATTATTATTAGAAATGAAGAGAAGGAAGGGACCATAAAGGAAGAATATGACTCCAATGTCCGAAGAAGCAAAACTTCGTCTCACTCACTTCTCAGATCAAGATTAAATGACATACACTATTTAGACCTTTGTGGTCGTCTCGTAGTATTAAATCGAGTTATTGCCTGGAATGGGAATTATTCTAAACTAATCTGTAATGCAGGGCGATTAAATTTCTGGTAGGCCTGGGTGATGGATTTAAGGCATCCTTGCCAAAACCTCCAGTTTATGAAAAGAACCATCATAATTAATATTTAAGAATATGTTAAGTAACGTCGGATCAGTTAATTGACCAATTTGATGGCGGCTATCCTTTTATTTCACCCAAAACTGTGGTTCAGAAACTTAAATACTCATATTTTTTATTTAAATGCTTGTATCGTCAACTTAAATGATCAAATTTCAACATCCGTATTTCATATTTTAAATTCAAATGCTCATATTTGAAACTTAAATGCTCATATTTGAACATCCGTTTTTCATAATTTTAAATTCAACTACTCATATTTTGAACTTAAATACTCATATTTCACATCTGTTTTTCATATTTTTATATTCAACTACTCATGTTTTGAACTTAAATACTCATATTTCACATCCGTTTTTCATATTTTAAATTAAATTGCTGATATTTTTAGATTAAATTGTCATATTTCAATGTGCCATAGCCCTAATGACACACTATATGAATACATGGGATAAACAGGAGCAAAAGGTTCGAAACAATGAAAAATACCATACCCTTGTAATTGCTCGCCCATCGTTCAAACTTTCCAAAGTTGCCGATTCGAATGTGCAACGTCTCTAGTGTACATAACAAACGCTTATAATTATGTTAGGCTTGTTATGATAGAAGTTTGTTGTTTTGGAGCAATATATATAATAGATTAGTTTTATAATAATTTATCGTCATCTATGTTGCTTCCCAGTGACTACATCTCCTGTCATGCACTTTTGCTCGGCAACACTGATCCAGGTGACAGGCGACAGAGCGTACGCTCTCTGTGACAATCACGGGAACGCACAGACAACTATTTACACTAATATCCAACCAGATCGTATACAGGTTGAGTTGCATAACAGTTACACAGGGCCTGACGCTGCTGATTGGCCACAACAGTATTATGTCAATGATTTTAAAGTGGGCGTCATTTCCGCATCATTTGATTGGTGGGTGACTAGAGGTAGGTTATAGTATGCAAATTGTCAGTTCTTTTTTATAACGCATATATGAGTATGTTGGTAAATCTGTAATAACATCTTTTACACCGGTAATGTGTTCATCTAGGTGGGAGTATTGTAAAAACTGGAACAGACACGTGTTCTAATGGATACAGTCAAGACAATCCTCACCAAGGCATGTACGAATGTGACGTCATAGATAATATTGGTTTTACTTTTCAACATGAAGACAGGTACGACTAATAATTGATCAAATAAAATAAATCGACAGTGTACATTAAACGTGGAATGCACTTAATAGTTTTAATAGTTCAAATTGACAATACTCTGCATTCATTGCTTTCCGACAGGCTCCACTTGACAGCAAAGGCTCACAATGGTGGATACATTACAATAAGGAATTATGACGCAGCTTCCGGTTACCTGATTGGACCTAAGATTTATTATACAGGAATGGAAGTAGCACACACAGCAGACTTCATCCTGGACTATCAGTCTCCAGAACATTGTACCCTAACCCGAAGTTGCTCTGATAATATGCTTGATAGGGGCCCTGCGATAACTAAAATTGTAAGTCAACAATGAGTCATCTGTCTAAAGAACACGTATCTCCCATTGCAATAATTCCTATATTCGTATATGAGGTTTGTATATTCTTCTAGTTTAGAATACATGTCTATGTTGCTGATGTTTAATTCGATTTCTTCTCCGGATCAATTTGTATGAATTCTATCACCGTCTAAACCCCAGATTGAGTGTAAGGAACCTTTCACTATATAATTAACAAGTGGCGTAGACCTGTTTTCCACAATGAATATTCTCTCTCCTAACATGTTATGTTCCACCTATTAATGGTTGTATATGTAATTATTCGTGTCTTAAATATTTTTATGGCAGGTTACGGCAATGTACTGCCGCCTCAGCATAGGTAACATAGCAATGGGGTGTTAAAATATATATAAAAAACTGGTTATATTCGAGTTATATTAGTTCACTCATTAGTAGGAAGCTGTAGGGCCACAACGAACACACTGAAGAAAAGTGTAGAATAATTATTCACGGATTAATTGAACATCGGTTCACGTGACCACCGCTCTTTAATATAGATTGCCTGCGTTTATTTGATTTATTAGATTTTCTCTTTGGGCTGCTGCTTTGACCTGGTGACGTATTTGATCCCGTTATCAACATGTATTGTAAATAACAAAGCACTCCATTATTTACATTGCAAATAATTATTGATGTCGTTAAATGTTTAGTCAATTCACTTCCGAATGCAGCTATTCGGTGACGTCTATCGTCTTTCATGATGGACTCAGCTGCAATACATTGCAATGCGGATCAATTCAACTAAATATTGTATTACTTTGTTCACACAGCGTAGGATAACTGTCAGGTTTAATGGTTGGCATGACGACATATCTGGTATACTACGATATAAATACGAAGTATATAAGATGCAAGCATATGATGATGTTTTAGGATACAGGTCAACACCACCTGCGATAAGTGGACAAGTAAATCCACCAACTACACAATTCACTATCACATTACGTGATCCAGGTACAGTAGATCTACCAACTACACAATTCACTATCACATTACGTGATCCAGGTATAGTAGATCTACCAACTACACAATTCACTATCACATTAAGTGATCCAGGTATAGTAGATCTACCAACTACACAATTCACTATCACATTAAGTGATCCAGGTATAGTAGATCTACCAACTACACAATTCACTATCACATTAAGTGATCCAGGTATAGTAGATCTACCAACTACACAATTCACTATCACATTAAGTGATCCAGGTATAGTAGATCTACCAACTACACAATTCACTATCACATTAAGTGATCCAGGTATAGTAGATTTACCAGCTACACAGTTCACTATCACATTACGTGATCCAGGTATAGTAGATTTACCAGCTACACAGTTCACTATCACATTAAGTGATACAGGTATAGTAGATTTACCAGCTACACAGTTCACTATCACATTACGTGATCCAGGTATAGTAGATTTACGAGCTACACAGTTCACTATCACATTAAGTGATCCAGGTATAGTAGATTTACCAGCTACACAGTTAACTATCACATTACGTGATCCAGGTATAGTAGATTTACCAGCTACACAGTTCACTATCACATTAAGTGATACAGGTATAGTAGATTTACCAGCTACACAGTTAACTATCACATTACGTGATCCAGGTATAGTAGATTTACCAGCTACACAGTTCACTATCACATTAAGTGATACAGGTATAGTAGATTTACCAGCTACACAGTTAACTATCACATTACGTGATCCAGGTATAGTAGATTTACCAGCTACACAGTTCACTATCACATTAAGTGATACAGGTATAGTAGATTTACCAGCTACACAGTTCACTATCACATTACGTGATCCAGGTATAGTAGATTTACGAGCTACACAGTTCACTATCACATTAAGTGATCCAGGTATAGTAGATTTACCAGCTACACAGTTCACTATCACATTACGTGATCCAGGTATAGTAGATCTACCAACTACACAGTTCACTATCACATTACGTGATCCAGGTATAGTAGATCTACCAACTACACAATTCAATATCACATTACGTGATCCAGGTATAGTAGATTTACCAGCTACACAGTTCACTATCACATTACGTGATCCAGGTATAGTAGATCTACCAACTACACAGTTCACTATCACATTACGTGATCCAGGTATAGTAGATTTACCAGCTACACAGTTCACTATCACATTACGTGATCCAGGTATAGTAGATCCACCAAATACACAATTCACTATCACATTACGTGATCCAGGTATAGTAGATCTACCAACTACACAATTCACTATCACATTAAGTGATCCAGGTATAGTATATCTACCAACTACACAGTTCACTATCACATTAAGTGATCCAGGTATAGTAGATCTACCAACTACATAGTTCACTGTCACATTAAGTGATCCAGGTATAGTATATCTACCAACTACACAGTTCACTATCACATTAAGTGATCCAGGTATAGTAGATCTACCAACTACACAATTCACTATCACATTAAGTGATCCAGGTATAGTAGATCTACCAACTACACAGTTCACTATCACATTAAGTGATCCAGGTGTAGTATATCTACCAACTACACAGTTCACTATCACATTAAGTGATCCAGGTATAGTAGATCTACCAACTACACAATTCACTATCATATTAAGTGATCCAGGTATATTAGATCTACCAACTACACAATTCACTATCACATTAAGTGATCCAGGTATAGTAGATCTACCAACTACACAGTTCACTATCACATTAAGTGATCCAGGTATAGTATATCTACCAACTACACAATTCACTATCACATTAAGTGATCCAGGTATAGTAGATCGACCAACTACACAATTCACTATCACATTAAGTGATCCAGGTATAGTAGATCTACCAACTACACAGTTCACTATCACATTAAGTGATCCAGGTAGAGTAGATCTACCAACTACACAGTTCACTATCACATTAAGTGATCCAGGTATAGCAGATCTACCAGCTACAAAATTCACTATCACATTAAGTGACACCCAGGTATAGTAGATCTACCAACTAAACAATTCACTATCACATTAATTGATCCAGGTATAGTAGATTTACCACCTACACAGTTGACTATCACATTAAGTGATTCAGGTATAGTAGATCTACCAACTACACAGTTCACTATCACATTAAGTGATTCAGGTATAGTAGATCTACCAACTACACAATTCACTATCACATTAAGTTATCCAGGTATAGTAGATCTACATACTACACAGTTCACTGTCACAATAAGTGATCAAGGTATAGTAGATCTCCCAACTACATAATTCACTATCACTTTAAGTTATCCAGGTATAGCAGATCTACCAGCTACACAGATCACTGTCACATTAGTGATCCAGGTATAGTAGATCTACCAACTACACAGTACACTATCACATTAAGTGATCCAGGTATAGTAGATCTACCAACTACACAGTACACTATCACATTAAGTGATCCAGGTATAGTAGATCTACCAACTACACAATTCACTATCACATTAAGTGATCCAGGTATAGTAGATCTACCAACTACACAATTCACTATCACATTAAGTGATCCAGGTATAGTAGATTTACCAGCTACACAGTTCACTATTCTATTACGTGATCCAGGTATAGTAGATTTACCAGCTACACAGTTCACTATCACATTACGTGATACAGGTATAGTAGATTTACCAGCTACACAGTTCACTATCACATTAAGTGATCCAGGTATAGTAGATTTACCAGCTACACAGTTCACTATCACATTACGTGATCCAGGTATAGTAGATTTACCAGCTACACAGTTCACTATCACATTAAGTGATCCAGGTATAGTAGATTTACCAGCTACACAGTTCACTATCACATTACGTGATCCAGGTATAGTAGATCTACCAACTACACAATTCAATATCACATTACGTGATCCAGGTATAGTAGATTTACCAGCTACACAGTTCACTATCACATTACGTGATCCAGGTATAGTAGATCCACCAAATACACAATTCACTATCACATTACGTGATCCAGGTATAGTAGATCTACCAACTACACAATTCACTATCACATTAAGTGATCCAGGTATAGTATATCTACCAACTACACAGTTCACTATCACATTAAGTGATCCAGGTATAGTAGATCTACCAACTACATAGTTCACAGTCACATTAAGTGATCCAGGTATAGTATATCTACCAACTACACAGTTCACTATCACATTAAGTGATCCAGGTATAGTAGATCTACCAACTACACAATTCACTATCACATTAAGTGATCCAGGTATAGTAGATCTACCAACTACACAGTTCACTATCACATTAAGTGATCCAGGTGTAGTATATCTACCAACTACACAGTTCACTATCACATTAAGTGATCCAGGTATAGTAGATCTACCAACTACACAATTCACTATCACATTAAGTGATCCAGGTATATTAGATCTACCAACTACACAATTCACTATCACATTAAGTGATCCAGGTATAGTAGATCTACCAACTACACAGTTCACTATCACATTAAGTGATCCAGGTATAGTATATCTACCAACTACACAATTCACTATCACATTAAGTGATCCAGGTATAGTAGATCGACCAACTACACAATTCACTATCACATTAAGTGATCCAGGTATAGTAGATCTACCAACTACACAGTTCACTATCACATTAAGTGATCCAGGTAGAGTAGATCTACCAACTACACAGTTCACTATCACATTAAGTGATCCAGGTATAGCAGATCTACCAGCTACAAAATTCACTATCACATTAAGTGACACCCAGGTATAGTAGATCTACCAACTAAACAATTCACTATCACATTAATTGATCCAGGTATAGTAGATTTACCACCTACACAGTTGACTATCACATTAAGTGATTCAGGTATAGTAGATCTACCAACTACACAGTTCACTATCACATTAAGTGATTCAGGTATAGTAGATCTACCAACTACACAATTCACTATCACATTAAGTTATCCAGGTATAGTAGATCTACATACTACACAGTTCACTGTCACAATAAGTGATCAAGGTATAGTAGATCTCCCAACTACATAATTCACTATCACTTTAAGTTATCCAGGTATAGCAGATCTACCAGCTACACAGATCACTGTCACATTAGTATCCAGGTATAGTAGATCTACCAACTACACAGTACACTATCACATTAAGTGATCCAGGTATAGTAGATCTACCAACTACACAGTACACTATCACATTAAGTGATCCAGGTATAGTAGATCTACCAACTACACAATTCACTATCACATTAAGTGATCCAGGTATAGTAGATCTACCAACTACACAATTCACTATCACATTAAGTGATCCAGGTATAGTAGATTTACCAGCTACACAGTTCACTATCACATTACGTGATCCAGGTATAGTAGATTTACCAGCTACACAGTTCACTATCACATTACGTGATACAGGTATAGTAGATTTACCAGCTACACAGTTCACTATCACATTACGTGATCCAGGTATAGTAGATTTACCAGCTACACAGTTCACTATCACATTAAGTGATCCAGGTATAGTAGATTTACCAGCTACACAGTTCACTATCACATTACGTGATCCAGGTATAGTAGATCTACCAACTACACAATTCAATATCACATTACGTGATCCAGGTATAGTAGATTTACCAGCTACACAGTTCACTATCACATTACGTGATCCAGGTATAGTAGATCCACCAAATACACAATTCACTATCACATTACGTGATCCAGGTATAGTAGATCTACCAACTACACAATTCACTATCACATTAAGTGATCCAGGTATAGTATATCTACCAACTACACAGTTCACTATCACATTAAGTGATCCAGGTATAGTAGATCTACCAACTACATAGTTCACTGTCACATTAAGTGATCCAGGTATAGTATATCTACCAACTACACAGTTCACTATCACATTAAGTGATCCAGGTATAGTAGATCTACCAACTACACAATTCACTATCACATTAAGTGATCCAGGTATAGTAGATCTACCAACTACACAGTTCACTATCACATTAAGTGATCCAGGTGTAGTATATCTACCAACTACACAGTTCACTATCACATTAAGTGATCCAGGTATAGTAGATCTACCAACTACACAATTCACTATCACATTAAGTGATCCAGGTATATTAGATCTACCAACTACACAATTCACTATCACATTAAGTGATCCAGGTATAGTAGATCTACCAACTACACAGTTCACTATCACATTAAGTGATCCAGGTATAGTATATCTACCAACTACACAATTCACTATCACATTAAGTGATCCAGGTATAGTAGATCGACCAACTACACAATTCACTATCACATTAAGTGATCCAGGTATAGTAGATCTACCAACTACACAGTTCACTATCACATTAAGTGATCCAGGTAGAGTAGATCTACCAACTACACAGTTCACTATCACATTAAGTGATCCAGGTATAGCAGATCTACCAGCTACAAAATTCACTATCACATTAAGTGACACCCAGGTATAGTAGATCTACCAACTAAACAATTCACTATCACATTAATTGATCCAGGTATAGTAGATTTACCACCTACACAGTTGACTATCACATTAAGTGATTCAGGTATAGTAGATCTACCAACTACACAGTTCACTATCACATTAAGTGATTCAGGTATAGTAGATCTACCAACTACACAATTCACTATCACATTAAGTTATCCAGGTATAGTAGATCTACATACTACACAGTTCACTGTCACAATAAGTGATCAAGGTATAGTAGATCTCCCAACTACATAATTCACTATCACTTTAAGTTATCCAGGTATAGCAGATCTACCAGCTACACAGTTCACTGTCACATTAGTGATCCAGGTATAGTAGATCTACCAACTACACAGTACACTATCACATTAAGTGATCCAGGTATAGTAGATCTACCAACTACACAGTACACTATCACATTAAGTGATCCAGGTATAGTAGATCTACCAACTACACAATTCACTATCACATTAAGTGATCCAGGTATAGTAGATCTACCAACTACACAATTCACTATCACATTAAGTGATCCAGGTATAGTAGATTTACCAGCTACACAGTTCACTATCACATTACGTGATCCAGGTATAGTAGATTTACCAGCTACACAGTTCACTATCACATTACGTGATACAGGTATAGTAGATTTACCAGCTACACAGTTCACTATCACATTAAGTGATCCAGGTATAGTAGATTTACCAGCTACACAGTTCACTATCACATTACGTGATCCAGGTATAGTAGATTTACCAGCTACACAGTTCACTATCACATTAAGTGATCCAGGTATAGTAGATTTACCAGCTACACAGTTCACTATCACATTACGTGATCCAGGTATAGTAGATCTACCAACTACACAATTCAGTATCACATTACGTGATCCAGGTATAGTAGATTTACCAGCTACACAGTTCACTATCGCATTACGTGATCCAGGTATAGTAGATCTACCAACTACACAGTTCACTATCACATTACGTGATCCAGGTATAGTAGATTTACCAGCTACACAGTTCACTATCACATTACGTGATCCAGGTATAGTAGATCCACCAAATACACAATTCACTATCACATTACGTGATCCAGGTATAGTAGATCTACCAACTACACAATTCACTATCACATTAAGTGATCCAGGTATAGTAGATCTACCAACTACACAGTTCACTATCACATTAAGTGATCCAGGTATAGTAGATCTACCAACTACACAGTTCACTATCACATTAAGTGATCCAGGTATAGTAGATCTACCAACTACACAATTCACTATCACATTAAGTGATCCAGCTATATTAGATCTACCAACTACACAATTCACTATCACATTAAGTGATCCAGGTATAGTAGATCTACCAACTACACAGTTCACTATCACATTAAGTGATCCAGGTATAGTATATCTACCAACTACACAATTCACTATCACATTAAGTGATCCAGGTATAGTAGATTGACCAACTACACAATTCACTATCACATTAAGTGACCCACGTATAGTAGATCTACCAACTACACAGTTCACTATCACATTAAGTGATCCAGGTAGAGTAGATCTACCAACTACACAGTTCACTATCACATTAAGTGATCCAGGTATAGCAGATCTACCAGCTACAAAATTCACTATCACATTTAGTGACACAGGTATAGTAGATCTACCAACTAAACAATTCACTATCACATTAATTGATCCAGGTATAGTAGATCTACCACCTACACAGTTGACTATCACATTAAGTGATTCAGGTATAGTAGATCTACCAACTACACAGTTCACTATCACATTAAGTGATTCAGGTATAGTAGATCTACCAACTACACAATTCACTATCACATTAAGTTATCCAGGTATAGTAGATCTACATACTACACAGTTCACTGTCACATTACGTGATCCAGGTATAGTAGATCCACCAAATACACAATTCACTATCACATTACGTGATCCAGGTATAGTAGATCTACCAACTACACAATTCACTATCACATTAAGTGATCCAGGTATAGTAGATCTACCAACTACACAGTTCACTATCACATTAAGTGATCCAGGTATAGTAGATCTACCAACTACACAGTTCACTATCACATTAAGTGATCCAGGTGTAGTATATCTACCAACTACACAGTTCACTATCACATTAAGTGATCCAGGTATAGTAGATCTACCAACTACACAATTCACTATCACATTAAGTGATCCAGGTATATTAGATCTACCAACTACACAATTCACTATCACATTAAGTGATCCAGGTATAGTAGATCTACCAACTACACAGTTCACTATCACATTAAGTGATCCAGGTATAGTATATCTACCAACTACACAATTCACTATCACATTAAGTGATCCAGGTATAGTAGATCGACCAACTACACAATTCACTATCACATTAAGTGATCCAGGTATAGTAGATCTACCAACTAAACAATTCACTATCACATTAATTGATCCAGGTATAGTAGATTTACCACCTACACAGTTGACTATCACATTAAGTGATTCAGGTATAGTAGATCTACCAACTACACAGTTCACTATCACATTAAGTGATTCAGGTATAGTAGATCTACCAACTACACAATTCACTATCACATTAAGTTATCCAGGTATAGTAGATCTACATACTACACAGTTCACTGTCACAATAAGTGATCAAGGTATAGTAGATCTCCCAACTACATAATTCACTATCACTTTAAGTTATCCAGGTATAGCAGATCTACCAGCTACACAGATCACTGTCACATTAGTATCCAGGTATAGTAGATCTACCAACTACACAGTACACTATCACATTAAGTGATCCAGGTATAGTAGATCTACCAACTACACAGTACACTATCACATTAAGTGATCCAGGTATAGTAGATCTACCAACTACACAATTCACTATCACATTAAGTGATCCAGGTATAGTAGATCTACCAACTACACAATTCACTATCACATTAAGTGATCCAGGTATAGTAGATTTACCAGCTACACAGTTCACTATCACATTACGTGATCCAGGTATAGTAGATTTACCAGCTACACAGTTCACTATCACATTACGTGATACAGGTATAGTAGATTTACCAGCTACACAGTTCACTATCACATTACGTGATCCAGGTATAGTAGATTTACCAGCTACACAGTTCACTATCACATTAAGTGATCCAGGTATAGTAGATTTACCAGCTACACAGTTCACTATCACATTACGTGATCCAGGTATAGTAGATCTACCAACTACACAATTCAATATCACATTACGTGATCCAGGTATAGTAGATTTACCAGCTACACAGTTCACTATCACATTACGTGATCCAGGTATAGTAGATCCACCAAATACACAATTCACTATCACATTACGTGATCCAGGTATAGTAGATCTACCAACTACACAATTCACTATCACATTAAGTGATCCAGGTATAGTATATCTACCAACTACACAGTTCACTATCACATTAAGTGATCCAGGTATAGTAGATCTACCAACTACATAGTTCACTGTCACATTAAGTGATCCAGGTATAGTATATCTACCAACTACACAGTTCACTATCACATTAAGTGATCCAGGTATAGTAGATCTACCAACTACACAATTCACTATCACATTAAGTGATCCAGGTATAGTAGATCTACCAACTACACAGTTCACTATCACATTAAGTGATCCAGGTGTAGTATATCTACCAACTACACAGTTCACTATCACATTAAGTGATCCAGGTATAGTAGATCTACCAACTACACAATTCACTATCACATTAAGTGATCCAGGTATATTAGATCTACCAACTACACAATTCACTATCACATTAAGTGATCCAGGTATAGTAGATCTACCAACTACACAGTTCACTATCACATTAAGTGATCCAGGTATAGTATATCTACCAACTACACAATTCACTATCACATTAAGTGATCCAGGTATAGTAGATCGACCAACTACACAATTCACTATCACATTAAGTGATCCAGGTATAGTAGATCTACCAACTACACAGTTCACTATCACATTAAGTGATCCAGGTAGAGTAGATCTACCAACTACACAGTTCACTATCACATTAAGTGATCCAGGTATAGCAGATCTACCAGCTACAAAATTCACTATCACATTAAGTGACACCCAGGTATAGTAGATCTACCAACTAAACAATTCACTATCACATTAATTGATCCAGGTATAGTAGATTTACCACCTACACAGTTGACTATCACATTAAGTGATTCAGGTATAGTAGATCTACCAACTACACAGTTCACTATCACATTAAGTGATTCAGGTATAGTAGATCTACCAACTACACAATTCACTATCACATTAAGTTATCCAGGTATAGTAGATCTACATACTACACAGTTCACTGTCACAATAAGTGATCAAGGTATAGTAGATCTCCCAACTACATAATTCACTATCACTTTAAGTTATCCAGGTATAGCAGATCTACCAGCTACACAGTTCACTGTCACATTAGTGATCCAGGTATAGTAGATCTACCAACTACACAGTACACTATCACATTAAGTGATCCAGGTATAGTAGATCTACCAACTACACAGTACACTATCACATTAAGTGATCCAGGTATAGTAGATCTACCAACTACACAATTCACTATCACATTAAGTGATCCAGGTATAGTAGATCTACCAACTACACAATTCACTATCACATTAAGTGATCCAGGTATAGTAGATTTACCAGCTACACAGTTCACTATCACATTACGTGATCCAGGTATAGTAGATTTACCAGCTACACAGTTCACTATCACATTACGTGATACAGGTATAGTAGATTTACCAGCTACACAGTTCACTATCACATTAAGTGATCCAGGTATAGTAGATTTACCAGCTACACAGTTCACTATCACATTACGTGATCCAGGTATAGTAGATTTACCAGCTACACAGTTCACTATCACATTAAGTGATCCAGGTATAGTAGATTTACCAGCTACACAGTTCACTATCACATTACGTGATCCAGGTATAGTAGATCTACCAACTACACAATTCAGTATCACATTACGTGATCCAGGTATAGTAGATTTACCAGCTACACAGTTCACTATCGCATTACGTGATCCAGGTATAGTAGATCTACCAACTACACAGTTCACTATCACATTACGTGATCCAGGTATAGTAGATTTACCAGCTACACAGTTCACTATCACATTACGTGATCCAGGTATAGTAGATCCACCAAATACACAATTCACTATCACATTACGTGATCCAGGTATAGTAGATCTACCAACTACACAATTCACTATCACATTAAGTGATCCAGGTATAGTAGATCTACCAACTACACAGTTCACTATCACATTAAGTGATCCAGGTATAGTAGATCTACCAACTACACAGTTCACTATCACATTAAGTGATCCAGGTATAGTAGATCTACCAACTACACAATTCACTATCACATTAAGTGATCCAGCTATATTAGATCTACCAACTACACAATTCACTATCACATTAAGTGATCCAGGTATAGTAGATCTACCAACTACACAGTTCACTATCACATTAAGTGATCCAGGTATAGTATATCTACCAACTACACAATTCACTATCACATTAAGTGATCCAGGTATAGTAGATCGACCAACTACACAATTCACTATCACATTAAGTGACCCACGTATAGTAGATCTACCAACTACACAGTTCACTATCACATTAAGTGATCCAGGTAGAGTAGATCTACCAACTACACAGTTCACTATCACATTAAGTGATCCAGGTATAGCAGATCTACCAGCTACAAAATTCACTATCACATTTAGTGACACAGGTATAGTAGATCTACCAACTAAACAATTCACTATCACATTAATTGATCCAGGTATAGTAGATCTACCACCTACACAGTTGACTATCACATTAAGTGATTCAGGTATAGTAGATCTACCAACTACACAGTTCACTATCACATTAAGTGATTCAGGTATAGTAGATCTACCAACTACACAATTCACTATCACATTAAGTTATCCAGGTATAGTAGATCTACATACTACACAGTTCACTGTCACATTACGTGATCCAGGTATAGTAGATCCACCAAATACACAATTCACTATCACATTACGTGATCCAGGTATAGTAGATCTACCAACTACACAATTCACTATCACATTAAGTGATCCAGGTATAGTAGATCTACCAACTACACAGTTCACTATCACATTAAGTGATCCAGGTATAGTAGATCTACCAACTACACAGTTCACTATCACATTAAGTGATCCAGGTGTAGTATATCTACCAACTACACAGTTCACTATCACATTAAGTGATCCAGGTATAGTAGATCTACCAACTACACAATTCACTATCACATTAAGTGATCCAGGTATATTAGATCTACCAACTACACAATTCACTATCACATTAAGTGATCCAGGTATAGTAGATCTACCAACTACACAGTTCACTATCACATTAAGTGATCCAGGTATAGTATATCTACCAACTACACAATTCACTATCACATTAAGTGATCCAGGTATAGTAGATCGACCAACTACACAATTCACTATCACATTAAGTGATCCAGGTATAGTAGATCTACCAACTACACAGTTCACTATCACATTAAGTGATCCAGGTAGAGTAGATCTACCAACTACACAGTTCACTATCACATTAAGTGATCCAGGTATAGCAGATCTACCAGCTACAAAATTCACTATCACATTAAGTGACACCCAGGTATAGTAGATCTACCAACTAAACAATTCACTATCACATTAATTGATCCAGGTATAGTAGATTTACCACCTACACAGTTGACTATCACATTAAGTGATTCAGGTATAGTAGATCTACCAACTACACAGTTCACTATCACATTAAGTGATTCAGGTATAGTAGATCTACCAACTACACAATTCACTATCACATTAAGTTATCCAGGTATAGTAGATCTACATACTACACAGTTCACTGTCACAATAAGTGATCAAGGTATAGTAGATCTCCCAACTACATAATTCACTATCACTTTAAGTTATCCAGGTATAGCAGATCTACCAGCTACACAGTTCACTGTCACATTAGTGATCCAGGTATAGTAGATCTACCAACTACACAGTACACTATCACATTAAGTGATCCAGGTATAGTAGATCTACCAACTACACAGTACACTATCACATTAAGTGATCCAGGTATAGTAGATCTACCAACTACACAATTCACTATCACATTAAGTGATCCAGGTATAGTAGATCTACCAACTACACAATTCACTATCACATTAAGTGATCCAGGTATAGTAGATTTACCAGCTACACAGTTCACTATCACATTACGTGATCCAGGTATAGTAGATTTACCAGCTACACAGTTCACTATCACATTACGTGATACAGGTATAGTAGATTTACCAGCTACACAGTTCACTATCACATTAAGTGATCCAGGTATAGTAGATTTACCAGCTACACAGTTCACTATCACATTACGTGATCCAGGTATAGTAGATTTACCAGCTACACAGTTCACTATCACATTAAGTGATCCAGGTATAGTAGATTTACCAGCTACACAGTTCACTATCACATTACGTGATCCAGGTATAGTAGATCTACCAACTACACAATTCAATATCACATTACGTGATCCAGGTATAGTAGATTTACCAGCTACACAGTTCACTATCGCATTACGTGATCCAGGTATAGTAGATCTACCAACTACACAGTTCACTATCACATTACGTGATCCAGGTATAGTAGATTTACCAGCTACACAGTTCACTATCACATTACGTGATCCAGGTATAGTAGATCCACCAAATACACAATTCACTATCACATTACGTGATCCAGGTATAGTAGATCTACCAACTACACAATTCACTATCACATTAAGTGATCCAGGTATAGTAGATCTACCAACTACACAGTTCACTATCACATTAAGTGATCCAGGTATAGTAGATCTACCAACTACACAGTTCACTATCACATTAAGTGATCCAGGTATAGTAGATCTACCAACTACACAATTCACTATCACATTAAGTGATCCAGCTATATTAGATCTACCAACTACACAATTCACTATCACATTAAGTGATCCAGGTATAGTAGATCTACCAACTACACAGTTCACTATCACATTAAGTGATCCAGGTATAGTATATCTACCAACTACACAATTCACTATCACATTAAGTGATCCAGGTATAGTAGATCGACCAACTACACAATTCACTATCACATTAAGTGACCCACGTATAGTAGATCTACCAACTACACAGTTCACTATCACATTAAGTGATCCAGGTAGAGTAGATCTACCAACTACACAGTTCACTATCACATTAAGTGATCCAGGTATAGCAGATCTACCAGCTACAAAATTCACTATCACATTTAGTGACACAGGTATAGTAGATCTACCAACTAAACAATTCACTATCACATTAATTGATCCAGGTATAGTAGATCTACCACCTACACAGTTGACTATCACATTAAGTGATTCAGGTATAGTAGATCTACCAACTACACAGTTCACTATCACATTAAGTGATTCAGGTATAGTAGATCTACCAACTACACAATTCACTATCACATTAAGTTATCCAGGTATAGTAGATCTACATACTACACAGTTCACTGTCACATTACGTGATCCAGGTATAGTAGATCCACCAAATACACAATTCACTATCACATTACGTGATCCAGGTATAGTAGATCTACCAACTACACAATTCACTATCACATTAAGTGATCCAGGTATAGTAGATCTACCAACTACACAGTTCACTATCACATTAAGTGATCCAGGTATAGTAGATCTACCAACTACACAGTTCACTATCACATTAAGTGATCCAGGTATAGTAGATCTACCAACTACACAATTCACTATCACATTAAGTGATCCAGGTATATTAGATCTACCAACTACACAATTCACTATCACATTAAGTGATCCAGGTATAGTAGATCTACCAACTACACAGTTCACTATCACATTAAGTGATATAGGTATAGTATATCTACCAACTACACAATTCACTATCACATTAAGTGATCCAGGTATAGTAGATCGACCAACTACACAATTCACTATCACATTAAGTGATCCACGTATAGTAGATCTACCAACTACACAGTTCACTATCACATTAAGTGATCCAGGTAGAGTAGATCTACCAACTACACAATTCACTATCACATTAATGATCCAGGTATATTAGATCTACCAACTACACAATTCACTATCACATTAAGTGATCCAGGTATAGTAGATCTACCAACTACACAGTTCACTATCACATTAAGTGATCCAGGTATAGTATATCTACCAACTACACAATTCACTATCACATTAAGTGATCCAGGTATAGTAGATCGACCAACTACACAATTCACTATCACATTAAGTGATCCAGGTATAGTAGATCTACCAACTACAGAGTTCACTATCACATTAAGTGATCCAGGTAGAGTAGATCTACCAACTACACAGTTCACTATCACATTAAGTGATCCAGGTATAGCAGATCTACCAGCTACAAAATTCACTATCACATTTAGTGACACAGGTATAGTAGATCTACCAACTAAACAATTCACTATCACATTAATTGATCCAGGTATAGTAGATCTACCACCTACACAGTTGACTATCACATTAAGTGATTCAGGTATAGTAGATCTACCAACTACACAGTTCACTATCACATTAAGTGATTCAGGTATAGTAGATCTACCTACTACACAATTCACTATCACATTAAGTTATCCAGGTATAGTAGATCTACATACTACACAGTTCACTGTCACATTACGTGATCCAGGAATAGTAGATCCACCAAATACACAATTCACTATCACATTACGTGATCCAGGTATAGTAGATCTACCAACTACACAATTCACTATCACATTAAGTGATCCAGGTATAGTAGATCTACCAACTACACAGTTCACTATCACATTAAGTGATCCAGGTATAGTAGATCTACCAACTACACAGTTCACTATCACATTAAGTGATCCAGGTATAGTAGATCTACCAACTACACAATTCACTATCACATTAAGTGATCCAGGTATATTAGATCTACCAACTACACAATTCACTATCACATTAAGTGATCCAGGTATAGTAGATCTACCAACTACACAGTTCACTATCACATTAAGTGATCCAGGTATAGTATATCTACCAACTACACAATTCACTATCACATTAAGTGATCCAGGTATAGTAGATAGACCAACTACACAATTCACTATCACATTAAGTGATCCACGTATAGTAGATCTACCAACTACACAGTTCACTATCACATTAAGTGATCCAGGTAGAGTAGATCTACCAACTACACAGTTCACTATCACATTAAGTGATCCAGGTATAGCAGATCTACCAGCTACAAAATTCACTATCACATTTAGTGACACAGGTATAGTAGATCTACCAACTAAACAATTCACTATCACATTAATTGATCCAGGTATAGTAGATCTACCACCTACACAGTTGACTATCACTTTAAGTGATTCAGGTATAGTAGATCTACCAACTACACAGTTCACTATCACATTAAGTGATTCAGGTATAGTAGATCTACCAACTACACAATTCACTATCACATTAAGTTATCCAGGTATAGTAGATCTACATACTACACAGTTCACTGTCACAATAAGTGATCAAGGTATAGTAGATCTCCCAACTACATAATTCACAATCACTTTAAGTTATCCAGGTATAGCAGATCTACCAGCTACATAGTTCACTGTCACATTAGTGATCCAGGTATAGTAGATCTACCAACTACACAGTACACTATCACATTAAGTGATCCAGGTATAGTAGATCTACCAACTACACAGTACACTATCACATTAAGTGATCCAGGTATAGTAGATCTACCAACTACACAGTTCACTATCATTTTAAGTGATCCAGGTATAGTAGATCTACCAGCTACACAGTTAACTATCACTTTAAGTAATCCAGGTATAGTAGATCTACCAGCAACACAGTTCACTATGATATTAAGTGACACAGGTATATCAGATCTACCAACTACACAGTTAACTATCACTTTAAGTAATCGAGGTATAGTAGATCTACCAACTACACAGTTCACTATCACTTTAAATGATCCAGGTATAGTAGATCTACCAGCTACACAGTTCACAATCTCATTAAGGGATCCATGTATAGTAGATCTACAAACTACACAGTTCGTAATCACATTAAGTGATCCGATATAGTAGATCTACCAACTACACAGTTCACTATCACATTACGTGATCCACGTATAGTAGATCTGCCAACCACACAGTTCACTGCCACATTAAGTGATCCAGGTATAGTAGATCTACCAGCTACATAGTTCACTATCACATTAAGTGATCCAGGTATAGTGGATCTAATAACTACACAGTTCACTATCACATTAAGTGATCCAGGTATAGTAGATCTACCACCTACACAGTTGACTATCACATTAAGTGATCCAGGTATAGTAGATCTACCAATTACACACTTCACTATCACATTAAGTTATCCAGGTATAATAGATCTACATACTACACAGTTCACTGTCACAATAAGTGATCAAGGTATAGTAGATCTCCCAACTACATAATTCACTATCACTTTAAGTGATCCAGGTATAGCAGATCTACCAGCTACAAAATTCACTATCACATTAAGTGATCCAGGTATATTAGTTCTACCAACTACACAATTCACTATCACATTAAGTGATCCAGGTATAGTAGATCTACCAACTACACAGTTCACTATCACATTAAGTGATCCAGGTATAGTATATCTACCAACTACACAATTCACTATCACATTAAGTGATCCAGGTATAGTAGATCGACCAACTACACAATTCACTATCACATTAAGTGATCCACGTATAGTAGATCTACCAACTACACAGTTCACTATCACATTAAGTGATCCAGGTAGAGTAGATCTACCAACTACACAGTTCACTATCACATTAAGTGATCCAGGTATAGCAGATCTACCAGCTACAAAATTCACTATCACATTTAGTGACACAGGTATAGTAGATCTACCAACTAAACAATTCACTATCACATTAATTGATCCAGGTATAGTAGATCTACCACCTACACAGTTGACTATCACTTTAAGTGATTCAGGTATAGTAGATCTACCAACTACACAGTTCACTATCACATTAAGTGATTCAGGTATAGTAGATCTACCAACTACACAATTCACTATCACATTAAGTTATCCAGGTATAGTAGATCTACATACTACACAGTTCACTGTCACAATAAGTGATCAAGGTATAGTAGATCTCCCAACTACATAATTCACAATCACTTTAAGTTATCCAGGTATAGCAGATCTACCAGCTACATAGTTCACTGTCACATTAGTGATCCAGGTATAGTAGATCTACCAACTACACAGTACACTATCACATTAAGTGATCCAGGTATAGTAGATCTACCAACTACACAGTACACTATCACATTAAGTGATCCAGGTATAGTAGATCTACCAACTACACAGTTCACTATCATTTTAAGTGATCCAGGTATAGTAGATCTACCAGCTACACAGTTAACTATCACTTTAAGTAATCCAGGTATAGTAGATCTACCAGCAACACAGTTCACTATGATATTAAGTGACACAGGTATATCAGATCTACCAACTACACAGTTAACTATCACTTTAAGTAATCGAGGTATAGTAGATCTACCAACTACACAGTTCACTATCACTTTAAATGATCCAGGTATAGTAGATCTACCAGCTACACAGTTCACAATCTCATTAAGGGATCCATGTATAGTAGATCTACAAACTACACAGTTCGTAATCACATTAAGTGATCCGATATAGTAGATCTACCAACTACACAGTTCACTATCACATTACGTGATCCACGTATAGTAGATCTGCCAACCACACAGTTCACTGCCACATTAAGTGATCCAGGTATAGTAGATCTACCAGCTACATAGTTCACTATCACATTAAGTGATCCAGGTATAGTGGATCTAATAACTACACAGTTCACTATCACATTAAGTGATCCAGGTATAGTAGATCTACCACCTACACAGTTGACTATCACATTAAGTGATCCAGGTATAGTAGATCTACCAATTACACACTTCACTATCACATTAAGTTATCCAGGTATAATAGATCTACATACTACACAGTTCACTGTCACAATAAGTGATCAAGGTATAGTAGATCTCCCAACTACATAATTCACTATCACTTTAAGTGATCCAGGTATAGCAGATCTACCAGCTACAAAATTCACTATCACATTAAGTGATCCAGGTATAGTAGATCTACCAACTAAACAATTCACTATCACATTAAGTGATCCAGGTATAGTAGATCTACCACCTACACAGTTGACTATTACATTAAGTGATCCAGGTATAGTAGATCTACCAACTACACAGTTCACTATCACATTAAGTGATTCAGGTATAGTAGATCTACCAACTACACAATTCACTATCACATTAAGTTATCCAGGTATAGTAGATCTACATACTACACAGTTCACTGTCACAATAAGTGATCAAGGTATAGTAGATCTCCCAACTACATAATTCACTATCACTTTAAGTTATCCAGGTATAGCAGATCTACCAGCTACACAGTTCACTGTCACATTAGAGATCCAGGTATAGTAGATCTACCAACTACACAGTACACTATCACATTAAGCGATCCAGGTATAGTAGATCTACCAACTACACAGTACACTATCACATTAAGTGATCCAGGTATAGTAGATCTACCAACTACACAGTTCACTATCATTTTAAGTGATCCAGGTATAGTAGATCTACCAGCTACACAGTTAACTATCACTTTAAGTAATCCAGGTATAGTAGATCTACCAGCTACACAGTTCACTATGATATTAAGTGACACAGGTATATCAGATCTACCAACTACACAGTTCACTATCACATTAAGTGATCCAGGTATAGTAGATCTACAACCTACACAGTTGACTATCACATTAAGTGATCCAGGTATAGTAGATCTACCAACTACACAGTTCACTATCACATTAAGTGATTCAGGTATAGTAGATCTACCAACTACACAATTCACTATCACATTAAGTTATCCAGGTATAGTAGATCTACATACTACACAGTTCACTGTCACAATAAGTGATCAAGGTATAGTAGATCTCCCAACTACATAATTCACTATCACTTTAAGTGATCCAGGTATAGCAGATCTACCAGCTACAAAATTCACTATCACATTAAGTGATCCAGGTATAGTAGATCTACCAACTACATAATTCACTATCACTTTAAGTGATCCAGGTATAGCAGATCTACCAGCTACAAAATTCACTATCACATTAAGTGATCCAGGTATAGTAGATTTACCAACTAAACAATTCACTATCACATTAAGTGATCCAGGTATAGTAGATCTACCACCTACACAGTTGACTATCACATTAAGTGATCCAGGTATAGTAGATCTACCTACCAACTACACAGTTCACTATCACATTAAGTGATTCAGGTATAGTAGATCTACCAACTACACAATTCACTATCACATTAAGTTATCCAGGTATAGTAGATTTACATACTACACAGTTCACTGTCACAATAAGTGATCAAGGTATAGTAGATCTCCCAACTACATAATTCACTATCACTTTAAGTTATCCAGGTATAGCAGATCTACCAGCTACACAGTTCACTGTCACATTAGTGATCCAGGTATAGTAGATCTACCAACTACACAGTACACTATCACATTAAGTGATCCAGGTATAGTAGATCTACCAACTACACAGTACATTATCACATTAAGTGATCCAGGTATAGTAGATCTACCAACTACACAGTTCACTATCCTTTTAAGTGATCCAGGTATAGTAGATCTACCAGCTACACAGTTAACTATCACTTTAAGTAATCCAGGTATAGTAGATCTACCAGCTACACAGTTCACTATGATATTAAGTGACACAGGTATATCAGATCTACCAACTACACAGTTAACTATCACTTTAAGTAATCGAGGTATAGTAGATCTACCATCTACACAGTTCACTATCACTTTAAATGATCCAGGTATAGTAGAACTACCAATTACACAGTTCACAATCACATTAAGTGATCCAGGTATAGTAGATCTACCAACTACACAGTTTAATATCACATTAAGTGATCCAGGTATAGTAGATCTACCAGCTACACAGTTCACTATAACATTAAGTGACACAGGTGTAGCAGATCTACCAACTACACAGTTCACTATCACATTAAGTGATCCAGGTATAGTAGATCTACCAACTACACAGTTCACTATCACATTAAGTGATCCAGGTATAGTAGATCTACCAACTACATAGTTCACTATCACATTAAGTGATCCAGGTATAGCAGATCTACGAACTACACAGTTCACTATCACATTAAGAGTTCCAGGTATAGTAGATCTACCAATTACACAGTTCACGATCACTTTAAGTTATCCAGGTATAGCTGATCTACCAGCTACACAGTTCACGATCAGTTTAAGTTATCCAGGTATAGTAGATCTACCAACTACACAGTTCACTGCCACATTAAGTGATCCAGGTATAGTAGATCTACCAACTACACAGTTCACTGTCACATTAATTGATCCGGGTATAGCAGATCTACCAACTACATAGTTCACGATCACTTTAAGTTATCCAGGTATAGTAGATCTACCAACTACACAGTTCACTGTCACATTAATTGATCCGGGTATAGCAGATCTACCAACTACATAGTTCACGATCACTTTAAGTTATCCAGGTATAGTAGATCTACCAGCTACACAGTTCACTATCTCATCAAGGGATCCAGGTATAGTAGATCTACCAACTACACAATTCACTGTCACTTTAAGTAATCCAGGTATAGTAGATCTACCAGCTACACAGTTCACTATCTCATCAAGGGATCCAGGTATAGCAGATCTACCAACTGCACAGTTAACTATCACTTTAAGTAATCCAGGTATAGTAGATCTACCAGCTACACAGTTGACTATCACATTAAGTGATCCAGGTATAGTAGATCTACCAACTACACAGTTCACTATCACATTAAGTGATTCAGGTATAGTAGATCTACCAACTACACAATTCACTATCACATTAAGTTATCCAGGTATAGTAGATCTACATACTACACAGTTCACTGTCACAATAAGTGATCAAGGTATAGTAGATCTCCCAACTACATAATTCACTATCACTTTAAGTTATCCAGGTATAGCAGATCTACCAGCTACACAGTTCACTGTCACATTAGTGATCCAGGTATAGTAGATCTACCAACTACACAGTACACTATCACATTAAGTGATCCAGGTATAGAAGATCTACCAACTACACAGTACATTATCACATTAAGTGATCCAGGTATAGTAGATCTACCAACTACACAGTTCACTATCCTTTTAAGTGATCCAGGTATAGTAGATCTACCAGCTACACAGTTAACTATCACTTTAAGTAATCCAGGTATAGTAGATCTACCAGCTACACAGTTCACTATGATATTAAGTGACACAGGTATATCAGATCTACCAACTACACAGTTAACTATCACTTTAAGTAATCGAGGTATAGTAGATCTACCATCTACACAGTTCACTATCACTTTAAATGATCCAGGTATAGTAGAACTACCAATTACACAGTTCACAATCACATTAAGTGATCCAGGTATAGTAGATCTACCAACTACACAGTTTAATATCACATTAAGTGATCCAGGTATAGTAGATCTACCAGCTACACAGTTCACTATAACATTAAGTGACACAGGTGTAGCAGATCTACCAACTACACAGTTCACTATCACATTAAGTGATCCAGGTATAGTAGATCTACCAACTACACAGTTCACTATCACATTAAGTGATCCAGGTATAGTAGATCTACCAACTACACAGTTCACTATCACATTAAGTGATCCAGGTATAGCAGATCTACGAACTACACAGTTCACTATCACATTAAGAGTTCCAGGTATAGTAGATCTACCAACTACACAGTTCACTATAACATTAAGTGACACAGGTATAGCAGATCTACCAACTACACAGTTCACTATTATTTTAAGTGATCCAGGTATAGTAGATCTACCAGCTACACAGTTCACGATCACTTTAAGTTATCCAGGTATAGTAGATCTACCAACTACACAGTTCACTATCACATTAAGTGATCCAGGTATAGTAGATCTACCAACTACACAGTTCACTGTCACATTAAGTGATCCGGGTATAGCAGATCTACCAATTACACAGTTCACGATCACTTTAAGTTATCCAGGTATAGCTGATCTACCAGCTACACAGTTCACGATCAGTTTAAGTTATCCAGGTATAGTAGATCTACCAACTACACAGTTCACTGCCACATTAAGTGATCCAGGTATAGTAGATCTACCAACTACACAGTTCACTGTCACATTAATTGATCCGGGTATAGCAGATCTACCAACTACATAGTTCACGATCACTTTAAGTTATCCAGGTATAGTAGATCTACCAACTACACAGTTCACTGTCACATTAATTGATCAGGGTATAGCAGATCTACCAACTACATAGTTCACGATCACTTTAAGTTATCCAGGTATAGTAGATCTACCAGCTACACAGTTCACTATCTCATCAAGGGATCCAGGTATAGTAGATCTACCAACTACACAATTCACTGTCACTTTAAGTGATCCAGGTATAGCAGATCTACCAACTGCACAGTTAACTATCACTTTAAGTAATCCAGGTATAGTAGATCTACCAGCTACACAGTTCACTATCTCATCAATGGATCCAGTTAAAGTAGATCTACCAACTACACAGTTCACTATCACATTAAGTGATCCAGGTATAGCAGATCTACCAACTACACAGTTCACTAGCGCTTTAAGTGATACAGGTATAGTAGATCTACCAACTACACAGTTCACTGTCACATTAATTGATCCGGGTATAGCAGATCTACCAACTACATAGTTCACGATCACTTTAAGTTATCCAGGTATAGTAGATCTACCAGCTACACAGTTCACTATCTCATCAAGGGATCCAGGTATAGTAGATCTACCAACTACACAATTCACTGTCACTTTAAGTAATCCAGGTATAGTAGATCTACCAGCTACACAGTTCACTATCTCATCAAGGGATCCAGGTATAGCAGATCTACCAACTGCACAGTTAACTATCACTTTAAGTAATCCAGGTATAGTAGATCTACCAGCTACACAGTTGACTATCACATTAAGTGATCCAGGTATAGTAGATCTACCAACTACACAGTTCACTATCACATTAAGTGATTCAGGTATAGTAGATCTACCAACTACACAATTCACTATCACATTAAGTTATCCAGGTATAGTAGATCTACATACTACACAGTTCACTGTCACAATAAGTGATCAAGGTATAGTAGATCTCCCAACTACATAATTCACTATCACTTTAAGTTATCCAGGTATAGCAGATCTACCAGCTACACAGTTCACTGTCACATTAGTGATCCAGGTATAGTAGATCTACCAACTACACAGTACACTATCACATTAAGTGATCCAGGTATAGAAGATCTACCAACTACACAGTACATTATCACATTAAGTGATCCAGGTATAGTAGATCTACCAACTACACAGTTCACTATCCTTTTAAGTGATCTAGGTATAGTAGATCTACCAGCTACACAGTTAACTATCACTTTAAGTAATCCAGGTATAGTAGATCTACCAGCTACACAGTTCACTATGATATTAAGTGACACAGGTATATCAGATCTACCAACTACACAGTTAACTATCACTTTAAGTAATCGAGGTATAGTAGATCTACCATCTACACAGTTCACTATCACTTTAAATGATCCAGGTATAGTAGAACTACCAATTACACAGTTCACAATCACATTAAGTGATCCAGGTATAGTAGATCTACCAACTACACAGTTTAATATCACATTAAGTGATCCAGGTATAGTAGATCTACCAGCTACACAGTTCACTATAACATTAAGTGACACAGGTGTAGCAGATCTACCAACTACACAGTTCACTATCACATTAAGTGATCCAGGTATAGTAGATCTACCAACTACACAGTTCGCTATCACATTAAGTGATCCAGGTATAGTAGATCTACCAACTACACAGTTCACTATCACATTAAGTGATCCAGGTATAGCAGATCTACGAACTACACAGTTCACTATCACATTAAGAGTTCCAGGTATAGTAGATCTACCAACTACACAGTTCACTATAACATTAAGTGACACAGGTATAGCAGATCTACCAACTACACAGTTCACTATTATTTTAAGTGATCCAGGTATAGTAGATCTACCAGCTACACAGTTCACGATCACTTTAAGTTATCCAGGTATAGTAGATCTACCAACTACACAGTTCACTATCACATTAAGTGATCCAGGTATAGTAGATCTACCAACTACACAGTTCACTGTCACATTAAGTGATCCGGGTATAGCAGATCTACCAATTACACAGTTCACGATCACTTTAAGTTATCCAGGTATAGCTGATCTACCAGCTACACAGTTCACGATCAGTTTAAGTTATCCAGGTATAGTAGATCTACCAACTACACAGTTCACTGCCACATTAAGTGATCCAGGTATAGAAGATCTACCAACTACACAGTTCACTGTCACATTAATTGATCCGGGTATAGCAGATCTACCAACTACATAGTTCACGATCACTTTAAGTTATCCAGGTATAGTAGATCTACCAACTACACAGTTCACTGTCACATTAATTGATCAGGGTATAGCAGATCTACCAACTACATAGTTCACGATCACTTTAAGTTATCCAGGTATAGTAGATCTACCAGCTACACAGTTCACTATCTCATCAAGGGATCCAGGTATAGTAGATCTACCAACTACACAATTCACTGTCACTTTAAGTGATCCAGGTATAGCAGATCTACCAACTGCACAGTTAACTATCACTTTAAGTAATCCAGGTATAGTAGATCTACCAGCTACACAGTTCACTATCTCATCAAGGGATCCAGTGAAAGTAGATCTACCAACTACACAGTTCACTATCACATTAAGTGATCCAGGTATAGCAGATCTACCAACTACACAGTTCACTAGCGCTTTAAGTGATACAGGTATAGTAGATCTACCAACTACACAGTTCACTGCCACAATAAGTGATCCAGGTAAAGTAGATCTACCAACTACACAGTTCACTATCACATTAAGTTATCCAGGTATAGTAGATCTACCAACTACACAGTTCACTGTCACAAAAAGTGATCCAGGTATAGTAGATCTACCAACTACATAATTCACTATCACTTTAAGTGATCCAGGTATAGCAGATCTACCAGCTACACAGTTCACTATCTCATCAAGGGATCCAGGTATAGTAGATCTACCAACTACACAATTCACTGTCACATTAAGTTATCCAGGTATAGTAGATCTACATACTACACAGTTCACTGTAACTTTAAGTGATCCAGGTATAGCAGATCTACCAACTGCACAGTTAACTATCACTTTAAGTAATCCAGGTATAGTAGATCTACCAACTACACAGTTCACTATCACATTAAGTGATCCAGGTATAGTAGATCTACCAGCTACACAGTTCACTATCATATTAAGTGATCCAGGTTTAGTAGATCTACCAACTACACAGTTCACTATTATTTTAAGTGATCCAGGTATAGTAGATCTACCAGCTACACAGTTCAGTATCACATTAAGTGATCCAGGTGTAGTAGATCTACCAATTACACAGTTCACAATCACATTACGTGATCCAGGTATAATAGATCTACCAACTACACAGTTCACTATCACATTAAGTTATCCAGGTATAGTAGATCTACATACTACACAGTTCACTGTCACAATAAGTGATCAAGGTATAGTAGATCTCCCAACTACATAATTCACTATCACTTTAAGTTATCCAGGTATAGCAGATCTACCAGCTACACAGTTCACTGTCACATTAGTGATCCAGGTATAGTAGATCTACCAACTACACAGTTCACTATCCTTTTAAGTGATCCAGGTATAGTAGATCTACCAGCTACACAGTTAACTATCACTTTAAGTAATCCAGGTATAGTAGATCTACCAGCTACACAGTTCACTATGATATTAAGTGACACAGGTATATCAGATCTACCATCTACACAGTTCACTATCACTTTAAATGATCCAGGTATAGTAGAACTACCAATTACACAGTTCACAATCACATTAAGTGATCCAGGTATAGTAGATCTACCAACTACACAGTTTAATATCACATTAAGTGATCCAGGTATAGTAGATCTACCAGCTACACAGTTCACTATAACATTAAGTGACACAGGTGTAGCAGATCTACCAACTACACAGTTCACTATCACATTAAGTGATCCAGGTATAGTAGATCTACCAACTACACAGTTCACTATCACATTAAGTGATCCAGGTATAGTAGATCTACCAACTACACAGTTCACTATAACATTAAGTGACACAGGTATAGCAGATCTACCAACTACACAGTTCACTATTATTTTAAGTGATCCAGGTATAGTAGATCTACCAGCTACACAGTTCACGATCACTTTAAGTTATCCAGGTATAGTAGATCTACCAACTACACAGTTCACTATCACATTAAGTGATCCAGGTATAGTAGATCTACCAACTACACAGTTCACTGTCACATTAAGTGATCCGGGTATAGCAGATCTACCAATTACACAGTTCACGATCACTTTAAGTTATCCGGGTATAGCTGATCTACCAGCTACACAGTTCACGATCAGTTTATGTTATCCAGGTATAGTAGATCTACCAACTACACAGTTCACTGCCACATTAAGTGATCCAGGTATAGTAGATCTACCAACTACACAGTTCACTGTCACATTAATTGATCCGGGTATAGCAGATCTACCAACTACATAGTTCCCGATCACTTTAAGTTATCCAGGTATAGTAGATCTACCAACTACACAGTTCACTGTCACATTAATTGATCCGGGTATAGCAGATCTACCAACTACATAGTTCACGATCACTTTAAGTTATCCAGGTATAGTAGATCTACCAGCTACACAGTTCACTATCTCATCAAGGGATCCAGGTATAGTAGATCTACCAACTACACAATTCACTGTCACTTTAAGTGATCCAGGTATAGCAGATCTACCAACTGCACAGTTAACTATCACTTTAAGTAATCCAGGTATAGTAGATCTACCAGCTACACAGTTCACTATCTCATCAAGGGATCCAGTTAAAGTAGATCTACCAACTACACAGTTCACTATCACATTAAGTGATCCAGGTATAGCAGATCTACCAACTACACAGTTCACTAGCGCTTTAAGTGATACAGGTATAGTAGATCTACCAACTACACAGTTCACTGCCACAATAAGTGATCCAGGTAAAGTAGATCTACCAACTACACAGTTCACTATCACATTAAGTTATCCAGGTATAGTAGATCTACCAACTACACAGTTCACTATCACATTAAGTGATCCAGGTATAGTAGATCGACCAACTACACAATTCACTATCACATTAAGTGACCCACGTATAGTAGATCTACCAACTACACAGTTCACTATCACATTAAGTGATCCAGGTAGAGTAGATCTACCAACTACACAGTTCACTATCACATTAAGTGATCCAGGTATAGCAGATCTACCAGCTACAAAATTCACTATCACATTTAGTGACACAGGTATAGTAGATCTACCAACTAAACAATTCACTATCACATTAATTGATCCAGGTATAGTAGATCTACCACCTACACAGTTGACTATCACATTAAGTGATTCAGGTATAGTAGATCTACCAACTACACAGTTCACTATCACATTAAGTGATTCAGGTATAGTAGATCTACCAACTACACAATTCACTATCACATTAAGTTATCCAGGTATAGTAGATCTACATACTACACAGTTCACTGTCACATTACGTGATCCAGGTATAGTAGATCCACCAAATACACAATTCACTATCACATTACGTGATCCAGGTATAGTAGATCTACCAACTACACAATTCACTATCACATTAAGTGATCCAGGTATAGTAGATCTACCAACTACACAGTTCACTATCACATTAAGTGATCCAGGTATAGTAGATCTACCAACTACACAGTTCACTATCACATTAAGTGATCCAGGTATAGTAGATCTACCAACTACACAATTCACTATCACATTAAGTGATCCAGGTATATTTGATCTACCAACTACACAATTCACTATCACATTAAGTGATCCAGGTATAGTAGATCTACCAACTACACAGTTCACTATCACATTAAGTGATCCAGGTATAGTATATCTACCAACTACACAATTCACTATCACATTAAGTGATCCAGGTATAGTAGATCGACCAACTACACAATTCACTATCACATTAAGTGATCCACGTATAGTAGATCTACCAACTACACAGTTCACTATCACATTAAGTGATCCAGGTAGAGTAGATCTACCAACTACACAATTCACTATCACATTAAGTGATCCAGGTATATTAGATCTACCAACTACACAATTCACTATCACATTAAGTGATCCAGGTATAGTAGATCTACCAACTACACAGTTCACTATCACATTAAGTGATCCAGGTATAGTATATCTACCAACTACACAATTCACTATCACATTAAGTGATCCAGGTATAGTAGATCGACCAACTACACAATTCACTATCACATTAAGTGATCCAGGTATAGTAGATCTACCAACTACAGAGTTCACTATCACATTAAGTGATCCAGGTAGAGTAGATCTACCAACTACACAGTTCACTATCACATTAAGTGATCCAGGTATAGCAGATCTACCAGCTACAAAATTCACTATCACATTTAGTGACACAGGTATAGTAGATCTACCAACTAAACAATTCACTATCACATTAATTGATCCAGGTATAGTAGATCTACCACCTACACAGTTGACTATCACATTAAGTGATTCAGGTATAGTAGATCTACCAACTACACAGTTCACTATCACATTAAGTGATTCAGGTATAGTAGATCTACCTACTACACAATTCACTATCACATTAAGTTATCCAGGTATAGTAGATCTACATACTACACAGTTCACTGTCACATTACGTGATCCAGGAATAGTAGATCCACCAAATACACAATTCACTATCACATTACGTGATCCAGGTATAGTAGATCTACCAACTACACAATTCACTATCACATTAAGTGATCCAGGTATAGTAGATCTACCAACTACACAGTTCACTATCACATTAAGTGATCCAGGTATAGTAGATCTACCAACTACACAGTTCACTATCACATTAAGTGATCCAGGTATAGTAGATCTACCAACTACACAATTCACTATCACATTAAGTGATCCAGGTATATTAGATCTACCAACTACACAATTCACTGTCACATTAAGTTATCCAGGTATAGTAGATCTACATACTACACAGTTCACTGTAATTTTAAGTGATCCAGGTATAGCAGATCTACCAACTGCACAGTTAACTATCACTTTAAGTAATCCAGGTATAGTAGATCTACCAACTACACAGTTCACTATCACATTAAGTGATCCAGGTATAGTAGATCTACCAGCTACACAGTTCACTATCATATTAAGTGATCCAGGTTTAGTAGATCTACCAACTACACAGTTCACTATTATTTTAAGTGATCCAGGTATAGTAGATCTACCAGCTACACAGTTCAGTATCACATTAAGTGATCCAGGTGTAGTAGATCTACCAATTACACAGTTCACAATCACATTACGTGATCCAGGTATAATAGATCTACCAACTACACAGGTCACTATCACATTAAGTTATCCAGGTATAGTAGATCTACATACTACACAGTTCACTGTCACAATAAGTGATCAAGGTATAGTAGATCTCCCAACTACATAATTCACTATCACTTTAAGTTATCCAGGTATAGCAGATCTACCAGCTACACAGTTCACTGTCACATTAGTGATCCAGGTATAGTAGATCTACCAACTACACAGTTCACTATCCTTTTAAGTGATCCAGGTATAGTAGATCTACCAGCTACACAGTTAACTATCACTTTAAGTAATCCAGGTATAGTAGATCTACCAGCTACACAGGTCACTATGATATTAAGTGACACAGGTATATCAGATCTACCATCTACACAGTTCACTATCACTTTAAATGATCCAGGTATAGTAGAACTACCAATTACACAGTTCACAATCACATTAAGTGATCCAGGTATAGTAGATCTACCAACTACACAGTTTAATATCACATTAAGTGATCCAGGTATAGTAGATCTACCAGCTACACAGTTCACTATAACATTAAGTGACACAGGTGTAGCAGATCTACCAACTACACAGTTCACTATCACATTAAGTGATCCAGGTATAGTAGATCTACCAACTACACAGTTCACTATCACATTAAGTGATCCAGGTATAGTAGATCTACCAACTACACAGTTCACTATAACATTAAGTGACACAGGTATAGCAGATCTACCAACTACACAGTTCACTATTATTTTAAGTGATCCAGGTATAGTAGATCTACCAGCTACACAGTTCACGATCAGTTTAAGTTATCCAGGTATAGTAGATCTACCAACTACACAGTTCACTGCCACATTAAGTGATCCAGGTATAGTAGATCTACCAACTACACAGTTCACTGTCACATTAATTGATCCGGGTATAGCAGATCTACCAACTACATAGTTCACGATCACTTTAAGTTATCCAGGTATAGTAGATCTACCAACTACACAGTTCACTGTCACATTAATTGATCCGGGTATAGCAGATCTACCAACTACATAGTTCACGATCACTTTAAGTTATCCAGGTATAGTAGATCTACCAGCTACACAGTTCACTATCTCATCAAGGGATCCAGGTATAGTAGATCTACCAACTACACAATTCACTGTCACTTTAAGTGATCCAGGTATAGCAGATCTACCAACTGCACAGTTAACTATCACTTTAAGTAATCCAGGTATAGTAGATCTACCAGCTACACAGTTCACTATCTCATCAAGGGATCCAGTTAAAGTAGATCTACCAACTACACAGTTCACTATCACATTAAGTGATCCAGGTATAGCAGATCTACCAACTACACAGTTCACTAGCGCTTTAAGTGATACAGGTATAGTAGATCTACCAACTACACAGTTCACTGCCACAATAAGTGATCCAGGTAAAGTAGATCTACCAACTACACAGTTCACTATCACATTAAGTTATCCAGGTATAGTAGATCTACCAACTACACAGTTCACTATCACATTAAGTGATCCAGGTATAGTAGATCGACCAACTACACAATTCACTATCACATTAAGTGACCCACGTATAGTAGATCTACCAACTACACAGTTCACTATCACATTAAGTGATCCAGGTAGAGTAGATCTACCAACTACACAGTTCACTATCACATTAAGTGATCCAGGTATAGCAGATCTACCAGCTACAAAATTCACTATCACATTTAGTGACACAGGTATAGTAGATCTACCAACTAAACAATTCACTATCACATTAATTGATCCAGGTATAGTAGATCTACCACCTACACAGTTGACTATCACATTAAGTGATTCAGGTATAGTAGATCTACCAACTACACAGTTCACTATCACATTAAGTGATTCAGGTATAGTAGATCTACCAACTACACAATTCACTATCACATTAAGTTATCCAGGTATAGTAGATCTACATACTACACAGTTCACTGTCACATTACGTGATCCAGGTATAGTAGATCCACCAAATACACAATTCACTATCACATTACGTGATCCAGGTATAGTAGATCTACCAACTACACAATTCACTATCACATTAAGTGATCCAGGTATAGTAGATCTACCAACTACACAGTTCACTATCACATTAAGTGATCCAGGTATAGTAGATCTACCAACTACACAGTTCACTATCACATTAAGTGATCCAGGTATAGTAGATCTACCAACTACACAATTCACTATCACATTAAGTGATCCAGGTATATTAGATCTACCAACTACACAATTCACTATCACATTAAGTGATCCAGGTATAGTAGATCTACCAACTACACAGTTCACTATCACATTAAGTGATCCAGGTATAGTATATCTACCAACTACACAATTCACTATCACATTAAGTGATCCAGGTATAGTAGATCGACCAACTACACAATTCACTATCACATTAAGTGATCCACGTATAGTAGATCTACCAACTACACAGTTCACTATCACATTAAGTGATCCAGGTAGAGTAGATCTACCAACTACACAATTCACTATCACATTAAGTGATCCAGGTATATTAGATCTACCAACTACACAATTCACTATCACATTAAGTGATCCAGGTATAGTAGATCTACCAACTACACAGTTCACTATCACATTAAGTGATCCAGGTATAGTATATCTACCAACTACACAATTCACTATCACATTAAGTGATCCAGGTATAGTAGATCGACCAACTACACAATTCACTATCACATTAAGTGATCCAGGTATAGTAGATCTACCAACTACAGAGTTCACTATCACATTAAGTGATCCAGGTAGAGTAGATCTACCAACTACACAGTTCACTATCACATTAAGTGATCCAGGTATAGCAGATCTACCAGCTACAAAATTCACTATCACATTTAGTGACACAGGTAGAGTAGATCTACCAACTAAACAATTCACTATCACATTAATTGATCCAGGTATAGTAGATCTACCACCTACACAGTTGACTATCACATTAAGTGATTCAGGTATAGTAGATCTACCAACTACACAGTTCACTATCACATTAAGTGATTCAGGTATAGTAGATCTACCTACTACACAATTCACTATCACATTAAGTTATCCAGGTATAGTAGATCTACATACTACACAGTTCACTGTCACATTACGTGATCCAGGAATAGTAGATCCACCAAATACACAATTCACTATCACATTACGTGATCCAGGTATAGTAGATCTACCAACTACACAATTCACTATCACATTAAGTGATCCAGGTATAGTAGATCTACCAACTACACAGTTCACTATCACATTAAGTGATCCAGGTATAGTAGATCTACCAACTACACAGTTCACTATCACATTAAGTGATCCAGGTATAGTAGATCTACCAACTACACAATTCACTATCACATTAAGTGATCCAGGTATATTAGATCTACCAACTACACAATTCACTATCACATTAAGTGATCCAGGTATAGTAGATCTACCAACTACACAGTTCACTATCACATTAAGTGATCCAGGTATAGTATATCTACCAACTACACAATTCACTATCACATTAAGTGATCCAGGTATAGTAGATCGACCAACTACACAATTCACTATCACATTAAGTGATCCACGTATAGTAGATCTACCAACTACACAGTTCACTATCACATTAAGTGATCCAGGTAGAGTAGATCTACCAACTACACAGTTCACTATCACATTAAGTGATCCAGGTATAGCAGATCTACCAGCTACAAAATTCACTATCACATTTAGTGACACAGGTATAGTAGATCTACCAACTAAACAATTCACTATCACATTAATTGATCCAGGTATAGTAGATCTACCACCTACACAGTTGACTATCACTTTAAGTGATTCAGGTATAGTAGATCTACCAACTACACAGTTCACTATCACATTAAGTGATTCAGGTATAGTAGATCTACCAACTACACAATTCACTATCACATTAAGTTATCCAGGTATAGTAGATCTACATACTACACAGTTCACTGTCACAATAAGTGATCAAGGTATAGTAGATCTCCCAACTACATAATTCACAATCACTTTAAGTTATCCAGGTATAGCAGATCTACCAGCTACATAGTTCACTGTCACATTAGTGATCCAGGTATAGTAGATCTACCAACTACACAGTACACTATCACATTAAGTGATCCAGGTATAGTAGATCTACCAACTACACAGTACACTATCACATTAAGTGATCCAGGTATAGTAGATCTACCAACTACACAGTTCACTATCATTTTAAGTGATCCAGGTATAGTAGATCTACCAGCTACACAGTTAACTATCACTTTAAGTAATCCAGGTATAGTAGATCTACCAGCAACACAGTTCACTATGATATTAAGTGACACAGGTATATCAGATCTACCAACTACACAGTTAGCTATCACTTTAAGTAATCGAGGTATAGTAGATCTACCAACTACACAGTTCACTATCACTTTAAATGATCCAGGTATAGTAGATCTACCAGCTACACAGTTCACAATCTCATTAAGGGATCCATGTATAGTAGATCTACAAACTACACAGTTCGTAATCACATTAAGTGATCCGATATAGTAGATCTACCAACTACACAGTTCACTATCACATTACGTGATCCACGTATAGTAGATCTGCTAACCACACAGTTCACTGCCACATTAAGTGATCCAGGTATAGTAGATCTACCAGCTACATAGTTCACTATCACATTAAGTGATCCAGGTATAGTGGATCTAATAACCACACAGTTCACTATCACATTAAGTGATCCAGGTATAGTAGATCTACCACCTACACAGTTGACTATCACATTAAGTGATCCAGGTATAGTAGATCTACCAATTACACACTTCACTATCACATTAAGTTATCCAGGTATAATAGATCTACATACTACACAGTTCACTGTCACAATAAGTGATCAAGGTATAGTAGATCTCCCAACTACATAATTCACTATCACTTTAAGTGATCCAGGTATAGCAGATCTACCAGCTACAAAATTCACTATCACATTAAGTGATCCAGGTATAGTAGATCTACCAACTAAACAATTCACTATCACATTAAGTGATCCAGGTATAGTAGATCTACCACCTACACAGTTGACTATTACATTAAGTGATCCAGGTATAGTAGATCTACCAACTACACAGTTCACTATCACATTAAGTGATTCAGGTATAGTAGATCTACCAACTACACAATTCACTATCACATTAAGTTATCCAGGTATAGTAGATCTACATACTACACAGTTCACTGTCACAATAAGTGATCAAGGTATAGTAGATCTCCCAACTACATAATTCACTATCACTTTAAGTTATCCAGGTATAGCAGATCTACCAGCTACACAGTTCACTGTCACATTAGAGATCCAGGTATAGTAGATCTACCAACTACACAGTACACTATCACATTAAGCGATCCAGGTATAGTAGATCTACCAACTACACAGTACACTATCACATTAAGTGATCCAGGTATAGTAGATCTACCAACTACACAGTTCACTATCATTTTATGTGATCCAGGTATAGTAGATCTACCAGCTACACAGTTAACTATCACTTTAAGTAATCCAGGTATAGTAGATCTACCAGCTACACAGTTCACTATGATATTAAGTGACACAGGTATATCAGATCTACCAACTACACAGTTCACTATCACATTAAGTGATCCAGGTATAGTAGATCTACCACCTACACAGTTGACTATCACATTAAGTGATCCAGGTATAGTAGATCTACCAACTACACAGTACACTATCACATTAAGCGATCCAGGTATAGTAGATCTACCAACTACACAGTACACTATCACATTAAGTGATCCAGGTATAGTAGATCTACCAACTACACAGTTCACTATCATTTTATGTGATCCAGGTATAGTAGATCTACCAGCTACACAGTTAACTATCACTTTAAGTAATCCAGGTATAGTAGATCTACCAGCTACACAGTTCACTATGATATTAAGTGACACAGGTATATCAGATCTACCAACTACACAGTTCACTATCACATTAAGTGATCCAGGTATAGTAGATCTACCACCTACACAGTTGACTATCACATTAAGTGATCCAGGTATAGTAGATCTACCAACTACACAGTTCACTATCACATTAAGTGATTCAGGTATAGTAGATCTACCAACTACACAATTCACTATCACATTAAGTTATCCAGGTATAGTAGATCTACATACTACACAGTTCACTGTCACAATAAGTGATCAAGGTATAGTAGATCTCCCAACTACATAATTCACTATCACTTTAAGTGATCCAGGTATAGCAGATCTACCAGCTACAAAATTCACTATCACATTAAGTGATCCAGGTATAGTAGATCTACCAACTACATAATTCACTATCACTTTAAGTGATCCAGGTATAGCAGATCTACCAGCTACAAAATTCACTATCACATTAAGTGATCCAGGTATAGTAGATTTACCAACTAAACAATTCACTATCACATTAAGTGATCCAGGTATAGTAGATCTACCACCTACACAGTTGACTATCACATTAAGTGATCCAGGTATAGTAGATCTACATACTACACAGTTCACTGTCACAATAAGTGATCAAGGTATAGTAGATCTCCCAACTACATAATTCACTATCACTTTAAGTTATCCAGGTATAGCAGATCTACCAGCTACACAGTTCACTGTCACATTAGAGATCCAGGTATAGTAGATCTACCAACTACACAGTACACTATCACATTAAGCGATCCAGGTATAGTAGATCTACCAACTACACAGTACACTATCACATTAAGTGATCCAGGTATAGTAGATCTACCAACTACACAGTTCACTATCATTTTATGTGATCCAGGTATAGTAGATCTACCAGCTACACAGTTAACTATCACTTTAAGTAATCCAGGTATAGTAGATCTACCAGCTACACAGTTCACTATGATATTAAGTGACACAGGTATATCAGATCTACCAACTACACAGTTCACTATCACATTAAGTGATCCAGGTATAGTAGATCTACCACCTACGCAGTTGACTATCACATTAAGTGATCCAGGTATAGTAGATCTACCAACTACACAGTTCACTATCACATTAAGTGATTCAGGTATAGTAGATCTACCAACTACACAATTCACTATCACATTAAGTTATCCAGGTATAGTAGATCTACATACTACACAGTTCACTGTCACAATAAGTGATCAAGGTATAGTAGATCTCCCAACTACATAATTCACTATCACTTTAAGTGATCCAGGTATAGCAGATCTACCAGCTACAAAATTCACTATCACATTAAGTGATCCAGGTATAGTAGATCTACCAACTACATAATTCACTATCACTTTAAGTGATCCAGGTATAGCAGATCTACCAGCTACAAAATTCACTATCACATTAAGTGATCCAGGTATAGTAGATTTACCAACTAAACAATTCACTATCACATTAAGTGATCCAGGTATAGTAGATCTACCACCTACACAGTTGACTATCACATTAAGTGATCCAGGTATAGTAGATCTACCAACTACACAGTTCACTATCACATTAAGTGATTCAGGTATAGTAGATCTACCAACTACACAATTCACTATCACATTAAGTTATCCAGGTATAGTAGATCTACATACTACACAGTTCACTGTCACAATAAGTGATCAAGGTATAGTAGATCTCCCAACTACATAATTCACTATCACATTAAGTTATCCAGGTATAGCAGATCTACCAGCTACACAGTTCACTGTCTCATTAGTGATCCAGGTATAGTAGATCTACCAACTACACAGTACACTATCACATTAAGTGATCCAGGTATAGTAGATCTACCAACTACACAGTACATTATCACATTAAGTGATCCAGGTATAGTAGATCTACCAACTACACAGTTCACTATCCTTTTAAGTGATCCAGGTATAGTAGATCTACCAGCTACACAGTTAACTATCACTTTAAGTAATCCAGGTATAGTAGATCTACCAGCTACACAGTTCACTATGATATTAAGTGACACAGGTATATCAGATCTACCAACTACACAGTTAACTATCACTTTAAGTAATCGAGGTATAGTAGATCTACCATCTACACAGTTCACTATCACTTTAAATGATCCAGGTATAGTAGAACTACCAATTACACAGTTCACAATCACATTAAGTGATCCAGGTATTGTAGATCTACCAACTACACAGTTTAATATCACATTAAGTGATCCAGGTATAGTAGATCTACCAGCTACACAGTTCACTATAACATTAAGTGACACAGGTGTAGCAGATCTACCAACTACACAGTTCACTATCACATTAAGTGATCCAGGTATAGTAGATCTACCAACTACACAGTTCACTATCACATTAAGTGATCCAGGTATAGTAGATCTACCAACTACACAGTTCACTATCACATTAAGTGATCCAGGTATAGCAGATCTACGAACTACACAGTTCACTATCACATTAAGAGTTCCAGGTATAGTAGATCTACCAACTACACAGTTCACTATAACATTAAGTGACACAGGTATAGCAGATCTACCAACTACACAGTTCACTATTATTTTAAGTGATCCAGGTATAGTAGATCTACCAGCTACACAGTTCACGATCACTTTAAGTTATCCAGGTATAGTAGATCTACCAACTACACAGTTCACTATCACATTAAGTGATCCAGGTATAGTAGATCTACCAACTACACAGTTCACTGTCACATTAAGTGATCCGGGTATAGCAGATCTACCAATTACACAGTTCACGATCACTTTAAGTTATCCAGGTATAGCTGATCTACCAGCTACACAGTTCACGATCAGTTTAAGTTATCCAGGTATAGTAGATCTACCAACTACACAGTTCACTGCCACATTAAGTGATCCAGGTATAGTAGATCTACCAACTACACAGTTCACTGTCACATTAATTGATCCGGGTATAGCAGATCTACCAACTACATAGTTCACGATCACTTTAAGTTATCCAGGTATAGTAGATCTACCAACTACACAGTTCACTGTCACATTAATTGATCCGGGTATAGCAGATCTACCAACTACATAGTTCACGATCACTTTAAGTTATCCAGGTATAGTAGATCTACCAGCTACACAGTTCACTATCTCATCAAGGGATCCAGGTATAGTAGATCTACCAACTACACAATTCACTGTCACTTTAAGTGATCCAGGTATAGCAGATCTACCAACTGCACAGTTAACTATCACTTTAAGTAATCCAGGTATAGTAGATCTACCAGCTACACAGTTCACTATCTCATCAAGGGATCCAGTTAAAGTAGATCTACCAACTACACAGTTCACTATCACATTAAGTGATCCAGGTATAGCAGATCTACCAACTACACAGTTCACTAGCGCTTTAAGTGATACAGGTATAGTAGATCTACCAACTACACAGTTCACTGCCACAATAAGTGATCCAGGTAAAGTAGATCTACCAACTACACAGTTCACTATCACATTAAGTTATCCAGGTATAGTAGATCTACCAACTACACAGTTCACTGTCACAAAAAGTGATCCAGGTATAGTAGATGTACCAACTACATAATTCACTATCACTTTAAGTGATCCAGGTATAGCAGATCTACCAGCTACACAGTTCACTATCTCATCAAGGGATCCAGGTATAGTAGATCTACCAACTACACAATTCACTGTCACATTAAGTTATCCAGGTATAGTAGATCTACATACTACACAGTTCACTGTAACTTTAAGTGATCCAGGTATAGCAGATCTACCAACTGCACAGTTAACTATCACTTTAAGTAATCCAGGTATAGTAGATCTACCAACTACACAGTTCACTATCACATTAAGTGATCCAGGTATAGTAGATCTACCAGCTACACAGTTCACTATCATATTAAGTGATCCAGGTTTAGTAGATCTACCAACTACACAGTTCACTATTATTTTAAGTGATCCAGGTATAGTAGATCTACCAGCTACACAGTTCAGTATCACATTAAGTGATCCAGGTGTAGTAGATCTACCAATTACACAGTTCACAATCACATTACGTGATCCAGGTATAATAGATCTACCAACTACACAGTTCACTATCACATTAAGTTATCCAGGTATAGTAGATCTACATACTACACAGTTCACTGTCACAATAAGTGATCAAGGTATAGTAGATCTCCCAACTACATAATTCACTATCACTTTAAGTTATCCAGGTATAGCAGATCTACCAGCTACACAGTTCACTGTCACATTAGTGATCCAGGTATAGTAGATCTACCAACTACACAGTTCACTATCCTTTTAAGTGATCCAGGTATAGTAGATCTACCAGCTACACAGTTAACTATCACTTTAAGTAATCCAGGTATAGTAGATCTACCAGCTACACAGTTCACTATGATATTAAGTGACACAGGTATATCAGATCTACCATCTACACAGTTCACTATCACTTTAAATGATCCAGGTATAGTAGAACTACCAATTACACAGTTCACAATCACATTAAGTGATCCAGGTATAGTAGATCTACCAACTACACAGTTTAATATCACATTAAGTGATCCAGGTATAGTAGATCTACCAGCTACACAGTTCACTATAACATTAAGTGACACAGGTGTAGCAGATCTACCAACTACACAGTTCACTATCACATTAAGTGATCCAGGTATAGTAGATCTACCAACTACACAGTTCACTATCACATTAAGTGATCCAGGTATAGTAGATCTACCAACTACACAGTTCACTATAACATTAAGTGACACAGGTATAGCAGATCTACCAACTACACAGTTCACTATTATTTTAAGTGATCCAGGTATAGTAGATCTACCAGCTACACAGTTCACGATCACTTTAAGTTATCCAGGTATAGTAGATCTACCAACTACACAGTTCACTATCACATTAAGTGATCCAGGTATAGTAGATCTACCAACTACACAGTTCACTGTCACATTAAGTGATCCGGGTATAGCAGATCTACCAATTACACAGTTCACGATCACTTTAAGTTATCCAGGTATAGTAGATCTACCAACTACACAGTTCACTACCACATTAAGTGATCCAGGTATAGTAGATCTACCAACTACACAGTTCACTGTCACATTAATTGATCCGGGTATAGCAGATCTACCAACTACATAGTTCACGATCACTTTAAGTTATCCAGGTATAGTAGATCTACCAACTACACAGTTCACTGTCACATTAATTGATCCGGGTATAGCAGATCTACCAACTACATAGTTCACGATCACTTTAAGTTATCCAGGTATAGTAGATCTACCAGCTACACAGTTCACTATCTCATCAAGGGATCCAGGTATAGTAGATCTACCAACTACACAATTCACTGTCACTTTAAGTGATCCAGGTATAGCAGATCTACCAACTGCACAGTTAACTATCACTTTAAGTAATCCAGGTATAGTAGATCTACCAGCTACACAGTTCACTATCTCATCAAGGGATCCAGTTAAAGTAGATCTACCAACTACACAGTTCACTATCACATTAAGTGATCCAGGTATAGCAGATCTACCAACTACACAGTTCACTAGCGCTTTAAGTGATACAGGTATAGTAGATCTACCAACTACACAGTTCACTGCCACAATAAGTGATCCAGGTAAAGTAGATCTACCAACTACACAGTTCACTATCACATTAAGTTATCCAGGTATAGTAGATCTACCAACTACACAGTTCACTGTCACAAAAAGTGATCCAGGTATAGTAGATCTACCAACTACATAATTCACTATCACTTTAAGTGATCCAGGTATAGCAGATCTACCAGCTACACAGTTCACTATCTCATCAAGGGATCCAGGTATAGTAGATCTACCAACTAAACAATTCACTGTCACATTAAGTTATCCAGGTATAGTAGATCTACATACTACACAGTTCACTGTAACTTTAAGTGATCCAGGTATAGCAGATCTACCAACTGCACAGTTAACTATCACTTTAAGTAATCCAGGTATAGTAGATCTACCAACTACACAGTTCACTATCACATTAAGTGATCCAGGTATAGTAGATCTACCAGCTACACAGTTCACTATCATATTAAGTGATCCAGGTTTAGTAGATCTACCAACTACACAGTTCACTATTATTTTAAGTGATCCAGGTATAGTAGATCTACCAGCTACACAGTTCAGTATCACATTAAGTGATCCAGGTGTAGTAGATCTACCAATTACACAGTTCACAATCACATTACGTGATCCAGGTATAATAGATCTACCAACTACACAGTTCACTATCACATTAAGTGATCCAGGTATAGTAGATCTACCAGCCACACAGTTCGCTATAACATTAAGTGACACAGGTGTTGCAGATCTACCAACTACACAGTTCATTATCATATTAAGTGATCCAGGTATAGTAGATCTACCAACTACACAGTTCACTGCCACAATAAGTGATCCAAGTATAGTAGATCTACCAGCAACACAATTCACTATCACATTAAGTGGTCCAGGTAAAGTAGATCTACCAACTACACAGTTCACTATCACATTAAGTGATCCAGATATAGTAGAGCTACCAACTACACAGTTCACTGTCACATAAGGTGATCCAAATATAGTAGATCTACCAACTACACAATTCACTATCACATTAAGTGATCCAGGTATAGTAGATCTGCCAACTGCACAGTTCACTATCACTTTAAAAGACCCAGGTATAGTAGATCTACCAACTACACAGTTCACGATCACTTTAAAAGACCCAGGTATAGTATATCTACCAACTACACAGTTCACGATCACTTTAAGTTATCCAGGTATAGTAGCTCTACTAACTACACAGTTCTCTGTCACATTAAGTGATCCAGGTATAGCAGATCTACCAACTACACAGTTCACGATCACCTTAAGTTATCCAGGTATAGTAGATCTACCAACTACACAGTTCACTATCACATTACGTGGTCCAGGTATAGTAGATCTACCAACTACACAGTTCACTATCACTTTAAGTGATCCAGGTATAGCAGATCTACCAGCTACACAGTTCACTATCTCATCAAGGGATCCAGGTATAGTAGATCTACCAACTACACAATTCACTGTCACTTTAAGTGATCCAGGTATAGCAGATCTACCAACTGCACAGTTAACTATCACTTTAAGTAATCCAGGTATAGTAGATCTACCAGCTACACAGTTCACTATCTCATCAAGGGATCCAGTTAAAGTAGATCTACCAACTACACAGTTCACTATCACATTAAGTGATCCAGGTATAGCAGATCTACCAACTACACAGTTCACTAGCGCTTTAAGTGATACAGGTATAGTAGATCTACCAACTACACAGTTCACTGCCACAATAAGTGATCCAGGTAAAGTAGATCTACCAACTACACAGTTCACTATCACATTAAGTGATCCAGATATAGTAGAGCTACCAACTACACAGTTCACTGTCACATAAGGTGATCCAAATATAGTAGATCTACCAACTACACAATTCACTATCACATTAAGTGATCCAGGTATAGTAGATCTGCCAACTGCACAGTTCACTATCACTTTAAAAGACCCAGGTATAGTAGATCTACCAACTACACAGTTCACGATCACTTTAAAAGACCCAGGTATAGTATATCTACCAACTACACAGTTCACGATCACTTTAAGTTATCCTGGTATAGTAGATCTACCAACTACACAGTTCACTGTCACATTAAGTGATCCAGTTATAGCAGATCTACCAACTACACAGTTCACGATCACTTTAAGTTATCCAGGTATAGTAGATCTACCAACTACACAGTTCACTGTCACATTAAGTGATCCAGGTATAGCAGATCTACCAACTACACAGTTCACGATCACCTTAAGTTATCCAGGTATAGTAGATCTACCAACTACACAGTTCACTATCACATTACGTGATCCAGGTATAGTAGATCTACCAACTACACAGTTCACTATCACATTAAATGATCCATGTATAGTAGATCTACCCACTACACAGTTCACTATCACATTAAGTGATCCAGGTATAGTAGATCTACCAACTACACAGTTCACTATAACATTAAGTGACACAGGTACAGCAGATCTACCAACAACACAGTTAACTATCACTTTAAGTGATCCAGGTATAGTTGATCTACCGGCTACACAGTTCACTATCATATTAAGTGATCCAGGTATAGTAGATCTACCAACTACACAGTTCACTATCACATTAAGTGATCGAGGTATAGTAGATCTACCAACTACACAGTTCACTGCCACATTAAGTGATCCAGGTATAGTAGATCTACCAACTACACAGTTCACTGTCACATTAAGTGATCCGGGTATAGCAGATCTACCAACTACATAGTTCACGATCACTTTAAGTTATCCAGGTATAGTAGATCTACCAACTACACAGTTCACTGTCACAAAAAGTGATCCAGGTATAGTAGATCTAGCAATTACATAATTCACTATCACTTAAAGTGATCCAGGTATAGCAGATCTACCAGCTACACAGTTCACTATCTCATCAAGGGATCCAGGTATAGTAGATCTACCAACTACACAATTCACTGTCACATTAAGTTATCCAGGTATAGTAGATCTACATACTACACACTTCACTGTCACTTTAAGTGATCCAGGTATAGCAGATCTACCAACTGCACAGTTAACTATCACTTTAAGTAATCCAGGTATAGTAGATCTACCAACTACACAGTTCACTATCACATTAAGTGATCCAGGTATAGTAGATCTACCAGCTACACAGTTCACTATCATATTAAGTGATCCAGGTTTAGTAGATCTACCAACTACACAGTTCACTATTATTTTAAGTGATCCAGGTATAGTAGATCTACCAGCTACACAGTTCACTATCACATTAAGTGATCCAGGTGTAGTAGATCTACCAACTACACAGTTCGCTATAACATTAAGTGACACAGGTGTAGCAGATCTACCAACTACACAGTTCATTATCATATTAAGTGATCCAGGTATAGTAGATCTACCAACTACACAGTTCACTGCCACAATAAGTGATCCAGGTATAGTAGATCTACCAGCAACACAGTTTACTATCACATTAAGTGGTCCAGGTAAAGTAGATCTACCAACTACACAGTTCACTATCACATTAAGTGATCCAGATATAGTAGAGCTACCAACTACACAGTTCACTGTCACATTAGGTGATCCAAATATAGTAGATCTACCAACTACACAATTCACTATCACATTAAGTGATCCAGGTATAGTAGATCTGCCAACTGCACAGTTCACTATCACTTTAAAAGACCCAGGTATAGTAGATCTACCAACTACACAGTTCACGATCACTTTAAAAGACCCAGGTATAGTATATCTACCAAATACACAGTTCACGATCACTTTAATTTATCCAGGTATAGCAGATCTACCAACTACACAGTTCACTATCACATTAAGTGATCCAGTTATAGCAGATCTACCAACTACACAGTTCACGATCACCTTAAGTTATCCAGGTATAGTAGATCTACCAACTACACAGTTCACTATCACATTACGTGATCCAGGTATAGTAGATCTACCAACTACACAGTTCACTATCACATTAAGTGATCCAGGTATAGTAGATCTACCCACTACACAGTTCACTATCACATTAAGTGATCCAGGTTTAGTAGATCTACCAACTACACAGTTCACTATAACATTAATTGACACAGGTATATCAGATCTACCAACAATACAGTTAACTATCACTTTAAGTGATCCAGGTATAGTTGATCTACCGGCTACACAGTTCACTATCATATTAAGTGATCCAGGTATAGTAGATCTACCAACTACACAGTTCACTGCCACATTAAGTGATCCAGGTATAGTTGATCTACCAACTACACAGTTAACTATCACTTCAAGTGATCCAGGTATAGCAGATCTACCAGCTACACAGTTCACTATCTCATCAAGGGATCCAGGTATAGTAGATCTACCAATTACACAGTTCACAATCACATTACGTGATCCAGGTATAGTAGATCTCCCAACTACACAGTTCACTATCACATTAAGTGATCCAGGTATCGTAAATCTACCAGCTACACAGTTCACTATAACATTAAGTGACACAGGTGTAGCAGATCTACCAACTACACAGTTCATTATCATATTAAGTGATCCAGGTATAGTAGATCTACCAACTACACAGTTCACTGCCACAATAAGTGATCCAGGTATAGTAGATCTACCAGCAACACAGTTCACTATCACATTAAATGGTCCAGGTAAAGTAGATCTACCAACTACACAGTTCACTATCACATTAAGTGATCCAGATATAGTAGAGCTACCAACTACACAGTTCACTGTCACATTAGGTGATCCAAATATAGTAGATCTACCAACTACACAATTCACTATCACATTAAGTGATCCAGGTATAGTAGATCTGCCAACTGCACAGTTCACTATCACTTTAAAAGACCCAGGTATAGTAGATCTACCAACTACACAGTTCACGATCACTTTAAAAGACCCAGGTATAGTATATCTACCAAATACACAGTTCACGATCACTTTAATTTATCCAGGTATAGTAGATCTACCAACTACACAGTTCACTGTCACATTAAGTGATCCCGTTATAGCAGATCTACCAACTACACAGTTCACGATCACCTTAAGTTATCCAGGTATAGTAGATCTACCAACTACACAGTTCACTATCACATTACGTGATCCAGGTATAGTAGATCTACCAACTACACAGTTCACTATCACATTAAGTGATCCAGGTATAGTAGATCTACCCACTACACAGTTCACTATCACATTAAGTGATCCAGGTTTAGTAGATCTACCAACTACACAGTTCACTATAACATTAAGTGACACAGGTATAGCAGATCTACCAACAACACAGTTAACTATCACTTTAAGTGATCCAGGTATTGTTGATCTACCGGCTACACAGTTCACTATCATATTAAGTGATCCAGGTATAGTAGATCTACCAACTACACAGTTCACTGCCATATTAAGTGATCCAGGTATAGTAGATCTACCAACTACACAGTTAACTATCACTTCAAGTGATCCAGGTATAGCAGATCTACCAGCTACACACTTCACTATCTCATCAAGGGATCCAGGTAAAGTAGATCTACCAACTACACAGTTCACTATCACATTAAGAGATCCAGGTATAGCAGATCTACCAACTACACAGTTCACTATCGCTGTAAGTGATACAGGTATAGTAAATCTACCAACTACACAGTTCACGATCACTTTACGTGACCCAGGTATAGTAGATCTACCAACTACACAGTTCACTATTTCATTAAGTGGTCCAGGTATTACAGTAGATCTACCAACTACACAGTTCACGATCACTTTAAGTTATCCAGGTATAGTAGATCTACCAACTACACAGTTCACTGTCACATTAAGTGATCCAGGTATAGCAGATCTACCAACTACACAGTTCACGATCACCTTAAGTTATCCAGGTATAGTAGATCTACCAACTACACAGTTCACTATCACATTACGTGATCCAGGTATAGTAGATCTACCAACTACACAGTTCACTATCACATTAAGTGATCCAGGTATAGTAGATCTACCCACTACACAGTTCACTATCACATTAAGTGATCCAGGTATAGTAGATCTACCAACTACACAGTTCACTATAACATTAAGTGACACAGGTATAGCAGATCTACCAACAACACAGTTAACTATCACTTTAAGTGATCCAGGTATTGTTGATCTACCGGCTACACAGTTCACTATCATATTAAGTGATCCAGGTATACTAGATCTACCAACTACACAGTTCACTGTCACATTAAGTGATCCAGGTATAGTAGATCTACCAACAACACAGTTAACTATCACTTCAAGTGATCCAGGTATAGCAGATCTACCAGCTACACAGGTCACTATCTCATCAAGGGATCCAGGTAAAGTAGATCTACCAACTACACAGTTCACTATCACATTAAGAGATCCAGGTATAGCAGATCTACCAACTACACAGTTCACTATCGCTGTAAGTAATACAGGTATAGTAAATCTACCAACTACACAGTTCACGATCACTTTAAGTGACCCAGGTATAGTAGATCTACCAACTACACAGTTCACTATTTCATTAAGTGGTCCAGGTATTACAGTAGATCTACCAACTACACAGCTCTCTATCACTTTAAGTTATCCAGGTATAGTAGATCTACCAGCTACACTGTTCACATTCAGTTTAAGTGACCCAGGCATAGTAGATCTACCAACTACACAGTTCACTATCACTTTAAGTGACCCAGGTATAGTAGATCTACCAGTTACACTGTTCACTGTCACATTAAGTGATCCAGGTTTAGTAGATCTACCAACTACACAGTTCACTTTCACATTAAGTTATCCAGGTATAGTAGATCTACCAACTACACTGTTCACTTTCTCTTTACGTGACCGGGGTATAGTAGATCAGTCAACTACACAGTAAAGTATCACATTAAGTGATCCAGGTATAGTAGATCTACCAACTACACAGTTCACTATCACATTAAGTGACCCAGGTATAGTAGATCTACCAACTACACAGTTCACTATCACATTAAGTGACCCAGGTATAGTAGATCTACCAGCTACACAGTTCACTATCACTTTAAGTGACCCAGGTATAGTAGATCTACCAACTACACAGCTCTCTATCACTTTAAGTTATCCAGGTATAGTAGATCTACCAGCTACACTGTTCACATTCAGTTTAAGTGACCCAGGCATAGTAGATCTACCAACTACACAGTTCACTATCACTTTAAGTGACCCAGGTATAATATATCTACCAGTTACACTGTTCACTGTCACATTAAGTGATCCAGGTTTAGTAGATCTACCAACTACACAGTTCACTTTCACATTAAGTTATCCAGGTATAGTAGATCTACCAACTACACTGTTCACTTTCTCTTTACGTGACCGGGGTATAGTAGATCAATCAACTACACAGTAAAGTATCACATTAAGTGATCCAGGTATAGTAGATCTACCAACTACACAGTTCACTATCACATTAAGTGACCCAGGTATAGTAGATCTACCAACTACACAGTTCACTATCACATTAAGTGACCCAGGTATAGTAGGTCTACCAACTACACAGTTCACTATCACATTAAGTGATCAAGGTTTAGTAGATCTACCAACTACACCGTTCACAATTACTTTAAGTGACCCGGCTATAGTAGATCTACCAACTACATAGTTCACTATCTCAATAAGTGATCCAGGTACAGTAGATCTACCAACTACACAGTTCGCTATCACTTTAGGTGATCCAGGTATAGTAGATCTACCAACTACACAGTTCACGATCACAGTTAGTGATCTAGGGATATTAGATCTACCAACTACAACGTTCACTACCTCATTAAGTGATTCAGGTATAGTAGATCTACCAACTACACAGTTCACTATCGCTGTAAGTGATACAGGTATAGTAGATCTACCAACTACACAGTTCGTTATCACTTTCCGTGATCCAGGTATAGTAGATCTACCAACTACACAGTTCACGATCAGTTTAAGTGACCCAGGTATAGTAGATCTACCAACTACACAGTTCACTTTCACTTTAAGTGACCCAGGTATAGTAGATCTACCAACTACACTGTTCACTATCACATTAACTGATCCAGGTTTAGTAGATCTACCAACTACACCGTTCACTATCACTTAAAGTGACCCAGGCATAGTAGATCGATCAGCTACACAGTTCACTATCACTTTAAGTTATCCAGGTATAGTAGATCTACCAACTACACTGTTCACTTTCTCATTACGTGACCCGGATATAGTAGATCAATCAACTACACAGTAAAGTATCACATTACGTGATCCAGGTACAGTCGATCTACCAACTACACAGTTGACTATCACATTAAGTGACCCAGGTATAGTAGATCTACCAACTTCATAGTTCACTATCACATTAAGTGACCCAGGTATAGTAGATCTACCAACTACACAGTTCACTATCACATTAAGTGACCCAGGTATAGTAGATCTACCAGCTACACAGTTCACTATCACTTTAAGTGACCCAGGTATAGTAGATCTACCAGCTACACAGTTCACTATCACATTAAGAGATCCAGGTATAGTAGATCGGTCAGCTACACAGTTCACTATCACTTTAAGTTATCCAGGTATAGTAGATCTACCAACTACACTGTTCACTATCTCATTACGTGACCCGGGTATAGTAGATCAACCAACTACACAGTAAACTATCACATTAAGTGATCCAGTTATAGTAAATCTACCAACTACACAGTTCACGATCACTTTAAGTGACCCAGGTATAGTAGATCTACCAACTACACAGTTCACTATTTCATTAAGTGGTCCAGGTATTACAGTAGATCTACCAACTACACAGCTCTCTATCACTTTAAGTTATCCAGGTATAGTAGATCTACCAGCTACACTGTTCACATTCAGTTTAAGTGACCCAGGCATAGTAGATCTACCAACTACACAGTTCACTATCACTTTAAGTGACCCAGGTATAGTAGATCTACCAGTTACACTGTTCACTGTCACATTAAGTGATCCAGGATTAGTAGATCTACCAACTACACAGTTCACTTTCACATTAAGTTATCCAGGTATAGTAGATCTACCAACTACACTGTTCACTTTCTCTTTACATGACCGGGGTATAGTAGATCAATCAACTACACAGTAAAGTATCACATTAAGTGATCCAGGTATAGTAGATCTACCAACTACACAGTTCACTATCACATTAAGTGACCCAGGTATAGTAGATCTACCAACTACACAGTTCACTATCACATTAAGTGACCCAGGTATAGTAGATCTACCAGCTACACAGCTCTCTATCACTTTAAGTTATCCAGGTATAGTAGATCTACCAGCTACACTGTTCACATTCAGTTTAAGTGACCCAGGCATAGTAGATCTACCAACTACACAGTTCACTATCACTTTAAGTGACCCAGGTATAGTAGATCTACCAGTTACACTGTTCACTGTCACATTAAGTGATCCAGGTTTAGTAGATCTACCAACTACACAGTTCACTTTCACATTAAGTTATCCAGGTATAGTAGATCTACCAACTACACTGTTCACTTTATCTTTACGTGACCGGGGTATAGTAGATCAATCAACTACACAGTAAAGTATCACATTAAGTGATCCAGGTATAGTAGATCTACCAACTACACAGTTCACTATCACATTAAGTGACCCAGGTATAGTAGATCTACCAACTACACAGTTCACTATCACATTAAGTGACCCAGGTATAGTAGGTCTACCAACTACACAGTTCACTATCACATTAAGTGATCAAGGTTTAGTAGATCTACCAACTACACCGTTCACAATTACTTTAAGTGACCCGGCTATAGTAGATCTACCAACTACATAGTTCACTATCTCAATAAGTGATCCAGGTACAGTAGATCTACCAACTACACAGTTCGCTATCACTTTAGGTGATCCAGGTATAGTAGATCTACCAACTACACAGTTCACGATCACAGTTAGTGATCTAGGGATATTAGATCTACCAACTACAACGTTCACTACCTCATTAAGTGATTCAGGTATAGTAGATCTACCAACTACACAGTTCACTATCGCTGTAAGTGATACAGGTATAGTAGATCTACCAACTACACAGTTCGTTATCACTTTCCGTGATCCAGGTATAGTAGATCTACCAACTACACAGTTCACGATCAGTTTAAGTGACCCAGGTATAGTAGATCTACCAACTACACAGTTCACTTTCACTTTAAGTGACCCAGGTATAGTAGATCTACCAACTACACTGTTCACTATCACATTAACTGATCCAGGTTTAGTAGATCTACCAACTACACCGTTCACTATCACTTAAAGTGACCCAGGCATAGTAGATCGATCAGCTACACAGTTCACTATCACTTTAAGTTATCCAGGTATAGTAGATCTACCAACTACACTGTTCACTTTCTCATTACGTGACCCGGATATAGTAGATCAATCAACTACACAGTAAAGTATCACATTACGTGATCCAGGTACAGTCGATCTACCAACTACACAGTTGACTATCACATTAAGTTACCCAGGTATAGTAGATCTACCAACTACATAGTTCACTATCACATTAAGTGACCCAGGTATAGTAGATCTACCAACTACACAGTTCACTATCACATTAAGTGACCCAGGTATAGTAGATCTACCAGCTACACAGTTCACTATCACTTTAAGTGACCCAGGTATGGTAGATCTACCAGCTACACAGTTCACTATCACATTAAGTGACCCAGGTATAGTAGATCTACCAACTTCATAGTTCACTATCACATTAAGTGACCCAGGTATAGTAGATCTACCAACTACACAGTTCACTATCACATTAAGTGACCCAGGTATAGTAGATCTACCAGCTACACAGTTCACGATCACTTTAAGTGACCCAGGTATAGTAGATCTACCAACTACACAGTTCACTATTTCATTAAGTGGTCCAGGTATTACAGTAGATCTACCAACTACACAGCTCTCTATCACTTTAAGTTATCCAGGTATAGTAGATCTACCAGCTACACTGTTCACATTCAGTTTAAGTGACCCAGGCATAGTAGATCTACCAACTACACAGTTCACTATCACTTTAAGTGACCCAGGTATAGTAGATCTACCAGTTACACTGTTCACTGTCACATTAAGTGATCCAGGATTAGTAGATCTACCAACTACACAGTTCACTTTCACATTAAGTTATCCAGGTATAGTAGATCTACCAACTACACTGTTCACTTTCTCTTTACATGACCGGGGTATAGTAGATCAATCAACTACACAGTAAAGTATCACATTAAGTGATCCAGGTATAGTAGATCTACCAACTACACAGTTCACTATCACATTAAGTGACCCAGGTATAGTAGATCTACCAACTACACAGTTCACTATCACATTAAGTGACCCAGGTATAGTAGATCTACCAGCTACACAGCTCTCTATCACTTTAAGTTATCCAGGTATAGTAGATCTACCAGCTACACTGTTCACATTCAGTTTAAGTGACCCAGGCATAGTAGATCTACCAACTACACAGTTCACTATCACTTTAAGTGACCCAGGTATAGTAGATCTACCAGTTACACTGTTCACTGTCACATTAAGTGATCCAGGTTTAGTAGATCTACCAACTACACAGTTCACTTTCACATTAAGTTATCCAGGTATAGTAGATCTACCAACTACACTGTTCACTTTATCTTTACGTGACCGGGGTATAGTAGATCAATCAACTACACAGTAAAGTATCACATTAAGTGATCCAGGTATAGTAGATCTACCAACTACACAGTTCACTATCACATTAAGTGACCCAGGTATAGTAGATCTACCAACTACACAGTTCACTATCACATTAAGTGACCCAGGTATAGTAGGTCTACCAACTACACAGTTCACTATCACATTAAGTGATCAAGGTTTAGTAGATCTACCAACTACACCGTTCACAATTACTTTAAGTGACCCGGCTATAGTAGATCTACCAACTACATAGTTCACTATCTCAATAAGTGATCCAGGTACAGTAGATCTACCAACTACACAGTTCGCTATCACTTTAGGTGATCCAGGTATAGTAGATCTACCAACTACACAGTTCACGATCACAGTTAGTGATCTAGGGATATTAGATCTACCAACTACAACGTTCACTACCTCATTAAGTGATTCAGGTATAGTAGATCTACCAACTACACAGTTCACTATCGCTGTAAGTGATACAGGTATAGTAGATCTACCAACTACACAGTTCGTTATCACTTTCCGTGATCCAGGTATAGTAGATCTACCAACTACACAGTTCACGATCAGTTTAAGTGACCCAGGTATAGTAGATCTACCAACTACACAGTTCACTTTCACTTTAAGTGACCCAGGTATAGTAGATCTACCAACTACACTGTTCACTATCACATTAACTGATCCAGGTTTAGTAGATCTACCAACTACACCGTTCACTATCACTTAAAGTGACCCAGGCATAGTAGATCGATCAGCTACACAGTTCACTATCACTTTAAGTTATCCAGGTATAGTAGATCTACCAACTACACTGTTCACTTTCTCATTACGTGACCCGGATATAGTAGATCAATCAACTACACAGTAAAGTATCACATTACGTGATCCAGGTACAGTCGATCTACCAACTACACAGTTGACTATCACATTAAGTTACCCAGGTATAGTAGATCTACCAACTACATAGTTCACTATCACATTAAGTGACCCAGGTATAGTAGATCTACCAACTACACAGTTCACTATCACATTAAGTGACCCAGGTATAGTAGATCTACCAGCTACACAGTTCACTATCACTTTAAGTGACCCAGGTATGGTAGATCTACCAGCTACACAGTTCACTATCACATTAAGTGACCCAGGTATAGTAGATCTACCAACTTCATAGTTCACTATCACATTAAGTGACCCAGGTATAGTAGATCTACCAACTACACAGTTCACTATCACATTAAGTGACCCAGGTATAGTAGATCTACCAGCTACACAGTTCACTATCACTTTAAGTGACCCAGGTATAGTAGATCTACCAGCTACACAGTTCACTATCACATTAAGAGATCCAGGTATAGTAGATCGGTCAGCTACACAGTTCACTATCACTTTAAGTTATCCAGGTATAGTAGATCTACCAACTACACTGTTCACTATCTCATTACGTGACCCGGGTATAGTAGATCAACCAACTACACAGTAAACTATCACATTAAGTGATCCAGTTATAGTAAATCTACCAACTACACAGTTCACGATCACTTTAAGTGACCCAGGTATAGTAGATCTACCAACTACACAGTTCACTATTTCATTAAGTGGTTCAGGTATTACAGTAGATCTACCAACTACACAGCTCTCTATCACTTTAAGTTATCCAGGTATAGTAGATCTACCAGCTACACTGTTCACATTCAGTTTAAGTGACCCAGGCATAGTAGATCTACCAACTACACAGTTCACTATCACTTTAAGTGACCCAGGTATAGTAGATCTACCAGTTACACTGTTCACTGTCACATTAAGTGATCCAGGATTAGTAGATCTACCAACTACACAGTTCACTTTCACATTAAGTTATCCAGGTATAGTAGATCTACCAACTACACTGTTCACTTTCTCTTTACATGACCGGGGTATAGTAGATCAATCAACTACACAGTAAAGTATCACATTAAGTGATCCAGGTATAGTAGATCTACCAACTACACAGTTCACTATCACATTAAGTGACCCAGGTATAGTAGATCTACCAACTACACAGTTCACTATCACATTAAGTGACCCAGGTATAGTAGATCTACCAGCTACACAGCTCTCTATCACTTTAAGTTATCCAGGTATAGTAGATCTACCAGCTACACTGTTCACATTCAGTTTAAGTGACCCAGGCATAGTAGATCTACCAACTACACAGTTCACTATCACTTTAAGTGACCCAGGTATAGTAGATCTACCAGTTACACTGTTCACTGTCACATTAAGTGATCCAGGTTTAGTAGATCTACCAACTACACAGTTCACTTTCACATTAAGTTATCCAGGTATAGTAGATCTACCAACTACACTGTTCACTTTCTCTTTACGTGACCGGGGTATAGTAGATCAATCAACTACACAGTAAAGTATCACATTAAGTGATCCAGGTATAGTAGATCTACCAACTACACAGTTCACTATCACATTAAGTGACCCAGGTATAGTAGGTCTACCAACTACACAGTTCACTATCACATTAAGTGATCAAGGTTTAGTAGATCTACCAACTACACCGTTCACAATTACTTTAAGTGACCCGGCTATAGTAGATCTACCAACTACATAGTTCACTATCTCAATAAGTGATCCAGGTACAGTAGATCTACCAACTACACAGTTCGCTATCACTTTAGGTGATCCAGGTATAGTAGATCTACCAACTACACAGTTCACGATCACAGTTAGTGATCTAGGGATATTAGATCTACCAACTACAACGTTCACTACCTCATTAAGTGATTCAGGTATAGTAGATCTACCAACTACACAGTTCGTTATCACTTTCCGTGATCCAGGTATAGTAGATCTACCAACTACACAGTTCACGATCAGTTTAAGTGACCCAGGTATAGTAGATCTACCAACTACACAGTTCACTTTCACTTTAAGTGACCCAGGTATAGTAGATCTACCAACTACACTGTTCACTATCACATTAACTGATCCAGGTTTAGTAGATCTACCAACTACACCGTTCACTATCACTTAAAGTGACCCAGGCATAGTAGATCGATCAGCTACACAGTTCACTATCACTTTAAGTTATCCAGGTATAGTAGATCTACCAACTACACTGTTCACTTTCTCATTACGTGACCCGGATATAGTAGATCAATCAACTACACAGTAAAGTATCACATTACGTGATCCAGGTACAGTCGATCTACCAACTACACAGTTGACTATCACATTAAGTTACCCAGGTATATTAGATCTACCAACTACATAGTTCACTATCACATTAAGTGACCCAGGTATAGTAGATCTACCAACTACACAGTTCACTATCACATTAAGTGACCCAGGTATAGTAGATCTACCAGCTACACAGTTCACTATCACTTTAAGTGACCCAGGTATGGTAGATCTACCAGCTACACAGTTCACTATCACATTAAGAGATCCAGGTATAGTAGTTCGGTCAGCTACACAGTTCACTATCACTTTAAGTTATCCAGGTATAGTAGATCTACCAACTACACTGTTCACTATCTCATTACGTGACCCGGGTATAGTAGATCAACCAACTACACAGTAAACTATCACATTAAGTGATCCAGTTATAGTAGATCTACCAACTACACAGTTCACTTTCACTTTAAGTGACCCAGGTATAGTAGATCCACCAGCTACACAATTCACTGTCACATTAAGTGGTCCAGGTTTAGTAGGTCTACCAACTACACAGTTCACTATCACATTAAGTGATCAAGGTTTAGTAGATCTACCAACTACACCGTTCACAATTACTTTAATTGACCCGGCTATAGTAGATCTACCAACTACATAGTTCACTATCTCAATAAGTGATCCAGGTACAGTAGATCTACCAACTACACAGTTCGCTATCACTTTAGGTGATCCAGGTATAGTAGATCTACCAACTACACAGTTCACGATCACAGTTAGTGATCTAGGGATATTAGATCTACCAACTACAACGTTCACTACCTCATTAAGTGATTCAGGTATAGTAGATCTACCAACTACACAGTTCACTATCGCTGTAAGTGATACAGGTATAGTAGATCTACCAACTACACAGTTCGTTATCACTTTCCGTGATCCAGGTATAGTAGATCTACCAACTACACAGTTCACGATCAGTTTAAGTGACCCAGGTATAGTAGATCTACCAACTACACAGTTCACTTTCACTTTTAGTGACCCAGGTATAGTAGATCTACCAACTACACTGTTCACTATCACATAAAGTGATCCAGGTATAGTAGATCTACCAACTACACAGTTCACTATAACATTAAGTGACACAGGTATAGCAGATCTACCAACAACACAGTTAACTATCACTTTAGGTGATCCAGGTATAGTTGATCTACCGGCTACACAGTTCACTATCACTTTAAGTGACCCAGGTATAGTAGATCTACCAACTACACTGTTCACTATCACATTAAGTGATCCAGGTATAGTAGATCTACCAACTACACAGTTCACTATAACATTAAGTGACACAGGTATAGCAGATCTACCAACAACACAGTTAACTATCACTTTAAGTGATCCAGGTATAGTTGATCTACCGGCTACACAGTTCACTATCATATTAAGTGATCCAGGTATAGTAGATCTACCAACTACACAGTTCACTGTCACATTAAGTGATCCAGGTATAGTAGATCTACCAACAACACAGTTAACTATCACTTCAAGTGATCCAGGTATAGCAGATCTACCAGCTACACAGTTCACTATCTCATCAAGGGATCCAGGTAAAGTAGATCTACCAACTACACAGTTCACTATCACATTAAGAGATCCAGGTATAGTAGATCTACCAACTACACAGTTCACTATTTCATTAAGTGGTCCAGGTATTACAGTAGATCTACCAACTACACAGCTCTCTATCACTTTAAGTTATCCAGGTATAGTAGATCTACCAGCTACACTGTTCACATTCAGTTTAAGTGACCCAGGCATAGTAGATCTACCAACTACACAGTTCACTATCACTTTAAGTGACCCAGGTATAGTAGATCTACCAGTTACACTGTTCACTGTCACATTAAGTGATCCAGGTTTAGTATATCTACCAACTACACAGTTCACTTTCACATTAAGTTATCCAGGTATACTAGATCTACCAACTACACTGTTCACTTTCTCTTTACGTGACCGGGGTATAGTAGATCAATCAACTACACAGTAAAGTATCACATTAAGTGATCCAGGTATAGTAGATCTACCAACTACACAGTTCACTATCACATTAAGTGACCCAGGTATAGTAGATCTACCAACTACACAGTTCACTATCACATTAAGTGACCCAGGTATAGTAGATCTACCAGCTACACAGTTCACTATCACTTTAAGTGACCCAGGTATAGTAGATCTACCAACTACACAGCTCTCTATCACTTTAAGTTATCCAGGTATAGTAGATCTACCAGCTACACTGTTCACATTCAGTTTAAGTGACCCAGGCATAGTAGATCTACCAACTACACAGTTCACTATCACTTTAAGTGACCCAGGTATAGTAGATCTACCAGTTACACTGTTCACTGTCACTTTAAGTGATCCACGTTTAGTAGATCTACCAACTACACAGTTCACTTTCACATTAAGTTATCCAGGTATAGTAGATCTACCAACTACACTGTTCACTTTCTCTTTACGTGACCGGGGTATAGTAGATCAATCAACTACACAGTAAAGTATCACATTAAGTGATCCAGGTATAGTAGATCTACCAACTACACAGTTCACTATCACATTAAGTGACCCAGGTATAGTAGATCTACCAACTACACAGTTCACTATCACATTAAGTGACCCAGGTATAGTAGGTCTACCAACTACACAGTTCACTATCACATTAAGTGATCAAGGTTTAGTAGATCTACCAACTACACCGTTCACAATTACTTTAAGTGACCCGGCTATAGTAGATCTACCAACTACATAGTTCACTATCTCAATAAGTGATCCAGGTACAGTAGATCTACCAACTACACAGTTCGCTATCACTTTAGGTGATCCAGGTATAGTAGATCTACCAACTACACAGTTCACGATCACAGTTAGTGATCTAGGGATATTAGATCTACCAACTACAACGTTCACTACCTCATTAAGTGATTCAGGTATAGTAGATCTACCAACTACACAGTTCACTATCGCTGTAAGTGATACAGGTATAGTAGATCTACCAACTACACAGTTCGTTATCACTTTCCGTGATCCAGGTATAGTAGATCTACCAACTACACAGTTCACGATCAGTTTAAGTGACCCAGGTATAGTAGATCTACCAACTACACAGTTCACTTTCACTTTAAGTGACCCAGGTATAGTAGATCTACCAACTACACTGTTCACTATCACATTAACTGATCCAGGTTTAGTAGATCTACCAACTACACCGTTCACTATCACTTAAAGTGACCCAGGCATAGTAGATCGATCAGCTACACAGTTCACTATCACTTCAAGTTATCCAGGTATAGTAGATCTACCAACTACACTGTTCACTTTCACATTACGTGACCCGGATATAGTAGATCAATCAACTACACAGTAAAGTATCACAATACGTGATCCAGGTACAGTCGATCTACCAACTACACAGTTGACTATCACATTAAGTGACCCAGGTATAGTAGATCTACCAACTACATAGTTCACTATCACATTAAGTGACCCAGGTATAGTAGATCTACCAACTACACAGTTCACTATCACATTAAGTGACCCAGGTATAGTAGATCTACCAGCTACACAGTTCACTATCACTTTAAGTGACCCAGGTATAGTAGATCTACCAGCTACACAGTTCACTATCACATTAAGAGATCCAGGTATAGTAGATCGGTCAGCTACACAGTTCACTATCACTTTAAGTTATCCAGGTATAGTAGATCTACCAACTACACTGTTCACTATCTCATTTCGTGACCCGGGTATAGTTGATCAACCAACTACACAGTAAACTATCACATTAAGTGATCCAGTTATAGTAGATCTACCAACTACACAGTTCACTTTCACTTTAAGTGACCCAGGTATAGTAGATCCACCAGCTACACAATTCACTGTCACATTAAGTAATCCAGGTTTAGTAGGTCTACCAACTACACAGTTCACTATCACATTAAGTGATCAAGGTTTAGTAGATCTACCAACTACACCGTTCACAATTACTTTAAGTGACCCGGCTATAGTAGATCTACCAACTACATAGTTCACTATCTCAATAAGTGATCCAGGTACAGTAGATCTACCAACTACACAGTTCGCTATCACTTTAGGTGATCCAGGTATAGTAGATCTACAAACTACACAGTTCACGATCACAGTTAGTGATCTAGGGATATTAGATCTACCAACTACAACGTTCACTACCTCATTAAGTGATTCAGGTATAGTAGATCTACCAACTACACAGTTCACTATCGCTGTAAGTGATACAGGTATAGTAGATCTACCAACTACACAGTTCGTTATCACTTTCCGTGATCCAGGTATAGTAGATCTACCAACTACACAGTTCACGATCAGTTTAAGTGACCCAGGTATAGTAGATCTACCAACTACACAGTTCACTTTCACTTTAAGTGACCCAGGTATAGTAGATCTACCAACTACACTGTTCACTATCACATAAAGTGATCCAGGTATAGTAGATCTACCAACTACACAGTTCAATATAACATTAAGTGACACAGGTATAGCAGATCTACCAACAACACAGTTAACTATCACTTTAAGTGATCCAGGTATAGTTGATCTACCGGCTACACAGTTCACTATCACTTTAAGTGACCCAGGTATAGTAGATCTACCAACTACACTGTTCACTATCACATTAAGTGATCCAGGTATAGTAGATCTACCAACTACACAGTTCACTATAACATTAAGTGACACAGGTATAGCAGATCTACCAACAACACAGTTAACTATCACTTTAAGTGATCCAGGTATAGTTGATCTACCGGCTACACAGTTCACTATCATATTAAGTGATCCAGGTATAGTAGATCTACCAACTACACAGTTCACTGTCACATTAAGTGATCCAGGTATAGTAGATCTACCAACAACACAGTTAACTATCACTTCAAGTGATCCAGGTTTAGTAGATCTACCAACTACACAGTTCACTTTCACATTAAGTTATCCAGGTATAGTAGATCTACCAACTACACTGTTCACTTTCTCTTTACGTGACCGGGGTATAGTAGATCAATCAACTACACAGTAAAGTATCACATTATGTGATCCAGGTATAGTAGATCTACCAACTACACAGTTCACTATCACATTAAGTGACCCAGGTATAGTAGATCTACCAACTACACAGTTCACTATCACATTAAGTGACCCAGGTATAGTAGATCTACCAGCTACACAGTTCACTATCACTTTAAGTGACCCAGGTATAGTAGATCTACCAACTACACAGCTCTCTATCACTTTAAGTTATCCAGGTATAGTAGATCTACCAGCTACACTGTTCACATTCAGTTTAAGTGACCCAGGCATAGTAGATCTACCAACTACACAGTTCACTATCACTTTAAGTGACCCAGGTATAGTAGATCTACCAGTTACACTGTTCACTGTCACTTTAAGTGATCCACGTTTAGTAGATCTACCAACTACACAGTTCACTTTCACATTAAGTTATCCAGGTATAGTAGATCTACCAACTACACTGTTCACTTTCTCTTTACGTGACCGGGGTATAGTAGATCAATCAACTACACAGTAAAGTATCACATTAAGTGATCCAGGTATAGTAGATCTACCAACTACACAGTTCACTATCACATTAAGTGACCCAGGTATAGTAGATCTACCAACTACACAGTTCACTATCACATTAAGTGACCCAGGTATAGTAGGTCTACCAACTACACAGTTCACTATCACATTAAGTGATCAAGGTTTAGTAGATCTACCAACTACACCGTTCACAATTACTTTAAGTGACCCGGCTATAGTAGATCTACCAACTACATAGTTCACTATCTCAATAAGTGATCCAGGTACAGTAGATCTACCAACTACACAGTTCGCTATCACTTTAGGTGATCCAGGTATAGTAGATCTACCAACTACACAGTTCACGATCACAGTTAGAGATCTAGGGATATTAGATCTACCAACTACAACGTTCACTACCTCATTAAGTGATTCAGGTATAGTAGATCTACCAACTACACAGTTCACTATCGCTGTAAGTGGTACAGGTATAGTAGATCTACCAACTACACAGTTCGTTATCACTTTCCGTGATCCAGGTATAGTAGATCTACCAACTACACAGTTCACGATCAGTTTAAGTGACCCAGGTATAGTAGATCTACCAACTACACAGTTCACTTTCACTTTAAGTGACCCAGGTATAGTAGATCTACCAACTACACTGTTCACTATCACATTAACTGATCCAGGTTTAGTAGATCTACCAACTACACCGTTCACTATCACTTAAAGTGACCCAGGCATAGTAGATCGATCAGCTACACAGTTCACTATCACTTCAAGTTATCCAGGTATAGTAGATCTACCAACTACACTGTTCACTTTCACATTACGTGACCCGGATATAGTAGATCAATCAACTACACAGTAAAGTATCACAATACGTGATCCAGGTACAGTCGATCTACCAACTACACAGTTGACTATCACATTAAGTGACCCAGGTATAGTAGATCTACCAACTACATAGTTCACTATCACATTAAGTGACCCAGGTATAGTAGATCTACCAACTACACAGTTCACTATCACATTAAGTGACCCAGGTATAGTAGATCTACCAGCTACACAGTTCACTATCACTTTAAGTGACCCAGGTATAGTAGATCTACCTGCTACACAGTTCACTATCACATTAAGAGATCCAGGTATAGTAGATCGGTCAGCTACACAGTTCACTATCACTTTAAGTTATCCAGGTATAGTAGATCTACCAACTACACTGTTCACTATCTCATTTCGTGACCCGGGTATAGTTGATCAACCAACTACACAGTAAACTATCACATTAAGTGATCCAGTTATAGTAGATCTACCAACTACACAGTTCACTTTCACTTTAAGTGACCCAGGTATAGTAGATCCACCAGCTACACAATTCACTGTCACATTAAGTAATCCAGGTTTAGTAGGTCTACCAACTACACAGTTCACTATCACATTAAGTGATCAAGGTTTAGTAGATCTACCAACTACACCGTTCACAATTACTTTAAGTGACCCGGCTATAGTAGATCTACCAACTACATAGTTCACTATCTCAATAAGTGATCCAGGTACAGTAGATCTACCAACTACACAGTTCGCTATCACTTTAGGTGATCCAGGTATAGTAGATCTACCAACTACACAGTTCACGATCACAGTTAGTGATCTAGGGATATTAGATCTACCAACTACAACGTTCACTACCTCATTAAGTGATTCAGGTATAGTAGATCTACCAACTACACAGTTCACTATCGCTGTAAGTGATACAGGTATAGTAGATCTACCAACTACACAGTTCGTTATCACTTTCCGTGATCCAGGTATAGTAGATCTACCAACTACACAGTTCACGATCAGTTTAAGTGACCCAGGTATAGTAGATCTACCAACTACACAGTTCACTTTCACTTTAAGTGACCCAGGTATAGTAGATCTACCAACTACACTGTTCACTATCACATTAACTGATCCAGGTTTAGTAGATCTACCAACTACACCGTTCACTATCACTTAAAGTGACCCAGGTATAGTAGATCGATCAGCTACACAGTTCACTATCACTTTAAGTTATCCAGGTATAGTAGATCTACCAACTACACTGTTCACTTTCTCATTACGTGACCCGGATATAGTAGATCAATCAACTACACAGTAAAGTATCACATTACGTGATCCAGGTACAGTCGATCTACCAACTACACAGTTGACTATCACATTAAGTGACCCAGGTATAGTAGATCTACCAACTACATAGTTCACTATCACATTAAGTGACCCAGGTATAGTAGATCTACCAACTACACAGTTCACTATCACATTAAGTGACCCAGGTATAGTAGATCTACCAGCTACACAGTTCACTATCACTTTAAGTGACCCAGGTATAGTAGATCTACCAGCTACACAGTTCACTATCACATTAAGAGATCCAGGTTTGGTAGATCTGCCAACTACACAGTTCACTTTCACTTTAAGTGACCCAGGTATAATAGATCGATCAGCTATACAGTTCACTATCACTTTAAGTTATCCAGGTATAGTAGATCTACCAACTACACTGTTCACTATCTCATTACGCGACCCGGGTATAGTAGATCAACCAACTACACAGTAAACTATCACATTAAGTGATCCAGGTATAGTAGATCTACCAGCTACACAGTTCACTGTCACTTTAAGTTATCCAAGCATAGTAGATCTACCAACTACACAGTTCACTGTCACAAAAAGTGATCCAGGTATAGTAGATTTACCAATTACATAATTCACTATCACTTTAAGTGATCCAGGTATAGCAGATCTACCAGCTACACAGTTCACTATCTCATCAAGGGATCCAGGTATAGTAGATCTACCAACTACACAATTCACTGTCACATTAAGTTATCCAGGTATAGTAGATCTACATACTACACACTTCACTGTCACTTTAAGTGATCCAGGTATAGCAGATCTACCAACTGCACAGTTAACTAACACTTTAAGTAATCCAGGTATAGTAGATCTACCAACTACACAGTTCACTATCACATTAAGTGATCCAGGTATAGTAGATCTACCAGCTACACAGTTCACTATCATATTAAGTGATCCAGGTTTAGTAGATCTACCAACTACACAGTTCACTATTATTTTAAGTGATCCAGGTATAGTAGATCTACCAGCTACACAGTTCACTATCACATTAAGTGATCCAGGTGTAGTAGATCTACCAACTACACAGTTCACTATCACATTAAGTGATCCAGGTATAGTAGATCTACCAATTACACAGTTCACAATCACATTACGTGATCCAGGTATAGTAGATCTACCAACTACACAGTTCACTATCACATTAAGTGATCCAGGTATAGTAGATCTACCAGCTACACAGTTCGCTATAACATTAAGTGACACAGGTGTAGCAGATCTACCAACTACACAGTTCATTATCATATTAAGTGATCCAGGTATAGTAGATCTACCAACTACACAGTTCACTGCCACAATAAGTGATCCAGGTATAGTAGATCTACCAGCAACACAGTTCACTATCACATTAAGTGGTCCAGGTAAAGTAGATCTACCAACTACACAGTTCACTATCACATTAAGTGATCCAGATATAGTAGAGCTACCAACTACACAGTTCACTGTCACATAAGGTGATCCAAATATAGTAGATCTACCAACTACACAATTCACTATCACATTAAGTGATCCAGGTATAGTAGATCTGCCAACTGCACAGTTCACTATCACTTTAAAAGACCCAGGTATAGTAGATCTACCAACTACACAGTTCACGATCACTTTAAAAGACCCAGGTATAGTATATCTACCAACTACACAGTTCACGATCACTTTAAGTTATCCAGGTATAGTAGATCTACCAACTACACAGTTCACTGTCACATTAAGTGATCCAGTTATAGCAGATCTACCAACTACACAGTTCACGATCACCTTAAGTTATCCAGGTATAGTAGATCTACCAACTACACAGTTCACTATCACATTACGTGATCCAGGTATAGTAGATCTACCAACTACACAGTTCACTATCACATTAAGTGATCCAGGTATAGTAGATCTACCCACTACACAGTTCACTATCACATTAAGTGATCCAGGTTTAGTAGATCTACCAACTACACAGTTCACTATAACATTAAGTGACACAGGTATAGCAGATCTACCAACAACACAGTTAACTATCACTTTAAGTGATCCAGGTATAGTTGATCTACCGGCTACACAGTTCACTATCATATTAAGTGATCCAGGTATAGTAGATCTACCAACTACACAGTTCACTGCCACATTAAGTGATCCAGGTATAGTAGATCTACCAACTACACAGTTAACTATCACTTCAAGTGATCCAGGTATAGCAGATCTACCAGCTACAGAGTTCACTATCTCATCAAGGGATCCAGGTAAAGTAGATCTACCAACTACACTGTTCACTATCTCATTACGTGACCCGGGTATAGTTGATCAACCAACTACACAGTAAACTATCACATTAAGTGATCCAGTTATAGTAGATCTACCAACTACACAGTTCACTTTCACTTTAAGTGACCCAGGTATAGTAGATCCACCAGCTACACAATTCACTGTCACATTAAGTGATCCAGGTTTAGTAGGTCTACCAACTACACAGTTCACTATCACATTAAGTGATCAAGGTTTAGTAGATCTACCAACTACACCGTTCACAATTACTTTAAGTGACCCGGCTATAGTAGATCTACCAACTACATAGTTCACTATCTCAATAAGTGATCCAGGTACAGTAGATCTACCAACTACACAGTTCGCTATCACTTTAGGTGATCCAGGTATAGTAGATCTACCAACTACACAGTTCACGATCACAGTTAGTGATCTAGGGATATTAGATCTACCAACTACAACGTTCACTACCTCATTAAGTGATCCAGGTATAGTAGATCTACCAACTACACAGTTCACTATCGCTGTAAGTGATACAGGTATAGTAGATCTACCAACTACACAGTTCGTTATCACTTTCCGTGATCCAGGTATAGTAGATCTACCAACTACACAGTTCACGATCAGTTTAAGTGACCCAGGTATAGTAGATCTACCAACTACACAGTTCACTTTCACTTTAAGTGACCCAGGTATAGTAGATCTACCAACTACACTGTTCACTATCACATTAACTGATCCAGGTTTAGTAGATCTACCAACTACACCGTTCACTATCACTTAAAGTGACCCAGGCATAGTAGATCGATCAGCTACACTGTTCACTATCACTTTAAGTTATCCAGGTATAGTAGATCTACCAACTACACTGTTCACTTTCTCATTACGTGACCCGGATATAGTAGATCAATCAACTACACAGTAAAGTATCACATTACGTGATCCAGGTACAGTCGATCTACCAACTACACAGTTGACTATCACATTAAGTGACCCAGGTATAGTAGATCTACCAACTACATAGTTCACTATCACATTAAGTGACCCAGGTATAGTAGATCTACCAACTACACAGTTCACTATCACATTAAGTGACCCAGGTATTGTAGATCTACCAGCTACACAGTTCACTATCACTTTAAGTGACCCAGGTATAGTAGATCTACCAGCTACACAGTTCACTATCACATTAAGAGATCCAGGTTTGGTAGATCTGCCAACTACACAGTTCACTTTCACTTTAAGTGACCCAGGTATAATAGATCGATCAGCTACACAGTTCACTATCACTTTAAGTTATCCAGGTATAGTAGATCTACCAACTACACTGTTCACTATCTCATTACGCGACCCGGGTATAGTAGATCAACCAACTACACAGTAAACTATCACATTAAGTGATCCAGGTATAGTAGATCTACCAACTACACAGTTCACTGTCACTTTAAGTTATCCAAGCATAGTAGATCTACCAACTACACAGTTCACTGTCACAAAAAGTGATCCAGCTATAGTAGATCTACCAATTACATAATTCACTATCACTTTAAGTGATCCAGGTATAGCAGATCTACCAGCTACACAGTTCACTATCTCATCAAGGGATCCAGGTATAGTAGATCTACCAACTACACAATTCACTGTCACATTAAGTTATCCAGGTATAGTAGATCTACATACTACACACTTCACTGTCACTTTAAGTGATCCAGGTATAGCAGATCTACCAACTGCACAGTTAACTAACACTTTAAGTAATCCAGGTATAGTAGATCTACCAGCTACACAGTTCACTATCATATTAAGTGATCCAGGTTTAGTAGATCTACCAACTACACAGTTCACTATTATTTTAAGTGATCCAGGTATAGTAGATCTACCAGCTACACAGTTCACTATCACATTAAGTGATCCAGGTGTAGTAGATCTACCAACTACACAGTTCACTATCACATTAAGTGATCCAGGTATAGTAGATCTACCAATTACACAGTTCACAATCACATTACGTGATCCAGGTATAGTAGATCTACCAACTACACAGTTCACTATCACATTAAGTGATCCAGGTATAGTAGATCTTCCAGCTACACAGTTCGCTATAACATTAAGTGACACAGGTGTAGCAGATCTACCAACTACACAGTTCATTATCATATTAAGTGATCCAGGTATAGTAGATCTACCAACTACACAGTTCACTGCCACAATAAGTGATCCAGGTATAGTAGATCTACCAGCAACACAGTTCACTATCACATTAAGTGGTCCAGGTAAAGTAGATCTACCAACTACACAGTTCACTATCACATTAAGTGATCCAGATATAGTAGAGCTACCAACTACACAGTTCACTGTCACATAAGGTGATCCAAATATAGTAGATCTACCAACTACACAATTCACTATCACATTAAGTGATCCAGGTATAGTAGATCTGCCAACTGCACAGTTCACTATCACTTTAAAAGACCCAGGTATAGTAGATCTACCAACTACACCGTTCACGATCACTTTAAAAGACCCAGGTATAGTATATCTACCAACTACACAGTTCACGATCACTTTAAGTTATCCAGGTATAGTAGATCTACCAACTATACAGTTCACTGTCACATTAAGTGATCCAGTTATAGCAGATCTACCAACTACACAGTTCACGATCACCTTAAGTTATCCAGGTATAGTAGATCTACCAACTACACAGTTCACTATCACATTACGTGATCCAGGTATAGTAGATCTACCAACTACACAGTTCACTATCACATTAAGTGATTCAGGTATAGTAGATCTACCCACTACACAGTTCACTATCACATTAAGTGATCCAGGTTTAGTAGATCTACCAACTACACAGTTCACTATAACATTAAGTAACACAGGTATAGCAGATCTACCAACAACACAGTTAACTATCACTTAAAGTGATCCAGGTATAGTTGATCTACCGGCTACACAGTTCACTATCATATTAAGTGATCCAGGTATAGTAGATCTACCAACTACACAGTTCACTGCCACATTAAGTGATCCAGGTATAGTAGATCTACCAACTACACAGTTAACTATCACTTCAAGTGATCCAGGTATAGCAGATCTACCAGCTACACAGTTCACTATCTCATCAAGGGATCCAGATAAAGTAGATCTACCAACTACACAGTTCACTATCACATTAAGAGATCCAGGTATAGCAGATCTACCAACTACACAGTTCACTATCGCTGTAAGTGATACAGGTATAGTAGATCTACCAACTACACAGTTCGTTATCACTTTCCATGATCCAGGTATAGTAGATCAACCAACTACACGGTTCACGATCAGTTTAAGTGACCCAGGTATAGTAGATCTACCAACTACACAGTTCACTTTCACTTTAAGTGACCCAGGTATAGTAGATCTACCAACTACACTGTTCACTATCACATTAACTGATCCAGGTTTAGTAGATCTACCAACTACACCGTTCACTATCACTTAAAGTGACCCAGGCATAGTAGATCGATCAGCTACACAGTTCACTATCACTTTAAGTTATCCAGGTATAGTAGATCTACCAACTACACTGTTCACTTTCTCATTACGTGACCCGGATATAGTAGATCAATCAACTACACTGTAAAGTATCACATTACGTGATCCAGGTATAGTCGATCTACCAACTAGACAGTTGACTATCACATTAAGTGACCCAGGTATAGTAGATCTGCCAACTGCACAGTTCACTATCACTTTAAAAGACCCAGGTATAGTAGATCTACCAACTACACCGTTCACGATCACTTTAAAAGACCCAGGTATAGTATATCTACCAACTACACAGTTCACGATCACTTTAAGTTATCCAGGTATAGTAGATCTACCAACTATACAGTTCACTGTCACATTAAGTGATCCAGTTATAGCAGATCTACCAACTACACAGTTCACGATCACCTTAAGTTATCCAGGTATAGTAGATCTACCAACTACACAGTTCACTATCACATTACGTGATCCAGGTATAGTAGATCTACCAACTACACAGTTCACTATCACATTAAGTGATTCAGGTATAGTAGATCTACCCACTACACAGTTCACTATCACATTAAGTGATCCAGGTTTAGTAGATCTACCAACTACACAGTTCACTATAACATTAAGTAACACAGGTATAGCAGATCTACCAACAACACAGTTAACTATCACTTAAAGTGATCCAGGTATAGTTGATCTACCGGCTACACAGTTCACTATCATATTAAGTGATCCAGGTATAGTAGATCTACCAACTACACAGTTCACTGCCACATTAAGTGATCCAGGTATAGTAGATCTACCAACTACACAGTTAACTATCACTTCAAGTGATCCAGGTATAGCAGATCTACCAGCTACACAGTTCACTATCTCATCAAGGGATCCAGATAAAGTAGATCTACCAACTACACAGTTCACTATCACATTAAGAGATCCAGGTATAGCAGATCTACCAACTACACAGTTCACTATCGCTGTAAGTGATACAGGTATAGTAGATCTACCAACTACACAGTTCGTTATCACTTTCCATGATCCAGGTATAGTAGATCAACCAACTACACGGTTCACGATCAGTTTAAGTGACCCAGGTATAGTAGATCTACCAACTACACAGTTCACTTTCACTTTAAGTGACCCAGGTATAGTAGATCTACCAACTACACTGTTCACTATCACATTAACTGATCCAGGTTTAGTAGATCTACCAACTACACCGTTCACTATCACTTAAAGTGACCCAGGCATAGTAGATCGATCAGCTACACAGTTCACTATCACTTTAAGTTATCCAGGTATAGTAGATCTACCAACTACACTGTTCACTTTCTCATTACGTGACCCGGATATAGTAGATCAATCAACTACACTGTAAAGTATCACATTACGTGATCCAGGTATAGTCGATCTACCAACTAGACAGTTGACTATCACATTAAGTGACCCAGGTATAGTAGATCTACCAACTACATAGTTCACTATCACATTAAGTGACCCACGTATAGTAGATCTACCAACTACACAGTTCACTATCACATTAAGTGACCCAGGTATAGTAGATCTACCAGCTACACAGTTCACTATCACTTTAAGTGACCCAGGTATAGTAGATATACCAGCTACACAGTTCACAATCACATTAAGAGATCCAGGTTTGGTAGATCTGCCAACTACACAGTTCACTTTCACTTTAAGTTATCCAGGTATAGTAGATCTACCAACTACACTGTTCACTATCTCATTACGCGACCCGGGTATAGTAGATCAACCAACTACACAGTAAACTATCACATTAAGTGATCCAGGTATAGTAGATCTACCAACTACACAGTTCACTGTCACTTTAAGTTATCCAAGCATAGTAGATCTACCAACTACACAGTTCACTGTCACAAAAAGTGATCCAGCTATAGTAGATCTACCAATTACATAATTCACTATCACTTTAAGTGATCCAGGTATAGCAGATCTACCAGCTACACAGTTCACTATCTCATCAAGGGATCCAGGTATAGTAGATCTACCAACTACACAATTCACTGTCACATTAAGTTATCCAGGTATAGTAGATCTACATACTACACACTTCACTGTCACTTTAAGTGATCCAGGTATAGCAGATCTACCAACTGCACAGTTAACTATCACTTTAAGTAATCCAGGTATAGTAGATCTACCAACTACACAGTTCACTATCACATTAAGTGATCCAGGTATAGTAGATCTACCAGCTACACAGTTCACTATCATATTAAGTGATCCAGGTTTAGTAGATCTACCAACTACACAGTTCACTATTATTTTAAGTGATCCAGGTATAGTAGATCTACCAGCTACACAGTTCACTATCACATTAAGTGATCCAGGTGTAGTAGATCTACCAACTACACACTTCACTATCACATTAAGTGATCCAGGTATAGTAGATCTACCAATTACACAGTTCACAATCACATTACGTGATCCAGGTATAGTAGATCTACCAACTACACAGTTCACTATCACATTAAGTGATCCAGGTATAGTAGATCTACCAGCTACACAGTTCGCTATAACATTAAGTGACACAGGTGTAGCAGATCTACCAACTACACAGTTCAGTATCATATTAAGTGATCCAGGTATAGTAGATCTACCAACTACACAGTTCACTGCCACAATAAGTGATCCAGGTATAGTAGATCTACCAGCAACACAGTTCACTATCACATTAAGTGGTCCAGGTAAAGTAGACCTACCAACTACACAGTTCACTATCACATTAAGTGATCCAGATATAGTAGAGCTACCAACTACACAGTTCACTGTCACATAAGGTGATCCAAATATAGTAGATCAACCAACTACACAATTCACTATCACATTAAGTGATCCAGGTATAGTAGATCTGCCAACTGCACAGTTCACTATCACTTTAAAAGACCCAGGTATAGTAGATCTACCAACTACACAGTTCACGATCACTTTAAAAGACCCAGGTATAGTATATCTACCAACTACACAGTTCACGATCACTTTACGTTATCCAGGTATAGTAGATCTACCAACTACACAGTTCACTGTCACATTAAGTGATCCAGTTATAGCAGATCTACCAACTACACAGTTCACGATCACCTTAAGTTATGCAGGTACAGTAGATCTACCAACTACACAGTTCACTATCACATTACGTGATCCAGGTATAGTAGATCTACCAACTACACAGTTCACTATAACATTAAGTGACACAGGTATAGCAGATCTACCAACAACACAGTTAACTGTCACTTTAAGTGATCCAGGTATAGTTGATCTACCGGCTACACAGTTCGCTATCATATTAAGTGATCCAGGTATAGTAGATCTACCAACTACACAGTTCACTGTCACATTAAGTGATCCAGGTATAGTAGATCTACCAACAACACAGTTAACTATCACTTCAAGTGATCCAGGTATAGCAGATCTACCAGCTACACAGTTCACTATCTCATCAAGGGATCCAGGTAAAGTAGATCTACCAACTACACAGTTCACTATCACATTAAGAGATACAGGTATAGCAGATCTACCAACTACACAGTTCACTATCGCTGTAAGTGATACAGGTATAGTAAATCTACAAACTACACAGTTCACGATCAATTTAAGTGACCCATGTATAGTAGATCTACCAACTACACAGTTCACTATTTCATTAAGTGGTCCAGGTATTACAGTAGATCTACCAACTACACAGCTCTCTATCACTTTAAGTTATCCAGGTATAGTAGATCTACCAGCTACACTGTTCACTATCTCATTACGTGACCCAGGTATAGTAGATCAACCAACTACACTTTACACTGTCACTTTAAGTGATCCAGGGATAGTAGATCTACCAACTACACAGTTCACATTCAGTTTAAGTGACCCAGGCATAGTAGATCTACCAACTACACAGTTCACTATCACTTTAAGTGACCCAGGTATAGTAGATCTACCAGTTACACTGTTCACTGTCACATTAAGTGATCCAGGTTTAGTAGATCTACCAACTACACAGTTCACTTTCACTTTAAGTTATCCAGGTATAGTAGATCTACCAACTACACTGTTCACTTTCTCTTTACGTGACCGGGGTATAGTAGATCAATCAACTACACAGTAAAGTATCACATTAAGTGATCCAGGTATAGTAGATCTACCAACTACACAGTTCACTATCACATTAAGTGACCCAGGTATAGTAGATCTACCAACTACACAGTTCACTATCACATTAAGTGACCCAGGTATAGTAGATCTACCAGCTACACAGTTCACTATCACTTTAAGTGACCCAGGTATAGTAGATCTACCAACTACACAGCTCTCTATCACTTTAAGTTATCCAGGTATAGTAGATCTACCAGCTACACTGTTCACATTCAGTTTAAGTGACCTAGGCATAGTAGATCTACCAACTACACAGTTCACTATCACTTTAAGTGACCCAGGTATAGTAGATCTACCAGTTACACTGTTCACTGTCACATTAAGTGATCCAGGTTTAGTAGATCTACCAACTACACAGTTCACTTTCACATTAAGTTATCCAGGTATAGTAGATCTACCAACTACACTGTTCACTTTCTCTTTACGTGACCGGGGTATAGTAGATCAATCAACTACACAGTAAAGTATCACATTAAGTGATCCAGGTATAGTAGATCTACCAACTACACAGTTCACTATCACATTAAGTGACCCAGGTATAGTAGATCTACCAACTACACAGTTCACTATCACATTAAGTGACCCAGGTATAGTAGGTCTACCAACTACACAGTTCACTATCACATTAAGTGATCAAGGTTTAGTAGATCTACCAACTACACCGTTCACAATTACTTTAAGTGACCCGGCTATAGTAGATCTACCAACTACATAGTTCACTATCACTTTAAGTGACCCAGGTATAGTAGATCTACCAGTTACACTGTTCACTGTCACATTAAGTGATCCAGGTTTAGTAGATCTACCAACTACACAGTTCACTTTCACTTTAAGTTATCCAGGTATAGTAGATCTACCAACTACACTGTTCACTTTCTCTTTACGTGACCGGGGTATAGTAGATCAATCAACTACACAGTAAAGTATCACATTAAGTGATCCAGGTATAGTAGATCTACCAACTACACAGTTCACTATCACATTAAGTGACCCAGGTATAGTAGATCTACCAACTACACAGTTCACTATCACATTAAGTGACCCAGGTATAGTAGATCTACCAGCTACACAGTTCACTATCACTTTAAGTGACCCAGGTATAGTAGATCTACCAACTACACAGCTCTCTATCACTTTAAGTTATCCAGGTATAGTAGATCTACCAGCTACACTGTTCACATTCAGTTTAAGTGACCCAGGCATAGTAGATCTACCAACTACACAGTTCACTATCACTTTAAGTGACCCAGGTATAGTAGATCTACCAGTTACACTGTTCACTGTCACATTAAGTGATCCAGGTTTAGTAGATCTACCAACTACACAGTTCACTTTCACATTAAGTTATCCAGGTATAGTAGATCTACCAACTACACTGTTCACTTTCTCTTTACGTGACCGGGGTATAGTAGATCAATCAACTACACAGTAAAGTATCACATTAAGTGATCCAGGTATAGTAGATCTACCAACTACACAGTTCACTATCACATTAAGTGACCCAGGTATAGTAGATCTACCAACTACACAGTTCACTATCACATTAAGTGACCCAGGTATAGTAGGTCTACCAACTACACAGTTCACTATCACATTAAGTGATCAAGGTTTAGTAGATCTACCAACTACACCGTTCACAATTACTTTAAGTGACCCGGCTATAGTAGATCTACCAACTACATAGTTCACTATCTCAATAAGTGATCCAGGTACAGTAGATCTACCAACTACACAGTTCGCTATCACTTTAGGTGATCCAGGTATAGTAGATCTACCAACTACACAGTTCACGATCACAGTTAGTGATCTAGGGATATTAGATCTACCAACTACAACGTTCACTACCTCATTAAGTGATTCAGGTATAGTAGATCTACCAACTACACAGTTCACTATCGCTGTAAGTGATACAGGTATAGTAGATCTACCAACTACACAGTTCGTTATCACTTTCCGTGATCCAGGTATAGTAGATCTACCAACTACACAGTTCACTTTCACTTTAAGTGACCCAGGTATAGTAGATCTACCAACTACACTGTTCACTATCACATTAACTGATCCAGGTTTAGTAGATCTACCAACTACAACGTTCACTACCTCATTAAGTGATTCAGGTATAGTAGATCTACCAACTACACAGTTCACTATCGCTGTAAGTGATACAGGTATAGTAGATCTACCAACTACACAGTTCGTTATCACTTTCCGTGATCCAGGCATAGTAGATCGATCAGCTACACAGTTCACTATCACTTTAAGTTATCCAGGTATAGTAGATCTACCAACTACACTGTTCACTTTCTCATTACGTGACCCGGATATAGTAGATCAATCAACTACACAGTAAAGTATCACATTACGTGATCCAGGTACAGTCGATCTACCAACTACACAGTTGACTATCACATTAAGTGACCCAGGTATAGTAGATCTACCAACTACACAGTTCACTATCACATTAAGTGACCCAGGTATAGTAGATCTACCAGCTACACAGTTCACTATCACTTTAAGTGACCCAGGTATAGTAGATCTACCAGCTACACAGTTCACTATCACATTAAGAGATCCAGGTATAGTAGATCGGTCAGCTACACAGTTCACTATCACTTTAAGTTATCCAGGTATAGTAGATCTACCAACTACACTGTTCACTATCTCATTACGTGACCCGGGTATAGTAGATCAACCAACTACACAGTAAACTATCACATTAAGTGATCCAGTTATAGTAGATCTACCAACTACACAGTTCACTTTCACTTTAAGTGACCCAGGTATAGTAGATCCACCAGCTACACAATTCACTGTCACATTAAGTGATCCAGGTTTAGTAGGTCTACCAACTACACAGTTCACTATCACATTAAGTGATCAAGGTTTAGTAGATCTACCAACTACACCGTTCACAATTACTTTAAGTGACCCGGCTATAGTAGATCTACCAACTACATAGTTCACTATCTCAATAAGTGATCCAGGTACAGTAGATCTACCAACTACACAGTTCGCTATCACTTTAGGTGATCCAGGTATAGTAGATCTACCAACTACACAGTTCACGATCACAGTTAGTGATCTAGGGATATTAGATCTACCAACTACAACGTTCACTACCTCAATAAGTGATTCAGGTATAGTAGATCTACCAACTACACAGTTCACTATCGCTGTAAGTGATACAGGTATAGTAGATCTACCAACTACACAGTTCGTTATTACTTTCCGTGATCCAGGTATAGTAGATCTACCAACTACACAGTTCACGATCAGTTTAAGTGACCCAGGTATAGTAGATCTACCAACTACACAGTTCACTTTCACTTTAAGTGACCCAGGTATAGTAGATCTACCAACTACACTCTTCACTATCACATTAAGTGATCCAGGTATAGTAGATCTACCAACTACACAGTTCACTATAACATTAAGTGACACAGGTATAGCAGATCTACGAACAACACAGTTAACTATCACTTTAAGTGATCCAGGTATAGTTGATCTACCGGCTACACAGTTCACTATCACTTTAAGTGACCCAGGTATAGTAGATCTACCAACTAAACTGTTCACTATCACATTAAGTGATCCAGGTATAGTAGATCTACCAACTACACAGTTCACTATAACATTAAGTGACACAGGTATAGCAGATCTACCAACAACACAGTTAACTATCACTTTAAGTGATCCAGGTATAGTTGATCTACCGGCTACACAGTTCACTATCATATTAAGTGATCCAGGTATAGTAGATCTACCAACTACACAGTTCACTGTCACATTAAGTGATCCAGGTATAGTAGATCTACCAACAACACAGTTAACTATCACTTCAAGTGATCCAGGTATAGCAGATCTACCAGCTACACAGTTCACTATCTCATCAAGGGATCCAGGTAAAGTAGATCTACCAACTACACAGTTCACTATCACATTAAGAGTTCCAGGTATAGCAGATCTACCAACTACACAGTTCACTATCGCTGTAAGTGATACAGGTATAGTAAATCTACCAACTACACAGTTCACGATCACTTTAAGTGACCCAGGTATAGTAGATCTACCAACTACACAGTTCACTATTTCATTAAGTGGTCCAGGTATTACAGTAGATCTACCAACTACACAGCTCTCTATCACTTTAAGTTATCCAGGTATAGTAGATCTACCAGCTACACTGTTCACATTCAGTTTAAGTGACCCAGGCATAGTAGATCTACCAACTACACAGTTCACTATCACTTAAAGTGACCCAGGTATAGTAGATCTACCAGTTACACTGTTCACTGTCACATTAAGTGATCCAGGTTTAGTAGATCTACCAACTACACAGTTCACTTTCACATTAAGTTATCCAGGTATAGTAGATCTACCAACTACACTGTTCACTTTCTCTTTACGTGACCGGGGTATAGTAGATCAATCAACTACACAGTAAAGTATCACATTAAGTGATCCAGGTATAGTAGATCTACCAACTACACAGTTCACTATCACATTAAGTGACCCAGGTATAGTAGATCTACCAACTACACAGTTCACTATCACATTAAGTGACCCAGGTATAGTAGATCTACCAGCTACACAGTTCACTGTCACTTTAAGTGACCCAGGTATAGTAGATCTACCAACTACACAGCTCTCTATCACTTTAAGTTATCCAGGTATAGTAGATCTACCAGCTACACTGTTCACATTCAGTTTAAGTGACCCAGGCATAATAGATCTACCAACTACACAGTTCACTATCACTTTAAGTGACCCAGGTATAGTAGATCTACCAGTTACACTGTTCACTGTCACATTAAGTGATCCAGGTTTAGTAGATCTACCAACTACACAGTTCACTTTCACATTAAGTTATCCAGGTATAGTAGATCTACCAACTACACTGTTCACTTTCTCTTTACGTGACCGGGGTATAGTAGATCAATCAACTACACAGTAAAGTATCACATTAAGTGATCCAGGTATAGTAGATCTACCAACTACACAGTTCACTATCACATTAAGTGACCCAGGTATAGAAGATCTACCAACTACACAGTTCACTATCACATTAAGTGACCCAGGTATAGTAGGTCTACCAACTACACAGTTCACTATCACATTAAGTGATCAAGGTTTAGTAGATCTACCAACTACGCCGTTCACAATTACTTTAAGTGACCCGGCTATAGTAGATCTACCAACTACATAGTTCACTATCTCAATAAGTTATCCAGGTACAGTAGATCTACCAACTACACAGTTCGCTATCACTTTAGGTGATCCAGGTATAGTAGATCTACCAACTACACAGTTCACGATCACAGTTAGTGATCTAGGGATATTAGATCTACCAACTACAACGTTCACTACCTCATTAAGTGATTCAGGTATAGTAGATCTACCAACTACACAGTTCACTATCGCTGTAAGTGATACAGGTATAGTAGATCTACCAACTACACAGTTCGTTATCATTTTCCGTGATCCAGGTATAGTAGATCTACCAACTACACAGTTCACGATCAGTTTAAGTGACCCAGGTATAGTAGATCTACCAACTACACAGTTCACTTTCACTTTAAGTGACCCAGGTATAGTAGATCTACCAACTACACTGTTCACTATCACATTAACTGATCCAGTTTAGTAGATCTACCAACTACACCGTTCACTATCACTTAAAGTGACCCAGGCATAGTAGATCGATCAGCTACACAGTTCACTATCACTTTAAGTTATCCAGGTATAGTAGATCTACCAACTACACTGTTCACTTTCTCATTACGTGACCCGGATATAGTAGATCAATCAACTACACAGTAAAGTATCACATTACGTGATCCAGGTACAGTCGATCTACCAACTACACAGTTGACTATCACATTAAGTGACCCAGGTATAGTAGAACTACCAACTACATAGTTCACTATCACATTAAGTGACCCAGGTATAGTAGATCTACCAACTACACAGTTCACTATCACATTAAGTGACCCAGGTATAGTAGATCTACCAGCTACACAGTTCACTATCACTTTAAGTGACCCAGGTATAGTAGATCTACCAGCTACACATTTCACTATCACATTAAGAGATCCAGGTATAGTAGATCGGTCAGCTACACAGTTCACTATCACTTTAAGTTATCCAGGTATAGTAGATCTACCAACTACACTGTTCACTATCTCATTACGTGACCCGGGTATAGTAGATCAACCAACTACACAGTAAACTATCACATTAAGTGATCCAGTTATAGTAGATCTACCAACTACACAGTTCACTTTCACTTTAAGTGACCCAGGTATAGTAGATCCACCAGCTACACAATTCACTGTCACATTAAGTGATCCAGGTTTAGTAGGTCTACCAACTACACAGTTCACTATCACATTAAGTGATCAAGGTTTAGTAGATCTACCAACTACACCGTTCACAATTACTTTAAGTGACCCGGCTATAGTAGATCTACCAACTACATAGTTCACTATCTCAATAAGTGATCCAGGTACAGTAGATCTACCAACTACACAGTTCGCTATCACTTTAGGTGATCCAGGTATAGTAGATCTACCAACTACACAGTTCACGATCACAGTTAGTGATCTAGGGATATTAGATCTACCAACTACAACGTTCACTATCACATTAAGTGACCCAGGTATAGTAGATCTACCAACTACACAGTTCACTATCACATTAAGTGACCCAGGTATAGTAGATCTACCAACTACATAGTTCACTATCACATTAAGTGACCCAGGTATAGTAGATCTACCAACTACACAGTTCACTATCACATTAAGTGACCCAGGTATAGTAGATCTACCAGCTACACAGTTCACTATCAACTTAAGTGACCCAGGTACAGTAGATCTACCAGCTACACAGTTCACTATCACATTAAGAGATCCAGGTTTGGTAGATCTGCCAACTACACAGTTCACTTTCACTTTAAGTGACCCAGGTATAATAGATCGATCAGCTACACAGTTCACTATCACTTTAAGTTATCCAGGTATAGTAGATCTACCAACTACACTGTTCACTATCTCATTACGCGACCCGGGTATAGTAGATCAACCAACTACACAGTAAACTATCACGTTAAGTGATCCAGGTATAGTAGATCTACCAACTACACAGTTCACTGTCACTTTAAGTTATCCAAGCATAGTAGATCTACCAACTACTCAGTTCACTGTCACAAAAAGTGATCCAGGTATAGTAGATCTACCAATTACATAATTCACTATCACTTTAAGTGATCCAGATATAGCAGATCTACCAGCTACACAGTTCACTATCTCATCAAGGGATCCAGGTATAGTAGATCTACCAACTACACAATTCACTGTCACATTAAGTTATCCAGGTATAGTAGATCTACATACTACACACTTCACTGTCACTTTAAGTGATCCAGGTATAGTAGATCTACCAACTACACAGTTCACTATCACATTAAGTGATCCAGGTATAGTAGATCTACCAACTACACAGTTCACTGCCACAATAAGTGATCCAGGTATAGAAGATCTACCAGCAACACAGTTCACTATCACATTAAGTGGTCCAGGTAAAGTAGATCTACCAACTACACAGTTCACTATCACATTAAGTGATCCAGATATAGTAGAGCTACCAACTACACAGTTCACTGTCACATAAGGTGATCCAAATATAGTAGATCTACCAACTACACAATTCACTATCACATTAAGTGATCCAGGTATAGTAGATCTGCCAACTGCACAGTTCACTATCACTTTAAAAGACCCAGGTATAGTAGATCTACCAACTACACAGTTCACGATCACTTTAAAAGACCCAGGTATAGTATATCTACCAACTACACAGTTCACGATCACTTTAAGTTATCCAGGTATAGTAGATCTACCAACTACACAGTTCACTGTCACATTAAGTGATCCAGTTATAGCAGATCTACCAACTACACAGTTCACGATCACCTTAAGTTATCCAGGTATAGTAGATCTACCAACTACACAGTTCACTATCACATTACGTGATCCAGGTATAGTAGATCTACCAACTACACAGTTCACTATCACATTAAGTGATCCAGGTATAGTAGATCTACCCACTACACAGTTCACTATCACATTAAGTGATCCAGGTTTAGTAGATCTACCAACTACACAGTTCACTATAACATTAAGTGACACAGGTATAGCAGATCTACCAACAACACAGTTAACTATCACTTTAAGTGATCCAGGTATAGTTGATCTACCGGCTACACAGTTCACTATCATATTAAGTGATCCAGATATAGTAGATCTACCAACTACACAGTTCACTGCCACATTAAGTGATCCAGGTATAGTAGATCTACCAACTACACAGTTAACTATCACTTCAAGTGATCCAGGTATAGCAGATCTACCAGCTACACAGTTCACTATCTCATCAAGGGATCCAGGTAAATTAGATCTACCAACTACACAGTTCACTATCACATTAAGAGATCCAGGTATAGCAGATCTACCAACTACACAGTTCACTATCGCTGTAAGTGATACAGGTATAGTAGATCTACCAACTACACAGTTCGTTATCACTTTCCATGATCCAGGTATAGTAGATCTACCAACTACACAGTTCACGATCAGTTTAAGTGACCCAGGTATAGTAGATCTACCAACTACACAGTTCACTTTCACTTTAAGTGACCCAGGTATAGTAGATCTACCAACTACACTGTTCACTATCACATTAACTGATCCAGGTTTAGTAGATCTACCAACTACACCGTTCACTATCACTTAAAGTGACCCAGGCATAGTAGATCGATCAGCTACACAGTTCACTATCACTTTAAGTTATCCAGGTATAGTAGATCTACCAACTACACTGTTCACTTTCTCATTACGTGACCCGGATATAGTAGATCAATCAACTACACAGTAAAGTATCACATTACGTGATCCAGGTATAGTCGATCTACCAACTACACAGTTGACTATCACATTAAGTGACCCAGGTATAGTAGATCTACCAACTACATAGTTCACTATCACATTAAGTGACCCAGGTATAGTAGATCTACCAACTACACAGTTCACTATCACATTAAGTGACCCAGGTATAGTAGATCTACCAGCTACACAGTTCACTATCACTTTAAGTGACCCAGGTATAGTAGATCTACCAGCTACACAGTTCACTATCACATTAAGAGATCCAGGTTTGGTAGATCTGCCAACTACACAGTTCACTTTCACTTTAAGTGATCCAGGTATAATAGATCGATCAGCTACACAGTTCACTATCACTTTAAGTTATCCAGGTATAGTAGATCTACCAACTACACTGTTCACTATCTCATTACGCGACCCGGGTATAGTAGATCAACCAACTACACAGTAAACTATCACATTAAGTGATCCAGGTATAGTAGATCTACCAGCTACACAGTTCGCTATAACATTAAGTGACACAGGTGTAGCAGATCTACCAACTACACAGTTCATTATCATATTAAGTGATCCAGGTATAGTAGATCTACCAACTACACAGTTCACTTTCACTTTAAGTGACCCAGGTATAATAGATCGATCAGCTACACAGTTCACTGTCACTTTAAGTTATCCAAGCATAGTAGATCTACCAACTACACAGTTCACTGTCACAAAAAGTGATCCAGCTATAGTAGATCTACCAATTACATAATTCACTATCACTTTAAGTGATCCAGGTATAGCAGATCTACCAGCTACACAGTTCACTATCTCATCAAGGGATCCAGGTATAGTAGATCTACCAACTACACAATTCACTGTCACATTAAGTTATCCAGGTATAGTAGATCTACATACTACACACTTCACTGTCACTTTAAGTGATCCAGGTATAGCAGATCTACCAACTGCACAGTTAACTATCACTTTAAGTAATCCAGGTATAGTAGATCTACCAACTACACAGTTCACTATCACATTAAGTGATCCAGGTATAGTAGATCTACCAGCTACACAGTTCACTATCATATTAAGTGATCCAGGTTTAGTAGATCTACCAACTACACAGTTCACTATTATTTTAAGTGATCCAGGTATAGTAGATCTACCAGCTACACAGTTCACTATCACATTAAGTGATCCAGGTGTAGTAGATCTACCAACTACACACTTCACTATCACATTAAGTGATCCAGGTATAGTAGATCTACCAATTACACAGTTCACAATCACATTACGTGATCCAAGTATAGTAGATCTACCAACTACACAGTTCACTATCACATTAAGTGATCCAGGTATAGTAGATCTACCAGCTACACAGTTCGCTATAACATTAAGTGACACAGGTGTAGCAGATCTACCAACTACACAGTTCATTATCATATTAAGTGATCCAGGTATAGTAGATCTACCAACTACACAGTTCACTGCCACAATAAGTGATCCAGGTATAGTAGATCTACCAGCAACACAGTTCACTATCACATTAAGTGGTCCAGGTAAAGTAGATCTACCAACTACACAGTTCACTATCACATTAAGTGATCCAGATATAGTAGAGCTACCAACTACACAGTTCACTGTCACATAAGGTGATCCAAATATAGTAGATCTACCAACTACACAATTCACTATCACATTAAGTGATCCAGGTATAGTAGATCTGCCAACTGCACAGTTCACTATCACTTTAAAAGACCCAGGTATAGTAGATCTACCAACTACACAGTTCATGATCACTTTAAAAGACCCAGGTATAGTATATCTACCAACTACAAAGTTCACGATCACTTTAAGTTATCCAGGTATAGTAGATCTACCAACTACACAGTTCACTGTCACATTAAGTGATCCAGTTATAGCAGATCTACCAACTACACAGTTCACGATCACCTTAAGTTATCCAGGTACAGTAGATCTACCAACTACACAGTTCACTATCACATTACGTGATCCAGGTATAGTAGATCTACCAACTACACAGTTCACTATCACATTAAGTGATCCAGGTATAGTAGATCTACCCACTACACAGTTCACTATCACATTAAGTGATCCAGGTTTAGTAGATCTACCAACTACACAGTTCACTATAACATTAAGTGACACAGGTATAGCAGATCTACCAACAACACAGTTAACTATCGCTTTAAGTGATCCAGGTATAGTTGATCTACCGGCTACACAGTTCACTATCATATTAAGTGATCCAGGTATAGTAGATCTACCAACTACACAGTTCACTGCTACATTAAGTGATCCAGGTATAGTAGATCTACCAACTACACAGTTAACTATCACTTCAAGTGATCCAGGTATAGCAGATCTACCAGCTACACAGTTCACTATCTCATCAAGGGATCCAGGTAAAGTAGATCTACCAACTACACAGTTCACTATCACATTAAGAAATCCAGGTATAGCAGATCTACCAACTACACAGTTCACTATCGCTGTAAGTGATACAGGTATAGTAAATCTACCAACTACACAGTTCACGATCACTTTACGTGACCCAGGTATAGTAGATCTACCAACTACACAGTTCACTATTTCATTAAGTGGTCCAGGTATTACAGTAGATCTACCAACTACACAGTTCACGATCACTTTAAGTTATCCAGGTATAGTAGATCTACCAACTACACAGTTCACTGTCACATTAAGTGATCCAGGTATAGCAGATCTACCAACTACACAGTTCACGATCACCTTAAGTTATCCAGGTATAGTAGATCTACCAACTACACAGTTCACTACCACATTACGTGATCCAGGTATAGTAGATCTACCAACTACACAGTTCACTATCACATTAAGTGATCCAGGTATAGTAGATCTACCCACTACACTGTTCACTATCACATTAAGTGATCCAGGTATAGTAGATCTACCAACTACACAGTTCACTATAACATTAAGTGACACAGGTATAGCAGATCTACCAACAACACAGTTAACTATCACTTTAAGTGATCCAGGTATAGTTGATCTACCGGCTACACAGTTCACTATCATATTAAGTGATCCAGGTATAGTAGATCTACCAACAACACAGTTAACTATCACTTCAAGTGATCCAGGTATAGCAGATCTACCAGCTACACAGTTCACTATCTCATCAAGGGATCCAGGTAAAGTAGATCTACCAACTACACAGTTCACTATCACATTAAGAGATCCAGGTATAGCAGATCTACCAACTACACAGTTCACTATCGCTGTAAGTGATACAGGTATAGTAAATCTACCAACTACACAGTTCACGATCAATTTAAGTGACACAGGTATAGTAGATCTACCAACTACACAGTTCACTATTTCATTAAGTGGTCCAGGTATTACAGTAGATCTACCAGCTACACAGCTCTCTATCACTTTAAGTTATCCAGGTATAGTAGATCTACCAGCTACACTGTTCACTATCTCATTACGTGACCCAGGTATAGTAGATCAACCAACTACACTTTACACTGTCACTTTAAGTGATCCAGGGATAGTAGATCTACCAACTACACACTTCACATTCAGTTTAAGTGACCCAGGCATAGTAGATCTACCAACTACACAGTTCACTATCACTTTAAGTGACCCAGGTATAGTAGATCTACCAGTTACACTGTTCACTGTCACATTAAGTGATCCAGGTTTAGTAGATCTACCAACTACACAGTTCACTTTCACTTTAAGTTATCCAGGTATAGTAGATCTACCAACTACACTGTTCACTTTCTCTTTACGTGACCGGGGTATAGTAGATCAATCAACTACACAGTAAAGTATCACATTAAGTGATCCAGGTATAGTAGATCTACCAACTACACAGTTCACTATCACATTAAGTGACCCAGGTATAGTAGATCTACCAACTACACAGTTCACTATCACATTAAGTGACCCAGGTATAGTAGATCTACCAGCTACACAGTTCACTATCACTTTAAGTGACCCAGGTATAGTAGATCTACCAGCTACACAGTTCACTATCACATTAAGAGATCCAGGTTTAGTAGATCTGCCAACTACCCAGTCAGTTCACTTTCACTTTAAGTGACCCAGGTATAGCAGATCGGTCAGCTACACAGTTCACTATCACTTTAAGTTATCCAGGTATAGTAGATCTACCAACTACACTGTTCACTATCTCATTACGTGACCCGGGTATAGTAGATCAACCAACTACACAGTAAACTATCACATTAAGTGATCCAGTTATAGTAGATCTACCAACTACACAGTTCACTTTCACTTTAAGTGACCCAGGTATAGTAGATCCACCAGCTACACAATTCACTGTCACATTAAGTGATCCAGGTTTAGTAGATCTACCAACTACATCGTTCACAATTACTTTAAGTGACCCGGCTATAGTAGATCTACCAACTACATAGTTCACTATCTCAATAAGTGATCCAGGTACAGTACATCTACCAACTACACAGTTCGCTATCACTCTAGGTGATCCAGGTATAGTAGATCTACCAACTACACAGTTCACGATCACAGTTAGTGATCTAGGGATATTAGATCTACCAACTACAACGTTCACTACCTCATTAAGTGATTCAGGTATAGTAGATCTACCAACTACACAGTTCACTATCGCTGTAAGTGATACAGGTATAGTAGATCTACCAACTACACAGTTCGTTATCACTTTCCGTGATCCAGGTATAGTAGATCTACCAACTACACAGTTCACGATCAGTTTAAGTGACCCAGGTGTAGTAGATCTACCAACTACACAGTTCACTTTCACTTTAAGTGACCCAGGTATAGTAGATCTACCAACTACACTGTTCACTATCACATTAACTGATCAAGGTTTAGTAGATCTACCAACTACACCGTTCACTATCACTTAAAGTGACCCAGGCATAGTAGATCGATCAGCTACACAGTTCACTATCACTTTAAGTTATCCAGGTATAGTCGATCTACCAACTACACAGTTGACTATCACATTAAGTGACCCAGGTATAGTAGATCTACCAACTACATAGTTCACTATCACATTAAGTGACCCAGGTATAGTAGATCTACCAACTACACAGTTCACTATCTCATTAAGTGACCCAGGTATAGTAGATCTACCAGCTACACAGTTCACTATCACTTTAAGTGACCCAGGTATAGTAGATCTACCAGCTACACAGTTCACTATCACATTAAGAGATCCAGGTTTGGTAGATCTGCCAACTACACAGTTCACTTTCACTTTAAGTGACCCAGGTATAATAGATCGATCAGCTACACAGTTCACTATCACTTTAAGTTATCCATGTATAGTAGATCTACCAACTACACTGTTCACTATCTCATTACGCGACCCGGGTATAGTAGATCAACCAACTACACAGTAAACTATCACATTAAGTGATCCAGGTATAGTAGATCTACCAACTACACAGTTCACTGTCACTTTAAGTGATCCAAGCATAGTAGATCTACCAACTACACAGTTCACTTTCACTCTAAGTGACCCAGGTATAGTAGATCTACCAGTTATATAGTTCACTGTCACGTTAAGTGATCCAGGTTTAGTAGATCTGCCAACTACACAGTTCACTTTCACATTAAGTGACCCAGGTATAGTAGATCTACCAACTACACAGTTCACTGTCACATTAAGTGATCCAGGTATATTAGGTCTACCAACTACACAGTTCACTATCACATTAAGTGATCCAGTTATATTAGATCTACCAACTACACAGTTCACTTTCACTTTAAGTGACCCAGGTATAGTAGATCCACCAGCTACACAATTCACTGTCACATTAAGTGATCCAGGTTTAGTAGATCTGCCAACTACACAGTTCACTGTCACATTAAGTGATCCAGGTATAGTAGGTCTACCAACTACACAGTTCACTATCAGATTAAGTGATCCAGGTTTAGTAGATCTACCAACTACACCGTTCACAATTACTTTAAGTGACCCGGCTATAGTAGATCTACCAACTACATAGTTCACTATCTCAATAAGTGATCCAGGTATAGTAGATCTACCAACTACACAGTTCGCTATCACTTTACGTGATCCAGGTATAGTAGATCTACCAACTACACAGTTCACGATCACAGTTAGTGATCTAGGGATATTAGATCTACCAACTACAACGTTCACTATCTCATTAAGTGATCCAGGTATAGTAGATCTACCAACTACACAGTTCACTATCGCTGTAAGTGATACAGGTATAGTAGATCTACCAACTACACAGTTCGTTATCACTTTCCGTGATCCAGGTATAGTAGATCTACCAACTACACAGTTCACGATCACTTTAAGTGACCCAGGTATAGTAGATCTACCAACTACACAGCTCTCTATCACTTTAAGTTATCCAGGTATAGTAGATCTACCAACTACACTGTTCACTATCTCATTACGTGACCCAGGTATAGTAGATCAACCAACTACACAGTTCACTATCACATTACGTGATCCAGGTATAGTAGATCTACCAAGTACACAGTTCACTATCACATTATGTGATCCAGGTATAGAAAATCTACCAACTACACAGTACACTATCACTTTAAGTGATTCAGGTATAGTAGATCTAACAACTACACAGTTCACTATCACATTAAGTGATTCAGGTTAAGTAGATCTACCAACTACACAGTTCACTTTCACTTTAAGCGATCCAGGTATAGTAGATCTACCAACTACACAGTTCACATTCACTTTTAGTGACCCAGGCATAGTAGATTTACCAGCTACATAGTTCACTATCACATTAAGTGGTCCAGGTATAGTAGATATACCAACTACACAGTTCACTGTTACATTAAGTGATCCAAGTATAGTAGATCTACCAACTACACAGTTTACTGTTACATTAAGTGATCCAGGTATAGTAGATCTACCAACTACACAGTTCACTATCACTTTAAGTGATCCAGGCATAGTTGATCTACCAACTACACAGTTCACTATCTCATTAAGTGACCCAGGTATAGTAGATCTTCCAACTACACAGTTCACCATCACATTAAGTGATCCAGGTATAGCAGATCCACCAACTACACTGTCCACTATCTCATTAAGTGACCCAGGTATAGTAGATCTTCCAACTACACAGTACACTATCACTTTAAGTGGTTCAGGTATAGTAGATCTAACAACTACACAGTTCACTATCACATTAAGTGATTCAGGTTAAGTAGATCTACCAACTACACAGTTCACTTTCACTTTAAGCGATCTAGGTATAGTAGATCTACCAACTACACAGTTCACTATCACTTTAAGTGATCCAGGCATAGTTGATCTACCAACTACACAGTTCACTATTCCATTACGTGACCAAGGTATAGTAGATCCACCAACTACACTGTCCACTATCTCATTAAGTGACCCTGGTATAGTAGAGCTACCATCTACACAATTCGTAATCACATTAAGTGATCCAGGTATGGTAGATCTACCAACTACACTGTCCACTATCTCATTACGTGACTCGGGTATAGTAGAGCTAGCAACTACACAGTTCACTTACTGCACGGAATTCCAATTGTAATGAATATATGCCTTCTCATTAAAAAAAAACATGGATTTCGAACTGAGGTTTACATGTAAACGATATTTTCACATTATACGCTCACTATCTGTATATTAACGCGTATTTTACCATTTGTAGGGCTCGTGAAAACATGAAAAAACGTCACAGTCGTAAATCACAGTCGTACCAGGCACTGATTATCGCTTTAAGTTATGCTAGATTTAGGTAACATTCTACAATAGTCTACACACTTTGTTTTCACATTTACATAAGTTTTAGCTAGAAATATAAACAACAGCCCCATTTCAGGGAAATGATTTCTCTTTTTGCTATCAGATACCCCTAGACATAGTGGCGCATGTGTATTTTACTAACTTTTGCTGCTAAAAGTTTAAACTGATCCAGTCATCGAGTTGTTTGCGTGTCTAAAAACCTGCATTCGTCCAAGTTGTTTAAACGCCACGATGCAGAGGCAAGGAGTCGAAAAACCAGTCGAAGTGTGAACAAAACTTTGTAATTTGCTGAGATTGGACATCGGAGTGGTGTTTCAAAGCAAACAGCTTATAATATCGTCAAACGTTTTGTTACCACCGAGAGTACCGGAGCAGGAATAAGCAACCAATCTACGACTAAAATACTGACTACGTGATTGACCATGTTGAAGATTATAAAATGTTAAGACCGACTGGGAAATTAGAAAACTACTTGCAGACGATTTATGTACAACCCTCTCGAGACGTCCATTGATCAATTATGCGGTTCGGATGTACCTAAACATGGCCAGAGAGAAAATGTCAAGCGTGCTAGCAGAACAGTGCGCTGGTGAGAATATCGAGAAACTTTCTAGAGGCGTGTCGAATAATGAACCGCGTCGTCTGCATTGATTTGAGGAAACATCTAAGATAAAATCGACGGGAATCGTACGGTTGGGTATTGCGCGATCGAAGTCCAACGTTACGCCTCGAATGCAACTTTCAATGTCAATTTATTAGTATTATTAGTGATTAGTATCGACCACGTTGATGTAATTGAATAGCTGTAAAATGGATATCAAGTCTTACTTTTCTCTTGAAATTAAAAAAATGAAAACCCATGTTTAGCACCAATTAATATCAATGTTACCACCCTCGACATATCGAGCAAAAACTGTAAGATTTATTGAAGTAATAAGACGTTAGATTATCATTTCAACCACCTTAAAACCCCCAGTTTAATGTACGCGAACTATGATTCAGACATTTGAAGTCGAAGCTGAGAGGAAACCCGAATAATTGGTTACATGTGAGGTACAACAATTGTATTATCTATTCTGATCCACTATAAATTAATCCTATATTTTACTACCGTGTGTTTAATTAAATTCGACAGAGGTGGATTATCTACAGATCTCTGAAAATGTAGTGCTTTGTTTTCTTTTCTGAACTGCATTTTTTTATGAAAAAGTTCACCTTACATATTGTATGATGAAGACGTAAACGATTCATACAAAATTATCAAATGTTTCAGCGTTAAATATTTCAAACATAAACATATATAAATCGTGGTTGTTTTTGTACAAAATATTATTATTGACAACATCGCCGGGAATAAACTCACTACTACTGAAACATTACTTCAGGACAAAACAAATTCATATAACAAATACCAAAGAAAGTAAAAATAGTTTCAGAAACAAACAAACTAACAGACAGTTCAATCATAATCCATTCAAAGAGAGTATTAGTGTCTCTATTATTTTCACACGAACTTGCTTTTATGTATGATGTAATATGGTCGTCGCTGGATAGAAGATGTAACCTCGTTTTTTTAACGTGAATTGAATTGAACTAAAATGAGAGGATGGAACGTCAGCTGCAGGGTTGTCTACTCCCTGACAGACTGGCTGTAGACCACTACAGACTGGTGTGGTTCATAGTGATGTATTATGATAATCAATTCTGCCATGATCAGTCAGTCATCCCTTTGTGACCGTTACTGAAATACCATGTGCCGCAAATTGAAGCAGTCACCTAATGTAAGAACCTAAAACTAACCTACCGCTGCGTCAAGGGCGTTTCAAATAGCGGACATTCTGTCCGCGTTGTTTGTATCGATTTCCGTAAATGTAAAAACAAAGTGTGTATAAACCTATTGTCACAAGTTATCAACATCTAGCACTACTTTAGCATCAAATCAGTAACTGAGACGGCTGTAACACCAAACCACAATCACTATTTCCAGGAGTGTATTGTGTCTTGTTGAATATTGATGACGTGGCCGGTAACCAGAATACAGCCAGACGGTTTCTGATGTTTGATGACGTCACTATAGTTACAGTTGATACAACACACCAGTATCCAATGTGGGTTGAATCGGCAGCAGAGATTACAAACTATCTGTGGCAAACAAATCTTCAAGATTCGTACCACTTATATCCTCAGGTAATACATTACACTGGGTAATTTGAATTGGCAAAACACAAACTGAATGAAGAACTCTGCATAAAAGACAATCTTAATATTAGCCAATCCACTCAACCCTGATCTTTGGCACATTATATGTTGATTTTATCTACTAAGATTTTATTCACGTCAAAAAAAATTGATTATATTATGCATTTAAATGAAGGTAATTTACACGCAATTGTCCCTGTTTTGTGGTTAAGGTTTATTTTTTAATTTTAAAACTTAACATTCTGACGTCACGGCGGTCCTGAAGACGTAACACACTCTTCTAGTATCCGCAATTAAGTACGGCATCCACACCATTGGCGCTCAAAATCAATGATCCAAGCATGTGATTATCTACTCTGTATTAGTTTTATCAAAACCTGTTACAGAGAAATCACACTATAGTTAATATGTTGCGATACTAGTATGTGTGTTCAAACGAGAGGTGTCGTAATCACAAAATCACACACGGAGAACACAATCGTACACCAAGGATGCCGAGTCGTATTTGAAATAACAATAGTTATATTTTAAAATGAAAAGACCTAAATTCATGTTAATATACAATGTATTTGCCTCCTATTAGCAGAGCAGTCAATTCCCTATGGAGTTTTTAACAAAACGGTCACGCGTATTAATTTACTTACAGATTGTGTTGCGATGGACAGGACATTTCTATAACTATATTCACAGACAACACAAATTGTTGAATGCCATCGAAGATAATTCACCTCCCCTTACGTCACAATACGAAGAGGCCACGGGTCAACCTCCAGCAACCAGGTCACGTGAGGCAATACCAAACATCAACGCCATCGTGAGATTTGAAGTAGCCTACAGTATAGACCACCAGGGAGGGCGCACTATCACCTCTCCTCCTCGGAACTGGCGAGACGTTAACAATATTATGGTGAGCGGGTCGCTTTAGTGCTTATTGCATGTTTGCCTTTTAGTCGTTTTTTGCTGAAGGACAATTTAAGTGAGTGTGTGATTGATGTCTGGTTGTGCGTGGTATTTGTCTTCAACAGAAGAGAGTACACATCAAGTAGAAATATATTTTTTAAATAAAAATATTTAGCCTTTGGTTTGGCTGTCACGTGCTGAATCAATATTGTATCTAGCCTAAGCTACTGCTTTTTACTGCTCTTCACATTATTTGTCTTCGATGTCTATTCAAAGAAATGAAGATGTCGCTTATCAATGATTTTTATTAATGATAATGTCTACTTGGAAAACATCAGTATTAATTGTCAGTGCATCTTCGGAACATTCCATTTTGTAAATAGGCGGATTGGAGGCAGCTAAACTAAAGACAAACTATTTATATTTTTTAATGTTTTCCTATTTCGTGCGACACTACAGGTAGAGCAGCAGGGACTCAGCGTGCCACGCAATGATGGCGATTCCATTCATTTATGGGTGAGAGCTACAGATGTGATGGGCAATACTAACCAGGATGATGTCCTAATACATGTGGATTCGTCGCCACCAGAAATACATGACATGTCCTTGATCGTGGATTGGCGGACATGGTAATTGATTTATTCTCTTCATCGATTAAAAATTTAGGAACATAACGTCCCAGCTTAACAGTGACTCTATGTGCGTAGTTATGCAGTTATACATTGAACGATTTGTATTTGTAAGTAATTGAGTTGTTCATACCTTCCCAAGTCTTCAAATACGCATACTATTCTATCAACATATTTTTTATATTTTATATCTCCTCCTAGGGTTGTTTTTAAAACCTACGACGATCACAGTGGGTTGCATCAAATACAATGGAATGTAGCTGACGTGGATGGCGTTAACCTTTCACCTAGTGGAGGAAACGTTGCTGTTAGGAGGCCTTCGGTACGTTCGTAACATTAGCATATCATTAATATTGGTTTGTCAGTCAATATATGTGAGTTCATACACCATCCAGGCATGCAAATATGTGGTAAACGGCCCGGGTCATGTCACCCTGACGTTATAGTGTATACGTAGTGAATACATGACGTAATCAAGTACAGTAGGGCAAAGTTCATGTAACTTAGTCGGCCGTGACTTACCCATAAACTTAGTACCAAACATCCCTTTTTTCAGATCGGAGTCTCTTTGTGTGAGCTTCCAAATTGTGCTTGCATACCAAAAGACGGTGAGTGTTATTATAGAGATTACGCCGTAGAACTAGATGCAAACTTGCTTGGAATTCCAACTGAAGACCAAGAAAAAAACAACGTATATTATTATTTATTTACGATCACAACAACAAACAACGCCATGCTCACGTCTACAAGGTCATTCCAGGTATAGTAATATACTTTACTTTCACTATGTCTACATCACCGAACAAGATCATGATTTGTTTTAGAAACGTTCGTGTCTGTTATTTCAAAACCAACGTATTTCAAAAAAAAGTTCTTAATTTAATTAATTTAATTTTAGTAACACAATCACATTGCTGAAGTTCATATCAATATTTAATCGTATTAGACATGTTATTCCCTTTCAGATTACGTTTAATACAAGTTCACTTTCTACACATCCGGTGATTTCAACTACCTTAGGTGAGAATATCTCACGAACGTATCATATACTTCTTGTATTATTTGCTTTCACTCTAAAACATCACTCTATCTATTATCCCGTGTATTCAACCAACAAATGATTATACTGTATTCGGCTTGATGCCATGACAACGACGTCGACGTGGATGATTGATATAAGATACAGCTTTACAATTTGCATAATCATAAGTGACGTAATCATATATCACAACTGCTGTTTCTCGTAATTGAAATGTATACGATGTGAATCGCTAGCAAATAATCGCTTGTTTTAGTTGTTCGCTCCTTTCAAGCAGTATTTTTAATTACTTTCTGTACATATCTTTATTAATGCAATGTTAATTGCCTTTTAAACTTGCGAATACAAAATCTCCTTAATCATGTTTATGTTAAATCAATGATGTCATATCGATTTCAGCTTCTACAGATAGTCTGATGACAACTACCGTAGGTGAGAACATTCATCAAAACATCATATACGTAATATAATATGATTTATTAAGATATTTGATAGCACACTGCAGTACCAATCGGGAAAATAGTACTATCTACAATTACCCCATGTATTTACCAATCAATCCCAACATGGTTTGACTGTATTGATCTTCACATATACAAAATGTACTCGTGTTTTGCCATGTGCATATACAATCAATAGATGATATAATATATTATATTATACCAGTATATTGATGGTGTTAATCCATTGGTTTGATTGGTCCAAACACAAAATTTGCATATGTAATCCATGGTATATTGGCTGATAATGCACGGCTAAACCAAGTGGCCCTAGAACATGAATTGACTACAGGTTTAATACGGAAATATATAAAACCGGTATTATTTGATTTTTAGGGAAATATAGTGGTTGAATTTTAGAAGAATATTGAAAAAAATACTGAATTAAAAACATCTGAAAAGTTATATAACTATAATATTTCTTTTTGTTAATGGTGGGATCCAAGTTGTGAGCGTCGGTCGTTGGGTGATTGTCGTTCGCCACACAAACCTAAACCACCGTCCCTTAACACCGTGAGGTGCCTACACGAACGCCAGAACGCGATGTTCTCAGTGTTGTTACTTTGAGATGGATTGCGAATTTCCAACAAAGAAAACATGATCTTTAAGTACAAGATTTAATGACATAAAATGCAAAAAACTATGAGTCACAGGCAAAAATGTATGCCACCAATAACAACCGGTGTCCGGTAGCGGCAGCTGACAAAATTGCAGTGCACCCGAGTAATTGCCATCTGTTTCAAAAAAACACGGGACAACGCAGGATTCGACGACGATATATGGTATTGTAATTCTTCACTATGGGTAAATAAATTACAGGAGATGATGAAGGTAATTTCGAAAGCTACAGATTTGTGCCGAGTGTACACCAACCACTGTGGGCCCACTGTATTAGAGCGACGGCGTGCAAAGTTGTTTAAATGATCCAAACTGTACACGACCCTGTATTTCAAATCGCGTTGTGCGTCAGTAAAATGTCAGAAAGGTCATCCTTTGTTATGCTAATTTGTGTGTTTACGCTGCTCTATTCAACGTGGATATGTTTTTTTTCATGTGGAATAAAAATTAGTTTGTATTCAATTTGAACTGTGTTGCGCATGTAATTTTTGTATGCATTCAGCGTACAACTACATACTATTCTTATAAATATTCATGTTCAAGGGCCATAATCATGATCTTTTAGTAGATGAAAGTAAACTCTTTTTTTACAAGTTTTATCGAATTGTCAATATACTGGTATAATATAATAGCAATAACCCCCGCCGAAGTTGGGTATACCACTTGATATTGCACAATTCACGACATATATGCACAAGCCGCAGGCTCGTGGTATACCCGCGTGGTATACCCCGCGTGGTATACCCGCCTTCGGCGGGGGTTATTGCTTAATAAAGGCCCAATTCACTTGCCCCGGGCAAGTGTGAATTGGAGGTGTGATTATGCTAATGAGTGTTGTTAATCACTTGCGTAGCCTATGACGCATCCTGTTTCAGCGGTCCAACATCACGTGACTTTGATTGACAGTAGTTAATTATTCAAGATTAGTAGCGCGTCCCTTTCACCGGTTCGAGTTTTTGACTTTTATCCGCCAAAATCTCAGCTCGTACACTATTTATTGTCATAAATACTACACACAGTCACTGCTGTGATATTCATAGTCGCATGCATCCACTTTGGCGTGACATAATCGACCTGTAAGTTCGAGAAAACGCGCTATTACCGGGGCTTGGCTGGAGCTGTTTACTACAGTGTGACAAGCAAGGAAATAATCCCTCTATTGTTTAGGACCGTATTTATAGTATATCTGGGCCTTTAAATATTACACAACTTCATACAAGACGGCTTACTCGTGTTTGTATTCACTTCACTTCGTCAATCATATTCAAAACACTTAACTTGTGTAAAAAGCCGGTTTATATGTGGCAATGTTTGGGGCAACTCGTAAATAATAACAGTTATATCAGAAGGAAAATCTTCTCCTCTGGGTTTCTCCACACTTGTCAGGGGGAATCTCGTCTCGTCTCTATATCTCGTCCCCTTGAGGTATGGGATCGGGAAAGTCACTTTACTTTACAGTCAAATAAGACACACACAACGAAATACGTTTCAGCTCTCGTCTTAGTCGATCTGTCGAGCACTCTATAAGACACGGCGCCCTGGGGAAAAATCCCCAAGACTATCGCAAGGCTGACCCAAGACTCTCTTAGACTGCGTCAACACTCGCCCCAAGGCTCCCCAGGACTGCTCTAGACTGCGTCTCTCGTGGTGTACTCGTCAAAACCAACTTAAACTCTCTTTATTCATTTTCAAAACTCTAACCAATTACAATACAGTAAAAAGACTCTAGGGCGTAACCTTCAATCATAAAGCCAATCACACTAAGCACTGAATACGTCATATCTTTTGATTAATCGTTCACTACATTAATAACTACGAATACCAACTGTCAGAATCGTAGTCAGAATAGCGACGGTTATATCGTAATTAGTTCCAAACCACTGAGCCAAGTTCCGTCCAAAACTTCAAATAGGCCTAAACGATGACAGACATAACACAGCAATTCAGCTAATAATCAGCTAATTAAGTCGGTTAACAAATACGCGAAAACAAATTCATGACAGTTACACAAAATAACTAACTACTGACAACTTGTTGCCAGACTGTTACGACGCGAGTATATGAAACACGCTAGACAAAGAACACGACAAGCACACGAGGATGGTGCTTTTCCCCATGCCTCTTGTAAACAGGGTTTTATAAGGTGAAAGTATAATTTATTAAGTATCCATCCATAATTTCTGAACATTTTCGACCATTTCTTCTTCCATTGTAGATGTAAATACAAGTTACACAAGAAAGCCATATCGTCATGCAAAGGTGGACATTTTATCACCATCGACGACCATGTCTTCCAGTGTAGATGTAAATAGCACAATAAAGACATATCGTCGTGCAAAGGTGGATATTTTATTACCATGTGTAACTGTTGTAGCAGCTGTAGTGGTTGTTACAGCGATAACTATTGTCGGTATAATTGTGTTATGTCGTAGGAAGAAGAAAAACAAACCTGAGAATACTTCGATACCAAACCATACAAACAATTCCATGAGAGACGATTCAATACTTGGTGTGGAGGGTCATGTGTATGATAATATCACCGAGTACGAACAGCGTTACATGTCTATCATCAAGAAAGATATCACAGCAAACCATTACGAATCAGTCGTTGGTAGTAAACAGCACTACGCTGATATCAACAAAGACGACATCAAGAAGAATGTCTACGAAACTCCTACGAATGTAAGGAATAACGAAATCGAATTAATACGATATTGAATCGATACTCAATGTTACGTAACCAGTATAAATGCCAAACAATAGACGAGGATATATCATGAGTCATAATTATAAGAACAATATCACGCATGCTGTGTGACAACAACCTTTTTTTACTTTGCACTGTTTATCAATTTCTAATCTACAAATTCCCACTCGCGTCATTTATGCTTTATCGAATTAGTATTTAAGGCAATCAAGTTTAAAGGGTGTGATTGTCGCGCCGCGCATGTGCGATATTTGTGTTGATATTGATTTTCCACAGCCCAATGCGCTCTTCTACTGGAAATCATCATGAGTTTTGACCTTAGCGCGACGTGCACTAATTACCGCTGGCGACTCTTTCGATACCTTCCAATCACAAAAGAAATTACCTACGAGTATTTAAAGCTTGGTAACGTCTCAGTTTTTACTCGTTGGTCCGTGAAGTCACAATCTTTGTTCATACGGGATCAATATTTCGGGCTTGCTTGACGCCACGACCACCGTCCTTTAAGGAAAACAGTCGTCGCTTGAGTTGATATGTAAGTCATTTGTTGATATTAATCAGTAAAGTATATAATGTTTTGAGCTTTTACTTCATTTTTTTTCTGTGAAGATGATCTGCATTAAAACTGCAACACTAAAATATAAGTAACATGTTGGTTGAACATTTTCTTTTATATATATAAACGGATTTATAACGTGTTATAAAACATAGTCATGTTAATGATATCGATTTGGTAGATTTAAAGACTGTGACTGTCCTCTGTACCATTGATTGAAAACTGAACAGTCAATAAAACACTCGAATATATTGAGAAATCAGTGATCAGATCACTAAGTATTTACTGCTTTGTAAATTATCATTGGCATTGCCTAATTTTGATACATTTTAGTTTGATTAAATATCTTAAGAATTAAAATGTGGGATTGTTAAGACATATACTAGAGCTATTTCAAAATAAAGGTGGTCCTGGTTTTATCCGAATAGTCGACAATCTTGCAATTTCTTTTAAAATGTGTATGTGTGTCATGTGTTCACTACTAAGTACATAAAACATATATGGACATAACCTGAGAAGAACACATCTCAGCAACCTGTCCAATGACCACACATATCATTAGTCTCCACAGTTCTAAACAAGTCAGCAAATGAGGACTTGACCAATTGATTATATGACTGTGTTTATAGACTGAGTGAAACAGTAAACTAACATTGGCTAGATACAAGCTAATTCAGGTGCAGATAGCGCAATATACTGACAGTGCAAAGAAAAAAACACCGTCTTGTCGTCTTGTCATCGACAATGGTGTAAAAAACATCCATTTTCCCTTCTCGTAACTGACTTATTTCATCTCTGTTTTCGCTGAAAAAAATAAGTACGAGCAAGTTTACAAGCCATGTAACCACGAACGTCTTTTTTTTTCGCACATACACTTGCATCATCAACTCCGTAATTTAATAAACATACCCAGAAATTGAACAAACAACTCGTGATTAACACATTGCATTTGCATAAACCAATGACTGACAGTCATTTTGAGCAGTCAACGACTGTCTGAATCATGCTTTCCCGTAGCTTTCACGCGGAAATAACACTGACATCGCTCCGAACTTGTAAATTAACATCGAAATTGCCATGCGGATATATTCATGTTTGTGTACGACATGAAAATAAAGCACCACAGGCGTTAAGATTGCCGAAAAGAGTGATTTTGCGGAGCACCCCGAGTGTCATTTGCATACTGAAATCTGGCGGCCATCTTTCCTTTTATATATCCGGACCCGAGGTTTAAATGCTGGACGTGTTAAATGTTTCTCTGGATCAAATTTGCCAATAGTAGGAGCCATAATAATAGACTTGCCAAAGAAACCAACGAGACATACTGCCCAAAAAACTATGTCCTCTGATTTGGCAAAGTTTAATTGTTACGAATACCAAGCAACAAGTTGGGTGCGAGAGGAAGCTTCCTGTTGAGTACATGAGTACTTTTTGTTATAGCAAAACAACACTGTTAAAACAGTTCTCTTGTAAAGGATTTGCAAACCTATATTCTGCATGCAAAATGCTGTTTTATTGATGAATACCTAATGCGGCGAACTAAATAAGCAGCATAACGACATATCATGACTGTCGTGGCAGGCAGGGGTGGATACCCAAGCATAACACAAAATTGTATGTATGAATGATATAAGCAAATCATGCAGATCGTGCTTTTATCCTCAGGTAGGGCTAACGTAAGGTTATAGCTATCCATTTGTATTCCTAGAAATAAAATCTTGCGGCAAGGACCTTCAACTTTATGCCATGCAATAGCAAACCCAAGTTTGCGTAATAGTTTCAAAAGTGTGTTGAGTGCAAGCCTACGTGTCTGCTACAAAAATCATCTAAATATACTACAAGGCCCTCAGCATCCTTTGTTTGCATCATTCTTCGAACTGATTGCGTAATGCGGTGGAATATCATAAGAACACACTCATACAGGTACGAAGGCTTTGTGTTGCCTGAGAAAGACCATTGTTTTAATATTATATGGTCTTTATTCACAAATATTAAAGGCCTTCGGTCCTTAAAGTGATTACAAAACAAAGAACATTTGTGCGTTTGTATAGTAAATATAACAATAAATCTGAAATTTCGTAACTAACATTTAATGTATGAAATGCGAATTCACCAAGGCGTTTCAAAATGACATTGTCATGTGATTTCATTAAAAAAAAAAATTTGTTGAAAGACGGTGGATCATAGAAGTAACGGGGTAGATATCTATCACGAAATTCATTATAAAATAGGCAGACTAACAGGAAGTGTTACTCATCTTCTATTTGGTTTGTTTCACAAAGTTGACATATCCTTTGGTTTCTTCAGATTGCTCCTCTACTTACTTCAATGCAAAGACAGTGTGCCGAGCAGCGAAAGCGTGATAGGGCATTTTTGTGTGAAATAACAGTTATGCAAGTGATATATTTCTCTAATATTAGATTTACCATTGAATCAAATATTTAAAAAAAAATATTTTATATGTTAAAGGCCAGACTTTGTTGGTGTTCCTAAATATTTAGTTTAGTGGCAGACGACCATTGCAATCTACATGAAAACAATACACCTGCATATTTGTAGTTAGAAACTACTTCTACGTGTTTACCGTCGTAAAACCACTTTTCATGCTTTGACAAAAGGCCGCCGTTTTGAAATGCAATTATTTTTGTCTTTTCTAGGTTTGAGTCATTTCCCATTTGTCACAATATGCTCTTAAGGCATTTAATAGTCGCTGAAGTGTCTGAAAAGATGGCAACATCGTCTGCAAATAGCAAACAAAATAGTTCCACCAAATCTGGGTACAGTTGAACGCCATGCTGTTCAGTTTGTTCAAGTTCCCTTACTAGCTCATTAATAGAAAATGAAAATAAAAACGGGCTCAGCATACAACCGTGGCGAACCACAGTTTTACACTCAAAATACTCAGTTAATCCACTCCCAGTTCTGAACACGATTTCACATTATAATACATACTAAACAAGATTTTAAACATTTTTCCCCTCACACCTCTTTTAAGTAAAGTATACCAAAGCCTCTGTCTTTCGACAGTATCGAAGGCCTTGGAAAAATCGACGAATGCACAATAGAATTTGTCACGCTTTTTTTAAAGATATTTTTGCACTAATGATTGCAGCACAAATATACTGTCAAAAGTGGGATAACCTTTTTTGAATCCGGCTTGTGATTCGTAAATTTTTCCAAGGGCCTCGGCCCAAAAACATAGACGTCTATTCAAAATGGGGGTAATTATTTTCCCAAAAACACTTAGTAAGGAGATGGCTCTGTAATTTCCGGGGTCGTTCATGGAACTTTTTTTGTATATGGGAATAATTATTGCTTTTGCCCACTCACATGGAAATTTGTCAGAATAAAAAATATGATTAAACAGAATACTTATGTATGGGACTAGTTTCTTCGATGCCTCCTTAAAAAAGGTCCGGCTGATTTGCCATTTTTGAGACATCGAATACTTTCATGGACTTCCTCCTCCGTAATAGGGCCATTTAGGATGTCTTAATCAATTTCCATTTTAGGAGATCGTCTACAGAGTCAAACATCTTTTCCAAGTCACTTGCTAGAGAAAAATCTCCTACTTTGGAAATGAATAAATTACTAAAATATTGCAGCCATTGGTCGAATGTAATAACTCTGCGCGATCTACCCAAACTCGTCGAACAATTAATGCGCCGAAGGGTTGACCAGAACATTTTAGTATCGGTGGCCACGAGCCCAGATTTTAAGTGGTTTATATAATTTCTCTTTTTGGTGCGACTGTTTACGAATTCCCTGGTATTCTTGTAAGTTTAATGAACTATTTGTATTGCGGAACTTACGTAATAATGTGTACATTTGTTTTTTAATTCTTTTACACTGAGAATCGCACCATTGCGATTGCGTTGTTGGCGAATTAGTTATGTGCTTTATAATATGACATTTCGATGCTGCCAATCGGAACTCATTTTCTATGATAACTATAGATTTTGTAATGTTACATGAATTATTTTCAATAATCGTATTTAAATTTGTTGTGGTACTATCTGTTTCTAAAAAATCATGAAAGAATGTGCATGGTCATGTGACCATATGAACTTTGTATCCGTACTAGTATTGATCTGCTCAGTTTCATTTTGGTGGGGGCCTAACACAGACGCCATGCTAAAAAATAACGGCAAATGGTCTGATTCAGTGCGGGTCATGACCGAGAAATTTGTTATGTTGGGAAAGAGTGCAGAGGATATTATCACATAATCGACCAAGCTAGTTCCATTTGCAGAAATACAAGTGAAATCCCTAATCCCTGGGTCTTCTCCCATCCTCCCATTTAACATATGTAAATTAAATGTGCAACAAAGAGATAGAAGTTTCCCGGATTTGTAATATCCCTTTTTCCCTTGGATAATTTCTCTCGTTGACGGCGAGTCAAATCGTTACCAATTCCAATTCATCCCTCTTTCAACACAGGGCGGGCAGCAAGTGATAACATCTTGTCTTCAAAATGATGGAATTTAATAATTATTGGTCGCGTGCGTCCTGGTTCAAGTCTATTTGGTACGCGATGGACCCTTACGATATCGCGCTTTACCCACATTTTCACTTTCACATACACGTTTAGTATACCAACTACCTTTTCTAAACAGTTTTCGGGCGACTCTCCCTCCTCTTCAGCGATACCACATAGTCGGACATTGTCTCATCTTGAGAAAGATTCCTGCCTGTCAGACCATTTTATACCTATTGCTTCAAAATTAGATGGATGTAGGCACGCAGATCAGTATGCAGATTTTAAGCCTACTTTGACCATGTATGAAACAGGTTGAATGAGTTTCACCGCATTCTGCAAGGTATGGTAAGAGAATGATAGACTATCGGCATAGTCATTGACTGCTGGGCACTTGGGCTGGCTGCAGTCATGATAAGTCTAACTTAAACCTTGTTAGGCCTTGGAATTGCACCCAAAACACTTACAATTTTAGGTTTCTTAGTGGTTGCAACTTGTGTAAGCATCTGTTTTCCATCACGTCACGCCTGCTAGCATTAGTAGCTGTAATATTACACTCAACAGACTGTAAAATCTGGTCTTTATTAATTATGCTAAATCAGTTTTTACTCCATCCAGAATAATGAGCTTGTCAGGGTCATTATCATTTATTTCTTGAACCCAGGCATCATAAATAAAGGCCGAGGCGTGGAGTGGAGGTTGAAGTACACTTACATCTGGAAGGGACTGTCGTTTTTTGTAGAATCATTTGTTTGTGCCACGTGTGATACCTCAAGAACGTGAGAGTACTCAAGAACGCAAACACAATAATCGCGTAAAATGAACGGAGCATAGAGAACAAAACAGTAAATATCATTAGTACCCCCCACTATGTCAAGCGTGTATTCAGCAAATTTTGTAACACTCTGAATAGTAATATCAAAACTGTTATGATTCTAGTTTCGATGATCAGAATCATACTGTGCAATGCATGGCTTTTGTACTGTGTACAATACGAGTTTCCATAGATTTTCTATTTCAGTGTAATATGTTATATTTCTATATTTACTCGAATTTTTTCTATTTTGATGGTGGTTTTGAAATTACTGTATTTTAATAAATATTGTGTCAAAATAAATATTAATAAATTAGTGAACTAAAAATAAAATAAACGTTTTTTTAAATATTTATCTATTGTAGCTATTAAATTTAATACTGAAACTGCAGAAGTACCGGCACACAGTGTATCAGAGGACATATCTGTCATCAGTACAGATATTTATACTATGGGTAAACCATTGGAGGTGAATTCTGATATGGCAGAAGTGCCAGCACACAGTGTACCAGATATCTCAGTAACACCACAAGACATATCATGTGTCATCAGTACAGACACTTATACTATAGCTAAACCACTGTATGTGAATTCTGATATGACAGAAGTGCCAGCACACAGTGTACCAGATATCCCAGTTACACTACAAGACATATCATCTGTCACCAGGACAGACACTTATACTATGGGTAAGCCCCTGGAGGTGAATTCAGATATGGCAGAAGTGCCAGCACACAGTGTACCTGGCCAGATATCCCAGTAAGACCACAAGTCATATCATCTGTCATCAGAACAGACAATTATACTATGGGTAAACCACTGGAGGTGAATTCTGATAAGCCCACCAAGTGAAACATGCTGGACATAAATATTAATGCAAAATATGTAGTAGGACCTGTAGTTCCAGGGCAAGCTTGAAACAACACCAAAGTTTGCATGGTGATACATTTTCATGCAACATGTTCGGCAAAAAGTTTGGGTTGAAATCAAGGTATAATTCACATTTGGTTGTACCTGACAACAAGTCATTAAAGTATTATCTTTGTGATTACACAACAAGCTGAAAGTCTGACCTCGTCAAACATGGTACTAAGCATTATCATTCAATGTTACCATTTTTGACTGGGAGTTTTTGCGGTTAGGGCGTCTGTGTGCATGTGTATGTGTTCCAATGATATTTCATGAACCAATTATCAGATTTTAATGAAACTTAGTACATAGATGATCTGACCTAATGTGCATATTAATTACACAATAATAAGCATTTTCCCTTGTTTTCATATACTGTCTATTAAACAGATTTTAATGAAACTTGGTTCTTTTGCATGATCCACAGATCTGATTACTTCAGGGTTGAAATCCATGTATATTAATTATCTACATAGTTACACATGTTCTTAGTATGAATAACAAATGTACTGCTGCAGATGGTGAAAAACATAAAAACGAAAGAATTTACAATGTCGAAAAAAGAAAGTCATTATTGCAGTGCTATACATATAATTACATAAAGTGACCTATTTGATATGGAGCACAGTGCATTCCATGAAAAATATTAAACCAATATTAAACCGGATCCAGCTATAAGTTTATTATTTTGATGAATCCTTCCCCAATCTGATTAAAACGCTGATCCGGTCTTCATTCACTTATTTGACGTAATCCACACACTTCTTTAGAGAGCTCATCGAAATCAAAAATTTCTATTGGTTTCTGCCTTGCTGTTCGGCATCGCTTTTCACAGTCAAATATAAGTAGTTCTGTGAAATATAAAAAGAAATATTTTAAACAAATCATAACTCTGCTGTGATGGGCCAGAGTATTAATAACGTGATGAAATATGCATTGCATAGTATCAGTTCTGATATTACTATTCAGAGTGTTACAAAATTTGCTGAATACAAGCTTGGCATAGTGGGGGGTACTAATGATATTTACTTGCATACTTTGATTTGTAAAACATAAGCAGAGGAAATATTTACTCATCCGACATCCTTGCTTGACTTGACTAGGAAGCAGTCATTTTAAATTACCCACAATTCATCATGTTTTTTCTCGACCATAGTGTTTCTGTGCTCGAGTGTGCGTTTATTTTTCTCGACTATAGTGTTTTTTTTTCTCGACATTGTGTTTGCGTTCTTGAGTGCCCTCGCTATGATAAGTGCATCTTTTGCTAAATTGGCAATTTCCCTTATTATATCCTAAACATAGTGGCCTGCCAGTCTTGTTGTCAGTAGGGATCGCTGTATTTTTGTTCCGTTTTTTGCTTGTTTGATTGGTGCTGTATGGTTTGTCCCTTAAATGTACTGATGGTAAATGTTGGGAATTTGTTTCCTTGCATTTTCCTGTATTCCCTATCAAACAACAAGACTGACACCAACTCATAGCGATCTGCTAGTTGAGAAACCTTTATAGTATAAACCAGATATTCTTTGATCTGAGCCATATTATAACCATTGGTTGCTGATATTAATTCATATAAAATCCTTGAATTTTCAGCAGACCACTGTTGTGTGGTGTTACAGAGGCATGTTTTGGTTTTGCAGGACCATAATCCAGAACTAATTTAGTTTCTCCCTCCCCAAACGACAGCACTTGCTGTTCAACTTTGGCTGAGATTGAAGTGGACAAGTAATCAGTAATATCATGATTTCAAATCTCTAGTAGACTGTGGCTTTAAATAAACCAAAAGGATCTAAGTCAATGCGACCTGGCGTACTCGTATTTGTTTGAGTTCCGTTTATGTCCATTGCCTTCAGCAGTTTGTCTAGTCCTTCCCAACACCTTCCCAGTCAGTAACCGTCGCTGCTTGAATCCGGGATTGTCGGTTAGTAAGTCCTTGTTCTTGTTCAGTTACAGTAGACAACGGCGAATTCGTCTCGTTGATTTGGGTTGACCTGCTGTCTGCCATGTTGACTGTCGTGTTAGGATGGCTGAAACACGAGTCAATACTAGACAGATAACTGGACGAACAATATTTATTACAAATCGGGCGCCATATTACCAGTAATCAAACTGAGCATGCTCAAAGCAATGCCTCATGGGAAAACTATAGGGCTTACACCACATCTCCCTTTCTTTATGTTTAGTCCACTGTTTGCATATGTATATGGCTTTCAAGTGTCCTAAAACAAGCATAAACGATTCTGCCAAACTAGAAAATATAAAATTACATCGAATGTGGAACTGTAACACAGGAAATATTTCGAACTAGATAACTGTTTAACACATTGGCTCATGCCAAAATAACATATAGGGAATAACAATCCAACTATAGTTTCTGTAATATGAATTCATGCATGTTAAGTGTCAGTATACTTAGAATTGGGTTTGCATACTCTGCCCGAACGGGTTATATAGGGGTGTTTCATAACACTAGTATCAAATTTAATGGGCTCTGTTACACTATGTGATTTTACTGGAGAGTGTATTTTAGGGTTTCTAAGTTCAGTATTGTCTGTTGCAGAGTCTCGTGGAGTCTTCACACTGTCAGCTGGAAGTTTATTCAGTTGAACACGATTTCTGCGAAAACTACCAGTAGATGTTTTCACCAAGTATGATCTGTCATGTACTTGTGATTCTACTATTCCACTTTCCTTTCGGTCTGGAATCCATACTTCACCTCCCGGTGGTAGTAGTGAAAGTTCTTTGACTCGATGACGACTGTCAAAATTTGTCTTTGTACGAAGACGAATATGTTCTTCCTTAGATCTTAGCAAATTGCGATCAGGAACAACCGGCTCTAGATTTTCTGGCACGACTGGGAGTTTGGTTCTGAGTTTGCGATTCATAAGTAATTCTGCTGGACTGAATCCGCAAGCGAGAGGAGTACTTCGGTAGCACAAGAGAGCGGCATATGGATCTTTCGCTGGTATTAGCATTTTTTTGAGAGTTGCTACAGCTCTTTCCACTTCACCGTTGCCTGAGGAATGTCCGGGGCTCATGGTTATATGAATGAACCCATAGTCCTGTGCAAAGGTACTAAATTCTGTAGACATGTATTGTGTGCCATTGTCACTAACGACGGTCTCAGGGACACCATGTCTTGCAAAGATTGATTTCAAGTGATTGATTATTGTGTCACTTGTCAAATCAGAGAGTTTTGCCATTTCTATAAATCGAGAGAAATAGTCAACAACTAGTAGATACCAATTTTTCTTGTAGTAGAAAAGGTCTGTTGCTACTTTTTGCCATGGGCGAATCGGTAATATAGAAGGTTTCAGCGGTTCTATCGGGTTTCTGGAGATCTTACTGCAAATACGACATCCCCTCACGAGGTCTTCAATTTGACGAGATATCCCTGGCCACCAAATAGACTGTGAGACACGCTGTCGACATTTCACGATTCCTTGGTGACCTTCGTGTATACGATCTAACATGTCTATACGCAATGACGAAGGAATGAATATGCGTGAGCGGTATAGTAGGAGACCATTTACTATAGTGAGATCAGCGTTATATTGCCAATATTGTTTCAAAAGTCCATCTTTCAGCTGACTTCTGTCTGGCCAGCCCTTGTTGATATACACACATAATTGTTGAGTGAGTTCGTCTTCACGTTGGTGATCGAGAATTTGTTTCAATCGTACATCTGTTGCAGGGAATCCCTCCACTACTAGATTTACGTAAGCATCCATTTCATCATCATCAAATGGATCGCTTGTAATCAAAGACACGTTAGACATCGGAGCTCGTGATAGAGTGTCTGCGATATACAGTTCCTTACCAGGGACGTAGTTAATTTGATAGTCAAATCGCATGAGACGCATTCGCATTCGTTGGATGCGCGGTGGCAGTTCATCAAGTGCCTTAGATCCCAATAGTGCGATCAAGGGTTTATGATCTGTCTCTAGGATGAACTTTAGTCCTATCAGATACTGTTCGAAACGATTACATCCCCAGGTTGCAGCTAGAGATTCTTTCTCAATTTGCGCATAGCGAGTTTCGGCCGGAAGTAAAGATCTTGATGCGTACGCAACTGGCTTCCAAATATTATCATTATCCAGTTGTCTCAAAACTGCACCAAGCCCATATGAAGAGCTATCCGCTGATACACGGGTTTCGCGAGATGGATCAAACATCATCAGTGTTGGAGTTGTGCAAATCAAATTCCTGATTGTTTCGAACGCTTTATCTTGAACATCTCCCCAATACCATGGTTGTTTGGTTGATAGTAACTGTCTGAGTGGCTCGGAGTGAGTTGCCAAATCTGGGAGAAATTTACCAAGATGATTAACCATTCCCATGAACCTACGAAGATCGGATATATTTTCGGGTTTAGGCATACGAGAGATCGCTTCCACTTTCGAAGGATCAGCCTTGATACCATCTTCTCCAATCACGTGACCAGCAAAAATGATTTCTGGTACTCTGAATTTACATTTGCTACGATTTAGTGTCACACTATGTTCAACAAGACGATTAAGTACTTTATCTAGTCTCGCATCATGTTCTGCTTCATTTGCGCCGAAGACAACGATGTCATCCATCAGGTCTGCTACTCCTTCAAGACCACTTAACATACTGTGAATTTGTCGTTGATAGTGTTCGGGAGCGGAGTTAATACCGAAGGGTAGACGCTGATAGCAGTAACGACCAAATGGTGTAATGAAACATGTGGCTAATTGAGAGTGTTCATCTGCGAGTCGAATCTGGTGGAACCCTCGATTAGCGTCAAGCTTTGAAAATACTTTCGCACCAGCCATCTGACCCAGAACGTGATCTACGGTAGGAAGTTGATGTCGTTCGCGTTTCACTGATTCATTTAATTTAGTGAAATCACAACAAATCCGAACACTTCCATCTTTCTTTGGAACAACGACGATTGGAGCGCACCAGTCAGTCGGTTCGGTGACTTTACGTATGACGTTGAGCGATTCTAGTCTCTCAAGTTCATCCTTGACTCTTGGCAAGAGTGGTATAGCAATACGGCGAGGTATTGGAACTGAGTACGGTTTCGCATTGTCCTTTAACTGGAGCTTATATGGATGGGGCATTTCACCTAAACCTTTAAACAGTTGGGGGTAATCCTCGATACTACCCACATTGAAGGATACAAGTTCGAGATTGCAACTGGTGTCTCGTCCCAGTAGTGATAACCCATTGCCAGCGATGACGCATACTTCGGCCTGTGTATGATTATTTTGACTTTCAATGTTTGCTTGAAATGACCCTAGTGTAGATAGTAGTTTCCTATCAGGCCCTCTAAGTACACGTTGTAGGGGTGTGAGGATTTTGTCTCTGAAATGTTTTTCATAAACGTCGCTAGAAATAACATTAACGTCTGCACCTGTGTCAACACGAAATCTGAGAGTGGTACCGTCTACACTGAGATTCACATACCCATCACCTGACTGTCCACCTTGACCAATAAACCCTAGAAATGCTTCAGGTTTGTCATCTTGTGTTATACCATGTACATTGGTAACTTTTGATTTGCTAGTCTGCGATGATCTACACACAGCAGCATAATGACCACGTGTTCCACACTTTCTACAGTCTGCATTTCGAGCTGGGCACCTTTTACGGTCATGAGTCCCTCTACCACAATAGGAGCAAGCACTGTCACTGGATGTGTGACCTTTGACCCTGTTCTGAGTGCTCTGAAAAGTAGACTGTGCAGTGAAATTACGTTTCTGGTACTTTTTCTTAGCAGGGTTATTACTTTTATTAACAGAACCAACAACTGCATCTGTACCATGTGACATATCTTTATCCATAGACTGTAAACGAGCAGTAGTGATTTCATACGTGCGACAAATTTCAAGTGTCTTCTTGAGAGTTAGCTCCCGTTCATACAGTAGTTTTTTCCGAGTAGCTTGATCAGTAACACCAACTATTAGACGGTCTCTAATCAGAGAATCATGTAGATTGCCAAAATTGCAATTTGAGGCAATTTTCAACACTGCTGCATAGAAATGGTCGAAATTTTCATCAGGTTTCTGGACACGCATATTAAATAGATAACGTTCGTAAGTCTCATTTGTCTGACCGACGCACAATACACGCATTTTGTCCATAACGATTTCGATATCTTGTTTGTCACCTTCACTGTCAAAACTGAGCGAGTTGAATGCTTGGAGTGCCGACTTAGAGAAACATGTGAGTAGAGTGGCAGTACGTAGTTTCTTGTCTTTCTCGAGAAGACCTGAAGATATTTCATAGTTTGTCCATACCTGTTCAAAAAGTTCCCAGTCAGCAGCGCGACTTCTATCATCAGAGAGGTCCAACTTGTCGGGAAACGGAACGTGAGAGCAAGATGCCATTTTTTTTTCGTGATCCACTAGAGGTAGCAAGCGTATGGGGTACTGTAGTGTTACTTCAAATATTCAGGTCCACTTCTGACACCATGTCGTGTTAGGATGGCTGAAACACGAGTCAATACTAGACAGATAACTGGACGAACAATATTTATTACAAATCGGGCGCCATATTACCAGTAATCAAACTGAGCATGCTCAAAGCAATGCCTCATGGGAAAACTATAGGGCTTACACCACATTGACCTCCAACTGTACTCTGGGTTGCACCATTTGTCAATGGGGTTGTGGCATTTATTTCGTGGCGTGTAATCCAGCTAAACCAGCCACGAGACATCGTATTTGACCGAGTGGAAAGATTTTCATCGCAGAATGAATTTGTTGAATGAGAAGTGATTTCATAGTGATGAATCCATGTAACGCCAAGCTATTTAGCGTGTCAGATGTTTGCCTTCTTTTTCAGGCCATAGCTGCACTTCGAGATCCGTAGATTCAAAATCCCGTACTTGTCTTCTTGCGATAACGATCGGCGATCCTTGAAGTCGGACGTCAACGCTTCTCGAGTCACTAACGTCGTGGTTGTCGATAAAAGATGTGCAAAAAAACCACAAACAGTTCAATCTTATTTGACAGTACTACCCATGCAAGCTGTGGATACCCCCCCCACTCCATATATTTAGGGGGGGCTATGCTTGTTCCCTCTTTTTTTTTTGACCCCCCCCCCTATCTACGGAAAAGAAGAAAATTTAACCCCCCCCCCCTTTCACGGGCTTTTCCGATGAATTTCACCCCCTATCTAGGGAACTTTTCAGTCTAGAACTCCTTTGAAACCCCCCTTTTTTGTATATCTCGGGAAGTGTTTTGAAATACACCCCCTATTTTGAGAATCTCGGGAAAACAAGCAAAAAATACCCCCTTTTCTACGATTTTCTCGGGAAAATGTTCCCGAGACAGATCGTCAAAAAGTACCCTCTTTCCCGAGAAAATGGGAACGCGCATGCGGCCCCCTATGGATCCTGAGTGGGGGGGATACCGATCGGTCTGGAGGTAAGCGATCAAACGGTCGAGCTCTTTCGATAGAATCGTCGCCTCTGGTCGGATATTAAATGTTGTTCGTACAATATCGCTTATTGTAAGCGAGGATATCCCTGTTGAAATCTCGTTTTAGACATTAGCAAGCAGCAGACACATTACTAAAAAAATTATTATGCATCACCGAATTTTAATACATGGCAATTGACAATGTGTGATAGCACACCTTAGTAGCTGCATATTGTGAACATGAATACGGGTGTAAGTATTTTGCACAAGTCAAGCCACAAACCAGAGTTTTATCTGTTTTACCACATTCAATCACCATATTACTAGGATGATATCGAAATTGTCACCCATCTTAATGCCGTCGCTGATTGGCTCCTGAGTTGGATGACAATTTCGGTCTCAAAAATCCCGGGAAAGTGTGCTATGTGTAATGTGGTCTTCATATGCAAAGGACGAACGAATTTTATTAGCCGTTAACTTAAAATTACCCCCTCCATATACAGACAGCCAGCAGAAGGTAGAAACGTGCTTACATTTTTTTTTCGGCATTTTTCCTTACAAGCAGACATCTATGCTAAATCAAGTCCTTATATAGTAAGGTTTCACGCCAGGGGTAATGTCAAAATTAAAAATATTTTTTTGGCCCAAAACGCCCATCATCAAAAATTGTCCAATCCTTTCGAGATGCATCCATTTACTCATCTTGACGAGTAGAGTTACGTCACAATAACCGGAAATGTGGAAAGGGGTACACACTTTGCGTGAATGGTCAAATTCATGAAATTGGTCACAATGACCCGATTTTGACAATTTTGATACGTTTTTATACGTTTTCTTGCATGCAAAAGCCAATAAGACAACTTTCATAGACCATTATGACAGTCTCGGCTATGAAAATAGAATTATGTCAATTAAAATGGGTTCTGAAATGGGTGTGTCATCGTAATTATTCATTAACTGACCTAGTTTACATCGAGGAGTTTTATTGTACAAATATTAAATATTGAAATATATTTTAGTCAATATGAAGGAAACAAAATAATAATAATAATTGTATTGATTTGCAGAAATATATTTTGCCAAACACAGTTGATGTGTTTAATTGGAATATATCCATCTTTATCTCTCACAACAATTTGAATGGCAGATATATCATTTTGAGCTGGAAACCTGGTCATGCTTAGTTCAATTCAAAACTATTTGTGGTGAATGAGACTCATTTTGAGTTCATGACTTATATTTGATGCCTTTACGTTGTTACCTCCATTTTGAGTTTCTTCTTTTACCAATTCATGCATGTTGTGCCCACATTGCAATCTGATTAAAATAAGATCCTGGTTGGCTTAACTTTTTTTTTAATTTTTTTTATATAATTACTATAATAATTATTTATTATTATTTATTATTTATTATAATTATTTTTTAACGTTACAATTATTTTGCTGCAAGAATGGTTTTGTTCGTGAAAGCCACCCGGTGGCGTTAAATTAAAAAATAATTGAAATAAATAATAATTATAGTAAATAATTAAAATAAATAACAATTATAGTAATTATATAAAAGAAAAAAGAAAAAAAAAATTAAGCCAACCAGGATCTTATTTTAATCAGATTGGCCCACATTGATAAATACTAGCATAACAAATCTGACAATCAGAAGTTTGCCTACCTCCTTAGCTTTGTGGACGGCGAGGCTAAAAGATTAATAGATGGTCAGTAACACTATGGATTGTCATCTATCACTGTAGAAAATTCGCAAACTGTGACGTCATCTCAGATTGGTTACTGCCAATCACTAGGCCGCTATATAAATGGTAAAAATAAATGTGAGTATTGACATCAAATTAATGATCAATAATATCATATTGTTGGAATAGTTAGCCAGTTACATCATAACAACATGAATTAACATTACATTAGTACATTAACTTGTCAGGAAATTGGAAAACACCCGCTACGCGTATTTATTGTCAAAGACTGTGTGAGGGAAAGCCTGCGCATGCGTATAGGATTATGGGTTTTCCAAGTTACGACTGAATGGTCACCAATAGTGTGGCCATCGTTCAGATCAAAATAGCCACCATTATAGACCACCAGTACAGTAATTACATACTTGAGTCGATATAGATCTTATCTACAATAAAGGTGAGTTTCAACATAGATATATTTGAACAGTGTAGTTAATAAATTTGGTTGGTTGGTTTGACTGCTGTTGAAAAGCCGAATTATTTCCGGGTAATGTTGGGGTCACTTGTAATAAGAGTAGTGACCTACATTTCGAGCTTATACATGTTTTTAAAATACTGTGAGTTTCAAACTGTTCACCAGTAGTAGATGAGGACATTTGTTAGAAAATCCTGCAATCAAATTACACTCGAGATTAAAAATCGAAAAGTGTTATTTAAAACTAAGAGATCGTTAAACTTGCAGTATACACAAGCGTGCGCCTGAAGATGTGATTTATCACCGTTCGTGTTGAGGGACGGTGGATTAATGTACTCAAAGATAAGGAAACAATTATGAAGGTCAAAGGTCAATGAGTCTCATTCCACTAATAAGATTTCCATAGACAACAATGTTAGCGTGTTGCTATATTTTTACCAAAAACACATGTTCAGGATTTGCCCAGACTAGGAAAGACTATGTTGACATTAACTTGTAGCCATACATAAAAACAACACCACTCTCATCGAGCTTTAAATACAATCACGCTGTAGCAAATATTCAGTACAGGTGTTTTCAAAGAAGCACGTTCTGGTACTGAATCAACTCATAACAGACCGCGTGCTTAGTCACGTGACTGTCGCTTGAACAAAACAAGTTATGTCTATGTCGTTCATTAAATAGCATGTCTATGTAAAATCACTATTGGGGAATGTAACCTCCGGAAATGTGTATAAGTCGGAATATAAACTGGATGAAAACCATGGAGATAAACTGTTAAATGCACTTTTACTCTGAATATAGCCAATGGAACCAAATAATGGTGTTGACCAAATTGTTATTGTGATATATTGTATCTGTTCTTTAAATTTTTATATGTATATATTTCAATCGTCTTATTTTTTTGGATCACTGATTTGAAAGAAATGCTTAAAAATATGAAAACATATTTAGGCCTAACCTAAACATATAATAGTGGGAGAAAAAACTGGGAAATAGTCAGTTATAAAAAGCCAATTTACCATATTGGCAATTGATTGTATGTTCAACAAAAAAAGCTTATTTGGTTGTTAAGGGCTTTTTGGGAATTCACACCCCTTACTCTTTGATTAGTATTGATCTTCTTCACTGGCAGCATACCTGTAAAATGGATTGCTTGTAATACTTGTAATGTCAACTAATACAGTCACGTGACTAACATAGCACGGTTGATGCACGTGATGTTATGCTACACACCAAATAAGAAACAAATCGGTCATTTACATCAAAAGTTATGGTGGTTTCAAACATGAAAATGAAACATTTGTTTTCACTAAAGAATAGGATATAAAACTAGTGGATAATAAACTTTCCTTACCATGACAAACTCCATATACATACAAACCTATATAGACAAGTAGATCATGTCTACTTCCTATAAGAATATCAAAATATTAAAGCAATACGGCTGATAATTTTCAAATTACCAAAAATAATTTGCCAAAAATGTTGATGTTGAGAATTGATGAAATTGTCATGAAAGGAACAAATCAAATAGAGGTCAGCCCAAAAGACCCACATTTCGAATATCAAAGCAATTTAGCAGGCAGTTTTCAATAAAACGTGAAAAATATATTTTTTTACTAAGAATGCTAAAAATATTCGTCAAAAATAGAGAATAGGTGAAATCGCTACGAATTGAACAAATGATATAACAATCCATTCTAAGCACCAATTTATCAAGTGCCATTGCTGGCTGATGGTTTTCCACACAAAGACCGATTTAAAAAAAAAAACATTTTCTGCATATTGGATTTACAGTCGAAACCAATTTGCAGAAGGAAAACAATATGAATAATAATAATAAAATGAAGAATATGCTTTAGGTGAAACCTACATTGTAATTGTGACAATGCTTGGGGTGGAACCTACATTGTAATTGTGACAATGCTTGGGGGTGGAACCTACATTGTAATTGTGACAATGCTTGGGGTGGAACCTACATTGTAATTGTGACACTCAAACCTGATTGGGAGCACAGCATATATTTTCAAAGTTAGCTTTGCTATTATAAAATCTACATTATCGATTACCTCGGCTACTCGATAAATCCTTGATTGTGACAATATTTTGTTTCAGGTCTGCTGGTTGGTATGATTTATATAAAATACTAGAATGTCCAATCCCGATGATATGGATGAGTTTATAACACTTTTGGAGGAAACAGGAGCTGAAATATCAGACGGTAAAATATTTTGACAAACACAATTGTGCGCTCTTTTGTGGCAAGTCACTGGATGGGAGTTGGTAGTATACGACTTGGTAGATTTGTTATGATATCATCATGCTAAACATTGCCCTCAGGCTAGATTTGTAAACAGTAAACACTCATTGAGTTAGGAGGCTGTGTTTAACTTTGAAGGTCAGGTGCAATGTAGATACATTTGTCTAAGAGATAAGATCCCTTGTGAAATCAAAATAAAATAGACGCAAAAGTTAGAGCGGGATATCTATTTTTGTTGTTCTTAGATTGATGTTTTACATACTTGCAAAGTGGGAATGCAACTCTAATGTTATTTATTACTTTTCATCAAAACAGCGGAATTGGCGTCAATGAAAAGGTTATGTACAATAATACCAGAGAGTCAGCGATGTAAAATGACACATGCAAGCGAACTATTTCTGGCACTGGAAAAAAGGAAAGTTATATCACCAACAAACACATCATATTTATACAAGGTTTTGGAGCTAAGATCTGTTGGACGGGCTAAGCTAGCAGCTAAATTGAAGAAATTTAGCGAAACACGCAGAGAGCTTTTACATGTAACACAAGGTATGTGGATACGTTGGATTAACTGTAGGTAATCGTTCATGTAGATGTGGTTCAGTAATCAACCTGTAACACTATAATGACATATATATTTGTCATTATTGTCTGAAAGAAACAATGTTCATCGTTGTGTGACGTTATACCTCAGTAAACAAAGTGACACGTACAATTAATGGCTTACATGTTGATATTTTATTTGTTTATACATTATTTAACAGATACTGCACAGAGTACGTCGTCTCATCCAAAACCCATCATGACAGGCTCACTATTAAAGACAAGAAAACGACAATATACGGATGAGGAACCAGAGCAAAAAATGAAAAAACCCAAATGTATGTATGTGATAATATAACACCATTTGAATGTGCAACGTGACGACTATAATGTGATGACGTTTTCAGATAATAATGTGGGTTGTTTTGTTCAAAACCTAAATTAGCCTGGATATAGAACAACACGTCCGAAAATAAATGGGTAACTTAACTGCCATGTGACTGACATTTCATGTCACTTCATTAGATATGTTATTTTCATTTTATTTCTTTTTTATTATTTAAGTAACAGCTTTCAGGAAGCTACTAAAGGAAATTAGTGATGATCTTTGCCCTGATGAGGTTGAAGAGATGAAAAATCTTCTACTTGATGAACAACTGTCAAGACAAGATGAACATATGTTCACGACTGGAATGAAACTATTTCTTTACTTAGAGGGCGCTGGTTACATTTCAAATACTAACGTTGAATTACTGAAAGAGTTATTGACATCTATAAATAGACAACCTTTAGTGGACAGGCTACAAAATACCTGTCATTAGTTTATTCATCTTATTACACTCTCACTTTGAATAACAACTGACTTAGTTTTGTAATTATTGTGGGTGATTTTGTTTTTTACAGTGATGAGAAATTTTATCCAACACAATTCTAGAATCGAATTCATAGGAATTGTACAAACAACTACTGGGATTTAACAAATATGTAGCAAGTAGGTGAATTTTGGTGACCTTTCCCTTTATTATGTAATATTATTTCCTTTATTATGGTTTGTTTCAATATAAATATGCATTGTCATAATTAATTTTGAATTAAAACAAGTTTCAGGATTGAAATAGAGATGGGAAAGAAGGGGGGCTAGGACACAAATCGAGAGCTGGCTATGTGTTTATGTTTTATATTATTTTGTATAAATTGTTTCAGGTATAGCAAATACATAGAAAATACAAACGTATGTAACCTGCATTCAATTGAGGTGCAACACATCAAAAAAACATCACATGCTCAAGAATTGTGAGCATTGAATGTAATTTGTACAGATAGGTAGTGCATTATTTTTTGTTTTGATAACTTTGAACTAAAAAGACAATTTTCCATCAGCTTCAGATCTTGGTCAAAAGTGATCCATGTGAGGGCTTATATCGATTATCTGAAATTTTGTTTTCTGTTAGTTTATGTATTTTATTGGTATGTTTCAAAACAATCCTCTCTGCGAGTTGATTAAAACCAGTCTAGTATTACCATTGGATTTGGGGTTATACATTACCAAGTTTGTCAAACACTTATGTTAACTTACTTATCGCCCATTTGGATCACCACAGTATCATGAATTATGCCTTCGTTTCACTTTATTGTCACTTGAGAATCGTAGAAATGTCCGTGACTCCGTCTTTTTGTATAAATGCCTTAATAATATTTTTGATTCTTTTTACGCTATTTCCAAAATTCCTTTTCATGCTCCTGCCAGAAATCTCCGCTCCGTATATCCCTTCAAACTACCTCTTTGTCACAGTAATTTCAGAAAATATTCTTGTATCCCTCGAAGTTTTGACGTTTTAAATTGTATTTATATTGCTGGTTCAGTAGATTTACAATGATTTTTTTCTTCAATACAAAAAAAAATGAATGATTTGTTACCAGAACATATAAACACGGTTACTAGATAAACGGTTAGGAAACTCACTCACTTCTTTTGTTAGAATGCGTGACTCTGTAAACAATTAAAACAAAAGATTTAGCATACTGCCGACTTTGCGGCAATCATAATTTGCATAAAATTACATATTCGTTCGAAGACGATTCCATTGATTGGGGTTTTTTGTAATGTTTTTTTTTTCGTAACAAATTGATACAGCATTGTCAGGATTTAGTAGGAATATGAACACTGAAATAAAAATACATATATATTCAGATTAAAACTGCACTATGAAACCATATAACTTCCTGTGCCACTTACACTTCCACTGGCAGCGGTCAGGAAAAAAAGATGGCCGACATTGCTATCTGGGAGTAAACTGTCTGCAAACTTCGATAACATGAAACTAACATTGTTTAAACTAACATAGAATTCTCATAAAAGACTCGCAGATTACAATTCAATGTCAAAATAAACTTATGAAACGTTCGGATTTTTGGGGTACAAATCTTCGTCGCCATGACATCAGCAGACGCAGATCTATTGAAACAATGGAAATGTTTTACATCAACCCAATATTTAACCCACAGTAATGATAACAATGTAAACTATAAATATTAATTTAACAATGCGTTGTACTAAAATATAATTTAATCCGGTTTTCAGCAATTTTTCCGAACTGTTACGACAAAGACAGACAAAATGACTGACATCGCTAACCTCAGCAAAAAAGAGTCATTGTCTAAAGTTAAGTTATTCGTAACCCAACTTTAAAATACCCAAACAATAACGTAGCAACGAATACTATCATTTTAGAACATTCCCAGACAGAGTTTTTTGATTACAAAATGCCATGGTAAATTTCGATTCACAAACGGCAAATCTGTCAACAAAACAAACTGTCGGTATTTTCATTTGTTTCGGGAACAACGAAACCTTGAGTATCACACAACATTCGCACAGAAGTCGGTGACCCCTCTACGATGATTTTGTTTGGCTTAAGGTAGAGATGCAGTTTACCTGACAGGTATTTTAATTAGTTAATTAGGAAACCAAGATGACCTCTCTTGTCCACAAAATTATATATTTTCGGAAAGCTTATTGTATGAATTTTACAATTTTGCTATTATTTTTCTTTGATGTGCTTTTTTGGTCAAAAGTGATTTAAAAAATTAGCTTTTAAACCATGCTTCTGTTTCCTGTCAAAATTGGTTTATGGGTACATCTGTTTACTATGAAATAAGTGCCGTCTTGAAAACTGTCAACCAGTTGTCAATGTTTTAACACTCTCACCAATCTGATGTGGTTCCCGCATACACGTATGACATGACAATTGCATTCAATTGTCTATGTCAATACGTGTTAACTTTCCCATGCTTATTACTTTAATGTTCACATTCCAACACCTATATGTAATATCTAATGTATTGTTTAAAGCCTAGACCATATTAACACTTTTATACACGCCGTGTCAAACGTCACCATGACTGTCTAGCACTCCTTATTTGGCATGTTAGTAAGTTCTAACCAATCACGTTGACTTGTGCTAGGCGTCGTAGTGACGTCACGATATCACGTGGTTTCACTTATAAATAAGGGGACTGATGAGAAAGAGGGAGCGGAGGTTATACGGGAAGTCTGTCTCTAGGCGTGGCTGTAAAGCCATCGCCTGGAAACCAAGTTTACACTTCACTGTATCATCACTGTATCTGATGTCTCCACGAATAAATATTCTGATTGTATCACCACTACCCTCAACAGTTCAATATATGAGTCTGTTACATGGTGTTAGAATCAAACGGTCCGAAATCAGCTGAAATCGGTGCGGCTGACGGTGCCTTCACAGAAGCTAGCGAGTTATTCCCTACAAGACAAGACGCGCAATGCAGTTGGTGGAAAGCTACTTTGTACTTGGCGTGATCAAAGACGGTAACAGCGAAGCAACGACATAAATGACATCGCTAAACTTGAGGTGGAACGACAAGACAGGAAAACAGATATCATCGAACTACCCACGACCAGAGCGACACAACTTCAGCGAAGCCAACCCGTAAAATACTGCAACCAAAGCTAACCATATGTGACTGCACGGGAGGCAACCAACCAACCAAACAACTTGATGACAACGATGTCACAAGAAAAGCTCAACCACTGAGAAGTACAGAAACGCGCAGATGTGAGTTCAACTGAAGACTTTAACAACGCATTCAATGACTCATATGAACTTTTGTATATAAACTCTTTTTAGACGCAACTTTCCTATTCTAGCACAACTACACTTTTCAGATCATTTGCACAAGGTATGGTTTTGGGTACCTATTTTTTTCTTCTACTCGCATTGACTGTCTTTTATATCACTGACTCATTCTGCTATATAGGTCAGCCATAAAACATTAATTATTGTGAATGCTCCAAGATTTTGCGAATTGTTCTTGTTGAGCACAGTGATTTCTGTATAATTATGCACCCGATTGTAACAAAATTTAATTTGACATGATCCGTTTTGTTTTGCGGTGAACATCTCGTTGAGCACATTTCATTATGTTCATTGTGTGTGTAAATAATGTTGGCACCAACTTATTCAGGATTTCGATTCACGCAATATTATACTGAGCACAAGTTTGATCTCGTTAGTCCACGTATTATGCCCACAATTGTGACACATTTAATTTGACATGCTCCGTTTTGTTTTGCGGTGAACATCTCGTTGAGCACATTTCATTATGTTCATTGTGTGTGTAAATAATGTTGGCACCAACTTATTCAGGATTTCGATTCACGCAATATTATACTGAGCACAAGTTTGATCTCGTTAGTCCACGTATTATGCCCACAATTGTGACACACTTAATTTGACATGCTCCGTCTTGTTGTTTTTTTCGGAGAGGAATAACACGTTGAGCACATTATATGATGTTCATTGTGTGTGTATTTATGTTTGGCACCGACACATCCATTTTCTGGTTATTTTATTGTCAATAAGTCGAGTTTTTATGTTTTTATATTACTTTACTATTTTATTTGTGATTTTGTTCTTTACGTAATTGTTAGCCACATATGTACTTTAAGGATTCTTGTTTTGAACATGCAAAAACCAGTTGCCATGGTATTTTACAACCAATAGAAAACACGAACCGAATGAAGTGAATTTTAAATCCTAGGCTAAATTTGTTTGAAATTTGAGAAATATCGTTATTTTAAATTTTATTTTATGGCAACAAATACTGAATAATACAAATGCCACGTCGAATTCAGACTAGGCCATCGCTGCTCAGAGGCATATCTCAGAGATTTGTAACTACTGTTTGTTTGCTACGGAAGTGAGTCACATTCGGTTACCTGGATAACCTAACTCGCTTTCTTTTTTCTTTTTTTTAAGTTCTATTAAATATTGTACCACTGAGGCATGTTTTTTTTTAATTTTCTCTAAGATAACACAAACTAAGCATACGGAGCAGAAAGAAATATAGTTAAGACATGATTAACGATGTAAGAATTAATCTACCTGAACAAAGGGAATTAGCAAAATAAGAATTAGAAAGAAAGACACCTTCTATTGTACTGACCATGATTTGATTGTTCTATTGTTGTACGTATACTGCCATGGCTTCTTCGTCTGTACGATTGTTGTAACACTGTTCAACCAAAAACAATGCCCCGACGGCGTTTTGAAGATATAAACACATTGTCAATCATTTGTGAAAAATTCAAAACAAAAGATCAAAGCGCCTAGGAGCTATTTTTTTTTAAGTTCTGGGATGTGCACTAAAAAGAAACTGAGATAATTGCTAATTTGCATAACAATTCACTCAGTAAGAAGTTTGCTAATTCTCATAATTAAAATGGCTTTTACAGTTTCAAATTTAAATGTATTATCGTTTTGTAAAAAGTTAAATACTTTGCATATTATGGAGATCCCGTCATTACCTTTTTTTTTATTATTTATGTACAGCCTTGCTAAATCTTGCTAAGCATTCAAAAGAGAGAGTGTTTGCACCTTTTATCTATATTTTAAAATCGTTTTTTTGAGTATGTTCCACTATTCACAATTCTACAAAATTTTAACAGTCTTTAGCCAAGACTGTTTGGATAATAAAAAAGCAAAAAAAAAAATTCACTCCCAAGTGCCCACAAACCTCTACTTTAATGAGCCATATTTCTTCAATTTAGTGGACCGGTATAGAAAACAAACGGCGATAACAATATAAGCGATGACATCATAGTGGTTGGACACGCACCAAAGTGAAGTGAAGTAAATAGTAATTAGCATATCTAAAAATAAGAGTTTCCTAACCGTTCTTTTAGTAACCGTGGTATAAAGCAAATTGGGAAATATGTCAACCAAAAATTTCTGGAGAAAAATATAAATGAAAAAAAAACTGAGGACTTCCAAATAGTAAGACTCTTATAATTTTGAAAAATACTTGGATATGTTGAATTTGAAACAAAGAATTCCAATAACAAAATTTCGAACTAGTAATCATAATTTAGCAATAGAAAAAGGGAGACATATGCAACCACAATTACCTACTAAAAACAGATTTTGCAAACAATATACACAGAATGAAATAGAAATTAAATAGCACTTTATTATGATATGCTCTCAATATAAATTAATACGACAACAAATTATATTACATTTCCACAAGATACACAGAATGATCTCCGGAAATTTAATTTCTTGATGACTTCAAAAGATGATAATAATAAGAAAATTAGCAACTATATTCATAACATATTTCAATCAAGAAATGAAAATGTCATCCTATATGTATTGCTTGCCTTATCCTATTAACAACTTTCTTTCTTTTTGTAGTAGTAGTTATGACAACTAATCTTTATTGCTATTAACTGATAGAAACATTGTATTTCTAAGGATGCAATAAAATTATATTATTATAGGAAGCTCTAAAAACACCAAACATCAAACACCATGCAAATGGCCTTGAGTGGTCAAAACAATAAAAATATGTGTGATTTAAAACGTTTTTGGCAAGTGCAGTAGTACTCATTATGATAGCAGTCTAGCTTCAATAATTCAATATTTCAGTATTTGTTTCCATACCATTCCTCAGTGGGAACTTACACTGCACTACCCAATATTTGTTATCACAACCAATCACGTATATTGCTGACAATCTGATACACAGAGGGCGAAAATTATATGTTATTTTTGGCTACTGAGATGTCTTGCATGACTCACTCTGGAATGCATATTTCTGTTTAATATCATATTAGTATTGGTGCTTATCAGAATCCACTCTTAATTGATGTGTGTGAGATATGCATACATTCGACAAAAAAAAAACTTGAGAGATTGTTTATTATTTCTGTATCATTTTTTTTAGTTATATATTTATCAGGGATTTGAACTGTTGGTCGATGAGGGCGTAGACATAAAAAAAACTGGCAAAGCTGAATCACGTGATATGTGAATGAATGAGAAAATTAATCTTATAAACATGGCATCCTTCTGTGTTGGTTTACAAGGTGTCTAATAGTATACGGGTCACGCCCGAATTTTAAAAATTCAATAGTGCTATGTTTGTCAGATATATCAACTTTATTAATATGTATTAGCGTCCTTTGGTATTTAATAAATTATATATTATAGAATTTTAGACAACTTACGTACTTATTATTTCGTGTTGTATTAATAATATGTCTTTACGCTATTTAATTATACCAAAGATCATCAGTATTAAACTCAAGAAATGTTGTCTTCTTTACATGAATGAACTGAATCGGATTTTATACACAGGTTAAAATTGTCGTGTATCTTGTAATATAAAATCCCTTGTAACTTTATTTGGTAATATTAAGTGTGTTATAGATAATAGTGCAATACGTTGTGAAAAATGCTAATTGGTTAACTAGACCGTGATGTAATAGTCATAGTCATGTAGTAGTGTGCCATCAGTATGCTACTTCAAAATATTTGTTTTCAAATTGAAAATCGTATATTCGATACTATCATAAAAATATTTTTCAAGTTGTCCGTTTATAATAAAAATGCTGATTTGGCTGATGCAAAAGCTGAGAATGGCGTGTCTTTATATCAGGGAAGTTATATGTTCTTGCATGGAAAGGTATCCAAATATGATACTCCATTAAGAGATATGTCAAAATGTATTTATTATTGGAAAAGATTCAGTATTACATGTGCCGCCGATATGTACTAAGTGAAATGCTACCACTCAGGATAGTTAGAGAACGAAAATAGCAGCGTATTCGATAATAAGGAGGGTCAGACGGAAGAGAAACATAACGCTAAATTGAAGGGGTTTTAGATTCCTTATCTAGAGGCGCATGCGTAGCAAAATGAATTGAATGGGATGATAATATAAAGCGCGTTCAGTGGCTGATAATATAAGTGGGCACATGTCAAGCCATCGAGTAAGTTGTTGAAAGTTTGCAACAGTTAGCGCGTGTAAAGTTCGGTCATCCAGTGTTTCATTCAAAAACAATAATTCCACAAGTATATATGGGATGATGGACCAAACAAGGAGTCACAATTAAGTTTACGTAAGGTGATGTTAAACATTTGGTCAAGTCTGGATAAACGGAAATAAACCTTTAACCCCAGATGATGAAATCTTTGGAAATACAACTAAAGTAGATGCTGAAAACTGACGTATTAAACTGATGTAATTGCCATACGACAGTTTTACAGTACGCAATAGGATGAAGGAAAATAGTGCATGACTATGAACTCCGTAGGGTTATTGAAGGCACAGACGTGTACAGAAATGTGAACTGACATCAGACATGCACTGCGTAATCTGGAAGTGCATGTAGATTTGACGCATCATGTTGACAAAAGGGTGCCGTATGTTAGAGTAGTTTGTGAAGACCAGGACGGAAAAATCTAATTTGTGCCATGGGCCATCTGAAGCAATCAAAGGCGTGTGTTTGTTTACCGAAGTGAATAAATAATGAAAACAGCGGAAGCAAATAAACAGGAAATTAGTGATATGCAAAAAGATAAGGAGGAGTATTCAACTAATTGCAAGCAGCATTGAGGGGGAAATATGAAGAACAATCTATGCTAAATGGAGCAGATGATCTAGTAAACAACTGTCAGTGTATCAATTGCTAACATCAAGCACACATGGCTTGAGGCTGCAAAGAATCTTGTGCTAAGTTTAATTCATGAGATCATATGCCCAAAATGACAACAAATATATTTATACACAGAAATGACAATGTCAACCCAAAATGACAACAAATATATTTATACACAGAAATGACAATGTCAACTCAAACTTGATCACCATTTAGCGTAATTGGGCCTAGAATGTATGAAGGTTTGTTTTACAGGGGTGCCAGCAATTACCATTAACTATGGAAATAGTACTTTCAGAACAAAATTGTAATCAATGAATGTGTAATATGTGAGGCCAACGATGGTAACGATTGCCGAAGTCATTGATCTAAGTTGCCTACTTCTGAGTAATTTAGAAGATATGTCATCATTCATCAAGGAAATTTGGATGTGCAAAGACTGTATTGAAGATCTGAATTGGGCTGACATTTGTAAAACTTAAAGGTAAACGCAAAGACGTTACACGTATGCGATATAACTAATTTGAAATTGTCTATGGTGCTAATTGCAAGTGTTTGTATGCAACCAGTCCTCCAAACCTATTACCACATGTTCAGTAAGCAGGGGAGAGTGTACTCAGATTTAAACTGCTAAGTAAGTAGTTGGCTTTTAGAATCTATCTCAGAACTCATTACATGAATATTCACATACGTTTTGACTGTTACTCAGGTCGTTATAAATGTAACAACATACATCCCATTTTCCGATGGAAATAAACATGATTTTTGGAAACGTAACGTCGCGTAATGGCTATGTAAGTCACGTTATCGAGTACGTGGACTCGTGAACCTGGTTTATCTGAGTTATCTGAGTGCCGCTTTGAAAGGCGGGATTTTGAAGAAAAAGCAGCGAAATTACAGGAGCGAATGGAAGAAATTGAAGAAACTTTTGAGGCCCGTCAAACAAGTCCGTTTTCCTTTTAAAAAACAACAACGCTAATGTTAACTTGAACGTCTATTATAAACTACGCCGATCTTCATGAAACCGCACGAAATACCCAATTTTATAACATAAACACAACTTGAACTCACGCCGATCATCAAAATGAGCCGAATCGAAACCATATCAAATCTGTCAACGTCTACCTCGTATCTATATAGCTCACAAAAGTGGTTCTTCGCTAAAGGCCGCAGTGTATTGAGCCGATGTAGAGTCCCTTTATACAGAAAGTAGCGACACGAGGACTCGGAAAAATACGGTCACGTAATCAGTATAGCCATTTTGTATGACAAGGGGTTCAAGATGTACACATTTACTTGTATATGAAATGTATGTACACCGTGGTGATCTAACTATCGAACCACAATAATTACAACAATAGTATTGTCTACAAAATAAGCATGATGAATTTTCAGAATGATGAATTGTCAACAGACATCCCAATAAAAAATAAAAGCTTGTTGTCTGGCGGTGTCACATAACTCGTGCCAAGGCTTAATTTGTTTCAGTAACTGGTATTTCACATCTGTTTGGCCTGCAGTTTTGTTTAACACGTATATTACATGTAACGCTTATCACACAAATCTGGCAACTACAGTGTTCTGTTAAAGGGCGGTGATCGTCGCACCGCGTTCTGGTCGATATCATCCATGGGTCGATAAGCAACGTACACAACGCGTATAAAATACATTGTATGAATTCTACGTCATGTGAAAGGGCGCCCTCTGTAATCCATGTGTATCGCGTCACTGTACAAAAATAGAATTGGGTTTTTCCCTGAAACAGGAAATGGTTGGTTGGCCGTCGAAAGTTTGATCATCTAAACGAACGGCACTCGCACGCACCGTATCGTTGGGTAATATTATCTAGCGTGGGAAAAGGTGTTGCGTCCCCCAGTCGTGATAACGATTGAGGAATCGTGACGTCCCTCTGGAACACTGACATTCTGTAACAACAACATTTACAATAAAAGTAAGTTCCAACATATATACATTTTTGCAACTAACATTACTGTCATTATATTTGGGTTGAATGCCGGGGAATGTAAAGTGGAAATCACGTAGACAGTACATTAATTCGAACTCAACAATTAATGGCTCGTATTTAAACATTGTCAGTTTCAAACTGTTCACCAAAATTTCAGGGTTTCAACTTTGTTTGATATATCGTTGATCGGTTTATATTATACTGACTCATGCCTGTTATTCAAAACTGAAAATTATCATCTCAAAATTCAGAAGAGAGTTTGCAGCAGAGATGAACGAGTAGGTTCACTTCATTCGCTTGTCATAATTCATATAATCACAAAAAAGGAGCTCAAAAGAAGGTCAGTTAGTCCTTTGTAGATGACGTGGCAGTCCGTAAATTGACTAATGGACTGACCTGACCTGACAATCAACAGTGTCATTCAGTGCTTGGGAATGTTGCCATGCACTCCACGTCAAACAACAATACAGTATAAGTATTTTCTAGGAATCCTAGTGCCTTACTTAGAAACCAAACGATATCTGATAGCAGACCGAAACTCACCTTCATACCAAAAAGTCAATGACAGTTTGACGGAACAAAACATAACCCCTCTCTATAGAAAGATCATGTGGCTGATGAAAATTCCGTGACTTTTAGACTAATATTATCTTTCATCCGAAGGACAAGGTCAACACAAGCAGCCGAGAATCCGGAGTTTACGCGAAGTTTATTAAAGTCGTACTCGTTAGTGAGTGAATCTCGGTCAGTCTTTTGAGTCTATAGCACACTCAACCTGGGTAGTAGTCGACCTTTTAGGTCTCCAGCGCAAGGTACGACTAGAACTTAAATCTACCGATCGTTCGTTTGATGCAACAATCACTCAGTTACCAGTGATTGACTAATGATTGCTGTTTGTGTTTATCTAATCATGTAATTAGTCTGTGCATATTTGATTAGATGATTTACATACTAATTGTTTACAGCTTGTTTTATATTGTATCATTAAAACATTAGATTAAAACTTGGTACATTCATACCACTTGATTATCTGGCAATTATTTTTTTAATAAGCTAATTTACATATTAATTAATTTTATTCATGTTTTGTTTGTATCGTAACATTTTGCTCATACCTGATACAATTTTAAAATTATTCTGTTTACACTACTGAACTAATCTGCATATTGATTAACTGTTTCCAGCTTGTTTATTATTATAGAAATAGTTTGATTAAACGAATTTAAACGTGGTTTATGCACACTGTGTGTTTAGTTTAATATATGACCCAAATTTGCAATTAATCTTAACATACTATATAGCTAATTGTATACTAATTATTTTTATTCAGCATGTTTTATTTATATTTTAAGTTTCGTAAAATGAAATAAAACACGTGGTGTTGCTTGCGTAGTTCAATGATTGAATTCATCTGTACATTTTCATAATTGGTTGGCTCTAAAATATTCAGTGTATTTGTTAACTTAAATGGATTGAAACATTGTAAATTACTGTGATTCTTGTTAGTCAATGTATCATAGCATCTACTTAAATTGTTCACATTAAATAAATATTTTGTTTGCTGTTTACTGTTTACAATGTTTTCATCGTTTCACTCAAATAGATTGACTCTCATAACGTACATGTTGTTTATATCTTAGGTAAATGGCAGATAATAATAGTTGATAGTCTGTATAGTTTAATTGTGTAATTTGTGATTTTTTCCGCATCCCTTACTTTGTATCATACCAATGCGTGAAAATAAAAATAATTTTTAAAATGACATAAACAAACATGCCTGGATTAGATGGTATTTGGGAGAAACCATATAATAGTAATGAATTAATCCCTCTAATAATTAGTTTGCATGTACAATAATATCATAAAATAATTACAATATTTAGACTATACGCGACAGTCGGGACTCATGTCCGATATGGACAAAACTAGGAAAATCTAATAATAAATGAATAAAATGAAATAAATTAATAAAAAAATAATTAAATAAAAATAACTATTAATGTGATCAATATAGTTTCGAGCGAAACCTAATTTCTGAACACTGGAGGCGTTCTTGAGAGCCAAAGGAAACAAAATCATAGATTCAAAATGGCAGCTTGCACTGACGTAACGAACGGTGTTGCTTTGAAAAATCATAGAAATCCCCAGTTTATAGAAACAATTGCCATCTATATGATTAGCGTATACATTGTAAATCTTATATGATACTGTATAGGATGAGTTTTTCAGCGTATACATTGTAAATCTCATATGATACTGTATAGGATGAGTTTTTCAGCGTATAAATTGTAAATCTTATATGATACTGTATAGGATGAGTTTTTCAGCGTATACATTGTAAATCTTATATGATACTGTATAGGATGAGTTTTTCAGCGTATACATTGTAAATCTCATATGATACTGTATAGGATGAGTTTTTCAGCGTGTAAATTGTAAATCTTATATGATACTGTATAGGATGAGTTTTTCAGCGTATACATTGTAAATCTTATATGATACTGTATAGGATGAGTTTTTCAGCATATAAATTGTAAATCTCATATGATACTGTATAGGATGAGTTTTTCAGCGTATAAATTGTAAATCTTATTTGATACTGTATAGGATGAGTTTTTCAGCGTATACATTGTAAATCTTATATGATACTGTATAGGATGAGTTTTTCAGCGTATACCTAGTAAATCTTATATGATACTGTATAGGATGAGATTTTCAGCGTATACATTGTAAATCTTATATGATACTGTATAGGATGAGTTTTTCAGCGTATACCTAGTAAATCTTATATGATACTGTATAGGATGAGTTTTTCAGCGTATACATTGTAAATACTATATGATACTGTATAGGATTAGTTTTTCAGCGTATAAATTGTAAATCTTATATGATACTGAATAGAATGAGTTTTTCAGCGTATAAATTGTAAATCTCATATGATACTGTATAGGATGAGTTTTTCAGTGTATACATTGTAAATCTCATATGATACTGTATAGGATGAGTTTTTCAGCGTATACATTGTAAATACTATATGATACTGTATAGGATGAGTTTTTCACTGTATAAATTGTAAATCTTATATGATACTGTATAGGATGAGTTTTTCAGCGTATACATTGTAAATACTATATGATACTGTATAGGATGAGTTTTTCACTGTATAAATTGTAAATCGTATATGATACTGTATAGGATGAGTTTTTCAGCGTATACATTGTAAATACTATATGATACTGTATAGGATGAGTTTTTCAGCGTATAAATTGTAAATCGTATATGATACTGTATAGGACGAGTTTTTCAGCGTATACATTGTAAATCTTATATGATACTGTATAGGATGAGTTTTTCAGCGTATACATTGTAAATACTATATGATACTGTATAGGATGAGTTTTTCAGCGTATAAATTGTAAATCTTATATGATACTGTATAGGATGAGTTTTTCAGCGTATACATTGTAAATACTATATGATACTGTGTAGGATGAGTTTTTCAGCGTATACATTGTAAATACTATATGATACTGTATAGGATGAGTTTTTCAGCGTATAAATTGTAAATCTTATATGATACTGTATAGGATGAGTTTTTCAGCGTATAAATTGTAAATCTTATATGATACTGTATAGGATGAGTTTTTCAGCGTATACATTGTAAATCTTATATGATACTGTATAGGATGAGTTTTTCAGCGTATACATTGTAAATCTCATATGATACTGTATAGGATGAGTTTTTCAGCGTGTAAATTGTAAATCTTATATGATACTGTATAGGATGAGTTTTTCAGCGTATACATTGTAAATCTTATATGATACTGTATAGGATGAGTTTTTCAGCATATAAATTGTAAATCTCATATGATACTGTATAGGATGAGTTTTTCAGCGTATAAATTGTAAATCTTATTTGATACTGTATAGGATGAGTTTTTCACTGTATAAATTGTAAATCTTATATGATACTGTATAGGATGAGTTTTTCAGCGTATACCTAGTAAATCTTATATGATACTGTATAGGATGAGATTTTCAGCGTATACATTGTAAATCTTATATGATACTGTATAGGATGAGTTTTTCAGCGTATACCTAGTAAATCTTATATGATACTGTATAGGATGAGTTTTTCAGCGTATACATTGTAAATACTATATGATATTGTATAGGATTAGTTTTTCAGCGTATAAATTGTAAATCTTATATGATACTGAATAGAATGAGTTTTTCAGCGTATAAATTGTAAATCTCATATGATACTGTATAGGATGAGTTTTTCAGTGTATACATTGTAAATCTCATATGATACTGTATAGGATGAGTTTTTCAGCGTATACATTGTAAATACTAAATGATACTGTATAGGATGAGTTTTTCACTGTATAAATTGTAAATCTTATATGATACTGTATAGGATGAGTTTTTCAGCGTATACATTGTAAATACTATATGATACTGTATAGGATGAGTTTTTCACTGTATAAATTGTAAATCGTATATGATACTGTATAGGATGAGTTTTTCAGCGTATACATTGTAAATACTATATGATACTGTATAGGATGAGTTTTTCACTGTATAAATTGTAAATCGTATATGATACTGTATAGGATGAGTTTTTCAGCGTATACATTGTAAATACTATATGATACTGTATAGGATGAGTTTTTCAGCGTATAAATTGTAAATCGTATATGATACTGTATAGGATGAGTTTTTCAGCGTATACATTGTAAATCTTATATGATACTGTATAGGATGAGTTTTTCAGCGTATACATTGTAAATAATTGTTGTTGATTTTCTGATGTGGACATGCAATATTAGCGTAACATTTGAACATTGAAAGACGTGTGTTTATATTTAGCGGAAAATTACTGAGTCTGTATAATGAGTAATAGTGATATTATATTCGCTAATCAGTTACGTTATACATGTAATTTTCAGAGTTTTAAAAAATGATGTTTGGTACAAATACGGTCAGAAACGTTGGGAGTGATAACGGGATTTATTGTTGCACACAGTGATGATTACTGAGACAAGCAACGAACGTTTTGTAAAGTTAATCCATCAAGTTTACTAGTTTTGCTATGCATAATTAGAAATGTTTATTTTGAGGTTTTGATAGTTAAGTTTCTAGTATTTAGAAAATAGTCTTATATTACAGGACTTAATAACCTGTGACGATAGTCAACGCTGCTAACCTGTAATTATATCCGGACACAGTGGTGAGATAAAATTTATTAGTAATTTTAAGGTCATCAGTCATTTTGGTGAGACAATTTTTGACATGTGAATTGAGTCAATACAAATAAGTTAGTAATGTACTGTTTACTGAAAATAGTTTTGTGTTTATTGTTATTTCAGAATTTAATGGTGATCAATAAAATATCTCTCATACAATATAGCCGGTTGTAATTTTATGAGTTTTTGTCCCGTCGACGTCACCAAACACAATCGATGATTATTTCATTTGTTTCCCAAACATGACCAAACATAACAAAAACTAGTTCTTTTCATCGATCGATGAAACAATATACAATCAGGCTAACGTTACCTGAATAGAAAAATAGTCGACTATGAGTAAATTTGTCACGAAAACTTACATTCTCATTAAATTAAAATGTAACCGTCCATTTGAAATATTCGGTATTTCGCTTATATGCTTAAGCTCTCGTTGTCCTATATGGCGCCGTTGAAAGGTCATTGTTGTTATAAGACAACCTGCAATTTTTCACACCCGTGAATATTTATATATATATTTATATTTAGTCTTTAATAAATGCATTCTACAATTTGCATGAACGAATGCTTTCATTTTTCACGGAATTATCACAGATTGTAAAATAATCAATTATCTAATCAATATATATTACAACATTAATGTTACAGGTCAATACCGTGTTTTTATCTACTTGCTACGTTGCCATACAGAATACAGAAAGTTACAGTCGCGTGGTGCATTGGCCGTGATCGTCACGGTGAGTTCGAATTTCGATTGTTTTGTGTTGTGGTGTCTGTAATTGATATTTTACCATCGAATACTTAGACTAATCCTTCCTTGTCTAAATTTATGTTTGTTCTCCAGGCTGTTCAATATTATTCTATTAAAGATGTCCAACTCCGACGAGTCAGATGAGGAAAAGTTCACAACGCTATTGGAGAACATAAGTGCTGAAATAACACGTCGTAAGATAATTTGATTTTGTTTCCACCTTGTAAATTTACTGGCATCATTCATTGCAATTCTGTGTTAAAATCATTGTATTCGAATGTTATAAGATTCTGATTGAGAAAGGAAAGATTGTTGTATCTTCTCCAGTTTTAATAATATTATGTTTTCTTTTCCGCCACAACAGCGGAATTCGCATCATTGAAGAGGTTATGTAAAAAAATACCCCGGGGTAAACTGGATGAAATGAAGAAAGCAGGCGAACTGTTTCTGCAACTGGAAGATATGAACATTATTTCACCAACAGACACGGCTTACTTATGCAGAATTTTGAGAACAAAATCTGTTGGACGGGGTAAACTAGCAGATAAACTGGAGACATTTAGTAACGGACGCACAAAGCCTTCCGGTGACGTACAAGGTATCAGAATTAGCTACATGAAATAATACAGTATAAGCAATTCGTATAGTTGCACATTTAAATAGATATGGTGCAGACAAAAATATGTTATGACACAATGTAACAAAGGGTTGACTGTATAACCGTGCCTAATATTGCATACTAAAACCAATGTCACTGTACAAATAAGTAACCTATCGCTTCAGAAAAATCTGAGATTCTGTAGGTTGATCTTGATTTTGAATGTCAATATTTCAGCAGATAGTGCGCCGACTACGTCATCAGAAACTGCAGACAATATGGCACCTTCATCGAGAAAACGACGGCATGATGAAGGTGAGAAGAAATCGGCTCCAAAAGAGAAACCAACCCCACGTGGTACGTATGCAATAGTATGGAAATAATGACCCGGGCCAAGGTCGATATACAGATGTGTCGACCTGAAGAGAGCATTGTTTCCCAGTTAAAAGTATTGACACAGAATATAACTCGTCCAAAGTAATGCAAGATGCTTTTAAGCAGAACATACATTGTATTATACTTGTTTAACCTGTTCATAAATTACATGTGATTCTCTATGGAAACGCCGACAAACCTCAACGGTGAATCCGCATTTCGTAGATGGATCGTAGCGCCTGTGGAAGAACAGAACCCGAATATTACGTCTTTGAGAGTATGCAAATATAATTACTAGTAATTGGCTAGTAAGGCAATGAGATATAATAATACCATATATCTGCTAAATTGTCATATATCAACTAAAGGGTGTGTTCATATATTTGTAGGGTTATGCTCAAGATATTAATTATTAATATTAATTTGTAATATATAATAATAGAGGCAACATTAGGTTGGTGAGACATTCAATTGTACTGTTACCAGCTGGGATTGCGTTATTGCCTTATACCGTGCCTTATATTGTAAAGTGAAGTAAACGAACACCGAAGTGTCCATGTACTTAACAGTGTGAGATGGGAACTGGTATTATCAGTTCTGACATGCTGCATAACATATAAAATGAACGATATGTATTGTTTTTTTTTTTTTTGTATAGATGATGCAATACAACCTGTGTACGATGCATGTAATGTTGGAAACAACAATCAGAGGTAAGTCCATATGCCATTACGTCAACAGATTTGTTAGTTTTGTAACGATAGAGTACAAATGCTATGTCAACCATGCACTGATGATACTTCAGTGTAGATATAGTAATAGTTAGGGTGTATATACAGAATATGTCAGTTGCATCCATATTGTATTGGCATAAGTTTGAAAAAAAAGAAATATCACACGTTAGCAAAAAACTATTCACAGAATTAAAACGTACTAATAGTTGCAATGTTTCATTTCTCTTTTGACAGGGGTGTTTTATTAATCAATGATGAATGGGGGACAGCAAAAGGAGGAATATCTACCGTAAATCGACAACTGGCTGAGATAATTGCACTTTGCAACAACATGCAAGTATATTGCACATCACTTTATGAGAATGAGAAAGACAAAGAGGATGCACGTGAACGTGGAGTTGAGTTAGTGTTTCCTAAGGTCGAACAATCGTCAAGAAATTCTCCTAACCTTGACTGGTTAGAGGAAACATATCGCTCATATTTTTATCATTTAGTCGACATTCCTAATATAGACATCATCGTTGGTCACGTGCCAATAACATCGGGAGCAGCATTGAACATTCGCAATGCGTTTTTCCCTAAAAAGAAGCTGTATCTCTTCATTCATGTAATTCCCCGGGATATAGAAATACACAAAGTAGATTGGTCTCCCCAAAAAGTCGAGGTTAGAGAAAACAAAATTATAGAGGAAGTTAAAAAATGCAATTGCGTGTTTTCAGTTGGTCCTCGCATATACAGCCATTTTGACAACGGTTTTCGTTGCTTAAATAATATCAAACACCACGAGTTTCTCCCATCGTCCGATTCTCAATTTTTTGATGTTATTATAAAGGAACCGACAATTGAAGAATCAGATTTGAATGTTTTAACATTTGGTCGAGTTTCAGGTGTTGGCAATCTGAAAGGTTATGATATCGTTGCCAAAGCTTTAAGTATGGTTGCTAATCACTGTAATACTGGGAGACGTACGAGACAGGTGAGAACGATCTGGAAAATTCGGGGTATTTCAGAAGGAGAGCATAACGAAAGTAAAGCATACGTGGATGCAAATATAACATCCCCAAACATTCAGTGGGATATGCGGCCATATGGTACACAAGATGACATCCGCCGCGATATTCAACAAAGCCACCTAGTGATCATGGCGTCGCGTAGTGAGCCATTTGGAATGGTGGGATTGGAAGCGATTGCTGCTGGTGTACCCGTACTTATCACTGTGAATTCAGGTCTAGCCGAGTTTTTATTGAAGTACTTTCCTTTGGACATGGTTAGCCAAATCATTGTGAAAGTTGGTGTCAACGATCATCAGTTTGAAATGGATATAGAACGTTGGTACAATGAAATTATCGAAGTGATCAATAATTATCCGATTGCATTTGATCGAGCTCAGCATTTGAAAGGGCTACTCCAGAATTGTGATGCTGTGAAAACGTCACATGAATTTTTCAAGCGTGAGTGCACATAGAAATGAAGTGTACCAGTCTGAATATTTGGAATACTTACCCCTGGGCCATCAAACAAAAGTGTAATGTACAATCAAACAGATGTACATATATATATATATATATATATATATATATATATATATATATATATATATATATATATATATATATATATATATATATATATATATATATATATATATATATATATATATATATAGAAAATGGTCACAAAGTACAAGGAGAAATATATAAAAAACAAAAACACAATATACTAAGTAACAAATACAATCACTAAATTACTAAATAATACAAAATCTCTAAAATACAATCTAATATAAAATTACAAAATTGACAGCAGGCATTAAGATGTCAAGTCCGACTGTAATATTTAATTATTTGTTTTTTATAAATACGTCTAGGGGGTATCTGTCTAACTCGCTATACATGGCCATAATTGGTGTGTGTTGTGACACCCCCAGTAGATACCGACAATAACTTAATTGAACGTCTTCAATAGGTGATTTAGTGGAGAACTCATCAGCCCAAACATCACAACCATAAATGAGGATAGGTCTGATGAGTTTGTCAAAAAGGGAAATTGAAACTTTTATACTTATGTTTTGTATTGAGCCAAGCTTTGCTTTCATTGAAAACAGAGCTTTTTGAGCCTTACGTTTAAGGTTTTTTAGGCCATCCTTAAACCTACCATTGGCACTAATGACTAGTCCCAGATAGTTATAAGATTTAACTGTATCAAGTTCGATACCTCCAAGAAAAAATGTATCATTATTCAAACGTCTGTTTGATTTATTGAAAATTAAAATTTTGGTTTTGTCAGTGTTGACAGAGAGCTTCCACGTTTTAGCATACAATGCCAAACTATCAAGACATGTCTGTAATCCCTGTTTAGTTTTAGAAAGTATCACAATATCATCGGCATAGAGTAGACAGCTGACATGCGAGTTTTCTAAATAAGGAGGATCACAGGTATTAGGATTGAAAATAGTGGGCAGGTCATTTAAAAAAAGATTGGAGAGTTGGACTAAGATTACATCCCTGTTTAACACCAATATTGGACTGAAATTGTTTTGTTAAGCCTTCTTTACATTTAACTTTATATTTTACTTTACTGTACATGTTTTTGATAGTTTCATACATTTTTCCATTTATACCATATTTGATTAATTTTTTGAATAGACCATCATGCCAGACACTGTCAAAGGCCTTTCTAAGGTCAATAAAGCAGGCATATAATTTTTTTGATTTTTTAATATTTGTGTTATTTTGTTTATTGGCACACTCTGACTTACCACTGTAGAGATATTTATTTACTAGGGTTTTTAATATGAAAAGATTGTCTGTAGTTCGACAATCATGCCTGAATCCGAACTGTCGACCGGAAAGAATGTTATTAGAGTCTAAAAATGATGTCAGCCTAATATTTAGAATACTATTGAATAACTTGCCAAGACAGCTAGAGATGGCAATTCCCCTGTAGTTGGCCGGGTTATTTTTCGACCCAGATTTGTGGATTGGTACCAACAGGCCAGTGCTCTAAGAATGTGGATAGTTATTTGAACTATAAACAATATTAAAGAGTTTATGTATTGCATCTAATAAGTGATGTTCACCGTATTTTACCAATTCATTGCAAATTCTATCTTCTGCCGAAGCCTTGTTACTTTTAAGAAGTCTAATGGCTTTAGTTATTTCATTTTTTAAGATTGGTCTGTCTAAATAGGGGTTGCTACTTGCACTCTTTTCACTATTATCCAGTTCATTCGCAATCTCAGACTAACAGGAAATGAATTCAAAACCCGGTACATAAACCACACTGCATCGCTACGCAACCAATCATTGAGAAACGCAACAGAGCTCAGTAAATACGCTTGGTCATTAAAAGACAATAACATCGATTACGACATCAAATGGAGAGTGTTATCGCGTGCTGCACCATACAATACTTCAAGCAAACGTTGCAACTTATGTATTAGAGAGAAATATATTATAATTTTCCAACCACATTACTGTAGTTTAAATAAAAGAAATGAGCTTTTTTCTTCCTGTAGACACAGAGCCAAATCGTTGCTATGCAACAACTAATTTTAATATCGTGAACACACTCCATTGTTATGCAAATCTGTAGCGCTTATAACGTAGTCTGTTTCGGTGGTTTATTTAATAAAGTCTTAACTCCTGATGAGTGAGGTACTCCATGTACCTTACGAAACAGTACTGTAGAGTGAACTTTACTCATGTAGTCGAGTCTTAATTTCTCTGTCCATATATATATATATATATATATATATATATATATATATATATATATATATATATATATATATATATATATATATATATATATATATATCAGTTCTTTTTATTTTGATAATGGCAATTTTTTGGTCAGAGCGCCCTCTAGTATTTGTGGAGAATCATGTTCATTTGGAATGCTCTGATTGGATGGAAGTTCAAGCCTAGCAAGGTGTGATAGAATTGGCCTATTATGTTCAGATTCAAATAAGCATGAACCACTAATTTGATAGGGAAGTGGGTAGAACGTACACTGATTTATTTTAATTGAAGTTACAGTATAGAACATAGAATGATTTATTTTAATGTGAGTTACAGAGTAGAACATAGTCGGATATATTTTAATGTGAGTTACAGAGTAGAACGTACACTGAATTATTTTAGTGTGAGTAACATAGTAGAACGTACACTGATTTATTTTAATGTGAGTTACAGAGTAGAACGTAGACTGATGTATGTTTATGTGAGTTACATAGTAGAATGTAGACTGATATATTGTAATGTGAGTTATAGAGTAGAATGTACACTGATTTATTTTAATGTGAGTTACAGGATAGAACATAGACTGATTTATTTGAATGTGAGTTACTGAGTAGAACATAGACGGATATATTTTAATGTGAGTTACAGAGTGGAACGTACACTGATTTATTTTAATGAGTTACATAGTAGAACGTACACTGATATATTTAATGTGAGTTTCAGAGTAGAACGTACACTGATTTATTTTAGTGTGAGTAACATAGTAGAACTTACATTGATTTATTTTATTTGGAGTTACAGGATAGAACATAGACTGATTTATTTTAATGTGAGTTACAGAGTAGAACATAGACTGATATATTTTAATGTGAGTTACAGAGTAGAACGTAAACTGATTTATTTTAGTGTGAGTAACATAGTAGAACGTACACTGATTTATTTTAATGTGAGTTACAGAGTAGAACAGAGACTGATATATTTTAATGTGAGTTACAGAGTAGAACGTAGACTGGTGTATTTTAATGTGAGTTACATCGTAGAAAGTAGACTGATATATTTTAATACGAGTTACATCGTAGAAAGTAGACTGGTATATTTTAATACGAGTTACATAGTAGAACGTACACTGATATATTTTAATGTGAGTAACATAGTAGAACGTACACTGATTTATTTTAAAGTGAGTTACAGAGTAGAACGTACACTGATATATTTTAATATGAGTTACAGAGTAGAACGTGCACTTATACATTTTAATTTGAGTTACAGAGTAGAGCATACAGTGATTTATTTTAACGCGAGTTACAGAGTAGAACGTACATTGATTGATTTTTATGCGAGTTACATAGTAGAACGTACACTAATTTAGTTTAATGCGAGTTACAGAGTAGAACATGGACTGATATATTTTAATGTGAGTTGCAGAGTAGAACATAGACTGCTATATTTTAATGTGAGTTACAGAGTAGAACGTACACTGATTTATTTTAATGGGAGTTACAGGATAGAACGTATCCTGATATATTTTAATGGGAGTTACATAATAGAATTTAGACTGATATCTTGTAATGTGAGTTACATAGTAGAATGTAGACTGATATATTTTAATGCGAGTTATAGAGTAGAACGTACACTGATTTATTCTAATTGGAGTTTACATGATAGAACGTATCCTGATATATTTTAATGGGAGTTACATAATAGAATTTAGACTGATATCTTGTAATGTGAGTTACAGAGTAGAACATAGACTGATATATTTTAATGTGAGTTACAGAGTAGAACGTAAACTGATTTATTTTAGTGTGAGTAACATAGTAGAACGTACACTGATTTATTTTAATGTGAGTTACAGAGTAGAACAGAGACTGATATATTTTAATGTGAGTTACAGAGTAGAACGTAGACTGGTGTATTTTAATGTGAGTTACCTCGTAGAAAGTAGACTGATATATTTTAATACGAGTTACATCGTAGAAAGTAGACTGGTATATTTTAATACGAGTTACATAGTAGAACGTACACTGATATATTATAATGTGAGTAACATAGTAGAACGTACACTGATTTATTTTAAAGTGAGTTACAGAGTAGAACGTACACTGATATATTTTAATATGAGTTACAGAGTAGAACGTGCACTTATACATTTTAATTTGAGTTACAGAGTAGAGCATACAGTGATTTATTTTAACGCGAGTTACAGAGTAGAACGTACATTGATTGATTTTTATGCGAGTTACATAGTAGAACGTACACTAATTTATTTTAATGCGAGTTACAGAGTAGAACATGGACTGATATATTTTAATGTGAGTTGCAGAGTAGAACATAGACTGCTATATTTTAATGTGAGTTACAGAGTAGAACGTACACTGATTTATTTTAATGGGAGTTACAGGATAGAACTTATCCTTATATATTTTAATGGGAGTTACATAATAGAATTTAGACTGATATCTTGTAATGTGAGTTACATAGTAGAATGTAGACTGATATATTTTAATGCGAGTTATAGAGTAGAACGTACACTGATTTATTCTAATTGGAGTTTACATGATAGAACATAGACTGATCTATTTTAATGTGAGTTACAGAGTAGAACATAGACTGATATATTCTAATGTGAGTTACAGAGTAGAACGTACACTGATTTATTTTAATGTGAGTTACAGAGTAGAACGCAGACTGCTGTATGTTTATGTGAGTTACAGAGTAGAACGTACACTGATTTATTTGTATTGGAGTTACAGGATAGAACGTAGACTGGTGTATTTTAATGTGTGTTACATCGTAGAAAGTAGACTGATATATTTTAATACTAGTTACATAGTAGAACGTACACTGATATATTTTAATGTGAGTAGCATAGTAGAACGTACACTGATTTACTTTAAAGTGAGTTACAGAGTAGAACGTACACTGATATATTTTAATATGAATTACAGAGTAGAACGTGCACTTAGACATTTTAATTTGAGTTACAGAGTAGAACATACAGTGATTTATTTTAACGCGAGTTACAGAGTAGAACGTACATTGATTGGTTTTTATGCGAGTTACATAGTAGAACGTACACTAATTTATTTTAATGCGAGTTACAGAGTAGAACATGGACTGATATATTTTAATGTGAGTTACAGAGTAGAACATAGACTGATATATTTTAATGTGAGTTACAGAGTAGAACGTACACTGATTTATTTTAATGGGAGTTACAGGATAGAACGTATCCTGATATATTTTAATGGGAGTTATATAGTAGAATGTAGACTGATATCTGTTAATGTGAGTTACATAGTAGAATGTAGACTGATATATATTAATGTGAGTTATAGAGTAGAACGTACACTGATTTATTTTAATGTGAGTTACAGAGTAGAACGTACACTGATTTATTTTAATGAGTTACACAGTAGAACGTACACTGATATATTTTAATGTGAGTTTCAGAGTAGAACGTACACTGATTTATTTTAGTGTGAGTAACATAGTAGAACGTACACTGATTTATTTTAATTGGAGTTACAGGAAAGAACATAGACTGATTTATTTTAATGTGAGTTACAGAGTAGAACATAGACGGATATATTTTAATGTGAGTTACAGAGTAGAACGTACACTGATTTATTTTAGTGTGAGTAACATAGTAGAACGTACACTGATTTATTTTAGTGTGAGTAACATAGTAGAACGTACACTGATTTATTTTAATGTGAGTTACAGAGTAGAACGTACACTGATTTATTTGTATTGGAGTTACAGGATAGAACGTAGACTGGTGTATTTTAATGTGAGTTACATCGTAGAAAGTAGACTGATATATTTTAATACGAGTTACAGAGTAGAACGTGCACTGATTTATTTTAATGTGAGTTACAGAGTAGAACGTAGACTGATTTATTTTAATGTGAGTAACATAGTAGAACGTACACTGATTTATTTTAATGTGAGTAACATAGTAGAACGTAGACTGATTTATTTTAATGTGAGTTACATAGTAGAACGTACACTGATTTATTTTAATGTGAGTTACAGAGTAGAACGTAGACTGATTTATTTTAATGTGAGTAACATAGTAGAACGTACACTGATTTATTTTAATGTGAGTAACATAGTAGAACGTACACTGATTTATTTTAATGTGAGTTACATAGTAGAACGTACACTGATATATTTTAATGTGAGTAACATAGTAGAACGTACACTGATTTATTTTAATGTGAGTAACATAGTAGAACGTACACTGATTTATTTTAATGTGAGTTACAGAGTAGAACGTACACTGGTATATTTTAATATGAGTTGGAAAGTAGAACGTGCACTTATACATTTTAATGTGAGTTACATAGTAGAAGGAAGACCAATTTATTTTAATGTGAGTTACAGAGTAGAACATATAGTGATTTATTTTAATGCGAGTTACAGAGTAGAACGTACATTGATTGATTTTAATGCGAGTTACATCGTAGAACGTACACTAATTTATTTTAATGTGAGTTACAGAGTAGAACGTACACTGATTTATTTTAATGGGAGTTACAGGGTAGAACGTACACTGATTTATTTTAATGTGAGTTACAGAGTAGAACGTAGACTGCTGTATGTTTATGTGAGTTACAGAGTAGAACGTACACTGATTTATTTGTATTGGAGTTACAGGATAGAACGTAGACTGGTGTATTTTAATGTGAGTTACATCGTAGAAAGTAGACTGATATATTTTAATACGAGTTACATAGTAGAACGTACACTGATATATTTTAATGTGAGTAACATAGTAGAACGTACACTGATTTATTTTAAAGTGAGTTACAGAGTAGAACGTACACTGATATATTTTAATATGAGTTACAGAGTAGAACGTGCACTTATACATTTTAATTTGAGTTACAGAGTAGAACATACAGTGATTTATTTTAACGCGAGTTACAGAGTAGAACGTACATTGATTGATTTTAATGCGAGTTACATAGTAAAACGTACACTAATTTATTTTAATATGAGTTACAGAGTGGAACGTACACTGATTTATTTTAATGGGAGTTACGTGGTAGAACGTACACTGATTTATTTTAATGGGAGTTACATAGTAGAACGTGGACTGATTTATTTTAATGTAAGTTACATAGTAGATTGTAGACTCATATATTTGAATATGAGTTACAGAGTAGAACGTACACTGATTTATTTTAATATGAGTTACATAGTAGAATGTGGACTGATTTATTTTAATGTGAGTTACAGAGTAGAACGTACACTGATATATTTTAATGTGAATTACATAGTAGAACGTTCACTGAATTATTTTAATGTGAGTTACATAATAGAACGTACACTGATTTATTTTAATGTGAGTTACAACATAGACTGATTTATTTTAATGTGAGTTACAGAGTAGAACGTACACTGATTTATTTTAATGTGAGTTACAGAGTAGAACATAGACTGATTTATTTTAATGTGAGTTACAGAGTAGAACGTAGACTGATTTATTTTAATGTAAGTTACAGAGTAGAACGTAAACTGATTTATTTTAATGTGAGTTACAGAGTAGAACGTAGACTGATTTATTTTAATGTAAGTTACAGAGTAGAACGTACACTGATGTATTTTAATGTGAGTTACAGAGAAGAGCGTACACTGATTTATTTTAATGTGAAATACATAGTAGAACGTAGACTGATTTATTTTAATGTGAGTTACAGAGTAGATCGTACACTGATTTATTTAAATGTGATTTTCAGAGAAGAGCGTACACTGGTTTATTTTAATGTGAGTTACAGAGTAGAACTACACTGATTTATTTTAATGTGAGTTACAGAGTAGAACTTATCCAGATCCTGCAGACTACCTCCAAACAATGTAGATAATATATATATAAAATAAATGTGTATCATTTACCCACTCTGTCGATGCCAAGTGACTGTACTTTGTTAAAACACGTGTCCTGATTTGTGAGTTTCAAGTTATGTTCCAATAAATTTGAAGGTTGTGGTTGTTAATGTACAATTCAACGCAAAATATGATCAGAGGCATGTGACGATTATAGCGATAAACCTCGGTCTTGCATGAGGCTACACGCGTTAATTTCCAGAGTGACGTCATAACTTAGCACTCTCCCTCGTGAATTATATGTGTGTTGACATTGTTAGAGTGAAGTAAAGCGATAATCTAAAGTGCATTTGACTATTAGATTAGTCATGTGACTAAAGTTTGGTTCTATTTTAAGGAAGAACACGCGTATGATAAAACATAGAGTGATGTTATTGTGACTGGGAAGGGTAGTTACACCGGGCCCGCTACAATATGTTTTTGTGTTGACTTTGCAGTAAGGAAAGTCTCCGCTTATTGTAATTACTACAATACTATTTACGCTGTAAGGGAAACACATAGTGAATGCTGGCCAACAGCCGCCCAGTACACCGTCTTTTCATCGCCGCTTTCATTGCACGCTGATACATACTTGAAAGGCGTTGGCATGTGGACACATTTGGAGTCACTGAAATCATTGAATGCGTGTCGTTGTTGTCCTGGCGACGACAGTCGAGACTGTAGTATAACACACATCAGTCCATTGCTGTGAGTAATGCAAGGAATGTACGTAGACAACATGTCAGCGGTCTTCGTGAGAATTGTGGGCATTGCACTCATACTTACAGTTCCAGGTAAGTTATTACGTTGAAATTGACCGATACGATTAACATGTGCTGCCTAGCCTTTTTAATCATAGAGCGAATTTAAGTGAGAAGTTGATATGTATGTCTCCGCGATTAATACTTTGTTACCAAATGGTAGTTGTCACAATAGTGTAGTCTTCATCAAGTTTTCCCGCATTACTCATTTCAAAGCTATGATAACTATATTATATTTAACCCTGTGTTTGATTGAGAAGAAAAACTGTTGTAAGTTCATCGCCGTTCATTGCCCAATTCCAGTCACCCATCAACGTTAAAATTAATGTGAACACTTAACGGCAATGACTCACCGGTTAAAACGTTTGGGAAATAACGTTACAATTTGAAAATAACATATTCCCGAAACACACACTATGTGATAGATCAATGTTTCTTATCCCCATAAAAAGATAGCTTAATACTACGGCACGTGTTTATGCACGTGTTTATGCAGACATTCAACCTGAGATGAATTAATTCCTGTAGTGTTTTTCATTTAAATTTTGTTGCTAATCCACTAGATGCACGTGTTGGTTGTATCAGTTACATCAAATACAGCCAACTTTAGTTTAGCGATATTTGCTTCATGTCCCGACAGTCATTCTGCAAATAAACACAGCACAGCGTGCAAACGTGCAATTAGTTATAATATTTTATCAAGTAATTAGTAAACAATAATATAATTAATTAATTGTTCAAAAAATATACTCATTCAATATCTAAGTTATCTAACATTCTCGCGTTATCATCAACATAAAACTCAAAGGAGCAAACACATTATGATAATAGCTTTTATTTGCAAATTTATTCTGGTGCAAATTAATGAACTATTTGCCGTCACAACCCACCGCCTGGTAGATTTTAATCGGCACCCATATTGCAACCAGTCTGATGAAATGGTTGCAGACAACACGTGCAGGTCTAAAGCTTTCGTAATAAGTTTGAGTGCGTTCCCATTTTAGTAAAGTCGCATTCGTCAAATTTACGTTACATACTAATAATCTTGATTACTAAATCGATATAACTCGACTAACTTACGTCAGTCTGGTGGAAATCTTGTTACAATTAGTATCGTCCAACTCGTGCACTCTGGTAGTTTTTTTTAATCTAAAGCAAAACAAACACATTTATTGAGGGACTGGTAGCGATAACGTCCCAATGTGTATGACATTTACCGTAGTTGAACTCGTATGTTCTATTTATCTGGAATGTAACACTGTGACGACTATTTCACGGTAGTCATATTTATTGAATATAATAAGTGCAATATATGATAGCGACTGAGTACGTGTCATACATGAACACCTGACACCTCGTTGTAGATATTTTATTTTTTAATTAGAGTTTAAAGTAAGGTTAAACCATTAGTTGTCATAGGAGGATTAGGCCGTCTGCAGGGGGCTTCTATACATATCGTCTGAAAATGATAGAGGTCTGCGTAGCAAATAAAGTATAAAGATACCACTAGGAATACATAATGTACGACTGATAGTCAAGGCGTTATTTAATAAACCTTTGACAGATATTTTCCTAGTGCCAGGCAACTGTTCTTCCCATACACAAAACAATATCTACAACAACACATTTTACATGACAGCAACTGAAAGGACTTGTTGTCTCCATAACAACGCAGTCAATGCAAGCGTGTTGTAATCCGGGTTTCATATATACTTGACAGAATGTTGTGAATTGACAGCTAGTTTTTACAATGATAATTAATATCAAACGATGGCTGGTCATTTACCAGATTTCATCGTTTGAGATATGAAAAAAAGAATGTCGAAACAATATCACTAGGACGAGGTATTTTATGTACTGCGACCATGTACCTTTGTCTAACATGTCACGTGACAACATAGAGTTTTTTTTTTTTAAATAATTCAGTTCAGTGCCCCTTTTGTGAATGTCACTGCCACGCATTATCCATCTATGCGTGTCAAGTACGTAACCATGACTTGAACGCTGCTTGTTTCAATGACCTCGTTACAAACAGGTCAGGATCGCAGTTGAACCGATGCATTTATAGCGGGAGTGTCGTCACCTGCGCATGCCCGGGAATTGAGTTCCAAGCGACGATAACAACACACACTAAAAACGCAGAGGCTCATGGGCAGATGCTTGTTTGAAAACAATGACACGCTATGGCCATCTGACGCATGCGCAGGTGATGACTCCCCCGCTTTATACAAAAGCAGAATTTGATTCGTCGAATAAAACTGCCAACAAACAAGCTGTTCTCTGATAGGTCTGACTGTTAGATGTTTGTACAGGGTAGCCAATCTGGGACATTCTTGTGAGTAGCTTCGCATTGACTTCAAGATCCTGGTGGTAGAGGGGAGTGGTGTCAATATAATTCATTTATAATATTATAATATTAAATGAACTTTATACAAACACAAAATAACATTTCTATTTAGCATTGGAGGTGAAAAGGCATCACACTCTCCAGTGAAATTCCATCAGTTGAATATTTTTTTTAATTTAAAAACAGACAAATTTGTATTTATGATATAAATACACCTGCTTATGTATTTTAATATGTAACATTTTAAATGTTTTCTACACCACATTGTTCCTGCGTTTAAAGGGCCGTGGTCGTCGCATAGCGCATCTTTGAACTTCATGTAATAAACAATATATTTTACAATCGTTGTGTACGTCGTCCTTTAAAGAGACGTGTCAAGTACAAACTCATCAACTTAATAATTTTTAACTCCATCCCAAAATACTAACATGACACAATTTCAAAACATGTGTGAACAGTCTTTTATTACAAAAAAGAACACTTCGGTGAGGCTATACTTTATTTCTAAATTGTAGGTGATGACGGAAAACAAACACGGTTATATCGAATCTGTTCTAATTAAATTGTCACCCTAAATGGTACATACCCTGCCATGGAAAGAATAAATTGATTGTATCATGTCAAGATCAATTTCCTGAAAATGTTTATGCCTATTTTATATTTTCCTTAGCAATAAAAAAAGTGCCATTTCTGTTTTCAAACAGTTTATTCATACTCGGGTTTGAATCAACTTTGCTGTTTTAACACAATGTTATAATATTTCATGTCATTTTGTTCAATTGATTTACTTTTATTTCATCCAGAATGTGAATATTGTAATTATGTGATTTTGTGACGGTCTTGTTGGTCTGATAGTCATTCAAATTGAAATATTTGTTGAAATTACTCTGTTATTTGCTGTGTGGTATGTAGTGTAATCGTGCTTATGTTCAACTTTCTGGGTTTAAGTTAGTTCGCGGGCATTCACCGTCACCGTATTAAATATGAACTTTATTTTGTTTTTTATTTCAACGGTGTTATATAATTGTTGATTTAGACATCACCAATTCGGTCTTTTTTTACCCAATAAAAAATGCTTGAGAAACACTGTTTTAAAGCGGAGAAGTCGTCAGCCACGCTTTCGGTAGACGGCAGGTCTACCCATGAGCCATTGCGTTTTTAGTGTGAGCTGGTTTAGAACTCATTTAGAACTCTATTCCTGCGCGTGATTCGTCGGAATTATTCAATATCTCGAGACAAAATGGTTGTGTACCTGAACCATTTTTTTTACTGCGAAGTGTCGTGTATAATCGGAATTTTATTCGCAAAAGCATAAAATAAAGCAATAGTTCAACGCCAACAAAATCTGGTACTAGGTTTTAATGACTTAGCATACAACACTGTGGGTAAATATCATTATGTTTCAGGTATATACAACACTGTGAGTAAATATCATTATGTTTCAGGTATATACAACACTGTGAGTAAATATCATTATGTTTCAGGTATATACAACACTGTGGGTAAATATCATTATGTTTCAGGTATATACAACACTGTGAGTAAATATCATTATGTTTCAGGTATATACAACACTGTGGGTAAATATCATTATGTTTCAGGTATATACAACACTGTGGGTAAATATCATTATGTTTCAGGTATATACAACAATGTGAGTAAATATCATTATGTTTCAGGTATATACAACACTGTGGGTAAATATCATTATTTTTCAGGTATATACAGCTCTGTGGGTAAATGTCATTATTTTTCAGGTATATACAACACTGTGAGTAAATATCATTATGTTTCAGGTATATACAACACTGTGAGTAATTATCATTATGTTTCAGGTATATACAACGCTGTGGGTAAATATCATTATTTTTCAGGTATATACAACACGGTGGGTAAATATCATTATGTTTCAGGTATATGCAACACTGTGAGTAAATATCATTATGTTTCAGGTATATACAACACTGTGGGTAAATATCTTTATTTTTCAGGTATATACAGCACTGTGGGTAAATGTCATTATTTTTCAGGTATATACAACACTGTGAGTAAATATCATTATGTTTCAGGTATATACAACACTGTGAGTAAATATCATTATGTTTCAGGTATATACAACACTGTGGGTAAATATCATTATGTTTCAGGTATATACAACACTGTGGGTAAATATCATTATGTTTCAGGTATATACAACACTGTGAGTAAATATCATTATGTTTCAGGTATATACAACACTGTGAGTAAATATCATTATGTTTCAGGTATATACAACACTGTGAGTAAATATCATTATGTTTCAGGTATATACAACACTGTGGGTAAATATCATTATGTTTCAGGTATATACAACACTGTGGGTAAATATCATTATGTTTCAGGTATATACAACACTGTGAGTAAATATCATTATGTTTCAGGTATATACAACACTGTGAGTAAATATCATTATGTTTCAGGTATATACAACACTGTGGGTAAATATCATTATTTTTCAGGTATATACAGCTCTGTGGGTAAATGTCATTATTTTTCAGGTATATACAACACTGTGAGTAAATATCATTATGTTTCAGGTATATACAACACTGTGAGTAATTATCATTATGTTTCAGGTATATACAACGCTGTGGGTAAATATCATTATTTTTCAGGTATATACAACACTGTGGGTAAATATCATTATGTTTCAGGTATATGCAACACTGTGAGTAAATATCATTATGTTTCAGGTATATACAACACTGTGGGTAAATATCTTTATTTTTCAGGTATATACAGCACTGTGGGTAAATGTCATTATTTTTCAGGTATATACAACACTGTGAGTAAATATCATTATGTTTCAGGTATATACAACACTGTGAGTAAATATCATTATGTTTCAGGTATATACAACACTGTGGGTAAATATCATTATGTTTCAGGTATATACAACACTGTGGGTAAATATCATTATGTTTCAGGTATATACAACACTGTGAGTAAATATCATTATGTTTCAGGTATATACAACACTGTGAGTAAATATCATTATGTTTCAGGTATATACAACACTGTGAGTAAATATCATTATGTTTCAGGTATATACAACACTGTGGGTAAATATCATTATGTTTCAGGTATATACAACACTGTGGGTAAATATCATTATGTTTCAGGTATATACAACACTGTGAGTAAATATCATTATGTTTCAGGTATATACAACACTGTGAGTAAATATCATTATGTTTCAGGTATATACAACACTGTGAGTAAATATCATTATGTTTCAGGTATATACAACACTGTGAGTAAATATCATTATGTTTCAGGTATATACAACACTGTGAGTAAATATCATTATGTTTCAGGTATATACAACACTGTGAGTAAATATCATTATGTTTCAGGTATATACAACACTGTGGGTAAATATCATTATGTTTCAGGTATATACAACACTTTGGGTAAATATCATTATGTTTCAGGTATATACAACACTGTGAGTAAATATCATTATGTTTCAGGTATATACAACACTGTGGGTAAATATCATTATGTTTCAGGTATATACAACAATGTGAGTAAATATCATTATGTTTCAGGTATATACAACACTGTGAGTAAATATCATTATGTTTCAGGTATATACAACACTGTGAGTAAATATCATTATGTTTCAGGTATATACAACACTGTGAGTAAATATCATTATGTTTCAGGTATATACAACACTGTGAGTAAATATCATTATGTTTCAGGTATATACAACACTGTGAGTAAATATCATTATGTTTCAGGTATATACAACACTGTGAGTAAATATCATTATGTTTCAGGTATATACAACACTGTGAGTAAATATCATTATGTTTCAGGTATATACAACACTGTGAGTAAATATCATTATGTTTCAGGTATATACAACACTGTGAGTAAATATCATTATGTTTCAGGTATATACAACACTGTGGGTAAATATCATTTTGTTTCAGGTATATACAACACTGTGAGTAAATATCATTATGTTTCAGGTATATACAACACTGAGTAAATATCATTATGTTTCAGGTATATACAACACTGTGGGTAAATATCATTATGTTTCAGGTATATACAACACTGTGAGTAAATATCATTATGTTTCAGGTATATACAACACTGTGGGTAAATATCATTATGTTTCAGGTATATACAACAATGTGAGTAAATATCATTATGTTTCAGGTATATACAACACTGTGGGTAAATATCATTATTTTTCAGGTATATACAGCTCTGTGGGTAAATGTCATTATTTTTCAGGTATATACAACACTGTGAGTAAATATCATTATGTTTCAGGTATATACAACACTGTGAGTAAATATCATTATGTTTCAGGTATATACAACACTGTGGGTAAATATCATTATGTTTCAGGTATATACAACACTGTGGGTAAATATCATTATGTTTCAGGTATATGCAACACTGTGAGTAAATATCATTATGTTTCAGGTATATACAACACTGTGGGTAAATATCTTTATTTTTCAGGTATATACAGCACTGTGGGTCAATGTCATTATTTTTCAGGTATATACAACACTGTGAGTAAATATCATTATGTTTCAGGTATATACAACACTGTGAGTAAATATCATTATGTTTCAGGTATATACAACACTGTGGGTAAATATCATTATGTTTCAGGTATATACAACACTGTGGGTAAATATCATTATGTTTCAGGTATATACAACACTGTGAGTAAATATCATTATGTTTCAGGTATATACAACACTGTGAGTAAATATCATTATGTTTCAGGTATATACAACACTGTGAGTAAATATCATTATGTTTCAGGTATATACAACACTGTGGGTAAATATCATTATGTTTCAGGTATATACAACAATGTGAGTAAATATCATTATGTTTCAGGTATATACAACACTGTGGGTAAATATCATTATTTTTCAGGTATATACAGCTCTGTGGGTAAATGTCATTATTTTTCAGGTATATACAACACTGTGAGTAAATATCATTATTTTTCAGGTATATACAACACTGCGAGTCATTATCGTTTAACGAAATCTGTGCTGAAGAACTATAACTCAATTGTTCGCCCAACACATAATATATCTACCGTTACCACGGTTACCATGCAACTATTTGTATCACAAATAGTAGAAATGGTGAGTACGCAAACTATTCATTGGTAGAACAAATATAACCGTTTAAATATATGTATGTTCAGTGTTTGTGGCATTGTGTCACTGGTATATCACGAATATTATTAGTTCCGTGGTGCTGTTGTTGTTCGGGTTGGACATGAAATGTTTAGTCTGAACGCCGCATCGTCTTTTGCATATTTCGCATTTATTGGCTTATCAATATAAAACACTGAGGAAAATACTAATAAATAGTTGAATACTTTTCACCTTGGGAGGCTGTCTGTTTGCCACGATAACACGTTTTTGGAAAGTTTATAACGTGTCTACGAGGTATGTATCGTACGCAACGAGATAGTAGTGACTATTATTACCTGTTCTCGGGATATCGTATAGTTTACTTTCTCTTGTTAGGACGAACGAATTCAGACTTTAAAGATCAATAGTTGGCTGACGTTGGTAAGTACACATTGTTAATGAGTCTTTAATTATTATCATGACACTAATTAGTTGATGGTCTATGTCAATAGTATGTTGTTTGCGGTCGTTGGCAATTTCGTGGGGTGGGAAAGGTGTGGGTTGGAGGTATCAAACTGAAAATTTAAGTTAAGACAGTAATTAAAAGATAAACATGATAAATATGCATGATGTGTAACTTGATGATATCGATTTAGCCGAGTTGTGTCTAAATATGTGATGTAGCATTCATCCCCATAGATTACACTGACACTTGTACGTGTATGACATATATATACTGTGTGAGACAATTAGATGAAAGTTTTCCCAACATACATTGCATGCTTTTACTGATAGTACAATGTCTTGTTTTATATGGAACGTACCATTATATATAATCGAATGGTCACTGCTACCGAATCATTAACAACAAGCAACATTAACTTGAAATGAATGCAATTTCTGACTTATCTTCATTATGCGGGAGCTAAAATGCTTCATTCGCAATACTGTATGTCGGTATACAGATAGAGAAGTAATTGCTGTTTTCAATGTATTTCCAAAGTTGACACATTTCATTAAAGTTTTACCACATATGTCTAACTGCTATTATAAATCTTCTACTAGAATTAAAGCTTTTTATGACATTACAATCAAAAAAATTTCCCCCAATGTACAATTGTTATCAGTTGTTCGATACTCTTATTTTTAAGACCATAACTGTACTGTGTAATTTTGCATGTAGAATCCAAAACTGGATAAAGATATCCATATAGTGTGTAGAGTCATCTGTGACGTCACATAGGGTGACATAAACCATTGAAACGGAACAACTTTCAATCATTGTATTTTAAGACTACACGTGACGTGTTGAATGATTTCACTCGTAAAGGATGTCATTAAGAATGCCCGGACTGTATAACACATCAAGTATGCAGCAGCGCAAGTGTTATGGGACATGTCCTATTTCTATTTTAAGCAGTTATTAGAACAATCATTACGATTCTTTGTTACTGATCACATTCATTAAAGCAGAAATAGCAATAAGTGAATTTACGTTCACTGAGAGAACTCGCGTCTTGGGTGAAAGGCGCAGACTGAACGTCTGCCACTGAAGTTGAATGATTACATTTTGAAATTCAATTTCATTTTCATAGCTCAGTTTCCAAACTACGATTTAAGTCGCAATGTAATATCTTTTTACCAATGTAATTTTACATGTTTCGTTATGGTGTATATGTTTGTTTGTCTCGTCCTTTTGTATATTAGAAGTGACGTTCATGTCAGCTACTGTTTGTTTGTTTATTTTGTAATTCTTTTACCTGCTTCTAGAAATTAATTACTCAATGCAGGTTCCATACATGCCAGTATACTATTGTCAGCGGTTTACAATAATGTATATACAGTTTAAACTAGTGCCAATTGTGGGGTTCATTTCAAAACATCAACTCGTGCTATGCAATTATGTGACTATATTAATAATATTTTCAGGAATGGTTAGATGAATATATAAAATGGAATGTCAATGAATATAATGGAATAGATAACGTTAAATTACCGTCACATTCACTATGGTTACCAGACATAGTACTGTACGAAAAGTAAGTACGTGAATAATTGATATAGCACCAATAAATCCTGTGACTTTAACATTCGTACAGCGGTGAAGGGTGTACATATGACAAAATATACACTGAATGCATAACTATTCCCATAACACGCTTTATCATGTGACCATATGCATGGTATATTCACATTGGTGATGTTTAGTGTGAAAGGGTCGTGTCAAATGACAATTAATAAATCTGATTGTAGTGTAAACTGTCAGCTTAACAACGCTACAGTAAAGATACCATTTTAGCAGATTTTTCATTGCTTGTTTTGTAAAACCTGTCTGAACATAAATACTCGTACATAAATAAATTGTGCAAAGTGATGGCTTCCTTGATTACTTATGTATGTTGCTATCACCACATCAGTAATATATGTATATATATATAGGAAGAGAGATAACTAGTCTACTCAAACACAAACTGATCGATTAGTCATTTCGCTTGCTTCACGAGTATGATCCATTACACATTTTGATTGTATTGCCATGGCAACGCTTCCGTTGATCTTTTAATATCAAGTTTGACGAAATGTATGCATGGTAACGCCTGTGTGATGGATTTCAGATAGTAATTGTTCTAATAATATGCAATCAAATACATTACAGTATCGCGTTGTCTGTAGTCATTCCGATTCAAAGATACTGTATGTGCTGAGATAAGGGCGAATACAAAATCACAAATAATATCGGAAATTAGAATCACTCACAAATGTATAAAAATGTGCTTTGAAAGGACGCCGACATTGGGGAGTGAAAGTGTTACACATTACCATCGAATGGGGGTATAACGCAGCTCTCCAAAAACAAAGGCCAATATATTGTAAAATATTTCACACACAAATGTGGCAGACTTTCTACCTCTGTGCATGACAGAAGTAGATGTCGGGCCAAGGGTTTTCTATTGTCATCCATGTAACTCTAGTTTTAAAAAAAAACAAAAAAACTTTGTGTTGTTTTGTGTTGTTACAGTGCAGCCAACTACTACGATAACTTTATGAAGGACCGTATCGTTGTTGTCTATCATACTGGTGACGTCATGTGGGCGGCGCCTGTCATCTTCCAAAGTCAGTGTCAGATTGACGTCACGTATTTTCCGTTTGATAAACAAGAATGTAAATTAAAGTTTGGTCCATGGCAACACGACGGGACAGAAGTCACAATAACGGGAAAAGGTAGCGTATTCCTGTATTAGAATAATAATAATAATAATAATAATAATAATAATAATAATAATAATAATAATAATAATAATAATAATAATAATAATAATAATAATACAATGAAAGACACAGAAAGATCAATTTGAATACTAATATTAATTTTTATTTATAAAAATGTATATTTATAAAACGTTTATAACGACCAAGCCTTTATGTCCTCGCATGTATTTGTACTTCGATTGACCCACCAACAGTTACTTGATTAGCATGCTAATACTGGGTTATTATGAACCTGGTTTAACTTCTGGAGACGTATGTCAATGTGTTTAATCGATCTCGATATCAGTTACTGACAGTAAAGTTGTAAGATGTTCAAATGAATTTTATTAAATCTAATACACGCCGAGGACAATACCTAGATCTTTGTCAACACGACTTAATGCACGTAGATGTATATCTGATCTTTGTTTCTTACATTAATGCATCGATACTATTTATATGTGTTTTAACGATTTATCCGACCCCACCACCCCACCATTTCATTTAGCATTTTTAGGAGTCTCCATCATGCCTACAAATAATTCATGTCTGTGGTGATCCCAAATTTCAGAACCACATGTTAAAATAAAAAAGCATATTATGTGAAGTATGTTTAATCGTTGCGATTTGTTCATGCGTTCACACTAACCCATTAACGACCTCTTACGTTGTGCAACTTTTGTTAGTAGCGTGAGCCGCTGAACCCGATCAATTTAACCCGATTGGAAAACAATACATTCATATATTTTGCCTTTTAGCAATCCAGAAAGTAATTGAAATATTTATATTTCTATTCGATACTTTCTATTCGATATCACAGAGAAACTTTTAATACACATTAAACTCTACACATATAAAGTCATGATATCGACATCCGAGACTCGCCCGGATTAACGGGAGATTCATTTGACTGATTACATGATTTCTATTTTGACACTCAGCAGCTGGTCTATTCTCACAGCGCCAACTCTATTTCCGGTTAGTAGCAAAAACAATTTATAGCAGGGGTGACACTACTTTAACACTCACGAACGCGTGCATTCCCACAGCGCGAATTTCATTTCTAACTTATAGCACAAACCATGTAGACAGGGGTGGTACTACTTTAACACTCACCAACGCGTGCATTCCCACAGCGCGAATTTCATTTGTAACTTATAGCACAAACCATTTATAACAGGGATGGTACTATTCTGACATTCAACAGCTGCTCTGTGCCCTCAGTATCAACAATATTTCACAATTTTAGCACAAATCATTTATAACCGGCAATATTCTGATACTCGGCGGTCTCGTGTGGGTGTGCGTACTGAAAAAAACGACAACGTCAATTTTAGTGGTTTCGATGAAAGTTGAAATTACACATGAGTCGCCATGGATAGAACAGAACAACCTCGATGTTTTCGTCAAATTAAGGTCTCGTAAAAAATGTTTCTGAACAAATTGGACGGTGATGTGAGCTTTTTTTAGTCTGCTATAATATTTGACGGTGTACAACTTTTTAAAGTTCAATCAATTCTGCAACAGTGGGTACTATGTAGTAGCGAAATAAGTAAAGCTACCTAAAGGCCGGTCGTCGCACAGGTCGGTCATCTGCCTTCCAATCCCCGACTGACCTCTTTAAGGTTTGGGATTTTTTTTCTTTTTCTGTGATTCCAAACGGAAGTATCTCCCACGATAGTTATGCATTGTGGATTGCTTAAGTTAACCGTTCATGCTTTCTTAAATAGGCGATGTCACAGTGTTTACCAGTGACGGTGAATGGGACATGGAATACATGGCATCGAGAAGCAACATTGAATTCTACCCGGATGCCCCTGGCATACCGTATACTGACGTCACGTACACTATTCATCTGAGGCGGCGCCCCATATTCTATTTCTTCAATTTGATCACGCCATGTGTGCTATTGGCGGTGGTTACTTTGTTGATGTTCTTCGTGCCAGCTGAAGCCAATGAGAAAATAACTTTAGGAATAACTGTGCTATTATCACTTACCGTGTTTCTGCTGTTATTGGCTGACGTAATGCCACCATCCAGCGAAGTCCCTCTAATTGGTGAGCAATCAAATGAAATTTATATATCCATGGTGTATACATGTATTTATGTCCGTTAATTATTTTTAAAATAAATAGGTTTCTATTTTTCTTCTTGTTATGTTTGTCATCCGAAGTTAAATAGTATGAAGTTATTCATCGACCGAATCGCACGGTTTCGTTAAGCCGGCCATTCATAACCGTCAACGAACCCGTGCGTGATCGTGTTAGGAAAAGCTGTATTTCACTGCAGTTAAATTGAGTCATTTGATTGGATGCGCCAAGAAGCTGGCGCTACCAATCAGCAATGCTGAAGATCCGGGGGGGGGGGTCATCACAGATTAAAATAATGACGGCGTGTAGGCTCTGCGCTGATTCACCCGGAGTCAAGAACAGAAGGCCTGTGTTCGTTGACACGTTTCCAATTTTTGTTATTCCAACGTTGAAAATCGTTTGTGGACAAGTGAATGAAGACTATGGAATGTTTGAATATTTCTGCAAACCGTGTTTTAGTAAACTGACAAAACTGTCGAAACAGATTCTTTTGATGGTCAGTAAGCTCGTTCACAGAGAAAAACTAGCAACACGTTGATTTCTATATTCAACCGAGCTAGCGCTGCGATTTTACCAAGTAATATGTCGTTTATATCGTATGTTCTGATTGGGTAAATCAAATGAGCCCAAGTGAATCTTATAATCGTTTGAGGGCGTGCGACATACAGTAAAACGTTGTGAAATCTGCTAAGGGTTAATGTTGAGGCTTCGGCCGAATAATTGTCCCTTGGCTGGCGAAGATGGAAGTTATTACGAGGATACCTCAAAGTATGCGCGAAGACAGTAGAGTGAGAGTATCGACCGACGGGCGTACTGTCTGAGTGTATACTTTGAGGTTTCCTCGTAATAACCTTATTATTATACATCTTTTCCTTCCAAGGATACATCATGGAATGCCGAAATCAAAAAGTTTAGAACAGAATCAGCGAAATTCTTTGTGTGGAGTCCGGTCAAACCCAGATGCCAGACATGTTTGTTCTTATTATTAGAGAACGCTAACGCACGTAGTCATTTCATATTTGTAATTCACATTTCCTTATATGGTAGGATGAAAATACCCTGTAAAAGACATCAACATTATGGCACGCTGTAACTTACGGCGTTACGGTGACAGGTGTATAATAATGTCTTCTATGTCAATATTTATTGTCATAGAGAAATGTTTATTTAATGTGTATTGGTGAACACTCAACCCTTACTGTGCTGTCGAAGAGTTCCAGACATTCATATATTCTGCTTGTCTTTACAGGTCAGTACTACGCCATGACAATGGTAATGGTAACGATGTCACTGGGTATGTCTGTGGCAGTTTTACACGTACACTATAAAGGTACACAGCAGGGCTCCCCAGTTCCACAGTGGACACGCAAGTACATATTGAAATACCTCGCCTCCGCCTTACGCATGGAATTAGGTGAAATTACGTCATCTGACCGAGACTACCTTGACATAAAGTGCAGCTGTAACAGTTCAGATTCTCACAACGTATTGGATATAAAGCAGCTCACCAGTCGTCGTACGAAACGAAATGGAACCGTTAAAGGTGGTGGCAGTGGACACGAAACAAGGAATCGGTGTAACCCTAAAGATGAACATGTGTTGTTTCATTTGTTACTTGAATTCAAAAAAGTGGTTTCATATTACGATGATAGAAATCATGATAATATTATACAAAAAGAATGGAAACATGTTGCCATGGTGATGGATAGACTTTTTATGATCGTTTACATTGCAGGGACACTGATTCTTGTGTTATTCGTTGTATGTCAAATTGGGAAGTAACTAAATTTTACTTAGCGAGTAAATCAAGGATTCTATTACATACCGATTAAAGGGGGATGATCGTTGCAACAGCGTGTATTCGACAATGGTCCTCTTTATTTACATAAAATTGCGCCCTTGATCACGAACTTCATTAAGTTTTTCATTTTGTTTTATATAATATTGTAGTATATGATAATATATCTTGCATTAGTGAGATTGAGAAACAAACCATGGTGTTACTTGTCATAATTCCCTACTGTAAACCTAGAAACAGCAGTTCTGAACGTTTCAGTTTGTTGATGAAAGAGTGGCGTTATTTTAAATCAGTAAAGTAAGTGTGGTCATTATTTCTGAGTGGCCAGTGTCAACAGATAGTACAGAATAGGGATTGTTTTGTTGATGGGGAATTTATTTGGCCTTGCTAGTAATTTAAATTAAATTACAACAGCCTTTGTAAGTAGCTAGTACATGTAATATCGAGTTTCTCGTGGTGTTCCCTACACACATATATTTATTTGAGCTTATTATATAGTTATATCTCATTATATCTAAATATTGCAGAATACTTGGCTCACTTAAAATGTATTTTCACGAAAATATAATGCAGTGATAATACTTTATTGTTATGTTTTCAGACTGTCGTAGATATAATTCCCTTATTGTTATGTTTTCAGACTGTCTTAGATATAATTCCCTTATGACTATGTTTTCAGACTGTCGTAGATATAATTCCCTTATGACTATGTTTTCAGACTGTCGTAGATATAATTCCCTTATGACTATGTTTTCAGACTGTCGTAGATATAATTCCCTTATGACTATGTTTTCAGACTGTCGTAGATATAATTCCCTTATGACGATATTATAACTGATTTTGACTGGAGCACGGACGCCAGTTTGTGGTTGTACTGTTATTACTGTATTATTTTATAATCCTTTCTTACTAATAGATAATCTATGCAAAATTCAAAAGTACAGCGACTTTTGTCGGTGGTGGCGTGCTGAAAGGGAAATGATCCGTATTTCATAACGCTTAATTGCAACCACGCTGTCACCGACGATATTATATATTGTTTTGCAATGCCTCTGTTACGAAGCTATTTTAAAAGAATTATCTAATAAAAAATCGCATTGTACGAATTTTGCCTCATGATACGTTTCCGTTCTGTTGTTATTTATTTGCTTGTTTTAAAGGTTCGAGACGATACAGCGAGAAAAGCATTGGTAAGGTATGATGACATCATAGTGTTGAGTGTTGTCATCTTGTGAGGAAATTGTGGCTTCATGTTGGAGGGCGATAACGATATATGAGAGAGTGCTATCATCATGTATGAAAATGATGTCATCATGTATGAGAATGATGTCATTATGTATGAGGGCAATAACGTTATGTAAAAGGACAATGTAGTCATGTAAAAATATATTGAGATAAATATATTAATAACTTTACTTCACGTAAGATTATGCCGAATAACACAATATTTAAATGTTGTCCAATATCAAATAGCGCCCTATATAAGTATACCTCCTTGCCCTCCTACCACTCACTAGTAATTGCTAGATTGTTTCCGGACAAAGGAACGCGACAAAATGACATTTTCAAAACATTTCAATTTTCGTATTTGTAAACAGGTGTGTATTAATGCAATAACATCATGTCTATTTCTAGACTTCATATTTGCGATGGTTCAGGCATTCCTCGCTATTTCTGTAACAAAAGAAACATTTTTATATTCGCGGAACTTTTAAGAGCAAAAGGAGAACAAAGGGCGAGAATCCTACCTTGTATGTAGAACGACAAAGAGCGTAAGCGCCGACGCCAGTTAACCAAGGGAAATAGACCAAAGAATGAGAACGTGATGGTCCAATCAGAAAACAGTTATCATTACTAGTTACTTGTGGCTTAGTGTGTGATGGCACTTGTAGTGGGAACCACCCAATGTCAATGAATGTTTCTACTCCGATCTAACACATACCCCGCAATGAGTAGATAACAATTACTAAATTGTTAAAATGTATTGAGCTATTAGATTGTATATTTGAAGTGAAATTAGGAACACAAATTTATAAACGAATAAAAGAATTAAAAAAAAAATATGAATCAACTAAAAAGAATTAGTTTAATGAATTAAAATATACTTGATTTTATTTTGATTGAATCTGCCCTTGTATGCACACTTTAGCTTAGTGATCTTGACATGCAAGTCCAATTTATTTTACCACGTGTTAAACTTGGAAAGGCTATTGTTGACATCACCGTCATTCACTATTTCATAGCGGTTACTATACTCCGCATATCATGGGTAAACACAGCTGAAGTAATTGAACTACGCCCTCGCATATCGCGTTTCAGATAAAACACCATTAGCCAACAACAATATGATTATTGTATGAGACTGTAAAGATTACCCAGAGTTCCATATATTAATAAGCGCGTGCACAGTAAAACTGATTTGGCTCTTTTCATTTTGCAATTTAGGCTTCTTGCGAGAGGCGGCACGATTTCTGCAAATATTGCCCACAATGTGATTATCAGCACTATCGCCGGTGCTTAATAATATCCTGTTGTTGGCTCATAATCGAGGGCGAATTAATCGTATTAAATCACTCCTTTCAAATCCTATCGCATTATGTCCATCGTTTCCGTAAGACAGCGATTGACACTACGACATTTCGATTCGTGATGTACATTGATCTCTCACGGTACCCCAGATAATAATATCAGATAACAATGGCCGAGGGGTTTGCTTGCTTTCTATTACTTCCGGTACTTACCTCTTTAGCCAATTACCTTGAAATTATGTGTTTACAAGACAAAGTTGCGTACAAAGTGGGCACAAAAACGGATAAGTGTTATTTGCTAATTATAATTTCATATGAAAGTTTGTGCTTACAACTCTTTCTAGGGGGTTTGGATTATAACACAATCTGAATCCAACGTTAAGCCTATAAACGTTCCATTGTTTTTAGTGCCAAACCCCTTTGTTAAGTACAACAACAAATATTTCGTTGGTGTTTGTGAGCTCTTGTGTGATTGGTCAATGCATGGTTAGCTCTTCGAATTCTGTGTTTTACTCCCTATCAATTTGGGCCCTGTTTAACTCTGGGGTTACGTCCAAAATCAACTCTTTCGACTGGAGATCTCTGTTGAAAAATAATCCTTTGTTGTTGCGGTGTACGCAAGACGATGAAAACTTGTGTTTTTTAACATCACTTCACCTATTAGCAATTCACCACTAGACGTGATAATTTCATTTCAACAGTAAAAATCCGTTCTCAAAAATCCAAATAATCACAACTTCATCGAAATCCATTTTCTATTCTTACCCATTGTATATATGGTGTTTATTTATAATAGAAGGCCATCGGCCCATAATATCTACATACATTATTTATATTTGAAAATAAAATTACAATTTTTAAACAATTAACAATACTTGTAGCTCTTTTCGCAATTTCATTGCGTGAAAAGTAAAGGCTCCCAGTCTTTGAAGAAGATCTGTATTTTTTGTACTCATTAATTTGTAATATTTACTGACTGTTGGGGGATTAAAAAAGTTAGCAGGATTATATTTTATTCTTAAATTAACAAAAAAGGAACAAATAAGTAAAAAATGGTATTCATTTTCAATATTGTTACTGTTACACTCCTATCTACATTATTTTTTCTATCTGTCTCAATACGAAGATAGTTGCATGAACAGCGGAGTCGAGCTAACATTTGAACATGAGAATGCACTTTCACACAAAATAAATACTTTTCAGGTTCCAAAGAAAATTTAAATTCCCTATAAAATGTCAGTTTCTCTAAAGTACATACCTGGCTGAACCAATCAGTATATAGAACTTGTTTCATTTTTTTCTTAAAAATGCGTAAAAACACATTTACGTTATTGACAGTTTGTGATTCCCAAACATCATCTAAATTACATAAAAATAATATTTTTTTAACATGACTAATCCAGGTTAACCTGGATCTAAGATTGGATTTTTCAATATTATATAACATAAGGTAGCATTTCTTTGGGTAACGGGTTTCTGTCATTTTTGATAATTTTGTCCAATACCTAATGCATTTTAATGCTGTGTGAAAATAAATAGGAAATCTACCACACTCGCCCAAGACTGCAACATTTGGAGCATTGCAGGAGATACCCAAAAAATAACGACAGGCTGGAGATTGTACACGTTCCAAACATAAATGATTTTCAAAGCCCCATACCTCGGAACCATAAGTTAATATTGGTAACACCATAGTGTCAAACATTTTAAAAAATACATCAAAGGATAGCATACCTGTAATTTTTGTAACCCTGGTAATATTGAAAAATGCCTTCTTTGCCTGTTGTGATAATATTTTTGTTGCTTCAGACCAAGAAAGTCGGTTTGAAAAAATAACATCTAAATATTTATAATATGGCACCACTTCGATTTGTTCCCCATCGTAAGTCGATTTCTCCTTTTTTTGAAAGTTTACCCCCAGCTTTGAATACAATCACTTTAGTTTTAGATAAATTTACAATTAGTTTCCACTTATTACAATAAGAACTCAATGTGTTAAAGTGTCGCTGTAAGACAATGACAGTGTCAGAAAATAAAGCGACATCATCTGCAAAAAGCAAGCACATAATTTCAACCAAATCAGGTGAAAGTTGTATGCCCGTCTGAACCCCAGAATGTAACTCGTGTGCCAATTCATTCATAAAAAAGGAAAACAAAAAGGGGCTAAGCATACATCCCTGACGCACACCGGTTGGGCAGTTAAAATACTCAGTACAACTTGTAATAGACGTGCGCACGCACGACTTGACATCTTTCTACATAGCATAAAGCATTTTGAACACTTTACCTGTAACACCACCCCTCAGCAGAATATACCACAATCGTTGGCGTTCAACCGTGTCGAAGGCCTTAGAAAAATCGACAAATGCACAGTAAAATTTTCCACGTTTTTTAGACAGATATTTTTGAATAACGCACTGTAAAATGAAAATACTATCAACAGTTGAATAACCACCACGAAAACCAGCCTGTGGTTCGTCAATCTTTTCGAAGGCCTCCGACCAGAACCCGAGACGTCGGTTTAGAATAGACGTGAATATTTTGCTAAATATACTTAGTAGATATATTCCCCTGTAATTATCGGGTCTGTTTAGTGAACCGTTTTTGTGAAGTGGTACAATGATAGCCCTTGACCACTGCTGAGGAAAAATACTTAAATCAAATAATCTGTTAAATAGCACAATTAAGTACGGCAAAAGATAATCTATATTTGATTTTTAAAAAAATCCCCTAGTAATCCATCCGGTCCGGGTGATTTGCCATATTTTAACTTGCAAACCGCTACTATAATTTCTTCACCCAATATCGGACTATTTAAAAATTCGCAGTTTGCTTCTGACTCTACTCCAAAAGAAATATCAACACTGTTAATTAAATTTAAAAACTCGTCAGAAGGAGGGAAATCATCCTGTCCTGGTGAATCACAGGGAGTAAATAATTTACTAAAACAAGCCGGTAGGCTGGTTGGCGATCCGCTCCGCTCAAAAACAAGCAACATGTTTTTTGGCTGTTTCCATGGTGACATAAACGTGAAGCTGACGTCGGTTTATAACTAATACGAAGTTCGCAAACACCATTCAGTCTTTAGAAGTCACTTAGTTTAGTACTAGGACCACAGTTACCCTCTCCTAGTAGAGTGACTGTGCTAGGACGTATTCTGCTGTTACATTTATTATTTCCAACCGTTTTGCGATAGCATTTTTTAGAATGAAGCGTTTCCCGGAAATGCTGGAAAGCGAAATAATGAAAGAACGAAATGGTAAATATTTACCTAAATTGCAGTGTGTTGACCTTCATAACAATATACTTCATAATGCAAAACACTAGTCACAGTGAGTAATTTAAATATACGACTCCTAATCGAAAAATATGACCACAGTCCAGAATTTCAGACGGATATTAAGCAACCTAAGAGCATATCAGAAGCATTTACTCTAAAATATAAAAAAAGAACTGCAGTCAAAAGTCAAGAATGCCAGCAAATAAAGGACTCTGTCCCACAATCCTTTGTGCGCGTTATTACGGACACGCGCAAAAAACTGTACCACGCTTGTCAAATCTGGGTCAAATATACAGTACACTACTATCTTGCCACAGATTGTTTAGTAGTGGAGTGTTCGGTGACCATTGAATTAGCCCGTGATTCATATTTTATGTGTATTAATTTATTCATCAATTTTCGTGACTGACAGTACTGCCCAAATTTTAGTCAAAAAACGCAACTGGTGAAACAGAAGAGCATCGCCAGGCGATGGACGCAGGGCTCTTTGGCAACGACCGCATAGAGGTCAAAATACGCGTTCTATTTTTACTCGTTAAATTTGGCTCTTCCTTTTCGCCCCCTCCGGAATGTTCTACTTTTGCAGCCTAATAGCAGGTTTTTCGAAAAACGTCTAAAAAACACAAGAATTAGTAGAAATGTTCCTGTTTTGGGCGGATTATTGATAGAGAATAATGTCTTTATTACAAAAATGCTGAAAAACCGTGAGTTGTTGCCTTAGTTATTTTTTTATTGGCGAAAAACTGCGAACTCGGCAAATTTGGTTGCACAACTTCCCTTTATCATATACACCCAGCGACACCGATGCCAGCTGACTGTGTACAAAACTGGTAGGAGGTAATACATTTGGGGCGAAAGTATTCAAAAATCAGTTTTTGGATGTTGCAATGGCAGTGGTGGGCCAGGATTTTTTTCCAATTAGTGACGGCACGACCTACCTGTGAAGTATGAACAAAACCAGCTGAGCCGTTGCTGGTGAAAAGTTACCCCAACTTTGGGGTCAAATTTCTCGGTAATGAAAACAGATATCAAAAATTCAAATGGTAACTTTGTGCCCACACTCAAGCTGAGTAGAATGAGCTATGTTTGAAGTATTTTATCCCAAATTTGTAGGAAGAGATACATTTGGCGCGAAGCTATCCAAAAATCAGTTTTTTGGTTGTTGCTATGGCAACGGTGGGCCAAAAAAAATTTCCAGATTTTTCCTTATAACTAGGGTTAAGGTGTGACCTACCTGCCAAGTTTGAACGAAATCGGCCAAGCCAAAAAAATCACAGAAGAAATAATACGTGAACACTGGAACACTGGAAATGTACACACACAGACACACACACACACACAAAACGACAAAAGTGATTATAAGGGCAATCCTAGCGGAGCGGATCGCCAATAATCAAACCACTCATCAGGTTGGATAGAGTTAATACTAACAGGCATGGACGATAAACGTCGCAAAATGGTCCAGAACGTTTTTGAATCTTTCAATCCCAATTCCAATTCCGTCCTTTTTTCACAGAAAAAGGCACGTTTTTTCTCTCTACACACAAGTTTGAAATTTCTTTTCGCGGCTTTATACAAATTAAGCGAATCAATGCTATTATCAACTCGGAAATTTCTCAACAATTTATACTTCCCCTACTTTAAAGCTTTACACTCGTTGTCAGACCAAGATGGCTGACTAGGATACTGTGATACGTTTTCGGGTGCCCGTCGACCCATTCCACACAAATCAGCTGTCCTCCTAAAGATATTACTCAGATTATCAACAAAATTAAAAATGTCATAATTAGGGTCGGAAATAAAGCTGTCAAGACCTTTGTCAGCTAAAGCTTCTTGCGAGAGGCGGCACGATTTCAGCAAATATAGCCCACAATGTGATTATCAGCACTATCGCCGGTGCTTAACAATATCCTGTTGTTGGCTCATAATCGAGGGCGAATTAATCGTATTAAATCACTCCTTTCAAATCCTATCGCATTATGTCCATCGTTTCCGTAAGACAGCGATTGACGCTACGACATTTCGATTCGTGATGTACATTGATCTCTCACGGTACCCCAGATAACAATATCAGATAACAATGGCCGAGGGGTTTGCTTGCTTTCTATTACTTCCGGTACTTACCTCTTTAGCCAATTACCTTGAAATTATGTGTTTACGAGACAAAGTTGCGTACAAGGTGGGCACAAAAACGGATAAGTGTTATTTGCTAATTATAATTTCATATGAAAGTTTGTGCTTACAACTCTTTCTAGGGGATTTGGATTATAACACAATCTGAATCCAACGTTAAACCTATAAACGTTCCATTGTTTTTAGTGCCAAACCCCTTTGTTAAGTACAACAACAAATATTTCGTTGGTGTTTGTGAGCTCTTGTGTGATTGGTCAATGCATGGTTAGCTCTTCGAATTCTGTGTTTTACTCCCTATCAATTTGGGCCCTGTTTAACTCTGGGGTTACGTCCAAAATCAACTCTTTCGACTGGAGATCTCTGTTGAATAATAATCCTTTGTTGTTGCCGTGTACGCAATACGATGAAAACTTGTGTTTTTTAACATCACTTCACCTATTAGCAATTCACCACTAGACGTGATAATTTCATTTCAACAGTAAAAATCCGTTCTCAAAAATCCAAATAATCACAACTTCATCGAAATCCATTTTCTATTCTTACCCATTAGCCACATCAGACCATTCATTGAAACGAGTAGTCTGGGGTATAATAGTACTGTGACCCATGCCGAGGACTTCCTGTTTGTAATGCTATATGATGAATCAGACTATTACGTGAAACCAAATGAAAATCATTCTAAAATAACGTACTTATACCCAATTGATTCTGGATTCATTGACCAGGGAAAAAGAAATGACATTAGCTTCAATAATCGTCGAGCAGGTCCGGGTTGTAACGTTCGGTTGACGAAATAGACGACACAACAGTAGTTGACGCAGACTTACAAAAAGTCCACCATTTTATGTTAATTACCAACGGCAAAGGATCACATGCAGGTCACGAGACGCGGTCACTGACCTCTACCGGATGTCATCAATATGCAACACACAACATAAGAAATGTCTTTTGACCACAGATAATGTAACAAAATATATTATTTAGTGTCAAATAAAATATACTATACTAAGAAATCATAACACGTATCAATCATAACACGTACCAAAGTTACTGAAATTCACTCATTCATATGTGCATTTGGTTGCCCTGCCAACAAAAAATAATGAAACGCGCTGAGTTTGACATGTTAATAGCTGAGGACAATGGCCTGCTTCGCGGGTCATGGGACGCGACCATCCACTTCTACCAGACATCACGGGAAACATCATCAATGTACCAGAAACAAATTTGCATAGCGTTGCAACTATGTGTAATACTTGTGTATGAACTGACTTATTTCGTATTTGTGTTGCACATATGAAGCGTATGTCTCATTTTGAAAATAAAAACTACCGAAGCCTGCCTTTTTAATGCAAATTTGCGTCAATCTCTACTCAGACATATAAATAAACACACTGCATATACATATAAGCATGTATAAAAATCAAGATGTAAGATGAATCAAAAACACTTCTCTAGCGTCTTTAGGTAAATGTACGATTCTTCGATTGAGGCTCACTAAATGTAGTCAGAGATGAATGAGCCCGTCATTTTAACGCTATAAGTAGTGTGAAATTAAGTGTGAAGCAGGGTGCTGGGCGGCAGCGTCTGACGCGCCGGCTCGATTAGCAAGCATTGTTTGAGGTGTTATGTTCTTTGTTGGAGGTGTTACATTCTTTGTTACTTTCATTTTTTTTCAATCATACCGAAGATGTATATTATTTTCACGGGAAAATACCGCCAAAGATATTAATAATCAATAACTATTGGTTATATGGAATAGCACCTCAATTGCCTTTGGTTCGAAGGGTGTATAAAAATGCAAGTTTTTCATATTACCATCATTGGTCTTTTGGCCTTCTGCGACTCGGGTACTCCTAGTAGCAAACACGCTCGTTTATTTTTTCAGGCATACTTTTAGATTTGTTATTAAAACTCTTATTCCATTCTACTACTAATTCCATAACTTTTAATTCGATTCCACTCGGCTTCAGATTTACTGTTTAATCCAACTTTAAATTTTCTATTCATTTGACTTATTTCCATTTCGTTTAGTTCAATATGGCCTTTTATCGACAGGCTAGCGCAATCCGTGGTATTGACAAAACCATACCATTCCTCAAGGAACATGGGCTTTTGGCAACGGAACAAAATTGTCTTTTTGTGTTCGGCCTATGGTTTTGGCAACCGCTAAAAAATGTACTGACGGATTTAATTGGCGATGTTTAAGTAGGGATTGCGCAAAATTTCGAACCCGATTTTCAATTAGACATGGATCTTTTTTTTCCAAGTCACGTTTACGTTTGGACATTCTTTTAAAAAAATATTCTAAAATGGGCTATGGACTACCCGACAAGGAAAATTAGTACTGAGACTGGAGTGTCTCGCCAGTCGCTAGTAGACTATTGCAACTTTTTGCGTGAAGTGTGCAGTACAAAGCTGGTGGGCGAAGACATCGAGTTGGGCGGTCCAGGCACTGTGGTTGAAATTGACGAAAGTTTATTTTGCCATAAGTGTAAGCATCATCGCGGAAGGGCATCAGCTGAAGAAATTTCGACGCGGCACTCTAAATTAAAACCATTTTCGGTACTAAATAAACCATTTTCTTGCGGCGTTCTAAATTAAAACCAAACCACATTCCGGTGCAGCATACTAAATTAAAACCAAACCATTTCGATACGGCATACTAAATTAAAACCAAACCATTTCGGTACGGCATTCAAAAAAAACCAAACCAAACAAAACGGCCCTTTTCAGGGTCAAAACATCCTCCAAGAAAGGATATACCGTAAAAAATACACAGAAAACATTATTTGTCTCAATAAGAGAGATAAAAGTAAATGATTGGTACTTGAGTAAGTGTGAACAACAGTGATCAACGCACGTTAGCTCCTCCCCTTTTTTGAACCACCCATACCCATAACCACCACCCCACACCTAAATGGTATAGTCCGTCGTACATTTATCTTCGGTAATAACTCCGAAAGTGAAGTCATTTTTTACTCGCTTTTGCAACCGCTTGTTGAATAATTTCCGCTTTATTTTTCGACCACGCGAACCCAGAATTATCGCCCGTCTGCTCGCTCACATTTTAAATACATGGCCGTGACACCAATATGTTCCTGGTTTCTCTGCTCTTTGCCACGAGGAGTTAGTATTTTCTGTATCACATAAATGTCTCGATAATCATATTGTTGAAAAGAGGTAGCAGCCCTGGATTCAAACGGAACACAGTCTCGCGTTACACTTTGTATCGTTCGCGAATGCAACTTGAACTATGACCTCTTGTTATGTGAACGTTCCACAGCAAGCTGATAAAGCATTGGAAGTGTCATTCGGAATTAATTGATGGTTAATACTCGTTGAATCCTCAAACGTTAGCGCTAAAACAACCATTTCGACAACTCATGTGCCAGTGTTCAGTGTTTGAACAAGCGGTCAGTGTTTTTAATAAGCGAGCGAGAAAAGAAAGGGATAAAAATATGGTCGTTTTCCGGTCGGAAATTAAGCGATATGCGGTTGATTAAAATGCGATAAAAGCAAGAGATTTGGCGAAATGAATACTGATGCCCATTTATAGCTTGACATGCGGCACCAAATGAGGACATGGTAGGAGTTGGTAGTACTAGTATACACGGGGAGGGAGTTCAGAGAGGGAACAACCAGCATCCCTTTCACGTGAAATCTCGACGGATTAATATTTAATGATTGTTTTACCACAAAACAGAGTGAAATATATAATCTGCAAGACATGCCTGGAAATAATAAGGTCTCTATTGTCATATAGGGTCTCTAGCCTGACATGGTCGACGACAACTATTGCGCCCTCGCTGACAGATTCCCTCGGACCTCAACTGTGTCCGAGTGAATTTTGTTAGTAGGATACTTTTAGATTACATCATTGTTAATGTCAAAGGTCACCTGATGTAACGCACAATGCTTTAGGGCACTTGTAATAAACATGGCGTTCTCCAAGTAACACTCACTGTGTGAGTCTGAGTCATTTCTTAGTCTACCGTGCCTATCAGGCATAACATGTGTCAGAAGTACAAGAAGCCAGCGACAAGTATTCATCTCAGCACTGACAGGATCTGAGAGCAGTGAAGCACCAGAACGTGACAGATTGATGAATGAAGTCGATCTTCCGTAGAGGTTTCTAGAATTCGCGCTATACTAGTACCACGAGTCTGACAGGAAGTCGTCATATTTGAAACCAAGTCAAGTCAGACAGTCGGGAACACATGTACATCGATTTAACTCGATTCTAAGTGAGTACAAGTAATACGATACTGAACATTATTGTCAACTGCAAGGCCAGTTAGTAAATCATTTTCCGACTGATAGATCAGCCTACGTGTTTACAAGCAGTCGATCGATTTATAGCAATGGCGACATACCAGATACCAGCGCCACAGCCCATGAACGTAAAGGGTGATGTGTCAACTAATTGGAAGCATTTTAAATCGGCATGGGAATACTATGTTGTTGCCACAGAATTGGGAGATAAATCCAAACCAATACAGGCTGGTGCACTATGCGGTGTTATGGGTATGGATTGTGTCAAAATTATGAATAGTCTCACGATATTATCCAATGAAGATAAGAAAGATCCAACAAGAATTCTAAAAGAGTTAGGGGATCATTTCATGCCACAAAAACATTTATTGTTCGAGCGTGTGAAATTTGGATATGCAAACCAGACTGAACATGAAACAGTTTATCAGTATGTCATGCGGCTACGTCAACTATCAGAATCGTGTGAGTTTGATAACCTAAATGAAAGTTTGATAAGAGACAGACTAGTCATGGGTACTCACGATTCAAATACAAGAGACAGACTACTACGTGAACGTCCAGTCCCAGATTTGAAAAGGTGTATCGAAGCCATGAGAGCTAATGAACTGTCCAAAGTGCACAGAGAACAAATAAAAGGTGCAATGGGTGAAACACAAGACAACACAGTGCATGCAACACAAAAGAGCAAATCACGAATGTATAGCAAATCAGCTAATGTCAAGAAGCAAGGCAATATTGATAAATGCAGGTATTGCAGTTTGAGCCATTTGAGAGATAAGACAAAATGTCCAGCGTTTGGGAAAACTTGCAACAAATGTGGCAAATTGAACCACTTCGCATCAGCTTGCAGGGGAAACAGAAACCCAGTAAGAAATTTGTACATCACACAGCAATTCATGATAGTCAAGATGAAGAATCTGACAATTCTGTATTCACATTTCATCGTATAGGTACAGTGAATAGCAAAGTGAACAATACAGCATTTATGATTCCTATGACATTTCATACAGATTATCCTTGCAAAATGTCTGTACAATTAGATTCAGGTGCAACTTGCAGCGCTATGTCACATTCAGATTTATTAGGTATTGTGCAAGTTGGGAGTGTAAAATTAGATCCTCCTAAAGGTAAAATTAAGCTTTATGATGGTAGAATTGTAAATCCATTGGGTACATACACATTGACCGTCAGTCAGGGGAATAGCCCTAAATGTAACATACAGTTTGATATACTTGAGAATGAACCATGGCCCATCATAGATGGAAGTACATGCATTGAGAAGGGTTGGTTATCACTTGGTGTAAACAAATCAATAAATATGGTGCAGAGTAAGCATTATGAGCCAATTTCAATGGAGAAAATATTAAGCGATTACAGTGATTTTTTCACTGGATTGGGGTGCTTACAGGGTGAATACAGTATAGAGATTGACCCAACAGTCAAACCAGTACAGCATGTACCACGACGTGTACCAGTTCCACTAAAGGGTAAACTGAAAGCAAAAATTGATGATATGGAAAGGCAAGGTATCATCGCTAAAGTGACACAATCAACAGATTGGATCAGTAGCCTTGTAGCAGTGCAGAAAGCTGACAAGCTGAGGGTGTGCTTAGACCCAAGGGACTTAAACAAAGCTATAAGGAGAGCAAAATATCAGTTGCCAACAGTAGATGAGTTGCTACCCAAACTAACAAATGCAAAGATTTTCACAGTGTTAGATGCTAAGGATGGGTTCTTCCAAGTAAAATTGGACGAAGAGAGCTCACATCTCACCACATTTGGACACCATTTGGCAGATATCGCTATCTAAGGTTGCCTCAGGGAATTAGCAGTGCCCCCGAAGAATATCAACGGCGTCAGAATGAGGTTCTTGCAGGACTTGAAGGTACTGAAGCTATAGTAGATGATATTCTGTGTTTTGGTTGTGGAGAAACCATGGATGAAGTACTAGAAGACCATGACAAGAATTTGATACAATTGCTTGAGCGAGCACGAGAAGTAAATCTGAAGCTGAATAAGAAGAAATTCAGGCTTAGAAGAGAACAAGTTACATATATGGGACAACTTGTCACGAGTGAAGGGTTGAAACCTGATTCACAAAAGGTTTCTGCCATTGTCAATATGCCCACACCGACTGACAAGAAAGGAGTTCAGCGCATGTTGGGTTGTGTTAACTATCTATCTAGATTGTTACCAAAGCTGTCAGAGATATGTGAACCACTTCGCAAAGTGATAGAGCACAATGTTGAGTTTGTCTGGGAAAGTCAACAAGTGGAAGCATTTTCTGACATAAAGAAGCTCATTAGTTCTGCACCAGTACTCAAGTATTATGATGTGAACAGAGAGGTCACAATACAGTGTGATGCGTCTCAATCTGGATTAGGAGCCACTCTAATGCAAAATGGGCAGCCAGTTGCGTTTGCCTCCAGAGCATTATCACAAACTGAACAAAATTATGCGCAGATTGAGAAGGAGTGCCTGGCAATAGTCTTTGCTTGCTGCAGATTCAACCAATACTTGCATGGTCGTGATAAAATCACTGTAGAATCAGACCATAAACCGTTGGTTCCGATCTTCCACAAATCATTACATTCAGCGCCAAAACTTTTGCAAAGAATGTTGCTTCGTTTGCAAAAGTACAACTTGCAAATTGAATACTTACCAGGATCCAAGATGTATATTGCTGATATGTTAAGCAGAGCGTATGAGCAGACAGCAGGACTACAAGAAGACAATACTCCAGAATACCAAATATTTCAACTCGCACAAGAGCAGATCTTATTTCAAGAAATCGCTGATATAAAACAGGTAGAATATATGCGCTTATCTGAGGGAACTCACGAACAAGTCAAATCCTATACATCAGCTGATGCTTCATTACAAACGCTCATGAATACAGTCATGACCGGATGGCCAGATACACGCGAGGAAATCCCAGTTTGTATCCGTGAATACTGGAACTTTAGGGATGAACTAACTGCTCAGGATGGTGTTCTATACAAGGGTATGAAAGTCATAATACCATTTTCAATGCGTCCACAGATGATCGCAAGAGCACATACCAGCCATTTAGGACCAGATGCTTGTGTTCGAAGAGCACGAGATGTCCTATTTTGGCCAGGCATGATAGGGGAAATCACAGAGAAAGTAAAGTCGTGTAGTACTTGTAATGACTTTTTGGCCAAACAACAGAAAGAGCCATTAATGACACACAGCATTCCGAATACACCTTGGTCCAAAGTTGGACAAGATTTATTCATGATTTACAGAGAAAACTACTTGGTTACTGTAGATTACTATAGTGACTATTTTGAGATAGATCACCTTGAAGACACCACGTCATCAACAATTATCGATGCGACAAAGTCTCATTTCGCAAGACACGGAATCGCGGACATGATGACAGATAATGGTCCGCAGTATACCAGCGATGAATTCTCTGCTTTCGTACATAAATGGGAATTCAAACATACAAACAATTCTCCACTGCACAGCCAAAGTAACGGCAAAGCTGAGTCCGCAGTCAAAATTGCAAAGAAGCTAATCAAAAAAGCTAAACGAAACAACAGAGATATACAATTAGCTTTACTCGAATGGAGAAATACCCCCGATGTAAATGGTTCAAGCCCAGTACAGAAACTGATGTCCAGAAGAACTAGAACCAGAATTCCTACAGCTGAAGCTTTACTTAAACCACAAATAGTAGACGGGGTTCCAGAAAATATCAAAATCAAAAGGCAAAAGGCAAAGGCAGTTTATGACAAACATGCTAAACCTTTACCAGAGTTAGTTGTAGGCGACTCAATAAGATTACAACCACTGAGGCCTAAACAGCCATGGAAACGAGGCTCATGTGTGGCAAAGGTTGGTCCACGTTCTTACTTAATCGAATCAGACGATGGTCAGTTATACAGAAGAAACCGGAAATTCATACGCTTAGATCAGAGTGACAAGAAACCACCACTACAAAGTGAGATTTCACCTGAGCCAGTACAAATAGAGCCACCTTCAGTGTCAGTCATCGATCCAAACAATCCGTCACAGCAAACAGAATCTACAACTATACAATGCTCACCAGTTAAACAAACAACTACACGCAGTGGTAGACAAAGTAAGATCCCGAATCGTTACAAAGATTATGTCATGAACATGTAGCTAGTTAGTGAGCTGGTACAGACACACTTGGGTAAGAATAATTCCCAGTCTGACCAGTATATGGATTTTTAAAGGGCAGTCCACCCCTTATCCATGTTAAGTATATTAGTCAGGTCAGTTATGTTTATCAATTTGAGAAATCAAGTTTTTTCATTGTTGTAAAGGGAGATGTTAGTAGGATACTTTTAGATTACATCATTGTTAATGTCAAAGGTCACCTGATGTAACGCACAATGCTTTAGGGCACTTGTAATAAACATGGCGTTCTCCAAGTAACACTCACTGTGTGAGTCTGAGTCATTTCTTAGTCTACCGTGCCTATCAGGCATAACAAATTTATTGGCGAGAGTACAATACTCTACTGGATCTCTTGCACGTAAAAAATGTTCTTGGAATTTGTTTGATTTGACATTCTCGAAATGACACATAGAGATGTACTTGAATGCCCTTTTTTGTTACCATGGATACAAGTAGGTTATTGCAAGTCATATTCTGTATAGTGTAGAGTATGCATTATGCAAATGAATTCTCATCTCATTGACCTCTGTATTTGACCTTTATGTTTATGTATTTACTACTTGAGTCTAGGTGTGATGACTGCACATATAGCTGTGTGTAATAAATCAATCCTGTGTAATCCTCCACCTGGTCTAATCATCCCTGATTTTACATGGTGTCAGAAGTGGGATCCTGCTATCCACAACATTACTAAACATATATTTATTATGTATGGTGTAAAGAAAATCTGTTTTGACTGGCAGGTAACAAACAAAGACATGCTGGTAAGAAACTGATAAAATTCTTTGTATAATTTCAAGACGAAGTCTTCCAGTGAGTACAATAGCAGATCCATTTTGAAAGCTAAACATCTAAACATTTGAGGGAAATGTTAGGTCATTTACATAATGCATATTCAACATCCTCTCTTTCTCGATTATTGTGCAGATCAAACATAAATGCAGGGTTGCATGGCCTAAGCAGCAGCCAACCCCAAATTACAAGGCTAACTCTTCATCACACAGAAGCCGTAAATATACTAGTAAACAAATTGAGAATTGTCGAAACTGTGGAAACTCTCATCCTGTTAGGAAATCTGGTAAAACATGTAAGATTGCCATAAAATGAATCATTTTCATAAATGTTGTCAATCAGGAGAAAACAATCGTGGGTTCAACAGAGCAATTCATGAAAAATGTCATGATGACATGTACCAGTATTAGTTTGTGATTGAATATTTTGACATAGAAACTATTGCTGCAAACAAAAATGGAATCCATAGTTGTGTATATATTGATGACAGACGTGTTGACTTCAAAGTTCACACAGGTGCTAAATGTAATATCTTGCCCAATAGACTATATTACCATGTGTGTGCAGGACATAAAGAACAAATTGATACACGTAAAATAGTACAATTAGTTAAATATGAAGCTGATACTGTGAGCAATGTAGGAACCACAAATTTGACATTTTGCAGTGCTAACCATACTTACAATATGGAATTCCACATTGTTGACAAGAATGTCACACCACTACTTACATGACTGCCCACAAATGCATTTTATCCCACTTGGTCACGAAATTCATCGAATAGAAACTGTACAATCATTCTCTGAATCTATTCTCAAAGATTATTCAGATTTGTTCAATGGTAAATTGGGAAATTGACTTGTGTTTACAAAATGAAAGTCAATCCTAGTGTACCTCTTGTGATTGGATCTGCAATTCAACAAGGCAATTCACTGTCCACACTGTCCTATGTGCACTGTTGAAGACGTAGCAGCATATGGCAAATGCTTCTGTGATTGGAACTGGATGCAACATGTGCATTTTGGCAAATTCCACTAGATACATAATCCTCATTGCTTACTACTTTTAGTACACCATATGGAAGATGCAGATTTCTTTGAAAGCTGTATGGTATAAATTCAGCATCGGAGGTCTATCAATGTGCAATGGAACAGATATTTGCTGGATATCCATGTGAAATAATTGTAGATGATATATTTGTAGCAGGCATTGTCAATGGTTAACATGATGATAACTTAAAGCAAGGATTCCTCAAAGCTGAATACATAGTTCTTCCTATCTTGTATGGTCAACTGTAGCAACAGATATATTTCACTGGAATAGTCTATATTATCTTGTGATTGTGGACTCGTACTCAGGATGGTTTGAAATGGACACGTGGCGTAATACGACATCCAGGACTGAGATAAGTAAAATCAAAAGACATTTGACAGTAACATGGTATCCCTCACACTGTTATTTCAGATATTGCGGGGAAATTTCCGAGTATAGAGTTTTAACAGTTTTTAAAGGAATGGAATTCAACCATATAACGAGTAGCCCTGGATTTCCTGGATAAGTCAAATGGTCTTGCAGAAAAAGAAGTACAGAGCGAGTGCCAAAAAACTTCTAGAGAAAACAGAGCACAAAGGATCCAATCTGTATCTCAGTTTATTGAATCATCGCAATGTGCCTAATAATAATACATCAATGTCAAGAAGAACACGCACTTCAGTACCGATCAACAAACCACTACCACAACATCACAACTGAGCAAGAGGCGAGGACGAAAGAAGAAACAATTTGAAAAATCAGCTAAGGCAATAACAATTAAGCCAAACCAAACAACTGGGTTACAAACCGCAAATGTCTATAATTGCTTAGGATTAGTCAAACATATTTCCAGCAATCCGCAATCTTACATTGTTGAAGTAAGAAACAAAGAAATGAGAAGAAATCGTCGGCACATACTACCAGTCGCTGAACCTTCACCTAAACAAGAATTTCATGACAGTGAATTACTTGATGAAATCTGCATACCAACTAAAAACCCATTACTACATAAACTGAGAACACAATCAATACAGAAGACAATGAACATTTTCAAAATGGTATACCTACATTATCTGGCAAAGCAATTACATCAATTAAATCCCCAGTCAAGACACGTTACAGTAGCACTTTCAGACCAAATCCCAAATACAAACAATCGATTACAACAGGATTCTCATTTTAGTCGATTTATATGTGTTTATACTATTATAAAGTCAATGAACTTCAGCATTGAACTCCTTAACAAATATGAATTGAACTTGAAAAGATTTTAAATTCACAATTGTATGAATTGTGACATATCTTGAAAGGGAGGATGTAGAGTATGCATTATGCAAATTAGTTCACATCTCATTGATCTCTGTATTTGTATGATGTATTATATTCACTACATGAGCCATGGTGTGATGGCTGCACCTATAGTTGTTTGTAATCCTCTACCTGGTCCAACCATCCTTGATTCTACACTTTGCACTCAAGATCCGCATTTTGCCCCACTGTTTCACAACTTTGGACTCTTGATTCGCCATTTGCACCACTTTTGCACTGCTTTGTACTCCAGTTTCACACTTTGCACACTGTTTTCCACAATTTTGCACCTTAGATTCGCACTTTGCACTAATTTTCCACTACCTTGTACCAGTGATTAGAATTTTGCACCACTTGTCCTCTACTTTGCACTCTTGATTCGCATTTACATCACGTTTCCACTACATTGCACTCTAGTTTCACACTTTGCACCACGACTTTGTGCTCTAGATTTGCATTTTGCACCACTTGCCACTACTTTGCACTCTAGTTTTACACTTAGCACCATTGTTTCACAACTTTTCACATAAGATTTGAACTATGCACCACCTTTTCATTAATTTGCACTCGAGTTTCATACTTTGCACCACTTTGCCACGAATTTGCGCTCTAGATTTGCATTTTGCACCATTTTACAACTACTTTGCATGTTTGATTCGCATTTGCACCACGTTCCCACTACTTTGTACTGCAGTGTCACACTTTGCAACATGTTCCTACTATTTTGCACTCTAGTTTCACACTCTGCACACTGATTCCACAAATTCGCACCTTAGATTTGCACTTTGCACCAATTTTCCACTATTTTGTACCATTGATTAGAATTTTGCACCACATTTCCACTACTTTGCACTCTTGATTCGCATTTGCACCACGTTTCCACTACATTGCACTCGAGTTTAACACTATGCAACACTTTCCCACTAATGTGCACTCCAGTTTAACACTTTTCTTTTCACTACTGTAAAATACTTTATTTTTGCTTGGAATTAATTTTCACTATTTTCACTGAAGGGATGATTCAGTGAAAATAAAATCCAGCAAATATACCTTTTTCCTATCTTTTATATTCAACTCGCCAAAAATCAGTGAAAATAAATTCCATATAACACACATAAAAAGTCATTCCAGCGAAAATTAATTCCAGCGAAAATTAAGTATTTTAGAGTACTTTTCACATTAAATTCGCACTATGCACCACTTTTTCATTAATTTGCTCTCTAGTTTCACATTTTGCACCACTTTCTTACTATTTGCACACATGATTCGCATATTGCACCAGTTCTTCACTGTTTTGCACTGGAGATTCTCATTATGCGCCATTTTTCCATTGCCTTGCACTCATGATTCTCATTTTGCATCATTCACTACTTTTCACTCTCGTTACACACTTTGCACGACTTTTCCATAGCTTTTCACTGTATATTCTCATTTTGCACTGTTTTCCACTACTTTGCACCACTTTCCCACTACTTTGCACTGTCGATTCACATTTTGATCCACGTTTCCACTATTGTGCACTTTAGTTTCACACTTTTCTGCTACTATGCTTTCTAGTTTCTTACTTTGTTCACTTTCCACTACTCTGTACTCTCTATTCACATATTGCATCACTTTTTAAAAACTTTGCACCTTAGATTCGCGCTTTGCACCACTTTTCCACCTTTTACACTCTAGTTCTACACTTTGCCCCAATTTTTCAAAGGTTTGCACCTTTAATTAGCACTATGCACTGCTTTCCCACTACTTTGCATGCCAGTTTCACATTTTGCACCACTTTCCCACTAATTGCCTCACTAGTTTCACACTTTGTACCACTTTTCCACGACATTTGCAGTCTAGTTGCACTCTTTACACCAATTTTCCATTACTTTTCACATTTTGCGCTCCATCCGGTTTCACATTTGTAACACTTTTCCACGACTTTGAGCTGTAGATTGGCATTTTGTACCACTTTTCCACTATTTCCCACTCTAGTCTCACACTTTGCACCAATTTTCCACTACTTTGACCCTTATATCCGCACTTTTCACCACTCTGCCACTACTTTTCTTTCTAGTTTTGTACTTTGCACATCTTTCACACTACTTTACACTCTAGTATCACACTTTGCGAGACTTTTATACTGCTTTGCACAGAGGAAGCGCATTTTGCACGACTTTTTCACTACTTTGCACTCTCTATTCGGAAGTTGCACCACTTTTTCTCAAGTATGCACCTGAGATTCGCACTTTGCACCACTTTCCCACTACTTTGCACGCCAGTTTCACACTTTCAACCACTTTTACACTATTTAGCACCTCAGATTCGCATTTGCACCACTTTGCTACTACTTTGCATCCTGGTTTCACACTTTTCAGCACTTTTCCACAACTTTCAACCTTAGATCCGCACTATGCACCACTGTGCCAATAATTTGCACGCCAGTTTCACATTTTGCACCACTTTTCCACGACTTTGAACCTTGTATCCGCACTTTTCACCACTCTGTCACTACTTTGCTTTCTAGTTTTGTACTTTGCACATCTTTTTCACTACTTTGCACTCTAGTATCACACTTTGCAAGACTTTTTCAGTGCTTTGCACAGAAGAAGCGCATTTTGCACCGCTTTTCCACTAATTTTTTATTCTTTATTCGCATTTTGCACTAATTTCCCACTACTTTGCACTCCAGTTTCACATTTGTAACACTTTTCCACTGCTTTTCACAGAAGATTCGTATTATGCAAGGGTTTCTCACTACTTTGCACTCTAGTTTGACATTTTGCACCACTTTTCTACCACTTTGCACCCTAGTTTCACACTTTGCACAGCTTTTCCACTACTTTGCACAGAAGATTCGCATTTTGCACCACTTTTCTACCACTTTGCACTCTAATTGTACCCTTTGCACCAATTTTCCACAGCTTTACAATGTAGATTAGCATTTTGAACCACTGTGCCACTACTTTTCTCTCTAGTTTCATACTTTGCACGACTGTTTCACTACTTTGCACTCTCTATTCGGAAGTTGCACCACTTTTCCTCAAGTTTGCACCTGAGATTCGCACTTTGCACCACTTTCCCACTACTTTGCACGCCAGTTTCACACTTTCAACCACTTGTACACTATTTAGCGCCTGAGATTCGCAATTTGCACCACTTTGCTACTACTTTGCATTCTAGTTTCATGCTTAGCACTAATTCTCCACTGCTTTGCAATGTAGATTAGCATTTTACGCCACTGTCCTACTACTTTGCACTCTAGGTTCGCCTTTTACAAATTTTGTTTACTGCTTTGCACTCAAACTTCACACTTTGCAACACTTTTCTACTATTTTGCATCCTGGTTTCACACTTTTCAGCACTTTTCCACAACTTTCAACCTTAGATCCGCACTTTGCACCACTGTGCCAATAATTTGCACGCCAGTTTCACATTTTGCAACACTTTTCCACTACTTTGAACCTTGTATCCGCACTTTTCACCACTCTGCCATTACTTTGCTTTCTAGTTTTGTACTTTGCACATCTTGTTCACTACTTTGCACTCTAGTATCACACTTTGCAAGACTTTTTCAGTGCTTTGCACAGAAGAAGCGCATTTTGAAACGGTTTTCTACTACTTTGCACTCCAGATTCGCATTTTCAACCAATGCGCCACTACTTCGCACTTTTGGTTCGCCTTTTGCACCACTTTTCCTCAACTTTGCACTCTTGATTCATGTTTGCAACATGTTTCCACTACCTAGTTACACGCTTTTCACGAATTTTACACTGCTTTGCAATGTAAATTTGCATTTTGCACCACTTTCCCACTATTTTCCAATCTAGTTTCACCCTTTGCTTTTCTTTTCAATTGCTTTGCACAGACGATTCGAATTTAGCACCACTTTTCCACTACTTTGCACTATTCTTTCGCATTTTGCACCACTTTCCCACTATTTTGCACTCTTTCATATTTTGCACTACTTTTCACTGCTTGATTCGCACTTTGTACCCCATTTCCACTACTTTGTACCCTTGATTCCCACTTTGCACCACTTTTCCTCTAATTTCCACAATAGTTTCACACTTTGCACCAATATCTATAACTTTGCACTCAAGATTAGCTTTTTGCACCACTTATCCACAGCTTTGCACTGTACATTCGCATTTTGCGCCACTTTCCCACTACTTTGCACTCTTGATTCATATTTGCACCATGTTTCCACTACCTAGCACTTTAGTTTCCCACTTTACACCACTTTTCCACTAATTTGCACACTAGTTGCAGGCTTTTCACCAATTTTCCATTACTTTGCACACTAATTTGACATTTGGAACCTCTTATCCACTGCTTTGCAATGTAGATTAGCATTTTGCACCACTGTTCCATTACTTTGCACTCTTGGCTTGCCTTTTGAACCACTTTTTCATTACTTTGCACTGTGAATTTCCTTTTTGCATAACCTTTTCACTACTTTGCACATTAGATTCGCACTATGCACCACTTTTCCACTAATTTGTGGTCCAGTTTCACATTTTGTACCTCTTTTTCACTACTTTGCACACTAGTTTCACACGTCGCGTCAATTTTCCACAGCTTTGTGTTGTAGATTAGCTTTTTGCATCACTTTTCCACTACTTTGCAATCTTGATTCGCATTTTGCACCCATTTTGCACTACTTTGCACCCTTGATTCGCATTTTGCACCCATTTTGCACTACTTTGCACCCATGATTCGCATTTTGCACCCATTTTGCACTACTTTGCACCCTTGCTTCGCATTTTGCACTACTTTGCACCCTTGATTCGCATTTTGCACCCATTTTGCACTACTTTGCACCCTTGATTCGCATTTTGCACCCATTTTGCACTACTTTGCACACTTGATTCGCATTTTGCACCCATTTTGCACTATTTTGCACCCTCGATTCATATTTTGCACCACTTTTCCTCTGCTGTGCACCCTTGATTCGCAATTTGCACCTATTTTGCACTGTAAATTCCTTCTTTGCACCGCTTTTTCACCTTTTTCCACTACTTTGCACTGTAAATTGCCCCTTTGCACAACTTTTCCATTACTTTGCACAATATTTTCACACTACCAGTACTTCTTTGTTTCTTCTTTGTACACCTTTTTCCACTACTTTGCACTGTAAATTGCCCCTTTGCACCACTTTTCCACTACTTTGCACGCTAGTTTCACATTTGCACTCCTTATCCATTAATTTGAAATCCAGTTTCACACATTCCAGCACTTATCATTTTTTGCACTGTAAATTCTCTCTTTGCACAATATTTCCACACTTTGCGCCACTTCTCCACTTCTTCGCACTGTAAATTCCCACTTTTCCCACTCCACAACTTTTTGCAACTTTTCCACTAATTTCCAAACTAGTTTCACAATTTGCACCACTTTTTCACTACTTTGCACATTAGTTTCACATTTTGCACCACTTTTCCACTTCTTTGCACTGTAAATTTCCCTCTTTGCACACTAGTTGAACACTTTGCACCAATTTCCATTACTTTTCACTATGAATTTCTTCTTTGTACACCTTTTTCACTACTTTGCACACTAGTTTCACAGTTTGCACCACTTTTTCACTACTTTGCACTCTAGTTTCACAGTTTGCACCACTTTTTCACTACTTTGTGCTGTAAATTGCCTCTTTGCACCACTTTTCTACTAATTTCCACACTAGTTTCACACTTTGCACCACTTTTCCTCTATTTTGCACACTAGTTTCGCACTTTGCACCACTTTTCTACTACTTTGCACTCAAGTTGTACACTTTGCACCAATTTTCCACTACTTTTCACTGTGAATTTCCTCTTTGCACCACTTTTCCACTACTTTCTACACTAGTTTCACACTTTGCACCACTTTTCCACTACTTTGCACAATAATTTCACACTTTGCACCACTTTTCCACTAATTGCCTCACTAGTTTCACACTTTGTACCACTTTTCCACGACATTTGCAGTCTAGTTGCACCCTTTGCACCAATTTCCATTACTTTTCACTATGAATTTCTTCTTTGTACACCTTTTTCACTACTTTGCACACTAGTTTCACAGTTTGCACCACTTTTTCACTACTTTGCACTCTAGTTTCACAGTTTGCACCACTTTTTCACTACTTTGTGCTGTAAATTGCCTCTTTGCACCCCTTTTCTACTAATTTCCACACTAGTTTCACACTTTGCACCACTTTTCCTCTATTTTGCACACTAGTTTCGCACTTTGCACCACTTTTCTACTACTTTGCACTCAAGTTGTACACTTTGCACCAATTTTCCACTACTTTTCACTGTGAATTTCCTCTTTGCACCACTTTTCCACTACTTTCTACACTAGTTTCACACTTTGCACCACTTTTCCACTACTTTGCACAATAATTTCACACTTTGCACCACTTTTCCACTAATTGCCTCACTAGTTTCACACTTTGTACCACTTTTCCACGACATTTGCAGTCTAGTTGCACCCTTTACACCAATTTTCCATTACTTTTCACAATAGTTTCAGACTTTGCACCACTTTTCCACTAATTGCCACACTAGTTTCACACTTTGCACTAATTTTCCATTACTTTTCACAATAGTTTCACACTATGCACCACTTTTCCACTAATTGCCACACTAGTTTCACACTTTGCACCAATTTTCCACACCTTTCCCACAATAGTTTTACAATTTCCACAACTTTTCCACTAATTTCCAAACTAGTTTCACACTTTTCACCACTTTCTACTATTTTGCACACTAGTTTCACTTTTTGTACCACTTTTCCACTATTTTGCACATTAGTTTCACACTTTGCACCACTTTTCCACTACTTTCCACACTTTGCACAACTTTTCCACTAATTGCCACACTAGTTTCACACTTTGCACCAATTTTCCATTACTTAGCACTTTGAATTTCCTATTTGCGCAACTTTTCCACTAACATCCACACTAGTATCACACTTTGCACCACTTTTCCACTAATTTCCACACTAGTTTCACACTGTGTACAAATTTTCCACCACATTTGCACACTAGTTTCACACTTTGCACCACTTTTCCACTATTTTGCACACTAGTTGTACACTTTGCCCCACTTTTCCACTACTTTGCACACTTTGCACAACTTTTCCACTAATTGCCACACTGGTTTCACACTTTGCACCACTTTTCCACTACTTTACACTGTGAATTTCCTCTTTGCACAACTTTTCCACTAACAATCCACACTAGTTTCACACTTTGCACCAATTTTCCATTACTTAGCACTTTGAATTTCCTATTTGCGCAACTTTTCCACTAACATCCACACTAGTATCACACTTTGCACCACTTTTCTACTATTTTGCACACTAGCTTCACACTTTGCACCACTTTTCCACTATTTTGCTCACTAGTTTCTCACTTTGCACCACTTTTCTACTATTTTGCACACTAGTTTCACACTTTGCACCACTTTTCCACTACTTTGCACATTTTGCACCACTTTTCCACTAATTGCCACAATAGTTTCACATTGTGTACAACTTTTCCACCACATTTGCACTCTAGTTGCACACTTTTCACCACTTTTCCACTATTTTGCACGTTAGTTTCGCACTTTGCATCATTTTTCTAGTATTTTGCACACTACTTTCACACTTTCCACCACTTTACACCATTTTCCCACTATTTACACCCTAGTTTCACACTTTGCACCACTTTTCCACTATTTTGCTCATTAGTTTCACACTTTGCACCACTTTTCTACTATTTTGCACACTAGTTTCACACTTTGCACCACTTTTTCACTATTTTGTACATTAGTTTCGCACTTTGCACCACTTTTCTACAATTTTGCCCACTAGTTTCGCACTTTGCACCACTTTTCTACTATTTTGCACAATAGTTCAACACTTTGCATCACTTTTCCACTAATTACCACACTAGTTTCACACTTTATACCACTTTTCCACCTCATTTGCATCCAGTTGCACACTTTGCATCAATTTTCGACTGCTTTTCTACTGCTTTGCACACAAGTTTCGCACTTTGCACCACTTTTCTACTATTTTGCACACTAGTTTCACACTTTGCACCACTTTTCAACTACTTTGCACACTTTGCACCACTTTTCCACCACATTTGCACACTAGTTTCACACTTTGCACCACTTTTCCACTACTTTGCACACTAGTTTCACACTTTGCGCCACTTTTCCACTAATTGGCACACTAGTTTCACACTTTGTACCACTTTTCCACCACATTTTCCCTCTAGTTGCACACTTTGCACCAATGTTCCACTACTTTTCACTGTGAATTCCATCTTTGCACAACTTCTTCTCTATTTTGCCACTACTTTTCACTGTGAATTTTCTCTTTGCACAACTTTTTTCACTATTTTGCTCACTAGTTTTACACTTTGCACCACTTTTTCACTATTTTGCACATTAGTTTCGCACTTTTCTACTATTTTGCTCATTACTTTTGCACTTTGCACCACTTTTTCACTATTTCGCACACTAGTTTCACACTTTGCACCACATTTCCACTACTTTGCGCACTAGTTGTACACTTTGCACCACTTTTCCACTATTTTGCACATTAGTTTCGCACTTTGCACCACTTTTCTACTATTTTGCACACTAGTATCACACTTTGCATAACTTTTCTACTAATTGCCACACTAGTTTCACACTTTGTACCACTTTTCCATATTTGCCCTCTAGTTGCACACTTTGCACCAATGTTCCACTACTTTGCACTGTAAATTGTCCCTTTGTACAATTGTTTCACTACTTCGCACAATATTTCCACACTTCGCACTACTTTTCCACTACTTTGCACACTAGTTTCACACTTTGCACCATTTTTCCACTATTTTGCACACTAGTTTCACACTTTGAACCAATTTTCCACTACTTTTCCACTATTTTGCACACTAGTATCACATTTTGCACTACTTTTCCACTATTTTGCACACTAGTATCACACTTTGCACCAATTTTCCACTAATTGCCACACTAGTTTCACATTTTGCACCACTTTTCTACTACATTGCGCTCTAGTTGCACACTTTGCATCACTTTACCACTATTTTGCACACTGGTTTCAAATTTTGCTCCACTTTTCTGCTCCTTTTCACTGTAAAATCCCTCTTTGCACACTACTTGCCCACTTCACAACAATTTCCTTTACTTTTACTGTGATTTTCCTCTTTGTACACCTTTGTCACTCCTTTGCACACTAGTTTCACACTTTGCACCACTTTTCCACTACTTTGCACCACCTTTCCATTACTTATCAATCCAGTTGCACACTTTGCACGACTTTTCCCAATAATTTACACACTTTGTACCACTTTCCCACTTGTTTCACACTTTGCACCAATTTTCTATTACTTTGCACTCTAGTTTAAAATTTTGCATCACTTTTCCACTATTTTGCACACTTGTTGCACAATTTGCACCACTTTCTCATTACTTTGCACTGTAAAATACTTGCACAATAGTTTCACACCTTGCACCACTTCTCCCATGAATTTGCACTTTAGTTTCAGACTTTGCACCACTTTTCCACTACTTTGCCCCCTACTATCATGCCTTGCACAACGTTTCCACTAATTTGCAATCCAGCTGCACACATTGCACAACTTTTCTACTACTTTGCACACTGGTTGCAAACTTTGCACCACTTTTACCATTAATTTGGATACTAGTTTCAGACTTTGCACCACTTTTTCATTTAGCACACTAGTGTCACACTTTGCACCAATTTCCTACTACTTAGCACATTGGTATCACACTTTGCACCAATTTTCCACTACTTTGCACACCGGTTTCACACTTTACACCACAAATTTACACCCTTGTTTTACACTTTGCACTATTTTACTACATTCTGTTCTGGTTTCACACTTTGCACTATTCTATTACTTTCCATTCTGGTTATACACTTTACACTATTCCTCTATTGTTGGTGCTACCTGTGTTTGATTTCTTTGTTGTACTCTTGGGTCGGGTGGCGTCCTTTCAGAAGATACATGGGTGCTTTTGTACCTGGTGTTAAGTTTGCTTCGTGGGGTGGCCAGAGCCAGGCTCCGCTGCACATCAAGTTAAGGAACTGTGGTACCATTGCTTCTAGTGAGCATAAAAGGGATGGCTAAAAAGCCACGTAGATTTCAACAGTTAACAAACGCAATAACTTTCCTTGCCTATATTTTATAATAAAGTTCTGCCCTAACAACCGTGCACAGTAGTATTTTTTAGTAAATGTTGTGTGTTTTACTTCTGCTGTGGGACTGGTAGGGGGTTCATAACCTTTTGTGGTGAGAACCGGTGTGACCAGCCTACCTGCAGTGTCTCATGGTTTAACGTGATAGTTTTTTCCTCTATTAATTGTCAACTGTACTTGTCTCTAACTGCGACACAAAAATCACTTTCCATTCTAGTTTCACACTTTGTACTTTTTATTTCTGTTTTGGGACTGGTAGGGGGGATCGTAACCCCTTGTGGTGAGAACCAGTGAGACTTGCAGGGTTCCAAAGCTTAACGTTGTACGTTTTATTGCTTTCATTTACGTTACTTGTCCTTGTCAAACTGCTTATTAAAAATCACTACTTTTCATTCTAGTTTCATACTTTACACTATTCTACTACTTTCCATTCTAGTTTCACACTTTGCACTATTCTACTACTTTCCATTCTAGTTTCACACTTTGCACTATTCCACTACTTTACATTCTAGTTTCACACTTTGCACTATTCTACTACTTTCCATTCTAGTTTCACACTTTGTACCACTTTTCCATATTTGCCCTCTAGTTGCACACTTTGCACCAATGTTCCACTACTTTGCACTGTAAATTGTCCCTTTGTACAATTGTTTCACTACTTCGCACAATATTTCCACACTTCGCACTACTTTTCCACTACTTTGCACACTAGTTTCACACTTTGCACCATTTTTCCACTATTTTGCACACTAGTTTCACACTTTGAACCAATTTTCCACTACTTTTCCACTATTTTGCACACTAGTATCACATTTTGCACTACTTTTCCACTATTTTGCACACTAGTATCACACTTTGCACCAATTTTCCACTAATTGCCACACTAGTTTCACATTTTGCACCACTTTTCTACTACATTGCGCTCTAGTTGCACACTTTGCATCACTTTACCACTATTTTGCACACTGGTTTCAAATTTTGCTCCACTTTTCTGCTCCTTTTCACTGTAAAATCCCTCTTTGCACACTACTTGCCCACTTCACAACAATTTCCTTTACTTTTACTGTGATTTTCCTCTTTGTACACCTTTGTCACTCCTTTGCACACTAGTTTCACACTTTGCACCACTTTTCCACTACTTTGCACCACCTTTCCATTACTTATCAATCCAGTTGCACACTTTGCACGACTTTTCCCAATAATTTACACACTTTGTACCACTTTCCCACTTGTTTCACACTTTGCACCAATTTTCTATTACTTTGCACTCTAGTTTAAAATTTTGCATCACTTTTCCACTATTTTGCACACTTGTTGCACAATTTGCACCACTTTCTCATTACTTTGCACTGTAAAATACTTGCACAATAGTTTCACACCTTGCACCACTTCTCCCATGAATTTGCACTTTAGTTTCAGACTTTGCACCACTTTTCCACTACTTTGCCCCCTACTATCATGCCTTGCACAACGTTTCCACTAATTTGCAATCCAGCTGCACACATTGCACAACTTTTCTACTACTTTGCACACTGGTTGCAAACTTTGCACCACTTTTACCATTAATTTGGATACTAGTTTCAGACTTTGCACCACTTTTTCATTTAGCACACTAGTGTCACACTTTGCACCAATTTCCTACTACTTAGCACATTGGTATCACACTTTGCACCAATTTTCCACTACTTTGCACACCGGTTTCACACTTTACACCACAAATTTACACCCTTGTTTTACACTTTGCACTATTTTACTACATTCTGTTCTGGTTTCACACTTTGCACTATTCTATTACTTTCCATTCTGGTTATACACTTTACACTATTCCTCTATTGTTGGTGCTACCTGTGTTTGATTTCTTTGTTGTACTCTTGGGTCGGGTGGCGTCCTTTCAGAAGATACATGGGTGCTTTTGTACCTGGTGTTAAGTTTGCTTCGTGGGGTGGCCAGAGCCAGGCTCCGCTGCACATCAAGTTAAGGAACTGTGGTACCATTGCTTCTAGTGAGCATAAAAGGGATGGCTAAAAAGCCACGTAGATTTCAACAGTTAACAAACGCAATAACTTTCCTTGCCTATATTTTATAATAAAGTTCTGCCCTAACAACCGTGCACAGTAGTATTTTTTAGTAAATGTTGTGTGTTTTACTTCTGCTGTGGGACTGGTAGGGGGTTCATAACCTTTTGTGGTGAGAACCGGTGTGACCAGCCTACCTGCAGTGTCTCATGGTTTAACGTGATAGTTTTTTCCTCTATTAATTGTCAACTGTACTTGTCTCTAACTGCGACACAAAAATCACTTTCCATTCTAGTTTCACACTTTGTACTTTTTATTTCTGTTTTGGGACTGGTAGGGGGGATCGTAACCCCTTGTGGTGAGAACCAGTGAGACTTGCAGGGTTCCAAAGCTTAACGTTGTACGTTTTATTGCTTTCATTTACGTTACTTGTCCTTGTCAAACTGCTTATTAAAAATCACTACTTTTCATTCTAGTTTCATACTTTACACTATTCTACTAATTTCCATTCTAGTTTCACACTTTGCACTATTCTACTACTTTCCATTCTAGTTTCACACTTTGCACTATTCCACTACTTTACATTCTAGTTTCACACTTTGCACTATTCTACTACTTTCCATTCTAGTTTCACAGTTTGTACTATTATACTACTTTCCATTCTAGTTTCACACTTTGCACTATTCTACTACTTTCCATTCTAGTTTCATACTTTGCACTATTCCACTACTTTCCATTCTAGTTTCATACTTTGCACTATTCCACTACTTTACACTCTAGTTTCACACTTTACACTATTCTACTACTTTCCATTCTAGTTTCACACTTTGCACTATTCTACTACTTTCCATTGTAGTTTCACACTTGGCACTATTCTACTACTTTCCATTCTAGTTTCATACTTTGCACTATTCCACTACTTTCCATTCTAGTTTCATACTTTGCACTATTCCACTACTTTACATTCTAGTTTCACACTTTACATTATTCTACTACTTTCCATTCTAGTTTCACACTTTGCACTATTCTACTACTTTCCATTCTAGTTTCACACTTTGCACTATTATACTACTTTACATTCTAGTTTCACACTTTACACTATTCTACTACTTTCCATTCTAGTTTCACAGTTTGTACTATTATACTACTTTCCATTCTAGTTTCACACTTTGCACTATTCTACTACTTTCCATTCTAGTTTCACACTTTGCACTATTCTACTACTTTCCATTCTAGTTTCACACTTGGCACTATTCTACTACTTTCCATTCTAGTTTCATACTTTGCACTATTCTACTACTTTCCATTCTAGTTTCATACTTTGCACTATTCTACTTTCCATTCTAGTTTCACACTTTACATTATTCTACTACTTTCCATTCTAGTTTCACACTTTGCACTATTCTACTACTTTCCATTCTAGTTTCACACTTTGCACTATTATACTACTTTACATTCTAGTTTCATACTTTGCACTATTCCACTACTTTCCATTCTAGTTTTATACTTTGCACTATTCCACTACTTTACATTCTAGTTTCACACTTTACACTATTCTACTACTTTCCATTCTAGTTTCACACTTTGCACTATTCTACTACTTTCCATTCTAGTTTCACACTTGGCACTATTCTACTACTTTCCATTCTAGTTTCATACTTTGCACTATTCCACTACTTTACATTCTAGTTTCAAACTTGGCACTATTCTACTACTTTCCATTCTAGTTTCACACTTGGCACTATTCTACTACTTTCCATTCTAGCTCATACTTTGCACTATTCCACTACTTTCCATTCTAGTTTCATACTTTGCACTATTCCACTACTTTACATTTTAGTTTCACACTTTACACTATTCTACTACTTTCCATTCTAGTTTCATACTTTGCACTATTCCACTACTTTCCATTCTAGTTTCATACTTTGCACTATTCCACTACTTTACATTCTAGTTTCACACTTTACATTATTCTACTACTTTCCATTCTAGTTTCACACTTTGCACTATTATACTACTTTCCATTCTAGTTTCACACTTTGCACTATTATACTACTTTACATTCTAGTTTCACACTTTACACTATTCTACTACTTTCCATTCTAGTTTCACAGTTTGTACTATTATACTACTTTCCATTCTAGTTTCACACTTTGCACTATTCTACTACTTTCCATTCTAGTTTCATACTTTGCACTATTCCACTACTTTCCATTCTAGTTTCATACTTTGCACTATTCCACTACTTTACATTCTAGTTTCACACTTTACACTATTCTACTACTTTCCATTCTAGTTTCACACTTTGCACTATTCTACTACTTTCCATTCTAGTTTCACACTTGGCACTATTCTACTACTTTCCATTCTAGTTTCATACTTTGCACTATTCCACTACTTTACATTCTAGTTTCACACTTTACACTATTCTACTACTTTCCATTCTAGTTTCACACTTGGCACTATTCTACTACTTTCCATTCTAGTTTCACACTTGGCACTATTCTACTACTTTCCATTCTAGTTTCATACTTTGCACTATTCCACTACTTTCCATTCTAGTTTCATACTTTGCACTATTCCACTACTTTACATTTTAGTTTCACACTTTACACTATTCTACTACTTTCCATTCTAGTTTCATACTTTGCACTATTCCACTACTTTCCATTCTAGTTTTGCACTTTGCACTATTATACTACTTTCCATTCTAGTTTCATACTTTGCACTATTCTAATACTTTCCATTCTAGTTTCACACTTGGCACTATTCTACTACTTTCCATTCTAGTTTCATACTTTACACTATTCCACTACTTTCCATTCTAGTTTCACACTTTGCACTATTCTACTACTTTCCATTCTAGTTTCACACTTTGCACTATTCTACTACTTTCCATTCTAGTTTCACACTTTGCACTATTCTACTTTCCATTCTAGTTTCACACTTTGCACTATGCTACTTTCCATTCTAGTTTCACACTTTGAACTATTCTACTACTTTCCATTCTATTTTCACACTTTGAACTATTCTACTACTTTCCATTCTAGTTTCACACTTTGCACTATTCTACTACTTTCCATTCTAGTTTCACACTTTGCACTATTCTACTTTCCATTCTAGTTTCACACTTTGCACTATTCTACTACTTTCCATTCTAGTTTCACACTTTACACTATTCTACTACTTTCCATTCTAGTTTCACACTTTGCACTATTCTACTACTTTCCATTCTAGTTTCACACTTGGCACTATTCTACTACTTTCCATTCTAGTTTCATACTTTGCACTATTCCACTACTTTACATTCTAGTTTCACACTTTACAATATTCTACTACTTTCCATTCTAGTTTCACACTTGGCACTATTCTACTACTTTCCATTCTAGTTTCACACTTGGCACTATTCTACTACTTTCCATTCTAGTTTCATACTTTGCACTATTCCACTACTTTCCATTCTAGTTTCATACTTTGCACTATTCCACTACTTTACATTTTAGTTTCACACTTTACACTATTCTACTACTTTCCATTCTAGTTTCATACTTTGCACTATTCCACTACTTTCCATTCTAGTTTCATACTTTGCACTATTCCACTACTTTACATTCTAGTTTCACACTTTACATTATTCTACTACTTTCCATTCTAGTTTCACACTTTGCACTATTATACTACTTTCCATTCTAGTTTCACACTTTGCACTATTATACTACTTTACATTCTAGTTTCACACTTTACACTATTCTACTACTTTCCATTCTAGTTTCACAGTTTGTACTATTATTCTACTTTCCATTCTAGTTTCACACTTTGCACTATTCTACTACTTTCCATTCTAGTTTCATACTTTGCACTATTCCACTACTTTCCATTCTAGTTTCATACTTTGCACTATTCCACTACTTTACATTCTAGTTTCACACTTTACACTATTCTACTACTTTCCATTCTAGTTTCACACTTTGCACTATTCTACTACTTTCCATTCTAGTTTCACACTTGGCACTATTCTACTACTTTCCATTCTAGTTTCATACTTTGCACTATTCCACTACTTTACATTCTAGTTTCACACTTTACACTATTCTACTACTTTCCATTCTAGTTTCACACTTGGCACTATTCTACTACTTTCCATTCTAGTTTCACACTTGGCACTATTCTACTACTTTCCATTCTAGTTTCATACTTTGCACTATTCCACTACTTTCCATTCTAGTTTCATACTTTGCACTATTCCACTACTTTACATTTTAGTTTCACACTTTACACTATTCTACTACTTTCCATTCTAGTTTCATACTTTGCACTATTCCACTACTTTCCATTCTAGTTTTGCACTTTGCACTATTATACTACTTTCCATTCTAGTTTCATACTTTGCACTATTCTAATACTTTCCATTCTAGTTTCACACTTGGCACTATTCTACTACTTTCCATTCTAGTTTCATACTTTACACTATTCCACTACTTTCCATTCTAGTTTCACACTTTGCACTATTCTACTACTTTCCATTCTAGTTTCACACTTTGCACTATTCTACTACTTTCCATTCTAGTTTCACACTTTGCACTATTCTACTTTCCATTCTAGTTTCACACTTTGCACTATTCTACTTTCCATTCTAGTTTCACACTTTGAACTATTCTACTACTTTCCATTCTATTTTCACACTTTGAACTATTCTACTACTTTCCATTCTAGTTTCACACTTTGCACTATTCTACTACTTTCCATTCTAGTTTCATACTTTGCACTATTCCACTACTTTACATTCTAGTTTCACACTTTGCACTATTCTACTACTTTCCATTCTAGTTTCACACTTTGCACTATTATACTACTTTCCATTCTAGTTTCACACTTTGCACTATTATACTACTTTACATTCTAGTTTCACACTTTACACTATTCTACTACTTTCCATTCTAGTTTCACAGTTTGTACTATTATACTACTTTCCATTCTAGTTTCACACTTTGCACTATTCTACTACTTTCCATTCTAGTTTCATACTTTGCACTATTCCACTACTTTCCATTCTAGTTTCATACTTTGCACTATTCCACTACTTTACATTCTAGTTTCACACTTTACACTATTATACTACTTTGCATTCTAGTTTCATACTTTACACTATTCTACTACTTTCCATTCTAGTTTCACACTTTACATTATTCTACTACTTTCTATTCTAGTTTCATACTTTACACTATTCTACTACTTTCCATTCTAGTTTCATACTTTGCACTATTCTACTACTTTCCATTCTAGTTTCACACTTTGCACTATTCCACTACTTTACATTCTAGTTTCACACTTTACACTATTCTACTACTTTCCATTCTAGTTTCACACTTTGCACTATTCTACTACTTTACATTCTAGTTTCATACTTTGCACTATTCTACTACTTTCCATTCTAGTTTCACACTTTGCACTATTCTACTACTTTCCATTCTAGTTTCATACGTTGCACTATTCCACTACTTTCCATTCTAGTTTCATACTTTGCACTATTCCACTACTTTACATTTTAGTTTCACACTTTACACTATTCTACTACTTTCCATTCTAGTTTCATACTTTGCACTATTCCACTACTTTCCATTCTAGTTTTGCACTTTGCACTATTATACTACTTTCCATTCTAGTTTCATACTTTGCACTATTCTAATACTTTCCATTCTAGTTTCACACTTGGCACTATTCTACTACTTTCCATTCTAGTTTCATACTTTACACTATTCCACTACTTTCCATTCTAGTTTCACACTTTGCACTATTCCACTACTTTCCATTCTAGTTTCACACTTTGCACTATTATACTACTTTCCATTCTAGTTTCACACTTTGCACTATTCTACTACTTTCCATTCTAGTTTCACACTTTACACTATTATACTACTTTACATTCTAGTTTCACACTTTGCACTATTATACTACTTTCCATTCTAGTTTCACACTTTGCACTATTCTACTACTTTCCATTCTAGTTTCACACTTTGCACTATTCTACTACTTTCCATTCTAGTTTCACACTTTACACTATTCTACTACTTTCCATTCTAGTTTCATACTTTACACTATTCTACTACTTTCCATTCTATTTTCACACTTTGAACTATTCTACTACTTTCCATTCTAGTTTCACACTTTGCACTATTCATTTACTTTCCATTCTAGTTTCACACTTTGCACTATTCTACTACTTTCCATTCTAGTTTCACACTTTGCACTATTCTACTTTCCATTCTAGTTTCACACTTTGCACTATTCTACTTTCCATTCTAGTTTCACACTTTGCACTATTCTACTACTTTCCATTCTAGTTTCATACTTTGCACTATTCTACTACTTTCCATTCTAGTTTCACACTTTACACTATTCTACTACTTTCCATTCTAGTTTCACACTTTGCACTATTATACTACTTTCCATTCTAGTTTCACACTTTGCACTATTCTACTTTCCATTCTAGTTTCACACTTTGCACTATTCTACTTTCCATTCTAGTTTCACACTTTGCACTATTCTACTACTTTCCATTCTAGTTTCATACTTTGCACTATTCTACTACTTTCCATTCTAGTTTCACACTTTACACTATTCTACTACTTTCCATTCTAGTTTCACACTTTGCACTATTCTACTACTTTCCATTCTAGTTTCACACTTTACACTATTCTACTACTTTCCATTCTAGTTTCACACTTTGCACTATTATACTACTTTGTATTCTAGTTTCATACTTTACACTATTCTACTACTTTCCATTCTAGTTTCACACTTTACACTATTCTACTACTTTCTATTCTAGTTTCATACTTTACACTATTCTACTACTTTCCATTCTAGTTTCATACTTTGCACTATTCTACTACTTTCCATTCTAGTTTCATACTTTACACTATTCCACTACTTTCCATTCTAGTTTCACACTTTGCACTATTCCACTACTTTACATTCTAGTTTCACACTTTACACTATTCTACTACTTTCCATTCTAGTTTCACACTTGGCACTATTCTACTACTTTCCATTCTAGTTTCATACTTTGCACTATTCCACTACTTTCCATTCTAGTTTTGCACTTTGCACTATTATACTACTTTCCATTCTAGTTTCATACTTTGCACTATTCTAATACTTTCCATTCTAGTTTCACACTTGGCACTATTCTACTACTTTCCATTCTAGTTTCATACTTTACACTATTCCACTACTTTCCATTCTAGTTTCACACTTTGCACTATTCTACTACTTTCCATTCTAGTTTCACACTTTGCACTATTCTACTACTTTCCATTCTAGTTTCACACTTTGCACTATTCTACTTTCCATTCTAGTTTCACACTTTGCACTATTCTACTTTCCATTCTAGTTTCACACTTTGAACTATTCTACTACTTTCCATTCTAGTTTCACACTTTGAACTATTCTACTACTTTCCATTCTAGTTTCACACTTTGCACTATTCTACTACTTTCCATTCTAATTTCACACTTTGCACTATTCTACTACTTTCCATTCTAGTTTCACACTTTGCACTATTCTACTTTCCATTCTAGTTTCACACTTTGCACTATTCTACTTTCCATTCTAGTTTCACACTTTGCACTATTCTACTACTTTCCATTCTAGTTTCATACTTTGCACTATTCTACTACTTTCCATTCTAGTTTCACACTTTACACTATTCTACTACTTTCCATTCTAGTTTCACACTTTGCACTATTATACTACTTTGCATTCTAGTTTCATACTTTACACTATTCTACTACTTTCCATTCTAGTTTCACACTTTACACTATTCTACTACTTTCTATTCTAGTTTCATACTTTACACTATTCTACTACTTTCCATTCTAGTTTCACACTTTGCACTATTCTACTACTTTCCATTCTAGTTTCACACTTTGCACTATTCTACTTTCCATTCTAGTTTCACACTTTGCACTATTCTACTTTCCATTCTAGTTTCACACTTTGAACTATTCTACTACTTTCCATTCTATTTTCACACTTTGAACTATTCTACTACTTTCCATTCTAGTTTCACACTTTGCACTATTCTACTACTTTCCATTCTAGTTTCATACTTTGCACTATTCCACTACTTTACATTCTAGTTTCACACTTTGCACTATTCTACTACTTTCCATTCTAGTTTCACACTTTGCACTATTATACTACTTTCCATTCTAGTTTCACACTTTGCACTATTATACTACTTTACATTCTAGTTTCACACTTTACACTATTCTACTACTTTCCATTCTAGTTTCACAGTTTGTACTATTATACTACTTTCCATTCTAGTTTCACACTTTGCACTATTCTACTACTTTCCATTCTAGTTTCATACTTTGCACTATTCCACTACTTTCCATTCTAGTTTCATACTTTGCACTATTCCACTACTTTACATTCTAGTTTCACACTTTACACTATTCTACTACTTTCCATTCTAGTTTCACACTTTGCACTATTCTACTACTTTCCATTCTAGTTTCACACTTGGCACTATTCTACTACTTTCCATTCTAGTTTCATACTTTGCACTATTCCACTACTTTACATTCTAGTTTCACACTTTACACTATTCTACTACTTTCCATTCTAGTTTCACACTTGGCACTATTCTACTACTTTCCATTCTAGTTTCACACTTGGCACTATTCTACTACTTTCCATTCTAGTTTCATACTTTGCACTATTCCACTACTTTCCATTCTAGTTTCATACTTTGCACTATTCCACTACTTTACATTTTAGTTTCACACTTTACACTATTCTACTACTTTCCATTCTAGTTTCATACTTTGCACTATTCCACTACTTTCCATTCTAGTTTTGCACTTTGCACTATTATACTACTTTCCATTCTAGTTTCATACTTTGCACTATTCTAATACTTTCCATTCTAGTTTCACACTTGGCACTATTCTACTACTTTCCATTCTAGTTTCATACTTTACACTATTCCACTACTTTCCATTCTAGTTTCACACTTTGCACTATTCTACTACTTTCCATTCTAGTTTCACACTTTGCACTATTCTACTACTTTCCATTCTAGTTTCACACTTTGCACTATTCTACTTTCCATTCTAGTTTCACACTTTGCACTATTCTACTTTCCATTCTAGTTTCACACTTTGAACTATTCTACTACTTTCCATTCTATTTTCACACTTTGAACTATTCTACTACTTTCCATTCTAGTTTCACACTTTGCACTATTCTACTACTTTCCATTCTAGTTTCACACTTTGCACTATTCTACTTTCCATTCTAGTTTCACACTTTGCACTATTCTACTTTCCATTCTAGTTTCACACTTTGCACTATTCTACTACTTTCCATTCTAGTTTCACACTTTACACTATTCTACTACTTTCCATTCTAGTTTCACACTTTGCACTATTATACTACTTTGTATTCTAGTTTCATACTTTACACTATTCTTCTACTTTCCATTCTAGTTTCACACTTTACACTATTCTACTACTTTCTATTCTAGTTTCATACTTTACACTATTCTACTACTTTCCATTCTAGTTTCATACTTTGCACTATTCTACTACTTTCCATTCTAGTTTCATACTTTACACTATTCCACTACTTTCCATTCTAGTTTCACACTTTGCACTATTCCACTACTTTACATTCTAGTTTCACACTTTACACTATTCTACTACTTTCCATTCTAGTTTCACACTTGGCACTATTCTACTACTTTCCATTCTAGTTTCATACTTTGCACTATTCCACTACTTTCCATTCTAGTTTTGCACTTTGCACTATTATACTACTTTCCATTCTAGTTTCATACTTTGCACTATTCTAATACTTTCCATTCTAGTTTCACACTTGGCACTATTCTACTACTTTCCATTCTAGTTTCATACTTTACACTATTCCACTACTTTCCATTCTAGTTTCACACTTTGCACTATTCTACTACTTTCCATTCTAGTTTCACACTTTGCACTATTCTACTACTTTCCATTCTAGTTTCACACTTTGCACTATTCTACTTTCCATTCTAGTTTCACACTTTGCACTATTCTACTTTCCATTCTAGTTTCACACTTTGAACTATTCTACTACTTTCCATTCTATTTTCACACTTTGAACTATTCTACTACTTTCCATTCTAGTTTCACACTTTGCACTATTCTACTACTTTCCATTCTAGTTTCACACTTTGCACTATTCTACTACTTTCCATTCTAGTTTCACACTTTGCACTATTCTACATTCCATTCTAGTTTCACACTTTGCACTATTCTACTTTCCATTCTAGTTTCACACTTTGCACTATTCTACTACTTTCCATTCTAGTTTCATACTTTGCACTATTCTACTACTTTCCATTCTAGTTTCACACTTTACACTATTCTACTACTTTCCATTCTAGTTTCACACTTTGCACTATTATACTACTTTGCATTCTAGTTTCATACTTTACACTATTCTACTACTTTCCATTCTAGTTTCACACTTTACACTATTCTACTACTTTCTATTCTAGTTTCATACTTTACACTATTCTACTACTTTCCATTCTAGTTTCACACTTTGCACTATTATACTACTTTGCATTCTAGTTTCATACTTTACACTATTCTACTACTTTCCATTCTAGTTTCACACTTTACACTATTCTACTACTTTCTATTCTAGTTTCATACTTTACACTATTCTACTACTTTCCATTCTAGTTTCATACTTTGCACTATTCTACTACTTTCCATTCTAGTTTCACACTTTGCACTATTCCACTACTTTACATTCTAGTTTCACACTTTGCACTATTCTACTTTCCATTCTAGTTTCACACTTTGCACTATTCTACTACTTTCCATTCTAGTTTCATACTTTGCACTATTCTACTACTTTCCATTCTAGTTTCACACTTTACACTATTCTACTACTTTCCATTCTAGTTTCACACTTTGCACTATTATACTACTTTGCATTCTAGTTTCATACTTTACACTATTCTACTACTTTCCATTCTAGTTTCACACTTTGCACTATTCTACTTTCCATTCTAGTTTCACACTTGGCACTATTCTACTTTCCATTCTAGTTTCACACTTTGCACTATTCTACTTTCCATTCTAGTTTCACACTTTGCACTATTCTACTACTTTCCATTCTAGTTTCATACTTTGCACTATTCTACTACTTTCCATTCTAGTTTCACACTTTACACTATTCTACTACTTTCCATTCTAGTTTCACACTTTGCACTATTATACTACTTTGCATTCTAGTTTCATACTTTACACTATTCTACTACTTTCCATTCTAGTTTCACACTTTACATTATTCTACTACTTTCTATTCTAGTTTCATACTTTACACTATTCTACTACTTTCCATTCTAGTTTCATACTTTGCACTATTCTACTACTTTCCATTCTAGTTTCACACTTTGCACTATTCCACTACTTTACATTCTAGTTTCACACTTTACACTATTCTACTACTTTCCATTCTAGTTTCACACTTTGCACTATTCTACTACTTTACATTCTAGTTTCATACTTTGCACTATTCTACTACTTTCCATTCTAGTTTCACACTTTGCACTATTCTACTACTTTCCATTCTAGTTTCATACTTTGCACTATTCCACTACTTTCCATTCTAGTTTCATACTTTGCACTATTCCACTACTTTACATTTTAGTTTCACACTTTACACTATTCTACTACTTTCCATTCTAGTTTCATACTTTGCACTATTCCACTACTTTCCATTCTAGTTTTGCACTTTGCACTATTATACTACTTTCCATTCTAGTTTCATACTTTGCACTATTCTAATACTTTCCATTCTAGTTTCACACTTGGCACTATTCTACTACTTTCCATTCTAGTTTCATACTTTACACTATTCCACTACTTTCCATTCTAGTTTCACACTTTGCACTATTCCACTACTTTCCATTCTAGTTTCACACTTTGCACTATTATACTACTTTCCATTCTAGTTTCACACTTTGCACTATTCTACTACTTTCCATTCTAGTTTCACACTTTACACTATTATACTACTTTACATTCTAGTTTCACACTTTGCACTATTATACTACTTTCCATTCTAGTTTCACACTTTGCACTATTCTACTACTTTCCATTCTAGTTTCACACTTTGCACTATTCTACTACTTTCCATTCTAGTTTCACACTTTACACTATTCTACTACTTTCCATTCTAGTTTCATACTTTACACTATTCTACTACTTTCCATTCTATTTTCACACTTTGAACTATTCTACTACTTTCCATTCTAGTTTCACACTTTGCATTATTCATTTACTTTCCATTCTAGTTTCACACTTTGCACTATTCTACTTTCCATTCTAGTTTCACACTTTGCACTATTCTACTACTTTCCATTCTAGTTTCATACTTTGCACTATTCTACTACTTTCCATTCTAGTTTCATACTTTACACTATTCTACTACTTTCCATTCTATTTTCACACTTTGAACTATTCTACTACTTTCCATTCTAGTTTCACACTTTGCATTATTATACTACTTTCCATTCTAGTTTCACACTTTGCACTATTCTACTTTCCATTCTAGTTTCACACTTTGCACTATTCTACTTTCCATTCTAGTTTCACACTTTGCACTATTCTACTACTTTCCATTCTAGTTTCATACTTTGCACTATTCTACTACTTTCCATTCTAGTTTCACACTTTACACTATTCTACTACTTTCCATTCTAGTTTCACACTTTGCACTATTCTACTACTTTCCATTCTAGTTTCACACTTTACACTATTCTACTACTTTCCATTCTAGTTTCACACTTTGCACTATTATACTACTTTGTATTCTAGTTTCATACTTTACACTATTCTACTACTTTCCATTCTAGTTTCACACTTTACACTATTCTACTACTTTCTATTCTAGTTTCATACTTTACACTATTCTACTACTTTCCATTCTAGTTTCATACTTTGCACTATTCTACTACTTTCCATTCTAGTTTCATACTTTACACTATTCCACTACTTTCCATTCTAGTTTCACACTTTGCACTATTCCACTACTTTACATTCTAGTTTCACACTTTACACTATTCTACTACTTTCCATTCTAGTTTCACACTTGGCACTATTCTACTACTTTCCATTCTAGTTTCATACTTTGCACTATTCCACTACTTTCCATTCTAGTTTTGCACTTTGCACTATTATACTACTTTCCATTCTAGTTTCATACTTTGCACTATTCTAATACTTTCCATTCTAGTTTCACACTTGGCACTATTCTACTACTTTCCATTCTAGTTTCATACTTTACACTATTCCACTACTTTCCATTCTAGTTTCACACTTTGCACTATTCTACTACTTTCCATTCTAGTTTCACACTTTGCACTATTCTACTACTTTCCATTCTAGTTTCACACTTTGCACTATTCTACTTTCCATTCTAGTTTCACACTTTGCACTATTCTACTTTCCATTCTAGTTTCACACTTTGAACTATTCTACTACTTTCCATTCTAGTTTCACACTTTGAACTATTCTACTACTTTCCATTCTAGTTTCACACTTTGCACTATTCTACTACTTTCCATTCTAATTTCACACTTTGCACTATTCTACTACTTTCCATTCTAGTTTCACACTTTGCACTATTCTACTTTCCATTCTAGTTTCACACTTTGCACTATTCTACTTTCCATTCTAGTTTCACACTTTGCACTATTCTACTACTTTCCATTCTAGTTTCATACTTTGCACTATTCTACTACTTTCCATTCTAGTTTCACACTTTACACTATTCTACTACTTTCCATTCTAGTTTCACACTTTGCACTATTATACTACTTTGCATTCTAGTTTCATACTTTACACTATTCTACTACTTTCCATTCTAGTTTCACACTTTACACTATTCTACTACTTTCTATTCTAGTTTCATACTTTACACTATTCTACTACTTTCCATTCTAGTTTCATACTTTGCACTATTCTACTACTTTCCATTCTAGTTTCACACTTTGCACTATTCCACTACTTTATATTCTAGTTTCACACTTTGCACTATTCTACTACTTTCCATTCTAGTTTCACACTTTGCACTATTCTACTACTTTCCATTCTAGTTTCACACTTTGCACTATTCTACTTTCCATTCTAGTTTCACACTTTGCACTATTCTACTTTCCATTCTAGTTTCACACTTTGCACTATTCTACTACTTTCCATTCTAGTTTCATACTTTGCACTATTCTACTACTTTCCATTCTAGTTTCACACTTTACACTATTCTACTACTTTCCATTCTAGTTTCACACTTTGCACTATTATACTACTTTGCATTCTAGTTTCATACTTTACACTATTCTACTACTTTCCATTCTAGTTTCACACTTTACACTATTCTACTACTTTCTATTCTAGTTTCATACTTTACACTATTCTACTACTTTCCATTCTAGTTTCATACTTTGCACTATTCTACTACTTTCCATTCTAGTTTCACACTTTGCACTATTCCACTACTTTACATTCTAGTTTCACACTTTACACTATTCTACTACTTTCCATTCTAGTTTCACACTTTGCACTATTCTACTTTCCATTCTAGTTTCACACTTTGCACTATTATACTACTTTACATTCTAGTTTCACACTTTACACTATTATACTACTTTCCATTCTAGTTTCACACTTGGCACTATTCTACTACTTTCCATTCTAGTTTCATACTTTGCACTATTCCACTACTTTCCATTCTAGTTTCATACTTTGCACTATTCCACTACTTTACATTTTAGTTTCACACTTTACACTATTCTACTACTTTCCATTCTAGTTTCATACTTTGCACTATTCCACTACTTTCCATTCTAGTTTTGCACTTTGCACTATTATACTACTTTCCATTCTAGTTTCATACTTTGCACTATTCTAATACTTTCCATTCTAGTTTCACACTTGGCACTATTCTACTACTTTCCATTCTAGTTTCATACTTTACACTATTCCACTACTTTCCATTCTAGTTTCACACTTTGCACTATTCTACTACTTTCCATTCTAGTTTCACACTTTGCACTATTATACTACTTTCCATTCTAGTTTCATACTTTACACTATTCTACTACTTTCCATTCTAGTTTCATACTTTGCACTATTCTACTACTTTCCATTCTAGTTTCACACTTTACACTATTCTACTACTTTCCATTCTAGTTTCACACTTTGCACTATTCTACTACTTTCCATTCTAGTTTCATACTTTGCACTATTCTACTACTTTCCATTCTAGTTTCACACTTTGCACTATTCTACTACTTTCCATTCTAGTTTCATAGTTTGCACTATTCCACTTCATTCAATGTCATTATGAAAAATGATTTTATTATCAGATTTATATATGACACATTTCTCATTTTAATTCAGTAAACTAGCAATAATGTCAAGAGATGGTAATTATACAAAATATCAGAAATAAACAATAAGTTTTTGTTTAACAGAGGTACATGTTTATAGTAAAAGAAACACATATTTTAAATTTGGGTCAAAGTGAACAAAAAACATAGGACGAACTCCTGTGTGCTTAATGATATCAGAGGCAAGAAGTAAACATAAAGACTATTTAAATTATAAATTTAATATTAGCTTCTTATACCAGATGCCTGTCAGTTGATATAGTTCTGCTCTGACAAGTGGTAATTGAAATATCATATAACTAAACAAAAACTAATATGCAAGGATTTCAACTCTAAGTAATCATGTTTGCCCAAATATCCAAAAACACCTGTGTACAAAGTTTCATTGAAATGTGATGATTACTTTGGATATTGTCCATAAGTATCTATTGAGTGGTGATTAGATTTTGAGATGCAAGTAGACAAGCAGTCTCTAGGCTCGGATAGCTCCGCTGTTAGTAATGCACATTTCAATTAAAGACATGAAAATGTTATCATGAAATGGTTTACCTGTTGTACCTATACATATAATATCAAAGCCATCTAGCTTGCGGTTTTCAACAAGTCAAAAATATCTCTTCACACCAAAAACATACATCAAAATTAGAGAATTGAAGATATCATCACAAAATGAACAAATCTAAGAGAAGTCTACCAAATGTAATATCCACCAAGTATCAAAGCAATCAGACTAGCATTTTTTAAGTAGAAGTTGGGGGAAAAATAAAAAGTTGATGCAGACAACGACGGACTAATCACTAATATGATTTAAAAAAAATGATATGCAAATAAGACAATTAATAACCATGGATGCAACCAGACGTCATCACTGTCCCAGGGCGAATATCTACCATACACAGACAGGGTAATACTAAATGCTCTTATTTTATTATTAAAAATATACAACTGGTATGGCTTCTCTGTCTGAGATCCATAAGAGCAGTCTGATCCATAGAAGATCAGACAATTTAACAGAAAAATGTTGAAATATCACATGCATTAATTTCCATTCTAAATATCTAAACAATAGTTTTGTAACAGTGAAAGTTTTGAATACATAAGTGGAAAATAGCATGAATAAGGAATTGTATAGAGAAATATAAGCAAGTTTGAAATCTAGCTGGAATTGAAAAATGTAATAATTTATAATGTTGAAATCATAGCTCCACGAGGTCGTTAGTAAATGTGACGATAATTATAATTGTAAGAAAATTCACAATACTAAAATTCATTCATTTAAACAAAGAAATTTATATAGCCATTTCTTCAAAGTGGAAATGTGATTATAAATAAATTTATTCACACAAAACATTTAATTTGATACAGCATACCGCTATATATGTTACAGCATTTTATTTAATTGAAAATAATGACACGGTATAATAAAGAAAGCTCTACAGGAGGTGACAATAGGGAAAGGTATACAGGAGGTGACAATAGGGAAAGGTATACAGGAGGTGACAATAGGGAAAGGTATACAGGAGGTGACAATAGGGAAAGGTATACAGGAGGTGACAATAGGGAAAGGTATACAGGAGGTGACAATAGGGAAAGGTATACAGGAGGTGACAATAGGGAAAGGTATACAGGAGGTGACAATAGGGAAAGGTATACAGGAGGTGACAATAGGGGAAGCTATACAGGAGGTGACAATAGGGGAAGCTATACAGGAGGTGACAATAGGGGAAGCTATACAGGAAGTGACAATAGGGGAAGCTATACAGGAGGTGACAATAGGGGAAGCTATACAGGAGGTGACAATAGGGGAAGCTATACAGGAGGTGACAATAGGGGAAGCTATACAGGAGGTGACAATAGGGGAAGCTATACAGGAAGTGACAATAGGGGAAGCTATACAGGAGGTGACAATAGGGAAAGGTATACAGGAGGTGACAATAGGGGAAGCTATACAGGAAGTGACAATAGGGGAAGCTATACAGGAGGTGACAATAGGGGAAGCTATACAGGAAGTGACAATAGGGGAAGCTATACAGGAGGTGACAATAGGGGAAGCTATACAGGAGGTGACAATAGGGGAAGCTATACAGGAAGTGACAATAGGGGAAGCTATACAGGAGGTGACAATAGGGGAAGCTATACAGGAGGTGACAATAGGGGAAGCTATACAGGAGGTGACAATAGGGGAAGCTATACAGGAGGTGACAATAGGGGAAGCTATACAGGAAGTGACAATAGGGGAAGCTATACAGGAGGTGACAATAGGGAAAGGTATACAGGAGGTGACAATAGGGGAAGCTATACAGGAAGTGACAATAGGGGAAGCTATACAGGAGGTGACAATAGGGAAAGCTATACAGGAGGTGACAATAGGGGAAGCTATACAGGAGGTGACAATAGGGGAAGCTATACAGGAGGTGACAATAGGGGAAGCTATACAGGAAGTGACAATAGGGGAAGCTATACAGGAGGTGACAATAGGGGAAGCTATACAGGAGGTGACAATAGGGGAAGCTATACAGGAGGTGACAATAGGGGAAGCTATACAGGAGGTGACAATAGGGGAAGCTATACAGGAGGTGACAATAGGGGAAGCTATACAGGAGGTGACAATAGGGAAAGCTATACAGGAGGTGACAATAGGGGAAGCTATACAGGAGGTGACAATAGGGGAAGCTATACAGGAGGTGACAATAGGGGAAGCTATACAGGAGGTGACAATAGGGAAAGCTATACAGGAGGTGACAATAGGGGAAGCTATACAGGAGGTGACAATAGGGGAAGCTATACAGGAGGTGACAATAGGGGAAGCTATACAGGAGGTGACAATAGGGGAAGCTATACAGGAAGTGACAATAGGGGAAGCTATACAGGAGGTGACAATAGGGAAAGGTATACAGGAGGTGACAATAGGGGAAGCTATACAGGAGGTGACAATAGGGGAAGCTATACAGGAAGTGACAATAGGGGAAGCTATACAGGAGGTGACAATAGGGAAAGCTATACAGGAGGTGACAATAGGGGAAGCTATACAGGAAGTGACAATAGGGGAAGCTATACAGGAGGTGACAATAGGGGAAGCTATACAGGAAGTGACAATAGGGGAAGCTATACAGGAGGTGACAATAGGGGAAGCTATACAGGAAGTGACAATAGGGGAAGCTATACAGGAGGTGACAATAGGGGAAGCTATACAGGAGGTGACAATAGGGGAAGCTATACAGGAGGTGACAATAGAGGAAGCTATACAGGAGGTGACAATAGGGGAAGCTCTACAGGAGGTGACAATAGGGGAAGCTATACAGGAGGTGACAATAGGGGAAGCTATACAGGAGGTGACAATAGGGGAAGCTCTACAGGAGGTGACAATAGGGGAAGCTATACAGGAGGTGACAATAGGGGAAGCTATACAGGAAGTGACAATAGGGGAAGCTATACAGGAGGTGACAATAGGGGAAGCTATACAGGAAGTGACAATAGGGGAAGCTATACAGGAGGTGACAATAGGGGAAGCTATACAGGAGGTGACAATAGGGGAAGCTATACAGGAGGTGACAATAGGGAAAGCTATACAGGAAGTGACAATAGGGGAAGCTATACAGGAAGTGACGATAGGGAAAGGTATACAGGAGGTGACAATAGGGGAAGCTATACAGGAGGTGACAATAGGGGAAGCTATACAGGAAGTGACAATAGGGGAAGCTATACAGGAAGTGACGATAGGGAAAGGTATACAGGAGGTGACAATAGGGGAAGCTATACAGGAGGTGACAATAGGGGAAGCTATACAGGAGGTGACAATAGGGGAAGCTATACAGGAGGTGACAATAGGGGAAGCTCTACAGGAGGTGACAATAGGGGAAGCTATACAGGAGGTGACAATAGGGGAAGCTATACAGGAAGTGACAATAGGGGAAGCTATACAGGAAGTGACGATAGGGAAAGGTATACAGGAGGTGACAATAGGGGAAGCTATACAGGAGGTGACAATAGGGGAAGCTAACAACATAAGAAAATACTACAGTGGGGGGGGGTATAGCATATTCGATGCAAGGGTGTCAGGCAAAAAGTGATTTCATCTGCTTCAAAATATTTGTGGAATAATGTAATGTAAGTGTGTCAGTTACACACGGTGGTTTCCATGGGTAACTAGAGTTAGCAAAATAATATACACACAAAATGAATACTCGAGTATTTTCTCTACATTCTTCACTGATTTGACATGTATTGGATAAATGGAGAATGTTATTTTAGTCATAAATGAGTCGTAAAGAATATTTAACAGCGTCAGTGAAGGTTTTAAAAAAATCATAAAATACAGAAAACTAAGTACATAGTGAAAACTTTGCTTGGCAGTAAAAACATTTTTCAAAATCTGAGTTTCCCAGGGAGTTGATTGTTAACATTGCATCATATTAGCTGCAGTATTGCAACGGTATGTCATTTTTATCAGTGAAATGATGTCATTTGACATGTACAGAATGGCATCTAAACAGTGATCACACAGCAGCCATTTCATATTGCACCCAAAAAGCAGGCGGCCATGTGTTTACATGCTGGAAGTACATATTCTAAAACTAGGAGTCTGAACAAGTAGTACTGCTTTTTCAGCCAAGAAATGTACATCTTTTATTTACTTTTCATTTCTAGTATTGTACTGACCCAAGCACATTTGCTTAACACACTTGCTCTGTTATATTCCATGTAAATAAATAATACTGTGAGTTGCCTCAACTGTCTTGCATTTGTTTTCAAGTTGCTAACACCAGCTTTAATTTATACCAGTTATCATAGCACCAAGAATTGTTATGTGTTGTCATGGAAACAGTTATATATTTAATTTGGGGAACAACAGCAAGCACAATATTACTTTTATCTTTTCCTAGCACAGAATACTTGCATATAACACACTGTACAATGTAAGTGATTTAGGACCTAGCAGTTAGTATACATTTGTAGTGTTACAAGTTTTCATTGTTCTAGGTTGAGGCACTGAATAAGATGTTTTGTTAGTAGACGATATAGGTGTCTTCGCGTATGCAACCCTGCTAAATCATGTGCTTTGTCTGTGTAGAACTGCAATACAAAAAAAGAAGAAAATATAATAATCAAAAATATGAATTCAGGCAATTATAAGCATTCATGAATCACAAGCATTCGTGAATCATTGCCATCATCTATAAGCATTCATGAATCACTGCCATCAACTATGAATCATGCAATTATTAGCATTCATGAATCATTGCCATCATCTATGAATCCATGCAATTATAAGCATTCATAAATCAGTACTATGGTTATATTAACATTACCTGTACTTCATAGTCCACTTCAAAATGTGTCAGAGCTTTAATTAAATTAGCAGTGTTTTGAAAATGAACATTATCTACAGAAATAAAAATAAAATAATAGCAATTTATCATACATGCATATCAACTTATGTTGGTCCAGGCATTCCTTGAAATGTTTGATAACATCTTCAAATGTTCATTTTGTGTGTTTTTTGGGATTGAAAGGTCAATGGAAACGAAAGTAAATCTTCCAATATGATATGCCTTGTTAACAAAATCAGTCCAGGCATATTCAGAGAAATGTGTCGGACTGACACAAGAAACCCAAAACCCTGTTTCAGACCTTGTCCAACGGTGACTAAATAGTAAGCTACAATGTAAAATTATGACACAGATTTTGGTGTAATGTTAAAATGACTTAATAGTTAAAACTCGTAACACTTACCATCAGCTAACCCATGTACGACTAAAAAACTTTTATCTATAAAATTCTTAGCAAGTGAAGAAACATTAGAAGCCTAAAAATAAAAAGTTATGAATGTCACAGTTAGTTTTCAAAAGTGAGACATTAAATTGCATTACAACATCAATGCCATTGCTATGCCTTGGCTCGTAACCACAATAATTATTACATTAAAATAGTGATCATGTGTCTTTTTAACGGTGCAAATTGCTAAATAAATGTTTCTCAGATATTGTGGGTTATGCTAATAGTATAACTAACAAGCCATGCATGGCACAGTCCCTGTTGTTTATATTTAAGATAGTTTTGTTTATAGTAATATAGTTGGAATATAAACATATTAGAGATATGGATCCAGAAGCTGATGATCATCAATTTATCTCATATCTGATCATCAAATGAGTACTTGTTCATATTGAGATATTGCTCGGGAACAGCAATAATTAAAACAAAATGGCCACCAGTTATTTATATCTATATTAGTATAACTATTACATGATGTATGATGAATATATACAATTTGAACATAATCAGTCAAAGCATGTCAGAATCAGATCATAAAACAAATTGATGTGCATATGTATAATATTCTGTAAAGTTTGAATGTAATCGGTTCAGGCATGTATAAGATATAGGTGCACGCATGCTCGGGTGCACAAACATACACAAAAGCAGGGATATCTATAAGTCCTTGTTTTTGGACCGCGTCCGAACTGCAACTAAAATAGACCAATTGGACATTTTTTGCCAAAATAAAATGGCATTTCACAAAGCATTATTGAGACCTAATGATTGGTTGTTGAGTAACTCAAACCACCATTGAAATCTATTGATTGGTTGTTGAGTAACTCAAACCACCATTGAAATCTAATGATTGGTTGTTGAGTAACTCAAACCACCATTGAAATCTAATGATTGGTTGTTGAGTAACTCAAACCACCATTGAAATCTAATGATTGGTTGTTGAGTAACTCAAACCACCATTGAAATCTAATGATTGGTTGTTGAGTAACTCAAACCACCACTGAAATCTAATGATTGGTTGTTGAGTAACTCAAACCACCATTGAAATCTAATGATTGGTTGTTGAGTAACTCAAACCACCACTGAAATCTAATGATTGGTTGTTGAGTAACTCAAACCACCATTGAAATCTAATGATTGGTTGTTGAGTAACTCAAACCACCATTGAAATCTAATGATTGGTTGTTGAGTAACCCAAACTACCACTGAAATCTAACAATTGGTTGTTGAGTAACTCAAACCACCATTGAAATCTAATGATTGGTTGTTGAGTAACTCAAACCACCACTGAAATCTAATGATTGGTTGTTGAGTAACTCAAACCACCATTGAAATCTAATGATTGGTTGTTGAGTAACCCAAACTACCACTGAAAACTAATGATTGGTTGTTGAGTAACTCAAACCACCATTGAAATCTAATGATTGGTTGTTGAGTAACCCAAACTACCACTGAAATCTAATGATTGGTTGTTGAGTAACTCAAACCACTATTGAAATCTAATGATTGGTTGTTTAGAAGAAGTTGAGAAAGTAAAGAGATGATGTGAATGATGATGGACAATCACATATATCATGAGCTCCGCTTGACAAAGTCAACAGCGAGGCTAAAAAATGAATAAAATCAATGAGCTAGGATATAAAAACACGAGAAATAGTACTAAATAAAATATGCTTTTGGCAAAATCCTTCATTAGTATGGGTAGACAGAACAATGGGTCAGCCAATCAAAGTGATGATACTGGTAGACAGAACAATGGGACAGCCAATCAGGGCGATGATACAGGTAGACAGAACAATGGGTCAGCCAATCAAGGTGTAATTGACTGTTCTCTTTGTTGATGCATTGTATTATTACCTAAAATGCTAATATTCGAGACACCGCAATCAAAATATTCAGCTACTGTGGTGTATTGAAGACATATATAAGAATGATAAGCATACTTACTAAATATCCTTGTAAGTTATCTGATGGAAAGCCCATGTATCTCTCAGTATACGCGGAATCTAAAATAAACAAGCCATGCATAGCACAGTCCCTGTTAGTTATCAAATTTAAGATTAATATAGCTGGAAAATAACCATGTCAGCAATATAAATTTTTAACATTAAAATGATTGACATTTGTATCTGATCATCAAACAAGTACTTTTCCATATTGAGATATTGCCCTGGAACAGCATTCAAAACCAGCCATTTTGAATATACATGATATATATATATAACATGATGTATAACGAATATGTAAAATTTAAATATAATAAGTCAATTTGAAAGCATTTTAAGAGATATGGCTCTAGAACCCCAATCATTAAAACAAAATGGCTGCCAGTCAGCCATTTTGAATTCAATCTGAAAAATGAAATGACGAGCATCAGGAACCCGTAATGTCTAATGTATGTACCAAGTTTGAACGAAATCCACCCATAAATACTTGATATTTGATGATTTTTTTAGCACAAAAATGACCACCATTCGGCCATTTGAATAGGATAGTCAAACCAATATATCTGTTTATCCATGACATGATGTATAATGAATATTTAAAATTTGAACATAATCAGTGAAAGCAAGTCAGAGAAATGGCATGAGAACCACATTCATTAATACAAAATTTTGAATCTTATCTGAAAAACAAAATTATTTGCATCAAGGTCCCATAATGTCTAATGTATATACCAAGTTTGAACAAAATCCATCTGTTAACAGCCGAGAAATGCTTTGATTTTGATGATTTTTAGCACAAAAATGGCCGCCATTCGGCCATCTTGAATCAGATCGTGAAACAAATTGACATGCATAAACATGTATAATATCATGTATGATGTATATGTGAAGTTTGATTGTGATTGGTCCAGGCATTTCTAAGATACAAGTCCGCACACACGCACGCACATACACACGGAGATCAAAACACAAGTCCCCGTTTTCAGACTGCGTCCGAACGGGGACTAATTAAAGATCTGTGAGGATATTGTAGGTACATTAACTGATTATAGTGATTGCCAAAGTTAGATATCCAGATTGGGATTGTATTACAGATTAAATGCTTTATTTTTATGATTTTTGAACATTGAAATGGTCAACATTGAGCCATCTTGAATCAGATTGTGAAACATATGATGTATGTGTGACGTTTGAATATGATTGGTCCAGGTATGTCTGAAATACAGGTGTGATCGATGCCAGAGAACGAAAATCATTTTTGCCACATACCATAAGAATATGGCTGTTATGCTTGATTTTTTGTAAACATAGTTGATTTGTCAATATGAGTTGTTTGAAAACAATTTCATTGTTTAATAATTTTGAATTAACAGAGTTGATGTTGCTGTGATTATATATTAATGTAGATTAAAAGTGAACTGAGGGTAAAATTTGCTATTGGGGTACTCTATGGAACTGATCTCTAGGTATATCACCGATGTCTATTGTGACTAGTGTGAATGGCTGAATCGCTGCAACAATGAACTGTTAATAATACATATATGTACTTCGTCACTGTTTATCAACAAAAAACTACTAATTTTCTAACCGTAAAGAAAAATATATAAGGTTTTCTTTTGAGAAATCAATACATCGCTTTCATGTACATGTGTGTAGCTTTAGCCATTGTCATGGCCATTTTTCAACAATTTCTGAATAGTTTTGGATACACCAGACAGTGTTCTGATTGGTTACTTAAGAGCTAGGATTGGCCTATCAGAACAAGGACATAGTGGATCAACTCTTGCTTGAAAACATTTTAAAAATAAGTAAGATTGTTTTCCATTAAGAAATGCATCTAAATTTTCAACTTAAAATTTCTTTTATACATTTTATCACCAACTAAATTAAAACCAATGAATATTGCATTAAAATCAAATATAATTTTTGATCACCTGGAAATACCAAAATCAATTAAAAATAAATTTCTTTAGAATTTGAAATGTTCATTACGGTATCAAATGCCTTAAACATAGAATAAATACGGTATCATATTCATCTAATAATTCTAATTTAGATAAATATGGATCAAAAGTCCAAAATCAAGTTGGGAAGAGATTCTTCAACAATGTGGCTGTAGGTCAGTTCTGAAGTCCACGACTAAAATGTTATGGCAACAAATTTCAATAATTGTTTTTACACTTATTTTGATTATAAAAAGTTAAATAACTATTTCAATGTATGTTTTTTTTTTATTTATTAAGTTAATGATGAACCAGAGAATAAGGTTAACTATTGTAAAATTTGTTTCTACATTATTTAGCAGATTTTAATAATTGATTGGTTTTTGAAATTTTGACCGAAAGTAAAATTGTGCTGTTTTTTGTTCTTCAAAATTTCACATATCGGTACATCAGATTTTTCTTCCTGTAACAATAGTTTGACTCTAATTTAGGCTTTAATTAATGATAGTAAATGGTGTTATGAATACTGGAAGTATGAAAACATCTTGCAAGAATAACTTGCTTTCTAACAGCATTGCTGATTATTCAGTCATGATTCAAGTTCATATTATCATAAATGAATATTTTAGAGCAATCACTGGATTCTCTGTCTGCCATGTTTACCAACCAGTCAGAATATTATGTGATTCTACTAACATTTGTGATAACATAGTGTATTGCATTTCTGTCAGATTGAACTCACCATAATATCTCCAGTCTGTTACTGGACTGACTGACATTGCACAGTTAAATGTCTCACCAGTAGCCAATGCCATTGCTGAAGCGAAGCCACCATAAGACTACAAGAGAAAAGCATATTCATTCTCAATTTACATGATACTATGTGAAGAAGGCAATGTCTGTATTTCATGTTGTTATACATCTTTCACCAAAAACATTTTATGATAAGCAATAATTGTATTGTTGATAATTGACATGACAGTTTTTGCATCTACACATGGACACTGTAGCACATGAAGAACATAAAATTGTTTAACTGAATGCAAATATTTGCACAGGAAAAACTTTTCTTTCGCTTTTCTCATAAAATTTGTATACAACTTATATATTGTGTGTTTTTTAAATGACTCTTATTAAAGACAATAATAGTTGTAGACAGACAATTAAATGATGGAAAATTATTCAGAATGTTAACTGCAACAATTTTGTTCAAAGTGTCAACACATTATATACAAATCAATGGATACCAATTTGTTTGAGATATGGCAATGTTAATTCCAGAAAGAGATGAAATTTCTGTCAAAAACATGAATAAATTTGTGAAAAAGAAGTTGTCATTGTAATTCACAAATATACAAAAGCAAACATTTGATACAAGAAGGAAGGGAGTGTCACATCACATGTGTTACTAGACACTCTGTATGTATAGAAGAGCCATACAAAACTGTAAAACTACAGTTGATATAAAACACACCTAGCAAGGTATGAATCAACATGCAAAACACCCTACCACTGGTAACTACAACTGTATCAGATGCATGTAGCTATCATCAACAATAAATATTTCAAAGGAGTTGATAAAATGATGCGTTTTCACCCTGATAGAACATCTCCTTAATGGTATAAAGCTGTATTTTACTACTAGCTGAACTGAACTGGGTGACTGTCAATGACGTTGTAAGCTACAAACAAAGATGTCATTTGAAATTTTGTGCAACAATTGCTATAAGCGATTGATCAGAAATTGTGCATATGTATGCCATGATGGACAATCAAAGTACCGGTATAAAGTTTGAATTATGTATGCCATGAAGGACAATCAAAGTACCGGTATAAAGTTTGAATTATGTATGCCATGAAGGACAATCAAAGTACCGGTATAAAGTTTGAATTGTGTATGCTGTGATGGACAATCAAAGTACCAGTATAAAGTTTGAATTGTGTATGCCGTGATGGACAATCAAAGTACCGGTATAAAGTTTGAATTGTGTATGCCGCGATGGACAATCAAAGTACCAGTATAAAGTTTGAATTGTGTTGCTCAAAGCATGAGACGTATAGAATTTGTCAAAAACAAAATAGCTGCCAGTCTGTTTCCGCACTTGCCATAATATTTTATTTTAGTGTATTTTTACTACAAAAATGGCTGCCATTTAGCCATCTTTGACAAACTCACAATATCACCACATGTATTGTATAAGGTATAAGTACATGTGAGGTTTGATGATAATTGGTTGAGGAATGCACGGACACTAAGCAAACAAAACCAGTCAGTCAATCATTTCACATCAATTCAAGGTTGATTGAATAAAATTTGTGAATTTTAGACATGCCTAAGATGATGACAAATTGAGTTTCTTGAGACAAAATGGCCATTACTTGTCAAAATAGTCACATGATTGGTTGATAAAACTATATTGTTATCCTCCAAGCATATTTCTTGGCTCTAAAATCATTCAAGAGACTTAGACTGTAGCTAATAATAAATGAATGTATTGCATTTTTTTCAATGCGTTTTCCACTGGTGGAGAAGCTGTAACTCTGCTCTTTTCATAAAACTTGCATATCAAATTATTAGTCTCTCTAATGAATGATGATTAACATAAATTGAATAATAAAACTCACCCATCCCCATATCGCAGCTTTATTGCTATCAATATAACTCAGCTCTTTTATATACCTGAAATACAAAGACAATGTACAATTTTATATACAATACAAAACCTGGCATACCAACAAGCCCATTTGCTGAAATAGCTCTACAGTTTTGGGATCCTTGTATACATTACCCAAGGGAAAATATATGTTTATGTTGTATGTATTAGAGACAAGCAGCCTCTTGGTTGAGATAGCTCAGCTGTTAGCAATGCACATTCCAATTAAAGAACAGAAGATATCATTAGAAAATAAACAATCAAAGCAATCTGATTTGCTGTTTTCAACAAGAATTTGAAAATATCACTTTTTACCCAAAATTACAAAAATATTCATCAAAATTAGAGAATTAAAGATATCATCATGAAATGAACAAATCTGAAAGGGGTCCACATGTAGTACCTATATGTATAATATCAAAGCAATTGAACTTGTGGTTTTTAAAAAGAAGTCGAAAATATCACTTTTTACCAAAAATGACAAAAATATTCATCAAAACTGGAGAATTGAAATTATAATCACAAAATAAATAAATCAAAGAGAGGTCAACCCAAGGTTCAGGCTTATAGTTTTTAATAAGTTGAAAAAGAAAAAGTTTACACGGATGCCATCGGACAATCACTCACAAGATAAGCTCCACTCAACAAAGTTAACAGTAGAACTAAAAAAACGTCTTGGATGATGCACAGATCTATCAAAGGGCACTTTCATAAATGTAACTAACAGAAACAAAATTATTTATATTTATGCACACAATAAGGTAGGATATTGTGGAAAAAACTGATTCATCACAGAACTTTAAATTTCTTAGCACCAATAAAAAGAAATGACTTACTCTGCACCCTGCATTTGATCTTCGATTTCAACTGTTCCAAATTTTTTATAAAGCTCAAACAAGTAGTTATCACCATAGTTACCAGCACCACGACCATCAATACTAGCCACAATAACATTATATTGACTAGCCAAATATGCTGGCCAACCTAGCTGAAATGTTTCCTGTACCTTTTGACTTCCTGGTCCACCATAGCTGCAAACAATTTTACCAGTACAATGCCGGTATTACTTTATAAATTAACATACTCATCAATGTTTACAATTATACCAGTACAATACCGGTATTACTTTATAAATTAACATACTCATCAATGTTTACAATTATACCAGTACAATACCGGTATTACTTTATAAATTAACATACTCATCAATGTTTACAAGTCTTATTTCAGTTATTGTTATTCAATTAATACTCAGTACCAGCAATTAGGTCAGTGATAGATTTGATTTCTTACATAAATGTAACAAGTAATGAGTTGTATTACTTACACATCTACCAGTAAGGCATGTTTCCGTGCATTATCCATATTAGCTGGCAACGTCAACTGAGCATTCATTATGTATCCTTCAATTGGAATCTCTAAGTATTTCTTGGTAGGAACAGCTTTTCTTTTCAGCTTGTTTGCAACCTTGGCATTGCTCTCAAGCATGTACATAATAGACAGGTCTAATGCACTGTATAGTATGGATTGAGGAAGACCAGCGCCCTCACAGTTCAACACAAACCAATTAGTATTTTGACTGAAAGTGGCATCGGCAAAGGTACATTCTGTGGTGGTCACATTACAACTCATACATACTGGCTGTGCTGTGTCCTTGTTAGTTCCAACACTTTAAAAGAAACACACTGACAATTTAGTATATATTGTCAAAATTTAACTGATTTTCACACTGGGTACTTGACTTCAGTTAAATTTTGTTTCAAATATGTTTTCTTGCAATAGTATAGTGAATGTGTCAAGACATGATAGTTAGATGACTGGTGTACTTACTACCATAGATGTCAATAGTGAATGTGTCAAGACATGATAGTTAGATGACTGGTGTACTTACTACCATACATGTCAATAGTGAATGTGTCAAGACATGATAGTTAGATGACTGGTGTACTTACTACCATAGATGTCAATAGTGAATGTGTCAAGACATGATAGTTAGATGACTGGTGTACTTACTACCACAGATGTCAATAGTGAATGTGTCAAGACATGATAGTTAGATGACTGGTGTACTTACTACCATAGGTATCAATAGTGAATGTGTCAAGACATGATAGTTAGATGACTGGTGTACTTACTACCATAGATGTCAATAGTGAATGTGTCAAGACATGATAGTTAGATGACTGGTGTACTTACTACCATACATGTCAATAGTGAATGTGTCAAGACATGATAGTTAGATGACTGGTGTACTTACTACCATAGATGTCAATAGTGAATGTGTCAAGACATGATAGTTAGATGACTGGTGTACTTACTACCACAGATGTCAATAGTGAATGTGTCAAGACATGATAGTTAGATGACTGGTGTACTTACTACCATAGGTATCAATAGTGAATGTGTCAAGACATGATAGTTAGATGACTGGTGTACTTACTACCATAGGTATCAATAGTGAATGTGTCAAGACATGATAGTTAGATGACTGGTGTACTTACTACCATAGATGTCAATAGTGAATGTGTCAAGACATGATAGTTAGATGACTGGTGTACTTACTACCATAGATGTCAATAGTGAATGTGTCAAGACATGATAGTTAGATGACTGGTGTACTTACTACCACAGATGTCAATAGTGAATGTGTCAAGACATGATAGTTAGATGACTGGTGTACTTACTACCATAGGTATCAATAGTGAATGTGTCAAGACATGATAGTTAGATGACTGGTGTACTTACTACCATAGATGTCAATAGTGAATGTGTCAAGACATGATAGTTAGATGATTGGTGTACTTACTACCATAGGTATCAATAGTGAATGTGTCAAGACATGATAGTTAGAAGACTGGTGTACTTACTACCATAGGTATCAATAGTGAATGTGTCAAGACATGATAGTTAGATGACTGGTGTACTTACTACCATAGGTATCAATAGTGAATGTGTCAAGACATGATAGTTAGATGATTGGTGTACTTACTACCATAGGTATCAATAGTGAATGTGTCAAGACATGATAGTTAGATGATTGGTGTACTTACTACCATAGGTATCAATAGTGAATGTGTCAAGACATGATAGTTAGATGACTGGTGTACTTACTACCATAGGTATCAATAGTGAATGTGTCAAGACATGATAGTTAGATGACTGGTGTACTTACTACCACAGATGTCAATAGTGAATGTGTCAAGACATGATAGTTAGATGATTGGTGTACTTACTACCATAGATGTCAATAGTGAATGTGTCACGACATGATAGTTAGATGACTGGTGTACTTACTACCATAGATGTCAATAGTGAATGTGTCACGACATGATAGTTAGATGACTGGTGTACTTACTACCATAGATATCAATAGTGAATGTGTCAAGACATGATAGTTAGATGATTGGTGTACTTACTACCATAGGTATCAATAGTTAATGTGTCAAGACATGATAGTTAGATGACTGGTGTACTTACTACCATAGATGTCAATAGTGAATGTGTCAAGACATGATAGTTAGATGACTGGTGTACTTACTACCATAGATATCAATAGTGAATGTGTCAAGACATGATAGTTAGATGACTGGTGTACTTACTACCATAGGTATCAATAGTGAATGTGTCAAGACATGATAGTTAGATGACTGGTGTACTTACTACCATAGGTATCAATAGTGAATGTGTCAAGACATGATAGTTAGATGACTGGTGTACTTACTACCACAGATGTCAATAGTGAATGTGTCAAGACATGATAGTTAGATGATTGGTGTACTTACTACCATAGATGTCAATAGTGAATGTGTCACGACATGATAGTTAGATGACTGGTGTACTTACTACCATAGATATCAATAGTGAATGTGTCAAGACATGATAGTTAGATGACTGGTGTACTTACTACCATAGATGTCAATAGTGAATGTGTCACGACATGATAGTTAGATGACTGGTGTACTTACTACGATAGATATCAATAGTGAATGTGTCAAGACATGATAGTTAGATGACTGGTGTACTTACTACCATAGATATCAATAGTGAATGTGTCAAGACATGATAGTTAGATGACTGGTGTACTTACTACCATAGATGTCAATAGTGAATGTGTCAAGACATGATAGTTAGATGACTGGTGTACTTACTACCATAGATGTCAAGACATGATAGTTAGATGACTGGTGTACTTACTACCATAGATATCAATAGTGAATGTGTCAAGACATGATAGTTAGATGACTGGTGTACTTACTACCATAGATGTCAAGACATGATAGTTAGATGACTGGTGTACTTACTACCATAGATATCAATAGTGAATGTGTCAAGACATGATAGTTAGATGACTGGTGTACTTACTACCACAGATGTCAAGACATGATAGTTAGATGACTGGTGTACTTACTACCATAGATGTCAAGACATGATAGTTAGATGACTGGTGTACTTACTACCATAGATGTCAAGACATGATAGTTAGATGACTGGTGTACTTACTACCATAGATGTCAATAGTGAATGTGTCAAGACATGATAGTTAGATGACTGGTGTACTTACTACCATAGATGTCAAGACATGATAGTTAGATGACTGGTGTACTTACTACCATAGATGTCAAGACATGATAGTTAGATGACTGGTGTACTTACTACCATAGATGTCAATAGTGAATGTGTCAAGACATGATAGTTAGATGACTGGTGTACTTACTACCATAGATGTCAATAGTGAATGTGTCAAGACATGATAGTTAGATGACTGGTGTACTTACTACCATAGATGTCAATAGTGAATGTGTCAAGACATGATAGTTAGATGACTGGTGTACTTACTACCATAGATGTCAATAGTGAATGTGTCAAGACATGATAGTTAGATGACTGGTGTACTTTCTACCATAGATGTCAAGACATGATAGTTAGATGACTGGTGTACTTACTACCATAGATGTCAAGACATGATAGTTAGATGACTGGTGTACTTACTACCATAGATGTCAATAGTGAATGTGTCAAGACATGATAGTTAGATGACTGGTGTACTTACTACCATAGATGTCAATAGTGAATGTGTCAAGACATGATAGTTAGATGACTGGTGTACTTACTACCATAGATGTCAAGACATGATAGTTAGATGACTGGTGTACTTACTACCATAGATGTCAAGACATGATAGTTAGATGACTGGTGTACTTACTACCATAGATGTCAAGACATGATAGTTAGATGACTGGTGTACTTACTACCATAGGTATCAATAGTGAATGTGTCAAGACATGATAGTTAGATGACTGGTGTACTTACTACCACAGATGTCAATAGTGAATGTGTCAAGACATGATAGTTAGATGACTGGTGTACTTACTACCATAGATGTCTGGTCGATGGTGAAGGGAACTGATTACTGGTGTAATAAACTCTGTCATTCTCTTCATCGTATGCAATTATTTTATCAACTGTCCATGCACCGTCTGTCAAAAATGTAACACTTCCTTTCTGCTCTCCCTAAAAAACAACAGGCATAATTTATAATTGTATTGTAGACAAAGATGAATGAATGTTTGCAAAAAATGAACTGTTATAATGCTGAAAAGTGGGAACTCTGAGCCAGTCATGCATTCAAATTCTGCCTTTGCTTTGTGCTTAAATGCAACTAACCTACGAAGTATGTACCATCAAAATCCAATTAAAAACATTGGTTTTTGTTACAATCATGCACAAAACTGAAAAAAATAGATTTAAATCATAAAATCAGGACAGTTATTGTACATATGTGGAATTCTATTTGAATTAGGTAACTACTATGCATGGATTTCAATCAAAAACTAATCTGGTCTGTGCATTATTCTATAGCAACTAACAGCTACATTTCATTGAAATCCAAAAAGTGCTTCATGACAGATGTCAATCATAACAGGGTACATTTTTTTGTAACTGCAATTATCCATGATTCACACATGGAGTAAAAAATTGCTCACTTGTTCTGAAGGGTACAAGACACACAGACAAGTAACCAAGTGTTCAGATGCTAAAAACTAATTATACTTTTATACTAAGTTGGGCTCAGTGGTTGTTGATGATTTGAATGTTAAGATAAGTAACTGAAGTTATTATTAGCAATTAAAACACCTGATTCCCAATATCATCACACGAATTGGTCAAAATGTGGTCACATGGGAGTCATGCAATGACTAGTTAATGACCGCTGCTGAGAATATACAGAATTAATGACTCATGCAGTTCTGAGTATCTTTATAGCACTTGTGCAGCTTTGTTTGTTTGTTTATATTATGGCGCCATTGCCTACAACTCCATTTCTGTCTGTGCTGGATCTCCCTCAGAGCCAAATTTTCATTTGAAATACAGTGTTTTACACTGATGCTTGAAAAAGAAAACTGAGAGTAGTATTCTCAAACAGGTCTGCCATCGCAAGGCACCTGTTTAGTAAACAACCTAAAGTGATACTAACAAACAATTCAAAGCTGTGACTGTACAGCTGAAAAAAATGGGAAAGCTAAAGTATAGAACCTGATGACCTGAAGAAACTTTACTACATTGATATTCTCAGCAATGAAAATGATTTCAGAGGTAAGTAAATTTGTTGTTAATCGTGTTGTTGAGGTTGTAAAAACCTATGCAGAATATCAAGGATATGTTTGCTGTTGCTATGTTGTCAGATGGTTTTGAATATATTTACCCAGCAACCGATGAGTTGGACAAAAACCATGGAATTAATTACGGCATTAGTGATATGATTAGTGAAGGTTACATTTATGTCGTTTATTTGTATTGATTATTGTTTTTTATTTTATCAGCATCAAACAAAATTAAATCATTTATTTCATTTTATGTTAATAAAATATTTTTATATTTGTTATATTTTTCAGGCACAATTAGATATCAGATTCTGGCATTTAAGAAATATATCAGCAAATTGAAATGAGAAATGCCAGCTGTGTGGCAGCACCCTTAGATGGAAAGTCAACCCTTCATTAGGACATAACACATAACATAATGACAATTATTACATATGTACTGCAGTTTATTTTGATTCGTCCCTGAAATCAAAATCGGTATTTCCACAACCCATATGCAAATGAGGTCTGCGAGCAAACAAAGTAGTCCCTTCAGGAGTACAGTTTTTCGAAATAAACAATATTTAGAAGTATGATATTTTCCCCTTGGTGTACATGAATATACTTGCCGAGTGAAATGAAATTTGAACAACAGTAATGGTACTTTCAGGCAGTCACTTATTTTGGTCTAACTAATTTGCATATCACCCATGCAATAATGTTTTCGGTATTTTCACGGTCGATATGCAAATGAACATGGTATTTTCATTGGCTACCGAACTATTTTTATTTTGTAAACACATTTTCGTCTGCTATTTTTATCCAGTTCAAATCGTTCAACAACATTTTTGGCATGTCAGGTGTACATCACATGGAATACTACGATTGGGAGAACTTAATGTATGTTGACCACCTGGAAACTGAGTTTTATAAACCTTGAAGGGCTTTCAGAAGATCCACCAGCAGTAAAATCATCGATTACTATCCAGCCGCAACCGTCAGCATCGAGATGCGGTGTATTCTGCTGTACGGCCGCAGGATACACCGCATCACTCGTGAAAATAACTTCCATACGCAACGAAAGCCACGGGGAGGGTGTGGGGTTCTGTCATAGTACACACAGCTATCCCAGAAATACACAAGGTACTCCATACACACAACATTGTTTGCTATATTAGATGGCTGTCATCAAGGACGGTACATCATTAGGACATAACACATAACATAATGACAAGTACACACAGCTATCCCAGAAATACACAAGGTACTCCATACACCAGGTATGTACGACCTAGAAATAGTGCTGTATGCGAGTACCAAGTTGCGAGTCGCAAGTAGCAAAATATGCCATATGCTAGTGGTAAAAACGGCATATGCGAGTGGTAAAATGTATCGTTTGCTAGTAGCAAAAAAGCCCTATGCGAGGGGTAATACAAAGAGGGGAGGCAAGGGGGGTAGCTGGTACGGTTTTACGGAAAATAAAAAGGGCTTTTTACAATTTACAAGGGAAAAAAAGACGTTTTTACAGTTTACAGTGTTAAAAAAAAGGAACATTGAATAGTTCGAAGAGCTCTCCGGCTCAAATTCTCCGCCATTGCTGCGCCATGTGAAGAGATGCACGCGCATATTACCCTCGTAATGCTCTTCATTCGGTTAGAGGGCCTTTTACGTCTTGACATTCAATTTTCTAGTGAATTGTCATCTAGTTGTTTTACAGTTTCTATAATGTAATTTCCCTGGATTATTCTTTACGATTTTTTTTATTTGGATGTAAATTCTTGTACGTACCGAGAAAAATGACACATTTTTACAGTGTACGAAAAAATAGTTGATCGATTACGTTGTACGTCTAGCCTGTGATTACAGAATTACGGAATTTATTTTTTCAATTTACGTAGTACGAAAAAAAAAATATTGCTTTTTCTACTTGTACAAATAAAGTGGTTAGGTCGAAGTATTTGGGGCATTGAGGCTAAGTCTTCTACTAGCATTTACCCATGAAAATTGTCTCTCTATCCTGACCAAGCAACGGCAGACGCTTCTTTGTTTCAATTTGTTTCAATTCAAATTTGATCCTGGTTGCGTGTAAATACATTCCATGTGTGAGGGACGTCTCGTAAACATGCGGACATACCACTCAACATGCACTTTATTTCTTTATTACGTACTATGTATTATGGAATTGTGTGCTAGTTAACACTTGGGTTGTGGCAAATTTAACACCTCTCCGAGGTGTGACTACTTTTGAAACCTGCCATTGTCTTCATTTAAACGGCGGCGCGTCACACAAGAATTCTGTGACCCTTCAGTGAACATGCACCCGTTACTAACTACACTTATAATTCTATGATTCTTTAATCGCTGACCACGTGTTCATACTAATTTTACCGAAAGAAAAAACAATTTTCACATGTTATACGGAGTGTGCTGGCTGGTCATGGCCGTTTATTAAATTATTGTGCTTTCACGTTTCCTGTGCAATTTCGTGAAGAGCAGACATCGATTCTATGCAAACGACTGAACGAACTTTTTTGATACAGCATCATGCCAATCTCAACCAACCATGTACACATCATTTCATAACCATGCTAAATATTTGATTTTACTGTGATAAAACACAATTGAACGTACGTTGTTATATTATAAGCAAACGTTACAAGCCTTTGTATTACCCCTCGCATAGGGCTTTTTTGCTACTAACAAACGATACATTTTACCACTCGCATATGCCGTTTTTACCACTAGCATATGGCATATTTTGCTACTTGCGACTCGCAACTTGGTACTCGCATACGGCACTATTTCTAGGTCGTACATAATTCCATACACACAACATTGTTTGCTATATTAGATGGCTGTCATCAAGGACGGCACATCATTAGGACATAACACATAACATAATGACAAGTACACACAGCTATCCCAGAAATACACAAGGTACTCCATACACACAACATTGTTTGCTATATTAGATGGCTGTCATCAAGAAAGGCACATCATTAGGACATAACACATAACATAATGACAAGTACACACAGCTATCCCAGAACTACACAAGGTACTCCATACACACAACATTGTTTGCTATATTAGATGGCTGTCATCAAGGACGGCACATCATTAGGACATAACACATAACATAATGACAAGTACACACAGCTAATCCAGAAATACACAAGGTACTCCATACACACAACATTGTTTGCTATATTAGATGGCTGTCATCAAGGACGGCACATCATTAGGACATAACACATAACATGATGACAAGTACACACAGCTAATCCAGAAATACACAAGGTACTCCATACGCACAACATTGTTTGCTATATTAGATGGCTGTCATCAAGGACGGCACATCATTAGGACATAACACATAACATAATGACAAGTACACACAGCTATCCCAGAAATACACAAGATACTCCATACGCACAACATTGTTTGCTATATTAGATGGCTGTCATCAAGGACGGCACATCATTAGGACATAACACATAACATAATGACAAGTACACACAGCTATCCCAGAAATAAACAAGGTACTCCATACGCACAACATTGTTTGCTATATTAGATGGCTGTCATCAAGGACGGCACATCATTAGGACATAACACATAACATAATGACAAGTACACACAGCTATCCCAGAAATACACAAGGTACTCCATACACACAACATTGTTTGCTATATTAGATGGCTGTCATCAAGGACGGCACATCATTAGGACATAACATAATGACAAGTACACACAGCTATCCCAGAAATACACAAGGTACTCCATACACACAACATTGTTTGCTATATTAGATGGCTGTCATCAAGGATGGCACATCATTAGGACATAACACATAACATAATGACAAGTACACACAGCTATCCCAGAAATACACTAGGTACTCCATACACACAACATTGTTTGTTATATTAGATGGCTGTCATCAAGGACGGCACATCATTAGGACATAACACATAACATAATGACAAGTACACACAGCTATCCCAGATATACACAAGGTACTCCATACGCACAACATTGTTTGCTATATTAGATGGCTGTCATCAAGGACGGCACATCATTAGGACATAACACATAACATAATGACAAGTACACACAGCTATCCCAGAAATACACAAGGTACTCCATACACACAACATTGTTTGCTATATTAGATGGCTGTCATCAAGGATGGCACATCATTAGGACATAACACATAACATAATGACAAGTACACACAGCTATCCCAGAAATACACTAGGTACTCCATACACACAACATTGTTTGTTATATTAGATGGCTGTCATCAAGGACGGCACATCATTAGGACATAACACATAACATAATGACAAGTACACACAGCTATCCCAGAAATACACAAGGTACTCCATACGCACAACATTGTTTGCTATATTAGATGGCTGTCATCAAGGACGGCACATCATTAGGACATAACACATAACATAATGACAAGTACACACAGCTATCCCAGAAATACACAAGGTACTCCATACACACAACATTGTTTGCTATATTAGATGGCTGTCATCAAGGACGGCACATCATTAGGACATAACACATAACATAATGACAAGTACACACAGCTATCCCAGAAATACACAAGATACTCCATATGCACAACATTGTTTGCTACATTAGATGGCTGTCATCAAGGACGGCACATCATTAGGACATAACACATAACATAATGACAAATACACACAGCTATCCCAGAAATACACAAGGTACTCCATACACACAACATTGTTTGCTATATTAGATGGCTGTCATCAAGGACGGCACATCATTAGGACATAACACATAACATAATGACAAGTACACACAGCTATCCCAGAAATACACAAGGTACTCCATACACACAACATTGTTTGCTATATTAGATGGCTGTCATCAAGGACGGCACATCATTAGGACATAACACATAACATAATGACAAGTACACACAGCTATCCCAGAAATACACAAGATACTCCATACGCACAACATTGTTTGCTATATTAGATGGCTGTCATCAAGGACGGCACATCATTAGGACATAACACATAACATAATGACAAGTACACACAGCTATCCCAGAAATACACAAGGTACTCCATACGCACAACATTGTTTGCTATATTAGATGGCTGTCATCAAGAACGGCACATCATTAGGACATAACACATAACATAATGACAAGTACACACAGCTAATCCAGAAATACACAAGGTACTCCATACACACAACATTGTTTGCTATATTAGATGGCTGTCATCAAGGACGGCACATCATTAGGACATAACACATAACATAATGACAAGTACACACAGCTATCCCGAAAATACACAAGGTACTCCATACGCACAACATTGTTTGCTATATTAGATGGCTGTCATCAAGGACGGCACATCATTAGGACATAACACATAACATAATGACAAGTACACACAGCTATCCCAGAAATACACAAGGTACTCCATACGCACAACATTGTTTGCTATATTAGATGGCTGTCATCAAGGACGGCACATCATTAGGACATAACACATAACACAATGACAAGTACACACAGCTATCCCAGAAATACACAAGATACTCCATACGCACAACATTGTTTGCTACATTAGATGGCTGTCATCAAGGACGGCACATCATTAGGACATAACACATAACATAATGTCAAGTACACACAGCTATCCCAGAAATACACAAGGTACTCCATACACACAACATTGTTTGCTATATTAGATGGCTGTCATCAAGGACGGCACATCATTAGGACATAACACATAACATAATGACAAGTACACACAGCTATCCCAGAAATACACAAGGTACTCCATACACACAACATTGTTTGCTATATTAGATGGCTGTCATCAAGGACGGCACATCATTAGGACATAACACATAACATAATGACAAGTACACACAGCTATCCCAGAAATACACAAGGTACTCCATACACACAACATTGTTTGCTATATTAGATGGCTGTCATCAAGGACGGCACATCATTAGGACATAACACATAACATAATGACAAGTACACACAGCTATCCCAGAAATACACAAGGTACTCCATACACACAACATTGTTTGCTATATTAGATGGCTGTCATCAAGGACGGCACATCATTAGGACATAGCACATAACATAATGACAAGTACACACAGCTATCCCAGAAATACACAAGGTACTCCATATGCACAACATTGTTTGCTATATTAGATGGCTGTCATCAAGGACGGCACATCATTAGGACATAACACATAACATAATGACAAGTACACACAGCTATCCCAGAAATACACAAGGTACTCCATACGCACAACATTGTTTGCTATATTAGATGGCTGTCATCAAGAATGGCATAACATAATGACAAGTACACACAGCTATCCCGGAAATACACAAGGTACTCCATACGCACAACATTGTTTGCTATATTAGATGGCTGTCATCAAGGACGGCACATCATTAGGACATAACACATAACATAATGACAAGTACACACAGCTATCCCAGAAATACACAAGGTACTCCATACGCACAACATTGTTTGCTATATTAGATGGCTGTCATCAAGGACGGCACATCATTAGGACATAACACATAACATAATGACAAGTACACACAGCTATCCCAGAAATACACAAGATACTCCATACGCACAACATTGTTTGCTACATTAGATGGCTGTCATCAAGGACGGCACATCATTAGGACATAACACATAACATAATGTGAAGTACACACAGCTATCCCAGAAATACACAAGGTACTCCATACACACAACATTGTTTGCTATATTAGATGGCTGTCATCAAGGACGGCACATCATTAGGACATAACACATAACATAATGACAAGTACACACAGCTATCCCAGAAATACACAAGGTACTCCATACACACAACATTGTTTGCTATATTAGATGGCTGTCATCAAGGACGGCACATCATTAGGACATAACATAATGACAAGTACACACAGCTATCCCAGAAATACACAAGGTACTCCATACACACAACATTGTTTGCTATATTAGATGGCTGTCATCAAGGACGGCACATCATTAGGACATAGCACATAACATAATGACAAGTACACACAGCTATCCCAGAAATACACAAGGTACTCCATATGCACAACATTGTTTGCTATATTAGATGGCTGTCATCAAGGACGGCACATCATTAGGACATAACACATAACATAATGACAAGTACACACAGCTATCCCAGAAATACACAAGGTACTCCATATGCACAACATTGTTTGCTATATTAGATGGCTGTCATCAAGGACGGCACATCATTAGGACATAACACATAACATAATGACAAGTACACACAGCTATCCCAGAAATACACAAGGTACTCCATACACACAACATTGTTTGCTACATTAGATGGCTGTCATCAAGGACGGCACATCATTAGGACATAACACATAACATAATGACAAGTACACACAGCTATCCCAGAAATACACAAGGTACTCCATACGCACAACATTGTTTGCTATATTAGATGGCTGTCATCAAGAACGGCACATCATTAGGACATAACACATAACATAATGACAAGTACACACAGCTATCCCAAAAATACACAAGGTACTCCATACGCACAACATTGTTTGCTATATTAGATGGCTGTCATCAAGGACGGCACATCATTAGGACATAACACATAACATAATGACAAGTACACACAGCTATCCCAGAAATACACAAGGTACTCCATACGCACAACATTGTTTGCTATATTAGATGGCTGTCATCAAGGACGGCACATCATTAGGACATAACACATAACATAATGACAAGTACACACAGCTATCCCAGAAATACACAAGGTACTCCATACGCACAACATTGTTTGCTATATTAGATGGCTGTCATCAAGGACGGCACATCATAAGAATTACTGGCAACATATTTTATAAACAATAACAGTAGTAGTTTGTTTATGTTTTATAATATACATGTATAAATATTGATACATCAATATGTCACAATAAAGAATACAAATGTTAAGATGTTCTTAATTGAATACATTGTTGTACGTATTTTATTTATTTGGTATTATAATAAAACAAATAGTTACCTCAGTGTTCGGTCAATATTCAGTTTAGATGTGCTTTGGGCAATAATTTCATCTAGAGGTCATCAAAACTGAATATTGACCTCCACCTTGGTAACTATTTGTATGTATATTGTTAATGCAATTTAGTATATAAAATGAGAAATTACTCACCTTTGGAGAAGTTACCATAGCAATATGTTGAAAATCACCTTTACTGTCTTGTTTCCGTCCAAGTTTAGTAAAATAAACTTCTCCATTTCTTTTCATTATCGGTGGAGGCTGCAGTTAAACACAAAGATCTTGTTACTTACTAGAAGAATTGTATACGACTAGCAATTTCTAATGTACTTCAATAAGCATTTTTATTTCTAAATAATACTTTGCAGAGGTAGATTTCCAGACATGGAAGTAACTGCTGTCTCTGAAATTGTTTGCTCTCATGATACAAGTGCAAAGCAGTATCCAAAACCTAATACTGCATGTTTATAAAGCAGGGCATATTGTACTTGCATTTATACTACTGAGTAAACCATTGGCTCCTACAATCAAGCTCAGAACATCCTCAGTGTGAACACTAACTACTGTACCATCACCCAGGTATTACGAGTATCTTTCACTAATATTTTTTTCAAACAAGTCACTGAGTATAATTAGTAAAATTAACATAAAGGTATGAGACTCAGATTATACAGCGCAAAACTGTTATGTGTATGCAATTCAACTCGTAGAAGTAGAAAATATCCTTTTTTACCAAAAATATTCACCAAAATTTGAGATTTGAAGATATCATCATGAAATGAACCAAACTAAGAGAGGTCTACACAAGCATTCAGACTTTTAGTTGTCAAAAAAAGGAAAAAGTTGACTCGGACGGCGGCGATGCTGAAGGAAAATCTCACATACATGTATGATAAGCTCTGCTCGACAATGGGCCATTCCAGTTTATATCTGCACCCCCCTGTTGATGTGGTCGGATTTCCAGCACTGTATGATGGGGAAAATACTTCGGAATTCCAACTGTATATGGAGAAACAGAATCTGGAAATCCAGACGAGTATAGAAAAAAAATTCCTGGAAATCCAGGCAGTTATGGCTACTAAATAAAATATGGCCTAGTTTATCTCGCCACATACCGGTTGATGAGGTTGGATTTCCAACAGTATGACTTGGAATTCTGACTGTATATGGTAAAAAAATTGGGCCAGTATGAAATAGTTATTACTGAAATTAGATAAGGATGGTGGCACAAATGAGTTCAACACTGTGAATCAGGACTAGTTTGGATTTCCATTATCAAATATAAAATTTTGAACTTGGTAAATTAGCATATGATGAGAGTTATATTTGGAAATCCTACTCTGTATGGTGGCACAATGGAACTCATCAACACCATAAGTAGAAACTATAGTTTTGGATTTCCATTACTGTATGGTGAATGGTGATTTGGAAATAAAACTTTGTATGACTTATACACCCATGGAAATTATACCCTGTATGAAGTAAACACACAAGCTCATCAACAGGGGGGATGCAGATATAAACTGGAATGGCCCGATTGTGTGGGTGCATTTTTCATGAGAAACTCACAACACAACATTTAATTTGATTTTTACATGACCAAGGACTGTGAATAACTTTGCCAGTAAAAATTATTTGAAAGAACCGTGTTTGCAATAGAAAAGAGAATAGTCTTTATCTATTTCCTACCTACAACAAATAATAGAATATTACTTATAAATTTGGAAAAAATACAAACTAACTACATAATTCACTCATGTCCAGTTCAAAACATTTGTAGTGTTATTTGTTCATACCATGTTTGAATAAAATTGGCCCTGTCCAGTCTGAGAAACGGCTGATGACACATCAAAATTTGTTTTGCACAAAAATAGCAGTGTTTGAAATTTGTCAAAACAGTTGTATCAGACAACAGGGCAGATAACTTTAAAAATTTACCAGCCCTGTTTATGTTTTCAATATTTTATTTACTTTTAATCTCTATATTTCATTCAATCAGTGTCACTGCAGTAAGAAAAATCTGATTCATAATCATTCATGGATTGTTTTTTATACTTGTTTTACGGTGCATGTTGCTTGTGTCAAAATGATCGCATCAGACTTCTAGGTACATAATTTTGACAACAATCATATTTACATTTTATTTATTTTCTCAAAAAATCTACCTGACCATAGGGTAACTTGAAATTTTCACCAGCTTGACTGAATAGTTACCTGTACCGGGCGTATGTGTGGGAAGTAATTACAAACACTGAAAATGGCCCAACAGTAAGTGAAGTTTCCGAACACAACTGAAGAAGACAATATTTAGACTATTGGTTGCCTAATCAAAATAAGTGTATCTGAGAATTGGTAGGATTATTAGTGATCTCACAATCCAAAATTTATTAGTTAGTGTATCAATTTTAAATTTCTCCTAATTACTTGCAAGAATGTTCACAAATTGTATACTAATTTGTTTATTCAATAGTTTATTTCCATTCAAGTGAAACATCTTCCCCTCACTCAAGTATATTCTTGAAAATTAAGTTAACTTGTTACCATGGGGACCATGTAAAGAATTCTAGTCTGTAGATGGTTATATATAAATACCGCCCTCCAGACACAAAAGTTGCTTACCATCATTAACCATCCATGATTCAATTTTTTCTCATAGCTGAGTTCACATACAGTATTTGCTTGACACAACATCACAACTTGGTGGTTTTGAGCTCTATTTGACCATATCACAGTAAAATAATTACTCTGTGACCATGAAACAGACCATAAGTAGAGGCCTTTGAAGTCTTCCCTGTTGATAATTCATAATGTCAGTGTTACAAGAAAATAAGTCTTTGCTCAAAATACACTGAGAAACAAAGTTAAGATTATTTCTATTGTTTTTTATAGTTTATAAGAGCAACCTAAAACAACATTAGTTTGCATTCTCAGTAAGCACTGTAGAGGGGGACAATTTACAACTGGTAGGTATACTGTAAGATACTTTATTTTTGCTGGAATTAATTTTCGCAATTTAAAGCAATTTGATGTTGCATGGATATTAGCAACATTTTCAAGTCACTGCTTTGTGAAGAATATAATACCTTCTGTTGTTAAGTTTGCATACTTACTGGGTTTTAAGTTAGCGTGGTTAGCCATCAACAAAATAAGTGAACATAAAACACAGTAATTAACTCCTAAACAGTATCAAATAATTACTCAGACAAACAGACAAGATATATCCTATAAAAACTCTTAGAGCACAATTTCCTTCTCAATTTTCAAGTAGACTTTTTTTTCTATACAGTAGCAATACAAGGAATTCAAACTCAAGACAGCAAGTGATCACTCTGACTGAGCATTGCAGGTCTATCAGGTACTTTGTTTCCGCTCATCACTCCATTATTCTTCTACATTACCTAACCGACATATACGGTTATACCATTACAATATGTAAATTTAAACAAGAGCCAGTACCGGTAATGAAATTCTAAAAATCCCTCTATTTTGGCATCATTCATTTTGATAATAGGGAAAGATTTCAAAAATAACACCAATCAAAGAAAGCTTAGAAAGAACTCCCGTGTGCTGAGAATATTGAAGACACATTAAAAATTAATTCAAAATTACTAGAACATGAGATATTAATGGAAAAGCTGAAAACTAATTATGTAAATCAGGTAACTAATATGAACAAAACGGAACAAAAAAAATTATGAATTATTATGCTAATTAGAGAATTAATATGAACAAATTTTAACCCAAAATTAATCAGGCCTGTCTATTGTCCTAGAGCATTTATGTACCAAATTTTATTCAAATGTGATGATCAGTAATTGAGATATCAGTAACAATTAATTATGTTAATTAGGTGATTAAAAAGCATAAATATTTACCAAAAACTAATTGGGTTTCTGCATAGTTCTCTTTAAAAGTTTCATTAAAATCCAATTTGTGGTTCTTTATATATCAGTGGAACATTATGCAAATTAGGTAATTAATATCCAATTAAAAATAATCAGGTGTCTGCATAATCCTAGAAGATCTATGTAGCAAGTCTCATTGAAATATGATGATTACTACTTGATATATCAAAAGCTGAAAATTAGGTAATTAATATGTACTCATATTACCCTAAAAACTATCAGGTCTGTGCAATGTCCTATGACATCTATGTACCAAGTGTCATTGAAATGTGATGATTACTACTTGAAATATCAAAAGCTGAAAATTAATTAATTATGCAAATTAGCTAATTAATATATACTGATATTACCCTAAAAACTATCAGGTCTGTGCAATGTCCTATGACATCTATGTACCAAATTTCATTGAAATGTGATGATTACTACTTGAAATATCAAAAGCTGAAAATTAATTAATTATGCAAATTAGCTAATTAATATATACTCATATTACCCTAAAAACTATCAGGTCTGTGCAGTGTTCTATGACATCTATGTACCAAGTGTCATTGAAATGTGATGATTACTTCTTGAAATATCAAAAGCTGAAAATTAATTATGAAAATTAGCTAATTAATATATACTGATATTACCCTAAAAACTATCAGGTTTGTGCAGTGTCCTATGACATCTATGTACCAAGTTTTATTGAAATGTGATGATTAGTATTTGAGATATCAGTGGAAAAGCCGAAAATTGATTAATCATTATGCAAATTAGGTAATTAATATTGCACAGATTTTTACCCAAAACTAATCAAATCTGCGCATTAGTTTGGAGCATCTGTGTGCCAAGTTTCATCAAAATCCAATGAGTGGTTCTTTAGATATCAGTGGAACAGCTAAAAATCAGCTAAATATGCATGGATTTTTACCAATACCTAATCAAATCTGCGCATTGGCCCAGAGCATCTATGCACCAAGTTTCATCAAAAACTGATGTATGGTTCTTGAGATATCAGTGGAACACACACACACACAGACACACTAACTGCAAAGACTCCCTTTTTGTGCTTCGCACATGGGAGTCAAAAAGCAGGTAAAATAGAATATTAAAACTTGCAGTGTTCTGTGTTGTACATTTTAGTTAAGTTATTGAAAACTGGGAGTAATTTATAAATGTGGTTAAAGCCAGAGAAACAATTCTTCTTCAAAGTCACTAGTTTCAAATTCTTATCAAATCTTAAACCTCAAAACCCCACAATTGTAGCCCAGGAACTTTTCATCTGTGATTTTCTATTATTTAACTATGGCTACCTATTGATGACAAATTTCAATGGTACATGTATTTGCATTGAACAAAAATTGCTGGTCATAAAGGGCTTAGGATGATGAAAATTCAATCACAAACAAATCTATAGGTGCTTCTTCATTTTAGACATTTGCTTGACAATCTTTTACATTGGAGATAATTGCTCATTAAATAGGAACAATTCACCATGTTTGAAAACAGTGCCCTCTGGTGGCAGGAATAGAAAAATTGTTTTTGCAAAAGTTAAAGAAAGCATAATCCTACATCTGACAAAACGTCTGATAAAGAACTTACTGAAGATAAAAAACAGACAACTTACAATTCTTGTAGTTCAGAAGGTGGATTAATGGTATATTCTTCTTTGGTGCTTGTGTCAAATAGTGTTAACTTAACAATTGGGTTATTGGATACACCAGCTTTTGGATATGGTATTCGCACTACGTTGTCGTATACACTGAAATCATAGTCTGTGTAGGCTGCTTGTTCTACAAAAGTGTCATCGAATGTAGCATAGCAAAAATACCTTCCATCCATGGACCACCAAATGGCATTGTTGTCAGAAAGAATTTCCTCTGTAACAGAAATATATGAAGGTGATAACAGTTGCCATGGTAACTTAAGGTACATTTAACTATAATTTGGATATTGAATTTAATGTAATGATCACTGGAACACAAACACCAATGACAGACGCCAATGGGTAATCCCTCATATGATCAGCTCCCCTCGACAAAGTTGACAGCAGAGCTAAAAGGACAATATCAGCAATCAGGAATCTCTGCAGAACATGTGAAGAGAACAAAGAATAATGCTCTACCATGTTGTGCTCAGCCTATTGTCTGATGTATTTTGTACACATTTGTATTTCAGTTAAGAGCAGAATGTTCCCCAGCAAATGACAAATAAAATGACAAGGATTTTCAACTTTAACTTTTTTTCATTACCAGACTTTTTTCTTATATATTCTTAAATATTTCTAGAAATGAACCCAAATTTGGAGCCAACAGACAAAATTTTAGTCAATTTTTAGTTTTTACTAAAAAAAGTTTGTCAATTTTTGTCCCAATCTTCTGAAAAACAGTGCAGACTATAAACAAGACTATTTTGTGAATTTGTGATGAAAATGTTAAGAATTAAATTGCTGATTCCAACCTAATCTTATTCATTTGTTCATTTCAATAAACTGTCCAGGTATGGTCTGATAACGTAAGGTACACATGTCATTTCAATAAACTGTCCAGGTATGGTCTGATAACATAAGGTACACATCAATCAATGAGAACATGTCATTTCAATAAACTGTCCAGGTATGGTCTGACAACATAAGGTACACATCAATCAATGAGAACATGTCATTTCAATAAACTGTCCAGGTATGGTCTGACAACATAAGGTACACATCAATCAATGAGAACATGTCATTTCAATAAACTGTCCAGGTATGGTCTGATAACATAAGGTACACATCAATCAATGAGAACATGTCATTTCAATAAACTGTCCAGGTATGGTCTGATAACATAAGGTACACATCAATCAATGAGAACATGTCATTTCAATAAACTGTGCAGGTATGGTCTGATAACATAAGGTACACATCAACCAATGAGAACATGTCATTTCAATAAACTGTCCAGGTATGGTCTGATAACATAAGGTACACATCAATCAATGAGAACATGTCATTTCAATAAACTGTCCAGGTATGGTCTGATAACATAAGGTACACATCAATCAATGAGAACATGTCATTTCAATAAACTGTCCAGGTATGGTCTGACAACATAAGGTACACATCAACCAATGAGAACATGTCATTTCAATAAACTGTCCAGGTATGGTCTGATAACATAAGGTACACATCAATCAATGAGAACATGTCATTTCAATAAACTGTCCAGGTATGGTCTGACAACATAAGGTACACATCAACCAATGAGAACATGTCATTTCAATAAACTGTCCAGGTATGGTCTGATAACATAAGGTACACATCAATCAATGAGAACATGTCATTTCAATAAACTGTCCAGGTATGGTCTGACAACATAAGGTACACATCAATCAATGAGAACATGTCATTTCAATAAACTGTCCAGGTATGGTCTAATAACATAAGGTACACATCAACCGATGAGAACATGTCATTTCAATAAACTGTCCAGGTATGGTATGATAACAGAAGGTACACATCAACCAATGAGAACATGTCATTTCAATAAACTGTCCAGGTATGGTATGATAACATAAGGTACACATCAACCGATGAGAACATGTCATTTCAATAAACTGTCCAGGTATGGTCTGATAACATAAGGTACACATCAATCAATGAGAACATGTCATTTCAATAAACTGTCCAGGTATGGTCTGACAACATAAGGTACACATCAACCAATGAGCACATGTTATTTCAATAAACTGTGCAGGTATGGTCTGATAACATAAGGTACACATCAATCAATGAGAACATGTCATTTCAATAAACTGTCCAGGTATGGTCTGATAACATAAGGTACACATCAACCAATGAAAACATGTCATTTCAATAAACTGTCCAGGTATGGTATGATAACATAAGGTACACATCAACCGATGAGAACATGTCATTTCAATAAACTGTCCAGGTATGGTCTGATAACATAAGGTACACATCAACCAATGAGAACATGTCATTTCAATAAACTGTCCAGGTATGGTATGATAACATAAGGTACACATCAACCGATGAGAACATGTCATTTCAATAAACTGTCCAGGTATGGTCTGATAACATAAGGTACACATCAACCAATGAGAACATGTCATTTCAATAAACTGTCCAGGTATGGTCTAATAACATAAGGTACACATCAACCAATGAGAACATGTCATTTCAATAAACTGTCCAGGTATGGTCTAATAACATAAGGTACACATCAACCAATGAAAACATGTCATTTCAATAAACTGTCCAGGTATGGTATGATAACATAAGGTACACATCAATCAATGAGAACATGTCATTTCAATAAACTGTCCAGGTATGGTCTGACAACATAAGGTACACATCAACCGATGAGAACATGTCATTTCAATAAACTGTCCAGGTATGGTCTGACAACATAAGGTACACATCAACCAATGAGAACATGTCATTTCAATAAACTGTCCAGGTATGGTCTGACAACATAAGGTACACATCAACCAATGAGAACATGTCATTTCAATAAACTGTCCAGGTATGGTCTGACAACATAAGGTACACATCAACCAATGAGAACATGTCATTTCAATAAACTGTCCAGGTATGGTCTGACAACATAAGGTACACATCAATCAATGAGAACATGTCATTTCAATAAACTGTCCAGGTATGGTATGATAACATAAGGTACACATCAACCAATGAGAACATGTCATTTCAATAAACTGTCCAGGTATGGTCTGACAACATAAGGTACACATCAACCGATGAGAACATGTCATTTCAATAAACTGTCCAGGTATGGTCTGATAACATAAGGTACACATCAACCAATGAGAACATGTCATTTCAATAAACTGTCCAGGTATGGTCTGACAACATAAGGTACACATCAACCGATGAGAACATGTCATTTCAATAAACTGTCCAGGTATGGTCTGACAACATAAGGTACACATCAACCGATGAGAACATGTCATTTCAATAAACTGTCCAGGTATGGTCTGATAACATAAGGTACACATCAACCAATGAGAACATGTCATTTCAATAAACTGTCCAGGTATGGTCTGACAACATAAGGTACACATCAACCGATGAGAACATGTCATTTCAATAAACTGTCCAGGTATGGTCTGACAACATAAGGTACACATCAATCAATGAGAACATGTCATTTCAATAAACTGTCCAGGTATGGTATGAAAACATAAGGTACACATCGACCAATGAGAACATGTCATTTCAATAAACTGTCCAAGTATGGTCTAATAACATAAGGTACACATCAACCAATGAGAACATGTCATTTCAATAAACTGTCCAGGTATGGTCTGATAACATAAGGTACACATCAACCAATGAGAACATGTCATTTCAATAAACTGTCCAGGTATGGTATGATAACATAAGGTACACATCAACCGATGAGAACATGTCATTTCAATAAACTGTCCAGGTATGGTCTGATAACATAAGGTACACATCAACCGATGAGAACATGTCATTTCAATAAACTGTCCAGGTATGGTCTAATAACATAAGGTACACATCAACCAATGAGAACATGTCATTTCAATAAACTGTCCAGGTATGGTCTGATAACATAAGGTACACATCAACCAATAAGAACATGTCATTTCAATAAACTGTCCAGGTATGGTCTGACAACATAAGGTACACATCGACCGATGAGAACATGTCATTTCAATAAACTGTCCAGGTATGGTCTGATAACATAAGGTACACATCAACCAATGAGAACATGTCATTTCAATAAACTGTCCAGGTATGGTATGATAACATAAGGTACACATCAACCGATGAGAACATGTCATTTCAATAAACTGTCCAGGTATGGTCTGATAACATAAGGTACACATCAACCGATGAGAACATGTCATTTCAATAAACTGTCCAGGTATGGTCTGATAACATAAGGTACACATCAACCGATGAGAACATGTCATTTCAATAAACTGTCCAGGTATGGTCTGATAACATAAGGTACACATCAACCAATAAGAACATGTCATTTCAATAAACTGTCCAGGTATGGTCTGACAACATAAGGTACACATCGACCAATAAGAACATGTCATTTCAATAAACTGTCCAGGTATGGTCTGATAACATAAGGTACACATCGACCAATAAGAACATGTCATTTCAATTAACTGTCCAGGTATGGTCTGATAACATAAGGTACACATCAACCAATAAGAACATGTCATTTCAATAAACTGTCCAGGTATGGTATGATAACATAAGGTACACATCGACCGATGAGAACATGTCATTTCAATAACAGCATTGCACCGTATTATAATCTCTATGAGTGCTTCACCTCCACTGAGATTTCACTGGACCTACCCATGATTATCAATGAACAGGTGTATTCTCAGGTGACAAACTAGTAATGTGGATAGCTTCAATAACCCTCTGGTTACAAAGTGCTTGACATAACAATTATTTGTTTCAAGTTGATGAATTCACTTTAACATTCTCAGCATAGTATGACCAATATTACAAACATTCCATTCTAATTCTAATAACAACTTATTGAAGATGGTCTTGGCTAACACTTTTTGAAGAGAAATTTCTTGAAACATAATTAACTAAATTAAATTAAATTTATGACTGGCTGTCCTAAATTTTAAACTACCAAAACTAGATATACAATGAACAATTTGAATTATGACCCTCCATCTATTCTAATTACAATCCCAAATGGTGCAAGGGTAGGGTTCCATAAAGAAATTGAAAAGTCATTATTTCCAACAGGAATTCAGTTAGCTTAGGACAGCTTGTACAAAATGGTAACTAGTGTCATGGGACATTTCTAATTGGTACCAGTAAATTGGTGATGTCCAGTGAGAATCTAAATCACTGTATCCATGACATCAAATTTAAATATTATCGGTTGTTCACTCAAAAAAGATTTGTAGTGCTTATTTTACTACACATAGTTGTTGCAAAGTGATGACATGCCTTGTCACATAACTTGAGGTCACTTTTACCCTCAAGGATTTTGTTTGCTCTCAGCATCAATATGCATTCTTTGTATCAATTGATTAGACCAAGTGATTTGCTGTATCTCACATAAATGCTGCCCTGTGAAATCAAAAAGTCTCAATACACACTGTGTTTGAATTCCAACTAGAATAGAATGATTTGGGGCCATCAAGTCTAGCATACTTAGGTATGGCTTCATTTTAATACCTTTTAACATGCTGAGTATAATGACACAAGGGAGGTAATCATTTCACTTGGCATTATAAGCATTGATGGATTATTCCCATCTACGTGCTATTTGACTCTAAGCCAATCAATTCTTTGATCTTAACAATCCATGAATATACGTCAGTTCAAAACAGCTGACAAATACAACCATCAATGATGTAAACGAGTCAGAGACTGTCCTCTCCTTGAATTCATGTTTTCTCTGTATAGATTTAGTTGTACATTAAGGTAGTGAAAAGTAGAAAAATTAAAAATGTTTCAACGAACTTAGATGAATCACTGCAACTAATTAAAATTAGACCAATGGTATGTCGCTCAATAGGTTTTAACAAAGAATGTTTTATCAAAAATATTATCACATCATGGTGTGCTGGCTGATGAACATGTAGCTATAAACTACATAAATGTGTGTCACAAAATAAAAGAAGTTGGACTGAAGATATAAATGAACATTCATTCAAATTCATTTGAATAATATACAGTAAGGGCAAATCAACTTCTCATGAACAAATTCCCATCTACACACCTAAAGATACAAATGTAGATTGGCAAAGTTTTACAAAAAGAAATATAATTAATTGTCAATTTAGCCCTTTTAAAATGATTTTGAAATCCCGACTGGACGCATCTGCAGGCGACCCCCTGTGTTGGAGTGAAAACTGGAGCGAAATCACTATGGTGATTATTAAAGGTTGTTGACTAGCATTAACAACAAATCAGAGTGCAGCTGCATACGTCATATCGTATCTATGTTAATGTACGTAACCTTTCACTTCAGAGGTCTCGGTGATTTTGAAAGACTACTTAAAAATATATACATTGGATTTAAACATGAATGAAAGTATCGCCTTTGCACTTAGAAAGTTTAAAGTATCCATCTCGAATCGATTTAACCTTTATTTACTTACCTGTATTTTCACTAAATCAATGTGTAATTAATTTATTCTCATAATGAGATATGTAACTGTTTCATATTTACATAACGATAAACATACCACTGGAAATCTGTACAGGATTAATTTCCCCCAATTTGCACCAATTTGGTGTGGAATACTATGAAAAATATAATATGGCCGATATAATGTAATTTATACTTTTTTTCTTGTTACATCAAACAAATAATTCATGTTAAAAAAAGTCATTGAAAATGACACAGTCCCCGTTAAATTTTTGAAAGTTCTCTTTGTGCTCTTCATATTAAAGTGGAGGGGTTGTCGCGAGCATGTCCTTGAAACTTGAGTTCCAAGTGACGTATACAACAGATTGTTTATTTACATCAAAACACGTGTTCCGTGTAGTAGTATGGCCAAAAATAAAAACAGCCGTTATTCGGCCATCTTTGATCTGGTTATGAAACACACTGATAAGTATGATGTATGTGCCAAATACAAATGATAGTGGTGCATAAATTGTGGAAATATAGTAGTAAGGCCAAAAAGTCAGATGGCTGTCAATCGGCCATCCTTGACCAGATTTTGAAACAAATTGTCATGGACATGCATCCTAACATGTATAAAGTACATATATGTGCCAAATTTGAATGAAAACTGACAGAGCACGTCCAAGATACCGCATATAAAAAAAACAAGATCGCTAAACCACTGCATGTGCACATGTCCCACATAAGGTACTAGGCACATGCAAAGAATGAACAGAATCGGTCCACAGGATTCTGAAATATGACTCTGGACAGACTGACGCATGGACGGACACACGGATGGACGGACAGCCTCAGGATCTCACGGACGGTTGGGAACATTATCCTAACATGTATGATCTATGTACTAAATTTGAATGAAAACTGACAAAGCATGTCCAAAATACAACATTTTCAAAAAACAAGATGGCTGCCAGTCGGCCATCTTTGATCCAATTGTGAAATAAATTGTCATGGACATGTATCCTAACATGTATAATCTATGTACCAAGTTTGAATAAAAACTGACAAAGCATGTCCAAAATACCACATTTTCAAAAATCAAGATGGCTGCCAGTCAGCCATTTTGAATCGAATCGCCAAACCACTGCATGTGCATATGTCCCACATAAAGTACTAGGCACATGCAAAGAATGAACAGAATCGGTCCAAGGGATTCTGAGATATGACTTTGGATGAACGCACAAACACACAGACGCACGGACGCACAGACGGAGAGCGAATTATAAGTTCCCGTTTTCGGCCTTTAATCACTTAAGCCACAACTTAACATAATGCAATATAAAAGAAATTTGAAAAGCAGTTTAAAAAATTGTCACAAGAGCGTGTCAGGTAGATAGCTGTGACTACTGTTTTAGATGTATAATTAGAAAGAAATATCAAATCAGTCTATGATTTGATATTTCAAAATAACATGAATAACATGAATATCACTGAAATTAAGAAATTAAAGTTACCAACACTAAATGAATTAATCTGATAGAGGAAAGAAACAAAACACTCTTACCACCCAAGGTATATTTGTACCTATATATGAAATAGCAAAACAACCAGGCTAATGGTTTTCAAAAAGATGTCAAAAATAGTTTAAGTTATTTTTTTACCGAAAATGATGTAAGATTTATCATCATGAAATTATCAAATCTGGAAGATGTCTACCGGTACTTATAAAATATTGAAGCAACTGTGAAGGAGTTTTCAAGAACAAGTCAAAATTAACATTTAGAGAATTGAAGGTACATGTATAATGTCACAAAAATGGTAAATCTGATAGATTACTGCCTGGAGTACCTGCATATAAAATATACAAGGCAATCAGAGCAGCCGTTTTAAACAAGAATTCGAAATTAGATGAAATTGTGTACATACAAAATGAATAAGCACTTCTGAGAAGAAGTTGATATATTTAGATTTAAGTTAATAGATTTAAAAACATTGTATTGAAATGAACAAATCTGCATGAGGGAGGCATGATGGATGCAAAAGGGAGGCACGATGGATGCAAGAGGGAGGCATGATGGATGCATGATGGATGCAAGAGCGGGAGGCATGATGGATGCATGATGGATGCATGAAGGAGGCATGATGGATGCATGAGGGAGGCATGATGGATGCAAGAGGGAGGCATGATGGATGCAAAAGGGAGGCATGATGGATGCAAGAGGGAGGCATGATGGATGCAAGAGGGAGGCATGATGGATGCAAGAGCGGGAGGCATGATGGATGCATGATGGATGCATGAGGGAGGCATGATGGATGCAAGAGGGAGGCATGATGGATGCAAGAGGGAGGCATGATGGATGCAAGAGGGAGGCATGATGGATGCAAGAGGGAGGCATGATGGATGCAAGAGGGAGGCATGATGGATGCAAGAGGGAGGCATGATAGATGCAAGAGGGAGGCATGATGGATGCAAGAGGGAGGCATGATGGATGCAAGAGGGATGCAAGAGGGAGGCATGATGGATGCAAGAGGGAGGCATGAGGGAGGCATGATGGATGCATGATGGATGCAAGAGGGAGGCATGATGGATGCAAGAGGGAGGCAAGAGGGAGGCATGATGGATGCATGATGGATGCATGATGGATGCAAGAGGGAGGCATGATGGATGCATGATAGATGCAGCTACTGTAACACACTTTTCTATATCATTCCTGTGACTGGTGGCACTTTGAAACCCAAAGAAAAAACTAATTTTCAATACAAAAGTATCACCACTTTAGGAATCCATATATAATGGAACCTTCAGCTCAGCAAATTATCAAGTTTTTCATAGTGCTTATAAATTTTCTTGATTCATGCTTGTTAGCCATGTCTCGTACTTGTAGCTTGGCAAACTAAACCTCAACTTCAACTACATGTACCAGTCATGTTTAGTTCACATAGTAATTAAACCACATTTCTCATCTTATTTGGCAGTAATGAATGCATACATGCACTCTGACATCAGTCACTAAACCTTAGGCATGTCTACCTACACTAATTATTTTCATTAATTAGAAAGCCAAATTATTGAATCTTGACAATTTCTAATAACAAATCTATGAATTTTGAATGGTTTTCCAGGCATTATCTCACTTAGTAATTATCACCCCAAGACAAAACCATAATTTAGATATGTTATTAGTAGGATATACATGTACATATAGATATTGCCATGGTTACAAAAGACTTCTAGCAACTTTTCACAGTAAAACTACTTCCAATAAAAACATAGCATAATTATTGTAACCTTGCCTATTATCAAACCAGCAGTTCAATACTGTAGCACATTGAATGTATTGAATTGTATATTGACATAGTGGAGTGATTTACTCTATAAAAAATAATAAATAGTTACGATAGTTCTTCTAATTTAATACCAACTAAAGAACTTATTACATGTAATGATTCAGAATTATATTCATATGGTTCGGCTAAAATGCTGTATATGCAATCAATCAGGATGGATAATTTAACTGCTTTTGTTTCAAAAGGAATCAGGACGAAAAACTGAAGCCTTTGTTTTATACAACCAAATATGATAATGAATTCAATAACTTACCTTCATAGAGCCAATCAGGAATGCCATTAAAAATCTGGTTTGGCACTCCATCTACAGTGATTTGCAATGTGTCACTTCCTGGGAAGTCCTTAAAATATATGTTATTCTCATAAATAAATACCTTAAACAAATAATAAAAAATTGAAATTTAGACATTATACATCTGGTGGATGGGGCATGCAAATGTCAGAGGTAATTATGGACCAAATAGAAACCCCCATGTCATGCTGAATGTTTAACACACATTTTTTGCACACATTTACAGGTCTACTTTTATTTTAGTTTTTAATCACACTCAGTTCAGACTTTAACCACTAATGTCAAAGAGTACCAGTTGCATTTTAGAGTCAGTTAATTCTGTCTGAGTGACCACAACTAACAGAACTATGGGTAGAAGAACAAAGCCCAAAATAACATTGTAACACTGAAGCATTAGGAGATGAAAAATATTTCCTGCTATTTTGTACTGGCTATATAGAACAAAGAAAACAAACTGTTTGATGAGTGTGTCATTAATATTTACACAATGCATGTGAATTCCATATTTCAAAAGATTATGGAGAATAACAAAGCATTAGCAAAATATTTGAAGAGCACAATTTTTAAAACTACAGAAAATAATTAATTCATTTTTTCTTTTATTATAGGGAAATTTTTTCTTATATTTTCTCTTTTAATTTTATCTCTTTTGAATTTGTTGTATTTGTATTTCTTTGTATTTATGTTCTTTACCATACAAAAACCCTCTGAAGGTTTTTAGTAGTGTAATAAAGTTATTATTAATCAGCATAAATTCAGTAGATTTTAACTAAATTTGTGGGGCTATAAACTGATGTACTGAGTAGAAGAATATCTTTGATTTCAGTTCAGTGTCAGTTAGGCTGAGCATGGAGGTAATCTTATTACCTCCATGGGCTGAGCGATGGAAATAAACAAATCCTAAAAGTTATAGCATTAATAACAAGCCATGCATGGCACAGTCCCTATTAGTTATCAAATTTAAGATATATAGTTTTGTTTATAGTAATATAGCTGGAATATAACCATGTCAGGAATATGATTTTTTAACATTAAAATGATTGACATTTGTATATGATCGCCAAACAAGTACTTGTCCATATTGAGAGATATTGCTCTGAAACAGCATTCAAAATCAGCCATTTTGAATACATGTATATATATAACATGATGTATAACGAATATATAAAATTTGAATATAATCAGTCAAAGCATTTAAGAGATATGGCTCTAGAAGCCCAATCATTAAAACACAATGGCCACCAGTCAGCCATTTTGAATCCAATCTGAAAAATAATGACGTGCATCAGGAACCTGTAATATCTAATGTATGTTATAAGTTTGAACGAAATCAATCCATAAATGCAAGAAATGCTTGATATTGAGGATTTTTTTAACACACAAATAGACACCATTTGGCCACTTTGAAAAGGATCGTCAAACCAATATATCCGTATATCTATGACATGATGTATAATGAATATTAAAAATTTGAACATAATCAGTCAAAACAAGTCATACATATGGGTCTGGAAACCCATACATAAAAATAAAATGATGTGCATCAGGAACCCATAATGTCTAATGTATGTACCAAGTTTGAACGAAATCCATCCATAAATGCCAGAAATGCTTGATATTTGATGATTTTTTTAGCACAAAAATAGCCACCATTCGGCCATTTTGAATAGAATTGTCAAACCAATATATGTGTCTATCTATGATATGATGTATAATGAATATTTAAAATTTGAACATAATCAGTCAAAACAAGTCGGAGATGTGGGTCTAGAAGCCCATTCATTAAAACAAAATGGCCGCCAGACAGCCATTTTGAATCTGATCTGAAAAATAAATGATGTGCATCAGAAACCTGTAATGTCTAATATATGTACCAAGTTTGAACGAAATCCATCCATAAATGCCAGAAACGCTTGATATTTGATGATTTTTTAGCACAAAAATGGTCACCATTCGGCCATTTTGAATAGGATCGTCAAACCAATATATATGTCTATCTACATTGTATGACATGATATATAATGAAAATTTAAAATTTAAACATAATCAGTGAAAGCAAATCAGACATATGGCACGAGAACCACATTCATTAAAACAAAATGGCTGCCAGTCTACCATTTTGAATCTAATCTGAAAAAGAAAATTATTTGCATCAAGGTCCCATAATGTCTAAAGTATATACACCAAGTTTGAACAAAATCCATCTGTAAACAGCCGAGAAATGCTTGATTTTTATGATTTTTTAGCACAAAAATGGCCGCTATTCGGCCATCTTGAATCTGATCGTGAAACAAATTGACGTGCATATGTATAATATCCTGTATGATGTATGAGTGAAGTTTGATTGTCATTGGTCCAGGGATTTCTAAGATACAGGTACGAAGGTAAGATACGCACGAAGGTCAAAACATAAGTCCCTGTTTACGGACTGCGTTTAATTCTCACTTATTCTCTTAAGTCATAAAATTATAAGATAATGAAATGAACAATCGTGTAATAATATAACAAATTAATTAAAATATTATCCCTGTTCCTCAATTAATATGTACTGTATTAATCTCAAGGTAACTTATTACTGTAAATGTATTAATTATTATTATTTAATTATTCATTATTATTTTTTACATGTGATCATAACAATTATAAAATTCATTGTTTCTTCCCCTCACCCCTTCATTATAATTACAGGCAAGGTAAAAAGTCAGGAGAGCAGGATTCAACGTGCAGAACTGTCACCTGGTACAAAAGTTAAATTTAAAAAAAAAAATTGTGAAAACTTGCAGTAGAGCTGCAGTGTGCAATAGATTATCAGTTACAATTGTGACCCAATTAAGATATTCAGATTCAGAAAAAGAAACAGATTGCAGACATACAGTTGTGTCAATTCGAGGCAGCACCTGAAACAGGTAACAAATATGACTGATGGACATAAGATAATTAGTAATCATGTCATCAATGACAGCAGAGCTATAAAAGCAATTTGGATTACTTATAGGTTGCAATAAAGAAAATTAAAAGGTGAAACTGAGGGATAATGATAATGACTACAATTGCTAATAGGAAACACTTGGTCATCTCTGATGATGAAAGTGAAAGAAAAATAAACAACAAAGGCAACAATATAATACTGTAAACCATTTAATTTTCTCAGCTAAAAATTTGTGTGATTTCATTACATTATCACTTTGTGTTGTAGTAGCCCAAAGAAAATGTTCTCAGACCCACAAAACTTGATAAATCAAAGCAGTATACAGTACGAGATTGTAGTCCACAATGTTTCTTACAAAATTTGAGTGTACACACAGTCCCTCTCTATCATAGATCTTGATATGGTATTGTTTGAGTATGAAGTGTGAAAAGGTTCTTTTCCAATCTGTTAGTAGTAGAGTTATTTTAAATTAACGTTAATGGATAATACTCAATTCAATTAGCATGTAGACCTGGTACTAATTGAAACAGAGAGTCTTTTAATGGTAACAGGTCACAAAAATCCCCTAAAAATATAACAAATTTACCAAAATCTTAGCAAAAACTTATTGAAATCACTTCTTGTCATGAGACACAGGTGTATTTTTATTGCAGGGGGCAATTCATGCACACCTCACGAATCATTTGATTTTTACAACACTTAGTTCAACTTAAAACTCTAATATTAATTATAATAGTGCCCAGTAAACAAATGTCACTCAAATTGGCGATTGCAGTCTATAATAATTATTCTTAAATATGAATGTTTTTAAACAATATAAATTATCAAAAATTTGGGCACTAAAATGAATAATTAGGATTGACAGCACTACAGATACCCTTATTTTAGTAAATATTTTTTTTTTCATGAAATCCAACCATATTAATTATGTTATTTTTAATTATTATGATTATACCTCAGTTGCAAGATCGTCATTGTGATTGGTCAGAATGCAGTCATGTGACTGTCATTGAAACTCATTATTGACTCAGAGTAATAAATGAAAATCTAGTGACCTTGACTCCATCTTTGGGATGCATAGGTATTGACAAAAAATTTAAATTCAATTTATAATGTGCTAATTTATTTAGTAAAATAAAACATATGTATCCAGTTTCTATCAAAATTCAGTTTTAACAACCCTGAGAGAAATTATTGACCTCTTTGGGTCATTGAAACTGAAAATTGACCTCCACCTCAATCAGTAATTATATATTTAAGGAAACATATTGAAATAGGGCATGTATTGTACATTATTAAATTTCCTGATGATCAATCACGGGATAACGATAGTTTTATGTCACAAAATAGAAATTGTATAAAGACACAAGTTTGTATAGAGGCACATAGCCAACAGAATATGATTTCCAAATAACACAAGTTATCACCATAGAAAACAAAAACAAATCAGGACAATGCTCATTTTCCAAAACAAACAATTGTGAAAAAAATAACCAATAGCTTATTATTGTATATTTGTTGCTATAAGGAATATAAAGAACAACCTTTCTGTGGCTTTTATATTTCGGACATTCAACATGCAAGTTAATTTTATCTTCTATGTCATGCAATGAACCATGTCTACAAATCCTATTTTCTAATTTAGTTTTTAATTGGGTGTCATATAATAAGTTTGTGGAATTGATGAAGACGTTTGACAGTAACATACTACAATCCATGGTAGCTTATTTGTATCATTCCTTAAAACTAAGATATGAAATTTACAAAAACATTGAGTGTTGTACTTTATTTTTTATTTATTTGTTTATGTAATCTATATTTTTGGGCCACAACCTTGAACTACAATAAAAATCAACTCGGCAATGTACCAAAGAAACTCCTTTGTACATGTCTCACTATGTGATCATTTAACTGCCATGTTGTCTTGAGGTTAATCAGTGAATTTCATTTGATTGAAAGATTATCCTCAGAATACTGTTCACCTTAAGTGTTTATATTTAGCATTCCTGAATATAATGATTTTTGTCCGGTTTACTTTTATCTTGGTTTTTGTCAGGTCTATTTTTATTTTAGTTTTTGTCAGGTTTACACTTTATTTTAGTTTTTGTCAAGTTTACTTTTTATTTTAGTTTTTGTCAGGTCTACTTTTATTTTTGTTTTTGTCTGGTTTACTTTTACTTTGGTTTTTGTCTGGTTTACTTTTTATTTTAGTTTTTGTACGGTCTTCTTTTATTTTAGTTTTTGTCCAGTCTACTTTTATTTTAGTTTTTGTTTGCTTTACTTTCATTTTAGTTTTTGTTTGCTTTACTTTTATTTTAGTTCCAGATTTTTGATGTTAATGATATGCAACAATGGTCATTTCTATTTGTTTTTCACAAAAAATGGCCGTAAGGTGTGAAGTACATGTACATCTATATATCGAGAGTGGACGTGATGCAGAAAAGTGCAGATAGAATGTAATTAAATACATATAACAATAAATCTGAAATGTCATTCCTAACCTCCAGGGCACACATGAGCAGCAGTTTTAATACAATGTGTTTTCATTAAACTTAATAAAAGTGGAAAGGTCGAGGAATAAATGTGAGTGGTAATAAAATTCTCTAAAAAACAAACAAAAAAATGATATTTGTTTTCAATATGGTTCATATCACAGATTCGGTAGTTTCCCTCAAACTGTAAGCACATATTGAGGTGAAATATATCAAGAAATAGTGACAAGACAGAGTGTAAAAGGTGGTTGACAAATGATGCTAAAAGGACAGTCTCTTTGAAATTGACTATAGAATGGGAACATGACAAAACATGCACTATAAATAGAACACATTATACTGTACAGCAGCAGGATACAAAGATTTTGCCGAGAATGATTCAATATATGGTTTTTATTATTCAAACACAAAGCATTCAACTAGAGATTTCCAATTGCAAAGCATTTACATGCTGAGTATTTGATTAAAAAAAATAGAATGGTAAAAATCAGACATTATCCTTAACCTTTGCAGAATGTGTCTACATGTAAACATCTACTTGCAAGCTGTGTGTATGGCGGGTGTATACAAATATACAATATGAATAGATGTAAAGATCTACTTGCAAGCTGTGTGTATGATGAGTGTATACAAATATACAATATGAACACATGTGAAGATCTACTTGCAAGCTGTGTGTATGGTGGGTGTATACAAATATACAATATGAACACATGTGAAGATCTACTTGCAAGCTGTGTGTATGGTGGGTGTATACAAATATACAATATGAATAGATGTAAAGATCTACTTGCAAGCTGTGTGTATGGTGGGTGTATACAAATATACAATATGAATAGATGTAAACATCTACATGTACTTGCAAGCTGTGTGTATGGTGGGTGTATACAAATATACAATATGAATAGATGTAAAGATCTACTTGCAAGCTGTGTGTATGGCGGGTGTATACAAATATACAATATGAATAGATGTAAACATCTACATGTACTTGCAAGCTGTGTGTATGGTGGGTGTATACAAATATACAATATGAATAGATGTAAAGATCTACTTGCAAGCTGTGTGTATGGCGGGTGTATACAAATATACAATATGAACACATGTGAAGATCTACTTGCAAGCTGTGTGTATGGTGGGTGTATACAAATATACTCCAATTTGTTTCATTCTTTTTCACCAGGGGCAGATATTGATTTGCGTATTATTAACAAACATTTAAACATTGTTGTACACTGGTGTGATGCAAATAAGTTGACTATCAATTGTTCAAAAACAAAATATATGATCATCAGTGGTAGGCGTATGTGTGTGACAGTAAGAGGTGCCCTGTCCATAAAAAACAACGAAGTATATGAGACTGAATCAGCAACTTTCGTAGGGGTGGAAATTGATAAATATCTGACCTGGGATAATCACATTTCAAAGATCAATAAAACTATTAGGAAAAAGACGGGTATTCTTTTAAAATTAAGACATTATGTCCCACGGCATATTCTCCTTTTGTTATACAAAACGTTGATTCAGCCTCATATCACCTATGGTTTAGAAGTTTGGGGTAGTACATACCCGTCAAATCTTAAAGTTATACATACCGCACAAAAAATGATAGCCAGAATTATAACGTTTTCCGACTTTACTGCGCATGCTCCACCAATTTTTAATACTCTCCAAATTCTTGATATTTTTAAACTTCATAAGTCATTACTTTTAAGTTTTATGTATGATATAACTCATGAGAATCTCCCACAATCAATGTCAACATATAATTTGCAGTATTTACATCATAAATATAGAACACGACAAAGATGTCGAAATGATTTACTTGTACCTAGAATGAACACAGTAACGGGGACATTCGCAATATCTTATTTAGGGGCCAAACTTTGGAACAGCATATCAATTTCTTTAAGGTCTAAACAAAAACTTACATTCAAAAATACTATACGAGAAAATTTAATGTCAGAGTATTTAGAATAGAACTAATATTTATTATAAATGTATGTATATACATATATATATATTATTATATTATCATATTTGTTTATTTGAAATATACTGAGGTGTAACCTACTGTTAGTCTTAACTTAAGTCATTAAATTCAAGTTATGTCAGGGATCTGACTCGACTAGCTTTTAAGCTATTTCAGATTCCATTTTACCTAGACTGCATGTACAATTTTGAGTATTGTATGAAATATTTTCTAGGTAAATAAATTATTATTATTATTATTATTATACAATATGAATAGATGTAAAGATTTACTTGCAAGCCGTGTGTATGATGAGTGTATACAAATATACAATATGAACACATGTGAAGATCTACTTGCAAGCTGTGTGTATGATGACTGTATACAAATATACAATATGAACACATGTGAAGATCTACTTGCAAGCTGTGTGTATGATGAGTGTATACAAATATACAATATGAACACATGTGAAGATCTACTTGCAAGCTGTGTGTATGATGACTGTATACAAATATACAATATGAACACATGTGAAGATCTACTTGCAAGCTGTGTGTATGATGAGTGTATACAAATATACAATATGAACACATGTGAAGATCTACTTGCAAGCTGTGTGTATGGTGGGTGTATACAAATATACAATATGAATAGATGTAAAGATCTACTTGCAAGCTGTGAGTATGATGGGTGTATACAAATATACAATATGAATAGATGTAAAGATCTACTTGCAAGCTGTGTGTATGATGACTGTATACAAATATACAATATGAACACATGTGAAGATCTACTTGCAAGCTGTGTGTATGATGAGTGTATACAAATATACAATATGAACACATGTGAAGATCTACTTGCAAGCTGTGTGTATGGTGGGTGTATACAAATATACAATATGAATAGATGTAAAGATCTACTTGCAAGCTGTGTGTATGATGAGTGTATACAAATATACAATATGAACACATGTGAAGATCTACTTGCAAGCCGTGTGTATGGTGGGTGTATACAAATATACAATATGAATAGATGTAAAGATCTACTTGCAAGCTGTGTATATGATGGGTGTATACAAATATACAATATGAACACATGTGAAGATCTACTTGCAAGCCGTGTGTATGGTGGGTGTATACAAATATACAATATGAATAGATGTAAAGATCTACTTGCAAGTTGTGTGTATGGCGGGTGTATACAAATATACAATATGAATAGATGTAAAGATCTACTTGCAAGCTGTGTATATGATGGGTGTATACAAATATACAATATGAACACATGTGAAGATCTACTTGCAAGCTGTGTGTATGATGACTGTATACAAATATACAATATGAACACATGTAAAGATCTACTTGCAAGTTGTGTGTATGGCGGGTGTATACAAATATACAATATGAATAGATGTAAAGATTTACTTGCAAGCTGTGTATATGATGGGTGTATACAAATATACAATATGAACACATGTGAAGATCTACTTGCAAGCCGTGTGTATGGTGGGTGTATACAAATATACAATATGAATAGATGTAAAGATCTACTTGCAAGTTGTGTGTATGGCGGGTGTATACAAATATACAATATGAATAGATGTAAAGATCTACTTGCAAGCTGTGTGTATGATGACTGTATACAAATATACAATATGAACACATGTGAAGATCTACTTGCAAGCTGTGTGTATGATGACTGTATACAAATATACAATATGAACACATGTAAAGATCTACTTGCAAGCTGTGTGTATGATGAGTGTATACAAATATACAATATGAATAGATGTAAAGATCTACTTGCAAGCTGTGTGTATGATGGGTGTATACAAATATACAATATGAATAGATGTAAAGATCTACTTGCAAGCTGTGTGTATGGCGGGTGTATACAAATATACAATATGAATAGATGTAAAGATCTACTTGCAAGCTGTGTGTATGATGGGTGTATACAAATATACAATATGAATAGATGTAAAGATCTACTTGCAAGCTGTGTGTATGATGAGTGTATACAAATATACAATATGAATAGATGTAAAGATCTACTTGCAAGCTGTGTGTATGGCGGGTGTATACAAATATACATTATCAATAGATGTAAAGATCTACTTGCAAGTTGTGTGTATGATGAGTGTATACAAATATACAATATGAATAGATGTAAAGATCTACTTGCAAGCTGTGTGTATGATGGGTGTATACAAATATACAATATGAATAGATGTAAAGATCTACTTGCAAGCTGTGTGTATGGCGGGTGTATACAAATATACAATATGAATAGATGTAAAGATCTACTTGCAAGCTGTGTGTATGATGGGTGTATACAAATATACAATATGAATAGATGTAAAGATCTACTTGCAAGCTGTGTGTATGATGAGTGTATACAAATATACAATATGAATAGATGTAAAGATCTACTTGCAAGCTGTGTGTATGATGAGTGTATACAAATATACAATATGAATAGATGTAAAGATCTACTTGCAAGCTGTGTGTATGGCGGGTGTATACAAATATACAATATGAATAGATGTAAAGATCTACTTGCAAGCTGTGTGTATGGCGGGTGTATACAAATATACAATATGAATAGATGTAAAGATCTACTTGCAAGCTGTGTGTATGATGAGTGTATACAAATATACAATATGTATAGATGTAAAGATCTACTTGCAAGCTGTGTGTATAATGAGTGTATACAAATATACAATATGAATAGATGTAAAGATCTACTTGCAAGCTGTGTGTATGATGAGTGTATACAAATATACAATATGAACACATGTGAAGATCTACACTTACAAGCTGTGTGTATGGTGGGTGTATACAAATATACAATAAGAACAGATGTAAAGATCTACTTGCAAGCTGTGTGTATGATGAGTGTATACAAATATACATTATCAATAGATGTAAAGATCTACTTGCAAGCTGTGTGTATGATGAGTGTATACAAATATACATTATCAATAGATGTAAAGATCTACTTGCAAGTTGTGTGTATGATGAGTGTATACAAATATACAATATGTATAGATGTAAAGATCTACTTGCAAGCTGTGTGTATAATGAGTGTATACAAATATACAATATGAATAGATGTAAAGATCTACTTGCAAGCTGTGTGATGATAAACGATACTTACAATTTGACCGGTGGGAGACCATGCAGCATACTGTAGATATATATCTTCATCATTGATCGGTAAATCTGGTGGAGTGAGAATAGTCGTTTCCCTGAAAATATAATATAATATAATACTGCATAATTTGTAAAACTAATTATTTTTGTTTTTCAGACTTCAGACTGCAAGAAGTTAAATAATACAAAATATGATAGACCACCTAAGTGAAGTGCTAGTAAAAAGTTAAGAAAGATATAATTCATGTCACAGAAACAGATATAGAAGTAAATGTAGTGAAAAAAAAAAATCATCATCAGTTATTTCATAGTCCTGGTGAATCAAGTTCAAAAAATAAATAATGTTTGAATGTACAAGTAATCAGTCAAGGCATGCATCAGAACTATGGACATAGATCAGCATTAATGAAATCGAAATAGCCAGTCATTTTGAATCTTATCTGAAATAAAACTCTATACATGTACATGATCAAATCCAGCTCAGAATTGACAGAAAAACTAATGATTTGGCCATTTTAAATCAGATCATGAATGAATGTGCATATGCATGTGTAGATGTTTAATTTATGAGTGAAACTGATCAGCCAAGACATGTCCAAAATAAGGTGTAAAACACAAATGGACACATGCACAAAATAAGGTGTAAAACACAAATGGACACATGCACAAAATAAGGTGTAAAACACAAATGAACACATGCACAAAAGTTCCTGCTTTCAGAGTTTGTTCAAATGTGAAACTATTACAACCTTGCCCATCCTGAAACAATGTATCCAATCATCTTGCTCAGAAAATACTTCTCAAAATTTAGATGTACTTCTAACCAACAATGAACAATAAGGTCATCATCATTACATAAAAAACTCAATATTTTGTGTTTTTCAAATAATACAACATGTACCATATTAATCTCAAGGTCCCTTATAGAATAATATAACATGGATTGTATAAAAGTTCCCTTATACATGTAGGTTCTTTATAGAATAATATAACATGGATTGTATAAAAGTTCCCTTATACATGTAGGTCCTTTATAGAATAATATAACATGGATTGTATAAAAGTTCCCTTATACATGTAGGTCCTTTATAGAATAATATAACATGGATTGTATAAAAGTTCCCTTATACATGTAGGTCCTTTATAGAATAATATAACATGGATTGTATAAAAGTTCCCTTATACATGTAGGTCCTTTATAGAATAATACATGTATAAGGTCTAGCTGTAGTACCTATATGTATAATATCAAAGTAATCAGACTCGCAGTTTTAAACAAGAAAATATCACTTTTTACTAAAAATGACAAAAATATTTATTAAAATTAGAGAATTGAAGATATCATCATGAAATGAACAAATCTGAGGGAGGTCTGCTCAAGGTACATATATCAAAGCAATAAGGATTTTAGTTTTAAAAAAGAAGTCGAAAAAGTAAAATGTTGACGATGACGATGACAGACAATCATATGATAAGCTCTGCTTGACAAAGTCCACCACAGAGCTAAAAACTTGGCCGAAAATAACTTTTAAATTTCAAATTGAGTTATTCTAGCCACAAGTGAATGTCTTACTATGGAGTCAACAATAACAATGACATCTATGATATGAAGAACAAGGTAAAAACTGTAAAACACAAAAACAAAATCACAGAAAGAAAAAAAGATGTTGTGAGTTTACTTACTGATTTGAAAACTGGTAGATTATATACACTGCCTTAAATGAATGTCTAAAAACTTGAGATTCTTTTGTTGTAAACAATGCATATTGTAAATCTGATGACACAGAATATCGACTGATTTCTTTTTCACTCTAAAAACAAATCAAACAAAGGAATAAATAGGTGATAGAAGACATTACAATTGTTATTGCTTAGCCGAAAGAATTTATTTGTTATTATTACTTGTTAAAAACTCAACCAATTATCAACAACAACTTTTTATGTTCTAGCAGGCAGTCCACGGTTGACTAAGAACAAGTAATAAAACAAAAGATGTGTAAGAGCAGTATCCCAGAAATTAGTCCAGTCAACCCATCCATATATAAGAGAGGTATCCAAAAATTAGTTCAGTCAACCCATCCATATATAAGTGAGGTATCCCACAAATAAATCCAGTCGACCTATTCATATATACAAGAAGTATCCCACAATTAGTCCAGTCAACCCATCCATATGTAAGAGAGGTATCCCACAATTAGTCGAGTCAACCCATCCATATGTAAGAGAGGTATCCCACAATTAGCCCAGAAGCCATTCATATATACGAAAAGTATCCCATAATTAGTCCAGTCAACCCATCCATATGTAAGAGAGGTATCCCACAATTATTCCAGTCAACCCATCCATATATAAGAAAGATATCCCATAATTAGTCCAGTCAACCCATCCATATATAAGAAAGATATCCCATAATTAGTCCAGTTAACCAATGCATATATAAGAGAGGTATCCCACAATTAGTCCAGTCAACCCATCCATATGTAAGAGAGGTATCCCACAATTAGTCAAATCAACCCATTCATATATAAGAAAGGTATCCCATTATTAGTCCAGTTAACCCATCCATATGTAAGAGCGGTATCCTATAAATTAATCCAGTCAACCCATCCATATGTAAGAGAGGTATCCCACAATTAGTCAAATCAACCCATTCATATATAAGAGAGGTATCCCATTATTAGTCCAGTTAACCCATCCATATGTAAGAGCGGTATCCTATAAATTATTCCAGTCAACCCATCCATATGTTAGAGAGATATCCCACAATTAGCCAGTTGACCCATTCATATCTACTTGAGATATACCACAATTAGTCCAGTCAACACATTCATATCTACTTGAGGTATACCACAATTAGCCAGTCGACCCATTCATGTCTACTTGAGGTATCCCACAATTAGCCAGTCGACCCATTCATATCTACTTGAGGTATACCACAATTAGCCAGTCGACCCATTCATATCTACTTGAGGTATACCACAATTAGCCAGTCGACCCATTCATATCTACTTGAGGTATACCACAATTAGCCAGTCGACCCATTCATATCTACTTGAGGTATACCACAATTAGCCAGTCGACCCATTCATATCTACTTGAGGTATACCACAATTAGCCAGTCGACCCATTCATATCTACTTGAGGTATACCACAATTAGCCAGTCGACCCATTCATATCTACTTGAGGTATACCACAATTAGCCAGTCGACCTATTCATGTCTACTTGAGGTATACCACAATTAGCCAGTCGACCCATTCATGTCTACTTGAGGTATACCACAATTAGCCAGTCGACCTATTCATATCTACTTGAGGTATCCCACAATTAGTCCAGTCAACCCATTCATATCTACTTGAGGTATACCACAATTAGCCAGTCGACCCATTCATATCTACTTGAGGTATACCACAATTATTCCAGGCAATCCAACTATATATATGAGGATCAATGCTGTCCATATTTTCATTTTTAAAACTAATCACATCTAAAAGCCTTTGCTTTGAATAAGATTTTTGTGTATAAATGAGATTACATGACATATACAAATGTACAACAAAACCACCTCCACCCCACCCTGCCCTACCCTACCCTAAGTTAAAACAAAATTGCTGAAAATAGAGAATGTTATGATACCATCATCAAATCAATAAACCTTATGAAGACAAGCTGATGCACTTACAAATCTGATATTCCAAAAATTGTGCTAGTAATTTTCAAAAAATTGAAGGATTACAAATTATTAATTGGCAAATTGGCATTGTCAAAATTTGATAGATTTAATGAGCACCGGCCAGCCACCTACATGCTCTCTATCAACAGGGTCATCAAATACAGACCATAAAAGGTCTACCATGAGAGAACTGATAAATAAGCAAAACCTTTCACATCATTTATCACCATAGTAAATTATAGTTACAATGATTTTGATTGCAGTTTCTGAAAACCACATAATTATAAAAAAAAAAATCAAGGCCCATTCATTTTGAAAATTACGAAACACAAAACATATTTTTCAGAATCAAAATTTGTTCTCCATCTACAAATTTCCAATCAACACCTTTCAATTTGTGAATCACCCTGTTTATTGGAAGCGGTGTCCACCGTAATGAACATCAGCTGCACCAATTACAGTACATGCATGAATGGTGAAAATTAGGAGGCCAAATCCATGAGTTATTGATCAAATAAATAATGCAATTTTCCATTATATCTTGAAGGCCTATATTGCTCATCTAATGCATGTACATGCGTGGTTATAGAGATTGTTTGTATGATTGAAATGTAAACCTACTATCCATTCTGAGAGTATTGAATGTCACTCTCAGGAATTGTTGGAGAGTTTAAATGGCAAACAGTCATAGGTAAGTGAGACATATGGATTAAAACAAATCACATGTGATGTCTAGCTGATTTGTATCAATGATCATGCTCTGGTAAATCTTATTTTTACATTAAATGGATTTCACATGACGTAAAATGCATTGCTAAAAAATTAGTATAAAGCAGTGCAATCCAATATTTATGCTGACCTCTGTTCCATCCTGTATAAAATTGTACAGCACATACTAGTAACTATTTTGTCCATTACCTGCCCTAAATATTTCTCTTCTTTACATTATTTGTAGAATTGTTCACTTTTAGAGAAATAATTGTAAAAGTTAAATATTTTATGTTAAGTTTATTTTACCCCTAATTGGCCATATTTGATTGAATCAAAAACAAAAATTTACATGCATGACAATATGCATTGTTCATGGTCACAAAATGGCTTCAGACAAATGCATGGTAACACGAACAAATAATTTGATTTGATAGTTAGATGAGAAATTTGACATGTCAATCTGTGAATGATTTGAATGTCACTCCTCACTTTAGCATTTGACATGTCAATCTGTGAATGATTTGAATGTCACTCCTCACTTTAGCATTTGACATGTCAATCTGTGAATGATTTGAATGTCACTCCTCACTTTAGAATTTGACATGTCAATCTGTGAATGATTTGAATGTCACTCCTCACTTTAGCATTTTACATGACAAACTGAGAAATGTTTGAATGTCACTCCTCACTTAAGAATTTGACATGTCAAACTGAGAAATGTTTGAATGTCACTCTTCACTTTAGAAATTGACATGTTATTATGGGTATTTAGGTCTTAGAATCAACTTACCAGTGACCTATTAGTTAGCAATATGTCGGTAACATTCGTCCCACAGTTTAATTGCAATAGGTCTCCTTTTTCATCTCGGTACACAAAAAAGTCATCTGTTGAAAAGGGAATTACATGTTATCTTACAGTACATAATCTTCTCAAAACAATTGTGAATAATATTTGTTAAAATACAATGTATACAATAAATGTATATGTAGATATATACAAAGGCAGAACCATAGCAAATAGAGTAGACAATATGTGAAGATATATATATACACCAAGCTAGCACTATAAGAAACAGAATGTGACATGTTTACTTACCCACCCACTGTCCTTCCACTAATCTTGGCTTCAGCTCCGGGTCAAAAACATCTTCAAATGTAAACTTCTCCAATGATTGAAAGTCTAAAGCTGTGGAAGTAGAACCAAAAACCAGGAAAGAAAGAATACCACAGAAAGCAGACAGATGGAAGGGAAAACGAGGAAAAAGAGAAAACAAAAATCACAATGTTAGTAAATAAGTATAGCACTCTTCATGCTGGTAAATAGACATAACCCATGATGGAAAAAAAATTAAACACAGGTTTTGCAATCATCACAGGAAAGTGTTACAATTAGCAGCAGTCAAACAACATGTTATATTGTGATCACTTACTCCTCAATCTGCTATTAAGACCATCACCTTATGAGCCATAGATACAGTGAGGAAAAACAATATGTATACCCAGTATGTTTATTACATACAATTAATCAAACTTATTTAATTAAAGTTAAGATTAAAAATCTGCCATTTCTATTTTACGAAACTTGATAGTTGTGTAAGAATTATAATCTGGGGGTTTAATGATTACACATTCTTTGATTAACTTTGAAATGGCCTTGTCCATGCAGAAGCTATATAGGAGAGTTTGAAGAGGAACTGTTGCCTGTTGAAGAACGTGGTACAGTTGTGTCAGTATACAGGACATATACATGCATGCAGTTACCATAGAAACAATCAATATACACAACAATGACATGCACATTGGTCACATGACAAAAAATAATGAAGTAGCATATGATAAACTATCTTCTCTGAATTACCATGACAGATAGAATACCACAACAGAGAAGTATAGAAAAGTATGCCAAAACATGTTGAGTCAGCATACAGTTCCAGTAATCTTTGAATTGAAAAATTATTAAGATTTTGATTACATACAATAATAACATATGATAAGAGAGAGTTTAAGATGTATATTAAAACTCTACTTACTCACAAAGAAAAAAATATGGCAGCGTAAGAACGTGTGGTGAAAAATTGGAACATGAGAGATTTGGGGAAAAAAAATATTCAGGCATTAATTGAAATTACTCCATCTTTTGGAGTTAATTGGTGAAAAAAAATATTTTTAAGAATTATACTACGGAGATAAGATGTAAGAGAAGAAAGAGCTAGGATATTGAAGATAGGGAGGGGAATCCTGATCTATATTATGTTAATGCATTTGTTGTACACACAGATTAATTAATTAATATATTACAACTAACAAAAATAAAAAATGGATAAGCCAATAAAGAGAATTGTTATTCTGACGAAAACATGTGCATACAACCAATTTACAGTGTTTTCATTAAAATTTATATTGCATTATGGGTAAACCTCTGGGTGTATTTATTATCATTACTTAATATATTAAGCAATACAAACATTTAAGCATATGTAATATGTAGCTGAATGAGGCCTGACAATTTTGGAGTATATCATCTGAGCCTTTTAAAAAACACTCAACAAGATCAAATGAAACATGCATAAGCTGCTAGAGTATACTGATGTATATCACATGGTAATTAAGTAAAATCTCCACATTGATTGCACTGACGTCAAATCACACCATTGACTTCATGGATGTACAACACTGATTCCATAGATGTCAAATCATGGATATCAAATCACCACACTGATTTCATGGATGTAAAATCACCCACTGATTGCACTGACGTTAACTCACACTGATTTCATGGATTTCAAATCACCCCAATGGTTTCTTGGATATCTAATCTCCTTACTGATTTCATGTATGTCAAATCACCTGAATGATTTCATAGATATCAAATCACACTGATTTCATTGACATCAAATCACCACACTGTTTGCATTGATGTCAACTCACCACACTGATTTCATTGACATCAAATCACACTGATTTCATGGATGCCAATCACCACACTGATTTCACAGACATCAAATCACTACACTGATTTCACGGACATCAAATCACCACACTGATTTCATTGACATCAAATCACACTGATTTCATTGACATCAAATCACCACACAGATTTCATTGACATCAAATCACCACACTGATTTCATTGACATCAAATCACACTGATTTCATGGATGTCAAACCACAACACTGATTTAACGGACATCAAATCACCACAATGATTTTATAGATGTTAAATTTCCACCTTGATTTCATGAATGTCAAAAAAACACTGGTTTCATGGACGTCAAATCTCAACACTGATTTCATTGATGTCAAATCTCCACACTGATATCATGGATGTCAAATCTCCACACTGATATCATGGATGTCAAATCTCCACACTGATATCATGGATGTCAAATTTCCACACTGATATGTCATGGATGTCAAATCTTCACACTGATACCATGGATGTCAAATCTCCACACTGATATCATGGATGTCAAATCTTCACACTGATATCATGGATGTCAATCTCCACACTGATATCATGGAAGTCAAATCTTCACACTGATATCATGGATGTCAAATCTTCACACTGATATCATGGATGTCAAATCTTCACACTGATATCATGGATGTCAAATCACTACACTGATATCATGGATGTCAAATCACTACACTGATATCATGGATGTCAAATCACTACACTGATATCATGGATGTCAATCTCCACACTGATATCATGGATGTCAATCTCCACACTGATATCATGGATGTCAAATCTTCACACTGATATCATGGATGTCAAATCTTCACACTGATATCATGGATGTCAAATCTTCACACTGATATCATGGATGTCAAATCTTCACACTGATATCATGGATGTCAAATCTCCACACTGATATCATGGATGTCAAATCTTCACACTGATATCATGGATGTCAAATCACTACACTGATATCATGGATGTCAATCTCCACACTGATATCATGGATGTCAAATCTTCACACTGATATCATGGATGTCAAATCTTCACACTGATATCATGGATGTCAAATCTTCACACTGATATCATGGATGTCAAATCACTACACTGATATCATGGATGTCAAATCACTACACTGATATCATGGATGTCAATCTCCACACTGATATCATGGATGTCAATCTCCACACTGATATCATGGATGTCAAATCTTCACACTGATATCATGGATGTCAAATCTTCACACTGATATCATGGATGTCAAATCTTCACACTAATATCATGGATGTCAAATCTTCACACTGATATCATGGATGTCAAATCTCCACACTGATATCATGGATGTCAAATCTTCACACTGACCATTGTCATCTATAGTGTAACTGCAGTGCAAGCTCACTGCTCAATACCATAAGATATAACTAGTCAAAATAACAATTTTAAGAATTTCCCCTCCATGATGCTGGTAAGAAGATACACATTGTTTAAATACTGATTCACAGCCATTCCAAGTAATGAATATATTTGTTTTCCTACTTATATATCATTATTAGTATTTGTCGACAGGACTTGTCTACTCTCACGTCACACTTTGCATTGTGGGTACATGGCCTTAGCTTGATTGAGGATATTAAGATAAGAATGTTCAATTGTCAGGGTACAACTTGCCAAGGATAATGTCATTCATTGCTGATACTTTTAAAGATTAGAGTACTGCCATGTCTCTGTGATAGGAAATTAGGCTCATAACATCGACAGTTACTTATTTACAAATATATTGAAAATTATATGTCACAAATCTTACAGCTAATGAACTTCATGAACCTCATTAGGGATTTATATGTGTGTGTATTTCTCACTACAATGCATAAAACACTGTTTACAAATTACATTTATATGTGTGTGTATTTCTCACTACAATGCATAAAACACTGTTTACAAATTACATTTTTAAACTGCAAATTCATTTTTAGTGTTTGGCTCTCTTTTTAAATTTAAGGATACACCTTTGTGAGTTTTTCTAAAATTAGATTTGAAGGCAAAATATTCCTCAAATTTTACTTTATTGAATAGTTTATAAAATCTCTTAGTTCAAATATTTACTCTGACCACAAGAAAAAATGAAACGGCAATATTGCACAGTTTTACAAACATAATAGCTATACAAAGTGTTGCCACAGAAAACAATAGCTATATTGCTGTATCATTCACAAAACAGTAGAAAAGAGGGTGGTACAGGCCTCATCTCATTTTTTCTTGTGATTCCATGAAAAGATCACATGATCACATACGATAATTTAAATCAACTTGTTGGAAAATGAATTCATGTATAAATGCATGAATTAGTGTGTGTTAACAGAATTTTCTAAACAATGAATAAATACTGATCCTGTGAGAACATGTTTCAATTATTTTAAGTGAAAGTCATAAAATTAAAACAATTATAAACAAAAGAGTCAAATTCGAGGGCTGATTTGAAGAGAGTTATGAGATGTTTACAGTTCCAAAATTGAAGTCAATTAGGTAAACAGTTCTGTAGATTAATTCTTTTAAAGACATAATTAAAACAGAGACATAGACTAATTTGCATACCAATATCTAATTAACATATTTTCTCTATTAAATTTAAATAGATATTCAATCTATTATAATAAAAATATTACTATTCAGTAAAAACTGGTTGATAGTTATTCACATTGAAAATATCTCAAATATTTCTGTGCTTTCTTCATTGATTTATTAATTTTGTAAAATATTTGCTAAAATGCAAATTAGGTCATTTAGTCCAATTTTATAAGAGTTCCATGATTTTGTCCAAACATCCAGTGAGACCCTATTCACATCTTTAAAGTAGAAATGACAAATAGAAGATGTTTGCCAGTAATATATTGACAAAGCTGTAACAATTAGAAACAACAGACTGGAATCACTGCACTTTTAATCATTTAGAGAATTGATGCATTATCCATAGTAAGGAGAGAAGATATTGCCATTAAAGGACATCTCTAAGTGGTAAGAGGAGAGCTGGAATTGTCATACATTGGTCAGCCCACATCCTTCTTTACCCCGTCCTTTCTGTGAATATGCCAGGCCTGCACCACCCTCCATTCTGTGAATAGGCTAGGCCTGCACAACCCCCCATTCTGTGAATTGGGCTAGGCCTGTACAACCCTCCATTATGTGAATGGGCTAGGCCTGTACCACCCTCCATTCTGTGAATGGGCTAGGCCTGTACAACCCTCCATTATGTGAATGGGGCTAGGCCTGTACCACCCTCCATTCTGTGAATGGGGCTAGGCCTGTACAACCCTCCATTATGTGAATGGGCTAGGCCTGTACGACTCTCCATTCTGTGAATGGGGCTAGGCCTGTACAACCCTCCATTCTGTGAATGAGGCTATGCTTGTATTATCTTCATTCTGTGAAAAGTTTACACAAGATCTTATGACGCTATTGTAAGTGGTTCACAATTAAAGTTTTGATTTATAAATATTAAAGTGTATAAATAATTTAAAATGTACATGCACTAGTGAATCCCACATAATGTACACCGATGTACTGACAAAACTCGGAGCATTTGTAGTTTTAGACAGTATATGTAAGTATTGTAATCAGCAATATAATCTTGCCGTTAGCCATTTCATTTACGAGAATGGAGATCAACTCTTCTATCAAGATATAGGAAGCGAATCTTTATTATAGGCATTATGTGCTTGGGGCTGTATCTTATACATTACTGAGCTATTTCAGCATTACAACTATCTTTGCTAGATTGTCAATGAACACTAAGCAGGGTAACATGATACACTTGAAATAGACCACTTAACTCAAAGGCTTCTGTGTAATATTTAATGTTAGACTAAGACATACTTTCTCAGTATATCTACTTCCTACCTGTATGGTAATTTTTTTCATAAATATAGAAGAAATATACACTGGGTTAATTTTATCAGATTTTACTGGCTTGCAAAGGGAACAAAAAGCTGTTAAATTATTCACTGAGTTTTTAATTTAGCATGTCTGGCTATCATTGAAATAAGCAAAAATAAAAACCAGCTACACTGTTAGTTTAAAAAGCAATAATGTTATTATTACATAAGAGTTTATTACTGAAAAAATAATGGATTTTGATACGAAATTTGGTGCATCTATGTTTATTAAACATGACTGTATTAACTACAACACTTTAGTGAGTAATTTGATTTTACTGTTAATAAAATTAGATAATCATATCAAGGCTATCCCTAATTTAAAGAAATAAATTACATTTGTCCAACAGGTGCAAATACTAAATAAGCAATAGTAATAATAGCTTTAAGCTTAATTACAAAAAATATTTTTTTTTAATTGAAAATGATGTTAAAAGGGACGATATAAAAGAGAAACAGAACAGATCTACATAGGTGAAATTATGAGACAAAAAACAACAAACAAACACACACACAACCAAAAGTTAAGACATCCCAGGATGCATTGTGTTAATAGTTTGATTACATATTAGAATAATTAAACTTGTGTGACACTGTGTTATAATTTGGGGCAGTGCATTCTGGGAATACTTTGTAGATGGAGACAGTACGCTAGACAGTGAAAACAAAAAGATGGACATGCTATATAGAGAGAACAAAAAAAATACAATTACATATATCCACCTGATTACTGCTGGAATAAGTAATGAAACCTTAAAAATGACTTAATTAAGGCAAAAACAGTCATTTTATAGTTTTCATGAGCAGATTTACAAAATGAAATTCAGATAATAATAATTACCCAGCCTGAATCAGAGTAATAAGACAATTATTGAACTTCATTTGAGACAGATTTTCATTTAAGGATGTTTAGACCAAATTATTACATGTCGTCATCGTTATACTTCCATTGTTATGGGTTCCTTCATTAGCATATAGAATATGATACGAGTTTTCCAAAATGTCTTGGGAAAATAGCAAAATGTGCTTGTTCTCCATTCCAATGGTTGCAAGTATTTCTGCATTGTTAAAAACGATGCTGGACGATTTGTTATAGATAGTAATTCTAGTATTGTTCTGAGATTGAACTTAGTTCAAAATGTCAGATATCATTCGTAAAAGGTCATTTTAAAAGATCACTGTATTTGCTCTGTTACATGTAGAGGTAAAAGTGCCATACATAAATTACAGAGATTTGTCTATATCCAAAATAAATCATATTGTAATGATACAGTATACAATGTGTTGGTTATTGTATACATCTATTAGAGAAAACACAGCATTTATATAGTCTTATAGTATCAATAGTACATGGATACATACATTATGCAGCTAAAGTCATTTAATACTATAATTAATACTATAAGACTTTTTTCAAACATCAATTTTTACGAAATTAGTCTAAATACAGTCTCAGAATTGCCAATATGATGATATGCAATGTATGCTCAGATACAAGATTTGACCCAAAGACCAACACAGTAAATTTAGGCTACTATTATGGGATATATAATGCTGATTCACATGTTTAATCTGACAAAGTACTAGGTCAGTATATATTTATTACTTTAAGAGTAAGTGAACGTTACCTGGAGCAGATAGTTTTACAGCAACTGCAACACATGAACAGATGATAACTATAACTAGTAAAGCTATAATGATTCCTCGCCAGTTACGTTGAGATGGGTTGCTGCCAACAAGTTCCTGTCAATAAATTAAATAAGCACAAGTAAGTAAAATAGTACAATATCGACGATAGAAACATTGTCTTATATACTCTCCCATTAATCTACAATACAAGCATTTTCTCGTATATTCTTCAAACAATCTGCAATACATGCACTAGTCAGAGATTTCCTTAATATTTGGATCAGAAGGCCCAACCATGACACTAGGCAGCTAAACTTTAATCTATCACACACTTTATTCAGAAAGAGGTTAATGAGACATTATTAATGGACAAAAGTAGATGATTAATTAATTAGCCTGTAGCCACCTTTTAAGGAAACCCTGAAAAGCACATCTACTGGGTACATGTAACTGGAAGCACACCTCAAATTGTGTTTTATTATCGGTAATAGAAAATATGGGACTATAATTTACAGTTGACAAATATTCTAGTGTGAATATTGTGTTATAGGTATTACCAACTGTTCTCAACTGATAAAGAGCTATTGACAGAAACAAAAAGCTATTTTGAATAGCTACTTAGGACAACAATTTTTCTGACAGAAAAAGAGTTATAGCCACAATGCATCAATAAATGGTAAAAAAACAGCAAGCAGTCTCTCAGGTCATAAGGAATGAAGAAAAAACAATATTGAGTACAAGTATCAATTTAGACAAAGGTAATTGCATGGGTGCTGGGCTATTTATCACAGCAGACAACATGTATAACACAAAGAATGAAATGCTGTATACTGAACTCTGCTGCTATAGATCAAAATAAATTCCTTCATCAAAACAACAAAATTGGTATTAATGGTACTTGTATATTAGAAAAATACAGATTTATAAATGTTTAAATACAGAAAGTAATTGAAATTCTCAGATGAAATGTTCCTACTTCAATAAAACTCCAGTAAGATCAATTTTTAGCTAAAAAACAATAAATATACTGTTTCAATTTATCATGCTCGTAAATGAGAGCACAGTAACTATGACCATATGAAACGTCAGCCAATGAAATGAAAATATATCGTTTTTACAGAAAAAAAAATTTAAAATGCTATTTAATAAGGAATGATAAAAAAAGTCTGACTGTAGTACTGCATAGTGCTATTATGTATGACGACACAGGTAGACCTACAATTAACCCACACCCAACACCATAACCCTCATCCATTACAAAAAGCCAACAGGATTTCAAATCTGAAATAGGCTTAGAATGTCATTAGAGAAGATTTTAGAGAACCGATATATGCGCTAAATTATACAGCAGTTCAGAGGAAGCATAAAATGATGAAGTAGCACAGACATAATGGAGAAAATAATTATAGGCACACAAAGAAGTGAAAGCAATCAAGCAAACGATGGAGGAAATTTCCTTTTTTTAAAGAGACCAGCAAAGATATGAGAATATAACCCACTTGGTTTGGTTCAAACCCATCCTGCATGTCTGAAGTCATATGAACGGAGGACATGATGTCTCTTTGTTAACTCACAAATATGACCAGTAGAAAAGTAAATGCCCACGATGACGTTAAAATTCCACTGTTATTAAGAAATAATTATCAACACGTACATGCAGGTGATATCTCATCTATAATTGATGACAGGTCTAATCAAGCATCACTCCAAACTGAGAACAAGAACTAACGACATCTCATGACATCGGCATTTAATCAGTTTAGTAAATTATAGTTAGCATCCCGGTGACTAAGTTATAAATCAAAATGATTTTAGTAAATGATAGTAAGCATTCCTGTAACCAATTCATTCATCAAAATGATTTTAGTAAATGATAGTTAACATTCCTGTAACCAATTCATTCATCAAAATGATTTTAGTAAATGATAGTTAACATTCCTGTAACCAATTCATTCATCAAAATGATTTTAGTAAATGATAGTTAACATTCCTGTAACCAATTCATTCATCAACATGATTTTAGTAAATGATAGTTAACATTCCTGTAACCAAATCATTCATCAACATGATTTTAGTAAATGATAGTTTGCATTCCTGTAACCAATTCATTCATCAAAATGATTTTAGTAAATGATAGTTAACATTCCTGTAACTAATTCATTCATCAAAATGATTTTAGTAAATGATAGTTAGCATTCCTGTAACCAATTCATTTATCAAAATTACTTTAGTAAATGATAGTTTGCATCCTTGCAACTGAGTCGTATATCAAATTTCAAAAAATAAGTCCCTGCAATATTAAATACATTTAAAAAAGCAATTAGTAGATTAAATTTTAATAAATATACCACTATGAAATATTAAATGCTTTTATAAATATAGAAATTTGAATATGATTATTTTGTAAATATTATATCAATAGTGCATTCCTACCATATGGTTTGCAAAGAATCAATGTTACCTGTTTTTCCAAGTCTGGCATCGTGAGACAAAGTCAAATCTTTGAAATCAAGAAGACGGAGTAAAAGGAAAAATGTAAAGCTTAGCCGAGTTGTCTCTTCTCTCAAGTAAAAGTAAAGAATGCCTGTGGCCTTATATTGTCTTACATTGCGCTGTGTGATTGGTTCTACACTCCTCACATTGCATTGCTAGCGATTCAGTATTTGCATCATTAATATGCAAATGAGAAAAATTATGTGCTCTCATGAAAGCGTTGCCATGGAATTGTAATGATTGTAGCATCACATGTACAGACTAAATAATTTTTTATACATCAGCACATTTAATATGTAAAAGTCATGGATGCTGTGCTGCAATTAATTACACAGGAAGCAGATCTCAGGTGCTGTTCACTGCCGCTAGAACTGTCTCTATTCTATCAGCCATAGGCTTTTATAACTTCTCATTTTGACAACCTTAAAATTAAACAGCCTCTACTGATTGGAAAATGTAATGATCAGTGACAAATGTCCCAAAGCAAATTTTAGCATTGGCGTCAGATTACTTATGAATCCATTATATTTATGAATATTAATAATGTGTTAAAAACTGATTATTTTTAGAAACTGCATCTGCTAGATAGCTTTTTCTATTGGAAAAATATTCATGCCAACTAAATTTATCCACATTTCCAAGGGGAAAAAAACCTTGTCTGAAAACATTGTGGTTATTCTTTGCAATAAGCTGGTGATAACATTGGAATTTTATAAAAATAATTGAGAATACATATTTATGGTTTATGAAGTTTTTATTTTATAAAAACAGAAATCTTGGTCAAGTCAATCCTATAAAGCAGTGATACAGGGAAAAATTCTAAAGCCATTCCAAGTAAAAAATCATATTCATATCACTATTGAAAAAATAAGTCTGTAAAGATTATCTTTAAAACATGAAAATAATTGGAAGTTGTCAACTAAGATACTGCCATTGAATGTAGAAGAAACACACGCTATAAAAGGGAATAAAATACAGACTTTTTATAAACATACAGATTTGAAAAAAAAGCAATTGCAACCATGGTAAAAAGGTATTCATAGATTCCTATGCTATCTACATCCATACATTACAAAATATAAGAAATGACACACACAAGAACTAATACAATTCAATAGTGACAGATTTAAGTGCAGCACACTGACTCATTTCAAAATTCAGTGATGAAGTTATAACCATGAAAGTGGTTGCTGAGCAGCAAACATATGTGACAGTTTTCCACACCGTTCTCAAGTGACTCATTCAAACTTGAGAACTGATGGTGATTATTATTATTATGGTGAGGCCTTTAGACATGCTTGACATAATAGATCTTATCATGATTGTACTGGAAAGGTTCAGGCAGATGGAGATAACACTCTTACTATCTTTTTAACAACTTAATATTCAAATGTCAACTACAGAGGGCGACCAATAGCTTGTTACTAATGGCTATCTCTTCACGAAATATCAAACTGAAATTCGGGAAATCGTTATATCAAACTTCATGTGTTGAAAAACACATGCATGAAACAAGCTGTTTTTATCTTAAAATTATTCTATCAAAAGTAATTATATAGTCAATGCATGAGGATTGTAATGGCTTATTTTATCATGTTATTTTCATGATATATGTATGCAACTGACAACTATGAACCCAAATCAGATTCAAGCATCACAAGTAGACACATACCAAAGCCTAACTAACATTTTCCAATGTCTATCTTCATCTTGGACCTATCCAAATCAAATTCAAGCATCACAAGTCTAACATTTTCCAATGTCTATCTTCAACCAGGATCTACCCAAGTCAGATTCAAGCATCACAAGTAGACATATACCAAAGCCTAACTAACATTTTCCAATGTCTATCTTCATACGGGATCTTCAGTAAGGCATTAACACCAATAACTCATTGATGATACACAATACACAGCAACATTTATGAAAAGCCCAAATCTGCTAAGCACATGTTTGTAATTGTCTGACTATTTTATTGGGAAAAAAACTATGTATGTGCCCAGACGTTCAATTTGTTCTTGCATAATTCATCTCTGTAAAAGTGTCAGTAAATGTTAGATTCTGGTATATACAGTACACTAATGACAGCTGTATCATACCTTTGTGTACCATTTTGACTGTAAATCTAAATATATTGAAATAATGATATTAAATCAGGCCATCATAGCTCAGCTCAAATTTCTGAATAAAGCACACAGGATGGTGTGAGGTGACTTTTGTAAAATGTACTTGCTGTACATGTAATTGCGGGCTGATAATACCATGAAAATAAAAAGATCTTTATGAGAAAACCAAATAAAATTGTGCAATACATTCAGTTTTACAGGGGTCTTTTCGAAGGCTACCATATATGTTTGAGAAATACAATTTGGGTTTAAAGAATTATTTAGAAAAATAATAGAAATATTCACCGACAACAATTGCAATGAGCTTTGAGAGTCATTAAAACAGTAACAGTGTATTTACTAGCCAACATTAACACAAACCATTATTATATTCACATCACATAAAACTAACTCCAAATTTCAATACTGTGTAGGTGACATGTCAGTCCCTCCAAACAGACAACACCCCTCCTTACTTATGGTGGACTCAACCAATTATAACAAATATCAAGTGTTAAAAAAAAGAACTGAAGCGAAGCTTTGATAATTTAATTGTGAATGTTTTCTTTCAAAATGAAACTCAAAAAAAATACAGCAATGAAGCTAAAAATAATGTTTTAATGGCTGGTGCATTTGAAAAGCACCCCCCCCCCCTATGAGCTGAGGACTGAATGCAAAGATTAAAGTCAGAAATATTAATCCAATGTATAAAACTATATGCTGTTACAGTATTGTATTAACCAACACCTGCAAACAGTGAAATACCACATTATTCAGTTTAATCATTTGACATCAGTTTGCATGCCCCTCAGAACGACTGTTCATTTCTAACAGTGAGTAACACAGTGAATAAAAATAGTTATTGTGTTAGGTAGAACACCAAAAACCTTAATATTGTCCATTTATAAGTTTTATAAAGATGTGGATACACTATACATTTGGACATTGATACTGACTGAATGAGTGAAGACAGCTGTCAGTAAATTTAATAATTTGACTACAATATATGTTACAATAGTGCTTCTAGCCAATTATTGGATCAGAGAATTTGGAGGTTTTCACTCGAATTGGAATTTGTCATTCTTAACAAGAAGAGCACTGTTATAAAGATGTATTAAATGTATGGTTTAAAAATGATTAATACAATTTCACAAAAACATTGAGAATTTTTAATACAAGGGAAAATTAATTGATTTATAAATAACACTAAGGCAGATTTAAATACATACAATGTAGTATCATTATCTGTACTACATGTAACAGCAGTCATCATTGTATGTACTAACAGCAGTCATCATTGTCTGTACTAACAGCAGTCATCATTGTATGTACTAACAGCAGTCATCATTGTCTGTACTAACAGCAGTCATCATTGTATGTACTAACAGCAGTCATCATTGTATGTACTGACAGCAGTCATCATTGTATGTACTGACAGCAGTCATCATTGTATGTACTGACAGCAGTCATCATTGTATGTACTAACAGCAGTCATCATTGTATGTACTAACAGCAGTCATCATTGTATGTACTAACAGCAGTCATCATTGTATGTACTAACAGCAGTCATCATTGTCTGTACTAACAGCAGTCATCATTGTCTGTACTAACAGCAGTCATCATTGTCTGTACTAACAGCAGTCATCATTGTATGTACTAACAGCAGTCATCATTGTATGTACTAACAGCAGTCATCATTGTCTGTACTAACAGCAGTCACCATTGTATGTACTAACAGCAGTCATCATTGTCTGTACTAACAGCAGTCATCATTGTATGTACTAACAGCAGTCATCATTGTCTGTACTAACAGCAGTCATCATTGTCTGTACTAACAGCAGTCATCATTGTCTGTACTAACAGCAGTCATCATTGTCTGTACTAACAGCAGTCATCATTGTATGTACTAACAGCAGTCATCATTGTATGTACTAACAGCAGTCATCATTGTATGTACTAACAGCAGTCATCATTGTCTGTACTAACAGCAGTCATCATTGTATGTACTAACAGCAGTCATCATTGTATGTACTAACAGCAGTCATCATTGTATGTACTAACAGCAGTCATCATTGTATGTACTAACAGCAGTCATCATTGTCTGTACTAACAGCAGTCATCATTGTATGTACTAACAGCAGTCATCATTGTATGTACTAACAGCAGTCATCATTGTATGTACTAACAGCAGTCATCATTGTCTGTACTAACAGCAGTCATCATTGTATGTACTAACAGCAGTCATCATTGTATGTACTAACAGCAGTCATCATTGTATGTACTAACAGCAGTCATCATTGTATGTACTGACAGCAGTCATCATTGTATGTACTGACAGCAGTCATCATTGTATGTACTAACAGCAGTCATCATTGTCTGTACTAACAGCAGTCATCATTGTCTGTACTAACAGCAGTCATCATTGTCTGTACTAACAGCAGTCATCATTGTCTGTACTAACAGCAGTCATCATTGTATGTACTAACAGCAGTCATCATTGTATGTACTAACAGCAGTCATCATTGTATGTACTAACAGCAGTCATCATTGTATGTACTAACAGCAGTCATCATTGTCTGTACTAACAGCAGTCATCATTGTCTGTACTAACAGCAGTCATCATTGTCTGTACTAACAGCAGTCACCATTGTCTGTACTAACAGCAGTCATCATTGTCTGTACTAACAGCAGTCATCATTGTATGTACTAACAGCAGTCATCATTGTCTGTACTAACAGCAGTCATCATTGTCTGTACTAACAGCAGTCATCATTGTCTGTACTGACAGCAGTCATCATTGTATGTACTAACAGCAGTCATCATTGTATGTACTAACAGCAGTCATTGTATGTACTAACAGCAGTCATCATTGTATGTACTAACAGCAGTCATCATTGTCTGTACTAACAGCAGTCATCATTGTCTGTACTAACAGCAGTCACCATTGTATGTACTAACAGCAGTCATCATTGTCTGTACTAACAGCAGTCATCATTGTCTGTACTAACAGCAGTCATCATTGTCTGTACTAACAGCAGTCATCATTGTCTGTACTAACAGCAGTCATCATTGTCTGTACTAACAGCAGTCATCATTGTATGTACTAACAGCAGTCATCATTGTATGTACTAACAGCAGTCATCATTGTATGTACTAACAGCAGTCATCATTGTATGTACTAACAGCAGTCATCATTGTATGTACTAACAGCAGTCATCATTGTCTGTACTAACAGCAGTCATCATTGTCTGTACTAACAGCAGTCATCATTGTCTGTACTAACAGCAGTCATCATTGTATGTACTAACAGCAGTCATCATTGTCTGTACTAACAGCAGTCATCATTGTATGTACTAACAGCAGTCATCATTGTATGTACTAACAGCAGTCATCATTGTATGTACTAACAGCAGTCATCATTGTATGTACTAACAGCAGTCATCATTGTCTGTACTAACAGCAGTCATCATTGTCTGTACTAACAGCAGTCATCATTGTCTGTACTAACAGCAGTCATCATTGTCTGTACTAACAGCAGTCATCATTGTCTGTACTAACAGCAGTCATCATTGTCTGTACTAACAGCAGTCATCATTGTATGTACTAACAGCAGTCATCATTGTCTGTACTAACAGCAGTCATCATTGTCTGTACTAACAGCAGTCATCATTGTCTGTACTAACAGCAGTCATCATTGTCTGTACTAACAGCAGTCATCATTGTCTGTACTAACAGCAGTCATCATTGTCTGTACTAACAGCAGTCATCATTGTATGTACTAACAGCAGTCATCATTGTATGTGTTATAGGAAAACATGACAAATATTTACTATAATTACAAAATTCTACTTTATCAGACACTACATTAAAAACACACATTCTTAATAACATTTTATACACTAAAAATTGCATGTCTATTTGACTAAAAAGGTGACTTTTAGACTAATTTCACCTTTTACAGAAAGTATTTTTAATTGGTTTTGTCTTAATACATGTATGCAAATTAAAAAATGTATCAAATAGGTTAAAGATTTCTATAAATAAAAGTAGCTTAAATTTCTGAGAGAGATCACTGTAGTAAAAATTCTCATTCAAAGTTATTCTTTGTACATAAATACATGTATGCAAGTATTCTATACAATTTTAACCTGTGAACGTTCACCTTACTGACACTATACAACACACCAGAGGCATACTCAAGTTTTGATCAAATAAATGACACACAAATGACAACAAGGGCACTTGCCTTATTATTATAACCTATTAAAAAATAATTAAAAACAGGGGTCACCGACCTCGTTTTTGAGAAACTTGTATATTTTTATTACACAGTAAATACAAAGGCTCTATGAGGGGGGAAAAAATAAAAAAAAAATATAATATATTTATTAAACTTGGTTAATGATTGAGAACAACATTTTCCACAAATATAATTACTTTTAATATTTTGCAGCACACTACTAACATATGTGTGTGTAAAATCACTTCTGCATTCAAAGAGTTTGTGATGTAGCAACTAGAATGACTAAAAGTAAGTATACTTGTAGATGCACGCATCTGAATTTGTCTTTATCTGTGTTTGTTTGATGTTACTTTCAATTTTGTGTAACTGTGACATTTTTTTTATTAAAAAAACTGGTTTTATATCTTACTACATCCATCACTGCACTTACAATCGCCATGGTAACCATACACCTGATTATCATTTTTAGTATGTACAGACTAAGCAAAAAACCAACATTTAATAGAAGAAGAAAAAAACTTGTCTTTACTACATGTATCAACTACATCATGAAAACTAAGTTACCAGTGTCAGAATGGTCAGCCACTAACTCTGCAAACCACTTTAATTGAAGCAGAGAAAACATCATCATAACGCTTAACACCTTCATTTTTTGTCAGGTGTACATTTTACATGTACTGGATAAGGAAGTGACAAATCAGCATGTCAGTAAAATAGAACAGCAAGAAAATACATTTTGAAAGGGGATTCTTTATGTTGACTAGCCAAACCACATTTGGTTTGAATGGATTTATGGATCAACTGTAGTGCAAATTCAGAAATAATCAACATGACAACTATAAGAAAAAGCACAATCTATACTATAAAGTAGAAGCCCTTGAGTAAATTAAATCTTATTTTCAGCATTCACAAAATTAATTGGTTTGTAACATTGCCTTGCCTTACCTAAATATATTTCATATTTACAAAACCCAGTATTTTTCATGATAAATTTAATATTTACAAAACCCAATATTTTTGTTGATAATTTAATGTTAAAAAGACCCAATATATGTACTTTCATTGATAAATTTAATGTTTACAAAACCCAATACTTTCATTGATAAATTTAATGTTTACAAAACCCAATACTTTCATTGATAAATTTAATGTTTACAAAACCCAATACTTTTGTTGATAAATTTAATGTTTACAAAACCCAATACTTTCATTGAAAAATTTAATGTTTACAAAACCCAATACTTTCATTGAAAAATTTAATGTTTACAAAACCCAATACTTTCATTGAAAAATTTAATGTTTACAAAACCCAATACTTTCATTGATAAATTTAATGTTTACAAAACCCAAAACTTTCATTGATAAATTTAATGTTTACAAAACCCAATACTTTTGTTGATAAATTTAATGTTTACAAAACCCAATACTTTCGTTGATAAATTTAATGTTTACAAAACCCAATACTTTCATTGATAAATTTAATGTTTACAAAACCCAATACTTTCATTGAAAAATGTAATGTTTACAAAACCCAATACTTTCATTGATAAATTTAATGTTTACAAAACCCAATACTTTTGTTGATAAATTTAATATTTACAAAACCCAATACTTTTGTTGATAAATTTAATATTTACAAAACCCAATACTTTTGTTGATAAATTTAATGTTTACAAAACCCAATACTTTTGTTGATAAATTTAATATTTACAAAACCCAATACTTTCGTTGATAAATTTAATATTTACAAAACCCAATACTTTCATTGAAAAATTTAATGTTTACAAAACCCAATACTTTTGTTGATAAATTTAATGTTTACAAAACCCAATACTTTTGTTGATAAATTTAATGTTTACAAAGCCCAATACTTTTGTTGATAAATTTAATGTTTACAAAACCCAATACTTTTGTTGATAATTTTAATGTTTACAAAACCCAATACTTTCGTTGATAAATTTAATATTTACAAAACCCAATACTTTCGTTGCTAAATTTAGTGTTTACAAAACCTAATACAGTGACCCCTCGCTAAGTCACGCCTTGGTAAGTCGTGATTCGGCCAAGTCACGGGTACTTGGATGGCTCCAAAAATGTCTATTGTGTTTTGACGGTAGTTTTGAAGTACAAAGACTAATGCTTCGTTGCATAGTGTATTTAACTAACTGTTAAAGAGACAACTTAACACCTACTGTCTGTCAATTACTGAGATACAATGGGTGACAGCGGCGTAGTCAAGGTGTCAACAGGGATGTCAAGTAGTGACCATACGCCGTTCTCACCAGTCCCCCTTTGGTATACCTCTGTAAAACTTGCTACAATGAGTTGAATTCATCATTCTGATCTCTATTTCTCAACTAAGCAGCATGTCTAAGCGAAAGCTACATGTATCCAGTCTGTTGGTACGTCATAAATTTTGATCGATCGTATCGAAAAAAGGTGAAAGCAAGTCAAGGCTTATCTAGCAGTCAGTGAGCCCACTATTCATTTAAAATTGAAGAAATACTGAGAAAATTTGTTTTCGAAGTTGACCAAGAGGCAGGACTGAACATAAAATGCATGAAATTATCCGACAACGATGACATTGATAAAGCTGTTTACGTATGGTTTCTTCATGAACGGTCTGCTAGAACTCCACTCTCTATTCCTATCTCCCAATCTTCACCAAGCAACTCAGATGTGACTTTGAATTTGAGGCCAGTTCATTGTAGTGTTACCTCTGTGTAATTTACAATATATCTGAATTAACCTTAACTGAGAAGGACAATATGTGCGTTGACTGGTAGAAGCAAGGTTGGTCAAATTTTGCGAAATAATAGTTAGTTAGAATTACCAGACACGCAATCGACACATTGTGGGATATCGAAATATGGATGATAAACAGCAAGTGATATTTCCAGAGAATGAGATATAGTTGGAATTGAAGCAAAGGAGTGGCCTATTAATCCATGAAACATACTCACACATGTCCGTACATATCACCCTGTCTTATTGTGTGTGGGGCAAAGCTGTCAAGCACACAATCATAATAACTGGAAAAGGTTTGCATAACAGAACATATGTGATTTGCTGTAGAGTTTCCAGAAAATTATAACATGTCCCAGAAGTATTGAGGCGACCAATTCGCTAGCAATTATGCATAATTCACGGTTTGGGTTTTGTCTCAATGTTATCCCAACGAATCGTTTACACGTGAAAATTTAATTTTCTCCCTGATTTGTAGAAAACTGTTTCTCAACTTGTCTCTTTATTTGGTTTCAAGCCATGTTCAAGATGGCTGCCCCCATATACATTATAAATCACTCGTACTACTTTTACATTATCACTCCAAGTAAAACATTCTATGTCACCTAAAGCAATATAGACCCACCCACAAGTCAGTGCCAGCGAGATTCGAAAGCCAACTGTTTAATCAAACCCCACACAGTTAGCCAATTCGCTAGCGGGTTTGCAAATTGCCTGCCCTAATACTTCTAAGACTTGCTTATAACAAAACATGACATTTATAAACACAGTGCTGAGATTCACTTTGAGTATACCTGAAATATAATTTTACAATTTCATACGACTCGTCAAAACGTACAGTTTGGTGACAGTTGGGAATGATACCAAGATTTAACAATTCCTTGAGAACATTGCAATGTTCTTTTAACACATGAAACGGATGTGCATTGGTCAAATTTTGTATAGTTTCAATAGGCATACAAGCACCTGTATATATTTTGACAATAAACCCCTCATTCACATTGTGCAAATACAAACAAGACATTAAACCTTCCTGACAGTAACAAGTATATGTAAGTCTTGTATAAATTCGAATGAAAAGTCCGGATTCACGGCGAATACTTCTAGCGAGTCACCTCTCTAAAAAATGTCATTACTGTGCCAATGACATTGAACTTTGCTCTTCCACAAAGCAGAAGTTTCCATCTTCAAATAATCAAAATAACCTTGATACCCTGGGGAAGCATGTCTATTGTTTCACAACGACTGTCCCAAGGGACATTTTCGTCTTCTCAATTTCTCAAGATAAACGTCCCAGGGTTGTTTTGTTTATTAGAAGGACATGTCTTTTGGCAGCATTTCTTGTATTAATTTCCATTGCACAAAAAGCAGCAAATACTGTTACTGAAGCACAGACTTTGCATGAATTTTTCTCCCCGGCCATTCACGCAAACTGCAAACGAAGTCTCTTACTGCATCCAAGTTGCTTTGCAACCGCCTTGATGAATGTATTTTGACCTTGCATTCTAGTTACATTTACTGCCCTTTCATACCAGTTCAATATCCTTTCATTATTACATCCAGATTCCATGATATTTAATATTTAAACCAACCTTCATTTCACAGTCACTCTAGTTTTCACTTTTCTAAAATTATCTTACTGATCAAAAGACTTTTCACTCCCATCATGCAATCTCCCATAGTACTTCCGCAGACACAGCGACGATCGCAAACATATCTACAAATAACATCGCTCTCAGGAGCTGAGGAATTATGTTATACATTCCATGTTTGGCATGTACTTATAATTGGAAAGTATATCCACACATACCTCACTATGATTTCACAAAATATCATGAGAGAACAACCATGGGAACATTAAAATGATAAACACATTGATTAAATCAGCTGAATTTCATTACTGTTATTCAGTGGGCCATTTCCTCTTAGGTGTAATAGCCACTTTGGGATAAACATCTCTGAAACAACGGCATCCAATCAGATCAAGAAATGACCTGATGGTAGATACTGGCATCCATTTGTTTATTATCACATGCACAAGCCCTGCTTTTATACATTGTACGATGGTACGTCATTCTATGTCTATGTCATCGGGTCTGCGAGTATTTTCATTGATATCCAGTTCTCAAAATAAACTACATGTATATACTAGTATAAAATATTGTTGTTTTTGTGCTTAAACATGGTAACAGAATATTACAACACAAAAACAAATGGTCACAAACTATTAACTATTTTCAATTAAAAATATATTCACATTAGCTTCTTAGTGAACCACTGCTGTATTGAAACACTGCATCCAATCTTCAGAAACATGTCGTCTATCAGCATGAAACATGCGCTACCTTGGACACACCAAAAGTTTATGGAAGTGATGGGTGATTTCTCAATTTTTCTGCCTTTGTAAGGACAGGAGATAAACACAAGTTCAAATAGTATGTTTTTTTGCCAAAAAAGCAGTGTATATGGTTGTGTTCATGATTTACTTGCCACCAAACTGTGCAATTTTGTTTTGTTCAAGAGAGAAGATTGTTACAATTTTACATGTCACACTGTCAAAACAGATGAATACAAATCATTGTTACAGTAACAGATGGATTTTGACCTGGCCAAAATGAGTTCAGCACATGAATACAAATATATTCTTCAAAACAAAGACCCAAAGAAGAAAACAAATAAAAAAATTCAGAATTCACTAAAGAAACCAACAACTTATATTTGTCTTCATTCAGCTGGGAAAATATGAGTAGTGTAAGAACTGCAGGAGTCGAAGATGAGTAGTGATACAGATCTTACACCACACTTATTTTCCCCAGCTGAATAAAGAAAAAACAAGTCATCTGAAGATGACACAGCCCCCACTTGTCAGATGTGATAATAGTTTGCTATGAAATATAAAGTTTGAATGTATATGTATAAAATCAGGTAGGAAGATTAAGTTGAAAATCAACATTACAAGGCACATACATGTACCCTATATCGACATATCAAGTAAGTCTATACCAAGTATGGTCTTATTTGGACTAATAATTTACAAGATATTAACAAAAATTAAAAATTAATTAAATATGCAAATGAGCCCATTAATTAAGTTGAAACTCAATATTGCATAGCACATATCGTATATTGACAGATCAAGTCTCTACCAAGTTTTGGACTATTAGTGCACAAGATATTAAGAATTCAAATTAATAGTTAAATATGCAAATGAGCTCATTAATTGATTCCTTGAAAAAATCAATGTGCATATGTACCAGTGGTCACTGTGTCTTTGTACCAAGTCTCAGCAAAATTGGTCCAGGCATCTCCGAGATATGATGATGGACACACAAGGGCCGAATTTGACTGAATTTTGACATTAAAAATGACCTCCAGTTGGCCATATTTGATCGAGGCGAAAAATAAATTGACGTGCACATGTATGGTTGACCACTATGTCTTTGTACCAAGATTCAAACAAGCAGCCTCTCGGCTGAGAAAAGTCTACATGTAGTATCTATATACGTAATATCAAAGCAATTGAACTATTGGTTTTTAACAAGAAGTCGAAAATATCACTTTTTACCAAAAATTACAAAAATATTCACCAAAATTGAGAATTGAAGACATCATCACAAAATGAACAAATCTGAGAACATGTAGTACCTATATATGTAATATCAAAGCAATTGAACTTGCGGTTTTTTAACAAGAAGTTGAAAATATCACTTTTTACCAAAAATGACAAAAATATTCACCAAAATTAGAGAATTAAAGATATCATCACGAAATGAACAAACCTGAGAGAGGTCCACATGTAGTACCAATATATATAATATCAAAGCAATTGGACTTGCGGTTTTTAACAAGAAGTCGAAAATATCACTTTTTACCAAAAATGACAAAAATATTCACCAAAATTAGAGAATTGAAGATATCATCATGAAATGAACAAATCTGAGAGAGGTCTACCCAAGGTACATATACACGAAGTATCAAAGTATTCAGGCTTGTAGTTTTCAAGAAGAAGTCGAAAAAGTAAAACATTGACACGGACGACGACGGACGACACAATCACTCATATGATAAGCTCCGCTCGACAAAGTCGACAGCAGAGCTAAAAAGTCGGTCCAGTAATCTCTGAGAAATCACTCAAGACAGACTGACTAAGGCAAAACTACAAGCCCTCTCGGACTTTGTCCGGGTGGGGGCTGATAATTAGGCAATAATATATAGGTACTACTAATTGATATACAGGTAAATGTAGATGCAAGGTTTTGAACACAGCCAGAAAGTCTGTTTGAAAAAACTTATATATGCCTTGTGCATTCTTTTGTATTAGTCAGGATTAGTGTGTTCATGTTTCAACACAAGAATAGAGAGAAAATCATGCTAGGTTAACACTTGAACAAGCCAGTTAGGGTATAATGGGTTAAAATAAATTAAACATCAAGCTAGTGGGAAATTAGGAAATCCAATATACATGTCCCATACATAATTATTTGCATGAGTAAACTCTGAGGGTATTGTATATTTAGTCAGCAAGTATTCACCCATGCAGTGTAATAGTAGTCAAAACTATTTCTGCTACGATTTGAAAATACACAATTAATGCTTTCATCCCACCCTATTAACGAACTTTAATAACATGTGAAGACAAGAGAGTCTCATAAAGCCTGACATGTAGCCAATAATGTTGTGAAGAGTACAACAATCACACACCTATGTTCTAATTCATTACAAGTATCAAATAGTAATTTAATAAGTTTCCTCCCAAGGTGTTGCTAACAATTCCCAGAAGGTTATACTAGCATGACATGATACAATGCATACAATGCATTTGTCAAACACTTTATTTGAGTAATTGAAATCACTCTATCACAACACTTTTATTCACACTCGCATATTAAGGTAGCAACAAGTGGGAAAAGTACTTTTTCTTTCCAAATCTCTGATTATCAACATTATATTGCATTCTTTAACGATTGTTGGTGCTTAATTTGTTTGCAATTGCAAACATTGCACCATACATCTACATGACCAGGCTGAGTAATTTCTGTTTTCTATTGCAAACATTGCACCATACATCTACATGACCAGGCTGAGTAATTTCTGTTTTCTAGTGCAAACATTGCACCATACATCTACATGACCAGGCTGAGTAATTTCTGTTTTCTAGTGCAAACATTGCACCATACATCTACATGACCAGGCTGAGTAATTTCTGTTTTCTAGTGCAAACATTGCACCATACATCTACATGACCAGGCTGAGTAATTTCTGTTTTCTATTGCAAACATTGCACCATACATCTACATGACCAGGCTGAGTAATTTCTGTTTTCTAGTGCAAACATTGCACCATACATCTACATGACCAGGCTGAGTAATTTCTGTTTTCTAGTGCAAACATTGCACCATACATCTACATGACCAGGCTGAGTAATTTCTGTTTTCTATTGCAAACATTGCACCATACATCTACATGACCAGGCTGAGTAATTTCTGTTTTCTATTGCAAACATTGCACCATACATCTACATGACCAGGTTGAGTAATTTCTGTTTTCTAGTGCAAACATTGCACCATACATCTACATGACCAGGCTGAGTAATTTCTGTTTTCTATTGCAAACATTGCACCATACATGTACATCTACATGACCAGGCTGAGTAATTTCTGTTTTCTATTGCAAACATTGCACCATACATCTACATGACCAGGCTGAGTAATTTCTGTTTTCTAGTGCAAACATTGCACCATACATCTACATGACCAGGCTGAGTAATTTCTGTTTTCTAGTGCAAACATTGCACCATACATCTACATGACCAGGCTGAGTTTTCTGAAAATCAATCAACTCAGAGTACAAGAGATGTTGCTAAAAATTTAATGATGGCCTTTTTTCACTAGATGTATCTCTATGTGAAACATTTTGCCTGTAGAGTTTAAACCAATACAGGATATAATGTATTTTAAAAACTTAGCATTTTGTGTTTTTAGGGGCCCAAGCCCTTAGGGCGAGGCCCTATTCTTATCGTCCGTTTTTTTCTTTCTTCTTTCTTCCGTAACTTTTTTCGTCAAGCCATTTGAGAAAACTGCTGAACTGAATAGTCTAAAAATGCTCTACACTGATAGTCCCTAAGTTAAACTGGTGCAACATGCTTTCAGAATTTTGATTGGTCAATTAGTTTGGCAGCCATATTGGATTGAAATAAAACCGGAAGAGGCTGTTTGACTACTTTCTGAGGGTCTAGGCGTCTAGATTTTTTATGGTATATAGTACAACTCATGTGTAATAGATATCAGCAATAAAGACTTTAGCGGTCACGTGACTTTTCCCGCCATTTTGTTTCTCCTAAAAACGGCACATGACCGGGCACCCATGGGGTGAGGGCTTCTAACCTCATTAATATGCATAACTGTTATAACTCAATCACTGTTGTAGTTAGGAAGACGAATCCTGTGTTATTATGACAACGTTGAAAAAGAGATTTGATTAAAATAACAGATGACCATATATGGTCATGTGAGCTCATTAATATGCATAACTGTCATATCTCAAACACTGTTGCAGTGAGGAAGATGAATCCTAAGTTATTATGACAACATTGAACAAGAAATTTGATTAAAATAACAAATGAGCATATATGGTCATGTGAGCTCATTAATATGCATAACTGTCATATCTCAAACACTGTTGCAGTTAGGAAGATGAATCCTAAGTTATTATGACAACATTGAACAAGAAATTTGATTAAAATAACAAATGACCATATATGGTCATGTGAGCTCATTAATATGCATAATCGTCATATCTCAAACACCATTGCAGTTAGGATGATGAATCCTGTTTTATTATGACAACATTGAACAAGAGGTTTAATTAAAATAACAGATGAGCATATATGGTCATGTGAGCTCATTAATATGCATAATCGTCATATCTCAAACACCGTTGCAGTTAGGATGATGAATCCTGTTTTATTATGACAACGTTGAACAAGAGGTTTAATTGAAATAACAGATGAGCATATATGGTCATGTGAGCTCATTAATATGCATAATCGTCATATCTCAAACACCGTTGCCGTTAGGATGATGAATCCTGTTTTATTATGACAACGTTGAACAAGAGGTTTAATTAAAATAACGGATGAGCATATATGGTCATGTGAGCTCATTAATATGCATAACTGTCATATCTCAAACACTGTTGCAGTTAGGATGATGAATACTGTTTTATTATGACAACGTTGAACAAGAGATTTAATTAAAATAACAGATGACCATATATGGTCATGTGAGCTCATTAATGTCATATATGCATAACTGTCATATCTCAAACACTGTTGCAGTGAGGAAGATGAATCCTAAGTTATTATGACAACATTGAACAAGAAATTTGATTAAAATAACAAATGAGCATATATGGTCATGTGAGCTCATTAATATGCATAACTGTCATATCTCAAACACTGTTGCAGTTAGGAAGATGAATCCTAAGTTATTATGACAACATTGAACAAGAAATTTAATTAAAATAACAGATGACCATATATGGTCATGTGAGCTCATTAATATGCATAATCGTTATATCTCAAACACTGTTGCAGTTAGGATGATGAATCCTGTTTTATTATGACAACGTTGAACAAGAGATTTAATTAAAATAACAGATGACCATATATGGTCATGTGAGCTCATTACATTGTATCAAAGCAATCAGACCTACTGTTCAAGAATTCGATAAAACTTTTTACCAAAAATATTAATCAAAATTAGATAATTGAAGAGATCATCACGAAATCAACAAATCTGAGAGAGGTGCACATGTAGTACTTATATATGTAATATCAAAGCAATCAGACTTGCCGTTTGAACAAGAAGTCGAATATATCACTTTTTACCAAAAATATTCACCAAAATTAGAGAGTTAAAGATATCATTCAAAATGACCAAATCTGAGAGAGGTCCACATGTAGTACCGATATATGTAATATCAAAGCAATTGAACTTGCAGTTTTTAACAAGAAGTCGAAAATATCACTTTTTCACCCAAAATGACAGAAATATTCACCAAAATTAGAGAATTAAAGATATCATTACAAAATGAACAAATCTGAGAGAGGTCCACATGTAGTACCTATATATGTAATATCAAAGCAATTGAACTTGCAGTTTTTAACAAGAAGTCGAAAATATCACTTTTTACCAAAACTGACAAAAATATTCACCAAAATTAGAAAATTGAAGATATCATCATGAAATGAACAAATCTGAGAGAGGTCTACCCAAGGTACATACACACCAAGTATCAAAGCATTCAGGCTTGTAGTTTTCAAGAAAAAGATGAAAAAGTAAAACATTGACACGAACGACGACGGACAATCACTCATATGATAAGCTCCGCTCGACAAAGTCGAAAGCGGAGCTAAAAAACATACGACGATAACCGTAACCAATCTGGCAATCCAGTGACGTCATTATTTATGGAATATACATGTTTGTTTGAAAACTTGGGCCCCGGTGACGCCGCTTGCGGCTCTAATTTTGTTTTGTATTTACATTTCCTTGCAGGACTCCTTTTAGAAGAAGGTGAATTAGATTACCCTGGTTAAATATAATGTCATAAATAAATGAATACAACTGAATCAGTTTCATATAAAAACGTTCATCAATTAATTGTGTGATACAACATCTTAAAATTGCTCAGTTTCGTCAGAAAACAGTTTATCTTCTTTTTCATGAAATTACAGTATTCTGAAATCAGATATTTGTATATTTATTAAGTTTGATCACTTAAGAATACAATTGATAATAAATTAGCTGTGTATTCATGGCAAAATAGGAAGAAACATTTTGTTATGTTTTTACAGAAACTAATCATGAATAGTCTGAAGAAGAACTGAAAGAAAGAAAAGTGAAAAAACACGAACATCGAAAACTAGCAAGTGAATCACACAATAGTGTATAATGAGACAGCAAATTATGTGTGCTGTACTTGATATTACTGGCAAATAACAGAGGTGGGTTTATGGCCATTTGAAGTTAAATTTGTGTTATTCAGTACACAACAAATGCAATAATTTGTTATGCATTTAGCAAATATGATATACCTGACCAACTTTTGAGTGTATTTCTCTCGAGAACAGACTTGATATTTTCAAAGATTCCACACATATGTACATGTAGATATATAGATTATAACAAAATGTCAACATTGATCAAAAAGTCTTAGCCCTAAACAAAACTAGTATAGCTAAGAGCATCAAAACAATTCTTTTGATATAGTACTTAACGTAGAAAATAAATTGATGGGGGTTACATGTATCCATGGCAACTATGTATACTGTTGAGTGTGTACTGTTAAGTATGTCATTTTGTAACCACTCACAGCGCAGTCAGCCACTTATAGACTGCAAATTTTACACTTCACAAATTGCAATGCTTGAATGGTACACCTCTTGACTGAGACGAATAATTTATCTTTCGGATTTCTATATTTTTGTTCTAATAAGAAACCTGCATTTCTAATGTGATTTTGAGAAATACTTGAATTCTAAAGAAATTTGTTCTTCAACATATACAAACTGACTAAACAGCGCCCTCTGTCACAACATCTGACAAAAATAACATAAGTATCACACTAGAGGGCCGTATTACTTAAATACCGGTAATAACACATTTTTGTAAAGACAATATCGCTATTTGTTGCCTGCCCAAGGTAGTCACAACCATAATATTGATGATTTCAGAGCAGAACCGACAGCCATTAGGTAAAAATTGAGAATAAAACTATAGAAAAATGGAAAAATAAATCAAAATTTTGGTGGAAAATCAGAAATCTGCTTTTAGACAGAGCAGGAAGTTCAGTTCTCAAAAGTGTAACTTATGCACAATGATGGCCAATACAAGTGTCTTTAAAATCATTGGAAAAAACATAGTTGAACTCTGGTGACTTTGCCATTTGTTATATATTATTATTCTTTTATCATAGTTTGTTTCAATATGAATATGCATTGTCATAATTAAAGGAAAAGTCAAGGTTAACAACAAAATACTCCCAGATGTAAGAACTTGGCAAATGTAAGAAAAATTGTAGTTGTAGGCATTGTTTTATTCATTCATAGCACATATTGGGGCCAAAATATCTTTTTATTCATAGTCTGTGAGGTGGTACAATTCACATTACATACATGCATTAGAAGCAGAAAATCTGTTCGGGAGAAAGGGGCAATAATAATTCATATTAGATTCAGTATAACTACACATATTGGAGACATAAAATTAGCATATACCAATTACTGTAATATTACGTTGCGTGTGACATCTGGGGGCTCGTCCGGGATTTGAACCCGAGACCCCTCGCAAGCTATTGATGCAGTGGAAGGGTCCTTATGTGGTGGAGCAGGTAATAGGCGAAAACGATTATCGAGTGAGGGTAGTCACTCCGTTCCCAAGATGTCACACGCAGCGTAATATTACCGTAATTGGTATAGTACAGGTGTGATGGTTCAAATACCAAAATGGCAACAGTAACAGAAAGACTTCCCTGGCGGCGATGATAAAATACGAACACGGAGCCAACAGATGAGGTTTCAACTGGTACTGGTATTATTATACTCTGTAAACATCAAGTACAATAACGCGGTAAAAATCCAAACCTCCAATAACTAGATACTTAAACTCCAATATAATTCAACGAGATCTCCGATCTGAACTCAGTGCTAAACAACTCCACTATATATACCCCCACTGTCTATAAATAGACCATTACATCAGCATACATAATGAGTCTGGAACTTACTACCAATTTCTAGAATGTTCCATTACCTTCTATTGCCTCCTACAGTGTTCTATTACCTATTCAACCATTTTCTAAAAAAATCTAGAATATTCCACCCAGACACAGTACGGTTCTAGAACATTCTCAGTGACACGGAAGTGGTAAATAAGTCATATGCGACACTCATATTTAAGGCAAAAATCAAGAACAGACTATATTTTCAAGTTTCTCTCTACTAAGAGACATCAAAAAGGTCTAGACTACAGTGGGAATGACATTTTGGTATACCGGGGTACTTTTTGAAAACAAATATATATGGTTTTCATGAATTCAGTCTTGAATCAGAAATTTATGTCAACCTGCATTCAATTAGAGAGCAACACATCAAAAAAACATCACATGCTCAACAATTGTGAGCACAGAATGTAAATTTGTACAGATAGGAAATGAATTATTTTTGTTTTGTTTTGATCAAAAGTTTGGCACCCAAAGGTTATTCATAGGAGTGCATATATCGATTATCTGACATCTTGTTTTCTGTTAAGATAGTTTATATTTTTTATTGGTAAGTTTGCATGTCATTAAACTGTGCAACAATCCTCTCTATGAGTCCAGCTAATATTCTCATGGGATTTGGGAGATACATAACCAAGGATATTATTACAAGATAAATGATTTACTTCATTGAACACATACACCAATGCATATTTCCACTGAGATCAGTGACCTTTGAATGTGTATCACTAGTAATCAGTAAAGTAGAAACAGTCAACAGTTTTTATCAGATTTTGACGACTACTTTCTCAACATTTGACGTTCTAAGGGAAGATTTTTCCCTTAATATACCTTTCCCTTTTATTGTTCTTGATATAGGCAAGGTAATAAATCAAAAAAGGCATGAGTACAAGTAAGGAGTACTGTATTTACTGTTGTGCTATATTTTCATTATGATTTAGTTGTAGTTTATTTGAAATCTATTATTGTAGTTTAATTGTAGATTATTTTAAAAAGCTTTAATACAGCAATTACCAAAAATGAAATGTCAGATTTCATTAAGAATGTAATAAAGCATTATTCTATTCCATTCTATTCTATTCTATTCTATTCTATTCTAATCCTTAGTGCATGCAAAATCATTGAAATCACTACATTAATATTAATTTGTCATCTCTTGTCTGCTGTGTTCATTACAACATTGGTTGCACAATCATATTTGCAATAGATATTAGAACTACATGTATGCATATTAATAAAGTCACATAACCATGAATGGTTACACGTTATTTGGTCGAAGGCAAACTGAAAGTGGTCCAAAGTAAAGTAGCATCTCTTCAACACTAAACTTAGACATGATAATTTAATTTTGCAGAGAATACAAGAAAGACAAGATCAGAGCACAGATGATATTATAATTAAAGTTGCCAAATTTGCTGGTATACAAGTGTCCGAGACAAACAGCGATATCCAATCAGACATCTAGTATTATTGTGCGTTTCACACGGAGAAGTGTCAGAATAAATTATACAGGGCAATGATCAAAGAATGTATACAGCATCAGACTTAAGCATCCTAGAACTATGTTGATCAAATAACAAAATTTACAACAATGAACAACTGACTGACAACAGCAAGTAACTTTTCTACGAAGCCAATAATAAAATGCAAATTAGCAAAATGGCAATATTTGTGGACAGGGAACAGAAAAATTTATGCCAGGAAAGAAAATGAATCTCCTGCAGTAAAAATCAACTTCTTACAAGATGTGAAGTGTATTACTCTCTATATTTTACCCCAGCATAGTTATGGACATTAACCCGCCATCCCCACACTGCAATATCACTGCAATTCTTTCTCAATGAATGCAATGCAATGAATTTAATTCCAAAATAGTCCCCCAGAATCTATTTCCAAAAATTTTAATTTATTTATTTTTAAATATTTTAAAGCCTAACTTCATTTTCATAGGCCTCAGTGAAACTCTAATTCAAACTATCCCCTTTATAATATACCAAACTATAATCTAATCTTTTAACAACTTAAAAATTATAAACTGTGAATCGAAACTGAAATCAACAATAGCAAACTCATCATTGGTGTTAATTACCGTAAGCCAAACACCCCATATCATGAATATCTTGACAGTTTAGAGGCATGCCTTAACCAGCTGTCCACTAATGGTAAGCATTGCATAATCCTTGGTGACGTGAACATTGATATTTCAGTTAAATTTACATCTGCTACTAAATTATCTCAACCTCCTCAGTACATATAAGGCCTACAAGAGTTGCTGGTACTTCACATACAACCATCAAATGAACAAATCTGAGAGGTCCATATGTTGTACCAATATGTATAATATCAAAGCAATCAGACTTGTGATTTTCATCAAGAAATCAAAATATAACTTTTTACCAAAAATGACAAAAAAATTCATTAAAATTTGAGAATTGAAGATAACATCACAAAATGAAGAAACATGATGTACCCAATATATATATAATATCAAAGCAATTGGACAATTGGACGGTATTCAACAAGAAGTAAAAAATATCACTTTTAACAAAAATGATAAACATAATCGCCAAAATTAGTGAATTAAAGATGCCATCACAAAATGAAGAAATCTAAAATAGGTTTGCCCAAGGTACATATGCACCCACATTTTCATTTGTTCACTGAGCCAAGGAGTTTCCCCTGACCCACTGAAAATTACTAAAATAATTTGTTATCAAAAATGGTTTCCCAACTGAGGCCAGTAATTATTGTCCGATTTCATTAACTTCCTTGATAAACAAGACATACTTTCAGACAAACAGTTTGGTTTTCGGAGAAAACATAGCACCAAACTCGCCATAGCTGACCTGGTAACAAGCATTGCTGATACCATGGACAAGGGTTACCGGTACATTACTTTCGGAATTTTCATTGATCTTAAAAAAAGCTTTTGACACTATTAATCACAAAATCCTTCTCCATAAACTTGCTAATTGTGGTGTTAGGGGACTCTCGCTACAGTTGTTCAAAAATTACTTTCAGATAGCCAACAATGTGTCCAAATTAATAATTCCCTCACCTTCTACAATAATATCAAACAATATCAGTGTTCCATAAGGATCGATTTTAATCTATATTTAATGATATTGTCAATTCTACCAATTTACGACAGTGTGCACTTTAAGCATTAGGGAGGGGGTACCTGTCCAGGGCGCTTGTTCCACTAATTATTTAGGCATAATATTTGATCAACAACTAAACTGGAAAACCCATATTGGAAAAATAACAAAGTTAGTTGTCAAAAAAGTTTGAGTACTATCACAAATTCAACACCTCATCCCCAGAAAAATACTTCTCCTTCTTTGCAAATCATTAATTTTACCACAAATTACTTATTGTCCAGAAATATGGGGTAACACATATACATCATTACTCAAACCAGTTCTGCTTCTCCAAAAGAAAGTTGTTTGTTTAATTATTTCTTCTCATTTTCATGCCAATACTGCTCCCCAATTTCAATAACTTCCGCTTTTACCGGGTAGATGTTTATAAACTTTGCATACTTCAAACTTCCCTTTTTGTATTTGACTTAAAACAATTCCTTCTTTTTACTAGTAATGTAACACTGACTTTGTAATTGTTTGTGGTGAATTAAGTTCATTCATTATTTATAAAGTTTGAAAAAAATTGAGAAAAAAAAGTGAGTTTTACAAAAATTACAACAACAAAGAAAAAATACATTTTCCCTTCATACATGTACTTTGAACTTCATCTACACTGGAATACAACAATAAGCATAATAGCCATCAAGAAATCTTAGACAAACATTACTACAGCATACATGTATATGTATTACCACATTTACCTATATCTATGTTTTTGGATGATGTATGTCTTGTTAATAGCAGCATGCTTGGTAACTTTTGGAGAATGTCGTTATCACAGATCAGTTTTTAAAATGATCAAAAATGAGAGCAACATATCTTTAACTATTAAAAATTACATTTTCACTATACAAACAAACAAGACAGTTCTGCTGTCACAGAATTCAATAGAGTTCACTGGCTGTCAGGCAATATTTGCAAGTGGGCTGGCAGTTTGAGTTCTATCAACTAGAGATGCTAAGTAGAGAATCAATATTATTTGACAATCAATATTATTTAACAGTCAATATTATTTAACAATCAATATTATTTAACAATCAATATTATTTAACAATCAATATTATTTCTGGATCAGCTTTGCTAATGCTGCTCTATGGATTGATTCAAACTAATGATATACTGTGATTTAATCCATTTACCCAAAACAAATTGACATTGTACACATATACATGTGTAAAGTTTAAAAGAACATTTGAACAAACTACAATGAAGAATACATGACTGAAAAGTTAATTACAATGCAAATTAACTAATTAAGGTGCACAAAATAATATCAGATAATTAGATTTTATAACTGTCATTTCCAAAATTGGTAACTGTATTCATATATTTACCAAAATTGTATCAATCAAGGGCAACCCCTAGAATAATTCATAAATTTTCAAGTTACTCTGCTAACAGACAACCCAACCAACACTATTTGAAACATACATGTACCCTCCTTGGCACAGCTAGTATAATAGAACCCCATGGCCTCACTCTGATATTTGGAGGTATAGAAGTTATTTTCATAAGTGATGTGGTGTATTCTGTGGCTGTATTTGCATACATATAAGACACAAACATCAGAGCAAGTCCAAATACAAACAATACAAAACAATACAAACCTTGAACATTTTGCAGACATAGGGTTTACACCTCCATCTCATCGAGATGTGTCAATGCTGGGAGATTATTATATATTTTGATTTGTTCTCAATGCTGGTTTTTAAAGCTACATGTTTTGTTTTTAATTTGTTGATCAACATAGAAACAACAGAATATGTGTTGCTAAATTTCTGGGGGGAAAAATTAAGCTTTATCATTTTAGGATTTAACAATGTTTTTACTTTTGAGGTTTCTGGCACCAGAAAACGAATGACAAGAGCCATTGGAATGATTTGCATAATTACTTTATGCTTTTATTACTCAGACATTATGTGTCACAATGCACTCTGACAATTCAAGTTTAGAAGGAACTATTTTATCTCATTTGCATATTTTTGTAGTCAATATCAATATTATTCAGCAAACTTGTAAAAATATTCATTGCAGTATATATTTAATAATAATAACATGACCCCCATGACCTCGCCTTGATATTTGCTTGACGTGCTGTATCCATAACTTCCAAACTTCATAAACGTCAGAGTGAAGCCATGGGGTTCTATCATATACATGTACATGTAGTAATAATAATAACTTTATTGACAGCTTATTGGGATTTTCATCAAGTACAATGAAGTGAGATGAAAAAGATAACAAGACAAAAAATAAAAGAAAGAGAATACACTCTAAATTAAGTAAAGTAAATAAATGTAACTAAATACATTGGAATAAGATAAATTACATCTGATATTAGCTTTTTCATAGAATTACTTTCTTTCAGCAGAGTACAATCTACATTTCAAAAGGTAATGTTCCTCATTCTCAATTTCCTCATTATCACGATTTTTACATTTTCTGTCTGTCACATCTTTTCTGGTATATCTGCCAGTCTCGATATGTAATAAGTGTGCACTTATTCTTAGTTTAGTCATTGCTGATCACTGTTGTGGATTTTTTACAATTTCTAATATTTTTCAAGTAAAAAATCTTCTTTTATACTTATATAGTGTGTAGTTTTGTTTTTGTGATCTCTGCCTTTGTCATCATCCAATAGAAAATGTTTAATATTAAAGTGTCAGTGTTAGTTTTGATCCACAAGTCATTCTCGTTGATAAGGCGTAGAGTCTACCAAATACCAGACACCCAAAATAATTAAACAATGATTATTGTTATTATTTTGTAGCGTTGTCAATACCAGGGGATTTGCTGCCTCTAAAAAGAAAAAAAAAATCGGAGAAAAATCTACAGTGGACGGAATAGTTTCACAGTTGCTGTGAATCTGAATAATTTAAAATGTTTTTCTGGAAATTGTTTCCACAATCTCATATGGCAAACTAAGAAAGAAACTAGTTTTAATCCATCAGATATTTACATTGCGGGTGAATGAGTGACTGATGTGTGGTGTGGAGTAGCATTACAGTGATCGCCCGAGCGAACGGCACACTGTGACTGGTACGCCGTATCGGTGTCCACCGCGACCTTGCACTACACTACGCTAGATCGCCGCCATGATCCAGCTGGATCGCCTGTGCGTAGGGGTGCGTACCCGGGGTACATGTACGTAGTTGCATCGTTACCCCATCCCACTAGTGTTTTCAAACAATCAAGGTAGATATTATTGGCAACTGTCCTGTCTGTGTAATAGTTATTTTAAATTCCACGGGAGGGCAGGGATTTGACGAATACTAAGAAGCCAAACGAAACATACAGGCGTAGCGGGCAAACGAACATGACTGGAAAGCTAGTGGGTGTTAGCCATCCTAGAAGGAGAACCAACAGTGATTTTAATCTCACTGTATAAATAAACAGATACACACCTGAGAACACGGATACTTTCATTTATTTATGCAAACTGTGTCTGGACTGTTACATTTACCGGGAGTCAACGCCGAGGAAAGACAAGTCACGTCAGTCATCGTCGATCTCGTTTCACAAAACTGTACTACTCTCTACAAAAACTGAACAAATTCATCTCTCTGTACTCGTAGACATAAATTGTACCCCATTTCGTTTATCGCATTTGCTTGGATAAATTATCCTCAGTTAACCTCACTTCATCAACACGATAGGGCGAACTAATCAGGAGGCCACCAGGACATCGGCATCAGTCGCGGAATCTAGAAGCACGCATACTAGATGGAACGCTTCGACGACGATGCCCTCAAAATATTGTCTGATTTCAATATTGAAATCCGCTGTTATTGGTTATGGACCGTTTTATTTGATGCCGATTTTGGTATTAAATACTTGTTATCTAACAATTTCTCTTCTTTTTTAATAGTTTCTTGCATATTCGTTTTCGAAAACAACATTGTATTCATATCCATGGGACAGGGCCTTGATGCTCAATAATGTAATACATTATCGCGAATAATCTGCTGCAATGACGTCATAAAATCCACTGGTACTGATAATGCTATAATATAATACTTAGTATAAAGTATGCATAGTTTGTAGCTAGGTTTCATTTATTAATACATTTCATTGCAAGACTTTGGACCAATATTTCAGCATATGTGATAAGACTGATATTATTAGTGTTTGTCGTCCAAGTTCAAGTAAGCAAGCCAAATTTGATACGCTACAATTACCTGAAGTGAGCCTTAACAAAATTTAATGTGAACTTTTTCCATTGGAATAGTGCAAGTCAGGAGATTTTACTACACATTCATTTTTAAATGTAATTTTATTTGAATGTTTCCTTTTGAAAATAGCTGTAGTTTAAGACTAAAACAAGCATTTGTGGTTCTATATTTTTGTAATTTATAGATCATATTGCATATGTAAATGTTCTGTCTTCTTTTTTTTGTTTGTTTTGAAACATTTTATTATATAACCCTTAGCATGTTTTCTATGGATATTATTATTGTAATGCTAATGTGTGGTGGACGACTGATGGTATGATTGTTCTATCACACTAATATGAATAGTTTTTGGGGACTTTCAAAGGAAAAGTAATTCTTGACTTTCCAATCTACTTTTTTGACTTTCAAATTACAGGTGATTGACCTCTTCAATATATATATTTTTATCAATTTTGAAAATGTTAATATATACAAAAACTTCTAAAGAAAAGAAAATCAAAGAAAGCTTAGAAAGAACTCCCGTGTGCTGAGAGTATTGGAGACACATTAAAAATTAATTCAAAATTACTTGAACTTGAGATATTGATGGAAAAGCTTATGCAAATAAGGTAACTAATATGATTTAAGTGTAAAACTAATAAGGTCTGCACAATGTAAAAGATTTTCGTAATATAATATCTATGTACCAAGTTTCATTGAAATGTGATTAGAACCAAAAAAATATTAATTAATATGCTAATTAGTGAATTAATATGAGCAGATTTTAACCCGAAATTAATCAGGCTGCCTATTGTCCTAGAGCATTTATGTACCACATTGTATTCAAATGTGATGATCAGTACTTGAGATACAAGTATTAATTAATTAATTAATTAATTAATTAATTAATTAATTATGTTAATTTGGTCATTAAGAAGCATAAATATTTACCAAAACCTAATATGATGTATAGTCCTAGATTCATTGAAATGTGGTGATGAGTACTCTTTAAAAGTGTCATTAAAATCCAATGAGTAGTTCTTTAGATATCAGTGCAACAGCCATGGAACAGCAAAAAATTAACTAATTATGAAATTAGGTAATTAATATGCGAAATTATTTACCCCAAAATTAATCAGGTCTCTGCATAGTCCTAGAAGATCTATGTTGCAAGTCTCATTGAAATGTGATGATTAGTACTTGAGATATCTGGTGAAAAGCTGAAAATTAACTAATTATGCTAATAAGGTAATTAATATGCACAAATATTTACCCAAAAACTAATTAGGTCTCTGCACAGTCCTCAAGTAACTATGTACCAGGTTTCATTGAAATGTGATCATTATTGCTTGAAATATCAAAAGCTGAAAATTAATTAATTATGCAAATTAGGCAATTAATATGTACTGAAATTACCCTAAAAACTATCAGGTCTGTGAAGTGTCATATGTCATCTATGTACCAAGTTTTATTGAAATATTATGATTAGTACTTGAGATATCAGTGGAAAAGCCGAAAATTGATTAATCATTATGTAAATTAGGTACAGTAATTAATATAAACCGATTTTTACCCAAAACTAATCAAATCTGTACATTAGTTCAGAGCATCCATGTGCCAATTTTCATCATAATCCAATGAGTAGTTCTTTAAATATAAGTGGAACAGTCATGGAACAGCTGAAAATCGGTTAATTATCATGCAAAATAGGTTATTAATATTCATGAATTTTTACCTAAAACTAATAAAATATGCGTATTAGTTCAGAGCATCCATGTGCAAATTTTCATCAAAATCCAATGAGTGGTTCTTCAGATATCAGTGGAACAGGCATGGAACAGCTAAAAATCAGCTAATTATTATGCAAATTAGCTAATTAATATTCATGGCTTTTCACCAAAACCTAATCAACTCTGTGCATTATTACAGAGCATCTATGTACCAAGTTTCATCAAAATTTGATTAGTGGTTCTTGAGATAACGGTGGAACAAAAAAAGTGACATACATACATACATACAGACATACAGACATACAGACAGGGTAGCTGCAAAGACTCCCTTTTGTGCTTCGCACACGGGAGTCAAAAACACAATATGACTTTACCTACATGTACTATTAGCGAATGTTTAGAAAGTGTCAAAACTATCTCAGTACTCAGTGTTGTAAAATTTGCATCCTTTTTATTTTTAGCTCTCTGACTAGTAGTACCAGTCATTTATACTAGACCCATTAGTAATCCTCTTATTTAATTTTATAAATAAAGATATGCATAAATTTATTCTGTGAAATGACATTAAGCATCAACGTCTGTATCTTAACATATAATAGTAGGGAATTCTTGGAATTCTGAGCAAGACAAGGTTTTGACCTGAGTATGACAAATAATCCTTTTTAAAATGCAGAAAGCACCAACAGCTATCATGAATCAATGAACAGAAATTCAAATGTTAATGATGTATTGAAGAAGATTCTAAATATGGACCTCGTTATAAAACGAACAATATCACTATTCAGGAATCAGACAGAATTCCGAATTGGTAATGAGATCCAATTGAAAAGAGCTGTTTGGCACTTTGTCTGAAGCATATGTTAAATACACTATTGTATTGAGGTCTTAATGCAGGACCTTTATAAGGCTATCATCTGAGATTTCAAAAGCCAACATAATGTGGATACTATTTCCAACTACAGCTACATTTTAAAATGAGGTCACATACACACTTACGCTGATTTACAAACATAAACCAAGACATTTGCCAACACACTGTTATCATGTCAGCACATCATTTCTTTTAATTTACATGACAAATATTTATATTTCATATCTTGTTCTAGTTATAACTATAATTGCAATCCTATATGTCAATCAAGCAATTACCATGACAACAAAACAAGAACCTACCGGATCTGGCAGAGGGATTTTCATCATCTTTGCCATCCTGAAATTGAAAGCAATAAACGGCAAGATGTCTAGCTTGACAGCCTCATTGAACGTCAGATAGAGAGCTGTAATATTGTTACTCAACCATAAAGGTAATATGATGCGTCAGGCAATGTCTCTCTGCGCGGTCATGGCAACAGAAAGATGAAAATGATGGAGACAAGATGGAGGTTTAAAAACTTCCAGCCAGATGCACCATGGGTAACAAATCTTTTTAGTGAACCATTGACCTGCAGGGGTCACATGTGAATTCAGTATCAGCAAACAGCTGTGATGAAAACCACAATAACATGCAATGGCCAACAATATCAAATCTCATGAGCCCCCCTAGCATGACTATAAATTTAGAATAAGAATAAATGTATGACTCCCTGGACTGGAGTAAGTCATAACATATGTTTATGATTGTTATTTACGAGACACATTTAATTTGATAACTCTAATACTAATTTCATTATTTTAGCACTAATACAATTTGGTTTCACTTAATTTTTTTTATTTTCTCTGTGTTTTTTTTATTCATTATACTGTCCATTTTGATTTTTGACAATTGGCGCTTTTTTGAAATATATTGCAATATTAATTGTGATATGTAATAGATAAATTGATCTAAAAATTCATCTACTGCTATATTATATTAATTGTCAAACTAAAGGGTTTTTTTCTTCAAAAAATTCCCTGAATCCTCAATTTTAACTGTGCCCACAATTCATAATTCTAAATTTAAATATCTTATTAAATTTAAATATTTATTAACAATTAGTTATAAATAGAAATTATAATGAATAATCATTAAACACAAGATATATTAATAAAACACAGGATATAATGTTAAAACACAGGATATAATGTTAAAACACAGGATATAATGTTAAAACACAGGATATAATATTCATTTCATATTTGATCTAATAATGAGTAACTAAACCAATCAATTTTAATACTTGAATTGATTTGCTCAAGTGGTTTCCATGGTGATATCTTCATCAGGTTACCAGGGTGATTGTTCATACAGTATCATGGTGCAGTGTATCATCTGGTTCATTTATTATCTATTTTCCTAAAACATTTATTTCAAATATGATTTTTTTTTTTAATTTGAGTGTGATGCCATCATATTCCATCATATTATTTGCCATATTTGGTATTAATTGGGCGGTAAAATTTAAACATGGTGCAGAAGCGTGTATTTATCAGTAGTATGATTTCAAACAGCCTTGATTATTCTTGGGCTGATGATTCAAAACAAGACTTAATGAGTAAAACAACAGATAACAAATGATTTATACACAGAAATAAGTTACTGTTCAAGAAGTGATAATAATTGTTCATTATTCAATAATTATAATGCAGTACAAGAAATAGTGTTGGTGGTTATGAAAGATAAACTAAAATTTTACATTTTGAGTCAATGTTTTGGTGAATGAGGGACTATAGTGTGATGGGATCATCAATAGTAGTAGACATTAAAGTGCCTGTGAAATGGCTGCTATTTTCACGCCTACAATTATCCATTGATACATAAATATTATTAATTTTTATGTTTCTAAGCATAAATAATTTTTTTAAGTGAAAAAATGTGTTTTAGACTCAGTCTACGGAAACTTTATTTTTGTGTATTTTAAAACGAGGATCCTCATTAGCTTCTCATTTGCATACAGAAATTCCCCTTGTTTCGTCAGAAGGGGAAGTCGCTGGGCAGCTTGCATTGCAGATACGTGTAAATAAGGCAAATTTCTTGTGCTGTTTTCTCGTCTTTGACTAAATTGCCACTTATGTACTTGTTCGTCGAGGGAGAATGGACCATAATGAACACATAGTATCAAGTTTGTTGCATGGGATTGAGTCAGATGCAAAATATGTCCGGTCTGGTGCAGCTAGTCACCGTGGTCGTCACCGGAGCATGTTTGTACACAGTTGTTGGACTCCGGCATTGGACAAAATCAAATTTGACGGCTGAATCGTCTTGTTATTTAGCAGGTTACTAGACACTATTGATTTATAAAATAGAGAAATAATTTAAAAAAAACGACAAAACACAGCTACTAAATAAATGACTGCTGCGTTGTAATGGGTGAACGCGTCGGGTCATGAAGGGGACAAGTGCGTGAATGGCGGCGTTTAATTGGATAACAAAAATAATTGAGAGCGACTCACATACAGACAAATTCAGAGTGGATTTAGCGGGATTTTCATGATTATGACATCATATTAAAAAAATACATTGACAGCTCAAGCCCGGATTCTTATTCCGTAAATTATTATCGATCAAGCTGCAAGTAAAGGCAACAAACGTGTGAATTCGACATTCAACACCAATAACCGAAAATGAAAACAGCCTGAGGGCTGCATAATTTCCTGTTTGTCCGACGCTTCGTTTTCGTGTCATTATCAAAATTACTGCTACCTTTTACATAACACGGGTGGTCTCTATAAAGCGATAATCGGGATCGCAAAAAAAATCAAATCATTTGAAACACATACTCTGAAATCTGTCTCAATGATCATGGGCTGGTCCGGAATCTATTTGTTCGAAAACGTTTTGTATTGTCGGCGTTTCACGTTAAAACCTAGTTGTTTTGTCATGAACAAGGACAGTTTTCCAAAAAAAAAGAATCTGAGGTGAAGTGGACACTGCATATGATGCTGTTAGGAGGAAGTCCACCCCAACCTTTTCTCGTTATTTTCACGATTTTCGTCCACCGATTTCGTACCCTCGGATCGATTGGAAACGTGTAAATACTTACACTATGAGTATACGCATTACTGCAACCGCCCGCAACACAACGTTTGACCATCATAAATGTTTGTTGTGAAAACAACTTCTAAAAATTCGCTCTCTCAAAAATAAAATAAAATAGACAAAAGAAACGCCTATTAAAAAATGTATATCGTTTAAAAGTACAGTTGTACATTGAATGACACAGTGATATGAAAGTACGGCCCAGGGGTATGGCTTCCTCCCATATTTTTGCATTTGGTGGCGCACTTTCGGCGAGAGTCGGAAATCCGGAAACAGTCGACCGTTTCAGGATAGGTGGGCGTGGCTACAGCACAGGAAATATCTCAAATTTACTTGGATACAAGTAATCATTTTCAGCAAAAAAATCAATAATTGCCCATTTCAGTGGGGCACAGATCTAAAATGGGAAGCATGTGGGTGGGCATTGCACAGGCACTTTAAATCATTGGCTCACTCCAATTACATTAACTAGATGTAACACATTGTGTAGAATTGGACCAAACAATCTACTGTAAAGTACTAAATTTTTACTTGCAAATTGCTGGAGGGATGAATCAGTAAAAATGAAATCCAGTGAAAATACTATTTTTTTATCTATATTTCACATTCAACTCATCAACAGTCAGCAAAAATAACTTTCTATTAGATCAATATGTCGATAATAACTGTCGATATTGTCATGTAATATTATCTGCAACAAAATTTTCAAATCTATATGGCAACTGTGGGCCAGCTGACAACTGATGTGCATGTCAGAGAGTGACAAACGATAAATGTATTACTATACAGCGAGTATTAAAACTGTCATGTATATATAACCTGAGTCAGAGTTGTTAGTAGTAAAAATTAGTAGTCTGCCCTGCCTTCCAAATATTTAGTTTAGAAAACATTTTCAACACATGTGTTGCCCGACAAAAAAAATTTTGAAAAAAAAAAATACTGGCTGGTGGTCCATTTTTGTTTTATTTATTCAATTATTTTTGTTCAATTATCTAGAGTTTAAAAAAATCCTAATATTTATCATGATTGGCAATAAAATCATTGAGTCATATTTCACATGTCACTATGTTGATCAGACCTGTGTATTGTAGAGTTGATACGGTAAATAACCTTAGGTACATAGGACGCCACCTAGTGGTGAAATTATCATATTTTCTTTGTATGTGGAAACTACTTACACAGAACATTGTTATCTCATTATTTTGTATTCAAGATTAACAAAAACTGAATTCAACATTAACGTTTACTAAATATTGCAAATCAGCTTATAATTTTTCATAATTATGTGTATTTGTTTAAAAACTTAATAACTTTGACTTGATATATTTAGGTCTTGGTATTTATTTCAATATCACCATCACCATTCTCATAATGTATAAATCAAACACAGTAGGATTTGTTTTTTTTAAACAGTATTTACTACCGTATAAACTATAGATCAGAAAGCTAGGGTTGTTTTATAATATTTTATAAATATATATTTTTATAATTGAACATGCAGCCTGTCAGCTGAGATACATGTAGCTACGCTGTTAGCAATGCACATTTCAATTACAGGACAGAAGATATCATTAGAAAGTGAACAATATGTATAGTATCAAAGCAATCAAATTTGCTGTTTTCGAAAGAATTCGAAAATATCACTTTTCACCAAAAATAACCAAAATATTCATCGAAATTAGAGAATTGAAGATATCACAAAATGAACAAATCTGAGAGAGATCCACATGTAGTACCTATATATGTTATATCAAAACAATCAGACTTGTGGTTTTTAACAAGAAGTCGAAAATATCACTTTTTACCAAAAATGACAAAAATATTCACCAAAATTAGAGAATTGAAAATATCAACATAAAATGAACAAATCTAAGAGAGGTCTACCCAAGGTACATATACACCAAGTATCAAAGCATTCAGGCTTGTAGTAATTCATTGTAAAAAGTAAATGAACAATCACTCATACATGTATGATGAGCTCCGCTCGACAAAGTCGACAGTGGACCTAAAAAGTTAGAATTGTAATTGACAATCCAGAAAATGGTATTTTAAATTATTGTTACCGATAGTTCCAATTAATATTAATTGTTCAGTGTTATCAAATCAGTAAGTGTCTTATTTTGAGAATGTTGGTTGCTATGTCATGTGAAGGCACAGACAATGTTTAGCTTTTAAGCCAATCACAATTACATAATTATTTGAATATGAATGAAAGCTAATTATCAATATGTACAAATATATAAACAAAGCCTCCAGCTTTGTGCTCTTCACTGTATGTACACCAACAGTTGTTAATAAACTGTGGAATAAAAAAATGTCTTCAAGCAAGGTATACATAGGTATACATAGGTATACATTTTTGGGTAACAATACTTAGTCTTATTAATGCAATTATGTAGCACCTATTACTATTATCATATTATACTGAAATGACAGGGTTTTATATTTATGATAGCATCATGCTTGAATAATCTGCTTTCATAGAGAAGTTTTATTTCATGAGAGTTCAAAGGGCAAAGGAATTGACATCGACAGGCATACATAAGTGTCACCTACATTGTATAAAAAAAAATATAACAAAGCAGATTTATATTGTTTATTCTCATACACAGATTTAGCAGGCTATGAATGTGAAGCTAATCACAAACACTGATTGACAATGAGTTATATGAGATATAGAAATACTTAATAGTCCATAGTCAAAATGTTTTTCCTGAACAACATTTTAGGTACAGACAGAAACCATTTTAAATATCAGTAAGCATTTTACATGTATGTGCTACCGTGCAATCACTTTGAGTAAAACATTCTACAATTATTTCACACAATGTTCTCAATTTGAGAATGCGAACAGGTTTTTTTTTATTTTCTACCAATTACAGGGTAATAAATGACACAAAAATTTAAACAGGCGAATTTCAAGAAATTTAAAGAATGAGGGCGCTCTCACAGTCTGTCTTACTTTCTATTTTCTAGTCAAATCTCAACATGGCAGACACCATGGCCATTTGATTTATATTAAATATTGTTACATTACAGTTATTTACTGCTAAATTTGGAACACATTTTTTCTAACATGATTGTGGTAACACATTTACCATTTTTAATAAAGACAATATTCAACATCAACAACACATGAATGCAAGATTCACAACATCTGATATAACCAACTTTGTAATGTATGTGATCAATGAGGTTAGTTCAATATTTAAAGGTCCAAATTATTCTGGCAGCATTATTCTGCTTGTCGCAAGTCAAATACATTTAGCTACCCCGGTACCATGAAGTACATTTTAGCATGATTCAACTACGGATAGTATCAGTTAAAAAAATTCAACTACTGCTTTGTTCTGTTAACATGATTCAACTACCACATTCATCAGTAAATATCACTCAACTACCACTTTCATCAGTAAATACGACTCAACTACCACTTTCATCAGTAAATATCACTCAACTACCACTTTCATCAGTAAATACGACTCAACTACCACTTTCATCAGTAAATACGACTCAACTACCACTTTCATCAGTAAATACGACTCAACTACCACTTTCATCAGTAAATACGACTCAACTACCACTTTCATCAGTAAATACGACTCAACTACCACTTTCATCAGTAAATACGACTCAACTACCACTTTCATCAGTAAATATGACTCAACTACCACTTTCATCAGTAAATATCACTCAACTACCACTTTCATCAGTAAATACGACTCAACTACCACTTTCATCAGTAAATACGACTCAACTACCACTTTCATCAGTAAATACGACTCAACTACCACTTTCATCAGTAAATACGACTCAACTACCACTTTCATCAGTAAATACGACTCAACTACCACTTTCATCAGTAAATACGACTCAACTACCACTTTCATCAGTAAATACGACTCAACTACCACTTTCATCAGTAAATACGACTCAACTACCACTTTCATCAGTAAATACGACTCAACTACCACTTTCATCAGTAAATACGACTCAACTACCACTTTCATCAGTAAATACGACTCAACTACCACTTTCATCAGTAAATACGACTCAACTACCACTTTCATCAGTAAATACGACTCAACTACCACTTTCATCAGTAAATACGACTCAACTACCACTTTCATCAGTAAATATCACTCAACTACCACTTTCATCAGTAAATATGACTCAACTACCGCTTTCATCAGTAAATACGACTCAACTACCACTTTCATCAGTAAATACGACTCAACTACCACTTTCATCAGTAAATATCACTCAACTACCACTTTCATCAGTAAATATCACTCAACTACCGCTTTCATCAGTAAATATCACTCAACTACCGCTTTCATCAGTAAATACGACTCAACTACCGCTTTCATCAGTAAATATCACTCAACTACCACTTTCATCAGTAAATATCACTCAACTACCACTTTCATCAGTAAATATCACTCAACTACCGCTTTCATCAGTAAATATCACTCAACTACCACTTTCATCAGTAAATATCACTCAACTACCGCTTTCATCAGTAAATATCACTCAACTACCGCTTTCATCAGTAAATATCACTCAACTACCGCTTTCATCAGTAAATATCACTCAACTACCGCTTTCATCAGTAAATACGACTCAACTACCACTTTCATCAGTAAATATCACTCAACTACTGCTTTCATCAGTAAATATCACTCAACTACCGCTTTCATCAGTAAATATCACTCAACTACCGCTTTCATCAGTAAATATCACTCAACTACCGCTTTCATCAGTAAATACGACTCAACTACCACTTTCATCAGTAAATATCACTCAACTACCACTTTCATCAGTAAATATCACTCAACTACCGCTTTCATCAGTAAATATCACTCAACTACCGCTTTGTTCTGTTAACACAACTCAACTACTGCTTTGTTCTGTTACATGATTCAACTACCACATTCATCAGTAAATACGACTCAACTACCGCTTTGTTCTGTTAACACGACTCAATTACCACTTTGTTCTGTTAACATGACTCAACTACCACTTTGATCAGTTAACACAAACTAATTACTTTCATCAGTTAACTAACACCTTTATAAATAAAAAATTGCAGTCGTTCAAATACATTATACTCCATCATCTAACTATTACAGAGTAATCTGCCTAACTAATACAGTGTAATCTGCCTAACTACTAGTATTACAGAGTAATCTGCCTAACTATTACAGAGTAATCTGCCTAACTAATACAGAGTAATCTGCCTAACTACTAGAGTAGTCTGCCTAACTACTACTGAGTAATCTGCCTAACTATTACAGAGTAATGTGCCAAACTACTACAGAGTAATCTGCCAAACTACTACAGAGTAATGTGCCTAACTATTACAGAGTAATGTGCCTAACTATTACAGAGTAATCTGCCTAACTATTACAGAGTAATCTGCCAAACTATTACAGAGTAATCTGCCAAACTATTACAGAGTAATCTGCCTAACTATGTTACATACATATATTAGTAAAATAGGTATTATATATCGGTACTACAAGGAATAAGTTGTCATTATTGATAACAAAAACACTCACTTGCCATTGCAGCATTCTAATAAATGAGTATACATGTATTACTACATTTTTTTTATTTATCTACACTTGTTTTTCTAATTCTATATTTGCTAGAAACCACTGATAGAAAGTTTGATTATAAAGATACAAAAACGATTCTGTAAAATGACTAATTTTCACTGATTTAGCATTTCAGGCATATTCAGTGGGTTTTAAATTCACGATTTTATCATTTAGATAAATATGTTCTATTTTTACATATTCACTGGATTTTAATTTAGCGCATTCTCCAGTCAACGAAATAAGCAAAATTAAAACCCAGTGAGCAATTAATCTTTTTACAATATATATATCTTTGTTTACAGGTTTATCTCATACACTGTACTTCTGTATTTACACATACAAACTATTACGCATGTAGATTAAAATGCAATAGGTACAAACCATATTATATAAAAACAACTTTTAAGAGGCCCCATAGGAGATGTATGATGAATTAAATGATTGATTAAACTGAGACGGCTCAAGAAACATCTTCTTCAATAATATTGAGCTTTTCCCACAACTGTAACTGGTAGTTAGGTTTCCGATTACAAGGCATATAAAATATATCAATATACCCTGATAAGAGTCACACTAAATAGACTACAATTCGGAAGGAGACCTGTGACCTTTGACATAAGCCATTGAAAGTATGGTATATAAAATGCACTCATAACTAGTTAGGTGAACACACTGTTTCTGTATGTCATGTTACCTGACTTGGCTGTTGTGGTTTGTCATCCAATATTTTGTCTTCAAGATCATTATTCATGTTGTACAACCATGTGATGTCAACACATGACCTAATTCCAATAGCATAAAGTGGCTGCAAACAGCTAGGTGCACAGACTAGATAGACCACAGTGGATAGACACAATGTACACAAGGCTAGGTAGGAGTTGAAAGGCTACCTCATTAGCATATATTAACATAAGTTATGCAAATTACTTTTAACTGCTAATTAGATGATTGGCTGCATACTATTAAATTACTTTTGCACAGAACCAATTCTACTCAAAAAATTGAATTTGAAATGTTTTTGTGCAGCGGACTTATTTGAGATGTTGAGTTATTTGAGATGTTTTGTCAAGCTATTTTAAGAACAATTCAATTATTTCATCTATTCAGAGCAGATGACTTGACCTATGACATATGACTACAAATTTCTTTGGCATACAGTATGAGGAAGACTTGCCGATTACTATCAGTAATGCTTTAAGATCAGTAATTACAAGAGTTCAAATTCTTCCTATAGCTGACAAGTGTGTCTGAGATTTGCATGGCCTAGTATCATCAATTCAAATATGCCTATTTGTAGTTACAAATATATCGTCCCCAGGTGCATGGAAAGCACATTAAATATTACCATAATTTTTTGATAGCCCTGTTATACTATCCTACAATAAATATGTAATATGAATTTAGCCAAAGAAAGCACATGTGACTATTAAAAACGTATTAATTAACATTTCTACAAACTCGTGACAAAAAAAAAATGTTAAATATTTACATGAGAGATATTAGTTCTCATGAATAATTTATCATATTGTCACAAAGTTTTAAAGTGACAATAGCTGTGATTTTGAGCAATGGACCTAGTCAGTGATATTCACAAAAATATTAATTCACAAATAGAGACTTTTTATAAACTGGCCTGGCAATTCTCACCACCAATTACATCTAGTAACAAAGCATTTTGTCTTACTTTTCACTAATCCAAAACAAATCTGGATAATTTTGTTTAATTCATGTGTTTTAATAATTTTAATGAGTGTACATATTTTAGCACATACATGTACATCAACAAAAATACCCATAGAATATCGGTAAGAGAATGTATAACCTGGACAAAAAAAACAATATTTTTCTTTAGCATAATCATAGTGATGCCATTTTTCCTACCCTTGCAACTTCATGAATTAAAAGTTATTGTTAATGGCATAGTTCCTGTCAGAATTAGAGGAAATGTTATTCATTCAACAATAAAGTTACGGACCAAAAGTATAGTTAGTAATTGAGAATGAATAAATGGCTGGTCTAGTATCAACAGAAATTAGATATATTAAATTCCTCTTTCAAAGTTAAAATATATGGTCAGAAATTAAAGAGGGCATTTTTTGTATCCAAACTAAATTTCCTTTGTCCTGGCTTATGTACAGAGATATAGAAGTATGGTCAACAAGGAAGATTGCAGGCAGTCAACCATCTTTTATCCGGTTGTGGAACTAATTATCATGGACATGTATTCTAACGTGTTTAATTTGAAGAGAAAAAAAACATGTCAATGATACATTTTGAAAAAACAAGATGGCTGCCAGTTGGTCATTTTGAATTTGAACACAAAACAAATCATCATGGACATGTATTTCAACATATATAATGGTTGTATCAAATTTGAAAAAAAACCAACAAGTCCTGTCCAAGAAATCACATTCTCTAAAAAACAAGATGGAAGCCAGTTGGTCATCTTTGGTCTGATCTTGTTGAACTCTGGTGACTTTGCCCTTTGTTATATAATATTATTCCCTTTATCATAGTTTGTTTCAATATGAATATGCAACGTCATAATTCATTTTGAATACAAACAAGTTTTGGGATTGAAACAACAGTGGAAAGTAGTCCTTGATTAATATAAATATCTTAAAAAAAACATTGGTGCCTAATTTATTTTAAGGGACATAATTTCCAGCTTTATTCAAAGTAATTCACATATTTTAGTATAAAAACAAATGCCTCATCTCAGAAAAAAAGTGCTGCATTTAAACGTGAATAGATTCATAAAACGTGCAAGATAACAGAAAACCTTAGCTGGCTTTTGCTCAAGTATTTTGTACAGGTGTATGTCAAAAATTAATGATTTACTGCTTTTTATATACATTGTGTGACTACTGTATTATTTGAAAAGTTAAAAAAACGCCCTCTATGAATAGCTATCATGTTGCAAGCTCTGCTTTGTATGCAAATCAACTTAAATAGTTAGTTGGTGTCCAAAATAATAATAAATATAATATTTATTAAGCCTTCGGAACGGCAACAAAATAAAAGAAGAAATGAAAAAAACATACATATCTGAAACTGAATAAAAATAAAGTAAAATTGACAATAGATCTCATGGTGAATTCACACTACTTTCATTTCTGTGTTTACAAAGAAGTTTAAGAAATTTTCGTACCTCTTTAAAAACAATGTCCCCCAACTCATAATTCATATTCCATGGAATGTCACCAAAAAGCAAATTAAACTTGAAATTCATCTCCCCTGAGAAGGCAATTCATTAGTGTTTGGCCGTCATCGATATTTGAGACTATTTTGGAAAGAGAAATCAACAGTACTGTTGCCTCCTGAGAATCTACATCTTCAAACACTGCAATCTTTGTTTTTAAATAGCAATTATAAATTAGTATAATTCTAAAAGCTCTATCATCTGTTCTAATAGCTGAAACAAATTCCTGTGAATTTTGATTTGTCAAATAAACCATTTGTCAAACACAGAATACCTATTTTTTAGTACAAATTTCTTTTCAAAATGTGGATGCAATGTTTTGCTTTTTATGTATTTGTTATGTATTGTTTTTGATTTGATAACTTTAGAATAAACAGATTTTCTATTGGCTTCAATTCTTGATCAAAAGTTTGGCACCCAATTCATAGGAGTGCTCATATTGATTTTATGACATCTTATTTATTGGTAGGTTTGCAAATGTGTATCAGACTGTGCAAAAACTCTCTCCATGAGTTGGTTTTGAAATCAAGTCTAGTATTCCCATGGGATTTGCAAGATACATTACCAAGGATATTATTACAAGATAAATGATTTACTTCATTGAACACATACAACAATGCATATTTTCACTGAGATCAGTGATCTTGGAGTGTGTATCACCAGTGATTAGTCAAGTAGAAACAGTCAAAATGTTTTATCAGATTTTCTAAATTTTTGCATATTTTCATACAGGACATCTGTTGTTCATACCAAAGGAAAACTTTATACTGATGAATAAGGTGACCAAGTTTGGAATAGAATTAGTAAAAGTTATTGTGCACACAATAACAATTATTAATGATGACGACGAAAACGCCAGACAGAAATTTTTCCCTTGGATTACGGGCAAGGTAAAAATGGTCTAAAGTCAGTTGGCCATCATAGATCTGATTGTAAAACGAATTGTCATGAACATGTAATCTAAAATGTACAATGTATGTACTAAATTTGAACAAAAACTTACAAAGCATGCAAAAGATACCACATTTTCAAAAAACAAAATGGCTGCCAGTCGGCCATCTTTGATCCGATCACGAAACGACTTGTCATAGACATGTATCCGAAGATATATAATTTATGTACCAAATTTGAACATGAGCATGCATAAGATACCACATTTTCAAAAAACAAAATGGCTGCCAGTCATTCATCTTAGATTGAGTCAGCATACCACTGCATGTGCACATGTTCCAGATAAAGAGCCACAGGTTTGTGAAATATGACTCTGGACTGGCGGATGCACAGAGACATCGTTTTGAACTTCATCCATTAGGGTTGCAGCATTTTTTTGTATTTTTATTTTCATGTATACATGTTTCCGTTACTGATTTCATTTCATGTATACATGTTTCCGTTACTGATTTCATTTCATTGTGTAATGTACTTATCAGTTGTTTTGTCGATTGTTGTCAGTCATTAGTGTTCTTAACTTCGGTACAAAAATCTAAAATGGTTAATTAAATAGATATGTTATTTCCACATTGCAGTATGCTGTATCCAGTACTTGTATACTGCATTATCTAGTATAAATATTGGATTGTTCAGAAGCAGAAGATTGTAATGTGAATGCTGTATGTTATTGCTAACTCTGGAGCCTACTTATGATTCTGAGTCCAGTGTTGACCATGCAGGGGTCGAAATACTCTGGTGCACACTGCACTATGCACATAGATTATTAGCTAGTGCAAGTAAACTCAAAATATAATGTGCACGCTGTGCATGTAGAAATTGACACGAATTTTTTTCATTATATTCACTAAGCCTAAATTAAGTTCAACCAACATTGTAAGACAACTAAAAAATCAATCATCAATCGATAAACCATAAATTTTATTTAAACTTTAAAAGTGGTGCATTTCACAACAAGTTAGTGCAGGTAAATTTCAAATTCAACATGCACACTGTGCATGCAGGGAAAAAATTCTATTTCAATCCCTGCCATGTACCGACACGTATTTGACTGCTATATACAAAATGCAATTAAGAAAATGAGGAGAGCCTCAGAGCTACAACAATCTGTCAGCCCTCCCTGTCCAGAACAGTGATATAATTTCACACACAGAAATTGAGAAATGTACACAAATTACATTGAAATGAACACTAATAAATACAGCTATCATCTATCGCCATGAGAGATGTAACTGGTGTTTTCATTTATTTGTTTTTTTTTCTATTATCACTATTACAAGTGAATCGTTCATGTTTTTGAGTTTATGAGTGTCCTTTAGTACGTAGAGTGAGGCGAGTATTGACACGCTGAACAGGAAATCCTTTCTGGGCTAGTACTATTGTCAAGAATTAGTTACATGGAAGACATTCCAAAAGGAATTGTTATAAGTATTCAATTGCCCTATCAAAATCCGTTATTGGAACAACTTACATTGCTGTGTTTTTAGACACATAACTCGAAAACAAAACAAACTGTTCAATCCAAATGGCCTGCATCCAAAAAAAAACAAATTTATCACCCTTGCGTTTCTGAGAAAAAATATGTAAAATGCTTGAATTTCGCCAAATCTATGATTTTAATATCATTAATTCAGCCCTGTGGTTAGATGGATTATTTACCGATATTAGAGACACTCAGGTAAACCAAATATTGTCTCAGACATAGTTACTAAAGCACAAGACTAATGTCACAAAAAATGCCAGGTCAAAACTAAGGGTTGTGCTGTCACCACTTTGTTGAAATTGGTAGTGTGACAGGCACACTATTATAGAAAATGACAAATAAAATCATCAGACAGGCCATCAGAGAGAGGCTAAACCTCTCAAGATATATTTCACCATCATTTCACATGTACCATAGTCTCCAAGGTTTGGTTTATATAACTGGATTTCAATAGTTAGTCCTGAACCCAGCGGTCGCCATATAATGTATATACTATGCTTTTAGTTTCCACATTACAGAGATGGTTGTTACAAATTGGCACCAATGATACAGAAAATGTTTTATTAAAAACAAAAAGCACATTAAGCGTATAAAGATCGATAGTTACAGCTATTGTCTCTATTGACGATCAAAATGACAGGCTTGATATATATAGACAAGTTTAGTGTACAGATTGACTGATACATAGACAGACTAGGTTCAGAGACAACTTTAGTCTCAGGTAAACAAAACAATATTTACATGTGAACCAAAACGTACAAATTTTCAAAAATAAAGACGTGTACAATATTTCCAAAAATTATTCATTTCAAACTGAATTTTTAGAGTCAAATTACAGAAAATAAAACAGTCAAGACAGATTTAATATGTTTTTAATTTTTTTGAATCTTTAAATTATTAATCATTTTCTCTTTTCAAAACACAGCGAAAGAAATCTACTTGAGCAGGTGTAATTGCTTCTATAATACAAAATGACATTATGATAGATGGGTTTACTTCACAATTTAATTGCTTTATATTTCTGAAAAGATTACATCTTAATGCCATACATGGAAGAAGTTTTCGTCTGAGTTATTTCTTTTTGAGTAAACATAACAAATTCTAATTAGACATAAATCATAATAAAAATGGTTGTCATGACAACAATTTTTATAAAATATTGATTCTTATGGTAACCTGACAGAAGATATACATGTATCTTCTGAGGGTCAGATGCATCCACAATGGGATATCCAAGTCTCTTACTCTTACCATGAGAATTGTATCAAATTTAATATGTATTCACTAGTCCAGAATAGAATAGAATAGAATAGAATAGAATAGAATAGAATAGAATAGAATAGAATAGAATAGAATAGAATAGAATAGAATAGAATAGAATAGAATAGAATAGAATAGAATAGAATTTCTGTAATTCTAATATTCAATTATCATTGTGTTGGTTTATAAACATTAATTCATCAAGCTTCAATGTTAATACTGCAAATAGAATTCTTCTCATTTTTATGGTGATTGCATGTCATTGGGTAAAATTACTAAAGACACTAAATTACTCACTATTACGCAAAAATATATGCATGAAACAGTTCCTGTGGTTATCATTTCAGACCTTTAGTGAGTTTGAAAATGAGAATACACATATGCAAGATCTGGTTCCAGACATTTCAAAAAATTGTAGGGCATTAAATGAACCATAATGGTACAAAGCAGCAATCTTTGATTGGATGACAAACTGAATGCATGTTCATATTTATGCCATGATACACAAGAACAAAGGTTGTATTTCTCTACGCATGTCTGAAATATTATATATTACAATTTTTTTCTTGCTGAATTAAAAAGTAGACCACCTAAAATTTCATTACAATGTCACCCGGTGTCATCTTTGTACAAAAAAATCCCATTAACGAACCTGGGAAGCCAAATACAATTAATTTGATACATGTAGTAAGTAGCATAAGAGAAAATTCAAAAAGAAGTTTCAAATAAAAAAATAAAAAAATTTCAACTTAGTTTCATTTCAGCGAATGATTCCAGTCGCATATTAAATGCTCGATGCTGGCGGATATCCGCCATGTTTTGACCTCGGACGATGTACTTTGACCAGATAGGTCAAATCGCTAATTAACCAATCAAAATAATGGATGAGACCAACATGTTCAAATTACCATAGCTCATTTAAATATGTTAATGTTATTGAACACAACACAGAAGAGACTTGCCGATGTTGTAGTATGATCTTTTGGCTTAGATTTTGATGGGAAAACAGCATGATTTGTTTTTTTAAATCAAAAAATAGTTGTTTTCAAAAAACAAACTGAGCATTTGAAGAATAATTTAACATTGTTTACAGTGATAACAGCTCAATGTTGAAACGAAGCTTACCCATTCACGCTAGTCATACTAAACATACTCTTCAATAGGCATAAATGACTGCGGTAAAACTTAAATTAGACTCTATTTTAGGCGTCAGGAATGATTGAAATGTATGGAAAATGACGACAAAATATTAAAAAACTGCCAAAAAAAGATAAGTATATATGGCTAGTAGACAATAAGTATATATGGCTAGTAGGCAATAAGTATATATGACTAGTAGGCAATAAGTATACATGGCTAGTAGGCATTAAGTATACATGGCTAGTAGGCATTAAGTATACATGGCTAGTAGGCATTAAGTATACATAGCTAGTAGGCAATAAGTATACATAGCTAGTAGGCAATAAGTATACATAGCTAGTAGGCAATAAGTATACATCGCTAGTAGGCAATAAGTATACATCGCTAGTAGGCAATAAGTATACATGGCTAGTAGGCAATAAGTATACATGGCTAGTAGGCAATAAGTAAACATGGCTAGTAGGCAATAAGTAAACATGGCTAGTAGGCAATAAGTATACATGGCTAGTAGGCAATAAGTATACATGGCTAGTAGGCAATAAGTATACATGGCTAATAGGCAATAAGTATACATGGCTAGTAGGCAATAAGTAGACAGGGCCAGTAGACAATAAGTATACATGGCTAGTAGGCAATAAGAATACATGGCTAGTGGGTAATAGGTATACAGGGCTAGTAGGCAATAAGTATACATGGCTAGTAGGCAATAAGTATACATGGCTAGTAGGCAATAAGTATACATCGCTAGAAGGCAATAAGTAGACAGGGCCAGTAGACAATAAGTATACATGGCTAGTAGGCAATAAGAATACATGGCTAGTGGGTAATAGGTATACAGGGCTAGTAGGCAATAAGTATACATGGCTAGTAGGCAATAAGTATATTTGGCTAGTAGACAATAAGTATACATAGCTAGTAGGCAATAAGTATACAGGGCTAGTAGGCAATAAGTATACAGGGCTAGTAGACAATAAGTATACATAGCTAGTAGGCAATAAGTATACATGGCTAATAGGCAATAAGTATACATGGCTAGAAGACAATAGGTATACAGGGCTAGTAGGCAATAAGTATACTTGGCTAGTAGACAATAAGTATACATAGCTAGTAGGCAATAAGTATACAGGGCTAGTAGGCAATAAGTATACAGGGCCAGTAGACAATAAGTATACATAGCTAGTAGGCAATAAGTATACATAGCTAGTAGGCAATAAGTATACACATGGCTAGTAGGCAATAAGTAAACATGGCTAGTAGGCAATAAGCATACATGGCTAGTAGGCAATAAGTATACATGGCTAATAGGCAATAAGTATACATGGCTAGTAAGCAATAAGTATACATGGCTAGCTAGTAAGTAGGCAATAAGTATACACGGCTAGAAGACAATAAGTATACATAGCTAGTGGGCAATAGGTATACAGGGCTAGTAGGCAATAAGTATACATGGCTAGTAGGCAATAAGTATACCTAGCTAGTAGACAATAAGTATACAGGGCTAGTAGGCAATAAGTATACATGGCTAGTAGACAATAAGTATACATAGCTAGTAGGCAATAAGTAGACAGGGCTAGTAGGCAATAAGTAGACAGGGCTAGTAGGCAATAAGTAGACAGGGCTAGTAGACAAAAAGTATACATGGCTAGTAGGCAATAAGTATACATGGCTAGTAGACAATAAGTATACATGGCTAGTAGACAATAAGTAGACAGGGCTAGTAGGCAATAAGTATACATGGCTAGTAGGCAAAAAGTATACATGGCTAGTAGACAATAAGTATACATGGCTAGTAGACAATAAGTAGACAGGGCTAGTAGGCAATAAGTATACATGGCTAGTAGGCAAAAAGTATACATAGCTAGTAGGCAATAAGTATACAAAGCTAGTAGGCAATATATATATATATATATATATATATATATATATATATATATATATATATATATATATATATATATATATATACAGGGCTAGTAGGCAATAAGTATACATGGCTAGTAGGCAATAAGAATACATGGCTAGAAGACAATAAGTATACATAGCTAGTGGGCAATATAGGTATACAGGGCTAGTAGGCAATAAGTATACATGGCTAGTAGGCAATAAGTATACATGGCTAGTAGGCAATGAGTATACATGGCTAGTAGGCAATACGTATACATGGCTAGTAGGCAATAAGTATACATAGCTAGTGGGCAATAGGTATACAGGGCTAGTATGCAAAAAGTATACATGGCTAGTAGGCAATAAGTATACATGGCTAGTAGGCAATGAGCATACATGGCTAGTAGGCAATAAGTGTACATAGCTAGTAGACAAAAAGTGTACATGGCTAGTAGGCAATAAGTATAGATGGCTAGTAGGCAATAAGTATAAAAGGCTAGTAGGCAATAAGAGTACAGGGCCAGTAGGCATTAATTTTATACACCGGTGGTCTCACAACCATGTACTTACCAGAATATACAATATTATTACAGAATATGTTCATCCAGCTCAATATAGGAATATGTACTTACCTAGAAAAAAAAACAAATAACAAAAGATAAGTGCTATGAAAGATAACAATATGCAGTGAATAGACATTTGACTCGTACAAATATTTATGTAACTAATTATGAACTCTTCAAAGAGCTTTCTAACATGTTAACTGTTTTAAATCTTCCACCAATTCCTTACATTCCATCCTGGTGTCTGGAACCCTCACATCTACTCCTTACATCCCATCCTGGTGTCTGGAACCCTCATATCAACTCCTTACATCCAATCCTGTTGTTTGGAACCCTCACATCAACTCCTTACATTCCATCATGCTGTCTGGAACTTTCATATCAACTCCTTACATCCCATCATGCTGTCTGGTACTCTCGTATCAACTCCTTACATCCAATCATGCTGTCTGGAACCCTCATATCAACTCCTTACATCCCATACTGCTATCTGGAACTCTCATATCAACTCCTTACACCCTATCCTGCTGTCTGGAACCCTCATATCAACTCCTTACATCCCATTATGCTATCTGGAACCCTCATATCAACTCCTTACATCCCATCCTGTTGTTTGGAACCCTCACATCAACTCCTTACATCCCATCATGCTGTCTGGAACCCTCATATCAACTCCTTACATCCCATCCTGTTGTTTGGAACCCTCACATCAACTCCTTACATCCCATCATGCTGTCTGGAACCCTCATATCAACTCCTTACATCCCATCATGCTGTCTGGAACCCTCATATCAACTCCTTACATCCCATCATGCTGTCTGGAACCCTCATATCAACTCCTTACATCCCATCATGTTGTTTGGAACCCTCACATCAACTCCTTACATTCCATCATGCTGTCTGGAACCCTCATATCAACTCCTTACATCCCATCATGCTGTCTGGAACCCTCATATCAACTCATTACATCCCATCATGCTGTCTGGAACCCTCATATCAACTCCTTACATCCCATCATGCTGTCTGGAACCCTCATATCAACTCCTTACATCCCATCATGTTGTTTGGAACCCTCACATCAACTCCTTACATTCCATCATGCTGTCTGGAACCCTCATATCAACTCCTTACATCCAATCCTGTTGTTTGGAACCCTCATATCAACTCATTACATCCCATCATGCTGTCTGGAACCCTCATATCAACTCCTTACATCCCATACTGCTATCTGGAACTCTCATATTAACTCCTTACATCCCATCATGCTGTCTGGAACCCCCATATCAACTCCTAACATCCCATCATGCTATCTGGAACCCTCATATCAACTCCTTACATCCCATCCTGCTGTGTGGAACTCTCATATCAACTCCTTACATCCCATCCTGCTGTCTGGAACTCTCATATCAACTCCTTACATCCCATCCTGCTGTCTTGAACCCTCATATCAACTCCTTACATCCCATCATGCTATCTGGAACCCTCATATCAACTCCTTACATCCCATCATGCTGTCTGGAACTCTCATATCAACTCCTTACACCCCATCCTGCTGTCTGGAACCCTCGTATCAACTCCTTACATCCCATCCTGCTGTCTGGAACCCTCATATCAACTCCGTACATCCCATCATGCTGTCTGGAACTCTCATATCAACTCCTTACATCCCATCATGCTATCTGGAACCCTCATATCAACTCCTTACATCCCATCCTGCTGTCTGGAACCTTCATATCAACTACATACACCCCATCCTGCTGTCTGGAACCCTCATATCAACTCCTTACATCCCATCCTGCTGTCTGGAACTCTCATATTAACTCCTTACATCAACTCCTTACATCCTATCCTGCTGCCTGGAACCCTCATATCAACTCCTTACATCCCATCATGCTGTCTGCAACCCTCATATCAACTCCTTACATCCAATCATGTTGTTTGAAACCCTCACATCAACTCCTTACATCCCATCCAGGTGTCTGGAACCCTCACATCAACTCCTTACATCCCATCCTGATGTCTGGAACCCTCATATCAACTCCTTACATCCAATCCTGTTGTTTGGAACCCTCACATCAACTCCTTACATCCCATCATGCTGTCTGGAACCCTCATGTCAACTCCTTACATCCCACCATGCTGTCTGGAACCCTCGTATCAACTCCTTACATCCCATCCTGCTGTCTGGAACCCTCATATCAACTCCGTACATCCCATCATGCTGTCTGGAACCTTCATATTAACTACATACACCCCATCCTGCTGTCTGGAACCCTCATATCAACTCCTTACATCCCATCCTGCTGTCTGGAACTCTCATATCAACTCCTTACATCCCATCATGCTGTTTGCAACCCTCATATCAACTCCTTACATCCTATCCTGCTGCCTGGAAACCTCATATCAACTCCTTACATCCCATCATGCTGTCTGGAACTCTTGTATCAACGCCTTACATCCAATCATGCTGTCTGGAACCCTCATATCAACTCCTTACATTCCATCATGCTGTCTGGAACCCTCATATAAACTCCTAACATCCCACCATGCTGCCTGGAACCCTCATATCAACTCCTTACATCCCATCATGCTGTCTGGAACCCTCACATCAACTCCTTACATCCCATCATGCTGTCTGGAACTCTCATATCAACTCCTTACACCCCATCCTGCTGTCTGGAACCCTCATATCAACTCCTTACATCCCATCCTGCTGTCTGGAACTCTCATATTAACTCCTTACATCCCATCATGCTGTCTGCAACCCTCATATCAACTCCTTACATCCTATCCTGCTGCCTGGAACCCTCATATCAACTCCTTACATCCCATCATGCTGTCTGCAACCCTCATATCAACTCCTTACATCCAATCATGTTGTTTGAAACCCTCACATCAACTCCTTACATCCCATCCAGGTGTCTGGAACCCTCACATCAACTCCTTACATCCCATCCTGGTGTCTGGAACCCTCATATCAACTCCTTACATCCAATCCTGTTGTTTGGAACCCTCACATCAACTCCTTACATCCCATCATGCTGTCTGGAACCCTCATATCAACTCCTTACATCCCATCATGCTGTCTGGAACCCTCATATCAACTCCTTACATCCCATCATGCTGTCTGGAACCTTCATATTAACTACATACACCCCATCCTGCTGTCTGGAACCCTCATATCAACTCCTTACATCCCACCATGCTGTCTGGAACCCTTGTATCAACTCCTTACATCCCATCCTGCTGTCTGGAACCCTCATATCAACTCCTTACATCCCATCATGCTGTCTGGAACCTTCATATTAACTACATACATCCCATCCTGCTGTCTGGAACCCTCATATCAACTCCTTACATCCCATCCTGCTGTCTGGAACTCTCATATCAACTCCTTACATCCCATCATGCTGTTTGCAACCCTCATATCAACTCCTTACATCCTATCCTGCTGCCTGGAAACCTCATATCAACTCCTTACATCCCATCATGCTGTCTGGAACTCTTGTATCAACTCCTTACATCCAATCATGCTGTCTGGAACCCTCATATCAACTCCTTACATCCCATCATGCTGTCTGGAACCCTCATATCAACTCCTTACATCCCATCATGCTGTCTGGAACCCTCATATCAACTCCTTACATCCCATCATGTTGTTTGGAACCCTCACATCAACTCCTTACATTCCATCATGCTGTCTGGAACCCTCATATCAACTCCTTACATCCAATCCTGTTGTTTGGAACCCTCACATCAACTCCTTACATTCCATCATGCTGTCTGGAACTCTCATATCAACTCCTTACATCCCATCATGCTGTCTGGTACTCTCGTATCAACTCCTTACATCCAATCATGCTGTCTGGAACCCTCATATCAACTCCTTACATCCCATACTGCTATCTGGAACTCTCATATCAACTCCTTACATCCCATCATGCTGTCTGGAACCCTCATATCAACTCCTAACATCCCATCATGCTATCTGGAACCCTCACATCAACTCCTTACATCCCATCATGCTGTCTGGAACTCTCATATCAACTCCTTACACCCCATACTGCTGTCTGGAACTCTCATATCAACTCCTTACATCCCATCCTGCTGTCTGGAACCCTCATATCAACTCCTTACATCCCATCCTGCTGTCTGGAACCCTCATATCAACTCCTTACATCCCATCCTGCTGTCTGGAACTCTCATATCAACTCCTTACATCCCATCATGCTGTCTGGAACCCTCATATCAACTCCCTACTTCTCATCCTGCTGTCTGGAACCCTCACATAAACTCCTTACATCCCATCACGCTGTCTGGAACTCTCATATCAACTCCTTACATCCCATCCTGCTGTCTGGAACTCTCATATCAACTCCTTACATCCAATCCTGTTGTTTGGAACCCTCACATCAACTCCTTACATCCCATCATGCTGTCTGGAACCCTCATATCAACTCCTAACATCCCATCATGCTATCTGGAACTCTCATATCAACTCCTTACATCCCATCCTGCTGTCTGGAACCCTCATGTCAACTCCTTACATCCAATCCTGTTGTTTGGAACCCTCACATCAACTCCTTACATCCCATCATGCTGTCTGGAACCCTCATATCAACTCCTAACATCCCATCATACTATCTGAAACTCTCATATCAACTCCTTACATCCCATCCTGCTGTCTGGAACTCTCATATCAACTCCTTACATCCAATCCTGTTGTTTGGAACCCTCACATCAACTCCTTACATCCCATCATGCTGTCTGGAACCCTCATGTCAACTCCTTACATCCCATCCTGCTGTCTGGAACCCTCATATCAACTCCTTACATCCCATCATGCTGTCTGGAACTCTCATATCAACTCCTTACATCCTATCCTGCTGTCTGGAACTCTCATATCAACTCCTTACATCCCATCATGCTGTCTAGTACTCTCATATCAACTCCTTACATCCCATCATGCTGTCTAGTACTCTCATATCAACTCCTTACATCCCATCCTGCTGTCTGGAACCCTCATATCAACTCCTTACATCCCATCATGCTGTCTAGTACTCTCATATCAACTCCTTACATCCCATCATGCTGTCTAGTACTCTCATATCAACTCCTTACATCCCATCCTGCTGTCTGGAACCCTCATATCAACTCCTTACATCCCATCATGCTGTCTGGAACCCTCATATCAACTCCTTACATCCCATCATGCTGTCTAGTACTCTCATATCAACTCCTTACATCCCATCATGCTGTCTAGTACTCTCATATCAACTCCTTACATCCCATCCTGCTGTCTGGAACCCTCATATCAACTCCTTACATCCCATCATGCTGTCTGGAACTCTCATATCAACTCCTTACATCCCATCCTGCTGTCTGGGACATACATGTATACATGTTTACCAAAGGGCGTCATCTATATATGAAAATTTTAATGCAGTATGCATGACTGGAAGTACATAGACCAACAAGATGTGGTGATTCATAATTAATTACCAAAGAGCCAAATGATTGGTAGTAAATTTTTTTTTTTAAATCTCAAAAACAAATGATATACACATGAATATTATGCTGATTCAATTTGACCAAATCACAAAATGACACAACCTACTATTACATGTATTTATGTTCTCACAAAAACCTGGAAGTACAACTCATTGGAAAAAAATAGAATAAAACAAGCAGCCTATCGGCTGAGATAGCTCCGCTGTTAGCAATGCACATTTCAATTAAAGAACTGAAGACATCATTAGAAAATGAACAATATGTATAGTATCAAAGCAATCGGACTTACAGTTTTTAACAAGAAGTCGAAAATATCACTTTCTACCAAAAATGACCAAAATATTCACCAAAATTAGAGAATTGAAGATATCATCACGAAATGAACAAATCTAAGAAAGGTCTACATGTAGTATCTATATAGTAATATCAAAGCAATTGAACTTTTGGTTTTTAACAAGTCTAAAATATCACTTTTTACCAAAAATTACAAAAATATTCACCAAAATTATAGAATCGAAGATACCATCACAAAATGAACAAATCTGAGAGAGGTCCACATGTAGTACCTATATATGTAATATCAAAGCAATCAGACTATTGGTTTTTTTACAAGAAGTCGAAAATATCACTTTTTACCAAAAATTACAAAAATATTCACCAAAATTAGAGAATTGAAGATACCATCACAAAATGAACAAATCTGAGAGAGGTCCACATGTAGTACCTATATATGTAATATCAAAGCAATCAGACTATTGGTTTTTTACAAGAAGTCGAAAATATCACTTTTTACCAAAAATGACAAAAATATTCACCAAAATTATAGAATCGAAGATACCATCACGAAATGAACAAATCTGAGAGAGGTTCACATGTAGTACCTATATATGTAGTATCAAAGCAATTGGACTTGCGGCTTTTAACAAGAAGTCGAAAATATCACTTTTTACCAAAAATTATAAAAATATTCACCAAAATTAGAGAATTGAAGACATCATCACAAAATGAACAAATCTGAGAGAGGTCCACATGTAGTACCTATATATGTAATATCAAAGCAATCGGACTTGTGGTTTTTAACAAGAAATCGAAAATATCACTTTTTACCAAAAATTACAAAAATATTCACCAAAATTAGAGAATTGAAGATATCATCACGAAATGAACAAATCTGAGAGAGGTCCACATGTATTACCTAGATATGTAATATCAAAGCAATTGGACTTTTGGTTTTTAACAAGAAGTCGAAAATATCACTTTTTACCAAAAATGACAAAAATATTCATCAAAATTGGAGAATTAAAGATATCATCACAAAATGAACAAATTTGAGAGAGGTCCCCATGTAGTACTTACATATGTAATATCTAAGCAAACGGACTTGCGGTTTTTAACAAGAAGTCAAAAATATCTGAGAGAGAACCACCCAAGGTACCTTTCTAGAAAGTTTCACAGCTATACAGTTTGTGGTTTTTTAGAAGACTTGGTCGACAGCGGAGCTAAAAAAATATGACATGCAACTGTAAGCTAACATTTATGATCATAATACAAAGTTTGAACCAAACCGCCCTAATTACAAACTGTAAATTTAAGATTTAAAACAAAATAGCCATCATCTTGATCAAATCACAAAATAACATGACCTATAGTATAAATACTTGTGAGCAGACTTTCAACTGAATCAGGCAATATATTATTGGCGTAGACACGATTAGAAACAAAATGGTCACCAGTCAGCAATTTTTGTTTGAATCATTGAAAAAATAAGACGTGCTTCTGTAACTGAGTATGCAAATGCATGTGATGCCAAGACAAAGTTTGAATGAAATTGTCCAGCCCTGAGTTTACAATTATTTCTCAGACGACTGCAGCCATTTACAATCTGCATATGAGTACAACAATTTACAATCTGCATATGAATACAGCCATGGGGCTTTACACTTTTTTGGGGAACCCAGAGACTAAGGAGAAGACATGAAGCTAGGCAATTGGGTGCTGTGATTTGACATAGTAATTACCATGCCATTTATTCGGTGTTATTTACTTGCTTTACTTCATATGTCAGCAGCTAATTTGAATTTGATTTTGATTTGAATTGAATTTTGATTTACAATCTGCACATGAATACAACCATAGTGATTTACAATCTGCATATGAATAAAACCATAGTGATTTACAATCTGCATATGAATACAACCATAGTGATTTACAATCTGCATATGAATACAACCATGGGGGTTTACAATCTGCATATGAATAGAACCATGGAGGTTTAACATCTGCATATGAATACAACTATAGCGATTTACAATCTGCATATGAATACAACCATGGGGATTTACAATCTGCATATGAATACAACCATGAGGGTTTACAATCTGCCTATGAATACAACTATAGCGATTTACAATCTGCATATGAATACAACTATAGCGATTTACAATCTGCATATGAATACAACCATAGTGATTTACAATCTGCATATGAATACAACCATAGTGATTTACAATCTGCATATGAATACAACCATGGGGGTTTACAATCTGCATATGAATAGAACCATGGAGGTTTAACATCTGCATATGAATACAACTATAGCGATTTACAATCTGCATATGAATACAACCATGGGGATTTACAATCTGCATATGAATACAACCATGGGGATTTACAATCTGCATATGAATACAACCATAGTGATTTACAATCTGCATATGAATACAACCATAGTGATTTACAATCTGCATATGAATACAACCATGGGGATTTACAATCTGCATATGAATACAACCATGGGGATTTACAATCTGCATATGAATACAACCATGGAGATTTACAATCTGCATATGAATACAACCATAGTGATTTACAATCTGCATATGAATACAACCATAGTGATTTACAATCTGCATATGAATACAACCATGGGGATTTACAATCTGCATATAAATACAACCATGGGGATTTACAATCTGCATATGAATACAACCATGGGGATTTACAATCTACATATGAATACAACCATAGTGATTTACAATCTGCATATGAATACAACCATGGGGTTTACAATCTGCATATGAATACAACCATGGGGATTTACAATCTGTATATGAATACAACTATAGTGATTTACAATCTGCATATGAATACAACCATGGTGATTTACAATCTGCATATGAATACAACCATGGGGATTTACAATCTGCATATGAATACAACCATGGGGATTTACAATCTGCATATGAATACAACCATGGAGATTTACAATCTGCATATGAATACAACCATGGGGTTTACAATCTGCATATGAATACAACCATGGTGATTTACAATCTGCATATGAATACAACCATGGTGATTTACAATCTGCATATGAATACAACCATGGGGATTTACAATCTGCATATGAATACAACCATGGAGATTTACAATCTGCATATGAATACAACCATGGGGTTTACAATCTGCATATGAATACAACCATGGGGTTTACAATCTGCATATGAATACAACCATGGGGATTTACAATCTGCATATGAATACAACCATGGGGATTTACAATCTTCATATGAATACATTAAGTGATTTACAATCTGCATATGAATACAACCATGGGGTTTACAATCTGCATATGAATACAACCATGGGGTTTACAATCTGCATATGAATACAACCATGGGGATTTACAATCTGCATATGAATACAACCATGGGGATTTACAATCTGCATATGAATACAACCATGGGGTTTACAATCTGCATATAAATACAACCATGGGGATTTACAATCTGCATATGAATACAACCATGGTGATTTACAATCTTCATATGAATACAACCATGGGGATTTACAATCTGCATATGAATACAACCATGGGGTTTACAATCTGCATATGAATACAACCATGGGGTTTACAATCTGCATATGAATACAACCATGGGGATTTACAATCTGCATATGAATACAACCATGGGGATTTACAATCTTCATATGAATACATTAAGTGATTTACAATCTGCATATGAATACAACCATGGGGTTTACAATCTGCATATGAATACAACCATGGGGTTTACAATCTGCATATGAATACAACCATGGGGATTTACAATCTGCATATGAATACAACCATGGGGATTTACAATCTGCATATGAATACAACCATGGGGTTTACAATCTGCATATGAATACAACCATGGGGATTTACAATCTGCATATGAATACAACCATGGGGTTTACAATCTGCATATAAATACAACCATGGGGATTTACAATCTTCATATGAATACATTAAGTGATTTACAATCTGCACATGAATACATTAAGTGGTTTACAATCTGCATATGAATACAACCATGGCGATTTACAATCTGCACATGAATACATTAAGTGATTTACAATCTGCATATGAATACAACCATGGGGATTTACAATCTGCATATGAATACAACCATGGGGTTTACAATCTGCATATAAATACAACCATGGGGATTTACAATCTTCATATGAATACATTAAGTGATTTACAATCTGCACATGAATACATTAAGTGGTTTACAATCTTCATATGAATACATTAAGTGATTTACAATCTGCACATGAATACATTAAGTGGTTTACAATCTTCATATGAATACATTAAGTGGTTTACAATCTGCATATGAATACATTAAGTGGTTTACAATCTGCATATGAATACATTAAGTGGTTTACAATCTGCATATGAATACATTAAGTGATTTACAATCTTCATATGAATACATTAAGTGGTTTACAATCTGCATATGAATACAACTCATAGCCATGAACTACATATAAATACTATAACAACTCTAGTGGTTTACAATCTGTATGAAAACAAAACAGAAGATTTCAAATAAAAACTAATCAGGTATGTACAAAGAGCATCTGTGTACCAATTATTTTGAAAATTAGGTAATTTACTCTGATGGTAAATCCTGAGATATAGGTGGTACGATACACACACACACTCTCACACACACACACACACACACACACACCCATTGAGCCCAAGAATAAAAAAATGCAGAAAATGAAAACAAAATGAAAACAAAAGACAAATATGTTTTCAATAGAATGCATCACAGATATACACTGCAATATGGGTAGACATGCATAATGCCAATGTCATGGCAACAGAATAGCACAGACACACACAACATTATGGGCAGACATGCATAATGCTATTGCTATGGCAACAGAATGCCACATAGACATACAGTGCATTATGGGTAGACATGCATAATGCTATTGATATGGTAACTATTACTCACCATTTCTTCCTGAAGTTTTGAAACAAAAATTACAAAATTATATAAATTTTCAACAAAAATGATTTATAATATACAACATGTTCACACTGCAATAACAGTTACAGTTGTACATGTATCATCTATCCTAAATTGCTAGTTTTTAATGACATTCATACAGCAGATACATTCAAGTCACATCATGTCATTACAAACGGTTCTGAAACATTAAGCCATTCAATCCTAAGTACCATGCCATATATTACACAAACCCTGCTGCAACAATAAGCCATTCAATCCTATGTACCATGCCATAAATTACACAACCCTGCTGCAACAATAAGCCATTCAATCCTATGTACCATACCATAAATTACACAAACCCTGCTGAAACAATAAGCCATTCAATCCTATGTACCATACCATAAATTACACAAACCCTGCTGAAACAATAAGCCATTCAATCCTATGTACCATGCCATAAATTACACAAACCCTGCTGCAACAATAAGTCATTCAATCCCATGTACCATGCCATAAATTACACAAACCCTGCTGCAACAATAAGTCATTCAATCCCATGTACCGTGTCATATATTACACAAACCCTGCTGCAACAATAAGTCATTCAATCCTATGTACCATACCATAAATTACACAAACCCTGCTGCAACAATAAGCCATTCAATCCTATGTACCATACCATAAATTACACAAACCCTGCTGCAACAATAAGTCATTCAATCCTATGTACCATACCATAAATTACACAAACCCTGCTGCAACAATAAGCCATTCAATCCTATGTACCATGCCCTAAATTACACAAACCCTGCTGCAACAATAAGTCATTCAATCCCATGTACCATGTCATATATTACACAAACCCTGCTGCAACAATAAGTCATTCAATCCTATGTACCATGCCATAAATTACACAAACCCTGCTGCAACAATAAGTCATTCAATCCCATGTACCATACCATAAATTACACAAACCCTGCTGCAACAATAAGCCATTCAATCCTATGTACCATGCCATAAATTACACAAACCCTGCTGCAACAATAAGCCATTCAATCATATGTACCATACCATAAATTACACAAACCCTGCTGCAACAATAAGCCATTCAATCCTATGTACCATGCCATAAATTACACAAACCCTGCTGCAACAATAAGCCATTCAATCCTATGTACCATACCATAAATTACACAAACCCTGCTGCAACAATAAGTCATTCAATCCCATGTACCATGTCATATATTACACAAACCCTGCTGCAACAATAAGCCATTCAATCCTATGTACCATGCCATAAATTACACAAACCCTGCTGCAACAATAAGCCATTCAATCCTATGTACCATGCCATAAATTACACAAACCCTGCTGCAACAATAAGTCATTCAATCCTATGTACCATGCCATAAATTACACAAACCCTGCTGCAACAATAAGCCATTCAATCCTTTGTACCATACCATAAATTACACAAACCCTGCTGCAACAATAAGTCATTCAATCCCATGTACCATGTCATATATTACACAAACCCTGCTGCAACAATAAGTCATTCAATCCCATGTACCATGTCATATATTACACAAACCCTGCTGCAACAATAAGTCATTCAATCCTATGTACCATGCCATAAATTACACAAACCCTGCTGCAACAATAAGTCATTCAATCCTATGTACCATGCCATAAATTACACAAACCCTGCTGCAACAATAAGTCATTCAATCCCATGTACCATGTCATATATTACACAAACCCTGCTGCAACAATAAGTCATTCAATCCCATGTACCATGTCATATATTACACAAACCCTGCTGCAACAATAAGTCATTCAATCCTATGTACCATGCCATAAATTACACAAACCCTGCTGCAACAATAAGTCATTCAATCCTATGTACCATGCCATAAATTACACAAACCCTGCTGCAACAATAAGTCATTCAATCCCATGTACCATGTCATATATTACACAAACCCTGCTGCAACAATAAGTCATTCAATCCTATGTACCATGTCATATATTACACAAACCCTGCTGCAACAATAAGTCATTCAATCCCATGTACCATGTCATATATTACACAAACCCTGCTGCAACAATAAGTCATTCAATCCCATGTACCATGTCATATATTACACAAACCCTGCTGCAACAATAAGTCATTCAATCCCATGTACCATGTCATATATTACACAAACCCTGCTGCAACAATAAGTCATTCAATCCCATGTACCATGTCATATATTACACAAACCCTGCTGCAACAATAAGTCATTCAATCCTATGTACCATGCCATAAATTACACAAACCCTGCTGCAACAAAAAGCCATTCAATCCTATGTACCATGCCATAAATTACACAAACCCTGCTGCAACAATAAGTCATTCAATCCTATGTACCATGCCATAAATTGCACAAACCCTGTTGCAACAATAAGCCATTCAATCCTATGTACCATACCATAAATTACACAAACCCTGCTGCAACAATAAGCCATTCAATCCTATGTACCATGCCATAAATTACACAAACCCTGCTGCAACAATAAGTCATTCAATCCTATGTACCATGTCATATATTACACAAACCCTGCTGCAACAATAAGTCATTCAATCCTATGTACCATACCATAAATTACACAAACCCTGCTGCAACAATAAGCCATTCAATCCTATGTACCATGCCATAAATTACACAAACCCTGCTGCAACAATAAGCCATTCAATCCTATGTACCATGCCATAAATTACACAAACCCTGCTGCAACAATAAGTCACAAACCCTAGAACCCCAGATATAGAAATACTGGTACCATGATAAAACCAATTAATTAATTATAATTACAAATGTAGCTAATTAAAGTTCACAGAACAAGTCATGAAATTACATGAACACTACTTATTTACTGAGATTCAAACCATTTGAGCAAACCGTTATAAAAATATAATATGTAAAGAATAATTCCAAATTATGATTAGACATTCAACTAAACATTCAAGCCATACAAAAATGTGCAAATTCTTAGCTTATGCAAACCATATGTGTGCTTCACATGAATATTTAGCTTCATTCCACTATTACATTAGTCAGTGGATGAGCAAATTATTGCTATGATACAGAATAAACAAATTAAAAACTTTAGTTAACTATTAAGCTAATCAGCTAATTAATATACACAGAATAATTTTAAAATATTATTAAATATTGATCAATACAAAGAGTATACATGTATATGAACTTTCTTTCAATTCAATTAATTATTATGTAAATTAGCTAATTATGTACCATAATTCCATGTATCAAATTTCATACAAGCCTATGTACAGTGTAGATGTTTATTAGGTGTATGTGTAACAGACACATACACACATACATGCACATACACAGGGTAACTGCAGTTTTAATCCCAGTGTGTGCTTTACACACAGGAGTAAACAAATGAATTAAATGTTCTTGTTTCTCAATTAATCCTAGAGTGTACATTAAATAACTAATGGCAGAATCAGGTACTTCTGGTAATAGCTTGCCGACTAATAGGCCTTTTAAAATACACAAAAGTGTGACACAACAAAGAATTTCCAGAGCAGAACAATTTAGAAGGTTTTTCCATGTATTTCTTTTCACCAACGCTTTGTAATTAACACAGAATCTAAAGATGAATATACACTTTAGATTGCATTCACAAAACACTTTGAATGGTACATCCTTCATTTTCATATATTTCATTCTAAGCTTTTAAAACACTCAATTGACAATTGTGAATTAGGTTTATAGAAATTGCATTTTTCCGGATGTGCTGTTTTATTACTGTGTTAAATGTATAAACAGACAGCATCAAAACTTATTTCGCAAAGTTCACTGATGTTCTGCTAAATCTTTCAAGATTATTTTTCTGGGAGCTAAAAACTATGTACATGTACCAATTAAGTTTCATCAAAATCCATTGAACGGTTCTCAACATATCAGTGGAACAGTCATAGAACAGCTACAAAATGGTGAATTATATCATGCAAACTAGGTAATTAATATGCATGGATTTCAACCAAAAACTAATCAAATCTGCGCATTAGCCAAAAATATCTATGTACTAAGTTTCATCAAAATTCAATAAGTGTTTTTTTAGATATCAGTGGAACAGACATGCACACATACCGTACATATGCATTAACTGCGAAGACTCCCATTGTGTGTTTTGCATACAGGAGTAAAAAATGGTGCTCTTCTTGTTAATGTCTATTAGTTTAGTTTAGCAGTTTCTATTCATATAATACAAAACATGCTAAAAGAATTATTTCAATAAAAATTACAAGTAACAATTAATACGCAATAATTCTAACTACTAAATCAAAGAAAACTTAGAAAGAGTACTAGAGGCATAATTATTCTAATTTGATTCCAAATTTAAGATGAGCAACTAATATTTATCTGCAATTTGAGATGCACAATATGAGAAGAATTTGATCAACAGTATTGAAGTTTATAATACTCACAGAAAATAAATTTGACATTATATGTGTGGTTAGTAGTTTAGTTTACTCTACAGCACCTCTACCACAAGATCAATTTAAAACTGATTTTTTGAGAAATTTCCAGAAATTGGCCAACAATAATTAGATAATAAATATGCATGGTTTTCAACATTAAACTAATCATGATTACTCCAGAGCAACATTATTTTAATTATAATAATAATTTTAATTGAACAATAATTTTAATTGTGATTATGCATATTATGTAAATTAGGCAATTAATGTGCTTAAATTTCAATCCAAAACTAATCGGGTTGTCCAAAGGCATAGTCTATTATTTGGTTTTGAGATATACAATGTACCGAATTAGGTGGATAATTTGGTTTAAGTATTATTATTCAAATTAGGTGATCATATTATGCATGGATTTAAACCAAAAACTAATCAGGTCTGTGCAGTATCTCGGGGCAAATACTGTAAAACATGTCTTTTTCTAGATACATTTATGTAGCATGTTATTTTAACTAATTTAGCTAATCTGTAATTTCCCTAATTCAAGATGTAGGTAGCTAATAATATACTCGCAATGTGATTGTTAGAACTTTAGCTAAATTAAGCGAAGTTACAAAGTTTCATTACAATGTGATGATTAATTCTTAAAAACTTGGTGAAAAGGTGAAAAATGAATTATTATGCAAATTATGTAATTATTATTACAGATGTATTGTCACATTGTCTTAGAGTATTTACATACCTAAATTCATTGAAATAAGATGGAAAAGCTGAAAACTGACTGATTACTATGCAAATTAGAAAATTAATAAGCACAGATTTTAACCTAAGACTAATCAAGTCTGCACATTGTCCCACCTATCTAAATCTATTGAAATCTGACCAGCGGTTTCTGAGAAAATGGTGGAACAGAGATACATACATGTATTCAGACATGCACAAACACAGAGTAACCACAGACTCCTATTGTGTGCTTCAAACACAGAAGTCAAAAACTTATTATAATCAAATTTGAAAGTAAGTAATTAAATTGTATTTCAATTAACTACTTTTCTTGCTACCACTTGTAATTTGTTTATACACTGAATTATATTTCTACCAATTATAAGAATTCTGATAATCAAGCTTTTACTCTATACACAATGTTTCTATTTACTTTAGAAAACTGATTATTATGCATATTAATATTCATCTTTATTTTTTAACAGTTTCTCCAACAATGAAAAAAGAACATATAAGACTTTTTAATACATGTTTTTTTTTAAACCAATGAAAGAACAATTGAAGACCTACAAAGTGTAATGCACTGGGTTTACATCCTGCCCCACATCTTGAATTTTCAAGGTGAATGTTCCCGCAAAGCACTCCACTGTCATCTTGAAGTATTTCATTAGGATTATGTGTATGTGACAATACCCTCAGCCAATCAAATTGCTTCTTTCTTCAACGCGCTTGGCCAAGCTATCGAAATCTTCTAGGCGGAGCTATGTCACAAGATGTTGCTATTTAAGACGCCACCACTTTACCATGTATTTCTATGGGCTCTGCGTGAGCTTCTATGAACACCGATGAAAAAGTCAGTGAAAATAGCTAATATCGAGAAAACAGCACAAACTCAACTTTGAAGAAATTCTAAACAATAAAATTTAAATATGTTGCATAAAAGTATGTAGAGGTAATCTTTTTACACTGTTCAGGGGGGTGTCAACAACAATCCCAAAATACCGTTTTCTGAGAGTTTATTGGCCTTTGTTTTCACCATGATGGTTGCCAGAAGGTGAAAATGCCTGCCCCCGAGAATAAATGTCACTGCGCACAGTGGAAGCGACGATATCCATACATCATGCAACTCACTGATATTCAGACCAAAGCTATTCAAAGCTATACTTAGTGCCAAGTCTGATGTGTTCATTTTTAGTGGTACTGGAAATAGTAAATCATTATGTTATTATGCTTTACCGGCCTTGCGACCATCGAGCGTGGTAATAGTGGTGTCACCACTGTTGAGTATTATAGAAGAGTAGGTGTTATACCTCAAAGCTCATGATGTCACTGCAACATATATCGGCAGAAATGAAGCCAAAGACATCAGAAATGCAAAGCTCCAAACGCTTTCTGGCAGACATTGTAAAAAAGCTTTCTATTAGTCGGTAAACTTTAATTTATCTATTTAATTATTATTGTGTGGGGAATATTACTATTATTTAGCATAAACCACCAAGTTTGATTGATATGATTGGAATGGGTGAAAATGCTGTAGTGAAAGGGGAAATAATAAACTTTAAAAATAACAATGATGATATTCAGACAGCGATCAGTAAACAAAGGAATGACTGTCTGACAAACAGATACGTTTGGACAGTTTTGTTGAAACTCAAACAACCCGCACAAGTATTCTTAGATGAATAACAATCATTAATTATCTATTACAAATTTGACATAAAAAAATAATTACATTGAAAACATAGAAAAACTATCTCTATACAAAATTCTGATTTGTAAGAAGAGGTATGCTTAACATTTGTGAATTAAAATTGACTTCCATGTCAACAATTAATGAACAAGAAATAGCAATTTATCCAATAAACGATGTCCCTCAGGGTTTATGTGTCATATTAACAGTGGAAAAGTTAAATCTAGTTAATTAAATGTCAGAAATTGTTCATTAAACTAACAATGGAGAAATATTTGCAATAAAAACATACTGCTATAAACTACTAATGTACAAAATGTAGTTGCTTTAGGCATACATCCACCTAAAATCGTAAAAATTTACTTAAAAAATTCAACCACATAAATTAATTGGTAGATTTATGTAATTTATTGGCTTCTAAAATATGGTCGAATACAAAAATATGCTGTTTTTAAGTTCTCTAAAATATTGTCCAATTCAGACTTTTTAGGAAGCAATGATATCACCCACTTATTTTATTTTGGGGAATGAAACATTGCAAGTGACAATAATCATACACCATGTATATTATCTAATGTTTTTGTAATCACAGATTATAAATTCAACCTGTCAAAATTTCTAAATAATTTTGTATTTTAAAACTTATTTGTTTTTCCAAATTAATTATTTAAATGTGTTGTCAATACCTATTTGGTAATTAATTTGCATAATAATTTGAAGGGCAATTATGATAACTATATACATGATAGCTTGCTTAGAAATATATTTATGCGTATTAATGAGGTCACATGACCCTACCTAACCATAGGGCACCATGTACAGGTACTACTGTAGACTATTTTTTAAGGTGACAGCAAAGCTGGAAACATAAATGAAAATTCATGTTTTTAACTGGTTGCTATGACAGTGTTCTCCCCAGGCCTGCCTGTTAAGCAACACTTTGGCCACTAGCTGCATCACTTCTTGTTCTACCTGCTATGCTTCAAAGGGTGTCAATGATGTTTTGACTGACAGCAATTCAGACATGTGAATGTCAACCAAATGTGGCCCAAGGTATTGATGCTCCACAAATGTTTATGACAGATGCAAACAAGATACATACAAGAATTAAGTTAGCAAACTCCCTATAAACATTGTAATATACAGTGTAGCGAAGGACATTCTTATTGGTGCCATCAAATGATCAAATGTTATGAAAACGATTTGCTACGAATCGTATTTATCTTATTTATTTCAACCCTCTGGGGAAAGTTGATGGGGTTTCTTGGAACATTGATAAGGATTTTTCCAGGGAAGGTGAAAGTTACCCATGTGAATCTTGTTTGTGCCTGCTGCAAAACAACATTGACACAACATTGAATGAAGGTGAATCTTGCTAGTGAAACACAAGAGGTGTTCATACATCAACTCTAAATGCATTACAAGGTGATGACAAGAGACAAGCCCACATTGTGAATCTTTCACACAAGATAAGATTAAGTTCAATGATTCGAAGCAACCAAAAAAATAAGTATGTAATTATATATCACTCAAAAACCATTAAACTTTGAACCTAATTTTTAATAGAAGCTTAAACTTGATAAACAGTGACTATGATAACCAATATGTATCACAAGGATCACATTAGAAAACAGATAAAAATTCATTCACCATGACGCAGCAGCAAATTTAGACAAGAAATTTTGTTATAGCCTACACTGTTTTTTCAAAAAAAATAAAATAATTACAAAATTTGATTCAATAGGTATTTGATAATTGCACACTGATTTTTTTTTTAGTTCAACCTTATCAAAAAGGAATTGTTTAAAAAAGTTATCTATTTTTCTACAAACCTCAACATTGTAGCCCTGGCTAGCTTCACTCAAGAGAGAAATTGACAGCTCAGTGCCTTGGGAAACATTTTTTAATATTCGCTTGGTTTAAATTTAGGCGAAGGTTCTCCGAACCCGCCTATTCACATAGTTCATACCCACCATAGACTCTGGTCAGTCAAAGTGATTATTTTGAACTGTAGGCACTAATCAGCGATTCTGTCGGTGATGGAGAGATAGAATCTAGGTCAGGTCAGGTCCCTTACGTCATGAACCATGTGACCAGGCCCATATGGCGGCGCCATAGACAGCTGTACAATCACGCTGGCTCCTTTCTCTGAATCAAGGACTTAGACCAACACTACGGAAAGAGTGGGGTGGTTGGTAGGGGACCCCGAGTCTATGGTGGGTATGAACTATGTGAAAAGGCGGGTTCGGAGAACCCTCGCCTAAATTCGCTACGTTCAATTACCCATCATAGATTCCGGTCAGTCAAAGTGATTATTTTGAACTGTAGGCACTAATCAGCGATTCTGTCGGTGATGGAGAGATAGAATCTCGGTCAGGGGAAGCCCCATGACCCCAAGATTCTTTTTTCCTTACGTCATGAACCATGCGACCAGGCCCATATGGCGGCGCCATAGACAGCTGTACAATCACGCTGGCTCCTTTCTCTGCATCAAGGACTTAGACCAACGCTACGGAAAGAGTGGGGTGGTTGGTAGGGGACCCGAGTCTATGGTGGGTATGAACTATGTGAAAAGGCGGGTTCGGAGAACCCTCGCCTAAATTCGCTACGTTCAATTACCCATCATAGATTCCGGTCAGTCAAAATGACTATTTTGAACTGTAGGCAGAGTCAGACGCCAATAGGTGGTGGGTTTTCCGAGCAAATAGAAAAAATTATGAAAGTCTTTTCCCAGTCCGGGATGAAATACAATAATCACTCAACACCCTGGTTAAGGCTCAAAAAGGGTGTTGTCTTACCTTGGCCTGTGCTGTCCCCGGAGCATGAAGCCAAAATGCTGCTGCGGTGACAGGGTTTGGTGTGCCTGAGAAAGCTAAACCCCAACCCAATACTGGGGGTAGTAAGCTTTCGAAGTAAAGACCGAAACAGTTCTGCATGAGGGCATAGGCTGCAAAGCGGGACCTGGGAGCTTCCAGGGGAGTGCCAACGGGAGAGAAATCTGTCCGCATAAAATGCCAAGACTGATTTATTGTCTATGCGCAGGGACCCTTGTGGTTGTTCGGGCTGGGTCAGCAAAACAAGACTGACCCGCTACGACGAGACCCAACCTAAAGAGACCTTCCTCAATGGTAACGGTGTCTGTTAGGTGGTAGTTGATAAAGACTACTGCCCTCCGTGTATGCTCGAGGGGGGCACCTGACGCTAGCACCAGTGAGTTGGCAATCCCACAGACCTCATGCGCTCGTATTTGGTGTCTCTGCAAGCTCTGTGTCAAGGAAGTTAAAGTATTATAGACCTCTAATACAGTCGCAGTAAACCACTTGGTTATGGAAGTGGGGAGGTCGGCCTATCCTGTCTGCCTGGGTCGTAACACAAAGACATGTGCCTGGTACCCCGTCTTGAATCGTTAGTACGGTTTGGTAGCAACTCCGTGCTCGAACCGAGCAGAGAAGCAATTCCTCCTGACCCCCCGGGCAGACAAAATTTGACAGCCGGGGGATGACGATCGGGTGAGGATCATGTCCTAGGATTTGGTTCTAGGCGAGAAACCCGATTCGTGTCTTTCGCACAACTTGATTGTCCATAACGGCGGTACATCATCCGAGAAGGACAATTCTCCAGCTCTGGTCAATGCCTACCTGAGGCGAGGGCCAGTAGGAAGACTATCTTCCACGTCGAAAAATTTGAGTGGTGCTGATCAGAGAGGCTTAAAGGGTGGTCTGCTTAGAGCAGACAACACAGCCAACAAGTCCGAGTTGGGTGATTTCCTTGTATGGGGTCTTGGCATCTGGAAAGCAATAAATACATGTAGTCTCCTAATAATAGGACAATCGGCTAGTCTTGTTCCCGTACGTTCTCAATGGTGGGGGGGACATGGCCAACCTGTAGCCAACGATCGCTGCGTGGGGAAAACCCACTTTGTCAAACAGGTGGACGAAGGAGTCTGCTACCTGGCCAATAGAAGGATCGTATGGATCAATCTTCCTTCCGCTACACCAATCAGTGTATGCTCGCAGCCTAGCAATGTAGGCTGCATTGGTGAAATCCCTGTTCCCCATGGCCAGGACGTTGGCAGCCTGCTCAGATAAGGCTTTCATATGTGCGGGTCTAATGAGAGTCTCTATGCGTGTAAGTGATACCCGCTGGGCTCGTTGGTAAGAAGGGAGTCCAAAACCCACAGCGGAGACCGGACACAAGGATAAATTCGTTACCGTTGTACCTATTTTTCCCAATAAACCGTTCACATTCCATACAAGGAATCTCAAACTCTTATCTGTTTTAGAACATCTTGTGTTCAAGCATTCAAAACTTTGCCCATGGCCCAGGCCAATGTCTCATCAGGTATTGTTTTGTTGTACTTCGCGGCTGTCATTTAGTGGTCTTATATCTTGAAGTTGGTCATCATACACATACAATATACCATCGATTTTGATTTTATTGTACATAAATTTTACATGTTTGCTCGCAGCTCTTGCCTCATCTGCAAACTTTCCCAGTTTCTTTCGAGTTTCTTTTACTTTCCAGGTATAGTCTTCTCCTATCCGATGGTCAGTACCTTTCAGTTTATTTGCTGCACAAAGAACTTGCATACGTTGCTTGTACCTCAAAAAATCAGCTATAATTGATTGTGGGTGACTATGAGCACCAGTCAGACGATGAACTCGCTGAAATTCCAGTTTATATTCAAGTTGTCAGTAATAAAATCTTTCACAATTTTCTCGGTTGTATCCCACGTTTCCATACCAGGCTGTTCAATACCATAAAATATCAGATTATTACGTTTCAACTGTGCATTTGTTTTATCTAATTCTACTTCCATCCTATTTGAACGTTCACGTAATTGTTTATTTTCTTCAACTAGTTTTGCCATTTCGCCTCGGTTTTCATCCACACTACTTTTCAGGACTTTTACCTTCTCTGCTAAAATCCTCACTCTATTATCCACCACTTCAATACGATCCATAATATCTTTGCGCAAACCCCGCATTTCCATCATGACATCAGCCAACGTAAACTCATCAACACGTTCGACACCAGTCTCTTGTAATCCAATATGGCGACCCTCTTTGTCTACCCCGTCTTCTATTTGCGTTAACTGGGTTTTGTTAATGGCGAAACATGCTGACCACTGCTACTACGCAAAGTCATCGACTCAGATATTGTTCGCTGACCATCAGGCATCTTGCGAGGTGGCCCAGGGTTTACTTCAATATCGCCCGATAAAAGTAGCAAGATCCCGATGATGAATAAACTCACGTGTATTCGGCCATGTTGATCGCACATGTGCTTTCGCTGAAATTTGAGGAAATTAGAACTCGTTTTATAGACAAGTTTTACTATTGCCCAGCGCTTGAATGGAAATTTATTTTGCTACTGCAATCTGAAAATACACATACAATACAAAATCTTGCAAAATACGTATTCTACTCTTTACAAAAACGTCATAGTTTGTTGGAGGGAAATTTAACTGAAATATAAATTTAATTTGGTATTCATATGTTAAGTATAAGTTTGTAATATTCAGACAAGCAGTAGCAGTGATTATTCTTGTCAAACGATCTATTTATTTATTTGTGTTACATTTAAGTGTGTACATTATGGCCTATGGCCAATTACACTGAATAAATATATATATAACCTCGTTGGCATTTAGTGCCGGAGGCTCCAGAGGAGGCCCGGTGCCATTATCCTTTGCCTCACCCAAACTAGTGGGAGCACCGCGGCTGGGAACGGGGGTTCCCCGGAAAAGACGCGTTTGAATGCAAACATGCTTTTGTGTTTCTTCCTGCTTGCCCACGGAGTGGCCACAGTGGAGTCAGTCTCAGCAATTTTGATGGCTCTGAAAGGAAAATCTCAGGCCTCAGAACTCCAGTGAAAAACCACACGCCTTCACGGTAAAAACCCCGAACCCTGCACGTAGCTACGACAAAAGTATTTCGGATGCGGGTTCTATGCTGGTAAATTCTGAATATAACCACTGCACAGTCGACTCGAAACATGAGGAGTCCCCAAAAAAATGGCAGCGAGCCCTGGTGCTGTCATTACAACTATTCATTTCTAAATACCTAGCTCAAGCATACAATGAAGACGACTTGCATGACGGAAGCGAATTACAGTAGGAAAGGAGATGTAACGAAAACCAACAAGTTAATAAGCTACGTTGCCAGGGTTTTATTTCTTTGTTGTGAAAAATACTACACAACAAAGGGGAAAACGACACGAGGGTAAAAATGACAAGGAAAACTTATCCTACCAGCTACAATGTCGGATGCCGGGCAGAGGCACAACCCAAGCTAGAAACCCGGACAGGAACAAGCAGCCTATCGGCTGAGATAGCTCCGCTGTTAGCAATGCACATTTCAATTAAAGAACTGAAGACATCATTAGAAAATGAACAATATGTATAGTATCAAAGCAATCGGACTTACAGTTTTTAACAAGAAGTCGAAAATATCACTTTCTATCAAAAATGACCAAAATATTCACCAAAATTAGAGAATTGAAGATATCATCACGAAATGAACAAATCTGAGAAAGGTCTACATGTAGTATCTATATGTGTAATATCAAAGCAATTGAACCTTTGGTTTTTAACAAGAAGTCAAAAATATCACTTTTTACCAAAAATTACAAAAATATTCACCAAAATTAGAGAATTGAAGATATCATCACAAAATGAACAAATCTGAGAGAGGTCCACATGTAGTACCTATATATGTAATATCAAAGCAATCGGACTATTGGTTTTTTACAAGAAGTCGAAAATATCACTTTTTACCAAAAATGACAAAAATATTCACCAAAATTAAAGAATCGAAGATATCATCACGAAATGAACAAATCTGAGAAAGGTCTACATGTAGAATCTAAATATGTAATATCAAAGCAATTGAACTATTGGTTTTTAATAAGAAGTCGAAAATATCACTTTTTACCAAAAATTACAAAAATATTCACCAAAATTAAAGAATTGAAGACATCATCACAAAATGAACAAATCTGAGAGAGGTCCACATGCAGTACCTATATATGTAATATCAAAGCAATCGGACTTGTGGTTTTTAACAAGAAGTCGAAAATATCACTTTTTACCAAAAATTACAAAAATATTCACCAAAATTAGAGAATTGAAGATATCATCACGAAATGAACAAATCTGAGAGAGGTCCACATGTAGTACCTATATATGTAGTATCAAAGCAATTGGACTTGCGGTTTTTAACAAGAAGTCGAAAATATCACTTTTTACCAAAAATGATAAAAATATTCACCAAAATTAGAGAATTAAAGATATCATTACAAAATAAACAAATCTGAGAGAGGTCCACATGTAGTACCTATATATGTAATATCAAAGCAATTGCACTTGCATTTTTTAACAAGAAGTCGAAAATATCACTTTTTACCAAAAATGACAAAAATATTCACCAAAATTAGAGAATTGAAGATATCAACATGAAATGAACAAACCTAAGAGAGGTCTACCCATGGTACATATACACCAAGTATCAAAGCATTCAGGCTTGTAGTTTTCAAGAAGAAGTCGAAAAAGTAAAACATTGACACGGACGACGGACAATCACTCATATGATAAGCTCCGCTCGACAAAGTCGACAGCGGAGCTAAAAAAAGCAGGCGATCCAGGCAGAGCTCGCTAGACTTGATCTCCATTTGATGCGGAGAAAAAGAAGAGTGATTGTACAGCCATCTATGGCGCCGCCATATGGGCTCAGTCCCCTGACCTAGATTCTATCTCTCCATCACTGGCAGAATCGCTGATTAATGCCTACAGTTCAAAATAGTCATTTTGTTAAATATGATTTTTCGGAGAAAGATGCGCTGGGTGACATTGTACTTTTCAATCCAGCAAGAAAAAAAATATATCAAATTTTCTTTCGTTTTGGGTGGTCCAACTGCCGGTGTTGAAAGTCAGTGTAGGTGGATTTTTCAATGAAAATATAAAATATAAGTCCCCAAAAAATATAATTATTTTTAAATTTTGAACCCCAAATAAGGGCCCACCTATGAAATCGCCCAGGACGATTTTTCGGATGGGCGAACTTACGGCAGCATCCAGTAGTATGGTCAAAAAGGAAGATGGCTGCCAGTCAGACATCTTTGATCAGATTGTAAAACAAATTGTCATGGACATGTAATCTAAAATGCACAATATATGTATCAAAATTGAACAAAAACTGATAAAGCATGTACAAAATACCACATTTTCAAAGATCCAATGGCGAAGTAAATCATCATAGACATGTATCCTAACATGTATAATGTATATACCAAATCTGGACAAAAACTGACAAAGCATGCATAAGACACCACATTTTCAAAAAACAAAATGGCTGCCAGTCAGCATCGACTCGGATCGACGGATGGATGTATGGATGGATGGACGAAAGGTCAGACAGACGGAATGAGACCGACTTATAATATATAACAAATATAATTTAATAAACATGACACATCCATTGTTTCTCAATTCTTGAGATTAATGATTAATGATTAAAATTAATAATTTCCATATCATATTATGCAATAAGAAGTTAGAGCACAAATAAATAGAATGAATTTTAAATTATTTTTGGAACATCATGAATTAAAAGGATAAATTTAATAATTAGTGTTTGTAACAGTTTGTATGGCAATAGCAGGACACATGTTTTGTAAAAATATAAGTAACCTTCTATTGCTGATAGAACCCCACACTTGGTCTATGATACCTTACATATGGTTTTCAAATAGACATCACAAATATTTATTTTTACTGAAAATTACCAAAATACTCAAAATATTAAAATTAGAAAATGTACTGTAAATACTTCAAAATATTTGAAAACATGACATGACATGTCATGTCATAGCCCCTGCACAGAAAATAATTTAAAACTGATATTGAACTGGGTTTGTGTCAGAGTGAATTTATTCATTATGAGCTGTACTAAAATCTTGTTATTAATTGTTCAGAATTGATGTGGAATAATTTGGGGGGATGGGGTAAAAAAATATAAATTGTCTCAGAAAGCCAAATAAATAACTTGTGAACAATTACCTGTCCCTGTACCAACTTTGAACAAAACTGGATAACATGTCTGAGAAAAAGCTGGTAACGGCTAGAAAAAGCTTCAGATCCGGCGGGGGCTAATTATTATACATCTGTCACAGTAAAGCCATAGTTACAGCGTGCCGTAATTTTGCAGTATTCACTGGGTATTCTCATTCTACCATATTAGGAAACACAAATTCCAAATATGGAACGATTGCGCGTGTAAGCGTCCTCTAATAATAAAAAACAAACATGGCTGCCCCAAGGGTTTCACTGAACCACAAACAAAGAAGTTTGTTAAATCTGTTCTAAATCTTTTGGGTTTCGGCATTCCCATGATGTATTCCTAGGAGGGAAATATGTACATACATAATAATAATAAGGTTATTACAAGGATACCGCAAGTATGCACTTAGAGAGTACGTGGTCGCATCAATACTCCTGCTGTACTGTCTTAATGCATAATTTGCAGTATCCTCGTAATTATCCCATATTACTAACAGATTATTACTACCTGACTGACTACCTTATATGTTTGGATATTTAGAGTAGTATCAAATTCTCACGTCCGGTTCGGTTAGACATAAAATATACAAATAGAATATTTACTTTTAAGATGTAATTTGGGGTATGTGTTGGTTCTTGGATATTTCAGCTTTGTCCTTCTGTACTTCGTTTAGTAATTTAGACTTCCCAGATTGCGTAAAAACAAATATCGGTAGTTTCGGATTTTGTCACGAAAAATGCCTGGGCTAAATCATTTGCTGAAGGACAGCCGCTTAAGAGATGTACACTCTAACTATGAACCTAAAAGCGTTAGGCACCCCAACAAAAAATAGGCTCGGTAATTATTAGCCGAGCAACAAATTAGAAGTACATGTATAGTATACAATACTTGCTCAAGTGTGTCAAGGCCAAGATAAATCTGTATGTGTTAAATTTTGTAGCTGAAATTAGAAAATTTCACAACAAATTGGTATTGCTTTAAGCAAGCAGTGTAGTCAGCAATGCTGTATGTGGGTGATCACTGTATGAATTGTCTAATCCTTGTTCATGTAGTCTTTTTGTGTTTATTCTGTCTCACAGAGAACTAGCCCAGATACCAACCTGCCATATATAAAGTTCAAAAGTTTTGTTTTGGACAAAAAATATATAGAACAAAATCACTAACAACAAAAAATTGAAGATAAAACCACAACATCTACAAGACACAGTATTAGCCCATGTACCTGCATGCTTAATATGAAGTCAATATGACGTAATATTTGCAATCAACACCTTTTGAACAAATTACCATCTTCAACCAATAAAGAACCTTCACACCTCAAATTAAAACTAACAATCTAGCAGTTTGAAAAAAATTCTTGAAAATAGTATTTCTGCCAAAAAAAATAGCATAACTCCACTTTATGGTTGACATGAAATCTCTCAAAAATTATGATTTGGACAAAAAAAAATAAAAAAAGAAGAAATTCACTAAAAATAGATAAATTGAAGATAATGCTACCACATCAACAAGCTACACAGAGGACCAGCCAAGGTACCTACATGCTTAATAGCAAGTCAATCTGACTGACATTTTTTGAGAAATTGACGAAAATATCAATTTTCAGCTTTTTTGACCCAATTTCCCGATTTTTTGATGAATCACTTCTGTTGAATAAATTATCATTTTCAACCAATAAGGAATCTTCATACCAAAAATCAGAATTGATTAGTGATTACCTAGCAGGCAATGCATTAGGTACTCCTAGGGCCCATTAGTGATTACCCAGCAGGCAATATGTTAGGTATTCCTAGAGCCCATTAGTGATTACCCAGCAGGTAATGTATTAGGTACTTCTAGGGCCCATTAGTGATTACCCAGCAGGTAATGTATTAGGTACTTCTAGAGCCCATTAGTGATTACCCAGCAGGTAATGTATTAGGTACTTCTAGGGCCCATTAGTGATTACCCAGCAGGCAATGCATTAGGTACTCCTAGAGCCCATTAGTGATTACCCAGCAGGCAATGCATTAGGTACTCTTAGGGCCCATTAGTGATTACCCAGCATGTAATGTATTAGGTACTTCTAGGGCCCATTAGTGATTACCCAGCAGGCAATGCATTAGGTACTCCTAGAGATCATTAGTGATTACCCAGCAGGCAATGCATTAGGTACTCCTAGGGCCCATTAGTGATTACCCAGCAGGCAATACATTTGGTACTCCTAGGGCCCATTAGTGATTACCCAGTATGTAATGTATTAGGTACTTCTCGGGCCCATTAGTGATTACCCAGCAGGCAATGTATTAGGTACTTCTAGAGCCCATTAGTGATTACCCAGCAGGCAATGCATTAGGTACTCCTAGGGCCCATTAGTGATTACCCAGCAGGCAATGCATTAGGTACTCCTAGGGCCCATTAGTGATTACCCAGCAGGCAATGCATTAGGTACTCCTAGGGCCCATTAGTGATTACCCAGCAGGCAATGCATTAGGTATTCCTAGAGCCCATTAGTGATTACCCAGCAGGCAATGCATTAGGTACTTCTAGGGCCCATTAGTGATTACCCAGCAGGCAATGCATTTGGTACTCCTAGAGCCCATTAGTGATTACCCAGCAGGCAATGTATTAGGTACTCCTCGGGTCCATTAGTGATCACCCAGCAGGCAATGCATTAGGTACTCTTAGGGCCCATTAGTGATTACCCAGCAGGCAATATATTAGGTACTACTAGGGCCCATTATTGATTACCCAGCAGGCAATGCATTAGGTACTCCTAGAGCCCATTAGTGATTACCCGGGAGGCAATGTATTAGGTACTCCTCGGGTCCATTAGTGATCACCCAGCAGGCAATGCATTAGGTACTCTTAGGGCCCATTAGTGATTACCCAGCAGGCAATGCATTAGGTACTCTTAGGGCCCATTAGTGATTACCCAGCAGGCAATGCATTAGGTACTCTTAGGGCCCATTAGTGATTACCCAGCAGGCAATGCATTAGGTACTCTTAGGGCCCATTAGTGATTACCCAGCAGGCAATATGTTAGGTACTCTTAGGGCCCATTAGTGATTACCCAGCAGGCAATATGTTAGGTACTCCATACATACTTAATTGAATTGCTATGCATTGTGATTCCACAATGTCATCATATTATTATGAATATACAAGTAGTTGTATAACTTACAAAGCACAAGACCTTAGATTCCTGAATACCTGCTGTTTCTGCATCATAGACATATTTATTTACTTTTTTTTTTTATTTATTTATTTATTTATTTATTTATTTATTTATTAAGTTATTTTTTTTATTTATTTATTTAGTTAGTTGATTATTTAATTATTTATGCTCTGCAATAAAAGTAAATAATTATTTAAAATTAACCACAGTATAAAATGCTTAATTTGGATACCATTATGTATTTCATCTACCCTGTGCCCATTGTTATGATAATTAAATTCCATTGCTTATCCAATGATATAGAGTTGGGCCATATTCTACAATGTTCTGAGGAACCCTTGTCTATTACATCTCATTCAGGATCTGTCACCCTATACTTCAACAGACCATTATGCTGAAGGCACTAAAAATGAACACAGCATATTTTAACACAGACAGTATACTTGCTTATCCCTTAAGAGATAGCAGCTGTCTAATACCTCCAAACTGAGATAGCAGCTGGCGCCAATTCACAGAATGCTACGCATATAAATGTAAAAAGTTGTTAAATTTAATTAAAACTATGAAGTCCCTCAGGAACGGAAAGGAGCACATCGCAACAGAGCATGCTCAAATGACTATGAATAATTTAATAGCAATAAATGGAAGGTCATCTCTTTATTGAAGCCATTTCATAAATAATGCTTTGTAGTGGCGGGATTCTAAGACCATTTAAAAAGGTTGTCATAGCAACAAGCAGCCATATTGATGTAATTGGATGAACTCGATGACAATTTTGTAAATTGATTTAGTCATTTCAATTGTAGCTAAGACAACATTATGATGGGAGTATAATACTTATACACCACAGTTACCAAGTGATATTTGACTAGAATGGAATTTAATACCTATACACCACAGTTACCAGATGATATTTTACTAGAATGGAATATAATACTTATACACCACAGTAACCAGGTGATATTTTACTAGAATAGAATATAATACCTATACACCACAGTTATCAGGTGATATCTGACTAAAATGGAATATAATACTTATACACCATAGTTACCAGGTGATATTTTACTAAAATGGAATATAATACCTATACACCACAGTTATCAGGTGATATCTGACTAGAATGGAATATAATACTTATACACCATAGTTACCAGGTGATATGTTACTAAAATGGAATATAATACCTATACACCACAGTTATCAGGCGATATCTGACTAGAATGGAATATAATACCTATACACCACAGTTACCAGATGATATTTTACTAGAATGGAATATAATACCTATACACCACAGTTACCAGATGATATTTTACTAGAATGGAATATAATACCTATACACCACAGTTACCAGGTGATATTTTACTAGAATGGAATATAATACCTATACACCACAGTTACCAGGTGATATTTTACTAGAATGGAATATAATACCTATACACCACAGTTACCAGGTGATATTTTACTAGAATGGAATATAATACCTATACACCACAGTAACCAGGTGATATTTTACTAGAATGGAATATAATACCTATACACCACAGTTACCAGGTGATATTTTACTAAAATGGAATAATACCTATACACCACAGTTACCAGGTGATATTTTACTAGAATGGAATATAATACCTATACACCACAGTTACCAGGTGATATTTTACTAAAATGGAATATAATATCTATACACCACAGTTACCAGATGATATTTTACTAGAATGGAATATAATACCTATACACCACAGTTACCAGGTGATATTTGACTAGATGTTAACAGATGATATTGAATGGAATATAATACATGTACCTATACACTACAGTTACCAGGTAACTAAATGGAGTATAAATGGAGTAAATGGTTGGAGTGGATGTCAGTTGCAAAGGTCAACTGTTACAGAGCTTGAGCAGTGTTAATTTAAATAACATTTCAGAATCCTAAATATTTTATGAGATGAAGTGTGGATATCAGATGTCCATTAGTGTCATAGCTCAGCTGAGACAATCACAAAGTACCATCTGGCTAATTCTCTACCACAAGTTTACCATAAATCAGTCAAAATGTCCAAGTACATAAACATCATGTTAACACTGAAACCTTTTCACTACTTCTCTATGGTAGTCCATATTTTAAGTACCTGTGAAATAAATGCCCACCTACATACAAATTTATGTTTTGGGTTTCTGCTGCCCTGAATTGGACATTTATAAAAAAAATAAAAAATAAACTAAATAGTAATCAACTTCAAAATTGAAAAAAAGATTGTTGTTGTAGCCTTCCTGTTGTAATAGACTGGTTCCAGGTTTCTGATTTCTTCAGAAGTGAAACTGAATCATCAAATGTCAGACAGAGGGGGCAGGGGGGAATACCATGCACTGAATACCATAAAAGCTCTTAGTATGAGAATAAGATGAAAATCATGATTTTGTTGTCTGGGAATTATTAAAATATGTGAAGATTAATTAAATATGGTGTAAAAATGTCTGTCATATTATTTCCTGGGGCAAAACTTTACTGAATTGGTCTTCATACGGCATTATACTGCATACCTATGCACAGTCAATATCCTAATCACTAATCTAAGATAGCTGCCTACCAAGTGGCATTCGTTGGCAGGTGAAATTAAAAACTGATTACAAAAATAAAGTTCAGTAACATTTTTAACAAATCAAATTTCCATCTACCGAATGTGTGTTACAATATTAGACAATATCAACAAAAGCATTTATGCCATAGGTAAATTGATTTAAGTTAATGTTTTGGTGGAGTCGTTATGGCTCTATTAAATGCATGCATGTGTTACCGTAGTTACCTGTATGAAGGTAGGTACCAGCGATCACACAGTGATCGTAACAAGACAATTCCTACTGAATCAAAATGAATCAAACATTTAATTGAACAAACTTTGTTCTTCTTCTATTTCTCTTACCATAGATGAGTTTCATGTTTATTTATATGGATCAAAGAGCAAACTCAAAACACACCATTGTAAGCCATGATGACAGGTTGCGAAATTAATACATGCAAAAATGGTCTCCTGTAAATGAATCAAGTTGTTACCTTATTAATAATACCTAAATAGTGGAAGTTTATTTTAGATTATTTAAAAGTTCATAGACAATAAATTGGAATCTGACGTGTTTTCCAGAACCGTGTTACAGTCTCACTACCATGTCTATGATGAGCAGCAATGTACCCTGGTGACTGACATCACCAGCGAAATACTTATATGCAAATAAGGGCTAATGGGGAGTCTTGTTGTGACATGCAATAAATGACTGGTAGTAGACAGCAACTATAAAACCCTTTTTTTTTTTTATAAAAATATTTATTTTGTGCTCAGATATATAAACTGTGATAATTTTAACATGATTGATTTTTGACATCAGGGTAGCAAGCATTTCACAGACACTTTAACATTATTGTATTCACCTACAGGCTAAATGTGAGTTGTGAAAGTAAGAAAATATTTTTAAAGAAATAGTGATACATGTGCTTATAGTACAATTTGTTATTCTATGAGTGAAGAGTGAATGACTTAATAAAACTAATTAACAGCCCACAAGGAATCAGTGATACCGTGTGTCTTGAATGATAAAGTTTGAAAAGAAAAAGAGAAATCCATGTTAGGAATACTACACTCAGTCACTGAAATAAAATCAATTTTCAATAATATTTAATTTCACTATTTTTATTTGATTATATTTATTGGATTGTAAATTCACTGAAACAATGATATATTTTGTAATTTCATAAACATATGAATTTAATTTATAGGATTTCAGAGTGAGAATAACCAAACTAAAACCTAGTGAATAGTATATGTAGCATTTACTGCACACATTACATACCCATAGGATTAAGAAAAAAATTCACTTTGTGATTGAACTATGTTGTTTTTAAATTCCCATTTCAATTTGTTAAGATGTTAAATACGTTGGTGTATATATTAAACATTTGCAGTTTATATTTTTTATTTATATTTGAGAGCCCAGTAATGTTTTTTTTTTTTTTTAGAATAGCATTTGACTATGTTCTATTCAAAATGAATAATGTCAATAAAGTTATTATATTTTATATAAATAAAGCTTACAACACTAGACGGTTTCCATGGAGATAAATACCTTTTATAGATTTTCTAATTAACATAACAAAATTCATAATAAATGTGGCTCAGAGTAAGTATTGTATCTTTGTAAGTAGTAAAAGCTAGTTATCATTACTGAACTTTCTCAAAGCACTAAAATGCATCCTTCATAAGAACACCCGTAATACATCAATAATTAATCTAACAAATCAATTTGAATCATATGACAGCAAAAAGCTTAAATTAATTAAAAGTTTCCGGTCATTAATTACAACATTTATTATCAGACAATTAATGAACAAGTAATAAGAGAAAGTAGGTCACTTAACATCATGGTAGAGATTGCATGTGGCAAAAGGAAAGGTAACAGAACTAATTAAATAAGTCAATACAGTTCAATAGCAGAGTTAGTTTGTCATAACAACAAGAAAAACATAACAATTGTGACCCTATGTGCACCATTCACAGTCATTAGATACATGTAGTGGCAGTCATTAGAATGCAGCAAGCTATCACTTAGCAGTGTTATAAACCATACTCACTGTGTACAAACACACTCACAGCCACTATTCAATATATGTCAATGTCAATATATTATCAAAAAAAAAGTTGCCAATAGAGAAAGTTGGAACCAACCTCCCAATCCTCTATAGAAAGTGGTTGACCTTTGCCAGTTCCTTGCTGTTGTTGCTGCTGCTGCTTTTGTTCAGATCGGGCTGGGTAGGAGGCCGTCGCAGAGCCCTAAAACAGGATTCCATGCACATATAATAAGCCAGCAGAATAGGACAATAGTGTAAATAATAAAATTCAGCAAGATAAAAAAACACACGAAGTATTCCAGAATGAAAATCAGACATTAATAATTATATTAATTAGGTTAATTAGAGTGATTAGTGCTTAAAATGGATAGGATTATAAGGATTATACATACTTCAGGCATCGATGTCTGAGCTATATGGATCATAACTGATGTGAAATGAAGCAAGTATTAAGCAATGAAGCTAGCAGTGTGTGCAGTCACAATGATCACCACATCCAAAAACTGAGTTCTCTTCGTCAGTGGAGTAGATCCTCGTTGTGTTTATAAACCAATTGCCTTCTAAATGGGAGAATACATTAAGGTAAATGGCTCCCGTGGCCTAATTACGATCAGCTCAGTTTAACCATGTGACGGCAGGCGCCATCCGCCTTCTGGATACAATTGTGCGCACTGTCTTGGTATTTCCGGCATGTGGAGTACGGTGGGAAAGACGCAACCTGGAATATGACAACAAACTGTGGAATACGTCCAGTAGTGAACTTCTACACAGATTGCAGTGTCGGGAATTTGGAGAAGTTTAAACGTAAACTGCCACAAAAATTAACGCCGGCGATCAATAAAAACAATATAAGTGACAGCTAAAAAGATATTGACAACCGCTCATGGTCACAATAACCGAAGATGAATAGTGAAAAACTCTAAACGAGCCCAGGACTAGACCATTATTATATAGGGAGAACAAACATACCACTTGCACGATGAAATTATTACATATAATATGTTACCTCCGATAAGCAGTGTTAATCAGCAGAATGAATTCGACAAAGACAGAATTTAAAGAAGCCAACTATAAAAGTGAGTACGTATCGTAAGCCCCGCCTTAAGACATAACTATGACATACTAGTACCTATTTCAAAAAGAAAACAAATCATGGCCAGGTCACACTATCTGACAATGAAAACATTGAAAGTACCGCTACAAGGTCAGAGGTCATAATAGGGCCACGGGGTTAGTGAAACATTAAACGGCATAAAATAGTTACTTTTGATTCTTCGAGGAATTCTTCTTGGTCTTCTTGGTGTTTCATGATTGCTTGAAGCATATCATGCAATGTCGACACAGGTAAATTAAATCACAAATCCGGGAAATTAAAGTAAACTGACGGACAGTCGACCGCCAGCAGAAAAACACCGATCCCATTCGACCGCCCAACTCTACCACATATAACAACTGTTTTGATTGGCTCAGTGGTTACACCAATGTTTTTCACGTAGTCATCGAGAGATTTATTTCAGAATCGTACTTTAAATGCCCATATGAGTATTTACGTACACACCGGCCCTATACAATAGGTCTATGGTGCTTTTTATCAGCAACTCATTGATCCGATATCGAACGTATGGTCGTTTCATTGTTTCTTTTAAACAACAGCGACAGACAGGTTTTATAGTTCGCCACATGGGGGCGCTCTGCGGATCAACAAAAAAGTCGATGGCTCCGACTGAAGAGCAATTTAAAATATATGTATGTAAACCATTCCTTATTTGAATATTTATTTAATCCATGCTTTGAAATGGTGGCGCCATTCATGACAACCGTTAATTATATTTATACTAGATGAAATTCACGAAAACTTTGCTTAGACTTTGTATAGATATAATGCCTTTGCAATTCCCACTACTAACTTGAAACAGAAAAGGCGTCACATTACAGACCCATTTTTAACAAATTCAAATTTAATTTACCGCTTTGTTCGCCTACTATCTTTGCATTTTAAATTTTGATAATGTTATATTTAGTACACTTACAAAAACACAAATCAAGTACTATTAGGATACGTTATTATATAACCTATAATATTCTAATGAATTGAGTTTAAATTATTACTGTGCAGTCATCCGTACATTTTTAATACCAGGCCCACGTTATTAAATGAAGCACTATTTGTAAACATCGTTTCAAGCAGCATGTGTATTGTATATTACCAACCTAGATGTCAGCATTTTACTGGACTGTTTGGAGGTACATGTACCAATGTATGTGACAGTTTAATTACTTGTCACTGTTTGACTAAACATAAATGTAACATGTTTCCGATGTCAAGAGAAAGCCAAGAGACTGCAGCAATGACGCTATATCATCCAAAACTCTTCTTCTCAAAAATTTTACCAAAAATGTGCTTTTTCCACACCAAAATTAGCCCTTTTAGTCATGTTAGACCGACAATTGCTCATAACATGAACGATCTTCTGAGTTTGCCCCCCCCCCTGTCCGGACGCCCTCCACATCGATATAATTTCATTCACAGTCTCTCTCTCTCGACTGTGCCTTTCACATTGAGAATCGCAAGTCCAGACATATTATATCGACGTACGCTCGTAATACAGATATCCCGTATGTCTATCGAATCGTCGACAGCCATTTGTCACGGAATCGCTGATACGCATATGTATTTATGTTAGTGTTATTACGTATAGTGACGTAAAATTACTACAACCAAACCGTGCTGAATAGGAGTGGCATGCTTTATTTCAACAGAACATTTTTTAACGTACAACCATGTCCTACCTTCTATGATGCAACGAACTCGTAAAAGGAAACATATTATCCAAACGACTCGCGTCCTTGAAAATCATATCGCCCTTGCATTTACAACCATTGGGAGTAAACTTGGCCTTGGTGTTTTTTTGGTCAATTTTGTATATAATATATTTATAAAAAGTACAGCTTTCCTATTTTCGCTGTACACTTCGTCAAAAGTGTTTATTTTACCCTCGGGCCAATAAAAGAATAGACTAAGTTTTAATCTTTCTTTTATTTGATATTTAACACTATCGTCGCAAGTTCCTCATACCGAATGTCTGCAAATAAATATCGGCAGTCTGTTTTGAGGCAGCAAATCTATAATTGACAATTGTAGGTATCAACCACTAGAATGCTGAATTAGGCTTGAAGTCAGAACTTCCAAGTCTCTGCTCAATACCACATACCATTCATAGATCAGGAATGTGTAATATGTTGGAGCTGGCGACGACGTAATGCCATGATATGAAGATTCATATTCAGACTTAGATTCAAGTCTTCGATATATTGGAACGTATCCATTGCCATGTGACGCATAGACCAAACACAATGTTATTGTCATAATACAATTTTTGCCAAATGGATCTCCAGCATACTAGCGCCAATCTATTCTTACCAATTGCAGGGAAGTGCGTCCAATGGTTACTACTGTATAATGACGTGCTGCCTAAATCATTGTCCATATGTGACATCCATACTTCGAATATTGTTCATATTTGAATGAATCATAGTAGTTACTATTCAATGTATCGTCCCCTCTTGCATTGACTAAATAGTTTGGTACAGTCCATATCACCATGAACTGATTGACTAACAAAGTTTACATATTATATCCGCTCTCGAAAATTCTCCCATTTTGCACAGATGTATTCAATTATGTAAATTTATAACTATTAAAAATAGAATACATTTTGCAATACCACAGAAATTCATTGATTATTCAAAGACATAAACCATTACTGCATTCAGCCTTTAGTCACTCTACACACTATTTATGTGCTTATGGACAAAAAGTATACCACTTGTTCGCATAGCATAGAATATGTTCACCAATAGTTACCCAACAAAACAGGGTCCACCCGTCCTCATAGAATATGTTCACCAATAGTTACCCCAACAAAACAGGGTCCACCCGTCCTCATAGAATATGTTCACCAATAGTTACCCCAACAAAACGGGGTCCACCCGTCGTCATAGAATATATTCACCCCAAGTTACCAAACAAAACAGGGTCCACCCGTCCTCATAGAATATGTTCACCAATAGTTACCCCAACAAAACAGGGTCCACCCGTCCTCATGGAATAAGTTCACCAATAGTTACCCCAACAAAACGGGGTCCACCCGTCCTCATAGAATATGTTAACCAATAGTTACCCATCAAAACGGGGTAGACCCGTCCTCATAGGATATGTTCACCAATAGTTACCCCAACAAAACGGGGTCTATCCGTCCTCATAGAATATGTTAACCAATAGTTACCCCAACAAAACAGGGTCCACCCGTCCTCATAGAATATGTTCACCAATAGTTACCCCAACAAAACAGGGTCCACCCGTCCTCATAGAATATGTTCACCAATAGTTACCCCAACAAAACAGGGTCCACCCGTCCTCATAGAATATGTTCACCAATAGTTACCCCAACAAAACAGGGTCTATCCGTCCTCATAGAATATGTTAACCAATAGTTACCCCAACAAAACAGGGTCCACCCGTCCTCATAGAATATGTTAACCAATAGTTACCCCAACAAAACAGGGTCCACCCGTCCTCATAGAATATGTTCACCAATAGTTACCCCAACAAAACGGGGTCCACCCGTCGTCATAGAATATATTCACCCCAAGTTATCAAACAAAACAGGGTCCACCTGTCCTCATAGGATATGTTCACCAATAGTTACCCCAACAAAACGGGGTCTATCCGTCCTCATAGAATATGTTAACCAATAGTTACCCCAACAAAACGGGGTCTACCCGTCCTCATGGAATAAGTTCACCAATAGTTACCCCAACAAAACGGGGTCCACCCGTCGTCATAGAATATATTCACCCCAAGTTACCAAACAAAACATGGTCCACCAGTCCTCATAGGATATGTTCACCAATAGTTACCCCAACAAAACGGGGTCTATCCGTCCTCATAGAATATGTTAACCAATAGTTACCCCAACAAAACAGGGTCCACCTGTCCTCATAGGATATGTTCACCAATAGTTACCCCAACAAAACGGGGTCTATCCGTCCTCATAGAATATGTTAACCAATAGTTACCCCAACAAAACGGGGTCTACCCGTCCTCATGGAATAAGTTCACCAATAGTTACCCCAACAAAACGGGGTTCACCCGTCCTCACAGAATATATTCACACCAATAATTACCCAACAAAACGGGGTCGACCAGTCCTCATAGGATATAATCACTCCAATAGTTACCCCAACAAAACGGGGTCCTCCCTTTTTCATAGAATATATTCACACCAATAGTTACCTAACAAAACGGGGTCCACCAGTCCTCATAGGATATGTTAACCAATAGTTACCCATCAAAACGGGGTAGACCCGTCCTCATGGAATAAGTTCACCAATAGTTACCCCAACAAAACGGGGTCCACCCGTCCTCATAGAATATGTTAACCAATAGTTACCCATCAAAACGGGGTAGACCCGTCCTCATAGAATATGTTCACCAATAGTTACCCCAACAAAACGGGGTCCACCCGTCCTCATAGAATATGTTAACCAATAGTTACCCATCAAAACGGGGTAGACCCGTCCTCATAGAATATGTTCACCAATAGTTACCCCAACAAAACGGGGTCTATCCGTCCTCATAGAATATGTTCACCAATAGTTACCGCAACAAAACGGGGTCTATCCGTCCTCATAGAATATGTTCACCAATAGTTACCGCAACAAAACGGGGTCTATCCGTCCTCATAGAATATGTTCACCAATAGTTACCCAACAAAACGGGGTCCACCCGTCTTCATAGAATATGTTCACCAATAGTTACCCCAACAAAACGGGGTCTATCCGTCCTCATAGAATATGTTAACCAATAGTTACCCATCAAAACGGGGTAGACCCGTCCTCATGGAATAAGTTCACCAATAGTTACCCCAACAAAACGGGGTCCACCCGTCCTCATAGAATATGTTAACCAATAGTTACCCATCAAAACGGGGTAGACCCGTCCTCATAGAATATGTTCACCAATAGTTACCCCAACAAAACGGGGTCTATCCGTCCTCTTAGAATATGTTCACCAATAGTTACCGCAACAAAACGGGGTCTATCCGTCCTCATAGAATATGTTCACCAATAGTTACCCAACAAAACGGGGTCCACCCGTCTTCATAGAATATGTTCACCAATAGTTACCCCAACAAAACGGGGTCTATCCGTCCTCATAGAATATGTTCACCAATAGTTACCCAACAAAACGGGGTCCACCCGTCCTCATAGAATATGTTCACCAATAGTTACATATGTTCAAAATGGTTACTAAGCAAAATTCAAATGATGATAATGATAATGATATAAGAACGCCTTATAAATTTACCCCTTGCCAAATTACATTAAAATTTGATTAAATACACGCCACTCAAATGAATTTACTGACGAAAATCAACATCACGATAGGGGCATGTGAAAGTGTTTGATTAGAACCCTAATAGAGTCAGAACAGATGTTTGCTGGTATAGCCGAACACAAGAGAAACAGTGTGTTTACAAAAACACCCTGTGTCTTGTAAAAGGCCTGCAAGCAAGCGCGCGATGTCAATGTAAGCAATACATTATACATTTAAAAATATAATTTAAATATCAAAATATCATCAAACACAGAGAATTATTTTATTATATAATATCTGAGAATCATGAAAATCATCTTTGGTTACTTCGACTATATTAGAGGGCACAACCGTCTATGACTAATGCCGGGAAATGAATCATACCTGTCTGTCAGTTTTGTTTATGCATTACTTTGAGCTTTCAACACTGGTCAATCAGCTTTCTGATCTCAATGTAACATACTAGTAAATGGGTCCGAACATAACACAGTTTGGTCAGTGGGTTTTCGGATCCGAACATAAGACAGTTTGGTTAGTGGGCTTTCGGTTCGGAATGTAATGTGGATTGGTTAGTTGGCTTCCGGATCTAAACGTAACAAGAATTGGTCAATAGGATTTCGGGTTGGGACGACAAAGATGTTAGAAGTGTTACAGCCAGCACAACGCAGTGAGTAATGGTTTAATTACAGATATATAAAACGATGTCAGTTTAATTAAAATTATACTGACAGATTGTTTATCAAATCAAAACATTCCTACCTGAGCACGTATAAGGTATTTATTTCCCATCTTAGAACTACGAAGTTTTTACTCGGAGATTCTCGGTGTAATTGGTCCAAAAATTGGGTGGACGTTACGTTGTGTGAGTTTCTGATGGGGCAGCGATCCCAGCTATACACACTGAGATGAACACATCAAATGTGGACTGAATATAGATAACAAGTATAGAGTACTCATAAAATGCAATAGCAGGGTATACATGGTGTGATTTGTCAACAGTTGATAGGTTCGTGCGCATTGTTCCGTCTAGACGTACTAAACGAGTAGAATAGAACAGATTTATAAAGATATTTCATGTTAGTACTAGTACTAGCCTTCAATATATATGCTGTCAATAAACAAGACTTCAAGACTATATCGACATTTTGTATCACAGGAATAGCTATGCCTTTTCTGACTGACATTTTTCTGAGTATTTGTAAATTAGAGACTGCGTGTTGGAATCGCGCAATAGTATTTACAACCGTGTTACCGGCGTTTATTATTACCAGCCATTGGCAATTCGTATTCAGCTTTACTAATTTTGCCCAATTACTTGTATGAATACTTCCGACACTAAAAGAGTTCTTATCGATAATCAAAATGATCACGTGACTGGCTTGATCTGGCAGTATCGGTGAAAACATCGTAAAATGCATGACTGAGTACACTCACCGTAACGGAATGATAAACTATAATAAAACCCACATTCCAAACAGGCGATATGTGAATACTGCTATGTAAACATTCAATGTAATGATATGTTGAACATTGTTATGTCAACTGTTATGTAAGCATTCAACATAACGAGGTGCTTAACACTGCTACGTAAGCATTCAATGTAAGGATGTGTTAACACTACTACATAAGAAATTGTATGGTATAGGACACCGGCAAACAATCCCAGTGCCTTACCTTGTTGGGACAAATAAATAAATAAATAAATAAATAAATAAATAGGGTGTGATCAAGTACTTTTTTAGTTCTTTTTTTAAACCGGTTCGACTAACAATGTATTTTACATGTGCTGGCAAATTATTTCAGAGTTTAGCGCCTTGGAAGTCTATTGAAAATTGGCCAAGGTTAGTATTCTTAGGGGGAAGTTTGAAGCTGGATTGCGATGCAAACCGGTCTTAAAATATGTCATTCACGTTTCTACCAGGACTGTGTATAAACCAATTATGCCCGATATGTCATTTACGTTTCTACCAGGACTGTGTATAAACCAATTATGCCCGATATGTCATTCAGGTTTCTACCAGGACTGTGTATAAACCAATTACGCCCGATATGTCATTCACGTTTCTACCAGGACTGTGTATAAACCAATTACGCCCGATATGTCATTCACGTTTCTACCAGGACTGTGTATAAACCAATTATGCCCGATATGTCATTCACGGGTCTACCAGGACTGTGTATAAACCAATTATGCCCGATATGTCATTCACGGGTCTACCAGGACTGTGTATAAACCAATTACGCCCGATATGTCATTCACGTTTCTACCAGGACTGTGTATAAACCAATTATGCCCGATATGTCATTCACGGGTCTACCAGGACTGTGTATAAACCAATTACGCCCGATATGTCATTCACGTTTCTACCAGGACTGTGTATAAACCAATTCTGCCCGATATGTCATTCACGTTCATGGGGTGCGAGGCCGTTCGGCCGGCGAGGGCGCCACGCACGTCTACATGTCATGTATAAATCGAATTATGCCCGATATGTCATAAACGTTGCTACCAGAACTGAATATAAATCCAATTATGCCCGATATATTCACGTTGCTACCGGGACTGAGTATAAATCTAATTATTCCCGCTATGTCATAAACGTTGCTACCAGAACTATGTATAAATCTAAATATGCCCGATACTAGTATGTCATAAACGATGCTACCAGAACTATGTATAAATCCAAATATGCCCGATACTAGTATGTCATAAACGATGCTACCAGAACTATGTACAAATCCAATTATGCCCGATATGTCATAAACGTTGCTCCCAGGACTGAGTATAAATCCAACTATGTCCGATATGTCATAAACGTTGCTACCAGGACTGAGTATAAATCCAATTATGCCTGATATGTCATAAACGTTGCTACCAGGACTATGTATAAATCCAATTATGCCCGATATGTCATAAACGTTGCTACCAGGACTGAGTATAAATCCAATTATGCCCGATATGTCATAAACGTTGCTACCAGGACTGAGTATAAATCCAATTATGCCTGATATGTCATAAACGTTGCTACCAGGACTATGTATAAATCCAATTATGCCCGATATGTCATAAACGTTGCTACCAGGACTGAGTATAAATCCAATTGTGCCCGATATGTCATAAACGTTGCTACCAGGACTATGTATAAACCCAATTGTGCCCGATATGTCATAAACGTTGCTACCAGGACTGAGTATAAATCCAATTATGCCCGATATGTCATAAACGTTGCTACCGGGACTGAGTATAAATCCAATTATGCCCGATATGTCATAAACGTTGCTACCAGGACTGAGTATAAATCCAATTATGCCCGATATGTCATAAACGTTGCTACCAGGACTATGTATAAACCCAATTGTGCCCGATATGTCATAAACGTTGCTACCAGGACTGAGTATAAATCCAATTATGCCCGATATGTCATAAACGTTGCTACCAGGACTGAGTATAAATCCAATTATGCCCGATATGTCATAAACGTTGCTACCAGGACTGAGTATAAACCCAATTATGCGCGATATGTCATAAACGTTGCTACCAGGACTGAGTATAAATCCAATTATGCCTGATATGTCATAAACGTTGCTACCAGGACTGAGTATAAATCCAAATATGCCCGATATGTCATAAACGTTGCTACCAGGACTGAGTATAAATCCAATTATGCCCGATATGTCATAAACGTTGCTACCAGGACTGAGTATAAATCCAATTATGCCCGATATGTCATAAACGTTGCTACCAGGACTGAGTATAAACCCAATTATGCCCGATATGTCATAAACGTTGCTACCGGGACTGAGTATAAATCCAATTATGCCCGATATGTCATAAACGTTGCTACCAGGACTGAGTATAAATCCAATTATGCCCGATATGTCATAAACGTTGCTACCAGGATTGAGTATAAATCCAATTATGCCCGATATGTCATAAACGTTGCTACCAGGACTATGTATAAACCCAATTGTGCCCGATATGTCATAAACGTTGCTACCAGGACTGAGTATAAATCCAATTATGCCCGATATGTCATAAACGTTGCTACCAGGACTGAGTATAAATCCAATTATGCCCGATATGTCATAAACGTTGCTACCAGGACTGAGTATAAATCCAATTATGCCCGATATGTCATAAACGTTGCTACCAGGACTGAGTATAAATCCAATTATTCCCGATATGTCATAAACGTTGCTACCAGGACTGAGTATAAACCCAATTATGCCCGATATGTCATAAACGTTGCTACCAGGACTGAGTATAAATCCAATTATGCCCGATATGTCATGATTGGTATCCATCGTAGCGCAGTGTTGAAAGTTAAATCCAAACGTTTGTCATAGTTGACATTAATGACGCTAACTGACACATCTATTCACCATTCTACCCATGTATAACCGTGACGTCATTCACCCGGTGCTATGAATACTAATAAACTTTCCATAGCTACCGTTATAAATAACAATTATACATGTAGTAAGATAATTTGTCAATGAAATATGGCTAAATATAGTATAATGACGTCGACAAACCATGTATATACGTTACTTATATGTCCATTTCATCAGCAATCGCATAATTATAGAAATATGACCTGGTAACTATATGTACATTCCTATCTGTCCACACGTTACATATTACGTAGAGTCCGATATAATATTCCATGGAGCCACTAGATTGATACACACATTTGCATGTTAAAATTCCGGAGGAAAATCTGGTTTTTGATTTTAATTAGTTCCACTCTGTTTGTTTAATATGTGCGTGTAGGAATAAATATAACCAATATATATATAATCGTGTCACATAAGCCCCTCCCCCACGAACACCGCTGCCACATGCCCCAAACCACCATAATATTTTTTATGATTATACACTCAAAATTAAACATACGAATTATGTATAACAATATATTAATGGAAAGCATACGTTAATATCTTGTCCACGTGCAATCACTATCTTCGGTGCGTCACCCTGGGGCCCGTTGCTATACGCATATCTTGGCAGTGGAAGCGACGACGGAGGTTTACGTGTCCTTGTTCTGTTAGGTATCGACGTGCTCGGTATGTTATTCAATCCACCGATGAGTTCAAAATTTGCTGCTCTCACCAAGGCATGCATGTTGAGAAGTGGTAATTTCTTCGATTCAAAATCGGCCATAAGTATGCATAGAAATAAGTATATAAATCAGCCTCTGGTTTCAGGCTATGCATTGGGAGCTGACTGATTAATATCCACCGAAGGCTAGGCCTGCGCAACACGGCAATTTAATTCCATGGGGAAGATGTCTTTGAAGTCGTCAACGTAAAACGGTCACAATTTCAGCTTATACACACACAGATCGTGACTTGACTACGTTTCTACTGCAAAACAACATCTTCGTAATCGTTATGCAACACGCAGCCCGTACACAAAAACTCAAATCACAGTATTATATTACATATTTAGACATCATAAAAACACGCTAGTATTGTAGTCCACTCTTGTTCCTTGTTCAAACAATTCTCTTCATTACGCACATAAATCGATCCATTAACCCGTCATTGAGGCACTCTATGATACCCCATTATTGGACGTCAGCGGCAAAACGTTATGGTGCAAAATCTCTCCATGACAACCCGTCATTGTGACGACGCGATAACCCGTCATGGTGAAACACGATTACCAGTCATTGTGAAACACGATAACCCGTCATTGTGAAACACGATTACCAGTCATTGTGAAACACGATTACCAGTCATTGTGACACATGATAACCAGTCATTGTGAAACACGATTACCCGTCATTGTGAAACACGATAACCAGTCATTGTGAAACACGATAACCCGTCATTGTGAAACACGATAACCCGTCATTGTGAAACACGATTACCGGTCATTGTGAAACATGATAACCAGTCATCGTGAAACAATAACCCGTCATTGTGAAACACGATAACCAGTCATTGTGAAACACGATAACCCGTCATTGTGATAACACGATAACCCGTCATTGTGAAACACGATTACCCGTCATTGTGATAACACAATAACCTGTCATTGTGAAACACGATAATGCGTCATTGTGAAACACGATTACCCGTCATTGGGAAACACGATAACCCGTCATTGTGAAACACGATAACCCGTCATTGTGAAACACGATTACCAGTCATTGTGAAACATGATAACAGTCATTGTGAAACACGATAACCAGTCATTGTGAAACACGATTACCGGTAATTGTGAAACATGATAACCAGTCATCGTGAAACAATAACCCGTCATTGTGAAACACGATAACCAGTCATTGTGAAACACGATAACCAGTCATTGTGAAACACGATTACCAGTCATTGTGAAACACGATAACCCGTCATTGTGAAACACGATTACCAGTCATTGTGAAACATGATAACCAGTCATTGTGAAACACGATAACCCGTCATTGTGAAACACGATTACCAGTCATTGTGAAGTATGATAACCCGTCATTGTGAAACACGATTACCCGTCATTGTGAAACACAATAGACCGCCATTGTGAAACACGATTACCCTTCATTGTGAAACACGATAACCCGTCATTGTGAAACAGGACAACCTGTCACTGTGACAACAAGATTACCCGTCATTGTAACAAAACGATTACCTGTCATTGTGACAACACGATAACCCATCATTGTGAAACACGATTACCCGTCACTGTTAAACACGATAACCCGTTATTGTAACAAGACGATTACCCGCCATTGTGAAACACCATTACCAATCATTGTCACAACGCGATTATCAGTCATTGTTACAACGCGGTAACCCGTCATTGTGATAACACAATAACCTGTCATTGTGAAAAACGATAATGCGTCATTGTGAAACACAATAGACCGTCGTCGTGAAACACGATTACCCGTCATTGTGAAACACGATTACCCTTCATTGTGAAACACTATAACCTGTCACTGTGACAACACGATTACCCGTCATTGTTACAACGCGGTAACCCGTCATTGTGATAACACAATAACCAGTCATTGTGAAAAACGATAATGCGTCATTGTGAAACACAATAGACCGTCGTCGTGAAACACGATTACCCGTCATTGTGAAACACGATTACCCTTCATTGTGAAACACGATAACCTGTCATTGGGAAACACGATAACCCGTCATTGTGAAACACGATAACCCGTCATTGTGAAACACGATTACCAGTCATTGTGAAACATGATAACCAGTCATTGTGAAACACGATAACCCGTCATTGTGAAACACGATAACCAGTGATTGTGAAACACGATTACCGGTCATTGTGAAACATGATAACCAGTCATTGTGAACCAATAACCCGTCATTGTGAAACACGATTACCAGTCATTGTGAAACACGATAACCCGTCATTGTGAAACACGATTACCAGTCATTGTGAAACATGATAATCAGTCATTGTGAAACACGATAACCCGTCATTGTGAAACACGATTACCAGTCATTGTGAAACACGATTACCAGTCATTGTGAAACACGATAACCTGGCATTGTGAAACACGATTACCTGTCATTGTGAAACACGATTACCCGTCATTGTGAAACACAATAGACCGTCATTGTGAAACACGATTACCCTTCATTGTGAAACACGATAACCCGTCATTGTGAAACACGATTACCTGTCATTGTGACAACACGATAACCCGTCATTGTGAAACACGATTACCCGTCATTGTGAAACACAATAGACCGTTATTGTGACAACACGATAACCCACGAATGTGACAACACGATAACCCGTCATTGTGAAACACGATAACCCGTCATTGTATAACACGATAACCCGTCATTGCGACAACACAATAACCCGTCATTGTGATAACACGATAACCCGTCATTGTGAAACACGATTACCCGTCATTGTGATAACACGATAACCCGTCATTGCGACAACACGATTACCCATCATTGTGATAACACGATAACCCGTCATTGTGAAACACGATTACCTGTCATTGTGATAACACGATAACCCGTCATTGCGACAACACGATTACCCGTCATTGTGATAACACGATAACCCGTCATTGTGAAACACGATTACCCGTCATTGTGATAACACAATAACCTGTCATTGTGAAACACGATAATGCGTCATTGTGAAACACGATTACCCGTCATTGGGAAACACGATAACCCGTCATTGTGAAACACGATAACCCGTCATTGTGAAACACGATAACCAGTCATTGTGAAACACGATTACCGGTCATTGTGAAACATGATAACCAGTCATTGTGAAACAATAACCCGTCATTGTGAAACACGATAGCCAGTCATTGTGAAACACGATTACCAGTCATTGTGAAACACGATAACCCGTCATTGTGAAACATGATAACCCGTCATTGTGAAACACGATAACCAGTCATTGTGAAACACGATTACCTGTCATTGCGAAACACGATTACCCGTCATTGTGAAACACAATAGACCGTCATTGTGAAACACGATTACCCTTCATTGTGAAACACGATAACCCGTCATTGTGAAACACGATTACCTGTCATTGTGACAACACGATAACCCGTCATTGTAAAACACGATTACCCGTCATTGTGACAACACGATAGATAACCCACGATTGTGAAACACAATAAACCGTTATTGTGACAACACGATAACCCACGAATGTGGCAACACGATAACCAGTCATTGTGACAACACGATTACCAGTCATTGTGAAACACGATAACCCGTCATTGTGAAACACGATAACCCGTCATTGTGAAACACGATTACCCGTCATTGTGACACATGATAACCAGTCATTGTGAAACACGATAACCAGTCATTGTGAAACACGATTACCCGTCATTGTGAAACACAATAGACCGTCATTGTGAAACACGATTACCCTTCATTGTGAAACACGATAACCCGTCATTGTGAAACACGATTACCTGTCATTGTGACAACACGATAACCCGTCATTGTAAAACACGATTACCCGTCATTGTGACAACACGATAGACAACCCACGATTGTGAAACACAATAAACCGTTATTGTGACAACACGATAACCCACGAATGTGACAACACGATAACCAGTCATTGTGACAACATGATCACCAGTCATTGTGAAACACGATAACCCGTCATTGTGAAACACGATTACCAGTCATTGTAAAACACGATAACCCGTCATTGTGAAACACGATTACCAGTCATTGTGACACATGATAACCAGTCATTGTGAAACACGATTACCCGTCATTGTGAAACACGATAACCAGTCATTGTGAAACACGATTACCAGTCATTGTGAAACACGATAACCCGTCATTGTGAAACACAATTACCAGTCATTGTGAAACACGGTTACCCGTCATTGTGAAACACGATAACCCGTCATTGTGAAACACGATTACCAGTCATTGTGAAACACGATAACCCGTCATTGTGAAACACGATTACCAGTCATTGTGAAACACGATAACCCGTCATTGTGAAACACGATTACCGGTCATTGTGAAACATGATAACCAGTCATCGTGAAACAATAACCCGTCATTGTGAAACACGATAACCCGTCATTGTGAAACACGATTACCAGTCATTGTGAAACACGATTACCAGTCATTGTGAAACACGATAACCCGTCATTGTGAAACACGATTACCCTTCATTGTGAAACACGATAACCCGTCATTGTGAAACAGGAGAACCTGTCACTGTGACAACAAGATTACCCGTCATTGTAACAACACGATTACCTGTCATTGTAACAAAACGATTACCTGTCATTGTGACAACACGATTACCTGTCATTGTGACAACACGATAACCCGTCATTGTGAAACACGATTACCCGCCACTGTTAAACACGATAACCCGTTATTGTAACAAGACGATTACCCGTCATTGTGAAACACGATTACCAGTCATTGTCACAACGCGATTATCAGTCATTGTTACAACACGGTAACCCGTCATTGTGATAACACAATAACCTGTCATTGTGAAACACGATAATGCGTCATTGTGAAACACGATAACCTGTCATTGGGAAACACGATAACCTGTCATTGTGACAACACGATAACCCGTCATTGTGATAACACGATAACCCGTCATTGCGACAACACGATTACCCGTCATTGTGATAACACGATAACCCGTCATTGCGACAACACGATTACCCGTCATTGTGATAACACGATAACCCGTCATTGTGAAACACGATTACCCGTCATTGTGATAACACGATAACCCGTCATTGTGAAACACGATAACCCGTCATTGTGAAACACGATTACCTGTCATTGTGATAACACAATAACCTGTCATTGTGAAACACGATAATGCGTCATTGTGAAACACGATAACTCGTCATTGCGACAACACGATAACCCGTCATTGTGAAACACGAAAACACGTCATTGCGACAACACGATAACCCGTCATTGTGAAACACAATTACCAGTCATTGTGAAACACGATAACCCGTCATTGCGACAACATGATAACCCGTCATTGTGAAACACGATAACCCGTCATTGCGACAACACGATATCCCGTCATTGTGAAACACGATTACTAGTCATTGTGAAACACGATTACCAGTCATTGTGAAACACGATATCCCGTCATTGTGAAACACGATAACCGTCATTGTGAAACACGATTACCTGGCATTGTGACAACACGATAACCCGTCATTGTGAAACACGATTACCGTTCATTGTGACAACACGTTAACCCACGATTGTGAAACACAATAAACCGTTATTGTGACAACACGATACCCCACAATGTAACAACACGATAACCAGTCATTGTGACAACACGATTACCCGCCACTGTTAAACACGATTACCAGTCATTGTTACAACACGATAACCCACGATTGTGAAACACAATAAACCGTTATTGTGACAACACGATAACCCACGAATGTGACAACGCGATAACCTGTCATTGTGACAACACGATAACTCGTCATTGTGAAACACGATTACCGTTCATTGTGACAACACGATAACCCGTCATTGTAAAACACGATTACCCGTCATTGTGACAACACGATAACCCGTCATTGTGATAACACGATAACCCGTCATTGTGAAACACGATAACCCGTCATTGTGACAACACGATAGATAACCCACGATTGTGAAACACAATAAACCGTTATTGTGACAACACGATAACCCACGGAAGTGACAACACAATAACCAATCATTGTTACAACACAATAACCCGTCATTGTTACAACACGATTACCCGTCATAGTGAAACACGATTACCAGTCATTGTCACAACGCGATTATCAGTCATTGTTACAACACGGTAACCCGTCATTGTGATAACACAATAACCTGTCATTGTGAAACACGATAATGCGTCATTGTGAAACACGATAACCTGTCATTGGGAAACACGATAACCTGTCATTGTGACAACACGATAACCCGTCATTGTGATAACACGATAACCCGTCATTGCGACAACACGATTACCCGTCATTGTGATAACACGATAACCCGTCATTGCGACAACACGATTACCCGTCATTGTGATAACACGATAACCCGTCATTGTGAAACACGATTACCCGTCATTGTGATAACACGATAACCCGTCATTGTGAAACACGATTACCTGTCATTGTGATAACACAATAACCGGTCATTGTGAAACACGATAATGCGTCATTGTGAAACACGATAACTCGTCATTGCGACAACACGATAACCCGTCATTGTGAAACACGATTACCAGTCATTGTGAAACACGATAACCCGTCATTGCGACAACATGATAACCCGTCATTGTGAAACACGATTACCAGTCATTGTGAAACACGATAACCCGTCATTGTGAAACACGATTACCCTTCATTGTGAAACACGATAACCCGTCATTGTGAAACAGGAGAACCTGTCACTGTGACAACAAGATTACCCGTCATTGTAACAACACGATTACCTGTCATTGTAACAAAACGATTACCTGTCATTGTGACAACACGATTACCTGTCATTGTGACAACACGATAACCCGTCATTGTGAAACACGATTACCCGCCACTGTTAAACACGATAACCCGTTATTGTAACAAGACGATTACCCGTCATTGTGAAACACGATTACCAGTCATTGTCACAACGCGATTATCAGTCATTGTTACAACACGGTAACCCGTCATTGTGATAACACAATAACCTGTCATTGTGAAACACGATAATGCGTCATTGTGAAACACGATAACCTGTCATTGGGAAACACGATAACCTGTCATTGTGACAACACGATAACCCGTCATTGTGATAACACGATAACCCGTCATTGCGACAACACGATTACCCGTCATTGTGATAACACGATAACCCGTCATTGCGACAACACGATTACCCGTCATTGTGATAACACGATAACCCGTCATTGTGAAACACGATTACCCGTCATTGTGATAACACGATAACCCGTCATTGTGAAACACGATAACCCGTCATTGTGAAACACGATTACCTGTCATTGTGATAACACAATAACCTGTCATTGTGAAACACGATAATGCGTCATTGTGAAACACGATAACTCGTCATTGCGACAACACGATAACCCGTCATTGTGAAACACGAAAACACGTCATTGCGACAACACGATAACCCGTCATTGTGAAACACAATTACCAGTCATTGTGAAACACGATAACCCGTCATTGCGACAACATGATAACCCGTCATTGTGAAACACGATAACCCGTCATTGCGACAACACGATATCCCGTCATTGTGAAACACGATTACTAGTCATTGTGAAACACGATTACCAGTCATTGTGAAACACGATATCCCGTCATTGTGAAACACGATAACCGTCATTGTGAAACACGATTACCTGGCATTGTGACAACACGATAACCCGTCATTGTGAAACACGATTACCGTTCATTGTGACAACACGTTAACCCACGATTGTGAAACACAATAAACCGTTATTGTGACAACACGATACCCCACAATGTAACAACACGATAACCAGTCATTGTGACAACACGATTACCCGCCACTGTTAAACACGATTACCAGTCATTGTTACAACACGATAACCCACGATTGTGAAACACAATAAACCGTTATTGTGACAACACGATAACCCACGAATGTGACAACGCGATAACCTGTCATTGTGACAACACGATAACTCGTCATTGTGAAACACGATTACCGTTCATTGTGACAACACGACAACCCGTCATTGTAAAACACGATTACCCGTCATTGTGACAACACGATAACCCGTCATTGTGATAACACGATAACCCGTCATTGTGAAACACGATAACCCGTCATTGTGACAACACGATAGATAACCCACGATTGTGAAACACAATAAACCGTTATTGTGACAACACGATAACCCACGGAAGTGACAACACAATAACCAATCATTGTTACAACACAATAACCCGTCATTGTTACAACACGATTACCCGTCATAGTGAAACACGATTACCAGTCATTGTCACAACGCGATTATCAGTCATTGTTACAACACGGTAACCCGTCATTGTGATAACACAATAACCTGTCATTGTGAAACACGATAATGCGTCATTGTGAAACACGATAACCTGTCATTGGGAAACACGATAACCTGTCATTGTGACAACACGATAACCCGTCATTGTGATAACACGATAACCCGTCATTGCGACAACACGATTACCCGTCATTGTGATAACACGATAACCCGTCATTGCGACAACACGATTACCCGTCATTGTGATAACACGATAACCCGTCATTGTGAAACACGATTACCCGTCATTGTGATAACACGATAACCCGTCATTGTGAAACACGATTACCTGTCATTGTGATAACACAATAACCGGTCATTGTGAAACACGATAATGCGTCATTGTGAAACACGATAACTCGTCATTGCGACAACACGATAACCCGTCATTGTGAAACACGATTACCAGTCATTGTGAAACACGATAACCCGTCATTGCGACAACATGATAACCCGTCATTGTGAAACACGATAACCCGTCATTGCGACAACACGATATCCCGTCATTGTGAAACACGATTACCAGTCATTGTGAAACACGATTACCAGTCATTGTGAAACACGATATCCCGTCATTGTGAAACACGATAACCGTCATTGTGAAACACGATTACCTGGCATTGTGACAACACGATAACCCGTCATTGTGAAACACGATTACCGTTCATTGTGACAACACGTTAACCCACGATTGTGAAACACAATAAACCGTTATTGTGACAACACGATACCCCACAATGTGACAACACGATAACCAGTCATTGTGACAACACGATTACCCGCCACTGTTAAACACGATTACCAGTCATTGTTACAACACGATAACCCACGATTGTGAAACACAATAAACTGTTATTGTGACAACACGATAACCCACGAATGTGACAACGCGATAACCTGTCATTGTGACAACACGATAACTCGTCATTGTGAAACACGATTACCGTTCATTGTGACAACACGATAACCCGTCATTGTAAAACACGATTACCCGTCATTGTGACAACACGATAACCCGTCATTGTGAAACACGATAACCCGTTATTGTGAAACACGATTACCAGTCATTGTGAAACACGATAACCCGTTATTGTGAAACACGATTACCAGTCATTGTGAAACACGATAACCCGTCATTGTGATAACACGATAACCCGTCACTGTGACAACACGATTGCCCGTCATTGTGACAACACGATAGCCCGTCATTGTGACAACACGATTTCCCGTCATTGTGAAACACGATTACCGTTCATTGTGACAACACGATTACCTGGCATTGTGACAACACGATTACCCGTCATTGTGTCAACACGATTACCCATTTTTGTAAAACACGATTACCTGTCATTGTGAAACACGATTACCCGTCATTGTGAAACACGGTTACCCGTCTTTGCGACAACACAATAACCTGTCATTGTGACAACACGATAACCCGTCATTGTGAAACACGATTACCTGTCATTGTGAAACACGATTACCCGTCATTGTGAAACACGATAACCCGTCATTGTGAAACACGATTACCCGTCATTGTGAAACACGATTACCAGTCATTGTGAAACACGATAACCCGTCATTGTGAAACACGATTACCCGTCATTGTGAAACACGATAACCCGTCATTGCGAAACACGATAGCCCGTCATTGTGAAACACGATTACCTGTCATTGTGAAACACGATTACCTGTCATTGTGACAACACGATATCCCGTCATTGTGAAACACGATAGCCCGTCATTGTGAAACACGATTACCTGTCATTGTGAAACACGATTACCTGTCATTGTTACAACACGATAACCCGTCATTGTGAAACACGATAACCCGTCATTGTGATAACACGATAACCCGTCACTGTGACAACACGATTGCCCGTTATTGCGACAACACGATTACCCGTCATTGCGACAACACGATTTGCCGTCATTGTGAAACACGATTACCGTTCATTGTGACAACACGATTACCTGGCATTGTAACAACACGATTACCTGGCATTGTGACAACACGATTACCCGTCATTGTGACAACACGATAACCCGTCATTGTGACAACACGATTACCCATTTTTGTGAAACACGATTACCTGTCACTGTGAAACACGATTACCCGTCATTGTGAAACACGGTTACCCGTCTTTGCGACAACACGATAACCCGTCATTGCAACAACACGATAACCCGTCATCGTGACAACACGATAACCCGTCACTGTGACAACACGATTGCCCGTTATTGCGACAACACGATTACCCGTCATTGCGACAACACGATTGCCCGTCATTGTGACAACACGATAACCCGTCATTGTGACAACACGATTGCCCGTCATTGTGAAACACGATAACCTGTCATTGTGACAACACGATTGCCCGTCATTGTGACAACACGATTTCCCGTCATTGTGACAATACGATTGCCCGTCATTGTGACAACACAGTAACCCGTCATTGCAACAACACGATAACCCGTCATTGTGAAACACGATTCAATGTTGAAAAAAAATTAATAAATATGCCTAAAATAAATAAAAAATAAGAACAAGCAGCCTATCGGCTGAGATAGCTTCGCTGTTAGCAATGCACATTTCAATTAAAGAACAGAAGATATCATTAGAAAATGAACAATATGTATAGTATCAAGCAATGGGACTTGCTGTTTTCAACAAGAGTTCAAAAAAACACATTTTTCACCATGTGGTTTTTAACAAGAAGAAAATATCACTTTTTACCAAAAATGACAAAAATTAGAAAATTGAAGATATCATGAAATGAACAAATTTAAGAGTGGTCGACATGTAGTACCTATATATGTAATATCAAAGCAATTGGACTTGTGGTTTTTAACAGGAAGTCGAAAATATCACTTTTTACCAAAAATTACAAAAATATTCACCAAAATTAGAGAATTGAAGATATCATTACAAAATTAGCAAATCTGAGAGAGGTCCACATGTAATACATATATATGTAATATCAAAGCAATTGGACTTGCGGTTTTTAACAAGAAGTTGAAAATATCACTTTTTACCAAAAATGATAAAAATATTCACCAAAATTAGAGAATTAAAGATATCATTACAAAATGAACAAATTTGAGAGGGGTCTATATGTAGTACCTATATATGTAATATCAAAGCTCTTGGACTTGCGGTTTTTAACAAGAAGTCGAAAATAACACTTTTTACCAAAAACAACAAAAATATTCACCAAAATTAGAGAATTGAAGATATGATCATGAAATGAACAAATCTGAGAGAGGTCTACCCAAGGTACATATACACCAAGTATCAAAGCATTCAGGCTTGTAGTTTTCACAAAGAAGTCGAAAAAGTAAAACATTGACACGACGACGGACGCAGGATGACGACGGACGATGACGGACAATCACTAATATGATAAGCTCCGCTCGACAAAGTCGACAGCGCAGCTAAAAAAATAAAAGCCCATTCAAATCTGATTTTAATCATATTATCTATATCTGTTATTTCAACCACATAATTATATTATATTACTTGAGGGCGCAGTAACATAGTTTGCTTTCCACATTATATACTTCTGAAAGATTAATCAAATTTATCTTCTAGAGGACGCTGTTCATTAAAACCAAAGTGCTTCGAACTTCGTGGATCCCACAAACTGTCTTGTCTGTCAACAAATATTCTAACCATTGTGAGTGATAACGACCGTGACCATTGTACGTAGCAACTACGTGGCCAATGTGTCCATTGTGAAAACATGAGAGTACATGACCATTTTGAGCACTAACCGTTGTGAATACCAAGTGATTTGCCAAGTGTCTACTACGCCCAGTTAGTGATATTTGAATTTTGTATTAATTATCTGTGATCGGCTTTAACTGCAACTTCGCAATTGTTCATAAATGAGATTTAATTCACTGTGTTGAAAATGTGTCAATTGCGTGAACTAATAAGGTATTCATATTGGAAGCACATCACGTCTTCTGGGAATATGAAACCATTAGGACAACAGGGAGAACATGAAGGCAGCACTAACTAAGTGTGCAGTCAGCAGAGACCAGTGAAATTGGTGATATTGATAACAATGTACAACGGTTTCTATTTCCAGGATGAGCGTATAAATATAATATATAATTATATATTTCTGTTGAATTTGTATAATACCAAATGACAAGATTTGTTTCTTTTTTATAAAGTTGCAACAGATTAGTAATTGTTTGCACAGTGTGTTGGTTGGATGAATGAAATACAATTTGAGAATGATATATAGCTTTCTATAAAACAGTGTAAGGCAATTATGAACTTAACATTTAGAACACAAGGTATGCAAGTTTTAGTTGACTGCAAATGACATACAATATGCTGACGTGAAGCATGATATGGGTCTTCGGCGGCCATGGATAGAGGCAAGCTGATGAGAAACAATATAGGTGAAACATTAGTTGCTATGGAAGCAGACTAATGGAAAAATATGATTCATAAGCACTTATGAAATCAGGCTGATATAAAGCAAACGTTCGGTCGTCAGCATTTATAGAAACAGACTGATTGTTCCATCATAAAAGTATATGCAGATAGAAATCAAGAGGTAGTTAGAATTTACTGATGCTGATGGAAATCGGGAGGTGGGGATCCTCAACTATGGAATCAGGCTGATGGAAATCGGGAGGTGGGGATCCTCAACTTTGGAATCAGGCTGATGGAAATCGGGAGGTGGGGATCCTCAACTATGGAATTAGGCTGATGGAAATCGGGAGGTGGGGATCCTCAACTATGGAATCAGGCTGATGGAAATCGGGAGGTGGGGATCCTCAACTATGGAATCAGGCTGATGGAAATCGGGAGGTGGGGATCCTCAACTTTGGAATCAGGCTGATGGAAATCGGGAGGTGGGGATCTTCAACTATGGAATCAGGCTGATTGAATCAATGCCATCATAGAGGTATAACTATATGCAAATACAGATGTGGGCTATGGATCCAGGCCAATCGCAAATCAAGTAAAGAACAAAGGGAGACGTGGGCATAAGCATCTATGGAAGCGACCTGGAGAAAATCAGAAGCTTGGTCATCATAATATATTGACACAGATTGATGGAAATCAAGAGATGTGAACTGTCATGAATTTGTTTTTGCGTATCTTTTAACCGACTTAATTAACTGATTATTAGCGAATTGCTGTGTTATGTCTGTCATTGTGTAGGCCTATTTGAAGTTTTGGACGGAACTTGGCTCAGTGATTTGGAACTAATTACAAGATACCGTCGCTATTCTGACATCCGTAGTTATTAATGTAGTGAACGATTAATCAAAAGATATGACGTATTCAGTACTTAGTGTGATTGGCTTTATGATTGAAGGTTACGCCCTAGAGTCTTTTTACTGCTTTGTAATTGGTTAGAGTTTTGAAAATGAATAAAGAGAGTTTGAGTTGGTCTTGGCGAATACTCCACGACAGACGCAGCCTTGGGCAGTCGAGTCCAGTCCGAGAGAGTCCAGGGGCGAGCCTTGAGGCAGTCCAGTCTTGGGCGAGTCTTGGTTCAGCCTTGTGATAGCCTCGGGGATTTTTTCCCCAGGGCGCTGTGTCTGATAGAGTGCTCGATTGACCGACTAAGACGAGAGCTGAAACGTATTTCGTTGTGTGTGCCTTATTTGACTGTAAAGTTAAAGTGACTTTCCCGATCCCGTACCTCAAGGGGACGAGATAGAGAGACGAGACGAGTTTCCCCCCTGACAAGTGTGGAGAACCCCCGAGAGAGAGAAGATTTCCCCCTGATAGAACCACAAACAGCTGTAGACTGTGGTAGAGTAGTTTGTGAATATACTACTGCTCACGCTAAAGGCAATTATAAATGACAGAGACACATGAGCGTAGTTTACGTTAGCAAAAACACAGTATTGGTTTATTGTAATACGAAGTAAACTGACATAGAGTACTGAGGCAACTGGTAAATCATGAAATGTAACAGAAATGATAGGTATTTATACCCTTCTATGCGAACGTGACAGGAGACACATTTAGGCGTAAACTATGTAACTATGTAACAGAATCCGTTGTCGGATATAAAGGGGAGGATGAATCGAGATAATTTATCACGGATTGATTCCGCTAAATTGACAGCTTGTGGTTTAAAGAAAGAGCCTCCTCAAGCCTCCTTAAAAAGTGGTATCTACTTATGACGGTTTAATTGGGGAATTAAGAGTCTGTAGGTGTGATATTGTGTTCATAGCATAGAAGATGAACTGCACTTTATTTTGGTGTGTGCTTTGCATATTAAAATAAGAAAAACACGTCCTATTAGATGTGTTGGTGCCAAACCTAAATAGGTTTCTTATTAAAAGGACCAATTCAGTTAATCAGAAACAATCCTAACTTTGGGGTAAAATAATCACCATAAAGAACAGTGCGAGAAAACCTTGTCAACAGTCTTACTATCTTCGTTCCACACGAAACAACAATAATCCAAATTGGCAACATGAACAATTTAAACACTCGAATGGGTTATTAAAAAAGCTCCAGAGGTCTAAGATGAGAAAGTGAAAATCCAACTTCCCCGATGATATTAAATATAGAACCATTCTAACTCAAGTTTTTATTATGTTTTAGCCGATACAGCTTTATACTTTTACGTATCGAGCGGTTTATTATATATTTTCATCGTAAGATATTTGGATAGCTTACTCATTTTTGAAATAGTTGTAATTACTGTGGACTTACATTGTGATTTATTTACTTTACCAAAACAATGTGCTATTACATGAGCTATAAAGTCATTTAATTTATATTCAACACTCTAAAGATTTGCCAGTAGCTAAGAGGGTTGAGTCACCTGCATATGTATGCTTACGAATGCAAATCATTAACAAACGATGAACAATAATGGTTCCAGATAGACCCCAAATGCATTTCTATCTTTATTTGAACTAGACGTGTGATCAATATTAACCCATTTGTTTCTCCCGTCTAAAATGACTTTAAAAATCAAGGGAATTCGAGCTACATTTATAAATATCTTATATGTATATGATTACACTATGATCAACTAGATTAAATGCTTATCTTACATATAGTGGACATATATAATGTATTACATCGTGTACACCTGTAGAAGATACTGATGGAAATCAAGAGGTAGGTAAACAACAGCAGTTATTTTAGAAGACCGATATGTCAAGCAAGAGTAACTACGGAAGATTGCAGTATTAATTGTGAAAATGTATATGTTTTCTGGTCACAACACAATTGTAATGCACGTCAATACACTGGTTACAGTGGTACTGTTGTAATAATACCAATGTAATACACTGGTTACAGTGGCACTGTTGTAATAGTACCAATGTGATATACTGGTTACAGTGACGCTACGGTAATAGTACCAATGTAATACACTGGTTAAAGCTGCACTGCATTAATAGTACCAATGTAATACACTGATTACAGTGGCACTGTTGTAATAGTACCAATGTAATATACTGATTACAGTAGCATTGCGGTATTAGTACCAATGTAATACACTTATTACAGTGACGTTACGGTAATAGTACCAATGTGATACACTGGTTAAAGTTGCACTGCGGTAATAGTACCAATGTAATACACTGGTTACAGTGACGCTACTGTAATATTATCAATGTAATACACTAATTACAGTGACGCCACGGTAATAGTACCAATGTAATACACTGATTACAGTGACGTTACGGTAATAGTACCAATGTAATACACTGGTTAAAGTTGCACTGCGGTAATTGTACCAATGTAATACACTGATTACAGTGGCATTGCGGTAATAGTACCAATGTAATACACTGATTACAGTGACGCCACGGTAATAGTACCAATGTAATAAACTGGTTACAGTGACGCTACAGTAATAGTATCAATGTAACACACTGGTTACAGTGACGCTACGGTAATAGTACCAATTAAATACCCTGATTACAGTGACACTGCAGTAATAGTACCAATGTAATATACTGGTTACAGTGACGCTACGGTAATAGTACCAATGTAATACACTGGTTAAAGTGACGCTACGGTAATAGTACCAATGTAATACACTGGTTACAGTGACGCTACGGTAATAGTACCAATGTAATACACTGGTTAACGTGGCATTGCGGTAATAGTACCAATGTAATACACTGATTACAATGACGCTACGGTAATAGTACCAATGTAATACACTGGTTAAAGTTGCACTGCGGTAATTGTACCAATGTAATACACTGGTTACAGTGGCATTGCGGTAATAGTACAATGTAATACACTGATTACAGTGACGCCACAGTAATAGTACCAATGTAATACACTGGTTACAGCAACGCTACGGTAATAGTACCAATGCAATACACTGATTAGAGTGACACTGCGGTAATAGTACCAATGTAATATACTGGTTACAGTGACGCTACGGTAATAGTACCAATGTAATACACTGGTTAAAGTGACGCTTCGGTAATAGTACCAATGTAATACACTGGTTACAGTGACGCTACGGTAATAGTACCAATGTAATACACAATGTAATACAGCTGGGTTTAGACCGTCGTGAGACAGGTTTTTTTTACCCTACTGATAATCAGTGTATTAATTGTACCAATGTAATACACTGGTTGTACCAATGTAATACACTGGTTTAAGTTGCACTGCGGCAATAGTACCAATGTAATACACTGGTTAAAGTTGCACTGCGGTAATAGTACCAATGTAATACACTGGTTACAGTGACGCTACAGTAATATTATCAATGTAATACACTGATTACAGTGACGCCACGGTAATAGTACCAATGCAATACACTTATTACAGTGACGCTACGGTAATACTACCAATGTAATACACTGACTACAGTGGCACTGCGGTAATAGTACCAATGTAATACACTGGTTACAGTGGCATTGTGATAATAATATCATGGTAATACGCTAGTTGCAATGCCATACAAGGTAATAGTAACGGGGCACTTGGGACTACGTTTGTAATCATGGACCAATTATATAAGTAATAATTGAAATGGGATATGACAATAAAACGTGGCGGAGTTTGACATTCCTGCACAGCGTTACTGTGGCTAATGTGTGCTTCTCGATGCGACTGCAGAAAAAGCAGCCATATTGATAGCAATCGCATGTATAAGCTTGACCCTGTTTATATCCATACACCAGTGTTTTTCATAGACGCGTAGGCTGCGACATAAATTGGGTAACGAACCCATCACATTATTATCTCAATGTGAGATATGACTTGCTTAAGATGATGTAGTCACCATAGCAACTATGCGATCGTATCCTACTTCTAAATTCTCGATTGTGGCGATAGGATTCCCACTAAAAAACAAACCCGTGATTGCTTAGATAGAATTTGTGGCCAATTCCCAAAAAATTATATGAATTCATGTACTAAATTAATAGCGACAGATATTATATACAATTGAAGAAGAGTACACTTGTTCTGATTGGATATAAAGACTCATCCACGATGAAATCAGGGAGAGGACTTTATATTTCATATTTTATCTGACTTAGATTCTACCATCCAAACAATCTACAGCGAAGTTTAGAAATATTCCACATGAAATTATGGTGGGTGGACAGACATCTACAATGATACAATGATGAGTCTCCATTGCAAAAAGTTCCAGGTTGATGAGGGAACAAAGATGTAAATACTAATCGTTGCCAAATAATTTCTCATTTTAAAAATGGCAGTGTCATTTGATCTAGGAATATACTGCACTGTGAAAGTTCTGGTTTAATACACAATACCAATAAGAGCACTGGTCTTATTGTATTGATGAAAACACTATACGATACAATTAATACACAACACAGATGAGGACACTATGCATATTATATTCACATACGATACAATTAATACATAACACAGATGAGGACACTGGGCATATTATATTCACATACGATATAATTAATACACAACACAGATGGGAACACTATGCATATTATATTCACATGCGATATAATTAATACACAACACAGATGAGGACACTGGGCATATTATATTCACATACGATATAATTAATACACAACACAGATGAGAACACTAGGCATATTATATTCACATACGATACAATTAATACACAACACAGATGAGGACACTAGGCATATTATATTCACATACGATACAATTAATACACAACACAGATGAGGACACTATGCATATTATATTTACATACGATACAATTAATACACAACACAGATGAGGACACTAGGCATATTATATTTACATACGATATAATTAATACACAACACAGATGAGGACACTAGGCATATTATATTCACATACGATACAATTAATACACAACACAGATGAGGACACTAGGCATATTATATTCACATACGATATAATTAATACACAACACAGATGAGGACACTAGGCATATTATATTCACATACGATACAATTAATACACAACACAGATGGGGACACTAGGCATATTATATTCACATACGATATAATTAATACACAACACAGATGAGGACACTATGCATATTATATTCACATACGATATAATTAATACACAACACAGATGAGGACACTAGGCATATTATATTCACATACGATACAATTAATACACAACACAGATGAGGACACTAGGCATATTATATTCACATACGATATAATTAACACACAACACAGATGAGGACACTAGGCATATTATATTCACATACGATATAATTAACACACAACACAGATGAGGACACTGGGCATATTATATTCACATACGATATAATTAATACACAACACAGATGGGAACACTATGCATATTATATTCACATACGATACAATTAATACACAACACAGATGAGGACACTGGGCATATTATATTCACATACGATATAATTAATACACAACACAGATGAGGACACTAGGCATATTATATTCACATACGATATAATTAATACACAACACAGATGGGGACACTAGGCATATTATATTCACATACGATATAATTAATACACAACACAGATGGGGACACTAGGCATATTATATTCACATACGATATAATTAATACACAACACAGATGGGGACACTAGGCATATTCTATTCACATACGATACAATTAATACACAACACAGATGAGGACACTGGGCATATTATATTCACATACGATACAATTAATACACAACACAGATGAGGACACTATGCATATTATATTCACATACGATATAATTAATACACAACACAGATGGGGACACTAGGCATATTATATTTACATACGATACAATTAATACACAACACAGATGAGGACACTGGGCATATTATATTCACATACGATATAATTAATACACAACACAGATGGGGACACTAGGCATATTATATTCACATACGATATAATTAATACACAACACAGATGGGAACACTAGGCATATTATATTCACATACGATATAATTAATACACAACACAGATGAGGACACTAGGCATATTATATTCACATACGATATAATTAATACACAACACAGATGGGGACACTAGGCATATTATATTCACATACGATATAATTAATACACAACACAGATGGGAACACTAGGCATATTATATTCACATACGATATAATTAATACACAACACAGATGAGGACACTAGGCATATTATATTCACATACGATACAATTAATACACAACACAGATGAGGACACTAGGCATATTATATTTACATACGATACAATTAATACACAACACAGATGAGGACACTATGCATATTATATTCACATACGATATAATTAATACACAACACAAATGGGGACACTAGGCATATTATATTCACATACGATATAATTAATACACAACACAGATGAGGACACTGGGCATATTATATTCACATACGATATAATTAATACACAACACAGATGAGGACACTGGGCATATTATATTCACATACGATATAATTAATACACAACACAGATGGGGACACTAGGCATATTATATTCACATACGATATAATTAATACACAACACAGATGAGGACACTGGGCATATTATATTCACATACGATATAATTAATACACAACACAGATGAGGACACTGGGCATATTATATTCACATACGATATAATTAATACACAACACAGATGGGGACACTAAGCATATTATATTCACATACGATATAATTAATACACAACACAGATGAGGACACTAGGCATATTATATTCACATACGATACAATTAATACACAACACAGATGAGAACACTAGGCATATTATATTCACATACGATATAATTAATACACAACACAGATGGGGACACTTGGCATATTATATTCACATACGATATAATTAATACACAACACAGATGAGAACACTAGGCATATTATATTCACATACGATATAATTAATACACAACACAGATGGGGACACTAGGCATATTATATTCACATACGATACAATTAATACACAACACAGATGAGAACACTAGGCATATTATATTCACATACGATATAATTAATACACAACACAGATGGGGACACTAAGCATATTATATTCACATACGATATAATTAATACACAACACAGATGGGGACACTAGGCATATTATATTCACATACGATATAATTAATACACAACACAGATGGGGACACTTGGCATATTATATTCACATACGATATAATTAATACACAACACAGATGGGGACACTAGGCATATTATATTCACATACGATATAATTAATACACAACACAGATGGGGACACTTGGCATATTATATTCACATACGATATAATTAATACACAACACAGATGGGGACACTTGGCATATTATATTCACATACGATATAATTAATACACAACACAGATGAGAACACTAGGCATATTATATTCACATACGATATAATTAATACACAACACAGATGGGGACACTTGGCATATTATATTCACATACGATATAATTAATACACAACACAGATGGGGACACTTGGCATATTATATTCACATACGATATAATTAATACACAACACAGATGAGGACACTAGGCATATTATATTCACATACGATATAATTAATACACAACACAAATGAGGACACTAGGCATATTATATTCACATGCGATATAATTAACACACAACACAGATGGGGACACTAGGCATATTATATTTACATACGATATAATTAATACACAACACAGATGAGGACACTGGGCATATTATATTCACATACGATATAATTAATACACAACACAGATGGGGACACTAGGCATATTATATTCACATACGATATAATTAATACACAACACAGATGGGGACACTATGCATATTATATTCACATACGATACAATTAATACACAACACAGATGAGGACACTGGGCATATTATATTCACATACGATATAATTAATACACAACACAGATGGGGACACTAGGCATATTATATTCACATACGATACAATTAATACACAACACAGATGAGGACACTGGGCATATTATATTCACATACGATACAATTAATACACAACACAGATGGGGACACTAGGCATATTATATTCACATACGATACAATTAATACACAACACAGATGAGGACACTGGGCATATTATATTCACATACGATATAATTAATACACAACACAGATGGGAACACTATGCATATTATATTCACATACGATATAATTAATACACAACACAGATGGGGACACTTGGCATATTATATTCACATACGATATAATTAATACACAACACAGATGAGGACACTAGGCATATTATATTCACATACGATATAATTAATACACAACACAGATGAGGACACTAGGCATATTATATTCACATACGATATAATTAATACACAACACAGATGAGGACACTAGGCATATTATATTCACATACGATATAATTAATACACAACACAGATGAGGACACTAGGCATATTATATTCACATACGATATAATTAATACACAACACAGATGAGGACACTAGGCATATTATATTCACATACGATATAATTAATACACAACACAGATGGGGACACTAGGCATATTATATTCACATACGATATAATTAATACACAACACAGATGGGGACACTAGGCATACTATATTCACATACGATATAATTAATACATAACACAGATGAGGACACTAGGCATATTATATTCACATACGATATAATTAATACACAACACAGATGAGGACACTAGGCATATTATATTCACATACGATATAATTAATACACAACACAGATGAGGACACTAGGCATATTATATTCACATACGATACAATTAATACACAACACAGATGGGGACACTAGGCATATTATATTCACATACGATACAATTAATACACAACACAGATGAGGACACTAGGCATATTATATTCACATACGATACAATTAATACACAACACAGATGAGGACACTGGGCATATTATATTCACATACGATACAATTAATACACAACACAGATGGGGACACTATGCATATTATATTCACATACGATATAATTAATACACAACACAGATGAGGACACTAGGCATATTATATTCACATACGATACAATTAATACACAACACAGATGGGGAAACTAGGCATATTATATTCACATACGATACAATTAATACACAACACAGATGAGGACACTAGGCATATTATATTCACATACGATATAATTAATACACAACACAAATGAGGACACTAGGCATATTATATTCACATGCGATATAATTAACACACAACACAGATGGGGACACTAGGCATATTATATTTACATACGATATAATTAATACACAACACAGATGAGGACACTGGGCATATTATATTCACATACGATATAATTAATACACAACACAGATGGGGACACTAGGCATATTATATTCACATACGATATAATTAATACACAACACAGATGAGAACACTAGGCATATTATATTCACATACGATACAATTAATACACAACACAGATGAGGACACTAGACATATTATATTCACATATGATACAATTAATACACAACACAGATGAGGACACTAGGCATATTATATTCACATACGATATAATTAATACACAACACAGATGAGGACACTGGGCATATTATATTCACATACGATACAATTAATACACAACACAGATGAGGACACTAGGCATATTATATTCACATATGATACAATTAATACACAACACAGATGAGGACACTAGGCATATTATATTCACATACGATATAATTAATACACAACACAGATGAGGACACTGGGCATATTATATTCACATACGATACAATTAATACACAACACAGATGAGGACACTGGGCATATTATATTCACATACGATATAATTAATACACAACACAGATGGGGACACTAGGCATATTATATTCACATACGATACAATTAATACACAACACAGATGAGGACACTGGGCATATTATATTCACATACGATACAATTAATACACAACACAGATGGGGACACTAGGCATATTATATTCACATACGATACAATTAATACACAACACAGATGAGGACACTGGGCATATTATATTCACATACGATATAATTAATACACAACACAGATGGGAACACTATGCATATTATATTCACATACGATATAATTAATACACAACACAGATGGGGACACTTGGCATATTATATTCACATACGATATAATTAATACACAACACAGATGAGGACACTAGGCATATTATATTCACATACGATATAATTAATACACAACACAGATGAGGACACTAGGCATATTATATTCACATACGATATAATTAATACACAACACAGATGAGGACACTAGGCATATTATATTCACATACGATATAATTAATACACAACACAGATGAGGACACTAGGCATATTATATTCACATACGATATAATTAATACACAACACAGATGAGGACACTAGGCATATTATATTCACATACGATATAATTAATACACAACACAGATGGGGACACTAGGCATATTATATTCACATACGATATAATTAATACACAACACAGATGGGGACACTAGGCATACTATATTCACATACGATATAATTAATACATAACACAGATGAGGACACTAGGCATATTATATTCACATACGATATAATTAATACACAACACAGATGAGGACACTAGGCATATTATATTCACATACGATATAATTAATACACAACACAGATGAGGACACTAGGCATATTATATTCACATACGATACAATTAATACACAACACAGATGAGGACACTGGGCATATTATATTCACATACGATACAATTAATACACAACACAGATGGGGACACTATGCATATTATATTCACATACGATATAATTAATACACAACACAGATGAGGACACTAGGCATATTATATTCACATACGATACAATTAATACACAACACAGATGGGGAAACTAGGCATATTATATTCACATACGATACAATTAATACACAACACAGATGGGGACACAATGCATATTATATTCACATACGATATAATTAATACACAACACAGATGAGGACACTAGGCATATTATATTCACATACGATATAATTAATACACAACACAGATGAGGACACTGGGCATATTATATTCACATACGATATACTTAATACACAACACAGATGAGGACACTAGGCATATTATATTCACATACGATACAATTAATACACAACACAGATGAGGACACTGGGCATATTATATTCACATACGATATAATTAATACACAACACAGATGGGGACACTAGGCATATTATATTCACATACGATATAATTAATACACAACACAGATGAGGACACTGGGCATATTATATTCACATACGATATACTTAATACACAACACAGATGAGGACACTAGGCATATTATATTCACATACGATACAATTAATACACAACACAGATGAGGACACTGGGCATATTATATTCACATACGATATAATTAATACACAACACAGATGGGGACACTGGGCATATTATATTCACATACGATACAATTAATACATAACACAGATGAGGACACTGGGCATATTATATTCACATACGATATAATTAATACACAACACAGATGGGGACACTGGGCATATTATATTCACATACGATACAATTAATACACAACACAGATGAGGACACTGGGCATATTATATTCACATACGATATAATTAATACACAACACAGATGGGGACACTGGGCATATTATATTCACATACGATACAATTAATACATAACACAGATGAGGACACTGGGCATATTATATTCACATACGATACAATTAATACACAACACAGATGGGGACACTAGGCATATTATATTCACATACGATATAATTAATACACAACACAGATGAGGACACTATGCATATTATAATCACATACGATATAATTAATACACAACACAGATGAGGACACTGGGCATATTATATTCACATACGATATAATTAATACACAACACAGATGGGGACACTGGGCATATTATATTCACATACGATACAATTAATACATAACACAGATGAGGACACTGGGCATATTATATTCACATACGATATAATTAATACACAACACAGATGAGGACACTATGCATATTATAATCACATGCGATATAATTAACACACAACACAGATGAGGACACTAGGCATATTATATTCACATACGATATAATTAATATACAACACAGATGAGGACACTAGGCATATTATATTCACATACGATATAATTAATACACAACACAGATGAGGACACTAGGCATATTATATTCACATAAGATACAATTAATACACAACACAGATGAGGACACTATGCATATTATATTCACATACGATATAATTAATACACAACACAGATGGGGACACTAGGCATATTATATTCACATACGATACAATTAATACATAACACAGATGAGGACACTGGGCATATTATATTCACATACGATATAATTAATACACAACACAGATGAGGACACTAGGCATATTATATTCACATACGATATAATTAATACACAACACAGATGAGGACACTAGGCATATTATATTCACATACGATATAATTAATACACAACACAGATGAGGACACTGGGCATATTATATTCACATACGATATAATTAATACACAACACAGATGTGGACACTAGGCATATTATATTCACATACGATACAATTAATACACAACACAGATGAGGACACTAGGCATATTATATTCACATACGATACAATTAATACACAACACAGATCAGGACACTGGGCATATTATATTCACATGCGATACAATTAATACACAACACAGATGAGGACACTAGGCATATTATATTCACATACGATACAATTAATACACAACACAGATGAGGACACTGGGCATATTATATTCACATACGATACAATTAATACACAACACAGATGAGGACACTAGGCATATTATATTCACATACGATACAATTAATACACAACACAGATGAGGACACTAGGCATATTATATTCACATACGATATAATTAATACACAACACAGATGGGGACACTAGACATATTATATTCACATACGATATAATTAATACACAACACAGATGAGAACACTAGGCATATTATATTCACATACGATATAATTAATACACAACACAGATGAGGACACTAGGCATATTATATTCACATACGATATAATTAATACACAACACAGATGGGGACACTAGGCATATTATATTCACATACGATATAATTAATACACAACACAAATGAGGACACTAGGCATATTATATTCACATGCGATATAATTAACACACAACACAGATGGGGACACTAGGCATATTATATTTACATACGATATAATTAATACACAACACAGATGAGGACACTGGGCATATTATATTCACATACGATATAATTAATACACAACACAGATGGGGACACTAGGCATATTATATTCACATACGATATAATTAATACACAACACAGATGAGAACACTAGGCATATTATATTCACATACGATACAATTAATACACAACACAGATGAGGACACTAGACATATTATATTCACATATGATACAATTAATACACAACACAGATGAGGACACTAGGCATATTATATTCACATACGATATAATTAATACACAACACAGATGAGGACACTGGGCATATTATATTCACATACGATACAATTAATACACAACACAGATGAGGACACTAGGCATATTATATTCACATATGATACAATTAATACACAACACAGATGAGGACACTAGGCATATTATATTCACATACGATATAATTAATACACAACACAGATGAGGACACTGGGCATATTATATTCACATACGATACAATTAATACACAACACAGATGAGGACACTGGGCATATTATATTCACATACGATATAATTAATACACAACACAGATGGGGACACTAGGCATATTATATTCACATACGATACAATTAATACACAACACAGATGAGGACACTGGGCATATTATATTCACATACGATACAATTAATACACAACACAGATGGGGACACTAGGCATATTATATTCACATACGATACAATTAATACACAACACAGATGAGGACACTGGGCATATTATATTCACATACGATATAATTAATACACAACACAGATGGGAACACTATGCATATTATATTCACATACGATATAATTAATACACAACACAGATGGGGACACTTGGCATATTATATTCACATACGATATAATTAATACACAACACAGATGAGGACACTAGGCATATTATATTCACATACGATATAATTAATACACAACACAGATGAGGACACTAGGCATATTATATTCACATACGATATAATTAATACACAACACAGATGAGGACACTAGGCATATTATATTCACATACGATATAATTAATACACAACACAGATGAGGACACTAGGCATATTATATTCACATACGATATAATTAATACACAACACAGATGAGGACACTAGGCATATTATATTCACATACGATATAATTAATACACAACACAGATGGGGACACTAGGCATATTATATTCACATACGATATAATTAATACACAACACAGATGGGGACACTAGGCATACTATATTCACATACGATATAATTAATACATAACACAGATGAGGACACTAGGCATATTATATTCACATACGATATAATTAATACACAACACAGATGAGGACACTAGGCATATTATATTCACATACGATATAATTAATACACAACACAGATGAGGACACTAGGCATATTATATTCACATACGATACAATTAATACACAACACAGATGAGGACACTGGGCATATTATATTCACATACGATACAATTAATACACAACACAGATGGGGACACTATGCATATTATATTCACATACGATATAATTAATACACAACACAGATGAGGACACTAGGCATATTATATTCACATACGATACAATTAATACACAACACAGATGGGGAAACTAGGCATATTATATTCACATACGATACAATTAATACACAACACAGATGGGGACACAATGCATATTATATTCACATACGATATAATTAATACACAACACAGATGAGGACACTAGGCATATTATATTCACATACGATATAATTAATACACAACACAGATGAGGACACTGGGCATATTATATTCACATACGATATACTTAATACACAACACAGATGAGGACACTAGGCATATTATATTCACATACGATACAATTAATACACAACACAGATGAGGACACTGGGCATATTATATTCACATACGATATAATTAATACACAACACAGATGGGGACACTAGGCATATTATATTCACATACGATATAATTAATACACAACACAGATGAGGACACTGGGCATATTATATTCACATACGATATACTTAATACACAACACAGATGAGGACACTAGGCATATTATATTCACATACGATACAATTAATACACAACACAGATGAGGACACTGGGCATATTATATTCACATACGATATAATTAATACACAACACAGATGGGGACACTGGGCATATTATATTCACATACGATACAATTAATACATAACACAGATGAGGACACTGGGCATATTATATTCACATACGATATAATTAATACACAACACAGATGGGGACACTGGGCATATTATATTCACATACGATACAATTAATACACAACACAGATGAGGACACTGGGCATATTATATTCACATACGATATAATTAATACACAACACAGATGGGGACACTGGGCATATTATATTCACATACGATACAATTAATACATAACACAGATGAGGACACTGGGCATATTATATTCACATACGATACAATTAATACACAACACAGATGGGGACACTAGGCATATTATATTCACATACGATATAATTAATACACAACACAGATGAGGACACTATGCATATTATAATCACATACGATATAATTAATACACAACACAGATGAGGACACTGGGCATATTATATTCACATACGATATAATTAATACACAACACAGATGGGGACACTGGGCATATTATATTCACATACGATACAATTAATACATAACACAGATGAGGACACTGGGCATATTATATTCACATACGATATAATTAATACACAACACAGATGAGGACACTATGCATATTATAATCACATGCGATATAATTAACACACAACACAGATGAGGACACTAGGCATATTATATTCACATACGATATAATTAATATACAACACAGATGAGGACACTAGGCATATTATATTCACATACGATATAATTAATACACAACACAGATGAGGACACTAGGCATATTATATTCACATAAGATACAATTAATACACAACACAGATGAGGACACTATGCATATTATATTCACATACGATATAATTAATACACAACACAGATGGGGACACTAGGCATATTATATTCACATACGATACAATTAATACATAACACAGATGAGGACACTGGGCATATTATATTCACATACGATATAATTAATACACAACACAGATGAGGACACTAGGCATATTATATTCACATACGATATAATTAATACACAACACAGATGAGGACACTAGGCATATTATATTCACATACGATATAATTAATACACAACACAGATGAGGACACTGGGCATATTATATTCACATACGATATAATTAATACACAACACAGATGTGGACACTAGGCATATTATATTCACATACGATACAATTAATACACAACACAGATGAGGACACTAGGCATATTATATTCACATACGATACAATTAATACACAACACAGATGAGGACACTGGGCATATTATATTCACATGCGATACAATTAATACACAACACAGATGAGGACACTAGGCATATTATATTCACATACGATACAATTAATACACAACACAGATGAGGACACTGGGCATATTATATTCACATACGATACAATTAATACACAACACAGATGAGGACACTAGGCATATTATATTCACATACGATACAATTAATACACAACACAGATGAGGACACTAGGCATATTATATTCACATACGATATAATTAATACACAACACAGATGGGGACACTAGACATATTATATTCACATACGATATAATTAATACACAACACAGATGAGAACACTAGGCATATTATATTCACATACGATATAATTAATACACAACACAGATGAGGACACTAGGCATATTATATTCACATACGATATAATTAATACACAACACAGATGGGGACACTAGGCATATTATATTCACATACGATATAATTAATACACAACACAGATGAGGACACTAGACATATTATATTCACATACGATATAATTAATACACAACACAGATGAGGACACTAGGCATATTATATTCACATACGATATAATTAATACACAACACAGATGGGGACACTAGGCATATTATATTCACATACGATATAATTAATACACAACACAGATGGGGACACTAGGCATATTATATTCACATACGATATAATTAATACACAACACAGATGAGGACACTAGACATATTATATTCACATACGATATAATTAATACACAACACAGATGAGGACACTAGGCATATTATATTCACATACGATATAATTAATACACAACACAGATGAGGACACTAGGCATATTATATTCACATACGATACAATTAATACACAACACAGATGGGAACACTATGCATATTATATTCACATACGATATAATTAATACACAACACAGATGAGGACACTAGGCATATTATATTCACATACGATATAATTAATACACAACACAGATGAGGACACTATGCATATTATATTCACATACGATATAATTAATACACAACACAGATGAGGACACTAGGCATATTATATTCACATACGATATAATTAATACACAACACAGATGAGGACACTATGCATATTATATTCACATACGATATAATTAATACACAACACAGATGAGGACACTAGGCATATTATATTCACATACGATATAATTAATACACAACACAGACGAGGACACTGGGCATATTATATTCACATACGATATAATTAATACACAACACAGATGAGGACACTAGGCATATTATATTCACATACGATATAATTAATACACAACACAGATGAGGACACTATGCATATTATATTCACATACGATATAATTAATACACAACACAGATGAGGACACTAGGCATATTATATTCACATACGATATAATTAATACACAACACAGATGAGGACACTGGGCATATTATATTCACATACGATATAATTAATACACAACACAGATGGGGACACTAGGCATATTATATTCACATACGATACAATTAATACACAACACAGATGAGGACACTAGGCATATTATATTCACATACGATATAATTAATACACAACACAGATGAGGACACTAGACATATTATATTCACATATGATACAATTAATACACAACACAGATGAGGACACTATGCATATTATATTCACATACGATATAATTAATACACAACACAGATGGGGACACTAGGCATATTATATTCACATACGATATAATTAATACACAACACAGATGAGGACACTAGGCATATTATATTCACATACGATATAATTAATACACAACACAGATGGGGACACTAGGCATATTATATTCACATACGATACAATTAATACACAACACAGATGAGGACACTAGGCATATTATATTCACATACGATATAATTAATATACAGTGCATATGAGCTAATAATATACATAGGTGTGCGTGAAGAGAATGCTAAACAAACATTTAGATTCTGAATTAAATATTCTATAACGTTTGTGGCGAGGGAAATGAGACTCCTGAGATATACACGAGTTTACAGTAATATTGCTAATGAAAAGGACACGATCTGTTATTGCTATATGACAACGTTGTTATGCTGGGATAACTGTTCTATTGGGACATTTTACTGTTTAACAGTCCGTATATTGATGTAGGCATTTACATAGTAATTCCCATGGAGTTTTTAAAATCCTGAACACGTCGCCTGAACGATCAATATATTGGGCTCGTTACACTGACTATATACCTGTTTAAAAAACAATATATGGCACTTGAAGTTGCTTTCGTTAAACTATTTATGTAATGTAATTTTATGTTATGTAATGTTATGTAATATAATGTAATGTTATGTTATGTAATATAATATAATGTAATGTAAATTTAATCCACAGAGAGACAATAAAGTCAGTAAAACAAACTCTAGTGAAGTTATAATATACTGGAAATTGGTTGAATAATTATTGTCTTTCACGTGTGAATTTTGTTTTAAATATATGAATCTTTTTTTAAATCACCAAGCAAAAATACGTATTATCCGTTTATTTATTGTTTCCATGATCTATTCTCTGATGTGAACCTGATTATTCATTTGATGTACTTGTACTTGCCGAATAAACTATTACTTTCATTCTAAATATTTACCAGTATATAATGCTGTAACAATTAATACTACAGTTAATGACTCGATTGGTGGAATTTATGGCCTACCTTGCTGTTTTGAGACTGTTTTCCACCCTGTACATGGCGAGCAAACATTGTGACAACATTGCATGTAGCCCACCACTCGATCCATCGGGGTCTGTACGCGATAAGAACAGGACACGATGGCAACGGATTTCTCGCAGATAGTAATCTAGTACTCTTATGACATCCACATGTTGTGATTCGTTGATGACTTGGATTAGCATTTAATGGCGTGTTACGAATGGTAGGTCAAATCCCGAGTGTTTCCAAACGTGGCATGCTACATTTTGCATGAAGGGGTGGTGGTATAATGGTTTCACCAGCTGAAACGCGAACGAGCTCTCTTTTCTGTTTTTGGATCCAAACCATTAAACGAGTGCAAGTAATACTGGGTGTGAATATCACTTTCTTTCACTATCAAGTGTGCTTTAGAAACACATCAAGACAACCTAACACTTGTTAATCGGATACTTCATTATTTAAGGAGTATCCATCGTCACTGTATATAGCGATTCACCACATAACTGTCGTAATAGAATACTCTCCCCGAGTAATTACAGTTATTGTATAAATAATTGCAATGGGCAACAATATTATTTCGTTTTTCTCCGTCTTTTGAACAGTATTCTGCGAAATACTATCCGGTATAAAAATGGCATTGAGACTATTATGTTAGTACCTTAGACATGATATTGATTATTTTGACAATTCTATCTTGTTCATAGCATTTTACTTGTTTAAATGTGCGTATTAGCGAAGACTTGTTCACGACACGTTCATAGCAACGATTACCATCTTTAACATATCGATTTGACGAAGCTTTACGCTTCTATTATTGCACCAATTTATAGAATGGGTTTACAGTCTGGTAGTGAATAAATAGTTATCTCAGTGGTTAACCAATACTAACCTGTATAAGCGGTTATTGTACCTATTGTAGTTATTTATTGACAGAGTAGGCGTGCCATTTATTATCATTTCAAGATTGGTGTACCCCTTTATTACATGACTGTTGAACAAAAATATCTGCTTTCAATTTCATGTAATCGCGACTTTAAGGTGCAGTGATTTAACAGTTGTTCTTACGAATGTACAATCAGCACTGTGTGTACAGTCTAGTATGGGCGAGTCTCACTAATCACTAAATTCAGACGGAGAAACGTCGCGCCGTTCCCCTGCCAACTTTATCATATCAATAAAACTTCTGCGCATGCGCATACGCACACAATTCAAGACTACTGGTTGACGACTTGTGAGTTTCAGGTTTCAGTGTCGCGTCGTATTTTTGTCCTGGTATGTTGTCTTTCCTCGTTCGAAGCCATAAAATAATCCCTAAGAACGTCCTCCAAAAATGTGTATTTGTGTGTTTATTTGTTTGAATTGTGTGTGACAATGACCGTGTACGTCATGAATCAATTTGGAGCGAGTCTACGAGTTTCTGAAGAATCAGACAGTATATCACGCACACCAAATACCCATACTGCGTTCAGACTAATCAAATGAGAGATAATTAATTATATAAAACAAACACATTACATCATATGGGCCGTTGAATCCAATTGCTTCCGATGTGACAATGATTGCCACACCCCACATATATTCAGTGTTCACACCGTCTGGGGATATAAGCCTTTGAGCTGGTTGTTATCTATAATAGTTAAACTCATTATTTTCGTAATATCTTCTTTTGAGTGAATCCTCTTCACAATAAAAATAATTCTCAAATACATCATTAAATGACGACTCCACAATTTGAAACATTTAATACAAACATATGGGAATTTCCTAACACATCTTTACATGAAAATATATAAGTATACGCTAACGATTTAGCCGAGGATACACCAATACACATATAACGACAAACAAATCTAGTTATGCTATTCTTACTCGGTTTAACATTGAACTTAAGGTAGAGATGCATGTTTGTGGGCACTTGGAAGTGAATTTTTTTGTTTTTGCTTTGTATTATCCAAATAGTCTTGGCTATAGACTGTTAACATTTTTTAGAATTGTGAATAGTGGAACATACTCAAAAAACGATTTTAAAATATAGATAACAGGTGCAAACATTCTCTCTTTTGAATGCTTAGCAAGATTTAGCAAGGCTGTACACAAATAATAAAAAAAGAAACATGGTGAAAAAAAGAAATGACGGGATCTCCATATTATGCACTATATTTAACTTTTAACAAAACGATAATACATTTAAATTTGGAACTGTTACAGCCATTTTAATTATGAGCATTAGCAAATTTCTTACTGAGTGAATTGTTATGCAAATTAACAATTATCTCAGCTTCTTTTTAGTGCACATCCCAGAACTTTAAAAACATAGCTCCTAGACGCTTTGACATTTTGTTCTGAAATTTTCACAAATGATTGACAATGTGCTTATCTTCATAACGCCGTCGGGGCATTGTTTTTGGTTGAATAGTGTTACAACAATCGTACAGACAACTAGCCTGGGTGTTAATTTATGCATAAACTTGAAGTAGTGAAATTTGGGCTGCTGCCCTGCAAAATTGACAACTGGTAGACAGTTTTCAAGACGGCGCTTTTTTCATAGTAAACAGATGTACCCACAAACCAATTTTGACAGGAAACAGAAGCATGGTTTAGGAGCTAATTTTTATAATTCATACAATAAGCTTTTCGAAAATAAATAGTTTTGTGGACAAGGGAGGTCATCTTGGTTTCCTAATTAACTAATTAAAATACCTGTCAGGTAAACTGCATCTCTACCTTAAACAGACTGTGTGACTGGCCTGTCAACGGGGTGCTAAGGATTTCATTGGAAAAGTTATCAGTTACATCCGTTAATGTAATTTCGTTTTACATACCCGTAAATCAAAAATCACAATATAGATATAGCACAGTACAATATAGTTATAGCACACTGCAATATAGTTATAGCACACTACAATATAGTTATATAATACAACAATATAGATATAGCACGCTACAATATAGATATACCACAGTACAATATAGATATAGCATACTACAATATAGATATATAATACTACAATATAGATATATAATACTACAATATAGATATATAATACTAATAATGTGGAGTTTTTGTACTTGGGAGAATGAGGTTACCCCCTTGCCACAACTACCTCCAGGTCACCCTTGGGCAAGGTGTAGTACCTGTCTGCCTTGGGTGCCAACTTCCCACATAATAAGTTTGGTTGACGTCAGTAAGGGCATACGGTCATAAAAGCCTTGCACCAACTCAGCCTCACGTGTGAGGTATCACCTATTAAAGGCAACGTTTACGTTTATTTTAAATATGTATATATGTGTCCTGATATAGCACGCTACGATATAGTTTTAGCTCACTACAATATAGTTATATAATACTACAATATAGATATAGCACGCTACAATATAGTTATATCGCAACCTGCAATATAGTTATAGCACGCTACAATATAGTTAAAGCACACTACAATATAGATATAGCTCACTACAATATAGATATAGCTCACTACAATATAGATATAGCTCACTACAATATAGATATAGCTCACTACAATATAGTTATAGTTCACTACAATATAGTTATAGTTCACTACAATATAGATATAGCTCATTACAATATAGATATAGCTCACTACAATATAGATATAGCTCACTACAATATAGATATAGCACACTACAATATAGATATAGCTCACTACAATATAGATATAGCTCACTACAATATAGTTATAGTTCACTACAATATAGATATAGCTCATTACAATATAGATATAGCACACTACAATATAGATATAGCTCACTACAATATAGATATAGCTCACTACAATATAGATATAGCACACTACAATATAGATATAGCTCACTACAATATAGTTATAGTTCACTACAATATAGATATAGCTCATTACAATATAGATATAGCTCACTACAATATAGATATAGCTCACTACAATATAGATATAGCACACTACAATATAGATATAGCTCACTACAATATAGATATAGCTCGCTACAATATAGTTATAGTTCACTACAGTATAGTTATAGCTCACTACAATATATATATAGCTCACTACAATATAGATATAGCTCACTACAATATAGTTATAGTTCACTACAATATAGATATAGCTCACTACAATATAGTTATAGTTCACTACAGTATAGATATAGCTCACTACAATATAGATATAGCTCACTACAATATAGATATAGCTCACTACAATATAGATATAGCTCACTACAATATAGATATAGCTCACTACAATATAGATATAGCATACTACAATATAGATATAGCTCACTACAATATAGATATAGCTCACTACAATATAGATATAGCTCACTACAATATAGATATAGCTCACTACAATATAGATATAGCATACTACAATATAGATATAGCTCACTACAATATAGATATAGCTCACTACAATATAGATATAGTTCACTACAATATAGATATAGCTCACTACAATATAGATATAGCTCACTACAATATAGATATAGCTCACTACAATATAGTTATAGCACACTACAATATACTTACAGCCTACTACAATATAGATACAGCTCACTACAATATAGATATAGCTCACTACAATATAGTTATAGTTCACTACAATATAGATATAGCTCACTACAATATAGATATAGCTCACTACAATATAGTTATAGTTCACTACAATATGGTTATAGCACACTGCCATATAACCATAGCACACTACAATATAGATATAGCTCGCTACAATATAGATATAGCTCACTACAATATAGTTATAGTTCACTACAATATAGTTATAGCACACTGCCATATAACCATAGCACACTACAATATAGATATAGCTCGCTACAATATAGATATAACACACTACAATATAGATATAGTTCACTACAATATAGATATAGCTCACTACAATATAGATATAGCTCACTACAATATAGTTATAGTTCACTACAATATAGTTATAGCACACTGCCATATAACCATAGCACACTACAATATAGATATAGCTCACTACAATATAGTTATAGCACACTGCCATATAACCATAGCTCACTACAATATAAATATAGCTCACTACAATATAGCTATAGTTCACTACAACATAGTTATAGCACACTGCCATATAATCATAGCACACTACAATATAGATATAGCACACTACAATATAGATATAGCTCACTACAATATAGTTATAGCACACTGCCATATAACCATAGCTCACTACAATATAGATATAGCTCACTACAATATAGTTATAGTTCACTACAATATAGTTATAGCACACTGCCATATAACCATAGCACACTACAATATAGATATAGCTCACTACAATATAGTTATAGCATACTGCCATATAACCATCGCTCACTACAATATAGATATAGCTCACTACAATATAGATATAGCTCACTACAATATAGTTATAGTTCACTACAATATAGATATAGCTCACTACAATATAGTTATAGTTCACTACAATATAGTTATAGCACACTGCCATATAACCATAGCACACTACAATATAGTTGTAGCACACTACAATGTAGATATAGCTCGCTACAATATAGTTATAGCTCACTACAATATAGATATAGCACACGACAATATAGTTATAGCACACTACAATATAGATATAGCACACTACAATATAGATATAGCTCACTACATTATAGTTATAGCACGCTAAAATATAGTTATAGCACACTACAATATAGTCAGTACGCTACAATATAGATATAGCTCACTACATTATAGTTATAGCACGCTACAATATAGTTATAGCACACTACAATATAGTCAGTACGCTACAATATAGGTATAACACGCTACAATATAGATATAGCACTCTACAATACAGTCATATCATGCTACAATACAGTTACAGCACACTACAATATAGTTGTAGCACACTACAGTATAGATATAGCACGCTACAATATAGTTATAGCACACTACGATATAGTTATAGCACACTACAATATAGTTATAGCACACTACACCTCAGCTTTCAACTCCACTTTTCTGATGACCTTAACTTACCACTTTATAAATTTGAAAGGGGTGCAATTTATAAATATCTAATTCAGGTTCTGTACGTCAGTCATCATCCACAAAAACTAGATACTGTTTGGCGTGACATACTGAGTCTACCTGAAAATGCCAAGCCCAATTTTCATGATTGTTATATAGCACCAGTTATTGGAAAATATGGGGACCTGCAGTGGCGCATCTCTCATGGTGCGTTTCCAACTGGGAGATTTCTGTTCAAAGCCCGTCTGAACAGTTCTGATAAGTGTCCTTTCTGTGATGAGGTCGATACTCTTCAACATATCTTTTTTGATTGCACGTCTAATGATAACCTACTCTACCTTTTTACGAACATCACATCTCGTCTGGTTCAACAAGACTTTCGAATTCCTGGTTGGTGGTTCATAATATTACCACCCCGTCGCTCAAAACAGTTTCATTCTAGCCAGGCACAAAGCATTTTTTGCTTCTTAGCGTGCATGGCTAAAGTTGCGATTCACTCCAGCCGTCGTAACAAGCGGCAAAACAAAGGGTCTAGTGATCCTTTCGAAATTTTCAAACAAAGTATTAGGTCAATCCTCAAAACGGAATATGAATATTCACGCGTTATGAACCTATTGCCTAAGTTTAACAATACATGGACAGTGGAGAATGCCCTGTGTCACATTCAGGATAATGAGCTCCGCATTAATCTATAACATACTATTGTCTTGGCAAATATTGCAATTTACGTACTCACGTACAGAAATGCACAACCAAGTTTAGAACACGCACAGGAGCCAAGAGTTTCGTCCTCTTGGTGGATTATCTACAAACATACGCGCGTTTTTCCTTTCTGCTTGTTTTGTGCTTTTATTGTTTTAGTTTTCCCTTGGAATTTGGGAGGATGAGGTTATCATGTGCCACAGCAGCCTCCATGTCACCCTTGGGCACAATGAACGCGCGGGTGAACGCAGTGCTTTTCAGCGCTCCCCGTATTATTACAGGTTTGGCCTCACGACTTAGTCGGTTTTCAGTTGTATTGGACATGTCCTGGGTAAAACGTTAAAATTGCATCCGGCTGTGGAGTTTTTGTACTTGGGAGAATGAGGTTACCCTTTGCCACAACTACCTCCAGGTAACCCTTGGGCAAGGTGTAGTACCTGTGAGCCGTGGGTGCCAACTTCCCATATAACAAGTTTGGTTGACGTCAGTAAAGGCACACGGTCGTAAAACTCCTGCACAAACAGATCCGCATAGGTGGAAAATTTTTCATGTAAATATGTATATATTAGTTTCAGTTGTTCTTAGCATTTGGCGGGGGGGGGGGGTCGTAACCTCTTGTGGTGAGAACCAGTGTGACTGGCCTGCCAACGGGGTGCTAAGGATTTCATTGGAAAAGTTATCAGTTACATCAGTTAATGTAATTTCGTTTTACATACCCGTAAATCAAAAATCACAATATACTTATAGCCTACTACAATATAGATATAGCACACTACAATATACTTATAGCACACTACAATATAGTCAGTACGCTACTATATAGTTATAGCACGCTACAATATACTTATAGCCTACTACAATATAGATATAGCACAGTACAATATAGATATAGCATACTACAATATAGATATAGCATACTACAATATAGATATAACACACTATACTACAGTATAGCTATAACATGATGCAATATGCTAGAGTAACCTATAATGCTACACACCGCACTGATTGTTCTATAGAAGTGTATCTCCAATAGTAATGCACACAAGGCAACAAATTACATTTATTGTATGTGACTTATTTTGACCACATACACTTCTAAATCACTTGTCGTTTCCCACACACATAATTTGTCAAAATAGATTACCACAATATACCCTGAAGCTGATGCGTTTTGAGTTTTAATTGAAGATCAGAAAGTTCCCTCTATGTCAGCCACTGACCTCCATATGCCGAAATAAACGCCGCTTTCAGCTATGAATGGCCAACAATGGCGATATTGAGTCATGTTAGACAATATTACTAAAATAATTTTTCATAGAAAACGCGTATGTGTCTTTGTGACATCTGAAAAGATACCAGAGTAATATAAATATCCCACTATAAATGAACACAATAACAGGCAAATTAGATACACTTGCAAAACAAAATTGTAACATTTTAATAGAAGTCTACTCACAAATAAAATTACAAATAACATTTTACAATAAATTATAATTGTACGCTGGGGTCACAGCCTAATTTTCGAGAAAATGATGGTTGTATTTGAGTGGATAGTTGCCATATTTCAGTATTATAACACTTTTACAAAGGTTTTTATGGCAGAGATATTATGTCATATCTTAAATTGCAGGCTGGTTTCATAGGCTGACAAAATCCTATATTGTTAATGATGGGGTATTTTTGTTATTCTAAATTATTTTTAAAATCTGGGTTTTAAAAAAAATTAAAAATTTTCCTTTAATTTTGAATGCTACAACATCTTTCTAAAAAAAGTTCCTGTACACAAAATAATGCTATGTTATTGTGCCTTGAAACACTAGGTACGTGACTGTACATAATAAACCAATGAACATTTCTATGCGATTTATGACCATCAAAGATTATGAGAGTGGTTCTACCTTAATAGAATCTGACTAAACGCGTCTCCTAACTGTCTAAAGTAATAACTATACGTTTTAGAACCGGCCGGCGATATGTGTATAATCATACCCAGCAGTGGCGAGGGCACAGGGGGGGCAGAGGGGGCGCCCCCTCGACAAAAATGTTAAGGGCTTCGCCCCTCCAAAATCAAGCTGAAACCCTTTGTGTCAGCAATATTTGCCCTTCAAAATGCAGGAAATAGCATTTCAGAGGCTCTGGATTTCAATTTTTTTAAGGGGGAGTATGCCCCCGGACTCTCCAGTAAGGTCGCGCCTTGGGTGCGCGGTTAGTTCGCAGATTTCACCCCTTAATGTAATATTTCGTGCCGTCGCCTCTGACTGAGCATTGTATTCGATGCTTTTCTAATCATTAAATTACTAGTACCGGAGAATATGTGCATGTACGGCTATTGGTAAGCAACAACACGATGAGATGAGTCAAGCGTGAATCTCGCACCAAAAACTAATAAAACTCCTTTCAAATTAGCAAAGTGTGCATTTCTAAAGTTGAATAGGGCCGTGGTGATTGGTAAATTTACACTTCAGCGAGACGTGAGCTGTTGCTTGAAAAGACAAGACGATGTCATTGTTCTTAGTGAGTCAGGGTGACAGGAACACATTGTATTATACTACTAGGAGGTGACATTTCATCCACACTCGACGTTCCTTGTATTCATTGATAAGAGTAGTCTCGGAGCTATGTACATTCAAGTTGATTATTGCAATAAATTACTACACGTTTTGTTGTATGTCCATGCTACGACTAGGACCAACAAGTTTGACGAATAACTAAACTTTTTATAATTACTGTAACGATACAAAATCTACGTTGTAATAACGCCATATATGTATTAAATACCGGTCGACGCCAAATAGAGCCCCATAACATAATAGAGAAAGTAAACAAAGTTGTTTGTTTAAATTTGAATAAAACCATTTACGAAAATTGACAAACATCAATATGCATAATATATCTAAACATATTTAAACGGGGAAAATGTCAAATAAACTGAGCCCAACGTGAATAGAACAATTAAAACTTTCCCTATAAAAGGAAAGGCAACATGTAATCTATGAGTGAATGACAATGCAAAGTTTACGGCATGCGAGCTTACCTTGGGAATACGGTAGACGGTGAGAGGCATCCTGTCAGTGGACACGATAAACTGAGAAATTCTCACAAGTTATATTCAGATAAATTTAACATTACATTTTCCCGAAAAAAAAGTAAGTTTCCCCAACGAACTTAGCATTTACCAGAATAGGATTTGTGTGACATACAGTATTGTACAGTACAGTACAGATGGAACAGCCAACAGTTGCACACAGTGGCTATTCCACCAATATACTACGTCACGTCCATGCTACACTGATAGATACTACGAGTGATTACAAGTTGTTATTGTTATCACTGGTTCCACATTGACCCACGTGACATATTCTCGTTAGTTTACAATGTAATAAATGTATCTACCTTTGCCGCAAACACTAATGTCCAGTGAATTAAATAATGTCATTCGTTGTATTTGGTGTAAAATAGATAACACAGTGCGCGCATATGTATGGAATAGGTTGGTTGCTGCCATTAAGTATTAATTTGTCGATTTAACAAGAAATTACTCAATTGCAAGAGACTGATACGATGACTGTAGTCTATAAGGCAGATCAAATAGAGCCGTCTGAATGCATCGCTTGGTATCGAAATATTGTTATCATCGACAGAAACTACGCGACAGTATTATTTGTCATGACGTCACATGCTTACCAAATCCTGTTGAGTGGTGTTTGTATAGTGTCTCAAATGTTCATATGTATATATATATATACATACTGTATGTAAACCTATTTTATTCACAGTAAAATACTCAATATTAGCGCCATCTACTGGTATATGTGAGAAAGGTCTATGATGCCGGGTCATTGTATTACACGCTCGGCATATTAAGTACTAGTATAAGCATTATACATGCATCCTTGTTCAACGTGAGGTTCAAATCAACCAACACCAATCACAAATCTTTATTACGCATACATTAATTTGTTCCTTTTCAAATATAGCTAGGACTAATATTATTTATAAGAGATAACGTAATCTTCGATGACATATTTTGCACACATAGCGTCCGGTTTTACGGCTTTTGTCGTATTATTATAGATGCTTTGTGACAGAAAATGTTATGAATCAATGGGGTAAGTTGAATCTCGGCTTCATATACACTAAATATTTCGTTTCCAGGCCTGATTAAGTCAAATCACTTTGTTCCGAGGAGATTCATACGATCAACGCCTTAGAACCCTATATAGATCACATGACACATAGTTGTGGAGAGAAAGAACTTTATAGATCCCGATAAATAGGTTAACGAGAACACATTGGCACATACTTAGTTGTTATTTGATCAGAGGGGTGAAGTATTTTTAATCAAAAGTATCATCGCGATATGGTATCATCAAACAAATTATTATTATTGGAAGAGAGTGGTAGTATGCACTATTAATTATGCATAAACTGGATGACGACTAGAGCGCGTCTTGCAAGAACGGTTTATTATTTATGCATAAACTGAGTCATTGTAACAATGCTGAAATGTGATCACTGTAGAGTAAATTGATGGCAACAAAATAACCACCAATATTAAGTGACATGTACAAAATCCTATAATGTATGTTTCAAATTAATCAATTGCCGTTTATTTACGCCGAAACCCGGTTCCATTTTAGCCGTATTCAAATGTGTGAAGTGTGGACGTGATTGGTCAGGATATGTCAGTACGAGCTTTTGTACAAATAATGGTATTATTTAAGAATTTATGAAATAAACTATTTCTCTTATTTATCAGTAAGCCAAAATATGAAAACAATGGTCGGTAATACATTTAAAAATAGCCGTCATTTCGTGGAAAATAGTGGAACCCTTAAATCACTTGACGTGCACCTGTCAACTATAATGACTTGTCATTATACGATGTATCCTTGGATGGAAAAGATGTATAATAATAAGGTTATTACGAGGATACCTCAAAGTATGCACGAAGACAGTACAGCGGCAGTATCGACCGACGCGCAGCGGAGGTCGATGTGACGGCGTACTGTCTGAGTGCATAGTATGAGGTATCCTCGTAAAAACCTTATTATTATACATCTTTTCTTTCCAAGGATACATCATGGGAATGCCGAAATCCAAAAAGTTTGGAATAGAATCAGCGAACTTCTTTGTATGGAGTCCGGCCAAACTCTTGTGGCAGCCATGTTTGTTTTTATTATTAGAGGACGCTTACGCTCGTAATCATTCCATATTTGGAATTTGCTTTTCCTAATATGGTAGGATGTAAATATTCCGTAAAATACCGCAAAATTACGACACGCTGTAACTTATGGCGTTACAGATGTATAATAATAATTTATAGTCAAAATGGTTAAAGCATGCCCGAGAAATAACCCCGGACGGACAGATGCACGGACGAAACCCCAATTACCAGTCTCCGTTTCGGGCTTTGTCCGACGGGAACTAAATATATAAAGCAATAAAGAGTGTTTCCATCTTCTTAGTATATGGTTACTTTACTATATTTGAACTTTCAAGCTGAGCTAAAATTTATCTTTATCCAGGTTGATCTTATCGGTATATTGTATTCTATTACATGTTTCAATCAATATCATGTACTATAATATAAGAATTCATTATATTATAATTCATTCATATTTAATATCTAATTTTACAAGGGGCAAGTTTGCAATAGTTTCACTATGTTATCACTGCGTACGAGTTAATACTGTCAAACACCTGCAATGCATGCAATAATTATTTATAGGGTATAATAAAATAAGACTTAATACTACGAATTATGAGACATTTGTTCCATTACTGCACATAAAAGTAAGATAAATACGTCACGTGACTCATACTAGCTGGTTGATGGCTGGACAATATAAAATGCGATTAATATGAAAAAAATAAATGTTTCACATGTTATTGTATTAACCTTCATATCGGACATACATTGAAATTTGACCTTACAATTAGTAAGATCATTGAAGGTAGACCTATTATCTTCCATGGTAAGATATACTTGACATCACATACACACACACCCTAGACTACATCCTCGTTCGCCACATATTACTTCTAATATTATACTTCTGGGTTTATATGAATCAGAAATCAAAAAATAATACTAATCAGAATTCTAGTGGGTTTAGACAGAATAATAATTTTTGGAAAGTTACACACAACTCAGAAACCAAAAAATATAAAAATTGAGAATTGCAAGTATAAAAATAAGTTGAAAAGATCGAAAATACGACTGACCAATAATTACTGAGCCTAAGTATAGGTAATATAGCGGGGTAACATGAGGGCGCTGTTGTATTACCATCTTATACGCGGGCTGCTACAGTTCAACCTAAAAGGCGATAGTCGTCGCGTGGCATGTGCGACATTTGTGTTGATAAACATTGATTTTCCCATAATTCAATGCGCTTTTCTAATGAAATCGTTACTACGAGTTTTGCCCTCGGCGCTTTTTGCACTAGTTACCGCCGGCGACTCTTTCAGAACATCAAAAATAAATAACTAATTAAAGTTTGGTGATCTTTCCGTGTGTACTAGTTGGAGTGCGCAACAGTCAAAATCGCCATCTTTGGTTATATGAGACCCATATATCGCGCATGCGCGGCGTTTTGACTTCCGCCTTTTAAAGTAGTGGGCAAGATCAACATGATTCCCATATCAACAAAAATTACCACCATCTGTTGATTATGACCACTCCTGCCCTGCGGATTAGCTGTTTATGATAATTCTCCATCTCAACAGCTCCCTTAAATTATGCAGCGGGGAATTACGGTGTTTTATTACTGCAGAAAATTACCAGCTGTGAGTCTATCACTGATTAGGTGTTCGCGTTTTCAATCATTTGACCGGTATAATGTCTAGACATGAACCAACAATTGTAATTACGATTGATTTCATAACTACTGGGTTGACAGATTAACCCACAATTCATCATATATAGTCACAGTAAGCTTTTGTATCGAATTTCACGAGTGTTCGTCGTTAAAGTATTAATAACCAAATGTTCCACTAAAATAAGTGCAAAAACAGTAGACATATTAATATTTTATTATTGATGATACAATTCATGTTTTATTGCATTTACATCGCGTCCTATATTGCAATAATGCCCTGAATTTATTGACATCATTTGTGTAAGTATGTTGACATATATAGTTATGATATCTGCTCGATGAGATGATGCGGAAGTGATATTCCGACATAACATTATGCAGAAGTGATATAACACTATCACACACATTGTCACTTATACATTCTACAGGTGCAAACAGTACCATACACATTGTCACTTATACATTCTACAGGTGTAAACAGTACCATACACATTGTCACTTATACATTCTACAGGTGTAAACAGTACCATACACATTGCCACTTATACATTCTACAGGTGTAAACAGTACTATACACATTGCCACTTATACATTCTACAGGTGAAACAGTACTATACACATTGTCACTTATACATTCTACAGGTGTAAACAGTACCATACACATTGCCACTTATACATTCTACAGGTGTAAACAGTACCATACACATTGCCACTTATACATTCTACAGATGTAAACAGTACCATACACATTGTCACTTATACATTCTACAAGTGTAAACAGTACCATACACATTGCCACTTATACATTCTACAGGTGTAAACAGTACTATACACATTGCCACTTATACATTCTACAGGTGTAAACAGTACCATACACATTGTCACTTATACATTCTACAGATGTAAACAGTACCATACACATTGCCACTTATACATTCTACAGGTGTAAACAGTACTATACACATTGCCACTTATACATTCTACAGGTGCAAACAGTACTATACACATTGCCACTTATACATTCTACAGGTGTAAACAGTACTATACACATTGTCACTTACACATTCTACAGGTGTAAACAGTACCATACACATTGCCACTTATACATTCTACAGGTGTAAACAGTACTATACACATTGCCACTTATACATTCTACAGGTGTAAACAGTACTATACACATTGCCACTTATACATTCTACAGGTGTAAACAGTACTATACACATTGCCACTTATACATTCTACAGGTGTAAACAGTACTATACACATTGCCACTTATACATTCTACAGGTGTAAACAGTACTATACACATTGCCACTTATACATTCTACAGGTGTAAACAGTACCATACACATTGCCACTTATACATTCTACAGGTGTAAACAGTACCATACACATTGTCACTTATACATTCTACAGGTGTAAACAGTACTATACACATTGCCACTTATACATTCTACAGGTGTAAACAGTACCATACACATTGCCACTTATACATTCTACAGGTGTAAACAGTACTATACACATTGCCACTTATACATTCTACAGGTGTAAACAGTACCATACACATTGCCACTTATACATTCTACAGGTGTAAACAGTACCATACACATTGTCACTTATACATTCTACAGGTGTAAACAGTACTATACACATTGCCACTTATACATTCTACAGGTGTAAACAGTACCATACACATTGCCACTTATACATTCTACAGGTGTAAACAGTACTATACACATTGTCACTTATACATTCTACAGGTGTAAACAGTACCATACACATTGCCACTTACACATTCTACAGGTGTAAACAGTACCATACACATTGTCACTTATACATTCTACAGGTGTAAACAGTACTATACACATTGCCACTTATACTTTCTACAGGTGTAAACAGTACTATACACATTGCCACTTATACATTCTACAGGTGTAAACAGTACTATACACATTGCCACTTATACATTCTACAGGTGTAAACAGTACCATACACATTGCCACTTATACATTCTACAGATGTAAACAGTACCATACACATTGTCACTTATACATTCTACAAGTGTAAACAGTACCATACACATTGCCACTTATACATTCTACAGGTGTAAACAGTACCATACACATTGCCACTTATACATTCTACAGATGTAAACAGTACCATACACATTGCCACTTATACATTCTACAAGTGTAAACAGTACCATACACATTGCCACTTATACATTCTACAGGTGTAAACAGTACCATACACATTGCCACTTATACATTCTACAGGTGTAAACAGTACCATACACATTGCCACTTATACATTCTACAGGTGCAAACAGTACCATACACATTGCCACTTATACATTCTACAGGTGTAAACAGTACCATACACATTGCCACTTATACATTCTACAGGTGTAAACAGTACCATACACATTGCGACTTATACATTCTACAGGTGTAAACAGTACCATACACATTGCCACTTATACATTCTACAGGTGTAAACAGTACCATACACATTGCTACTTATACATTCTACAGGTGTAAACAGTACCATACACAATGCCACTTATACATTCTACAGGTGCAAACAGTACCATACACATTGCCACTTATACATTCTACAGGTGTAAACAGTACCATACACATTGCCACTTATACATTCTACAGGTGTAAACAGTACCATACACATTGCCACTTATACATTCTACAGGTGTAAACAGTACCATACACATTGCCACTTATACATTCTACAGGTGTAAACAGTACCATACACATTGCCACTTATACATTCTACAGGTGCAAACAGTACCATACACATTGCCACTTATACATTCTACAGGTGTAAACAGTACCATACACATTGCCACTTATACATTCTACAGGTTTAAACAGTACCATACACATTACCACTTATACATTCTACAGGTATGAATAGTACCATACACATTGCCACTTATACATTCTACAGGTGTAAACAGTACCATACACATTGCCACTTATACATTCTACAGGTGTAAACAGTACCATACACATTGCCACTTATATATTCTACAGGTGTAAACAGTACCATACACATTGCCACTTATACATTCTACAGGTGCAAACAGTACCATACACATTGCCACTTATACATTCTACAGGTGTAAACAGTACCATACACATTGCCACTTATACATTCTACAGGTTTAAACAGTACCATACACATTACCACTTATACATTCTACAGGTATGAATAGTACCATACACATTGCCACTTATACATTCTACAGGTGTAAACAGTACCATACACATTGCCACTTATACATTCTACAGGTGTAAACAGTACCATACACATTGCCACTTATATATTCTACAGGTGTAAACAGTACCATACACATTGTCACTTATACATTCTACAGGTGTAAACAGTACCATACACATTGCCACTTATACATTCTACAGGTGTAAATAGTACCATACACATTGCTACTTATACATTCTACAGGTGTAAACAGTACCATACACATTGTCACTTATACATTCTACAGGTGTAAACAGTACCATACACATTACCACTTATACATTCTACAGGTGTAAATAGTACCATACACATTGTCACTTATACATTCTACAGGTGGAAACAGTACCATACACATTGCCACTTATACATTCTACAGGTGTAAACAGTACCATACACATTGCCACTTATACATTCTACAGGTGTAAATAGTACCATACACATTGTCACTTGTACATTCTACAGGTGTAAACAGTACCATACACATTACCACTTATACATTCTACAGATGTAAACAGTACCATACACATTGCCACTTATACATTCTACAGGTGTAAACAGTACTATACACATTGCCACTTACACATTCTACAGGTGTAAACAGTACTATACACATTGCCACTTATACATTCTACAGGTGTAAACAGTACCATACATATTGTCACTTATACATTCTACAGGTTTAAACAGTACCATACACATTGCCACTTATACATTCTACAGGTGTAAACAGTACCATACACATTGTCACTTACACATTCTACAGGTGTAAACAGTACCATACACATTGCCACTTATACATTCTACAGGTGTAAACAGTACCATACACATTGCCACTTATACATTCTACAGGTGTAAACAGTACCATACACATTGCCACTTATACATTCTACAGGTTTAAACAGTACCATACACATTGCCACTTATACATTCTACAGGTGTAAACAGTACCATACACATTGTCACTTACACATTCTACAGGTGTAAACAGTACCATACACATTGCCACTTATACATTCTACAGGTGTAAACAGTACCATACACATTGCCACTTATACATTCTACAAGTGTAAACAGTACCATACACATTGTCACTTATACATTCTACAGGTTTAAACAGTACCATACACATTGCCACTTATACATTCTACAGGTTTAAACAGTACCATACACATTGTCACTTATACATTCTACAGGTGTAAACAGTACCATACACATTACCACTTATACATTCTACAGGTGTAAACAGTACCATACACATTGTCACTTACACATTCTACAGGTGTAAACAGTACCATACACATTGCCACTTATACATTCTACAGGTGTAAACAGTACCATACACATTGCCACTTATACATTCTACAGGTGTAAACAGTACCATACACATTGCCACTTATACATTCTACAGGTGTAAACAGTACCATACACATTATCACTTGTACATTCCACAGGTGTAAACAGTACCATACACATTGCCACTTATATATTCTACAGATTTAAACAATACCATACACATTGTCACTTATATATTCTACAGGTGTAAACAGTACCATACACATTGCCACTTATACATTCTACAGGTGTAAACAGTACCTTACACATTGCCACTTATACATTCTACAGGTGTAAACAGTACCATACACATTGTCACTTGTACATTCTACAGGTGTAAACAGTACCATACACATTGCCACTTATATATTCTACAGATGTAAACAGTACCATACACATTACCACTTATACATTCTACAGGTGTAAACAGTACCATACACATTGCCACTTATACTTTCTACAGGTGTAAACAGTACCATACACATTGTCACTTATACATTCTACAGGTGTAAACAGTACCATACACATTACCACTTATATATTCTACAGGTGTAAACAGTACTATACACATTGCCACTTATACTTTCTACAGGTGTAAACAGTACCATACACATTGTCACTTATACATTCTACAGGTGTAAACAGTACCATACACATTGTCACTTATACATTCTACAGGTGTAAACAGTACCATACACATTACCACTTATACATTCTACAGGTGTAAATAGTACCATACACATTGCCACTTATACATTCTACAGGTGGAAACAGTACCATACACATTGCCACTTATACATTCTACAGGTGTAAACAGTACCATACACATTGCCACTTATACATTCTACAGGTGTAAATAGTACCATACACATTGTCACTTATACATTCTACAGGTGTAAACAGTACCATACACATTACCACTTATACATTCTACAAAAGTAAATAGTACCATACACATTGCCACTTATACATTCTACAGGTGTAAACAGTACCATACACATTGTCACTTATACATTCTACAGGTGTAAACAGTACCATACACATTGCCACTTATACATTCTACAGGTGTAAACAGTACCATACACATTGTCACTTACACATTCTACAGGTGTAAACAGTACCATACACATTGCCACTTATACATTCTACAGGTGTAAACAGTACCATACACATTGCCACTTATACATTCTACAGGTGTAAACAGTACCATACACATTGCCACTTATACATTCTACAGGTGTAAACAGTACCATACACATTGCCACTTATACATTCTACAGGTGTAAACAGTACCATACACATTGCCACTTATACATTCTACAGGTGTAAACAGTACCATACACATTGTCACTTGTACATTCCACAGGTATAAACAGTACCATACACATTGCCACTTATATATTCTACAGGTTTAAACAATACCATACACATTGTCACTTATATATTCTACAGGTGTAAACAGTACCATACACATTGCCACTTATACATTCTACAGGTGTAAACAGTACCATACACATTGCCACTTATACATTCTACAGGTGTAAACAGTACCATACACATTGCCACTTATACATTCTACAGGTGTAAACAGTACCATACACATTGCCACTTATACATTCTACAGGTGTAAACAGTACCATACACATTGTCACTTGTACATTCTACAAGTGTAAACAGTACCATACACATTGTCACTTATACATTCTACAGGTGTAAACACTATCACACACATTGTCACTTATACATTCTACAGGTTTAAACAGTACCATACACATTGCCACTTATACATTCTACAGGTGTAAACAGTACCATACACATTGTCACTTATACATTCTACAGGTATGAACAGTACCATACACATTACCACTTATACATTCTACAAGTGTAAACAGTACCATACACATTGTCACTTATACATTCTACAGGTTTTAACAGTACCATACACATTGTCACTTGTACATTCTACAGGTGTAAACAGTACCATACACATTGTCACTTATACATTCTACAGGTGTAAACAGTACCATACACATTACCACTTATACATTCTACAGGTTTAAACAGTACCATACACATTACCACTTATACATTCTACAAGTGTAAACAGTACCATACACATTGTCACTTATACATTCTACAGGTTTAAACAGTACCATACACATTACCACTTATACATTCTACAGGTTTAAACAGTACCATACACATTGTCACTTGTACATTCTACAGGTGTAAACAGTACCATACACATTGTCACTTATACATTCTACAGGTGTAAACAGTACCATACACATTGTCACTTATACATTCTACAGGTTTAAACAGTACCATACACATTGCCACTTATACATTCTACAGGTTTAAACAGTACCATACACATTGTCACTTTTACATTCTACAGGTGTAAACAGTACCATACACATTGCCACTTATACATTCTACAGGTGTAAACAGTACCATACACATTGTCACTTGTACATTCCACAGGTGTAAACAGTACCATACACATTGCCACTTATATATTCTACAGGTTTAAACAATACCATACACATTGTCACTTATATATTCTACAGGTGTAAACAGTACCATACACATTGCCACTTATACATTCTACAGGTGTAAACAGTACCATACACATTACCACTTATACATTCTACAAAAGTAAATAGTACCATACACATTGTCACTTATACATTCTACAGGTGTAAACAGTACCATACACATTGCCACTTATACATTCTACAGGTTTAAACAGTACCATACACATTGCCACTTATACATTCTACAGGTTTAAACAGTACCATACACATTGTCACTTATACATTCTACAAAAGTAAATAGTACCATACACATTACCACTTATACATTCTACAAGTGTAAACAGTACCATACACATTGCCACTTATACATTCTACAGGTTTAAACAGTACCATACACATTGCCACTTATACATTCTACAGGTTTAAACAGTACCATACACATTGTCACTTATACATTCTACAAAAGTAAATAGTACCATACACATTACCACTTATACATTCTACAAGTGTAAACAGTACCATACACATTACCACTTATACATTCTACAGGTGTAAACAGTACCATACACATTGTCACTTATACATTCTACAGGTTTTAACAGTACCATACACATTGTCACTTGTACATTCTACAGGTGTAAACAGTACCATACACATTGTCACTTATACATTCTACAGGTGTAAACAGTACCATACACATTACCACTTATACATTCTACAAGTGTAAACAGTACCACACACATTGCCACTTATACATTCTACAGGTTTAAACAGTACCATACACATTGTCACTTGTACATTCTACAGGTGTAAACAGTACCATACACATTGTCACTTATACATTCTACAGGTGTAAACAGTACCATAAACAATGTCACTTATACATTCTACAGGTTTAAACAGTACCATACACATTGCCACTTATACATTCTACAGGTTTAAACAGTACCATACACATTGTCACTTATACATTCTACAGGTGTAAACAGTACCATACACATTGTCACTTATACATTCTACAGGTTTAAACAGTACCATACACATTGCCACTTATACATTCTACAGGTTTAAACAGTACCATACACATTGTCACTTTTACATTCTACAGGTGTAAACAGTACCATACACATTGCCACTTATACATTCTACAGGTGTAAACAGTACCATACACATTGTCACTTGTACATTCCACAGGTGTAAACAGTACCATACACATTGCCACTTATATATTCTACAGGTTTAAACAATACCATACACATTGTCACTTATATATTCTACAGGTGTAAACAGTACCATACACATTGCCACTTATACATTCTACAGGTGTAAACAGTACCATACACATTACCACTTATACATTCTACAAAAGTAAATAGTACCATACACATTGTCACTTATACATTCTACAGGTGTAAACAGTACCATACACATTGCCACTTATACATTCTACAGGTTTAAACAGTACCATACACATTGCCACTTATACATTCTACAGGTTTAAACAGTACCATACACATTGTCACTTATACATTCTACAAAAGTAAATAGTACCATACACATTACCACTTATACATTCTACAAGTGTAAACAGTACCATACACATTGCCACTTATACATTCTACAGGTTTAAACAGTACCATACACATTGCCACTTATACATTCTACAGGTTTAAACAGTACCATACACATTGTCACTTATACATTCTACAAAAGTAAATAGTACCATACACATTACCACTTATACATTCTACAAGTGTAAACAGTACCATACACATTACCACTTATACATTCTACAGGTGTAAACAGTACCATACACATTGTCACTTATACATTCTACAGGTTTTAACAGTACCATACACATTGTCACTTGTACATTCTACAGGTGTAAACAGTACCATACACATTGTCACTTATACATTCTACAGGTGTAAACAGTACCATACACATTACCACTTATACATTCTACAAGTGTAAACAGTACCATACACATTGCCACTTATACATTCTACAGGTTTAAACAGTACCATACACATTGTCACTTGTACATTCTACAGGTGTAAACAGTACCATACACATTGTCACTTATACATTCTACAGGTGTAAACAGTACCATAAACAATGTCACTTATACATTCTACAGGTTTAAACAGTACCATACACATTGCCACTTATACATTCTACAGGTTTAAACAGTACCATACACATTGTCACTTATACATTCTACAGGTGTAAACAGTACCATACACATTGCCACTTATACATTCTACAGGTTTAAACAGTACCATACACATTGTCACTTATACATTCTACAGGTGTAAACAGTACCATACACATTGCCACTTATACATTCTACAGGTTTAAACAGTACCATACACATTGTCACTTATACATTCTACAGGTGTAAACAGTACCATACACATTGCCACTTATACATTCTACAGGTGTAAACAGTACCATACACATTGTTACTTGTACATTCCACAGGTGTAAAGAGTACCATACACATTGCCACTTATATATTCTACAGGTTTAAACAATACCATACACATTGTCACTTATATATTCTACAGGTGTAAACAGTACCATACACATTGCCACTTATACATTCTACAGGTGTAAACAGTACCATACACATTGCCACTTATACATTCTACAGGTGTAAACAGTACCATAGACATTGCCACTTATACATTGTACAGGTGTAAACAGTACCATACACATTGCCACTTATACATTCTACAGGTGTAAACAGTACCATACACATTGTCACTTGTACATTCTACAGGTGTAAACAGTACCATACACATTGCCACTTATATATTCTACAGGTTTAAACAGTACCATACACATTACCACTTATACATTCTACAGGTATGAATAGTACCATACACATTGCCACTTATACATTCTTCAGGTGTAAACAGTACCATACACATTACCACTTATACATTTTACAAAAGTAAATAGTACCATACACATTGCCACTTATACATTCTACAGGTGTAAACAGTACCATACACATTACCACTTATACATTCTACAGGTATGAATAGTACCATACACATTGCCACTTATACATTCTACAGGTGTAACCAGTACCATACACATTGTCACTTATACATTCTACAGGTATGAACAGTACCATACACATTGTCACTTATACATTCTACAGGTGTAAACAGTACCATACACATTACCACTTATACATTCTACAGGTATGAATAGTACCATACACATTGCCACTTATACATTCTACAGGTGTAAACAGTACCATACACATTGCCACTTATACATTCTACAGGTATGAACAGTACCATACACATTGTCACTTATACATTCTACAGGTGTAAACAGTACCATACAAATTGTCACTTATACATTCTACAAGTGTAAACAGTACCATACACATTGCCACTTATACATTCTACAGGTGTAAACAGTACCATACACATTGCTACTTATACATTCTACAGGTGTAAACAGTACCATACACATTGCCACTTATACATTCTACAGGTGTAAACAGTACCATACACATTACCACTTATACATTCTACAGGTGTAAATAGTACCATACACATTGTCACATATACATTCTACAGGTGGAAACAGTACCATACACATTGCCACTTATACATTCTACAGGTGTAAACAGTACCATACACATTGCCACTTATACATTCTACAGGTGTAAATAGTACCATACACATTGCCACTTATACATTCTACAGGTGGAAACAGTACCATACACATTGCCACTTATACATTCTACAGGTGTAAATAGTACCATACACATTGTCACTTATACATTCTACAGGTGTAAACAGTACCATACACATTGTCACTTATACATTCTACAGGTGTAAACAGTACCATACACATTGCCACTTATACATTCTACAGGTGTAAACAGTACCATACACATTGCCACTTATACATTCTACAGGTGTAAACAGTACCATACACATTGTCACTTATACATTCTACAGGTGTAAATAGTACCATACACATTGTCACTTATACATTCTACAAGTGTAAACAGTACCATACACATTGTCACTTATACATTCTACAGGTTTAAACAGTACCATACACATTGTCACTTGTACATTCTACAGGTGTAAACAGTACCATACACATTGTCACTTATACATTCTACAGGTGTAAACAGTACCATACACATTGTCACTTATACATTCTACAGGTTTAAACAGTACCATACACATTGCCACTTATACATTCTACAGGTTTAAACAGTACCATACACATTGTCACTTATACATTCTACAGGTGTAAACAGTACCATACACATTGCCACTTATACATTCTACAGGTGTAAACAGTACCATACACATTGTCACTTGTACATTCCACAGGTGTAAACAGTACCATACACATTGCCACTTATATATTCTACAGGTTTAAACAATACCATACACATTGTCACTTATATATTGTACAGGTGTAAACAGTACCATACACATTGCCACTTATACATTCTACAGATGTAAACAGTACCATACACATTGCCACTTATACATTCTTCAGGTGTAAACAGTACCATACACATTGCCACTTATACATTCTACAGGTGTAAACAGTACCATACACATTGCCACTTATACATTCTACAGGTGTAAACAGTACCATACACATTGTCACTTGTACATTCTACAGGTGTAAACAGTACCATACACATTGCCACTTATACATTCTTCAGGTGTAAACAGTACCATACACATTACCACTTATACATTTTACAAAAGTAAATAGTACCATACACATTGCCACTTATACATTCTACAGGTGTAAACAGTACCATACACATTACCACTTATACATTCTACAGGTATGAATAGTACCATACACATTGCCACTTATACATTCTACAGGTGTAACCAGTACCATACACATTGTCACTTATACATTCTACAGGTATGAACAGTACCATACACATTGTCACTTATACATTCTACAGGTGTAAACAGTACCATACACATTACCACTTATACATTCTACAGGTATGAATAGTACCATACACATTGCCACTTATACATTCTACAGGTGTAAACAGTACCATACACATTGCCACTTATACATTCTACAGGTATGAACAGTACCATACACATTGTCACTTATACATTCTACAGGTGTAAACAGTACCATACAAATTGTCACTTATACATTCTACAAGTGTAAACAGTACCATACACATTGCCACTTATACATTCTACAGGTGTAAACAGTACCATACACATTGCTACTTATACATTCTACAGGTGTAAACAGTACCATACACATTGTCACTTATACATTCTACAGGTGTAAACAGTACCATACACATTGTCACTTATACATTCTACAGGTGTAAATAGTACCATACACATTGTCACTTATACATTCTACAAGTGTAAACAGTACCATACACATTGTCACTTATACATTCTACAGGTTTAAACAGTACCATACACATTGTCACTTGTACATTCTACAGGTGTAAACAGTACCATACACATTGTCACTTATACATTCTACAGGTGTAAACAGTACCATACACATTGTCACTTATACATTCTACAGGTTTAAACAGTACCATACACATTGCCACTTATACATTCTACAGGTTTAAACAGTACCATACACATTGTCACTTATACATTCTACAGGTGTAAACAGTACCATACACATTGCCACTTATACATTCTACAGGTGTAAACAGTACCATACACATTGTCACTTGTACATTCCACAGGTGTAAACAGTACCATACACATTGCCACTTATATATTCTACAGGTTTAAACAATACCATACACATTGTCACTTATATATTCTACAGGTGTAAACAGTACCATACACATTGCCACTTATACATTCTACAGATGTAAACAGTACCATACACATTGCCACTTATACATTCTTCAGGTGTAAACAGTACCATACACATTGCCACTTATACATTCTACAGGTGTAAACAGTACCATACACATTGCCACTTATACATTCTACAGGTGTAAACAGTACCATACACATTGTCACTTGTACATTCTACAGGTGTAAACAGTACCATACACATTGCCACTTGTACATTCTTCAGGTGTAAACAGTACCATACACATTACCACTTATACATTTTACAAAAGTAAATAGTACCATACACATTGCCACTTATACATTCTACAGGTGTAAACAGTACCATACACATTACCACTTATACATTCTACAGGTATGAATAGTACCATACACATTGCCACTTATACATTCTACAGGTGTAACCAGTACCATACACATTGTCACTTATACATTCTACAGGTATGAACAGTACCATACACATTGTCACTTATACATTCTACAGGTGTAAACAGTACCATACACATTACCACTTATACATTCTACAGGTATGAATAGTACCATACACATTGCCACTTATACATTCTACAGGTGTAAACAGTATCATACACATTGCCACTTATACATTCTACAGGTATGAACAGTACCATACACATTGTCACTTATACATTCTACAGGTGTAAACAGTACCATACAAATTGTCACTTATACATTCTACAAGTGTAAACAGTACCATACACATTGCCACTTATACATTCTACAGGTGTAAACAGTACCATACACATTGCTACTTATACATTCTACAGGTGTAAACAGTACCATACACATTGTCACTTATACATTCTACAGGTGTAAACCGTACCATACACATTACCACTTATACATTCTACAGGTGTAAATAGTACCATACACATAGTCACATATACATTCTACAGGTGGAAACAGTACCATACACATTGCCACTTATACATTCTGCAGGTGTAAACAGTACCATACACATTGCCACTTATACATTCTACAGGTGTAAATAGTACCATACACATTGCCACTTATACATTCTACAGGTGGAAACAGTACCATACACATTGCCACTTATACATTCTACAGGTGTAAATAGTACCATACACATTGTCACTTATACATTCTACAGGTGTAAACAGTACCATACACATTGTCACTTATACATTCTACAGGTGTAAACAGTACCATACACATTGCCACTTATACATTCTACAGGTGTAAACAGTACCATACACATTGCCACTTATACATTCTACAGGTGTAAATAGTACCATACACATTGTCACTTATACATTCTACAGGTGTAAATAGTACCATACACATTGTCACTTATACATTCTACAAGTGTAAACAGTACCATACACATTGTCACTTATACATTTTACAGGTTTAAACAGTACCATACACATTGTCACTTGTACATTCTACAGGTGTAAACAGTACCATACACATTGTCACTTATACATTCTACAGGTTTAAACAGTACCATACACATTGCCACTTATACATTCTACAGGTTTAAACAGTACCATACACATTGTCACTTATACATTCTACAGGTGTAAACAGTACCATACACATTGCCACTTATACATTCTACAGGTGTAAACAGTACCATACACATTGTCACTTGTACATTCCACAGGTGTAAACAGTACCATACACATTGCCACTTATATATTCTACAGGTTTAAACAATACCATACACATTGTCACTTATATATTCTACAGGTGTAAACAGTACCATACACATTGCCACTTATACATTCTACAGATGTAAACAGTACCATACACATTGCCACTTATACATTCTTCAGGTGTAAACAGTACCATACACATTGCCACTTATACATTCTACAGGTGTAAACAGTACCATACACATTGCCACTTATACATTCTACAGGTGTAAACAGTACCATACACATTGTCACTTGTACATTCTACAGGTGTAAACAGTACCATACACATTGCCACTTATATATTCTACAGGTGTAAACAGTACCATACACATTGCCACTTATATATTCTACAGGTTTAAACAGTACCATACACATTACCACTTATACATTCTACAGGTATGAATAGTACCATACACATTGCCACTTATACATTCTTCAGGTGTAAACAGTACCATACACATTACCACTTATACATTCTACAAAAGTAAATAGTACCATACACATTGCCACTTATACATTCTACAGGTGTAAACAGTACCATACACATTACCACTTATACATTCTACAGGTATGAATAGTACCATACACATTGCCACTTGTACATTCTACAGGTGTAAACAGTACCATACACATTGCCACTTATACATTCTACAGGTATGAACAGTACCATACACATTGTCACTTATACATTCTACAGGTGTAAACAGTACCATACACATTGCCACTTATATATTCTACAGGTGTAAACAGTACCATACAAATTGTCACTTATACATTCTACAGATGTAAACAGTACCATACACATTGTCACTTATATATTCTACAGGTGTAAACAGTACCATACACATTGCCACTTATACATTCTACAGGTGTAAACAGTACCATACACATTGCTACTTATACATTCTACAGGTGTAAACAGTACCATACACATTGTCACTTATACATTCTACAGGTGTAAACAGTACCATACACATTACCACTTATACATTCTACAGGTGTAAATAGTACCATACACATTGTCACTTATACATTCTACAGGTGGAAACAGTACCATACACATTGCCACTTATACATTCTACAGGTGTAAATAGTACCATACACATTGTCACTTATACATTCTACAGGTGTAAACAGTACCATACACATTACCACTTATACATTCTACAAAAGTAAATAGTACCATACACATTGCCACTTATACATTCTACAGGTGTAAACAGTACCATACACATTGTCACTTATACATTCTACAGGTTTAAACAGTACCATACACATTGCCACTTATACATTCTACAGGTTTAAACAGTACCATACACATTGTCACTTATACATTCTACAAAAGTAAATAGTACCATACACATTACCACTTATACATTCTACAAGTGTAAACAGTACCATACACATTGTCACTTATACATTCTACAGGTTTTAACAGTACCATACACATTGTCACTTGTACATTCTACAGGTGTAAACAGTACCATACACATTGTCACTTATACATTCTACAGGTGTAAACAGTACCATACACATTACCACTTATACATTCTACAGGTTTAAACAGTACCATACACATTACCACTTATACATTCTACAAGTGTAAACAGTACCATACACATTGTCACTTATACATTCTACAGGTGTAAACAGTACTATACACATTGCCACTTATACATTCTACAGGTGTAAACAGTACCATACACATTGCCACTTATACATTCTACAGGTGTAAACAGTACCATACACATTGCCACTTATACATTCTACAGGTGTAAACAGTACCATACACATTGTCACTTATACATTCTACAGGTGTAAACAGTACCATACACATTACCACTTATACATTCTACAGGTGTAAATAGTACCATACACATTGTCACTTATACATTCTACAGGTGGAAACAGTACCATACACATTGCCACTTATACATTCTACAGGTGTAAACAGTACCATACACATTGCCACTTATACATTCTACAAAAGTAAATAGTACCATACACATTGCCACTTATACATTCTACAGGTGTAAACAGTACCATACACATTGTCACTTATACATTCTACAGGTTTAAACAGTACCATACACATTGCCACTTATACATTCTACAGGTTTAAACAGTACCATACACATTGTCACTTATACATTCTACAAAAGTAAATAGTACCATACACATTACCACTTATACATTCTACAAGTGTAAACAGTACCATACACATTGTCACTTATACATTCTACAGGTTTAAACAGTACCATACACATTGCCACTTATACATTCTACAGGTTTAAACAGTACCATACACATTGCCACTTATACATTCTACAGGTGTAAACAGTACCATACACATTGTCACTTGTACATTCCACAGGTGTAAACAGTACCATACACATTGCCACTTATATATTCTACAGGTTTAAACAATACCATACACATTGTCACTTATATATTCTACAGGTGTAAACAGTACCATACACATTGCCACTTATACATTCTACAGGTGTAAACAGTACCATACACATTGCCACTTATACATTCTACAGGTGTAAACAGTACCATACACATTGCCACTTATACATTCTACAGGTGTAAACAGTACCATACACATTGCCACTTATACATTCTACAGGTGTAAACAGTACCATACACATTGTCACTTGTACATTCTACAGGTGTAAACAGTACCATACACATTGCCACTTATATATTCTACAGGTGTCAACAGTACCATACACATTGCCACTTATATATTCTACAGGTTTAAACAGTACCATACACATTACCACTTATACATTCTACAGGTATGAATAGTACCATACACATTGCCACTTATACATTCTACAGGTGTAAACAGTACCATACACATTGCCACTTATACATTCTACAGGTGTAAACAGTACCATACACATTACCACTTATACATTCTACAGGTATGAATAGTACCATACACATTGCCACTTATACATTCTACAGGTGTAAACAGTACCATACACATTACCACTTATACATTCTACAGGTATGAATAGTACCATACACATTGCCACTTATACATTCTACAGGTGTAACCAGTACCATACACATTGCCACTTATACATTCTACAGGTGTAAACAGTACCATACACATTGTCACTTATACATTCTACAGGTGTAAACAGTACCATACACATTGCCACTTATACATTCTACAGGTGTAAACAGTACCATACACATTGCTACTTATACATTCTACAGGTGTAAACAGTACCATACACATTGCTACTTATACATTCTACAGGTGTAAACAGTACCATACACATTGCTACTTATACATTCTACAGGTGTAAACAGTACCATTCACATTGTCACTTATACATTCTACAGGTGTAAACAGTACCATACACATTACCACTTATACATTCTACAGGTGTAAATAGTACCATACACATTGTCACTTATACATTCTACAGGTGGAAACAGTACCATACACATTGCCACTTATACATTCTACAGGTGTAAACAGTACCATACACATTGCCACTTATACATTATACAGGTGTAAATAGTACCATACACATTGTCACTTATACATTCTACAGGTGTAAACAGTACCATACACATTACCACTTATACATTCTACAAAAGTAAATAGTACCATACACATTGCCACTTATACATTCTACAGGTGTAAACAGTACCATACACATTGTCACTTATACATTCTACAGGTTTAAACAGTACCATACACATTGCCACTTATACATTCTACAGGTTTAAACAGTACCATACACATTGTCACTTATACATTCTACAGGTGTAAACAGTACCATACACATTGTCACTTATACATTCTACAGGTGTAAACAGTACCATACACATTGTCACTTATACATTCTACAAAAGTAAATAGTACCATACACATTACCACTTATACATTCTACAAGTGTAAACAGTACCATACACATTGTCACTTATACATTCTACAGGTGTAAACAGTACCATACACATTGTCACTTATACATTCTACAGGTGTAAACAGTACCATACACATTGTCACTTATACATTCTACAGGTTTAAACAGTACCATACACATTGCCACTTATATATTCTACAGGTGTCAACAGTACCATACACATTGCCACTTATATATTCTACAGGTTTAAACAGTACCATACACATTGTCACTTATACATTCTACAGGTGTAAACAGTACCATACACATTGCCACTTATACATTCTACAGGTGTAAACAGTACCATACACATTGTCACTTGTACATTCCACAGGTGTAAACAGTACCATACACATTGCCACTTATATATTCTACAGGTTTAAACAATACCATACACATTGTCACTTATATATTCTACAGGTGTAAACAGTACCATACACATTGCCACTTATACATTCTACAGATGTAAACAGTACCATACACATTGCCACTTATACATTCTTCAGGTGTAAACAGTACCATACACATTGCCACTTATACATTCTACAGGTGTAAACAGTACCATACACATTGCCACTTATACATTCTACAGGTGTAAACAGTACCATACACATTGTCACTTGTACATTCTACAGGTGTAAACAGTACCATACACATTGCCACTTATATATTCTACAGGTGTAAACAGTACCATACACATTGCCACTTATATATTCTACAGGTTTAAACAGTACCATACACATTACCACTTATACATTCTACAGGTATGAATAGTACCATACACATTGCCACTTATACATTCTTCAGGTGTAAACAGTACCATACACATTACCACTTATACATTCTACAAAAGTAAATAGTACCATACACATTGCCACTTATACATTCTACAGGTGTAAACAGTACCATACACATTACCACTTATACATTCTACAGGTATGAATAGTACCATACACATTGCCACTTGTACATTCTACAGGTGTAAACAGTACCATACACATTGCCACTTATACATTCTACAGGTATGAACAGTACCATACACATTGTCACTTATACATTCTACAGGTGTAAACAGTACCATACACATTGCCACTTATATATTCTACAGGTGTAAACAGTACCATACAAATTGTCACTTATACATTCTACAGATGTAAACAGTACCATACACATTGTCACTTATATATTCTACAGGTGTAAACAGTACCATACACATTGCCACTTATACATTCTACAGGTGTAAACAGTACCATACACATTGCTACTTATACATTCTACAGGTGTAAACAGTACCATACACATTGTCACTTATACATTCTACAGGTGTAAACAGTACCATACACATTACCACTTATACATTCTACAGGTGTAAATAGTACCATACACATTGTCACTTATACATTCTACAGGTGGAAACAGTACCATACACATTGCCACTTATACATTCTACAGGTGTAAACAGTACCATACACATTGCCACTTATACATTCTACAGGTGTAAATAGTACCATACACATTGTCACTTATACATTCTACAGGTGTAAACAGTACCATACACATTACCACTTATACATTCTACAAAAGTAAATAGTACCATACACATTGCCACTTATACATTCTACAGGTGTAAACAGTACCATACACATTGTCACTTATACATTCTACAGGTTTAAACAGTACCATACACATTGCCACTTATACATTCTACAGGTTTAAACAGTACCATACACATTGTCACTTATACATTCTACAAAAGTAAATAGTACCATACACATTACCACTTATACATTCTACAAGTGTAAACAGTACCATACACATTGTCACTTATACATTCTACAGGTTTTAACAGTACCATACACATTGTCACTTGTACATTCTACAGGTGTAAACAGTACCATACACATTGTCACTTATACATTCTACAGGTGTAAACAGTACCATACACATTACCACTTATACATTCTACAGGTTTAAACAGTACCATACACATTACCACTTATACATTCTACAAGTGTAAACAGTACCATACACATTGTCACTTATACATTCTACAGGTGTAAACAGTACTATACACATTGCCACTTATACATTCTACAGGTGTAAACAGTACCATACACATTGCCACTTATACATTCTACAGGTGTAAACAGTACCATACACATTGCCACTTATACATTCTACAGGTGTAAACAGTACCATACACATTGTCACTTATACATTCTACAGGTGTAAACAGTACCATACACATTACCACTTATACATTCTACAGGTGTAAATAGTACCATACACATTGTCACTTATACATTCTACAGGTGGAAACAGTACCATACACATTGCCACTTATACATTCTACAGGTGTAAACAGTACCATACACATTGCCACTTATACATTCTACAAAAGTAAATAGTACCATACACATTGCCACTTATACATTCTACAGGTGTAAACAGTACCATACACATTGTCACTTATACATTCTACAGGTTTAAACAGTACCATACACATTGCCACTTATACATTCTACAGGTTTAAACAGTACCATACACATTGTCACTTATACATTCTACAAAAGTAAATAGTACCATACACATTACCACTTATACATTCTACAAGTGTAAACAGTACCATACACATTGTCACTTATACATTCTACAGGTTTAAACAATACCATACACATTGCCACTTATACATTCTACAGGTTTAAACAGTACCATACACATTGCCACTTATACATTCTACAGGTGTAAACAGTACCATACACATTGTCACTTGTACATTCCACAGGTGTAAACAGTACCATACACATTGCCACTTATATATTCTACAGGTTTAAACAATACCATACACATTGTCACTTATATATTCTACAGGTGTAAACAGTACCATACACATTGCCACTTATACATTCTACAGGTGTAAACAGTACCATACACATTGCCACTTATACATTCTACAGGTGTAAACAGTACCATACACATTGCCACTTATACATTCTACAGGTGTAAACAGTACCATACACATTGCCACTTATACATTCTACAGGTGTAAACAGTACCATACACATTGTCACTTGTACATTCTACAGGTGTAAACAGTACCATACACATTGCCACTTATATATTCTACAGGTGTCAACAGTACCATACACATTGCCACTTATATATTCTACAGGTTTAAACAGTACCATACACATTACCACTTATACATTCTACAGGTATGAATAGTACCATACACATTGCCACTTATACATTCTACAGGTGTAAACAGTACCATACACATTGCTACTTATACATTCTACAGGTGTAAACAGTACCATACACATTGCTACTTATACATTCTACAGGTGTAAACAGTACCATACACATTGCTACTTATACATTCTACAGGTGTAAACAGTACCATTCACATTGTCACTTATACATTCTACAGGTGTAAACAGTACCATACACCTTACCACTTATACATTCTACAGGTGTAAATAGTACCATACACATTGTCACTTATACATTCTACAGGTGGAAACAGTACCATACACATTGCCACTTATACATTCTACAGGTGTAAACAGTACCATACACATTGCCACTTATACATTCTACAGGTGTAAATAGTACCATACACATTGTCACTTATACATTCTACAGGTGTAAACAGTACCATACACATTACCACTTATACATTCTACAAAAGTAAATAGTACCATACACATTGCCACTTATACATTCTACAGGTGTAAACAGTACCATACACATTGTCACTTATACATTCTACAGGTTTAAACAGTACCATACACATTGCCACTTATACATTCTACAGGTTTAAACAGTACCATACACATTGTCACTTATACATTCTACAGGTGTAAACAGTACCATACACATTGTCACTTATACATTCTACAGGTGTAAACAGTACCATACACATTGTCACTTATACATTCTACAAAAGTAAATAGTACCATACACATTACCACTTATACATTCTACAAGTGTAAACAGTACCATACACATTGTCACTTATACATTCTACAGGTGTAAACAGTACCATACACATTGTCACTTATACATTCTACAGGTGTAAACAGTACCATACACATTGTCACTTATACATTCTACAGGTTTAAACAGTACCATACACATTGCCACTTATATATTCTACAGGTGTCAACAGTACCATACACATTGCCACTTATATATTCTACAGGTTTAAACAGTACCATACACATTGTCACTTATACATTCTACAGGTGTAAACAGTACCATACACATTGCCACTTATACATTCTACAGGTGTAAACAGTACCATACACATTGTCACTTGTACATTCCACAGGTGTAAACAGTACCATACACATTGCCACTTATATATTCTACAGGTTTAAACAATACCATACACATTGTCACTTATATATTCTACAGGTGTAAACAGTACCATACACATTGCCACTTATACATTCTACAGATGTAAACAGTACCATACACATTGCCACTTATACATTCTTCAGGTGTAAACAGTACCATACACATTGCCACTTATACATTCTACAGGTGTAAACAGTACCATACACATTGCCACTTATACATTCTACAGGTGTAAACAGTACCATACACATTGTCACTTGTACATTCTACAGGTGTAAACAGTACCATACACATTGCCACTTATATATTCTACAGGTGTAAACAGTACCATACACATTGCCACTTATATATTCTACAGGTTTAAACAGTACCATACACATTACCACTTATACATTCTACAGGTATGAATAGTACCATACACATTGCCACTTATACATTCTTCAGGTGTAAACAGTACCATACACATTACCACTTATACATTCTACAAAAGTAAATAGTACCATACACATTGCCACTTATACATTCTACAGGTGTAAACAGTACCATACACATTACCACTTATACATTCTACAGGTATGAATAGTACCATACACATTGCCACTTGTACATTCTACAGGTGTAAACAGTACCATACACATTGCCACTTATACATTCTACAGGTATGAACAGTACCATACACATTGTCACTTATACATTCTACAGGTGTAAACAGTACCATACACATTGCCACTTATATATTCTACAGGTGTAAACAGTACCATACAAATTGTCACTTATACATTCTACAGATGTAAACAGTACCATACACATTGTCACTTATATATTCTACAGGTGTAAACAGTACCATACACATTGCCACTTATACATTCTACAGGTGTAAACAGTACCATACACATTGCTACTTATACATTCTACAGGTGTAAACAGTACCATACACATTGTCACTTATACATTCTACAGGTGTAAACAGTACCATACACATTACCACTTATACATTCTACAGGTGTAAATAGTACCATACACATTGTCACTTATACATTCTACAGGTGGAAACAGTACCATACACATTGCCACTTATACATTCTACAGGTGTAAACAGTACCATACACATTGCCACTTATACATTCTACAGGTGTAAATAGTACCATACACATTGTCACTTATACATTCTACAGGTGTAAACAGTACCATACACATTACCACTTATACATTCTACAAAAGTAAATAGTACCATACACATTGCCACTTATACATTCTACAGGTGTAAACAGTACCATACACATTGTCACTTATACATTCTACAGGTTTAAACAGTACCATACACATTGCCACTTATACATTCTACAGGTTTAAACAGTACCATACACATTGTCACTTATACATTCTACAAAAGTAAATAGTACCATACACATTACCACTTATACATTCTACAAGTGTAAACAGTACCATACACATTGTCACTTATACATTCTACAGGTTTTAACAGTACCATACACATTGTCACTTGTACATTCTACAGGTGTAAACAGTACCATACACATTGTCACTTATACATTCTACAGGTGTAAACAGTACCATACATATTACCACTTATACATTCTACAGGTTTAAACAGTACCATACACATTACCACTTATACATTCTACAAGTGTAAACAGTACCATACACATTGTCACTTATACATTCTACAGGTGTAAACAGTACTATACACATTGCCACTTATACATTCTACAGGTGTAAACAGTACCATACACATTGCCACTTATACATTCTACAGGTGTAAACAGTACCATACACATTGCCACTTATACATTCTACAGGTGTAAACAGTACCATACACATTGTCACTTATACATTCTACAGGTGTAAACAGTACCATACACATTACCACTTATACATTCTACAGGTGTAAATAGTACCATACACATTGTCACTTATACATTCTACAGGTGGAAACAGTACCATACACATTGCCACTTATACATTCTACAGGTGTAAACAGTACCATACACATTGCCACTTATACATTCTACAAAAGTAAATAGTACCATACACATTGCCACTTATACATTCTACAGGTGTAAACAGTACCATACACATTGTCACTTATACATTCTACAGGTTTAAACAGTACCATACACATTGCCACTTATACATTCTACAGGTTTAAACAGTACCATACACATTGTCACTTATACATTCTACAAAAGTAAATAGTACCATACACATTACCACTTATACATTCTACAAGTGTAAACAGTACCATACACATTGTCACTTATACATTCTACAGGTTTAAACAATACCATACACATTGCCACTTATACATTCTACAGGTTTAAACAGTACCATACACATTGCCACTTATACATTCTACAGGTGTAAACAGTACCATACACATTGTCACTTGTACATTCCACAGGTGTAAACAGTACCATACACATTGCCACTTATATATTCTACAGGTTTAAACAATACCATACACATTGTCACTTATATATTCTACAGGTGTAAACAGTACCATACACATTGCCACTTATACATTCTACAGGTGTAAACAGTACCATACACATTGCCACTTATACATTCTACAGGTGTAAACAGTACCATACACATTGCCACTTATACATTCTACAGGTGTAAACAGTACCATACACATTGCCACTTATACATTCTACAGGTGTAAACAGTACCATACACATTGTCACTTGTACATTCTACAGGTGTAAACAGTACCATACACATTGCCACTTATATATTCTACAGGTGTCAACAGTACCATACACATTGCCACTTATATATTCTACAGGTTTAAACAGTACCATACACATTACCACTTATACATTCTACAGGTATGAATAGTACCATACACATTGCCACTTATACATTCTACAGGTGTAAACAGTACCATACACATTGCCACTTATACATTCTACAGGTGTAAACAGTACCATACACATTACCACTTATACATTCTACAGGTATGAATAGTACCATACACATTGCCACTTATACATTCTACAGGTGTAAACAGTACCATACACATTGCCACTTATACATTCTACAGGTGTAAACAGTACCATACACATTACCACTTATACATTCTACAGGTATGAATAGTACCATACACATTGCCACTTATACATTCTACAGGTGTAACCAGTACCATACACATTGCCACTTATACATTCTACAGGTGTAAACAGTACCATACACATTGTCACTTATACATTCTACAGGTGTAAACAGTACCATACACATTGCCACTTATACATTCTACAGGTGTAAACAGTACCATACACATTGCTACTTATACATTCTACAGGTGTAAACAGTACCATACACATTGCTACTTATACATTCTACAGGTGTAAACAGTACCATACACATTGCTACTTATACATTCTACAGGTGTAAACAGTACCATTCACATTGTCACTTATACATTCTACAGGTGTAAACAGTACCATACACATTACCACTTATACATTCTACAGGTGTAAATAGTACCATACACATTGTCACTTATACATTCTACAGGTGGAAACAGTACCATACACATTGCCACTTATACATTCTACAGGTGTAAACAGTACCATACACATTGCCACTTATACATTCTACAGGTGTAAATAGTACCATACACATTGTCACTTATACATTCTACAGGTGTAAACAGTACCATACACATTACCACTTATACATTCTACAAAAGTAAATAGTACCATACACATTGCCACTTATACATTCTACAGGTGTAAACAGTACCATACACATTGTCACTTATACATTCTACAGGTTTAAACAGTACCATACACATTGCCACTTATACATTCTACAGGTTTAAACAGTACCATACACATTGTCACTTATACATTCTACAGGTGTAAACAGTACCATACACATTGTCACTTATACATTCTACAGGTGTAAACAGTACCATACACATTGTCACTTATACATTCTACAAAAGTAAATAGTACCATACACATTACCACTTATACATTCTACAAGTGTAAACAGTACCATACACATTGTCACTTATACATTCTACAGGTGTAAACAGTACCATACACATTGTCACTTATACATTCTACAGGTGTAAACAGTACCATACACATTGTCACTTATACATTCTACAGGTTTAAACAGTACCATACACATTGCCACTTATACATTCTACAGGTTTAAACAGTACCATACACATTGTCACTTATACATTCTACAGGTGTAAACAGTACCATACACATTGTCACTTATACATTCTACAGGTGTAAACAGTACCATACACATTGTCACTTATACATTCTACAGGTTTAAACAGTACCATACACATTGCCACTTATACATTCTACAGGTTTAAACAGTACCATACACATTACCACTTATACATTCTACAAAAGTAAATAGTACGATACACATTGCCACTTATACATTCTACAGGTGTAAACAGTACCATACACATTGCGTATGCATTTGATCAGCTGCATCGTCTACCCATAGGGAGCTCAGAAACTATAATCAACTGTACGCACTCCCTATGAACGTGGGGGGGGGGGGGGTATCGGCCGGTATCTAGTGTAAGAAATAGACATTGGGATGAAGGCTCCAGCGAGCTCATATTTTTTAAACTGGAAAAAACAGACGAACAGAATGAAAAATAAAATTTATAAAAAATACCAGGTTGAAGAATATTAGTTGCTCTTTCAAATTTCGCCAAAGCCTTACCTAGATTTTACCTATAACTGCAGAATAAATCAAGAAAACTACACAAATTGACTCCATTTATGAATAATTAACGGTTGGTCCGAACGCACGGCACAGTTGGAGGTGTGGCCTGAATGCGTCGACAACCAATCATAAGACTGGTTACGAACTTCATGGAGGTTACGACTCGGTTAGCCTCGCTTAACTGATTCATAACCAGTATTGTGAAATGTTGAACAGGCCACACCTCCAACTGTGCCGTGCGTTCGGGCCAGCCGTTAATCATTCATAAATGGAGTCAATTTATGTAGTTTTCTTGATTTATTCTGCAGTTATTCGTCGTTTTATTCTGCGTCATGTACCGGGGTCGTTTTATTCTGTTTTATTATAGGCCTTTTGTACACAACATTCGCACGCATCAATCACGAAGGGGTTTGTAGAAATCGTCAAAAACTCATGAAATTGACCATGAAACTAGTGAAATGAAACTAAGATTTTATTTTAATCACATTGGTGAGAGGTAGTGTTTTGGTTGAAGTTCGCAGTTATATATGTTTAGCCGGGCCTTGTTGACTGTTGATCTGCAGTACTGGCAGAAGGACGGTGTGTACGTATTAACATTATCCATAAGTGACATTACGTCTAAAAATACACACCGTGGCTTTCACGGGAATTTTAGCGACTGTGAAATAGACATCAATAATTGGATTGTAAACTATATTCCTATCATCTATTTTTAGCTCCCAAAAACAGGGTAATAAAATACGGGAAAGTAATAAGTTATTGACGATGTCCTTCGTAAAGCAAGGAACATCAACTTTAGTATATAGTAAAATGCAGCTACTATCTTGTTTAATTTCACCAACCCGTGTAGTGTATTTTATGTCAAAGCACCTACCATCTCGACAGACAGCTTATAATAAACGAGAACGAACACACTGACAATCATGTAAAACATAATAAGATGCATGTGAAAGACGGTGTGCTGATATTATGATTGTCTGTCATGAATGATATAATACAATAGAACGACATCAAGATGTGACTAGTAATTACGTAAACTAACAGTGCGTTATACTGCTAAATAGAGTAGAACGACATCCAGTTTCGACGAGTAATTACTATAAAGTATCATAGTCGTCACGTGATGTGGTCGAATATCGTGTAGAGAAAACATTGTATTCAACGTGATGTATATTATCTTCAAGTACCAGTAATATTTCTTTACTGTATCTTTATGATAAGTATAGTTTTAGTTTGTAGAATAGTTTATTATACCTTTATTACATTTGTACTCACCTAAATTAAATTTCTCTCAATATGGTTGTAATAAAGAATTATCTTATCTTATCTTATCTTATCTTATCTTATCTTATCTTATCTTATTTTATCTTATCTTATCTTATCTTATCTTATAGTTGTCAGAATTTAGTAATCGTAGCTAGACGTTTCGGGCAATGATCTTTCTTCGATACCGTAACAAAGTGTGTTCAACACACGACAATATAGAACACGGCTTCGTCAATTAAACGTGTGATATTTAATAAAATGTATTCTTGAGTTTTTAATAGGTAGAACCGACTAATGAGAATCTGAACTGATTTCTGACAAGACCGTATTTGCAAATACTTAGAGAGCGAGAGCGCCGTGGGAGCTATTTTTGTCCCACATCGTGATTGATGTATTGCCGTCATCATGATCACGTGATGTACTGCTGTCATCATGATCACGTGATGTACTACGGTCATCGTGATCACGTGATGTACTACTGTCATCATGATCACGTAATGAACTACCATCACCATGATCACGTGTTCTATTGACTTACGTAACTATGGTTCATATTTTGTCTTAGTTAACCGGATAGTTTGGGGTAGATTATTGTAAACGCGTAATTGTATGTATATTACGGTCAATGGTTCTTACATGAATAAATACAAAACCACTTGTTATAAATTCGAAAGGACACTTGGAAAACAGTTATAATTTCCGGGCATTGAACTCGGTTCCCGTAAAATATGTGTACTGGCTTGATTGTGACTGCGAATATCATATCCTTTTTGGAGTTAACATTACAGTACAATAAAATGTCCTGGGTACGACGTTAAAACTGCATCCGGTTGTGGAGTTTTTGTACTTGGAGAATGGAGAATGAGGTTACCCTTTGCCACAACTACCTCCAGGTCACCCTTGGGCAAGGTGTATCACCTGTCAGCCTTGGGTGCCAACTTCCCACAAAATAAGTTTGGTTGACGTCAGTAAGGGCATACGGTCATAAGAACCTTAAACCAACTCAACCTCACATGTAAGGGAGTACCTAATAATGGCAACGTTTACGTTTATTTAAATTTGTATATATTTGTCCTGGGTAAGATTTTAAACTACATCCCTTTGTGGAGTCTATGAACTTGGAAGTATGAGGTTACCCTTTTCCACAACTACCTCCAGGTCACCCTTGGGCAAGGTGTAGTATCTGTAAGCCTTGGGTGCCAACTTCCCACGTAATAAGTTTGGTTGACGTCAGTAAGGGCATATGGTCGTAAAATTCCTGCACAAACAGATCCGTATAGGTGGACAATTTTTCATGTAAATATGTATATATGTTTCAGTTTTCCTTAGTATTTGGCAGGGGGGATCGTAACCTCTTGTAGTGAGAACCAGTGTGACTGGCCTGCCAACGGGGTGCTAAGGTTTTCATAGTAAAAGTTATCAGTCACATCCGTTAATGTAATTTCGTTTTATTTATCCGTAATTCAAAAATCACAATAAAAACAAAAAAAGATAATGAAAACAAAAAAAATAATAATTATTGTATAATAAAATTGAAAAGAAACAAAAAATCAAAATTACAAATCAAAAGCAGAATGTTAAATAATTAATTTGGATCAGCCAACTTATGATTAATATGGTTTTCTCTTTCTGTGAAACAAGAGTTAATAAATCCTGTTATTTCATTTTTTAAAAAGTTTTTCTGTCTTTCAACTTTATACAGTGAAGGGCACAAACCTATGATCGTTATATACGTTTTATATATGTACCATTATATAAATCAAAATGGAATTCATAATGCGCGCGCATTATGGGTGTAGTGTCATGAATTAGTTTTCGCGTATCTGTTGTCCGACTTATTTAGCTAGTTACTAGTGAATGGCTGTGTTATATCTGTCATCATTTAGGCTCATGCGAGGTCCTGGACGGAACTTGACTCAGTGATTTGGAACTAATTACGATATAACCGTTGCCATCCGGACCTCTATTTCTGGCAGTTGGTATTTGCAGTTAGTAATATAGTGAACGATTAATCAAAAGATATGACGTGTCCAGTACTTAGTGTGATTGGTTGAATGTGTGAAGGTAACGCCTTACAGTGTTTAAACTGGTTTGTAATTGGTTAAGTTTTGATAGGTAATAAACAGTCTAAGTCCTTGGTCACAGAGAGAGAGAGAGAGAGAGAGAGAGAGAGAGAGAGAGAGAGAGAGAGAGAGAGAGAGAGAGGGGGGAGGGAGAACTCCACGAGGCGAGAGAGTCTTGGGGAGTCCTGGGGAGAGACCCCAACGAGGCAGCTTGCCTCGAGGCGTTCTCGATGTGGCTTAAGACTAGCTATTGAAACGTATTTCGTTGTGTGTGGACCGGTACCTCAAGCAGACGTGATATAGAGACCAGACGAGAATTTCCCCTGACACGTGTTGGAAAACCCCGGGACAAGACGAGAAATTTCCCCCCTGATAGTCGATAAGTTTTGGCTTTTGAGCCAATCACTATTAAATATTTGAATTTGCTATGAAAATATGAGAGTATACCAGTTAACCTGTAATTGAAATTTACAAAATTCGATGTGTAACTTTTCCGTTGGTGGAACATTGTTGAAAATGTTATGTATGTTTCAATAATGGGGAAATTGTTTTACTTAGCCATTGAACAGTCTATTATTACAGGTAATTACAGGTATATTTTTATTCTGAATATACAATTTGTTTTATCATGAAGAATGCTTTCATGATTCTATTTTGAACTTGATCTTTTTTCAATAATTTACCCGATCATTATTATAATTTTTGTTTTTGCAATATTCATATGGCCTCGATTGTTTTCCAATAGTTTTTTTTTCACAGAAGTAATATCATGCTGTAGACCTGTTTTGAATGTGGTAATAGCATTAGCTTGTCTGCATATAATATACAAGACATTTGATTGGTTAGTTAAGTTTACGGGTCATTTTGTAATGTGGGATTTGATGTAATTTATATATTGATTGAATAACAAATAGCTCATCCTATCGCCCTGTCTGATACCTTTATTTATTTAAGCTGGCAGAGCATTGGTTAACCCAGATTTCAATGTTACGCAGCCAGATGAATTAAGACAGACACGTGAGAATATATTACTTGTCTTTTGGATATTTTGTCAGTAACTATTTTCAGCACGAATTTTTATAATTCCGTTGATATGGACCACCACATCTTAACTTAAATCACGCCGTGACATTCATATAAGCCCCTAACATCGCCTTCCACTGACATCTCCACACAATGAACGCCACACTAATTTCCTGTATTTACTGAAGCTGTCACAAATATAGCCATGAAAACAATATGTTGTGTCGTAGTGTAACCTTTCGTGCTGGGTTCACATTTAAAAAAATGACAGAAACGCATGAAAAAACACATGCGCCGGATACAATATCAAGTGGATTATCGCCGGATACGCTATCTAGAGGATTATCATCGGCTACGCTATTAGGTGGATTATCATCGGCTACGATATCAGGTGGATTATCATCGCCTAAGATATCAGGTGGATTATCATCGGCTAAGATATCAAGTGGATTATTGCCGGATACGCTATATAGTTGATTATCATCGGCTAAGATATCAGGTGGATTATCATCGGCTAAGATATCGGGTGGATTATTGCCGGATACGCTATATAGTTGATTATCATCAGCTAAGATATCAGGTGGATTATCATCGGCTAAGATATCAGGTGGATTATCATCGGCTAAGATATCAAGTGGATTATTGCCGGATACGCTATATAGTTGATTATCATCGGCTACGATATTAGGCGGATTATCGCCTGATGCTATATCAGGCGGATTATCGCCGGCTATGATATTAAGTTGATTATTGCCTGATACGCTGATAAGTGGATTATCGCCGGGTACAGTATCAGGTGGAGTATCGACAGATACAATATCATGCTACAATATCAGATACAATATCATGCGATAACATGCTATAACCGGCTATGATATCAAGTGGATTATTGCTGGATGCGATATTGCCGGATACAGTATAAGGTGGATTATCGCCGGCTATGATATTAAGTGGATTATCATCGGCTACGATATCAGGTGGGTTATCATCGGCTAAGATATCAGATGGATTATCTCTGGATACGATATCAGGCGGCTTATCACAATGTATTGTGTTTGTAACAATACATCTATGACGGTGTGGAGCCAATCACAATGTATTGTGTTTGTACTAATACATCTATGGCGGTGTGGAGCCAATCACAATATATTGTGTTTGTAACAATACATCTATGACGCTGTGGAACCAATCACAATGTATTGTGTTTGTAACAATACATCTATGACGGTGTGGAGCCAATCACAATGTATTGTGTTTGTACTAATACATCTATGGCGGTGTGGAGCCAATCACAATATATTGTGTTTGTAACAATACATCTATGACGGTGTGGAGCCAATCACAATGTATTGTGTTTGTAACAGTACATCTATAACGGTCTGGAGCCAATCACAATGTATTGTGTTTGTAACAATACATCTATGACGGTGTGGAGCCAATCACAATGTATTGTGTTTGTAACAATACATCTATGACGGTGTGGAACCAATCACAATGTATTGTGTTTGTAACAATACATCTATGACGGTGTGGAACCAATCACAATGTATTGTGTTTGTAACAATACATCTATGACGGTGTGGAGCCAATCATCATGTATTGTGTTTGTAACAATACATCTATGATGGTGTGGAACCAATCACAATGTATTGTGTTTGTAACAATACATCTATGACGGTGTAGAGCCAATCACAATGTATTGTGTTTGTAACAATACATCTATGACGGTGTGGAGCCAATCACAATGTATTGTGTTTGTAACAGTACATCTATGACGGTGTGGAGCCAATCACAATGTATTGTGTTTGTAACAATACATCTATGACGGTGTGGAGCCGATCACAATGTATTGTGTTTGTACTAGTACATCTATGACGGTCTGGAGCCAATCACAATGTATTGTGTTTGTAACAATACATCTATGACGGTGTGGAGCCAATCACAATGTATTGTGTTTGTAACAATACATCTATGACGGTGTGGAACCAATCACAATGTATTGTGTTTGTAACAATACATCTATGACGGTGTGGAGCCAATCACAATGTATTGTGTTTGTAACAATACTTCTATGACGGTGTGCAGTGGCGGATCCAGCAAAATGTATTGGGAGGGGGGGGGGGGTTTCAAGCTACGCTTAAGATATACGGACCGTAAATCGCAGAGAAGCTATGCGTAACCCAGATGAAACGAATCGTCATGCGTTTGGGGGGCATGTGCCCCCCCCCCTCTGGATCCGCCACTGACGGTGTGGAACCAATCACAATGTATTGTGTTTGTAACAGTACATCTATGACGGTGTGGAGCCAATCAGACGTGGATAACTGCGCAGTAATTTTAAAATTAACAAATGAATAGTGATGGCTTAATCGTGCGTGGTATGTCGCTTAACCGTTTGCATGTGATCGCCAATGTGATCAGATTAAATCGAATGATTTATTTCCAATCGATACGGTGCATTTACAGCGGGAAATGACAGCTGTGTCTGAAATCAGTGCAATAGACAAATATACTATAATAACCATTGGGAAGAAATCAACATAGCATCCATTTGTCGTGTGTATATGATTTAGTATCATGAGTAAATCTCATTTCCATCTCGGCGTATAATTAATGCTTTCAACGATTAACTTATTTCCTGTTAAAATGTCTTTTTACAAAGTAGCCATTTAAAAGGTTTATTTCGAAAATAATTATGAATTCTGTAAAATGTGGTTCCGGTTAGGGCTCGTACGAGGTATACAATCACAACGCGCTCTCTGTTATTACATATTTATTGTCAAGTTTATTTGCACGTGTTTCTGATATTCATATTTACATGACTCGATCTGCGCTTTCAGTCCAAATATACGTACCAAGGGCAATAAATGTCAACTCGACCACTAGCACAATATTAGGTGTTCTATTATGTATTATGTATAAATCAATTTATTGTATATATCATTTGAAACATGGACTATTATAACAAAAACTACAATCACCACCAATAACACAGTACATTATTGAATTACTATTTTATTAATGCACGAATAACTATTTAAGTATTGCGTAAAATACGGGGGGCGGGAAACTCTGACTCTGACAGGTACGGGTTGTTGGCCAATTACCTACACATATTTACATATATATTGGATAACTGCATACATAAGCGACAAATACTTGTTTGGTATGATTAATTTCTATGACAATCATCTATTTGACTCTCTGGAGAGATTGTCAGCTATTGCTCATTTGCATGTCGCAATAACAACGTTCCCTAAAGTGTTTAAAGCTGGATATGAGAGTAAAGTCCCGCGTGACCACCACGATTATGTGGCTTTACAGAATCAAATAAAATGTCCATAAAAACGTCCACTCTGCTTTGACATGTAAATTTCGAAAACTGAAAATATACACACACAAACGTGTGAAAGAAAATAAATGACACTTGCAGATGCCACCCTATTCATCAGTATGACAGTATGCTAGCTAAGCATGTTTCCCGGTTGTTGTATTTGACTATGCTTGTATTATGATTATTTAGTTAGTTTAATTTAGTTAATAAAATTAGTTAGTTAGTAAATATCTAGCACAATTTCATAAATTTACAAAATAAGTGAAAGTCGAGGAAAAAAAATAAAATAACTAATTACCTCATTGAGCTCTACCTGTACGACCCCGTCACGTGATTTCGTAGCGACTGGTATCCCTTTCTTCTTAGTACGATTTGGAGCCGATTTCTTGCCGAAACCTGTATGGCTTGACAACCCCCCTCCACCGGTACCACTCACAGCTTGGTTCATTTCACTATATTGAGGTATGTCTTGTTTTATGGCACCTTAACACACGCGCCAGCGAAATGAATATATTTTATGGCATTGCAGTCCGAGCCAATCAAGTTTTGGATACGCTTACTTTATAATAGAACAGGGCTGTCATTAACTAAGTTCGACAATATAAGTGAAAGATGCTCGCAAGCACACGTGACGATCGCCACGATCAGCGGGTTGAGCCACGGTACAATACAGTTGCCGCGGTATGAGGCGTGTACACAGGTCGCTAATGCACACCGAAGACTTATATCTATTCACATCGACGTAAAAAACAAAGATTACTAGACTGATCCACAACTATATACACCGATCCAAACTATGACTATCCTTAGAAAAAGCTCATTTTGCGGTGATGGCATGGGCGGATATAACAGTAATATTTGTCGAATATTCCTCCAGAGCAGTTTTCTTCATCAAAATCTTTGCCGTGGAAACGTTGATTAACCGCGCCTATTGAAAAATAGATGTGTGTTTTCATATAAATGTTTCCATTATGTCAATTGCAATAAGAGGAATTTATTGAGGGATGAGATAAACGTCAGCTTTCATTATTGTAAGTGTTGATTGAAGACAACGCTGATGTGAAACAACAATATGCAGCTGACCCGTTGTACATTGAACTAGCATTTATCATGCCATTTAATTGATATTGTTTGAATGTGAACAGTTTAATAGTGTAGATAATATAATTCAAGTTCAAGGGTTATCCAATCTGTCGTGCATGACACAAAGGTGCCGATGATTGGTCTGCAGACTGGCGCTTCTACCGTATAATGTAATGAATGAGAGTGGATTGAACTGATAGCTAAGTATTAATACGCACCACCCTGCATACATGTAGCATGTACTATAAATGTACATTCCAAAATCGGATGAACGAAACGTCCCTAATTAATACGCAAATATACTTAATTATTAGTGTAAACAATCATATCATTTAGAAAGTAAACAATAAACACACACCTGAATGGAGTAACGATGTACTTGAGATACCAGTGACACACTGTCTGTCACTAAATTGTCAGCTGTTCATTTAGGGGTATCACGTAACGTTGATATCCTACTGGCTCCAATCAGCTTCACACTATTTATACAGCAGTGTGAATATAAACACGTCTATACAGTTAGTCATCACAGTGTGCGACGACGGCTAGAATTGCATCTAAAGAGATCCTCTTTTGGTTAATTCAAAGTTAAACAGATATTTATTGACGACGAAACCATAATCTTGTCGTCTTTGACATGAATTAAGATATTACTTTGACAGGATTATTATAGCCGATGTCGTTGCGGCGGGTGACAATGTCAAAACACAATACGCGAAGATATACTCCTTGTTTGACAACCCGATATTATCGATATGATAGATAAGAAGATACTATAAGTATACCGTGCAATTGTTGTATCCAAGAATAATCCTCTATTTCACATCTAACGTGCGGATAACTGGAATACTTTCCAAGTTTGCGACATATATATACACATAAATTCCGCTGACAGTTATTGACATAAACGCATTGCGCTCGGTATTACAATTGCTGTGCTGCAGGGAGCTCACAAGCTTATCGGACTGTCCAATATTAACGTGATGCAACAGGGAGACTGCAATGAACTCACGAGCCTAACATATTTCCAATGCCAATATGGTACAACAGGCGGACTACTGTGAACACACAAGCGTAACAGACTTCCAATGCCAGCAACGTGTTGGAATAACTATTATTGATATCAACTGCTGACCCTATTACAACGAGAGCTAACTATATACAGGGAAGCAAAGCCTACATCAGAGGGGCATCATGAACACGCTACTATGCACCCCTACAATTCACATGGTCCCTTCCATGTCGTCGATATCTCCAAACGCCCAGAGTGTCAATTTTCATTTGAATCGCTTGTATTTTGATTACATCCTGGCGGTTACTGATGTCGCTTATTTTCTTACAGTTCATTTGCAGTTGGTGACTAGGCTAGATAAGATGAGGAGCGATATAACTTATTCATATTTCGACTCCGTCATATCTAGGCAATGTGTACGATGAAAGCAGCTGTTGTGATGACTGTCAACGTACCGTGTATTTCATATTATGACAATATCCTTTACAATCATCACATAATATTTGACCTGGAAAGATAATATCATTCCACTTACCAAGGTTTTTTTCATAATTTGTAATTGAGTCTGCTTTCAATGACGAACTATAACTGCCAACAACAACCCACTAAATGATCTTATTAATGGACGTTTTAATATTCTAGAAAATGATCAATAATGCATTTGAGGGGTTTAGTAATGTAATCAATTCGGTTGTTTCTAAGTGAAAGCATTAATAACGACAATAACCACGTTATGAATTTGCACCTCATTCAATCAAGTTACATTACCGCACTGTGTCAACTCGATCTGTTCTTCAACGACCTACATTACTGAACATCTAGCAATACCCAGTACATTAATACGCCTTCGACATGTGGGAGTGAGGGAAGAATACATATTGTATCCATACTCTATTATATTCCAACACATTGAATAGTTTAATTTGGGTATTCAGGAAGGTAAAAATAATTTGTGTTTTGTGAGAACACATGCAGTTTTTGGAAATATAAAATGCTGTTTAATTCAAATGATTGTGATTACGCATATTTGTACGTTTCGTCAGCTAAACGTATTTGCCAGACGTCTATGACATAGAGGTTCAGTTGAGTCTCTTTGTGATACACATTTCTCAGCAAAATATTCAGAATACCTGCAGTCAGGACAATTAGGGAAAACAACTATATATATTTACGAGTCAGGTTCATTACACTCCTTGCCCAGGTATTTTCTGAATAATCTTCATTGCTAAGATGTGTGTTACATTTACAATTTGAGTATGAAAACAGTTTTATATAATTTATATAATTCACATTCCGCCTGAGCCTACTGTCCCGCGATGTAATATGGTTTAAATTGTGACATGGTAGGACTGTCACGTACATGTACTATGTATGGTTCCCATACTTCCCTGCGTCATTGTCACATGACATGCATGTATGTATTGTGATTCGAATTCTGACGTTTTCTGCACTATCACGTGACGTACTATGATTTTCGATGTCCTTATCTGAAGAATTCGAGTTAACTGTATTTTTAAAATATCCCGAGGACAGAACTGTCAATGTATTTACAAATTCGGTGCAGGAAAGACATTTCACAAATCTCGATTAACTGGCGAATAGATAAAGCAGCAGCCCAAGGCACGATTATAGATGATCTTACTTTGTGTTGTACATCCTAAATCCGTAAAACAATCCACATAAAGTTGTCCTTGCAAACCACGTCGATATCCAGTACATAAAATGATTAATGAGAAAGCACCCCTACCGTTCTCAGGTGGACTTCCGCCCACATTCCGCTCTCGGATCCCCTGCCCCTCACATTGCACACCTTTCCGATTGAATGGAAAACACACAATCTACCCGTGGCTCACTCCATCCGCTAACTACTACATAATAACTTTCACTGAATTCACAACCATGATACAACCACAGTCTGTATAGCAACGACAGAGAGAATACGATGCCTTAGCAATGGCAAATATAAGCACATCATAATACTAAACCAGTTACTTTAAAAAACGGGTTAATTATTATTTAAATATAAGAAAACTGAATAAAGCATTATGGACATTGTAATATATATTTAGACCTACGTAAACATGGACACATGTTAACGACAATTCATCAACTTCCATATGTATGTGAGTGTATTCAGTTACGGTGATGTTCAGTGTAGTAGTATCTAAAATGGTGGAATCCAGGTTCTGAGACTCATTTTCATTTTACCATTGACGCGTGGAGAGTGGTTCATTCAGTTTGATATTTGTTCTTGATTGTTTACGTGTTCGTGTAATTTCATATTTGATATTAATACACTCGGTTTAAAATTGAATAGTGGCTTTCTGCATACGACTTCGTTCTCGGTCGCCGGTGTCTGACGTCACGGTGAACCAGACGATGGAACATGATGCAATGCGCATGTTTTCTACGCACATCAGTGTTTTCGCTCATAACACGAGCGATTGCATCCGTTCACGCCATGTGTTACATGATTACAACACCCCCCCTTTATTGGCAATGACCTTAACATATCTCGGTGATATTTACTATAATATTTCACAGTACCAACGATATATTTTATTACACCCACCTCACACAGTAGCATAGTTTTAGAACTCACTGAAGCACGATTCACAACTGAGCTAACTGTGATACACATTTCAGTTATATCGAAATATTGTGTGTATATATACTCACATCGTGCACAGCATTGTGGGTATCCTCCTTTGCTGTGTCATCTCCAAGCAAAGGAAAGGGAATCCATGGAAACTAAATGTATTGTTTCAGAGACACCATGTATGTTTCAGAGACGTATACGTGTTTTATTTGGGCATTTGTGAACTCTGACCTGCTGTTCTATTAATAGAACCAATTCGGCCAGCTGATCGTATATTGTAATATACAGATGTATTTACACATTTCTAGATGACGGTTTAATATTGGTGTCAATTGAATAAAATTCACTCCCATCCATATAACATTCACTTTCCCTTTGTAATTATCACAGAAATCGATAATGGGTGTGACAATAATAGAAAATAATAATTCTTGAAATAACATAGCCAATATTGTAAACAAAGCATGGGTAAGTACACAATCATTATATTATATAGTGCAACGTCGGCGTACCAAAAGTACTCAAATAAACATGGGGTGATTGTAGTGGGATGGACTTACCACATCCAATAAACGCAAAAACAATATTTTATGAATCTTATATGATATTTCTCTGTGCTTAATTAAAAAAACAAAGGAAAGTTATTATAATACCGCTAATGGTAATGGAGATGACTAGGTATAACAATTCACATCTGTTATTATACTATTATAAATGTACCCTGTAATATTCACAACGCTAACAGCCTGGACACATGATAAATACATCGCTCACCTGTGGGTCATTTTCAACTGAATTCGCAGGGTTCCTACCAGCAAAGCTAATCCGGCGAGACAGGCGACGAAAATTACTATACATTCTGTTTTATTATAGATACGTCGAAGTGCAGTACACCAACGATTCACAATCACCAGCTACAGTACAGTGTTTGACAGCTTTTCAATTTGTGTACACACAGATGGTTCACTGATGCTAGACAATATAAATTACTCGTAATGTTGCCATAACGTTATATTAATAGCGTATTTTAACTAATTGCTAGCGTTAATTGCATGGCGACGACGCATTGATGAAAAATGAAATATTATTAACAGCCATTGTTGAGACATAATGCATGTCATATTTTGAATGGTTTAAAGTTAAATTCACAAATAAATTTATATCTGCGTCGATACAATAAGTTAAACAAATCTTCAGAAAGAATTACTTGTAAATATCACATTATATGACGTCATTTAGACTTATTTAGTCTAATATAGTTCTATAACGTGTATTGATGACAAATACTGTCTTGGCTTCATACGTTTTAACGTACAATTTACGAAAAACAGATATATTTTAGTTGTGAAATGTAATGCCGGAATTTCCATCAAATCTACTATAAATAACTTTTTACAAACAGTCTCAGAGAGCCTTATAACCGCTTTATTGTAAGCGTTTGTAAAATGTGCACTTGGTGAATGAATATGCAAATTAGTTAATCCCAACTTGAGTTTTACAGTTGTCATTGGATGTTCCATAGTTTTGGGGAAAAACAAAACTCGTCACCAACGCAGTGTGAAACTTTCAATGTTACCATTACAATGTATTGTCAGCTTTTCATATGGCTTAATTTTATGACACTTACAAAATTTCACATCCATATGAATTGAGATTTTGAGAGCAATTATTATTGTTTTTTATTGTAAAAATCGGTGGTCATAACTCAAAATGTTGTTTTAATATTGGTACTTATGGTGTTCCCATGGTGAAATTTATTTATTTATTTATTTATTTATTTATTTATTTATTTATTTATTTATTTATTTATTTATTTATTTATTTATTTATTTATTTATTTATTTATTTATTTATTTATTTATTTATTTATTTATTTATTTATTTATTTATTTATTTATTTATTTATTTATTTATTTATTTATTTATTTATTTATTTATTTATGTATTTATGTATTTATCGCTTTTGAAAAACGAAACAAAAATAAGTGATATTTTTCGGTCTTAATTAAAATACTAGTAGTAGTTGGAATGCTCGCAAACGATCTCGAGTTTAAAACATAAATAACAAGCCAAGCAAGGCACAGCCCCCGTTAGTTATCGAATTTATTTAAGATATATAATTTTGTTTGTTTATAGTAATATAGCTGGAATATAACCATGTCAGGAATATGATTATGATGATTGCTTAACATTAAAATGATTGACATTTGTATCTGATCGTCAAACGAGTACTTGTCCATATTGAGAGATATTGCTCTGGAACAGCATTAATTAAAACAAAATCAGCCATTTTGAATACATGTATATATATATAACATGGTGTATAATGAATATTTAAAATTTGAATATAATCAGTCAAAGCATGTCAGAGATATGGCTCCGATCCGATCTGAAAAATAAAACGACGTGCATCATGAACCTGTAATGTCTAATGTATGTACCAAGTTTGAACGAAATCCATCTATAAATGCCAGAAACGCTTGATATTTGATGATTTTTTAGCATAAAAAATGGCCACCATTCCAGTCGGCCATTTTGAATAGGATCGTCAAACCAATATCTGCAATATATCTGTCTATCTATGATATGATGTAAAAGGAATATTTAAAATTTGAACATAATCAGTCAAAGCAAGTCAGAGATATGGCACTAGAACGACATTCATTAAAACAAAATCTTATCTGAAAAACTAAATGATTTGCATCAAGGTCCTATAATGTCTAATGTATATACCACGTTTGAACAAAATCCGTCTGTAAACATCCGAGTAATGCTTGATTTTGATGATTTTTCAGAACAAAAATGGCCACCATTCGGCAATCTTAAATCAGATCGTGAAACAAATTGATGTGCATATGTGTGATATGATGTATGTGTAAAGTTTGATTGTGATTGGTTCAGGCATGTCACACGGACACATGGACGCACGGACGCACAAGGGTCCAAACATATGTCCCCGTTTTCGAACTGCGACCGAACGTGGACTAATTATGCATACGTTGGCGTTATGATAGGTTTGAAGTGATTCTATTTGAATATGTGTTACTTGTGGTAGACATCGAAATCTAAGTATAACAAAACCACAAGCTCAGAGCTTAGTGTCCGCAATTCTCCATTATCTCTTATATAGCAGTGATAATATTTATTTTTAAAATCTATCTACAATTAATCGTCATGTTTTCAGTATTAGTCAATAGTATGTGGAATTTTTTGGTTCAATGTCGAGACTCGGCTGATATTGTTAAAAACGGTATTTTTTAAGAGTCGAAATAGTTAAAAAAAAAATTCCAACGTTGCCACAGACAGATTTTGATGATATTTGCTGTACTTATATTTACTATTGTTTCTCACCAACCAAACAAAAAAATTAATTCCAGCATATTTTACCGCCTGGATTTAGAATAATCGCCAAAATAGAACTTTTTCGATAAAAATATGACCAAATATTTTATTCCTTTGAACGTTGACAAATCCTGTCACTACATCTGCGCGTGCTACGCTCAAACAATACGGTTTATCATAGAACAGAAACTGGTTACTGAGAAATTAGAGCCACGTAGAGAGCGCCCTCTACAGGTGCATATAGCAAACATCGTAGCAAGGCGTGTCGCACCAGAAAGTTCTTTTATCGACTTTAATGATAGGTTTTCTTAAAGGGGCACCTTCCAGTTAAGCCTAATCTCACAACAAATTTACTTTCTGGATTAAAATAACAACGGATAACAAAAGATAGATTAACATTGTAAACAACATAAACAATAGTGTCCCATGATTCGTTGGTGCAATCCCTGGGATTGAGCGGTTCTCCTTTAAGTTATTTCACGCTCGTATCATAACTTATTTCAATATTTCATAGTTGCTAACTCCTTCAATATAAGAATTAAAATAGCAATAAAGCAGTCGGTGCGGTTCATTCTATTGGGATATAAAGTGTAGCTCGAGGCCGCAGGTATCTTATCGAGGGGAACTGAGTACGAAGGGTTGATTCGATTTAACACTACTAACCACACATTACGTGATTTGAATATAAATTTTAAAGGTACGTCTCATGTATTTGAAAGCACTCAGAACGTTCTGAAAGTCGTACTGCAAAGGGAGACGACTGGGTTTATATTTTCAAATGAAATATGTCATGACATGATCATAGATCAACAGCCAAAAACCGATACAGGGCATGCCTTAAGTCAACAGTCGGCGAACAACGAAGGCCATGTTTACATTGCCACTGATGCGTTGGAATTTTGTTTGTGAAAGTTGAGAGAAGATGAAAATATTCACATTGACAACAACAATATCAATTACAAATCCCATTTGGCAAATAGGTTACTTGAATAAACGATGAATAAACCTGAATGAAAGATGAGATTGGTCTAATAATCGGAATGAAGAGACCTGCATCAACATATCCAAATAAGTCACGATGAAAACCAAATGGATTCGATCAATTATACTAGATCATCTCAGTCTATTCACATTCTTAATGATATGATTTTCAAGGGGAATGCATGATCAGAGACCAATATTATATCAAGGACAAGTGAGTGTTAAAAAATCTAGTTGATAATAAAGACTTTACAACGAATGTATGTCTTGAACATTATAAGATTATGCGAAAGAACGCGAGTATCAAGACATATACTTAGATATTCTACACTATCTGGTACAAAAAAAAATCAACCTACAGGAGGAATTTCTATTTCTATCAATCAACATTTAAAGAAAGGACTAAAAATGAACCAACAAGGTCAGAGAATGATATGGTGTACCTAGAGATAAACCCTTTAGAACATGATAAAGACACGTTTTAGAATACGTAACCATACATTAGCAATAGAGAAATGGCGACATTCACAATATGCAAATATTGTACACAAGTAAAAGATTAAAAATGATTTACCTTATGAGTAACAAGGTTACAAGGTCAGACAGATTAGAGAATATTTCTACGTAACAATTTATTCTATTAGAAATAGTAAGCCGTTCTTGTTTTCTTTTTTTCATATCATGTTACATTTTTACACTAATTATCACTTTGCAGTGGTAGCAATAACCTGAAGCAGGCATATGCAATAAATAGCCCACACAACAACCCCTACACTTTGTACTTGAAAGAACCCCCCTCCCTTTCCGGGAAAAAATGCCCTAAAACAGAAATTCATTCAATTGACAAAACACTGACTTTGGAAAGTACAGCAAGTAAGATCACTAAAAACTACAAGACAATAAAAATAACAATTAACAGTGGAAGATAAAAGTGGACACAAATTAAAAAGTTACATTTACAAATACAAAACTGGCTGCAATCATGGACGTACATTCATCATGCTGCAATTAATTAACAAAAAAAACCACATTACAACATATGGATGAATATATTCCAGTGTTACTGCGTTGTGTAGTTAGTGTATTGCAAAGACTCATTGTTGAGATAAATCTACTATGATCTGACAAGTTACTGAAATTATTTATGTGTTTGGTCATATCCTCGACTAGAGACGTTCTTTGTTCGTACTTCGGACAGAGAATCAGAGAAATTGGTATTTTCGTAAGCTGTAATCTATTGTTTTTATTTTCGTAATAATGTAATTTAAATAAATAAAAAATGTAAATTCGTAGATATGGGCAAGTTGTAAAATGTAAATTATTTGTGCGTAATTTGTATAAAAATCTTATTTTTTTGTAAGCGTATAAAGCATTTCCCACATTAAATGTCCTAATTCATACACAATTTCCAATTTAGATCTTTAACACAATTATCTAATATTAAAAAATGTAATTAGGAATTTGCTTTATCTTTAAAGAGTAAAAAACATTTGTTTTCTGTAAATGGAACTTCAATTTTATTTCCTGTAAAAATGGAGAATGCCTGTTTTATTCCCTGTAACAGAGACGGCGGTCTGCTCACCATCTCTCCTACCAAAGGCGCGACCTTACTGGGCAGTAAAAAAAATGAAATCTGGACCTTCCGAAACGCTATTTCCTGCATTTTGGGGGGAAACTTTTGCTAACACAAAAGGATTGAGCCTGATTTGCCCCCCCCCGTGCCGCCGCCACTGTGTAACCTGTACCAGCTATAAAAAAGCCCCACCCACCCCACATAATTTCACTCCATCATGTAGATTTTGGTCGAACTACGGTGAGTACCATATTTTTAAATTTATTTTCTTCATCTTTGTAACATTATATATCAAATATGTAAAAATTGAGAAAATTACAATATTTTTACTTCTGTCATCGTCCGACTGTGCTTCTGTGTGTGTGTCTCGAATATAGCCATCAAATATGACCTTTGAACAAAATACGTCATAGATGTCGCATGGAACAGCCATCCCCCCCCCCCTTCGGCCGAGGTGAGTACATATAAATATGCAAAATAATAAAATATATAACAGAAAAAATTATTAGATGAAGTAATGTGGGAAGAAATGCGTTGATTGCTTGCTCTGTTTGAGAGTATGAAATCGTTAGTTACGACAATCATAGTGTAATTGAACCCATTTTCTCAGAGGAGGTAACCGTGCCGCCATTTTGAATCTATGTAACAACGACGTTTTCTGGAAACATCCGGAAGTAAGGTAAAAATACGTGTCCTTAATAGCAACATAACATGCGTCATCACAACCATTAACAAATTCGGCAAGATTGAAGAAGCTGCATATCTAGTATACTTTTGTTTGTTACAGACAAAAAAGACGTTCTTAATTACAATTAATTTACCGGTACCGACAACTGCAGTTGGAAAATGGAGTCCTTGTTTGGAAATCGAAAGATAAAATTGTCCGCCCTGACCGACTTTTCCAGCCTGTGAGTATATTATATTTGTTGGTTTCTCAAAAAATTATCTTGCGAATACATTGTGAGCTCACATAGAAACCATAAAAACACATATATTAAGTACATATTGTATGAAGGTGCTTGTAACCACAGTTGATAACCCGCGGTACTGTAAATGACGATCAAAAGAGTTCAGACACCGTTTTCGTACAACTTAACATAATCTCTGTGTTATTTTGGTCTTTTCTCAAATATTTAATGGCAAATAAATTGTTTCATTTCGTTGTCGTATTTGTTTTTCTATTCAACCGTGGTAAATAGCGGCCAAAAGAAGCCCCGAAAACCGTACTTGTATAATCGTTATGCCATTTTGGTGTATTTTTAGTCAATCACAGGAGCCCAGAACTACGCCTACTCTATGCCCTAATTGTCTCTATGCGGGTGTATTAGCTGGTATCTAGTGTAACAAAAATAGACAAGGGATAAAGGCTCGAGCGAGCGAGCCCATATTTTTTTAACTCAATAAAACAGATGAAAGGAATGTCAAAAAAATACCAGCTTGAAGAATATTAGTTGCTCTTTCAAATTTCGCCTTAGGCTTTACCATATCGCTAGAATAAATCAAGAAAACCACACAAATTGACTCGATTAACAAACAATTAACTGTTACACAAAAAGCACAGCACAATACTGGTTACAAACCACAACGAGTCACAACTCAAGTTAGCCTTGATTATAGTTCCTGGGCTTCCTGTGATTCGATAGCAAATAAATTGTTTTTCTTGGTAGTTATATGTTGCTACACGACTGTGGTAAATGACGACCGGGTGTATTTCAGATTGTAAATCAGTGTATATGTAATTTTAAGTACATTAAACCAGTTGCCCCATTCTTCTTCCCAGAGTTCCTTGCGGTTAGATCACTGAGAGTATCTCTACCACTACACACTGTCAAGGGTAAAATAGTTATAATTTACAAAAGAAAATAATTTCATCATAGAATAAAGATTACTAAGGTGTTACTCGGCTCATCAAACTGACCGTCCTGACCGACTAAATCGTTCTACTGCCACACTGTTCGTGCTACGGAAAGTAAAAAATGAGCTTCTGAATTTAAAAACAGCCAGAATCTACAAACAATACCTACGCTTTTGTCAGGTTTGAAAATCGAACACATGCCTGGCGATGTTTTGTTGGGCGTCTTTGAAAGTAGTGCCACTGTGATGCATCGACCAACCAACGGCGAGCATAAAATTGTGTGGTGGCAGAGAGATAGTCATAGAAATAGTCTGTCTGGGAGATTGCAGTTGCCCTACATTCAAATAATTTACACCCCAATATGAGCAAGAGCATAGACAATATCAAACAATATCTTACGATTGCATGTAATTGATTTTGTTACTTAGGCTCTATTTTTTAATCTCATAATTCTTGTTGCTCCCACCGGAAAAGTTGCTCATCGAAAAGTTCACGATTGACTTGAAAGCAACAAAGGACGCTACTAACTAACAATACAAAATTGCGCATGCGTGAAACAATCAATTTGCATAAATACAACAAGACAATTGCGCACGCGCGCAGTGCAAATAATAAAATTCACAGGAATAATTAACCATTTTGAAATACAAAATTACACAATTATTCTCTCAGTTCAAACAAAACACAACAAGAGTTTTGGCGGATAATTAATTTCGTTTTATTCACTAACGAAACAATGAGTTTTGCTGATCATGTTCGCCAGCCAACAAGACAAAAAGGCCAAAATAATAAAAAAACGCCAAAACTGAAAATCAAAGAGTCAGTGAGAGATTCCCTTCCTCAATTGCAGTGCGTATGCAGGCAGCAGTACGGAGACGATGGCCGAACGACGATTCCATATACAATAAGTACGCTTGAGAAGACCAATCTATTTGAGCTTTGACTGCATCCGGCTCAGCCCCTGATTGGAAGGCAAATGACGCACCGCCACGGCGAAAACTGTGTCCGGAATATGAGGCTTGATCAAGGCCAATCGCCTTCAGTAACAAAGAAGATGATTAGCGAAAGCTTGATGCGTTAGTGGATGAAGAGTGCCAGTCGTAGTCGGAATGAGGAAGGCAGGTGCATCGCGTGGAGCAGGCATCATCAAGACCATGCGTTTATATGCTGCCACTGGGCACAGCGGAGAGCCAGAGATTGCCAGCACAGGCACGTGCAACACCTTATCGCCAAACTGGATAGTTTTGGACCAGGTAACCCTGACCACAAGACCAATGTCATTGAGACGAAATTTCCCACGAGTGAAATGCATGCTGGCATTAAAGTCTGATGCAGAGCGTGGAACCACATTAGACTTCCTAAAGAAAGTGAAAAAGCACAGCAGGAATGCTGCCCAAAGCGTAACGTGAAGCGGGCGACGAAGATCAAGCAGACTGTGAATACGTAGTAAGATTTCTGGGGTGATTGGCAGCTTCCGCCGAACCAGATGTGGGGACAAACGTTGAATCCCGTGCAGCACTAGCTTCAATTCAAAGTTGCTGAGTGATGGGGGTTCCAAGCCCATAAACAGATGCAATAGACGAACACCGTTGAGATAATTGCGAATAGAAGCGGTCGATGCGAATGAGCGAGAGAGAAACTGCGTATACCGAATAAGTGTCTGAGGAGCTGCTGGGAGAGGTATCACCACGAAGAATCGACAAAACAGGAGAAATGCTCGCCACTGTGACATAATGTTACGAAGATAACCAGTTGAAAATGCAGACTGCAAGGATCGCTTGGCTTGAACGTCCAAAGACACAAGAGAATCAACTGGACCTGCACAGGAATAGAAAACAAATAGTTATTACCATGGTGCGGTGAATTTAAAGTCATCAATTGACACTGCCGCCTCAGACAACCCAAATGTGGACTGCAACTTCGCAACCCGTGCCTGGAATTCCGGCGAGAGGTGTGACCGACTTGGAGCATCAGCCAGATTCGTGGCACCAGCAACATGGATTGCTCAGAGGTCAAATTCATAACGTGCTTGGATGAATGCGATTTCCCGAAGACAGCTCCTGGCAAAGGAAGAATGGCAGCGGTGATTGTTGATAAGCGCGACTGTAGTTGTATTGTCTGAGGCAATCTGGATGCGGAGTCCAGTCCAGCGTGTAGCCCAGAGCTTCAGAGCGATGACCACTGCAAGAAGTTCCAGACAGTTGATGGATAGATCCATATCGATGATATGCATGGGAAATGGTGTGCGATAAAACTGGTTAACTGTAATGCCGCCGCAGCCTGTGAGACAAGCATCTGTGCATAAAACAGTATCTGGTGCAGACCAGGGTTGGTTGAGGATCATCGATATGCCATTATACTTGGACAGAAATGTCTGCCACCAAAGCAAATCACGGCGAAATTCATAATTGACAGCAATTCGCGAATGTTTGTCCGGAATAGAACGTAAAGTCTCTAACATCCGCGAGATGAAAAGTCTGCCTGGACGAACGCAATTTGAAACATACGAAAGCAAACCAATCAGGCTCTGAAGGTCGGAACGTGAGCAAGTTGTGCGATTATTCCATAGAGATAACTCCTGATCGACCTTCACCAGCTTATCCTCTGGCACAGAAATGGTCATATCAACTGTGTCAAAACAAGAACCTAGGAACACCATACAAGTAGATGGGGAAACTGCCTTGGCAACTGACTCGTTCAGACCTAGCTCCTGTAAAACTGCCCCAAGTGTCTCAAATGCAGCGCGAGCATTGCAAGGGTGTGCAGCCCCTCCAAAATCATCAATGTAATTAATAATGTCAAACCCGCGAGACTGGACAATATGGCGGACTGCATTAGTAGCACGCTGACACATCAGAGCAGCTGTGCGAAGTCTGAATGGTGGGGCAATATCGAAGTAATATTTGCTGTCCCAGGTGTAGCCAAGTAAACTGTAATCAGATGGGTCCACGCGGAGTTGACGGTAGGCCCGACTAAGATCTCGCTTGAAGAGCAAGCAACCAGGACCCAGTAAACGGATTTGATCAGTCATTGAATCGACGGTGGGGTAATGCAACTTAAACTCCTGCCCCAAATACTCATGGCTGGGAATGCCGTCATTCACTGAGTAGCCCTCAGGAAAACTGAGATCCATAACAATGCGACGAGTGTTGGCATCCTTCTTGTCTGCAGTCATTAAAGGTGATGTAGTGAGGGGTGTTGAGAATGGAGGTGCATCAAACGGACCAATTGCTGCGCCGAAGGAGCGTTCTGTAGCCAAGTAGCGTTCCACATGGTCTGGGAAAGAAATAGCAGAGTTGTGGTTTGCCGCGTGTGATGTTGGTAAATAATCACGCGAATAACTGATCGGCCAGCCGAATTCAAGGAAATCACAAATATCATCAGTGTAATCTTGAAGCAAGATACGCCAGTTGTGCATGTTGAGAGACGAAGGGACAGGAATGCGAGCACCCAGATAATTGTATGTACCTGTTGCCTTGATGTGGTTATGTAAATCCACGAAGTAAGCAGGTGGATGGCAGTCAGCCATGGATGTGGTGCCGTTAATGCAAGTAATATCTGTGCCCTTGTAGTCATTAATGCTTGTACCTGTACTGAACTGATTGCTGCCTGTGACATGCGTGGTGTCACCGTAAATGTTATTGTTGACCGTAACAGCATCGAAATGTGGCATAATATTGTCAGTAGAAATACCACCCATGTGACTGCCACCTGAGACATTAATGGTATCAATGCCTCTGTAATCGCTGACCGCAGTAGGTGCAGAATCAGGCTGAGAATTAATAATGTTCGTAGTATTTGCACCAATGTGAATGTTATCTGGCACATTACTGGTGTTGATGTATTCGTAATCGCTGACTGCTGTGGGCGAAGAATCAGTATATGGAATAGAATAAATGTCAGTTGTATTTGCACCCATGTGACTGCTACCCGAGATATTACCAGTGTCAATGCATTTGTAATTGCTGACCGCGGTGGGTGGAGAAGCAGAATGAGAATTAATAATGTTAGAGGTACCGCTGTGATTGCTACCCGAGACATTAACGGTGTTGATGCATTTGTAATTGCTGACCGGTGTAAGTGGTGAATCATTATGTTGAATAAAAACGTCAGTAGTATTTGCACCCATGTGACTGCTACTTGAGACATTTCCAGTATTGATGCATTTGTAGTTGCTGACTGCAGTGGGTGGAGACATCAAATGTGACTTAACGGTATTGATGCATTTGTAATTGCTGACCGCAGTAGGTGATGAGGAGCAGGCATCACTAATGTCAATTTTACCAGTGTCACCAGACTTGAATGTAGTTTTATCCAGTCACGCCGAAGTTGACATGTCCTTTCCTTTTTTAATTTTTGAATCTGTCCCAGGCTTCTGTTTGCAATGTAACTCGCTGTGTGCATTAAAGCGATTCCTGTATGTGTAGCAGTAGTTACAGATGTGACGATATTTGCAGGGGTCAAACGAGCATGACTCAGTTTCATTGAATGCAGTGCAAACGGAAATGTTATTGTTACTCGAACTTGTAGCAGCAGATCCTTTGTTCCTAGCAACAGGCTGTGACTTCAACTTATCCGGTGAAAAATCAAAGAAAACCTCTTTGACATCGGCGAAAGAATCTAACCACGAACGCCTGTGTGACTCAACCAAGCCTATCACAGCTGCATGGTAGCTACGTACAACTTGCCATTTGTATTGCGGCAATTTAACGAAAATGTCATGCAAGAGCTGAAGTCTCCCATTGCGCTCTGTTACAGACAAACTCGGGTTCTGTAACAACAACGTGTATCCTTGCAAGAATTGTTCCAGTGTCAAGTCATCATATTTTAATTCGTTTGAAGTGTAGAAACTTGCAATGTAATGCTCCGGTGAATTAGTAAATTGGCGATCCTTTGTCTTCATGGCCGTGGCGTGGGGTATTGTTCTGCCAAAATGATCAAAACGCCACTCACCAGCATTGTGTTGTTCATCACCAACTGTCCTGTCTACGCCGACCATCGATGCGAGAGGGGCGAGTTCCTCTTCGACTTCCTCCCTAAGGTGGGTCATTTTCCGCAAATCGCCGAGACTGAAATTACCGGACACACTGTGACTGTGTTGCCGTGGGTGATGGTGTATACCGGTGGCAGTGGACTCAACAGACGCCGAGTGATCGAATTCGCGTTCGAGTTTCGCCACTTCAGCTTCTAGACGAGTTTTCTCTAGTCTGGCTTCGAGCAATTTCTTCTTTTGATGTAATGCCTGGAGATCTGATGTCAAGGAAACGAAATCGTCAGCGATGTGTGACTTTGAGTCCGAAGAAATATTGTTGTGTTGTCGTGGTGAAACAGACAAAGGAAACTGATCGGCGTCATCATCAGAAACTGGTCTACCATCGCAGTGTTTCCCTGGTTTACCCCAAAAGTGGTCTTTAACGGGTTGTCAGCATCCAGCGCATTTGTGTTTCCTTTTACCAGACGACATTGTGTAATTGCGAAGCGTAACAAAAGTTCGTAATTGAAAACGAAATCGAAAAGTTCACGGTTGACTTGAAAGCAACAAAGGACGCTACTAACTAACAATACAAAATTGCGCATGCGTGAAACAATCAATTTGCATAAATACAACAAGACAATTGCGCATGCGCGCAGTGCAAATAATAAAATTCACGGGAATAATTAACCATTTTGAAATACAAAATTACACAACATAAGGTTAACACAAGATCCCTCCACTCAACATGGTTTTTAGCCTTGGTTTCTGCTTCTCCTTATGTTAAACCCATTTCCCTGAGTTCTTGCTCAGTGGTTCTCCGCCAGGTGACCTTTGGCCTGCCCCTTGGTCGTTTTCCTTGTGGTTTCCAGCGGAGAGCTATCTTGGTGTTGTATGAATCGCACATTCCGAGAACATGCCCAGGCCATCTGAGTCTTCTAAGCCTTATTTGGCTCCAGTTCTGTTGAGTAGGTCTGAGGTGGATATTCGGCAGGGCCAGAAAACTTTGCAGATGCGCCTGAGGCAGTTATAGTGAAAACTTGATAGCTTTTTCATTTTTTTATTTTTTAATATTCAATATTTAATATTTTGACACTCAAACCTGCTGCATTCATCTTTATAAATATTTATCAATTTAAATAGCAGTTGAATTCATTGGTACTTAATTGATGAAGAGTAATCTCTTGTTTCAGTTTCTATATTGAAATTTATAAATATTTATATAGATGAACAGAATATGTTTGTTGAGTTGAGAATATCCTAATGAGAACTAGTCATCATGAAAATTTATGACAGTAGCAACTCAATAGTTAACATATTTTAAAAACTGAATGTGAAAATGTCATCAAACATGCCACCATCGTCACAAATCACATGTTATATGCTATTCAAATATTGTTTGGCAGTCATTAACGGATTGTTGCTCATATTAGAATAATGTTTATATATACAACTCTGGTATACTTGTATAGTTGACTTTCAGACCTCATACCTCTGAAAGGTAAACAACATGTACTTACATGTACCCCTTTAAATAGACAAGTCAGCACTGGTCATGTGCTTATTCTGTGGTTCTTGTACGTAGTAAAAAAAACATTTGTATATTCAAGCTCAGGCTTAAATCATGCAAAAGTGACAATAGTAAGGGGGACCAGTGCATGACAATAGTAAGGGGACCAGTGCTTGACAATAGTAAGGGGACCAGTGCATGACAATAGTAAGGTGACCAGTGCTTGACAATAGTAAGGGGACCAGTGCATGACAATAGTAAGGGGACCAGTGCTTGACAATAGTAAGGGGACCAGTGCATGACAATAGTAAGGGGACCAGTGCATGACAATAGTAAGGGGACCAGTGCATGACAATAGTAAGGGGACCAGTGCATGACAATAGTAAGGGGACCAGTGCATGACAATAGTAAGGGGACCAGTGCATGACAATAGTAAGGGGACCAGTGCATGACAATAGTAAGGGGACCAGTGCATGAATATAGTAAGGGGACCAGTGCTTGACAATAGTAAGGGGACCAGTGCTTGACAATAGTAAGGGGACCAGTGCATGACAATAGTAAGGGGACCAGTGCATGACAATAGTAAGGGGACCAGTGCATGACAATAGTAAGGGGACCAGTGCATGACAATAGTAAGGGGACCAGTGCATGACAATAGTAAGGGGACCAGTGCATGACAATAGTAAGGGGACCAGTGCATGACAATAGTAAGGGGACCAGTGCATGACAATAGTAAGGGGACCAGTGCATGACAATAGTAAGGGGACCAGTGCATGACAATAGTAAGGGGACCAGTGCATGACAATAGTAAGGGGACCAGTGCATGACAATAGTAAGGGGACCAGTGCATGACAATAGTAAGGGGACCAGTGCATGACAATAGTAAGGGGACCAGTGCATGACAATAGTAAGGGGACCAGTGCATGACAATAGTAAGGGGACCAGTGCATGACAATAGTAAGGGGACCAGTGCATGACAAAATTACCGTAAAAATCTGTATTAGATGCCGCATCCCTAATAGACGTCGCACCCATTCATTTTTAACAATTGAGCCAGCATATCTTACTACTATTCCGGGTTGAGTGTCCCGTTTACCGCAAGTAAGCAATTAGTGATAAACGACGTCCGACAACCAGCGTAATATATTTATGTCATTAAAAGTATCAATATTGTGAAAGGTGCGCGCCACATGAGTCAAAACAAAAAAACACATCTACTCACTGTAAACGTGACAAGAAATTGAAATACACTAGATGGGAACACAACACAACACACCACACACATTTCAATTTTTGACTCCCGTGTGCAAAGCACAAAAGGGAGTCTTTGCAGTTACCCTGTCTGTATGTCTGTATGTATGTATGTCACTTTTTTTGTTCCACCGTTATCTCAAGAACCACTAATCAAATTTTGGTGAAACTTGGTACGTAGATGCTCTGGGATAATGCGCAGAGCTGATTAGGTTTTGGTAAAAATCTATGAATATTAATTATCTAATTTGCATGATAATTAGCTGATTTTTAGCTGTTCCAAGACTGTTCCACTGATATTTGAAGAGCCACTCATTGGATTTTGATGAAACTTGGCACATGGATGTTCTGAACCAATATGCAGGTTTGATTAGTTTTGGGTAAAAATCTATGAATATTAATTACCTAATTTGCATGATAATTATCTGATTTTAAGCTGTTTTATGACTGTTCCACTGATTTTTGAAGAACCACTCATTGGATTTCAATGAAACTTGGCACATGGATGCTCTGAACTAATGCGCAGATTTGATTAGTTTGGGGTAAAAATCTGTTAATATTATTAATTACCTAATTTACATAATGATTAATCAATTTTCGGCTTTTCCACTGATATCTCAAGTACTAATCATAACATTTCAATAAAACTTGGTACATAGATGTCATATGACACTGCACAGACCTGATAGTTTTTAGGGTAATATCAGTACATATTAATTACCTAATTTGCATAATTAATTAATTTTCAGGGGTTGATATTTCAAGTAATAATGATCACGTTTCAATGAAACTTGGTACATAGTTACTTGAGGACTGTGCAGAGACCTAATTAGTTTTGGGTAAATATTTGTGCATATTAATCACCTTATTAGCATAATTAGTTAATTTTCAGCTTTTCACCTGATATCTCAAGTACTAATCATCACATTTCAATGAGACTTGCGACATAGATATTCTAGGACTACGCAGAGACCTGATTAATTTTGGGATAAATAATTGTGCCTATTAATTACCTAATTTGCATAATTAGTTAATTTTTTGCTGTTCTATGGCTGTTGCACTGATGTCTAAAAACCACTCATTGGATTTTAACAAAACTTTTCAAGAGTACCTGTCACATTTCAATGAACCTAGGACTATACACCATATTAGTTTTTGGTAAATATTTATGCTTCTTAATCACCTAATTAACATAATTAATTAATACTGTATATCTCAAGTATTGATCATCACATTTGAATAAAACTTGGTACATAAATGGTCTAGGACAATAGACAGCCTGATTAATTTTGGGTTAAAATCTGTTCGTATTAATTTTCTAATTTGCATAATAATAATTTTTGTTGTTGTTCTAATCACCTTTCAATGAAACTTGGTACATTGTGCAGACCTTATTAGTTTGACACTTAAATCTGTTCGTTACCTTATTTGCATAATAAATTTTCTGCGTTTCCATCAACATCTCAAGTTCAAGTAATTTTGAATTAATTTTTAATGTGTCTCCAATAATCTCAGCACACGAGAGTTCTTTCTAAGCTTTGATTACTTTTTCCTTTTAATTGCATGCTCAGTGAATAAAGAAGGTATCTCAATAGCGAAGGCATATAGTGAAGTATATTCACATACATGTGTATCTGTATTATAGGTTTACCTAAATTTATACTTCATAGACAAAATTTCAGTTCACCAGTCTACCTAGCAGACTCCCAATGCGATGTAAAATTGAACCAATTGAATAGTGGAACATTGGCAACAAAACAGTTTTTCAGACGACGCTCACCATCATTCCGTGTTAATTGAGATATATATCTACATGATAGTTGGAGAAGATAATAATTTAGCTATCTTGAAAAAACAATGCGATCTGGTTCTTTCCGGTATTCAGAAATTAGAATGTAATTTCGAAACAAATAGGAAAATAGAAAAATCCCAGCGCGGCTTGAGAGGGAACATATCGAAGAGTGTCTGTGCGAAAAATTAGTATAATGCGTCCACTAAAACTCGAGATCAAAGGCCTGCAGTTACCGTGAATCGCTGTTTTGTTTAACCGAGAAAATGGCAAAAACAACTTAGCAGCAACGTATCGTCGGCTAACTCAAAACCTGTTTGTCCCATGGATCAAAACAAACTCATAATGAATAGTCATGGTATCTGTCTGTCATAATCACGCAGATGTGTGGATATGCGTGGTCGCAATTGGTTATAAAGTACGAAATTATGCTCCTGAATCCAATAGGAAACACTGTTTCACGGCGTGACAAAGTCGCGCCAAAATGACGTCATGATTTACATATTCATTAATACGTTGTGGGAGGAAGACTCATTACCATGCATTGCCCTCCATGGAAGGTCATTCTCTTGCTCAGCTGCTGAACCAATAACCGTGGCTGAACGCACCACCAGAGTCAACTACATAATAAGTACTGAGAAATAATTTTAAACTGCGTACGGCACCAAATCGCCTAGCTTCACGCCACTACACGTCTTCCCCTCGGCCACCGGGCATCCCCAAAAAAGGATGCTTAATAACCGAGCTTATTACGTGCAGTGAACATGAAACCCGTCCACGCGATACGCGCCACACAGCATGGCCAGAATGCGGCAAAGGCCTTCAGATCTGGCTGTAGTAGGATGGTGAAAGTAATGGTACAGCATTGTAACAGTGAATAAGTACTGAGAAATAATTTTAAACTCATAGTTGCTGTCGACATAGGAAGTAAAGTAAGCAAATAACACCGAATAAACGGCAAGGTAAAGACTATGTCTAATTATAGTAAATACGTACTGCGTGCGTAACTCGAACCGGCGCTCGCGTACGGCACCAAATCGCCTAGCTTCACGCCACTACATGTCTTCCCCTCGGCCACCGGGCATCCCCAAAAAAGGATGCTTAATAACCGAGCTTATTAAGTGCAGAGAACATGAAACCCGTCCACGCGATACGCGCCACACAGCATGGCCAGAATGCGGCAAAGGCCTTCAGATCTGGCTGTAGTAGGATGGTGAAAGTAATGGTACAGCATTGTAACAGTGAATAAGTACTGAGAAATAATTTTAAACTCATAGTTGCTGTCGACATAGGAAGTAAAGTCTGCAAATAACACCGAATAAACGGCAAGGTAAAGACTATGTCTACTTATAGTAAATACGTACTGCGTGCGTGACTCAAACCGGCGCTCGCGTACGGCACCAAATCGCCTAGCTTCACGCCACTACACGTCTTCCCCTTGGCCACCGTTTTCTTTCCAAGATTTTTTTTTTACTGCGCGAGATGTCTCGACGAAGATCTGTATTATCTGATTTGAATGGCAATGAGGGGGAGAGAAGTCACAGCGAGTGCTGAACTGAATCGGGAGATGCGATCGATTAGGTTTAAAGTTGTCTGTCGATCGGGCGGTGAATTTTCAGTTTGTTTGCTCCGTTATTATTTTGTTAATTTGTAAAATAACCTGTTCGTCATAAATCGTGTTTTCCGTTTTTTAGTTCCCAAAACTGTTGTGACAAAATTAGTGTGATGATTCTTTTTTCAATGCGTAATACATAGTACCGGAACAACTGCTGGCGGGGACTACTGCCGGTATCTTACATTCAGTTCACTTTCTATATCATGTATAACAAATCTAACTTCATTGAATCCGTCAAATTATTTATTGAGAATGTGAAGATTAAGAAAAATAAAACGGGTAAAACAAGGATGCTCACACACACGCTTTTACAGCTGCTTGTCTCGTGCTTTACGTGTAGCCAAGTCCGGGCCCAAGTGTTTCACTTCCGACTCATTGTGGTCGGAGTCCATGACACGTAATTTGGTCACAAAAACTAAGTCTTTTTTTCCTACTGAGTGTTTGCTCCTTGTAGTCCAGCTTTGAAAAATACAAAAAGTAGAATTTTGGGTTTCAAAGCAAAAAAAGGTGTACAGCATTTAAGTTCACATTAGAAAAAGTCCAACATGATCATAAATGGTCATCAGTGCATGATGGATTACAGCAAAGTCTAAATTACATCGGTCTAGTTTTCAAATCATTGAACATGTACTCTACTGGGTTTAAATCCGGAGAATATGTCGGAGTGAACAGATATTCGGCTCCCATATTATCTAGAAACACTGACAATACGCGTATTCCTTCATGATGATGAATGGGACATTGTCTACGATAATAATATCACAAGGTTGAATAGCGGGTAGCCCGTTTGCATGCACAGCTTCGTCTCAAAACTGTAAAAATTTAGTGGTATTTGACGCACCGTGGATTGTGTTGGCATAACTTACGCCATGTATACCAACTAATACATTTAAAGTTATGTTCGGTGACTTTGCGTAACGTTGGATTTCAAGACATCTTTCACCTTTCTCCGAGTGACCATATGTTTCAAGTTTGTGTCCTACTGCCGGCATTTTGATTCCAGATTCGTCCATGAATTTTACAGCATAAGGATCACATTCTGACAAAAAATCTAAATACGCCTGGGTGTACACAGTGGCGAATTCAGAGGGGGGGGCATGGCCCCCCAAACGCATGACGATTCGTATCATCAGGATTACGCATAGCTTCTCTGCGATTTACGCTCCGTATAACTTAAGCGTAGCTTGGAAACCCCCTCCCAATACATTTTGCTGGATCCGCTACTGGGTGTAGATCATGTTTCTGTCTAGCCAATTTTGTCAACTTCTTACGCAACCAGTCTTTATCCCCTAGTCTGTATTTCACTTAATATGATATTTGTAATATTGAAATGTGGATGTTTGCATTTTCTAAAAGACCATGTTGTATTTCTCGCAATGTGAGAGGGAGTTTCCCTTTTCATCATTTCTATGAACCTAACATCTTGCTCTGTAAGCTTCACAGGCATACCACCTGCGTGGGTCGTTGGTTCTAATTTACCATCATTGCAAAACTGCAACCACAATTTGGTCTTGTTGGCAACTTCAGTAAGTTTTCTGCGAGGTATTTCTCTAGTCGTAGAGTTCGCACCAACATTCTCCAAAGATCGCACAACTAATTTTCTGTACTCAGTTATCACAATGCCAATGGACTGTGGATTGATGTTACCAAATTGTCGCTTCCACGAATAATGAGGGTTGCTCGTCGTACATCTACGTCTGATGTGACGATTCATATCCGCGTAGTAGATAGAACGTCACCGTTTACAAAGAAAACGAACCAGTTTCTTACTAGTAAGAGTGACATAAATATGAAAAAGAAAGAGTTAAAAGGTGAAAAGGTGTGAATATAATGAGTACAAGGAAATATAGGATAGTCTACAGGGTAGATTCAAACCTTCGATTTATATTGACAAACGTAAAAAACGCTGCCTGAATTGTCATCTTCGCGGAACTGGTCATAACAAATCGAACTGTCTAAATTTCAATGCCAGTCAGCAGCACAGTCAGCAGCACAGTCAGCAGCACAGTGCGATGAAGTCGAGAATCAGAAAGATGAACAAAGTGAACTAAATTTGGTATATGAAGAAATGCAGAAAATTGAAAAAGATTTAAAGTGACTGGAGGTGGAATTTGATGTAAAAATGAAATCATACGAAAGAGTGAACAACAGTTTCAGCAAGAAGATAGATCTTATTCGTTCTAATCCCACTAAGTACATGGTCGATGCAACCGATAGACGACTTTATAATTTACAATTCAGTTGCAGACTGACATCGGAATTCTGAATAAATACTACAAAGGAAAACTACCAGCTAATTTAGAAATTGCATACAAGTTGTTCAACTGAAGAAGCCGATACAGTATCGTTGACTAAACGTATAAAAAGTACACTTGTTGAAGTGTTAATAGCAAAAAATCCAACCAAATACAAACTGCAGTCTCTGTCCCTTGCTGGTGTAAATACAGACCAACGACGGAAGTGCGTTGATGTCTCCCAATGTTTCCTTGTCGCCACCAGACATGCAATAATATCCACAATCGATCCTGTACCCATACTATCCCTATCAATATGGATGGAACTCGCCTGCACCATCACATCAACCGAGAATGCAAGCTCTTACTAGTATAGCCGTACTACCACTTTCTAGCGATGACCAAGCTCCGCCATTGCCACTTGAACCACCTCCAGAGAAACCACCATCACCACTGGTACCGCCACTATAAACAACACCCTATACTTGGGTCCAGCTCTTTGTTACCTCTTCTCAGGTATTTTTCTCATTGCAAGTTTTATATCGTATTCATCGTTATAATTCGTATCAGGTGTTACTAGTAACATTATTTGAACTGGTTCGAAACAATGAACGGCGTTCAACGCTGTGTTTCTGTTGAGTAGACAATAATATTCAAGTTCTCGTTTAAAATTTTTTGCTTTACAAATATTTCATGTACTTTCAAAGTTCAATTTTCTAAAATGTTAAAGAATGAGTATGACGAAATATATATGTTTCACATTGTATCAGTGTTAGCAGTCACGTACCCAGTGAGTTAGTGTGTCTTTTTTTGTTGCCCTGATTATTGATACTTTTGGTGTCTTGTTTTTACACAGCCGGGTTCTACGCGTTGTTTATCACCAAGTGGGTACTTGTAGTAAACGGGACACTCAAACCGGAATAGTAGTACATGTATAGATGCTCTAATAGAAGCCGCATCCCCTCTGTTGCATTGTACCATTATAATAGAAGCCGCAGCTTCTAATACAGATTTTACAGTAGCAGGGGGACCAGTGCATGACAATATTAGCAGGGGGACCAGTGCATGACAATATTAGCAAGGGGACCAGTGCATGACAATATTAGCAAGGGGACCAGTGCATGACAATATTAGCAAGGGGACCAGTGCATGACAATATTAGCAAGGGGACCAGTGCATGACAATATTAGCAAGGGGACCAGTGCATGACAATATTAGCAAGGGGACCAATGCATGACAATATTAGCAAGGGGACCAGTGCATGACAATATTAGCAAGGGGACCAGTACATGACAATATTAGCAAGGGAACCAGTGCATGACAATATTAGCAAGGGGACCAGTGCATGACAATATTAGCAAGGGGACCAGTGCATGACAATATTAGCAGGGGGACCAGTACATGACAATATTAGCAAGGGGACCAGTGCATGACAATATTAGCAGGGGGACCAGTACATGACAATATTAGCAAGGGGACCAGTGCATGACAATATTAGCAGGGGGACCAGTGCATGACAATATTAGCAAGGGGACCAGTGCATGACAATAATAGCAGGGGGACCAGTGCATGACAATATTAGCAAGGGGACCAGTGCATGACAATATTAGCAAGGGGACCAGTGCATGACAATATTAGCAAGGGGACCAGTGCATGACAATATTAGCAGGGGGACCAGTGCATGACAATATTAGCAGGGGGACCAGTGCATGACAATATTAGCAAGGGGACCAGTGCATGACAATAATAGCAGGGGGACCAGTGCATGACAATATTAGCAGGGGGACCAGTGCATGACAATATTAGCAAGGGGACCAATGTATGATAATATTAGTAGGACCTGTATACCTATAGGGGAAACACAAGAGAGGACAAAATTACAAATTTTATTCCCAAGGTTATTCAACATATTTAGTCCCAGTATCTCAGCCAGTTTGCATATTGCAGTAATTAGTTTAGTTAAATAATGTAGTCTTAGGTACAGAAACCTCCTTTCAATCACAGTCATGTTACATGTTCATACAAGTTTTTTTGTTTTGTTTTTAAATGGTTGCCTGTGTATGCAAATATTGAACCATATAAAGTAATGTAAAATAATATTGAATTCCCATCCAGTGTATGAAGCAATATAACAAATATAGGAACATACTAGCAAGTAAATTTAAACTGCCTGCGCTTTTATCATGCCTATATGCAGGGATCTAGCCACACTGGTCAGCGGTGGTCGACCCTGACCGGCACTCTAAATTAGCGACTACCTCGGAAATGCTTCCGACCAGAACAATTGTCCGATTTTTGTTTAATTATGTACCAACCGACACGCATCCTGTTAGTCGTGGATTATAATTTGTAAACAATAGACCTAGTCGACCAATACGTAGCGGCTAGTCAATTTTGTGAAATTAGCACCTCTTTGTTTGTAAGTAACTACTTTCTGCGTCTTTAGATTGAAAGCTAAAATTCTTTCAAAATCAATTCCACCTCAATATAACATGGTCTAAGCGGGGTTCACGATCTGACAGTTTACGCTACTCATGAAAAAAAATCAACGTGTTTATTGCGTGATTTGGTAAAATACATTTGAACTGTTATCATCGCGATTCGTGTAAAAACTCTTCTTTCAAGACCTATTTTACCTTTTAAAAATTGCTAATCACCTCTTTCGATAACCATCATGTAGTTTTCAACTGAAATTGTATTACCTTTTTACAATACACATTAATATTGCAACAATAATTTATTTGTTTCTGTTTTTTAGTGTGCAGAATTCGCATTTCTACTATATTTAATTTTAAAATTCAAACTATTCTAAATTGTGAAACATGTCTTAATTCCAAAAATATTTGCACTGCGACTGAACTCATTAATATTCATTGCTAATTAATTAATGTAGGAAGGAGCAAATAAAGAAACCATTTCATCAATAATACTATCAATTGAAATCGTGTGTACCCAGAACATACATTGACTTCTAACATCATAGAAGATTTCATCACCAATGTTTCAAAGGATAAATTTATCATTTTGCAAAAAAATAATCTACCTGATTCACTGGTCACTTAAAAGATTCTGAACAGATATTAGGAAGAAAAAAATATGGATAGTATTATTGTATAAATTCTTAATGTAGTAATAGAATATGTAACCATGGTTTTAAAATGGATCCATGTTTGTCTCCATTTTGTAAAAATTCCAACCCAGAAAGTTGGTCAAAATGGTCAATTTTGCATTTCAGGTTGGTCTCTCTGGTGCAAACTATCAAAGATACTAATTTAAGATTCAGAAGCAGATTAAAACATTTGATTCATGCCTGGAATTTTCTGTATCTGCCCCATACCATGTGATCAATGGCACAATGACACATGTCCTACAACCAGTGTGAAATTAATACCTACCCGTATACCTGAAATAGGTAACTTTCAAGTCGGTTTGTAAAAATTATAAATGCCTAGTAGCATATCCAGTGGTTTACATTGTACATGAACATGAACCATGGCAGTCTTCATAACTAAACATTTCACTATCATTGGTAATACTGGCACGCTAGAACCTAAAAACACCATGTTGTAAATACTAGTACATGTACATGTACCTACATGTAGGTATTATAACGCAGACAATGTGCGCTTTGTTCTATTAATTAACACATACAGCGATCCCTCGCTAAGTTGCGGGTGTCAGAATCCATACAAAAGCCGCAACTTATCAGGGATTGCAACTTACTGAACAGGCCTTGTGTAAGTGGGGTTCATGCATTAAAAATTGTTAAAAAGAACATATACACACATGGGTTTATTTATAGTACATTTTCTTTATTGTAAAACATCATAGTGTCACAGCTTTATCGATCTCATCATATTAGATAATATCACATTTTCAGTTCGCCTTTTGGTCAACTTAAAAAACATATTTTCTCAGTTTTTCTTCATTCTTTACCCACCCACAAATAGTAGACTCACCAACTGTTTGTTAGATCATGCATAACCCTTGACTTGATTTCACTACTTTTTACAAACTGACAGACTTTTCAGTTGAGAACTAGAGATCAAAGTGATGGATTCAACTCATTGTAGCGAGTTTTACAGAGCTATTTCAAAGGGGGCCGGCCGAGAGGTTGACTTGACACCCCCACCGACACCTTGAGTCACCTTAGAGAGCGCTCTCTGTATTTGCATCAAAATGTTTCATTCATGTTGAAAAACAAGATATAGGTTCCATTTAAGTCAAATCCAAGCAATAATTGACAAGTGAAGTGAAAACAATATGCAATCAGTTTTAAAAGAGTATATACTCAGAGCTCTAAGTTTTTTACATTTGCCATATGACGCATTGATGACGTCTGGTAAAAATCAGTGAATGCATCATGTGACCCCAATGCAAGCCTTTGCCCTCTACACTACTCTCCGAACCACACAACCAAATAAATTTACTGGTTACATTTTTTAGTTCATGCAATGTATAAGCGAGCCTGAGTCCTTAAGAGCAATTATCGAGCTGGCTTCAAGTTTTTAGCTCTACTGTTGGATTATTCAACAAAGCGAAACTGTTCATATTATCGATTGTCTGTAGTTATCCATCACTGTCAACTTTATTACATTATTGAGTCTTCTTAAAAACTGTTAGTTATATGGGTTTATAATGACTATAAATATACCGGTACCTTGTGGGATTCTGTCAGGTTTGTTGATTTCATTATGATAAGTGTAATTTTTTAATTTTGTGAGTATTTCTAATTCTGATGTCTTTTTAGTCCCCCTTGGACATAAAGACTTATGTTTTGGGTTCCGTTCGTGTGTGCATCTGTGCGTGCATCCTTTGTCATTTTTCAGAGATGCCTGGACACATTTTCTTCAAAGCTGGTACAAAGACAAGTCGTAGTGTGCACATTGATTCCTTTTTGATTTGGTTCAACATTTGGACATAAAAAGTCACATGTCATCAATCGTTTCTTGGACATGCCTTCACCGATTTCATTCAAACATTGACATCATTCATGGTGGGTTACTGATGCACCTCATTTTTTTCAAGATTCAATTCAAAATTGCGAACTGGTGGCCATTTTGTTTTTTACAAGTGTTCTGCCCATTTTACAGAGATGATTTTACAGATTGGGTTTAAATTTTGTACAAAGGAAAGAAAAAAAAAGTACATAATACATGTGAATGTCGCTTAGTTATATTTTGTTGATCTTCAACTGACAGCCATTAATTGTTCCAAATATCAACATTTGGACATGTCATTAACAGTTTCTGGGACATGCCTTGACCAATTTCATTCAAACTTGGTCTTTATACTTGTTTTATGCACATTTGTAGTTAATATGTTAAATACTATCCAAATATTTAAACATAATGTGACTATGCTTTTCTTTGTTTGACAAATTCACTAAAACATGACAGGGACTATGCCATTGACAATGAATTGTTGAAATTGTATATAGACCACTGTCTGATTGATTCATTCCTCTTTCATTTATTTAGTGTTCATAACTTCAATTTTCTCATTTTAGGGAATATTTTTGTTATCTTGAAAATGACTAAACTGATTAAATTGATATTGCCTGCTTATTATATGTCTCAAACATATATGACCTATATCAGTCAACATGATGCTTGTTTTTTTGTTTTTTTTAACAAAATGACGTACATAGCTAATCCTTTAAATTGTCTATTTGCACATGCTATTTAAAGAAAGATTCACACTGTGCAGCACTGCTATGTATAGTAGTGTAAAGGTGTGAATGCTTTGTCAACACAAGCTGAATGTAAATTGGCAATCACATGATTAAATAGACAGTTAAAAGATATTACATGTTAGGGGCTTTTTTTATTCTGGTGGTTCTATTTTGATACTTAATAGTCCTAATCACAGTGACAGGCTATTTTAAAAAGTGGTACAGACTGTCAACACCAGCCTTCCTGGACATGAACTAGACACTGATGTTTTCTTTCGTCTATTAAAAACTCAACCACCTGTTCAGTCATTTTACTGAAATTCTTAACCGACATATTTTCTATTTATCTGTGTAAATATATTTCAATTATTATACGAGTTTTTGGTAACTTTGACCAATAAGATGATGAATCAATGATGTCACTACTTCATAATACCAAGGTTACATGTAAATGAATTGAAACACAGGTGTGTTATTTTGACTAACCTAGGGAGGCTTACCATTTGCATTGTTCTGTATTTTGGCCTTAAGATAAAATATTTCTATGGTGTGGAATATTTATACCTCCCTATGGCCCCTAAGTTGTCAACACATTATTCAAAAAGTAATTAGATGATTTGATGTGATCATTTAATTTGCCTATCATTGCTCATAATAGTCCTATAAATAAATGTGCAATGATCTGTGTTTTTATAGCAAAGACTTTTAGTGTAACAGTCACCAGTATTAGGTTATCATTTACCTTCTTTCATCAAACAGCCTAGGTCATTTTGATTTGTACACCAGACCAATTTTAGCCATCGTCCTGAAAAGAGGACTATTAATTAGGATCATGTCTGTCCTCCAAAGTCATACATGTGTATCTCGTACACTAATTGACCATCTCATTCAAACTTCACACAAAAACAATATATCATGTCTTACTCACATTAAATGACTTTGACAAAATGACAAAAAATGTTTTGTCAATAGTTTGAATTTTTTAGTCCCCGTGCGTGCGTGCGTGCGTGCGTGCGTGCGTCTGTGCGTGCGTCCGAGCCCTGTATCTTAGAAATGCCTGGATCAATCACAATCAAACTTTACACATACATCATACATGATAGTATACATTTGCACGTCATTTGTTTCACGATCTGATTCCAGATGGCCGAATGGTGGCCATTTTTGTGCTAAAAAATCATCAAAATCAAGCATTTCTCGGCTGTTTACAGATGAATTTTGTTCAAACTTGGTATATACATTAGACATTATGGGACTTTGATGCAAATAATTTTGTTTTACTATATGATTCAAGATGGCCAAATGGCGGCCATTTTTGTGCTAAAAAATCATCAAAATCAAGCATTTCTGGGCTGTTTACTGATGAATTTTGTTCAAACTTGGTATATACATTAGACATTATGGGACCTTGATGCAAATAATTTTGTTTTTTAGATAAGATTCAAAATGGCCGACTGGTGGCCATTTTTAGTCCTCGTTTGGACAAAGTCCAAACACGGGGACTTATAATTCGGTCTCCGTCCGTACGTCCGTGCGTCCGTCCGGAGTCATATCTCAGAATCCCGTGGACCGATTCCATTCATTCTTTGCATGTGCCTAGTACTTTATGTGGGACTAATGCACATGCAGTCATTTAGCGATTCGATTCAAAATGGACGACTGGCAGCCATCTTGTTTTTTGAAAATGTTTTATTTTGGACATGCTTTGTCCGTTTTCATTCAAACTTGGTACATAGATTATTCATGTTAGGATACATGTCCATGACGATTTATTTCCCAATTGGATCAAAGATGGCTGACTGGCAGCCATCTTGTTTTTTGAATATGTCGTATTTTGGACATGCTTTGTCAGTTTTCACTCAAATTTAGTACATACATCATACATGTTAGGATATATGTCCCCGACCGTCCCTGAGTTCCTGAGTCTATCCGTCCGTGTGTCCATCTGTCCTTCCGTGCGTCAGTCTGTCCAGAGTCATATTTTAGAATCCTGTAGACCAATTCCGTTCATTCTTTGCATGTGCCTAGTACCTTATGTAGGACATATGCACATGCAGTATTTAGTAATTCGATTTAAAATGGCCAACTGGCAGCCATCTTGTTTTTTGAAAATGTTGTATTTTGGACATGCTTTGTCAGTTGTCATTCCAACTTGGTACATAGATTATACATGTTAGGATACATGTCCATGACGATTTATTTTGCAATTGGATCAAAGATGGTTGACTGGCAGGCATCTTGTTTTTTTTTAATGCGGTATCTTGGACATGCTCTGTCAGTTTTCATTCAAATTTGGCACATACATGTACTTTATACATGTTAGGATGCATGTCCATGACAATTTGTTTCAAAATCTGGTCAAGGATGGCCGATTGACGGCCATCTGACTTTTTGCCTTACTACTATATTTCCACAATTTATGTACCATTTTCATTCGTATTTGGCAAATACATCATACATATCAGTGTGTTTCATAATCAGATCAAAGATGGCCGAATAACGGCTGTTTTTATTTTTGGCCATATTTCTACTACACGGAACATGTGTTTTGATGTAAATAAACAATCTGTTGTATACGTCACTTGGAACTCATGTTTCAAGGACACGCTCGCGACAACTCCGCTTTAATATGACGAGCACAAAGAGAACTTAATTTAATGAGGACTGTGTCATTTTCAATGACTTGTGTTTTAATGAATGTGGTTCTCGTGCCATACATGTATCTCTGACTTGCTTTCACCGATTATGTTCAAATTTTAAATATTCATTATACATTATGTCATAGATAGACAGATATATTGGTGACGATCCTATTGAAAATGGCCAAATGCTGGCCGTTTTTGTGCTAAAAAATCATCAAATATCAAGCATTTATGGATGGATTTCGTTCAAACTTGGTACATATGCTAGACATTACAGGTTCCTGATCATTTATTTTTCAGATCGGATTCAAAATGGCTGTCTGGTGGCCATTTTGTATTAATGATTGGTACTTTTTTGACAATAAGATACAAATGTCAATCATTTTAATGTTAAAAAATCTTATTCCTGACATGGTTGTATTCCAGCTATATTACTATAAACAAAACTATATATCTTAAATTTGATAACTAACGGGGACAATGCCATGCATGGCTTGTTGTTGTGATTATGATCTTTTTAATAACTGTTTACATTGTACATAAAGCAGTAGGCTTCAATTTCAAATGTACTTTTACTACAACTTTGTTTTTGTTTTAAAAAATAATTGTTTTGTATAGAATTTTACATAGAAATATTTTGTGTGGTCAATCAATCTATCAACAATTTATTCTGGCAACCCCTTTTTGTATTCCGATAATCCAAATTATATTTTACTGGTTTATATGGAATCATTGCTGTTTCTTATCAGAAGAAAGTGCAAAGTAAAATAATTATTAATCTTTTTTTCAAGTTTAAATATACAGATTTTTAAACATGTACATTTGTATGCACAAAGAAAGTGCAAAGTAAAATAATTATTAATCTTTTTTTCAAGTTTAAATATACATTATATGTATATTTAAACTTATATTTAAAGTGTATATTTAAACTTGAAAAAAAGATTAATAATTATTTTACTTTGCACTTTCTTTGTGCATACAAATGTACATGTTTAAAAATCTGTATATTTAAACTTGAAAAAAAGATTAATAATTATTTTACTTTGCACTTTCTTTGTGCATACAAATGTACATGTTTAAAAATCTGCAGGCAGCATGTAACACAATATCATGCATCACTAATTTATTAACTTTCTTACAATTGAATAGAGATGCTAGTATGATGGATACTTTGATGCATGTTGGGCTTTACACAATAACAATAGTATGGTAGAAAGAAAAATTTCTTTTATCATGACTTGTCACTGTGCATATTAAAAAATAATAGTGAACATCTTCAACATTAATGTTGAAGCAGAAATGATTAGTTGTTCAGTAAACATCAGAGAATATTGAAATCACGTCACACAGGAGCTCTTTTTAGCATCTCCTGTTTGAATCTAGCAAATTGGTACAATTGACATGGCTTCTGAAAAAGTGATAATTTGTTGTAATTCAAACCATCATATAATCAGTATACTGAGTTTACACTTGGGTATACCATGAATAGCCTTGATAAAATTCATAATTAATTCACTTTGACACTGATTTGCTTTGACAAATTAGTGATTTCAGCTGAGATACATTTCTAAATCATTAATATTTGATTTACATTATCACATTTATTATTTATCAAAAAGACACAAATATTTCATGCTGAATATCTATCTAATATGACCAGTCAGTTTTATACAGTTGATAAAAATAGATAGTGTAGTACATTAGTATTTGTATAGTATAGTATAGTATTTGTTTTTTAACTTGCTTGCCAAAACATTTGTTTTATATTAATAAAGGAACACAGTTGTAATAAAAATACCTATATAGTGTATCTTAACAGATATTATTATACATCTGTAACTGTATTGGTTCAAGTTACACTGTGCTTTAATTTTATGGTATCTACTTCCTATCGTATTGAGATATGCAAATTCCAATTATAGAACGATAACCTGGTATTTCCAAGCTAGTGGACGCTTTGAAATTCAAGTTCATATTTAAACAAGAAAGTTATAATATTTTTTTCTATTTTTCTCAGCTCCTATAGTAAGCAATACGTTTGGGAAGATTTATATATGAGGTTATTACGAGAATACCTCAAAGTATGCTTGAAGACAGTACAGCTGGAATATCGACTGACCCGCAGCGAAGGTTAATGCACGGTGTACTGTCTGAGTGCATACTTTGAGATATTCTCGTAATAACCTTATTATTATACATCTTTTCCTTCCAAGGATTCATCATGGGAATGCCGAAATCCAAAAGGTTTAGAAAAGAATCAGCGAACTGTTTGTTTTTAGTCCCTGTTCGAACAAAGTCCGAAAACTAGGACTATTAATTTGGGTTCGGTCCGTCCGTCCGTAGCTATATCTTGGACACCCAGTGACGAATTTCATTCAAACTTTACATGAAGACAATACATAATGTCTTACGTATGCATGTCAAGTTACTTTCTGATCTGAGCAAAAATTGCCAACTGGCAGCCATTTTGGATGTAAAATTTGCTATTTCTGATGCCTAAACATGTTTTTATTTTTATTCGAACAAATATGGCCGACTGACGGCCATCTTGTTTCTCATGGTACTCATGCTACTTTCTCTTGAATGCAATGAACGTTTCTCTTTAAATTTTGTACAAAGATAGTATACTAAGGGATACATATGCACCAACATTATTTTTGTGATTCGATTTAATATGGCCGGCCAATGCCCAATTTTCATGTAAAAGTGCTAAATCGTAATGTCCGGAGCTGTTTCTCAGAGATGACTAGGCCAATTTGGATCAAAGTTGGTATGATGATCATACATATTGGGTTATAGTTACATGTCATATTTTTTCTGTGATTCTAACTAATATGGACGGGACTGTGTTCATATGCATATATTCATATGCAGATTGTAAATTGCAGTAATTGAATTCAAATGCAGATTGTAAGCTGCTGCAGTTGAATTCATATGCAGACTGTAAACTGCAGGAGTTGTATTCATATGCAGATTGTAAACTGCAGTAGTTGTATTCATATGCAGATTGTCAGCTGCTGCAGTTGAATTCATATGCAGATTGTAAACTGCAGTAGTTGTATTCATATGCAGATTGTAAACTGCAGTAGTTGAATTCATATGCATACTGTAAACTGCAGTAGTTGTATTCATATGCAGATTGTAAACTGCAGTAGTTGAATTCATATGCAGATTGTAAACTGCAGTAGTTGTATTCATATGCAGATTGTAAACTGCAGTAGTTGAATTCATATGCAGATTGTAAACTGCAGTAGTTGTATTCATATGCAGATTGTAAACTGCTGTCGTTGAATTCATATGCAGATTGTACACTGCTGCAGTTGAATTCATATGCAGATTGTAAACTGCTGCAGTTGTATTCATATGCAGATTGTAAACTACTGTCGTTGAATTCATATGCAGATTGTCCACTGCTGCAGTTGAATTCATATGCAGATTGTAAACTGCTGCAGTTGAATTCATATGCAGATTGTCCACTGCTGCAGTTGAATTCATATGCAGATTGTCCACTGCTGCAGTTGAATTCATATGCAGATTGTAAACTGCTGCAGTTGAATTCATATGCAGATTGTAAACTGCTGCAGTTGAATTTATATGCAGATTGTAAACTGCTGCAGTTGAATTCATATGCAGATTGTAAACTGCTGTCATTGAATTCATATGCAGATTGTCCACTGCTGCAGTTGAATTCAAATGCCGATTGTAAACTGCAGTAGTTGTATTCATATGCAGATTGTAAACTGCAGCAGTTGAATTCATATGCAGACTGTAAACTGCAGTAGTTGAATTCATATGCAGATTGTAAACTGCAGTAGTTGTATTCATATGCAGATTGTAAACTGCTGTCGTTGAATTCATATGCAGATTGTACACTGCTGCAGTTGAATTCATATGCAGATTGTAAACTGCTGCAGTTGTATTCATATGCAGATTGTAAACTACTGTCGTTGAATTCATATGCAGATTGTCCACTGCTGCAGTTGAATTCATATGCAGATTGTAAACTGCTGCAGTTGAATTCATATGCAGATTGTCCACTGCTGCAGTTGAATTAATATGCAGATTGTCCACTGCTGCAGTTGAATTCATATGCAGATTGTAAACTGCTGCAGTTGAATTCATATGCAGATTGTAAACTGCTGCAGTTGAATTCATATGCAGATTGTAAACTGCTGCAGTTGAATTTATATGCAGATTGTAAACTGCTGCAGTTGAATTCATATGCAGATTGTAAACTGCTGTCATTGAATTCATATGCAGATTGTCCACTGCTGCAGTTGAATTCATATGCAGACTGTAAACTGCAGTAGTTGAATTCATATGCAGATTGTAAACTGCAGTAGTTGTATTCATATGCAGTTTGTAAACTGCTATCGTTGAATTCATATGCAGATTGTACACTGCTGCAGTTGTATTCATATGCAGATTGTAAACTACAGCAGTTGAATTCATATGCAGATTGTAAACTGCAGCAGTTGTATTCAAGTGCAGATTGTAAACTGCAGCAGTTGAATTCATATGCAGATTGTAAACTGCAGTAGTTGCATTCATATGCAGATTGTAAACTGTTGCAGTTGAATTCATATGCAGATTGTAAGCTGCTGCAGTTGAATTCATATGCAGACTGTAAACTGCAGGAGTTGTATTCATATGCAGATTGTAAACTGCAGTAGTTGTATTCATATGCAGATTGTCAGCTGCTGCAGTTGAATTCATATGCAGATTGTAAACTGCAGTAGTTGTATTCATATGCAGATTGTAAACTGCAGTAGTTGAATTCATATGCATACTGTAAACTGCAGTAGTTGTATTCATATGCAGATTGTAAACTGCAGTAGTTGAATTCATATGCAGATTGTAAACTGCAGTAGTTGTATTCATATGCAGATTGTAAACTGCAGTAGTTGAATTCATATGCAGATTGTAAACTGCAGTAGTTGTATTCATATGCAGATTGTAAACTGCTGTCGTTGAATTCATATGCAGATTGTACACTGCTGCAGTTGAATTCATATGCAGATTGTAAACTGCTGCAGTTGTATTCATATGCAGATTGTAAACTACTGTCGTTGAATTCATATGCAGATTGTCCACTGCTGCAGTTGAATTCATATGCAGATTGTAAACTGCTGCAGTTGAATTCATATGCAGATTGTAAACTGCTGCAGTTGAATTCATATGCAGATTGTAAACTGCTGCAGTTGAATTCATATGCAGATTGTCCACTGCTGCAGTTGAATTCATATGCAGATTGTCCACTGCTGCAGTTGAATTCATATGCAGATTGTAAACTGCTGCAGTTGAATTCATATGCAGATTGTAAACTGCTGCAGTTGAATTTATATGCAGATTGTAAACTGCTGCAGTTGAATTCATATGCAGATTGTAAACTGCTGTCATTGAATTCATATGCAGATTGTCCACTGCTGCAGTTGAATTCAAATGCCGATTGTAAACTGCAGTAGTTGTATTCATATGCAGATTGTAAACTGCTGCAGTTGAATTCATATGCAGATTGTAAACTGCTGCAGTTGAATTCATATGCAGATTGTCCACTGCTGCAGTTGAATTCATATGCAGATTGTAAACTGCTGCAGTTGAATTCATATGCAGATTGTAAACTGCTGCAGTTGAATTCATATGCAGATTGTAAACTGCTGCAGTTGAATTTATATGCAGATTGTAAACTGCTGCAGTTGAATTCATATGCAGATTGTAAACTGCTGTCATTGAATTCATATGCAGATTGTCCACTGCTGCAGTTGAATTCATATGCAGATTGTAAACTGCAGTAGTTGTATTCATATGCAGATTGTAAACTGCAGTAGTTGTATTCATATGCAGTTTGTAAACTGCTATCGTTGAATTCATATGCAGATTGTACACTGCTGCAGTTGTATTCATATGCAGATTGTAAACTACAGCAGTTGAATTCATATGCAGATTGTAAACTGCAGCAGTTGTATTCAAGTGCAGATTGTAAACTGCAGCAGTTGAATTCATATGCAGATTGTAAACTGCAGTAGTTGCATTCATATGCAGATTGTAAACTGTTGCAGTTGAATTCATATGCAGATTGTAAGCTGCTGCAGTTGAATTCATATGCAGACTGTAAACTGCAGGAGTTGTATTCATATGCAGATTGTAAACTGCAGTAGTTGTATTCATATGCAGATTGTCAGCTGCTGCAGTTGAATTCATATGCAGATTGTAAACTGCAGTAGTTGTATTCATATGCAGATTGTAAACTGCAGTAGTTGAATTCATATGCATACTGTAAACTGCAGTAGTTGTATTCATATGCAGATTGTAAACTGCAGTAGTTGAATTCATATGCAGATTGTAAACTGCAGTAGTTGTATTCATATGCAGATTGTAAACTGCAGTAGTTGAATTCATATGCAGATTGTAAACTGCAGTAGTTGTATTCATATGCAGATTGTAAACTGCTGTCGTTGAATTCATATGCAGATTGTACACTGCTGCAGTTGAATTCATATGCAGATTGTAAACTGCTGCAGTTGTATTCATATGCAGATTGTAAACTACTGTCGTTGAATTCATATGCAGATTGTCCACTGCTGCAGTTGAATTCATATGCAGATTGTAAACTGCTGCAGTTGAATTCATATGCAGATTGTAAACTGCTGCAGTTGAATTCATATGCAGATTGTAAACTGCTGCAGTTGAATTCATATGCAGATTGTCCACTGCTGCAGTTGAATTCATATGCAGATTGTCCACTGCTGCAGTTGAATTCATATGCAGATTGTAAACTGCTGCAGTTGAATTCATATGCAGATTGTAAACTGCTGCAGTTGAATTTATATGCAGATTGTAAACTGCTGCAGTTGAATTCATATGCAGATTGTAAACTGCTGTCATTGAATTCATATGCAGATTGTCCACTGCTGCAGTTGAATTCATATGCAGATTGTAAACTGCTGCAGTTGAATTCATATGCAGATTGTAAACTGCTGCAGTTGAATTTATATGCAGATTGTAAACTGCTGCAGTTGAATTCATATGCAGATTGTAAACTGCTGTCATTGAATTCATATGCAGATTGTCCACTGCTGCAGTTGAATTCAAATGCCGATTGTAAACTGCAGTAGTTGTATTCATATGCAGATTGTAAACTGCAGCAGTTGAATTCATATGCAGACTGTAAACTGCAGTAGTTGAATTCATATGCAGATTGTAAACTGCAGTAGTTGTATTCATATGCAGATTGTAAACTGCTGTCGTTGAATTCATATGCAGATTGTACACTGCTGCAGTTGAATTCATATGCAGATTGTAAACTGCTGCAGTTGTATTCATATGCAGATTGTAAACTACTGTCGTTGAATTCATATGCAGATTGTCCACTGCTGCAGTTGAATTCATATGCAGATTGTAAACTGCTGCAGTTGAATTCATATGCAGATTGTCCACTGCTGCAGTTGAATTAATATGCAGATTGTCCACTGCTGCAGTTGAATTCATATGCAGATTGTAAACTGCTGCAGTTGAATTCATATGCAGATTGTAAACTGCTGCAGTTGAATTCATATGCAGATTGTAAACTGCTGCAGTTGAATTTATATGCAGATTGTAAACTGCTGCAGTTGAATTCATATGCAGATTGTAAACTGCTGTCATTGAATTCATATGCAGATTGTCCACTGCTGCAGTTGAATTCATATGCAGACTGTAAACTGCAGTAGTTGAATTCATATGCAGATTGTAAACTGCAGTAGTTGTATTCATATGCAGTTTGTAAACTGCTATCGTTGAATTCATATGCAGATTGTACACTGCTGCAGTTGTATTCATATGCAGATTGTAAACTACAGCAGTTGAATTCATATGCAGATTGTAAACTGCAGCAGTTGTATTCAAGTGCAGATTGTAAACTGCAGCAGTTGAATTCATATGCAGATTGTAAACTGCAGTAGTTGCATTCATATGCAGATTGTAAACTGTTGCAGTTGAATTCATATGCAGATTGTAAGCTGCTGCAGTTGAATTCATATGCAGACTGTAAACTGCAGGAGTTGTATTCATATGCAGATTGTAAACTGCAGTAGTTGTATTCATATGCAGATTGTCAGCTGCTGCAGTTGAATTCATATGCAGATTGTAAACTGCAGTAGTTGTATTCATATGCAGATTGTAAACTGCAGTAGTTGAATTCATATGCATACTGTAAACTGCAGTAGTTGTATTCATATGCAGATTGTAAACTGCAGTAGTTGAATTCATATGCAGATTGTAAACTGCAGTAGTTGTATTCATATGCAGATTGTAAACTGCAGTAGTTGAATTCATATGCAGATTGTAAACTGCAGTAGTTGTATTCATATGCAGATTGTAAACTGCTGTCGTTGAATTCATATGCAGATTGTACACTGCTGCAGTTGAATTCATATGCAGATTGTAAACTGCTGCAGTTGTATTCATATGCAGATTGTAAACTACTGTCGTTGAATTCATATGCAGATTGTCCACTGCTGCAGTTGAATTCATATGCAGATTGTAAACTGCTGCAGTTGAATTCATATGCAGATTGTAAACTGCTGCAGTTGAATTCATATGCAGATTGTAAACTGCTGCAGTTGAATTCATATGCAGATTGTCCACTGCTGCAGTTGAATTCATATGCAGATTGTCCACTGCTGCAGTTGAATTCATATGCAGATTGTAAACTGCTGCAGTTGAATTCATATGCAGATTGTAAACTGCTGCAGTTGAATTTATATGCAGATTGTAAACTGCTGCAGTTGAATTCATATGCAGATTGTAAACTGCTGTCATTGAATTCATATGCAGATTGTCCACTGCTGCAGTTGAATTCAAATGCCGATTGTAAACTGCAGTAGTTGTATTCATATGCAGATTGTAAACTGCTGCAGTTGAATTCATATGCAGATTGTAAACTGCTGCAGTTGAATTCATATGCAGATTGTCCACTGCTGCAGTTGAATTCATATGCAGATTGTAAACTGCTGCAGTTGAATTCATATGCAGATTGTAAACTGCTGCAGTTGAATTCATATGCAGATTGTAAACTGCTGCAGTTGAATTTATATGCAGATTGTAAACTGCTGCAGTTGAATTCATATGCAGATTGTAAACTGCTGTCATTGAATTCATATGCAGATTGTCCACTGCTGCAGTTGAATTCATATGCAGACTGTAAACTGCAGTAGTTGAATTCATATGCAGATTGTAAACTGCAGTAGTTGTATTCATATGCAGTTTGTAAACTGCTATCGTTGAATTCATATGCAGATTGTACACTGCTGCAGTTGTATTCATATGCAGATTGTAAACTACAGCAGTTGAATTCATATGCAGATTGTAAACTGCAGCAGTTGTATTCAAGTGCAGATTGTAAACTGCAGCAGTTGAATTCATATGCAGATTGTAAACTGCAGTAGTTGCATTCATATGCAGATTGTAAACTGTTGCAGTTGAATTCATATGCAGATTGTAAGCTGCTGCAGTTGAATTCATATGCAGACTGTAAACTGCAGGAGTTGTATTCATATGCAGATTGTAAACTGCAGTAGTTGTATTCATATGCAGATTGTCAGCTGCTGCAGTTGAATTCATATGCAGATTGTAAACTGCAGTAGTTGTATTCATATGCAGATTGTAAACTGCAGTAGTTGAATTCATATGCATACTGTAAACTGCAGTAGTTGTATTCATATGCAGATTGTAAACTGCAGTAGTTGAATTCATATGCAGATTGTAAACTGCAGTAGTTGTATTCATATGCAGATTGTAAACTGCAGTAGTTGAATTCATATGCAGATTGTAAACTGCAGTAGTTGTATTCATATGCAGATTGTAAACTGCTGTCGTTGAATTCATATGCAGATTGTACACTGCTGCAGTTGAATTCATATGCAGATTGTAAACTGCTGCAGTTGTATTCATATGCAGATTGTAAACTACTGTCGTTGAATTCATATGCAGATTGTCCACTGCTGCAGTTGAATTCATATGCAGATTGTAAACTGCTGCAGTTGAATTCATATGCAGATTGTAAACTGCTGCAGTTGAATTCATATGCAGATTGTAAACTGCTGCAGTTGAATTCATATGCAGATTGTCCACTGCTGCAGTTGAATTCATATGCAGATTGTCCACTGCTGCAGTTGAATTCATATGCAGATTGTAAACTGCTGCAGTTGAATTCATATGCAGATTGTAAACTGCTGCAGTTGAATTTATATGCAGATTGTAAACTGCTGCAGTTGAATTCATATGCAGATTGTAAACTGCTGTCATTGAATTCATATGCAGATTGTCCACTGCTGCAGTTGAATTCAAATGCCGATTGTAAACTGCAGTAGTTGTATTCATATGCAGATTGTAAACTGCTGCAGTTGAATTCATATGCAGATTGTAAACTGCTGCAGTTGAATTCATATGCAGATTGTAAACTGCTGCAGTTGAATTTATATGCAGATTGTAAACTGCTGCAGTTGAATTCATATGCAGATTGTAAACTGCTGTCATTGAATTCATATGCAGATTGTAAACTGCTGTCATTGAATTCATATGCAGATTGTCCACTGCTGCAGTTGAATTCAAATGCCGATTGTAAACTGCAGTAGTTGTATTCATATGCAGATTGTAAACTGCAGCAGTTGAATTCATATGCAGACTGTAAACTGCAGTAGTTGAATTCATATGCAGATTGTAAACTGCAGTAGTTGTATTCATATGCAGATTGTAAACTGCTATCGTTGAATTCATATGCAGATTGTACACTGCTGCAGTTGTATTCATATGCAGATTGTAAACTGCAGCAGTTGAATTCATATGCAGATTGTAAACTGCAGCAGTTGTATTCAAGTGCAGATTGTAAACTGCAGCAGTTGAATTCATATGCAGATTGTAAACTGCAGTAGTTGCATTCATATGCAGATTGTAAACTGTTGCAGTTGAATTCATATGCAGATTGTAAGCTGCTGCAGTTGAATTCATATGCAGACTGTAAACTGCAGGAGTTGTATTCATATGCAGATTGTAAACTGCAGTAGTTGTATTCATATGCAGATTGTCAGCTGCTGCAGTTGAATTCATATGCAGATTGTAAACTGCAGTAGTTGAATTCATATGCAGATTGTAAACTGCAGTAGTTGTATTCATATGCAGATTGTAAACTGCAGTAGTTGAATTCATATGCATACTGTAAACTGCAGTAGTTGTATTCATATGCAGATTGTAAACTGCAGTAGTTGAATTCATATGCAGATTGTAAACTGCAGTAGTTGTATTCATATGCAGATTGTAAACTGCAGTAGTTGAATTCATATGCAGATTGTAAACTGCAGTCGTTGTATTCATATGCAGATTGTAAACTGCTGTCGTTGTATTCATATGCAGATTGTAAACTGCTGTCGTTGAATTCATATGCAGATTGTACACTGCTGCAGTTGAATTCATATGCAGATTGTAAACTGCTGCAGTTGTATTCATATGCAGATTGTAAACTACTGTCGTTGAATTCATATGCAGATTGTCCACTGCTGCAGTTGAATTCATATGCAGATTGTAAACTGCAGTAGTTGTATTCATATGCAGATTGTAAACTGCTGTCGTTGAATTCATATGCAGATTGTACACTGCTGCAGTTGTATTCATATGCAGATTGTAAACTGCTGCAGTTGTATTCATATGCAGATTGTAAACTACTGTCGTTGAATTCATATGCAGATTGTCCACTGCTGCAGTTGAATTCATATGCAGATTGTAAACTGCTGCAGTTGAATTCATATGCAGATTGTAAACTGCTGCAGTTGAATTCATATGCAGATTGTAAACTGCTGCAGTTGAATTCATATGCAGATTGTAAACTGCTGCAGTTGAATTCATATGCAGATTGTCCACTGCTGCAGTTGAATTCATATGCAGATTGTAAACTGCTGCAGTTGAATTTATATGCAGATTGTAAACTGCTGCAGTTGAATTCATATGCAGATTGTCCACTGCTGCAGTTGAATTCAAATGCCGATTGTAAACTGCTGCAGTTGTATTCATATGCAGATTGTACACTGCTGCAGTTGTATTCATATGCAGATTGTAAACTGCAGCAGTTGAATTCATATGCAGATTGTAAACTGCAGCAGTTGTATTCAAGTGCAGATTGTAAACTGCAGCAGTTGTATTCAAGTGCAGATTGTAAACTGCAGCAGTTGAATTCATATGCAGATTGTAAACTGCAGTAGTTGTATTCATATGCAGATTGTAAACTGCAGTAGTTGTATTCATATGCAGATTGTAAACTGCAGTAGTTGTATTCATATGCAGATTGTAAACTGTTGCAGTTGAATTCATATGCAGATTGTAAACTGCAGCAGTTGAATTCATATTCAGATTGTAAACTGCTGCAGTTGAATTCATATGCAGATTGTAAACTGCTGCAGTTGAATTCATGTGCAGATTGTAAACTGCTGCAGTTGAATTCATGTGCAGATTGTAAACTGCTGCAGTTGAATTCATATGCAGATTGTAAACTGCTGCAGTTGAATTCATATGTAGATTGTAAACTGCTGCAGTTGAATTCATATGTAGATTGTAAATTGCAGCAGTTGAATTCATATGCAGATTGTAAACTGCTGCAGTTGTATTCATATGCAGATTGTAAACTGCTGCAGTTGAATTCATATGCAGATTGTAAACTGCAGTAGTTGTATTCATATGCAGATTGTAAACTGCAGTAGTTGTATTCATATGCAGATTGTAAACTGCTGCAGTTGTATTCATATGCAGATTGTAAACTGCTGCAGTTGTATTCATATGCAGATTGTAAACTGCTGCAGTTGAATTCATATGCAGCTTGTAAACTGCAGTAGTTGTATTCATATGCAGATTGTAAACTACTGCAGTTGTATTCATATGCAGATTGTAAACTGCAGTAGTTGTATTCATATGCAGATTGTAAACTACTGCAGTTGTATTCATATGCAGATTGTAAACTGCAGTAGTTGTATTCATATGCAGATTGTAAACTGCTGCAGTTGAATTCATATGCAGATTGTAAACTGCTGCAGTTGAATTCATATGCAGATTGTAAACTGCTGCAGTTGAATTCATATGCAGATTGTAAACTGCAGCAGTTGAATTCATATGCAGATTGTAAACTGCTGCAGTTGAATTCATATGCAGATTGTAAATTGCAGCAGTTGAATTCATATGCAGATTGTAAACTGCTGCAGTTGAATTCATATGCAGATTGTAAACTGCTGCAGTTGAATTCATATGCAGATTGTAAACTGCTGCAGTTGAATTTATATGCAGATTGTAAACTGCTGAAGTTGAATTCATGTGCAGATTGTAAATTGCAGCAGTTGAATTCATATGCAGATTGTAAACTGCAGCAGTTGAATTCATATGCAGATTGTAAACTGCAGCAGTAGAATTCATATGCAGAATGTAAACTGCAGTAGTTGAATTTATATGCAGATTGTAAACTGATATTCTAATTTTGCGTAACTTTGTAATCCTACAGTTTAGTAGTCCTTTGTCAGCCATAGACATGGCCAACTACAGTAGATATAATTCCTTCAGCATCTGACTTACTGTAGAATACTTTATTTTCGCTTGGAATTTATTTTCGCTATTTTTGCTGATGGGATGATTCCGTGAAAATAAAATCCAGCGAATATACATTTTTTCCTATATTTTACATTAATCTCATCAAAAATCAGTGAAAATAAATTCCAAGCAAAACGCCCAAAAATCCTTTTCAGCGAAAATAAATTCCTGTGAAAATAAAGTATTCCACAGTATTTAGTTGTTATCAATGCAAATTCTTCTTTTTATGTTGATGTATGTACTGAATTATTCATCAGTGTTAAATAAACCTTTTTTGTGTTATGTAAATTAATTAAATGGATGTGCTAAGGCCAATAATGTTGTTGTGACATCACCTCTGTAGCCAAGATGTTGAGATTGTTCTGGTTTATCTTGGTAATTGTAGCCTTTATCCTTGGAATGGTTTACAAGATTTTACCCACAACAATGAAGTTTATAATTGTTAAACTCACTCCAAAGCATACACTTATTTACCTATACTGCTATATTAAAAGTGTATCTTCAATAGAAAGGCCCATAAACCAAAAATTGCATGTATATTGTATACTGAAATATTAAAATGTTTTGACCATACCTCTGTCATGTGTATGTGCTAATAATAGAACAAATATGGTTATATAATAGTCATTTTATTTTCAAGGTTGTTGATTTGGTATGTGTATGATTTTCAATAATGTGTGAGAGCATGCCGACTGAGTAATTTTTCTGACTTAGCTCTTCAGACGTAGATTTTTTCTTTGTGCATTTAATCTGATCTGATCTATACTGTATTTGAACATTGTCAATGTTTACATACATGTAGTTGTCATAGTAGGATTTTAATTCCTCTCTTTTCAAGGCCTCATGCTGGTAATGAATAGTGTGTGTAGTTTTGTATTGATACATTATGCTGGGATTTCATAATGATGTGACTGACTTACCTTGTAATATGCATCTTCTGATGACTTAGGTCTGACATGATGAAACTCTGTCTCATGTGCATACATCCTGACAACATTCAATTTGTCACTTCCAATTGTAGTAAATGTTAACACTGCCAAATGGTCCTCACTTCTCCCTCAGCCTGTCAAAATAGTTAGTGGTTTGATGGTTGTATGGTTCCCTAGACTACACAGTGTTCACCTTCATTGCAGTATCTGCAAACTAAATGGTTTGTTTCATTCACAATTATATACCCCGGAGCATTACATTTATTGATGTATTGGTACATGTAGCTACTTCCACTTAACCACACAAAATGGTTTCTTCCAAACTACTTATATATAATAAGACTATTCAATGCTTTCATGCCATAAAATTGCATTGCTTTAAGCGATAATAATGAGTCTGTGATGTAAGTGATTTTCTCTGACAGATTCAAATAGCTAAACTGTCTTCAGTGAATTTCAATTTACTAAGATTTACTTTATAATCTCATAACAATTGTCTCACAACATTTAATTGCAATAAACATTGTAATGCGTGTCACTTCACATGTAATTACAATAATTCAGCAATTGTATCGTTACACAGTTAGTGATATAGCAACTGTCTTATTACAGTTACAGTAATATAGCAATTACCACATCTTCGTTAGTTATATACACATTTACAGTAATATCATGAATATCGTCTCATTGCACAGTTACAATAATATAGTTACAGTAACATCATTGTGTTACACATAGTTACAATAATATAGTTACAGAGTAATCATTGTTACAAATAGGTACAATAATATAGTTACAGTAATATTGTGTTACACAGTTACAATAATATAGGTACAGTAGAATCATTGTTACACATAGTTACAATATTATAGTTACAGTGAAATCATTGTTACACATAGTTACAATAATATAGTTACGGTAACATTGTGTTACACATAGTTACAATAATATAGTTACAGTGAAATCATTGTTACACATAGTTACAATAATATAGTTACAGTGAAATCATTGTTACACATAGTTACAATAATATAGTTACGGTAACATCATTGTGTTACACATAGTTACAATAATATAGTTACAGTGAAATCATTGTTACACATAGTTACAATAATATAGTTATGGTAACATCATTGTGTTACACATAGTTACAATAATATAGTTACAGTGAAATCATTGTTACACATAGTTACAATAATATAGTTACGGTAACATTGTGTTACACATAGTTACAATAATATAGTTACAGTGAAATCATTGTTACACACATTACAATAATATAGTTACAGTGAAATCATTGTTACACATAGTTACAATAATATAGTTACAGTGAAATCATTGTTACACATAGTTACAATTATATAGTTACGGTAACATCATTGTGTTACACATAGTTACAACAATATAGTTACAGTGAATTCATTGTTACACATAGTTACAATAATATAGTTACGGTAACATCATTGTGTTACACATAGTTACAATAATATAGTTACAGTGAAATCATTGTTACACATAGTTACAATAATATAGTTACGGTAACATCATTGTGTTACACATAGTTACAATAATATAGTTACAGTGAAATCATTGTTACACATAGTTACAATAATATAGTTACGGTAACATCATTGTGTTACACATAGTTACAATAATATAGTTACAGTGAAATCATTGTAACACATAGTTACAATAATATAGTTACAGTGAAATCATTGTTACTCATAGTTACAATAATATAGTTACAGTGAAATCATTGTTACACATAGTTACAATAATATAGTTACGGTAACATTGTGTTACACATAGTTACAATAATATAGTTACAGTGAAATCATTGTTACACACATTACAATAATATAGTTACAGTAAAATCATTGTTACACATAGTTACAATAATATGGTTACAGTGAAATCATTGTTACACATAGTTACAATAATGTAGTTACAGTAACATCATTGTGTTATCAAATAATGTTTTTCCCTTCATTTAATTACTGATTTCATTCATTAAATGTTAAATTTTCTTTGTTTACAGTAATAAAGCAACTCGTTATCACCTGAAAAATGTATATAGTAGTCTGGCTATCTGTATGATTGCTGCTGCAGTTGGTAGTTATGTACATGTGTTTACTGGAATTATACAGGTAAGATGTGTATGTGTATACAGTTCTCTGTATGATAAATGTGTTGTGCTGTGATAAACTTTTCGTCCTAATGTTTTTAAATTACATAGGGAGGTATCTTGGCCACCGTTGCTGCTATTGGGCTGTTAATTTTGCTTGGCATAACCCCACATACCAGAGAAAATCAAATGAAGAGACTTGGATTCCTCATTGGATTTGCTTTTTTCATTGGTGAGTTGAATAAATATCTCAGTCAATGTTACTATCACTGTCATCATAATGCTACAAGTGCAAAATGAATAAAACAGACCAATTGTGATATAAAAGAAATAATGAAAATACAATCCTACATGTGTGTATGTGTTTTAACACTATACGTGTATGCATAGTATAGATACACACTGCTTAATTACTTGGATGTTAACCCACATGTGTCGTCCATCACAGCAATCTCTGATGTATTCCAATCATTTTGTTTTGTTTTCTGTATTGTAGGTGTTGGCCTTGGTCCTTTATTGGATGTTGTCATTGACGTTGACCCAAGGTATGTACAACTGTTTGTGTCACTGGTATGCTTTATTCTACATGACAAACAGTCTTCTACTCCTGGTCTGGAAATGGCTAGTGTTTTTTTGTATCAGATTATGATACCGTCACAATATCGGTAAATTTACAGTCATGCAAAGCGATACCTTATTGTTTGACTTCACTTTGACCTCAATATTATTTGTATTTGACTACAATATAAACAAAACATGTAAACAAAATTGATGATGCGTATCAAAACCGATGATGCGTATCAAAACCTGCCTACCAACTCATAAACTTTCAGTTCCTGCCATGTAAAGATTAATATCGAGAATTATGTTCATCTTCTAGTTTTAATAGGGAAAAACAGCGCCTATCATGCAGACAAATCTTGTCAGTATGGCGTCGTTCATGTTAATGTGATCAATCGAAAAACCTGTGATATTTCTGATTCTAGGGAGTTCATAACAATTCCTGTTAATAAATATATAACATTGCTTCAATTTTTGCATATGAAGAGATTTTTATAGCACTGAATAGCACATATTGTCATTTCAAAATGTCACCATTTGCATTTATGATTGAAGAAAGCAGATAAAAGTCGTTCAATTTAACATTACTGGTGTGGTGTGACAAATAAAAAATCAGCCCACAAATTTTTACTGATATATTTCAATCATAAAATGTCAAAATTGAAGACATATTGGTTACATGTCGAGAAGAAGGGTAAATAAAATAACAAAACATATTCACAAAACATATCTGGGTAAAGGTATGAAAATTCGTTGCGAAAATGTGTCATTGCTGGTAAAATAGATAAATTAAAGAACTACTCACTGGCTAAAATATGACCTTATACAGATATCTTGGTGAAACAGTTCAAATTCTGGAATAAACAACTAAGTTGTAAAAAAAATACATAGCAATGATAATGTCAAAAATAGTAACTGACTGTGTACTGATCAAGTGACAATGCTTTGCGCATACCTGCAACGCACTTTTGCCAGGGAAGGTCAACTCACACCTGATACAATAGCTGTTTCTAGACTGGGGATAGAGGGACTGTGATGGCAGATATGGTAAGTGGTAGCTTCTATATACATAATACATCAGTCATTGGTAGTAACTACATGTGTGATTGGTCCCAGTTTTTGGTGCTGTCTTACATTAGTATATAAGAGTAAATGTGATGGTAAATTACTTATCTTATTCTAATGTGTACTTATGTTTTATTCACAGTATTATCCCAACTGCGTTCATGGCAACTACAATTATATTTGTTTGCTTCAGCCTCAGTGCATTATGGGCTGAACAGCGTTCCTATCTGTATTTGGGAGGTGAGTAGACAATACAAGTACATATATAGTGCAGCCAGTCTCAGAAGGCACCTTTATAGAGTGACAACAACCTGATAGTCTAGACTACAATTAACATACCTTCCATCGAGTAGACAACTAAGATGACCAATGACCAGCCATGGGACTGAATGAAATAGTCTGTGAACTATCATGGCTTTACAAACTGAATATGGATATTAAAGCGGGAGGGGAGTCACCTGCGCACACACGAGAATTGAGTACCAATGCGACGATAACAACACACACTAAAAACGCAAAGGTTCATGGGTAGACGCTTGTTTGTAAAGAATGACATGCTATGGCCATCTGAGCATGCGTGGGTAACAACTCCCCCGCTTTAATTAAATACAAGACATGTTTAAATGAAAAATATGATTGATTACAAATATCTATGTCTGCAGGATTGCTGGGAATTCAGCAAAAAAGATTTATCATTGAAGAAAAGTTCAATAAAATCTTTCTATTTTGTACTGATACGGTCCAGATAACCACTGCGTATTCAAGCTTGGATCTAACTAGCCTACAGTATATCTGTTTTAAAACTTTTTTGTTAAACAGAGCAGTTTCATTTAATAAAAACCTGTGCTCTTCTTGCATCTTTGATTACAGAGTTAACATGGTCACAACAGTTCAACTTTTGGTCAAAAGTGACTGCAAGTTTATTCAACATTTGTACACTGTGATAATATAATCACCAATTCTGTATACAACACTGGTAGAAAGAACCTTACATTTGATATGTTCAAGTGTCACATGCCATACTATCAAATAAAACCCAGTTTATGATTTTATTAATGTCAGACTGAAGTACAGCTGCTTCAGAGTCTGAAACAGTTACACCGATAGTTTCAATTTATAAGCACACATTAATGAATATGATGAAAGATCACTATACAGATCACTATACAGATCACCATACAGATCACCATACAGATCACCATACAGATCACCATACAGATCATAATACAGATCACTATACAGGTCACCATACAGATCACCATACAGATCACCATACAGATCATACAGATCATTATACAGATCACCATACAGATCACCATACAGATCATTATACAGATCACCATACAGATCACCATACATATCATTATACAGATCACCATACAGATCACCATACAGATCACCATACAGATCACCATACAGATCATTATACAGATCACCATACAGATCACCATACAGATCACCATACATATCACCATACAGATCACAATACAGATCACAATACAGATCACAATACAGATCACAATACAGATCACATTACAGATCACATTACAGATCACATTACAGATCATTATACAGATCACATTACAGATCACAATACAGATCACAATACAGATTACAATACAGATCACCATACAGATCACCATACAGATCACCATACAGATCACCATACAGATCACCATACAGATCACAATACAGATCATTATACAGATCACAATACAGATTACAATACAGATCATACAGATCATTATACAGATCACCATACAGATCACCATACAGATCATTATACAGATCACCATACAGATCACCATACATATCATTATACAGATCACCATACAGATCACCATACAGATCACCATACAGATCACCATACAGATCATTATACAGATCACCATACAGATCACCATACAGATCACCATACATATCACCATACAGATCACCATACAGATTATTATACAGATCACCATACAGATCACCATACATATCATTATACAGATCACCATACAGATCATTATACAGATCACCATACAGATCACCATACAGATCACCATACAGATCATTATACAGATCATTATACAGATCACCATACAGATCACCATACAGATCACAATACAGATCACAATACAGATCACTATACAGATCACCACACATATCACCATACATATCACCATACAGATCACAATACAGATCACCATACAGATCATAATACAGATCACTATACAGGTCACCATACAGATCACCATACAGATCACCATACAGATCACCATACAGATCATACAGATCATTATACAGATCACCATACAGATCACCATACAGATCACCATACAGATCATTATACAGATCACCATACAGATCACCATACAGATCACCATACAGATCATTATACAAATAATACAGATCACCATACAGATCACCATACAGATCACCATACAGATCACCATACAGATCATTATACAGATCACCATACAGATCACCATACATATCACCATACAGATTATTATACAGATCACCATACAGATCACCATACATATCATTATACAGATCATTATACAGATCACCATACAGATCACCATACAGATCACCGTACATATCATTATACAGATCACCATACATATTATACAGATCACCATACAGATCACCATACAGATCACCATACAGATCATTATACAGATCATTATACAGATCACCATACAGATCACCATACATATCATTATACAGATCACCATACAGATCACCATACAGATCACCATACAGATCACCATACAGATCACAATACAGATCACAATACAGATCACAATACAGATCACATTACAGATCACATTACAGATCATTATACAGATCACATTACAGATCACAATACAGATTACAATACAGATCACCATACAGATCACCATACAGATCACCATACAGATCACCATACAGATCACCATACAGATCACAATACAGATCATTATACAGATCACAATACAGATTACAATACAGATCACCATACAGATCACCATACAGATCACCATACAGATCACAATACAGATCACATTACAGATCATTATACAGATCACAATACAAATTACAATACAGATCACCATACAGATCACCATACAGATCACCATACAGATCACCATACAGATCACCATACAGATCACCATACAGATCACAATACATAACACCATACATAACACCATACAGATCACCATACAGATCACCATACATAACACCATACATAACACCGTACATAAGACAATAGATTACAATACAGATCACCATACATAACACCATACATAACACCATACAGATCACAATACAGATCACCATACAGATTACAATACAGATCACCATACAGATCATTATCACATCATGTCTATTCTTGTATATAATCTAAAGTAGAAAATGCTTTCATCGTAACTACAGTAACAAGTTTATCTTGCAGTTTCATGAGAATTGCACGCAGTCTTTAGCCACATACATGTATAATAAATGCTATCAGTTAAAGATTAAATCCTCTGTTTTTCCAATCAAGTTGTAAGCGAGTGGGGCCACTGCATGAATCATAATATGAAGGTACCTAGACTGGCAGCAAATTCATAGTGTCCTGCATTTCTATGCAGGTCTTCATTGTAGTAAATGCATATGTGTAGTTTTCACTATGTCTTGATCATCAAACTTGAATATAAGAGGCAATAAAATCATAAATTATCACGACAGTTCTGTTTTTATAGTGTACAGTCCATTAATCTTCCACTGATACACATCACATTGCATTCAACCACAAACCACCTGCTTAGCTCCTTCAGTGGAGTTCGTATCCAGGGTGTTGCTTCTTAAAAAAAAATTATTAAATAGTGTGGGGAACATTGTGCTCTGCACTTCAGTCATGTAAGAACAACCAAGTTCTGAAGAAAAAAAAGTTTTAGAAAAAAGTTGAGAACAAAAACTAGTAAACAGGCAATGTTTGGAACTAAGAAAGAGTAATTTTCTTGTAAATGTTAAATAAAAACATGCCAATATCAAAGGTTAGCTGACTGAATAATAGTAACAAGCCAAATCAAACCAGTGATTAAAGCTCATGGTATCACATATTTTGGCTATGGCTATGATTATGTAATTAGCGTCTTGAACAAATGAGAAAATTCTTGTAATAACATATGGTGAATACAAGGGTGGTTAGTAAAAACTAAATGAATCTGGTGAAGAACCCAATATCATTAGTCAATGTCAGTCCATTACTGACACATCAGTTTGCTTCATGATTTTTTTCAAAATGGCTGACATGGCATTTTGTTCTGTTTTGATGCATCTTTGACATTACTTTGACATTACTTTTGATGCTCTTGTTTTGATTTTTAAAATGTCATCACTCATATTCTTGACTCACTGGACCAATTTTGTCAAACATTGATGCAAGAGCAAAGTAATTTGTTAATTGTTTTGAGCAAATTGTCTTGACATCTTCCACTTTTTTTCACAAATGTTGATTCATCCAGATACAAACTGTGGCTGTGTTATTGATAATGAATTGTTGTCCATGTATACTACATACTGTGATAGTCATATGTATAAGGGTGTCAGCTCACAAAATCATTCTTTTTTTTAAGGTACACTATTCTCTGGTTTATCTCTGATATTGATGTTGTCGCTTCTAAACATCTTTCTTGGATCTGTCTTGATACTCAAGGTTAGTATGCCTATATTCTGGTTCATGTCATAGTAACATTTATTGTGAAATATCACAGCTGGTTATTGTACAGTGATGTCATCAAACAAACAAAAACGTTGTGCAACTTGCTCGCAAGCTCAGACACTTCTGCTGCACGACCTTGGGTTGCAAAAGCTGTATGAAATCTATAAAGGATATTATTCAACAGTACCTATTAGTGGTATGTTCACTAGGGCCTGCTGTTATGACATTCTTTTGGTACTTATACTCTGTCTCTCTCTAGGTCAATTTGTATCTTGGATTGGCCATTATGTGTTTCTTTGTTCTCTATGATACCCAACTGATTGTGGAAAAATTCCGCCTTGGAGACGATGATTATATCTGGTGAGTATCCCCAAATTGAGATTTAGTTTGTCAATGCCAGAAACTACAGTACACAGATGATAAGTCATTGACAGTGTTGTCAGTGAGATTGATTGATTGATTTATGTATGCATACATCCATTGAGTCTCTTTAAAGTATTATATTATTTTGCCATTTCATGTAAAATCAATACAAAAGAAATCATCATAATAACCCATACTTGCAATCATCTTTTGTCATGATTTTATTAAAACATTGAAACCAGCATGATGCCTCAATATATCACAATATTATGTGCTGTTGATTTATAAATATCTATTTTCTTTTTCCTTAGGCACTCTGTTGATTTGTTCCTTGATTTTGTTAATATTTTCCGCAAACTTCTCATCATTCTTGCCATGAATAAAGAGGTAGGATGCATTTACTTGCCCTCTGCACATTACAAATAAGATTTTGATTACACTTGAGGAAGCAGGAAGGGTGGTTTAATAATTGAAATCATTCTCTGTCTGTTATTTCATTCAAACCTCTATTTACCATATATTGTTTGAAAGTTTGGATATATTGGAACACATTCATACCATGTCAAAATGACTAAATCCATGATTTCCAGAAAACACTGCAGTAAATCTGGCTAAAATTTACAGAATGTAAATTTGAACCAAGTGGCACTAACATAGTATATTTGATGGGGTTCCAGTGAGACAATTTCATTCAGTTTTAAAAGTTGATAAAATATCTAGTGACTACTAAACACTAATTTGTCAGAATGTAACAACCAAATACTTATAAATGTTGCATAAAATATTAATCCTAGAAGTAATTTTGTGTCTTTGGGTGCAAATTGAGTGCAGATTACGTGTGTGAAATGTTAGTATTCGTTGTTATATAAATATAATTAATCAATGGGTAATCTGTTTAACAGCTTTCTCCGACTTTACCAATAAGCTATAGTTCAAGTGCATCTGACAAGACACAAACAATTAAATGTACGCTTTATCCAAGTTTGTCCAATCCCAAACTGTATTCATAAACACAACATTGCTAATTTGTTTAACTTTTCAAACACCCAGTTGAGTAGTATTCCAACATTTTTTTTTTCCAACTAGCAACAGTGATCATCTGTGCTTGAAGAAATGTTTGTTTGTGTTTAAAAAATTATTGTTTATGTCTCTTTCTTAATTTTAATGATATTTAAATATTTGGATCATTGGATTCTTTTGCAGGACAAGAAGAAGAAATAAAGACCTGAGATTAACTTGCCTTAGACATCACATCGGCAAGATGTTGAAGTTTTTTTTTTTTCATTCTTATCTCTCAATTTATATACATCATAATTATTTTTCTGTAAATTTTTTCCAAAATTTGATATTGAAATTGAGTTGTGTATAATAAGTGCATAAATCTATTGACACTGAAAAAGTTGGATCATAAGCTGTGACAGTAAATAAGAAAAGCGTTGAAAAGTTGTAAAATCTCAACCATCTGTCTATTCATATGTATAAGAATTGGTGATGTTAGATTGTCAATATCTTTTCTTCTAGCGTCCATAGCTTGTAATGTTTTGAATAAATTAAAGGTACCAGTTGAGTAGTCATGTCACAGCTTGTTTCAGTTTTTTTTACATTAACCCTATATGAACACAACAGTGTGTGCTGTCGTACTGTTTAATATTACATTATCATATTCATTTAAATTTAAAAAAATGTGTTGTGGCATAATTAATATTATTGTTATAATGTTCTTTATATTAAGTTTTTATCTATCTCTGTATAAGCTAGTTAAGTCAGGCTTCTTCTTGTTTGGAAAAGACTTTATAAAATAGGCCTCATATGTAACTCAAATGGTCAAACATTGTGGAAGACAAAGTTATTATCCATAAGATTTTTTCGAAAAATGCAAGCAGTTGTTATGAGGTATAAACTATTGCAGTTGTAGTGACAACATTATCCCATATATTTATATAAGAGGCCTATTATATTACTGTGACTAGTGATGGACTTTATCACATTACCATTGTGCATATCATCTATGTACTCAAGAAGTACAAACTCGTTGTACCGTTATTATTGCTAGGAGTAATTCACACTGGATAACAACAATTACTTGCATTTATTTACTTCAATCTATTTTGTTAGAATGTAGGTCAGCTGATGCAATTTAGACATTAACTTAATTGAATACATGATTTATAAGTGTGTAATTCATAAAAGAATAATAAGTGTTTTGAGTTGGTCATGTAATAAAATGTGCTTTAATTAGGGTAAATATGGTATATCCCAACTATGAGTTGTTACACAAAAACTGTATATTGATTGTGCATCTTGCCAGTCCAGCTGTTTTATGAGCTGTACTTGCAAGGAGGGTGAATATTAGTTTCTTGCTATGTGCCCAGCACCTTGCAAATGTCATGTAGTTATATTAAAATTTCATATACAGTTTAATAAAGCACTTGGATTACTTGGATTATTTTTTCTATACATGTTCATTTCTATGGACATGCATCAGTTTTATCCTACTTCATCCAGATTAGCAGATATTATAATTCACTTGGTGACAAAAATAATTAGTCGTTAATTAGTTCCCGTTCGGACGAAGTCCGAAAACGGGGACTTATAATTCGATCTCCGTGCGTCCGGAGTCGTTTCTCAGAATCCCTTGGACCGATTCCGTTCATTCTTTGCATGTGCCTAGTACTTTATGTGGGACATATGCACATGCAGTGGTTTAGCGATTCGATTCAAAATGGCCGACTGGCAGCTATCTTGTTTTTTGAAAATGTTGTATTTTGGACATGCTTTGTCAGTTTTCATTCAAACTTGGTACATAGATTATACATGTTAGGATACATGTCCATGATGATTTATTTCACAATTGGATCAAAGATGGCCGACTGGCAGCCATCTTGTTTTTTGAAAATGTTGTATTTTGGACATGCTTTGTCAGTTGTCATTCAAACTTGGTACATAGATTCTACATGTTAGGATACATGTCCATGACGATTTATTTCGCAATTGGATCAAAGATGGTCGACTGGCAGGCATCTTGTTTTTGTTTTTTTATGCGGTATTTTGGATGTGCTCTGTCAGTTTTCATTCAAATTTGGCACATACGTGTAATTTATACATGTTAGGATGCATGTCCATGACAATTTGTTTCAAAATCTGGTCAAGGATGGCCGATTGACAGCCATTTGACTTGTTGGCCTTACTACTATATTTCTACAATTTATGTACCATTTTCATTCGTATTTGACACATACATCATACATATCAGTGTGTTTCATAATCAGATCAAAGATGGCTGAATAACGGCTGTTTTTATTTTGGCCATATTACTATGACACGAATCACGTGTTTTGATGTAAATAAACAATCTGTTGTATACGCCACTTGGAACTCAAGTTTCAAGGACACGCTCGCGACAACCCCTCCGCTTTAATATGACGAGCACAAAGAGAACTTAACGGGGACTGTGTCATTTTCAATGACTTGTTAATTCTATGTCAAGTCATTCATATGCAATAAAGGTTACAGCAACTCAACTTGCTGATAGTCTAATAATAATTGGTATCTATGTAAAATCATATTATATGCAAGGTAGTGTGACCAAACATGTAGTGTCTGGATGTAGTATTATAGGCAGTGGTGTTCTCATGTTTATACCATTTTGTAACAATTACACTCATAAATGCAACTGAGTCTTTACAAAATCGACATAGTTTCCCAAAGCTGGTATGGTGAAGCAATAGGGTGTGTGACCCCAAGGTGGCATGAGGGGTGTGACCCCGAAGTGGCATGGTGTGACCCCGAGGTGGCATGGGGTGTGTGACCCCGAAGTGGCATGGGGTGTGTGACCCCGAGGTGGCATGAGATGTGTGACCCCAAAGTGACATGGGGTGTATGACCCTGAGGTGGCATAGGGTGTGTGACCCTGAAGTGACATGGGGTGTGTGACCCCGAGGTGGCATAGGGTGTGTGACCCTGAAGTGACATGGGGTGTGTGACCCCGAGGTGGCATGGGGTGTGTGACCCCGAAGTGGCATGGGGTGTGTGACCCCGAGGTGGCATGAGGTGTGTGACCCCAAAGTGACATGGGGTGTATGACCCTGAGGTGGCATAGGGTGTGTGACCCTGAAGTGACATGGGGTGTGTGACCCCGAGGTGGCATAGGGTGTGTGACCCTGAAGTGACATGGGGTGTGTGACCCCGAGGTGGCATGAGGTGTGTGACCCCAAAGTGACATGGGGTGTATGACCCCGAGGTGGCATGGGGTGTGTGACCCCAAAGTGACATGGCGTGTATGACCCCGAGGTGGCATGGGGTGTGTGACCCTGAAGTGACATGGGGTGTGTGACCCCGAGGTGGCATGGGGTGTGTGACCCCGAAGTGGCATAGGGTGTGTGACCCCGAGGTGGCATGAGGTGTGTGACCCCGAGGTGGCATGAGGTGTGTGACCCCAAAGTGACATAGGGTGTGTGACCCTGAGGTGGCATGATGTGTGTGACCCCAAAGTGACATAGGGTGTGTGACCCTGAGGTGGCATGAGGTGTGTGACCCCAAAGTGACATGGGGTGTGTGACCCTGAGGTGGCATGAGGTGTGTGACCCCAAAGTGACATGGGGTGTATGACCCCGAGGTGGCATGGGGTGTGTGACCCTGAAGTGACATGGGGTGTGTGACCCTGAAGTGACATAGGGTGTGTGACCCCGAAGTGGCATGGGGTGTGTGACCCCGAAGTGGCATGGGGTGTGTGACCCCGAGGTGACATGGGGCGTTTGACCCCGAGGTGACATGGGGTGTGTGACCCCGAGGTGGCATGTGGTGTGTGACCCCGAAGTGACATGGGGTGTGTGACCCCGAGGTGGCATGGGGTGTGTGACCCCGAAGTGGCATAGGGTGTGTGACCCCGAGGTGACATGGGGTGTTTGACCCCGAGGTAATATGGGGTGTGTAGCCCCTATACCCCAATATAAACCAAGTTATGATTTGGTATACCCCGTTGCAGATGAAAAAAATGCCTCAAAATACAATGCATTGTGGGAAAGTATTGCTTGAATCGATCGTCACCATTCGGCAAACGGTTTGGACAAAAACGTAACCATGACACTTGCAGGTGTTCAAGAACAAAAAATAAAACCATAGGAACTAGAATTTTAAAATAGCTCCACCCGAGGCAAACATAATTAGGTGACACAACGCAAGCAAATCCATACTCCGTTCTTGACAAAAATCATTCAATATTACCGACCGACCACCGATGTTATTTGTAGACAATTATCACCCCGGCCTTCTTCCACCGAAGAAGAACCTGTAATTGCACTGTCACTCGTTTAGCAGAAGTCCTGGTTCCAAAATGGCGCCACCAACGTTGTATATTCTACTGTTAATTATTACAGGTTGTCTGGTTATATATTAAAAAGGGTCACGATTCCGCTAAGTACAATTTAGTTAAACTTTAATATTCACTTTTAATCACGTGGTCTGCCCTTCCGCGTGCTACAGAAGGTACAGGTTAGTGTTGCTGCTGGATTCAATGAAGATTGTTTTGTTTTGTGAATGTAGTCTAAGGAGCTTTTTCCTGAGATAAGCCAAAAATCACTGACATCACAGGTGACGTCATGATGTAAAACGGAGCGAGAGCCCGAGCCAACGCCTATCTGATTACTGTATTAATAAGCACGCTCTAAATGAACTGACGATATGACAAGGTCAAAGAACACGACCTGTGAAATTGACCATGTGTCTATTTAGCATATTCGTATTTGTTTTGCATGCTTTATTTGTGATTGATAACGTTATGCTTATTATGTTTTGTTTACACATGTGCAATATAAAATGTGTGACGTCTAATCAATGGTATTTCTATTAGTCATTATCACTTACCGTACAACGCGCCTTCATTTATATCTACATGTGATTTTCACTGTTTATTTGCCCTGATATGATATTTAAAATGTCACCCAAATCACAGTCCCTCTAGCCCTAGAAGGACTGTGTCCAGATTAAACCTTTCTACAGAAATTCCCAACGCTGCTGTTCAAATCAAATCATGAAATGTTCAACATATTTTTTATTCTGTCATGGCCAATGTACCATACCGTACCAGTTGGTATCGTTCGGCGTGGGCCTAGGTTTGTTTCGAACCAGGCGAGCGTGCCCAATATTGGATGTTACTAAATTCAAGTTGTTCATGTGAAAGTTGCAAGTGCAGGAGTTGTTTTTGGTTTTGACAATGGGTGGATGCGAGATTTTGCCGTTGAGTGCTTGACATGAACGAGTTCTTTTGTCTGGTGTAAATCGTTCGATGTGTAGGTGAGATGAGTACCCTATGGCAGTAAGTTTTGTCATATGTGCCAAATTAAGAGTAAGTGGGTTATAGATGGAGTCATGTTATATAATGACTTGGCAGTGAGCAGTGGTCTAGATGTGGAAATGGTAGTCATGGCAACATAGTTTTTGATGTGGGCATGGTATATTTTGGCAGTTAAATGACAGTATACTAGTTACCAAGTACTTGAACTGGGAAGATATCCACTTATCATCTCAAGCATCAAACGTATGATTAACTACTGGCTGAAAATAAAACATATGGATGAAACCACTCTGATCTCTGAGGCCTACAAACTTGGCACCAATTTGGACAAAGAAAACGTCAGTAATTGGACCACAGGCATAAAAAAATTACTGAACCTTTTGGAAATTAGTGATGTTTGCGAAAAAACCAGTATTATCCCATTAGCTACAAAAAAACTAAAAAATATGTTTGAGAAACACTGCACAGAAACAATGCATAATGACAATAAAGGCACTAATCACAAAAATAAACTTCGTACCTACAGACAGCTGAAAACTGATTTTGCACTTGAAAAATACCTTGAAATTATTAAAAATCCCATCCACAGATCATCTATGACTAAACTGAGGATAAGTGCCCACATACTTCAGATTGAAGTTGGGCGATATTACAACATAGATATCTTAAATAGAACATGCCCTGTCTGTGACTCCAATGAATCTGAAGATGAAGAACTCTTCCTCTTCAATTGTAACCTGTACAAATTTGAAAGAGATGCTTTGTTTAAAAACTTATCCGGTAATCTGAAAGCACTTCTCAATAACAAAAATTCTAAAACCGTCCAAGCAATTGCCAAGTTTATCAGCGACTGTTTCAATAAAAGAGAGAATTTCATGAAAAGCAATTTACCAGCCGCCTCAAAATAACACCAAAAAATATTTATATAATAATATTTTCACAGTATTACTATTTATTTCTTTTTTATTATTTTTATTACTTATGTATTTTATTGTTCCTTATATCCTTATTGTATTCTAATCTAGATCCCAGAAGGGATACGATATCAATAAAGGTTGTTATATATACATTTCTTGTATGAAAATGCTGCCTCGATTACAATGTCTTTAAATTATGCGTGCTTTTAGTTTTTTAGTTAATTTTCTTTTCTTTTTTAGGTTTTATGGACCAGTCGGGTGCAAAGCATGTGTACGCTAAGACAGATCGAGTTATTTTGTTTAATTGTTGTTATAATTCGTGCTGATGCCACTATGTTAGACGTGAGAAAATTCGGCAAAGAACTTGATAAATTGACAAATGAAGGACTCGGAGTTCAACAAACGCAGGTCAGTAATTCACAAATACATATGAATGTTAGCATTCAATTCAATATTCCTATCTATGCCAATGACAATCGAATTATTTTATTCTAATTCAATTATTCTATTGTTATTTATTTATTTATTTATTTATTTATTTATTTATTTATTTATTTATTTATTTATTTATTTATTTATTTATTTATTTATTTATTTATTTATTTATTTATTTATTTATTTATTTATTTAAACTTACTAAAACTCCATTTATGGAGGACTCTCTGTTAAAAAATTACTCATTTGGGAAAAATGTCAAACAGTTGTTTATTAAAACCCTACAATTTAATTTTGTTGATATGTTTATAGTAATATTCGCCATGAATGAACTTCAACAAATACTTGGCGATTTGCCTCAAAGGCTGTAACATTTTCATTCCGTGTTGTTATATTCTACCGAATGACTTGAACTAGAGACCGTTCTTACAACACGATACGGATTATACAAAACAAAATTGACTGTGAGTTGGTGGCGTTCTTGGGTACTGCCTGGCGTAGGTAGTACTGTTATGACATCATTCCCGCACTGCCTGGCGTAGGTGGTATTTTTATGACATCATGCCCACACTGTCTGGCGTAGGTGGTATTATTATGACATCATGCCCGCCCTGCCTGGCGTAGGTGGTATTATTATGACATCATGCCCGCACTGCCTGGCGTATGTGGTATTTTTATGACATCATGTTCTCACTGCCTGGCGTAGGTGGTATTATTAAGTCATCATGCCCGCACTGCCTGGCGTAGGTGGTATTTTTATGACATCATGCCCGCTCTGCCTGGCGTATGTGGTATTTTTATGACATCATGTTCTCATTGCCTGGCGTAGGTGGTATTATTAAGATATCATGCCCGCACTGCCTGGTGTATGTGGTATTGTTATGACATCATGCCCGCACTGCTTGACGTAGGTGGTATTATTATGACATCATGCCCGCCCTGCCTGGCGTAGGTGGTATTATTATGACATCATGCCCGCACTGCCTGGCGTATGTGGTATTTTTATGACATCATGTTCTCACTGCCTGGCGTAGGTGGTATTATTAAGACATCATGCCCGCACTGCCTGGCGTAGGTGGCATTTTTATGACATCATGCCCGCTCTGCCTGGCGTATGTGGTATTATTATGACATCATGCCCGCACTGCCTGGTGTATGTGATATTATTATAACATCATGCCCGCACTGCCTGGCGTATGTGGTATTGTTATGACATCATGCCCGCACTGCTTGACGTAGGTGGTATTATTATGACATCATGCCCGCACTGCCTGGCGTAGGTGGTATTATTATGACATCATGCCCACACTGCCTGGTGTATGTGGTATTATTATGACATCATGCCCGCACTGCCTGGCGTAGGTGGTATTATTATGACATCATGCCCACACTGCCTGGTGTATGTGGTATTATTATGACATCATGCCCGCACTGCTTGACGTAGGTGGTATTATTATGACATCATGCCCGCACTGCCTGGCGTAGGTGGTATTATTATGACATCATGCCCGCACTGCCTGGCGTAGGTGGTATTTTTATGACATCATGCCCGCACTGCCTGGCGTAGGTGGTATTATTATGACATCATGCCCGCACTGCCTGGCATAGGTGGTATTATTATGACGTCATGCCCGAACTGCCTGGCGTATGTGGTATTATTATGACATCATGCCTGCACTGCCTGGCGTATGTGGTATTATTATGACATCATGCTCTCACTGCCTGGCGTATGTGGTATTATTATGGCATCATGCTCTCACTGCCTGGCGTATGTGGTAATATTATGACATCATGCCCGCACTGCCTGGCGTAGGTGGTATTATTATGACATCATGCCCGCACTGCCTGGCCTAGGTGGATTTATTATGACATCATGCCCGCACTGCCTGGCGTAGGTGGTATTTTTATGACGTCATGCCTGCACTGCCTGGCGTATGTGGTATTATTATGACATCATGCTCTCACTGCTTGGCGTATGTGGTATTATTATGGCATCATGCTCTCACTGCCTGGCGTATGTGGTATTATTATGACATCATGCTCTCACTGCCTGGTGTATGTGGTATTATTATGACATCATGCCCTCACTGCCTGGCGTAGGTTGTATTATTATGACATCATGCCCGCACTGACTAGCGTATGTGGTATTGTTATGACATCATGCCCGCACTGCCTGGCGTAGGTGGTATTATTATGACATCATGCCCGCACTGCCTGGCGTAGGTGGTATTATTATTATGACTTCATGCCCGCACTGCCTGGCGTAGGTGGTATTTTGATGACACCATGCCCGCACTGCCTGGCGTAGGTGGTATTGTTATGATATCATCCCCGCACTGCCTGGCGTAGGTGGTATTATTATGACATCATGCTCTCACTGCCTGGCGTAGGTGGTAATATTATGACATCATGCCCGCACTGCCTGCCGTAGGTGGTATTATTATGACATCATGCTCTCACTGCCTGGCGTAGGTGGTATTATTATGACATCATGCCCACACTGCCTGGTGTATGTGGTATTATTATGATATCATGCCCGCACTGCTTGATGTAGGTGGTATTATTATGACATCATGCCCGCACTGCCTGGCGTAGGTGGTATTATTATGACATCATGCCCGCACTGCCTGGCGTAGGTGGTATTTTTATGACATCATGCCCGCACTGTTTGACGTAGGTGGTATTATTATGACATCATGCCCGCACTGCCTGGCATAGGTGGTATTATTATGACATCATGCCTGCACTGCCTGGCGTATGTGGTATTATTATGACATCATGCTCTCACTGCCTGGCGTATGTGGTATTATTATGACATCATGCTCTCACTGCCTGACGTATGTGGTATTATTATGACATCATGCTCTCACTGCCTGGTGTATGTGGTATTATTATGACATCATGCCCTCACTGCCTGGCGTAGGTTGTATTATTATGACATCATGCCCGCACTGCCTGGCGTATGTGCTATTGTTATGACATCATGCCCGCACTGCCTGGCGTAGGTGGTATTATTATGACATCATGCCCTCACTGCCTGGCGTATGTGGTATTATTATGACATCATGCCCGCACTGCCTGGCGTAGGTGGTATTTTTATGACATCATGCCCGCACTGTCTGGCGTAGGTAGTATTTTTATGACATCATGCCCGCACTGCCTGGCGTAGGTGGTATTATGATGACATCATGCTCTCAATGCCTGGCGTAGGTGGTATTATTTTGACATCATGCCCGCACTGCCTGGCGTATGTGGTATTGTTATGACATCATGCCCGCACTGCTTGACGTAGGTGGTATTATTATGACATCATGCTCTCACTGACTGGCATAGGTGGTATTTTTATGACGTCATGCCCGCGCTGCCTGGTATTAAGTTAAAGTCACTTTATCGTGTGTGAGGGATTAGAGCACGTGACGCAGACTAAATATGCTGGTCAATAGTTGCAATGTAATAAAGTTATATTGCACCTACCTTACACTATTACGTCACTATAACATGTGGCTGTCAATGTAATAAAGTTTTATAATTGTTTCAGGAACACCTCGATACATTGGAATATGAATCACATACGCTAGATGGGAAGACTATTTTATCAAGAGTAAGCATTGCATCATTATTACCAGAAATAGCACTAAAATTAATTATAATGAATCAATTTTTCACTGATCCCATATATTTCGAAGAGACTTAGCTCTTCTTTTCCATTGGTCATTACAATCTATGACTGTCAGATTAAGTGTGGATCATTTCATGCATGAAACTAGAGTGGTTACACGTGTAATATGTATCGATAATTAAGTTGCCAAGGTTACTGGAATTACTGAGACCTCAGGTGTCTAACTACCTACTGCTTTCTTTTTGTTATAGTGTCCAGTTTTTTATCCGATTATTTTAGTTGTCTTAAGATTGTGTTTTATTCAATGTCAGAACTATTATTACATTATTTATGAAGACAAACTTCTGCTTTTCAGTTAAAACACGAACTGACTGCTAAGTTTGTTGAAAGACTGCGTGCACTTGAAAATCTGCGCGATGCTGTTGAAAGTTCATTCGAGGAGCCAGATGGACAATTCCCGGAGTGTTGTATGACGGATGGTTTGGAGTATGACTCTCGATTTGGCACAGAGGTAGGATCAATCAATCAATCATTCCAGTCAGCAAATAATCCAAAAAATTAAATTAAAAATGAAACATATATCGAAAATATATTGATGTTCCGAAAAAGTCTTGTATTATACAATTTATATGAGCGTTCCAATTTATTTTTACTGTACTATAAAATGATATGAAATTAAATAGGCTAGCATATAATTTTCTAACTCGTTGGTGAAAAGACAATTTTACCACACGTTTGAAGAACATTGTATTTTCTGCTAAATGTCTAACCCTGTTTCTTTCCTCCACACGCCCACCCACCCACAAAAAACATGAACACTCCCATGTACCAATGAGTAGAACAACGTTGACAAATATAAATAATATAATTTTCGAAGATCAAATAATATTTTATTATCAATATAGACGTTGTTATTATGAATATTTGTTTACACTACACAGATTGACATGGATACACTGTGCGAAAGAATTTCACCCACGACAGACCGAGAAACGGCAAAAAAAGTATCAGAAAACGTCCTTGAGGAAATGAAAAAGAATTACCAAAGCAACCCAACTTTAAAATGGCAATACTATGGCAGTGCAGAGGGCGTTTTTTCACTATACCCGGCACATTATATGAAGGATTGTGACTCATATGATAACAGATTAAGGTATATAAATAGACAACAGTTTGTAAGTGTCATGTTGACAGAAAACTAACAACAGTTTGTAAGTGTCATGTTGACAGACAACTAACAACAGTTTGTGAGTGTCATGTTGACAGACAACTAACAACAGTTTGTAAGTGTCATGTTGACAGACAACTAACAACAGTTTGTGAGTGTCATGTTGACAGACAACTAACAACAGTTTGTAAGTGTCATGTTGACAGACAACTAACAACAGTTTGTAAGTGTCATGTTGACAGACAACTAACAACAGTTTGTAAGTGTCATGTTGACAAACAACTAACAACAGTTTGTAAGTGTCATGTTGACAAACAACTAACAACAGTTTGTAAGTGTCATGTTGACAAACAACTAACAACAGTTTGTAAGTGTCATGTTGACAGACAACTAACAACAGTTTGTAAGTGTCATGTTGACAGACAACTAACAACAGTTTGTAAGTGTCATGTTGACAGACAACTAACAACAGTTTGCAAGTGTCATGTTGACAGACAACTAACAACAGTTTGTAAATGTCATGTTGACATACAACTAAAAACAGTTTGTAAGTGTCATGTTGACAGACAACTAACATTAGTTTGTAAGTGTCATGTTGACAAACAACTAACAACAGTTTGTAAGTGTCATGTTGACAGACAACTAACAACATGTTGTAAGTGTCATGTTGACATACAACTAACAACAGTTTGTAAGTGTCATGTTGACAGACAACTAAAAACAGTTTGTAAGTGTCATGTTGACATACAACTAAAAACAGTTTGTAAGTGTCATGTTGACAGACAACTAACAGTTTGTAAGTGTCATGCTGACAGACAACTAACAACATTTTGTAAGTGTCATGCTGACAGACAACTAACAACATTTTGTAAGTGTCATGTTGACAGACAACTAACAACAGTTTGTAAGTGTCATGTTGACAAACAACTAACAACAGTTTGTAAGTGTCATGTTGACAGACAACTAACAACATTTTGTAAGTGTCATGTTGACATACAACTAACAACAGTTTGTAAGTGTCATGTTGACAGACAACTAAAAACAGTTTGTAAGTGTCATGTTGACATACAACTAAAAACAGTTTGTAAGTGTCATGTTGACAGACAACTAACAGTTTGTAAGTGTCATGCTGACAGACAACTAACAACATTTTGTAAGTGTCATGTTGACAGACAACTAACAACAGTTTGTAAGTGTCATGTTGACAGACAACTAACAACAGTTTGTAAGTGTCATGTTGACAAACAACTAACAACAGTTTGTAAGTGTCATGTTGACAAACAACTAACAACAGTTTGTAAGTGTCATGTTGACAAACAACTAACAACAGTTTGTAAGTGTCATGTTGACAGACAACTAACAACAGTTTGTAAGTGTCATGTTGACAGACAACTAACAACAGTTTGTAAGTGTCATGTTGACAGACAACTAACAACAGTTTGCAAGTGTCATGTTGACAGACAACTAACAACAGTTTGTAAATGTCATGTTGACATACAACTAAAAACAGTTTGTAAGTGTCATGTTGACAGACAACTAACATTAGTTTGTAAGTGTCATGTTGACAAACAACTAACAACAGTTTGTAAGTGTCATGTTGACAGACAACTAACAACATTTTGTAAGTGTCATGTTGACATACAACTAACAACAGTTTGTAAGTGTCATGTTGACAAACAACTAACAACAGTTTGTAAGTGTCATGTTGACAAACAACTAACAACAGTTTGTAAGTGTCATGTTGACAGACAACTAACAACAGTTTGTAAGTGTCATGTTGACAGACAACTAACAACAGTTTGTAAGTGTCATGTTGACAGACAACTAACAACAGTTTGCAAGTGTCATGTTGACAGACAACTAACAACAGTTTGTAAATGTCATGTTGACATACAACTAAAAACAGTTTGTAAGTGTCATGTTGACAGACAACTAACATTAGTTTGTAAGTGTCATGTTGACAAACAACTAACAACAGTTTGTAAGTGTCATGTTGACAGACAACTAACAACATTTTGTAAGTGTCATGTTGACATACAACTAACAACAGTTTGTAAGTGTCATGTTGACAGACAACTAAAAACAGTTTGTAAGTGTCATGTTGACATACAACTAAAAACAGTTTGTAAGTGTCATGTTGACAGACAACTAACAGTTTGTAAGTGTCATGCTGACAGACAACTAACAACATTTTGTAAGTGTCATGTTGACAGACAACTAACAACATTTTGTAAGTGTCATGTTGACAGACAACTAACAACAGTTTGTAAGTGTCATGTTGACAAACAACTAACAACGTTTTGTATGTGTCATGTTGGCAGACAACTAACAACAAGTTGTAAGTGTCATGTTGACAAACAACTAACAACATTTTGTAAGTGTCATGTTGACAGACAACTAACAACAGTTTGTAAGTGTCATGTTGACAGACAACTAACAACAGTTTGTAAGTGTCATGTTGACAGAAAACTAACAACATTTTGTAAGTGTCATGTTGACAGACAACTAACAACAGTTTGTAAGTGTCATGTTGACAGACAACTAACAACAGTTTGTAAGTGTCATGTTGACAGACAACTAACAACAGTTTGTAAGTGTCATGTTGACATACAACTAACAACAGTTTGCAAGTGTCATGTTGACAGACAACTAACAACAGTTTGTAAATGTCATGTTGACAGACAACTAACAACAGTTTGTAAGTGTCATGTTGACAGACAACTAACAACAGTTTGTAAGTGTCATGTTGACAGACAACTAACAACAGTTTGTAAGTGTCATGTTGACAGACAACTAACAACAGTTTGTAAGTGTCATGTTGACAGACAACTAACAACAGTTTGTAAGTGTCATGTTGACAGACAACTAACAACAGTTTGTAAGTGTCATGTTGACAGACAACTAACAACAGTTTGTAAGTGTCATGTTGACAAACAACTAACAACAGTTTGTAAGTGTCATGTTGACAAACAACTAACAACAGTTTGTAAGTGTCATGTTGACAGACAACTAACAACAGTTTGTAAGTGTCATGTTGACAAACAACTAACAACAGTTTGTAAGTGTCATGTTGACAAACAACTAACAGTTTGTGAGTGTCATGTTGACAGACAACTAACAACAGTTTGTAAGTGTCATGTTGACAGACAACTAACAACAGTTTGTAAGTGTCATGTTGACAGAAAACTAACAACATTTTGTAAGTGTCATGTTGACAGACAACTAACAACAGTTTGTAAGTGTCATGTTGACAGACAACTAACAACAGTTTGTAAGTGTCATGTTGACAGACAACTAACAACAGTTTGTAAGTGTCATGTTGACATACAACTAACAACAGTTTGTAAGTGTCATGTTGACAGACAACTAACAACAGTTTGTAAGTGTCATGTTGACAGACAACTAACAACAGTTTGTAAGTGTCATGTTGACAGACAACTAACAACAGTTTGTGAGTGTCATGTTGACAGACAACTAACAACAGTTTGTAAGTGTCATGTTGACAAACAACTAACAGTTGGTGAGTGTCATGTTGACAGACAACTAACAACAGTTTGTAAGTGTCATGTTGACAAACAACTAACAGTTTGTAAGTGTCATGTTGACAGACAACTAACAACAGTTTGTAAGTGTCATGTTGACAGACAACTAACAACAGTTTGTAAGTGTCGTATTGACAAACAACTAACAACAGTTTGTAAGTGTCATGTTGACAGACAACTAACAACAGTTTGTAAGTGTCATGTTGACAGACAACTAACAACAGTTTGTGAGTGTCATGTTGACAGACAACTAACAACATTTTGTAAGTGTCATGTTGACAAACAACTAACAGTTTGTAAGTGTCATGTTGACAGACAACTAACAACAGTTTGTAAGTGTCATGTTGACAGACAACTAACAACAGTTTGTAAATGTCATGTTGACAGACAACTAACAACAGTTTGTAAGTGTCATGTTGACAGACAACTAACAACAGTTTGTAAGTGTCATGTTGACAGACAACTAACAACAGTTTGTAAGTGTCATGTTGACAGACAACTAACAACAGTTTGTAAGTGTCATGTTGACAGACAACTAACAACAGTTTGTAAGTGTCATGTTGACAGACAACTAACAACAGTTTGTAAGTGTCATGTTGACAGACAACTAACAACAGTTTGTAAGTGTCATGTTGACATACAACTAACAACATTTTGTAATTGTCATGTTGACAGACAACTAACAACAGTTTGTAATTGTCATTTGACAGACAACTAACAACAGTTTGTAAGTGTCATGTTGACAAACAACTAACAACAGTTTGTGAGTGTCATGTTGACAGACAACTAACAACAGTTTGTAATTGTCATTTGACAGACAACTAACAACAGTTTGTAATTGTCATTTGACAGACAACTAACAACAGTTTGTAAGTGTCATGTTGACAGACAACTAAAATCAGTTTGTAAGTGTCATGTTGACAGACAACTAACAACAGTTTGTGAGTGTCATGTTGACAAACAACTAACAACAGTTTGTAATTGTCATTTGACAGACAACTAACAACAGTTTGTAAGTGTCATGTTGACTGACAACTAACAACAGTTTGTAATTGTCATTTGACAGAACACTGGCGTTATTTGTACTAATCCGGGTTTTATATGTTTCTATGTTTTCTGCAATTAGTATATATTGTCTGGTACTGTGTATTATATATTGTCTGGTACTGTGTATTATATGTTCTTATCTGTAAGGACATACATCAAAACGATTATAATATATGTCTTTTTAAATTCACAAATTTTAAATGTTTGTACATAAAATGCTTAATTTATTTTCAGGCCATGGTATGTTGAAACCGCGACACCTGAGCCCAAAAATGTGGTTTTAGTGATAGACAGAAGTGGTTCAATGTCAGACAAATTTAATGGAACTAGTTTGATGCAAATAGCCAAAGATGCCTCGATTAATGTTCTCAATACTATGAATCCAATGAACAAGGTAATTGTACACATTTTGGTACTAACTATGAACTCAATGAACAAGGTAATTGTACGCATTGTGGTCCTAACTATGAACTTAATTAACAAGGTAATTGTACGCATTTTGGTACTAATTATGAACAAGGTAATTGTACGCATTTTGGTACTAACTATAAACTTAATGAACAAGGTAATTGTACGCATTTTGGTACTAACTATGAACTTAATGAACAAGGTAATTGTACGCATTGTGGTCCTAACTATGTACAAGATAATTGTATGCATTGTGGTCCTAACTATAAACTCAATGAACAAGGTAATTGTACGCATTTTGGTACTAACTATGAACTCAATGAACAAGGTAATTGTACGCATTGTGGTCCTAACTATGAACAATGTAATTGTATGCATTGTGGTCCTAACTATGAACTTAATGAACAAGGTAATTGTACGCATTTTGGTACTAACTATGAACTCAATGAACAAGGTAATTGTACGCATTGTGGTCCTAACTATGAACTTAATGAACAAGGTAATTGTACGCATTGTGGTCCTAAATATAAACTCATTGAACAAGGTAATTGTACGCATTGTGGTCCTAACTATGAACTCAATGAACAAGGTAATTGTACGCATTTATATCCTAACTATGTACTTAATGAACAAGGTAATTGTACGCATTGTGGTCCTAACTATGAACTCATTGAACAAGGTAATTGTACGCATTGTGGTCCTAACTATGAACAAGGTAATTGTATGCATTGTGGTCCTAACTATGAACTTAATGAACAAGGTAATTGTACGCATTTTGGTACTAACTATGAACTTAATGAACAAGGTAATTGTAGGCATTGTGGTCCTAATTGTAAACTCAATGAACAAGGTAATTGTACGTATTTTGGTACTAACTATGAACTTAATGAACAAGGTAATTGTACGCATTGTGGTCCTAACTATGAACTTAATGAACAAGGTAATTGTACGCATTTTGGTACTAACTATGAACTTAATGAACAAGGTAATTGTACACACTGTGGTCCTAACTATAAACTCAATGAACAAGGTAATTGTACGCATTGTGGTCCTAACTATAAACTCAGTGAACAAGGTAATTGTACGCATTTTGGTACTAACTATGAACTCAATGAACAAGGTAATTGTACGCATTGTGGTCCTAACTATAAACTCAGTGAACAAGGTAATTGTACGCATTTTGGTACTAACTATGAACTCAATGAACAAGGTAATTGTACGCATTTTGGTACTAACTATGAACTCAATGAACAAGGTAATTGTACGCATTGTGGTCCTAACTATAAACTCAATGAACAAGGTAATTGTACGCATTTTGGTACTAACTATGAACTCAATGAACAAGGTAATTTTACGCATTGTGGTCCTAACTATGAACAAGATAATTGTATGCATTGTGGTCCTAACTATGAACTTAATGAACAAGGTAATTGTACGCATTTTGGTACTAACTATGAACTTAATGAACAAGGTAATTGTACGCATTGTGGTCATAATTATAAACTTAATGAACAAGGTAATTGTACGCATTGTGGTACTAACTATAAACTCAATGAACAAAGTAATTGTACGCATTGTGGTCCTAACTATGAACTCAATGAACAAGGTAATTGTACGCATTTTGGTACTAACTATGAACTCAATGAACAAGGTAATTGTACGCATTGTGGTCCTAACTATGAACTCAATGAACAAGGTAATTGTACGCATTTTGGTACTAACTATGAACTCAATGAACAAGGTAATTGTACGCATTTTGGTACTAACTATGAACTCAATGAACAAGGTAATTGTACGCATTGTGGTCCTAATTATAAACTCAATGAACAAGGTAATTGTACGCATTTTGGTACTAACTATGAACTCAATGAACAAGGTAATTGTACGCATTGTGGTCCTAACTATGAACTCAATGAACAAGGTAATTGTACGCATTGTGGTCCTAACTATGAACTCAATGAACAAGGTAACTGTACGCATTGTGGTCCTAACTATGAACAAGGTAATTGTACGCATTTTGGTACTAACTATGAACTCAATGAACAACTTGAAGGTAATTGTACGCATTTTGGTACTAACTATGAACTCAATGAACAAGGTAATTGTACGCATTGTGGTCCTAACTATGAACTCAATGAACAAGGTAATTGTACGCATTGTGGTCCTAACTATGAACTCAATGAACAAGGTAATTGTACGCATTGTGGTCCTAACTATGAACAAGGTAATTGTACGCATTGTGGTCCTAACTATAAACTCAATGAACAAGGTAATTGTACGCATTGTGGTCCTAACTATGAACTCAATGAACAAGGTAATTGTACGCATTATTATCCTAACTATGTACTTAATGAACAAGGTAATTGTACGCATTGTGGTCCTAACTATGAACTCATTGAACAAGGTAATTGTACGCATTGTGGTCCTAACTATGAACAAGGTAATTGTATGCATTGTGGTCCTAACTATGAACTTAATGAACAAGGTAATTGTACGCATTGTGGTCCTAACTATGAACTTAATGAACAAGGTAATTGTACGCATTTTGGTACTAACTATGAACTCAATGAACAAGGTAATTGTACGCATTGTGGTCCTAACTATGAACTCAATAAACAAGGTAATTGTACGCAGTGTGGTCCTAACTATGAACTTAATGAACAAGGTAATTGTACGCATTGTGGTCCTAACTATAAACTCAATGAACAAGGTAATTGTACGCATTTTGGTACTAATTATGAACTTAAAGAACAAGGTAATTGTACGCATTGTGGTCCTAACTATGAACTTAATGAACAAGGTAATTGTACGCATTTTGGTACTAACTATGAACTCAATGAACAAGGTAATTGTACGCATTGTGGTCCTAACTATGAACTTAATGAACAAGGTAATTGTACGCATTTTGGTACTAACTATGAACTTAATGAACAAGGTAATTGTCCGCATTGTGGTCCTAACTATGAACTTAATGAACAAGGTAATTGTACGCATTTTGGTACTAACTATGAACTCAATGAACAAGGTAATTGTACGCATTGTGGTCCTAACTATGAACTTAATGAACAAGGTAATTGTACGCATTTTGGTACTAATTATGAACAAGGTAATTGTACGCATTTTGGTACTAACTATGAACTTAATGAACAAGGTAATTGTACGCATTGTGGTCCTAACTATAAACTCAATGAACAAGGTAATTGTACGCATTTTGGTACTAACTATGAACTTAATGAACAAGGTAATTGTCCGCATTGTGGTCCTAACTATGAACTTAATGAACAAGGTAATTGTACGCATTTTGGTACTAACTATGAACTCAATGAACAAGGTAATTGTACGCATTGTGGTCCTAACTATGAACTTAATGAACAAGGTAATTGTACGCATTGTGGTCCTAACTATAAACTCAATAAACAAGGTAATTGTACGCATTGTGGTCCTAACTATGAACTCAATGAACAAGGTAATTGTACGCATTATTATCCTAACTATGTACTTAATGAACAAGGTAATTGTACGCATTGTGGTCCTAACTATGAACTCATTGAACAAGGTAATTGTACGCATTGTGGTCCTAACTATGAATAAGGTAATTGTATGCATTGTGGTCCTAACTATGAACTTAATGAACAAGGTAATTGTACGCATTTTGGTACTAACTATGAACTCAATGAACAAGGTAATTGTACGCATTGTGGTCCTAACTATGAACTTAATGAACAAGGTAATTGTACGCATTGTGGTCCTAAATATAAACTCATTGAACAAGGTAATTGTACGCATTGTGGTCCTAACTATGAACTCAATGAACAAGGTAATTGTACGCATTTATATCCTAACTATGTACTTAATGAACAAGGTAATTGTACGCATTGTGGTCCTAACTATGAACTCATTGAACAAGGTAATTGTACGCATTGTGGTCCTAACTATGAACAAGGTAATTGTATGCATTGTGGTCCTAACTATGAACTTAATGAACAAGGTAATTGTACGCATTTTGGTACTAACTATGAACTTAATGAACAAGGTAATTGTAGGCATTGTGGTCCTAATTGTAAACTCAATGAACAAGGTAATTGTACGTATTTTGGTACTAACTATGAACTTAATGAACAAGGTAATTGTACGCATTGTGGTCCTAACTATGAACTTAATGAACAAGGTAATTGTACGCATTTTGGTACTAACTATGAACTTAATGAACAAGGTAATTGTACACACTGTGGTCCTAACTATAAACTCAATGAACAAGGTAATTGTACGCATTGTGGTCCTAACTATAAACTCAGTGAACAAGGTAATTGTACGCATTTTGGTACTAACTATGAACTCAATGAACAAGGTAATTGTACGCATTGTGGTCCTAACTATAAACTCAGTGAACAAGGTAATTGTACGCATTTTGGTACTAACTATGAACTCAATGAACAAGGTAATTGTACGCATTTTGGTACTAACTATGAACTCAATGAACAAGGTAATTGTACGCATTGTGGTCCTAACTATAAACTCAATGAACAAGGTAATTGTACGCATTTTGGTACTAACTATGAACTCATTGAACAAGGTAATTTTACGCATTGTGGTCCTAACTATGAACAAGATAATTGTATGCATTGTGGTCCTAACTATGAACTTAATGAACAAGGTAATTGTACGCATTTTGGTACTAACTATGAACTTAATGAACAAGGTAATTGTACGCATTGTGGTCATAATTATAAACTTAATGAACAAGGTAATTGTACGCATTGTGGTCCTAACTATAAACTCAATGAACAAAGTAATTGTACGCATTGTGGTCCTAACTATGAACTCAATGAACAAGGTAATTGTACGCATTTTGGTACTAACTATGAACTCAATGAACAAGGTAATTGTACGCATTGTGGTCCTAACTATGAACTCAATGAACAAGGTAATTGTACGCATTTTGGTACTAACTATGAACTCAATGAACAAGGTAATTGTACGCATTGTGGTCCTAATTATAAACTCAATGAACAAGGTAATTGTACGCATTTTGGTACTAACTATGAACTTAATGAACAAGGTAATTGTACGCATTGTGGTCCTAACTATGAACTCAATGAACAAGGTAATTGTACGCATTGTGGACCTAACTATGAACTCAATGAACAAGGTAACTGTACGCATTGTGGTCCTAACTATGAACAAGGTAATTGTACGCATTTTGGTACTAACTATGAACTCAATGAACAACTTGAAGGTAATTGTACGCATTTTGGTACTAACTATGAACTCAATGAACAAGGTAATTGTACGCATTGTGGTCCTAACTATGAACTCAATGAACAAGGTAATTGTACGCATTGTGGTCCTAACTATGAACTCAATGAACAAGGTAATTGTACACATTTTGGTACTAACTATGAACAAGGTAATTGTACGCATTGTGGTCCTAACTATAAACTCAATGAACAAGGTAATTGTACGCATTGTGGTCCTAACTATGAACTCAATGAACAAGGTAATTGTATGCATTATTATCCTAACTATGTACTTAATGAACAAGGTAATTGTACGCATTGTGGTCCTAACTATGAACTCATTGAACAAGGTAATTGTACGCATTGTGGTCCTAACTATGAACAAGGTAATTGTATGCATTGTGGTCCTAACTATGAACTTAATGAACAAGGTAATTGTACGCATTTTGGTACTAACTATGAACTCAATGAACAAGGTAATTGTACGCATTGTGGTCCTAACTATGAACTTAATGAACAAGGTAATTGTATGCATTGTGGTCCTAACTATAAACTCAATGAACAAGGTAATTGTACGCATTGTGGTCCTAACTATGAACTCAATGAACAAGGTAATTGTATGCATTTATATCCTAACTATGTACTTAATGAACAAGGTAATTGTACGCATTGTGGTCCTAACTATGAACTCATTGAACAAGGTAATTGTACGCATTGTGGTCCTAACTATGAACAAGGTAATTGTATGCATTGTGGTCCTAACTATGAACTTAATGAACAAGGTAATTGTACGCATTGTGGTCCTAACTGTAAACTCAATGAACAAGGTAATTGTACGCATTTTGGTACTAACTATGAACTCAATGAACAAGGTAATTGTACGCATTGTGGTCCTAACTATGAACAAGGTAATTGTATGCATTGTGGTCCTAACTATGAACTTAATGAACAAGGTAATTGTACGCATTTTGGTACTAACTATGAACTTAATGAACAAGGTAATTGTAGGCATTGTGGTCCTAATTGTAAACTCAATGAACAAGGTAATTGTACGTATTTTGGTACTAACTATGAACTTAATGAACAAGGTAATTGTACGCATTGTGGTCCTAACTATAAACTCAGTGAACAAGGTAATTGTACGCATTTTGGTACTAACTATGAACTCAGTGAACAAGGTAATTGTACGCATTTTGGTACTAACTATGAACTCAATGAACAAGGTAATTGTACGCATTGTGGTCCAAACTATGAACAAGATAATTGTATGCATTGTGGTCCTAACTATGAACTTAATGAACAAGGTAATTGTACGCATTTTGGTACTAACTATGAACTTAATGAACAAGGTAATTGTACGCATTGTGGTCATAATTATAAACTCAATGAGCAAGGTAATTGTACGCATTGTGGTCCTAACTATAAACTCAATGAACAAAGTAATTGTACGCATTGTGGTCCTAACTATGAACTCAATGAACAAGGTAATTGTACGCATTTTGGTCCTAACTATGAACTCAATGAACAAGGTAATTGTACGCATTTTGGTACTAACTATGAACTCAATGAACAAGGTAATTGTACGCATTGTGGTCCTAATTATAAACTCAATGAACAAGGTAATTGTACGCATTTTGGTACTAACTATGAACTTACTGAACAGGGTAATTGTACACACTGTGGTCCTAACTATAAACTCAATGAACAAGGTAATTGTACGCATTGTGGTCCTAACTATAAACTCAGTGAACAAGGTAATTGTACGCATTTTGGTACTAACTATGAACTCAATGAACAAGGTAATTGTACGCATTTTGGTACTAACTATGAACTCAATGAACAAGGTAATGGTACGCATTGTGGTCCTAACTATAAACTCAATGAACAAGGTAATTGTACGCATTTTGGTACTAACTATGAACTCAATGAACAAGGTAATTGTACGCATTGTGGTCCTAACTATGAACAAGATAATTGTATGCATTGTGGTCCTAACTATGAACTTAATGAACAAGGTAATTGTACGCATTGTGGTCATAATTATAAACTCAATGAACAAGGTAATTGTACGCATTGTGGTCCTAACTATAAACTCAATGAACAAAGTAATTGTACGCATTGTGGTCCTAACTATGAACTCAATGAACAAGGTAATTGTATGCATTGTGGTCCTAACTATGAACTCAATGAACAAGGTAATTGTACGCATTTTGGTACTAACTATGAACTCAATGAACAAGGTAATTGTACGCATTTTGGTACTAACTATGAACTCAATGAACAAGGTAATTGTACGCACTGTGGTCCTAATTATAAACTCAATGAACAAGGTAATTGTACGCATTTTGGTACTAACTATGAACTCAATGAACAAGGTAATTGTACGCATTGTGGTCCTAACTATGAACTCAATGAACAAGGTAATTGTACGCATTGTGATCCTAACTATGAACTCAATGAACAAGGTAACTGTACGCATTGTGGTCCTAACTATGAACAAGGTAATTGTACGCATTTTGGTACTAACTATGAACTCAATGAACAACTTGAAGGTAATTGTACGCATTTTGGTACTAACTATGAACACAATGAACAAGGTAATTGTACGCATTGTGGTCCTAACTATGAACTCAATGAACAAGGTAATTGTACGCATTGTGGTCCTAACTATGAACTCAATGAACAAGGTAATTGTACACATTTTGGTACTAACTATGAACAAGGTAATTGTACGCATTATGGTCCTAACTATAAACTCAATGAACAAGGTAATTGTACGCATTGTGGTCCTAACTATGAACTCAATGAACAAGGTAATTGTATGCATTATTATCCTAACTATGTACTTAATGAACAAGGTAATTGTACGCATTGTGGTCCTAACTATGAACTCATTGAACAAGGTAATTGTACGCATTGTGGTCCTAACTATGAACAAGGTAATTGTATGCATTGTGGTCCTAACTATGAACTTAATGAACAAGGTAATTGTACGCATTTTGGTACTAACTATGAACTCAATGAACAAGGTAATTGTACGCATTGTGGTCCTAACTATGAACTTAATGAACAAGGTAATTGTATGCATTGTGGTCCTAACTATAAACTCAATGAACAAGGTAATTGTACGCATTGTGGTCCTAACTATGAACTCAATGAACAAGGTAATTGTATGCATTTATATCCTAACTATGTACTTAATGAACAAGGTAATTGTACGCATTGTGGTCCTAACTATGAACTCATTGAACAAGGTAATTGTACGCATTGTGGTCCTAACTATGAACAAGGTAATTGTATGCATTGTGGTCCTAACTATGAACTTAATGAACAAGGTAATTGTACGCATTGTGGTCCTAACTGTAAACTCAATGAACAAGGTAATTGTACGCATTTTGGTACTAACTATGAACTCAATGAACAAGGTAATTGTACGCATTGTGGTCCTAACTATGAACAAGGTAATTGTATGCATTGTGGTCCTAACTATGAACTTAATGAACAAGGTAATTGTACGCATTTTGGTACTAACTATGAACTTAATGAACAAGGTAATTGTAGGCATTGTGGTCCTAATTGTAAACTCAATGAACAAGGTAATTGTACGTATTTTGGTACTAACTATGAACTTAATGAACAAGGTAATTGTACGCATTGTGGTCCTAACTATAAACTCAGTGAACAAGGTAATTGTACGCATTTTGGTACTAACTATGAACTCAGTGAACAAGGTAATTGTACGCATTTTGGTACTAACTATGAACTCAATGAACAAGGTAATTGTACGCATTGTGGTCCAAACTATGAACAAGATAATTGTATGCATTGTGGTCCTAACTATGAACTTAATGAACAAGGTAATTGTACGCATTTTGGTACTAACTATGAACTTAATGAACAAGGTAATTGTACGCATTGTGGTCATAATTATAAACTCAATGAACAAGGTAATTGTACGCATTGTGGTCCTAACTATAAACTCAATGAACAAAGTAATTGTACGCATTGTGGTCCTAACTATGAACTCAATGAACAAGGTAATTGTACGCATTTTGGTCCTAACTATGAACTCAATGAACAAGGTAATTGTACGCATTTTGGTACTAACTATGAACTCAATGAACAAGGTAATTGTACGCATTGTGGTCCTAATTATAAACTCAATGAACAAGGTAATTGTACGCATTTTGGTACTAACTATGAACTTAATGAACAGGGTAATTGTACACACTGTGGTCCTAACTATAAACTCAATGAACAAGGTAATTGTACGCATTGTGGTCCTAACTATAAACTCAGTGAACAAGGTAATTGTACGCATTTTGGTACTAACTATGAACTCAATGAACAAGGTAATTGTACGCATTTTGGTACTAACTATGAACTCAATGAACAAGGTAATGGTACGCATTGTGGTCCTAACTATAAACTCAATGAACAAGGTAATTGTACGCATTTTGGTACTAACTATGAACTCAATGAACAAGGTAATTGTACGTATTGTGGTCCTAACTATGAACAAGATAATTGTATGCATTGTGGTCCTAACTATGAACTTAATGAACAAGGTAATTGTACGCATTGTGGTCATAATTATAAACTCAATGAACAAGGTAATTGTACGCATTGTGGTCCTAACTATAAACTCAATGAACAAAGTAATTGTACGCATTGTGGTCCTAACTATGAACTCAATGAACAAGGTAATTGTATGCATTGTGGTCCTAACTATGAACTCAATGAACAAGGTAATTGTACGCATTTTGGTACTAACTATGAACTCAATGAACAAGGTAATTGTACGCATTTTGGTACTAACTATGAACTCAATGAACAAGGTAATTGTACGCACTGTGGTCCTAATTATAAACTCAATGAACAAGGTAATTGTACGCATTTTGGTACTAACTATGAACTCAATGAACAAGGTAATTGTACGCATTGTGGTCCTAACTATGAACTCAATGAACAAGGTAATTGTACGCATTGTGATCCTAACTATGAACTCAATGAACAAGGTAACTGTACGCATTGTGGTCCTAACTATGAACAAGGTAATTGTACGCATTTTGGTACTAACTATGAACTCAATGAACAACTTGAAGGTAATTGTACGCATTTTGGTACTAACTATGAACTCAATGAACAAGGTAATTGTACGCATTGTGGTCCTAACTATGAACTCAATGAACAAGGTAATTGTACGCATTGTGGTCCTAACTATGAACTCAATGAACAAGGTAATTGTACACATTTTGGTACTAACTATGAACAAGGTAATTGTACGCATTGTGGTCCTAACTATGAACAAGGTAATTGTACGCATTGTGGTCCTAACTATGAACAAGGTAATTGTATGCATTGTGGTCCTAACTATGAACTTAATGAACAAGGTAATTGTACGCATTGTGGTCCTAACTGTAAACTCAATGAACAAGGTAATTGTACGCATTTTGGTACTAACTATGAACTCAATGAACAAGGTAATTGTACGCATTGTGGTCCTAACTATGAACAAGGTAATTGTATGCATTGTGGTCCTAACTATGAACTTAATGAACAAGGTAATTGTACGCATTTTGGTACTAACTATGAACTTAATGAACAAGGTAATTGTAGGCATTGTGGTCCTAATTGTAAACTCAATGAACAAGGTAATTGTACGTATTTTGGTACTAACTATGAACTTAATGAACAAGGTAATTGTACGCATTGTGGTCCTAACTATAAACTCAGTGAACAAGGTAATTGTACGCATTTTGGTACTAACTATGAACTCAGTGAACAAGGTAATTGTACGCATTTTGGTACTAACTATGAACTCAATGAACAAGGTAATTGTACGCATTGTGGTCCAAACTATGAACAAGATAATTGTATGCATTGTGGTCCTAACTATGAACTTAATGAACAAGGTAATTGTACGCATTTTGGTACTAACTATGAACTTAATGAACAAGGTAATTGTACGCATTGTGGTCATAATTATAAACTCAATGAACAAGGTAATTGTACGCATTGTGGTCCTAACTATAAACTCAATGAACAAAGTAATTGTACGCATTGTGGTCCTAACTATGAACTCAATGAACAAGGTAATTGTACGCATTTTGGTCCTAACTATGAACTCAATGAACAAGGTAATTGTACGCATTTTGGTACTAACTATGAACTCAATGAACAAGGTAATTGTACGCATTGTGGTCCTAATTATAAACTCAATGAACAAGGTAATTGTACGCATTTTGGTACTAACTATGAACTTAATGAACAGGGTAATTGTACACACTGTGGTCCTAACTATAAACTCAATGAACAAGGTAATTGTACGCATTGTGGTCCTAACTATAAACTCAGTGAACAAGGTAATTGTACGCATTTTGGTACTAACTATGAACTCAATGAACAAGGTAATTGTACGTATTTTGGTACTAACTATGAACTCAATGAACAAGGTAATGGTACGCATTGTGGTCCTAACTATAAACTCAATGAACAAGGTAATTGTACGCATTTTGGTACTAACTATGAACTCAATGAACAAGGTAATTGTACGTATTGTGGTCCTAACTATGAACAAGATAATTGTATGCATTGTGGTCCTAACTATGAACTTAATGAACAAGGTAATTGTACGCATTGTGGTCATAATTATAAACTCAATGAACAAGGTAATTGTACGCATTGTGGTCCTAACTATAAACTCAATGAACAAAGTAATTGTACGCATTGTGGTCCTAACTATGAACTCAATGAACAAGGTAATTGTATGCATTGTGGTCCTAACTATGAACTCAATGAACAAGGTAATTGTACGCATTTTGGTACTAACTATGAACTCAATGAACAAGGTAATTGTACGCATTTTGGTACTAACTATGAACTCAATGAACAAGGTAATTGTACGCACTGTGGTCCTAATTATAAACTCAATGAACAAGGTAATTGTACGCATTTTGGTACTAACTATGAACTCAATGAACAAGGTAATTGTACGCATTGTGGTCCTAACTATGAACTCAATGAACAAGGTAATTGTACGCATTGTGATCCTAACTATGAACTCAATGAACAAGGTAACTGTACGCATTGTGGTCCTAACTATGAACAAGGTAATTGTACGCATTTTGGTACTAACTATGAACTCAATGAACAACTTGAAGGTAATTGTACGCATTTTGGTACTAACTATAAACTCAATGAACAAGGTAATTGTACGCATTGTGGTCCTAACTATGAACTCAATGAACAAGGTAATTGTACGCATTGTGGTCCTAACTATGAACTCAATGAACAAGGTAATTGTACACATTTTGGTACTAACTATGAACAAGGTAATTGTACGCATTGTGGTCCTAACTATGAACAAGGTAATTGTACGCATTGTGGTCCTAACTATGAAATCAATGAACAAGGTAATTGTACGCATTTTGGTACTAACTATGAACTCAATGAACAAGGTAATTATATGTATTGTATAAACCCAGTAACCAAGGTAATTGTTAATATACAGTCCTGTTCCCTAGGTGAGATCTACACATTTGAAATCATTGTTTTAATGGACCCTTCCATAACAAACAAATATTTTAATAGATACACATACCACATACAATACTGTTATCTGTGTAAGATGACGTGTTTGTAGACATGTTTTTTCTTGTATTGCATTTTACAGGTTGGAGTTGTTACATTTTCCGACTCTGTTCTAGTTCCGCCCGGTAACGACAAAAGCAGTGATTGTTATAGTTACCAACTCGCTGCAGCAACTTCACCTAATCTTAATTATCTCCGAGGCTTTGTCAATTCCATTCAAGAATATGGTAATTTATCTGTCTATTTGTTGTAATTGTGACGTAATGTTTATGAATACAAAGTGATTGTGACGTAATATTTATGAATGCAAAGCGATTTTGACGTAATGTTTCGAATGTAAGTGATTGTGACGTAATGTTTATGAATGTAAATTGATTGTAACGTAATATTTATGAATGTAAAGTGACTGTGACGTAATGCTTATGAATACAAAGCGATTTTGACGTAATATTTCGAATGTAAAGTGATTGTGACGTAATGTTTCGAATGTAAGTGATTTTGACGCAATGTTTATGAATGTACATTGATTGTAACGTAATATTTCGAATGTAAAGTGATTGTAACGTATTGTTTCGAATGTAAGTGATTGTGACGTAATGTTTATGAATGTAAATTGATTGTAACGTAATATTTATGAATGTAAAGTGACTGTGACGTAATGCTTATGAATACAAAGCGATTTTGACGTAATATTTCGAATGTAAAGTGATTGTGACGTAATGTTTCGAATGTAAGTGATTTTGACGCAATGTTTATGAATGTACATTGATTGTAACGTAGTGTTTCGAATGTAAAGTGATTGTGACGTAATGTTTCGAATGTAAGTGATTGTGACGTAATGTTTATGCATGTACATTGATTGTAACGTCATATTTATGAATGTACAGTGATTATGATGTAAAATTTCGAATGTAAAGTGATTGTGACGCAATGTTTATGAATGTACATTGATTGTAACGTAATATTTATGAATGTAAAGTGATTGTGACGTAATGTTTCGAATGTAAGTGATTGTGACGCAATGTTTATGAATGTACATTGATTGTATCGTAACATTTATGAATGTAAAGTGATTGTGACGTATTGTTTATGAATGTACATTGATTGTATCGTAATATTTATAAATGTAAAGTAATTGTGACGTAGTGTTTCGAATGTAAAGTGATTGTGACGCAATGTTTATGAAAGTACATTGATTGTATCGTAATATTTATGAATGTAAAGTTATTATGATGTAATATTTCGAATGTAAAGTGATTGTGACGCAATGTTTATGAATGTACATTGATTGTAACGTAATATTTATGAATGTAAAGTGATTGTGACGTAATGTTTCGAATTTAAGTGATTGTGACGCAATGTTTATGCATGTACATTGATTGTAATGTAATATTTATGAGTGTAAAGAGATTGTGACGTAATGTTTCGAATGTAAGTGATTGTGACGCAATGTTTATGCATGTACATTGATTGTAATGTAATATTTATGAATGTAAAGTGATTATGATGTAATATTTCGAATGTAAAGTGATTGTGAGGTAATGTTTCGAATGTAAGTGATTGTGGCGTAATGTTTATAAATATAAAATGATTGTGACGTAATGTTTCGAATGTAAGTGATTGTGACGTAATGTTTATGGATGTAAAGTGATAATGACGTAATGTTTATAAATGTAAAATGATTGTGACGTAATGTTTATAAATTTAAAGTGGTTGTGACGTAATATTTATAAATGCAAAGCGATTCTGGCGTAATGTTTCGAATGGAAAGTGATTGTGACGTAATGTTTCAAATGTAAGTGATTGTGACGTAATGTTTATGAATTTAAAGTGATAATGACGTAATGTTTATAAATATAAGTGATTGTGACGTAATGTTTATAAATGTAAACTGATTGTGACTTAACATTTACAAATGTCACGTGGTTGTGACGTAATATTTATAAATGTCAAGTGATTGTGACGTAATGTTTATTATAAATGTCAAGTGGTTGTGACGTAATGCTTATAAATGTAAACTGATTGTGGCGCAATATTTATAAATGTCAAGTGGTTGTGACGTAATGCTTATAAATGTAAACTGATTGTGACGTAACATTTATAAATGTCAAGTGGTTGTGACGTAATATTTATAAAATTAATGTGATTGTGACGTAAAATTTATAAATTTAATGTGATTGTGACGTAAAATTTATAAATTTAATGTGAATGTGACGTAAAATGTATCAATTTAATGTGATTAAGGTGTAATCAATGTAAAAGATTATGACGTAATGTTTATGATCAACAGGAAGCACTCATTACAGTACAGCATTCGAAGCAGCTTTCGATCTTCTTGAGGCATCGCGCCCTCAACAAGGCGAGCCTTATCGAGGTGAGTGGGCCAATATGTTAATAAACATCACGTGATCTAATATTTCCATGGCAACTCTAACATATAGAAAATCTATAAAATTTGTAATGACGACTATCAAATAATTTATATTTTAGACAATATTGGTGATTTTGCGCCATGAGTTGTCTATCAACTTTTTGCGTTAATCTTTAAAACTTATGTCATTATGTCTACCTTAATTTACAGAAAAGGAAGTTATTCATTTTAATTTTTAAATAATGTAAATAATCATAGCAATGTACATGCTTCATGCATCTACACTGTAATATAACGTCTGTTGCCATCATCTCTTTCTTTTCATTGATTGTATTTATTCGATTAATAATCAAGACAGAAGCGATAAATTATTTAGTGAACTGATCCACATGACATGACGTTCAATTGCTGTTACGATGTAGTTGTTTAATTCAATAACCTGATGATTTCTCGGCAAATAATATTGTTTGTTATTTATGTTTTCAGATCAAGTTATTTTATTTTTAACTGACGGGGAACCCACTGATGACGCGGCAACGGAGTACGATAGGAAACAGATGATAATGAAGGTCATACAAAATAGAAATCTTCGTATGGGAAATGAGGTGATTCTTATGACATATGGACTTGGTGATGGTAAGTGTCAGTGAAATATGCATATGGGAAATGATGTGGTGATATATATCCACACATGTGAAAAATGATATGGTGCCATATGTTGTGACAGAGGGCAATATGCATATGGGAAATGATGTGGTGATATATATCCACACATGTGAAAAATGATATGGTGCCATATGTTGTGACAGAGGGCAATATGCATATGGGAAATGATGTGGTGATATATATATACTTGGTGATAAGTCACAGTTCATCCACACATGTGAAAAATGATATGGTGCCATATGTTGTGACAGAGGGCAATATGCATATAGGAAATGATGTGGTGATATATATATACTTGGTGATAAGTCACAGTTCATCCACACATGTGAAAAATGATATGGTGCCATATGTTGTGACAGAGGGCAATATGCATATGGGAAATGATGTGGTGATATATATATACTTGGTGATATGTCACAGTTCATCCACACATGTGAAAAATGATAAGGTGCCATATGTTGTGACAGAGGGCAATATGCATATGGGAAATGATGTGGTGATATATATATACTTGGTGATAAGTCACAGTTCATCCACACATGTGAAAAATGATGTGGTGCCATATACTGTGACAGAGGGCAATATGCATATGGGAAATGATGTGGTGATATATATATATACTTGGTGATAAGTCACAGTTCATCCACACATGTGAAAAATGATGTGGTGCCATATACTGTGACAGAGGGCAATATGCATATGGGAAATGATGTGATTGTGGTATTTGGTGATCGTAAGTCTTTGTGAACCTATACATGTGGGAAATGATGTAGTGACAGTGGCGGCGGTACCGGGCGGCAAAGGGGGCTGTTGTCCCCTCGAAACAAATGTTGAGGGGGCGTTGCCCCTCAAAAATCAAGTTGACGACCTTTGTGCTTATATAATATTGTTCTAATTTATATCATTTTTGTTGCTATATTTCTTGTTTATAGATGTTGGTCTTGATTTTCTGCAAGATATCGCTTTACAGAATGGAACTAAATATGGCGTTGTTCCTGATACATCAGTTGGAGAAATCAGAGTGAGTAAAGCATATATATACATATATGATGTTGGCACTCATGGGACACCAATGTGTGTGGGTGTGTGTTTCAATTAGCCGTATTTATCCTATACGTAGACTTGTAATCGCCTAGATTTTCACCAGACTATTTACCGGTTGTCACGTGCCATTTCCTATGAATTTTCACGAATATCAATAAATCTCGGTAAAAATTGTGTTGTTTGGGACACCCTTAAATACACGGTTCCGTCTTCCGGCCATTTCATCTTATAAATATTGCGCCAAGTGTCCTTAAATAGTTCATAATTTCGATAAAAATCTGAGTGACTAGAGAAATATTCAAAAATAACTTTAAACTTAACAACCAGGTAACATATACCACCAAGTGAAACGTTTTTGACTATTACTCGAGTTATTGATTTGCCTGGGCATAAGAAAAACAAAAGTATTAAGAGCATTACCCACATTTCCCAATCCAAGCGCACGAGGGCGTTCGAGTTTCATTAGTAATCATTGAGTTTTACAGCGGATCTGAGAATAACGTGGTTCGAAGAGTGAGGTTTGATGTATAAAAAGTAGTTTAAATTAAAGTTGCATAGTGGAGTCTGATACCATGCCATTTTGACTGAATTGAATATGCAACCATTTTATACTTATGTAGTACAAAAACTACACACAAACACTCGACATAGGCGTACACTGATCCAGTGAAAATAGCGTCGAAGCGCGTCTGCTTACAACAATGAAACTCATTTGCTTGTTCTTGAGTCTTGTTAATTGAATGGATGTATTGTATTTTCGGGTCACTTGGCGGTCAATGTCACTGTACTGCTAACACAATGTGACCTAATTACGTAGAAATATACTACGGTATCAAGAATTACTTGTCCACACAATTACGTCAGTAACAATGCAATTAATCCAATAATGAATTATTTAAATCAAATATAAAGAAAATACGAAATGAATGATAGGAGATGATCGATGATATCCAGTATAAGGTAAAATTAGCTTAAAACGAATGTTCTAGTTACGGGGAATTATTAATCAATGTCAGGGCACTATCACACAATATTCATTTCACTCTCGACGTGCGTGTTAACAACGTGACAATTTCCAATGTTGCCAAGCATCAACTTAGATCTGCTATCGTAGTCAATATGTCAACACAATTTATCATTTCAATAACATGAACAAAATAGTCGCTTTGTGTATACCATTTCATTATATATTATATAGAAATCGCCTCGGGTTAGTCTCTGACTACCAACAGTTGATCTCTGCGTTAAGTTAACGATTTATCCAGATACACATTGTAAGACCTTATGACAGTCAAACAATGACCGCAGTGCGTTGGTGCTAACTTCTGATCGGCGTCTGTGTTTTCCAACACATGATATCTAGAGACACAGGTTTTACTCTGTGAACTTTCATGTGTTAATAAATCAGAACCAGGGGCGTCGATCATGGTGGTGGTGGGGGGGGGGGGGCACGCCCCCACTCTCTGAAGGGTGGGGGACACAATATCAACTGTTCCCTCCACTTTCCAGACTTACCAAAATATCAATAATAGGCTTATATCAAAGCCTGCGTTTGTGTAAGGCCTTTGGTTCTGTGTACATGTACTGTATTCTTAATGATCAAGAATGAAAATCCCCAAGTATGCACCAAATGACTTCAATTTGGTTGCATTTTTCAAAAATGTCTACCTTTTGAGGGGGGCACATCCCTCCTCGGGGTTGCACACCTATATTCCGACATCCCTATGTTCCGACATCCCTATAGACACCCCTATGTTCCGACATTCCTATAGACACCCCTATGTTCCGACATTCCTATAGACACCCCTATGTTCCGACATTCCTATAGACACCCCTATGTTCCGACATTCCTATAGACACCCCTATGTTCCGACATTCCTATAGACACCCCTATGTTCCGACATTCCTATAGACACCCCTATGTTCCGACATTCCTATAGACACCCCTATGTTCCGACATTCCTATAGACACCCCTATGTTCCGACATTCCTATAGACACCCCTATGTTCCGACATTCCTATAGACACCCCTATATTCCGACATTCCTATATTCCGACACCCCTATATTCCGACATTCCTATATTCAGACAACCCTATGTTGAGATGCTAATAGGTTCTGACACCTACGAAATTTTAGAAACGTTTTTGACATTTCACTGCGTTTTATCTCTTTACTATAAGAAAAAATATCATTATTCTTCTTCAAATATTATTCTACGCTCACCTTTTGTAACACAATGTTACATTTCTTTACATTAAAAAATAACTATGCCGGATTATAATACTTGCCACTCTTCTGGCCTTGGGCTTTCATGGAGGTGTTTTTGTGATCATCGTCGGCAATATTCTCAGACGCGATGTATCCTATCAAGCTTCAGACGCAAAATATTTTGTTCATATAATAAATAATACGTTCAGATCAACAATAAACTATGTACCTGACAGTCTTCATGTGGGCCCCTGACAACTTGTACTCGGGGAGACCTAAATTACATTGTTTAGTACTTTTATGTTCGACGATCATCCAATAAATTCTGAGCCGGCCAGAATGTGCCATATTTTCAATGGAAATATGTACGCTAATGGTCGGAAGCCAAAATTGAATAAATACCCCTCCCCATGGTAGAACAAAGCAACATGTTTTTTCTTTGTTCAGCGCGATCAGTCTAGTTACAGAATACTGACTGTACAATTAAAATTAAGACAAGGCTGTCAAATTTACATGCCATAAAATAGACAGAAACATGGGAATTAATTTGGTCAATTTTGTCTGTAGAATCTGAGCCGTTTTGCCCCCGAAAATCAGGGTAAACATGTTAGCTTTAAAAAATTATACACAGCCTCAAATAAAAAGGGAATTTTATGGGATAACCTTATACAAATATATAGTTACGTAATAGCCTGTCACGTATTAAATAGGAATTCCTCAGACAAACACCATCATGTTGTATATCAAATTAAAGCTATATTGGTGTAGCGTACAAGTATTACGTTGGATATTACATCGTATAATCCATTATTTATTGACATTATGAATTCATTAACTTTATTATACGTTATTCAAAATCATCAAATGGCATTTTCTGGGCAAATCCTGTCTATGATAAAATGAATTAGTCATGACATATTCATGTATTTGAAAATAAGTCTTTTTATGCTTTCTCAATATTTTATTTATTTATTTATTTATTTATTTATTTATTTATTTATTTATTTATTTATTTATTTATTTATTTATTTATTTATTTATTTATTTATTTATTTATTTGTTTGTTTGTTTATTTATTTATTTATTTATTTATTTATTTATTTATTTATTTATTTATTTATTTATTTATTATGCGAGAGATGAATAGGCACCGCATTTAGCATTCCGTAGTGTTTGCATAAGTTTTTGAGATTGCCAAAAAATACAAAGGTTTCACACTATCTCTTTCCATTCCTATATCGTGTGTTTTCGGCCAACATGAATTATGCATCAAATTTGCAGGCAGTATAAACTTGTGCAATATCCTCGCATTGGAGGAAGCCGGCCTATTGTACATTTGAATTATGGGATAAATATCTGATAATTCTCGATGTTTTAGATGTTTTGATATTAGACAGGGTCTACAGCCGGGTGGTGGATTAATTTTTTTAAACATGGAATTCTCTGAGACCTATCAATGTCTTACATTGATAGGAAAACGTATAACGTGTAAACAAGGAATGTTGGCCGAAAACACACGATATAGGAATGGAAAGAGATAGTGTGAAACCTTTGTATTTTTTGGCAATCTCAAAAACTTATGCAAACACTACGGAATGCTAAATGCAGTGCCTATTCATCTCTCGCATAATAAATAAATAAATAAATAAATAAATAAATAAATAAATAAATAAATAAATAAATAAATAAATAAATAAATAAATAAATAAATAAATAAATAAATAAATAAATAAATAAATAAATAAATAAATAAATAAATAAATAAATAAATAAATAAATAAATAAATAAATAAATAAATAAATAAATAAATAAATAAATAAATAAATAAATAAATAAATAAATGATTTTAATTAATATGTAGACAAACTTGGAAAGGTGCTACCGGATGTAAACGGCAACCTTGCAATTCCGCGACTGATGAATATCGAAGTACAACTTTCATAAAAAAGGTAAAATAATTCTCCGATAATTATCGATCTAAAACTTCGATAGTTAGGCATTCGGAGGATTTAAGGTTGGAACCACATGCAACAGACACGGATATTGTCAAATAATTGTCGAAGTATTAGAATGATACAATGGGCAACATTGTTTGATAATTCTCTAATAATTATCCGATAACATTATGCAAGATCCCGCCTTCACGGACTTTCGAGCATCATGGCCGGACTACACTACAGATGGATTTCCAGAATTAACCCACAGAACATCCTGGTTATATCAAGGTAGTTAAACAGTCACGCACAACTAGTCAGATTAAGTTTGACACAAGTATACTGTGTGTCGGAACATAGGGGTGTCGGAACATAGTGATGTCGGAACATAGAGATGTCGAAACATAGGGCAGTCCCCCCCTTCCTTCTCAGACACCCCCCTGTTCGCGCAAGCGCGGACATTGGCCGTTTACGCGGACACAAAAGTGTCCCCCTCACTTTTCAGAATGGATCGACGCCCCTGGTCAGAACCAGTCCATAATCCAAGTAAACCGAGAAAGGCAATCCAACTCTCAAATTAGCTAACATTTACAGCTTAAACTGCAAAACTATGCGATGAATGGACTCTTACAATTATTGTATTGAAAACAACCAGATTGCCTGACAACTCATAATCATAATTTTCATGAGTGGGCTTATCGATAACAAGGGTAGTTATTCCAATGTTTTGATTTGTAGTCTAAGTGTATTCCATCACATTCCCCATTCATTGCCTGGGATACGACTGATATATTGAGATTCACTCGTATGGGATGACGTGACATCTATGGAATTTTTTTGAAATTACATGTATATATGTTGCTTGCGATGGTTGTCAGTGGCGGCGGCATGGGAGGGGAGGGGCAGAGGGGCTCGCCCACCTGAAAAAAATCATGCTGAAACCTTTTGTATCAGCAAAATCTTCCCCTCAAAATGCATGGAATAGCGTTTCAGAGGGTATAGATATCAGATCTCGCCGCCTCTGATTGTGTAATATCTTCATGACGTCACTATTTGTCTATTCATCTGATAGCCTGGTCGATATGTACACGTGTCAGATCCTAGCATGTTGGCAACTGTGATGGCGTCTTACTATGACTATTTTTATAATGATCACAACTCAGAAGACCCGGTGTTCTCAGCGCCATTCAGGTCTGCTCCTGGTACTGGTTAGTATCAGTGTTTTCATAAGTATTTTTACAATTCTCAATTTAAAATTTGTAATTATGTCATGCGAACTCATAATACACTCAGCAAGTTGTTTATTTCTTTCACTTTAGATTTGCTAACGACTGCCACCCTACCAGTAATATACAACGAGGAACTGAAAGGCGTGGTCGGTGTTGACCTCTCACTATCTGATATCACTGCTGACTTGACCTACATGAGACATGGACAACTCAGCTACCCATTCCTGTTTAATGCTGGAAGTAGCAATACTGAAGGTATCACGTGACAATACGTGACAATATCCTCATTACTCGTTGCACTACTTACTATTTCTTTTGAAACCATTAATTTCAATTTCGGAAATAATTCGCTGTTTGTGAACTCTTTTGATTGTTCTCCTACCAAACTTATACACTTATTATGATGATAGTTGTCCATCGTAGTCGTCGATGGTAGGTTTCGCCGTGCCCGACTTCTCATATGATTGTTGATGCAATTGTAGAACAGATTCGGCTGTACATGCTTGACAACATTTGCAGTTATTACACCATATTGCCAGAGACTTACTATAATCGCATTAACCGTTTTCTCAGAAATTATGTCAAAAGCATTGAATAGTGGTAATAGCTGTGTTATATGACACTTAATATGAATTGCTTTTCAGGACGTACACTAATACATCCATTACTTCCTCCTCCGGCTGTTGATGAAACTAGTAGTGTGTTCGTACACATTACGTCATTGGAAAGAGAAGATGCATTCAGAAATGATGTATACCAAAAAGCTATTAACGAGTAAGTTAATTAATTAACTAATTTAATGATTAATAAATTAAATTTAAGTGACATTTGAACCTATTCTTTTATTTCTGGTAAACGTTTTTTATTCATTAAAATTTGATCTGATGACTTCGATGTCTTTGTTCAAAGAAATTCATAAGTCAGAAACATTCACAGTCTAAAATGTTAAGTTATATCAAACGAATCATCCTCAAGTAGCAGAAGAGATTGGGTATTCGACTGAATTACAATACTCTTTTTAAATTGACTTTGAACTATAATAGCTTTTTAATTACTCATCGTGTTATTTACATTATTATTTACATATATATTTATAATGGAAATAATTCTCAAACAATTGATATTATTTATTGGTATTATTTTTTTGTTTCCAATTTCCCCGCACTGGGAAATCTCAAATTGGAATGTCTGACGTTTATATTATGTAGAAAAAAATTCAAACTTTTAAAAATAATTTTAAAAGAAGTCATACAGCATATGAGAACAATAATACGTAAATAATGTAAACGTAAGCCCGGCAATGGGCATGACCGCATTGCCGATTCTCGAATTAATTTGTGCGATGTGCGATTATTTTAACCGTTGTAAAATAAAAATACATTTTACGGTGGCACTACGTTTACGTTGCTTCCCGTCACATTGTTATTAATCACAACTGTCACGAACACGTGACACCCGCCATAAATTATTTTGAGTGGCAAATGACATTAGTGCCATCTAAGTTAGTTATTATATTTAAATTTAGTGGCATTAATGCCATCTAAGTTAGTTAGTATTTTTAGATTTAGTGACATTGGTGCCATCTAAGTTAGTTAGTATTTTTAGATTTAGTGACATTGATGCTATCTAAGTTAGTTAATATTTTTAGATTTAGTGACATTGATGTCATCTAAGTTAGTTAGTATTTTTAGGTTTAGTGACATTGATGCCATCTAAGTTAGTTAGTATTTTTAGGTTTAGTTCTGTTTTTCACAAAACCAATCAACCAAACTCTTGGAATTCGGTGAATGTATTGCTGAGAATTCTACTCTATATTACAACTACATTGTAATTGTTGGAATAAAGGTTTTTCTACTCTAAAATAAATTATTGCATCTGGCGATGCACTATCATTTCGTAGCAAAGTAATCACCGTCGATACTTACTTATGCAATTATTTTAACAAAGGAACGTGGAGAGTGGTAACGTGACATACTTAGCAAAGCGGTATTTACCACGTGGAGACTCTACACACGATGGCGTAAACACAATAGAAGTGGAAAGCACCGTACACTGGACAAAGGTATTTCATATAAAAAGCTAACACGAGTTGTAAATTAGGTCTGTGCTAAATCTGGAATATTCTATGTTTCAAACACTTCAGTATACATTGGAATACTGTATGATTTTCGCCATAAACAATGACATGCTAGGTAATTATGGTCATACACATTGACATGCTAGTTAATTGTGGTCATACACATTGACATGCTAGTTAATTCTAGTCATATACATTGACATGCTAGTTAATTGTGGTCATACACATCAGCATGCTAGTCAATTATGGTCATATACATTGACATGCTAGTTAATTATGGTCAACACATTGACCTGCTAGTTAATTATGGTCATACACATTGACATGCTAGTTAATTGTAGTCATACACATTGACATGCTAGTTAATTATCGTCATACACATTGACATGCTAGTTAATTGTAGTCATACACATTGACATGCTAGTTAATTATGGTCATACACATTGACATGCTAGTTAATTGTGGTCATATACATTAACGTGCTAGTTAATTGTAGTCATACACATTGACATGCTAGTTAATTATGGTCATGCACATTGACATGCTAGTTAATTGTAGTCATACACATTGACATGCTAGTTAATTATGGTCATATACATTGACATGCTAGTTAATTGTGGTCATACACATTACATGTTAGTTAATTGTGGTCATATACATTGACATGCTAGTTAATTATGGTCATACACATTGACATGCTAGTTAATTGTAGTCATACACATTGCCATGCTAGTTAATTGTGGTCATACACATTGACATGCTAGTTAATTGTAGTCGTTCACATTGACATGCTAGTTAATTGTAGTCATACACAATGACATGCTAGTTAATTGTAGTCATACACATTGGCATGCTAGTTAATTATGGTCATAAACATTGACATGTTAGATATATTAGTATCGTGTATTTATTGAAAAAATTGTATGACGTCACATCACATGGATTCTCATTTACAGGCCCAACCATCACCGTTCATAATTGGTTTATCTATTGCAACAAATGACTCGCACACATATCTCAAACCAAAGCTTCCTTCAGGTAAGTGTATAGGGTTTTGCATATAATTCTTTTGTTTGTCGCATTTACAACTATAGATGGTTATTTATTATATGTCCATGGGCAATATAATTCTATAGTTGGGCTTTTTATCATTGTTTTTACTTGATGCGCTCTGTTAATTCAAAAGACAAATGTACACAGAACCGCGACAAGAAGAAAAACTGCTTTCGTATTGTGCAATATGGTCGTAATAAACAAACTGTCTATTGCGCACTTGTTTGCAGAAGCAAGAAATTTCAAATCATAAAAACCTTTTAACAGCAAATTTGCGCAATATGGCGACAAGAAAAAAGTCACCAAGATTTATTTGTAAACTTTGTTGTCCAACATAGTATGAATTTATTTTTGTTTCGAGATGCTAAGTGTAAGAGGTTATAGGTCATGTTATTACATAACACTCCTAAGCTTATTGTTTGGTAAGATTCGATATGAATTGGCAGACATTTTCAAGTTGGTGGCTAATTTCAGAGAGGACGACACATATATAAATTCTGACGTTTACAGTCTTAAGTACATATTAGTATAGTCTTTGATGGTTTTCAATTGAGGATTTCCTAATGTAAATGATACAATAATTTTAGACACACCGACTTACTTTCAGTTTAAAGCCAAGAATGTTATATTTATTGAACCAATTTCTCTCTTTGGTTGAATTCCTATTGAATGATCAAAACAATGATCTGGGTATGCCGTCACGTAATAGTTGCAATTGACAGCATCTAAATATTACATCTAATAGACACACTGGTTTTGTCTTTTTATTATCAAATACATCGAAGCTGTAACTATAATGCCTAGTAGTTTCTGCAGTTATTACCTCTGTTCTGCTATTTTGCATCAAATGTATTATAATTGAAATAATCATAAAAAGTCCAATACATTGACTCTCAATTGGTAGCCTTACTAAACCAATAACATTAACAATCTGCATTGGAGATAATAGAACAACGACAAATTAAATTTGTTTTGTACTAATAGGAATAATATTGGTATAGTTTTCTCTCAAATAAAATGGATGTTTTATAGATATAAACCTTTTTCATCACTGTCGTGCTTCCTGTGTATTTTTAATACAATTCTATTGACTAGATACTGCAATCATATTTAAATCACCATATTAGTATACACATTGCTGTTGACATATTTAGGTTCATTAGTTCCCTTCAGAATTTCAGATAATGATATTAATTTCTGTAAATGAAATACTAGACAGAAGAGTCGTGGCATACGTAAGGCAGAGGGCGACAAGGCCTAAATATCCGTAAGGAAATCTGTAGTTGGGTTTCATCACATTCTAATGGTTCATGTAAATGAATGCCTGGATTTTTATTACTGGCCATGGTATACTAGTATGTGCTGACCACAAGCATATTCATTTTGTCATTGGCATATTCATTACGTATCTTTATACCGAATAGCCGAAATTAAAACAATCATAAAAAATGAATGGATTTCAGGGAAAAGTCCTTTTCACACTTTTATCTAAATGACCGTTTTCTTTATATTTAGTGTGTATATGTTTTGGGACAACCTATTTGTCATGCCATTATGCCTTAGCAATCATGACCAAACCCATGCAAATATGTTCTTAGTAACCGCTGGCATATTTGTAGAAATGTGGGTTGAATAGTCTATAGAACCAAACCGATCAATGCTGCTTGCAGCTATATTTATCATTGTCATTACCATCACATCATCTAGTGCGCGCTTGGTAGCAATGAATAAATTAACATATAATTTGTAAGCATTAAAAATTACAATTTATCTGCATTGTTTGCAATCTGTATTAGCGATAATATTTGCATCAACCAATATTCAGAAATGCGTCATGTAATATCTAATACCATAGTCACGTGGTACAGTTTTTGTTCCATTCCAGATTCTGTATTTCTCTATCACCGCATGGATCTGGTTAAACCGACTTCTATTTGCATTCATTTTGGAAGGAATGCGACTAAAGGTAAAACAATTTAACTACCATAGTACACACAGTTTAACGATAATCATGTACACCATGAAAGTTGGTGTTCACATAATCAACCAGACTAGACGCTAATATTGAACAATATTGGAGATCAACCACGCAATTATCATCTCGGACAATTTCATCGTGACTTCAACAAGCCATCTGCCAGGCCATATTTCTAACGTAATCGTCGTAATTCAACAACTTGGAATCATGAGAAAAACAGCAAAACCGCCTTCAATCGACTGTCACCCGCTGGTTACTTCTCAAACGACTCTAAGGAGACAATTGCACTCGTCGGACCTAGATTCAAAAACTCTCTCCACGAAGTTCACAAAATTTCTGAACACACTTTTCATTATTTTCTTTTTGTTATGGCCTCACTACGACCAGCTACATGTAATTTAATTTTCTATAACCTTATTTTTTCGCAGATTTAGTGTTGGTGTTATAGCACAGACTTTAAACTTCATTCAAATTTGGCAGTTAGAACATCAAAGGTTTGCCCAACAAATTGAAAGATGCTCATACATCGCATTTAGATGTTAACTGTCTTCAAGAGTCCATGGCTAAACAATAATAATAATGCAATAATTTCTTACAAATTTGTGCTACTCACAGTATTTACTTTTATGTGTGTTTTTATATAGGAAAAACTAGATAAATACTATGGGGTTCAATCAAGCGTCCCGTCTTTTTTTTTATAAATGTATAATATGAAAACTTATAAACGGACACCAGTCTTGTTCTATTGATTCAATTAATTCAAAGAAGATGGATGAACGGATTTTGGATATCTTATTATAAGAATGATTACTAATTACTAAACAATAAAGTTTTTTTTTAATTAGGTTCCCTCATTTTTAAAATTAGTTTTCTGACTTCACTTTTGGAATTGATGGACTCTTACGGATTCCGGTAAATACAAGTTACGGAAAATGAATTAGAGTGAAAAGTGAGGGCTCTTTGATGGGTGTTTTTTGGTTAAATTGACAAATGTACTCAATATATGTTATGGGTTATTAATTGCTTGTGATAGCATAATACAAATTTAAGGATATATGATTTTAATATAGAAATGTACAAGTTCTTTTAATACAATTTCTTTATATAATTTCTATATATTTTCTATATAACACGGTGAGTGGCGTCAATGTTTTGTAGAATGGCGCTAGGATCGATTTCCCGTAAGTTCAGAAGAATGTTATTCGTGTCATTTTGGTCTTGATCTTCAGTTAACAGATATATAACTTTATCACTTTTTTCTGAGTATACTGTGTGGTAAAGACAAAACATCAATATATGTCAATGTATTGCGTACCTACAAGGTTTTCTTTTTTCAGACGACTGCTGGTTTTGCAGGGACAAGCATTGTTTTCTTTTCTTTTCAATTGCGCTATTAGCAATAGGCGATGTACTACTCGTGATATGTCTTGGACATTGCACTGTTATCCATGACTAGTGTATATTTTACTATAATGCAGCTATATTTGTTTTGTAGAGCAATCCGCTGTCAAATTTGGACCGGAGGCTTTTCTAGACCCCGCAGAATACCTTGAAATAGAAGAACAAGAATATATTGTTAACAGTTACAGTAATTACATGAACGACAACACGGGGACAGCAGTAAACCAGTTTTTTAAAGTATGTACACTATTTGGAATACACTACATGGACGGATGGTTGAAAACAACTTGAACAATCACAGTGCGTTATCGGATGCATTGCAGTACATCAGCAAATAATTAAATGAAACCGACAATAACCATCAACCAATCAAAGCGTATTTTTCATAATTAAATAAGGCAAAGGGTTCTTTAAAATATTTTCATAAAATCATTCATACTTTCAGTAAATTGACTGTTGTAGCTGCTTACATTGGAATTAAAGCAAGTAAATAACACCGAATAAAATGAATGGGTTTGGTTGATTGTCGGAAATGATCATTGACATAATTTATTCACTTTATCTGTTATATTACATGAAAGGATGGTATCAAAGACACCGTAGTTGGTACACACGTTGTAGACGATATCTGGGTGAATGACGTCAGCGGTATTGAACTATACACCTTACTTCGTTACATTGGTACATATGACGGTGTATTCAGAATGTATCCCGGCGTGAAACTCAAGAAAAAGTACGATCCTACTACAAGACCATGGTAATGTGTATTTAGTGTTGGATCATACATTTTTGTTTTGTTGTATAGCACTAGTATCAAACAACCCTGTTGTAAATAATAAGAAAACCACATGACGTCATCACGTTCGATACATATAAATACATTCGTGATATAAAACACTCATTTTATTGAAATGAAATACACCAAAAGATTTTGATTGACAACTTGGACTTGTAATTATGTGATTTCACTCCGACAGGCATTAACGATAATTGTTCAGTAGTTCTATGAGTTGTTCTATATTACACACTTTGCAGGTATATCCGGGCTAAAAGTAACAAAGGTCTGACAACATTGTCCACACCGTATTCACCAGGAGGCGGACCTAATCACGTGATAACTCTAAGTCACACTCTTATTGGCGGGTAAGTTCATGTTCACATGTATACTGAATTTCAGTAGGATGAAATTATAGCGCGGCGCCGTTACAAAAATCGCATATTTTATAATCTTGATTCAGTTACATAATCAAACCAGTTTATTCAGTTTCGGAGCAGAAACTCAGATCTTCTATTATCAGATATGAGATTTCAGCCAATCGAATGGCTGGATTCATCAAATATTATAAGACTGGATTCAAAAATATATTATGATAATAGATATATAGGATTCAGAACATTAAGTCCAAATCGTATTTACATCACGACAATACCCATTCAGCCTTTGCTAAACTCTGACCATAATACTATGTATTTTTCGATTACAGAAATCAATCCCATCATGCAACATCCGATGAAGTAATTGGTGTTATGGGCTTGGATTTGACCTTGACATACTTCTACCGTCTACTCACTATGTCCTATTCACAATGTATGCAAGATAAATACAGGTGAACATTACAGTTATACAATAAATTATAGTCATTCAATTAGGTCTCACACTAAATGCAAAACAATTCATTATATTCAGAATATTTTGTTAATTAAATTAAGAAACATATACTAGTCATACCCCACTACACGTTACCATACTGAGCAACGATATTTGCTGATTTATTTATAAGTACATAACAATCACAGTCGATGTATATTCTGAAGGATTTGATATAGAACAAATACGTACATGTTTTGTAACACTGTTCCCTTAGCTGATCGTCGACGCCCCCCGTTTATTTCAGCAATGACGATGAGCACTCTGTTTTGGCATCAAATTACAGACTCGTTTCAGTAATGTCCTTTAATTGTTGCTGTATTTAAAACAAAAGTAGTCATTACAGAATTCAATGTTTTTGTTATTATCTTTCAAGGAGCTATAAAGATGGATCTAATGTGATTGCAATTACGATTTGCATAACAGTATTCGTCGTCGCATAATCGATCAAGCAAAGGATATAATGTTACAAAATCTATTTGTTTCCATATTCGAGTTTACAGTGTACATATACAATTTCAGTTGTACCGACACTGGTGTAAATATAGATGAATTCATTTTGAAATTGCCCCTAGTCGTCACCTTACATCGGCATGCACTGAGTTATTTACACAATATTTTCATTTACAGTAATATCTAATTTTGATCTTATCTCACTTTATTTTCAAGGTGTTTTGTTGTTGACAACAATGGCTACTTTGTTGTTCATCAAGATTTTTTCAATGGATTATCCAAGGTATCCGATGTACACATCACACAACTTGAGCCATCTATAGCACAGGATCTGATATACAAAAGAGTTATGGTTCTCAAAGACTGTATTGATATGCAGGGAATAGAACGTCAGCATTATTATGAGGTTCGGTTTTCTAGTGTGCACTTCATCAAACGACTGGGTATATTTCTGTCCACATAATTAATAAATTTGAGCGAAATATCGTAAATAAATAATTCGATATGTGTCTACAATTCGTTTCAACTATAAATTATTTGTAAAAGTTTGAGTGCTACAATTCAGCACATATTTTTTCTTTGAGGTAAATAGATACTAAACATTAATTGCAGATTTAGATAATTTCTACTGATTTACGATGATTTCCTATCAAAAAATCAGCCACAGCGTCATTCACCAAATTAGAAATGTCTATGTTAATACAGCATACGTTATTGTAAGACAATACATAGAACACTTTCCTATGATCTGTGCATTCAAGAATGGCTAATTAAATAAAATATGCATTTCATTTAGATTACATAATTGTCACTATTAACATAATTATATTTCATAGTGTCAATGGGGCATACATCATTCAAAAAATTTCAGAAATACATTGTTATCATTTAAAGAGATATGTTTTTATTCCAGGTTGCTATAAATAATTCAAGAGGTGTGGTTGATAATATTAAGTCAAAAGATGATTGCACGAAATATCAGCTGCTATCAATACCTCTTACAAATGCATTTCTTGGTATCGTTGAAATATCAGCAGACTGTAAGCAGACAGCCTGTTACTGTACAAAGGTAAAATAAGTCAATGACACATGCTGTATAGCAACTTCCACTGATAGAATATTGAACACTTTGATCAGTATCAGTAAAATTTTAATATTGTGTAATTACCTGGTCGCATTTGTAACAAATACTTATAGTATTGTAGTGCACATGTATTGAATAGATAGAATCATCATTCCCTTGTGTTATGGTAGATGATTCTCTCAATGTCATCGTAGATGGTTATGTCAGTGATATCGACGATGATTCTCTATGTGTTATGGTAGATGATTTTGTTAATGTCACCGTAGATAGTTATTTCAGTATTATTTTATATGATTCTCCCAGCGTTATCATTAATGGTTCTCTCAGTGTTATAGTAGAAGTTCCCGCAGTGTTATAGTAGAAGTTCCCGCGGTGTTATAGTAGAAGTTCCCGCGGTGTTATAGTAGAATTTCTCTCAATGTTATAGGAGAAGTTCTCTCAGTGTTATAGTAGAAGTTCTCTCAGTGTTATAGTAGAAGTTCTATCAGTGTTATAGTAGAATTTCTCTCAGTGTTATAGTAGAATTTCTCTCAGTGTTATAGGAGAAGTTCTCTCAGCGTTATAGTAGATTGTTCTCTCAGTGTTTTAGTAGAAGTTTTCTCAGTGTTATAGTAGAAGTTCTCTCAGTGTTATAGTAGATTGCTCTCTCAGTGTTATAGTAGATTGTTCTCTCAGTGTTATTGTAGAGGTCCTCTCAGTATTATAGTAGAAGTTCTCTCATTGTTATAGTAGAAGTTCTCTCAGTGTTATAGTAGATTGTTCTCTCAGTGTTATAGTAGATTGTTCTCTCAGTGTTATTGTAGAGGTCCTCTCAGTATTATAGTAGAAGTTCTCTCATTGTTATAGTCGATTCTTCTCTCAGTGTTATAGTAGAGGTTCTCTCAGTGTTATAGTAGAGGTTCTCTCAGTGTTATAGTAGAAGTTCCCGCAGTGTTATAGTATAAGTTCTCTCAGTGTTATAGGAGAAGTTCTCTCAGTGTTATAGTAGATTGTTCTCTCAGTGTTTTAGTAGAAGTTCTCTCAGTGTTATAGTAGAAGTTCTCTCAGTGTTATAGTAGAAGTTCCCGCAGTGTTATAGTAGAATTTCTCTCAGTGTTATAGGAGAAGTTCTCTCAGTGTTATAGTAGATTGTTCTCTCAGTGTTTTAGTAGAAGTTCTCTCAGTGTTATAGTAGAAGTTCTCTCAGTGTTATAGTAGATTGCTCTCTCAGTGTTATAGTAGATTGTTCTCTCAGTGTTATAGTAGAGGTCCTCTCAGTATTATAATAGAAGTTCTCTCATTGTTATAGTCGATTCTTCCCGCAGTGTCATAGTAGAAGTTCTCTCAGTGTTATAGTATATGTTCTTTCAGTGTTATAGTATAAGTTCTCTCAGTGTTATAGTATAAGTTCTTTCAGTGTTATAGTATAAGTATAAGATCATGGCCGACTGGCAGCCATCTTGTTTTTTGAAAGTGTCGTATTTTGGACATGCTTTGTCAGTTTTCATTCAAACTTGGTACATAGATTATACATGTTAGGGTACATGTCCATGACGATTTATTTCACAATTGGATAAAAAATGGCCGACTGGCAACCAGCTTGTTTTTTTAAAATGTCATATTTTGGACATGCTTTGTAAGTTTTCATTCAAATTTAGTACATAGATCATTCATGTTAGGATACATGTCCCCGACCGTCCGTGAGTTCCTGAGTCTGTCCGTCTATCCGTGCGTCAGTCTGTCCAGAGTCATATTTCAGAATCCTGTGGGCCGATTTCATTCATTCTTTGCATGTGCCTAGTACCTTATGTGGGACATATGCACATGCAGTGGTTTAGCGATTCGATTCAAAATGGCCGACTGGCAGCCATCTTGTTTTTTGAAAATGTTGTATTTTGGACATGCTTTGTCAGTTGTCATTCAAACTTGGTACATAGATTATACATGTTAGGATACATGTCCATGACGATTTATTTCGCAATTGGATCAAAGATGGTCGACTGGCAGGCATCTTGTTTTTTATGCGGTATCTTGGACGTGCTCTGTCAGTTTTCATTCAAATTTGGCACATACATGTACTTTTATTCATGTTAGGATGCATGTCCATGATAATTTGTTTCAAAATCTGGTCAAGGATGGCCGATTGACAGCCATCTGACTTTTTGGCCTTACTACTATATTTTCACAATTTATGTACCATTTCCATTCGTATTTGGCACATATAAATCATACATATCAGTGTGTTTCATAATCATATCAAAGATGGCCGAATAACGGCTGTTTTTATTTTTGGCCATATTACTACTACATGGAACACATGTTTTGATGTATAAAATAAACAATTTGTTGTATACGCCACTTGGAACTCAAGTTTCAAGGACACGCTCGCGACAACCCCTCCGCTTTAATATGACGAGCACAAAGAGAACTTTCAAAAATTTAACGGGAACTGTGTAATTGTCAATGACTTGTTTTATACAGTGCATGAATGCTGATCTGTGTGTATGTGTTGTTTTAGAATCACCAATGCCAGAGTACAAGTGTAATGCAATGTAAGTGTCCATGTACATCGTCTGTTTCTACAATATATGACTTCTGTGATGGTGCATTCACATTGACAAGGTAATAGCTTATAATTGAACAAAATAAGTAATATGCTATTATGGATATGCTGTGTCAACCAATTTGTCAACAATGACAAAAACAATTCAAATCAAAAACAATCACATGTCATACATCCTGTATTGTTAGTCTGTTTTTTCGCAAGTTTCCATAAGAAATATATAAACGGTACTTCTCATCTATGTCGTTCATACTATCTTGAACAGTAATCACTCACCACCATGTCCGCCACCAGTTGAAGGAGAGTCAGATATACAACTATCGTCAACAACAGGTGCGGGTAAAGACAAGATGAGAAGAGATACTGGCATACCCAGCTGCTTCGATCCACAATGCGAAAGTCGAGACTCATACAAGTATGTAATTAGACACGTCAACTCTCGAGTCCCCCTATTTTTTACAACCAACAGGGCTTCGCGCCAATCGGCGCTCGCGAACTTGGCCTTCGACCAACTTATCGCCCCCCCCCATTCCAGAATCCTAGATCCGCCCCTGAGAACGATCTACCCAGTTACGATCTGTTCCACAGTAACCGTAGTGATTTCAGTGGCATTCTAATAAGTGTACCAGGTGTGCATACATGGTTAGTCAGTTTGGACTTACCCCCCCCCCCCCCAATACATACATGGGTAGCAATGGAACCACTGGTATGAAATACGAGTAATGCTGCGTCTGATGAAATGATATTGTACGTACATATTATCAGCGGGACTTGAGTTGGAATGACTGCATAATATACAGTGGCGGGATTGAATAGTTAATAAGATAGATATGTCTTTATGGATTACGTCTTTACTTTATTTCCAGTGATTGTTTTGGTATTATAAGTTGTGCATGGTGCAATGCAGACATCTCTGGCAATGATTTAGAAAGTCCGTATTGTACGACTGCTAATCAATTTATAGATGACTTATGCGGTAAGTCTTACTGCTTGTAGCTTAACTAATGACAGTGTAGCACCAATCGAAATCGAGAGCTGTGCATAATTATAATCGAACTTTAAATAATATTCATTGCTGCAAATATTAGACAACTTTGTTATAGTGAGGTTTGTTTTGTTATTTGTATGTCTGTTTCATTGCATTATTCACTAGTGTTAATTAGACAACACGTGTAACTAATGTATATATGTGTTTAATCTACATAGCGTATAACCATCCAACCAGTAAGCCTATAACTGAACCACCACGTAAGTATTAACGATTTTGTGATGAGTTATTAATAGTATCAGTGATTGAAATATTAGTTTTATGTGTATGAGATTGTTATACTGTATGTGACATGTTTTCTCTATAGCCCTCCCAAGTGATATGAGTAAACGTGAGGGCGGTGGACTATCCGGAGGTGCCATTGCCGGCATAGTAATCGGTGTGTTACTTGCAGTGGTGATCATCGGTCTCATTACCCGGCGATTTATACGGAAAGAAAATGAACGGAGAAGTGAAAGAAGAAGAAACAATCAAGAACGATCAACATCGGTTGATCCGGAATACACACCTGTCCCATCAGCTCCTCCCCCGCCAAATGCGCCCCCACCGTCCAATCCTTATATCAACGTACCGATGACGTCAATAATGACTCTGTCAAGGGATCAGCTTTATCCGACAAACTCCGTTACTTTTGCGTCGGTCGATGACGTCAGCGTGCCTGCAGCAAATGTTCCTACCGATGACGATCTTAACATTCATGACGACATTGGTGCTAATTCAGATGGTGATAGTCTCAATGTCCATGCAAACAACAGAACTGTCGATAATGGAAACAACGAGAGTAACGATGTTGTTGAAAATGGCAGTGGTACTTCTGACGTAGATCAACAACCACCTCCATCCGTGATATCACAATCCTCGAACAGTGAAGCACCCGCAGATGGTGACTTACAAAGGGAATCGCAGGCTTAAATGCCATGTTTTTAGTATAGTTAGTTAGTTAGTTAGTTGGACGATGATGTTTTTGTTTGTTGTTATTCTGTTGTTGTTGTTTAATTTTAATTGGATTCTACTAGGTTGGATATATGTTAGATATAAGTAACGTATTAGAGACTTGACACGAGTATTGGCGGCATATCGTCATAATGCCAGAACACGTGACTTGTTAGTGTGATAGGAATGCTCCCGTGGACGAGTCAATGGAGTTTGTAGGTAACTTTAAATAACGAGTCTTTGCTTTCAAGAATGTGTATCTATTTTTCTCAATTGTCCTACAAGGCTCAAACTTGTGCACAAATTTATGAAATGTATGTTCAGTAAGTATATCTTATATGGTTTTGTGATTACTACCTTCTCTTTTCTTATATAAAGCGTTTTATTTAAAGTGGAGGAGAAGTCACCTGCGCATGCGTCAGATGGCCATAGCGTGTCATTATTTATAGACAAGCCTTAGAGTTTCTAGCGTGTGTCGCGCGTGCGCAGGTGACGACCCTCCCGCTTTAAAGGTAACTGGGATATTGTTGACTACTTATATAAAGATACCACACAAACAATTTGTGGCAAACGCTCCTCTTCTATTATAATATCAATGACGTCATATCTACCTAGCTTTCTTTTACATGAGTCATTTGTATTGTTTTACAACATATATACAAAAATGTTTGTTCACAGGGAGATTCGATCAAACATTGTTAGCCCAGAATACTTATTAAATGTTCATTGAATCTAAATATTGTTGTTCTTTGTTAGCATTAGCGAATATTGCTTTATCATGTATGGTACAAATTATATTCAGAATTTTGTAATTTTTAATAGAATAGAATGTGGCTCAGAATGATAAATTCGGTCGGTTCTATTCCGAGCCAAGGTATTACATTGTTGTAACATAGTAGAAATACAGAAATGCTGTAAAAGGCATTAGGAATGTTGTTTTATGTTTATATATATATTAAAATGGAATAAAAAATCATATATGAGTTTGTTGACATTTATACGGCACATCATTATTTTTGATAAAGAATATGTATCAAGTAATCCTTCCAGTCAAATACGTATCCAGCTTTTGTTTACATTGCATTATGGGATAGGGGCTGGGACGTATTATGGGATAGGGACTGGGACGTATTATGGGAATGAATAAGGGATTAGAAATATAGCACAGATACGCATTTACCAGTAAGTGGATCGTGTCCACATAAATACGTAATTTGCTTAATTATTGTGATAGTCACAAGTGTGCTCTCTAAACTGTTATGGTGAATCGCTGATGTAAATTAAATACAAAACTATATTTTTTTCTTTGCGCACTACTGATAGCACGCAGCTACCCTGCAAATGAATATTGAGCTGAGCCACTTGTAGTATACTACTATAGTCAGTGTCCATGTGGTAGTAAAGTGCGGGACAATAAGACAATGTGCGCAATAAGTATTGTACAATAAAATGACATTTAATGATATGCACCCCAAATTTGTAAGACTATGTTAGGCATACACAGCAAAAGTACAAACATTGCAGTTAGAGGAGAACTTGTGTGGTCTTTCTTACTGTAACAGTTAAAATTAATCCGTGGTGTTCTTTGAGGGGTACTTTAATTAAGACAGCATTACGAAATAAAAACAAACAAACTTAATTAAAAATTGAAACAACTGTATGTAATGTAAGAGTTTGTTAATTTTTGTATTACAGTGGTTAGTGTATGGAAGAACCAAGTCTAATGAGTCAGTGTATTATTCACTATAACAAGTAATTAGAGAGCTGCATATTTACCTGATATAAAACATAAATACTTTCACTGTGTATTGTACACACGTGATTGCCTTTTCAAATTTGCTTTTGATATGAACTTTGCGGTGTTTCTATTAATTTTTGATATTTGAACGCCAGTCACATGAAATGCAATTAGCCGTATTGTGTATAACATGTTTATCATAAAGTAAAAAATGTAATAAAAAGTGTATCTTTTTTTGACCTGGTCTTGAATACAAAAAATACATTTCTCCTGCGAATAGCTTCACCGCATTATCTTCCACTTTCAATACGAGGCGATACAATTGCACTGGAAGGGAGCGAGTATTATCTAATTTAAATATAAACTGAGTTATATATTGATAAATACGTAATTTCAGTTTGATACAACATATATCGAAATATTCTACACTATACCAAGCCGAGATTGCAGCTATTGAAAATTACATATACCTCTAATAAAATAGATATCAATATCACACGCCAAAAAATGTCATACTTAAAAAATAATTACATGACTTGAGTTTTTCCACAAAATATTTGTTGACATCTTTTTTTTCATACTTAAAATACATAAATTGTTTTCAGAATTTATAACAATGTGTTTGTTTACTGATTTGAATATGTAGTTTAGTGTAGTGTGTTTTGTTCAGTTAGTTTTTTCTTTGTTTTCTTTTTTTGTTCTTGGATTACCCTATACGACTTCTGCATACAGATTTTCACTTTTCATACATACATATTAACTTATTTCTACAATATTGTCATGTTTTCATAGCGTCTGTCCCTCGGAGAATTACCGCCAGGGATGACGTACGGTTTTGCACACCCCAAAAGCAAAGCAATAGTTCATTATTGTCATAACACAATTGTCAAGTGTGGTATAGGTATTGAAATCCATGTATGTGATATTTCTAAATTTTCTCTGACAATAAAATAACCCTACTAGGTGGAACTGAAATACATTACTATGACAATGTATGAGACCACAAGGCGCCCTCTATAACACCAGTCAGTCATTACACAAAAATGAAATGATAACAATTTGAATAATATCTCAATATAACTGAAAAAATGTGATTTTACTCATTGAAAGGGATCACCATTGTACTATTCGTTTACTCATTGAAAGGGATCACCATTGTACAATTCGTTTACTCATTGAAAGGGATCACCATTGTACTATTCGTTTACTCATTGAAAGGGATCACCATTGTACTATTCGTTTACTCATTGAAAGGGATCACCATTGTACTATTCGTTTACTCATTGAAATGGATCACCATTGTACTATTCGTTTACTCATTGAAAGGGATCACCATTGTACTATTCCACGAAAATAACAAATTTGCAAATCGGGGAAACACTATAGAATACTATATATGATTTAAACGATAATACAAATAACAGGAATACTTCTTGACGCTTCACAGACTTTGAAAAAAACTGAATAAAGGATGTAAGATGGTTTACATATTGAGTGAAATAATAAAGTGTTAATAATAAACGACTATATCTAATCATGTGTGTAACTCGTGATATATATCTTATGCATTGTAATCAACGAATAACCAGAAGAGGTTTACTCAATTAAACCGTATCCATGCAACTAATGCAAAGTATGTTTGTTTGTGTAATGTTCTGTATTTCTATTACATAGCTATGACACAAATTACGGTAATTAATTACAAATCATTAACCAATTAGATCATTCATTCATTGAACCATGTGTCATAACATACCGGTGTCACGTGAATCATATAAAACGAATATCTTACAGTAGAGGCTAGATTCTAGTATATTGAAATGGACACAATCCTCGTATTTCTAGACTCCATATACTTTTCTTTTGGTTTGCCCAGTGTATAGAGGCAAACATCGTAATCAAATACCCAATGACCTCATCACATTATGATCCGCATTTACTACCCATCACACGTTCATACTGATTCCATTAGCATGACAATAAGTAAGCTCAATTACATTTGGTGCATTACCATTAACACGTGTCCAGACTTATTATAATGAGCTTAGTTATATCTGGTGCATTGCCATTAACACGTGTCCAGACTTATTATAATGAGCTTAGTTATATCTGGTGCATTGCCATTAACACGTGTCCAGACTTATTATAATGAGCTTAGTTATATCTGGTGCATTACCATTAACACATGTCCAGACTTATTATGATGAGCTTAGTTATATCTGGTGCATTGCATTAACACGTGTCCAGACATATTATAATGAGCTTAGTTATATCTGGTGCATTGCCATTAACACGTGTCCAGACTTATTATAATGAGCTTAGTTATATCTGGTGCATTGCCATTAACACGTGTCCAGACTTATTATAATGAGCTTAGTTATATCTGGTGCATTGCCATTAACACGTGTCCAGACTTATTATAATGAGCTTAGTTATATCTGGTGCATTGCCATTGACACATGTCCAGACTTATTATAATGAGCTTAGTTATATCTGGTGCATTACCATTAACACGTGTCCAGACTTATTATAATGAGCTTAGTTAGATCTGGTGCATTGCCATTAACACGTGTCCGGACTTATTATAATGAGCTTAGTTATATCTGGTGCATTGCCATTAACACGTGTCCAGACTTATTATAATGAGCTTAGTTATATCTGGTGCATTGCCATTAACACGTGTCCGGACTTATTATAATGAGCTTAGTTACATCTGTTGCATTGCCATTGACACGTGTCCAGACTTATTATAATGAGCTTAGTTATATCTGGTGCATTACCATTAACACGTGTCCAGACTCATTATAATGAGCTTAGTTATATCTGGTGCATTGCCATTAACACGTGTCCGGACTTATTATAATGAGCTTAGTTATATCTGGTGCATTGCCATTAACACGTGTCCGGACTTATTATAATGAGCTTAGTTATATCTGGTGCATTGCCATTAACACGTGTCCAGACTTATTATAATGAGCTTAGTTATATCTGGTGCATTGCCATTGACACGTGTCCGGACTTATTATAATGAGCTTAGTTATATCTGGTGCATTGCATTAACACGTGTCCGGACTTATTATAATGAGCTTAGTTATATCTGGTGCATTGCCATTAACACGTGTCCGGACTTATTATAATGAGCTTAGTTATATCTGGTGCATTGCCATTAACACGTGTCCGGACTTATTATAATGAGCTTAGTTATATCTGGTGCATTGCCATTGACACGTATCCAGACATATTATAATGAGCTTAGTTATATCTGGTGCATTGCATTAACACGTGTCCAGACATATTATAATATAGCTTAGTTATATCAGGTGCATTGCCATTGACACGTGTCCGGACTTATTATAATGAGCTTAGTTATATCTGGTGCATTGCATTAACACGTGCCCAGACTTATTATAATGAGCTTAGTTATATCTGGTGCATTGCATTAACGCATGTCCAGACTTATTATAATGAGCTTAGTTATATATGGTGCATTTCCATTAACACGTGTCCGGACTTATTATAATGAGCTTAGTTATATCTGGTGCATTGCCATTAACACTTGTCCGGACTTATTATATTGAGCTTAGTTATATCTGGTGCATTGCCATTGACACGTGTCCAGACATATCATAATATAGCTTAGTTATATCAGGTGCATTGCCATTAACACGTGTCCGGACTTATTATAATGAGCTTAGTTATATCTGGTGCATTGCATTAACACGTGTGCAGACTTATTATAATGAGCTTAGTTATATCTGGTGCATTGCATTAACGCATGTCCAGACTTATTATAATGAGCTTAGTTATATCTGGTGCATTGCATTAACGCATGTCCAGACTTATTATAATGAGCTTAGTTATATCTGGTGCATTGCATTAACGCATGTCCAGACTTATTATAATGAGCTTAGTTATATCTGGTGCATTGCCATTAACACGTGTCCGGACTTATTATAATGAGCTTAGTTATATCTGGTGCATTGCCATTAACACGTGTCCGGACTTATTATAATGAGCTTAGTTATATCTGGTGCATTGCCATTGACACGTGTCCAGACATATTATAATATAGCTTAGTTATATCAGGTGCATTGCCATTAACACGTGTCCGGACTTATTATAATGAGCTTAGTTATATCTGGTGCATTGCATTAACACGTGTCCAGACTTATTATAATGAGCTTAGTTATATCTGGTGCATTGCATTAACGCATGTCCAGACTTATTATAATAGCTTAGTTATATCTGGTGCATTGCATTAACACGTGTCCAGACTTATTATAATGAGATTAGTTATATCTGGTGCATTGCCATTAACACGTGTCCTGACATATTATAATGAGCTTAGTTATATCTGGTGCATTGCCATTAACATGTGTCAGACTTATTATAATGAGCTTAGTTATATCTGGTGCATTGCATTAACACGTGTCCAGACATATTATAATGAGCTTAGTTATATCTGGTGCATTGCCATTAACACGTGTCCGGACTTATTATAATGAGCTTAGTTATATCTGGTGCATTGCCATTAACACGTGTCCGGACTTATTATAATGAGCTTAGTTATATCTGGTGCATTGCCATTAACACGTGTCCGGACTTATTATAATGAGCTTAGTTATATCTGGTGCATTGCCATTAACACGTGTCCAGACATATTATAATGAGCTTAGTTATATCTGGTGCATTGCCATTAACACGTGTCCGGACTTATTATAATGAGCTTAGTTATATCTGCTGCATTGCCATTAACACGTGTCCGGACTTATTATAATGAGCTTAGTTATATCTGGTGCATTGCATTAACACGTGTCCAGACATATTATAATGAGCTTAGTTATATCTGGTGCATTGCCATTAACACGTGTCCGGACTTATTATAATGAGCTTAGTTATATCTGGTGCATTGCCATTAACACGTGTCCGGACTTATTATAATAAGCTTAGTTATATCTGGTGCATTGCCATTGACACGTGTCCAGACATATTATAATATAGCTTAGTTATATCTGGTGCATTGCCATTAACACGTGTCCGGACTTATTATAATGAGCTTAGTTATATCTGGTGCATTGTATTAACACGTGTGCAGACTTATTATAATGAGCTTAGTTATATCTGGTGCATTGCATTAACGCATGTCCAGACTTATTATAATGAGCTTAGTTATATCTGGTGCATTGCATTAACACGTGTCCAGACTTATTATAATGAGCTTAGTTATATCTGGTGCATTGCATTAACGCATGTCCAGACTTATTATAATGAGCTTAGTTATATCTGGTGCATTGCATTAACGCATGTCCAGACTTATTATAATGAGCTTAGTTGTATCTGGTGCATTGCATTAACACGTGTCCAGACTTATTATAATGAGCTTAGTTATATCTGGTGCATTGCATTAACGCATGTCCAGACTTATTATAATGAGCTTAGTTATATCTGGTGCATTGCCATTAACACGTGTCCGGACTTATTATAATGAGCTTAGTTATATCTGGTGCATTGCCATTAACACGTGTCCAGACTTATTATAATTTGCTTAGTTATATCTGGTGCATTGCCATTGACAAGTGTCCAGACTTATTATAATGAGCTTAGTTATATCTGGTGCATTACCATTAACACGTGTCCAGACTTATTATAATGAGCTTAGTTATATCTGGTGCATTGCCATTAACACGTGTCCGGACTTATTATAATGAGCTTAGTTATATCTGGTGCATTGCCATTAACACGTGTCCGGACTTATTATAATTAGCTTAGTTATATCTGGTGCATTGCCATTAACACGTGTCCAGACTTATTATAATGAGCTTAGTTATATCTGGTGCATTGCCATTGACACGTGTCCGGACTTATTATAATGAGCTTAGTTATATCTGGTGCATTGCATTAACACGTGTCCGGACTTATTATAATGAGCTTAGTTATATCTGGTGCATTGCCATTAACACGTGTCCGGACTTATTATAATGAGCTTAGTTATATCTGGTGCATTGCCATTAACACGTGTCCGGACTTATTATAATGAGCTTAGTTATATCTGGTGCATTGCCATTATCACGTGTCCGAACTTATTATAATGAGCTTAGTTATATCTGGTGCATTGCCATTCACACGTGTCCAGACATATTATAATATAGCTTAGTTATATCAGGTGCATTGCCATTGACACGTGTCCGGACTTATTATAATGAGCTTAGTTATATCTGGTGCATTGCATTAACACGTGCCCAGACTTATTATAATGAGCTTAGTTATATCTGGTGCATTGCATTAACGCATGTCCAGACTTATTATAATGAGCTTAGTTATATCTGGTTCATTGCCATAAACACGTGTCCGGACTTATTATAATGAGCTTAGTTATATCTGGTGCATTGCCATTAACACGTGTCCGGACTTATTATAATGAGCTTAGTTATATCTTGTGCATTGCCATTGACACGTGTCCAGACATATTATAATATAGCTTAGTTATATCAGGTGCATTGCCATTAACACGTGTCCGGACTTATTATAATGAGCTTAGTTATATCTGGTGCATTGCATTAACACGTGTCCAGACATATTATAATGAGCTTAGTTATATCTGGTGCATTGCATTAACGCATGTCCAGACTTATTATAATGAGCTTAGTTATATCTGGTGCATTGCATTAACACGTGTCCAGACTTATTATAATGAGATTAGTTATATCTGGTGCATTGCATTAACGCATGTCCAGACTTATTATAATGAGATTAGTTATATCTGGTGCATTGCCATTAACACGTGTCCTGACAAATTATAATGAGCTTAGTTATATCTGGTGCATTGCCATTAACACGTGTCCAGACTTATTATAATGAGCTTAGTTATATCTGGTGCATTGCATTAACACGTGTCCAGACATATTATAATGAGCTTAGTTATATCTGGTGCATTGCCATTAACACGTGTCCGGACTTATTATAATGAGCTTAGTTATATCTGGTGCATTGCCATTAACACGTGTCCGGACTTATTATACTGAGCTTAGTTATATCTGGTGCATTGCCATTAACACGTGTCCAGACATATTATAATGAGCTTAGTTATATCTGGTGCATTGCCATTAACACGTGTCCGGACTTATTATAATGAGCTTAGTTATATCTGGTGCATTGCCATTAACACGTGTCCGGACTTATTATAATGAGCTTAGTTATATCTGGTGCATTGCATTAACACGTGTCCAGACATATTATAATGAGCTTAGTTATATCTGGTGCATTGCCATTAACACGTGTCCGGACTTATTATAATGAGCTTAGTTATATCTGGTGCATTGCCATTAACACGTATCCGGACTTATTATAATGAGCTTAGTTATATCTGGTGCATTGCCATTAACACGTGTCCGGACTTATTATAATGAGCTTAGTTATATCTGGTGCATTGCCATTGACACGTGTCCAGACATATTATAATATAGCTTAGTTATATCTGGTGCATTGCCATTAACACGTGTCCGGACTTATTATAATGAGCTTAGTTATATCTGGTGCATTGCATTAACACGTGTGCAGACTTATTATAATGAGCTTAGTTATATCTGGTGCATTGCATTAACGCATGTCCAGACTTATTATAATGAGCTTAGTTATATCTAGTGCATTGCATTAACACGTGTCCAGACTTATTATAATGAGCTTAGTTATATCTGGTGCATTGCATTAACGCATGTCCAGACTTATTATAATGAGCTTAGTTATATCTGGTGCATTGCATTAACGCATGTCCAGACTTATTATAATGAGCTTAGTTGTATCTGGTGCATTGCATTAACACGTGTCCAGACTTATTATAATGAGCTTAGTTATATCTGGTGCATTGCATTAACGCATGTCCAGACTTATTATAATGAGCTTAGTTATATCTGGTGCATTGTCATTAACACATGTCCGGACTTATTATAATGAGCTTAGTTATATCTGGTGCATTGCCATTAACACGTGTCCAGACTTATTATAATTTGCTTAGTTATATCTGGTGCATTGCCATTGACACGTGTCCAGACTTATTATAATGAGCTTAGTTATATCTGGTGCATTACCATTAACACGTGTCCAGACTTATTATAATGAGCTTAGTTATATCTGGTGCATTGCCATTAACACGTGTCCGGACTTATTATAATGAGCTTAGTTATATCTGGTGCATTGCCATTGACACGTGTCCGGACTTATTATAATGAGCTTAGTTATATCTGGTGCATTGCATTAACACGTGTCCGGACTTATTATAATGAGCTTAGTTATATCTGGTGCATTGCCATTAACACGTGTCCGGACTTATTATAATGAGCTTAGTTATATCTGGTGCATTGCCATTAACACGTGTCCGGACTTATTATAATGAACTTAGTTATATCTGGTGCATTGTCATTAACACGTGTCCGGACTTATTATAATGAGCTTAGTTATATCTGGTGCATTGCCATTGACACGTGTCCAGACATATTATAATATAGCTTAGTTATATCAGGTGCATTGCCATTGACACGTGTCCGGACTTATTATAATGAGCTTAGTTATATCTGGTGCATTGCATTAACACGTGCCCAGACTTATTATAATGAGCTTAGTTATATCTGGTGCATTGCATTAACGCATGTCCAGACTTATTATAATGAGCTTAGTTATATCTGGTGCATTGCCATTAACACGTGTCCGGACTTATTATAATGAGCTTAGTTATATCTGGTGCATTGCCATTAACACATGTCCGGACTTATTATAATGAACTTAGTTATATCTGGTGCATTGCCATTGACACGTGTCCAGACATATTATAATATAGCTTAGTTATATCAGGTGCATTGCCATTAACACGTGTCCGGACTTATTATAATGAGCTTAGTTATATCTGGTGCATTGCATTAACACGTGTCCAGACTTATTATAATGAGCTTAGTTATATCTGGTGCATTGCATTAACGCATGTCCAGACTTATTATAATGAGCTTAGTGATATCTGGTGCATTGCCATTAACACGTGTCCGGACTTATTATAATGAGCTTAGTTATATCTGGTGCATTGCCATTAACACGTGTCCGGACTTATTATAATGAGCTTAGTTATATCTGGTGCATTGCCATTGACACGTGTCCAGACATATTATAATATAGCTTAGTTATATCAGGTGCATTGCCATTAACACGTGTCCGGACTTATTATAATGAGCTTAGTTATATCTGGTGCATTGCATTAACACGTGTCCAGACTTATTATAATGAGCTTAGTTATATCTGGTGCATTGCATTAACGCATGTCCAGACTTATTATAATGAGCTTAGTTATATCTGGTGCATTGCATTAACACGTGTCCAGACTTATTATAATGAGCTTAGTTATATCTGGTGCATTGCCTTAACACGTGTCCAGACATATTATAATATAGCTTAGTTATATCAGGTGCATTGCCATTAACACGTGTCCGGACTTATTATAATGAGCTTAGTTATATCTGGTGCATTGCATTAACACGTGTCCAGACTTATTATAATGAGCTTAGTTATATCTTGTGCATTGCATTAACGCATGTCCAGACTTATTATAATGAGCTTAGTTATATCTGGTGCATTGCATTAACACGTGTCCAGACTTATTATAATGAGCTTAGTTATATCTGGTGCATTGCCATTGACACGTGTCCGGACTTATTATAATGAGCTTAGTTATATCTGGTGCATTGCATTAACACGTGTCCGGACTTATTATAATGAGCTTAGTTATATCTGGTGCATTGCCATTAACACGTGTCCGGACTTATTATAATGAGCTTAGTTATATCTGGTGCATTGCCATTAACACGTGTCCGGACTTATTATAATGAACTTAGTTATATCTGGTGCATTGCCATTAACACGTGTCCGGACTTATTATAATGAGCTTAGTTATATCTGGTGCATTGCCATTGACACGTGTCCAGACATATTATAATATAGCTTAGTTATATCAGGTGCATTGCCATTGACACGTGTCCGGACTTATTATAATGAGCTTAGTTATATCTGGTGCATTGCATTAACACGTGCCCAGACTTATTATAATGAGCTTAGTTATATCTGGTGCATTGCATTAACGCATGTCCAGACTTATTATAATGAGCTTAGTTATATCTGGTGCATTGCCATTAACACGTGTCCGGACTTATTATAATGAGCTTAGTTATATCTGGTGCATTGCCATTAACACATGTCCGGACTTATTATAATGAACTTAGTTATATCTGGTGCATTGCCATTGACACGTGTCCAGACATATTATAATATAGCTTAGTTATATCAGGTGCATTGCCATTAACACGTGTCCGGACTTATTATAATGAGCTTAGTTATATCTGGTGCATTGCATTAACACGTGTCCAGACTTATTATAATGAGCTTAGTTATATCTGGTGCATTGCATTAACGCATGTCCAGACTTATTATAATGAGCTTAGTGATATCTGGTGCATTGCCATTAACACGTGTCCGGACTTATTATAATGAGCTTAGTTATATCTGGTGCATTGCCATTAACACGTGTCCGGACTTATTATAATGAGCTTAGTTATATCTGGTGCATTGCCATTGACACGTGTCCAGACATATTATAATATAGCTTAGTTATATCAGGTGCATTGCCATTAACACGTGTCCGGACTTATTATAATGAGCTTAGTTATATCTGGTGCATTGCATTAACACGTGTCCAGACTTATTATAATGAGCTTAGTTATATCTGGTGCATTGCATTAACGCATGTCCAGACTTATTATAATGAGCTTAGTTATATCTGGTGCATTGCATTAACACGTGTCCAGACTTATTATAATGAGCTTAGTTATATCTGGTGCATTGCCTTAACACGTGTCCAGACATATTATAATATAGCTTAGTTATATCAGGTGCATTGCCATTAACACGTGTCCGGACTTATTATAATGAGCTTAGTTATATCTGGTGCATTGCATTAACACGTGTCCAGACTTATTATAATTAGCTTAGTTATATCTTGTGCATTGCATTAACACGTGTCCAGACTTATTATAATGAGCTTAGTTATATCTGGTGCATTGCATTAACACGTGTCCAGACTTATTATAATGAGCTTAGTTATATCTGGTGCATTGCCATTAACGCATGTCCAGACTTATTATAATGAGCTTAGTTATATCTGGTGCATTGCCATTAACACGTGTCCTGACATATTATAATGAGCTTAGTTATATCTGGTGCATTGCCATTAACACGTGTCCAGACTTATTATAATGAGCTTAGTTATATCTGGTGCATTGCATTAACACGTGTCCAGACATATTATAATGAGCTTAGTTATATCTGGTGCATTGCCATTAACACGTGTCCGGACTTATTATAATGAGCTTAGTTATATCTGGTGCATTGCCATTAACAGGTGTCCGGACTTATTATAATGAGCTTAGTTATATCTGGTGCATTGCCATTAATACGTGTCCGGACTTATTATAATGACCTTAGTTATATCTGGTGCATTGCCATTAACACGTGTCCAGACATATTATAATGAGCTTAGTTATATCTGGTGCATTGCCATTAACACGTGTCCGGACTTATTATAATGAGCTTAGTTATATCTGGTGCATTGCCATTAACACGTGTCCGGACTTATTATAATGAGCTTAGTTATATCTGGTGCATTGCATTAACACGTGTCCAGACATATTATAATGAGCTTAGTTATATCTGGTGCATTTCCATTAACACGTGTCCGGACTTATTATAATGAGCTTAGTTATATCTGGTGCATTGCCATTAACACGTGTCCGGACTTATTATAATGAGCTTAGTTATATCTGGTGCATTGCCATTAACACGTGTCCGGACTTATTATAATGAGCTTAGTTATATCTGGTGCATTGCCATTAACACGTGTCCGGACTTATTATAATGAGCTTAGTTATATCTGGTGCATTGCCATTAACACGTGTCCAGACTTATTATAATGAGCTTTGTTATATCTGGTGCATTGCCATTAACACGTGTCCGGACTTATTATAATGAGCTTAGTTATATCTGGTGCATTGCCATTAACACGTGTCCGGACTTATTATAATGAGCTTAGTTATATCTGGTGCATTGCCATTGACACGTGTCCAGACATATTATAATATAGCTTAGTTATATCTGGTGCATTGCCATTAACACGTGTCCGGACTTATTATAATGAGCTTAGTTATATCTGGTGCATTGCATTAACACGTGTGCAGACTTATTATAATTAGCTTAGTTATATCTGGTGCATTGCATTAACGCATGTCCAGACTTATTATAATGAGCTTAGTTATATCTGGTGCATTGTCATTAACACGTGTCCAGACTTATTATAATGAGCTTAGTTATATCTGGTGCATTGCATTAACGCATGTCCAGACTTATTATAATGAGCTTAGTTATATCTGGTGCATTGCATTAACGCATGTCCAGACTTATTATAATAAGCTTAGTTATATCTGGTGCATTGCATTAACACGTGTCCAGACTTATTATAATGAGCTTAGTTATATCTGGTGCATTGCATTAACGCATGTCCAGACTTATTATAATGAGCTTAGTTATATCTGGTGCATTGCCATTAACACGTGTCCGGACTTATTATAATGAGCTTAGTTATATCTGGTGCATTGCCATTGACACGTGTCCAGACTTATTATAATGAGCTTAGTTATATCTGGTGCATTACCATTAACACGTGTCCAGACTTATTATAATGAGCTTAGTTACATCTGGTGCATTGCATTAACACGTGTCCAGACTTATTATAATGAGCTTAGTTATATCTGGTACACTGCCATTAACACATGTCCAGACTTATTATAATGAGCTTAGTTATATCTGGTGCACTGCCATTAACGCATGTCCAGACTTATTATAATGAGCTTAGTTATATCTGGTGCATTGCATTAACACGTGTCCAGACTTATTATAATGAGCTTAGTTATATCTGGTGCATTGCATTAACGCATGTCCAGACTTATTATAATGAGCTTAGTTATATCTGGTGCATTGCATTAACGCATGTCCAGACTTATTATAATGAGCTTAGTTGTATCTGGTGCATTGCATTAACACGTGTCCAGACTTATTATAATGAGCTTAGTTATATCTGGTGCATTGCATTTTAACGCATGTCCAGACTTATTATAATGAGCTTAGTTATATCTGGTGCATTGCCATTAACACGTGTCCGGACTTATTATAATGAGCTTAGTTATATCTGGTGCATTGCCATTAACACGTGTCCAGACTTATTATAATTTGCTTAGTTATATCTGGTGCATTGCCATTGACACGTGTCCAGACTTATTATAATGAGCTTAGTTATATCTGATGCATTACCATTAACACGTGTCCAGACTTATTATAATGAGCTTAGTTATATCTGGTGCATTGCCATTAACACGTGTCCGGACTTATTATAATGAGCTTAGTTATATCTGGTGCATTGCCATTAACACGTGTCCGGACTTATTATAATGAGCTTAGTTATATCTGGTGCATTGCCATTAACACGTGTCCAGACTTATTATAATGCGCTTAGTTATATCTGGTGCATTGCCATTGACACGTGTCCGGACTTATTATAATGAGCTTAGTTATATCTGGTGCATTGCATTAACACGTGTCCGGACTTATTATAATGAGCTTAGTTATATCTGGTGCATTGCCATTAACACGTGTCCGGACTTATTATAATGAGCTTAGTTATATCTGGTGCATTGCCATTAACACGTGTCCGGACTTATTATAATGAGCTTAGTTATATCTGGTGCATTGCCATTATCACGTGTCCGAACTTATTATAATGAGCTTAGTTATATCTGGTGCATTGCCATTGACACGTGTCCAGACATATTATAATATAGCTTAGTTATATCAGGTGCATTGCCATTGACACGTGTCCGGACTTATTATAATGAGCTTAGTTATATCTGGTGCATTGCATTAACGCATGTCCAGACTTATTATAATGAGCTTAGTTATATCTGGTGCATTGCCATAAACACGTGTCCGGACTTATTATAATGAGCTTAGTTATATCTGGTGCATTGCCATTAACACGTGTCCGGACTTATTATAATGAGCTTAGTTATATCTTGTGCATTGCCATTGACACGTGTCCAGACATATTATAATATAGCTTAGTTATATCAGGTGCATTGCCATTAACACGTGTCCGGACTTATTATAATGAGCTTAGTTATATCTGGTGCATTGCATTAACACGTGTCCAGACATATTATAATGAGCTTAGTTATATCTGGTGCATTGCATTAACGCATGTCCAGACTTATTATAATGAGCTTAGTTATATCTGGTGCATTGCATTAACACGTGTCCAGACTTATTATAATGAGATTAGTTATATCTGGTGCATTGCATTAACGCATGCCCAGACTTATTATAATGAGCTTAGTTATATCTGGTGCATTGCATTAACGCATGTCCAGACTTATTATAATGAGCTTAGTTATATCTGGTGCATTGCCATAAACACGTGTCCGGACTTATTATAATGAGCTTAGTTATATCTGGTGCATTGCCATTAACACGTGTCCGGACTTATTATAATGAGCTTAGTTATATCTTGTGCATTGCCATTGACACGTGTCCAGACATATTATAATATAGCTTAGTTATATCAGGTGCATTGCCATTAACACGTGTCCGGACTTATTATAATGAGCTTAGTTATATCTGGTGCATTGCATTAACACGTGTCCAGACATATTATAATGAGCTTAGTTATATCTGGTGCATTGCATTAACGCATGTCCAGACTTATTATAATGAGCTTAGTTATATCTGGTGCATTGCATTAACACGTGTCCAGACTTATTATAATGAGATTAGTTATATCTGGTGCATTGCATTAACGCATGTCCAGACTTATTATAATGAGCTTAGTTATATCTGGTGCATTGCCATTAACACGTGTCCTGACATATTATAATGAGCTTAGTTATATCTGGTGCATTGCCATTAACACGTGTCCAGACTTATTATAATGAGCTTAGTTATATCTGGTGCATTGCATTAACACGTGTCCAGACATATTATAATGAGCTTAGTTATATCTGGTGCATTGCCATTAACACGTGTCCGGACTTATTATAATGAGCTTAGTTATATCTGGTGCATTGCCATTAACACGTGTCCGGACTTATTATAATGAGCTTAGTTATATCTGGTGCATTGCCATTAACACGTGTCCAGACATATTATAATGAGCTTAGTTATATCTGGTGCATTGCCATTAACACGTGTCCGGACTTATTATAATGAGCTTAGTTATATCTGGTGCATTGCCATTAACACGTGTCCGGACTTATTATAATGAGCTTAGTTATATCTGGTGCATTGCATTAACACGTGTCCAGACATATTATAATGAGCTTAGTTATATCTGGTGCATTGCCATTAACACGTGTCCGGACTTATTATAATGAGCTTAGTTATATCTGGTGCATTGCCATTAACACGTATCCGGACTTATTATAATGAGCTTAGTTATATCTGGTGCATTGCCATTAACACGTGTCCGGACTTATTATAATGAGCTTAGTTATATCTGGTGCATTGCCATTGACACGTGTCCAGACATATTATAATATAGCTTAGTTATATCTGGTGCATTGCCATTAACACGTGTCCGGACTTATTATAATGAGCTTAGTTATATCTGGTGCATTGCATTAACACGTGTGCAGACTTATTATAATGAGCTTAGTTATATCTGGTGCATTGCATTAACGCATGTCCAGACTTATTATAATGAGCTTAGTTATATCTGGTGCATTGCATTAACACGTGTCCAGACTTATTATAATGAGCTTAGTTATATCTGGTGCATTGCATTAACGCATGTCCAGACTTATTATAATGAGCTTAGTTATATCTGGTGCATTGCATTAACGCATGTCCAGACTTATTATAATGAGCTTAGTTGTATCTGGTGCATTGCATTAACACGTGTCCAGACTTATTATAATGAGCTTAGTTATATCTGGTGCATTGCATTAACGCATGTCCAGACTTATTATAATGAGCTTAGTTATATCTGGTGCATTGCCATTAACACATGTCCGGACTTATTATAATGAGCTTAGTTATATCTGGTGCATTGCCATTAACACGTGTCCAGACTTATTATAATTTGCTTAGTTATATCTGGTGCATTGCCATTGACACGTGTCCAGACTTATTATAATGAGCTTAGTTATATCTGGTGCATTACCATTAACACGTGTCCAGACTTATTATAATGAGCTTAGTTATATCTGGTGCATTGCCATTAACACGTGTCCGGACTTATTATAATGAGCTTAGTTATATCTGGTGCATTGCCATTAACACGTGTCCGGACTTATTATAATGAGCTTAGTTATATCTGGTGCATTGCCATTAACACGTGTCCAGACTTATTATAATGAGCTTAGTTATATCTGGTGCATTGCCATTGACACGTGTCCAGACTTATTATAATGAGCTTAGTTATATCTGGTGCATTGCATTAACACGTGTCCGGACTTATTATAATGAGCTTAGTTATATCTGGTGCATTGCCATTAACACGTGTCCGGACTTATTATAATGAGCTTAGTTATATCTGGTGCATTGCCATTAACACGTGTCCAGACTTATTATAATGAGCTTAGTTATATCTGGTGCATTGCATTAACGCATGTCCAGACTTATTATAATGAGCTTAGTTATATCTGGTGCATTACCATTAACACGTGTCCAGACTTATTATAATTTGCTTAGTTATATCTGGTGCATTGCCATTGACACGTGTCCAGACTTATTATAATGAGCTTAGTTATATCTGGTGCATTACCATTAACACGTGTCCAGACTTATTATAATGAGCTTAGTTATATCTGGTGCATTGCCATTAACACGTGTCCGGACTTATTATAATGAGCTTAGTCATATCTGGTGCATTGCATTAACACGTGTCCAGACATATTATAATGAGCTTAGTTATATCTGGTGCATTGCCATTAACACGTGTCCGGACTTATTATAATGAGCTTAGTTATATCTGGTGCATTGCCATTAACACGTATCCGGACTTATTATAATGAGCTTAGTTATATCTGGTGCATTGCCATTAACACGTGTCCGGACTTATTATAATGAGCTTAGTTATATCTGGTGCATTGCCATTGACACGTGTCCAGACATATTATAATATAGCTTAGTTATATCTGGTGCATTGCCATTAACACGTGTCCGGACTTATTATAATGAGCTTAGTTATATCTGGTGCATTGCATTAACACGTGTGCAGACTTATTATAATGAGCTTAGTTATATCTGGTGCATTGCATTAACGCATGTCCAGACTTATTATAATGAGCTTAGTTATATCTGGTGCATTGCATTAACACGTGTCCAGACTTATTATAATGAGCTTAGTTATATCTGGTGCATTGCATTAACGCATGTCCAGACTTATTATAATGAGCTTAGTTATATCTGGTGCATTGCATTAACGCATGTCCAGACTTATTATAATGAGCTTAGTTGTATCTGGTGCATTGCATTAACACGTGTCCAGACTTATTATAATGAGCTTAGTTATATCTGGTGCATTGCATTAACGCATGTCCAGACTTATTATAATGAGCTTAGTTATATCTGGTGCATTGCCATTAACACATGTCCGGACTTATTATAATGAGCTTAGTTATATCTGGTGCATTGCCATTAACACGTGTCCAGACTTATTATAATTTGCTTAGTTATATCTGGTGCATTGCCATTGACACGTGTCCAGACTTATTATAATGAGCTTAGTTATATCTGGTGCATTACCATTAACACGTGTCCAGACTTATTATAATGAGCTTAGTTATATCTGGTGCATTGCCATTAACACGTGTCCGGACTTATTATAATGAGCTTAGTTATATCTGGTGCATTGCCATTAACACGTGTCCGGACTTATTATAATGAGCTTAGTTATATCTGGTGCATTGCCATTAACACGTGTCCAGACTTATTATAATGAGCTTAGTTATATCTGGTGCATTGCCATTGACACGTGTCCAGACTTATTATAATGAGCTTAGTTATATCTGGTGCATTGCATTAACACGTGTCCGGACTTATTATAATGAGCTTAGTTATATCTGGTGCATTGCCATTAACACGTGTCCGGACTTATTATAATGAGCTTAGTTATATCTGGTGCATTGCCATTAACACGTGTCCAGACTTATTATAATGAGCTTAGTTATATCTGGTGCATTGCATTAACGCATGTCCAGACTTATTATAATGAGCTTAGTTATATCTGGTGCATTGCATTAACACGTGTCCAGACTTATTATAATGAGCTTAGTTATATCTGGTGCATTGCATTAACGCATGTCCAGACTTATTATAATGAGCTTAGTTATATCTGGTGCATTGCATTAACGCATGTCCAGACTTATTATAATGAGCTTAGTTGTATCTGGTGCATTGCATTAACACGTGTCCAGACTTATTATAATGAGCTTAGTTATATCTGGTGCATTGCATTAACGCATGTCCAGACTTATTATAATGAGCTTAGTTATATCTGGTGCATTGCCATTAACACATGTCCGGACTTATTATAATGAGCTTAGTTATATCTGGTGCATTGCCATTAACACGTGTCCAGACTTATTATAATTTGCTTAGTTATATCTGGTGCATTGCCATTGACATGTGTCCAGACTTATTATAATGAGCTTAGTTATATCTGGTGCATTACCATTAACACGTGTCCAGACTTATTATAATGAGCTTAGTTATATCTGGTGCATTGCCATTAACACGTGTCCGGACTTATTATAATGAGCTTAGTTATATCTGGTGCATTGCCATTAACACGTGTCCGGACTTATTATAATGAGCTTAGTTATATCTGGTGCATTGCCATTAACACGTGTCCAGACTTATTATAATGAGCTTAGTTATATCTGGTGCATTGCCATTGACACGTGTCCGGACTTATTATAATGAGCTTAGTTATATCTGGTGCATTGCATTAACACGTGTCCGGACTTATTATAATGAGCTTAGTTATATCTGGTGCATTGCCATTAACACGTGTCCGGACTTATTATAATGAGCTTAGTTATATCTGGTGCATTGCCATTAACACGTGTCCGGACTTATTATAATGAACTTAGTTATATCTGGTGCATTGCCATTAACACGTGTCCGGACTTACTATAATGAGCTTAGTTATATCTGGTGCATTGCCATTGACACGTGTCCAGACATATTATAATATAGCTTAGTTATATCAGGTGCATTGCCATTGACACGTGTCCGGACTTATTATAATGAGCTTAGTTATATCTGGTGCATTGCATTAACACGTGCCCAGACTTATTATAATGAGCTTAGTTATATCTGGTGCATTGCATTAACGCATGTCCAGACTTATTATAATGAGCTTAGTTATATCTGGTGCATTGCCATTAACACGTGTCCGGACTTATTATAATGAGCTTAGTTATATCTGGTGCATTGCCATTAACACGTGTCCGGACTTATTATAATGAACTTAGTTATATCTGGTGCATTGCCATTGACACGTGTCCAGACATATTATAATATAGCTTAGTTATATCAGGTGCATTGCCATTAACACGTGTCCGGACTTATTATAATGAGCTTAGTTATATCTGGTGCATTGCATTAACACGTGTCCAGACTTATTATAATGAGCTTAGTTATATCTGGTGCATTGCATTAACGCATGTCCAGACTTATTATAATGAGCTTAGTGATATCTGGTGCATTGCCATTAACACGTGTCCGGACTTATTATAATGAGCTTAGTTATATCTGGTGCATTGCCATTAACACGTGTCCGGACTTATTATAATGAGCTTAGTTATATCTGGTACATTGCCATTGACACGTGTCCAGACATATTATAATATAGCTTAGTTATATCAGGTGCATTGCCATTAACACGTGTCCGGACTTATTATAATGAGCTTAGTTATATCTGGTGCATTGCATTAACACGTGTCCAGACTTATTATAATGAGCTTAGTTATATCTGGTGCATTGCATTAACGCATGTCCAGACTTATTATAATGAGCTTAGTTATATCTGGTGCATTGCATTAACACGTGTCCAGACTTATTATAATGAGCTTAGTTATATCTGGTGCATTGCCTTAACACGTGTCCAGACATATTATAATATAGCTTAGTTATATCAGGTGCATTGCCATTAACACGTGTCCAGACTTATTATAATGAGCTTAGTTATATCTTGTGCATTGCATTAACGCATGTCCAGACTTATTATAATGAGCTTAGTTATATCTGGTGCATTGCATTAACACGTGTCCAGACTTATTATAATGAGCTTAGTTATATCTGGTGCATTGCCATTAACGCATGTCCAGACTTATTATAATGAGCTTAGTTATATCTGGTGCATTGCCATTAACACGTGACCTGACATATTATAATGAGCTTAGTTATATCTGGTGCATTGCCATTAACACGTGTCCAGACTTATTATAATGAGCTTAGTTATATCTGGTGCATTGCATTAACACGTGTCCAGACTTATTATAATGAGCTTAGTTATATCTTGTGCATTGCATTAACGCATGTCCAGACTTATTATAATGAGCTTAGTTATATCTGGTGCATTGCATTAACACGTGTCCAGACTTATTATAATGAGCTTAGTTATATCTGGTGCATTGCCATTAACGCATGTCCAGACTTATTATAATGAGCTTAGTTATATCTGGTGCATTGCCATTAACACGTGTCCTGACATATTATAATGAGCTTAGTTATATCTGGTGCATTGCCATTAACACGTGTCCAGACTTATTATAATGAGCTTAGTTATATCTGGTGCATTGCATTAACACGTGTCCAGACATATTATAATGAGCTTAGTTATATCTGGTGCATTGCCATTAACACGTGTCCGGACTTATTATAATGAGCTTAGTTATATCTGGTGCATTGCCATTAACACGTGTCCGGACTTATTATAATGAGCTTAGTTATATCTGGTGCATTGCCATTAACACGTGTCCGGACTTATTATAATGACCTTAGTTATATCTGGTGCATTGCCATTAACACGTGTCCAGACATATTATAATGAGCTTAGTTATATCTGGTGCATTGCCATTAACACGTGTCCGGACTTATTATAATGAGCTTAGATATATCTGGTGCATTGCCATTAACACGTGTCCGGACTTATTATAATGAGCTTAGTTATATCTGGTGCATTGCATTAACACGTGTCCAGACATATTATAATGAGCTTAGTTATATCTGGTGCATTTCCATTAACACGTGTCCGGACTTATTATAATGGGCTTAGTTATATCTGGTGCATTGCCATTAACACGTGTCCAGACTTATTATAATGAGCTTAGTTATATCTGGTGCATTGCCATTAACACGTGTCCGGACTTATTATAATGAGCTTAGTTATATCTGGTGCATTGCCATTAACACGTGTCCGGACTTATTATAATGAGCTTAGTTATATCTGGTGCATTACCATTAACACGTGTCCGGACTTATTATAATGAGCTTAGTTATATCTGGTGCATTGCCATTAACACGTGTCCGGACTTATTATAATGAGCTTAGTTATATCTGGTGCATTGCCATTAACACGTGTCCAGACTTATTATAATGAGCTTAGTTATATCTGGTGCATTGCCATTAACACGTGTCCGGACTTATTATAATGAGCTTAGTTATATCTGGTGCATTGCCATTAACACGTGTCCGGACTTATTATAATGAGCTTAGTTATATCTGGTGCATTGCCATTGACACGTGTCCAGACATATTATAATATAGCTTAGTTATATCTGGTGCATTGCCATTAACACGTGTCCGGACTTATTATAATGAGCTTAGTTATATCTGGTGCATTGCATTAACACGTGTGCAGACTTATTATAATTAGCTTAGTTATATCTGGTGCATTGCATTAACGCATGTCCAGACTTATTATAATGAGCTTAGTTATATCTGGTGCATTGCCATTAACACGTGTCCAGACTTATTATAATGAGCTTAGTTATATCTGGTGCATTGCATTAACGCATGTCCAGACTTATTATAATGAGCTTAGTTATATCTGGTGCATTGCATTAACGCATGTCCAGACTTATTATAATAAGCTTAGTTATATCTGGTGCATTGCATTAACACGTGTCCAGACTTATTATAATGAGCTTAGTTATATCTGGTGCATTGCATTAACGCATGTCCAGACTTATTATAATGAGCTTAGTTATATCTGGTGCATTGCCATTAACACGTGTCCGGACTTATTATAATGAGCTTAGTTATATCTGGTGCATTGCCATTGACACGTGTCCAGACTTATTATAATGAGCTTAGTTATATCTGGTGCATTGCATTAACGCATGTCCAGACTTATTATAATGAGCTTAGTTATATCTGGTGCATTACCATTAACACGTGTCCAGACTTATTATAATGAGCTTAGTTATATCTGGTGCATTGCATTAACACGTGTCCAGACTTATTATAATGAGCTTAGTTATATCTGGTACACTGACATTAACACATGTCCAGACTTATTATAATGAGCTTAATTATATCTGGTGCACTGCCATTAACGCATGTCCAGACTTATTATAATGAGCTTAGTTATATCTGGTGCATTGCATTAACACGTGTCCAGACTTATTATAATGAGCTTAGTTATATCTGGTGCATTGCATTAACGCATGTCCAGACTTATTATAATGAACTTAGTTATATCTGGTGCATTGCATTAACGCATGTCCAGACTTATTATAATGAGCTTAGTTGTATCTGGTGCATTGCATTAACACGTGTCCAGACTTATTATAATGAGCTTAGTTATATCTGGTGCATTGCATTAACGCATGTCCAGACTTATTATAATGAGCTTAGTTATATCTGGTGCATTGCCATTAACACGTGTCCGGACTTATTATAATGAGCTTAGTTATATCTGGTGCATTGCCATTAACACGTGTCCAGACTTATTATAATTTGCTTAGTTATATCTGGTGCATTGCCATTGACACGTGTCCAGACTTATTATAATGAGCTTAGTTATATCTGGTGCATTACCATTAACACGTGTCCAGACTTATTATAATGAGCTTAGTTATATCTGGTGCATTGCCATTAACACGTGTCCAGACTTATTATAATGAGCTTAGTTATATCTGGTGCATTGCCATTAACACGTGTCCGGACTTATTATAATGAGCTTAGTTATATCTGGTGCATTGCATTAACACGTGTCCGGACTTATTATAATGAGCTTAGTTATATCTGGTGCATTGCCATTAACACGTGTCCGGACTTATTATAATGAGCTTAGTTACATCTGGTGCATTGCCATTAACACGTGTCCGGACTTATTATAATGAGCTTAGTTATATCTGGTGCATTGCCATTATCACGTGTCCGAACTTATTATAATGAGCTTATTTATATCTGGTGCATTGCCATTGACACGTGTCCAGACATATTATAATATAGCTTAGTTATATCAGGTGCATTGCCATTGACACGTGTCCGGACTTATTATAATGAGCTTAGTTATATCTGGTGCATTGCATTAACGCATGTCCAGACTTATTATAATGAGCTTAGTTATATCTGGTGCATTGCCATTGACACGTGTCCGGACTTATTATAATGAGCTTAGTTATATCTGGTGCATTGCATTAACACGTGTCCGGACTTATTATAATGAGCTTAGTTATATCTGGTGCATTGCCATTAACACGTGTCCGGACTTATTATAATGAGCTTAGTTACATCTGGTGCATTGCCATTAACACGTGTCCGGACTTATTATAATGAGCTTAGTTATATCTGGTGCATTGCCATTATCACGTGTCCGAACTTATTATAATGAGCTTAGTTATATCCGGTGCATTGCCATTGACACGTGTCCAGACATATTATAATGAGCTTAGTTATATCTGGTGCATTGCATTAACACGTGCCCAGACTTATTATAATGAGCTTAGTTATATCTGGTGCATTGCATTAACGCATGTCCAGACTTATTATAATGAGCTTAGTTATATCTGGTGCATTGCCATTAACACGTGTCCGGACTTATTATAATGAGCTTAGTTATATCTGGTGCATTGCCATTGACACGTGTCCAGACATATTATAATATAGCTTAGTTATATCAGGTGCATTGCCATTAACACGTGTCCGGACTTATTATAATGAGCTTAGTTATATCTGGTGCATTGCATTAACACGTGTCCAGACATATTATAATGAGCTTAGTTATATCTGGTGCATTGCATTAACGCATGTCCAGACTTATTATAATGAGCTTAGTTATATCTGGTGCATTGCATTAACACGTGTCCAGACTTATTATAATGAGATTAGTTATATCTGGTGCATTGCATTAACGCATGTCCAGACTTATTATAATGAGCTTAGTTATATCTGGTGCATTGCCATTAACACGTGTCCTGACATATTATAATGAGCTTAGTTATATCTGGTGCATTGCCATTAACACGTGTCCAGACTTATTATAATGAGCTTAGTTATATCTGGTGCATTGCATTAACACGTGTCCAGACATATTATAATGAGCTTAGTTATATCTGGTGCATTGCCATTAACACGTGTCCGGACTTATTATAATGAGCTTAGTTATATCTGGTGCATTGCCATTAACACGTGTCCGGACTTATTATAATGAGCTTAGTTATATCTGGTGCATTGCCATTAACACGTGTCCAGACATATTATAATGAGCTTAGTTATATCTGGTGCATTGCCATTAACACGTGTCCGGACTTATTATAATGAGCTTAGTTATATCTGGTGCATTGCCATTAACACGTGTCCGGACTTATTATAATGAGCTTAGTTATATCTGGTGCTTTGCATTAACACGTGTCCAGACATATTATAATGAGCTTAGTTATATCTGGTGCATTGCCATTAACACGTGTCCGGACTTATTATAATGAGCTTAGTTATATCTGGTGCATTGCCATTAACACGTATCCGGACTTATTATAATGAGCTTAGTTATATCTGGTGCATTGCCATTAACACGTGTCCGGACTTATTATAATGAGCTTAGTTATATCTGGTGCATTGCCATTGACACGTGTCCAGACATATTATAATATAGCTTAGTTATATCTGGTGCATTGCCATTAACACGTGTCCGGACTTATTATAATGAGCTTAGTTATATCTGGTGCATTGCATTAACACGTGTGCAGACTTATTATAATGAGCTTAGTTATATCTGGTGCATTGCATTAACGCATGTCCAGACTTATTATAATGAGCTTAGTTATATCTGGTGCATTGCATTAACACGTGTCCAGACTTATTATAATGAGCTTAGTTATATCTGGTGCATTGCATTAACGCATGTCCAGACTTATTATAATGAGTTTAGTTATATCTGGTGCATTGCATTAACGCATGTCCAGACTTATTATAATGAGCTTAGTTGTATCTGGTGCATTGCATTAACACGTGTCCAGACTTATTATAATGAGCTTAGTTATATCTGGTGCATGGCATTAACGCATGTCTAGACTTATTATAATGAGCTTAGTTATATCTGGTGCATTGCCATTAACACATGTCCGGACTTATTATAATGAGCTTAGTTATATCTGGTGCATTGCCATTAACACGTGTCCAGACTTATTATAATTTGCTTAGTTATATCTGGTGCATTGCCATTGACACGTGTCCAGACTTATTATAATGAGCTTAGTTATATCTGGTGCATTACCATTAACACGTGTCCAGACTTATTATAATGAGCTTAGTTATATCTGGTGCATTGCCATTAACACGTGTCCGGACTTATTATAATGAGCTTAGTTATATCTGGTGCATTGCCATTAACACGTGTCCGGACTTATTATAATGAGCTTAGTTATATCTGGTGCATTGCCATTAACACGTGTCCAGACTTATTATAATGAGCTTAGTTATATCTGGTGCATTGCCATTGACACGTGTCCGGACTTATTATAATGAGCTTAGTTATATCTGGTGCATTGCATTAACACGTGTCCGGACTTATTATAATGAGCTTAGTTATATCTGGTGCATTGCCATTAACACGTGTCCGGACTTATTATAATGAGCTTAGTTATATCTGGTGCATTGCCATTAACACGTGTCCGGACTTATTATAATGAACTTAGTTATATCTGGTGCATTGCCATTAACACGTGTCCGGACTTATTATAATGAGCTTAGTTATATCTGGTGCATTGCCTTTGACACGTGTCCAGACATATTATAATATAGCTTAGTTATATCAGGTGCATTGCCATTGACACGTGTCCGGACTTATTATAATGCGCTTAGTTATATCTGGTGCATTGCATTAACACGTGCCCAGACTTATTATAATGAGCTTAGTTATATCTGGTGCATTGCATTAACGCATGTCCAGACTTATTATAATGAGCTTAGTTATATCTGGTGCATTGCCATTAACACGTGTCTGGACTTATTATAATGAGCTTAGTTATATCTGGTGCATTGCCATTAACACGTGTCCGGACTTATTATAATGAACTTAGTTATATCTGGTGCATTGCCATTGACACGTGTCCAGACATATTATAATATAGCTTAGTTATATCAGGTGCATTGCCATTAACACGTGTCCGGACTTATTATAATGAGCTTAGTTATATCTGGTGCATTGCATTAACACGTGTCCAGACTTATTATAATGAGCTTAGTTATATCTGGTGCATTGCATTAACGCATGTCCAGACTTATTATAATGAGCTTAGTGATATCTGGTGCATTGCCATTAACACGTGTCCGGATTTATTATAATGAGCTTAGTTATATCTGGTGCATTGCCATTAACACGTGTCCGGACTTATTATAATGAGCTTAGTTATATCTGGTGCATTGCCATTGACACGTGTCCAGACATATTATAATATAGCTTAGTTATATCAGGTTCATTGCCATTAACACGTGTCCGGACTTATTATAATGAGCTTAGTTATATCTGGTGCATTGCATTAACACGTGTCCAGACTTATTATAATGAGCTTAGTTATATCTGGTGCATTGCATTAACGCATGTCCAGACTTATTATAATGAGCTTAGTTATATCTGGTGCATTGCATTAACACGTGTCCAGACTTATTATAATGAGCTTAGTTATATCTGGTGCATTGCCTTAACACGTGTCCAGACATATTATAATATAGCTTAGTTATATCAGGTGCATTGCCATTAACACGTGTCCGGACTTATTATAATGAGCTTAGTTATATCTGGTGCATTGCATTAACACGTGTCCAGACTTATTATAATGAGCTTAGTTATATCTTGTGCATTGCATTAACGCATGTCCAGACTTATTATAATGAGCTTAGTTATATCTGGTGCATTGCATTAACACGTGTCCAGACTTATTATAATGAGCTTAGTTATATCTGGTGCATTGCCATTAACGCATGTCCAGACTTATTATAATGAGCTTAGTTATATCTGGTGCATTGCCATTAACACGTGTCCTGACATATTATAATGAGCTTAGTTATATCTGGTGCATTGCCATTAACACGTGTCCAGACTTATTATAATGAGCTTAGTTATATCTGGTGCATTGCATTAACACGTGTCCAGACATATTATAATGAGCTTAGTTATATCTGGTGCATTGCCATTAACACGTGTCCGGACTTATTATAATGAGCTTAGTTATATCTGGTGCATTGCCATTAACACGTGTCCGGACTTATTATAATGAGCTTAGTTATATCTGGTGCATTGCCATTAACACGTGTCCGGACTTATTATAATGACCTTAGTTATATCTGGTGCATTGCCTTAACACGTGTCCAGACATATTATAATATAGCTTAGTTATATCAGGTGCATTGCCATTAACACGTGTCCGGACTTATTATAATGAGCTTAGTTATATCTGGTGCATTGCATTAACACGTGTCCAGACTTATTATAATGAGCTTAGTTATATCTTGTGCATTGCATTAACGCATGTCCAGACTTATTATAATGAGCTTAGTTATATCTGGTGCATTGCATTAACACGTGTCCAGACTTATTATAATGAGCTTAGTTATATCTGGTGCATTGCCATTAACGCATGTCCAGACTTATTATAATGAGCTTAGTTATATCTGGTGCATTGCCATTAACACGTGTCCTGACATATTATAATGAGCTTAGTTATATCTGGTGCATTGCCATTAACACGTGTCCAGACTTATTATAATGAGCTTAGTTATATCTGGTGCATTGCATTAACACGTGTCCAGACATATTATAATGAGCTTAGTTATATCTGGTGCATTGCCATTAACACGTGTCCGGACTTATTATAATGAGCTTAGTTATATCTGGTGCATTGCCATTAACACGTGTCCGGACTTATTATAATGAGCTTAGTTATATCTGGTGCATTGCCATTAACACGTGTCCGGACTTATTATAATGACCTTAGTTATATCTGGTGCATTGCCATTAACACGTGTCCAGACATATTATAATGAGCTTAGTTATATCTGGTGCATTGCCATTAACACGTGTCCGGACTTATTATAATGAGCTTAGTTATATCTGGTGCATTGCCATTAACACGTGTCCGGACTTATTATAATGAGCTTAGTTATATCTGGTGCATTGCATTAACACGTGTCCAGACATATTATAATGAGCTTAGTTATATCTGGTGCATTTCCATTAACACGTGTCCGGACTTATTATAATGAGCTTAGTTATATCTGGTGCATTGCCATTAACACGTGTCCGGACTTATTATAATGAGCTTAGTTATATCTGGTGCATTACCATTAACACGTGTCCGGACTTATTATAATGAGCTTAGTTATATCTGGTGCATTGCCATTAACACGTGTCCGGACTTATTATAATGAGCTTAGTTATATCTGGTGCATTGCCATTAACACGTGTCCAGACTTATTATAATGAGCTTAGTTATATCTGGTGCATTGCCATTAACACGTGTCCGGACTTATTATAATGAGCTTAGTTATATCTGGTGCATTGCCATTAACACGTGTCCGGACTTATTATAATGAGCTTAGTTATATCTGGTGCATTGCCATTGACACGTGTCCAGACATATTATAATATAGCTTAGTTATATCTGGTGCATTGCCATTAACACGTGTCCGGACTTATTATAATGAGCTTAGTTATATCTGGTGCATTGCATTAACACGTGTGCAGACTTATTATAATTAGCTTAGTTATATCTGGTGCATTGCATTAACGCATGTCCAGACTTATTATAATGAGCTTAGTTATATCTGGTGCATTGCCATTAACATGTGTCCAGACTTATTATAATGAGCTTAGTTATATCTGGTGCATTGCATTAACGCATGTCCAGACTTATTATAATGAGCTTAGTTATATCTGGTGCATTGCATTAACGCATGTCCAGACTTATTATAATAAGCTTAGTTATATCTGGTGCATTGCATTAACACATGTCCAGACTTATTATAATGAGCTTAGTTATATCTGGTGCATTGCATTAACGCATGTCCAGACTTATTATAATGAGCTTAGTTATATCTGGTGCATTGCCATTAACACGTGTCCGGACTTATTATAATGAGCTTAGTTATATCTGGTGCATTGCCATTGACACGTGTCCAGACTTATTATAATGAGCTTAGTTATATCTGGTGCATTGCATTAACGCATGTCCAGACTTATTATAATGAGCTTAGTTATATCTGGTGCATTACCATTAACACGTGTCCAGACTTATTATAATGAGCTTAGTTATATCTGGTGCATTGCATTAACACGTGTCCAGACTTATTATAATGAGCTTAGTTATATCTGGTACACTGCCATTAACACATGTCCAGACTTATTATAATGAGCTTAATTATATCTGGTGCACTGCCATTAACGCATGTCCAGACTTATTATAATGAGCTTAGTTATATCTGGTGCATTGCATTAACACGTGTCCAGACTTATTATAATGAGCTTAGTTATATCTGGTGCATTGCATTAACACGTGTCCAGACTTATTATAATGAGCTTAGTTATATCTGGTACACTGCCATTAACACATGTCCAGACTTATTATAATGAGCTTAATTATATCTGGTGCACTGCCATTAACGCATGTCCAGACTTATTATAATGAGCTTAGTTATATCTGGTGCATTGCATTAACACGTGTCCAGACTTATTATAATGAGCTTAGTTATATCTGGTGCATTGCCATTAACACGTGTCCAGACTTATTATAATGAGCTTAGTTATATCTGGTGAATTGCATTAACACGTGTCCAGACTTATTATAATGAGCTTAGTTATATCTGGTGCATTGCATTAACACGTGTCCAGACTTATTATAATGAGCTTAGTTATATCTGGTGCATTGCATTAACACGTGTCCAGACTTATTATAATGAGCTTAGTTATATCTGGTGCATTGCATTAACACGTGTCCAGACTTATTATAATGAGCTTAGTTATATCTGGTGCATTGCATTAACGCATGTCCAGACTTATTATAATGAGCTTAGTTATATCTGGTGCATTGCCATTAACACGTGTCCAGACTTATTATAATGAGCTTAGTTATATCTGGTGCATTGCCATTAACACGTGTCCGGACTTATTATAATGAGCTTAGTTATATCTGGTGCATTGCCATTGACACGTGTCCGGACTTATTATAATGAGCTTAGTTATATCTGGTGCATTGCCATTAACACGTGTCCAGACTTATTATAATGAGCTTAGTTATATCTGGTGCATTGCCATTAACACGTGTCCGGACTTATTATAATGAGCTTAGTTATATCTGGTGCATTGCCATTAACACGTGTCCGGACTTATTATAATGAGCTTAGTTATATCTGGTGCATTGCCATTGACACGTGTCCAGACATATTATAATATAGCTTAGTTATATCTTGTGCATTGCAATTAACACGTGTCCGGACTTATTATAATGAGCTTAGTTATATCTGGTGCATTGCATTAACACGTGTGCAGACTTATTATAATTAGCTTAGTTATATCTGGTGCATTGCATTAACGCATGTCCAGACTTATTATAATGAGCTTAGTTATATCTGGTGCATTGCCATTAACACGTGTCCAGACTTATTATAATGAGCTTAGTTATATCTGGTGCATTGCATTAACGCATGTCCAGACTTATTATAATGAGCTTAGTTATATCTGGTGCATTGCATTAACGCATGTCCAGACTTATTATAATAAGCTTAGTTATATCTGGTGCATTGCATTAACACATGTCCAGACTTATTATAATGAGCTTAGTTATATCTGGTGCATTGCATTAACGCATGTCCAGACTTATTATAATGAGCTTAGTTATATCTGGTGCATTGCCATTAACACGTGTCCGGACTTATTATAATGAGCTTAGTTATATCTGGTGCATTGCCATTGACACGTGTCCAGACTTATTATAATGAGCTTAGTTATATCTGGTGCATTGCATTAACGCATGTCCAGACTTATTATAATGAGCTTAGTTATATCTGGTGCATTACCATTAACACGTGTCCAGACTTATTATAATGAGCTTAGTTATATCTGGTGCATTGCATTAACACGTGTCCAGACTTATTATAATGAGCTTAGTTATATCTGGTACACTGCCATTAACACATGTCCAGACTTATTATAATGAGCTTAATTATATCTGGTGCACTGCCATTAACGCATGTCCAGACTTATTATAATGAGCTTAGTTATATCTGGTGCATTGCATTAACACGTGTCCAGACTTATTATAATGAGCTTAGTTATATCTGGTGCATTGCATTAACACGTGTCCAGACTTATTATAATGAGCTTAGTTATATCTGGTACACTGCCATTAACACATGTCCAGACTTATTATAATGAGCTTAATTATATCTGGTGCACTGCCATTAACGCATGTCCAGACTTATTATAATGAGCTTAGTTATATCTGGTGCATTGCATTAACACGTGTCCAGACTTATTATAATGAGCTTAGTTATATCTGGTGCATTGCCATTAACACGTGTCCAGACTTATTATAATGAGCTTAGTTATATCTGGTGCATTGCATTAACACGTGTCCAGACTTATTATAATGAGCTTAGTTATATCTGGTGCATTGCCATTAACACGTGTCCAGACTTATTATAATGAGCTTAGTTATATCTGGTGCATTGCATTAACACGTGTCCAGACTTATTATAATGAGCTTAGTTATATCTGGTACACTGCCATTAACACATGTCCAGACTTATTATAATGAGCTTAATTATATCTGGTGCACTGCCATTAACGCATGTCCAGACTTATTATAATGAGCTTAGTTATATCTGGTGCATTGCATTAACACGTGTCCAGACTTATTATAATGAGCTTAGTTATATCTGGTGCATTGCATTAACACGTGTCCAGACTTATTATAATGAGCTTAGTTATATCTGGTACACTGCCATTAACACATGTCCAGACTTATTATAATGAGCTTAATTATATCTGGTGCACTGCCATTAACGCATGTCCAGACTTATTATAATGAGCTTAGTTATATCTGGTGCATTGCATTAACACGTGTCCAGACTTATTATAATGAGCTTAGTTATATCTGGTGCATTGCCATTAACACGTGTCCAGACTTATTATAATGAGCTTAGTTATATCTGGTGCATTGCATTAACACGTGTCCAGACTTATTATAATGAGCTTAGTTATATATGGTGCATTGCATTAACACGTGTCCAGACTTATTATAATGAGCTTAGTTATATCTGGTGCATTGCATTAACACGTGTCCAGACTTATTATAATGAGCTTAGTTATATCTGGTGCATTGCATTAACACGTGTCCAGACTTATTATAATGAGCTTAGTTATATCTGGTGCATTGCATTAACGCATGTCCAGACTTATTATAATGAGCTTAGTTATATCTGGTGCATTGCCATTAACACGTGTCCAGACTTATTATAATGAGCTTAGTTATATCTGGTGCATTGCCATTAACACGTGTCCGGACTTATTATAATGAGCTTAGTTATATCTGGTGCATTGCCATTGACACGTGTCCGGACTTATTATAATGAGCTTAGTTATATCTGGTGCATTGCCATTAACACGTGTCCAGACTTATTATAATGAGCTTAGTTATATCTGGTGCATTGCCATTAACACGTGTCCGGACTTATTATAATGAGCTTAGTTATATCTGGTGCATTGCCATTAACACGTGTCCGGACTTATTATAATGAGCTTAGTTATATCTGGTGCATTGCCATTGACACGTGTCCAGACATATTATAATATAGCTTAGTTATATCTGGTGCATTGCCATTAACACGTGTCCGGACTTATTATAATGAGCTTAGTTATATCTGGTGCATTGCCATTGACACGTGTCCAGACTTATTATAATGAGCTTAGTTATATCTGGTGCATTGCATTAACGCATGTCCAGACTTATTATAATGAGCTTAGTTATATCTGGTGCATTACCATTAACACGTGTCCAGACTTATTATAATGAGCTTAGTTATATCTGGTGCATTGCATTAACACGTGTCCAGACTTATTATAATGAGCTTAGTTATATCTGGTACACTGCCATTAACACATGTCCAGACTTATTATAATGAACTTAGTTATATCTGGTGCATTGTCATTAACACGTGTCCGGACATATTATAATGAGCTTAGTTATATCTGGTGCATTGCCATTAACACGTGTCCAGACTTATTATAATGAGCTTAGTTATATCTGGTGCATTGCCATTAACACGTGTCCAGACTTATTATAATGAGCTTAGTTATATCTGGTGCATTGCATTAACACGTGTCCAGACTTATTATAATGAGCTTAGTTATATCTGGTGCATTGCATTAACACGTGTCCAGACTTATTATAATGAGCTTAGTTATATCTGGTGCATTGCATTAACACGTGTCCAGACTTATTATAATGAGCTTAGTTATATCTGGTGCATTGCATTAACACGTGTCCAGACTTATTATAATGAGCTTAGTTATATCTGGTGCATTGCATTAACGCATGTCCAGACTTATTATAATGAGCTTAGTTATATCTGGTGCATTGCCATTAACACGTGTCCAGACTTATTATAATGAGCTTAGTTATATCTGGTGCATTGCCATTAACACGTGTCCGGACTTATTATAATGAGCTTAGTTATATCTGGTGCATTGCCATTGACACGTGTCCGGACTTATTATAATGAGCTTAGTTATATCTGGTGCATTGCCATTAACACGTGTCCAGACTTATTATAATGAGCTTAGTTATATCTGGTGCATTGCCATTAACACGTGTCCGGACTTATTATAATGAGCTTAGTTATATCTGGTGCATTGCCATTAACACGTGTCCGGACTTATTATAATGAGCTTAGTTATATCTGGTGCATTGCATTAACACGTGTCCAGACTTATTATAATGAGCTTAGTTATATCTGGTGCATTGCATTAACACGTGTCCAGACTTATTATAATGAGCTTAGTTATATCTGGTGCATTGCATTAACACGTGTCCAGACTTATTATAATGAGCTTAGTTATATCTGGTGCATTGCATTAACGCATGTCCAGACTTATTATAATGAGCTTAGTTATATCTGGTGCATTGCCATTAACACGTGTCCAGACTTATTATAATGAGCTTAGTTATATCTGGTGCATTGCCATTAACACGTGTCCGGACTTATTATAATGAGCTTAGTTATATCTGGTGCATTGCCATTGACACGTGTCCGGACTTATTATAATGAGCTTAGTTATATCTGGTGCATTGCCATTAACACGTGTCCAGACTTATTATAATGAGCTTAGTTATATCTGGTGCATTGCCATTAACACGTGTCCGGACTTATTATAATGAGCTTAGTTATATCTGGTGCATTGCCATTAACACGTGTCCGGACTTATTATAATGAGCTTAGTTATATCTGGTGCATTGCCATTGACACGTGTCCAGACATATTATAATATAGCTTAGTTATATCTGGTGCATTGCCATTAACACGTGTCCGGACTTATTATAATGAGCTTAGTTATATCTGGTGCATTGCATTAACACGTGTGCAGACTTATTATAATTAGCTTAGTTATATCTGGTGCATTGCATTAACGCATGTCCAGACTTATTATAATGAGCTTAGTTATATCTGGTGCATTGCCATTAACACGTGTCCAGACTTATTATAATGAGCTTAGTTATATCTGGTGCATTGCATTAACGCATGTCCAGACTTATTATAATGAGCTTAGTTATATCTGGTGCATTGCATTAACGCATGTCCAGACTTATTATAATAAGCTTAGTTATATCTGGTGCATTGCATTAACACATGTCCAGACTTATTATAATGAGCTTAGTTATATCTGGTGCATTGCATTAACGCATGTCCAGACTTATTATAATGAGCTTAGTTATATCTGGTGCATTGCCATTAACACGTGTCCGGACTTATTATAATGAGCTTAGTTATATCTGGTGCATTGCCATTGACACGTGTCCAGACTTATTATAATGAGCTTAGTTATATCTGGTGCATTGCATTAACGCATGTCCAGACTTATTATAATGAGCTTAGTTATATCTGGTGCATTACCATTAACACGTGTCCAGACTTATTATAATGAGCTTAGTTATATCTGGTGCATTGCATTAACACGTGTCCAGACTTATTATAATGAGCTTAGTTATATCTGGTACACTGCCATTAACACATGTCCAGACTTATTATAATGAGCTTAATTATATCTGGTGCACTGCCATTAACGCATGTCCAGACTTATTATAATGAGCTTAGTTATATCTGGTGCATTGCATTAACACGTGTCCAGACTTATTATAATGAGCTTAGTTATATCTGGTGCATTGCATTAACACGTGTCCAGACTTATTATAATGAGCTTAGTTATATCTGGTACACTGCCATTAACACATGTCCAGACTTATTATAATGAGCTTAATTATATCTGGTGCACTGCCATTAACGCATGTCCAGACTTATTATAATGAGCTTAGTTATATCTGGTGCATTGCATTAACACGTGTCCAGACTTATTATAATGAGCTTAGTTATATCTGGTGCATTGCCATTAACACGTGTCCAGACTTATTATAATGAGCTTAGTTATATCTGGTGCATTGCATTAACACGTGTCCAGACTTATTATAATGAGCTTAGTTATATCTGGTGCATTGCATTAACACGTGTCCAGACTTATTATAATGAGCTTAGTTATATCTGGTGCATTGCATTAACACGTGTCCAGACTTATTATAATGAGCTTAGTTATATCTGGTGCATTGCATTAACACGTGTCCAGACTTATTATAATGAGCTTAGTTATATCTGGTGCATTGCATTAACGCATGTCCAGACTTATTATAATGAGCTTAGTTATATCTGGTGCATTGCCATTAACACGTGTCCAGACTTATTATAATGAGCTTAGTTATATCTGGTGCATTGCCATTAACACGTGTCCGGACTTATTATAATGAGCTTAGTTATATCTGGTGCATTGCCATTGACACGTGTCCGGACTTATTATAATGAGCTTAGTTATATCTGGTGCATTGCCATTAACACGTGTCCGGACTTATTATAATGAGCTTAGTTATATCTGGTGCATTGCCATTAACACGTGTCCGGACTTATTATAATGAGCTTAGTTATATCTGGTGCATTGCCATTGACACGTGTCCGGACTTATTATAATGAGCTTAGTTATATCTGGTGCATTGCCATTAACACGTGTCCGGACTTATTATAATGAGCTTAGTTATATCTGGTGCACTGCCATATATCTGTCTATTACCCAATTATAATTGCAATCACTATTGAGTATTATATTGTAACTCCGTTAATATAAATATTAGATCGAAAGTTGAATCTATATCCCCATGAGACTATTGGACTGATTACGTAACTGTAACTCCATTATCAATTAATATTAGTGAATAAATCAATTTAACATAATGTGCATAAGTATTGCGCATTTGATTCACATTTATATATTTATAACAATATGTACAAAATTCACTACTAACGAAGTGCAAACATATTATTGACCCAATTAAACCAAAACCTCAAAAAAGGACATCGTTATTTCGTACAGTTATAACATTACGCTTTCACGATGTTCGATAAATCTTCCTCCTCAGAAATCAGAAATACAGCTGTTAATTAGTAACGTGTTTTTTCACTTTTATGTCCCCTAACCTTGGAGATATTGCACAGTCTCCAAAGTCAATGCTAATTTCATAAGGTCGGAATATTCCATATGTGTTTTGATATAAACACGACGTTACCATAGAAATATCATTTCACAAGGTTATTATGAAGTATATTAAATACAATTCAGTGGAATGCCCCGTAGAGAATTTTCAATCATTCTGTTATACGCTACAGTGGGTTTCATTATGTGACTCAATCATAATAAATAATAATGGCGTTTGTACGGTTTGCTTTGTGTAACGTTTTTAATAAGGTGCCAAATATTCGATTAGTTTAGCCATCTTCAGTTCAACGTGAATAATTGAATAATGAACGAGAGTGAAGACGTCACGTTATATTTATAGTGATTACATTTGAGCGTGACACACTTCACACAACGAGTCCCTGGAGTGTATATTGTACATTTCGTCTAATTATCATATACGACCAATGACAGGGGTGACACATAAATAAGAACAATTATACGAGTGACAGAACAATACTTCAAAATGTGAATGTTCGCAATCTATAATTTGCAGTTTGCGCTTTCATAATAGAATAAATAATAAACATTGAAAGGATATTAAATATTCTATTTGATGCATTTTTTAACTTTATATATACTGTGTAGTGAAACTAACGACACCAAGCGGTGCAGCACTCCATGACGGATATTCAAGAGATGAGCTTAAGTGAAACTCCAATGCCTACCATTTAAATCGAGTCACGGCCATGCTCCAAGTACGTTAATGCCTTTAGCATTTTCATTATCCCATTTCATTTGCAAAGGCGTCTTCGGTACGAACTTAAATGTATTACCATCGATTTATGTATGGTAAAAGCTTTGGTAAAGTGGACTTGATTTACTGGCTTCTTGTTGAGATGCTGGAAACTTAATTGCGGTTAGTAATGCGTACGTGTTGTACCACGCTACGTTTGGCAGTGACATTCATTAGATATCTAAAGTCAGCCTGTTGACATTTAATAGGACTGCATGTGACGCATATGGGATAAACGTTGAGAATCAGCACATCGACCAAGGATTCACAAACTGTTTAATGGAGTGAAGTCGTAGTTTTTGAACAGCAATGTTGAATTTTGTTGTGGAACTGTTAGGAGGAATTATCAAGTAACAGTGATAAATATCAATGTTTTCCATACGTTCTGATAGAAGGTGTGATCGAAGATCGCGTTGGCCTTAGTTGAACGTATCACGCACTGCAAAGTTGGTTGTCAAAAGAAGCTTCACACTCAACTGTTAACAGTACGAATACTAAAAAGAAGAATTCGACGGAATTCGAGTAACCGCGAAGAAGAATATTGAAGCCAATCTTCAATAGAGGGGCGTTAATTCAGCTGGTATTACTAACTTAAAAGTGTGGCATACTAATATTGGTATATAATTGTGGATGTTTAATTTATAGAAGCAGATAATGTCGTTTACTTCTGTCTTGGTTTTCTTTGGGATTTTGCACATATCCATGAGTGAAGACTTTGTTGGCTGTGGACATTTCACTATACCAGAAACAATTAATCATGGCACAACAACGGATAGCCACGTCCTTCTCTCTGAGAAAGTGTTCAGTGCTTCAGAATGTTTAGTTCGTTGTCTACAAGATACTTCTGTGTGCCAGTCAGTTAACTACCAACGTGTTACAGGCACTTGTCAGTTGAATAAAGTTACGATGGATGAAATATCTGATGGAGATTGGTGGTATGCTCAATCAACTGAGATTCATAGATCCACCGAGCAGGTACGTGTGTATAATCAGCATTGTTGTAACTTTCATACGTGTCACTGAATTTGAGTAACAGTTGCATGGAATTGTCGCATAGGTCAAAACATGGTAATTGTCAGAAATGCGGGCACAATTTGTGTACTGTGAAGATATCACAGATCTAGGTTTCAGTCTGTTCCAAATAATAGTATGTATAAACCATGCCCAAGACAGTCACTATGTGTAATGTAATGTAAAATTGCAGATAAGTTGTCAAACACAGATTATGAACTTGCATATTGTGTCCGTGTATAATGTAGCCGATTTCAATTGATGCTAATTTCCGGACTTAATTTTTATGGTTGTTTAATCCACTAATGTATTTAAGTAAACTTTACCTATAATCTAATGTGATTTTAACTTTCAGAATAAATAATAACTTAATAAAACACTGAAAATAAAAATGTTCTGGTCGTTTTCTAAAAAAAACAAACATATTTAGACCTAGAGTAAAGGCTTGAGATAACAACCAACATATAAGAATGTTTTACAACACGTAGTAAAATCATGTCTTTTTATTTCGAAAAAAGACACGTGTTCCACCTTAGCATATATATAATATATATAGATATAATATATCTCTTAATACATGTGTACTTGTGTATTACTCAAACTTAAGTAATGTCCTATCGCGCCTTAACTGTGTTTTAATTACTGTAACATTAATTTATCAATAATATTTATCAATTTTCGCTCCTGCTTTTATGCAAATTATATTCATTGAGCATACATCTAATAGTATTATTTTGCTATGGAAGTAAAATAATAGCGATACATAGAGGATATCAGATTTATTAAATTAGTGTAGTACGAGTTTTATTTGATATGGAGAGGTTATTAATTTGATATTATGTTTATCCATTGTGTCCGTTTCATAGCTTTTAAAAAATGCAAGAAGCTAACACAGGGTTCGTAATGTGCAATTCAATACACTATATTTGCATAAATAATCAACAATCTTACAATAAAAATGAAACTAAAAAATATAATTAAACTATCATTTTATTTAGTAAAGCAATGACGTAACACAATATCCAGAATTGTATTATTATAATGCATGAAATTATTAAACTGCTTTATTACACTGAGCTGTCGTGATATTTCAATTGTACAGTTATTATCATCGCATTAGGGCTATATCATGAACTATCGCCCTCAAGTGTCCGAAGCTTTCAGGCTAAGGCAAATAACAGCTTCTTTGGGAACGATAATTTTTGATACTGACCGAAACTTAGGACAGTAACTTTGTTATCCCAAAAGAGGAAGTAAGCAAGGTATTGTCCCATGTAAAAATATTTTTTTTTCATACTGAATGGTATTGCTAACATTACCAATTTTTACAAATTTATAAATGCAGGTTCGTCGGCACTTTGAATGAGAAACTGTTGATTTGATTTGTTTATACATACATTTACTGACCACGTACAACATTCACACATACTATATGCAATATCATGTTACTCATGTGTACATGAAGGGATGACATCATTTTTAGCGTTAATCATTAAATTCATTTCAAAACGAGATGTCAGTCGTGTTGACAGTCTCGTGTCACTTTGTTTTATGTAGTACATATTTTCACCATTAACGAACTACCGCGAAACAAATAAAAGTTACTCTCATTCGAGATCTGAAATAGGGGGTTGTCTGTTGAAACAATATATCTATCAACAAACAAACAAACAGTCAACAGACGGCATCAGAAATACGTTCGTCTTGTTTCACAAATCAATTCAACGAATCAACAAAAATAAAAAATAAACGTTACCAAATATAAATTCTGTTCAATAACGAAAAGTTACCCAAATCGTAATTTTACTATACCATTCTAAATAGAGTTCACAAGAAATAAACATTAATGTGTGGCTGTTACAACTAAACAAAACAATGTTATATTAATCGAACAATACATATATTGCTAGTATACAAAATAAGTGATCTCTACTTGTTCCAAAGAACTTGCAACAACACGAATAATTGTTCTGCATGACTGCATCCATGTGGCACACATTGTGACATGTGTATCGACTGCTTTGTGAATTCTTCCATGTCAGCCCTGCTACTAAGAGTTGAACCTAAACTCCATCCTATTACTAGTGTGTCATCACGGTACTAGTTTCGCAGTAGTTGACGTAGACCAAAATAGTAATACAATACACAAGTCAGCTTTTACCTCGTGCTCATGTTGACATCACGAAACCATGTTTCTAAAAAGTGCTCCATACTACATTGTTGTCTATGGTCAAATAAATACATGGCAATAGCGATGATTTACTAAGGGTACGAGCAGAATTTACGGCAGAGGGGTGTGATGAATTTGTTTACACGTATCTGTTGATCGACTTAATTAGTTGATTACGAGTGAATTGCTGTGTTATGTCTGTCATCGTTTAGGCCATGCGATGTTTTGGACGGAACTCGACTCAGTGATTTGAAACTAATTACGAGATAACCGTCGCTATTCGGACCACTATTTCTGACAGTTAGTATTCGCAATTATTAATGTAGTGAACGATTAACCAAAAGACATGACGTGTTCAGTGCTTAGTGTGATAGGCTTTATGATTGAAGGTTACGCCCTAGAGTCTTTTTACTGCTTTGTAATTGGTTAAGATTTTGAAAGTGAATAGAGTTGTTTTAGTGGGTCTTGGCGAGTACTCCGCGACAGACTCAGTCTAGTCGTGGACAGTCTTGGGTCAGCCTTGCGATAGTCTTGGGGACTTTTCCCCAGGGCGCTGTGTCTTATAGAGTGCTCACAAGACCGACTAAGACGAGAGTTGAAACGTATTTCGCTGTGTGTGTCTTATTTGACTGAAAAGCTTAAGTGACTTTCCCGATCCCGTACCTCAAGGGGACGCGATAGAGAGACGAGACGATATTCCCCCCTGACAAGTGTGGAGAACCCCAGAGAAAAGAATTCCCCTCTGATACGGGTGAGGAAATGAGGGGGGTTATGAAAAATTATGGGTGGCTCAGGGGGCTTTGAAATTTTATGACAGCTGTCCGGGAGGGGTCATGGGATTTAAAAACACAATGTATAACAATATTTTTCATATTTTATTCACTTTTTTACTTAAAAAAACATACTTGTAAATGTACTAGTATAATAAATAAACCATAGAACAACGGGTCTTTGAGGCTTACTTTCAATAGATCGCAGCGAAGCGGCTGCTCTGCTTAGTATAAGTATACATGTAGTTTGACCGAAAAACGGTGTGATTTGATTGTAAATTTTTATGCTGGAAAAAACTATATTATATGTATATGAAACCTTTGTTTGTAAATATGTATTAAAGGTGTATCAACAAAGGAAATGTGGGCATATGAAACAGTGAATAATAGTTTGTTTGTTTGTTTTGTTTTTTGTGTGTTTTTTTTACCCAAGAAAACTAGCACCCTCATTCAACAAACTGTGTGCATGTCTTCCTGGTACCACTTATTGTATTCAAAATACTTTGCTATAACAATGTTTTTCTTGTCCCCAAAGAACAAAATACTTTAATCAAGCCACGCAATTTTCCCCCAATGCAACACACACTCTATTAAACTCCCATGGTATTACAGGAGACGATGTTTGTAACAATATCATACAGACTCATCATTTTCTGGCTGGCTTGTAAAATTGCAATCAGCTGGTTATTAGCAATATCAGGGTCCTCAAATACATTGATGTTTCGCAAGTAAATTAGACCATTGAGGTGTTTCCTGGGCAACATTCTGGAATTAAAAATATATTTAGAACATAACAAACTTAATAAGGCCACACCGACTTAATTCTATTGATGACATCCGCGCGCGAATTAGTTTTCGTCTGTTCTCAAAAAAAAAAAAAAAAAATCTCCGACGACGAGTCTACACAGATCGGTTTTCTGTCGGAACTTGCCGACTCATATTGCCACAAAGCGCCGGCTTGTCGTAAAACTCGTTTTGGACTACCTCAAAACATGCCAATTTTGTCGTAAATGATTCCAACATGGCGACCACGCCACCAAAATACGTGAGCATAAAAGTTCAGATGAAAAACGGAGGGACTGTTGTAGACTGGTACGCAATTGACGTTGGCCAGGGAGATGTGGCGTTTACACAACTATACGAGAGATTGGTAGCGGCAAGCGAGTTTCGCCCAGACAACTTTAAGGACATATTGTCCAGAGTGGCTATCCCGCGTTTCTTCTGCAACGATGAGAGAAATGGGAGAGGAGTGGAGGTGTATGGTGGCCTAAAAGTTGGTCAGGCGACAAGTCAGTTCGGTTGTTTTGTTAGCATTGAAGTCGACAAAACTGCAAAGAAAGTAGAGGAAGTTCCGCTTTGGAGGTGAAGAAAATTTTCTTCTTATTTTCTGATTCGGATAATTTGCTTGCACACACAGTGCAATGTTTTGTTAATTATTGTCATAAAGTAGTGATATGTACAACATGTACATGTGTACATTCTGCCTTGACTTGAAAATGGTGTACATGCTGTACCTTGAATGCAGTGTTTCTGACTGAAGATACTTCATCATGACTACATGTACTAGAGCTTGTCTGAAATGGTTACACATGTACCTGTGACAGTAATACAGTACGAGAGGTGTGCATCAACATGTGCCTCCTACAAATAAAGACTTCTTGTTGTTTTTTTAGTACACTCTGTTCTGTGGTTCAATTCGTAATACCAGCTCCGCAGTCCTGTGGTTTTAGCAGAATTTTTTTTTTGGCAGAATTTTTGTTTTCGCCCTCTCGCATTAGTTTTTGGGTCTCCAGAGGATGTCATCCATAAAATTGAATCAGTGTGGCCTAAATAGGGTAAAAAAGATGATAAGATTAAGGCAATCACATGTGATGTGCTTAGAAAGGCCCACAAACACACTCAAACTGTAGCAATTCAACGATCACAGAGTCACGATAACAGTAGCAGTGAAGACAGTGAATCAGACAGTGAAGATGATTTGCTGCTGAGAGAGGTGGGCAGTGAATCATCAGGATAAAGTACTGATGAGAATGAGGATTTAGACAATTATGTTGAGTTGACAGCAAGATTAAAGCCCCTTTCACAATTGGTGCCAAACAGACTACAACGGCTTGCGACTCGAAATTGTTCCCGTTGTACGACTCGTTGTACCACTTATTGTACGATCCAGATGCGACAAAATGGTCGCATCTCGGTCGGGAAAAAAACCCGCGCTGCTCCGATATTTTGAGCGACTGACGCGATGAAAAATAATTGCACGACAGGAAGTACGAGTGTTGTGCGACTTTGCACGCACTCGTAAGACCCCGAACGAGTGTTGCACGAGTATTTTCATGTCGTACGATGATGCGTCCTGTCGTACGAGTCCGTTGTACCACCCTAAGACTATTGGAAGACCTGTCTTGCCCCCATTGCAACGTTGTACGATTTTTTTTCACCCCCAATATAAGCTCGAGAACTCCCGAGCTTTCATCCCAAATACGTACGATTTTATATATATTGCTTGCGACTCAAAGACAACACTTCTACAACAGGACGGAAAAAATATTTTCGAAAAAAAAAATTATCGCACGAGTGAGGCGCTAATTGTGAAAGGGGCTTAAGGTCTGAGAGAGTTGCAGCACAATCCTGGAAACGATTTTCACATTTGTAAGAAACATTCTCCAGTGTTAAACAAACTGATGTACTATTTAAAAGGCATGACACTTATTCTTGGCCAAGTAGATGAAAACTGCTCTATGAATAGAATATTTCAGCTATTCTAAATGGCACAAACAAATACAAATCATGTGACTGCCACGTCTACAAAGAGCGATTGTAAATATGTAAGTATTTAATATGCCCACATATCCTTGTAAATGCATGATCACATATAAGATGCATGGATTTTTTATGGAATGTAATTATTGAAAAATTGGGTATTTGAGAGGGGTCATGAAAATAATAGGTGGTTGGTTGGGGGCTGCCATTTTTTATGAGCAAGTTGAGGGGCTGCGAAAAAAGTAAAACAAAATAATTTCTTAACCCCCCCCCCGCCATAAATTTTGCTCAAACCCTAAGTTCATTTCAGGCGTATATTATAAGGTTATTACGAGGATACCTCAAAGTATGCACGAAGACCGTACAACGGAAGTATCGACCGACAGCAGGGGTCGATGCTACGGCGTACTGTCTGAGTGCATACTTTGAGGTATCCTCGTAATAACCTTATTATTATTATTATTATTATACATGTTTTTCTTCCGAGGATGCATCATGGGAATGCCGAAATCCAAAAAGTTTAGAACAGAATCAGCGTACTTCTTTGTGTGGAATCCGGCCATACTCTGGTGGCAGCCATGTTTGTTTTTATTATTAGAGGACGCTTACGCGCGCAATCATTCCATATTTGGAATTCGCATTTCTTTTACAGTAGGATGAAAATACCCTGTAAAATACCGCAAAATTACGACACGCTGTATCTTATGGCGTTACGGTGACAGGTGTATAATAATATTGTGTACACAAAATACAAGTTCTATCTCGTAACAATCTAACAACTTGCTAGTGTTGCGACCGCTGTCATGACGACAACCATTAAAAACTTTAAACTAAGACTTTGACTGTGACTGTGACTCAACTCATATGATTACGGTCGCCTAAACACACAGCGACGATGTGTTCTCCCTATAACAACCTCTGACATACGTGTAAATTACATACGCAAATTACAATATCATTATATTGTTCTACCAATGAGTGGTGTTTATAATAAACACATTAGTTAACTGGAGCAATATATGATTATTGTGAGTCATTCCTACGCCATGTATACCATGATCAGGCTGAAGCAATTACTTTAGTCAACAAATATGTAGTGAGATATCTAAACAAAGGTACAGCAGGATTAGCGCCACACTAGGCTGTGAAAATGATCCTGGTGATATACAAATCATGGAACAAATGTGTTTGCAAAAATCGTTCTGCCTCTACAACGTGAGAAACTATGTGTCTGTTTTCAACTTGCCATGACAACCACAGGTCGAATGTATCAAATGTTTGTTTTAATGTAGTTATATAATTCTTTACTCTCTGTGATGATGGCTTATTTACTGTTTGCAATAAACTAAACTGCTATATTCTGAACAATGAGGGCCAATAAACATAAACTACTAAATCAACTTCAACACACCGACGGTTCTCTTCAAACGAACACTAAATCTAGGAGTTATGCATTCTGCGATGATACTAATAATGGTGCAGCATATTCATCATAATTAACAGTACATAAACTTAAATGACACACACAAATGGATTGAAAACATTTCTTGCGATCTCCTACTAATGTGACTTAATATATAGTGGTAATGCATACAGTTTGTGAATTTAACTTTGAAAGACAATCATTCAGTCAATTTCATGAACTCAGAAACAGTCACGTAAACATCGACTTGGGATTACTATCTACGGCTTTTAAATCGACATTTTCAATACATAGGGATAATAAACAAGTATTAACTGCAACCGAGGTTTAAATGAAGATGTGTCACCCAGGTCTGACAAATATTCACCGAGGCTGCGAACAATTGTCTCATCAGGGAAACAAAATTTTATAACCCAAAGCTTACAGTTAATAATTGTCTAACAACCTGGCGCATGTGCACATGAATGAATAACGTCATTTTCAGCGCTAATCATTAGAGTCATTCCGAAACGAGATGTCAGTCGTGCCAGGCAGTCTCGTGTCACTTTGCATTCCGAAACGAGATGTCAGTCGTGCCAGGCAGTCTCGTGTCACTTTGCATTCCGAAACGAGATGTCAGTCGTGCCAGGCAGTCTCGTGTCACTTTGCATTCCGAAACGAGATGTCAGTCGTGCCAGGCAGTCTCGTGTCACTTTGTTTTATGTCGTAAACATTGTCACCATTAACGGACTGCCACGAAACGACAGAAATTTACCCGCATTGAAGATCCGTAACAAATCATCACATTGTTTACGAATTGAAAAAGACAGAGGTTATCTAGAAAGAGATCAGCGTACGTGTGAGCTTGGCAATATGAATTCTATTGAAAACGAGTTCCATTTTTTATTAGTTTGTAATTTTTATAACCACATTAGATGTCTCTATACCCCACACTACTACTGCACCCCACCAACTGTAAATAAATTTATCGAATTACTCAAAACTCAAAATGATGTATTTGTACAGCCTTTAGCTGCGTTTGTATTTAATGCTATGAAACTTAGTAGGGAAACAGCTGAAATATTGTAAATAATTTAAATATTTTGTATTTACTGTTTTGGGAGATGTCCATGTATTAGTTAATAAAGATCCTACTGAGCATAATCTTAAGGTCAATAATAGCTTTATATTTGACACTGTCAATAAGTTAGATAACATTTAATTCAGTTTAATTCAGTCACATTTGGACAAGAAATTGTACCACTTCGAACATTAATGGTATAATATTGATGCATGCGCTTTGATCACTGGGTACAATGGTAGGCGTACTGGTGTACTGATAGTATATATTATATTTTATTATATATTACGCTGATAGAAATGTTACTTCTAAAGATGCAATAAAACATTATTATTATTATTATTATCATTTATGATGTGTGATCCACATGCATCGAGGACTGATCCCGAAAGTGGCTCGTATGCATAAGTTAGTGTAGGCTTTTAAATAGGCAAGCATCAATTAAAATGTTTGTCAACATGTTGCCGAAAGTGCGCCTGCTTGTCACATTAAGCTACTTTCACTTACTTTATTTTCAGATTTGGGTTTTTGCCAAAAACAGCTCAAAGTTCTCAGTTTGCTAAAATATTCGCGGAATCTGGCATTAAGACATCTTGGATGATTTAAAATTAGAATTATTGTTTGTGTAATTAAATCTTACACATAAAACACAAACATAATCAGAAAAAGTGATAATAATGTAATTTTGGACATCGATAAAACATTGAAATATGGTACGTAATAATTGGAGGAGGACGCCGCTATTTTAGCATAAACAATACAATACTGAAAATAAAAACTACAGGAGGTGAACAAATTATCACGATCCACATCGGTGCCAATTTTGAGGTAACCGTTGGTGATATATCTTATATTTCTCAAGATTCCCGTCTCATTACGACAACGAACACATTTTGTTGCAAACCATTAAATTTGTGTTTCAAAGAGTCGCTGAAATATAGTTTCCGCATATTGTCTATTTTTACTGTACATACTAAGCCTGAAATATTTTGTTTTAAGAAGAGATGTCGACATCTGACGACTGTTTTTTTCTCATGGCATTCAGCGTTTTTTTGCGTGCAATTGTGCGATGACTGTAACACAAATGTTTCTAAAGATTAGCCATTATATAGCTGACTAGGTAAATATAGCGGTAATAGTATTTGCAAAGGTCTGCAATGCTGGTGTCAGTAAACTGTAAAATGTGTTGCTTTCTTGGTAACTAGTGAATTCAAGCTATCTGTTGTATTACATTGTATGTTGGTAGTCTATCGCATTTAAATGCTGTTGAAATAGCATTTAACATATCTAGTGGCAATAACGTGAACTCATTGTGAACTCTGTAATATGGACTATTAATGAAATTGTATTTTATTTTTCTAAATCTCTGTATTGAGAAACAAAGTGGCGCATACGATGCCGGGTTGTATGGAGACCTAACACACATCTCTGCTGGATGGAGACCTAACACACATCTCTGCTGGATGGAGACCTAACACTCATCTCTGCTGGATGGTGTTATAGTACACAATTATTAAAATCATACTTGTTTTATATGTATGTACACTTTTATTTCCCAGAATTCAACTGGGTTACCATAAATTTACAGCATAGGCGATGTTACGTGCATCTTCTACATGAAATCATGGGTGTTATCAGTACCCTGAATAACATCACGAGTGTTATCTGTGTTATGAATGACATCGTGGGTGTTGTCAATATCAGTATTGACGTAACTAATAGCGGGTAACTGAGGCACGTCATTGTTTTCCTTTGTTATGTCCGTTTCTCATGGATATTGTTTTGTTTGGATTTCAATTAACTTTCGATGTAATCTACTGACGGCAATTTTGTCCATGAAATCACAAAGATTCAAATATTGTTCTTAAAGACAATTTTACAGATTTGAGTGAAATTTGATTCAAAGACAACAATTTTTAGTTGAATGTTGTTTTCAGCTAAATTTAGCCAACTGGCAGCCATTTCCTTCAACAAAATCCCAAACTTTCACACGTCATAAACTGATTCTCAGGCATACATGTGTCGATTTCATTCAAACTTTGTATGCACAATACACACAGGTGGGTTACTGATGCTCGTCCTTTTGTTTTGTGATGTTATTTTGATTGGTAATCATGTTGGTTTTATTTTCATATGTCCTCAATCATTTCTCGGATATGCTTGACTGATTTGTTCCCAACGTTTTTGACCAGCATGTTTTGTGGGCATGATGGTGCTAATTCCATTCAAACTTGGTATGTATGGACAATACATTTCATGTTATGTTTTGTGATTTGATTCAAAATGTCAAATTGGCTTATGTGATTATACAATTGTGTCAAGCAAGACAACGATCTCATTCCTAGAAGTGTCACTTTGACTGAGCAAAACCTGGATAAGATGTAATTTGAAGTATTGTCATATTATATTGTCTTTGTAATTAATAATGGAGGGTTATTCATATCTCGAATAACATCACCGATGCTAATTTTCCTAAATAACATCATTTTCTTTATCTCTCTAGGAGCTGAATTGTTCTTCGGATTTATGTTATCACCATGGCGACTGTGAATTGGACTGTAGTGTAGATGGTTTTATATGTAAATGTCATGATGGATATACCGGTACATATTGCCAATCATGTAAGACACTATATAGAAACTATACAACACACATTTAGTTTGTGGAGATATATTCAGAGTATGTTGTGTTATCCACACCTGACTTATCTGTCTATGTACAGTTGGCATTGTCATAGTGGAAACATGGGAGTAGGAATTGGGAAGTCTATGTTACTTTAAAGTCTATTTTGGTTGAAGGTTAAAGATAATGTGAGCATATTCATTAGGACCGTTTCTAATGATGTATTATGATGAGGAGCAATCGAAAGAAACCAAAGGATATGTCAACTTTGTGAAACAAACCAAATAGAAGATGAGTACCACTTCCTGTTAGTCTGCACTTTTTATAATGAATTTCGTGATAGATACCCCGTTACTTCTATGATCCACCGTCTTTCAACAAATTTATTCTTTTAATGAAATCACATGACGATGTCATTTTGAAACGCCTTGGTGAATATGTATTTCATACATTAAATGTTAGATACGAAATTTCAGATTTATTGTAATATTTACTGTACAAACGCACAAATGTTCTTTGTTTTGTAATCACTTTATGGGCCGAAGGCCTTTAATATTTGTGAGTATAGACCGTATATTATACAGACCATGGTTTTGGTAACTTAAAACCCTTTCCTGACGAACAAGAACATTATTTCGTATTAAGAATATAGAAAAGCCATTCCTTGTGTAATTTGTTTGACTTCCAGTGACGTCATATGTCAGTGTATATATTCTAGTTCTCTACTTTACATATTCCAAATATTACCAACGAATATCTTTCTTAAAATCAAACGATAATATGTGTATTATACCTAATAGTATAACAACTATCTTTTAGCTGTCCCCTTCGGCAGTTATTTTGTTGTATCGTGGCTTGTATCTATCCCATAATATGACTGTCAACACGTCGAAATTTTCAGATTAGTGCACCACAGGTCTCAGTGCTTCTAGCATCATTAATCAATGTTTAGAGATAGCTGAAGCAGAATAATAACTCACTTCATTGATTGCAGTATTCTGATTATGACTTGTTCTGATTTTCAGGTTGTTTTAAATGACTTGCCAAACATATGTTGTTTTCTGTTGACTGTGCTTAATCTGTAACCAGGGTGGAAAATGTCAATGTGATAGTCTAATTACAATCTAGTCAATCTATAAGTCTTCCAATTACCGCTATGTGGTCTCATACATTAAAATGAGGTTATATAAAAGCTAGGCCCGGTCTATCAGGCTGTAAAATTCAGTTTACATAAAGATATGCATTCACATATGAACACTTGACTAAAATCATAATGAAATACTTTGTTCATAACTCTCATTTCAATATACTGACTTTATTTTAGCAACTAATATTCAGCAAACTACCATCTCCATGACAACTCTAAGAACGACACCGGTTGACTGGCTTAGTACAACTACGCCCACTACGCCAGGCGGTAAGTTTCATTTTCAGAATGGGTTGTTTACTTCTGCGTTACTGTTTAGAGGTGTCAATCGGCCTAACCCACTGCAAACGTGTGTCTTGGCTATGCTGGTGGCTTGCGCTTTACCGAATTTTGCGAATGGCCGAGTACACACAACGGGAATCCTCGGTCTCGCGTGCATTTTAGTCATTCTCTGTATTCAGTTCAGATCAGATCACCAGGAAATGAGTTGCCGAATAATATATTTTCTAGCCAAAATTGATCATATTTAAGGAAAGCAACGATTATTTGAATGTATAGACTATCTTCATAGTAATTTTCTTGAATGTACAATTAAGGAAGGTTATTAGTTGTCTAACAGTATTTTCTACAGGACAGGAAGTAAAGATGTGTCTAATTTGACATTTATTTCAAACACGTTAAGTCCTCCAAAACTCTATACAGACAAATGCCAAATGTCAAATTTTACGTTGGATATCAGGGAAATTCGGTACATTTCAATATGTCAGCTACTACTACTACATTGTCAGTGTAATCTGGTTATTATGTTATTCTTTCCCACCCACAGTCTGTGTTCCATCAGCACTCGGAATGGAGTCATATGCCATAAATGATGACCAGATAACTGCTTCATCCACTTACCAATCTAGCTCAACTCTTGCTCCTTATTTTGGTCGTTTGAATACACTATTCGTGGAAGGCGTACACGGCGGTGGCTGGCAAGCAGACAGTCAAGATATAGCACAGTGGATACAAGTTTATTTCCAAGGAACCAAGGAAGTATATGCTATCATAACACAGGGCAGGAACCAATCACCGTCTGCTTTGGATATGTGGGTTAAAACGTATGTCGTCGCCTACAGTGATGATGGGTTACAATGGCAGAATTACAGAGACGAATTTGACGAACTCATGGTACGTAGTCATTATATAATAATATTACAAAACTGAAGATATAAAAATGAATTTCATCTTTCAATTGATGATATTCTTTGTCGGTTTTTAAAACTACGACACAATACCGACTATTATGAATATTATTTATGTTCGAATATGTAAAATTCGCAAAGAATGCTGGTTAAACATAGACTGTTTGAACTTTCGATGCTCACATTATAATTTACAATCGCATCGCTGTCATTGTGTCTTTTTTCCAGGAGTTTAACGCCAACAGTGACAGTGATACAGAGGTAACCAATGACTTGAACCCAACAATAATAACAGTGTATCTGAGAATAAATCCACGCTCGTGGTACCAGTATATCAGTCTACGAATGGAAATCATCGGATGTGACGTCACGCTGTAGTACATTGATCTACATTTTTCGTATGAGGTCGCATATTGTCACCAACGGTCGGAGGTGCGCAAAGCATAGTTTTTGATCAACATTGAAAACGACCTGACTAAATAAAAACAATCTTAGAAAATCAACAACAACAACAAAATCATCTCCACCCAGGTGTAAATAGGCTAGCGCATCGAATTGCTATGTCAATGTTGAAGCAAGATTCAGTGCATAGGTTTCAATGCCATGACTGTAACTGTTAGACATTATTATATGTTTTTATATGGTCATCAACTCACTATTTGACAGTACTCACCGCATGCATGTTTCAGTGCTTACATAGTTTACTCACAGTGTTGTCCGTCAAGTTAATATAAACACAGCAACACGGTATCTTTACGAAGAATCATTCTTATATAATGTCCGAGTCGATATAAAATGACGAGGCTGTAGCGCGAAGCATTTTAATGTTGCTATGCATTCAAACCCAGATGAGTACAGGGGTTTTATCTGACTTAAAATCTGCCCAAACCAAATTGATATACATTTTGGGAAAGTTAAATTAGTTTGAAGGCACAAATACATTCTGTCAACAGAGTCTGTCGATTCGTTTTGAAGAAAGGTAGGCATACGTGAAAGTTTGTCATAAATCATGTTATGACAACGTCGATACTCATTGCGCATAGTCATGGTGTTGTAGTTGCATGTTAACATGGAACAGCAGCTTTTCTGGTTTTGGGAAAATTAGCCAAATTTTATTTGAAAAATTGCTATTTTTGGAACAATTCCATAACATTATTAAATTAGCATTTTAAAAATTCAGGATAACATAATCTGAGGTGTAAGTTGAAACTCATTCTTCCGTTATACCAGAAGTACGTTAGAACTCGCGAGCCTTGTCAGGTTCTTACGTGTTTTAGAGCAGCTAATCTTACCACGTTTTTAACAATATGTTATTGAGTCGAAGAACATGCCTTGAATTCAGATTTTAAAATTGTTATTCACTTATACCATCTATATAGCTTTAGGCCCAACATAAGCGAAAAATTGGAAAAAAACGTTGATGACTAATAATAAATTCGAGATCGTGAATTTTTGCGGTCCAATGCACAATTTAATGAAATTGTTTTTTAGAATCATTGGCAAGCTGTGTTTGTTCTGTTTAATTGGGTGTGTAGTCAATTCATAATGGTTTGTACCTAGGTGTTCATGACTTTAATAAAACTAAATTGAAATGCGCTTAAAGACGACATCAACCTCTTTAACAGTGACTCGTTGTGCGGTACCGTTGTGACGTTTTACCGAATAGCCGCAATGTGTCCACCCTTAACCGTAATGAGTTATGCGGTTACCGATGACGTCATCCACTTACTATCAATGTATTGTTATAGATGACACATATTAGTATAAAATATTAGTGAGGACTGCCATGCACGTACATACCCGTGACACATTAAAGAATATAGGGGTCATTTAGAAACTAAAATAGAAATTGCAACAATATGCCGGTGTGGTTATGATGTAGACTGCGTGTTATGTGCAGACTCTATGCAAAGCTTGGCAGAGGAGACAACGCTACGGACGTATTTAGACGATTCGATACTTGCATTTAGTGAAAACTAATCATGGATTTACGCAGTGGTTATTATGATATGGACAAGTTAGGCAATGACATGGGCAAGTTAGGCAAGGAGACAAATCAACTAGAAACTATGGGTAACGAAGAAGACAAAAACGCGACATCAACTCAAGACCGAACAATTAACTCCTGGGTCGGCATTGCACTAGCTTTTCTGTATGGTGTATGCAGTGCTGTTGGTGCTATGTTTATTATATGGGCACAAAATGGAGGAGCCTCTCAATTCCAGATTGCGTTTATTACGCAATTAGTTGTCACTATAGTCGCTGTCATAGCGATTATCATTAAGAAAATTTCCATTTCCTCCGACAATTTTTGTGATACTTTCTTGATATTGGGTAATGGGATGATACGAGCGTTAGCAGAGATTGCAATTTACTACGCCTTGCCAAGAGCGCCTCTAGGAAACATCATGGTCATCGTTTACGGAGGCATCCCAATAATAACTTCGATTTTTTCATGGCTGTGTCTTAAAGAAAAATGCCGCTGCACTGATATTATTGCGTTTTTCCTCGTTGTTCTCGGCGTACTAATGATTGCAAGACCGGACTTTTTTCTTCAGCCGCGAAATCCTGAATTAGCACGCGAGGAAGACATCGCTTACATCTGCGCCGCCATTGGTTCAATTGGATTAGCCACATCGCTATTGATTACCCGCTCCATTGGGGAGTCTGTACATCCGATTACTACTATGTTTTACTATGGAATCATATCAGCTCTGTTGAATGCTATTATACTTGTATTTATCACGACTTCACAGGATTGGGACTTGCCTAGTTTTGCATGGTGGTCCTTGTTAGGTGCTTGTATCTTCGTAACTCTTTCTGACTGGAGTCTATTCAGTGCACTACAGCTGGAAACTGCAACAACAGTAGTTCTTATAGGTGAAGTTCAAATTTGCATCACTTATATATTGGATCTTTTCGTTTTGAATAATGTACTAGATGTGTTGGACTTCGTTGGAGCGGCTCTCGTTCTTGCTGCATCGCTCATCGTAGCTATCGCATCGTGTTGGTCAAATAAAACCAAAAAAGAAGACAATGAACTTCAACAACTTGTAATCAAAGATGCCAAACAAAAATAAAAATTGTCATCAGGTGTCTATTCATGTCATACAATATTGTGTCTGCTTACAGTATCGTGTCTGTTTACAGTATTGTGTCTGATTACAGTATCGTGTCTGATTATAGTATTGTGTCTGATTACAGTATCGTGTCTGTTCACAGTACTGTGTCTGATTACAGTATCGTGTCTGTTTACAGTATTGCGTCTGATTACAACATCGTGTATGTTTACAGTATTGTGTCTGATTACAGTATCGTGTCTGGTTACAGTATTGTCTGATTACAGTATCGTGTCTGATTACATTATTGTGTCTGATTACTGTATCGTGTCTGATTACAGTATCGTGTCTGCTTACAGTATCGTGCCTGCTTACAGTATCGTGTCTATTTACAGTATCATGTCTGTTTATAGTTCGTGTCCAACAGTATCGTGTCTGCTTACAGTATCGTGTCTATTTACAGTATCATGTCTGTTTATAGTTCGTGTCCAACAGTATCGTGCCTGCTTACAGTATCGTGTCTATTTACAGTATCATGTCTGTTTATAGTTCGTGTCCAACAGTATCGTGTCTGCTTACAGTATCGTGTCTATTTACAACTCTTAACAAATTGAATGGTTGCCATTGTTTATTTTAAGAAAGAATGCTAACACTTGTAGAGATGACACAGGTATCTCAGTAAAATACCTGAGTAGCATCAATTGCCTACGTACAGAATTGACAGAAGTATGGGGTTCTGACGCACGGTGCTGTAATCGGCGACAAGAAAAAATAGCATGCAACAATGACAGCCTTCGAAAATCACCGTGACTATAATTCTGAAAAAATCACAATTTGTGCAAGTCACGATTTCTGTCGAGCGTGAATTTATCATTTATCTATTATTTGTGATTGGTTCCATAGCTATGTATAATATACAAAACAAAATATTAATTGTAGAAAATTAGTAAAATATTTCATTTTAAATTTGTAGAATCACTACTTATTTGAAATCTGGAGGAAAATGAACTTTTCTTCGGCTTACAGTGTTTCCATGGAAACTGTTGGTTATGAAGTGAATTGAGAGTAGTTCGAAACATTCTGCTTTTAATTCACACAGTTTAGGAACGAATTCTATTGTCCACACATTTTTTATATCCTCTCAAAATGACGGTAAAACGCAATTTTAACTGAAATGAAACATATAAGCATAATATAAGCAGGAAACACGCAATGCATTATTGTAAATATTATATAAGGTGATGTCACTATTGTAACACATTTTCCCCGAATGAAACAGAGATTCCCCAAAATCACTAATGGGGTGTAGATTTATGACAACTTTTAAGAAATACTACATATTAACATTTTATAATTAGGTAATGTCTGGTTAGCAAGTTTATTCATTTACTAAAAAATAGAATTAACGTAACCATGGAACGTCGAGGCGTGTGAACTGCGGAAATCGAGTTACACTAGTATTGGTTCACGCGCAGTTGAGCGCAATTCATAATGACGACACGCGCCATTTGATTTCCATTTCTGATCAAAATGAGTCGAAACACTCTTTAAAATTGAAATATTTCCAGTCCGTTGCCAGAAATTGGTTGGATTATCAATGAACAACATTCTAATTATGTTTTATCATCAATGAGCTGTTTTCGTTTTTTTCACAATTTGTCGAATAACAAACAAAATGACGCCCATTAACCGGAAGTGTTCTAACCGGAAGTGCCCTATTTTCAAATGGATACTCTTATATATTGTACACATGTTATCTATAGAGCTCGAGCTCGCATTAAAGTTATATTTCGTGACTGGAGGGAGATTTGGAGAACTTGTGTAACCATAGGAAAAACACGTATGCCTTTCCAAAAGATATTATAAAGTTATTTTTTTTGTCAATAACTTGCATGTTTTGGGCGTATTTTCTTATGTTTATAAGTATATAGTTTGTATAATGTATTGTAACAGTGAAAGGCCTGGTATGAGCGTGATATCTGGTAATCACGTGGTCTCGCCCCTGGCTTGCTATCACGTATTGCCTCACTGCCATATAACTATATGCTTCATAGAAATGTATTGGATTTGGCAACCCGACCACAGCGACGAAGTGTTGGTTAGTAATAAATGCTTCACTATTTGTGATGAACCTCTTGTGTGCATTCTTTGGGTCGATTCACTCAGTGTCTCTACAGTGTAAGTGTAGCCTGCATGCGAGTATAAGTTGACACTTTTCGACGAGTTCCTTTCGTAACAATAAATTGTTTCAAATTACCCTGGTGTATAATTACCCTGGTAGTGTCACGTCAGAGTAGAATTGGGTTCATTAGACAAAAGTTCAACTCTTATCCTTTGACTCAATACCAGTGAAGGCTGTATACTATCTGATGAGGGTAGGCAATGATGTAACCGTGTTCTGAATTGAATTGGTAATTAAAACAATTCAGAGGCGATTTGGGGGTGGTGGGTGGTAGGTGAATGATAACATATTTATTGAGCCAAATTGAGCATTGTACGTAAAGCCTTAAATCCAATATATCAAATCAAATCCACTTTAAATCGTGAATATACCGGTATATAGTTATATAGAAACACATCAGAGGCGGTGGCACGAAATTCTGTCGGCTTGGGGCGAGATCTGCTCACCAAACTTGCACCAAAGGCGCGACCTTACTAGGGAGTCCGGGGCATTCTTCCCTTAAATATTTTGAAATCTAGACCCTCTGAAACCATATTTCATGCATTTTGGGGGGTATATTTTGCATTTTCGAGGGGGAGATCGCCCCCTGTGCCCCCCTCCCTGTGCCGCCGCAACTGCACATGGGATATGTTGGACCATTTGTTAGATATATTCTCATTTGGACAGAACCAGAAGACTATTCTAATTATATGGAAATCAAAGTTAAATCCACGTCAGGCTGTCTGTAAAAGTTTTTAAAAATATATAGATTTAAATCCACGTCGGACCATGAAATGTTTTTAAAAATACGTTCTATCCGATTTAAATATATCGTCGGATTGTTTTTTCTATTATCCGGGACAATGTATCTGTGGTTGAATAAAAGATTGGTATACAAAGTAATTGTGCACGGGTAGATTACTATATGGTAAGTAACGTAATACACGTATGTGTAATATTACTGCATTGTCGTGTTATTGATATCAAACTACAGGTACACTATCACAATGGTTGTTAGCAACGACATGTACGACAAAAGTGGACATATTCCCATTTATGTTTGCTTCCCTCAACGGCATAGCTGCCAAACACTTTTGAAAATCATTTCAAGTCCACTAAAATGCGATTCCGTGACAATAAAACCACATCAAGTCAATATATACACTGACACTGAGGTGCGACGATTATGTTATGATTATGGTGTCTATATTTTTAACTTATTTTCCTTAAGTTTTACATAATTCAAAATCATATATGTAAATATACTCAAGAATATAACGCGAAACAGAATATACCGAATGTGCACATGTCTGTGCAATGTAACAAACATTAGCCCAATTCAACTGTGATACATTAGTAGTGCAGCCCAGTGATATGTAACATAGTAGTTATCATCTGCCGTAATGGTTACATGTTAGCATCTGTCGTAATGGTTACATTTTAGCATCTGTCGTAATGGTTACATGTTAGCATCTGCCGTAATGGTTACATGTTATCATCTGTCGTAATGGTTACATATCAGCATCTATCGTAATGGTTACATGTTATCATCTGCCGTAATGGTTACATGTTAGCATCTGCCATAATGGTTACATGTTATCATCTGTCGTAATGGTTACATATCAGCATCTATCGTAATGGTTACATGTTATCAACTGTCGTAATGGTTACATGTTAGCATCTGCCGTAATGGTTACATGTTATCATCTGTCGTAATGGTTACATATCAGCATCTATCGTAATGGTTACATGTTGTCATCTGTCGTAATGGTTACATGTTAGCATCTGCCGTAATGGTTACATTTTATCATCTGCCGTAATGGTTACATGTTAGCATCTGTCGTAATGGTTACATGTTATAATCTGTCGTAATGGTTACATATCAGCATCTATCGTAATGGTTACACGTTATCATATGCCGTAATGGTTACATATCAGCATCTATCGTAATGGTTACACGTTATCATATACCGTAATGGTTACATGTTATCATCTGTCGTAATGGTTACACGTTATCATCTGCTGTAATGGTTACATATCAGCATCTATCGTAATGGTTACATGTTGTCATCTGTCGTAATGGTTACATGTTAGCATCTGCCGTAATGGTTACATTTTATCATCTGTCGTAATGGTTACATGTTAGCATCTGTCGTAATGGTTACATGTTATAATCTGTCGTAATGGTTACATGTTAGCATCTGTCGTAATGGTTACATGTTATCATCTGTCGTAATGGTTACATATCAGCATCTATCGTAATGGTTACACGTTATCATATGCCGTAATGGTTACATGTTATCATTTGTCGTAATGGTTACACGTTATCATCTGCTGTAATGGTTACATGTCTGCATCTGTCGTGGTTGTTACATGTTAGCATATTACGTATTGGTTACACTGTTAGGACCTATCATAATGGTAACACATTATCATCTGTCGTAATGATTACACGTTATCATCTGCCGTAATGGTTACATGTTATCTCTCGTAATGATTACACGTTATCATCTGCCGTAATGATTACATGTTATCATCTGCCGTAATGATTACATGTTATCTGCCGTAATGGTTACATGTTAGCATATTACGTATTTGTTACACTGTTAAGACCTGACATAGTGATTACACATTATCATCTGCCGTAGTGGTTACACGTTATCATCTGTCGTAATGATTACACGTTATCATCTGCCGTAATGATTACATGTTATCTGCCGTAATGGTTACATGTTATCTGCCGTAATGATTACATGTTATATGCCGTAATGGTTACATGTTAGCATATTACGTATTTGTTACACTGTTAGGACCTGTCATAGTGATTACACATTATCATCTGCCGTAGTGGTTACACGTTATCATCTGTCGTAATGATTACACGTTATCATCTGCCGTAATGATTACATGTTATCATCTGCCGTAATGATTACATGTTATCTGTCGTAACGGTTACATGTCATCTGCCGTAATGATTACATGTTATCTGCCGTAATGATTACATGTTATCTGCCGTAATGGTTACATGTTAGCATATTACGTATTTGTTACACTGTTAGGACCTGTCATAGTGATTACACATTATCATCTGCCGTAGTGGTTACACGTTATCATCTGTCGTAATGATTACACGTTATCATCTGCCGTAATGATTACATGTTATCATCTGCCGTAATGATTACATGTTATCTGCCGTAATGGTTACATGTCATCTGCCGTAATGATTACATGTTATCTGCCGTAATGATTACATGTTATCTGCCGTAATGGTTACATGTTAGCATATTACGTATTTGTTACACTGTTAGGACCTGTCATAGTGATTACACATTATCATCTGCCGTAGTGGTTAGTTGTAAGTATTTTTGTAATGTTACATGTTAATATCTGTCTATTCTATACCAGCTGATGGTATGTTACAGATACAATATAGATAAGTAATTGTTAACACTATTGTATTGGTACATGTTGATGATGTACTGGGTTACAATACAACATGAACTAAAATAAAATGAAAATCTCTAATGCTTAAAGGGGCACTTCCAGTCAAGTCTAATCTCACAACAAATTTACTTTCTGGATATGGATAATGGATAACAAAAGATAGATTAACTTTGTAAGCAACATAAACAAAAGTGCCCCATGGTTCTTTGGTGCAATCCCTGGGCTTGGGAGATTCCCCTTTAAGTTCGCCGTTTGTTTTGGTATGTAAAATACTAACCAGTATTATTGTTTTCATGTTTCGTACAACGAATACTACTAGTATACATTTATTTACGGCAAGAGAAAAATGAGAATTCATGATCTTGTCACTGTAGTTCCATTAGTAAATTTGTTCAAAACTTACTAAGAATCTCAAGGCCAGTTATTACAAATTACATTATAATGATGTATATGGGTATAGATTGTCGTTTCTTGTTTCAAAATCATCACATTTACTAACAATCACCATGGCGACAATAACTTTATAATTCGTAGTAATCATTGTGTTTGTACTCATAAATGTTACTGGGATCGCATCATCACATTATCAAATATAGAATATTAAATTATACATCTTTATTTCAATCTATATATATATATATCTGAAAATCCTGCACACAATGGACGTTTGTATGATCGTTGTAGAAATTGTTCTCATAACTTAAATTAAAATTGTAGATAGACAGTATAAGATTAGCTACATAATGAGCATTTAATCTAATGACTGATATCGTGTTCCAGATAGTTTAATGGACAACGTGTATGTGAAAACGCACCTTGTTTAAGCCCTAATTTCGAACCCAGGCTTTGTTGTTTCTTCCGTTAAACACAGTAAATCTTGGTCACTCACGTGATCGTATAAGCGTCCGAGGGCAATTTATGAGAACGAAGGCGTATAAAAGACTTTGCATAATTTATGAGAACGGATTTGAGTTGAAAAACAGACTGTAGAACAGAGCTAGAATGAAGCATTCTGATCGAGAAGCACTAGATGGGTTTTGAAGTTTAACAAATACTAGACATTATACAAACTACTTGAAGCTAATGATAATACCAAATTGATACGAACAACTTCTAATTTTATGAAAAAGAGAAATACTTTTGTTTGACATTAGACTATTGACAGCTAATCTTAGTTAAAGTATAAAAAACAACATTCTGTCTGGTTGAATTTCGTTTTTGTAAAAAAAATGTACTTCTGGTAAGAAAATATTCGATACAGCCATGTAACGTTGGCTATGTTCGGCTTCACTGACGACATTATTTTCAATGGACGGCTGTGGTGTTATTTCTAAATATTACAGTTCTAGCTGAAACGAAAACAAGTAAAACACTAGTCGTCATGGAAACACACTGCCTGTCACTATGTTATTTTCATCTCAAGTATGAGTTATGATTTATACTATTTGAACATTTGCCAAGTATGCATAGTCCTAACGTTAAGGTTGTTTAGTAAAGTACCTATATTGTAACGTCCACTTAAGATCATTTAGAGTCATAACTAACATATTTCAGACATTTAAACACTGTTATAAATACATTCGTATGCTCACGTGGCTGACAAATCATGTGATAAACCCAGTACAACTTTACATTACGAAGATAAACCCTAATACAACTTAGAATTGCGCAGTGAATTCAATACCTGATTACGGCGTCTACGTGACAAGAGACTGTCATGAGTTCCACTCTACTAATGCAATAAAACCCTATCGGCATTAAAATATTGGTACAGTGTACTAAGTCGTCGTCGACATTCGTGTCTGAAACAATAGGAACAGTTCTATTGTATAACATGGTTTAAGCGTACATACATGACCACTGTATGTAAAAGCTAATATAATTAAAAGCAATTGAAGTGTTCCTGCACACAATAGAACACACCGTATTCTGTCCCATACAGACGGGCAAACACTTCAATTCAGGCATGTTACATTGTTTACTCAGTCGCCAAACATTACATTGTTTGCATGAACAATCACAGTAAATACGCATACCATCGCTGTGTGCACAGATACGCAATCAACTAGTCCGTGAAATCACTTCTATTCCATATCTATGATTACAGAATACGTTCAAATTATTTTCATATAATTTCGTCAATGTTATTTAGTGTTTTCCGACCGATGCATTTTTCTTCTTGAAATCAAATAAATCCACGTCGCCTTTGGGAGCTCTCATTTCAGGAGGGTCATATCCACGCAGATAGCGACATTTTCTCACATCGTTCCATATTTCTTGAACTTCTTCCTGCGACAATTCACCTTTTCGGGGTTTATCTTTTTTCGTCGTGGCGTCCATGGCATTGACAGCTACAGACCTTCGTCTCTGGTGGTCCACGGAGCTAACATCTTTTTCCAGCGAAATAGAACTTGTGCGTCTTCGCCGCTCCGTAGCGGGTTCTATTTCTTCCGGAAGCGATTCAAGCCTGTATCCAGACATAGATTGGTCACTTTTCATTCTGTTAAGTTGTCGTGGTTTGTTTTTTCCTGCACCACCACCTTTACTGCCTTTGGAAGCCATGATGACGTCGTCTTGTTTGTAGTGTAACTGATCTGTAACTTCACTATAGCACAAAGGTCGTGTTGTATTTTCGGACAGATTTTGGTTACCCTGTAACGAAGGCACGTCTGATACACGAGAACCCTGATCCAAACAACGACTGGTAGTTGAGGGCAGGATCATCTGATCGTTGCTATAAGTGGTTTCACGTTCCCCGGATTTGTCATTGTCAGGAGTGTAATGCACTAAGGAACGTTCTCTCCATTCTCTGGCAAATCTTTCGGCTAACTCAAAGGGTCCGTCTTTACTCTTTCCATTGTAAGGTGTTTGCTCCGTTACACGTAGTTTCTCGTCAACGTATGGAGTTTCCTCTGTTACCGGCGTTACATGTATTCTTTCGTCAGCGATTAGGGTGTTAGTATTTCCCTGGTGATTACATTCAGTCAATTTATCTTTATCAATTTTAGTACCCCGTATCAGTTGTTCAAAACTTTCCGCGTTTCGTTTTTCCCGTTCTCTCTGTTTCTTGTCTAGGATATTTCTCTGTGACAGGAGTGATATTCGTTTTCGGTAATGAGCTGGTGGCGTTAAATTGGGAAGACTCACTCGTTTTTCACAATTTACCAGTCCTGGCATATTTATTTTCCCGTCGAGGTGCTTCATGTCAGAACTTAGCTTATACGACTGCTGGCTTGACCGTCGTTTTGGCCGATCTGAATTCATTGATGGAAACTCTTCCTTGCCTTTAAATGACGTAAGTTGATATTCTAGTATACACTGATCTCGCTTAATATTATCCGTTAATACGGCAATATTATCTAGTTGATATCGCAGTCTTGCTTCTAACACACGAAGATAAGAGTATGTTGAATTGCGGCTAGGGTAAATCACCTGCAACCTGTTATCTTCTCCGTTTGTTACTGAAACAAGTCTTTCTAAATTCATTTTAAATCTCCTGGCAAAGTAAAGTGTAGCGTGTAATGAAATGTACGTATTATCATACACAGAGTGGATGCTCAATCATGCCTGGGGCAAGCAATGCTGATACCATACACTGTCGCTTGTTTCTTTCTATTGCCTATTATGCTTGACAACAATGGTTGTGTTATTGTCACTATACTAAACGATGCACAATTTCGGGTCTTTATTCTTGTTTATTATAAACTGTTTTGTCATTTCTTGTTCAAACATGCATAGAATGGGTGCAGTAATTGTCGGTGTACAGGTGTCCGGAACCGTCCAGCCATGCAATCAGAACATACACACTTCGCTACGCGTGTGGGATCAACACACCGCAACAGAAACATTCAAAGGCTGTTAGTAACCCACACTCTTTACTGTCAGAAGCCGGTGTTATATCGGATTTATACAGAGGGTTGCACAATTTACTCAACGTTTAGTGGTACATATGACTTCGTTGAGGTTGTTGTTATTATATCAGTGTTATGGATTCCTCTCATATTTTGTCATTTAACGGCGCACTGCGGCGAGAGTCGACTGTTTCGGGATAGGTGGGCGTGGATACAACACGAGAAATATCTCAAATTTACTCGGATAGAGTAATCATTTTCCCCAAAAACAATAACTGTCCAATAACATCCAAAACGGGAAACGTGTTAGTGGTCATTTCACATGCACTTTAAAGGGCGGCAGTCGTCGCGCCACGCATGTGCGAGATATATGGATCTCGTATACATTAAAGATTATGGATTCCTGATGCACGTCATTTTATTTTTCAGATTGTATTGAAAATGGCTGACTGGCTGCCATTTTGTTTAAATGAATGCGCTTCTAGAGCCATATCTCAGATATGCTTTGACTGATTATGTTCAAATTTTATATATACGTTTTACATTAAGTTATAGATATTCAAAATGGCCGACTGGTGGCCATTTTGTTTTAATTAATGCTGTTCCAGAGCACTATTTTTCAATATGGACAAGTACTCATTTGACGATCATATACAAGATGTCAATCATTTTAATACTAAAAATTCATCATAATCAAGCATCATCTTCTGGATCCATACTATATTACTATAAGCAAAACTATATATTTTAGATTTGATAACTAACAGGGACTGTGCCATGCATGGCTTGTTTTCTCTTGAGTTGCATTTGGTGTCAGTGACAATGAACAACTCTGTCCGTGAAATGTTATGATTATGATTAAATAAATATATGATAATATGAAATACTCAGCACTAGCTTTATGCTTCTAATATGATGTAAAACCTGGTCTGATATACTGTACGCGTGTCAGGTAGACTCTGCTGTACTTTCAAATCACATTGCTCCAAAACTCTGCCTTGCTATTCAATAATGGTATTACAAGACAAGAGTGATTTGTATACAATTTCAAACATACTAATACTCACAACCTCAGATGTCACTTATTTACAGAAAGTGTGCTGAGTAACACGATAGGAACGTGCATGCTACTAGCTATTCACAGTATAAATTCAAGCAGGGCTTGTGGCACAAACAAATTTCTTTCATGTTTTTGTCTCATTATCAAAGATTTGAATAATGTTTACTGTTTCACTGATTTTTGCATAATGCAATACTGACAGATGGCGATCTCAGCTTCGATGTGCACTACTGATAAAGGTTTTGTGTACCAACTTAGTTATAGGTTTGCAAAGTGATGAGACCAATTGGAAATGGTTAGCGTAACACGTCCTTTTTCATAAAATACATCTGATAATTTATTGAACAATGATAATTAAAAGTACTGGTTCATAGATGATATAAAGTATTTTAATAGACCAGTATTGCCCTAGCAACTTGCAGTATTTGGGTGATATACTAAGGTGAACAAACATACAAACATATATTACAATAACTGTCTTATCTATTGTACATGGACAATGTAATAACAAAAGATATATATATATATATATATATATATATATATATATATATATATATATATATATATATATATATATATATATATATATATATATATATATATATATATATATATATATATATATATATATATATATATATATATATATATATATATATATATTCCATTTTTATATATTCCAAGAGTCTTCCCAAAAAATATTTCTAATATTTGAAAAACAAAAATGAATTAGTCACTGAACCATGTGCTTTCACACTTAAACAAGAGAAGACATGTTGGTGAATTAGCCTTGCACTCTTGGTGTTTTATTATTTGCAGTCTTAAAAACACCATTTTTTCACAAATAAAGAAAGGAAAAAGGAAAATTACATACCTCACATTATTATATTTTTAATGGGCTAGCCAAGTCTTCCACATACAAAAATACACATACACTACCGGGGGTATCTCTGTTTATTTTATTTTATAATATTTTCACTAAATTCATTAAAAACAAATTATTATTGTTGAACAGTATCTCGCTTCATTTCATTGGATTCTCACTGTCACTATGCACAGGCACAGGCAGGCTTAAACAAGTATTACATAGTAATTTAAAACACTCAATTACAGATATAATTAACTCATAAATTCACCAGTGTGCAAAGTTAAGGGGCAGGCCAGTAACAAAATAGGATACGGAGGACATGACATATTTGACAGTCACTTGAGCCGCTGTTACAACACACAAATTTTGCTTCTGGGAATTGAAAATGAACAAATGACCACAAAATACATTAAAATACACCCTCGCCCACATTCAAAGGTCCACCCAACTAAGATCGTGAGTGTCAATAACCTGTTGCCATATACAAATTACTTTGTTGGACACTATTTCATCTTCATATTTTACAATCCATATCCTTATATTTAAAGCAGGGGAGTTCTCACCTGTGCATGCGTCAGATGGCCATAGCGCGTCATTGTCTACAAACAAGCGCATTAACAGCTCCATTTTTTTTTCTCATTTTTTTTTTTTTTTTCTTTATTATTATTATTTTACTTATTTATTTCTGGAGATTTTGTTTTTTGTTTGTTTGTATGTGTATGTATGTATGTGTGTACGTATATATACATATATATATATATATATATAGCCTGCATAGAAATGTATATTGGTTAGGATTGGGCCACAGACTACCTCTGTGGTCCACACCAAGAAATTATTATTATTATTATTATTTATATAAGATTACTAGAATTGTTATTATTATTGGTGAAAAATAAATCATAATCATAATCATAATCAAGCGTCTACCCATGAGCCTTTGCGTTTTTAGCATGTGTTGTTATCGTTGCTTGGGACTCAATTCCCGCGCGTGCGCAGGTGACGACCCTCCCGCTTTAAATCTGTTTCTAGACATTTATTTTAGAAGCATACCAATACAACGACTGGATTTAATGTCACAATTCAAATTGAAATATTGCCAGCAATAATTAATAAATAAATGCTGTTGATTACAATCATACCATTGCATGCCATAATACAGGGTATCTAAACAACTAATTAATACATCTTCCACCCACCACAAAAAATGTATCCATAATTAAACAAAGAAAGAAACAAGAAAGCAACAATTATCAGGCTGCATCCTGAAAACAACGAGATAACACAATACAACCAGTCATTGCAAACATGAATTCTTCCACCCCTCCAAATACAAATACAGCATTAATGTTTCCTCCCAATACACCCAACAGCATTAATGGTTTCTCCCAATACACCCTACAGCATTAATGTTTCCTCCCAATACACCCTACAGCATTAATGTTTCCTCTCAATACACCCTACAGCATTAATGTTTCCTCCCAATACACCCAACAGCATTAATGGTTTCTCCCAATACACCCTACAGCATTAATGGTTTCTCCCAATACACCCTACAGCATTAATGGTTTCTCCCAATACACCCTACAGCATTAATGGTTTCTCCCAATACACCCTACAGCATTAATGTTTCCTACCAATACACACTACAGCATTAATGGTTTCTCCCAATACACCCTACAGCATTAATGTTTCCTCCCAATACACCCTACAGCATTAATGGTTTCTCCCAATACACCCTACAGCATTAATGTTTCCTACCAATACACACTACAGCATTAATGGTTTCTCCCAATACACCCTACAGCATTAATGGTTTCTCCCAATACACCCTACAGCATTAATGTTTCCTACCAATACACACTACAGCATTAATGGTTTCTCCCAATACACCCTACAGCATTAATGGTTTCTCCCAATACACCCTACAGCATTAATGGTTTCTCCCAATACACCCTACAGCATTAATGTTTCCTACCAATACACACTACAGCATTAATGGTTTCTCCCAATACACCCTACAGCATTAATGGTTCTTCCCAATACACCCTACTGCATTAATGTTTCCTACCAATACAACTTATTTTATTGGCTTTATATTTTGAAACCTTTCAACAGACGATATAGACTGAATTCCATTAATAATGCATTTCTGTGATTTGAATTGCGAGATACTCGAACGAAAAAGAGGTCCCCTCCCCTTACCAAATTTCTACATCCGCCAGTGATACCTGTTATGACTTCCAGTGCGGAATTGCAGTAAGATAGGGGGTTATGCTCGGTGTATAACCCGTGTGACGCTGTAGTAAGCCAACACAGTGAAATGACAGCAATGCTAGCAGACACTAAACAAACGAGTAGATATATAGTTTGATAAATAAATGTTAGGTTATAATACAATATATACAGATCACATAACAAACAAAATTAATTATGTTTATAACATATTAAAGTTTTGTTTAGAGAACTGATGTTAGGATTTAGTGACTGACTAATTTGAAATTAGTTCAAATATTTGTATGGTGATGTTTTCTAGTGAGTGCAGAATCCAATGGATCATCAGATAATTCGGAACTAGGACAATTCCAGGTGCAAAATTAAGACTATCTATTAGTGCAAGTTTAGTCAGCAAAGTCACCATTTATATTCAAATGAGTCTCTAATAACGCATATACTGCTAGACGTATTTCTATAATAGTCAATCCTCTGATAACTACAACTGCTAGAAGGAAAATATTGCACAATGTGCTGCAGTAGTAATAACCTGGTTTGTCTATTCATTGTTACATGATATACATATGACCAGTCTTGTTACTTGTGGCGTACCTTACTACGGTAATATATCCAATGCATGATTATCCTCAACTAAAAGTTATTAAACTAAAACATAAACATATTGAGAACAGTTCTGAAGTCATATTCATTTGTACTATTCACGAATAACTAATGGTGGCATAAATGCAAATTATTAAACTAAAACTATTGAGGGACACTTTTGAAGACACGGGACAATTTTGAAGTATTAACATGTTTAATCATGACCAGATATATTCTGCTGCCTTCAAGACCAGTGGACCCTGTGGCCAGTGGATAGAATATACTGTTGTCCACAGTCAATGGATAGATGTATATACAATGTTTAATTATACGTTATAGTCATCGATGTCAATGATGTCATTTTTATGGTCGCTTGACGGGGTTGTCTTTTGTGCCTATGGGAAAAAAAACAGTTCATTTAAGTCTAGAATCAATTATATAATATAACTAGATTTTAAGTTTTTGCAACAAAAAGATGTTGTAATACAGTATGGACGTGTGCCTTGAATATGTTTAAGGCAATGCGTGGTGGTCGAATATGCAGGCACATATGGTATGATTCGTACATAAACGAATGGGATTTGTGTGAATTACAATATTCACAGATGCAACTTTGCTTTAGATTGACAGCGTAAGCCATTTATGCAACGCATCGATGGCCATGGATATAATTGTTGGTAATATACTGTACTTGTTAAAAGAAGCACAATTTAAATAAAATGTAAAAAAACATTCTCTATATAAGGATGACATGTTTCGGTGCATATTATTTAAAAGCCAGTGTAAGTGTTTTTTTATCGCAACTCTCCATCCATGTAATTCTGTTTCAAATGAAATAATTACACACTATATTAGTCCAGCTTAATCTACACATGTGCATTAGTAATCGAAACATTCACCAACAAAAATATGGAAAACAATCCAATTTACTTTTTTTCCCTACTTTTATTTGCTTGTCAGTTTTTATTTTACTGTGTGTATTTTTATTCTCACTTTATTTGTATGTTTGTCTTTATTCACATCTGTATTGCATTTTAGTCAAAATCCTAATAGTGATACGAACGCAATAAAGATTATTATTATTATTATTATTATTATTATTATTATTATTATTATTATTATTATTATTATTATTATTATTATTATTATTATTATTATTATGTGAAATATACGTACCATATTAAACATTGTAGTGACAAACATTGATTTGTTGTCATCCTTTTGTGATGCTCGCAATTGTCTTCTTTTTTCTCTTTGTCGCCTCAATTCAATTCCACGGTCATGGTTTTCTTTGCGGGTTGCCAGTCTTTCTGATTCTATATTTTGCACTTGATCCCAAGCATATTTATAGTCATCGTCTTTCATAACCCGAATTGTTAATCCCTGTAAAACCTAAATGATGTCATACATACTTAAATGAGAGATAAGCAGTCGGGAAAGATTCTCAAATTTTTTTAATTATTTCAGTAAATAGATCGTTTAGAACAAATAAAATGACTTTGCTTACCTCTTTATTAGTTGCGAAGAAACACAAATATATGACAGAACCCTGGAAGAAAACATGATAGATATTTATACTGCAGTGAGCATAACAAACAACATGAGAGATATTTACACTGCAGTGAGCATAACAAAAAACATGAAAGATATTTACACTGCAGTGAGCATAACAAAAAACATGAAAGATATTTACACTGCAGTGAGCATAACAAACAACATGAGAGATATTTACACTGCAGTGAGCATAACAAACATCATGAGAGATATTTATACTGCAGTGAGCATAACAAACAACATGAGAGATATTTACACTGCAGTGAGCATAACAAACAACATGAGAGATATTTATACTGCAGTGAGCATAACAAACAACATGAGAGATATTTACACTGCAGTGAGCATAACAAACAACATGAGAGATATTTACACTGCAGTGAGCATAACAAACAACATGAGATATATTTACACTGCAGTGAGCATAACAAACATCATGAGAGATATTTATACTGTAGTGAGCATAACAAACAACATGAAAGATATTTACACTGCAGTGAGCATAACAAACAACATGAGATATATTTACACTGCAGTGAGCATAACAAACAACATGAGAGATATTTACACTGCAGTGAGCATAACAAACAACATGAGAGATATTTACACTGCAGTGAGCATAACAAACAACATGAGAGATATTTATACTGCAGTGAGCATAACAAACAACATGAGAGATATTTATACTGCAGTGAGCATAACAAACAACATGAGAGATATTTATACTGCAGTGAGCATAACAAACAACATGAGAGATATTTATACTGCAGTGAGCATAACAAACAACATGAGAGATATTTACACTGCAGTGAGCATAACAAACAACATGAGAGATATTTACACTGCAGTGAGCATAACAAACAACATGAGAGATATTTATACTGCAGTGAGCATAACAAACAACATGAGAGATATTTATACTGCAGTGAGCATAACAAACAACATGAGAGATATTTACACTGCAGTGAGCATAACAAACAACATGAGAGATATTTACACTGCAGTGAGCATAACAAACAACATGAGAGATATTTATACTGCAGTGAGCATAACAAACAACATGAGAGATATTTACACTGCAGTGAGCATAACAAACAACATGAGAGATATTTACACTGCAGTGAGCATAACAAACAACATGAGATATTTATACTGCAGTGAGCATAACAAACAACATGAGAGATATTTATACTGCAGTGAGCATAACAAACAACATGAGAGATATTTACACTGCAGTGAGCATAACAAACAACATGAGAGATATTTACACTGCAGTGAGCATAACAAACAACATGAGAGATATTTACACTGCAGTGAGCATAACAAACAACATGAGATATTTATACTGCAGTGAGCATAACAAACAACATGAGAGATATTTACACTGCAGTGAGCATAACAAACAACATGAGAGATATTTACACTGCAGTGAGCATAACAAACAACATGAGAGATATTTACACTGCAGTGAGCATAACAAACATCATGAGAGATATTTATACTGTAGTGAGCATAACAAACAACATGAAAGATATTTACACTGCAGTGAGCATAACAAACAACATGAGATATATTTACACTGCAGTGAGCATAACAAACAACATGAGAGATATTTACACTGCAGTGAGCATAACAAACAACATGAGAGATATTTACACTGCAGTGAGCATAACAAACAACATGAGAGATATTTACACTGCAGTGAGCATAACAAACAACATGAGAGATATTTATACTGCAGTGAGCATAACAAACAACATGAGAGATATTTACACTGCAGTGAGCATAACAAACAACATGAGAGATATTTACACTGCAGTGAGCATAACAAACAACATGAGAGATATTTATACTACAGTGAGCATAACAAACAACATGAGAGATATTTACACTGCAGTGAGCATAACAAACAACATGAGAGATATTTACACTGCAGTGAGCATAACAAACAACATGAGAGATATTTATACTGCAGTGAGCATAACAAACAACATGAGAGATATTTACACTGCAGTGAGCATAACAAACAACATGAGAGATATTTACACTGCAGTGAGCATAACAAACAACATGAGATATTTATACTGCAGTGAGCATAACAAACAACATGAGAAATATTTACACTGCAGTGAGCATAACAAACAACATGAGAGATATTTACACTGCAGTGAGCATAACAAACAACATGAGATATTTATACTGCAGTGAGCATAACAAACAACATGAGAGATATTTACACTGCAGTGAGCATAACAAACAACATGAGATATTTATACTGCAGTGAGCATAACAAACAACATGAGAGATATTTACACTGCAGTGAGCATAACAAACAACATGAGAGATATTTACACTGCAGTGAGCATAACAAACAACATGAGAGATATTTATACTGTAGTGAGCATAACAAACAACATGAAAGATATTTATACTGCAGTGAGCATAACAAACAACATGAGATATTTATACTGCAGTGAGCATAACAAACAACATGAGAGATATTTACACTGCAGTGAGCATAACAAACAACATGAGAGATATTTACACTGCAGTGAGCATAACAAACAACATGAGAGATATTTATACTGCAGTGAGCATAACAAACAACATGAGAGATATTTACACTGCAGTGAGCATAACAAACAACATGAGAGATATTTACACTGCAGTGAGCATAACAAACAACATGAGAGATATTTATACTGCAGTGAGCATAACAAACAACATGAGAGATATTTACACTGCAGTGAGCATAACAAACAACATGAGATATTTATACTGCAGTGAGCATAACAAACAACATGAGAAATATTTACACTGCAGTGAGCATAACAAACAACATGAGAGATATTTACACTGCAGTGAGCATAACAAACAACATGAGATATTTATACTGCAGTGAGCATAACAAACAACATGAGAGATATTTACACTGCAGTGAGCATAACAAACAACATGAGATATTTATACTGCAGTGAGCATAACAAACAACATGAGAGATATTTACACTGCAGTGAGCATAACAAACAACATGAGAGATATTTACACTGCAGTGAGCATAACAAACAACATGAGAGATATTTATACTGTAGTGAGCATAACAAACAACATGAAAGATATTTATACTGCAGTGAGCATAACAAACAACATGAGATATTTATACTGCAGTGAGCATAACAAACAACATGAGAGATATTTACACTGCAGTGAGCATAACAAACAACATGAGAGATATTTACACTGCAGTGAGCATAACAAACAACATGAGAGATATTTATACTGCAGTGAGCATAACAAACAACATGAGAGATATTTACACTGCAGTGAGCATAACAAACAACATGAGAGATATTTATACTGCAGTGAGCATAACAAACAACATGAGAGATATTTATACTGTAGTGAGCATAACAAACAACATGAGAGATATTTATACTGCAGTGAGCATAACAAACAACATGAGAGATATTTATACTGCAGTGAGCATAACAAACAACATGAGAGATATTTACACTGCAGTGAGCATAACAAACAACATGAGAGATATTTACACTGCAGTGAGCATAACAAACAACATGAGAGATAAAGCTGAGCATATTATAGATAGTTATCACTATGTAAAGTTACAAATCTAATCACGCATGTTGATGTAAACTAATCATTAGTGAATTAGTATATCAATTAATTAGTTCTCACCTCAATGAATATTGTTGCAGCAAAAATATATTTAGTTATTAATGATGATATCCCATGTGACACAAAGAAACTCAATATTCGACAAAGAAGAGTCACTGTTGCCAGAAATGCTGTAGATCGAATCTCTTCCCTATAAACAGTTATTGACCAAATATAATGTGGTTAATGTATGTAATTGCACAATAACGATTTATCAGATGAAGTGATAATTTCTCACATGAATTGTCTCACCTCAGGAAAAATATTTTGAAGAGGCACAGGGAGCACAGTTACCAAAAAGTTGTTATCAAGTGGCGTAGAAGACGCAGTGTTCTGCCATGTAGCATGTAGTATTTGGTATATTTATTGCAAAGCAAGAGGCCATTGGCCCAAAAAGCAAATACAGTTTCACTTAACAATTGTAACAATAGAGAAAAGAAATCATTCAAGTTCTGCTTTTCATGGCAAAATAAACATAACTCGCTAACATTTAAAATTACATCGTTTCTTGAACTCATGAGTGAGATAAATTTGTTGTAAGTGGGGTTGGTGCAAAACCATACAGGCAAAAATTCTGCTCTAATACGTTGATAACGATGGCAAATAGCTATAAAATGATATTCGTCTTCAACATAATGTTGATTGCGTTCAACACAGTATTCACACAATCTATTATCGGGGGGAACATTTTCATGTCTTCCCTTTCCAATATAGTACGCAAATTGTGAGAAGAACAACGTAACCTTGAAAATGCAGCTCTGAATTTGAAAACATGGATGCAAGACAAATATTTTTCTTGTTCAAGTGACGACTTAAAATCGAGATAGGAACGGAGTTTGGGGGAAGAAGCAGTGTCGTCGTGCCATACTTGTTGCGCACAATCTTTAATTCTTTGTGTGAACTGTGAAAGAAACACACTTTTCGAGCCTACACCTTGGTTCAGCCATACATGACCGAATCCAAAGCGAAATAGCAAAATTGTTACATTAAAAGCCCAATTTACCGATGTTATATCAGGGGGGAATTCTTCTCTTCTGGGGTTCTCCACACGTGCCAGGGGGGAATCTCGTCTCGTCTCTCTATCGCGTCCCTTTGAGTTACGGGATCGGGAAAATAAGAAACACACAACGAAATACGTTTCAACTCTCGTCTTTAGTCGGTCAGTCGAGCACTCTATAAGACACAGCGCCCTGGGGAAAAGTCCCCAAGACTATCGCAAGACTGACCCAAGACTCTGTCCCAAGACTGTCCTTAGACTCTCCAAGAGTACGTCTCTCCTCGTGTACTCGCCAAGATCAACTAAAAACAACTTTATTCATTTTCAAAACCTTAACCAATTACAAAGCAGTTAAAAGACTCTAAGGCGTAACATTCAACCATAAAGCCAATCACACTAAGTGCTGAACACGTCATATCTTTTGATTAATCGTTCACTACATTAATAACTGCGAATACCAAACTGTCAGAAATAGTAGTCCGAGTCCGGAACCTCGCATGGGCCGAAACGATGACAGACATAACACAGCCATTCGCTAGTAATCAGCTAATTAAGTCGATCAACAGATACGTGCAAACAATTTCATCATAGTTATAACACGTTGGTCGGATAATCTTTTTAACATTAAATAACATTTATGAGGATATCTATTACCGTCCATTTGTAATTGTCTCAGCCAGTAGCTAATGCATATTTTAAAGTAAATAACATAGAGAGGAAATCGACCACATTCGCCAACAGCTGATAAATCGCTTGAGTTATTACTTACACCGAGTAGAAATTTACAAAATAGATTCTGAACTTGTTCAATTTGAGGAGCGTTCTCGTGACCCCAGATTTCACTACCATATAATACGATTGACACAATGATGGAATCAAATAATTTGAATGAATCAGATGTGGTCATACCACCAAGTTTTCAAATCAATACTTTAAGTTGAAACATTGCTTTTTTACCCTGTGCTGATTGGTTTAATTTGGTCGGATTCCAACTTAATCTAGAGGAAAATAATACACCAAGATTCTTGTACTGAGAGACGATTTTAACTTCATGATCGCGATAGAACCATTTTCACCTTGTTTTAGATAACCACCCCTGCGAAAAACAATTATCTGTGTTTTGTTTAGGTTTAGTTAGACCCCAGTGAGAACAAAATGGGTGTACTTTATTGGTCGTTGAGTTGGCATATCATAACTCACGGCTACCTCATCCGCGTACATCAAGATATTTAGGTTGTGAAGATCGTTGTCAATGCAAACACCCTCACATCCAACAGTACTAGTGTATGAAACGAGATCATTGATAATAATAATAGTGAATAATATAGGACTAAGCATACAACCTAGGCGTGTCCCGATAGTGCATTTAAAATATTCAGTGAGACCACCAGATGAAATAACACAAGATTGCAACTTACTGTACATTGAGCCGATAACCAACAAGAACTTTTCATGAATCCCATAATTGGTTAGTTTCGACAACAGAAAATCATGTTGAATCGAGTCAAACGCCTTAGCGAAATCAATAAAAATACAATAAAAGGGCCCTTTTTTCTTCATTAAATATTTTGCTGCCATGACTTTGAGTGTGAAAATATTGTCACTTGTACTGTAGCCTCACCGAACACCACATTGCGCTTCAGATAATATACAATTCTTATGACACTAGTGGTCCAGACGTGAATTTAGGATTTTTGTTAGAATCTTGCTTGTTACTGATATAAGAGAGATACCCCTGTAATTGTTGACATCAGAACGATCACCTTTTTTATGTAGTGGCGAGATAATGGCTTTACACCAGGTTAATGGAAAGTTGCAGCTGGAGAGTATGTTATTGAATAGAAGCAATAAGACAGGACCAATGTGTGTCCATGTTTAAATAGATTTATTACAAGGCCATCTTGACCCGGAGCCTTGTTATTTCCCAAACTTCTAATCGCTTTCTCAATTTCTAACATAGTTATATTTGCATTTAAATCAAGTGGTACATTATCATCACACTGGTCACAGTGCTCGTCGTGTATTTCTAGGTTCCTAATTACAGCTTTTTTGAATTCATTTGCAGGTGAGGTTGGTTTGTTTAACAGGCCATGAAAATAGTTGTACCAACAGTCCGCTTTAGATTCATTGGTTAGGGGCGCATTACATTTAATATTTCGCAAAATAGCCCAGAATTTCACAGAATCTTGTTTTGCTTCTAAAAGTTTGTATTTTTGTTTGTCTATAGATAACCGTTTCTTAATTCTACATATTGCTTTGAAATTATCTATTATTTTTTAGCAACTCTATAAGTGGTCAAGTCACTATTGATATTTGAAAGTCTGAATTTGTTTAGGGCTTTATATTTTTCTATTTTAGCTGCGCTGCATTCTTTATCCCACCACGCTGGTTGGGATTTGTTCCGGATACGAGATTTATTAGTTGACTTCAAGTAGTGTACATGTACTAAGGCAAAATATCCACCATGTGTCATGGAGGGTGAATCAAGGATGATGTTTTTACCATGTGTCATGGAGGGTGAATCAAAGATAATGTTTCTAGCATGTGTCATGGAGGGTGAATCAAAGATGATGTTTCTACCATGTGTTATGGAGGGTGAATCAAAGATAATGTTTCTACCATGTGTTATGGAGGGTGAATCAAAGATGATGTTTCTACTATGTGTCATGGAGGGTGAATCAAAGATGATGTTTCTACCATGTGTTATGGAGGGTGAATCAAAGATGATGTTTCTACTATGTGTCATGGAGGGTGAATCAAAGATGATGTTTCTACTCTGTGTTATGGAGGGTGAATCAAAGATGATATTTCTACCATGTGTCATGGAGGGTGAATCAAAGATGATGTTTCTACTGCGTGGTGTAGAGGGCATATTTATAACAATGTCTATATCACGTGATGTCGTCACATGAACCATACGACACTAACACACATATGTATGGTCAAACATCAATAACAAATCTTAAAACTTAAATAGATTTTACATTTTATTAAACTAAACACTTCAAGCCAATTGGACTACAAGTAGACAAGCTAATAGGTCCAGAAATTGACAAACCAGCAGGACTAGGAGCTGACAGCCAACAGGAACAGATATTAACAAGCCAATAGACCAGGAATTTAATAATCAACTTTACTAGAAGCTGACAGCCAACAGGACCAGGATATGACAAACCAAATTGATCAGGATGTATGTGAATGGCCTTGCATGATAATGTATCTGTTTCCAGATCTAATCTTGGCTTGTCAGCCACACAATTCTATGGATTGACTGTAGTTATTTGGTTGTATCTAGAAAACATAGGCACATCAAAGAAAAGCTGAGAAGGGATTATCTAAACACAGTAGTACGTAATAGAATACGCCGCATTCATATTGCGTTGTATGCATTTGGTTTGTACACATCCATGTAAATGAATTCTTACCAGAATTTCTGTTCTTCAACTCCCCATTGGTTATTTCTAAATTCCTCAAATATATAACATGCATATAAAAGTGTTGCTATTGACATCTGTTAATAAAACAACAGTTATTAGCATATATGCACAAACGGACTGAAAAGTCAATATTTACCACACAACCGACTGTGACAAGTCTATATTTACCATGCAACTGACTGTGAAAAGTAAATACTTACCACACAACTGACTGTGACAAGTCAATATTTACCACACAACTGATTGCTACAAGTCAATATTTACCACACAACTGACTGCTACAAGTCAATATTTATCACAATTAACTGCTACAGGTAATTATTTATTACACTGACTGCTACAAGTAAATATTTATCACACTGACTGTTACAAGTCAATATTTATCACACTGACTGCTACAAGTAAATATTTATCACACTGTACTGCTACAAGTCAATATTTATCACACTGACTGCTACAAGTAAATATTTATCACACTGACTGCTACAAGTAAATATTTATCACACTGGCTGCTACAAGTCAATATTTATCACACTGTACTGCTACAAGTCAATATTTATCACACTGTATTGCTACAAGTCAATATTTATCACACTGTACTGCTACAAGTAAATATTTATCACACTGACTGCTACAAGTCAATATTTATCACACTGTACTGCTACAAGTCAATATTTATCACACTGACTGCTACAAGTAAATATTTATCACACTTGACTGCTACAAGTCAATATGTATCACACTGTATTGCTACAAGTCAATATTTATCACACTGTATTGCTACAAGTCAATATGTATCACACTGTATTGCTACAAGTAAATATTTATCACACTGACTGCTACAAGTCAATATTTATCACACCGACTGCTACAAGTAAATATGTATCACACTGACTGCTACAAGTCAATATGTATCACACTGACTGCTACAAGTCAATATGTATCACACTGACTGCTACAAGTCAATATTTATCACACTGTATTGCTACAAATCAATATTTATGACACTGTATTGCTACAAGTAAATATTTATCACACTGACTGCTACAAGTCAATATTTATCACACTGACTGCTACAAGTAAATATGTATCACACTGACTGCTACAAGTCAATATTTATCACACTGACTGCTACAAGTAAATATGTATCACACTGACTGTTACAAGTCAATATTTATCACACTGTACTGCTACAAGTCAATATTTACCACACAACTGACTGCTACAAGTCAATATTTATCACACTGTACTGCTACAAGTCAATATTTACCACACAACTGACTGCTACAAGTCAATATTTATCACAATTAACTGCTACAGGTAATTATTTATCACACTGACTGCTACAAGTAAATATTTATCACACTGACTGTTACAAGTCAATATGTATCACACTGACTGCTACAAGTAAATATTTATCACACTTGACTGCTACAAGTCAATATTTATCACACTGACTGCTACAAGTCAATATGTATCACACTGACTGCTACAAGTCAATATGTATCACACTGACTGCTACAAGTCAATATTTATCAAACTGTATTGCTACAAGTCAATATTTATCACACAACTGATTGCTACAAGTAAATATTTATCACACTGACTGCTACAAGTCAATATTTATCACACTGACTGCTACAAGTAAATATGTATCACACTGACTGCTACAAGTCAATATATATCACACTGACTGCTACAAGTCAATATGTATCACACTGACTGCTACAAGTCAATATTTATCACACTGTATTGCTACAAGTCAATATTTATCACACTGTATTGCTACAAGTAAATATTTATCACACTGACTGCTACAAGTCAATATTTATCACACTGACTGCTACAAGTAAATATGTATCACACTGACTGCTACAAGTCAATATTTATCACACTGACTGCTACAAGTAAATATGTATCACACTGACTGCTACAAGTCAATATTTATCACACTGACTGTTACAAGTAAATATTTATCACACTGTACTGCTACAAGTCAATATTTATCACACTGACTGCTACAAGTCAATATTTATCACACTGACTGCTACAAGTAAATATTAACCACACAACTGACTGCTACAAGTCAATATTTATCACACTTGACTGCTACAAGTCAATATTTATCACACTGTACTGCTACAAGTCAATATTTATCACACTTGACTGCTACACGTCAATATTTATCACACTTGACTGCTACAAGTCAATATTTATCACACTGTACTGCTACAAGTCAATATTTATCACACTGACTGCTACAAGTCAATATTTATCACACTGACTGCTACAAGTCAATATTTATCACACTGTACTGCTACAAGTCAATATTTATCACACTGGCTGCTACAAATAAATATTTATCACACTTGACTGCGACAAGTCAATATTTATCACACTACTGCTACAAGTCAATATTTATCACACTGACTGCTACGAATAAATATTTATCACACTGACTGCTACAAGTCAATATTTATCACACTGTACTGCTACAAGTCAATATTTATCACACTGTACTGCTACAAGTCAATATTTATCATACTTGACTGCTACAAGTCTTAACTTACCACACAACACACTGCAACAAAACCTTCTCTGAACACAATACTCTCCGGGTGTACTGTAGCCCAGCAACTATATAAAAAACGAACATATATTTTATCATTTATATTGCTATCACCATTCTATATATTTACAGATGCCTCATTGATTATTGGATGAAGTGAAAATCTAATCATAACAACGGTGTGTAAACTTCTAGTTCTTTGAATACATAGTTTCAATGGGTTACCATACACATTGCACTTCAGTATTCCTAATCAAGAGAACGTTAATGACGTAGATAATATGTTTATGGTTAGAATTTGAATTAGTGCAAATTACTGAAAATCACAATCACCCAATAGATTAAATCCAATGATGTAAATTTATTTTCTCATGTATGCATTCTCAGTTGCATCAGTATTGGTATGTATTGCAGCACTGACACATGTGGAATTAATACAAATATCACAGGTATCTTTGCGGATACACTGACTCACGACTAGAGTATCAACATAACTACTATATATTCCTCACCTCTTTGCAGTTTGATATAAAGAATGGTTGCCATAGAAACAGGCACACACTATGATGAATGGGATTATCCAACCACACACAATATAACACCCTCTATGGAAAAATAAAATATATAGATGTGTGTAGTACAGGGAAATAGTGAAAAGTAGTAGACCAAATAGACCATTCAACACGTGTAATTGGTTATCTGTTTATGAAGCGTAATTACTGCACAACTCCTCCCAACAAAATACATAGAAAAAAAGGTATAATTTGAGTCACCTGGTCATTGTAAGAGTAACCCCAGGATGTACATTGCAGAAAACACATTGTAACTCCTGAATGTACACTTTAGAACACACACTGTAGCTCCTGAATGTACACTTTAGAACACACACTGCAACTCATGAATGTACACTTTAGAACACACACTGTAGCTCCTGAATGTACACTTTAGAACACACACTGTAGCTCCTGAATGTACACTTTAGAACACACACTGTAACTCATGAATGTACACACCAGAACACACACTGCAACTCCTGAATGTACACTTTAGAACACACACTGTAACTCCTGAATGTACACTGTAGAACACACACTGTAACCCCTGAATGTACACTTTAGAACACACACTGTAACCCATGAATGTACACAGTAGAACACACACTGTAACCCCTGAATGTACACAGCAGAACACACACTGTAACCCCTGAATGTACACTGTAGAACACACACTGTAACTCCTGAATGTACACTTTAGAACACACACTGTAACTCCTGAATGTACACACCAGAACACACACTGTAACTCCTGAATGTACACTTTAGAACACACACTGTAACTCCTGAATGTACACACCAGAACACACACTGTAACTCCTGAATGCACACTTTAGAACACACACTGTAACTCCTGAATGTACACAGCAGAACACACACTGTAACTCCTGAATGTACACACCAGAACACACACTGTAACCCCTGAATGTACACTGTAGAACACACACTGTAACCCCTGAATGTACACTTTAGAACACACACTGTAACTCCTGAATGTACACTGTAGAACACACACTGTAACTCCTGAATGTACACTTTAGAACACACACTGTAACTCCTGAATGTACACTTTAGAACACACACTGTAACCCCTGAATGTACACACCAGAACACACACTGTAACTCCTGAATGTACACACCAGAACACACACTGTAACTCCTGAATGTACACTTTAGAACACACTCTGTAACTCCTGAATGTACACTTTAGAACACACACTGTAACTCCTGAATGTACACACCAGAACACACACTGTAACCCCTGAATGTACACTTTAGAACACACACTGTAACCCCTGAATGTACACTTTAGAACACACACTGTAACTCCTGAATGTACACTGTAGAACACACACTGTAACTCCTGAATGTACAATTTAGAACACACACTGTAACTCCTGAATATACACTTTAGAACACACACTGTAACTCCTGAATGTACACTGTAGAACACACACTGTAACTCCTGAATGTACACTTTAGAACACACACTGTAACTCCTGAATGTACACAGCAGAACACACACTGTAAATCCTGAATGTATACTTTAGAACACACAATGTAACTCCTGAATGTACACAGCAAAACACACACTGTAACTCCTGAATGTACACTGTAGAACACACACTGTAACTCCTGAATGTACACTTTCGAACACACACTGTAACTCCTGAATGTACACAGCAGAACACACACTGTAAATCCTGAATGTATACTTTAGAACACACACTGTAACTCCTGAATGTAAACAGCAAAACACACACTGTAACTCCTGAATGTACACTGTAGAACACACACTGTAACTCCTAAATGTACACAGTAGAACACACACTGTAACTCCTGAATGTACACTTTAGAACACACACTGCAACTCCTGAATGTACACACCAGAACACACACTGTAACCCCTGAATGTACACTGTAGAACACACACTGTAACTCCTGAATGTACACTTTAGAACACACACTGTAACCCCTGAATGTACACACCAGAACACACACTGTAACAACTCCTGAATGTGCACTGTAGAACACACACTGTAACTCCTGAATGTACACAGTAGAACACACACTGTAACCCCTGAATGTACACAGTAGAACACACACTGTAACCCCTGAATGTACACTTTAGAACACACACTGTAACACCTGAATGTACACTTTAGAACACACACTGTAACTCCTGAATGTACACTGTAGAACACACACTGTAACTCCTGAATTTACACTTTAGAACACACACTGTAACTCCTGAATGTACACAGCACAACACACACTGTAAATCCTGAATGTATATTTTAGAACACACAGTGTAACTCATGAATGTACACAGCAAAACACACACTGTAACTCCAGAATGTACACTTTAGAACACACACTGTAACTCCTAAATGTACACTTTAGAACACACACTGTAACTCCTGAATGTACACTGTAGAACACACACTGTAACTCCTGAATGTACACTTTAGAACACACACTGTAACTCCTGAATGTACACACCAGAACACACACTGTAACTCCTGAATGTACACTTTAGAACACACACTGTAACTCCTGAATGTACACTTTAGAACACACACTGTAACTCCTGAATGTACACACCAGAACACACACTGTAACCCCTGAATGTACACTGTAGAACACACACTGTAACCCCTGAATGTACACTTTAGAACACACACTGTAACTCCTGAATGTACACTGTAGAACACACACTGTAACTCCTGAATGTACACTTTAGAACACACACTGTAACTCCTGAATATACACTTTAGAACACACACTGTAACTCCTGAATGTACACTTTAGAACACACACTGTAACTCCTGAATGTACACTTTAGAACACACACTGTAACTCCTGAATGTACACTGTAGAACACACACTGTAACTCCAGAATGTACACTTTAGAACACACACTGTAACTCCTGAATGTACACTGTAGAACACACACTGTAACCCCTGAATGTACACTTTAGAACACACACTGTAACTCCTGAATGTACACAGCAAAACACACACTGTAACTCCTGAATGTACACTGTAGAACACACACTGTAACTCCTGAATGTACACTTTAGAACACACACTGTAACTCCTGAATGTACACAGCATAACACACACTGTAAATCCTGAATGTATACTTTAGACCACACACTGTAACTCCTGAATGTACACTGTATAACACACACTGTAACTCCTAAATGTACACTTTAGAACACACACTGCAACTCCTGAATGTACACTGTAGAACACACACTGTAACTCCTGAATGTACACTGTAGAACACACACTGTAACCCCTGAATGTACACTTTAGAACACACACTGTAACTCCTGAATGTACACTTTAGAACACACACTGTAACTCCTGAATATACACTGTAGAACACACACTGTAACTCCTGAATTTACACTTTAGAACACACACTGTAACTCCTGAATGTACACAGCACAACACACACTGTAAATCCTGAATGTATACTTTAGAACACACAGTGTAACTCCTGAATGTACACAGCAAAACACACACTGTAACTCCAGAATGTACACTTTAGAACACACACTGTAACTCCTGAATGTACACTTTAGAACACACACTGTAACTCCTGAATGTACACTTTAGAACACACACTGTAACTCCTGAATGTACACTGTAGAACACACACTGTAACTCCTGAATGTACACTTTAGAACACACACTGTAACTCCTGAATGTACACTGTAGAACACACACTGTAACCCCTGAATGTACACTTTAGAACACACACTGTAACTCCTGAATGTACACAGCAAATCACACACTGTAACTCCTGAATGTACACTGTAGAACACACACTGTAACTCCTGAATGTACACTTTAGAACACACACTGTAACTCCTGAATGTACACAGCATAACACACACTGTAAATCCTGAATGTATATTTTAGACCACACACTGTAACTCCTGAATGTACACTGTAGAACACACACTGTAACTCCTGAATGTACACTTTAGAACACACACTGCAACTCCTGAATGTACACTGTAGAACACACACTGTAACTCCTGAATGTACACAGCACAACACACACTGTAAATCCTGAATGTATACTTTAGAACACACAGTGTAACTCCTGAATGTACACAGCAAAACACACACTGTAACTCCAGAATGTACACTTTAGAACACACACTGTAACTCCTGAATGTACACTTTAGAACACACACTGTAACTCCTGAATGTACACTGTAGAACACACACTGTAACTCCTTAATGTACACTTTAGAACACACACTGTAACTCCTGAATGTACACTTTAGAACACACACTGTAACTCCTGAATGTACACATTAGAACACACACTGTAACTCCTGAATGTACACTGTAGAACACACACTGTAACTCCTGAATGTACACTTTAGAACACACACTGTAACTCCTGAATGTACACTGTAGAACACACACTGTAACTCCTGAATGTACACAGCAGAACACACACTGTAAATCCTGAATGTATACTTTAGAACACACACTGTAACTCCTGAATGTAAACAGCAAAACACACACTGTAACTCCTGAATGTACACTGTAGAACACACACTGTAACTCCTAAATGTACACAGTAGAACACACACTGTAACTCCTGAATGTACACTTTAGAACACACACTGCAACTCCTGAATGTACACACCAGAACACACACTGTAACCCCTGAATGTACACTGTAGAACACACACTGTAACTCCTGAATGTACACTTTAGAACACACACTGTAACCCCTGAATGTACACACCAGAACACACACTGTAACAACTCCTGAATGTGCACTGTAGAACACACACTGTAACTCCTGAATGTACACAGTAGAACACACACTGTAACCCCTGAATGTACACAGTAGAACACACACTGTAACCCCTGAATGTACACTTTAGAACACACACTGTAACACCTGAATGTACACTTTAGAACACACACTGTAACTCCTGAATGTACACTGTAGAACACACACTGTAACTCCTGAATTTACACTTTAGAACACACACTGTAACTCCTGAATGTACACAGCACAACACACACTGTAAATCCTGAATGTATATTTTAGAACACACAGTGTAACTCATGAATGTACACAGCAAAACACACACTGTAACTCCAGAATGTACACTTTAGAACACACACTGTAACTCCTAAATGTACACTTTAGAACACACACTGTAACTCCTGAATGTACACTGTAGAACACACACTGTAACTCCTGAATGTACACTTTAGAACACACACTGTAACTCCTGAATGTACACACCAGAACACACACTGTAACTCCTGAATGTACACTTTAGAACACACACTGTAACTCCTGAATGTACACTTTAGAACACACACTGTAACTCCTGAATGTACACACCAGAACACACACTGTAACCCCTGAATGTACACTGTAGAACACACACTGTAACCCCTGAATGTACACTTTAGAACACACACTGTAACTCCTGAATGTACACTGTAGAACACACACTGTAACTCCTGAATGTACACTTTAGAACACACACTGTAACTCCTGAATATACACTTTAGAACACACACTGTAACTCCTGAATGTACACTTTAGAACACACACTGTAACTCCTGAATGTACACTTTAGAACACACACTGTAACTCCTGAATGTACACTGTAGAACACACACTGTAACTCCAGAATGTACACTTTAGAACACACACTGTAACTCCTGAATGTACACTGTAGAACACACACTGTAACCCCTGAATGTACACTTTAGAACACACACTGTAACTCCTGAATGTACACAGCAAAACACACACTGTAACTCCTGAATGTACACTGTAGAACACACACTGTAACTCCTGAATGTACACTTTAGAACACACACTGTAACTCCTGAATGTACACAGCATAACACACACTGTAAATCCTGAATGTATACTTTAGACCACACACTGTAACTCCTGAATGTACACTGTAGAACACACACTGTAACTCCTAAATGTACACTTTAGAACACACACTGCAACTCCTGAATGTACACTGTAGAACACACACTGTAACTCCTGAATGTACACTGTAGAACACACACTGTAACCCCTGAATGTACACTTTAGAACACACACTGTAACTCCTGAATGTACACTTTAGAACACACACTGTAACTCCTGAATATACACTGTAGAACACACACTGTAACTCCTGAATTTACACTTTAGAACACACACTGTAACTCCTGAATGTACACAGCACAACACACACTGTAAATCCTGAATGTATACTTTAGAACACACAGTGTAACTCCTGAATGTACACAGCAAAACACACACTGTAACTCCAGAATGTACACTTTAGAACACACACTGTAACTCCTGAATGTACACTTTAGAACACACACTGTAACTCCTGAATGTACACTTTAGAACACACACTGTAACTCCTGAATGTACACTGTAGAACACACACTGTAACTCCTGAATGTACACTTTAGAACACACACTGTAACTCCTGAATGTACACTGTAGAACACACACTGTAACCCCTGAATGTACACTTTAGAACACACACTGTAACTCCTGAATGTACACAGCAAATCACACACTGTAACTCCTGAATGTACACTGTAGAACACACACTGTAACTCCTGAATGTACACTTTAGAACACACACTGTAACTCCTGAATGTACACAGCATAACACACACTGTAAATCCTGAATGTATATTTTAGACCACACACTGTAACTCCTGAATGTACACTGTAGAACACACACTGTAACTCCTGAATGTACACTTTAGAACACACACTGCAACTCCTGAATGTACACTGTAGAACACACACTGTAACTCCTGAATGTACACAGCACAACACACACTGTAAATCCTGAATGTATACTTTAGAACACACAGTGTAACTCCTGAATGTACACAGCAAAACACACACTGTAACTCCAGAATGTACACTTTAGAACACACACTGTAACTCCTGAATGTACACTTTAGAACACACACTGTAACTCCTGAATGTACACTGTAGAACACACACTGTAACTCCTTAATGTACACTTTAGAACACACACTGTAACTCCTGAATGTACACTTTAGAACACACACTGTAACTCCTGAATGTACACATTAGAACACACACTGTAACTCCTGAATGTACACTGTAGAACACACACTGTAACTCCTGAATGTACACTTTAGAACACACACTGTAACTCCTGAATGTACACTGTAGAACACACACTGTAACCCCTGAATGTACACTTTAGAACACACACTGTAACTCCTGAATGTACACAGCAGAACACACACTGTAAATCCTGAATGTATACTTTAGAACACACAATGTAACTCCTGAATGTACACAGCAAAACACACACTGTAACTCCTGAATGTACACTGTAGAACACACACTGTAACTCCTGAATGTACACTTTAGAACACACACTGTAACTCCTGAATGTACACAGCAGAGCACACACTGTAAATCCTGAATGTATACTTTAGAACACACACTGTAACTCCTGAATGTACACAGCAAAACACACACTGTAACTCCTGAATGTACACTGTAGAACACACACTGTAACTCCTGAATGTACACAGTAGAACACACACTGTAACTCCTGAATGTACACTTTAGAACACACACTGCAACTCCTGAATGTACACCCCAGAACACACACTGTAACCCTGAATGTACACTGTAGAACACACACTGTAACTCCTGAATGTACACAGTAGAACACACACTGTAACCCCTGAATGTACACTTTAGAACAAACACTGTAACTCCTGAATGTACACTTTAGAACAGACACTGTAACTCCTGAATGTACACTTTAGAACACACACTGTAACTCCTGAATGTACACTGTAGAACACACACTGTAACCCCTGAATGTACACTTTAGAACACACACTGTAACCCATGAATGTACACAGTAGAACACACACTGTAACCCCTGAATGTACACAGCAGAACACACACTGTAACCCCTGAATGTACACTGTAGAACACACACTGTAACTCCTGAATGTACACTTTAGAACACACACTGTAACTCCTGAATGTACACACCAGAACACACACTGTAACTCCTGAATGTACACTTTAGAACACACACTGTAACTCCTGAATGTACACACCAGAACACACACTGTAACTCCTGAATGCACACTTTAGAACACACACTGTAACTCCTGAATGTACACAGCAGAACACACACTGTAACTCCTGAATGTACACACCATAACACACACTGTAACCCCTGAATGTACACTGTAGAACACACACTGTAACCCCTGAATGTACACTTTAGAACACACACTGTAACTCCTGAATGTACACTGTAGAACACACACTGTAACTCCTGAATGTACACTTTAGAACACACACTGTAACTCCTGAATATACACTTTAGAACACACACTGTAACTCCTGAATGTACACTTTAGAGCACACACTGTAACTCCTGAATGTACACTTTAGAACACACACTGTAACTCCTGAATGTACACTGTAGAAGACACACTGTAACTCCTGAATGTACACAGCACAACACACACTGTAAATCCTGAATGTATACTTTAGAACACACAGTGTAACTCCTGAATGTACACAGCAAAACACACACTGTAACTCCAGAATGTACACTTTAGAACACACACTGTAACTCCTGAATGTACACTTTAGAACACACACTGTAACTCCTGAATGTACACTGTAGAACACACACTGTAACTCCTGAATATACACAGTAGAACACACACTGTAACTCCTGAATGTACACTTCAGAACACACACTGCAACTCCTGAATGTACACACCAGAACACACACTGTAACCCCTGAATGTACACTGTAGAACACACACTGTAACTCCTAAATGTACACAGTAGAACACACACTGTAACCCCTGAATGTACACTTTAGAACACACACTGTAACTCCTGAATGTACACTTTAGAACAGACACTGTAACTCCTTAATGTACACTTTAGAACACACACTGTAACTCCTGAATATACACTTTAGAACACACACTGTAACTCCTGAATGTACACTTTAGAACACACACTGTAACTCCTGAATGTACACATTAGAACACACACTGTAACTCCTGAATGTACACTGTAGAACACACACTGTAACTCCTGAATGTACACTTTAGAACACACACTGTAACTCCTGAATGTACACTGTAGAACACACACTGTAACCCCTGAATGCACACTTTAGAACACACACTGTAACTCCTGAATGTACACAGCAGAACACACACTGTAACTCCTGAATGTACACACCATAACACACACTGTAACCCCTGAATGTACACTGTAGAACACACACTGTAACCCCTGAATGTACACTTTAGAACACACACTGTAACTCCTGAATGTACACTGTAGAACACACACTGTAACTCCTGAATGTACACTTTAGAACACACACTGTAACTCCTGAATATACACTTTAGAACACACACTGTAACTCCTGAATGTACACTTTAGAGCACACACTGTAACTCCTGAATGTACACTTTAGAACACACACTGTAACTCCTGAATGTACACTGTAGAAGACACACTGTAACTCCTGAATGTACACAGCACAACACACACTGTAAATCCTGAATGTATACTTTAGAACACACAGTGTAACTCCTGAATGTACACAGCAAAACACACACTGTAACTCCAGAATGTACACTTTAGAACACACACTGTAACTCCTGAATGTACACTTTAGAACACACACTGTAACTCCTGAATGTACACTGTAGAACACACACTGTAACTCCTGAATATACACAGTAGAACACACACTGTAACTCCTGAATGTACACTTCAGAGCACACACTGCAACTCCTGAATGTACACACCAGAACACACACTGTAACCCCTGAATGTACACTGTAGAACACACACTGTAACTCCTAAATGTACACAGTAGAACACACACTGTAACCCCTGAATGTACACTTTAGAACACACACTGTAACTCCTGAATGTACACTTTAGAACAGACACTGTAACTCCTTAATGTACACTTTAGAACACACACTGTAACTCCTGAATATACACTTTAGAACACACACTGTAACTCCTGAATGTACACTTTAGAACACACACTGTAACTCCTGAATGTACACATTAGAACACACACTGTAACTCCTGAATGTACACTGTAGAACACACACTGTAACTCCTGAATGTACACTTTAGAACACACACTGTAACTCCTGAATGTACACTGTAGAACACACACTGTAACCCCTGAATGTACACTTTAGAACACACACTGTAACTCCTGAATGTACACAGCAGAACACACACTGTAAATCCTGAATGTATACTTTAGTACACACAATGTAACTCCTGAATGTACACAGCAAAACACACACTGTAACTCCTGAATGTACACTGTAGAACACACACTGTAACACCTGAATGTACACTTTAGAACACACACTGTAACTCCTGAATGTACACTGTAGAACACACACTGTAACCCCTGAATGTACACTTTAGAACACACACTGTAACTCCTGAATGTACACAGCAGAACACACACTGTAAATCCTGAATGTATACTTTAGAACACACAATGTAACTCCTGAATGTACACAGCAAAACACACACTGTAACTCCTGAATGTACACTGTAGAACACACACTGTAACTCCTGAATGTACACAGTAGAACACACACTGTAACTCCTGAATGTACACTTCAGAACACACACTGCAACTCCTGAATGTACACACCAGAACACACACTGTAACCCCTGAATGTACACTGTAGAACACACACTGTAACTCCTGAATGTACACAGTAGAACACACACTGTAACCCCTGAATGTACACTTTAGAACACACACTGTAACTCCTGAATGTACACTTTAGAACAGACACTGTAACTCCTGAATGTACACTTTAGAACACACACTGTAACTCCTGAATGTACACTGTAGAACACACACTGTAACCCCTGAATGTACACTTTAGAACACACACTGTAACCCATGAATGTACACAGTAGAACACACACTGTAACCCCTGAATGTACACAGCAGAACACACACTGTAACCCCTGAATGTACACTGTAGAACACACACTGTAACTCCTGAATGTACACTTTAGAACACACACTGTAACTCCTGAATGTACACACCAGAACACACACTGTAACTCCTGAATGTACACTTTAGAACACACACTGTAACTCCTGAATGTACACACCAGAACACACACTGTAACTCCTGAATGCACACTTTAGAACACACACTGTAACTCCTGAATGTACACAGCAGAACACACACTGTAACTCCTGAATGTACACACCAGAACACACACTGTAACCCCTGAATGTACACTGTAGAACACACACTGTAACCCCTGAATGTACACTTTAGAACACACACTGTAACTCCTGAATGTACACTGTAGAACACACACTGTAACTCCTGAATGTACACTTTAGAACACACACTGTAACTCCTGAATATACACTTTAGAACACACACTGTAACTCCTGAATGTACACTTTAGAGCACACACTGTAACTCCTGAATGTACACTTTAGAACACACACTGTAACTCCTGAATGTACACTGTAGAACACACACTGTAACTCCTGAATGTACACAGCACAACACACACTGTAAATCCTGAATGTATACTTTAGAACACACAGTGTAACTCCTGAATGTACACAGCAAAACACACACTGTAACTCTAGAATGTACACTTTAGAACACACACTGTAACTCCTGAATGTACACTTTAGAACACACACTGTAACTCCTGAATGTACATTTTAGAACACACACTGTAACTCCTGAATGTACACTTTAGAACACATACTGTAACTCCTGAATGTACACAGCAAAACACACACTGTAACTCCTGAATGTACACTGTAGAACACACACTGTAACTCCTGAATGTACACAGTAGAACACACACTGTAACTCCTGAATGTACACTTCAGAACACACACTGCAACTCCTGAATGTACACACCAGAACACACACTGTAACCCCTGAATGTACACTGTAGAACACACACTGTAACTCCTGAATGTACACAGTAGAACACACACTGTAACCCCTGAATGTACACTTTAGAACACACACTGTAACTCCTGAATGTACACTTTAGAACAGACACTGTAACTCCTGAATGTACACTTTAGAACACACACTGTAACTCCTGAATGTACACTGTAGAACACACACTGTAACCCCTGAATGTACACTTTAGAACACACACTGTAACCCATGAATGTACACAGTAGAACACACACTGTAACCCCTGAATGTACACAGCAGAACACACACTGTAACCCCTGAATGTACACTGTAGAACACACACTGTAACTCCTGAATGTACACTTTAGAACACACACTGTAACTCCTGAATGTACACACCAGAACACACACTGTAACTCCTGAATGTACACTTTAGAACACACACTGTAACTCCTGAATGTACACACCAGAACACACACTGTAACTCCTGAATGCACACTTTAGAACACACACTGTAACTCCTGAATGTACACAGCAGAACACACACTGTAACTCCTGAATGTACACACCAGAACACACACTGTAACCCCTGAATGTACACTGTAGAACACACACTGTAACCCCTGAATGTACACTTTAGAACACACACTGTAACTCCTGAATGTACACTGTAGAACACACACTGTAACTCCTGAATGTACACTTTAGAACACACACTGTAACTCCTGAATATACACTTTAGAACACACACTGTAACTCCTGAATGTACACTTTAGAGCACACACTGTAACTCCTGAATGTACACTTTAGAACACACACTGTAACTCCTGAATGTACACTGTAGAACACACACTGTAACTCCTGAATGTACACAGCACAACACACACTGTAAATCCTGAATGTATACTTTAGAACACACAGTGTAACTCCTGAATGTACACAGCAAAACACACACTGTAACTCTAGAATGTACACTTTAGAACACACACTGTAACTCCTGAATGTACACTTTAGAACACACACTGTAACTCCTGAATGTACACTTTAGAACACACACTGTAACTCCTGAATGTACACACCAGAACACACACTGTAACCCCTGAATGTACACTGTAGAACACACACTGTAACCCCTGAATGTACACTTTAGAACACACACTGTAACTCCTGAATGTACATAGCAGAACACACACTGTAAATCCTTAATGTATACTTTAGAACACACACTGTAACTCCTGAATGTACACTGTAGAACACACACTGTAACTCCTGCATGTACACTTTAGAACACACACTGTAACCCCTGAATGTACACTTTAGAACACACACTGTAACTCCTGAATGTACACTGTAGAACACACACTGTAACCCCTGAATGTACACTTTAGAACACACACTGTAACCCCTGAATGTACACAGTAGAACACACACTGTAACCCCTGAATGTACACAGCAGAACACACACTGTAACCCCTGAATGTACACTGTAGAACACACACTGTAACTCCTGAATGTACACTTTAGAACACACACTGTAACTCCTGAATGTACACACCAGAACACACACTGTAACTCCAGAATGTACACTTTAGAACACACACTGTAACCCCTGAATGTACACAGTAGAACACACACTGTAACTCCTGAATGTACACTTTAGAACACACACTGTAACTCCTGGATGTACACAGTAGAACACACACTGTAACTCCTGAATGTACACTTTAGAACACACACTGTAACTCCTGAATGTACACACCAGAACACACACTGTAACCCCTGAATGTACACAGTAGAACACACACTGTAACTCCTGAATGTACACACCAGAACACACACAGTTGACTCCTGAATGTACACACCAGAACACACACTGTAACCCCTGAATGTACACAGTAGAACACACACTGTAACTCATGCATGTACACACCAGAACACACACTGTAACTCATGCATGTACACACCAGAACACACACTGTAACTCCTGAATGTACACAGTAGAACACACACTGTAACTCCTGAATGTACACTTTGGAACACACACTGTAACTCCTGAATGTACACTTTGGAACACACACTGTAACTCCTGAATGTACACAGTAGAACACACACTGTAACTCCTGAATGTACACTTTGGAACACACACTGTAACTTCTGAATGTACACCTTAGAACACACACTGTAACCCCTGAATGTACACACCAGAACACACACTGTAACTCCTGAATGTACACAGTAGAACACACACTGTAACCCCTGAATGTACACACCAGAACACACACTGTAACTCCTGAATGCACACACCAGAACACACACTGTAACTCCTGAATGTACACAGTAGAACACACACTGTAACTCCTGAATGTACACTTTGGAACACACACTGTAACTCCGGAATGTACACCTTAGAACACACAATGTAACCCCTGAATGTACACACCAGAACACACACTGTAACTCCTGAATGTACACAGTAGAACACACACTGTAACCCCTGAATGTACACACCAGAACACACACTGTAACTCCTGAATGTACACACCAGAACACACACTGTAACTCCTGAATGTACACTTTAGAACATACACTGTTGACTCCTGAATGTACACACCAGAACACACACTGAAACTCCTGAATGTACACACCAGAACACACACTGTAACTCATGCATGTACACAGCAGAACACACACTGTAACTCCTGAATATACACTGTAGAACACACACTGTAACTCCTGAATGTACACTGTAGAACACACACTGTTACTCCTGAATGTACACTTTAGAACATACACTGTTGACTCCTAAATGTACACACCAGAACACACACTGTAACTCCTGAATGTACACACCAGAACACACACTGTAACTCCTGAATGTACGCAGCAGAACACACACTGTAACCCCTGAATGTACACTTTAGAACACACACTGTAACTCCTGAATGTACACTTTAGAACATACACTGTAACTCCTGAATGTACACTTTAGAACATACACTGTTGACTCCTGAATGTACACACCAGAACACACACTGTAACTCCTGAATGTACACTTTAGAACATACACTGTTGACTCCTGAATGTACACACCAGAACACACACTGTAACTTCTGAATGTACGCAGCAGAACACACACTGTAACTCATGCATGTACACAGCAGAACACACACTGTAACTCCTGAATGTACACTGTAGAACACACACTGTAACTCCTGAATGTACACTGTAGAACACACACTGTTACTCCTGAATGTACACTTTAGAACATACACTGTTGACTCCTAAATGTACACACCAGAACACACACTGTAACTCCTGAATGTACACACCAGAACACACACTGTAACTCCTGAATGTACACTGTAGAACACACACTGTAACTCCTGAATGTACACACCAGAACACGCACTGTAACTCATGCATGTACACTTTGGAACACACACTGTAACTCATGCATGTACACTTTGGAACATACACTGTAACTCCTGAATGTACACACCAGAACACACACTGTAACTCCTGAATGTACACACCAGAACACACACTGTAACTCATGCATGTACACTTTAGAACACACACTGTAACTCCTGAATGTACACACCAGAACACACACTGTAACTCATGCATGTACACTTTAGATCACACACTGTAACTCCTGAATGTACACTTTGGAACACACACTGTAACTTCTGAATGTACACCTTAGAACACACAATGTAACTCCTGAATGTACACACCAGAACACACACTATAACTCATGCATGTACACTTTAGATCACACACTGTAACTCCTGAATGTACACTTTAGAACACACACTGTAACTCCTGAATGTACACTGTAGAACACACACTGTAACTCCTGAATGTACACTTTAGACCACATACTGTAACTCCTGAATGTACACACCAGAACACACACTGTAACTCCTGAATGTACACACCAGAACACACACTGTAACTCCTGAATGTACACTGTAGAACACACACTGTAACTCCTGAATGTACACAGCAGAACACACACTGTAACTCCTGAATGTACACTGTAGAACACACACTGTAACTCCTGGATATACACAGCTGAACACACACTGTAACTCATGAATGTACACAGCAGAACACACACTGCAACTCCTGAATGTACACAGCAGAACACACACTGTAATTCCTGAATGTACACAGCAGAACACACACTGTAACTCCTGAATGTACACTTTAGAACACACACTGTAACTCCTGAATGTACACAGCAGAACACACACTGCAACTCCTGAATGTACACAGCAGAAGACACACTGTAACTCCTGAATGTACACAGCAGAACACACACTGTAACTCCTGAATGTACACTTTAGAACACACACTGTAACTCATGAATGTGTACTTTAGAACACACACTGTAACTCATGAATGTACACTTTAGAACACACACTGCAACTCCTGAATGTACACAGCAGAACACACACTGTACAATGTAACTCCTGAATGTACACAGCAGAACACACACTTTAACTCCTGAATGTACGCAGCAGAACACACACTGCAACTCCTGAATGTACACAGCAGAACACACACTGTAACTCCTGAATGTACACAGCACAACACACACTGTTACTCCTGAATGTGCACAGCAGAACACACTGTTACTTGTTACTGAATAATCGGAGGAAACACCTACCTTGCAACTGGTGATCTGTATATGAATAATTTCATTCGTGCAACTAACTGAATACAGGTAATGTTCATCCACATACAGTTTGAGAGCAGTATGAAATGTAATGTAAACGCCAATGCACCACAATATATCTGAAAATATTTAAATTGATATTTGCTTGTTAAATCATTACTTAGGAGTTTGAGGCAACACCCGCTATCCCGCTATCAATACATGGAATGCCAGAGAGTTGATTGGATCTCTCAAATCATGCATCTTTCCTGATTATAACTCACGTGGAGTGTAAGAATTCTTGTATGAAAACTTAATGGTTTTCAATATCAATCTGGACAGTATAGCTGGCTGGTATAATTTAACTACTCCAGACTGACTGAATAATTATGTTGAGCATGTGGACAGCTTGTAAGCAGGAATATTGTACCGCTTTGACATTGCAGACATAACCCTGCCTGGGATTGTTAGCAGCTGAGTCTCGTGGGTATGGAATGGTATCCACACTGACTTAATCCCTGTCAGTTGATGTGTTGTTTAACATAAATATTTTCCTGAAAGCCGATAGTATTAGAGGAAAGAGAGAGAATATATGTACAATGTAATTCAAAATTTTAGTGCATTGTGGAAGAGGTTAATTAGCAGACACACTTTGTCATTAGTTGTTGTTGATTATGGTTTGATTCATCCAAAACTAGCCCAAAAATCACTATGGGACAGCAAGATGATAATCCATGATGAGATCAATCATCGTCGTTTTCAAAATAGGAAATTTGACTAGTTACACTCTCTTTGATTTGAGAAGATCTCACAGAGTGAGTTGAACCATTTCAGCCCCTTTCAGTTGATAATTCTGGCCATTTAACGATGCTCCAGCTCTTTTCTGTAGGCTCATTATGTGTGCATGGCTCTCAGCCCATATCTGAAGCATCTAATATATAATGAAGATGATTTGTAAGGGTATGATGAATGGTACTCTGACCACAAAATAATTGTGGAATATTTATCAGACTGGGACTTTCCTTCGTTTGACTGGCAAGTACACCCGGATTTCAGATAGTTCTTCCAGAGAATCTGATGCCTTCTCTGATACGTACTGAAGAAACCAGGTATCATATTATTGGTAGTTGGAAATGTTTCATGAATGGAGTTGAACTACTACTACTACATATATTATGATGAACTACTGAGCATCTATGCAAATACTGGAAGAACTGAGCACACTGTTTGATACAGTGTGGTGTGAAGAATTGGGCTGTATTTGATTCAGAAAGTTACATATATGTAATAACCATGTAATAACCATGCTTTACCACTGAGTGCAAATCGATCTGTATCTGTTCGGTGTGTTTCTGCTTGGGATTATGTATGTTAGGTGTCTAATCAACTAAATCATGTTAGGTTTCTAATCAACTAAATCAAGATTGGTGGGTACACCAAACATTGTGATATGTTAGGTTTCTAATCAACTAAATCAGGCTTGGTGGGTACACCAAACATTGTGATATGTTAGGTTTCTAATCAACTAAATCAAGCTTGGTGGGCACACCAAACATTGTGATATGTTAGGTTTCTAATCAACTGAATCAGGCTTGGTGGGTACACCAAACATTGTGATATGTTAGGTTTCTAATCAACTAAATCAAGCTTGGTGGGTACACCAAACATTGTGATATGTTAGGTTTCTAATCAACTGAATCAGGCTTGGTGGGTACATCAAACATTGTGATATGTTAGGTTTCTAATCAACTAAATCAGGCTTGGTGGGTACACCAAACATTGTGATATGTTAGGTTTCTAATCAACTGAATCAGGCTTGGTGGGTACATCAAACATTGTGATATGTTAGGTTTCTAATCAACTAAATCAAGCTTGGTGGGTACATCAAACATTGTGATATGTTAGGTTTCTAATCAACTAAATCAAGCTTGGTGGGCACACCAAACATTGTGATATGTTAGGTTTCTAATCAACTAAATCAAGCTTGGTGGGTACACCAAACATTGTGATATGTTATGTTTCTAATCAACTGAATCAGGCTTGGTGGGCACACCAAACATTGTGATATGTTAGGTTTCTAATCAACTGAATCAGGCTTGCTGGGTACATCAAACATTGTGATATGTTAGGTTTCTAATCAACTAAATCAAGCTTGGTGGGTACATCAAACATTGTGATATGTTAGGTTTCTAATCAACTAAATCAAGCTTGGTGGGCACACCAAACATTGTGATATGTTAGGTTTCTAATCAACTGAATCAGGCTCGGTGGGTACACCAAACATTGTGATATGTTAGGTTTCTAATCAACTAACAAGCTTGGTGGGTACACCAAACATTGTGATATGTTAGGTTTCTAATCAACTAAATCAAGATTGGTGGGCACACCAAACATTGTGATATGTTAGTTTTCCAATCAACTAAATCAAGCTTGGTGGGCACACCAAACATTGTGATATGTTAGGTTTCTAATCAACTAAATCAGGCTTGGTGGGTACACCAAACATTGTGATATGTTAGGTTTCTAATCAACTAAATCAGGCTTGGTGGGTACACCAAACATTGTGATATGATAGGTTTCTAATCAACTAAATCAGGCTTGGTGGGTACATCAAACATTGTGATATGTTAGGTTTCTAATCAACTAAATCAGGCTTGGTGGGTACATCAAACATTGTGATATGTTAGGTTTCTAATCAACTAAATCAAGCTTGGTGGGCACACCAAACATTGTGATAAGTTAGGTTTCTAATCAACTGAATCAGGCTTGGTGGGTACATCAAACATTGTGATATGATAGGTTTCTAATCAACTAAATCAGGCTTGGTGGGTACATCAAACATTGTGATATGTTAGGTTTCTAATCAACTAAATCAGGCTTGGTGGGTACATCAAACATTGTGATATGATAGGTTTCTAATCAATTAAATCAGGCTTGGTGGGTACATCAAACATTGTGATATGTTAGGTTTCTAATCAACTAAATCAGGCTTGGTGGGTACACCAAACATTGCGATATGTTAGATTTCTAATCAACTAAATCAGGGTTGGTGGGCACACCAAACATTGTGATATGTTAGGTTTCTAATCAACTAAATCAAGCTTGGTGGGTACACCAAACATTGTGATATGTTAGGTTTCTAATCAACTAAATCAAGCTTGGTGGGTACACCAAACATTGTGATATGTTAGGTTTCTAATCAACTAAATCAGGCTTGGTGGGTACACCAAACATTGTGATATGTTAGGTTTCTAATCAACTGAATCAAGCTTGGTGGGCACACCAAACATTGTGATATGTTAGGTTTCTAATCAACTGAATCAAGCTTGGTGGGTACACCAAACATTGTGATATGTTAGGTTTCTAATCAACTGAATCAAGCTTGGTGGGTACACCAAACATTGTGATATGTTAGGTTTCTAATCAACTAAATCAAGCTTGGTGGGTACACCAAACATTGTGATATGTTAGGTTTCTAATCAACTGAATCAAGCTTAGTGGGCACACCAAACATTGTGATATGTTAGGTTTCTAATCAACTAAATCAAGCTTGGTGGGTACACCAAACATTGTGATGTGTTAGGTTTCTAATCAACTGAATCAGGCTTGGTGGGTACACCAAACATTGTGATATGTTAGGTTTCTAATCAACTAAATCAAGCTTGGTGGGTACACCAAACATTGTGATACGTTTGGTTTCTAATCAACTGAATCAGGCTTGGTGGGTACACCAAACATTGTGATATGTTATATTTCTAATCAACTGAATCAAGCTTGGTGGGCACACCAAACATTGTGATATGTTAGGTTTCTAATCAACTAAATCAGGCTTGGTGAGTACATCAAACATTGTGATATGTTAGGTTTCTAATCAACTAAATCAAGCTTGGTGGGTACACCAAACATTGTGATATGTTAGGTTTCTAATCAACTAAATCAAGCTTGGTGGGTACACCAAACATTGTGATATGTTAGGTTTCTAATCAACTAAATCAAGCTTGGTGGGTACACCAAACATTGTGATATGTTAGGTTTCTAATCAACTAAATCAAGCTTGGTGGGTACACCAAACATTGTGATATGTTAGGTTTCTAATCAACTAAATCAAGCTTGGTGGGTACACCAAACATTGTGATATGTTAGGTTTCTAATCAACTAAATCAAGCTTGGTGGGTACACCAAACATTGTGATATGTTAGGTTTCTAATCAACTGAATCAGGCTTGGTGGGTACACCAAACATTGTGATATGTTAGGTTTCTAATCAACTAAATCAAGCTTGGTGGGTACACCAAACATTGTGATATGTTAGGTTTCTAATCAACTGAATCAGGCTTGGTGGGTACACCAAACATTGTGATATGTTAGGTTTCTAATCAACTAAATCAAGCTTGGTGGGTACACCAAACATTGTGATATGTTAGGTTTCTAATCAACTAAATCAAGCTTGGTGGGTACACCAAACATTGTGATGTGTTAGGTTTCTAATCAACTGAATCAGGCTTGGTGGGTACACCAAACATTGTGATATGTTAGGTTTCTAATCAACTAAATCAAGCTTGGTGGGTACACCAAACATTGTGATACGTTTGGTTTCTAATCAACTGAATCAGGCTTGGTGGGTACACCAAACATTGTGATATGTTATATTTCTAATCAACTGAATCAAGCTTGGTGGGCACACCAAACATTGTGATATGTTAGGTTTCTAATCAACTAAATCAGGCTTGGTGAGTACATCAAACATTGTGATATGTTAGGTTTCTAATCAACTAAATCAAGCTTGGTGGGTACACCAAACATTGTGATATGTTAGGTTTCTAATCAACTAAATCAAGCTTGGTGGGTACACCAAACATTGTGATATGTTAGGTTTCTAATCAACTAAATCAAGCTTGGTGGGTACACCAAACATTGTGATATGTTAGGTTTCTAATCAACTAAATCAAGCTTGGTGGGTACACCAAACATTGTGATATGTTAGGTTTCTAATCAACTAAATCAAGCTTGGTGGGTACACCAAACATTGTGATATGTTAGGTTTCTAATCAACTAAATCAAGCTTGGTGGGTACACCAAACATTGTGATATGTTAGGTTTCTAATCAACTGAATCAGGCTTGGTGGGTACACCAAACATTGTGATATGTTAGGTTTCTAATCAACTAAATCAAGCTTGGTGGGTACACCAAACATTGTGATATGTTAGGTTTCTAATCAACTGAATCAGGCTTGGTGGGTACACCAAACATTGTGATATGTTAGGTTTCTAATCAACTAAATCAAGCTTGGTGGGTACACCAAACATTGTGATATGTTAGGTTTCTAATCAACTAAATCAAGCTTGGTGGGTACACCAAACATTGTGATATGTTAGGTTTCTAATCAACTGAATCAGGCTTGGTGGGTACACCAAACATTGTGATATGTTAGGTTTCTAATCAACTAAATCAAGCTTGGTGGGTACACCAAACATTGTGATATGTTAGGTTTCTAATCAACTGAATCAGGCTTGGTGGGTACATCAAACATTGTGATATGTTAGGTTTCTAATCAACTAAATCAGGCTTGGTGGCTACACCAAACATTGTGATATGTTGGGTTTCTAATCAACTGAATCTGGCTTGGTGGGCACACCAAACATTGTGATATGTTAGGTTTCTAATCAACTAAATCAAGCTTGGTGGGTACACCAAACATTGTGATATGTTAGGTTTCTAATCAACTAAATCAGGCTTGGTGGGTACACCAAACATTGTGATATGTTAGGTTTCTAAACAACTGAATCAGGCTTGGTGGGTACACCAAACATTGTGATATGTTAGGTTTCTAATCAACTGAATCAGGCTTGGTGGGTACACCAAACATTGTGATATGTTAGGTTTCTAAACAACTGAATCAGGCTTGGTGGGTACACCAAACATTGTGATATGTTAGGTTTCTAATCAACTGAATCAGGCTTGGTGGGCACACCAAACATTGTGATATGTTAGGTTTCTAATCAACTAAATCAAGCTTGGTGGGTACACCAAACATTGTGATATGTTAGGTTTCTAATCAACTAAATCAAGCTTGGTGGGTACACCAAACATTGTGATATGTTAGATTTCTAGTCAACTAAATCAGGGTTGGTGGGTACACCAAATATTGTGATATGTTAGGTTTCTAATCAACTGAATCAGGCTTGGTGGGTACATCAAACATTGTGATATGTTAGGTTTCTAATCAACTAAATCAGGCTTGGTGGGTACACCAAACATTGTGATATGTTAGGGTTCTAATCAACTGAATCAGGCTTGGTGGGCACACCAAACATTGTGATATGTTAGGTTTCTAATCAACTAAATCAGGCTTGGTGGGTACACCAAACATTGTGATATGTTAGGTTTCTAATCAACTGAATCAAGCTTGGTGGGCACACCAAACATTGTGATATGTTAGGTTTCTAATCAACTAAATCAAGCTTGGTGGGTACACCAAACATTGTGATATGTTAGGTTTCTAATCAACTAAATCAGGCTTGGTGGGTACACCAAACATTGTGATATGTTAGGTTTCTAATCAACTAAATCAGGCTTGGTGGGTACACCAAACATTGTGATATGTTAGGTTTCTAATCAACTAAATCAGGCTTGGTGGGTACACCAAACATTGTGATATGTTAGGTTTCTAATCAACTGAATCAAGCTTGGTGGGCACACCAAACATTGTGATATGTTAGGTTTCTAATCAACTAAATCAAGCTTGGTGGGCACACCAAACATTGTGATATGTTAGGTTTCTAATCAACTGAACCAAGCTTGGTGGGCACACCAAACATTGTGATATGTTAGGTTTCTAATCAACTAAATCAAGCTTGGTGGGTACACCAAACATTGTGATGTGTTAGGTTTCTAATCAACAGAATCAGGCTTGGTGGGTACACCAAACATTGTGATATGTTAGGTTTCTAATCAACTAAATCAAGCTTGGTGGGTACACCAAACATTGTGATATGTTAGGTTTCTAATCAACTAAATCAGGCTTGGTGGGTACACCAAACATTGTGATATGTTAGGTTTCTAATCAACTAAATCAAGCTTGGTGGGTACACCAAACATTGTGATATGTTAGGTTTCTAATCAACTAAATCAAGCTTGGTGGGTACACCAAACATTGTGATATGTTAGGTTTCTAATCAACTAAATCAAGCTTGGTGGGTACACCAAACATTGTGATATGTTAGGTTTCTAATCAACTAAATCAGGCTTGGTGGGTACACCAAACATTGTGATATATTAGGTTTCTAATCAACTGAATCAGGCTTGGTGGGTACACCAAACATTGTGATATGTTAGGTTTCTAATCAACTAAATCAAGCTTGGTGGGTACACCAAACATTGTGATATGTTAGGTTTCTAATCAACTAAATCAAGCTTGGTGGGTACACCAAACATTGTGATATGTTAGGTTTCTAATCAACTGAATCAAGCTTGGTGGGTACACCAAACATTGTGATATGTTAGGTTTCTAATCAACTAAATCAAGCTTGGTGGGTACACCAAACATTGTGATATGTTAGGTTTCTAATCAACTAAATCAAGCTTGGTGGGTACACCAAACATTGTGATATGTTAGGTTTCTAATCAACTAAATCAAGCTTGGTGGGTACACCAAACATTGTGATATGTTAGGTTTCTAAATCAGGCTTGGTGGGTACACCAAACATTGTGATATGTTAGGTTTCTAATCAACTAATTCAGGCTTGTTGGGTACACCAAACATTGTGATATGGGTACACCAAACATTGTGATATGTTAGGTTTCTAATCAACTAAATCAAGCTTGGTGGGTACACCAAACATTGTGATATGTTAGGTTTCTAATCAACTGAATCAGGCTTGGTGAGCACACCAAACATTGTGATATGTTAGGTTTCTAATCAACTGAATCAGGCTTGGTGGATACATCAAACATTGTGATATGTTAGGTTTCTAATCAACTAAATCAGGCTTGGTGGGTACATCAAACATTGTGATATGTTAGGTTTCTAATCAACTGAATCAAGCTTGGTGGGCACACCAAACATTGTGATATGTTAGGTTTCTAATCAACTGAATCAAGCTTGGTGGGTACACCAAACATTGTGATATGTTAGGTTTCTAATCAACTAAATCAAGCTTGGTGGGTACACCAAACATTGTGATATGTTGGGTTTCTAATCAACTGAATCTGGCTTGGTGGGCACACCAAACATTGTGATATGTTAGGTTTCTAATCAACTAAATCAAGCTTGGTGGGTACACCAAACATTGTGATATGTTAGGTTTCTAATCAACTAAATCAGGCTTGGTGGGTACACCAAACATTGTAATATGTTAGGTTTCTAAACAACTGAATCAGGCTTGGTGGGTACACCAAACATTGTCATATGTTAGGTTTCTAATCAACTGAATCAGGCTTGGTGGGCACACCAAACATTGTGATATGTTAGGTTTCTAATCAACTAAATCAAGCTTGGTGGGTACACCAAACATTGAGATATGTTAGGTTTCTATTCAACTAAATCAGGCTTGGTGGGTACATCAAATATTGTGATATGTTAGGTTTCTAATCAACTAAATCAGGCTTGGTGGGTACATCAAACATTGTGATATGTTAGGTTTCTAATCAACTGAATCAAGCTTGGTGGGTACACCAAACATTGTGATATGTTAGGTTTCTAATCAACTAAATCAGGCTTGGTGGGTACACCAAACATTGTGATATGTTAGGTTTCTAATCAACTGAATCAAGCTTGGTGGGTACACCAAACATTGTGATATGTTAGGTTTCTAATCAACTAAATCAGGCTTGGTGGGTACACCAAACATTGTGATATGTTAGGTTTCTAATCAACTAAATCAGGCTTGGTGGGTACATCAAACATTGTGATATGTTAGGTTTCTAATCAACTGAATCAGGCTTGGTGGGCACACCAAACATTGTGATATGTTAGGTTTCTAATCAACTGAATCAGGCTTGGTGGGTACACCAAACATTGTGATATGTTAGGTTTCTAATCAACTAAATCAAGCTTGGTGGGTACACCAAACATTGTGATATGTTAGCTTTCTAATCAACTAAATCAGGCTTGGTGGGTACATCAAACATTGTGATATGTTAGGTTTCTAATCAACTAAATCAAGCTTGGTGGGTACACCAAACATAGTGATATGTTAGGTTTCTAATCAACTGAATCAGGCTTGGTGGGTACACCAAACATTGTGATATGTTAGGTTTCTAATCAACTGAATCAGGTTTGGTGGGTACACCAAACATTGTGATATGTTAGGTTTCTAATCAACTAAATCAAGATAGGTGGGTACACCAAACATTGTGATATGTTAGGTTTCTAATCAACTAAATCAAGCTTGGTGGGTACACCAAACATTGTGATGTGTTAGGTTTCTAATCAACTAAATCAAGATAGGTGGGTACACCAAACATTGTGATATGTTAGGTTTCTAATCAACTAAATCAAGCTTGGTGGGTACACCAAACATTGTGATATGTTAGGTTTCTAATCAAATAAATCAAGATAGGTGGGTACACCAAACATTGTGATATGTTAGGTTTCTAATCAACTAAATCAAGCTTGGTGGGCACACCAAACATTGTGATATGTTAGGTTTCTAATCAACTGAATCAAGCTTGGTGGGTACACCAAACATTGTGATATGTTAGGTTTCTAATCAACTAAATCAGGCTTGGTGGGTACAGCAAACATTGTGATATGTTAGGTTTCTAATCAACTAAAGCAAGCTTGGTGGGCACACCAAACATTGTGATATGTTAGGTTTCTAATCAACTAAATCATGCTTGGTGGGTACACCAAACATTGTGATATGTTAGGTTTCTAATCAACTAAATCAAGCTTGGTGGGTACACCAAACATTGTGATATGTTAGGTTTCTAATCAACTGAATCAGGCTTGGTGGGTACACCAAACATTGTGATATGTTAGGTTTCTAATCAACTGAATCAGGCTTGGTGGGCACACCAAACATTGTGATATGTTAGGTTTCTAATCAACTGAATCAAGCTTGGTGGGTACACCAAACATTGTGATATGTTAGGTTTCTAATCAACTAAATCAAGCTTGGTGGGTACACCAAACATTGTGATGTGTTAGGTTTCTAATCAACTGAATCAGGCTTGGTGGATACATCAAACATTGTGATATGTTAGGTTTCTAATCAACTAAATCAAGCTTGGTGGGTACACCAAACATTGTGATATGTTAGGTTTCTAATCAACTGAATCAGGCTTGGTGGGCACACCAAACATTGTGATATATTAGGTTTGTAATCAACTAAATCAAGCTTGGTGGGTACACCAAACCTTGTGATATGTTAGGTTTCTAATCAACTAAATCAGGCTTGGTGGGTACACCAAACATTGTGATATGTTAGGTTTCTAATCAACTGAATCAAGCTTGGTGGGTACACCAAACATTGTGATATGGTAGGTTTCTAATCAACTAAATCACGCTTGGTGGGTACACCAAATATTGTGGTATGTTAGGTTTCTAATCAACTAAATCAGGCTTGGTGGGTACATCAAACATTGTGATATGTTAGGTTTCTAATCAACTAAATCAGGCTTTGTGGGTACACCAAACATTGTGATATGTTAGGTTTCTAATCAACTGAATCAGGCTTGGTGGGCACACCAAATATTGTGATATGTTAGGTTTCTAATCAACTAAATCAAGCTTGGTGGGTACACCAAACATTGTGATATGTTAGGTTTCTAATCAACTAAATCAGGCTTGGTGGGTACATCAAACATTGTGATATGTTAGGTTTCTAATTAACTAAATCAGGCTTGGTGGGTACATCAAACATTGTGATATGTTAGGTTTCTAATCAACTGAATCAAGTTTGGTGGGTACACCAAACATTGTGATATGTTAGGTTTCTAATCAACTGAATCAGGCTTGGTTGGCACACCAAACATTGTGATATGTTAGGTTTCTAATCAACTAAATCAAGCTTGGTGGGCACACCAAACATTGTGATATGTTAGGTTTCTAATCAACTAAATCAAGATAGGTGGGTACAACAAACATTGTGATATGTTAGGTTTCTAATCAACTAAATCAAGCTTGGTGGGCACACCAAACATTGTGATATGTTAGGTTTCTAATCAACTAAATCAAGCTTGGTGGATACACCAAACATTGTGATATGTTAGGTTTCTAATCAACTAAATCAGGCTTGGTGGGTACAGCAAACATTGTGATATGTTAGGTTTCTAATCAACTAAAGCAAGCTTGGTGGGCACACCAAACATTGTGATATGTTAGGTTTCTAATCAACTAAATCAAGCTTGGTGGGTACACCAAACATTGTGATATGTTAGGTTTCTAATCAACTAAATCAAGCTTGGTGGGTACACCAAACATTGTGATATGTTAGGTTTCTAATCAACTGAATCAGGCTTGGTGGGTACACCAAACATTGTGATATGTTAGGTTTCTAATCAACTGAATCAGGCTTGGTGGGCACACCAAACATTGTGATATGTTAGGTTTCTAATCAACTGAATCAAGCTTGGTGGGTACACCAAACATTGTGATATGTTAGGTTTCTAATCAACTGAATCAAGCTTGGTGGGTACACCAAACATTGTGATATGTTAGGTTTCTAATCAACTAAATCAAGCTTGGTGGGTACACCAAACATTGTGATGTGTTAGGTTTCTAATCAACTGAATCAGGCTTGGTGGATACACCAAACATTGTGATATGTTAGGTTTCTAATCAACTAAATCAAGCTTGGTGGGTACACCAAACATTGTGATATGTTAGGTTTCTAATCAACTGAATCAGGCTTGGTGGGCACACCAAACATTGTGATATATTAGGTTTGTAATCAACTAAATCAAGCTTGGTGGGTACACCAAACCTTGTGATATGTTAGGTTTCTAATCAACTAAATCAAGCTTGGTGGGTACACCAAACATTGTGATGTGTTAGGTTTCTAATCAACTAAATCAAGATAGGTGGGTACACCAAACATTGTGATATGTTAGGTTTCTAATCAACTAAATCAAGCTTGGTGGGTACACCAAACATTGTGATATGTTAGGTTTCTAATCAACTAAATCAAGATAGGTGGGTACACCAAACATTGTGATATGTTAGGTTTCTAATCAACTAAATCAAGCTTGGTGGGCACACCAAACATTGTGATATGTTAGGTTTCTAATCAACTGAATCAAGCTTGGTGGGTACACCAAACATTGTGATATGTTAGGTTTCTAATCAACTAAATCAGGCTTGGTGGGTACAGCAAACATTGTGATATGTTAGGTTTCTAATCAACTAAAGCAAGCTTGGTGGGCACACCAAACATTGTGATATGTTAGGTTTCTAATCAACTAAATCATGCTTGGTGGGTACACCAAACATTGTGATATGTTAGGTTTCTAATCAACTAAATCAGGCTTGGTGGGTACATCAAACATTGTGATATGTTAGGTTTCTAATTAACTAAATCAGGCTTGGTGGGTACATCAAACATTGTGATATGTTAGGTTTCTAATCAACTGAATCAAGTTTGGTGGGTACACCAAACATTGTGATATGTTAGGTTTCTAATCAACTAAAGCAAGCTTGGTGGGCACACCAAACATTGTGATATGTTAGGTTTCTAATCAACTAAATCATGCTTGGTGGGTACACCAAACATTGTGATATGTTAGGTTTCTAATCAACTAAATCAGGCTTGGTGGGTACATCAAACATTGTGATATGTTAGGTTTCTAATTAACTAAATCAGGCTTGGTGGGTACATCAAACATTGTGATATGTTAGGTTTCTAATCAACTGAATCAAGTTTGGTGGGTACACCAAACATTGTGATATGTTAGGTTTCTAATCAACTGAATCAGGCTTGGTTGGCACACCAAACATTGTGATATGTTAGGTTTCTAATCAACTAAATCAAGCTTGGTGGGCACACCAAACATTGTGATATGTTAGGTTTCTAATCAACTAAATCAAGATAGGTGGGTACACCAAACATTGTGATATGTTAGGTTTCTAATCAACTAAATCAAGCTTGGTGGGCACACCAAACATTGTGATATGTTAGGTTTCTAATCAACTAAATCAAGCTTGGTGGATACACCAAACATTGTGATATGTTAGGTTTCTAATCAACTAAATCAGGCTTGGTGGGTACAGCAAACATTGTGATATGTTAGGTTTCTAATCAACTAAAGCAAGCTTGGTGGGCACACCAAACATTGTGATATGTTAGGTTTCTAATCAACTAAATCAAGCTTGGTGGGTACACCAAACATTGTGATATGTTAGGTTTCTAATCAACTAAATCAAGCTTGGTGGGTACACCAAACATTGTGATATGTTAGGTTTCTAATCAACTGAATCAGGCTTGGTGGGTACACCAAACATTGTGATATGTTAGGTTTCTAATCAACTGAATCAGGCTTGGTGGGCACACCAAACATTGTGATATGTTAGGTTTCTAATCAACTGAATCAAGCTTGGTGGGTACACCAAACATTGTGATATGTTAGGTTTCTAATCAACTTAATCAAGCTTGGTGGGTACACCAAACATTGTGATATGTTAGGTTTCTAATCAACTAAATCAAGCTTGGTGGGTACACCAAACATTGTGATGTGTTAGGTTTCTAATCAACTGAATCAGGCTTGGTGGATACACCAAACATTGTGATATGTTAGGTTTCTAATCAACTAAATCAAGCTTGGTGGGTACACCAAACATTGTGATATGTTAGGTTTCTAATCAACTGAATCAGGCTTGGTGGGCACACCAAACATTGTGATATATTAGGTTTGTAATCAACTAAATCAAGCTTGGTGGGTACACCAAACCTTGTGATATGTTAGGTTTCTAATCAACTAAATCAAGCTTGGTGGGTACACCAAACATTGTGATGTGTTAGGTTTCTAATCAACTAAATCAAGATAGGTGGGTACACCAAACATTGTGATATGTTAGGTTTCTAATCAACTAAATCAAGCTTGGTGGGTACACCAAACATTGTGATATGTTAGGTTTCTAATCAACTAAATCAAGATAGGTGGGTACACCAAACATTGTGATATGTTAGGTTTCTAATCAACTAAATCAAGCTTGGTGGGCACACCAAACATTGTGATATGTTAGGTTTCTAATCAACTGAATCAAGCTTGGTGGGTACACCAAACATTGTGATATGTTAGGTTTCTAATCAACTAAATCAGGCTTGGTGGGTACAGCAAACATTGTGATATGTTAGGTTTCTAATCAACTAAAGCAAGCTTGGTGGGCACACCAAACATTGTGATATGTTAGGTTTCTAATCAACTAAATCATGCTTGGTGGGTACACCAAACATTGTGATATGTTAGGTTTCTAATCAACTAAATCAAGCTTGGTGGGTACACCAAACATTGTGATATGTTAGGTTTCTAAACAACTGAATCAGGCTTGGTGGGTACACCAAACATTGTGATATGTTAGGTTTCTAATCAACTGAATCAGGCTTGGTGGGCACACCAAACATTGTGATATGTTAGGTTTCTAATCAACTGAATCAAGCTTGGTGGGTACACCAAACATTGTGATATGTTAGGTTTCTAATCAACTGAATCAAGCTTGGTGGGTACACCAAACATTGTGATATGTTAGGTTTCTAATCAACTAAATCAAGCTTGGTGGGTACACCAAACATTGTGATGTGTTAGGTTTCTAATCAACTGAATCAGGCTTGGTGGATACATCAAACATTGTGATATGTTAGGTTTCTAATCAACTAAATCAAGCTTGGTGGGTACACCAAACATTGTGATATGTTAGGTTTCTAATCAACTGAATCAGGCTTGGTGGGCACACCAAACATTGTGATATATTAGGTTTGTAATCAACTAAATCAAGCTTGGTGGGTACACCAAACCTTGTGATATGTTAGGTTTCTAATCAACTAAATCAGGCTTGGTGGGTACACCAAACATTGTGATATGTTAGGTTTCTAATCAACTGAATCAAGCTTGGTGGGTACACCAAACATTGTGATATGGTAGGTTTCTAATCAACTAAATCACGCTTGGTGGGTACACCAAATATTGTGGTATGTTAGGTTTCTAATCAACTAAATCAGGCTTGGTGGGTACATCAAACATTGTGATATGTTAGGTTTCTAATCAACTAAATCAGGCTTTGTGGGTACACCAAACATTGTGATATGTTAGGTTTCTAATCAACTGAATCAGGCTTGGTGGGCACACCAAATATTGTGATATGTTAGGTTTCTAATCAACTAAATCAAGCTTGGTGGGTACACCAAACATTGTGATATGTTAGGTTTCTAATCAACTAAATCAGGCTTGGTGGGTACATCAAACATTGTGATATGTTAGGTTTCTAATTAACTAAATCAGGCTTGGTGGGTACATCAAACATTGTGATATGTTAGGTTTCTAATCAACTGAATCAAGTTTGGTGGGTACACCAAACATTGTGATATGTTAGGTTTCTAATCAACTGAATCAGGCTTGGTTGGCACACCAAACATTGTGATATGTTAGGTTTCTAATCAACTAAATCAAGCTTGGTGGGCACACCAAACATTGTGATATGTTAGGTTTCTAATCAACTAAATCAAGATAGGTGGGTACACCAAACATTGTGATATGTTAGGTTTCTAATCAACTAAATCAAGCTTGGTGGGCACACCAAACATTGTGATATGTTAGGTTTCTAATCAACTAAATCAAGCTTGGTGGATACACCAAACATTGTGATATGTTAGGTTTCTAATCAACTAAATCAGGCTTGGTGGGTACAGCAAGCATTGTGATATGTTAGGTTTCTAATCAACTAAAGCAAGCTTGGTGGGCACACCAAACATTGTGATATGTTAGGTTTCTAATCAACTAAATCAAGCTTGGTGGGTACACCAAACATTGTGATATGTTAGGTTTCTAATCAACTAAATCAAGCTTGGTGGGTACACCAAACATTGTGATATGTTAGGTTTCTAATCAACTGAATCAGGCTTGGTGGGTACACCAAACATTGTGATATGTTAGGTTTCTAATCAACTGAATCAGGCTTGGTGGGCACACCAAACATTGTGATATGTTAGGTTTCTAATCAACTGAATCAGGCTTGGTGGGCACACCAAACATTGTGATATATTAGGTTTGTAATCAACTAAATCAAGCTTGGTGGGTACACCAAACCTTGTGATATGTTAGGTTTCTAATCAACTAAATCAGGCTTGGTGGGTACACCAAACATTGTGATATGTTAGGTTTCTAATCAACTGAATCAAGCTTGGTGGGTACACCAAACATTGTGATATGGTAGGTTTCTAATCAACTAAATCACGCTTGGTGGGTACACCAAATATTGTGGTATGTTAGGTTTCTAATCAACTAAATCAGGCTTGGTGGGTACATCAAACATTGTGATATGTTAGGTTTCTAATCAACTAAATCAGGCTTGGTGGGTACACCAAACATTGTGATATGTTAGGTTTCTAATCAACTAAATCAAGCTTGGTGGGCACACCAAATATTGTGATATGTTAGGTTTCTAATCAACTAAATCAAGCTTGGTGGGTACACCAAACATTGTGATATGTTAGGTTTCTAATCAACTAAATCAGGCTTGGTGGGTACATCAAACATTGTGATATGTTAGGTTTCTAATCAACTAAATCAAGCTTGGTGGGTACACCAAACATTGTGATATGTTAGGTTTCTAATCAACTAAATCAAGCTTGGTGGGCACACCAAACATTGTGATATGTTAGGTTTCCAATCAACTAAATCAAGCTTGGTGGGTACACCAAACCTTGTGATATGTTAGGTTTCTAATCAACTAAATCAAGCTTGGTGGGTACACCAAACATTGTGATATGTTAGGTTTCTAATCAACTAAATCAGGCTTGGTGGGTACATCAAACATTGTGATATGTTAGGTTTCTAATCAACTAAATCAAGCTTGGTGGGTACACCAAACATTGTGATATGTTAGGTTTCTAATCAACTGAATCAGGCTTTGTGGGTACACCAAACATTGTGATATGTTAGGTTTCTAATTAACTAAATCAGGCTTGGTGGGTACATCAAACATTGTGATATGTTAGGTTTCTAATCAACTAAATCAAGCTTTGTGGGTACACCAAACATTGTGATATGTTAGGTTTCTAATCAACTGAATCAGGCTTTGTGGGTACACCAAACATTGTGATATGTTAGGTTTCTAATCAACTAAATCAAGCTTGGTGGGTACACCAAACATTGTGATATGTTAGGTTTCTAATCAACTGAATCAGGCTTGGTGGGTACACCAAACATTGTGATATGTTAGGTTTCTAATCAACTGAATCAGGCTTGGTGGGTACACCAAACATTGTGATATGTTAGGTTTCTAATCAACTGAATCAGGCTTGGTGGGTACACCAAACATTGTGATATGTTAGGTTTCTAATCAACTAAATCAAGCTTGGTGGGTACACCAAACATTGTGATATGTTAGGTTTCTAATCAACTAAATCAAGCTTGGTGGATACACCAAACATTGTGATATGTTAGGTTTCTAATCAACTAAATCAGGCTTGGTGGGTACACCAAACATTGTGATATGTTAGGTTTCTAATCAACTAAATCAAGCTTGGTGGGCACACCAAACATTGTGATATGTTAGGTTTCTAATCAACTAAATCAAGCTTGGTGGGCACACCAAACATTGTGATGTGTTAGGTTTCTAATCAACTAAATCAAGCTTGGTGGGTACACCAAACATTGTGATATGTTAGGTTTCTAATCAACTAAATCAAGCTTGGTGGGTACACCAAACATTGTGATATGTTAGGTTTCTAATCAACTAAATCAAGCTTGGTGGGCACACCAAACATTGTGATATGTTAGGTTTCTAATCAACTAAATCAAGCTTGGTGGATACACCAAACATTGTGATATGTTAGGTTTCTAATCAACTAAATCAGGCTTGGTGGGTACAGCAAACATTGTGATATGTTAGGTTTCTAATCAACTAAAGCAAGCTTGGTGGGCACACCAAACATTGTGATATGTTAGGTTTCTAATCAACTAAATCAAGCTTGGTGGGTACACCAAACATTGTGATATGTTAGGTTTCTAATCAACTAAATCAAGCTTGGTGGGTACACCAAACATTGTGATATGTTAGGTTTCTAATCAACTGAATCAGGCTTGGTGGGTACACCAAACATTGTGATATGTTAGGTTTCTAATCAACTGAATCAGGCTTGGTGGGCACACCAAACATTGTGATATGTTAAGTTTCAAATCAACTAAATCAAGCTTGGTGGGTACACCAAACATTGTGATATGTTAGGTTTCTAATCAACTGAATCAGGCTTGGTGGGCACACCAAACATTGTGATATGTTAGGTTTCTAATCAACTAAATCAAGCTTGGTGGGTACACCAAACATTGTGATATGTTAGGTTTCTAATCAACTAAATCAGGCTTGGTGGGTACACCAAACATTGTGATATGTTAGGTTTCTAATCAACTCAATCAAGCTTGGTGGGTACACCAAACATTGTGATATGTTAGGTTTCTAATCAACTGAATCAGGGTTGGTGGGCACACCAAACATTGTGATATGTTAGGTTTCTAATCAACTAAATCAGGCTTGTTGGGTACACCATACATTGTGATATGTTAGGTTTCTAATCAACTGAATCAAGCTTGGTGGGTACACCAAACATTGTGATATGTTAGGTTTCTAATCAACTGAATCAAGCTTGGTGGGTACACCAAACATTGTGATATGTTAGATTTCTAATCAACTAAATCAAGCTTGGTGGGTACACCAAACATTGTGATGTGTTAGGTTTCTAATCAACTGAATCAGGCTTGGTGGATACACCAAACATTGTGATATGTTAGGTTTCTAATCAACTAAATCAAGCTTGGTGGGTACACCAAACATTGTGATATGTTAGGTTTCTAATCAACTGAATCAGGCTTGGTGGGTACACCAAACATTGTGATATGTTAGATTTCTAATCAACTGAATCAGGCTTGGTGGGCACACCAAACATTGTGATATATTAGGTTTGTAATCAACTAAATCAAGCTTGGTGGGTACACCAAACCTTGTGATATGTTAGGTTTCTAATCAACTAAATCAGGCTTGGTGGGTACACCAAACATTGTGATATGTTAGGTTTCTAATCAACTGAATCAAGCTTGGTGGGTACACCAAACATTGTGATATGTTAGGTTTCTAATCAACTAAATCACGCTTAATGGGTACACCAAATATTGTGGTATGTTAGGTTTCTAATCAACTAAATCAGGCTTGGTGGGTACATCAAACATTGTGATATGTTAGGTTTCTAATCAACTAAATCAGGCTTGGTGGGTACACCAAACATTGTGATATGTTAGGTTTCTAATCAACTGAATCAGGCTTGGTGGGCACACCAAATATTGTGATATGTTAGGTTTTTAATCAACTAAATCAAGCTTGGTGGGTACACCAAACATTGTGATATGTTAGGTTTCTAATCAACTAAATCAGGCTTGGTGGGTACATCAAACATTGTGATATGTTAGGTTTCTAATCAACTGAATCAAGCTTGGTGGGCACACCAAACATTGTGATATGTTAGGTTTCTAATCAACTGAATCAGGCTTGGTGGGTACACCAAACATTGTGATATGTTAGGTTTCTAATCAACTGAATCAAGCTTGGTGGGCACACCAAACACTGTGATATGTTAGGTTTCTAATCAACTAAATCAAGCTTGGTGGGTACACCAAACATTGTGATATGTTAGGTTTCTAATCAACTGAATCAAGCTTGGTGGGTACACCAAACATTGTGATATGTTAGGTTTCTAATCAACTAAATCAGGCTTGGTGGGTACATCAAACATTGTGATATGTTAGGTTTCTAATCAACTAAATCAAGCTTGGTGGGTACACCAAACATTGTGATATGTTAGGTTTCTAATCAACTGAATCAGGCTTGGTGGGTACATCAAACATTGTGATATGTTAGGTTTCTAATCAACTAAATCAAGCTTGGTGGGCACACCAAACATTGTGATATGTTAGGTTTCTAATCAACTAAATCAAGCTTGGTGGGTACACCAAACATTGTGATATGTTAGGTTTCTAATCAACTAAATCAAGATAGGTGGGTACACCAAACATTGTGATATGTTAGGTTTCTAATCAACTAAATCAGGCTTGGTGGGCACACCAAACATTGTGATATGTTAGGTTTCTAATCAACTAAATCAAGCTGGGTGGGTACACCAAACATTGTGATATGTTAGGTTTCTAATCAACTGAATCAGGCTTGGTGGGCACACCAAACATTGTGATATGTTAGGTTTCTAATCAACTGAATCAAGCTTGGTGGGTACACCAAACATTGTGATATGTTAGGTTTCTAATCAACTAAATCAGGCTTGGTGGGCACACCAAACATTGTGATGTGTTAGGTTTCTAATCAACTAAATCAACCTTGGTGGGTACACCAAACATTGTGATATGTTAGGTTTCTAATCAACTGAATCAGGCTTGGTGGGTACACCAAACATTGTGATATGTTAGGTTTCTAATCAACTAAATCAGGCATGGTGGGCACACCAAACATTGTGATATGTTAGGTTTCTAATCAACTAAATCAAGCTTGGTGGGTACACCAAACATTGTGATATGTTAGGTTTCTAATCAACTGAATCAGGCTTGGTTGGCACACCAAACATTGTGATATGTTAGGTTTCTAATCAACTGAATCAAGCTTGGTGGGTACACCAAACATTGTGATATGTTAGGTTTCTAATCAACTCAATCAAGCTTGGCGGGTACACCAAACATTGTGATATGTTAGGTTTCTAATCAACTAAATCAAGCTTGGTGGGTACACCAAACATTGTGATATGTTAGGTTTCTACTCAACTAAATCAAGCTTGGTGGGTACACCAAACATTGTGATATGTTAGGTTTCTAATCAACTGAATCAGGCTTTGTGGGTACACCAAACATTGTGATATGTTAGGTTTCTAATCAACTAAATCAAGCTTGGTGGGTACACCAAACATTGTGATATGTTAGGTTTCTAATCAACTGAATCAGGCTTGGTGGGTACACCAAACATTGTGATATGTTAGGTTTCTAATCAACTGAATCAGGCTTGGTGGGTACACCAAACATTGTGATATGTTAGGTTTCTAATCAACTGAATCAGGCTTGGTGGGTACACCAAACATTGTGATATGTTAGGTTTCTAATCAACTGAATCAGGCTTGGTGGGTACACCAAACATTGTGATATGTTAGGTTTCTAATCAACTAAATCAAGCTTGGTGGATACACCAAACATTGTGATATGTTAGGTTTCTAATCAACTAAATCAGGCTTGGTGGGTACAGCAAACATTGTGATATGTTAGGTTTCTAATCAACTAAAGCAAGCTTGGTGGGCACACCAAACATTGTGATATGTTAGGTTTCTAATCAACTAAATCAAGCTTGGTGGGTACACCAAACATTGTGATATCTTAGGTTTGTAATCAACTAAATCAAGCTTGGTGGGTACACCAAACATTGTGATATGTTAGGTTTCTAATCAACTGAATCAGGCTTGGTGGGTACACCAAACATTGTGATATGTTAGGTTTCTAATCAACTGAATCAGGCTTGGTGGGCACACCAAACATTGTGATATGTTAGGTTTCTAATCAACTAAATCAAGCTTGGTGGGTACACCAAACATTGTGATATGTTAGGTTTCTAATCAACTAAATCAGGCTTGTTGGGTACACCAAACATTGTGATATGTTAGGTTTCTAATCAACTGAATCAAGCTTGGTGGGTACACCAAACATTGTGATATGTTAGGTTTCTAATCAACTGAATCAAGCTTGGTGGGTCCACCAAACATTGTGATATGTTAGGTTTCTAATCAACTAAATCAAGCTTGGTGGGTACACCAAACATTGTGATATGTTAGGTTTCTAATCAACTGAATCAGGCTTGGTGGGTACACCAAACATTGTGATATGTTAGATTTCTAATCAACTGAATCAGGCTTGGTGGGCACATCAAACATTGTGATATATTAGGTTTGTAATCAACTAAATCAAGCTTGGTGGGTACACCAAACCTTGTGATATGTTAGGTTTCTAATCAACTAAATCAGGCTTGGTGGGTACACCAAACATTGTGATATGTTATGTTTCTAATCAACTAAATCAGGCTTGGTGGGTACACCAAACATTGTGATATGTTAGGTTTCTAATCAACTAAATCAGGCTTGGTGGGTACACCAAACATTGTGATATGTTAGGTTTCTAATCAACTGAATCAGGCTTGGTGGGTACACCAAACATTGTGATATGTTAGATTTCTAATCAACTAAATCAGGGTTGGTGGGCACACCAAACATTGTGATATCTTAGGTTTCTAATCAACTGAATCAGGCTTGGTGGGCACACCAAACATTGTGATATGTTAGGTTTCTAATCAACTAAATCAAGCTTGGTGGGTACACCAAACATTGTGATGTGTTAGGTTTCAAATCAACTGAATCAGGCTTGGTGGATACACCAAACATTGTGATATGTTAGGTTTCTAATCAACTAAATCAAGCTTGGTGGGTACACCAAACATTGTGATATGTTAGGTTTCTAATCAACTGAATCAGGCTTGGTGGGTACACCAAACATTGTGATATGTTAGATTTCTAATCAACTGAATCAGGCTTGGTGGGCACATCAAACATTGTGATATATTAGGTTTGTAATCAACTAAATCAAGCTTGGTGGGTACACCAAACCTTGTGATATGTTAGCTTTCTAATCAACTAAATCAGGCTTGGTGGGTACACCAAACATTGTGATATGTTATGTTTCTAATCAACTAAATCAGGCTTGGTGGGTACACCAAACATTGTGATATGTTAGGTTTCTAATCAACTAAATCAGGCTTGGTGGGTACACCAAACATTGTGATATGTTAGGTTTCTAATCAACTGAATCAGGTTTGGTGGGCACACCAAATATTGTGATATGTTAGGTTTCTAATCAACTAAATCAAGCTTGGTGGGCACACCAAACATTGTGATATGTTAGGTTTCTAATCAACTAAATCAGGCTTGGTGGGTACATCAAACATTGTGATATGTTAGGTTTCTAATCAACTAAATCAGGCTTGGTGGGTACACCAAACATTGTGATATGTTAGGTTTCTAATCAACTGAATCAGGCTTGGTGGGCACACCAAATATTGTGATATGTTAGGTTTCTAATCAACTAAATCAAGCTTGGTGGGTACACCAAACATTGTGATATGTTAGGTTTCTAATCAACTAAATCAGGCTTGGTGGGTACATCAAACATTGTGATATGTTAGGTTTCTAATCAACTAAATCAGGCTTGGTGGGTACATCAAACATTGTGATATGTTAGGTTTCTAATCAACTGAATCAAGCTTGGTGGGCACACCAAACATTGTGATATGTTAGGTTTCTAATCAACTGAATCAGGCTTGGTGGGTACACCAAACATTGTGATATGTTAGGTTTCTAATCAACTGAATCAAGCTTGGTGGGCACACCAAACATTGTGATATGTTAGGTTTTTAATCAACTAAATCAAGCTTGGTGGGTACACCAAACATTGTGATATGTTAGGTTTCTAATCAACTGAATCAAGCTTGGTGGGTACACCAAACATTGTGATATGTTAGGTTTCTAATCAACTAAATCAGGCTTGGTGGGTACACCAAACATTGTGATATGTTAGGTTTCTAATCAACTAAATCAGGCTTGGTGGGTACATCAAACATTGTGATATGTTAGGTTTCTAATCAACTGAATCAGGCTTGGTGGGTACACCAAACATTGTGATATGTTAGGTTTCTAATCAACTGAATCAGGCTTGGTGGGCACACCAAACATTGTGATATGTTAGGTTTCTAATCAACTGAATCAGGCTTGGTGGGCACACCAAACATTGTGATATGTTAGGTTTCTAATTAACTGAATCAGGCTTGGTGGATACACCAAACATTGTGATATGTTAGGTTTCTAATCACCTAATCAAGCTTGGTGGGTACACCAAACATTGTGATATGTTAGGTTTCTAATCAACTAAATCAGGCTTGGTGGGTACATCAAACATTGTGATATGTTAGGTTTCTAATCAACTAAATCAAGATTGGTGGGTACACCAAACATTGTGATATGTTAGGTTTCTAATCAACTGAATCAGGCTTGGTGGGTACACCAAACATTGTGATATGTTAGGTTTCTAATCAACTGAATCAGGCTTGGTGGGCACACCAAACATTGTGATATGTTAGGTTTCTAATCAACTAAATCAAGCTTGGTGGGTACACCAAACATTGTGATATGTTAGGTTTCTAATCAACTGAATCAGGCTTGGTGGGTACACCAAACATTGTGATATGTTAGATTTCTAATCAACTGAATCAGGCTTGGTGGGCACATCAAACATTGTGATATATTAGGTTTGTAATCAACTAAATCAAGCTTGGTGGGTACACCAAACCTTGTGATATGTTAGGTTTCTAATCAACTAAATCAGGCTTGGTGGGTACACCAAACATTGTGATATGTTATGTTTCTAATCAACTAAATCAGGCTTGGTGGGTACACCAAACATTGTGATATGTTAGGTTTCTAATCAACTAAATCAGGCTTGGTGGGTACACCAAACATTGTGATATGTTAGGTTTCTAATCAACTGAATCAGGCTTGGTGGGTACACCAAACATTGTGATATGTTAGATTTCTAATCAACTAAATCAGGGTTGGTGGGCACACCAAACATTGTGATATCTTAGGTTTCTAATCAACTGAATCAGGCTTGGTGGGCACACCAAACATTGTGATATGTTAGGTTTCTAATCAACTAAATCAAGCTTGGTGGGTACACCAAACATTGTGATGTGTTAGGTTTCAAATCAACTGAATCAGGCTTGGTGGATACACCAAACATTGTGATATGTTAGGTTTCTAATCAACTAAATCAAGCTTGGTGGGTACACCAAACATTGTGATATGTTAGGTTTCTAATCAACTGAATCAGGCTTGGTGGGTACACCAAACATTGTGATATGTTAGATTTCTAATCAACTGAATCAGGCTTGGTGGGCACATCAAACATTGTGATATATTAGGTTTGTAATCAACTAAATCAAGCTTGGTGGGTACACCAAACCTTGTGATATGTTAGGTTTCTAATCAACTAAATCAGGCTTGGTGGGTACACCAAACATTGTGATATGTTATGTTTCTAATCAACTAAATCAGGCTTGGTGGGTACACCAAACATTGTGATATGTTAGGTTTCTAATCAACTAAATCAGGCTTGGTGGGTACACCAAACATTGTGATATGTTAGGTTTCTAATCAACTGAATCAGGCTTGGTGGGCACACCAAATATTGTGATATGTTAGGTTTCTAATCAACTAAATCAAGCTTGGTGGGCACACCAAACATTGTGATATGTTAGGTTTCTAATCAACTAAATCAGGCTTGGTGGGTACATCAAACATTGTGATATGTTAGGTTTCTAATCAACTAAATCAGGCTTGGTGGGTACACCAAACATTGTGATATGTTAGGTTTCTAATCAACGGAATCAGGCTTGGTGGGCACACCAAATATTGTGATATGTTAGGTTTCTAATCAACTAAATCAAGCTTGGTGGGTACACCAAACATTGTGATATGTTAGGTTTCTAATCAACTAAATCAGGCTTGGTGGGTACATCAAACATTGTGATATGTTAGGTTTCTAATCAACTAAATCAGGCTTGGTGGGTACATCAAACATTGTGATATGTTAGGTTTCTAATCAACTGAATCAAGCTTGGTGGGCACACCAAACATTGTGATATGTTAGGTTTCTAATCAACTGAATCAGGCTTGGTGGGTACACCAAACATTGTGATATGTTAGGTTTCTAATCAACTGAATCAAGCTTGGTGGGCACACCAAACATTGTGATATGTTAGGTTTTTAATCAACTAAATCAAGCTTGGTGGGTACACCAAACATTGTGATATGTTAGGTTTCTAATCAACTGAATCAAGCTTGGTGGGTACACCAAACATTGTGATATGTTAGGTTTCTAATCAACTAAATCAGGCTTGGTGGGTACACCAAACATTGTGATATGTTAGGTTTCTAATCAACTAAATCAGGCTTGGTGGGTACATCAAACATTGTGATATGTTAGGTTTCTAATCAACTGAATCAGGCTTGGTGGGTACACCAAACATTGTGATATGTTAGGTTTCTAATCAACTGAATCAGGCTTGGTGGGCACACCAAACATTGTGATATGTTAGGTTTCTAATCAACTGAATCAGGCTTGGTGGGCACACCAAACATTGTGATATGTTAGGTTTCTAATTAACTGAATCAGGCTTGGTGGATACACCAAACATTGTGATATGTTAGGTTTCTAATCACCTAATCAAGCTTGGTGGGTACACCAAACATTGTGATATGTTAGGTTTCTAATCAACTAAATCAGGCTTGGTGGGTACATCAAACATTGTGATATGTTAGGTTTCTAATCAACTAAATCAAGCTTGGTGGGTACACCAAACATTGTGATATGTTAGGTTTCTAATCAACTAAATCAAGATTGGTGGGTACACCAAACATTGTGATATGTTAGGTTTCTAATCAACTGAATCAGGCTTGGTGGGTACACCAAACATTGTGATATGTTAGGTTTCTAATCAACTGAATCAGGCTTGGTGGGCACACCAAACATTGTGATATGTTAGGTTTATAATCAACTGAATCAGGCTTGGTGGGTACACCAAACATTGTGATATGTTAGGTTTCTAATCAACTGAATCAGGCTTGGTGGGTACACCAAACATTGTGATATGTTACGTTTCTAATCAACTGAATCAAGCTTGGTGGGTACACCAAACATTGTGATATGTTACGTTTCTAATCAACTGAATCAGGCTTGGTGGGTACACCAAACATTGTGATATGTTAGGTTTCTAATGAACTAAATCAGGCTTGGTGGGCACACCAAACATTGTGATATGTTAGGTTCCTAATCAACTAAATCAAGCTTGGTGGGTACACCAAACATTGTGATATGTTAGGTTTCTAATCAACTGAATCAGGCTTGGTGGGCACACCAAACATTGTGATATGTTAGGTTTCTAATCAACTAAATCAGGCTTGGTGGGTACATCAAACATTGTGATATGTTAGGTTTCTAATCAACTAAATCAGGCTTGGTGGGTACACCAAACATTGTGATATGTTAGGTTTCTAATCAACTGAATCAAGCTTGGTGGGCACACCAAACATTGTGATATGTTAGGTTTCTAATCAACTAAATCAAGCTTGGTGGGTACACCAAACATTGTGATATGTTAGGTTTCTAATCAACTGAATCAAGCTTGGTGGGTACACCAAACATTGTGATATGTTAGGTTTCTAATCAACTAAATCAGGCTTGGTGGGTACAACAAACATTGTGATATGTTAGGTTTCTAATCAACTAAATCAGGCTTGGTGGGTACATCAAACATTGTGATATGTTAGGTTTCTAATCAACTGAATCAGGCTTGGTGGGTACACCAAACATTGTGATATGTTAGGTTTCTAATCAACTGAATCAGGCTTGGTGGGCACACCAAACATTGTGATATGTTAGGTTTCTAATCAACTGAATCAGGCTTGGTGGGTACACCAAACATTGTGATATGTTAGGTTTCTAATCAACTGAATCAAGCTTGGTGGGCACACCAAACATTGTGATATGTTAGGTTTCTAATCAACTAAATCAAGCTTGGTGGGTACACCAAACATTGTGATATGTTAGGTTTCTAATCAACTGAATCAAGCTTGGTGGGTACACCAAACATTGTGATATGTTAGGTTTCTAATCAACTAAATCAGGCTTGGTGGGTACACCAAACATTGTGATATGTTAGGTTTCTAATCAACTAAATCAGGCTTGGTGGGTACATCAAACATTGTGATATGTTAGGTTTCTAATCAACTGAATCAGGCTTGGTGGGTACACGAAACATTGTGATATGTTAGGTTTCTAATCAACTGAATCAGGCTTGGTGGATACACCAAACATTGTGATATGTTAGGTTTCCAATCAACTAAATCAAGATTGGTGGGTACACCAAACATTGTGATATGTTAGGTTTCTAATCAACTGAATCAGGCTTGGTGGGTACACCAAACATTGTGATATGTTAGGTTTCTAATCAACTGAATCAGGCTTGGTGGGCACACCAAACATTGTGATATGTTAGGTTTCTAATCAACTGAATCAGGCTTGGTGGGTACACCAAACATTGTGATATGTTAGGTTTCTAATCAACTGAATCAAGCTTGGTGGGCACACCAAACATTGTGATATGTTAGGTTTCTAATCAACTAAATCAAGCTTGGTGGGTACACCAAACATTGTGATATGTTAGGTTTCTAATCAACTGAATCAAGCTTGGTGGGTACACCAAACATTGTGATATGTTAGGTTTCTAATCAACTAAATCAGGCTTGGTGGGTACACCAAACATTGTGATATGTTAGGTTTCTAATCAACTAAATCAGGCTTGGTGGGTACATCAAACATTGTGATATGTTAGGTTTCTAATCAACTGAATCAGGCTTGGTGGGTACACCAAACATTGTGATATGTTAGGTTTCTAATCAACTGAATCAGGCTTGGTGGGTACACCAAACATTGTGATATGTTAGGTTTCCAATCAACTAAATCAAGATTGGTGGGTACACCAAACATTGTGATATGTTAGGTTTCTAATCAACTGAATCAGGCTTGGTGGGTACACCAAACATTGTGATATGTTAGGTTTCTAATCAACTGAATCAGGCTTGGTGGGCACACCAAACATTGTGATATGTTAGGTTTCTAATCAACTGAATCAGGCTTGGTGGGTACACCAAACATTGTGATATGTTAGGTTTCTAATCAACTGAATCAGGCTTGGTGGGTACACCAAACATTGTGATATGTTACGTTTCTAATCAACTGAATCAAGCTTGGTGGGTACACCAAACATTGTGATATGTTAGGTTTCTAATCAACTGAATCAGGCTTGGTGGGTACACCAAACATTGTGATATGTTAGGTTTCTAATCAACTAAATCAGGCTTGGTGGGCACACCAAACATTGTGATATGTTAGGTTTCTAATCAACTAAATCAAGCTTGGTGGGTACACCAAACATTGTGATATGTTAGGTTTCTAATCAACTGAATCAGGCTTGGTGGGCACACCAAACATTGTGATATGTTAGGTTTCTAATCAACTAAATCAGGCTTGGTGGGTACTTCAAACATTGTGATATGTTAGGTTTCTAATCAACTAAATCAGGCTTGGTGGGTACACCAAACATTGTGATATGTTAGGTTTCTAATCAACTAAATCAGGCTTGGTGGGTACATCAAACATTGTGATATGTTAGGTTTCTAATCAACTAAATCAAGCTTGGTGGGTACACCAAACATTGTGATATGTTAGGTTTCTAATCAACTAAATCAAGCTTGGTGGGTACACCAAACATTGTGATATGTTAGGTTTCTAATCAACTAAATCAAGCTTCGTGGGTACACCAAACATTGTGATATGTTAGGTTTCTAATCAACTAAATCAAGATTGGTGGGTACACCAAACATTGTGATATGTTAGGTTTCTAATCAACTGAATCAGGCTTGGTGGGTACACCAAACATTGTGATATGTTAGGTTTCTAATCAACTGAATCAGGCTTGGTGGGCACACCAAACATTGTGATATGTTAGGTTTCTAATCAACTGAATCAGGCTTGGTGGGTACACCAAACATTGTGATATGTTAGGTTTCTAATCAACTGAATCAGGCTTGGTGGGTACACCAAACATTGTGATATGTTACGTTTCTAATCAACTGAATCAAGCTTGGTGGGTACACCAAACATTGTGATATGTTAGGTTTCTAATCAACTGAATCAGGCTTGGTGGGTACACCAAACATTGTGATATGTTAGGTTTCTAATCAACTAAATCAAGCTTGGTGGGTAGACCAAACATTGTGATATGTTAGGTTTCTAATCAACTCAATCAGGCTTGGTGGGCACACCAAACATTGTGATATGTTAGGTTTCTAATCAACTAAATCAGGCTTGGTGGGTACATCAATCATTGTGATATGTTAGGTTTCTAATCAACTAAATCAGGCTTGGTGGGTACACCAAACATTGTGATATGTTAGGTTTCTAATCAACTGAATCAAGCTTGGTGGGCACACCAAACATTGTAATAGGTTAGGTTTCTAATCAACTAAATCAACTTGGTGGGTACACCAAACATTGTGATATGTTAGGTTTCTAATCAACTGAATCAAGCTTGGTGGGTACACCAAACATTGTGATATGTTAGGTTTCTAATCAACTGAATCAGGCTTGGTGGGCACACCAAACATTGTGATATGTTAGGTTTCTAATCAACTGAATCAGGTTTGGTGGGTACACCAAACATTGTGATATGTTAGGATTCTAATCAACTGAATCAGGCTTGGTGGGTACACCAAACATTGTGATATGTTACGTTTCTAATCAACTGAATCAAGCTTGGTGGGTACACCAAACATTGTGATATGTTAGGTTTCTAATCAACTGAATCAGGCTTGGTGGGTACACCAAACATTGTGATATGTTAGGTTTCTAATCAACTAAATCAGGCTTGGTGGGTACACCAAACATTGTGATATGTTAGGTTTCTAATCAACTGAATCAGGCTTGGTGGATACACCAAACATTGTGATATGTTAGGTTTCCAATCAACTAAATCAAGATTGGTGGGTACACCAAACATTGTGATATGTTAGGTTTCTAATCAACTGAATCAGGCTTGGTGGGTACACCAAACATTGTGATATGTTAGGTTTCTAATCAACTGAATCAGGCTTGGTGGGCACACCAAACATTGTGATATGTTAGGTTTCTAATCAACTGAATCAGGCTTGGTGGGTACACCAAACATTGTGATATGTTAGGTTTCTAATCAACTGAATCAAGCTTGGTGGGCACACCAAACATTGTGATATGTTAGGTTTCTAATCAACTAAATCAAGCTTGGTGGGTACACCAAACATTGTGATATGTTAGGTTTCTAATCAACTGAATCAAGCTTGGTGGGTACACCAAACATTGTGATATGTTAGGTTTCTAATCAACTAAATCAGGCTTGGTGGGTACACCAAACATTGTGATATGTTAGGTTTCTAATCAACTAAATCAGGCTTGGTGGGTACATCAAACATTGTGATATGTTAGGTTTCTAATCAACTGAATCAGGCTTGGTGGGTACACCAAACATTGTGATATGTTAGGTTTCTAATCAACTGAATCAGGCTTGGTGGGTACACCAAACATTGTGATATGTTAGGTTTCCAATCAACTAAATCAAGATTGGTGGGTACACCAAACATTGTGATATGTTAGGTTTCTAATCAACTGAATCAGGCTTGGTGGGTACACCAAACATTGTGATATGTTAGGTTTCTAATCAACTGAATCAGGCTTGGTTGGCACACCAAACATTGTGATATGTTAGGTTTCTAATCAACTGAATCAGGCTTGGTGGGTACACCAAACATTGTGATATGTTAGGTTTCTAATCAACTGAATCAGGCTTGGTGGGTACACCAAACATTGTGATATGTTACGTTTCTAATCAACTGAATCAAGCTTGGTGGGTACACCAAACATTGTGATATGTTAGGTTTCTAATCAACTGAATCAGGCTTGGTGGGTACACCAAACATTGTGATATGTTAGGTTTCTAATCAACTAAATCAGGCTTGGTGGGCACACCAAACATTGTGATATGTTAGGTTTCTAATCAACTAAATCAGGCTTGGTGGGTACACCAAACATTGTGATATGTTAGGTTTCTAATCAACTGAATCAGGCTTGGTGGGCACACCAAACATTGTGATATGTTAGGTTTCTAATCAACTAAATCAGGCTTGGTGGGTACTTCAAACATTGTGATATGTTAGGTTTCTAATCAACTAAATCAGGCTTGGTGGGTACACCAAACATTGTGATATGTTAGGTTTCTAATCAACTAAATCAGGCTTGGTGGGTACATCAAACATTGTGATATGTTAGGTTTCTAATCAACTAAATCAAGCTTGGTGGGTACACCAAACATTGTGATATGTTAGGTTTCTAATCAACTAAATCAAGCTTGGTGGGTACACCAAACATTGTGATATGTTAGGTTTCTAATCAACTAAATCAAGCTTGGTGGGTACACCAAACATTGTGATATGTTAGGTTTCTAATCAACTAAATCAAGATTGGTGGGTACACCAAACATTGTGATATGTTAGGTTTCTAATCAACTGAATCAGGCTTGGTGGGTACACCAAACATTGTGATATGTTAGGTTTCTAATCAACTGAATCAGGCTTGGTGGGCACACCAAACATTGTGATATGTTAGGTTTCTAATCAACTGAATCAGGCTTGGTGGGTACACCAAACATTGTGATATGTTAGGTTTCTAATCAACTGAATCAGGCTTGGTGGGTACACCAAACATTGTGATATGTTACGTTTCTAATCAACTGAATCAAGCTTGGTGGGTACACCAAACATTGTGATATGTTAGGTTTCTAATCAACTGAATCAGGCTTGGTGGGTACACCAAACATTGTGATATGTTAGGTTTCTAATCAACTAAATCAAGCTTGGTGGGTAGACCAAACATTGTGATATGTTAGGTTTCTAATCAACTCAATCAGGCTTGGTGGGCACACCAAACATTGTGATATGTTAGGTTTCTAATCAACTAAATCAGGCTTGGTGGGTACATCAATCATTGTGATATGTTAGGTTTCTAATCAACTAAATCAGGCTTGGTGGGTACACCAAACATTGTGATATGTTAGGTTTCTAATCAACTGAATCAAGCTTGGTGGGCACACCAAACATTGTGATATGTTAGGTTTCTAATCAACTAAATCAACTTGGTGGGTACACCAAACATTGTGATATGTTAGGTTTCTAATCAACTGAATCAAGCTTGGTGGGTACACCAAACATTGTGATATGTTAGGTTTCTAATCAACTGAATCAGGCTTGGTGGGCACACCAAACATTGTGATATGTTAGGTTTCTAATCAACTGAATCAGGTTTGGTGGGTACACCAAACATTGTGATATGTTAGGATTCTAATCAACTGAATCAGGCTTGGTGGGTACACCAAACATTGTGATATGTTACGTTTCTAATCAACTGAATCAAGCTTGGTGGGTACACCAAACATTGTGATATGTTAGGTTTCTAATCAACTGAATCAGGCTTGGTGGGTACACCAAACATTGTGATATGTTAGGTTTCTAATCAACTAAATCAGGCTTGGTGGGCACACCAAACATTGTGATATGTTAGGTTTCTAATCAACTAAATCAAGCTTGGTGGGTACACCAAACATTGTGATATGTTAGGTTTCTAATCAACTGAATCTGGCTTGGTGGGTACACCAAACATTGTGATATGTTAGGTTTCTAATCAACTGAATCAAGCTTGGTGGGTACACCAAACATTGTGATATGTTAGGTTTCTAATCAACTGAATCAAGCTTGGTGGGCACACCAAACATTGTGATATGTTAGGTTTCTAATCAACTAAATCAGGCTTGGTGGGTACACCAAACATTGTGATATGTTAGGTTTCTAATCAACTGAATCAAGCTTGGTGGGTACACCAAACATTGTGATATGTTAGGTTTCTAATCAACTAAATCAGGCTTGGTGGGTACACCAAACATTGTGATATGTTAGGTTTCTAATCAACTAAATCAGGCTTGGTGGGTACATCAAACATTGTGATATGTTAGGTTTCTAATCAACTGAATCAGGCTTGGTGGGCACACCAAACATTGTGATATGTTAGGTTTCTAATCAACTGAATCAGACTTGGTGGGTACATCAAACATTGTGATATGTTAGATTTCTAATCAACTGAATCAGGCTTGGTGGGTACACCAAACATTGTGATATGTTACGTTTCTAATCAACTGAATCAAGCTTGGTGGGTACACCAAACATTGTGATATGTTAGGTTTCTAATCAACTGAATCAGCCTTGGTGGGTACACCAAACATTGTGATATGTTAGGTTTCTAATCAACTAAATCAGGCTTGGTGGGCACACCAAACATTGTGATATGTTAGGTTTCTAATCAACTAAATCAAGCTTGGTGGGTACACCAAACATTGTGATATGTTAGGTTTCTAATCAACTGAATCAGGCTTGGTGGGCACACCAAACATTGTGATATGTTAGGTTTCTAATCAACTAAATCAGGCTTGGTGGGTACATCAAACATTGTGATATGTTAGGTTTCTAATCAACTAAATCAGGCTTGGTGGGTACACCAAACATTGTGATATGTTAGGTTTCTAATCAACTGAATCAAGCTTGGTGGGCACACCAAACATTGTGATATGTTAGGTTTCTAATCAACTAAATCAAGCTTGGTGGGTACACCAAACATTGTGATATGTTAGGTTTCTAATCAACTGAATCAAGCTTGGTGGGTACACCAAACATTGTGATATGTTAGGTTTCTAATCAACTAAATCAGGCTTGGTGGGTACACCAAACATTGTGATATGTTAGGTTTCTAATCAACTGAATCAGGCTTGGTGGGCACACCAAACATTGTGATATGTTAGGTTTCTAATCAACTAAATCAGGCTTGGTGGGTACATCAAACATTGTGATATGTTAGGTTTCTAATCAACTGAATCAGGCTTGGTGGGTACACCAAACATTGTGATATGTTAGGTTTCTAATCAACTGAATCAGGCTTGGTGGGCACACCAAACATTGTGATATGTTAGGTTTCTAATCAACTGAATCAGGCTTGGTGGGCACACCAAACATTGTGATATGTTAGGTTTCTAATCAACTGAATCAGGCTTGGTGGGTACACCAAACATTGTGATATGTTAGGTTTCTAATCAACTAAATCAAGCTTGGTGGGTACACCAAACATTGTGATATGTTAGGTTTCTAATCAACTAAATCAGGCTTGGTGGGTACATCAAACATTGTGATATGTTAGGTTTCTAATCAACTAAATCAAGCTTGGTGGGTACAGCAAACATTGTGATATGATAGGTTTCTAATCAACTAAATCAAGATTGGTGGGTACACCAAACATTGTGATATGTTAGGTTTCTAATCAACTGAATCAGGCTTGGTGGGTACACCAAACATTGTGATATGTTAGGTTTCTAATCAACTGAATCAGGCTTGGTGGGCACACCAAACATTGTGATATGTTAGGTTTCGATTCAACTGAATCAGGCTTGGTGGGTACACCAAACATTGTGATATGTTAGGTTTCTAATCAACTGAATCAGGCTTGGTGGGTACACCAAACATTGTGATATGTTACGTTTCTAATCAACTGAATCAAGCTTGGTGGGTACACCAAACATTGTGATATGTTAGGTTTCTAATCAACTGAATCAGGCTTGGTGGGTAGACCAAACATTGTGATATGTTAGGTTTCTAATCAACTAAATCAGGCTTGGTGGGCACACCAAACATTGTGATATGTTAGGTTTCTAATCAACTAAATCAAGCTTGGTGGGTACACCAAACATTGTGATATGTTAGGTTTCTAATCAACTAAATCAGGCTTGGTGGGCACACCAAACATTGTGATATGTTAGGTTTCTAATCAACTAAATCAAGCTTGGTGGGTAGACCAAACATTGTGATATGTTAGGTTTCTAATCAACTGAATCAGGCTTGGTGGGCACACCAAACATTGTGATATGTTAGGTTTCTAATCAACTAAATCAGGCTTGGTGGGTACATCAAACATTGTGATATGTTAGGTTTCTAATCAACTAAATCAGGCTTGGTGGGTACACCAAACATTGTGATATGTTAGGTTTCTAATCAACTGAATCAAGCTTGGTGGGCACACCAAACATTGTGATATGTTAGGTTTCTAATCAACTAAATCAACTTGGTGGGTACACCAAACATTGTGATATGTTAGGTTTCTAATCAACTGAATCAAGCTTGGTGGGTACACCAAACATTGTGATATGTTAGGTTTCTAATCAACTGAATCAGGCTTGTTGGGCACACCAAACATTGTGATATGTTAGGTTTCTAATCAACTGAATCAGGTTTGGTGGGTACACCAAACATTGTGATATGTTAGGTTTCTAATCAACTGAATCAGGCTTGGTGGGTACACCAAACATTGTGATATGTTACGTTTCTAATCAACTGAATCAAGCTTGGTGGGTACACCAAACATTGTGATATGTTAGGTTTCTAATCAACTGAATCAGGCTTGGTGGGTACACCAAACATTGTGATATGTTAGGTTTCTAATCAACTAAATCAGGCTTGGTGGGCACACCAAACATTGTGATATGTTAGGTTTCTAATCAACTAAATCAAGCTTGGTGGGTACACCAAACATTGTGATATGTTAGGTTTCTAATCAACTGAATCAGGCTTGGTGGGCACACCAAACATTGTGATATGTTAGGTTTCTAATCAACTAAATCAGGCTTGGTGGGTACATCAAACATTGTGATATGTTAGGTTTCTAATCAACTAAATCAGGCTTGGTGTGTACACCAAACATTGTGATATGTTAGGTTTCTAATCAACTGAATCAAGCTTGGTGGGCACACCAAACATTGTGATATGTTAGGTTTCTAATCAACTAAATCAAGCTTGGTGGGTACACCAAACATTGTGATATGTTAGGTTTCTAATCAACTGAATCAAGCTTGGTGGGTACACCAAACATTGTGATATGTTAGGTTTCTAATCAACTAAATCAGGCTTGGTGGGTACACCAAACATTGTGATATGTTAGGTTTCTAATCAACTAAATCAGGCTTGGTGGGTACACCAAACATTGTGATATGTTAGGTTTCTAATCAACTAAATCAGGCTTGGTGGGTACATCAAACATTGTGATATGTTAGGTTTCTAATCAACTGAATCAGGCTTGGTGGGCACACCAAACATTGTGATATGTTAGGTTTCTAATCAACTGAATCAGACTTGGTGGGTACATCAAACATTGTGATATGTTAGATTTCTAATCAACTGAATCAGGCTTGGTGGGTACACCAAACATTGTGATATGTTACGTTTCTAATCAACTGAATCAAGCTTGGTGGGTACACCAAACATTGTGATATGTTAGGTTTCTAATCAACTGAATCAGGCTTGGTGGGTACACCAAACATTGTGATATGTTAGGTTTCTAATCAACTAAATCAGGCTTGGTGGGCACACCAAACATTGTGATATGTTAGGTTTCTAATCAACTAAATCAAGCTTGGTGGGTACACCAAACATTGTGATATGTTAGGTTTCTAATCAACTGAATCAGGCTTGGTGGGCACACCAAACATTGTGATATGTTAGGTTTCTAATCAACTAAATCAGGCTTGGTGGGTACATCAAACATTGTGATATGTTAGGTTTCTAATCAACTAAATCAGTCTTGGTGGGTACACCAAACATTGTGATATGTTAGGTTTCTAATCAACTGAATCAAGCTTGGTGGGCACACCAAACATTGTGATATGTTAGGTTTCTAATCAACTAAATCAAGCTTGGTGGGTACACCAAACATTGTGATATGTTAGGTTTCTAATCAACTGAATCAAGCTTGGTGGGTACACCAAACATTGTGATATGTTAGGTTTCTAATCAACTAAATCAGGCTTGGTGGGTACACCAAACATTGTGATATGTTAGGTTTCTAATCAACTAAATCAGGCTTGGTGGGTACATCAAACATTGTGATATGTTAGGTTTCTAATCAACTGAATCAGGCTTGGTGGGTACACCAAACATTGTGATATGTTAGGTTTCTAATCAACTGAATCAGGCTTGGTGGGCACACCAAACATTGTGATATGTTAGGTTTCTAATCAACTGAATCAGGCTTGGTGGGCACACCAAACATTGTGATATGTTAGGTTTCTAATCAACTGAATCAGGCTTGGTGGGTACACCAAACATTGTGATATGTTAGGTTTCTAATCAACTAAATCAAGCTTGGTGGGTACACCAAACATTGTGATATGTTAGGTTTCTAATCAACTAAATCAGGCTCGGTGGGTACATCAAACGTTGTGATATGTTAGGTTTCTAATCAACTAAATCAAGCTTGGTGGGTACACCAAACATTGTGATATGTTAGGTTTCTAATCAAGTAAATCAGGCTTGGTAGGTACATCAAACGTTGTGATATGTTAGGTTTCTAATCAACTAAATCAAGCTTGGTGGGTACACCAAACATTGTGATATGTTAGGTTTCTAATCAACTAAATCAAGCTTGGTGGGTACACCAAACATTGTGATATGTTAGGTTTCTAATCAACTAAATCAAGATTGGTGGGTACACCAAACATTGTGATATGTTAGGTTTCTAATCAACTGAATCAGGCTTGGTGGGTACACCAAACATTGTGATATGTTAGGTTTCTAATCAACTGAATCAGGCTTGGTGGGCACACCAAACATTGTGATATGTTAGGTTTCTAATCAACTGAATCAGGCTTGGTGGGTACACCAAACATTGTGATATGTTAGGTTTCTAATCAACTGAATCAGGCTTGGTGGGTACACCAAACATTGTGATATGTTACGTTTCTAATCAACTGAATCAAGCTTGGTGGGTACACCAAACATTGTGATATGTTAGGTTTCTAATCAACTGAATCAGGCTTGGTGGGTAGACCAAACATTGTGATATGTTAGGTTTCTAATCAACTAAATCAGGCTTGGTGGGCACACCAAACATTGTGATATGTTAGGTTTCTAATCAACTAAATCAAGCTTGGTGGGTACACCAAACATTGTGATATGTTAGGTTTCTTATCAACTGAATCAGGCTTGGTGGGCACACCAAACATTGTGATATGTTAGGTTTCTAATCAACTAAATCAGGCTTGGTGGGTACATCAAACATTGTGATATGTTAGGTTTCTAATCAACTAAATCAGGCTTGGTGGGTACACCAAACATTGTGATATGTTAGGTTTCTAATCAACTAAATCAGGCTTGGTGGGTACACCAAACATTGTGATATGTTAGGTTTCTAATCAACTGAATCAAGCTTGTTGGGTACACCAAACATTGTGATATGTTAGGTTTCTAATCAACTAAATCAAGCTTGGTGGGTACACCAAACATTGTGATATGTTAGGTTTCTAATCAACTGAATCAGGCTTGGTGGGCACACCAAACATTGTGATATGTTAGGTTTCTAATCAACTGAATCAGGCTTGGTGGGTACACCAAACATTGTGATATGTTAGGTTTCTAATCAACTAAATCAGGCTTGGTGGGCACACCAAACATTGTGATATGTTAGGTTTCTAATCAACTAAATCAGGTTTGGTGGGCACACCAAACATTGTGATATGTTAGGTTTCTAATCAACTAAATCAAGCTTGGTGGGTACACCAAACATTGTGATATGTTAGGTTTCTAATCAACTAAATCAGGCTTGGTGGGTACACCAAACATTGTGATATGTTAGGTTTCTAATCAACTAAATCAGGCTTGGTGGGCACACCAAACATTGTGATATGTTAGGTTTCTAATCAACTAAATCAAGCTTGGTGGGTACACCAAACATTGTGATATGTTAGGTTTCTAATCAACTAAATCAGGCTTGGTGGGCACACCAAACATTGTGATATGTTAGGTTTCTAATCAACTGAATCAGGCTTGGTGGGCACACCAAACATTGTGATATGTTAGGTTTCTAATCAACTAAATCAGGCTTGGTGGGTACACCAAACATTGTGATATGTTAGGTTTCTAATCAACTAAATCAAGCTTGGTGGGTACACCAAACATTGTGATACGTTAGGTTTCTAATCAACTGAATCAGGCTTGGTGGGTACACCAAACATTGTGATATGTTAGGTTTCTAATCAACTAAATCAAGCTTGGTGGGTACACCAAACATTGTGATATGTTAGGTTTCTAATCAACTGAATCAGGCTTGGTGGGCACACCAAACATTGTGATATGTTAGGTTTCTAATCAACTGAATCAGGCTTGGTGGGTACATCAAACATTGTGATATGTTAGGTTTCTAATCAACTAAATCAGGCTTGGTGGGTACATCAAACAAGGGGGTAGCTGGTACCGATTTACGGGAAATAAAACGGGCTTTTTACAATTTACAAGGGAAAAAAAGACGTTTTTACAGTTTACAGTGAAAATTGAATTTTGCAGTGAATTTTGTCATCTAGTCGTTTTACAGTTTCGAAAATGTAATTTCCCTGGATTATTCTTCATGACTTTTTTATTTGGATGTAAATTCTTTTACGTACCGAGAAAAATGACACATTTTTACAGTGTACGAAAAAAATATTTGATTGATTACGATGTACGTCTAGCCTGTGATTACAGAATTACGGAATTTACGTTGTACGAAAAAAAAATATTGCAATTACGTTGAACGAAAATAACCCTTGCCCCCCAAATATAACTAGTTGCATCTGACGAATATAAGTGTGACATGCAATTGTTCATCTTTACAAATAACAACATACCTTATTTCCACTTAGATCATTTCCATAGTTGATAACCAAGACAATCAGTATAGGATAGACAGAAAGCGAACACACAGAGTGACGCAAGGTATAATATCGGTCAGATTTGAACCTGTCAATGATACATATTATTACTTATAGATTCAGTGACAGAGAATAATTGATCCCATGTGTATAGTTGACACATGCATTGACACATGAAATGACTATTGATGTGTACATGACTTACTTTGGTATAATCAAAGTTGTTATTGTTATGCAAATGAGTATAGCTGACAATATACATGCAGTACTTGTAATGACGTCTATTGCACCATCTAGGAAAGACTGAAAATATATAATGTGAATAATGTTTATATAAAGTAAAATTGGTAATGTCAAATGTATGGATGTCACTGCCCGCAATGTCATGAATTTTAACAGAATTTAAATGAAATTAGTACATACTGGTAATTGATGTCCAATAGTCATTATTACTGCAAACGTTGAAAAAAAATTGCATTGACATACAATGTACATGCCTGCGTTGTCCACTCCTTCGGTCAGCACCCTACATCCAATATTGCTCCATAATCTATAAGACAATTGACAGACAGTTGGCCTACTGTAGACCTACAGTTATAGCAGTTGGCCTAATGTAGACATACAGCTGTAACAGTTGACCTACTGTAGACATACAGATTTAACAGTTGGCATAGTGTAGACATACAACAGCAACAGTTGGCCAACTGTAGACACACAGCTGTAACAGTTGACCTACTGTAGACATACAGCTGTAACAGTTGGCATAGTGTAGGCATACAGCAGTAACAGTTGGCCAACTGTAGACATACAGCTGTAACAGTTGAACTATTGTAGACATACAGCTTTAACAGTTGGCATAGTGTAGGCATACAGCTGTAACAGTTGGCCTAGTGTAGGCATACAGCTGTAACAGTTGGTTTACTGTAGACATACAGCAGTAACAGTTGGCCAACTGTAGACATACATCTGTAACAGTTGAACTATTGTAGACATACAGCTTTAACAGTTGGCCAACTGTAGACATACAGCTGTAACAGTTGATCTACTGTAGACATACAGCAGTAACAGTTGGCCAACAGTAGATAAACAGTTGCCCTACTGTAGACATACAGCTGTAACAGTTGACCTACTGTAGACATACAGCTTTAACAGTTGGCATAGTGTAAGCATACAGCAGTAACAGTTGGCCAACTGTAGACATACAGCTGTAACAGTTGAACTATTGTAGACATAGAGCTTTAACAGTTGGCCTAGTGTAGGCATTCAGCTGTAACAGTTGGCCTAGTGTAGGCATACAGCTGTAACAGTTGGCCAACTGTAGACATACAGCTTTAACAGTTGGCATAGTGTAGGCATTCAGCTGTAACAGTTGGCCTAGTGTAGGCATACAGCTGTAACCGTTGATTTACTGTAGACATACAGCAGTAACAGTTGGCCAACTGTAGACATACATCTGTAACAGTTGAACTATTGTAGACATACAGCTTTAACAGTTGGCATAGTGTAGGCATTCAGCTGTAACAGTTGGCCTAGTGTAGGCATACAGCTGTAACAGTTGATTTACTGTAGACATACAGCAGTAACAGTTGGCCAACTGTAGACATACATCTGTAACAGTTGAACTATTGTAGACATACAGCTTTAACAGTTGGCATAGTGTAGGCATTCAGCTGTAACAGTTGGCCTAGTGTAGGCATACAGCTGTAACAGTTGATTTACTGTAGACATACAGCAGTAACAGTTGGCCAACTGTAGACATACATCTGTAACAGTTGAACTATTGTAGACATACAGCTTTAACAGTTGGCATAGTGTAGACATACAGCAGTAACAGTTGACCTACTGTAGACTTACAGCTGTAACAGTTGGCCAACTGTAGACATACAGCTGTAACAGTTCACCTACTGTAGATATACAGCAGTAACAGTTGGTCAACAGTAGATAAACAGTTGCCCTACTGTAGACATACAGCTTTAACAGTTGGCATAGTGTAGACATACAGCTGTAACAGTTGGCCAACTGTAAACATACAGCTGTAACAGTTGACCTACTGTAGACATACAGCAGTAACAGTTGGCCAACAGTACATAAACAGTTGCCCTACTGTAGACATACAGCTTTAACAGTTGCATAGTGTAGGCATACAGTCGTAAAAGTTGGCCTAGTGTAGCTATACAGCTGTAGCAGTTGGCCAACTGTAGACATACAGCTGTGACAGTTGGCCTAGTGTAGACATACAGCTGTAACAGTTGGCCAACTGTAGATATACAGCTATAACAAATGGCATAGTGTAGGCATTCAGCTGTAACAGTTGGTCTAGTGTAGGCATACAGCCGTAACAGTTGGCCAAATGTAGACATACAGCTGTAACAGTTGACCTACTGTAGACATACAGCAGTAACAGTTGGCCAACAGTACATAAACAGTTGCCCTACTGTAGACATACAGCTTTAACAGTTGGCATAGTGTGGGCATGCAGACGTAAAAGTTGGCCTGGTGTAGCTATACAGCTGTGACAGTTGGCCTAGTGTAGGCATTCAGCTGTAACAGTTGACCTAGTGTAGGCATAGAGCTGTAACAGATGGTTTACTGTAGACATACAGCAGTAACAGTTGGCCAACTGTAGACATACAGCTGTAACAGTTGAACTATTGCAGACATACATCTTTAACAGTTGGCATAGTGTAGGCATACAGCTGTAACAGTTGACCAACTGTAGACAAACAGCTGTAACAGTTGACCTACTGTAGACATACAGCTGTAACAGTTGGCTAACTGTAGACATACAGCTTTAACAGTTGGCATATTGTAGGCATACAGTCGTAAAAGTTGGCCTAGTGTAGCTATACAGCTGTAACAGTTGGCCAACTGTAGACATACAGCTGTGACAGTTGGCCTAGTGTAGACATACAGCTGTAACAGTTGGCCAACTGTAGATATACAGCTATAACAAATGGTCTGGTGTAGGCATACAGCTGTAACAGTTGGCCAACTGTAGACATACAGCTGTAACAAATGGCATAGTGTAGGCATACAGCTGTAACAGTTGGCAAACTGTAGATATACAGCTATAACAAATGTTCTAGTGTAGACATACAGCTATAACAGTTGACCTACTGTAGACATACAGCTTTAACAGTTGGCATAATGTAAGCATACAGCTGTAACAGTTGGCCAACTGTAGACATACAGCCCTGACTGTTGACCTACTGTAGGCATACAGCTGTAACAGTTGACCTACTGTAGACAAACAGCTGTAACAGTTGGCCTAGTGTAAACATACACCTGTAACAGTTGGCCAACTGTAGACATACTGCTATAAGAGTTGGCCTAGTGTAGACATACAGCTGTAACAGTTGGCGTACTGTAGACATACAGTTATAGCAGTTGGCATAATGTAGTCATGCAGTTGTAACAGTTGGCCTAGTGTAGACATACAGCTGTAACAGTTGGCCTAGTGTAAACATACAGGTGTAACAGTTGGCATACTGTAGACATACAGTTATAGCAGTTGGCATAATGTAGGTATACAGTTGTATAAGTTGGCCTACTGTAGACACACAGCTGTAACAGTTGGCCAACTGTAGACATACAGCCCTGACAGTTGACCTAATGTAGACATACAGCAGTAACAGTTGGCCAACAGTACATAAACAGTTGCCCTACTGTAGACATACAGCTTTAACAGTTGGCATAGTGTAGGCATACAGTCGTAAAATTTGGCCTAGTGTAGCTATACAGCTGTAACAGTTGGCCAACTGTAGACATACAGCTGTGACAGTTGGCCTAGTGTAGACATACAGCTGTAACAGTTGGCCAACTGTAGATATACAGCTATAACAAATGGCATAGTGTAGGCATTCAGCTGTAACAGTTGGCCTAGTGTAGGAATAGAGCTGTAACAGATGGTTTACTGTAGACATACAGCAGTAACAGTTGGCCAACTGTAGACATACATCTGTAACAGTTGAACTATTGTAGACATACAGCTTTAACAGTTGGTATAGTGTAGGCATACAGCTGTAACAGTTGGTCAACTGTAGACATACAGCTGTAACAGTTGACCTACTGTAGACATACAGCTGTAACAGTTGGCTAACTGTAGACATACAGCTTTAACAGTTGGCATATTGTAGGCATACAGTCGTAAAAGTTGGCCTAGTGTAGCTATACAGCTTAACAGTTGGCCAACTGTAGACATACAGCTGTGACAGTTGGCCTAGTGTAGACATACAGCTGTAACAATTGGCCAACTGTAGATATACAGCTATAACAAATGGCATAGTGTAGGCATAAAGCTGTAACAGTTGGCCAACTGTATACATACAGCTGTAACAGTTGGCATAATCTAGGCATACAGCTGTAACAGTTGGCCTAGTGTAGATATACAGCTGTAACAGTTGGCCAACTGTAGACATACAGCTGTAACAAATGGCATAGTGTAGACATACAGCTGTAACAGTTGGCAAACTGTAGATATACAGCTATAACAAATGGTCTAGTGTAGACATACAGCTATAACAGTTGACCTACTGTAGACATACAGCTTTAACAGTTGGCATAATGTAAGCATACAGCTGTAACAGTTGGCCAACTGTAGACATACAGCAGCCCTGACTGTTGACCTACTGTAGGCATACAGCTGTAACAGTTGACCTACTGTAGACAAACAGCTGTAACAGTTGTCTAGTGTAGGCATACAGCTGTAACAGTTGGCCTAGTGTAAACATACACCTGTAACAGTTGGCCAACTGTAGACATACAGCTATAACAGTTGGCCTAGTGTAGACATACAGCTGTAACAGTTGGCGTACTGTAGACATACAGTTATAGCAGTTGGCATAATGTAGTCATGCAGTTGTAACAGTTGGCCTAGTGTAGACATACAGCTGTAACAGTTGGCCTAGTGTAAACATACAGGTGTAACAGTTGGCATACTGTAGACATACAGTTATAGCAGTTGGCATAATGTAGGTATACAGTTGTATAAGTTGGCCTACTGTAGACACACAGCTGTAACAGTTGGCCAACTGTAGACATACAGCCCTGACAGTTGACCTACTGTAGACATACAGCAGTAACAGTTGGCCAACAGTACATCAACAGTTGCCCTACTGTAGACATACAGCTTTAACAGTTGACATAGTGTAGGCATACAGTCTTAAAATTTGGCCTAGTGTAGCTATACAGCTGTAACAGTTGGCCAACTGTAGACATACAGCTGTGACAGTTGGCCTAGTGTAGACATACAGCTGTAACAGTTGGCCAACTGTAGATATACAGCTATAACAAATGGCATAGTGTAGGCATTCAGCTGTAACAGTTGGCCTAGTGTAGGAATAGAGCTGTAACAGATGGTTTACTGTAGACATACAGCAGTAACAGTTGGCCAACTGTAGACATACATCTGTAACAGTTGAACTATTGTAGACATACAGCTTTAACAGTTGGCATAGTGTAGGCATACAGCTGTAACAGTTGGTCAACTGTAGACATACAGCTGTAACAGTTGACCTACTGTAGACATACAGCTGTAACAGTTGGCTAACTGTAGACATACAGCTTTAACAGTTGGCATATTGTAGGCATACAGCTGTAACAGTTGGCCTAGTGTAGATATACAGCTGTAACAGTTGGCCAACTGTAGACATACAGCTGTAACAGTTGACCTACTGTAGACATACAGCTCCAACAGTTGGCATAGTGTAGGCATACAGCTGTAACAGTTGGCCTAGTGTAGACATACAGCTGTAACAGTTGGCATAGTGTAGGCATACAGCTGTAACAGTTGGCATAGTGTAGGCATACAGCTGTAACAATTGACCAACTGTAGACATACAGCTATAACAAATGGCATAGTGTAGGCATAAAGCTGTAACAGTTGGCCAACTGTATACATACAGCTGTAACAGTTGACCTATTGTAGACATACAACTTTAACAGTTGGCATAATGTAGGCATACAGCTGTAACAGTTGGCCTAGTGTAGATATTCAGCTGTAACAGTTGGCCAACTGTAGACATACAGCTATAACAAATGGCATAGTGTAGGCATGCAGCTGTAACAGTTGGCCAACTGTAGACATACAGCTGTAACAGTTGGCATAGTGTAGGCATACAGCTGTAACAGTTGGCCAACTGTAGACATACAGCTGTAACAGTTGACCTACTGTAGACATATAGCATTAACAGTTGGCATAATGTAGGTATACAGCTGTAACTGTTGGCCTAGTGTATATATACAGCTGTAACAGTTGGCCAACTGTAGACATACAGCTGTAACAGTTGACCTACTGTAGACATACAGCTCCAACAGTTGGCATAGTGTAGGCATACAGCTGTAACAGTTGGCCTAGTATAGACATACAGCTGTAACAGTTGGCATACTGTAGACATATAGTTATAGCAGTTGGCATAGTGTAGGCATACAGTTGTAAAAGTTGACCTACTGTAGACATACAGCTGTAACAGTTGGCCTAGTGTAGACATATAGCATTAACAGTTGGCATAATCTAGGTATACAGCTGTAACCGTTGGCCTAGTGTATATATACAGCTGTAACACTTGGCCAACTGTAGACATACAGCTGTAACAGTTGACCTACTGTAGACATACAGCTCCAACAGTTGGCATAGTGTAGGCATACAGCTGTAACAGTTGGCCTAGTATAGACATACAGCTGTAACAGTTGGCATACTGTAGACATATAGTTATAGCAGTTGGCATAGTGTAGGCATACAGTTGTAAAAGTTGACCTACTGTAGACATACAGCTGTAACAGTTGGCCTAGTGTAGACATACAGCTGTAACAGTTGGCATACTGTAGACATATAGTTATAGCAGTTGGCATAGTGTAGGCATACAGTTGTAAAAGTTGACCTACTGTAGACATACAGCTGTAACAGTTGGCCTAGTGTAGACATACAGCTGTAACAGTTGGCATACTGTAGACATATAGTTATAGCAGTTGGCATAGTGTAGGCATACAGCTGTAACAGTCGGCCTAGTGTAAGTATACAGCTATAACAGTTGGCGTACTGTAGACATACAACTATACCAGGCCGCCAAGTGTAGACATACAGCAATACGCAAAAATCATGTGACTCTAGTATTCCAAACATGTATGTCAATTAATTGAGTCATAATTTGTGAAAGGCATTTTATTCATTAATTTTGTACAAATCAAATCGTAGTAGGCGATTGTACAGAACTCAGTTACGTACGAGATAGTACATACCCACTGTTTGCTCCATTCTTGATATATGAACATTTGGGATTATATCCATCCTACAAAAACAAAATGAAGTAATATGCACTATGACGTAATATTCACTATGACGTAATATGCACTATGACGTAATATTCACTATGAAGCTATATGACTTCATATTCACTTCTTAAATCTATTTAAAATATTCAACTGTCACTTGTAAACATAATATCACAAAAATGAGTTTCCGTACCTTATCTGCATAAAATTTGATTGTAACAATGTCATCAACATCAACAATAAACTCTTCGATAGTTGTTGGATATATGGCTAGAGTAAGAACAGCTGTGTTCACTTCAATTATTTTCTTGACTGCTGTTGCAGAAGTCAGCCATTTTAAGTCTGTTGGTCTAAATACATATGCTATCTATATAATCACTGCTGGAAGTGTTTGTTCGACATAATATAATTTTGAAAATAAATAGGAATATAGGAATACATGTGCGTATCACGATATTTTGCAGGTGACTATGCTATTGCGATTTGCTGGTACACTATTTGTGCATGTAAATATATTATTATGCAGGTCAATATATAATTATACAAGTGAATAATATACCATCTTGCGGGGAATATACAATTCTACGAGTGAATACTATGAGGTTATTACGAGAATACCTTAAAGTATGCATGAAGACAGTACAGCTGGAGTATCGAGCGACCCGAGCGGAGATCGATGATACGGCGTACTGTCTGAGTGCATCCTTTGAGGTATTCTCGTACTAACCTTCCAAGAATACACCATGGGAATGCCGAAATCCAACATTTGTATACAGGTACATGTACTGCCAAGAAGGTAATAAAACAATATTAATAAAAACACTAACTTGTTTGAACCAGTCTCGGTTGGTAAAATGTCGTTGTTTTTCACGATGTAAGCAATGACTGCCAAAGGTGTTTCTATGGAATAATATGAAAAGTACATGTAAATTGGACACGCGTCTATAACATATAATATTAATATGTTTTTTCGGCATGGTATGTATGCTTGAGAACTAGTAGTAATATTGTCGTTTTTACCTGAATTGTTGAATTGTTGCATTATATAAGTTGGCAATGTTAACTCTGGGTATTTCGACGTGATGTTGTTATAACCCGTTATGGAGCGTTTCATTATTATATTTTCCATCAACGTTGGACCAAACACATTTGTACCATCATCTTTTAAAAATATACCGATAAGGTCTAGAAATAACACAAATTAAAATATCATAAGTTATAAAATGTGTATCTATCTTTGTAGTGTTAGGGCACTTCTGTGGCATAATTGGTGGAAAATAAAGGTCGTCAATAGCTCCCAGCAATCACTGATATAATTAATATAAGTATATGGATATTATAATCAATGATTTGCTATTTGCTTTCTGTCTGTGTGTGAAAAGCAAATACTAATGTAAACTAGAGTTTTGTTTTTGCATAATTTAATTTCCATCTATATTTGAAATACTTACCAATGTTGTCTCCTGGTAAATATACATCTGCATCAGTTTGTAGCATATACTCATATACAGTGTCTGCGAAATCATTCAGCATATCAAAGACTGTAACGATTCCATGATTGGACCCATGACGCTGTGTTCCAATTACAACTATTTGTTATTGTGATTGTAATTATATGTTATCCATAAATTTATAATTTACACGATCGTCAGAAGTGTATTAACTCATTTAACATTAAGCAGTTTGTGTGATTATTTGTTAGCAATCTCTGAATTTGGATTCCACGCTTTTTTTCTCCCTTCGATAACGAAATTAAACACAGATATTCACACATATATAGTAATACATACCTTTTGAATGTTGTCCCAGCTTTGTCGAAGATTCAACAAAAAGTCAAGTAGTCCGGTTACAGCCTGTTATTGGACGAGCAAATAGCATGTCAATAAGAGATTATTGTATCATATTCGCCTGTGACAGGTAATACGTTTTGAATTTTTATTTTGCTTAATTTTTGTTGGGTTACTTTAGATTTTAATTCGTTTAGTTCAGTTCGGTTAATTTATTTTGGGTTAGAGTGGTTAGGGCTGTTTTAATTCCGATTCGGTTGGTTAGGTTTGAATGTAATTAGAGTTGGGTCTCGTGAGATCGAATAAATTACTCAAATATTTATTTATTTATAACTATACAAGCAATAATTAATAATAATAATAAATACAAGTTTATATAGCGCCTAGTATTCATCGCAGTGATGCTCAATGACGCTTGGTTTCACAGATAGGCTTGCACAGGTAAGATTTGAGTTTGGTTTTGAAGATGTTAACATTTGATGCAGAACAGATGTCATTCGGTAATTGATTCCATAAAGATGGCGAGGAATGGGCGAATGACCGGTCACCATAATTCTTGAGATGAGTTCTAGGTATGGCAAGTGTATGTTTCTTACTTGAGCGAATTATGTACAAGTTGATCCAACACGGTTGTATATTTGAAATGAATTGCATTCAGTTAAGTTGGTATGAGCTGTTTTTGTGTAGTTATCTATATTATGGAGCGAATTGCACACCAAAAAAACGTATACCTCCATCAACTGTTTAGCCACGTGACTATCGCCATTTTGTACTGACTGGTTGACAATGATGCCCTCAAGGATATTCTTCATCATATATATATCACCACTCATAAGATGGTTCTCTTCACTAAGCATGTCAGTCATTCTTACTAGTATATCTACTGCCTTTGATGCATCGCTAATATTGAGTGCCTGTAAAAGTTTATTCTGATGTTTCAGTTCATACATTGTGGTATTGGATTTCGTTTGCGATTTAATACATTCCATCAATTCAAACTAAAAAGACAGTTTTGAAATGCTCTGCCTTTGATACCTATATGACCTTTGAATGTATTTATAAATTGAAACTTACACTTTCATAAATCTCGAGCATAAGTTTGGATCTGCAATCTGAAGTATCCCAATCTGCCCATTCACTGTCGATGTTACACCATCGTCTCATTACACCTTGAATAAAGCAATTGGAGATTAACTGATTAACTGATTATATCTCCAAAATTTGGAGTGATTTATTGGTTGTCGTTTATATTAGAATATTGCCAAAAATGCAGTGGGTTCACTGATTCATATATATATAATTATCGTTTTTAGAAAGTCGATTTGTTTATATGTATCCCAACTTAGTTCATCCGTTAGAGACCCCTCCCTAACCGAACAACCAATATTCCAATTTAATTATTCATGCTAACAATAGCATATTTGGCCAATGATAATAAACAAGCGTGAGCGCGATTATTTTCTGCGCCAAATGAGCTAATTTCCCAAAGACATGTTTTGTATGGTACTACCAAATACTCGTCCATACCGTTTATAACTTCATTATAGCATAATATGATTGGATAAGAAATAAACCTCACAATGGCTAATTATATATCTCACAGTTATGCAAAAAGTCTTTTTATGTATCATATTACTACCATAAGAAGCCCTATAACGATTTCTACAATATATGACACTCTAATAAGTTTTCATGGACCAGAATTTATCCGCCAAGTAGTGTACGTTCTAAATTACGTATTCAACTTCCAGAGCTAAAACATACTTATCAGTATATTCAGTATATTTCATAACTGGCGGTAATACCGATGATACATTATTATATGATTAGTTGATTTGTTTATCATTTACAACGATATATATATGATTAGTTGATTTGTTTATCATTTACAACGATATATGTATGATTAGTTGATTTGTTTATCATTTACAACGATATATATGATTAGTTGATTTGTTTATCATTTATAACGATATATGTATGATTAGTTGATTTGTTTATCATTTACAACGATATATATGATTAGTTGATTTGTTTATCATTTACAACGATATATATATATATATATATGATTAGTTGATTTGTTTATCATTTACAACGATATAGATATATGATTAGTTGATTTGTTTATCATTTATAACGATTCACAAAACAAAATAAAAGCTTCGATGACGACTTATTCGATTCGAAGTTAAGCAGCACGTAACGCACACATTCGTTACGTTTACAACATTTCGCAAAAACTAACAACACGTAACGATCTATTCATAGTTACAGAGGCAAACCAATGAAGTAACCCAATCTGTAGTTGAAGTGATCCGTAGATCAATGTAGATAAACTCTATAAATTGGTGTGAACAAATGTAATGGACATGGCTGAAAGCCAGGTAGATAGTAGTTCAGGTAGATGATGGGAATAAATTTCATCGTCAGACAGAGATGATATAGATAATGTACACGTGTTTCAGCCAATCAAATGCATTACTTGTTACCTACCAATTGTGTCACGTGGACATGACACCCAGTCGCTGTAGTGTATAGACCATGTCTGTTGCAATGTCACATTGAATACCTCATCTCTCATTGTTACACATACACCATCTGTAGGTGAAAGTGCAAAAGTCATTATCATAACAAAATAACGTAACAGTCTACCAATCCATTTACCAAATATCTATTTTATTCTCATTAAGCAATTTGTTTGATTACAATGTTTTTAAAGAGTGTAAACCTAACTCTAAACTGTGTGACATCGCATGCGAAAAATTCATCAAATCTTATTTAGTGATGCTTTATAGGCAGGATTTCTGGTTATCCAAATGATCCAAAATTTAGTTACCATTAAACAAAAAGTTATCGAAGTGGAGGTCAATATTCAGTTTTAATGACTGGATATTGACAAATACTGAGGTAACTATAGTTTTATTATGCAAATAAATTAACGCAATATAAATGGAACCACGCATAAGCAAAAACGAAATCGTGGTCAATAATAGTTTCATTGACTGTCATGTGACCGCGATTTGACAATCAATGTGACAATCATGCAAATGAGGTATGATAGATAATAATAATTCAGCATGCTATATATATTTATATATATATATATATATATATATATATATATATATATATATATATATATATATATATATATATATATATATATATATATATATATGAATAATTCGGTATAAATTAATTACCTTCAGTTCCCGCATATTGTGTCTCATCTCCCATCGGGACACACACATTGTTTATTCTGTAGTAGTTATGGTTACATTTACAAGTATAACTACCAATTGTATTGCTACAATACTCGTTTACATTACAAATATCTGCAGACCCAATAGAACATTCGTCTACATCTGAAGAATATAATCAACACAATATATATAATCGATCTCAATTATTGGTAATCAAATCGTTGTTATTTTTTATTCCATGTATCATGGAACAAAAAATACGTCAAATGAAGATACGTGTAGTAACATTTTGGGGAAAATTGTGTTCATTTGAAAAGCAGCTATGCAGCTAGAAAATACAATTTGAATGTCGTATTATTAATCACCCAAAGTTATTATGGCTCAGTATTACATTTAATTTAATGTGGTCATAATAGTAGAACCGTTATACATCGGCAGACAAAATGTTCTGCACTCGTGTAAGGTGTGGAAGGTGACAATTACACATTTAAATGGCTTAATTTGCAAATTGAATTACCCAGGTATCGTAGAATCTTATGGTAGAGTCTTACACAGTTGTCAGTATATTATCCTGTCCCACGTCACATGTGCCTCCAGTTTTAAACATTTATGCATTTTATACTTACCTGTGCAAGTTGGATTATCGGATAACCAATGTCCATCATGACATGTTGATATGGCATCACCTGTGACTTGAAATCCATCTCCGCACTTCATTCTTATGACACCGCCTTCTACCAATTTAATGTGAATTCCTAGACCTAACGTTCCCGAGCAACTGTCAGAGGGTGTAGCACCAGTGTCCGTACATGCAACACTGTTATCTGTTGCTGGTATAACAATATTGACAATTGTTAATTGAAAAGGCTGATATGATACAGTTTAAACAGTGCAAATCGATGGTATGCATGCTTATATAATGCCATGCAAGTCATATATACTTCATTTTTGGTGTCTTAGATAATAGACAAATAGTGACCAATAGGTATACGACTGTTATATGGTATGTGTTATTTTTATTTAGTTGTGTTTGCATTCTTTCATTGGTAATCTTCTCAGTATATTAGGATGACATAACTCATGCATACACTGTAAGGCATAGAACAAGTAGATCGCCAGGATCCCATGCTACAAGTGTGAGTATTGCATCCAAAGTAAGTGCTATAACAAACAGAACATTGCAAAGAATGTGTGAGCTGACATTGAAAAGTGCACGCTTTGAAAATAAGCTGACAATGAAACAGCAGTTAGAATTCATAATGCAGATTTCTGTTTGGAATGATAAGGTAGCTGTGTCAGCAATTTGATGGTAATGGTGAATATTACTTCGACTATAAACGAAAACGTTGGCACGCCCAGATAAAAACTCAAATGAAGATTAATGAGGGAAAGTGGTTTACTCTCCCCAAAATGTTGCTTAGACATCCAATGTACATGTCGATAGGAAGGTAATCCTGTCGCAGGGTCGAATTCATATATATGATTCATGAACAGGATGAATTCCTCTAAGTTGTTGGTGATTATGACAATCATGCACAAAATATTATGTTTTAGTTCAAAGCATTACATGGTACTGAGAATAGTGACAAGTTGTAAAAGCATGTATCGTTCCCATGGTTACAGGCAGGTCAAGGGGAACAATATTACATTCCACACCTGATAAGTCAAAAAGGTAATTTCAAATCTTATGCCAAAACACCTGCCTGTAATGTACTATATTATTATTTATGCATGACCTTTGACATCACACGGTATGTTACTATTGTGATGACTCTGTAGCATGATGGGATACCTAAACGGCATGGCCGCCATCAGTTGTCAAAAAGTATACGTCTATCCAAAACAGAGTTTCTCGAGTAGATTTATCAATACAGACGTTACAAATGGCGACGAGGACGGAATAAGGAAGTAATCGACCCACCATTGTTTACTTGAGTGAGTACCTGTGCAACGATTCGCATCAATTATTTGATGAAGTTGAACGCTGTCAATTTGAGTTCACATTTACCGCCAATAGACACTACGTCACTGTACGCCATTGTCCTTACCGCAACCGATCGTATCAACGCTGACAAATATGGCTATCAATTTACCGAATTTCCCTGAATTTAATCTCCGACCTCGAGAAACAACGCCCACCCGCTTCGAAAAATATATCAAGCGATTAAACAACATTTTTGCTGCAATGAATGTAACCGCTGCTGCTCTAAAGAAAGCAATGTTACTGCACTATTTTGGTGAGGAAACATGCGATGTGTTTGACACGCTGGCCGTATGGAGCCAACGGAAGACCGTGACGCATATCAAACCGCAGTAAAGTCTTTGTCTGATTACTTTGAGCCACAGAAATGTGTCGACCACCATGTATACGTATTTAGAAAAGAAGTACAGAAACCTGATGAAAACGTCTTTGAGTTTTCTACACGTCTACAGCTACTAGCACGAAAATGTTTGATGACGTCAATTTGGAAATAAAACGACAAATAATTCAAGGCACCACATCAGTACGACTGAGACGTAAGGCCATTGAGCAAAGCCTTGATTTAACGGATTTATTGAAAACTGCGAGAGCAATGGAAACAGCTGATGAACAAACTAGTGAAATTTAGAGACAACAATCAAATGTAGTCAGTTACAAGTCTACAAAATCACATGACGACAGACAGAATATGAAGCCTAAGTTCAGAGCTAACAACCGAAGTGGACAGTGTGGTTTATGTGGTGGTAAATTCCCACACAGAGGTGACTGTCCAGCGAAAGGAAAACGCTGCCATAATTGTGATAAGCTCAACCATTTCTCCAAGGTTTGTCGCAGTAAACAAAAGAACCGCTCCCGAGATAAAAGTAAGTACTATACTAGGGCAGTCTATGACCAAAGTTCATTGGACAATCCTCATTTTAAATCACAGAGAATATATGAGCATTAAACGTAGACTATGACTTTCAGTCAGTACAACGAATGTATATCCATATATGACAGATAAACCACTAGATCTGTGTGGCAAATCCCAGGCAACTGTCAACAGTGATCATAGTTCATCGATTGAAACATTCTATGTAGCTAAGGGTTCATCTACTTCTATACTAAGCTGGAAAACATCACAGAAATTGAAATTCATCAAAACAGTCAACGCAGTCGAAAACCAGTCGCAGTCGACTCATCGCCCGATATCCTTGATAGTTTTCCAAATCTAACCACAGGTATGGGTGAATGCAAGTGTAAACCAGTACACATACATGTTGATGAAAACATAAAACCAGTGGCCCAACCCCACCACCGTATTCCTTTCTATGTAAGAAAACAAGTGGAAGAGAAACTAAATCAGCTTGAGAGAGATGACATCATCAAGCGTGCACAAGGTCCAATGCCCTGGGTTTCCCCAATTGTTGTAGTACCCAAATCCAACATATCGAATGAGATTAGAATATGCATTGATATGAGCTCAGTAAATAAGGCCATCATCCGCAAACGCCATATAATCCCGACCGTTGATGACGTGATATCAGATTTAAATGGCTGCACTGTTTTCAGTAAAATTGACCTCAATCAGGGCTATCACCAAGTTCCACTACATCCAGACTCGAGACACCTGACCACATTCTCAACACACATAGGACTCTATCGATATAAACGCCTCAACTTTGGGCTATCGGAAATATTTCAAAAGATAGTCGGTGACGCAATCCGTCGTATACCTCACGCTAGAAATATAAGTGATGACATTTACATCGGTGGCATCGATCAAGCAGACTATGACAAGCATCTAGAGCAAGTATTTAGACAACTACACAACAATCACTTTACAATCAACCTACCAAAATGTATATTTCGAGCTTCTAGTATGTTATTCTTTGGACATGTGTTCTCTGCAAAGGGTATCTCACCTGACCTAAAGAAAGTCGAAGCACTAAAAAAAAGTCGCTCCTCCGAGCAATGTAACCGAAGTACGTAGTTTGCTTAGCTCCGCTGCATTTTGACAACGTTAAATGGCAATGGGCTGAGAAAGAACAGTCTTCCTTTGAATCTCTAAAATCTGCTCTGTCAACTAAGACAACTCTCGGATATTTTGGTCCAACGAAACCTACCACAGTATTTGTTGACGGCAGTCCCATAGGACTGGGTGCTGTTCTAACCCAGAGAGATGAAACCACAGGAGAAGTCACACCCCTATACTTCGCTAGCTATCCACAAACTTCTACTGAAAGCAGATATCCGCAAATTGATCGAGAAGCCTTATCGATATATTTGTCCATTAAACGATTCCATTTATATCTCTATGGAAAAGAATTTAAAATCGTCACGGATCATAAACCGTTAGTATCACTACACAACAACCCAACTTCCAAACCCACCACACGAATAGAACGATGGCTAATGGACTTGCAACAGTACAACTTGATAATTGAATATCAACCAGGCACGTAAAACCCAGCAGACTATGCTTCCAGACATCCTGTTGATTCTGATTTTACCGATACATCAGAAGAGTATATCTCGTATGTGACAGAAAATGCTTTGTCGAAGGCAATCACACTGAAGGAAGTTGAGATCGCGACTTCCAATGACCCGACACTACAAGCTGTCTGCAATTAGATCAGGTAAATCGCACAAAGCTCCACCAACAATATCACTATCTGAATTATCTTGCTATGAACAAGTGAAGGAAGAGCTTACCTGTACCAATACCATAGTACTGAAATCAAATCGCATAATAATACCCACTGCACTGCAAGAGCGAACAGTAGACATAGCTCACGAAGCTCATCTCGGCATGGTGAAAACAAAAGGTCTCATGCGTGAGAAAGTATGGTTCCCATATATGGACAAAATAGTAGAAACCAAAATCAAGTCATGCTTACCCTGCCAGATAGTAACCCCAGTTTACACCAGAGAACCATTACAAATGTCTATCCTACCAGACAATCCATTTGACGAAGTTAGCATAGATTTTGCATACGCAGAAGGTGAAACGCTACTTCTACTCATTGACGACTATTCACGATATCCATTTGTAGAGCCAATATCGTCAACTGCTGCCTGTTGTGTCATACCAAAGCTCAACTACTTATTTGCGATGTTTGGCACTCCCGGAATTCCAAATCTGATAATGGCCCACCATTCAATGGTGAGGAATTTGAGAAATTTTCTTCGATACTATGACTGAGACATCGCAAGGTAACCCCACTTTGGCCTAGAGCCAATGGAGAAACCATGTAATATAGAGACAGGTGATAAGGTATTGGTAAAACGACCATACAACAAAACCAAAGGTTCCACAGTGTATGAGCCTAGTCCAATGACAGTAATGCGGAAAAAAGGCTCTATGATTACTGCTGAAAATGATGAACACACGGTCACAAGAAACTCATCATTCTATAAGAAGTTAGATAGATCATTACTTCAAAACAACTCTGACTTTGATGATCATGACCCCTCGCTTACTGATTATGACACCACACCCGATCTGGTATATCCTCAACAATCTACAAAATCTAGCTCCATAAATTCATCACCATTGCAAATAAATATGCCAAAGACGAGTAATCTTAACAACGGTGAAAACGTAATAGTGAACAGTCCAAGACAAGAACACAAATTTACTAACAGCGATGATTCTTCAAAATCCGCTCCTATACTTCACAGATCGTCAAAAAAGCCAGTTCCACGCAAAATACTTGTTTTGTAATCTAGTGACATTCGCTTAGTCGATTCATAACATTTAAAGTATATCTCAGACTTTTGAACTCATGAAATTCATCATGATTCTTGTTGTTTGTTATTATTCGTTACTCGATAAGATCTATACAATGTTCGATTTATTCGTTTACAATATGATAGTTCGTATACAACAAATGTTATCAGATCAAATTTGTATTGTGAGATTTTTAGTATCCACAAGGAAGGGGATGTAATGTCCTATATCATTATTTATGCATGACCTTTGACATCACATGGTATGTTACTATAGTGATGACTCTGTAGCATGATGGGGTACCTAAACGGCATGGCCGCCATCAGTTGTCAATAAATATACGTCTATCCAAAACAGAGCTTCTCGTGTAGATTTATCAATACAGACGTTACACTGCCAACTTCTGAAACATCTGAATGTCAAGCTGTAGGAAATGCTTCCATGCAAATTAATAACAATAACTAGTAAATACAATACAATTGAAGTAAGATTACATGTGTTAAAAGTTGCACAATATTACGCATTTCGAAAGTGGTAACTGTCGAATTTTGGTGAATGAAATACCCATTTGATCATGTGTACAATAGCGGGATGTTTGTGATATTGTGTTAACGAAGGAAGATACCTAGATGTATATGGTTAATATTCATAATCATTGAAGTCATGCCTGGCATAAAGAAACTAGGAAAGTGATGGTACTGGCAAGCCACAATACATTAAATTAAACAGGTGCTTTTTTGGAAGCAGAGAAGAACAGCGATCGTTTAACCGTTTGTGTTAGCATTCTAGAAAGTACAAAATTCTCGTGTTAATAATAAAGCATATATTCAGTATTGGCAATGATTGTGTACTCTAACTTGTCATTTCCGAAAATGAAAAGGTAAATTAGATTGTATTTAGATGGCTATATTTGACAGCTATATTAGAAGAAAATATGACATTTTTATATTTCATACTGACTAGTATTTATTGAATTTGTTAGGAAGAATTTATACAACATTTCTTGGCATCTTACCAATAGTAGATTTTAAAATATATATATGACTGAAGAGCACTTTTTACCTGTTCCTTCTAAGATATCAGTTGTCCTAATCCATTCTGCCATAATGGATGACAATTGTGTAGGTATCATTGTTACTGTTGCTGCTGAAAATGTGTTTTTTATTTCTGTAGTTGCAGTTGTGGTTGTTGAAAGTGTTTCTGTTATGTTTTCTAGAGAAATAATACGTGACATGTAATGTAAGAAACCAAGGTTGAGTAAATATTTTGTAATACTATTTGGTGTAAAACACTCGGAATGTAGGCTATTGTGTTTTCACAGTACTTTATGTTATGTGGATGGTAACATGCAATTCGTAAAGCTATCAGGGGGGAGACTCTTCTCCTCTAGGGTTCTCCACACTTGCCAGGGGGGAATCTCGTCTCGTCTCTCTATCGCGTCCCCTTGAGGTACGGGATCGGGTACGTCACTTAAGCTTTACAGTCAAATAAGACACACACAACGAAATACGTTTCAACTTTCGTCTTAGTCGGTCAGTTGAGCACTCTATAAGATACAGCGCCCTGAGAAAAAATCAAGGCTCGCCCCAGGACTCTCCAGGACTGGACTGCGTATGTCCTCGTGTACTCGCCAAGACCAACTAAAACAACTTTATTCATTTTCAAAACATTAACCAATTACAAAGCAGTAAAAGGACTCTAGGGCGTAACCTTCAATCATAAAGCCAATCACTAAGTACTGAACACGTCACATCTTTTGATTAATCGTTCGCTACATTAATAACTGCAAATACTAAGTGTCAGAAATAGTAGTCCGAATAGCGACGGTTATCTCGTAATTAGTTTCAAATCACTGAGTTGAGTTCCTTCCAGGACCTCGCCTGCCTAAACGATGACAGACATAACACAACCATTCGCTAATAATCAGCTAATTAAGTCGATTAACAGATACGCAAAAACAAATTCATCATAAAGCGATGTTGTATGGTGAATGAAGCCGAATTTGTTCTAATGCACCTGGGCCAACGTCGGTCTGTAGTAATATATGTCATCATGAACTAATATTGCACAAAACAATGTATTGTAGTGTGTGCACAAAACCATTGTACTGCAGTGTGTGCACAAAACCATTGTATTGCAGTGTGTGCACGAAACCATTCTACTGTAGTATGTGCATGAAACCAATGTATTGTAGTGTGTGCACAAAACCATTGTATTGTAGTGTGTGCACGAAACCAATGTAATGTAGTGTGTGCACAAAACCATTGTATTGTAGCGTGTGCACAAAACCATTGTACTGCAGTGTGTGCACAAAACCATTGTATTGCAGTGTGTGCACGAAACCATTGTATTGTAGTGTGTGCACGAAACCAATGTAATGTAGTGTGTGCACAAAACCATTGTATTGTAGCGTGTGCACAAAACCATTGTACTGTAGTATGTGCATGAAACCAATGTATTGTAGTGTGTGCACGAAACCATTGTATTGTAGTGTGTGCACAAAACCATTGTATTGTAGTGTGTGCATGAAACCAATGTATTGTAGTGTGTGCACAAAACCAATGTAATGTAGTGTGTGCACAAAACCATTGTATTGTAGTGTGTGCACGAAACCATTGTATTGTAGTGTGTGCACGAAACCAATGTAATGTAGTGTGTGCACAAAACCATTGTATTGTAGTGTGTGCACGAAACCAATGTAATGTAGTGTGTGCACAAAACCATTGTATTGTAGTGTGTGCACGAAACCATTGTATTGTAGTGTGTGCACAAAACCATTGTACTGTAGTGTGTGCACAAAACCATTGTATTGTAGTGTGTGCACAAAACCATTGTATTGTAGTGTGTGCACGAAACCAATGTAATGTAGTGTGTGCACAAAACCATTGTATTGTAGTGTGTGTACGAAACCATTGTATTGTAGTGTGTGCACGAAACCATTGTACTGTAGTGTGTGCACAAAACCATTGTATTGTAGTGTGTGCACGAAACCATTGTATTGTAGTGTGTGCACGAAACCATTGTATTGTAGCGTGTGCACAAAACCATTGTACTGTAGTGTGTGCACAAAACCATTGTATTGTAGTGTGCACAAAACCATTGTACTGTAGTGTGTGCACAAAACCATTGTATTGTAGTGTGTGCACGAAACCAATGTAATGTAGTGTGTGCACAAAACCATTGTATTGTAGCGTGTGCATAAAACCATTGTACTGTAGTGTGTGCACAAAACCATTGTATTGTAGTGTGCACAAAACCATTCTACTGTAGTGTGTGCACAAAACCATTGTATTGTAGTGTGTGCACAAAACCATTGTACTGTAGTGTGTGCACAAAACCATTGTACTGTAGTGTGTGCACGAAACAAATGTATTGTAGTGTGTGCACAAAACCATTGTAGTGTGTGCACAAAACCATTGTATTGTAGTGTGTACACAAAACCATTGTATTGTAGTGTGTGCACGAAACCATTGTACTGTAGTGTGTGCACAAAACCATTGTATTGTAGTGTGCACAAAACCAATGTATTGTAGTGTGTGCACGAAACCATTGTATTGTAATCTGTGTACAAAACCATTGTATTGTAGTGTGTGCACAAAACCATTGTATTGTAGTGTGCACAAAACCATTGTATTGTAGCGTGTGCACCAAACCATTGTACTGTAGTGTGCGCACAAAACCATTGTACTGTAGTGTGTGCACAAAACCATTGTATTGTAATGTGTGCACGAAACCAATGTATTGTAGTGTGTGCACGAAACCATTGTATTGTAGTGTGTGCACGAAACCATTGTATTGTAGTGTGTGCACGAAACCATTGTGTTGTAGCGTGTGCACAAAACCATTGTATTGTAGTGTGTGCACAAAACCAATGTATTGTAGTGTGTGCACAAAACCATTGTACTGTAGTGTGTGCACAAAACCATTGTACTGTAGTGTGTGCACGAAACAAATGTACTGTAGTGTGTGCACAAAACCAATGTATTGTAGTGTGTGCACGAAACCATTGTATTGTAATGTGTGTACAAAACCATTGTATTGTAGTGTGTGCACAAAACCATTGTATTGTAGTGTGCACAAAACCATTGTATTGTAGTGTGTGCACAAAACCATTGTACTGTAGTGTGTGCACAAAACCATTGTACTGTAGTGTGTGCACGAAACAAATGTATTGTAGTGTGTGCACAAAACCATTGTAGTGTGTGCACAAAACCATTGTATTGTAGTGTGTACACAAAACCATTGTATTGTAGTGTGTGCACGAAACCATTGTACTGTAGTGTGTGCACAAAACCATTGTATTGTAGTGTGCACAAAACCAATGTATTGTAGTGTGTGCACGAAACCATTGTATTGTAATCTGTGTACAAAACCATTGTATTGTAGTGTGTGCACAAAACCATTGTATTGTAGTGTGCACAAAACCATTGTATTGTAGCGTGTGCACCAAACCATTGTACTGTAGTGTGCGCACAAAACCATTGTACTGTAGTGTGTGCACAAAACCATTGTATTGTAATGTGTGCACGAAACCAATGTATTGTAGTGTGTGCACGAAACCATTGTATTGTAGTGTGTGCACGAAACCATTGTATTGTAGTGTGTGCACGAAACCATTGTGTTGTAGCGTGTGCACAAAACCATTGTATTGTAGTGTGTGCACAAAACCAATGTATTGTAGTGTGTGCACAAAACCATTGTATTGTAGTGTGTGCACAAAACCATTGTACTGTAGTGTGTGCACAAAACCATTGTACTGTAGTGTGTGCACGAAACAAATGTACTGTAGTGTGTGCACAAAACCAATGTATTGTAGTGTGTGCACGAAACCATTGTATTGTAATGTGTGTACAAAACCATTGTATTGTAGTGTGTGCACAAAACCATTGTAATGTAGTGTGCACAAAACCATTGTATTGTAGCATGTGCACAAAACCATTGTACTGTAGTGTGCGCACAAAATCATTGTACTGTAGTGTGTGCACAAAACCATTGTATTGTAATGTGTGCACGAAACCAATGTATTGTAGTGTGTGCACGAAACCATTGTATTGTAGTGTGTGCACGAAACCATTGTATTGTAGTGTGTGCACAAAACCATTGTATTGTAGTGTGTGCACAAAACCATTGTACTGTAGTGTGTGCACAAAACCATTGTACTGTAGTGTGTGCACGAAACAAATGTATTGTAGTGTGTGCACAAAACAATTGTAGTGTGTGCACAAAACCATTGTATTGTAGTGTGTACACAAAACCATTGTATTGTAGTGTGTGCACGAAACCATTGTATTGTAGTGTGTACACGAAACCATTGTATTGTAGTGTGTGCACGAAACAAATGTATTGTAGTGTGTGCACAAAACCATTGTAGTGTGTGCACAAAACCATTGTATTGTAGTGTGTACACAAAACCATTGTATTGTAGTGTGTGCACAAAACTATTGTACTGTAGTGTGTGCACAAAACCATTGTACTGTAGTGTGTGCACGAAACAAATGTATTGTAGTGTGTGCACAAAACCATTGTAGTGTGTGCACAAAACCATTGTATTGTAGTGTGTACACAAAACCATTGTATTGTAGTGTGTGCACGAAACCATTGTATTGTAGTGTGTACACAAAACCATTGTATTGTAGTGTGTGCACGAAACCATTGTATTGTAGTGTGCACGAAACAAATGTACTGTAGTGTGTGCACGAAACCATTGTATTGTAGTGTGTGCACGAAACCATTGTATTGTAGTGTGTGCACGAAACAAATGTATTGTAGTGTGTGCACAAAACCATTGTAGTGTGTGCACAAAACCATTGTATTGTAGTGTGTACACAAAACCATTGTATTGTAGTGTGTGCACAAAACCATTGTACTGTACTGTGTGCACAAAACCATTGTACTGTAGTGTGTGCACGAAACAAATGTATTGTAGTGTGTGCACAAAACCATTGTAGTGTGTGCACAAAACCATTGTATTGTAGTGTGTACACAAAACCATTGTATTGTAGTGTGTGCACGAAACCATTGTATTGTAGTGTGTACACAAAACCATTGTATTGTAGTGTGTGCACAAAACCATTGTATTGTAGTGTGTGCACGAAACCATTGTATTGTAGTGTGTGCACGAAACAAATGTACTGTAGTGTGTGCACGAAACCATTGTATTGTAGTGTGTGCACGAAACCATTGTATTGTAGTGTGTGCACGAAACAAATGTATTGTAGTGTGTGCACAAAACCATTGTAGTGTGTGCACAAAACCATTGTATTGTAGTGTGTACACAAAACCATTGTATTGTAGTGTGTGCACGAAACCATTGTATTGTAGTGTATGCACGAAACCATTGTATTGTAGTGTGTGCACAAGACCATTGTATTGTAGTGTGCACAAAACCATTGTATTGTAGTGTGTGCACAAAACCATTATATTGTAGTGTGTGCACAAAACCATTGTATTGTAGTGTGTGCACGAAACCATTGTATTGTAGTGTGCACGAAACAAATGTACTGTAGTGTGTGCACGAAACCATTGTATTGTAGTGTGTGCACGAAACCATTGTATTGTAGTGTGTGCACGAAACAAATGTATTGTAGTGTGTGCACAAAACCATTGTAGTGTGTGCACAAAACCATTGTATTGTAGTGTGTACACAAAACCATTGTATTGTAGTGTGTGCACAAAACCATTGTACTGTACTGTGTGCACAAAACCATTGTACTGTAGTGTGTGCACGAAACAAATGTATTGTAGTGTGTGCACAAAACCATTGTAGTGTGTGCACAAAACCATTGTATTGTAGTGCGTACACAAAACCATTGTATTGTAGTGTGTGCACGAAACCATTGTATTGTAGTGTGTACACAAAACCATTGTATTGTAGTGTGTGCACAAAACCATTGTATTGTAGTGTGTGCACGAAACCATTGTATTGTAGTGTGTGCACGAAACAAATGTACTGTAGTGTGTGCACGAAACCATTGTATTGTAGTGTGTGCACGAAACCATTGTATTGTAGTGTGTGCACGAAACAAATGTATTGTAGTGTGTACACAAAACCATTGTATTGTAGTGTGTGCACAAAACCATTGTATTGTAGTGTGTGCACGAAACAAATGTACTGTAGTGTGTGCACGAAACCATTGTATTGTAGTGTGTGCACGAAACCATTGTATTGTAGTGTGTGTGCACGAAACAAATGTATTGTAGTGTGTGCACAAAACCATTGTAGTGTGTGCACAAAACCATTGTATTGTAGTGTGTACACAAGACCATTGTATTTTAGTGTGTGCACGAAACCATTGTATTGTAGTGTGTGCACGAAACCATTGTATTGTAGTGTGTGCACAAAACCATTGTATTGTAGTGTGTGCACAAAACCATTGTATTGTAGTGTGTGCACGAAACCATTGTATTGTAGTGTGCACGAAACAAATGTACTGTAGTGTGTGCACGAAACCATTGTATTGTAGTGTGTGCACGAAACCATTGTATTGTAGTGTGTGCACGAAACAAATGTATTGTAGTGTGTGCACAAAACCATTGTAGTGTGTGCACAAAACCATTGTATTGTAGTGTGTACACAAAACCATTGTATTGTAGTGTGTGCACAAAACCATTGTACTGTACTGTGTGCACAAAACCATTGTACTGTAGTGTGTGCACGAAACAAATGTATTGTAGTGTGTGCACAAAACCATTGTAGTGTGTGCACAAAACCATTGTATTGTAGTGTGTACACAAAACCATTGTATTGTAGTGTGTACACAAAACTATTGTATTGTAGTGTGTGCACAAAACCATTGTATTGTAGTGTGTGCACGAAACAAATGTACTGTAGTGTGTGCACGAAACCATTGTATTGTAGTGTGTGCACGAAACCATTGTATTGTAGTGTGTGCACGAAACAAATGTATTGTAGTGTGTGCACAAAACCATTGTAGTGTGTGCACAAAACCATTGTATTGTAGTGTGTACACAAAACCATTGTATTGTAGTGTGTGCACGAAACCATTGTATTGTAGTGTGTGCACGAAACCATTGTATTGTAGTGTGTGTACAAGACCATTGTATTGTAGTGTGCACAAAACCATTGTATTGTAGTGTGTGCACAAAACCATTGTATTGTAGTGTGTGCACAAAACCATTGTATTGTAGTGTGTGCACGAAACCATTGTATTGTAGTGTGTGTACGAAACAAATGTATTGTAGTGTGTGCACAAAACCATTGTAGTGTGTGCACAAAACCATTGTAGTGTGTGCACAAAACCATTGTATTGTAGTGTGTACACAAAACCATTGTATTGTAGTGTGTGCACGAAACAAATGTATTGTAGTGTGTGCACAAAACCATTGTAGTGTGTGCACAAAACCATTGTATTGTAGTGTGTACACAAAACCATTGTATTGTAGTGTGTGCACTAAACCATTGTACTGTACTGTGTGCACAAAACCATTGTACTGTAGTGTGTGCACGAAACAAATGTATTGTAGTGTGTGCACAAAACCATTGTAGTGTGTGCACAAAACCATTGTATTGTAGTGTGTACACAAAACCATTGTATTGTAGTGTGTGCACGAAACCATTGTATTGTAGTGTGTACACAAAACCATTGTATTGTAGTGTGTGCACAAAACCATTGTATTGTAGTGTGTGCACGAAACCATTGTATTGTAGTGTGTGCACGAAACAAATGTACTGTAGTGTGTGCACGAAACCATTGTATTGTAGTGTGTGCACGAAACCATTGTATTGTAGTGTGTGCACGAAACAAATGTATTGTAGTGTGTGCACAAAACCATTGTAGTGTGTGCACAAAACCATTGTATTGTAGTGTGTACACAAAACCATTGTATTGTAGTGTGTGCACGAAACCATTGTATTGTAGTGTATGCACGAAACCATTGTATTGTAGTGTGTGCACAAGACCATTGTATTGTAGTGTGCACAAAACCATTGTATTGTAGTGTGTGCACAAAACCATTGTATTGTAGTGTGTGCACAAAACCATTGTATTGTAGTGTGTGCACGAAACCATTGTATTGTAGTGTGCACGAAACAAATGTACTGTAGTGTGTGCACGAAACCATTGTATTGTAGTGTGTGCACGAAACCATTGTATTGTAGTGTGTGCACGAAACAAATGTATTGTAGTGTGTGCACAAAACCATTGTAGTGTGTGCACAAAACCATTGTATTGTAGTGTGTACACAAAACCATTGTATTGTAGTGTGTGCACAAAACCATTGTACTGTACTGTATGCACAAAACCATTGTACTGTAGTGTGTGCACGAAACAAATGTATTGTAGTGTGTGCACAAAACCATTGTAGTGTGTGCACAAAACCATTGTATTGTAGTGTGTACACAAAACCATTGTATTGTAGTGTGTGCACGAAACCATTGTATTGTAGTGTGTACACAAAACCATTGTATTGTAGTGTGTGCACAAAACCATTGTATTGTAGTGTGTGCACGAAACCATTGTATTGTAGTGTGTGCACGAAACAAATGTACTGTAGTGTGTGCACGAAACCATTGTATTGTAGTGTGTGCACGAAACCATTGTATTGTAGTGTGTGCACGAAACAAATGTATTGTAGTGTGTACACAAAACCATTGTATTGTAGTGTGTGCACAAAACCATTGTATTGTAGTGTGTGCACGAAACAAATGTACTGTAGTGTGTGCACGAAACCATTGTATTGTAGTGTGTGCACGAAACCATTGTATTGTAGTGTGTGTGTGCACGAAACAAATGTATTGTAGTGTGTGCACAAAACCATTGTAGTGTGTGCACAAAACCATTGTATTGTAGTGTGTACACAAAACCATTGTATTGTAGTGTGTGCACGAAACCATTGTATTGTAGTGTGTGCACGAAACCATTGTATTGTAGTGTGTGCACAAGACCATTGTATTGTAGTGTGCACAAAACCATTGTATTGTAGTGTGTGCACAAAACCATTGTATTGTAGTGTGTGCACAAAACCATTGTATTGTAGTGTGTGCACGAAACCATTGTATTGTAGTGTGCACGAAACAAATGTACTGTAGTGTGTGCACGAAACAAATGTATTGTAGTGTGTGCACAAAACCATTGTAGTGTGTGCACAAAACCATTGTATTGTAGTGTGTACACAAAACCATTGTATTGTAGTGTGTGCACAAAACCATTGTACTGTACTGTGTGCACAAAACCATTGTACTGTAGTGTGTGCACGAAACAAATGTATTGTAGTGTGTGCACAAAACCATTGTAGTGTGTGCACAAAACCATTGTATTGTAGTGTGTACACAAAACCATTGTATTGTAGTGTGTACACAAAACCATTGTATTGTAGTGTGTGCACAAAACCATTGTATTGTAGTGTGTGCACGAAACCATTGTATTGTAGTGTGTGCACGAAACAAATGTACTGTAGTGTGTGCACGAAACCATTGTATTGTAGTGTGTGCACGAAACCATTGTATTGTAGTGTGTGCACGAAACAAATGTACTGTAGTGTGTGCACGAAACCATTGTATTGTAGTGTGTGCACGAAACCATTGTATTGTAGTGTGTGCACGAAACAAATGTATTGTAGTGTGTACACAAAACCATTGTATTGTAGTGTGTGCACAAAACCATTGTATTGTAGTGTGTGCACGAAACAAATGTACTGTAGTGTGTGCACGAAACCATTGTATTGTAGTGTGTGCACGAAACCATTGTATTGTAGTGTGTGTGTGCACGAAACAAATGTATTGTAGTGTGTGCACAAAACCATTGTAGTGTGTGCACAAAACCATTGTATTGTAGTGTGTACACAAAACCATTGTATTGTAGTGTGTGCACGAAACCATTGTATTGTAGTGTGTGCACGAAACCATTGTATTGTAGTGTGTGCACAAGACCATTGTATTGTAGTGTGCACAAAACCATTGTATTGTAGTGTGTGCACAAAACCATTGTATTGTAGTGTGTGCACAAAACCATTGTATTGTAGTGTGTGCACGAAACCATTGTATTGTAGTGTGCACGAAACAAATGTACTGTAGTGTGTGCACGAAACAAATGTATTGTAGTGTGTGCACAAAACCATTGTAGTGTGTGCACAAAACCATTGTATTGTAGTGTGTACACAAAACCATTGTATTGTAGTGTGTGCACAAAACCATTGTACTGTACTGTGTGCACAAAACCATTGTACTGTAGTGTGTGCACGAAACAAATGTATTGTAGTGTGTGCACAAAACCATTGTAGTGTGTGCACAAAACCATTGTATTGTAGTGTGTACACAAAACCATTGTATTGTAGTGTGTACACAAAACCATTGTATTGTAGTGTGTGCACAAAACCATTGTATTGTAGTGTGTGCACGAAACCATTGTATTGTAGTGTGTGCACGAAACCATTGTATTGTAGTGTGTGCACGAAACCATTGTATTGTAGTGTGTGCACGAAACAAATGTATTGTAGTGTGTGCACAAAACCATTGTAGTGTGTGCACAAAACCATTGTATTGTAGTGTGTACACAAAACCATTGTATTGTAGTGTGTGCACGAAACCATTGTATTGTAGTGTGTGCACGAAACCATTGTATTGTAGTGTGTGTACAAGACCATTGTATTGTAGTGTGCACAAAACCATTGTATTGTAGTGTGTGCACAAAACCATTGTATTGTAGTGTGTGCACAAAACCATTGTATTGTAGTGTGTGCACGAAACCATTGTATTGTAGTGTGTGCACGAAACAAATGTATTGTAGTGTGTGCACAAAACCATTGTAGTGTGTGCACAAAACCATTGTAGTGTGTGCACAAAACCATTGTATTGTAGTGTGTACACAAAACCATTGTATTGTAGTGTGTGCACGAAACCATTGTATTGTAGTGTGTGCACGAAACCATTGTATTGTAGTGTGTGCACAAGACCATTGTATTGTAGTGTGCACAAAACCATTGTATTGTAGTGTGTGCACAAAACCATTGTGTTGTAGTGTGTGCACAAAACCATTGTATCGTAGTGTAATTAATAGCATATTTGTGATATAGTATATTTATATTTTTAATTTGATCGATTGTTGATTTTACATACGAAATACGAAAATCTGACATTCAACTCTTTACCATTTGCCACTTGATTACAACCAAGTATAATTAAATCACATTCTCCTCAGTTGATTCATTTCTGTGTTTAGTTCTGTAATTAAGGGTACACAAATAAAAATCTATAAAGTAACTCAAATAAAGTAACAAAATCTACCCAATGCAAGTAGACGCCAAGAAAAACGATTTGCGTTGTTAGACGGTTTGTACTTCGATCTGTACATTTCTGATTTTTGCCCTAACTTCTTTGGGTTCACCATCTTCTTTCGTCAATTGTTCATGCCTCTTTGTTCACTCAATCATACAGTAACTGTTGTATTGGCCTTTTTATTTGTTAAATCCCAATAGTTTTTCGTAGAGTTTCGTGTCACAAATAGTTTCAACTACAATAGATCTCTGATAAATTCCTCCTTCAGGTTACTATAGTTGCTAAATAGTATAAGTCAGTAATATAATCGTCTACCGTCTCGTTCATAGATTATGTTTCTTTTTGGTATTCTGACCAAGCAACTGCCTGTTTTCCTTCATCAGGCAGAGAGCAGAAACGTTCAAAACTCTTCATCCATACGTTCTAATTCTCCCCTTTGAATACAAACTGTACTGATGGGATTGTTTGAAACTGAGTTGTCATATTCGATTTTCAATCATACTAACATCAACACTTAACGTCTGTCGGTAAATTCTCTAGTCGAACTCACACGGACGAATCAGAATTCATTGACCTAACGCACGAGATGTTACTCTGGTTTCTGTCAGCAATACACTAGTATTAAGTGAATACTTATATAAACAAGGATGATTGGCCCGTTATAGTCACAGACTGCTACGTTTAGATTCAGAAGATGGATGGTTTCGAAATATATGAACAATAGCACGAGAAACTTCGCTGCTGAACGTAAAACGTCACTCGTCAATTGCTCAGGTCAAATAATTTTTTTAACGAAGACTTTTTCTTTCACAGCATCAGTATTTTCAACCAAGTCAAGGTTCGATGATATCGCACTTCAGGGACCTTGTGGTATTATCAAATAACTCAGGTGAATATCCATTTATTACCAGGCAATGAATGACGTTACATCACCATACAAGTAGTATATACGAGCTCTACCGAAATAACCCGACGCATCCCGAATGCTATAAATAGCTAACACAACAATTACTATATGTATCTCAGAATCAGCATATCTATATTCACCATGACAAGTGACTGCTGTGCGGTGTTGTTGCAGTCTGAAACCAGGCTGTTTCTCTTGTAATAAGGCAGTTTTCCGTCCGTATATTTTTGAAACCTGATTTCCAAAATATGCAAATTTGCACACTGCTACAATGTGAAAATTTATAGAGAGTAATTTGTCATATTCAGGTCACCTTCTAAAAATTACAATGTTTCAGAAACAGGTTGTCAACAGACACAACTTTGGCCGTACTATAATGAGCATGTTAGAACATATGGTTTATAACTTGTGTAGAATATACAATAAATGCTATACGAATATTAGTTTATGTAATGAATTTGTAGTTGACAAGAATTAGTGAATATCAATAAATCAATCAATAAATCAACAGATAGTCTTCAAAAATACGAAAGAAACTGAAGTACCTGTTTCTTCTGAGATTACAGCTGTTATTGTCGATTTCGTAGTAACGACTGACAGTTCTGTCGGTGTCATTGTTACTCGATATGCATCAGTGGTTGTAATTATTTCTAAAGAAATACAATGTGATGATGTGAATAATAATAAGTTTTACACACTTGTTTGTATATTAGTAATTGTATAAATATATGCATATTAATATATGTATTCGATATATGTATATTAATTTGTGTATATCGATATATGTATATTAATATGTGTATATTGATATATGTATATTAATATGTGTATATCGATATATTTATATATGTATATTAATATATGTATATCGATATATGTATATTAATATGTGTATATTGATATATGTATATATATATATATATATATATATATATATATATATATATATATATATATATATATATATATATATATATATATATATATATATATATATATATATATATATATATATATATATATATATATATATATATATATATATGTGTGTGTGTGTATATCGATATATGTATATTAATATGTGTATATTGATATATGTATATTAATATGTGTATATCGATATATTTATATATGTATATTAATATATGTATATTGATATATGTATATTGATATATGTATATTAATATGTGTATTTCGATATATGTATATTAATATGTTATATCGATATATATATATTAATATGTTATATCGATATGTGTATATTAATGTGTATATCGATATGTGTGTATTTTAATATGTGCAAATCGATATATGTATATAAATATGTGCAAATCGATATATGTATATTAATATGTGTATATTGATATATGTATATTAATATGTGTATATCGATATATGTATATTAATATGTTATATCGATATATATATATTAATATGTTATATCGATATGTGTATATTAATGTGTATATCGATATGTGTGTATTTTAATATGTGCAAATCGATATATGTATATTAATATGTGTATATCGATATATGTATATTAATATGTGAAAATCGATATATGTATATTAATATGTGCAAATCGATATATGTATATTAATATGTGTATATCGATATATGTATATTAATATGTGTATATCAATATATGTATATGTGTAAATTGATATATGCATATTGATATGTGTAAATCGATAAATGCATATTGATATGTGTATATTGATATATGTATATTAATATGTGTATATCAATATATGTATATGTGCAAATCGATATATGCATATTGATATGTTTAAATCGATATATGCATATTGATATGTGTATATTGATATATGTATATTACTATGTGTATATCGATATATGTATATTAATATGTGTATACGATATATGTATATTAATATGTATATTCGATATATGTATATTAATATCTGTATATTGATATATGTTTAATATGTGTATATCGATATATGTATATTAATATGTGTATTCGATATATGTATATTAATTTGTGTATATCGATATATGTAAATTAATATGTGTATACGATATATGTATATTAATATGTGTATTTGATATATGTATATTAATATATGTATATTGATATATGTATATTAATATGTGTATACCGATATATGTATATTAATATGTGTATTCGATATATGTATATGAATATGTGTATATCGATATATGTATATTAATATGTGTATACGATATATGTATATTAAATTAATATGTGTATTCGATATATGTATATTAATATGTGTATATTGATATATGTATATTAATATGTGTATATCGATATATGTATATTAATATGTGTATTCGATATATGTATATTAATTTGTGTATATCGATTAATATGTATATTAATATGTGTATTCGATATATGTATATGAATATGTGTATATCGATATATGTATATTAATATGTGTATACGATATATGTATATTAAATTAATATGTGTGTTCGATATATGTATATTAATATGTGTATATTGATATATGTATATTAATATGTGTATATCGATATATGTATATTAATATGTGTATTCGATATATGTATATTAATTTGTGTATATCGATATATGTATATTAATTTGTGTATATCGATATATGTATATTAAATTAATATGTGTGTTCGATATATGTATATTAATATGTGTATATTGATATATGTATATTAATATGTATATATCGATATATGTATATTAATATGTGTATTCGATATATGTATATTAATTTGTGTATATCGATATATGTATATTAATTTGTGTATATCGATATATGTATATTAATTTGTGTATATCGATTAATATGTATACATCATAAAAATATATGAATACCTGTATTACAGCTTGGTCCTATAAATCCAGTATCGATGCAGTTACACGAGTATCCCGCATTTGCTGTCTGTTCACATATTCCATTATTTTTGCAGATGATATCGCCTAAGCACTGAATAACGTCTGCAAATCCAAAGAATACTGGGTTTTAAGGAATGACACAAAGGAATCATTTTACCATTCTTGTTATAATATAGCCCCTCCCCAAGTTTGTACATTTATCGTAGTTGTGCGATGAGACACACTCAGCACACTTGTCATAGCGGGCAGTGAGACACACTCAGCACACTTGTCATAGCGGGCAGTGAGACACACTCAGTACACTTGTCATAGCGGGCAGTGAGACACACTCAGTACACTTGTCATAGCGGGGCAGCGAGACACACTCACTACACTTGTCATAGCGGGCAGTGAGACACACTCAGTACACCTATTGTAGCAGTGGCGGCGGTACGGGGGCAAAAGGGCGGTCGTTTCAGAGGGTCTAGATTTCAAAATTTTTAAGGGGGAGCATGCCCTGGACCACCTAGTAAGGGCCCCCTTCATGTGCCGCCACCTCTGTGTAGTCTTGCAGTGAGACACATTCAGAAAACCTATCGTAGTGATACAATGAGACTTACCACAATAATTGTAACTTAAGATAGTGTCAGACTTTTCAACTCCATATAATTGTAACATTGTAGTGTCCCATGAAATTAAGTTGCCTCCGTTTGAATGTGTTCCACATTTTACATTGTATACATCTAAGCTAGTCAGCGCATGGTCCCACATATTAAAATCGCTTATCTCTCCAGTGAATCGACCTGTCCATCGAGTAACGTCATACGCCGGGTCTATCATTTTGCCTATTACCAACGTGTCGGCGTATTTAACAGTTGTCCCATCTGATGCTGCTTGTTTTAGTTCCATGTCGCCCCAATATACTTTGAATGCCTGATCTTCTAGGATGATGCATACATGTTGCCATGTGCCGTCCATTAATTTGATACTGCCAAGATTGGTGTTGGTCGAATTGGTCATGACCATAATACGTCTACCACCGTCCACAGCGGGTGTTTGTAAGTAAATAGCCAACGATTGGGGATTTATGCTAGACAACTCAACATATGACATGAGACTGCCCTTCCAATTTTCGCGTATATTTCCCTTCAACCATACGCATACAGTGAACTCTGTTATTTCTTCAGATATTATGTTGTCAGCTTTAACAAAGCCACCGTTGAAAGACAGAACTGTTGTTCTTCCAACGACTTCCCCGTCTACAATAGAAAGCATAACATTATAGTGAATTCAGATTTCAGGTTGGAATAGGCACAATTTTTAAAATACAGTTTGTACTGTCACTATCAACACAAGTTCCTAAACCCAAAATTGAGTAAGAGGTCAATCGCAATTAGATTGGCAATGCCAATAAGTATATTGAAGGCACTTGTCAAACAGAATTTGCAAGCAGACGAGGACGTCAGATTGATTGATTAATTAAAAACGAAGCTTTATTATGAGTATTGTTTCTGACAATCTAATAGTATAATATCATAACACAATACCGGATATGACGTAAACACTTACTGTATATCTGGTTTTGAACTTCACATGAGTTGCCAATATATTGTAACGGACAAGTACAATAGCCATCCTGTGGCAAACATTTACCGCCATTTATACATGGATTAGTGGCACCGCAAGCTTAAAAACAGAAACCAATATGTAAGATAAAAATAACGAGATTCAGTTGTCGATAATCACACAAGATCAGTTTTCGAGGCAGAGGATAATTTTTAAAAAATTACCATCACAACAGAATCGCACTTTATAGTCTTTGCAGTCATTACCAGAGGGTTGATTGGATGTTAGACAAACAAAACCTTTGGCTGGGTCCATCAACGACAACACGTCACCGGACTCTGTAGCTGGTGTATTATCGCCCTCTACCACGACTTCAATCTGTACTCGATGTTCACAACCAATAACAATACCTTTTTTATTGAAGGAAGCTATATTTTCATAATCCCCTTTTTGCCCCGGTACGTCGGTGTTCAACCAGACTGACCAATTCTTGCAGTCAAAGTCATCTAGGTCATTAAAAGAATAATATACGATAAAAACTGTTATTGGGTAAATATAAATACTATTAAGAGAGATGAGATACGTTAGGACTATTCACTACATATATATGTGTGTTTTAAGTTATATATGTGATATGTTAGGATTGTTCACTACATATATATGTGTGTTTTATATATATGATATGTTAGGATTATTCACTACATATATATATGTGTGTTTTATATATATGATATGTTAGGATTATTCACTACATATATATGTGTGTTTTATATATGTGATATGTTAGGATTATTCACTACGTATATATGTGTGTTTTATATATGTGATATGTTAGGATTATTCACCACGTATATATGTGTGTTTTATATATGTGATATGTTAGGATTATTCACTACGTATATATGTGTGTTTTATATATGTGATATGTTACGATTATTCACTACATATATATGTGTGTTTTATATATGTGATATGTTAGGATTATTCACCACGTATATATGTGTGTTTTATATATGTGATATGTTAGGATTATTCACTACGTATATATGTGTGTTTTATATATGTGATATTTTAGGATTATTCACCACGTATATATGTGTGTTTTATATATGTGATATGTTAGGATTATTCACTACGTATATATGTGTGTTTTATATATGTGATATTTTAGGATTATTCACCACGTATATATGTGTGTTTTATATATGTGATATGTTAGGATTATTCACCACGTATATATGTGTGTTTTATATATGTGATATGTTAGGATTATTCACTACGTATATATGTGTGTTTTATATATGTGATATTTTAGGATTATTCACCACGTATATATGTGTGTTTTATATATGTGATATGTTAGGATTGTTCACTACGTATATATGTGTGTTTTATATATGTGATATGTTACGATTATTCACTACGTATATATGTGTGTTTTATATATGTGATATGTTAGGATTATTCACTACGTATATATGTGTGTTTTATATATGTTATATGTTAGGATTATTCACTACGTATATATGTGTGTTTTATATATGTGATATGTTACGATTATTCACTACATATATATGTGTGTTTATATATGTGATATGTTAGGATTATTCACCACGTATATATGTGTGTTTTATATATGTGATATGTTACGATTATTCACCACGTATATATGTGTGTTTTATATATGTGATATGTTAGGATTATTCACTACGTATTTATGTGTGTTTTATATATGTGATATGTTACGATTATTCACTACGTATATGTGTGTGTTTTATATATGTGATATGTTAGGATTATTCACCACGTATTTATGTGTGTTTTATATATGTGATATGTTAGGATTATTCACTACGTATTTATGTGTGTTTTATATATGTGATATGTTAGGATTATTCACTACGTATTTATGTGTGTTTTATATATGTGATATGTTACGATTATTCACTACGTATATGTGTGTGTTTTATATATGTGATATGTTAGGATTATTCACTACGTATTTATGTGTGTTTTATATATGTGATATGTTAGGATTATTCACCACGTATATATGTGTGTTTTATATATGTGATATGTTAGGATTATTCACTACGTATATGTGTGTGTTTTATATATGTGATATGTTACGATTATTCACTACGTATATGTGTGTGTTTTATATATGTGATATGTTACGATTATTCACTACGTATTTATGTGTGTTTTATATATGTGATATGTTAGGATTATTCACTACGTATTTATGTGTGTTTTATATATGTGATATGTTACGATTATTCACTACGTATATGTGTGTGTTTTATATATGTGATATGTTAGGATTATTCACTACGTATTTATGTGTGTTTTATATATGTGATATTTTAGGATTATTCACTACGTATATATGTGTGTTTTATATATGTGATATGTTACGATTATTCACTATGTATATATGTGTGTTTTATATATGTGATATGTTAGGATTATTCACTACGTATATATGTGTGTTTTATATATGTGATATGTTAGAATTATTCACTACGTATATATGTGTGTTTTATATATGTGATATGTTAGGATTATTCACTACGTATATATGTGTGTTTTATATATGTGATATGTTAGGATTATTCACTACATATATATGTGTGTTTTATATATGTGATATGTTAGGATTATTCACTACGTATATATGTGTGTTTTATATATGTGATATGTTACGATTATTCACTACGTATATGTGTGTGTTTTATATATGTGATATGTTAGGATTATTCACTACGTATTTATGTGTGTTTTATATATGTGATATGTTAGGATTATTCACCACGTATATATGTGTGTTTTATATATGTGATATTTTAGGATTATTCACTACGTATATATGTGTGTTTTATATATGTGATATTTTAGGATTATTCACTACGTATATATGTGTGTTTTATATATGTGATATGTTAGGATTATTCACTACGTATTTATGTGTGTTTTATATATGTGATATGTTAGGATTATTCACCACGTATATATGTGTGTTTTATATATGTGATATTTTAGGATTATTCACTACGTATATATGTGTGTTTTATATATGTGATATGTTAGGATTATTCACTACGTATTTATGTGTGTTTTATATATGTGATATGTTAGGATTATTCACCACGTATATATGTGTGTTTTATATATGTGATATTTTAGGATTATTCACTACGTATATATGTGTGTTTTATATATGTGATATGTTAGGATTATTCACTACGTATATATGTGTGTTTTATATATGTGATATGTTAGGATTATTCACTACGTATATATGTGTGTTTTATATATGTGATATGTTAGGATTATTCACCACGTATATATGTGTGTTTTATATATGTGATATGTTAGGATTGTTCACTACGTATATATGTGTGTTTTATATATGTGATATGTTAGGATTATTCACCACGTATATATGTGTGTTTTATATATGTGATATGTTACGATTATTCACTACGTATTTATGTGTGTTTTATATATGTGATATGTTACGATTATTCACTACATATATATGTGTGTTTTATATATGTGATATGTTACGATTATTCACTACGTATATGTGTGTGTTTTATATATGTGATATGTTAGGATTATTCACCACGTATTTATGTGTGTTTTATATATGTGATATGTTAGGATTATTCACTACGTATTTATGTGTGTTTTATATATGTGATATGTTACGATTATTCACTACGTATTTATGTGTGTTTTATATATGTGATATGTTACGATTATTCACTACGTATATGTGTGTGTTTTATATATGTGATATGTTAGGATTATTCACCACGTATTTATGTGTGTTTTATATATGTGATATGTTAGGATTATTCACTACGTATTTATGTGTGTTTTATATATGTGATATGTTAGGATTATTCACTACGTATTTATGTGTGTTTTATATATGTGATATGTTAGGATTATTCACTACGTATATGTGTGTGTTTTATATATGTGATATGTTAGGATTATTCACCACGTATTTATGTGTGTTTTATATATGTGATATGTTAGGATTATTCACTACGTATTTATGTGTGTTTTATATATGTGATATGTTAGGATTATTCACTACGTATTTATGTGTGTTTTATATATGTGATATGTTAGGATTATTCACTACGTATTTATGTGTGTTTTATATATGTGATATGTTACGATTATTCACTACGTATATGTGTGTGTTTTATATATGTGATATGTTAGGATTATTCACCACGTATTTATGTGTGTTTTATATATGTGATATGTTAGGATTATTCACTACGTATTTATGTGTGTTTTATATATGTGATATGTTAGGATTATTCACTACGTATTTATGTGTGTTTTATATATGTGATATGTTACGATTATTCACTACGTATATGTGTGTGTTTTATATATGTGATATGTTAGGATTATTCACCACGTATTTATGTGTGTTTTATATATGTGATATGTTAGGATTATTCACTACGTATTTATGTGTGTTTTATATATGTGATATGTTAGGATTATTCACTACGTATTTATGTGTGTTTTATATATGTGATATGTTACGATTATTCACTACGTATATGTGTGTGTTTTATATATGTGATATGTTAGGATTATTCACCACGTATTTATGTGTGTTTTATATATGTGATATGTTAGGATTATTCACTACGTATTTATGTGTGTTTTATATATGTGATATGTTAGGATTATTCACTACGTATTTATGTGTGTTTTATATATGTGATATGTTACGATTATTCACTACGTATATGTGTGTGTTTTATATATGTGATATGTTACGATTATTCACTACGTATTTATGTGTGTTTTATATATGTGATATTTTAGGATTATTCACTACGTATATATGTGTGTTTCATATATGTGATATGTTAGGATTATTCACCACGTATTTATGTGTGTTTTATATATGTGATATGTTAGGATTATTCACTACGTATTTATGTGTGTTTTATATATGTGATATGTTAGGATTATTCACCACGTATATATGTGTGTTTTATATATGTGATATGTTAGGATTATTCACTACGTATATGTGTGTGTTTTATATATGTGATATGTTACGATTATTCACTACGTATATGTGTGTGTTTTATATATGTGATATGTTACGATTATTCACTACGTATTTATGTGTGTTTTATATATGTGATATGTTAGGATTATTCACTACGTATTTATGTGTGTTTTATATATGTGATATGTTACGATTATTCACTACGTATATGTGTGTGTTTTATATATGTGATATGTTAGGATTATTCACTACGTATTTATGTGTGTTTTATATATGTGATATTTTAGGATTATTCACTACGTATATATGTGTGTTTTATATATGTGATATGTTACGATTATTCACTATGTATATATGTGTGTTTTATATATGTGATATGTTAGGATTATTCACTACGTATATATCTGTGTTTTATATATGTGATATGTTAGAATTATTCACTACGTATATATGTGTGTTTTATATATGTGATATGTTAGGATTATTCACTACGTATATATGTGTGTTTTATATATGTGATATGTTAGGATTATTCACTACATATATGTGTGTTTTATATATGTGATATGTTAGGATTATTCACTACGTATATATGTGTGTTTTATATATGTGATATGTTACGATTATTCACTACGTATATGTGTGTGTTTTATATATGTGATATGTTAGGATTATTCACTACGTATTTATGTGTGTTTTATATATGTGATATGTTAGGATTATTCACCACGTATATATGTGTGTTTTATATATGTGACATTTTAGGATTATTCACTACGTATATATGTGTGTTTTATATATGTGATATGTTAGGATTATTCACTACGTATTTATGTGTGTTTTATATATGTGATATGTTAGGATTATTCACCACTTATATATGTGTGTTTTATATATGTGATATTTTAGGATTATTCACTACGTATATATGTGTGTTTTATATATGTGATATGTTAGGATTATTCACTACGTATTTATGTGTGTTTTATATATGTGATATGTTACGATTATTCACTACGTATATATGTGTGTTTTATATATGTGATATGTTAGGATTATTCACTACGTATATATGTGTGTTTTATATATGTGATATGTTAGGATTATTCACTACGTATATATGTGTGTTTTATATATGTGATATGTTAGGATTGTTCACTACGTATATATGTGTGTTTTATATATGTGATATGTTAGGATTATTCACTACGTATATATGTGTGTTTTATATATGTGATATGTTAGGATTGTTCACTACGTATATATGTGTGTTTTATATATGTGATATGTTAGGATTATTCACCACGTATATATGTGTGTTTTATATATGTGATATATTAGGATTATTCACTACGTATATATGTGTGTTTTATATATGTGATATGTTAGGATTATTCACTACGTATTTATGTGTGTTTTATATATGTGATATGTTAGGATTATTCACCACTTATATATGTGTGTTTTATATATGTGATATTTTAGGATTATTCACTACGTATATATGTGTGTTTTATATATGTGATATGTTACGATTATTCACTACGTATATGTGTGTGTTTTATATATGTGATATGTTAGGATTATTCACTACGTATTTATGTGTGTTTTATATATGTGATATGTTACGATTATTCACTACGTATATATGTGTGTTTTATATATGTGATATGTTAGGATTATTCACTACGTATATATGTGTGTTTTATATATGTGATATGTTACGATTATTCACTACGTATATATGTGTGTTTTATATATGTGATATGTTAGGATTATTCACTACGTATATATGTGTGTTTTATATATGTGATATGTTAGGATTATTCACTACATATATATGTGTGTTTTATATATGTGATATGTTAGGATTATTCACTACGTATATATGTGTGTTTTATATATGTGATATGTTAGGATTATTCACTACGTATATATGTGTGTTTTATATATGTGATATGTTAGGATTATTCACTACGTATATATGTGTGTTTTATATATGTGATATGTTAGGATTATTCACTACGTATATATGTGTGTTTTATATATGTGATATGTTAGGATTATTCACTACGTATATATGTGTGTTTTATATATGTAATATGTTACGATTATTCACTACGTATATATGTGTGTTTTATATATGTGATATGTTACGATTATTCACTACGTATATGTGTGTGTTTTATATATGTGATATGTTACGATTATTCACTACGTATATATGTGTGTTTTATATATGTGATATGTTAGGATTATTCACTACGTATATATGTGTGTTTTATATATGTAATATGTTACGATTATTCACTACGTATATGTGTGTGTTTTATATATGTGATATGTTACGATTATTCACTACGTATATATGTGTGTTTTATATATGTGATATGTTAGGATTATTCACTACGTATATATGTGTGTTTTATATATGTAATATGTTACGATTATTCACTACGTATATATGTGTGTTTTATATATGTGATATGTTAGGATTATTCACCACGTATATATGTGTGTTTTATATATGTGATATGTTACGATTATTCACTACGTATATATGTGTGTTTTATATATGGGATATGTTAGGATTATTCACTACGTATATATGTGTGTTTTATATATGTAATATGTTACGATTATTCACTACGTATATATGTGTGTTTTATATATGTGATATGTTAGGATTATTCACTACGTATTTATGTGTGTTTTATATATGTGATATGTTACGATTATTCACTACGTATATATGTGTGTTTTATATATGTGATATGTTAGGATTATTCACTACATATATATGTGTGTTTTATATATGTAATATGTTACGATTATTCACTATGTATATATGTGTGTTTTATATATGTGATATGTTAGGATTATTCACTACGTATATATGTGTGTTTTATATATGTGATATGTTACGATTATTCACTACGTATATATGTGTGTTTTATATATGTGATATGTTACGATTATTCACTACGTATATATGTGTGTTTTATATATATGATATGTTAGGATTATTCACTACGTATTTATGTGTGTTTTATATATATGATATGTTAGGATTATTCACTACGTATATATGTGTGTTTTATATATATGATATGTTAGGATTATTCACTACGTATTTATGTGTGTTTTATATATATGATATGTTAGGATTATTCACTACGTATATATGTGTGTTTTATATATGTGATATGTTAGGAGTGTTCACTAGATATATATGTGTGTTTTATATATGTGATATGTTACGATTATTCACTACGTATATATGTGTGTTTTATATATGTGATATGTTAGGATTGTTCACTACATATATGTGTGTGTTTTATATATGTGATATGTTACGACTATTCACTACGTATATATGTGTGTTTTATATATATGATATGTTAGGATTATTCACTACGTATATATGTGTGTTTTATATATGTAATATGTTACGATTATTCACTACGTATATATGTGTGTTTTATATATGTGATATGTTAGGATTATTCACTACGTATTTATGTGTGTTTTATATATGTGATATGTTACGATTATTCACTACGTATATATGTGTGTTTTATATATGTGATATGTTAGGATTATTCACTACATATATATGTGTGTTTTATATATGTAATATGTTACGATTATTCACTATGTATATATGTGTGTTTTATATATGTGATATGTTAGGATTATTCACTACGTATATATGTGTGTTTTATATATGTGATATGTTACGATTATTCACTACGTATATATGTGTGTTTTATATATGTGATATGTTACGATTATTCACTACGTATATATGTGTGTTTTATATATATGATATGTTAGGATTATTCACTACGTATTTATGTGTGTTTTATATATATGATATGTTAGGATTATTCACTACGTATATATGTGTGTTTTATATATATGATATGTTAGGATTATTCACTACGTATTTATGTGTGTTTTATATATATGATATGTTAGGATTATTCACTACGTATATATGTGTGTTTTATATATGTGATATGTTAGGAGTGTTCACTAGATATATATGTGTGTTTTATATATGTGATATGTTACGATTATTCACTACGTATATATGTGTGTTTTATATATGTGATATGTTAGGATTGTTCACTACATATATGTGTGTGTTTTATATATGTGATATGTTACGACTATTCACTACGTATATATGTGTGTTTTATATATATGATATGTTAGGATTATTCACTACGTATTTATGTGTGCTTTATATATATGATATGTTAGGATTATTCACTACGTATATATGTGTGTGTTTTATATATGTGATATGTTACGATTATTCACTACGTATATATGTGTGTTTTATATATGTGATATGTTAGGATTGTTCACTACATATATATGTGTGTTTTATATATGTGATATGTTAGGATTATTCACTACGTATATATGTGTGTTTTATATATGTGATATGTTAGGATTGTTCACTACATATATATGTGTGTTTTATATATGTGATATGTTACGATTATTCACTACGTATATATGTGTGTTTTATATATGTGATATGTTACGATTATTCACTACGTATATATGTGTGTTTTATATATGTGATATGTTACGATTATTCACTACGTATATATGTGTGTTTTATATATGTGATATGTTACGATTATTCACCACGTATATATGTGTGTTTTATATATGTGATATGTTTGGATTATTCACTACATATATATGTGTGTTTTATATATGTGATATGTTACGATTATTCACTACATATATATGTGTGTTTTATATATGTAATATGTTACGATTATTCACTACGTATATATGTGTGTTTTATATATGTGATATGTTACGATTATTCACTACGTATATATGTGTGTTTTATATATGTGATATGTTACGATTATTCACTACATATATATGTGTGTTTTATATATATGATATGTTAGGATTGTTCACTACATATATATGTGTGTTTTATATATGTGATATGTTACGATTATTCACTACGTATATATGTGTGTTTTATATATGTGATATGTTACGATTATTCACTACGTATATATGTGTGTTTTATATATGTGATATGTTACGATTATTCACTACATATATATGTGTGTTTTATATATATGATATGTTAGGATTGTTCACTACATATATATGTGTGTTTTATATATGTGATATGTTACGATTATTCACTACGTATATATGTGTGTTTTATATATGTGATATGTTACGATTATTCACTACGTATATATGTGTGTTTTATATATGTGATATGTTACGATTATTCACTACATATATATGTGTGTTTTATATATATGATATGTTAGGATTGTTCACTACATATATATGTGTGTTTTATATATGTGATATTTTAGGATTATTCACTACGTATATATGTGTGTTTTATATATGTGATATGTTACGATTATTCACTACATATATATGTGTGTTTTATATATGTGATATGTTACGATTATTCACTACATATATATGTGTGTTTTATATATGTGATATGTTACGATTATTCACTACATATATATGTGTGTTTTATATATGTGATATGTTACGATTATTCACTACATATATATGTGTGTTTTATATATGTGATATGTTACGATTATTCACTACATATATATGTGTGTTTTATATATGTGATATGTTACGATTATTCACTACGTATATATGTGTGTTTTATATATATGATATGTTAGGATTATTCACTACGTATTTATGTGTGTTTTATATATATGATATGTTAGGATTATTCACTACGTATATATGTGTGTTTTATATATGTGATATGTTAGGATTGTTCACTACATATATGTGTGTGTTTTATATATGTGATATGTTACGATTATTCACTACGTATATATGTGTGTTTTATATATGTGATATGTTAGGATTGTTCACTACATATATATGTGTGTTTTATATATGTGATATGTTACGATTATTCACCACGTATATATGTGTGTTTTATATATGTGATATGTTACGATTATTCACTACATATATATGTGTGTTTTATATATGTGATATGTTACGATTATTCACTACATATATATGTGTGTTTTATATATGTGATATGTTACGATTATTCACTACATATATATGTGTGTGTTTTATATATGTGATATGTTACGATTATTCACTACATATATATGTGTGTTTTATATATGTGATATGTTACGATTATTCACTACATATATATGTGTGTTTTATATATGTGATATGTTACGATTATTCACTACATATATATGTGTGTTTTATATATGTGATATGTTACGATTATTCACTACATATATATGTGTGTTTTATATATGTGATATGTTACGATTATTCACTACGTATATATGTGTGTTTTATATATATGATATGTTAGGATTATTCACTGCGTATTTAGGTGTGTTTTATATATATGATATGTTAGGATTATTCACTACGTATATATGTGTGTTTTATATATGTGATATGTTAGGAGTGTTCACTACATATATATGTGTGTTTTATATATGTGATATGTTAGGATTATTCACTACGTATATATGTGTGTTTTATATATGTGATATGTTAGGATTGTTCACTACATATATGTGTGTGTTTTATATATGTGATATGTTACGACTATTCACTACGTATATATGTGTGTTTTATATATATGATATGTTAGGATTATTCACTACGTATTTATGTGTGTTTTATATATATGATATGTTACGATTATTCACTACGTATATATGTGTGTGTTTTATATATGTGATATGTTACGATTATTCACTACGTATATATGTGTGTTTTATATATGTGATATGTTAGGATTGTTCACTACATATATGTGTGTGTTTTATATATGTGATATGTTACGATTATTCACTACGTATATATGTGTGTGTTTTATATATGTGATATGTTACGATTATTCACTACGTATATATGTGTGTTTTATATATGTGATATGTTAGGATTGTTCACTACATATATGTGTGTGTTTATATATGTGATATGTTACGATTATTCACTACGTATATATGTGTGTTTTATATATGTGATATGTTACGATTATTCACTACGTATATATGTGTGTTTTATATATGTGATATGTTAGGATTATTCACTACGTATATATGTGTGTTTTATATATGTGATATGTTAGGATTATTCACTACGTATATATGTGTGTTTTATATATGTGATATGTTACGATTATTCACCACGTATATATGTGTGTTTTATAAATGTGATATGTTACGATTATTCACTACATATATGTGTGTTTTATATATGTGATATGTTACGATTATTCATCACGTATATATGTGTGTTTTATATATGTGATATGTTAGGATTATTCACTATTCATTATTCAGATATCACAATAAGAAAACAATATCAATAAATTCTTGCAAGATCAATAATGGGTGTAATTAACTTTACATTGTCCTTTGCATTGATGTGTTCTTAGATGGTATTATATATTGAGAAGGATCTCTTATTTATGCATGTACACATGATATATTCCAGGCGTAATGTATCAATATGTGTTTAGGTTTTTGCCTGAACGTCAACCATTTGATGCATTCCCCTGTCGTTTTTATGACGTGCCTATATACTGACAAGCTGATATCGTGAATTAATTTTTAATTTTTCTAATCAGAAACAAATTAATTATGTATGGTATTTTGACTGAGTAATATTGTAGAGTGCTTGATCTCAGAACGTATTCTTATCTCCGCCAAAGAAGTTATGTTTTTACTCACATACATGGGAAAACCATAAATCTCTTGATGACAAACAAATCACTGAAACAGAACGCGCAAACTAGAACAATCCTTTGAAATACATAGCACAGAAACATTACACGATGACAATAAAGGTAAAAACCACAAAAACAAGTTACGAACCTATAGGAAAATTAAAACAGAATTTGCATATTAAAAATATTTCACCACAATCAAAATCCAAATCATAGAGCTGCTATGACAAAACTCAGAATAAGTGCTCATACCCTTCAAATCGAAAGGGGCAGATATAATAACATTTTAGCGGAGGACCGAATTTGCCCAGTTTGTGCAAACAGGATATTGAAAACGAAAAACATTTTCTCCTCAATTGTAATTTATACAAGAAGGAACGAAAAATCATGATCAACAATATTAAATACAATAAAAGCAACTTGGGGACGGATGACGAAAAACTTACAGATATACTAAAAAGTAAAAATCATTGAGCTAGGTAAATTCATCCACACTTGTTTCAAATTACGACAAGAACAAATCTTAAAATGCCAGATGCCTCAACCAACGACCAAATAATTTAATTTTGTTCTCCTTTTCTTTATTCAAATGTCTATGAATGTCCTTTCTTTGGTTTTTTTGCTATCTTTTTGTATTTTGTACTTTTTCAATTATTATTATTATTATTATTATTATTATTATTATTATTATTATTATTATTATTATTATTATTATTATTATTATTATTATTATTATTATTATTATTATTATTTCTATTATTATTATTTCTATTATTGATGGATTCACATAACATGTTCAGGATGGTTTACTCTGAGTATTAAGACGAACCCATTTTGGAAGAAATATTGGCCGATTGCCCTGGATACATCAATTTCGGAAATATTGTTTTCATTCGTAAAGTTATGAACGGATTTTCATACTACTTTCAGGATATAATGGCTTCGATCCAAGGACGGATCCGTGCAATGTTGATAGATTGTATTCTTGTGTTATAACGTAGCAGTGAACGAGACAAATCCTCACATTTCACAAAGCCGAGTACATGTCAGTGCCGCCACACATATTTGATACAGTTGACAATATTTTGTTAATAAAAATAAACTAAAATTCTATCCGTTGTTACAACAAATGAGACCATAATATGTAATATGTGATCAAGTAGAAGTACCATTGTAAAAAATGATCCAAAAATTGTAATTCACGAGAAAATAACAAATTAAAAACATGTAGAGAATTTTCAAATAAAAACCAAAATAGAGTAATAGTATTAAACCAAAAATTTAAAACTTAAAAGTATAGAAAATAAGTTATGTAATGCGAGAATTAGTTATGATAGATAAATGTTTGTTCGCTGAGAAATAGAAGTTCTAGAGAGATATTGTGTGGCAAAGTTGAGCATTTCACTAGGATTAAAGAAACACCCACAATATAAAGATGCAAACAAATTAGTTTACGTTAATACAAATATGAACCCGATTTCAATATTTTAGTTGATGTTAAGTTAATATCTCTGACGACGAACACAAAAACACTGCACAAAATTATTAAAACGCACATTTCCATCTCGTTTTTGTGCAATTAGTAAAATGAGTGATTATAGAACATATACCAGATCACGCACAAATGTGTTTAAACTTGATCGTTCTATAGATGGCATGAATATCTGTAGTTTTATATAAACTATTCTTACCTACTGCGATACTTAATATTACGTTATGTAACAACCACGCAACCACTACCCCGTACATGTTGATCAGTACAATTGTCCGCAGTACGAATTGTCCGTTCTGTGAAATTAACAACACTGTCGTATTACAATTCACTGTGTAAGATAACTCTCAGTTGGTCACGTTAATTTTAAACGTAGTGTATGCGCATATTGGTTGTCAGGTGACGTCAGTGCAATATCATAAATTATGTTTCAATCAATAATGTGTTGCATTGTGGGTCAAATATTTGGACATTATGTTTTCATTGTACAGTGTGCATCAGCTTTACTATTTTACTATGTTGGACGGTAGCTCCTCTTTCACAATTGTATTGAGGGAACGTTAACAAGATAAGGGAACAGGAGGATGACGTGAATAAAACAAAAAATAGAATTTACATTTGTACATTTTCTGGAAAAGCAATTAGCAAACTAATAAATGACATTGAGATATAACATTGTACTTTCAAAGCCATGCATGCTTTCAGCCAGTAATTGTATACTTATATAAAATATTAATTATTGTCCATGTTATCATTATCATTAACAACACCACAATCAATATTTTATGATGTTAATTATTACCACAATAAATTACTAAAGCATGCATGACTAAATACTAGAACGTTATGGGAAATGATTGTGATAATTCTGTATACAACACCATAGTAATAGTGATATACTTGTAGTTATTCTTGAACCAACAGGGGATACAACAACAGGGTTGTTCAAAATAAACTATAAATAACTTTAACTACAAATATATAAAGATAAAATAATCTTAAAAGAAAATAACACGTACTATTATAAAAGATTAGCAAATAAAAGTCACATAATTGACACCTAAAATTATTAAAATAATGAAAAATAGCAATATCAATACAGATAAAGTTGAATAATTCCTGCGTTAATGATAAAAAACAAAAATGTTGTGATATTTGTTCATACAGACGCTGGTCAAAAAAAAGACAGCGCGACGCATGAAAAACAATTGATCTGTGCCAGGTCGTTTCGAGTTTAAAGGGCGATAGTCGTCACGCCACGCATTCGCGAGATATATGCCTCTCACATAAACAAAGATGGTGACTCTGGGACTGGCTGTTGCGCAGATCAACGAGTACAAACTGAGGCGTTACGAAGCTTTAATTAGGTATTTTCATGTGATTGGAAGGTATCGAAGGAGTCACCGGTGGTAATTAGTGCAAGTCGCGCCCAGGTCAAACTTCATACTTGTGATTTTCATTAGAAGAGCGCATTGGATTGTGGGAAAGTCAATGTTTATCAACACGACTGCCGTGTTTTAATTAATATTGTAGGTATAGCTATTGCACAGTTCAACGTACGCGTGTGGAAACAAAATATTTCACAAACTGTTTCTAGTTTCTGGAACACATGTTGTACTTAATGAGATAACAAAATAATCGATGATATCTGGCAAGTGTCTAGTTTAATGATGCTATTGCCTTGATCTTGTTAAAATGTTTACAATAGCATTTTAAAAGACATTTGTAACAGTCTTAAATGTAGATCTGTAGAGACATCGGATAATGATAGTACATGTAGTGTTAAAAACTTGGTTCCCATGCGTTGGCTTTGTAGCCACGCCTAGAGACACTCAGCCCGTGGAACGTCAGTTCTCTTCCCATTCTGCCCTTAAGAGTCCTCCCTCTATTTATAAGTGAAACCACGTGATATCGTGACATCACTACGACGTTTAGCATAAGTTAACGTGGTTGGTCAGAACTTAATAACATGCCAAATAAGGAGTGCTAGACAGTCGTGATGACATTTGACATGGTGCGCATGAAAGTATGAAAATGGTCCAGGCTGAAAGAATACATTAGAAAACTACATATAGGTGTTGAAATGTGGAGATTAAAGTAATATTGCATGGTGAAAGTTAACACGTACTGACATACACAATTGAATGCAATTGTCATGTCATACGTACACGCGGGTAGCACAACAGATTGGTGGCACACTTCATTTAAAGTGTACGTGATACAAATATTGCAAGAACTATCACGTGATCTGTATGACAAGAATAATTTTTAATCATTAGTATGCAGATACATGTGTGAGTTGTTGATGCATTCATGTGTAGAAGAAGTCTTAAAATTGCATCTTGGGGAATATTTGATGTAAACACGTGATGTAAACTATTTTAATAAGCAGATAGCCAGGCTGGTAAATTCTAACTGATGCCATAGTGAATGTCGCATACGACTTATTTACCACTTACCCGTGTCACTGAGAATGTTCTAGAACCGTACTGTGTCTGGGTGGAATGTTCTAGATTTTTTTTTAGAAACTGGTTGAATAGGTAATAGAACACTATAGGAGGCAATAGAAGGTAATGGAACATTCTAGAAATTTGTAGTAAGTTCCAGACTCATTATGTATGCTGATGTAATGGTCTATTTATAGACAGTGGGGTATATATAGGGGAGTTGTTCAGCACTGAGATCAGATCGGAGATCTCGTTGAATTGTATTGGAGTTTAAGTATCTAGTCATTGGAGTAATGGAGTTTTACCGCGTTATTGTACTTGATGTTTGCAGAGTATAATAATACCAGTACCAGTTGAAACCTCATCTGTTGGCTCCGTGTTTGTATTTTATTATCGCCGCCAGGGAAGTCTTTCTGTTACTGTTGCCATTTTGGTATTTGAACCATCACACCTGTACTATACCAATTACGGTAATATTACGTTGCGTGTGACAGTGAATTTTGTTATTAACAATGAGTTATAAACTGAGTCGAACTGGCCACCTTCATTAACAATACAACCAATGTGGTGGAGCGACCATTGAGAAGGTCATGTCGAGTTTCATCATTGCAAGATTCAAACAATCATAGACACTTTCGTTGACATTATTATTAGCATATGATGTCAGAGCCAGAATTATTAAGCTGACAGTGAATTAGTCTGCTGGTTTGTATCTATCAATGGCGACCTCGTCAAGATTATATGTATTTATGGTAGCCAGTTATATCAATCAGCTCACAATACCATCAGCTCACTCTAATGTAGATAAAGTCTATGAAGTATCAAAATAATCATCAGACATTAAGAGAAATTGTAAGAGAAAACAAACCTATCGACTCTCTGAACAAATTATTTGAGAGTGAGAGACCTGACAAACATAGCAGATGAGCGACATTAAATTGTGTGTTAAGCAGGGGGTTACAAGAGGGTGATGTCCGGCCTGGGGAACCTTTCCAAGTTAGGTGTCTGTGTTTGAAGAATCAGCTGTCCTTTGAAATGTTTACACGTATATAAAATTAATCCAGAAACCTAATGAGACCAATGAGACATAAAATATCATCACTGCATCTTCAGTATCAGTATCGACATATAATGATACTGATACTGAAAATGACAGTGATGGAGGATATTGCAATTCACGAACTTGATGACACTGGATTGTCAGCGATTACTACAGCCATCACCACGGTCACAACTTTTGCGACCAGGAATAGTAGAATGGCTGGATCGTGGCATTCAGCAAATCTAAATCGGTCAAAGCTCAAATATATTACATATATATTATCTATATGGTAGCAAAAACTGGTTTAAACTACACAATGAATAAATCCTACTCACCAAGTAACATATTTGTTACTAAACGCTTCAGCGTGGTATTAAGAGTTTGTTTTCAGGGGTGGGTGATACCAAGGTGGGAAATGGATGCACATATGGGGTTAATTCCTTGAATTGCAATATAGAGGGTTCAGGCTGAAATACAATATATAGTGTTTTCATGTTTCGTCTGATATTTCTGTGGTATTCTGCTGCTGTAAGTAATGCACGATTTGTTCCGAAATTCAGTATATTGTGTGTATTCCAGGGTTATTCGTTTTTTGCTGAAAACACCCCTATTTTTTAGTGACAGAGTCGAATAGTCTCACTCCCACTGGGAAATCTGCATTGTTGCTTGAATGTGAGCTAATTAAACACATTTTCCAGACCGGCGAAAGAGTATGCAACAGCCAATTTTAATAGCCTGTCACATGATTTTACTCTGAATGTCAACATGAAAAGAGGCTAGTCCATTTTACGCAGGAGTAATTGGGAGTAAAATATGTGAGGAATAGTATCAACAGAGATGTGTATAGTGAAAAGTAATATCTATCCTTCATTTGCATCTCTGAGCATTTCTGTTTTAGTATATTGGTTTGAAAATGTTGAACTTGCATGATTTGCAATGTGTTTTATTTACTGGGACTCCCCTATTGATCGAATCCCGGGTTTGAACGAGAACGGCACACCACGTGATTCGTTTGAATACAATGCTGATGGCAAACATGCCGTGTTACTGCGGTACTCCACTGACGGGATGACTTACTAGTACTGCATGCTACAACTTCGCTTGTGATGTTGCTTGTTAGCCATGGATTACATGAATCTTGATTACCAGTCAAATGTTGCTCATTTGACGTTGGTAATCTTTATTTGGAACTGAGTAACTTCTTGGTACATCAAGTTCTCTCAATCGTAGTATTCCATGTGATGTACACCTAATATGCCAAAAATGTTGCTGAACGATTTGAACTGAATAAAAATAGCAGACGAAAATTTGTTTACAAAATAAAAATACTTCGGTTGCCAATGAAAACCGGTAAAAAACAAGCAATATGTTTTCGGCTGTTATCATGGAAGGACATGAACGTGCAGCTAACGTCTGTTTATAACTAAAACCGGGCACCTTATACGAGATTCGCAAAATAACATGGCAGTCATTAGAAGTCACTTTATTTTATTGTTAGGACGTATTCAGCCGTTAAATGTATTATTTCCAACCGTTTTGCGATAGTATTTTCTAGATTGGAGGCAGCATTTACATTTTATTCAAAGTTCAAAGCTGCGTTGGGATTACGTTGACAGTGGTAACAATGTCGGCGCCGGTGATCTCTTACCAGTGCGCAACGTAGCCAAAATAAAAGGCATGATCATTTGGGCACTGCTATTAAAAGACTGGTAGGAAGCAATAAATTTGGCGAAAGTATTCAAAAAAACAGATTTTTGCTGTTGCCATGGTAGCGGTGGGTCAGGATTGTTTTTCCAATTAGTGATGGTACGACCTGCCTGTCAAGTATGAACAAAATCAGCCAAGCCAAAAAAATCACAGAAGAGTTAAAAAGTCATTCCTGCTGAACAGTTACTCTAACTTCGGGGTCAACTTTCTCATTAATGAAAAAAGATATCAAAAATTCAAATAGTAACTTTTTGCCCACACTCAAGCCGAGTACAATGAGCTATGTCTGAGGTGTTGTATCACAGGGAGTTGGACAAACTTATGTATTTGAATAATAAAATGTGATATAACTTTTCTTTTACCCCCTCCCCTTCCTGGTATCTATTTCAAGTATTTTTGTCAGGTTCAAATCGTTCACCAGCATTTTTGGCATGTTAGATGGACATCACATAGAATACTAGGATTGGGAGAACTTAATGTTTGTTGAACACCTGGAAACTGAGTTTTATAAATCTTGAAGGGCTCTTGGAAGATCCACCCGCTGCCTGGACCCGCAGTAAAATTTCCGATTAATATGGAGCCGCAACCATCAACATCGATATACCATGAGGTTTCTGCTGGCGACGGTGCGGCGTTACTAAGCACAGTCACTTGGGGGCTGAAAATCAATAAATACTAATTTTCAACAACAAAAATCTTCCGCTATACGTATATAAATTTATATACGTATATAAATTTATATATTTATATACGTATAGCGGATGATTTTTTTTTTTGAAAATTAGTATTTATTGATTTTCAGCCCCCAAGTGACTGTGTTACTAAGTTCCAAATAAAGATTACCAACGCCAAATTAGCAAAATTTAACCGGTAACCAAGACTCAGTCTATCCACGACCAACAAGCAACATCTCAAACGAGGTTGTAGTGTGCAGCTCACGAGTCAGCGAAGACCGATTTCAACGAAAGTCATTCCGTCAGTGGAGTACCGCAGTTGCACGGCATGTTTGCCAATGCACAGATCTGTGGAGGAACTTTTAACTTCAACATCAACCGTGTATCGTAGTCGCCCAGTTTAAGTTCTGGTTCTGTCGTGATCCCAACTAAAGGGCGACAGTCGTCGTGTCGCGTCCTGTTCGATATGGAACTCATAGCGACGTATACAACGCGTGTAAAATACATTGTTTATCTACATGAAATTCGAACACGCGCTGCGCTACGACCACCGCGCTTAAACATCTACGAGTTATTTATTCGGACAATGACTCAAATTAGACGTCTGATTATTTTATTTTCACACGTACTAGTGCATCTGCCTATGTCTGATATTTGGGACTAGCTAGATTTTTGTGCCAAAATAGATTTTATTGACTTACTTTATCAATTTTGATGTGCTAATTCAAAAAAGTTAGGTGCCATTTTTTTAATAAGCATCTTCAGCCGCCATTTTGAATTTCAAAATGGCCGCCATTTTTAGCATATTTTTTTGGAGATGTCTTAATTACTGACTCCTGAGAACTGTTTCATAGTGGAAATTGCTATATTTTGATGATAGGGAACCTTCATAAAATTAAAATTTCATTTCATAATGATATAATTGGCGGCCATTTTGAAATCCAAGATGGCGGTTGGGGATGCTAGCTTTTTTTAAATTTGTTTGCATTTGTTTTAGGTTTTAGCAGAGGTAGATAACCAGGGGTTATCAAGGTCCATAGGTTAGTATGTGGTAAGTCATGAAGCCAATATTCCACTGAAATCTCGTCTCGTAATGCAAGATATTTGGAACGTATTTCCAATGAGTATGCGAAAAGACGCAAGTATGCGTGTGGTGGGAGTTTCAATTGTGATCAATATAATTGTTCGTTCCAGAATAGTACAAGACGAGATTTCCATGAGATTTTGGCTTCATGGCTTACTACATACTAACCCTTATTTATCCACCTTTCGTATTAGGTATAAGAGCAATTAGAAAACAACACCATGGACACTAGATCTTCATCCTCTATGACAAAAACGTCTCTACGAACGTGCCTCATATGCCTAAGTGTTGGCAGAGCAACACCCTTAACGCTAAAGCCATCTAGGGAGAGCCTGGAAAAGGTCAGAGACTATGCAAATAAACGTGCATCATTTGGGGAAACAAACTTTTCACCCCTCTGTGACAGGATTGCAAGTCTTACAGAAGAGGAATATTTTGAGTCAATATATCATTCTGGATGCTACAAAAACATTGTACATAATGAGAAGTTAAAAAGGGCCAAAAAGAGATTTATTGAAGCTTCATCATCATCAAAGTCAGTAGTGTCTCCAAAGAAAGGACGCCCTCCAAGACCACATTCACCATCATGCAGTACAGCACCTCGAATAAAACAATCTGCCAGTGTTTCCAACAAAAATATATGTGTGTTCCAATGCTCTAAACCAAGAAGTGGTGAACTCCATCGAGCCGAAAGTGAGGCAATGGGAAGTAGGTTAATGTTCATTAAATCAAACACAGCAGACGAAAAAATTAGAATAGCTCTAGCCCATGTAAACCAGCCTTCTGACTGTGCTCCATTTGATTTGATGTATCACAGAAATTGTCTCAGAGACCATGAACGAAAAATACAGCAAGCCATGTCAAATTGCAATATGCAGTCAAGGTCGAAACTTGGGCAATATATTGCTGATGTTGACATCTTGAATGCCGTCAAGTGCTCTTTGATTTCAGGATCTGTTATAACAATGAATGATATCAATGAAGAATATGTTTCCTTACTGACTGAAAACGATGTGGATCCAGGTTCTAGCCATCATAAAAAACATCTGAAAAGTATCATATGTGAAAACATTGAAGATGCTAAATTAGTTAAATCACATCGGGCATATGAAAGTGAGCAAGTAGTTAGTGAGAAACTACTTGGAATGTCAGTTAGTGACCTTCGAGAGCACCAAAATGATGGAGACAATGTCAATTGCCTTGCGAATGCAGCAGCCATATTGAGAAAAGAACTCACAACATGTGACCACTGGAAGTTCACAGGATCTGAATCGCTGAAAAAATTCGAATCTCCACCACTGCTGACTTCCTTCATCAGATAGCTCCTCATCGGAACTAAAAACAAAGATGTGAAAGGAAAACGTGATGAAGCTTCCAAAAAGTTAGTAAACCTTGTGTCGCAACAGATACTGCATAACTTCAAAACAGACCGACAGACATCTTATCAACCTGTATCAGACACTGGATTCAGAATCCGAACTGAAACACCACTTTCGATTGGATTAGCACTCACGATTCACAAAAAAACTAGAAGTAAGGATCTTGTGAATGTTTTTTCCCAGCTACGGATTGGATCTAGTTATGACAAGGTTGTCAACATAGAAAAGCGTATTGCTTGTGGAGTTGCTGAACGAATGAAGACAACTGGTGGGTTCTGTTTGCCATCCTTTGTGATGAAAGGAAAGTCTGTTTACTTTGCTGCAGATAATATTGACTTTCTAGAGAACACTGCAGATGGTCAGAACACTCTCCATGGTACAATGCTGGTAATCAATCAAAACCAGGACAAGGCTGATGAAAGTATGTGTATCCCAGTTAATGAACCTGTCTGTATCCCTGATGAAATTGCCCCTGTGGATATTAACACAAACTTTAGAAATCCTCCATCAATTGAAGCAAAACCAATAACAGTGGAGAAGTTTGAATTTCACTCCTATGATCATGTTGTAAAAAAATATGAGATGTATGACAGGGCTTGGCTTATGGCATCCTTTGCTCATAGAGATGGGGTTGCAGTCACTGGTATTGTTAATCCTGGCGAGCAATCTCCAAGGCAGCATGTAACACAATCTTCTGTTAGTATTGTTAAATCGGAAATCATGCCAACTTGGGCTGCTACAAACTCTTTATTGATTCAGTCACAACAGCAACAGGGTCAACGAAAGACAAAGAGTGCAATTATTGCTCCATTGTTAAGGAGGTCTCCAACTGATTATAGTGCTCTTTATACAGTTCTGTGTCTTGCCCAAGGGATATCAGCTTTTGTTGTGGGTCTCCATCACAAAACTGTAATAACACTTGATCTTGACCTTTATGAGAGAGCATTGAAACTACAGTCTTCTACAGAGAATACCAACTGGATTTTGAGAGTTGGTGAGCTTCATGCTTGTTTTGCTTCACTTCACGCCACAGCAAAGTATCTTGAAGGCAGTGGCCTTGATTCCATCAGCATTGAAGCAGGTCATTATTCTCCATCGACAATTCGCCAAATTTTCACTGGAAAGTGGTTTAAGCGGGGTGTAGAGTATCACATCACGAATATCATGGCATGCTATGACCTCCTTTTTGAAGCATCTTCACAGCAACATAACTTAGAAACCATGATCGTGAAATGCCAACAACTTCGCAATAAGCTTCATATGAGACATGGTGACATTACAGACATTTTCAAAGAAGTATATGGTATCTTCAGAGACCAGTTCTATTAAATACTTTACCAAGACCTTGGGGAGATGGCACAATTTCTCGAGAGTTATATGAAGCAGGTTGAGAGTTTACTTCACTTGATTCGAGCAAGCAGACAGGGAGAATGGGAGCTTCATCTTGGTGCTCTTGAGGAGCAAGTCAAGTACTACTTTGCTCATGATCTCTACAAGTATGCCCGACTTGTGCCAGTATATCTTGCACAAATGAAGTTGCTTAAGAGCACTGATCTAGAAACCTGGAATGCTCTGAAAAGTGGCGATTTTATGGTGATTAAATCAGGTATTCCATTCACAAATCTGTTTGTTGATCAGACACTGGAACAACTTATCAAAGAACTCAAGGTTGCTGGAGGAATTACTGGAATTACACAAAATGAAGATGCACTTGATAGATTCTTCTTAATTGCCCCTGAGCTAATTAGTCTAATTCAACAATTCCAAGGGGGTTATTGCACTGATGGTGACCATGCAAAAACCAAGGAACATTATCAACTGAGTGGTTCAGTATCACTTCGCATGTTTAACAATTCAGCCACAATCAAGGAAGGCATTATCAAACACTGTGGTGGAAACCCTTTCTCGTGTACGACAATAAAGCTTATGAATATGGCATCAAATATGGAGGTTCCAGAAACTGCCAAAGAAGATATTCTCCTCAGAGATGCCAAGGGTACCAACAGGTTTGAAGAGTTTGTGTCTAAGAGACTGGTTGCATCTACAGCAGAGAATTCAATTTGGGATCCAATGAAAAAAATGAAGCTGAAGACATTCAGTACATGTCAGAAGAAGATAAGGTGCAAAGTTGGTAATAAACTTGTTAAGTTAAGAGAAGATCGACAACTATTGGCAAGATTCCTTGTAGTTCAACAGTCACGCCCTAGTATGATTCAGTCACTATGTAAGACAATTGGAAAATATGAATTTTCTGTTATCCCCAGGTCACTTTTCTCTTCAGACGGCCTTCTTCTCATCCCAGCTGACAAGAGTGCCTTTGTCCATGCTATCGAAGCATATAAAATGGAACCATCGAGTGAATTTAGAGAGGTCTTGCCCAACATACCAAAGACAGTGGAGGGTCGATACAATGTGTGCATTATCAATGCGATGGCAGTTGTCCAAGCTATCAAGAAGGGTCCATCAATGGTGAATTGTCATGACTTTGCACAAGCTTTTGTTCGAAGCATTCATAAAATTATTTCTGAGTATGAAGAAGGAAGAGTTATCTTTGATAAATATATAAACAACTCTCTGAAAGCTCAGACACGAGGCAAAATGTCAGCCGGTGTTGACCCGGTCAAGTTTGACATCAAGGATTCAACCAATATCAAATTAGTACCACTGAAAACCCTACTGTCTCACATTGAAACAAAATCTAAACTAACAGAGTACTTGGGGAAAGCTCTACTCCATGAATATGTAGATAGCAGCAAGACTTTAGTTGTTGTGTATGGAACCTCAACGTATTCCAACAAACCAGATGCCTTTGATCCCAAAATTGGTGAGCACTCACATGAGGAGGCAGACACATTGATCCCCATGCATGTGCTTGATGCATCTAAGAGCGCTGGAGACATACGGGATATAGATGTGTATTCACCAGATACAGATGTTTTCATTTTCTTAATGGACTTATTTTCGTCTAACAACATTCCAGGCGAGCTTCATTTCATCTCCGGAAAAGGGAAAGCGAAGCGTATGATTGACATACGTGCAAGATGTTCAGCAGTTGGCAGTGAGAAAAGTAAAGGACTACTGGGCCTCCATGCGTTTACTGGTGCTGATTGGGGAGAAAAATTTGCCGGTATATCTAAGAGTAGGTGGATAAAGCATTATCTGAGCCTTGAATCTAGTTCTGATGTAGTTGATGTTTTCCAGCAATTTGGTGAGAATAGCTTCGATTTGAATGGAATGTTAAATGTGCTTGAAAGCTTTGTGACCACAGTGTATGCCAAGAACAGCAAATCCAAAACAGTTAATGAACTAAGATGGGAACTGTTCAAATCCAAAAACCTTGAAGGAGAAAAGTTGCCACCAACACTTGGATCACTGAAACCACACATTCAGAGAGCCAATCTCATATCCATAATTGGTAAAGGATACAAACATCCACGACCACACATACCACAACTGACTGGCAATGGATGGGAGAAAACATCAGATGGAACAATTTCCCCTCAGAAATGTCTTGAGTTACCAGCACCCCAGGCAGTTGTTGAACTTGTCAAGTGTGGATGTCGTGGTAAGTGTGCCAGTGCAAACTGTTCCTGTCAGAAAAACAACTTGCCATGTACACCACTTTGTAAATGCAGTGACTGTGGTAACACAATAGATTACAATGTGACAAGTGAAGAAGAAGACGAAGAAGAAAACAGTGACTAGATAAGCAGTGGGCCATGTAGATCCTAAATGTGTATATACATTGACTTGAATAGTCACATGAAACTAACAATTGTCTGTAGAAAAGTTCTGTAAATGTCAACTAACTTCTGTTAAAATTTACAGATAGTTGGTGGGTTTAATATAGTAAACAGTGATTGTTAAATTTTAAACAAGCTTTTTAACAGTGTTATAATTTCATAATGTCATTCTTTGATGAGGCAGTAACTCATATGTTTCAAAAAATAAAAAAACACTTATTGGCGGCCATTTTGAAATTCAAAATGGCGGCTCAAGACATTGCTGAAAAAAATGGCACCCAACATTTTTGAAATCAGCACATCAAAATTAATAAAGTAAGCCAATAAAATCCATTTTGGCACACAAATCTAGCTGGAATACATATCAAACTGCACTATACAGCGACACGCGTTCTACACTGACAAGCGTTGCTAGGTCGCAGCACTGTCTTGGAGCATATTAATGGGCAATTGGGTTCCCGATCTAAATTTCTATCTCGGTTTGTTGCACGTTCTTTTTTTAATATGAAATAATCAAATATGGGACATGTGTATAATAACAGAACCCCACACCCTCCCCGTGGCTTCGCTCGTGAAAGTACGGCAGCAGGACACACCGCATCACTCGTGAAAATAACTTCAGAAATCATAATACTTCATTATCACTGAAAACATTTTTCCCCTGAAATAAATTCCAGTGAATATGCCATTTCCCTCATACTCTATTGAGACACAGCGCAGTGAAAATTGGATTCACATGTAATGCTTGAAAACATGTCAGCAAAAATAAATTAAGGTAGCGAGAAGGGAAATTTTCACTTTTTTCTTGATTTTTCAAAAATTGATAAAACGGTTACTTTAGACCTTGATACATCACCCCAGGTTTACAAAAGATCGAAATTGCGAAATAACGTTGCTCAAATTAGTGTTTTAAAACACTAGAAGAAAAGACTACAACTGCCGTTTCGTAGATATTTGCATAGTGTTTATCTTTGGAAGGAATTAAATGATAACATCTTATCTGTATACTCTGTTGTTGACGATTCTGATATAACGGGTGATAAGCTTCCAGTTGCAAACAATGCGTGTTTATCTAACGTCCATTGTCAGCATTATTGTCAGTCGAGACTTCGTCGGAGAAACATGGTCATACAGTACTCATTTCGCCCAACCTTCTGCTTTTACATCGACCGCTTATCGCGTAATTTCCGACCACGCGGTCTTGTCTGACCGGAAACCGACCGCATTTTAATCGCGTTTTTTTTTCGCTCGCTCGCTCATTGAAAACATTGACCGCTCGCCCAAACACTGAAAACTGGCACATGGGTGGTCGAAATGGTGGTTTTGATAGTAAAGTGTGAACATACAACTAGTATTAACTATTATTACATTCTGAACGATACTTCATATCTAATAGCTGTATTACACTTGTATCGTGAAAGCAACTGAACTGGGACTTCTTGTTACGTGTTTTGGGTGCTTGTTCTAGATGTCATATTTTTATTTTTATTTTAATGAGATAGTTACGTGAAAAAAGCCTAGGTAACTCCTTTTGACAGAGCAGAGAAACGAGGAAATGTTAGTGATTAATTCCAAAAATAACGATATCGAATCCACATCGGTCCACGTCTGGTAAAATTTGACATTCAATTTTTAAAATTAAGTCACGATCATTGAATGAGCTCGGTCTATACCGTATACGTACCGCAAAAGTGTTCCCACAAAAAATATTTTCGACTAAAAACTGCCACATGCCCTGAAAAAATCGAACAGAGCTTGACATGTATGAATAATTTATTGGGCTTAAAAGAAAAACGTGTCAAATTTAGTTATAGCCATAACTATTTGGTGGCCAGTCTATGAACAATTCAAAGTCCTTCAAGGCTGAAAATCATCGACGCTACTCTGGTTTACTTTATTTCACAACTTGCAGAGAAAACTGATTCGCGTGTATCTTAGCCTAGTATTTTCTTTTTGAACTAAGGTCAAATTCCATCAGTTTGTCAAAATATATGTTTTTCAGCGAATAATTTTGAAGCCTGTCACAGCACAGACAACTATGTGAATCGACGCCGGTGATTGGATTGTACGACGACCCTTCAATTAGCGTCAAATATGCTTTGTTACAACATCATTGATTGGTTGAGAGTCACCTGATCGGAGCACGAACTGAGTCACAGAACCATATTTGTCCGTATTATCAACAGGACTTTGCAAAATAACCACACCCACATTTTCAATCATTTTTAGCGCGGAAGTTGCCAACAAATGTAAAAAAAATCGTGAATTTCATGGATTCGAATAAAATAAAGCAAGCGATTGATAAGGATGATCATTAATATTTTCCCCGATGCTCTTCGAATTTTTATTTTGTTTATTTCAAGGTAAGAAATGGCTAGCTGAAGTTGCATCGTCTTCAATGCGGTTGTTTCACCGCGAACAACTCTAGCTCTGTTTTGGGCATGGTTTAGTTTTGCGATGTAAAATAAAATATATATTAAAATAATAATACTTGATTAATTATTTGGGGTTTCAGCCCACAAATTACGGACATGATCTCCATGAATTACGGTCAATGTTTGTCTTCTCTCGGCTGATTGTCACGGTGTTGATCGACGCCCTTCCTAAACTCAGTATGGAGAAACCAACGGGGATCGACATTCCAAACAAACAATCGAAATTAAAAACGAAAGACGAGATTTTTCTAGATATTTACAAACATACTGTCATGACAAACATATGTAAAATTAACAAATACACAAAGAGGTGTAATATTAGGTTTTATTTTAGGCTTAGAAATATTTTCTTTCACTCAGCCCATGCATGTAACTGCCATTTAGCTTTACGGTCCTTCAGCATCGGGGGAAAACAACAATAATTATACAAAACACATTGCGAAGACTCAACAATCAGGAAAGAAACCCCAGACAACCCTGTCGTACTTGTGTTGAAATACATTTTGTATTTCACGTCAGAATATTGTTTAAAATAAAATATTCAGTCCAAGCCAAATCGAGGTCAAAGGGTCAGGTTGCGTGCATATAATTATATATAGTTAAAACAAAAAGTATTTGAACTTTTGTCAGCTGTTCAACATCTATAAAAACCAGAAAGACAATTATAAGACAATGTGAACCTCGGAAATTATTCTGTTAGTCCGAATTTTAAATGCGCGCGAGCGAGCAGGTGGGCGGTGATATTTCGGGGTTTGCGCGGTCGAAAATAAAGCGGAAATTGTCCGGTCGAATTCAACAAGCGGTCGCAAAAGCGAGAGAAAAAGGTGATTGGAAAGCGGAAGCGGGCGGGAGGTTGTGCGAAAGAAGGACTGTAACTTTGCACAACTTTCTTTTAAATCGTTTTATTTTCCAAGTCAATATTCTATTTTACTAATACATTTTTTTCTAACGCAATGGCGAAGAAAAGAAAGAAAGCGTTGACAGACGAGGCAAAGAAAAATCTGCCACTCAGTGTCGCACCTGACACAGCAATTTTTTTTCAAACATCGGCCATTTTGTTTCACCATGAAAACTGTTTTATTAGATGTCTCATCTGAGACTCTTGAAGGATTAGCTTGTTTGTAAACTGTCAGCATGTACAGTGGGACAGTAATGTTTGTCAGAGGATTATCCCTCGTTGTTCGTTTGCATAACAATGGAAAACCCGAACGTTCCTGGAGTACGGACTCAAATGCCAGCAGTTTTCTTCATTTTTCGCGCTCGAGCTTGAAATTATTCATTATCTGACACTCTTTATGAGTTCTATGATATCAGTGGTTAATATGTTTGGCCATTTTTAGTGTATATTTATAATAATGCAGCAAATCTAGTGTTTTATTAACCAAAACTGTTTTTCGCGTTTTTCTCGAGTTGAAGTTTTGATCGAGAACGACTCATTGGGACCGCCGCCAAATCAAGTGCGTTCGGACTAGGACATTCAAACTCGCAGTTATCGTTCAAAAGATAATGATGGTGCGAAATATGTCTGGGTTTTTAAAGAAAATGCTTTGTCACAGAATAATAGTCTGTTAAAGGTGCCAAGTATGAAATAATTTGGGGACAAAAAATCAAACCTGCATAGAAATCGGAATAATAGGTCTTTTGATTATCGGAGACGCATTTCAATGGACTTGATTACGGACAATGCATAACTTAAATTTCACCAGGAAATTCCACAGTGTGCTCTCGCAATCGCGTACTTAGTCATTTTTACAAGGTTCGCCATTTTTGATGTCACGTGATAATTGTGTAAACAATGTCTGTCCAGTTTGTGCGAACTTGCACCTCTATACTTAGTCTTTTGATATATATAACCTAAATTACTGTTCTGAACGAGACAACAGACAGAGAATGTTTTATATAAAAACGTCACAAAACCTTCTCGCTACCTTAAGTGAAATTCTACGTGACTTCATAATAGTTGGAAATGAACACATTACACCCGTCCCTACCACTCCATATACAATGTAAACTACACCCCAAAACATCCTTTCACCCACAGTTACTACCGTGTTTCACCAGTGTATTCTATTTGACGTCAGGAGAAATTGAAATATTAAACAAATTAATTATAATTTCAGCCTCTAGTTGACCACTGATTAAATAAACTACCTCGTCTTTATGTCAACTTGCAGTTATTCGTTAAAATATATGTTTCAATCCCAGGAATTTCACTCGCTGTTAATTGCATGGGAGTGTCAGTCTTTAATTGTTTTCTATTGTCATGTCAATTTCTTGCGATTACTCGGAACATTAAGCTGTAACCACATACCGCCTAGGTGCTGTAATTAAATCCTGGTGTAAGCACCATACGAACTATGAACAATGCATGTGAAGCCAGCTGTGGGGTATATTCAATCCTATAGATTTCTCATTGTTTGGTAACTATGTGCTGCAAATGCAACAAAAATCGATATAAAAAATATTACCCACACAGTATTCTACAGGTTACTTGTTTAAATTAGAAATTTGTGCAATCTCAGGAGCAAATCATTCAGCTCTACGAGGGCGCCCTCTGTGGGTGTCAAATATGATAGTTTTATTATTTGTGAGGTATAATAATAATGTTCACGCCAACAGCAAAATCTATATATCCACCTCAATTGAAATGAACTTTAGTATTAATAATGCTGTACTTTGCATATACATTTTTTGTTTTTTTTCTTTGCTCAGTGATTAGTTACTTTAAATACGCAGATTTCTCCCAGAAATGTTACCATGATTGCCTCCTGCTCGCTGTCACGTCTAACGACCATGACAGTGCATTTAATATTCATAATAATGACATCAACATTAAAATTCTTGAATAGATAGTCCATTTTAGTGTTTTCTGATGATCTGCTCCTCCTACTATGTTCGTTGAAAACAAATTAAATAACACATGTATTATTGGATACGAACGATGCAATATCTGTTCTGAAACAATGCAATAATATATTATCTAAGCATTTTGCATGGAAAATACTGATTTCATATATACATAAACACATTAATTAATAATGCTACATGCACTGTATTAATCTCAATGTCGCTTATGGAATAATATAACACGAATTGCATAAAAGTTCCAAAAAAATTTTGCAAGAAAATTACTAGCCAATGTGATCCCCAAATAATATTTAATATTAATCTTAATGAACCTTAACAAATAATATAGCGTGAAGTGTAAAATAAAACGTTCTCAAATAATAGTGCAGTAATATATTTAAGTGAAGTAAAATTTAATGAATAACTTGAGAGAAATATACATAGAACATGTATTATAAGTGAACTTGGCCGACATCCCAAACTGGTTAATATAATATTCAAGTTTTAAAGATATTTGATAAAAACTGTTCGAGTTATTGAAACCAAAACAAGTTGTACGGTGGGGTCAATAACAACAATAACAACAGACAGTCATTGTTCGCTCAGTACCTTACCATTCATCTACGATGATACAGATAATGTAAAAACAGATCACAGATTACATTAAAATGTATTGTGAAAAATTGCATTTGGATATTATTATATCAAAATACTAAACTATAAAAACTGACTGGAAAGTTATCCGTTTCGAGCGTATGAGAGGGCGGTTATTTCAAACACTGAAGTTAAGTCGTATTTTCATTCTATTAATAGCCATTGTGCTATGCATGTTAACTGTGACAGCTGCGAGTTATGAGATATTATAGCATTGAAACAATTCAAATCTTAGTACGAGGTCAATAAGAATTAATAATATTATTAATATACAAAATAAGGTTATGTCATATCAATCATCTATCAATAGTCATAGTGTTATGCATATTGTCATTATTGAATTGACAGTTGTCAGCTTCAAGATATTATAATACATAAATACACATAGAATCAGCTTCATGGTCTCCAACAATAAATAATTTGAAAACACTTATTGTATATTGAACTATACGAATATAAAAACCATCTGATTTAACTGCGTAAAATGTGCATGGAATTTTGTATTGCTGTCTGATTTCTTCAAACCCATTTCTGAACACCTATATTATTCACATATATTGCATTCAAGTAGAGAATTAGTCACCATAAACGAATTATCTATTTATTGCGGCTTGAATTATATAAACACATTTTTTAAGTATTTGGAAACATTCCTGGAAACGTCCCTATGTTACATCGCTTATCAAGGAAACACGATAATATGGTTATGTCAGCGTGGAACGTCCCCTAGATGTCGCAATAAATGGGGTGTATAACCACGAGACATGTATAGAAACGTCATCGTGATGGTACACACACAGGGGCCTGACTAGCTGCAGTTCTGTAGCTCTGGATTTCGCTGGTGTCCGTTTTTGGCGTTTTCTGTTGCATCGGTAGTCTGATTCGGTCGTCTATTGGTAATTGCGAAACCCTACCGATGCAACAGAAAACGCCAAAAACGGACACCAGCGAAATCCAGAGCTACAGAACTGCAGCTAGTCAGGCCCCTGTGGGTACACACCCTCTCTGTTATCGGTGTTTAGGGCGTATATATTTGCCTATTTTTCGTTATTTTTTATTGATTTGTTTGACCACCTTTTACTTTCAGTTTCACACTACTATGTGTTTCGTACAATAGTCTCGGGCCCTCAACTAAGACCAGCTAAGCTAAGCTCAAATAATATCACAATTGTTAGTATTTTTTTATGTTTATTGATTAATTGACAAACTGACATGCGCACAGGATTGTGATCTCGGAATGATAGTTTAAAATTTCAACGGTCATGGCGACGAACGCTCCTAGATTGAATGTTTGCTAAGTTAGGAGGCCCTAAGAGTGATTTCGTCCGCTGTTGTTTACTTTGGGACGACGAACGCAAGATAATTGGATGAGGTGTGGATGTTGGCGTTTTGCTGGTACAAAGTCTGCTCGGAACAAGCCCATCCTCTGCCATACCAATGCACAAAGTTCGTTGCCGAGGTTTTGTGAACAGTTTAAAATGAGCATGTAGCGGTCAGGCCATCATTGTACTAGAACTGACATCACCCTTACAGGACGTACTCTTACTACGTATTCGTACTATTGTAGTTTGTTTCATCGAACTCGACGTTGTGAACACAGAAGCAAATTATGGCGAGTGAATCGTCAAAAAATTGGCGTGCTACGTCCACTAAAGGTCAGTGAATCAATAGATGTCCTCTGGCCATATATTGTAAGGTGTTTTATCCGATCAATGTCTTAATATTGTTGACCTCGTTAGCGTCATTTGTGTACGAGTGTATAATTTCGTGTATGGTAGAGAAGCGCTCGGAGCAACAGACATGCTTATACATAGGGTCAAGCAGGTCAAGTTAGTTCAGTATGCGTCTTTCTAACGTGTCAATGTATAACTCACAGCATGGTGAGCATGGTCCGGTAGAGACACGTTAAAACTGTACATTTGTAATGCATTGTTATGTATAGAATTCAATCACAACAATTGCCTTTGACGGGTTCGCTGAACTATAGGATGAAATGCAAGGTCAGATTTTAAATTAGAAATACACGTTGTGGTTATTTTTGTTTTTTACATTCGTGTGTTCATTTGTATGGGTTATTATTAGACACGCCCCTTTTGATAAATGAATGACTTGAGTATAAACCTTGCTTGGAGGCACTAATGCGTGGATAAGGCATGTAACACTAGTGTAGTTTCAGAATTACAGAATATGTGCTATTCATATGAATATTGATATTTCTAATCATATTTACACGGTCAACATGTCACACACTTTATAATTTTAGTGAAATAATGACAAAACCGTAAAAATGACAGCCTATACAAATTCAATGATTCCGCATGACACCTGTTAAAATGTATTTAATGCCTCGTACAGTGAGTTTCAAGAAAGCATGAATGTTTTTTTTTATAAAAAAAGATATAAAATAACTTGACCAATCACAACAGGTTGTCATAGTGGTAAAACTGACAGAGACTCATGGGTAATCTATGTTACCAACCCAATAAGCAATTTCTTTTGATTATAATGAAATGTGAGGTTCTTTCAGGGTAAATATTTTATAACATTTCCATAAAAATATTCATGCCTTCATGAACTTCACTATATATTCTGAAGTGCACAAATTCAAAAATTACGACAGGAACTAGCTCAGTGACTTTGGCTATCCTAATACCAATGATGTGTGAGTGCTTTCTGAAGGAAGGTTTTGACTGCTTCACTAAACCAGTCGTCTCATTAGGATTACATTTACATATACATTGGTTAACTAACTTCAGTAACATCTGCAGTGCTTTACCTTCATTTCAGATTACCTCCCATAGAAGTTTTTGGTTAATTTAAAAATATTTGAAAACCATTTTGAAACACAAAATAACAGTTGAAAACTATACAACCAATCACAGTTTTAATTGTTAGTGAATTTTCTGAGTTGTTATATTTGAGTAAAACTAATCTTCAAAACGTTCTTAGTCTTTGTTTAGCTTTCAGTAAGTTTTTGTGTAGACTGGAAAATTTAAATTAGCTTACCACTTGATGACTTAATTGGCTTGAAAGTAAGTGAATGAATGCAGTAGTTTGATTAATGCGTTACCATTTTGAATGATAGTATGGTAGATATTGAAAGGTATGATAAAATCATTCAAATGAACCATGTTGTTTATATCATAGTACCAATAGCATTCAAAATACAAATTTGTCAACCACAACTTGATGTATTACTTTTAATTGTTCAGAATTACAAATATGATAAAGTGGAGTTAAATGGTGAGAAATTAACTACTGCAATATAAATTGTTATCTGATTGGGTCTACAAAACCGTATCACTAGTAATGATTCATTAGATAAAATCTTGTATAAAGTTGACAGTCGCTGTTCTTTTGCTTTTAGATAGGCAGATATATTGATTTTACCATAATACAATGCGCTCTAATTTTTTTGTAAATATATTCATAAAACAAAAGGTTGTATTTTGCTGTTTGAATGTACTGCCTTCTAAGTCAATTGCTGATTGGATTACACTGAGATAATGCATTTCAATGTACGTATGCATTCACTGCCACTCGTAAAATGTAGAAAAATGAGAATCATGAAACTGTATTGGGCAACCTTAGATTGTAAATCAAATTATCATGTTCTGTGTTTAAACACTAGTGTAAAAGGTGATGGAGATATATTTTAACCCAAGTCATATTACACTGGTGATCTGTGCTGAGGAAGAGCATCCTGTGTTGACACAAAAGACTTCTGAGTATAAAATATCAGACTACAACTTACTTGTGCATCTGAATTATAACTGTTGTTGAATTGAATTACTTTTGCAATAGACTCAGATATAGCTAATCAGGTCAAATCATCTATGCCTGTTTGGTTTGAACTCAGAAGTCACTGACATACATGTGTCCCACTAAGCTATATGGAACATGGTGTCCGTCATTGGTTTTTGACCGATATATTGTTTTGAGTTACATCATATATTTCTTGCTAAACTTTGTATCCCAGATGAGTCCTCAAACATTTGTATGATGGCTTCATCATGTCATTAACTGTTGTTTAGGTATGTCATTAACTGTTGTTTAGGCATGTCATTAACTGTTGTTTAGGCATGTCATTAACTGTTGTTTAGGCATGTCATTAACTGTTGTTTAGGCATGTCATTAGTTGTGTTCACGTTACACGAAGTACGGGCTAAGATTTAAGCTGATTTAGTCTTATCTAGCATATTTGCATTTTGGCTAGACCCAATTGCGTTCACGCACAGGGAGGGCCAGTCGTTAGAACGGGCTAAGGGGTGCCATTAGTCGGTGACCTTTGGTAAGCCGCTATTTACGAACGAAACATGGATGACACGCGCTAGGTTCTATTTCTGCTGCTGGCATGTTTCGTTCTAATTTTGAAGCGACGTGCACAGGAACGCGAGAGAAGACGGACCCAACTTATTTGGATGCACATAAACAGTATACAACGGGCGTAACAGAATACAGAGTTTTATTAATGCATGTCGCAGACAGCGAACCAATTTTTGTTGTCTACGATTGGAGCTGCTGTACGCTCTACTACTACAGCGACCCGATTAGTGTGGAAGCGAGCGCGGAGTAATGACTGGTGGAATAGTGTCGTTATACGAATATGGGACAATTTTCACACCCAAAGGTCGCCGCAGAGGGCGCTTAGCCCTGGGCTAAGCGTTCGCGCATACTTCGTTAGCCCGTGCTAAGGTCTAGACCGCGTCTTAAATTCGGATCAGATTTAACCCGTACTTCCTTAGCCCGTGCTAAGCGTTCACGCACGTTTTCTTAGCACGGGCTAAGGAATTTGACCTCTTAGCCCGTGCTAAGGAGCTGTGCGTGAACGCAACTATTAACTGTTGTTTAGGCATGTCATTAACTGTTGTTTAGGCATGTCATTAACTGTTGTTTAGGCATGTCATTAACTGTTGTTTAGGCATGTCATTAACTGTTAGTTTAGGCATGTCTGGGTCTGTGCACAAATCTCACACATGATTGGTTGATGATGCATGTCAGTTAGTTTCAAAATGGCCTACTGGCGGCCAATGATTCTGTTTAAATTTAGTAAAAAGGCAAGATATGTTGTTACATGTTCTCTTCTTGCAGTTATTTTGTAATTTTTATGAAATTTAACTGACATTTGTGACAAAAATTAAAATGAAAACATAAAACAAAAGCATGTCATCTTTTATTTGGACATTGCATCTAAAAATGGTTGTATGTGCATCTCATACAGCAGAACTACACATATATACATATTAGCCAGTCACAGATTAATTCATCTATGCTTGAATTGTGCCCAAGCGCAGATTTAAGATTTAAGCTCACTGACTTGACACACATTCATAAACACATCGCTAGTCAATTTGTACACATTAATATAAAAATACTTTGAATTTTATAAACCTAGTCATTTACATTCACACACCCAATAATTACTTCTCAGATAGTAATGTGACATTTATATTAAATTATATACGTGATACCGTAATGTAAACCTCTATTCACAAGAAAATTAATTTCAACAAAAAGCTCTCGAATTTAATTAATTTTGTTTAATTTTTATGGTAGTGATTTATAACAACAATAGTAAATCAATTACAGCAGTACAAATTATCTTGCCATTGATACTTCTCATCTAATTCAGCACTGGGAGCGGGGGGGGGGGGGGGGTGTATTCAGTATTGTTTAAATATAAGATGACATACACTATGGTATATCTATTAATTGTTGGTTGATGGGTATAGCTCCTTGACATGCCTAATTGAATCATTCAATTTAACATAATGAAACTTTTCATAACATGATCTCACATAGGGACAACAACATGTGAATCAGATGATGCTACAATAATACTAATGTACAATATATTTCCAAAGGCCTTCAGTGTAAATTCTATGGAGTTGTAAATACAGCCATGTAATTGTTTAAACTTGATACATGCATTGGACATTATGAGACCTTTTGTTTTACTGAATGTGCATGGTTTTGGAGCTGACATGCTGTGACCATTCATGTTAGAACTTTATCATACATCATTTCACATGTATACACAATAATTTGTTTAATAAGCAGATTTAAGAAGGCCGAATGGTGGAATATTTTAATGTTAAAAAAGTATTAAAATTCTGCCATTATACACACCCAGATCTTGATTACACATAGGCAAATATTAGTTATTTTTTCCACAATTTTTTTGACTCAAAATATAAACTCACAATTGTATATGCTGGTGTATATTGAGGTCTGCATACCCTGATGACAAGTTTGTATTTCAAATAATTTAGTCATAAATTGTGAGATTATGTGAATAATGCATGGATGTGGACAATTGTCATTAGCACTTATCTACTTACATGAAATATATAACAGTTATGCATACATTGATAAGTGAATAATTTCCACATGGATAAACAATTTTAGATAAAGCATCGTAGCTTCTCATGTGACCCAATTAGTTACAGACCCGAGAAAGAAAGCTCATTTTGTTTTGAGAATTGAAATTATTATTACTAATTTAATTGTTTGCTGATGAGAGTATAGCCATTGTCCTTTTGACACAATTTTTATTGAGAGTTATCTTTATTGAATTGATAACAATGTTGTATTTCTCATCTAATATTCAAAAACCTGTCTTCCATGTATGTCGTGTTACAGTTGATCTGACATGTGACCTCACAATACCTCAGAAAATAATTTGTTGAAAGAAATGGTTGAATAGACATGTAAAGATATAAATGTACAGACTCTGTTCTGACCCCGACTTTAAGAGCCATGCACTTATTATTTTGGAATGTCACACAATAGCTGGATGGCATATACATTGTACTATCTTGACCTTTCACTGTCCATTATGTGGTACGTCTCAAAGTTTTGTTAATGATTTATGTGGTGTATCCTGTAGCCATAAATTTACAGTGAAAACAAATCATGAAGCACAACTGTTATTGATAAATTGTGCATTGGTAAATCTGCCAGTGATGATGGTATTTCTGTAGAACACTATAAGCATGCCCGTAGACTCTATTTCATTTTAAACACTAGTTTTCAATTTGATGCTGATCCATGGTGTTCTTTATGGAGATTTTATGAAAACAATCCTGATTCCTATAGTGAAAAACAAAACAGGTGACTTGCCCTGCAAGAATAACTATACAGGTCTGTTGCCATCTGACTCCTCCAAAATTTTAGAAAAATATAAAATTTGTGGTTTCCTAAAGATGGATGTTGGTTAATTTGGGTTTCACTCAATGGAAATGTGTATTTATGCCATGAAAGAAATTATTAACTTTTATCATTTGTATAATAGCCCTGGATATGCATGTTTTTTAGATTGGTTATGTCAACCATTGGTACCTGCATAGAAAGTTGATTGACATGGGTTTATCTGGTTATGTGATTCTATTTTAATTGTTTTGTACCATACTCAGTTGTTTACAGTCAGTTGGCGAAATTCTACCTTCACTTTCAACAAGGTAGCGGGTATGTAGATGGAATGATGATTCAATGATTGGATGTTACATCACAACTGAAACTATGAGATTTTATTCTGAGTACCATTTTGAGTATCATAATGACATAGGACAAAGGTTTTCAACAAAAGCAGCAATACCGCTGTACAAACTTGACAATGGAGTATGTACATGTACAAACATGCCATGATTGTGATGTCATGTGTACATTGTGGGCAGTCGTACATTCTTATACATTTGAAGGTTGCTATGACATTCTTGCATCATTTCTACATTTACTGTCTGTCACTATGGTTACCAGTTTTTGCCAACCTGTTACCACACTCATAAGCCTATATCACCCTGTATTTCCTTAGACAGCTCTATATGTTATGATCCCTCTAACTTTGCTAGCACCAATCAAGAAGTCTCACAACAGTGTTTTTAAAATTCCCTTTACCCCTGCAGTGTTTACATCCTCTTTTCATACATAACAAATTATGACATGTATTTAAGTAGGTGACATAGAGATCATCTGGTTCATCAAGTTTGATCTGCTTTGACTATAATTATTGCCTGTTTGGGCACCGTTCAAAAAAGAGGACTATAATTTGATCATGCCTAGAGTAGACACTAATTGATCAATTTCATTCAAACTTCACGCAACATACCGGTATGCATGTTAAGTTACTTGATGATTTGAACAAAAAAGACCATTTTGAACTTGATTGATTTTAACTTGATTGATTGATTGATTGATTTAGATCAAAGTTTGTATGATTATCATGCATATGGGGTTTTTTAGCTCCGCTTCGCTGCAGAGCTTATGAGTGATTGTTCGTCAGCGTTCATCGTTCGTGTCAACTTTTTACTGAATGTTTTGATACTTGGTGTATGTGTACCTTGGCTAGACCTCTCTCAGATTTGTTCATTTAGTGATGATATCTTCAATTCTCTAATTTTGGTGAATATTTTTATCATTTTTGGTAAAAAGTGATATTTTCAACTTCTTATTAAAAACTACAAGTCCGATCACTTTGATGTTACATATATAGATACTACATGTGGACCTCAGATTTGTTCATTTCGTGATGATATCTTAGTTCTCTAATTTTGGTGAATATTTTTATAATTTCTGGTAAAAAGTGACTTCTTTTGAAAACCGCAAGTCGGATTGCTTTGATACTGTACATATTGTTCATTTTCTAATGATATCTTCAGTTCTAATTGAAATGTGCATTGCTAACAGCGGAGCTATCTCAGCCGAGAGGCTGCTTCTTAATTGGTTCCATGATAATTTCTCTTGAATGAAATAACCTTTTCTGTTTAATCTTAATTAATACATCAAGAGATACAGACAACCAATTTTATGTAAAAGCTTCTTTTTCTTTAGGGGCTGGCATTTGAAATCTATAGGGGTAGATAAAGAAATTAGGTATTTTGCATATACCAGTCTTTCATTTACATTCATTATTTTTTCTTCACCATACACAGTTCTAGTGTATATAGGTTTAGCACCTAACATACTCCACGGTGAGTGAGCTAATTTGCATGTTATAAAAGAAGCGTTTTTCCAGTGTGCAAATTTTTGATTTGATTTGATTTTGACAAAGTTAAAACAGTACATGATTTTTGTAATGCAGCTTAATTGTTTAGTAACATGTTTATATTTGTTTTTCAAATTTCATTGTCATACTGTTCAGCAAACGATTTTCTACCCATGACTAAGTTGGCTTTCATACAGTGTACATGTATATGCATAGCAAAGAAATTTCAGGCTGGTAAAACAGCATGCAGTGATTAGTGTAAATATTCACACAATCAATCAAGGATGCCATAGTGAAGTTTATATCAAATATGTCAGTGTTACTCGGCTGAGTTATATTTATTGTTGATGCTGATTACAATCTAATAATTAACATCACAAAATAGAAAATATGATTGAAAAAAATAATATAGCATGTGCACATTTAAAATACTATCGTCAACGTTTAATGTGTTTTCTGTTATTTATTATTATCATGGAAATGTAAAACTGTGTTAATAATAATAATAGTTTATTTACTTGTATTGCGCTATTTACAGTAATAACTGATCAACAGTGCATGACATAAAACTACAAACTACAAGTCAGATAACACCAATGCATATGAATTGATATTGTTTCCTTCAAAGTGCAGTAAGATTAAAATACTTTATTTTAGCTGGAATTAATTTTCACTGAAAAGACTTTTGGGGCGCTTTGTATGAAGTTTATTGTTGAGTTAAATAAAGTAAAATATAGAAAAAAAGTTATATTTTCACTGAATCATAAGCGAAAATAAATTACAAGCAAAAATAAAGTATTTTACAGTATGTAGATTGCTACATGTGTAAGAGGATCCACAATACCTTGATATGGTATCATATGAAATATAGTACCATAGTCCCCTCAAATTTAATGCATTTTATATTTATATCTTTTATAAGTGACAATGACTTGTTTTATTAAAAAAATGATCAATTTGTTTTTTGATTTGACTGCCAGTCAAAAAATCACCAAACTCAATATTCCATATACTGTAAAAGGATTAATTATTCACTGGGTTTTAATTTTGCTTATTTCGCTGACTGGAACATGCGCTAAATTAAAACCCAGTGAATATGTAAAATTTAGGATGATAAAACTGTGAATAAAACCCACTGAATATACCTGAAATGGTAAATCAGCGAAATTTAAACCCAGTTAAAATTAGTCATTTTACAGTATGCCAAGCATTACATGGACATTTCTCGTCTGATTTCATTCAATGTATTGTATTTTAGTGCTAATGTCTGCTCTTTTTCCAGAAAATTTTGATACAAATTTCAAGTTTTTTGATCAAAAAATAGAAGCAATGTCTAATTTTGCCTTTTTGTTTTGAAATGAAGATTGAATTCACAAAGAATTACAGAAAATATCAACAAACTATTGCATTGTTTAATGTTCATTAAATATTAATTGATGGTCTTGGAGATTAATTAAATTTATAAATAATTAAAAAAGTCATCATTATGTGGTATTTTTTACAGATGATGTGGTGAAAGCGTTGAAAAAAGGAAACACATTCACAAAACTGAGAAAGAAAAGCAAGCAATATGAAAGATATTATTCAGTTGATAGTAATCTGACTTTTATACAGTGGCAGCCATCAAGAAAACCTCCAACTAAAAACAGAGGTAAATGTCATCACATGACACATTACTGTTTTTACAGTCATTTCATTAACCACAATAGCATGTTCTCCCATAATTCATTGCAAATATATGCAGTAATTCAGTAAGTTGTGACAAATTTCAATTGGCTTGACATTATTTATTATTTGTATAGAAATCAGTCAAAAACAGCATAATATATCATTGTATCCAATATTATCACAAGAAATGAGTAATGGTACTCTGGGGTCAAAATTGGTAGTCATGTGATTATCACGTTGTCCCTGACAACCACTTTTGTCATGGGGCAACCAAGTACAATGTATGAAAATAAATACAAAAATCAACCTATTACATCATCAATTGTAGTAGTTTATGTCATATTACATCATCAATTGTAGTAGTTTATGTCATATTACATCATCAATTGTAGTAGTTTATGTCATATTACATCATCAATTGTAGTAGTTTATGTCATATTACATCATCAATTGTAGTAGTTTATGTCATATTACATCATCAATTGTAGTAGATTATGTCATATTACATCATCAATTGTAGTAGTTTATATCATAAGTGTCAATCACTATCACTATTTGAATATAGTTAATTCATTCAAATATGAGCCAAAAATTGAAACAAATTTAGGAGTATTTTTTGTTAAAACTCCATGCATGGCAGCCTGTGTGTAGGATGTGATGTATTTCAGTTGGGACAATCTTAATCTATTTTTTTTTTATCAACTCTTTAAATTCTCCATAATGCCCCATATAACAGAGTCATCTGGGGTGACCCCCATAGCCAATAATCCTTGGATTATAGGTCAGTTGCAAAAAGCATAGCTTACATTTGATTATCAGTCAATAAATTACCCATATTCCAATAATTTAAATGATTGGAATTAAAAAGTTTCTATTATTATCGTTGTACCCGTATTTGTTATTGTTCCAATATATACATAATGTAGCCTATAAATTAAGATAAAATTAAATAAATTTTGTGTAAGAGTATTACCACAAAACCTTCTAATGTTTGCAATGATGATGGCTATTGATATTAGTTGTAGATTGTTTAAAGCAATAGTTGAATTTATCATGGGCAAGGTTGTAATCATTGTGCTATGTTTTTATTGCAAGTGTTCTTGAGAGATATAAAAGAAATTCGTACAGGAGTTGAAACAGACACATTAATGAAGTTTAAAGAACGCTTTCCAGATGAACAGTGTATGTCTCTAGTGTTTTCTGGTAATAATAAAACACTTGATTTGGTAGCTACATCAAAGGATGATGTGTTGCTATGGTCGCAAGGTTTACGAGCAACCAAGAAAAAACTTCTGCAGGTTGATGTACATTCTAAAAGAAGAAAATATCCTTAGCAATGTGTGTATGTTGGTGGCTATTTATTTATTTGTTCGTTTGTTTGTGCCAAATTATAGTAACAAAACTACTTATTTACACTACCGGTATATATAGCTGTGAATGATTATTAGTCCCCGTTCGGACATGGTACGAAAACGGGTACCGGTACTTATGAATTGACCTCTATGTGTCTATCTGTGTGTGCGTCCGGACCTACATGTATATCTTAGACATGCCCAGACCGATTACATTCAAACTTCACACATATATCATATATTATCATATATTCATATATATATCATATATATCATATATTATCATATATTCTGATTCAAAATGGCTGAATGGCGACCAAATATCAAGCATTTCTGGCATTTATGGATGAATTTGTTCAAACTTGGTACATACATTAGACATCATGGGTTCCTGATGCACGTCATTTTATTTTTCAGATCGGATTTAAAATGGCCGACTGGCTGTCATTTTGATTTAATGAATGCGCTTCTAGAGCCATATCTCTGCCATGCTTTGACTGATTATATTCAAATTTTATATATTCATTATATATCATGACATAGATATACAGATGTATTGGTTCGACTGTCTGATTCAAAATGGCCAAATGGCGGTCATTTTTGTGCTAAAAAATCATCAAAAACCAAGCATTATTAGCAAGTTTTATAATATTTTTCTTATATTTTTAATTATTCACTTGTGACAGGTGTGAGGTAGTTGAGTTACCATACCAATACTATTGTTAAATTTCTTTAACTCATTGGAACAGCTGTACATTCACATTTTGTAAAAGCTGACAAAGACAATGATGGTACTGTGGATTTTCTGGAAGTCTGTGACTTATTGACAGAAATGAATATCAAAGTGGACAAAGGATGGGTTAAAAGCATATTTCAGGTAAATACATAAAATACCCACAATTTACACATTTTCACTATATTTCATTTAATTTTGAATTTGGTTCTGTTTGGCTGAGCTGAGGCAGTTTACCAATTAATGTATTCTGTATGAATGAATGTGTAGATGGATGTGTCAAATCTTGTTTCACAAATATCTCAAAAACTACTGTGTGAATTTGGATAAAATTTAGTACACATATACTTAATTTTCATAACAATTAACTACTATTAGCATGTTTTTTTTTCTTCTATTTTTTAAAGAAACAACAGTTTGTTTAAATGGGTTAAAACTTAGAGCATGCTTTTGTAGTTGAATGTCCAGCACTACTTTTCAATTATTTTGCATACTAATTAACTACTTTTAACAACAGTTTGTTCAAATGCTTGGTTGTTCCGAAACTATCAAAGAATATGGAAATCTTTTCACATAGGAGCACTTTCCAACATCTCTAGTTGTGTTTTGACTTAAAAAACCTTTGTTCAAGTGAATGGCACAAAGTTGGGGCTTTAATGCTTGCTTATTAAAAATTGTATATACAGATCATTAGCTTTCATTCAAATATTCAAATTCAAATATTTAATAGTGTTGAACTCATTTCAGATTTGTCAATTTGAATTCTAGCATCCATTTTGATTTATGAAAATATATATTTTGTAAAACATTTATAACAACTTCAGTTTTCTGCCCTTCACTGTATTTCATTACAGAGTAATACTATTGTAAATTTGCCAATGTATCGCCATTACTTAAAGCATATCGTAATTTTGTGGTATTACATAGGTTTTATCAAAGTGCAGTGTTGTGACATTGTGTTCATCTAATTGTAGTTTTGTAGTGGCAGTGTGTTCATCTAATTGTAGTTTTGTAGTGGCAGTGTGTTCATCTAAGTGCAGTGTTGCTGTGGTTTTGTAACTTCACACTGTGCAATATGTAAATTGGTATTATTAGTATTTTTGCCAAGACAAAATATACTTTGTTCTGACATTCAAATCCACTTTTATATTGTTTACTATTGTATCAAAAAAATAATTGTTTTTTTCTGCAGTTTGCTATTAAAAATCGACAACCTGGTCACTCTGGTCCAAAACATGAAATGACAGAAGATGACTTTCTCACTTTTTACAATGAATTGACAAAAAGACCTGAAATTGATGAATTACTTAAAAGGTATGTATATAATATTATAACTCTACATTTGTAAATTTAATTCAGAGATAATGATTTGTCATTTTTGAGCAAATTAATTGAGCACACACAGATTCAGGTAGAGAACAAGTCTCTATACTCAGCAAAGCACTGTTTATATCTGAGCATTCTGTTTAAGGTTACAAATGAAAGGTTATGTTTTTATCATTTCTGGATGTGTAATTCAGCAGTCAAAACATGTGTCGCCGATGTTTCTCAAAGTAGAGAAAAAAAAGAACCATCCACTGTTAATTGGCAAACTCTTGTGTGTCGTGTTCTAATATGTGATGTGACCAGTGTTTAACCTCACTTTCTTTGTCTGTCTGGCAAATGAATGCACAGATACACAGCTTTGCCGATGAAACATGCCACTGCAGACAGAAGTACTGAATAATAGTTACATTTAATTCTACACGCTTTTCTGTAAATTTGATTATGAAAATATCCATGTACAGACCACTTGTCTATTGGAAATCAGCTTTGCAAATTAGTACGCAGTTTTGCGACATAATTTGCACTTCTGCTTTGTCAATCTCATGTGAATACTTTGGAAAATGCTTGTAAACAGGATAGAGGTGTGAATCCATTTATTTCTATGATATATATATCAGTATACAGTCTGTGATGTCATATATAAGTCTATAATATATATCAGTATACTGTCTGTGATATGTCATATATAAGTCTATAATATATATCAGTATACAGTCTGTGATATGTCATATATAAGTCTATAATATATATCAGTATAGTCTGTGATGTCATATATAAGTCTATAATATATATCAGTATACAGTCTATATGTCATATATAAGTCTATAATATATATCAGTATACAGTCTGTGATATGTCATATATAAGTCTATAATATATATATCAGTATACAGTCTGTGATGTCATATACAAGTCTATAATATATATATATATCAGTATACAGTCTGTGTTAAGTCATATATAAGTCTATAATATATATCAGTATACAGTCTGTGATAAGTCATATGTAAGTCTATAATATATATCAGTATACAGTCTGTGATGTCATATATAAGTCTATAATATATATCAGTATACAGTCTGTGATAAGTCATATATAAGTCTATAATATAAATCAGTATACAGTCTGTGATGTCATATATAAGTCTATAATATATATCAGTATACAGTCTGTGATATGTAATATATAAGTCTATAATATATATCAGTATAGTCTGTGATATGTCATATATAAGTCTATAATATATATCAGTATAGTCTGTGATGTCATATATAAGTCTATAATATATATCAGTATACAGTCTGTGATAAGTCATATATAAGTCTATAATATATATCAGTATACAGTCTGTGATATGTCATATATAAGTCTATAATATATATCAGTATACAGTCTGTGATAAGTCATATATAAGTCTATAATATATATCAGTATACAGTCTGTGATATGTAATATATAAGTCTATAATATATATCAGTATACAGTCTATATGTCATATATAAGTCTATAATATATATCAGTATACAGTCTGTGATATGTAATATATAAGTCTATAATATATATCAGTATACAGTCTATATGTCATATATAAGTCTATAATATATATCAGTATACAGTCTGTGATATGTCATATATAAGTCTATAATATATATCAGTATACAGTCTGTGATGTCATATATAAGTCTATAATATATATCAGTATACAGTGTGATATGTCATATATAAGTCTATAATATATATCAGTATAGTCTGTGATGTCATATATAAGTCTATAATATATATCAGTATACAGTCTGTGATGTCATATATAAGTCTATAATATATATCAGTATACAGTCTGCAATGTCATATATAAGTCTATAATATATATCAGTATACAGTCTGTGATGTCATATATAAGTCTATAATTGTGGGTGATATTTGCTCACATTCGATCAGGTTCAAACTGCATGCATTGGATCGTAGAGTTACAATAAAGGAAGCGTAATGTACATTTAAACAACACACTATTTATTCGTACAGTGTTACAACAAAGGAACTACAATGTAACAAGGATGCAACTGATAAATACATGATAGAATGCCCTTTTTATAGGGTTGAGCAGGATTCACACCTATGGATTAAAATTGGAGTGAGACACAGTGATTGGATTTCAATATTGGCACATCAGCTTAAAATCAACCTTGCAACTGATTCCTATTGCGTTCGTGCTGTCTGTTGATTATTATTAAATGGCTTATGTAAACCGAATCTGTGTTTCTTTACAATAGAGATACATGCATTACGGTATAGTTTCAGACACGTAACAACTTTCAATTGTTGTATCTCAGCTAATATAGTCTGGAATTGTATAAAATAAGGACGAAAAGATACAGTAAAACATGATCTAATAATATAACTAAATTACGAATACGAAAGAATAAAACTGAATAAACAAGAACAAATATGAATCAATGAGGAAAAACACAAGTGGATAAGCATCCACGACAATAATATATATCAGTATAGTCTGTGATATGTTATATATAAGTCTATAATATATATCAGTATACAGTCTGTGATATCATATATAAGTCTATAATATATATCAGTATAGTCTGTGATATGTCATATATAAGTCTATAATATATATCAGTATACAGTCTGTGATGTCATATATAAGTCTATAATATATATCAGTATAGTCTGTGATATGTCATATATAAGTCTATAATATATATCAGTATACAGTCTGTGATATGTCATATATAAGTCTATAATATATATCAGTATACAGTCTGTGATGTCATATATAAGTCTTTAATATATATCAGTATACCGTCTGTGATGTCATATATAAGTCTATAATATATATCAGTATAGTCTGTGATAGGTTATATATAAGTCTATAATATATATCAGTATACAGTCTGTGATGTCATATATGTCTATAATATATATCAGTATACAGTCTGTGATGTCGTATATAAGTCTATAATATATATCAGTATACAGTCTGTGATATGTCATATATAAGTCTATAATATATATCAGTATAGTCTGTGATGTCATATATAAGTCTATAATATATATCAGTATACAGTCTGTAATATGTCATATATAAGTCTATAATATATATCAGTATACAGTCTGTGATATGTTACATATAAGTCTATAATATATATATCAGTATACAGTCTGTGATGTCATATATAAGTCTATAATATATATCAGTATACAGTCTATATGTCATATATAAGTCTATAATATATATCAGTATACAGTCTGTGATGTCATATATAAGTCTATAATATATATCAGTATACAGTCTATATGTCATATATAAGTCTATAATATATATCAGTATACAGTCTGTGATGTCATATATAAGTCTATAATATATATCAGTATACAGTCTATATGTCATATATAAGTCTATAATATATATCAGTATACAGTCTGTGATGTCATATATAAGTCTATAATGTATATCAGTATACAGTCTGTGATATGTCATATATAAGTCTATAATATAAATCAGTATAGTCTGTGATGTCATATATAAGTTTATAATATATATCAGTATACAGTCTGTGATGTCATATATAAGTCTATAATATCTGTGTTCTATCATACTGATTAGATGAATCCAGTTGACAAGTCCAAATAATATGAGGTTATTACGATAATACCTCAAAGTATGCACAAAGACAGTACAGCTGGAGTATCGACTGACGCACAAAAGAGATCGATGTGCGGCATACTGTCTGAGTGCATGAGGTATTCTTGTAATAACTTTATTATTTTACATTTTTTCCTTCCAAGAATACACCATGGGAATGCCAAAATCCAAAATGTTTAAAACAGAATCAGCGAACTTCTTTGTGTGGAGTCCTGTCAAACTCTGGTGGCAGTCATGTTTGTTTTTATTATAAGAGGACACTTACGTGCATAATCATTCCATATTTGGAATTCGCATTTCCTAATATGATAGGATGAAAATACCCCATAAAATACTGCAAAATTACGGCACGCTGTAATTTATGGCGTTACGGTGACAGATATATAATAATAGCATTTATTATTTGTTTTATTGATCCATATTGTTTTTTCTCTGTTCTTCTATATGTATATGTTCATCCAATTATCACCCTGTATGTTTGTCATTCCATGACCTAAGATATTCGTAAGTTCTTAGAAATATTATTTCCTGAGTTCTGAGCTATTACCAATAAACTATCTTTTTCTCCTTTTCTCTCCCATTTCATTTCCCATTTCACTCCTTATTGGTTGAAAAAGTACTTTTGCAGATTTGTGCTTGGTAGCTAACCAATCATCATAACTGTTTCAAGCACTAATGCTTCACTGACATTTCTTTCTTCACTAATGTTCAATGAGCAGTGTGTTATAATTACACTGTGGTTTCATTATCATGTCTTTGTACACAGCATATAATGTAACATTAAATGGCATCATATTTAGAATTAATTCAATTCTAATAACTAATACAATCATTAATTTCAACACATGCTATGCTTTCCAGAAAGCTATGAATATTTTTTTATATTTTTTTTTAATTTATAAAATATTTACCCTTGGAAATCTTTTTAAATTCAAAGGACAATGACACAATGCCACAATAAAATCAGCAGAAGTAGCCTTCATATAAGCTAAAAAAAGCCCATGACTTCAGTTATTGCTAATTTCTGTAGAAGATAGATCCCATCACATTTCAAATTATTTATTTGTATAATTTTATATATACCGATACATTATATTTGTGTTACAAGTACAATATTTGTTCTATTAGAAGCGCATGTAAACCAACAGTTTAATATATTTTATATTGGATCATTAAAAGAATATTACTAATTTTGATCATAAACACAAGTCATTTTTATAAGTAATGTACTACTAATAGAGCAAATACAGTAGTTATCATCACTACAGTTTGGATCAAAACTTTTGATTTATAGCAATGGGCAATATTTATCAATATTTATCAATATTTATCAATATTTATCAATATTTATATTGAGCGGAGGTGTTTTCAACCATCATATGAAATTTATTATAAACTTTTATGAAAATAAAAAAAAAACATTCATGGCTTTATGAAAAGTGGTGTATATAAAAACATTCACAGAATTTTGAATTATACAGTGCATTGTATATATCATAATTGACACTAACATAAGTGCATTCTTCACTAAAATAATTCACATGCATCTCTTTCATATGAGATATTTTGGGGTGTATTTTGTCACCAGTTATTGAGCAAACTGGACATTAAATGTGTCATGTGACTTTATACCTACAATTATCTGCCCCAGTCCTACTAATTAATGCATGGGTACATGTGGGAGTGTCCGGACACGCGTGGGGATGAATTGGGGAGGGGCATAAGCGACGTGCGGGTCAGTGGCAGTAATCCTTGTACTTTTTGGTAAAAAGTGATATTTTCTACTTCTTGTAAAAAAACGCAAGTCTGATTACTTTGATATTACATATATAGGTATTATATGTGGACCTCTCTCAGATTTGTTCATTTCATGATGATATCTTTAATTATCTAATTTTGGTGAATATTTTTGTAATTTTTGGTAAAAAGTGATATTTTGGACTTCTTGATAAAAGCCGCAAGTCCAATTGCTTTGATATTATACATATATGTACTACATGTGGACCGCTCTCAGATTTGTTCATTCCGTGGTGATATCTTTAATTATCTAATTTTGATGATTTTTGGTGAAAAGTGATATTTTTGAATTCTTGTTGAAAACAGCAAGTCCGATTGCTTCAATACTATACATAGTTCTGTTCTTTAAGCGGAGCTATCTCAGCTGACAGGCTGCTTGTATGATCGAAGCCAGGACAATTTTTGCAAGTTGAGTCGACATGTTGGTTAGCATTCAACAATAGTGAAAGGATTGCTGCTGTGCTCACCCACACATCATTTATTCCCACTGTTCGCCCCTTCACATTTCCAGACACTCTCACGCATGCCTGCGCGTTAATTAGTACGACCATCATCCCATATGTAAGTGATCTTCAGAATACTATTGGTAGTTATGAACAAACATAATTGCTTGTAACATTTTTCAGACAAATTTGGGAAAATTTATTGATATTCAAAAAAGCTATTAATATATGATATTTATAAATTCCCAAAACTGGGTCCGTGATGTTCATCATTTTGTTTTTCATATCAAATTCAAAACAACAGACTGACAGACATTTGCATTATCGATTACTTGTTCCAAAGCCCAAAACATACTTTGACGGGTTGCAATCAAACTTCACAACTACATTATGTGCATGTACATTAATGTGCATTATTTATTAAGTTCTGATTCAAAATAACTGATCCATTTCAGTTTTCTTCACTCTTGAACAACAGAGAAATATTATTGATATGAAATTTTCAGCCATTTGATTCTCATTGCAAGCTGTTGCTGAAAATAAAATGTTGGCCAAATTTTTGTAAAATGTTTTATACAGCATGTTAATTAGTGTGGATGGATCAGTAAGTAGACACCATTGCCATCTCAACTCAAGCTATTTCAATCATTTTTGCTAGATATGACTTTGCTGATGATGGCAGCTCAGAACATGGTGTTAGTCTTAGTTTGGTGGAACTCAAAATGTTTATGACAGAGGAACAAAAGGTACAGTCTCCAAAATATTTTGTTTTATTGTTTATTTGGTTAAAAAATGTTGTTTTTGACTTAATTGTGTGAAGCAAAATTTGGTAAAAATAAAAATTATACATTATGTAGATTTTTTAATCAAGAGAATGTGTTAATTTTTATTTAAAATAATGTCAAATGTTTGTTTTATTCAACAGAAGACTGATATAGAAGATGAATGGGTGGAGAAAGTTATTGAAACATATGAGCCTTCTCCTGACTTGAGAGAAGCCATGTTACTTAGCCCAGAAGGTAGGTACATGTTCTATTTGGTTTATTACCATGCCTGTGTCAGTGTAGATAAAGGAAAGATAATATTTTGTTGTTGTTGTTGTCACTTTAACTAAAACAGTTTTTGACTCCTGTGTGGGAAGCACACAATAGTAGTCCTTGCAGTTACCCTGTCTGTATGTGTGTGTGTGTGTTTGTGTGTTTGTATAGAAGTAGAAGTGGAGCCAGTGGAGCCGCACACATGGGAACTCACAATGTTTCATAATTTATAATAATATTTAATCAAATTTAAGTCAAGTTTGCAAAGCTTAGGTTTAGTAAAGGGGGAAGGTACATGTTGTATGGTTCAGTTTATATTAATATTAATATAATTGTACCATACTTTCCCCCGTTACTAAACCTAAGCTTCGCAAACATTTCTATGTTCAGTCACGGTTATTCAAATTTTATTTAATTAAACTTAATTAAAACGCAATGCTATGTTGAATTGCATTGTCATTGAGTTTAATTAAACTCCATTTAAAACACAACCCTATATGGGAACATGCTTTAATCAAGTTCATATCGCAACTATATTAAAAGTTATACTACTTTTTGTCTTGTCCCCATTGTTCTAACTATGTTTCTTACTTTTGTTAGTTTCGGACAGTTTCAACCTAATTAATTATGCATTCCTGTTAACGGTACTGTTTTATCAATGGATTAACAAGCCGGGACTGTTAATAATGAATGGGTTAATTTAAATATTCATGAGCTCAACAGGAGTGGAAAGCTGATTAACATAATAGGTGGCCACTAAATGAAAACAAAGAACAAGGTGGAATTTTCATTTAATTATTTAAATACACAATGATAATTATATGATACATTTTAAAAACGTATTTCAAGTTTCATATTTCCTTTTACAAAATTCACGGACACTTGGGAAGAATCGGTTATGACAGTGGTATTAGATTTGTCCTCGTCTGTTGGGGTGGTGGATATGTCATGCGTTTTCGCTTCTTTCGCCATTTTCGGTTTGGGTGGCTGCAATGCGTCTGACACCGCTTTAGTCTGCTCGTCCGCTTGTAGCTTCTATTTGCTAGACTGGAGTGACCCGTTCTTTCTGCTATTGCTATTTTGCCGGAACAGCGTGGTTGCCTGTGTAACCTGTTTAATTAAAATAAAATACAATGTATTAATATGAAAGTACAATAGCTTGTAACAGTCCACCTCATAGCAATTTAAAATATCAATATATTGTTATAGTACGTTCAATCGTTCAGCTTTTTTAAAACACGCCAAAGTGGTTTGCATTAAATCTTTATCGCGTGAAATGAATCCGACATATCGTGCCAGTGAATATAATATTTAAATGATATTCCACCAAACAGTTTGCATGAAAAAATGGATTTAAAGAGTAGTGATTATTTTCGACATAAAGTTATGACTATTTCTTGTCAGCGGGGAAATCGAACATTGCATTACTAAAGTGCAAATTCTAATATGTACCTTTCCTGAATGCCCAGTATGATAACCTTTTATCCCAGCGAGATCAGTCATCTGCTTTGCTCTTTCCACTCATTCCATGTTTTGACGCCCCATTTTGTAGCGCTGCGAGTTGTCTTGGGTATGCGTGACTGCTGGTATTCGGTGACTTGTTTGCTGTCAACTGGAGGCAAAAAACGGAATTCTTTCTGAATATCGCTCAGTTTAAAGTCCTCGGCGTCGTCCACATCAATTTGGGACAACCAGTTTTCCAAATCCCAGTCAATTTCCGGAACAGCAAATTCTTTAGCGGACATGATTCTGGCGGATCTCCGGAGTTCACCCAACAACGTGCTACACTGTTCTCACAAATGAGCACCAAATTCATGTGATCGAATGTTTTTTATGCAATTCTACGTGGTCCAATCAGTGTTGGTTATGGTAATACAATAAAGTCCACTGTTGGTGGATTCTATTGTTAAACAAAACAAACTCTGCTGAGTAAATGTCGATTGGCTAGAGCTTTTCAACACATCTGTTATAGCCAATGAGCACGGCTGATAATTGCGGTTGACTACACCTGGTTTAGAATTGCGATTTACACAATAGCGCTGTAAACATCCGCCATGACCACAGGATTTAAAATAAGCCGTGCAAAACTCGTCAAATTCGCAGTATAACTTCGTTATACTACCCCTCCTCCAAAAGGAGCCGCTATTTTCCCTTAATCTACTCGTAGGGGTAGTATAACTATCAGTTAATCCAATTGGAGTGGCATTACAACTACGGTAACACCTGTACATGTATGTGTGTGTCCGTCTGTTCCACTGATATTTATAGGAACCGTATGTTGGTTTTTAATGAAACTTGGTGTATAGATGCTCTCGAACTATGCAGCAACCTGACGAGCTTTAGGAGAAAATTCGAGCATGTTAATCACCTAATTTGCATAATTAGTTAGTTTTTGGCTTTCACACTGATATCGCAAGTTTTAATTATCCCATTTCAATGAAACTTGATACCTAGATTCTCTAAAACAATGCAAAAACCTGCTCAGTTTCGGGTTAAAATCAGATTATCTTAATTACCTAATTTGCATAATAATTCAAAATTTTTTGGTTCTAATCACATTTCAATGAAACTTCGTACTTAGTTGGTCTGTGACAGTACTTATCTTATTTAAATGAATCTTGGTACACAATGTGACGATCTAATTAGTTTTGGGTTTATATACATCCATAATAATTACCTAATTTGTGTAATAATTAACTTTTCAGCTTTCCACTAATTTAGTTAGGATTATTTATGACCTTATAATGTGCGCCCTGAAACAATATACAGATCTGATTACGATTATTATTGTTTCTCCAATACTCTCAGCACACAGGAGTTCTTTCTAAGGTTTTTTAGCTTCGCTGTCGACTTTGTCGAGCGGAGCTTATCATATGAGTGATTGTCCGTCGTCGTCCGTGTCAATGTTTTACATTTTCGACTTCTTCTTGAAAACTACAAGTCTGAATGCTTTGATACTTGGTGTATATGTACCTTGGGTAGACCTCTCTCAGATTTGTTCATTTCATGATGATATCTTCAATTCTCTAATATTTTTGTCATTTTTGGTAGAAAGTGATATTTTCGACTTCTTTTTTAAAAACCGCAAGTCCAATTGCTTTGATATTACATATATAGGTACTACATGTGGATCTCTCTCAGATTTGTTTATTTTGTAATGATATCTTCAATTCTCTAATTTTGGTGAATATTTTTGTCATTTTTGGTAAAAAATGATATTTTCAACTTCTTGTTAAAAACGACAAGTCCAATTGCTTTGATATTACATATATAGGTACTACATGTGGACCTCTCTCAGATTTGTTCATTTTGTAATGATATCTTTAATTCTCTAAATTTGGTGAATATTTTTGTCATTTTTGGTAAAAAGTGATACTTTCGACTTCTTGTTAAAAACCACAAGTCCAATTGCTTTGATATTACATACATAGGTACTACATGTGGACCACTCTCAAATTTGTTCATTCCATAATGATATCTTTAATTTTCTAATTTTGGTGAATATTTTTGTCATTTTTGGTAAAAAGTGATATTTTCAACTTCTTGTTAGAAACCGCAAGTCCAATTGCTTTGATATTACATATATAGGTACTACATGTGGACCACTCTCAAATTTGTTCATTTCATAATGATATCTTAAATTTTCTAATTTTGGTGAATATTTTTGTCATTTTTGGTAAAAAGTGATATTTTTGACTTCTTGTTAAAAACGACAAGTCCAATTGCTTTGATATTACTTATATAGGTACTACATGTGGACCACTCTCAGATTTGTTCATTTTGTAATGATACCTTCAATTCTCTAATTTTGGTGAATATTTTTGTCATTTTTGGTAAAAAGTGATATTTTCGACTTCTTGTTAAAAACGACAAGTCCAATTGCTTTGATATTACTTATATAAGGTACTACATGTGGACCACTCTCAGATTTGTTCATTTTGTAATGATATCTTCAATTCTCTAATTTTGATGAATATTTTTGTCATTTTTGGTAAAAAGTGATATTTTCTTCTTGTTAAAAACCACAATCATTTATGGTCAAAAATGATATTTTTGAATTCTTGTTGAAAACAGCAAGTCCCATTGCATTGATACTATGCATATTGTTCATTTTCTAATGATATCTTCTGTTCTTTAATCGAAATGTGCATTGCTAACAGCGGAGCTATTTCAGCCGAGAGGCTGCTTGTTTGATTATATAATCACTTTCAAACTTGAAAATTTCATTAATCAATGTGGGATCTCGATGTATATTTTCAAAATTGTGTTCATCTTGTGCTTCCAATAACTTTTAAATCTTATCAACCAATCTTATCAACCAATCTTATCAACCAATCTTATCAACCAATCTTATCAACCAATCTTATCAACCACTATAAATATCAACTTAGTTAAATATTTGTGTGACTAGCCATTTTAATTTTCAAGATATTGGTTAAAAGTTGGCTAAAATTATTTGGACATTGAACTGATAAAGTGCTCAGAATAAAGAAATGTATACTGCTGATAATAAGAACCAGTAATTTGCTCTCCAAAATTTGTCAATTTGTAACCAGATATTTTCATTTTTGCCAATAAAACATAAGCAACAACGCCCTCATTATTCTTGTTAAATTTCTGTCCAAAATTTTAGCAAGTATTCGTAATAATTTAGGATAGATATATCAGTCATTGTTTTAAGACTTTTACCATACAGAGAAAAGATCTCATAAGAATACATCAGTGATTGTATCCATCATGAATACTTTATTTTCACAAATAAAATCCAGTGAATATTCTTTTTTTCCTATATTTTACATTCAACTTGCTAAAAATCAGTGGAATAAATTCCATGAAAAACAGCCAGCGAAAATTAATTCCAGCTAAAATAAGTATTTTACAGTGTCTAGATTCTCAAGAGGCAAGGTTGCTATAGTTATGTTATGTTTTCTTGTAGGGTTCAAGTTGTTTTTGTTGGGAAAAGAAAGTATGTTAATGAATCCATATCACACAAGAATCTATCAAGACATGACAAAACCACTCAGTCATTATTTTATAGCATCATCTCATAACACGTAAGTATCAATAAAATCCAGTTTTGTCAACCAAACTTTGGAGATATGGTAAAGAATGACAGCTTACTGACTGCCCTGAATGAAATATCAAATTCATAGCCTTCTTGGGAGGCTAATGCTTTCTCTGACAGTCTCTCACTGATGTGTGACTCTATGTGTCATTTGTCATAACAGTGTGTAATAATTTTCCTATGATGAATTATTTTGTTGATATTTTGTGATATTATATGTTTTGTTTCCAGGGTTAGGAACATTTTTGGAACTAATATTTTATCACCAATTTCGCATATTGGAAATCAGGGTTGGGATATCGTAAATATCTGTATTGTTATATCACATGGAATAGGCTATCAGGCTTGGGATATCGTAAATTTCTATAGGGTTGTATCACATGGAATAGACTATCAGGGTTGGGATATCGTAAATATCTATATTGTAATATCACATGGAATAGGCTATCAGGGTTGGGATATTGTAAATATCTATAGGGTTGTATCACATGGAATAGACTATCAGGGTTGGGATATCGTAAATATCTGTATTGTTATATCACATGGAATAGGCTATCAGGGTTTGATATCGTAAATATCTATATTGTAATATCACATGGAATAGACTATCAGGGTTGGGATATCATAAATATCTATATTGTTATATCACATGGAATAGGCTATCAGGGTTGGGATATCGTAAATTTCTATAGGGTTGTATCACATGGAATATGCTATCAAGGTTGGGATATCATAAATATCTATATTATATCACATGGAATAGACTATCAGGGTTGGGATATCATAAATATCTATATTGTTATATCACATGGAATAGACTATCAGGGTTGGGATATCATAAATATCTATATTGTAATATCACATGGAATAGGCTATCAGGGTTGGGATATTGTAAATATCTATATTGTTATATCACATGGAATAGGCTATCAGGGTTGGGATATCGTAAATATCTATATTGTTATATCACATGGAATAGACTATCAGGGTTGGGATATCGTAAATATCTATATTGTAATATCACATGGAATAGGCTATCAGGGTTGGGATATTGTAAATATCTATAGGGTTGTATCACATGGAATATGCTATCAGGGTTGGGATATCGTAAATATCTATATTGTTATATCACATGGAATAGACTATCAGGGTTGGGATATTGTAAATATCTATATTGTTATATCACATGGAATAGGCTATCAGGGTTGGGATATTGTAAATATCTATATTGTTATATCACATGGAATAGACTATCAGGGTTGGGATATTGTAAATATCTATATTGTTATATCACATGGAATAGGCTATCAGGGTTGGGATATCGTAAATATCTATATTGTTATATCACATGGAATAGACTATCAGGGTTGGGATATTGTAAATATCTATATTGTTATATCATATGGAATAGACTATCAGGGTTGGGATATCGTAAATATCTATATTGTTATATCACATGGAATAGACTATCAGGGTTGGGATATCGTAAATATCTATATTGTTATATCACATGGAATAGACTATCAGGGTTGGGATATCGTAAATATCTATATTGTTATATCACATGGAATAGACTATCAGGGTTGGGATATCGTAAATATCTATATTGTAATATCACATGGAATAGGCTATCAGGGTTGGGATATCGTAAATATCTATATTGTTATATCACATGGAATAGACTATCAGGGTTGGGATATCGTAAATATCTATATTGTAATATCACATGGAATATGCTATCAGGGTTGGGATATCGTAAATATCTATAGGGTTGTATCACATGGAATATGCTATCAGGGTTGGGATATCGTAAATATCTATATTGTTATATCACATGGAATAGGCTATCAGGGTTGGGATATCGTAAATTTCTATAGGGTTGTATCACATGGAATAGACTATCAGGGTTGGGATATCGTAAATATCTATATTGTTATATCACATGGAATAGGCTATCAGGGTTGGGATATCGTAAATATTCATAGGGTTGTATCACATGAAATATGCTATCAGGGTTGGGATATCGTAAATATCTATAGGGTTATATCACATGAAATATGCTATCAGGGTTGGGATATCGTAAATATCCATAGGGTTGTATCACATGAAATATGCTATCAGGGTTGGGATATCGTAAATATTCATGGGGTTGTATCACATGAAATATGCTATCAGGGTTGGGATATCATAAATATCTATAGGGTTATATCACATGAAATATGCTATCAGGGTTGGGATATCGTAAATATTCATAGGGTTGTATCACATGAAATATGCTATCAGGGTTGGGATATCGTAAATATCTATAGGGTTATATCACATGAAATATGCTATCAGGGTTGGGATATCGTAAATATCCATAGGGTTATATCACATGAAATATGCTATCAGGGTTGGGATATCGTAAATATTCTTAGGGTTGTATTACATGAAATATGCTATCAGGGTTGGGATATCGTAAATATTCATAGGGTTGTATTACATGGAATAAGTATCCCACATGGGCTAAAATGCAATATTGTCTGTGATGAAACATAAAATATAATATACTACAATGAAATGTTGTTGTTTTCACGACTAGATATCTTCTGGAAGATCAGTTACGTGGACCTAGCAGTACTGAAGCATATGTAAGGGCTCTCAGATTGGGTTGCCGATGTGTTGAATGTAAGTTAAACTTAATTCAATATATTGGAAAAATGTTTGATTTGCTCCTTTGCTTTCTATCCATAATGTCTGTAGAATTTCTATTCAGTTCAACAGAATTAATATAAAATATAAAATTTCATTCAATTTGTATGCAAGATAAATTAGACTTATAAAGTTTCAAATTTCTGTTGACTTTTTTTATGTACATTTATAGAATATTTTTCTATTGATTTTTTATTACCAGGTAGTCCCTGTTCGGACGCAGTCTGAAAACGAGGGCTTATGTTTTGACCTCTGTGCATCCGTGTGTCCGTCCGTGTGTGCATGCGTTTGAGCCTGTATCTTAAAAATGCCTAGACCAATCACAATCAAACTTCACACATACATCATACATGATATTATACATATGCACATCAATTTGTTTCATGATCTGATTCAAGATGGCCGAATGTCGGCCATTTTTGTTCTAAAAATCATCAAAATCAAGCATTTCTCGGCTGTTTCCAGATGGATTTTGTTCAAACTTGGTATATACATTGGACATTATATGACCTTGATGCACATTATTTTGTTTTTCAGATAAGATTAAAAATGGCCGACTGTTTTAATGAATGTGGTTCCAGTGCCATATCTCTGACTTGCTGTGACTGATTATGTTCAAATTTTAAATATTCTTTATACAGCTTGTCATAGATATACAGATCTACTGGCTTGACGATTCTATTAAAAATGGCCGAATGATGGCCTTTTTTGTGCTAAAAAATCATCAAATATTAAGCATTTATGAATGGATTTTGTTTAAACTTGGTACATACATTAGACATTACGGGTTCCGGATGCACGTTATTTTATTTTTTAGATCAGATTCAGAATGGCTATCTAGTGCACATTTGTTTTAATGAATGGGCTTCTAGAGCCATATTTCTGACATGCTTTGACTGACTATGTTCAAATTTTATATATTCATTATACATGTATTAAAAATGGCTGATTTTGTTTTAATTAATGCTGTTCCAGAGCAATATCTCTCAATACTTGTTTGATGATCAGATACAAATGTCAATCATTTAAACAATCATCATATTCCTGACATGTTTATATTCCAGCTATATTACTATAAACAAAACTATATATCTTAAATTTGATAACTAATGAGGACTGGTGCCATGCATGGCTTGTGTTTATCAGTTTTGGTGTATGTTTCACTAAATTTCTATAAACATCATTATAGTGTGTGTTTTTTTTTTTTGGTTGGATATTAAACCAAAGCAATCATATTACTTTATCTGTATCCTAACCTTTCAATGTTATTTCTTTTCTCCAGTGGATTGCTGGGATGGTCCTGACGGTGAACCAATTATTTACCATGGTTACACATTAACTTCTAAGATCAGCTTCAAAGATGTGATTAAAGTAATCCATAAATATGCATTTAAGGCATCTAAGTGAGTGTTCACTTTAAAATCTCAGTATATGTGTCAATACATGTCAGTATATGTGTCGGTACATGTCAGTATATGTGTCAATACATGTCAGTATATGTGTTGGTACATATCAGTATATGTGTCAATACATGTCAGTATATGTGTTGGTACATATCAGTATATGTGTCAATACATGTCAGTATATGTGTTGGTACATATCAGTATATGTGTCAGTACATGTCAGTATATGTGTCAATACATGTCAGTATATGTGTCAGTATTTTTGTAAGTACATGTCAGTATATGTGTCAGTATATGTGTCAATACATGTCAGTATATGTATCGGTACATGTCAGCATATGTGCCAGTACATGTCAGTATTTGTGTCGGTACATGTCAGTATATGTGTCAGTACATGTCAGTATATGTGTTGGTACATGTCAGTATATGTGTCAGTACATGTCAGTATATGTGTCGGTACATGTCGGTATATGTGTCGGTACATGTCGGTATATGTGTCGGTACATGTCAGTATATGTGTCGGTACATGTCAGTATATGTGTCAGTACATGTCAGTATAAGTGTCAATACATATCAGTATATGTGTCAGTATATGTCAGTATATGTGTCAGTACATGTCAGTATATGTGTCAGTATATGTGTCAATACATGTCAGTATATGTGTCAATACATGTCAGTACATGTCAGTATATGTGTCAGTACATGTCAGTATATGTGTCAGTACATGTCAGTATATGTGTCAATACATGTCAGTATATGTGTCAATACATGTCAGTATATGTGTCAATACATGTCAGTATATGTGTCGGTACATGTCAGTATATGTGTCGGTACATGTCAGTATATGTGTCAGTACATGTCAGTATATGTGTCAATACATGTCAGTATATGTGTCGGTACATGTCAGTATATGTGTCAGTACGTGTGTTGGTACATGTCATTATATATGGTACATATCAGTATACAAATGTATGTGTCAGTACATGTCAGTATACAAATGTATGTGTCAGTACATGTCAGTATATATGTCAGTATGTGTCAGTATATGTCAGTATGTGTGTCAGTATATTTGTAAGTACATGTCAGTATTTGTGTTGGTACATGTCAGTATATGTGCCAGTACATGCCAGTATATGTGTCAGTACATGTCAGTATATGTGTCAGTACGTGTGTTGGTACATGTCATTATATATGATACATATCAGTATACAAATGTATGTGTCAGTACATGTCAGTATACAAATGTATGTGTCAGTACATGTCAGTATATATGTCAGTATGTGTCAGTATATGTCAGTATGTGTGTCAGTATTTGTATCGGTACATGTCAGTATATGTGTTGGTACATGTCAGCATATGTGCAAGTACATGTCAGTATTTGTGTCGGTACATGTCAGTATATGTGTCAGTACATGTCAGTATATGTGTTGGTACATGTCAGCATATGTGCAAGTACATGTCAGTATTTGTGTCGGTACATGTCAGTATATGTGCCAGTATATGTGTCAGTACATGTCAGTATATGTGTCGGTACATGTCAGTATATGTGTCGGTACATGTCAGTATATGTGTCGGTACATGTCAGCATATGTGCAAGTACATGTCTGTATATGTGTCAGTACATGTCAGTATATGTGTCAGTATATGTGTCGGTACACGTCAGCATATGTGCAAGTACATGTCAGTATTTGTGTTGGTACATGTCAGTATATGTGTCAGTACATGTGTCAGTACATGTGTCAGTACATGTGTCAGTATATGTGTCAGTATATGTGTCAGTATATGTGTCGGTATATGTCAGTATATGTGTTGGTACATGTCAGCATATGTGCAAGTACATGTCAGTATTTGTGTCGGTACATGTCAGTATATGTGTTTGTACATGTCAGTATATGTGCCAGTATATGTGTAAGTAAACTGTACATGTCAGTATATGTGTCATTACGTGCGTCAGTACATGTCAGTATATGTCAGTTTATGTGTCGGTACATGTCAGTATATGTGTCGGTACATGTCAGTATATGTGTCGGTACATGTCAGTATATGTGTCGGTACATGTCAGTATATGTGTCAGTACATGTCAGTATATGTGTCAGTACATGTCAGTATATGTGTCAGTATATGTGTCAGTACATGTCAGTATATGTGTCAGTATATGTGTCAGTATATGTGTCCGTACATGTCAGCATATGTGTCAGTATATGTCAGTATGTGTGTCAGTATTTGTATCGGTACATGTCAGTATATGTGTTGGTACATGTCAGCATATGTGCAAGTACATGTCAGTATTTGTGTCGGTACATGTCAGTATATGTGTCAGTACATGTCAGTATATGTGTTGGTACATGTCAGCATATGTGCAAGTACATGTCAGTATTTGTGTCGGTACATGTCAGTATATGTGCCAGTATATGTGTCAGTACATGTCAGTATATGTGTCGGTACATGTCAGTATATGTGTCGGTACATGTCAGTATATGTGTCGGTACATGTCAGCATATGTGCAAGTACATGTCTGTATATGTGTCAGTACATGTCAGTATATGTGTCAGTATATGTGTCGGTACACGTCAGCATATGTGCAAGTACATGTCAGTATTTGTGTTGGTACATGTCAGTATATGTGTCAGTACATGTGTCAGTACATGTGTCAGTACATGTGTCAGTATATGTGTCAGTATATGTGTCAGTATATGTGTCGGTATATGTCAGTATATGTGTTGGTACATGTCAGCATATGTGCAAGTACATGTCAGTATTTGTGTCGGTACATGTCAGTATATGTGTTTGTACATGTCAGTATATGTGCCAGTATATGTGTAAGTAAACTGTACATGTCAGTATATGTGTCATTACGTGCGTCAGTACATGTCAGTATATGTCAGTTTATGTGTCGGTACATGTCAGTATATGTGTCGGTACATGTCAGTATATGTGTCGGTACATGTCAGTATATGTGTCGGTACATGTCAGTATATGTGTCAGTACATGTCAGTATATGTGTCAGTACATGTCAGTATATGTGTCAGTATATGTGTCAGTACATGTCAGTATATGTGTCAGTATATGTGTCAGTATATGTGTCCGTACATGTCAGCATATGTGTCAGTATATGTCAGTATATGTGTTGGTACATGTCAGCATATGTGCAAGTACATGTCTGTATTTGTGTCAGTACATGTCAGTACATGTGTCAGTACATGTGTCAGTACATGTCAGTATATGTGTCGGTACATGTCAGTATATGTGTCGGTACATGTCAGTATATGTGTCGGTACATGTCAGTATATGTGTCGGTACATGTCAGCATATGTGCAAGTACATGTCTGTATATGTGTCAGTACATGTCAGTATATGTGTCAGTATATGTGTCGGTACACGTCAGCATATGTCCAAGTACATGTCAGTATTTGTGTTGGTACATGTCAGTATATGTGTCAGTACATGTGTCAGTACATGTGTCAGTACATGTGTCAGTACATGTGTCAGTACATGTGTCAGTATATGTGTCAGTATATGTGTCGGTATATGTCAGTATATGTGTTGGTACATGTCAGCATATGTGCAAGTACATGTCAGTATTTGTGTCGGTACATGTCAGTATATGTGTTTGTACATGTCAGTATATGTGTCATTACGTGTGTCAGTACATGTGTCAGTATATGTGTCAGTATATGTGTCAGTATATGTGTCGGTATATGTCAGTATATGTGTTGGTACATGTCAGCATATGTGCAAGTACATGTCAGTATTTGTGTCGGTACATGTCAGTATATGTGTTTGTACATGTCAGTATATGTGCCAGTATATGTGTAAGTAAACTGTACATGTCAGTATATGTGTCATTACGTGTGTCAGTACATGTCAGTATATGTCAGTTTATGTGTCAGTACATGTCAGTATATGTGTCAGTACATGTCAGTATATGTGTCAGTACATGTCAGTATATGTGTCAGTACATGTCAGTATATGTGTCAGTACATGTCAGTACATGTGTCAGTACATGTGTCAGTATATGTGTCAGTACATGTTAGTATATGTGTCAGTATGTGTCGGTACATGTCAGCATATGTGTCAGTATATGTCAGTATATGTGTTGGTACATGTCAGCATATGTGCAAGTACATGTCAGTATTTGTGTCGGTACATGTCAGTATATGTGTTTGTACATGTCAGTATATGTGCCAGTATATGTGTAAGTAAACTGTACATGTCAGTGTATGTGTCATTACGTGTGTCAGTACATGTCAGTATATGTCAGTTTATGTGTCGGTACATGTCAGTATATGTGTCAGTATATGTGTCGGTACATGTCAGCATATGTGTCAGTATATGTCAGTATTTGTGTCGGTACATGTCAGTATATGTGTTTGTACATGTCAGTATATGTGCAAGTATATGTGTAAGTAAACTGTACATGTCAGTATATGTGTCATTACGTGTGTCAGTACATGTCAGTATATGTCAGTTTATGTGTCGGTACATGTCAGTATATGTGTCGGTACATGTCAGTATATGTGTCGGTGCATGTCAGTATATGTGTCATTACATGTGTCAGTACGCAACTTGGTACATGTGTCAGTATACAACTCGATACATGTGTCAGTATGCAAGTCGGTACATGTGTCAGTATGCAAGTCGGTACATGTGTCAGTATATGTGTTGATACATGTGTCAGTATGCGTGTCAGTATATGTGTCATGGATTCATTGCAGTTACCCTTCTTACCTCATCTTCTGAAGGACACAAAGCTGGGGCATAAACATAAAAATTGTTAAATGCCGATCATTAGCTTTCATTCTAATATTTAACAGTGATTGGCTCAAGAGTTCAACATTGTCTGCTTATAATGCAACCACCACTTGCCAAGACACTTGCTGATTGGATAATGTTGAACTCATGAATATTAATTAGTCGCAATACCATTTCTGGATTGGTCAATTTAAATCATCTATTTTGATTTATATAGCATTCAGTTTATGTATATATTTATGCAAAAACAGGCTTTGATTTAAATGAAAAAAATACTTGTTAGTCTGTTAGAGCCTAATTGGTTTTTACTTTGCAGCTACCCAGTGATATTGTCCCTGGAAAACCACTGCAGTGTGGAACAACAAAAGAAGATGGCTGAATATATGATTGAAAGATTTGGTGGTATCCTTTACACTGGTAACTCTGTACTTTAACCTGGGGTGAGCCAAAAGGAGTCCACCACAGCATTTCAATTTTAGAACTTGTTTTGCTGGAAGTTGGTACATAATTTACATCCTAAATTTGTTTTCATTTCGTTCAAAAAAAGGCAAAAACTCAATCCTGGGCGAGAATTAGATATGCTTGGTAATACAAATTAAGTTAATTTTTCATGTTCTGTTATTTTACAGATAGCATTTTGATAATTAATATCTCTGTATTTTCAACTCATTGTTAACATCAAGCTTCAGGGTGCATTATATATTTGTCTTGTTTAACTGACAATTGTAGTGATTACAATTATAGTTTCACTGGCTTTCAACTATCAAGAATGTTTTTCCTAAACATATTGTATATAGAAACCCTGTATACTGACCCTGTGACATCAACCATGAAAGCACTACCATCTCCAAAGGAACTCAAAAGAAGAATTATCATCAAGGTATGGTGTCCACAATGCTATCAGAAATAATTGCTAATAGCACAGCAACACTGTGTGAGCTTATAGTGTGCAGGGATATCACTATAGATGACATTGTATGGGAGCTATGTGCAGGGGTATCACTATAGATGACATTGTATGGGAGCTATGTGCAGGGGTATCACTATAGATGACATTGTGTGGGAGCTATGTGCAGGGGTATCACTATAGATGACATTGTATGTGAGCTATGTGCAGGAGTATCACTATAGATGACATTGTATGGGAGCTATGTGCAGGGGTATCACTATAGATGACATTGTATGGGAGCTATGTGCAGGGATATCACTATAGATGACTCTGTATTGGAGATATGTGCAGGGGTATCACTGTAGATGACATTGTATGGGAGCTATGTGCAGGGATATCACCATAGATGACATTGTATGGGAGATATGTGCAGGGGTATCACTATAGATGACATTGTATGGGAGCTATGTGCAGGGGTATCACTATAGATGACATTGTATGGGAGCTATGTGCAGGGGTATCACTATAGATGACATTGTATGGGAGCTATGTGCAGGGATATCACTATAGAAGACATTGTATGGGAGCTATGTGCAGGGGTATCACTATAGATGACATTGTATGGGAGCTATGTGCAGGGGTATCACTATAGATGACATTGTATGGGAGCTTTGTGCAGGGGTATCACTATATATGACATTGTATGGGGGCTATGTGCAGGGATATCACTATAGATGACATTGTATGGGAGCTATGTGCAGGGGTATTACTATAGATGACATTGTATGGGAGGTATGTGCAGGGGTATCACTAAAGATGACTGTATGGGAGCTATGAACAGGGGTATAACTATAGATGACATTGTATGGGAGCTATGTGCAGGGGTATCACTGTAGATGACATTGTATGGGAGCCATGTGCAGGGGTATCACTGTAGATGACATTGTATGGGAGCCATGTGCAGGGGTATTACTATAGATGACTCTGTATGGGAGCTATGTGCAGGGGTATCACTGTAGATGACATTGTATGGGAGCCATGTGCAGGGGTATCACTGTAGATGACATTGTATGGGAGCCATGTGCAGGGGTATCACTATAGATGACATTGTATGGGAGCTATGTGCAGGGGTATTACTATAGATGACATTGTATGGGAGCTATGTGCAGGGATATCACTATAGATGACTCTGTATTGGAGATATGTGCAGGGGTATCACTGTAGATGACATTGTATGGGAGCTATGTGCAGGGATATCGCTATAGATGACATTGTATGGGAGCTATGTGCAGGGGTATCGCTATAGATGACATTGTATGGGAGCTATGTGCAGGGGTATCACTATAGATGACATTGTATGGGAGCTATGTGCAGGGGTATCACTATAGATGACATTGTATGGGAGCTATGTGCAGGGGTATCACTATAGATGACATTGTATGGGAGCTATGTGCAGGGATATCACTATAGATGACATTGTATGGGAGCTATGTGCAGGGGTATCACTATAGATGACATTGTATGGGAGCTATGTGCAGGGGTATCACTATAGATGACATTGTATGGGAGCTTTGTGCAGGGGTATCACTATATATGACATTGTATGGGAGCTATGTGCAGGGATATCACTATAGATGACATTGTATGGGAGCTATGTGCAGGGGTATTACTATAGATGACATTGTATGGGAGCTATGTGCAGGGGTATCACTAAAGATGACTGTATGGGAGCTATGAACAGGGGTATAACTATAGATGACATTGTATGGGAGCTATGTGCAGGGGTATCACTGTAGATGACATTGTATGGGAGCCATGTGCAGGGGTATCACTGTAGATGACATTGTATGGGAGCCATGTGCAGGGGTATTACTATAGATGACTCTGTATGGGAGCTATGTGCAGGGGTATCACTGTAGATGACATTGTATGGGAGCCATTTGCAGGGGTATCACTGTAGATGACATTGTATAGGAGCCATGTGCAGGGGTATCACTGTAGATGACATTGTATAGGAGGTATGTGCAGGGGTATCACTATAGATGACATTGTGTGGGAGCTATGTGCAGGGGTATCACTATAGATGACATTGTATCGGAGCTATGTGCAGGGGTATCACTATAGATGACATTGTATGGGAGCTATGTGCAGAGGTACATTTATCACTATAGATGACATTGTGTGGGAGCTATGTGCAGGGGTATCACTATAGATGACATTGTATCGGAGCTATGTGCAGGGGTATCACTATAGATGACATTGTATGGGAGCTATGTGCAGAGGTATCACTATAGATGACATTGTATTGGAGCTATGTGCAGGGGTATCTCTATAGATGACATTGTATAGAAGCTATGTGCAGGGGTATCACCATAGATGACATTGTGTGGGAGCTATGTGCAGGGGTATCACTATAGATGACATTGTATGGGAGCTATGTGCAGGGGTATCACTAAAGATGACTGTATGGGAGCTATGAACAGGGGTATAACTATAGATGACATTGTATGGGAGCTATGTGCAGGGGTATCACTGTAGATGACATTGTATGGGAGCTATGTGCAGGGGTATTACTATACATGACATTGTATGGGAGCTATGTGCAGGGGTATCACTATAGATGACATTGTATGGGAGCTATGTGCAGGGGTATTACTATACATGACATTGTATGGGAGCTATGTGCAGGGGTATCACTAAAGATGACTGTATGGGAGCTATGAACAGGGGTATCACTAAAGATGACTGTATAAGAGCTATGAACAGGGGTATCACTGTAGATGACATTGTATGGGAGCTATGTGCAGGGGTGTCACTGTAGATGACATTGTATGGGAGCTATGTGCAGGGGTATCACTGTAGATGACATTGTATGGGAGCTATGTGCAGGGGTATCACTGTAGATGACATTGTATGGGAGCCATGTGCAGGGGTATCACTATAGATGACATTGTATGGGAGCTATGTGCAAGGGTATCACATAGATGACATTCTATGGAAGCTATGTGCAGGGGTATCACTGTAGATGACATTGTGTGGGAGCTATGTGCAGGGGTATCACTATAGATGACATTGTATGGGAGCTATGTGCAGGGGTATTACTATACATGACATTGTATGGGAGCTATGTGCAGGGGTATCACTAAAGATGACTGTATAGGAGCTATGAACAGGGGTATCACTGTAGATGACATTGTATGGGAGCTATGTGCAGGGGTGTCACTGTAGATGACATTGTATGGGAGCTATGTGCAGGGGTATCACTGTAGATGACATTCTATGGGAGCTATGTGCAGGGGTATCACTGTAGATGACATTGTATGGGAGCCATGTGCCGGAGTATCACTATAGATGACATTCTATGGGAGCTTTGTGCAGGGGTATCACATAGATGAAATTCTATGGGAGCTATGTGCAGGGGTATCACTATAGATGACATTGTGTGGGAGCTATGTGCAGGGGTATCACTATAGATGACATTGTGTGGGAGCTATGTGCAGGGGTATCACATAGATGACATTGTGTGGGAGCTATGTGTAGGGGTATCACTATAGATGACATTGTGTGGGAGCTATGTGCAGGGGTATCACATAGATGACATTGTGTGGGAGCTATATGCAGGGGTATCACTATAGATGACATTGTATGGGAGCTATGTGCAGGGGTATCACATAGATGACATTGTATCAAAGCTATGTGAAGGGCTATCACTATAGATGACATTGTATGGGAGCTTTGTGCAGGGGTATCACATAGATGACATTGTATGGGAGCTATGTGCAGGGGTATCACTATAGATGACATTGTATGGGAGATATGTGCAGGGGTATCAATCACTATAGATGACATTGTATCAAAGCTATGTGAAGGGCTATCACTATAGATGACATTGTATGGGAGCTTTGTGCAGGGGTATCACATAGATGACATTGTATGGGAGCTATGTGCAGGGGTATCACTATAAATGACATTGTATCAAAGCTATGTGAAGGGCTATCACTATAGATGACATTGTATGGGAGCTTTGTGCAGGGGTATCACATACATGAAATTCTATGGGAGCTATGTGCAGGGCTATCACTATAGATGACATTGTGTGGGAGCTATGTGCAGGGGTATCACTATAGATGACATTGTGTGGGAGCTATGTGCAGGGGTATCACTGTAGATGACATTGTATTGGAGCTAGCCGCAAGGGTATCACTATAGAAGACATCTTGTGGGAGCTATGTGCAGGGGTATCACTATAGATGACATTGTATGGGAGCTATGTGCAGGGGTATCACATAGATGACATTGTGTGGGAGCTATGTGTAGGGGTATCACTGTAGATGACATTGTATGGGAGCTATGTGCAGGGGTATCACTATAGATGACATTGTATGGAAGCTATGTGCAGGGGTATCACATAGATGACATTGTGTGGGAGCTTTGTGCAGGGGTATCACATAGATGACATTGTATGGGAGCTATGTGTAGGGGTTTCACATAGATGACATTGTATGGGAGCTATGTGCAGGGGTATCACTGTAGATGACATTGTATGGGAGCTATGTGCAGGGGTATCACTATAGATGACATTGTATGGAAGCTATGTGCAGGGGTATCACATAGATGACATTGTGTGGGAGCTATGTGCAGGGGTATCACTATAGATGACATTGTATAGGAGCTATGTGCAGGGGTATCACATAGATGACATTGTATGGGAGCTATGTGTAGGGGTATCACATAGATGACATTGTATGGGAGCTATGTGCAGGGGTGTCACCATAGATGACATTGTGTGGGAGCTATGTGCAGGGGTATCACTATAGATGACATTGTATGGGAGCTATGTGCAGGGGTATCACATAGATGACATTGTGTGGGAGCTATGTGCAGGGGTATCACTATAGATGACATTGTATAGGTGCTATGTGCAGGGATATCACATAGATGACATTGTGTGGGAGCTATGTGCAGGGGTATCACTATAGATGACATTGTATAGGAGCTATGTGCAGGGGTATCACATAGATGACATTGTATGGGAGCTATGTGTAGGGGTTTCACATAGATGACATTGTATGGGAGCTATGTGCAGGGGTGTCACCATAGATGACATTGTGTGGGAGCTATGTGCAGGGGTATCACTATAGATGACATTGTATGGGAGATATGTGCAGGGGTATCACTATAGATGACATTGTGTGGGAGATATGTGCAGGGGTATCACTATAGATGACATTGTGTGGGAGATATGTGCAGGGGTATCACATAGATGACATTGTGTGGGAGATATGTGCAGGGGTATCACTATAGATGACATTGTGTGGGAGATATGTGCAGGGGTATCACATAGATGACATTGCATGGGAGCTATGTGCAGGGGTATCACTGTAGATGACATTGCATGGGAGCTATGTGCAAGGGTATCATATAGATGACATTGTGTGGGAGCTATGTGCAGGGGTATCACATAGATGACATTGTATGGGAGCTATGTGTAGGGGTATCACATAGATGACATTGTATGGGAGCTATGTGCAGGGGTATCACCATAGATGACATTGTATGGGAGCTATGTGCAGGGGTTTCACTATAGATGACATTGTATGGGAGCTATGTGCAGGGGTATCACTATAGATGACATTGTATGGGAGCTATGTGCAGGGGTATCACTATAGATGACATTGTATGGGAGCTATGTGCAGGGGTATCACTATAGATGACATTGTATGGGAGCTATGTGCAGGGATATCACTATAGATGACATTGTATGGGAGCTATGTGCAGGGGTATCACGATAGATGACATTGTATGGGAGCTATGTGCAGGGGTATCACTATAGATGACATTGTATGGGAGCTTTGTGCAGGGGTATCACTATATATGACATTGTATGGGAGCTATGTGCAGGGATATCACTATAGATGACATTGTATGGGAGCTATGTGCAGGGGTATTACTATAGATGACATTGTATGGGAGCTATGTGCAGGGGTATCACTAAAGATGAATGTATGGGAGCTATGAACAGGGGTATAACTATAGATGACATTGTATGGGAGCTATGTGCAGGGGTATCACTGTAGATGACATTGTATGGGAGCCATGTGCAGGGGTATCACTGTAGATGACATTGTATGGGAGCCATGTGCAGGGGTATTACTATAGATGACTCTGTATGGGAGCTATGTGCAGGGGTATCACTGTAGATGACATTGTATGGGAGCCATGTGCAGGGGTATCACTGTAGATGACATTGTATAGGAGCCATGTGCAGGGGTATCACTGTAGATGACATTGTATAGGAGGTATGTGCAGGGGTATCACTATAGATGACATTGTGTGGGAGCTATGTGCAGGGGTATCACTATAGATGACATTGTATCGGAGCTATGTGCAGGGGTATCACTATAGATGACATTGTATGGGAGCTATGTGCAGAGGTACATTTATCACTATAGATGACATTGTGTGGGAGCTATGTGCAGGGGTATCACTATAGATGACATTGTATCGGAGCTATGTGCAGGGGTATCACTATAGATGACATTGTATGGGAGCTATGTGCAGAGGTATCACTATAGATGACATTGTATTGGAGCTATGTGCGGGGGTATCTCTATAGATGACATTGTATGGAAGCTATGTGCAGGGGTATCACCATAGATGACATTGTGTGGGAGCTATGTGCAGGGGTATCACATAGATGACATTGTGTGGGAGCTATATGCAGGGGTATCACTATAGATGACATTGTATGGGAGCTATGTGCAGGGGTATCACATAGATGACATTGTATCAAAGCTATGTGAAGGGCTATCACTATAGATGACATTGTATGGGAGCTTTGTGCAGGGGTATCACATAGATGACATTGTATGGGAGCTATGTGCAGGGGTATCACTATAGATGACATTGTATGGGAGATATGTGCAGGGGTATCACTATAGATGACATTGTGTGGGAGCTATGTGCAGGGGTATCACTGTAGATGACATTGTATCAAAGCTATGTGAAGGGCTATCACTATAGATGACATTGTATGGGAGCTTTGTGCAGGGGTATCACATAGATGACATTGTATGGGAGCTATGTGCAGGGGTATCACTATAAATGACATTGTATCAAAGCTATGTGAAGGGCTATCACTATAGATGACATTGTATGGGAGCTTTGTGCAGGGGTATCACATACATGAAATTCTATGGGAGCTATGTGCAGGGCTATCACTATAGATGACATTGTGTGGGAGCTATGTGCAGGGCTATCACTATAGATGACATTGTGTGGGAGCTATGTGCAGGGGTATCACTGTAGATGACATTGTATTGGAGCTAGCCGCAAGGGTATCACTATAGAAGACATCTTGTGGGAGCTATGTGCAGGGGTATCACTATAGATGACATTGTATGGGAGCTATGTGCAGGGGTATCACATAGATGACATTGTGTGGGAGCTATGTGTAGGGGTATCACTGTAGATGACATTGTATGGGAGCTATGTGCAGGGGTATCACTATAGATGACATTGTATGGAAGCTATGTGCAGGGGTATCACATAGATGACATTGTGTGGGAGCTTTGTGCAGGGGTATCACATAGATGACATTGTATGGGAGCTATGTGTAGGGGTTTCACATAGATGACATTGTATGGGAGCTATGTGCAGGGGTATCACTGTAGATGACATTGTATGGGAGCTATGTGCAGGGGTATCACTATAGATGACATTGTATGGAAGCTATGTGCAGGGGTATCACATAGATGACATTGTGTGGGAGCTATGTGCAGGGGTATCACTATAGATGACATTGTATAGGAGCTATGTGCAGGGGTATCACATAGATGACATTGTATGGGAGCTATGTGTAGGGGTATCACATGATGACATTGTATGGGAGCTATGTGCAGGGGTGTCACCATAGATGACATTGTGTGGGAGCTATGTGCAGGGGTATCACTATAGATGACATTGTATGGGAGCTATGTGCAGGGGTATCACATAGATGACATTGTGTGGGAGCTATGTGCATGGGTATCACTATAGATGACATTGTATAGGTGCTATGTGCAGGGATATCACATAGATGACATTGTGTGGGAGCTATGTGCAGGGGTATCACTATAGATGACATTGTATAGGAGCTATGTGCAGGGGTATCACATAGATGACATTGTATGGGAGCTATGTGTAGGGGTTTCACATAGATGGCATTGTATGGGAGCTATGTGCAGGGGTGTCACCATAGATGACATTGTGTGGGAGCTATGTGCAGGGGTATCACTATAGATGACATTGTATGGGAGATATGTGCAGGGGTATCACTATAGATGACATTGTGTGGGAGATATGTGCAGGGGTATCACTATAGATGACATTGTGTGGGAGATATGTGCAGGGGTATCACATAGATGACATTGTGTGGGAGATATGTGCAGGGGTATCACTATAGATGACATTGTGTGGGAGATATGTGCAGGGGTATCACATAGATGACATTGCATGGGAGCTATGTGCAGGGGTATCACTGTAGATGACATTGTATGGGAGCTATGTGCAAGGGTATCATATAGATGACATTGTGTGGGAGCTATGTGCAGGGGTATCACATAGATGACATTGTATGGGAGCTATGTGTAGGGGTATCACATAGATGACATTGTATGGGAGCTATGTGCAGGGGTATCACCATAGATGACATTGTATGGGAGCTATGTGCAGGGGTTTCACTATAGATGACATTGTATGGGAGCTATGTGCAGGGGTATCACTATAGATGACATTGTATGGGAGCTATGTGCAGGGGTATCACTATAGATGACATTGTATGGGAGCTATGTGCAGGGGTATCACTATAGATGACATTGTATGGGAGCTATGTGCAGGGATATCACTATAGATGACATTGTATGGGAGCTATGTGCAGGGGTATCACTATAGATGACATTGTATGGGAGCTATGTGCAGGGGTATCACTATAGATGACATTGTATGGGAGCTTTGTGCAGGGGTATCACTATATATGACATTGTATGGGAGCTATGTGCAGGGATATCACTATAGATGACATTGTATGGGAGCTATGTGCAGGGGTATTACTATAGATGACATTGTATGGGAGCTATGTGCAGGGGTATCACTAAAGATGAATGTATGGGAGCTATGAACAGGGGTATAACTATAGATGACATTGTATGGGAGCTATGTGCAGGGGTATCACTGTAGATGACATTGTATGGGAGCCATGTGCAGGGGTATCACTGTAGATGACATTGTATGGGAGCCATGTGCAGGGGTATTACTATAGATGACTCTGTATGGGAGCTATGTGCAGGGGTATCACTGTAGATGACATTGTATGGGAGCCATGTGCAGGGGTATCACTGTAGATGACATTGTATAGGAGCCATGTGCAGGGGTATCACTGTAGATGACATTGTATAGGAGGTATGTGCAGGGGTATCACTATAGATGACATTGTGTGGGAGCTATGTGCAGGGGTATCACTATAGATGACATTGTATCGGAGCTATGTGCAGGGGTATCACTATAGATGACATTGTATGGGAGCTATGTGCAGAGGTACATTTATCACTATAGATGACATTGTGTGGGAGCTATGTGCAGGGGTATCACTATAGATGACATTGTATCGGAGCTATGTGCAGGGGTATCACTATAGATGACATTGTATGGGAGCTATGTGCAGAGGTATCACTATAGATGACATTGTATTGGAGCTATGTGCGGGGGTATCTCTATAGATGACATTGTATGGAAGCTATGTGCAGGGGTATCACCATAGATGACATTGTGTGGGAGCTATGTGCAGGGGTATCACTATAGATGACATTGTATGGGAGCTATGTGCAGGGGTATCACATAGATGACATTGTATCAAAGCTATGTGAAGGGCTATCACTATAGATGACATTGTATGGAAGCTTTGTGCAGGGGTATCACATAGATGACATTGTATGGGAGCTATGTGCAGGGGTATCACTATAGATGACATTGTATGGGAGATATGTGCAGGGGTATCAATCACTATAGATGACATTGTATCAAAGCTATGTGAAGGGCTATCACTATAGATGACATTGTATGGGAGCTTTGTGCAGGGGTATCACATAGATGACATTGTATGGGAGCTATGTGCAGGGGTTTCACTATAAATGACATTGTATCAAAGCTATGTGAAGGGCTATCACTATAGATGACATTGTATGGGAGCTTTGTGCAGGGGTATCACATACATGAAATTCTATGGGAGCTATGTGCAGGGCTATCACTATAGATGACATTGTGTGGGAGCTATGTGCAGGGGTATCACTATAGATGACATTGTGTGGGAGCTATGTGCAGGGGTATCACTGTAGATGACATTGTATTGGAGCTAGCCGCAAGGGTATCACTATAGAAGACATCTTGTGGGAGCTATGTGCAGGGGTATCACTATAGATGACATTGTATGGGAGCTATGTGCAGGGGTATCACATAGATGACATTGTGTGGGAGCTATGTGTAGGGGTATCACTGTAGATGACATTGTATGGGAGCTATGTGCAGGGGTATCACTATAGATGACATTGTATGGAAGCTATGTGCAGGGGTATCACATAGATGACATTGTGTGGGAGCTTTGTGCAGGGGTATCACATAGATGACATTGTATGGGAGCTATGTGTAGGGGTATCACATAGATGACATTGTATGGGAGCTATGTGCAGGGGTATCACTGTAGATGACATTGTATGGGAGCTATGTGCAGGGGTATCACTATAGATGACATTGTATGGAAGCTATGTGCAGGGGTATCACATAGATGACATTGTGTGGGAGCTATGTGCAGGGGTATCACTATAGATGACATTGTATAGGAGCTATGTGCAGGGGTATCACATAGATGACATTGTATGGGAGCTATGTGTAGGGGTATCACATAGATGACATTGTATGGGAGCTATGTGCAGGGGTGTCACCATAGATGACATTGTGTGGGAGCTATGTGCAGGGGTATCACTATAGATGACATTGTATGGGAGCTATGTGCAGGGGTATCACATAGATGACATTGTGTGGGAGCTATGTGCAGGGGTATCACTATAGATGACATTGTATAGGTGCTATGTGCAGGGATATCACATAGATGACATTGTGTGGGAGCTATGTGCAGGGGTATCACTATAGATGACATTGTATAGGAGCTATGTGCAGGGGTATCACATAGATGACATTGTATGGGAGCTATGTGTAGGGGTATCACATAGATGACATTGTATGGGAGCTATGTGCAAGGGGTGTCACCATAGATGACATTGTGTGGGAGCTATGTGCAGGGGTATCACTATAGATGACATTGTATGGGAGATATGTGCAGGGGTATCACTATAGATGACATTGTGTGGGAGATATGTGCAGGGGTATCACTATAGATGACATTGTGTGGGAGATATGTGCAGGGCTATCACATAGATGACATTGTGTGGGAGATATGTGCAGGGGTATCACTATAGATGACATTGTGTGGGAGATATGTGCAGGGGTATCACATAGATGACATTGCATGGGAGCTATGTGCAGGGGTATCACTGTAGATGACATTGTATGGGAGCTATGTGCAAGGGTATCATATAGATGACATTGTGTGGGAGCTATGTGCAGGGGTATCACATAGATGACATTGTATGGGAGCTATGTGTAGGGGTATCACATAGATGACGTTGTATGGGAGCTATGTGCAGGGGTATCACCATAGATGACATTGTATGGGAGCTATGTGCAGGGGTATCACTATAGATGACATTGTATGGGAGCTATGTGCAGGGGTATCACTATAGATGACATTGTATGGGAGCTATGTGCAGGGGTATCACTATAGATGACATTGTATGGGAGCTATGTGCAGGGGTATCACTATAGATGACATTGTGTGGGAGATATGTGCAGGGGTATCACTATAGATGACTCTGTATGGGAGATATGTGCAGAGGTACATGTATCACTATAGATGACATTGTATGGGAGCTATGTGCAGAGGTATCACTATAGATGACATTGTGTGGGAGCTATGTGCAGGGGTATCACTATAGATGACATTGTATGGGAGCTATGTGCAGGGGTATCACTATAGATGACATTGTATGGGAGCTATGTGCAGGGGTATCACTATAGATGACATTGTATGGGAGCTATGTGCAGGGGTATCACTATAGATGACATTGTATGGGAGCTATGTGCAGGGGTATCACTGTAGATGACATTGTATGGGAGCTATGTGCAGGGGTATCACTATAGATGACATTGTGTGGGAGCTATGTGCAGGGGTATCACTATAGATGACATTGTATGGGAGCTATGTGCAGGGGTATCACTATAGATGACATTGTATGGGAGCTTTGTGCAGGGGTATCACTATATATGACATTGTATGGGAGCTATGTGCAGGGATATCACTATAGATGACATTGTATGGGAGCTATGTGCAGGGGTATTACTATAGATGACATTGTATGGGAGCTATGTGCAGGGGTATCACTAAAGATGACTGTATGGGAGCTATGAACAGGGGTATAACTATAGATGACATTGTATGGGAGCTATGTGCAGGGGTATCACTGTAGATGACATTGTATGGGAGCCATGTGCAGGGGTATCACTGTAGATGACATTGTATGGGAGCCATGTGCAGGGGTATTACTATAGATGACTCTGTATGGGAGCTATGTGCAGGGGTATCACTGTAGATGACATTGTATGGGAGCCATGTGCAGGGGTATCACTGTAGATGACATTGTATAGGAGCCATGTGCAGGTGTATCACTGTAGATGACATTGTATAGGAGGTATGTGCAGGGGTATCACTATAGATGACATTGTGTGGGAGCTATGTGCAGGGGTATCACTATAGATGACATTGTATCGGAGCTATGTGCAGGGGTATCACTATAGATGACATTGTATGGGAGCTATGTGCAGAGGTACATTTATCACTATAGATGACATTGTGTGGGAGCTATGTGCAGGGGTATCACTATAGATGACATTGTATCGGAGCTATGTGCAGGGGTATCACTATAGATGACATTGTATGGGAGCTATGTGCAGAGGTATCACTATAGATGACATTGTATTGGAGCTATGTGCGGGGGTATCTCTATAGATGACATTGTATGGAAGCTATGTGCAGGGGTATCACCATAGATGACATTGTGTGGGAGCTATGTGCAGGGGTATCACTATAGATGACATTGTATGGGAGCTATGTGCAGGGGTATCACTAAAGATGACTGTATGGGAGCTATGAACAGGGGTATAACTATAGATGACATTGTATGGGAGCTATGTGCAGGGGTATCACTGTAGATGACATTGTATGGGAGCTATGTGCAGGGGTATTACTATACATGACATTGTATGGGAGCTATGTGCAGGGGTATCACTATAGATGACATTGTATGGGAGCTATGTGCAGGGGTATTACTATACATGACATTGTATGGGAGCTATGTGCAGGGGTATCACTAAAGATGACTGTGTGGGAGCTATGAACAGGGGTATCACTAAAGATGACTGTATAAGAGCTATGAACAGGGGTATCACTGTAGATGACATTGTATGGGAGCTATGTGTAGGGGTATCACATAGATGACGTTGTATGGGAGCTATGTGCAGGGGTATCACCATAGATGACATTGTATGGGAGCTATGTGCAGGGGTATCACTATAGATGACATTGTATGGGAGCTATGTGCAGGGGTATCACTATAGATGACATTGTATGGGAGCTATGTGCAGGGGTATCACTATAGATGACATTGTATGGGAGCTATGTGCAGGGGTATCACTATAGATGACATTGTATGGGAGCTATGTGCAGGGATATCACTATAGATGACATTGTATGGGAGCTATGTGCAGGGGTATCACTATAGATGACATTGTATGGGAGCTATGTGCAGGGGTATCACTATAGATGACATTGTATGGGAGCTTTGTGCAGGGGTATCACTATATATGACATTGTATGGGAGCTATGTGCAGGGATATCACTATAGATGACATTGTATGGGAGCTATGTGCAGGGGTATTACTATAGATGACATTGTATGGGAGCTATGTGCAGGGGTATCACTAAAGATGACTGTATGGGAGCTATGAACAGGGGTATAACTATAGATGACATTGTATGGGAGCTATGTGCAGGGGTATCACTGTAGATGACATTGTATGGGAGCCATGTGCAGGGGTATCACTGTAGATGACATTGTATGGGAGCCATGTGCAGGGGTATTACTATAGATGACTCTGTATGGGAGCTATGTGCAGGGGTATCACTGTAGATGACATTGTATGGGAGCCATGTGCAGGGGTATCACTGTAGATGACATTGTATAGGAGCCATGTGCAGGTGTATCACTGTAGATGACATTGTATAGGAGGTATGTGCAGGGGTATCACTATAGATGACATTGTGTGGGAGCTATGTGCAGGGGTATCACTATAGATGACATTGTATCGGAGCTATGTGCAGGGGTATCACTATAGATGACATTGTATGGGAGCTATGTGCAGAGGTACATTTATCACTATAGATGACATTGTGTGGGAGCTATGTGCAGGGGTATCACTATAGATGACATTGTATCGGAGCTATGTGCAGGGGTATCACTATAGATGACATTGTATGGGAGCTATGTGCAGAGGTATCACTATAGATGACATTGTATTGGAGCTATGTGCGGGGGTATCTCTATAGATGACATTGTATGGAAGCTATGTGCAGGGGTATCACCATAGGTGACATTGTGTGGGAGCTATGTGCAGGGGTATCACTATAGATGACATTGTATGGGAGCTATGTGCAGGGGTATCACTAAAGATGACTGTATGGGAGCTATGAACAGGGGTATAACTATAGATGACATTGTATGGGAGCTATGTGCAGGGGTATCACTGTAGATGACATTGTATGGGAGCTATGTGCAGGGGTATTACTATACATGACATTGTATGGGAGCTATGTGCAGGGGTATCACTATAGATGACATTGTATGGGAGCTATGTGCAGGGGTATTACTATACATGACATTGTATGGGAGCTATGTGCAGGGGTATCACTAAAGATGACTGTGTGGGAGCTATGAACAGGGGTATCACTAAAGATGACTGTATAAGAGCTATGAACAGGGGTATCACTGTAGATGACATTGTATGGGAGCTATGTGCAGGGGTGTCACTGTAGATGACATTGTATGGGAGCTATGTGCAGGGGTATCACTGTAGATGACATTGTATGGGAGCTATGTGCAGGGGTATCACTGTAGATGACATTGTATGGGAGCCATGTGCAGGGGTATCACTATAGATGACATTGTATGGGAGCTATGTGCAAGGGTATCACATAGATGACATTCTATGGAAGCTATGTGCAGGGGTATCACTGTAGATGACATTGTGTGGGAGCTATGTGCAGGGGTATCACTATAGATGACATTGTATGGGAGCTTTGTGCAGGGGTATCACATAGATGACATTGTATGGGAGCTATGTGCAGGGGTATCACTATAGATGACATTGTATGGGAGATATGTGCAGGGGTATCAATCACTATAGATGACATTGTATCAAAGCTATGTGAAGGGCTATCACTATAGATGACATTGTATGGGAGCTTTGTGCAGGGGTATCACATAGATGACATTGTATGGGAGCTATGTGCAGGGGTATCACTATAAATGACATTGTATCAAAGCTATGTGAAGGGCTATCACTATAGATGACATTGTATGGGAGCTTTGTGCAGGGGTATCACATACATGAAATTCTATGGGAGCTATGTGCAGGGCTATCACTATAGATGACATTGTGTGGGAGCTATGTGCAGGGGTATCACTATAGATGACATTGTGTGGGAGCTATGTGCAGGGGTATCACTGTAGATGACATTGTATTGGAGCTAGCCGCAAGGGTATCACTATAGAAGACATCTTGTGGGAGCTATGTGCAGGGGTATCACTATAGATGACATTGTATGGGAGCTATGTGCAGGGGTATCACATAGATGACATTGTGTGGGAGCTATGTGTAGGGGTATCACTGTAGATGACATTGTATGGGAGCTATGTGCAGGGGTATCACTATAGATGACATTGTATGGAAGCTATGTGCAGGGGTATCACATAGATGACATTGTGTGGGAGCTTTGTGCAGGGGTATCACATAGATGACATTGTATGGGAGCTATGTGTAGGGGTATCACATAGATGACATTGTATGGGAGCTATGTGCAGGGGTATCACTGTAGATGACATTGTATGGGAGCTATGTGCAGGGGTATCACTATAGATGACATTGTATGGAAGCTATGTGCAGGGGTATCACATAGATGACATTGTGTGGGAGCTATGTGCAGGGGTATCACTATAGATGACATTGTATAGGAGCTATGTGCAGGGGTATCACATAGATGACATTGTATGGGAGCTATGTGTAGGGGTATCACATAGATGACATTGTATGGGAGCTATGTGCAGGGGTGTCACCATAGATGACATTGTGTGGGAGCTATGTGCAGGGGTATCACTATAGATGACATTGTATGGGAGCTATGTGCAGGGGTATCACATAGATGACATTGTGTGGGAGCTATGTGCAGGGGTATCACTATAGATGACATTGTATAGGTGCTATGTGCAGGGATATCACATAGATGACATTGTGTGGGAGCTATGTGCAGGGGTATCACTATAGATGACATTGTATAGGAGCTATGTGCAGGGGTATCACATAGATGACATTGTATGGGAGCTATGTGTAGGGGTATCACATAGATGACATTGTATGGGAGCTATGTGCAGGGGTGTCACCATAGATGACATTGTGTGGGAGCTATGTGCAGGGGTATCACTATAGATGACATTGTATGGGAGATATGTGCAGGGGTATCACTATAGATGACATTGTGTGGGAGATATGTGCAGGGGTATCACTATAGATGACATTGTGTGGGAGATATGTGCAGGGCTATCACATAGATGACATTGTGTGGGAGATATGTGCAGGGGTATCACTATAGATGACATTGTGTGGGAGATATGTGCAGGGGTATCACATAGATGACATTGCATGGGAGCTATGTGCAGGGGTATCACTGTAGATGACATTGTATGGGAGCTATGTGCAAGGGTATCATATAGATGACATTGTGTGGGAGCTATGTGCAGGGGTATCACATAGATGACATTGTATGGGAGCTATGTGTAGGGGTATCACATAGATGACGTTGTATGGGAGCTATGTGCAGGGGTATCACCATAGATGACATTGTATGGGAGCTATGTGCAGGGGTATCACTATAGATGACATTGTATGGGAGCTATGTGCAGGGGTATCACTATAGATGACATTGTATGGGAGCTATGTGCAGGGGTATCACTATAGATGACATTGTATGGGAGCTATGTGCAGGGGTATCACTATAGATGACATTGTGTGGGAGATATGTGCAGGGGTATCACTATAGATGACTCTGTATGGGAGATATGTGCAGAGGTACATGTATCACTATAGATGACATTGTATGGGAGCTATGTGCAGAGGTATCACTATAGATGACATTGTGTGGGAGCTATGTGCAGGGGTATCACTATAGATGACATTGTATGGGAGCTATGTGCAGGGGTATCACTATAGATGACATTGTATGGGAGCTATGTGCAGGGGTATCACTATAGATGACATTGTATGGGAGCTATGTGCAGGGGTATCACTATAGATGACATTGTATGGGAGCTATGTGCAGGGGTATCACTGTAGATGACATTGTATGGGAGCTATGTGCAGGGGTATCACTATAGATGACATTGTGTGGGAGCTATGTGCAGGGGTATCACTATAGATGACATTGTATGGGAGCTATGTGCAGGGGTATCACTATAGATGACATTGTATGGGAGCTTTGTGCAGGGGTATCACTATATATGACATTGTATGGGAGCTATGTGCAGGGATATCACTATAGATGACATTGTATGGGAGCTATGTGCAGGGGTATTACTATAGATGACATTGTATGGGAGCTATGTGCAGGGGTATCACTAAAGATGACTGTATGGGAGCTATGAACAGGGGTATAACTATAGATGACATTGTATGGGAGCTATGTGCAGGGGTATCACTGTAGATGACATTGTATGGGAGCCATGTGCAGGGGTATCACTGTAGATGACATTGTATGGGAGCCATGTGCAGGGGTATTACTATAGATGACTCTGTATGGGAGCTATGTGCAGGGGTATCACTGTAGATGACATTGTATGGGAGCCATGTGCAGGGGTATCACTGTAGATGACATTGTATAGGAGCCATGTGCAGGTGTATCACTGTAGATGACATTGTATAGGAGGTATGTGCAGGGGTATCACTATAGATGACATTGTGTGGGAGCTATGTGCAGGGGTATCACTATAGATGACATTGTATCGGAGCTATGTGCAGGGGTATCACTATAGATGACATTGTATGGGAGCTATGTGCAGAGGTACATTTATCACTATAGATGACATTGTGTGGGAGCTATGTGCAGGGGTATCACTATAGATGACATTGTATCGGAGCTATGTGCAGGGGTATCACTATAGATGACATTGTATGGGAGCTATGTGCAGAGGTATCACTATAGATGACATTGTATTGGAGCTATGTGCGGGGGTATCTCTATAGATGACATTGTATGGAAGCTATGTGCAGGGGTATCACCATAGATGACATTGTGTGGGAGCTATGTGCAGGGGTATCACTATAGATGACATTGTATGGGAGCTATGTGCAGGGGTATCACTAAAGATGACTGTATGGGAGCTATGAACAGGGGTATAACTATAGATGACATTGTATGGGAGCTATGTGCAGGGGTATCACTGTAGATGACATTGTATGGGAGCTATGTGCAGGGGTATTACTATACATGACATTGTATGGGAGCTATGTGCAGGGGTATCACTATAGATGACATTGTATGGGAGCTATGTGCAGGGGTATTACTATACATGACATTGTATGGGAGCTATGTGCAGGGGTATCACTAAAGATGACTGTGTGGGAGCTATGAACAGGGGTATCACTAAAGATGACTGTATAAGAGCTATGAACAGGGGTATCACTGTAGATGACATTGTATGGGAGCTATGTGTAGGGGTATCACATAGATGACGTTGTATGGGAGCTATGTGCAGGGGTATCACCATAGATGACATTGTATGGGAGCTATGTGCAGGGGTATCACTATAGATGACATTGTATGGGAGCTATGTGCAGGGGTATCACTATAGATGACATTGTATGGGAGCTATGTGCAGGGGTATCACTATAGATGACATTGTATGGGAGCTATGTGCAGGGGTATCACTATAGATGACATTGTATGGGAGCTATGTGCAGGGATATCACTATAGATGACATTGTATGGGAGCTATGTGCAGGGGTATCACTATAGATGACATTGTATGGGAGCTATGTGCAGGGGTATCACTATAGATGACATTGTATGGGAGCTTTGTGCAGGGGTATCACTATATATGACATTGTATGGGAGCTATGTGCAGGGATATCACTATAGATGACATTGTATGGGAGCTATGTGCAGGGGTATTACTATAGATGACATTGTATGGGAGCTATGTGCAGGGGTATCACTAAAGATGACTGTATGGGAGCTATGAACAGGGGTATAACTATAGATGACATTGTATGGGAGCTATGTGCAGGGGTATCACTGTAGATGACATTGTATGGGAGCCATGTGCAGGGGTATCACTGTAGATGACATTGTATGGGAGCCATGTGCAGGGGTATTACTATAGATGACTCTGTATGGGAGCTATGTGCAGGGGTATCACTGTAGATGACATTGTATGGGAGCCATGTGCAGGGGTATCACTGTAGATGACATTGTATAGGAGCCATGTGCAGGTGTATCACTGTAGATGACATTGTATAGGAGGTATGTGCAGGGGTATCACTATAGATGACATTGTGTGGGAGCTATGTGCAGGGGTATCACTATAGATGACATTGTATCGGAGCTATGTGCAGGGGTATCACTATAGATGACATTGTATGGGAGCTATGTGCAGAGGTACATTTATCACTATAGATGACATTGTGTGGGAGCTATGTGCAGGGGTATCACTATAGATGACATTGTATCGGAGCTATGTGCAGGGGTATCACTATAGATGACATTGTATGGGAGCTATGTGCAGAGGTATCACTATAGATGACATTGTATTGGAGCTATGTGCGGGGGTATCTCTATAGATGACATTGTATGGAAGCTATGTGCAGGGGTATCACCATAGGTGACATTGTGTGGGAGCTATGTGCAGGGGTATCACTATAGATGACATTGTATGGGAGCTATGTGCAGGGGTATCACTAAAGATGACTGTATGGGAGCTATGAACAGGGGTATAACTATAGATGACATTGTATGGGAGCTATGTGCAGGGGTATCACTGTAGATGACATTGTATGGGAGCTATGTGCAGGGGTATTACTATACATGACATTGTATGGGAGCTATGTGCAGGGGTATCACTATAGATGACATTGTATGGGAGCTATGTGCAGGGGTATTACTATACATGACATTGTATGGGAGCTATGTGCAGGGGTATCACTAAAGATGACTGTGTGGGAGCTATGAACAGGGGTATCACTAAAGATGACTGTATAAGAGCTATGAACAGGGGTATCACTGTAGATGACATTGTATGGGAGCTATGTGCAGGGGTGTCACTGTAGATGACATTGTATGGGAGCTATGTGCAGGGGTATCACTGTAGATGACATTGTATGGGAGCTATGTGCAGGGGTATCACTGTAGATGACATTGTATGGGAGCCATGTGCAGGGGTATCACTATAGATGACATTGTATGGGAGCTATGTGCAAGGGTATCACATAGATGACATTCTATGGAAGCTATGTGCAGGGGTATCACTGTAGATGACATTGTGTGGGAGCTATGTGCAGGGGTATCACTATAGATGACATTGTATGGGAGCTATGTGCAGGGGTATTACTATACATGACATTGTATGGGAGCTATGTGCAGGGGTATCACTAAAGATGACTGTATAGGAGCTATGAACAGGGGTATCACTGTAGATGACATTGTATGGGAGCTATGTGCAGGGGTGTCACTGTAGATGACATTGTATGGGAGCTATGTGCAGGGGTATCACTGTAGATGACATTCTATGGGAGCTATGTGCAGGGGTATCACTGTAGATGACATTGTATGGGAGCCATGTGCCGGAGTATCACTATAGATGACATTCTATGGGAGCTTTGTGCAGGGGTATCACATAGATGAAATTCTATGGGAGCTATGTGCAGGGGTATCACTATAGATGACATTGTGTGGGAGCTATGTGCAGGGGTATCACTATAGATGACATTGTGTGGGAGCTATGTGCAGGGGTATCACATAGATGACATTGTGTGGGAGCTATGTGTAGGGGTATCACTATAGATGACATTGTGTGGGAGCTATGTGCAGGGGTATTACTATACATGACATTGTATGGGAGCTATGTGCAGGGGTATCACTATAGATGACATTGTATGGGAGCTATGTGCAGGGGTATTACTATACATGACATTGTATGGGAGCTATGTGCAGGGGTATCACTAAAGATGACTGTGTGGGAGCTATGAACAGGGGTATCACTAAAGATGACTGTATAAGAGCTATGAACAGGGGTATCACTGTAGATGACATTGTATGGGAGCTATGTGCAGGGGTGTCACTGTAGATGACATTGTATGGGAGCTATGTGCAGGGGTATCACTGTAGATGACATTGTATGGGAGCTATGTGCAGGGGTATCACTGTAGATGACATTGTATGGGAGCCATGTGCAGGGGTATCACTATAGATGACATTGTATGGGAGCTATGTGCAAGGGTATCACATAGATGACATTCTATGGAAGCTATGTGCAGGGGTATTACTATACATGACATTGTATGGGAGCTATGTGCAGGGGTATCACTAAAGATGACTGTATAGGAGCTATGAACAGGGGTATCACTGTAGATGACATTGTATGGGAGCTATGTGCAGGGGTGTCACTGTAGATGACATTGTATGGGAGCTATGTGCAGGGGTATCACTGTAGATGACATTCTATGGGAGCTATGTGCAGGGGTATCACTGTAGATGACATTGTATGGGAGCCATGTGCCGGAGTATCACTATAGATGACATTCTATGGGAGCTTTGTGCAGGGGTATCACATAGATGAAATTCTATGGGAGCTATGTGCAGGGGTATCACTATAGATGACATTGTGTGGGAGCTATGTGCAGGGGTATCACTATAGATGACATTGTGTGGGAGCTATGTGCAGGGGTATCACATAGATGACATTGTGTGGGAGCTATGTGTAGGGGTATCACTATAGATGACATTGTGTGGGAGCTATGTGCAGGGGTATCACATAGATGACATTGTGTGGGAGCTATATGCAGGGGTATCACTATAGATGACATTGTATGGGAGCTATGTGCAGGGGTATCACATAGATGACATTGTATCAAAGCTATGTGAAGGGCTATCACTATAGATGACATTGTATGGGAGCTTTGTGCAGGGGTATCACATAGATGACATTGTATGGGAGCTATGTGCAGGGGTATCACTATAGATGACATTGTATGGGAGATATGTGCAGGGGTATCAATCACTATAGATGACATTGTATCAAAGCTATGTGAAGGGCTATCACTATAGATGACATTGTATGGGAGCTTTGTGCAGGGGTATCACATAGATGACATTGTATGGGAGCTATGTGCAGGGGTATCACTATAAATGACATTGTATCAAAGCTATGTGAAGGGCTATCACTATAGATGACATTGTATGGGAGCTTTGTGCAGGGGTATCACATACATGAAATTCTATGGGAGCTATGTGCAGGGCTATCACTATAGATGACATTGTGTGGGAGCTATGTGCAGGGGTATCACTATAGATGACATTGTGTGGGAGCTATGTGCAGGGGTATCACTGTAGATGACATTGTATTGGAGCTAGCCGCAAGGGTATCACTATAGAAGACATCTTGTGGGAGCTATGTGCAGGGGTATCACTATAGATGACATTGTATGGGAGCTATGTGCAGGGGTATCACATAGATGACATTGTGTGGGAGCTATGTGTAGGGGTATCACTGTAGATGACATTGTATGGGAGCTATGTGCAGGGGTATCACTATAGATGACATTGTATGGAAGCTATGTGCAGGGGTATCACATAGATGACATTGTGTGGGAGCTTTGTGCAGGGGTATCACATAGATGACATTGTATGGGAGCTATGTGTAGGGGTATCACATAGATGACATTGTATGGGAGCTATGTGCAGGGGTATCACTGTAGATGACATTGTATGGGAGCTATGTGCAGGGGTATCACTATAGATGACATTGTATGGAAGCTATGTGCAGGGGTATCACATAGATGACATTGTGTGGGAGCTATGTGCAGGGGTATCACTATAGATGACATTGTATAGGAGCTATGTGCAGGGGTATCACATAGATGACATTGTATGGGAGCTATGTGTAGGGGTATCACATAGATGACATTGTATGGGAGCTATGTGCAGGGGTGTCACCATAGATGACATTGTGTGGGAGCTATGTGCAGGGGTATCACTATAGATGACATTGTATGGGAGCTATGTGCAGGGGTATCACATAGATGACATTGTGTGGGAGCTATGTGCAGGGGTATCACTATAGATGACATTGTATAGGTGCTATGTGCAGGGATATCACATAGATGACATTGTGTGGGAGCTATGTGCAGGGGTATCACTATAGATGACATTGTATAGGAGCTATGTGCAGGGGTATCACATAGATGACATTGTATGGGAGCTATGTGTAGGGGTATCACATAGATGACATTGTATGGGAGCTATGTGCAGGGGTATCACCATAGATGACATTGTGTAGGAGCTATGTGCAGGGGTATCACTATAGATGACATTGTGTGGGAGATAGGTGCAGGGGTATCACATAGATGACATTGTGTGGGAGATATGTGCAGGGGTATCACATAGATGACATTGTGTGGGAGATATGTGCAGGGGTATCACTATAGATGACATTGTGTGGGAGATATGTGCAGGGGTATCACATAGATGACATTGCATGGGAGCTATGTGCAGGGGTATCACTGTAGATGACATTGTATGGGAGCTATGTGCAAGGGTATCATATAGATGACATTGTGTGGGAGCTATGTGCAGGGGTATCGCATAGATGACATTGTATGGGAGCTATGTGCAGGGGTATCACTATAGATGACTGTATGGGAGATATGTGCAGAGGTATCACTATAGATGACATTGTGTGGGAGATATGTGCAGGGGTATCACTATAGATGACATTGTATAGGAGATATGTGCAGGGGTATCACTATAGATGACATTGTATAGGAGCTATATGCAGGGGTATCATATAGATGACATTGTATGGGAGATATGCACAGGGGTATCACTGTAGATGACATTGTGTGGGAGATATGCGCAGGGGTATCACTATAGATGACATTGTGTGGGAGATATGTGCAGGGGTATCACTATAGATGACATTGTATAGGAGATATGTGCAGGGGTATCACTATAGATGACATTGTATAGGAGCTATGTGCAGGGGTATCATATAGATGACATTGTATGGGAGATATGCGCAGGGGTATCACATAGATGACATTATGTGGGAGCTATGTGCAGGGGTATCACATAGATGACATTGTATGGGAGCTATGTGCAGGGGTATCACTATAGATGACATTGTGTGGGAGATATGTGCAGGGGTATCACTATAGATGACTCTGTATGGGAGATATGTGCAGAGGTACATGTATCACTATAGATGACATTGTATGGGAGCTATGTGCAGAGGTATCACTATAGATGACATTGTGTGGGAGCTATGTGCAGGGGTATCACTATAGATGACATTGTATGGGAGCTATGTGCAGGGGTATCACTATAGATGACATTGTATGGGAGCTATGTGCAGGGGTATCACTATAGATGACATTGTATGGGAGCTATGTGCAGGGGTATCACTATATATGACATTGTATGGGAGCTATGTGCAGGGGTATCACTGTAGATGACATTGTATGGGAGCTATGTGCAGGGGTATCACTATAGATGACATTGTGTGGGAGCTATGTGCAGGGGTATCACTATAGATGACATTGTATGGGAGCTATGTGCAGGGGTATCACTATAGATGACATTGTATGGGAGCTATGTGCAGGGGTATCACTATAGATGACATTGTGTGGGAGATATGTGCAGGGGTATCACTATAGATGACATTGTGTGGGAGCCATGTGCAGGGGTATCACTGTAGATGACATTGTGTGGGAGCTATGTGCAGGGGTATCACTATAGATGACATTGTGTGGGAGCTATGTGCAGGGGTATCACATAGATGACATTGTATGGGAGCTATGTGCAGGGGTATCACTATAGATGACATTGTATGGGAGCTATGTGCAGGGGTATCACATAGATGACATTGTATGGGAGCTATGTGCAGGGGTATCACTATAGATGACATTGTATGGAAGCTATGTGCAGGGGTATCACCATAGATGACATTGTGTGGGAGCTATGTGCAGGGGTATCACTATAGATGACATTGTATGGGAGCTATGTGCAGGGGTATCACTAAAGATGACTGTATGGGAGCTATGAACAGGGGTATAACTATAGATGACATTGTATGGGAGCTATGTGCAGGGGTATCACTGTAGATGACATTGTATGGGAGCTATGTGCAGGGGTATTACTATACATGACATTGTATGGGAGCTATGTGCAGGGGTATCACTATAGATGACATTGTATGGGAGCTATGTGCAGGGGTATTACTATACATGACATTGTATGGGAGCTATGTGCAGGGGTATCACTAAAGATGACTGTATGGGAGCTATGAACAGGGGTATCACTAAAGATGACTGTATAAGAGCTATGAACAGGGGTATCACTGTAGATGACATTGTATGGGAGCTATGTGCAGGGGTGTCACTGTAGATGACATTGTATGGGAGCTATGTGCAGGGGTATCACTGTAGATGACATTGTATGGGAGCTATGTGCAGGGGTATCACTGTAGATGACATTGTATGGGAGCCATGTGCAGGGGTATCACTATAGATGACATTGTATGGGAGCTATGTGCAAGGGTATCACATAGATGACATTCTATGGAAGCTATGTGCAGGGGTATCACTGTAGATGACATTGTGTGGGAGCTATGTGCAGGGGTATCACTATAGATGACATTGTATGGGAGCTATGTGCAGGGGTATTACTATACATGACATTGTATGGGAGCTATGTGCAGGGGTATCACTAAAGATGACTGTATAGGAGCTATGAACAGGGGTATCACTGTAGATGACATTGTATGGGAGCTATGTGCAGGGGTGTCACTGTAGATGACATTGTATGGGAGCTATGTGCAGGGGTATCACTGTAGATGACATTCTATGTGAGCTATGTGCAGGGGTATCACTGTAGATGACATTGTATGGGAGCCATGTGCCGGAGTATCACTATAGATGACATTCTATGGGAGCTTTGTGCAGGGGTATCACATAGATGAAATTCTATGGGAGCTATGTGCAGGGGTATCACTATAGATGACATTGTGTGGGAGCTATGTGCAGGGGTATCACTATAGATGACATTGTGTGGGAGCTATGTGCAGGGGTATCACATAGATGACATTGTGTGGGAGCTATGTGTAGGGGTATCACTATAGATGACATTGTGTGGGAGCTATGTGCAGGGGTATCACATAGATGACATTGTGTGGGAGCTATATGCAGGGGTATCACTATAGATGACATTGTATGGGAGCTATGTGCAGGGGTATCACATAGATGACATTGTATCAAAGCTATGTGAAGGGCTATCACTATAGATGACATTGTATGGGAGCTTTGTGCAGGGGTATCACATAGATGACATTGTATGGGAGCTATGTGCAGGGGTATCACTATAGATGACATTGTATGGGAGATATGTGCAGGGGTATCAATCACTATAGATGACATTGTATCAAAGCTATGTGAAGGGCTATCACTATAGATGACATTGTATGGGAGCTTTGTGCAGGGGTATCACATAGATGACATTGTATGGGAGCTATGTGCAGGGGTATCACTATAAATGACATTGTATCAAAGCTATGTGAAGGGCTATCACTATAGATGACATTGTATGGGAGCTTTGTGCAGGGGTATCACATACATGAAATTCTATGGGAGCTATGTGCAGGGCTATCACTATAGATGACATTGTGTGGGAGCTATGTGCAGGGGTATCACTATAGATGACATTGTGTGGGAGCTATGTGCAGGGGTATCACTGTAGATGACATTGTATTGGAGCTAGCCGCAAGGGTATCACTATAGAAGACATTTTGTGGGAGCTATGTGCAGGGGTATCACTATAGATGACATTGTATGGGAGCTATGTGCAGGGGTATCACATAGATGACATTGTGTGGGAGCTATGTGTAGGGGTATCACTGTAGATGACATTGTATGGGAGCTATGTGCAGGGGTATCACTATAGATGACATTGTATGGAAGCTATGTGCAGGGGTATCACATAGATGACATTGTGTGGGAGCTTTGTGCAGGGGTATCACATAGATGACATTGTATGGGAGCTATGTGTAGGGGTATCACATAGATGACATTGTATGGGAGCTATGTGCAGGGGTATCACTGTAGATGACATTGTATGGGAGCTATGTGCAGGGGTATCACTATAGATGACATTGTATGGAAGCTATGTGCAGGGGTATCACATAGATGACATTGTGTGGGAGCTATGTGCAGGGGTATCACTATAGATGACATTGTATAGGAGCTATGTGCAGGGGTATCACATAGATGACATTGTATGGGAGCTATGTGTACGGGTATCACATTGATGACATTGTATGGGAGCTATGTGCAGGGGTGTCACCATAGATGACATTATGTGGGAGCTAAGTGCAGGGGTATCACTATAGATGACATTGTATGGGAGCTATGTGCAGGGGTATCACATAGATGACATTGTGTGGGAGCTATGTGCAGGGGTATCACTATAGATGACATTGTATAGGTGCTATGTGCAGGGATATCACATAGATGACATTGTGTGGGAGCTATGTGCAGGGGTATCACTATAGATGACATTGTATAGGAGCTATGTGCAGGGGTATCACATAGATGACATTGTATGGGAGCTATGTGTAGGGGTATCACATAGATGACATTGTATGGGAGCTATGTGCAGGGGTATCACCATAGATGACATTGTGTGGGAGCTATGTGCAGGGGTATCACTATAGATGACATTGTATGGGAGATATGTGCAGGGGTATCACTATAGATGACATTGTGTGGGAGATATGTGCAGGGGTATCACTATAGATGACATTGTGTGGGAGATATGTGCAGGGGTATCACATAGATGACATTGTGTGGGAGATATGTGCAGGGGTATCACTATAGATGACATTGTGTGGGAGATATGTGCAGGGGTATCACATAGATGACATTGCATGGGAGCTATGTGCAGGGGTATCACTGTAGATGACATTGTATGGGAGCTATGTGCAAGGGTATCATATAGATGACATTGTGTGGGAGCTATGTGCAGGGGTATCGCATAGATGACATTGTATGGGAGCTATGTGCAGGGGTATCACTATAGATGACTGTATGGGAGATATGTGCAGAGGTATCACTATAGATGACATTGTGTGGGAGATATGTGCAGGGGTATCACTATAGATGACATTGTATAGGAGATATGTGCAGGGGTATCACTATAGATGACATTGTATAGGAGCTATATGCAGGGGTATCATATAGATGACATTGTATGGGAGATATGCACAGGGGTATCACTGTAGATGACATTGTGTGGGAGATATGCGCAGGGGTATCACTATAGATGACATTGTGTGGGAGATATGTGCAGGGGTATCACTATAGATGACATTGTATAGGAGATATGTGCAGGGGTATCACTATAGATGACATTGTATAGGACCTATGTGCAGGGGTATCATATAGATGACATTGTATGGGAGATATGCGCAGGGGTATCACATAGATGACATTATGTGGGAGCTATGTGCAGGGGTATCACATAGATGACATTGTATGGGAGCTATGTGCAGGGGTATCACTATAGATGACATTGTGTGGGAGATATGTGCAGGGGTATCACTATAGATGACTCTGTATGGGAGATATGTGCAGAGGTACATGTATCACTATAGATGACATTGTATGGGAGCTATGTGCAGAGGTATCACTATAGATGACATTGTGTGGGAGCTATGTGCAGGGGTATCACTATAGATGACATTGTATGGGAGCTATGTGCAGGGGTATCACTATAGATGACATTGTATGGGAGCTATGTGCAGGGGTATCACTATAGATGACATTGTATGGGAGCTATGTGCAGGGGTATCACTATAGATGACATTGTATGGGAGCTATGTGCAGGGGTATCACTGTAGATGACATTGTATGGGAGCTATGTGCAGGGGTATCACTATAGATGACATTGTGTGGGAGCTATGTGCAGGGGTATCACTATAGATGACATTGTATGGGAGCTATGTGCAGGGGTATCACTATAGATGACATTGTATGGGAGCTATGTGCAGGGGTATCACTATAGATGACATTGTGTGGGAGCTATGTGCAGGGGTATCACTATAGATGACATTGTATGGGAGCTATGTGCAGGGGTATCACTATAGATGACATTGTGTGGGAGATATGTGCAGGGGTATCACTATAGATGACATTGTGTGGGAGCCATGTGCAGGGGTATCACTGTAGATGACATTGTGTGGGAGCTATGTGCAGGGGTATCACTATAGATGACATTGTGTGGGAGCTATGTGCAGGGGTATCACATAGATGACATTGTATGGGAGCTATGTGCAGGGGTATCACTATAGATGACATTGTATGGGAGCTATGTGCAGGGGTATCACATAGATGACATTTTATGGGAGCTATGTGCAGGGGTATCACTATAGATGACATTGTATGGGAGCTATGTGCAGGGGTATCACATAGATGACATTGTATGGGAGCTATGTGCAGGGGTATCACTGTAGATGACATTGTGTGGGAGCTATGTGCAGGGGTATCACTATAGATGACATTGTATGGGAGCTATGTGCAAGGGTATCACTATATATGACATTGTGTGGGAGCTATGTGCAGGGGTATCGCTGTAGATGACATTGTATGGGAGCTATGTGCAGGGGTATCACATAGATGACATTGTATGGGAGCTATGTGCAGGTGTGTCACCATAGATGACTCTGTATGGGAGATATGTGCAGGGGTATCACTGTAGATGACATTGTGTGGGAGCTATGTGCAGGGGTTTCACTATAGATGACTCTGTATGGGAGATATGTGCAGGGGTATCACTATAGATGACATTGTATGGGAGCTATGTGCAGGCGTATCACTATAGATGACTCTGTATGGGAACTATGTGCAGGGGTATCACTATAGATGACTCTGTATGGGAGCTATGTGCAGGAGTATCACTATAGATGACATTGTATGGGAGCTATGTGCAGGGGTATCACTATAGATGACATTGTATAGAAGCTATGTGCAGGGGTATCACTATAGATGACATTGTATGGGAGCTATGTGCAGGGGTATCACTGTAGATGACATTGTATGGGAGCTATGTGCAGGGGTATCACTGTAGATGACATTGTATGGGAACTATGTGCAGGGGTATCACTGTAGATGACATTGTATGGGAGCTATGTGCAGGGGTATCATTGTAGATGACATTGTATGGAAGCTATGTGCAGGGGTATTACTATAGATGACATTGTGTGGGAGCTATGTGCAGTTGCAATTATGGAACAAAGATTCAAATACATTTTTGACTGGAAAACGATGATTACAGCATATATTGAATGTTTTTTATCAGTCAAGTCTTGAGATGTGCATGGTTAAAGGGACATCTACTCTCATATTTCAGTGTATTGATATCAATATTTTGAGATAATTAACACAATGTTTAGATTACACTAAATTATATCAAATTGTATGTACACATTTTTTTCTTTAAATAGTAAAATCTAACTTTTTATAAATGTATCATCTTGAAATCTCTAATTGTTATTTATCAGGGTAAGAAATTAGCAGAAGATGCAGATGGAGATGTTTCTGATGAAGATGAGGCAGCAGACATGGAAGATGAACAAGTAAAAAAAGAGAAAAGTAAAAAGACTTCAGTAAGCATTGATATTCTGAAATCTCTAAATTCAGTCATCTCAGAAAATGTCCAATGAAACACAAAATATATCATTAATATATACCAATTAAACAACATATGTTAATATAGGTTAAATGTGCACATGTCTGGGTCTATTAAATCCATATATGTGTCAATGTGGATCGAATATGACAAACATGCAGCATTTTTGTTAGATTTTTTAATTATAATCTATTTACATCTTTCATTGTTTTTAATTGACACTGTCAGTAAAACTGAACAGGGACAATGTCAATGTTTTTGACTTGTTTAAATTGATTTATCATGCTAATTTACTCTCCCAGTTCAAGTGATTATTGCAGTGTTATTTATTTCTATTATATAATATTTATTTTCAGAAAAAAGTGAAATTGGCAAAAGAATTGTCAGACTTGGTTGTTCTGTGCAAGAGTGTTCATTTTACAAGTTTTGAACATTCCCAAAAAAACTGTAAGTTTTATTGATAAATTTATGTGTGAAATAAAGCTTAGTATAACACACATAGAATGTCTCTTATGGAGTTCTGTTTGATCAGTGACATGTATAGATTTACTGCAATGTCAACAGCTCATGTTATGTACATTATGATCAGTGACATGTATAGATTTACTGCAATGCCAACAGCTCATTCATGTTATGTACATTATGATCAGTGACATGTATAGATTTACTGCAATGCCAACAGCTCATGTTATGTACATTATGATCAGTGACATGTATAGATTTACTGCAATGCCAACAGCTCATGTTATGTACATTATGATCAGTGACATGTATAGATTTACTGCAATGCCAACAGCTCATGTTATGTACATTATGATCAGTGACATGTATAGATTTACTGCAATGCCAACAGCTCATGTTATGTACATTATGATCAGTGACATGTATAGATTTACTGCAATGCCAACAGCTCATGTTATGTACATTATGATCAGTGACATGTATAGATTTACTGCAATGCCAACAGCTCATGTTATGTACATTATGATCAGTGACATGTATAGATTTACTGCAATGCCAACAGCTCATGTTATGTACATTATGATCAGTGACATGTATAGATTTACTGCAATGTCAACAGCTCATGTTATGTACATTATGATCAGTGACATGTATAGATTTACTGCAATGCCAACAGCTCATGTTATGTACATTATGATCAGTGACATGTATAGATTTACTGCAATGCCAACAGCTCATGTTATGTACATTATGATCAGTGACATGTATAGATTTACTGCAATGCCAACAGCTCATGTTATGTACATTATGATCAGTGACATGTATAGATTTACTGCAATGCCAACAGCTCATGTTATGTACATTATGATCAGTGACATGTATAGATTTACTGCAATGTCAACAGCTCATGTTATGTACATTATGATCAGTGACATGTATAGATTTACTGCAATGCCAACAGCTCATGTTATGTACATTATGATCAGTGACATGTATAGATTTACTGCAATGCCAACAGCTCATGTTATGTACATTATGATCAGTGACATGTATAGATTTACTGCAATGCCAACAGCTCATGTTATGTACATTATGATCAGTGACATGTATAGATTTACTGCAATGTCAACAGCTCATGTTATGTACATTATGATCAGTGACATGTATAGATTTACTGCAATGCCAACAGCTCATGTTATGTACATTATGATCAGTGACATGTATAGATTTACTGCAATGTCAACAGCTCATGTTATGTACATTATGATCAGTGACATGTATAGATTTACTGCAATGCCAACAACTCATGTTATGTACATTATGATCAGTGACATGTATAGATTTACTGCAATGTCAACAGCTCATATGTTATGTACATTATGATCAGTGACATGTATAGATTTACTGCAATGTCAACAGCTCATGTTATGTACATTATGATCAGTGACATGTATAGATTTACTGCAATGTCAACAGCTCATGTTATGTACATTATGATCAGTGACATGTATAGATTTACTGCAATGTCAACAGCTCATGTTATATACATTATGATCAGTGACATGTATAGATTTACTGCAATGTCAACAGCTCATGTTATGTACATTATGATCAGTGACATGTATAGATTTACTGCAATGCCAACAGCTCATGTTATGTACATTATGATCAGTGACATGTATAGATTTACTGCAATGCCAACAGCTCATGTTATGTACATTATGATCAGTGACATGTATAGATTTACTGCAATGTCAACAGCTCATGTTATGTACATTATGATCAGTGACATGTATAGATTTACTGCAATGTCAACAGCTCATGTTATGTACATTATGATCAGTGACATGTATAGATTTACTGCAATGTCAACAGCTCATGTTATGTACATTATGATCAGTGACATGTATAGATTTACTGCAATGCCAACAGCTCATGTTATGTACATTATGATCAGTGACATGTATAGATTTACTGCAATGTCAACAGCTCATGTTATGTACATTATGATCAGTGACATGTATAGATTTACTGCAATGCCAACAGCTCATGTTATGTACATTATGATCAGTGACATGTATAGATTTACTGCAATGTCAACAGCTCATGTTATGTACATTATGATCAGTGACATGTATAGATTTACTGCAATGTCAACAGCTCATGTTATGTACATTATGATCAGTGACATGTATAGATTTACTGCAATGCCAACAGCTCATGTTATGTACATTATGATCAGTGACATGTATAGATTTACTGCAATGTCAACAGCTCATGTTATGTACATTATGATCAGTGACATGTATAGATTTACTGCAATGTCAACAGCTCATGTTATGTACATTATGATCAGTGACATGTATAGATTTACTGCAATGTCAACAGCTCATGTTATGTACATTATGATCAGTGACATGTATGGATTTACTGCAATGCCAACAGCTCATGTTATGTACATTATGATCAGTGACATGTATAGATTTACTGCAATGCCAACAGCTCATGTTATGTACATTATGATCAGTGACATGTATAGATTTACTGCAATGTCAACAGCTCATGTTATGTACATTATGATCAGTGACATGTATAGATTTACTGCAATGCCAACAGCTCATGTTATGTACATTATGATCAGTGACATGTATAGATTTACTCCAATGTCAACAGCTCATGTTATGTACATTATGATCAGTGACATGTATAGATTTACTGCAATGTCAACAGCTCATGTTATGTACATTATGATCAGTGACATGTATAGATTTACTGCAATGTCAACAGCTCATGTTATGTACATTATGATCAGTGACATGTATAGATTTACTGCAATGTCAACAGCTCATGTTATGTACATTATGATCAGTGACATGTATAGATTTACTGCAATGCCAACAGCTCATTCATGTTATGTACATTATGATCAGTGACATGTATAGATTTACTGCAATGCCAACAGCTCATGTTATGTACATTATGATCAGTGACATGTATAGATTTACTGCAATGTCAACAGCTCATGTTATGTACATTATGATCAGTGACATGTATGGATTTACTGCAATGCCAACAGCTCATGTTATGTACATTATGATCAGTGACATGTATAGATTTACTGCAATGCCAACAGCTCATGTTATGTACATTATGATCAGTGACATGTATAGATTTACTGCAATGCCAACAGCTCATGTTATGTACATTATGATCAGTGACATGTATAGATTTACTGCAATGCCAACAGCTCATGTTATGTACATTATGATCAGTGACATGTATAGATTTACTGCAATGTCAACAGCTCATGTTATGTACATTATGATCAGTGACATGTATAGATTTACTGCAATGCCAACAGCTCATGTTATGTACATTATGATCAGTGACATGTATAGATTTACTGCAATGCCAACAGCTCATGTTATGTACATTATGATCAGTGACATGTATAGATTTACTGCAATGCCAACAGCTCATGTTATGTACATTATGATCAGTGACATGTATAGATTTACTGCAATGTCAACAGCTCATGTTATGTACATTATGATCAGTGACATGTATAGATTTACTGCAATGCCAACAGCTCATGTTATGTACATTATGATCAGTGACATGTATAGATTTACTGCAATGCCAACAGCTCATATTATGTACATTATGATCAGTGACATGTATAGATTTACTGCAATGTCAACAGCTCATGTTATGTACATTATGATCAGTGACATGTATAGATTTACTGCAATGTCAACAGCTCATGTTATGTACATTATGATCAGTGACATGTATAGATTTACTGCAATGTCAACAGCTCATGTTATGTACATTATGATCAGTGACATGTATAGATTTACTGCAATGCCAACAGCTCATGTTATGTACATTATGATCAGTGACATGTATAGATTTACTGCAATGTCAACAGCTCATGTTATGTACATTATGATCAGTGACATGTATAGATTTACTGCAATGCCAACAGCTCATGTTATGTACATTATGATCAGTGACATGTATAGATTTACTGCAATGCCAACAGCTCATGTTATGTACATTATGATCAGTGACATGTATAGATTTACTGCAATGCCAACAGCTCATGTTATGTACATTATGATCAGTGACATGTATAGATTTACTGCAATGCCAACAGCTCATGTTATGTACATTATGATCAGTGACATGTATAGATTTACTGCAATGCCAACAGCTCATGTTATGTACATTATGATCAGTGACATGTATAGATTTACTGCAATGTCAACAGCTCATGTTATGTACATTATGATCAGTGACATGTATAGATTTACTGCAATGCCAACAGCTCATGTTATGTACATTATGATCAGTGACATGTATAGATTTACTGCAATGCCAACAGCTCATGTTATGTACATTATGATCAGTGACATGTATAGATTTACTGCAATGCCAACAGCTCATGTTATGTACATTATGATCAGTGACATGTATAGATTTACTGCAATGTCAACAGCTCATGTTATGTACATTATGATCAGTGACATGTATAGATTTACTGCAATGCCAACAGCTCATTCATGTTATGTACATTATGATCAGTGACATGTATAGATTTACTGCAATGCCAACAGCTCATGTTATGTACATTATGATCAGTGACATGTATAGATTTACTGCAATGCCAACAGCTCATGTTATGTACATTATGATCAGTGACATGTATGGATTTACTGCAATGTCAACAGCTCATGTTATGTACATTATGATCAGTGACATGTATAGATTTACTGCAATGCCAACAGCTCATGTTATGTACATTATGATCAGTGACATGTATAGATTTACTGCAATGTCAACAGCTCATGTTATGTACATTATGATCAGTGACATGTATAGATTTACTGCAATGTCAACAGCTCATGTTATGTACATTATGATCAGTGACATGTATAGATTTACTGCAATGTCAACAGCTCATGTTATGTACATTATGATCAGTGACATGTATAGATTTACTGCAATGCCAACAGCTCATGTTATGTACATTATGATCAGTGACATGTATAGATTTACTGCAATGTCAACAGCTCATGTTATGTACATTATGATCAGTGACATGTATAGATTTACTGCAATGTCAACAGCTCATTCATGTTATGTACATTATGATCAGTGACATGTATAGATTTACTGCAATGCCAACAGCTCATGTTATGTACATTATGATCAGTGACATGTATAGATTTACTGCAATGTCAACAGCTCATGTTATGTACATTATGATCAGTGACATGTATAGATTTACTGCAATGCCAACAGCTCATGTTATGTACATTATGATCAGTGACATGTATAGATTTACTGCAATGTCAACAGCTCATGTTATGTACATTATGATCAGTGACATGTATAGATTTACTGCAATGCCAACAGCTCATGTTATGTACATTATGATCAGTGACATGTATAGATTTACTGCAATGTCAACAGCTCATGTTATGTACATTATGATCAGTGACATGTATAGATTTACTGCAATGTCAACAGCTCATGTTATGTACATTATGATCAGTGACATGTATAGATTTACTGCAATGTCAACAGCTCATGTTATGTACATTATGATCAGTGACATGTATAGATTTACTGCAATGCCAACAGCTCATGTTATGTACATTATGATCAGTGACATGTATAGATTTACTGCAATGCCAACAGCTCATGTTATGTACATTATGATCAGTGACATGTATAGATTTACTGCAATGTCAACAGCTCATGTTATGTACATTATGATCAGTGACATGTATAGATTTACTGCAATGCCAACAGCTCATGTTATGTACATTATGATCAGTGACATGTATAGATTTACTGCAATGTCAACAGCTCATGTTATGTACATTATGATCAGTGACATGTATAGATTTACTCCAATGTCAACAGCTCATGTTATGTACATTATGATCAGTGACATGTATAGATTTACTGCAATGCCAACAGCTCATGTTATGTACATTATGATCAGTGACATGTATAGATTTACTGCAATGCCAACAGCTCATGTTATGTACATTATGATCAGTGACATGTATAGATTTACTGCAATGTCAACAGCTCATGTTATGTACATTATGATCAGTGACATGTATAGATTTACTGCAATGTCAACAGCTCATGTTATGTACATTATGATCAGTGACATGTATAGATTTACTGCAATGTCAACAGCTCATGTTATGTACATTATGATCAGTGACATGTATAGATTTACTGCAATGTCAACAGCTCATGTTATGTACATTATGATCAGTGACATGTATGGATTTACTGCAATGTCAACAGCTCATGTTATGTACATTATGATCAGTGACATGTATAGATTTACTGCAATGCCAACAGCTCATGTTATGTACATTATGATCAGTGACATGTATAGATTTACTGCAATGCCAACAGCTCATGTTATGTACATTATGATCAGTGACATGTATAGATTTACTGCAATGTCAACAGCTCATGTTATGTACATTATGATCAGTGACATGTATAGATTTACTGCAATGTCAACAGCTCATGTTATGTACATTATGATCAGTGACATGTATAGATTTACTGCAATGCCAACAGCTCATGTTATGTACATTATGATCAGTGACATGTATAGATTTACTGCAATGTCAACAGCTCATGTTATGTACATTATGATCAGTGACATGTATAGATTTACTGCAATGTCAACAGCTCATGTTATGTACATTATGATCAGTGACATGTATAGATTTACTGCAATGCCAACAGCTCATGTTATGTACATTATGATCAGTGACATGTATAGATTTACTGCAATGCCAACAGCTCATGTTATGTACATTATGATCAGTGACATGTATGGATTTACTGCAATGCCAACAGCTCATGTTATGTACATTATGATCAGTGACATGTATAGATTTACTGCAATGCCAACAGCTCATGTTATGTACATTATGATCAGTGACATGTATAGATTTACTGCAATGCCAACAGCTCATATGTACATTATTACTGTATGTTAGTCACAGAAATTTCATGTTCATTTTGTTTACAGATAAATTTTGGGAGATGTCATCTTTTGCTGAAAATAAAGCCATGACTTTATGCAAGGAAGAAACAAAATCTCAAATGAAACATAATCAGACTATGTTAAGCCGTGTTTATCCGAGTGGAATCAGGACAAACTCTAGTAACTACAATCCACAGCCACTGTGGAACACTGGTTGTCAAATTGGTAAGTCATCACAACTTTAGATTACTAGATTTGTTGAGATTTTGAGCACATGTTTTTACTGTTGAATGTAATATTTAATAAACTGTTCCCACAGACCACAGATGCTCAGTTCAATGAATTTGTTATGTTATGTATCTCAGGTATACCAGTATCGTTCTCATCTAAACTTCACACATACATCATATATCTTATATGAAATTTGTTGAAGATGACCAAATGGCTGTCATTTTGTGCTAAAAATTCATCAAAATCAAGCATTTCTGTCACTGCAGAAAAGGATCCTGGTTGTGTATGAACAGTTTTTGTACAAACTTAATTGGTACATCAGACATTATGATACACGTCATTTTATTAACTGATGGTCATGAACTATTCAGTTCTCAAGCCATATCTCTGACATGCTCTGACTTTTCATGTTAAAACTTTATATATTTCTTAACTTCACTGAGATTATGTGATGCAATTACTTGTAAAGTTATAAATGCATCAAAATCAAGCATTTTAACAATTTTAAATTAGTCATGCATGGACAGATTTTGTTCAGACTTTGTACATACATTGTAGGGCCTTGATGCATGTCTCTCTGTTTTAAGATCAGACTATTTATGGCCTACTGTCAGCCATTTTGTTTCAATGAATGCTGTATTTGAGCAATATCTCTGACATGCTTTTATGTTCAAACTTTACATAATTCTTAAAATTGATTATTAAAATTGATTATTATAGTGTATTATTATACACCCACTGACTGGTCATAATGTATTATATACTTATTGAAGGGTCATAAGGTATGCATTAAACACTTATTGGAAGCCAACATCTTGTTACAAGTTTACCTCCTGCATATATGAGATTATACACATGCTTAAGTTATGACATTTTAGAAACATTTTAAAAACTACATGTATTGACTGGTTTTCCACATTGTTTAACTTGAATTAACCAACCGTGTAACACTTTAGCCTAAATTTATGCTGTATCACTTTATTGTAAAGTGGAAATAACTATAGATCTGTGAACAAAAATCATATAGACAAATTTATAAACATAAACAACTGACAACAATCAATAAAACAGTCTACAAGAACAAAACAAAACCACTGACTTGTGAGGTATACACACTACATTACATAGTTGAATCAGTAAGATATATAAAGTGATGTCAGGTGAAATAAGTGAGCATATCCTCCACATGTGGCACCCATCATATATCATTCTGAGTATCGTACTTTCTAAATAAAACTTGAAGTTTACATAAGATAAGTGACATTTATGTTTATTTTACCACAGTGGCTCTCAATTATCAAACTCCATGTGAAGAAATGGACATAAACCTTGGTAAATTCAAACAGAATGGAAACTGTGGATATATACTGAAACCATCATTCCTTACATCAGGTAAGAACCACTTTGATTCATTCTCACTGCTAGTTTCACACATTAAGTGTATTTATTGTATAGTGCATTATTAAAATATGACTTATTTTTACTATAGGCATACCTTTGTTATTTACATATTAGTGTATGCATAACTACTAGAAGAAACATGGTATATGCCGTGATTTAAGCAGTAATTAAGATGTCTATATTCAGCAATGCTGAATGCATTGCACGGTCTGTAACCTAGTTGATAAAACAATGCTTAGAATGCAACAATGTGAAAATAAGCATAACTTAGAGAACTAATCTATCACTGGTTAGATATTATTTTTTAAATTATAAATTCCGTAAATATATCTAGTGAGCAGAATGTGAATCACCTCAGGTCATTTTGAGGAAAACAATGTTGACTTCTGACAACATGGAGAGCCATATGATTTTCAAAATATAATAGCTGATTGAGTACTGAAATGTATAATCAAGTCTGCTTCCATTTTATAATTTGTTTAAAGTCTGCATGAGTTATATGAAAGAATATTTCAAAAAAAATAAAACTAATTTTCAATAATATATATGAATAAAGACCTAAAATTATTATAAAGAGCTCCACATCGGGTAGCAATTAAGATACACACTCAGTTATTGTGTAATTCATGGATATTAACTGTAAGTATGTTAACATGTTTAAAATACACAATACATTGTACATGTACTATAATAATAACAACTTGTCCAGTATTTATTTTGTGGCAGCAAATTATGATAAAATTTATGCATTGCATTATGAGAAATATTCTAGAATAGAGTGAAAAACAGACACTTTCTCACATTTCAAAAAGGATTGTAATTTTATTACATGCAAACTTTTTTCTCACAAATTGGTCTTATATTCTCATAATTTCATCCGTGAGAATCAGAATTCTCATTGCTTAATTACTCACAGCAACATACTGCTTTGAGATAAGTACAGTCTTTTATCAAAATCTGAGTCAGGCTTGTTTCACCCCGCTGATGTAAGGATTGAGGAGTATAAGATAGTTAGTCTGTTAACCGTTGTAATCATCATGAGATTTCTGCAATTGGTCAATTCACATCTATTATGTCATAACATGTATATTTTACATTTTACAGAGAATGTAGAATTTAATCCTGATAATCCTGGCGATGGTTCAGCATGTTTGCTGACAATCAAGGTAAGAACCGTAGAACTAGCAGTGTCATAATGTGTCAATATTATGAATATAAAAAGATACATTCTGGTTATAAAGCGTAATGTCATTGTTTAATTTTGAGCCCAACATACCATCAATTTCTGATGATTGTTTGAATGGTGTGAATACCAATCAGATTTATACCTCCATGATTTAAACTTGTATTCATATTTGATACATTTATGACGCAGACACTGTAGTACAATGTGAAAATATATTTATTGCCAATAAGGGGGGGCTCACCGAATCCCACCTAAGCTGCACTAAAGCAACGAATAACTAACAGGGAAATGCGAAAAAGCGGTGAGCCCCCCAAAAAACGTATCAGAATAGAAAAATGCATAAACAAAAGTATAACCATCAACACTGTATAAAGATGGGTTAACATTAGTAAATGAGATGTCCTGGTAGATGTAGCATGACTACAACTACAATGATATATGGTAGAAGCAGCCTGAGTGCAACTACAGAGTAACGGTAGAAGCAGCGTGACTGCGACTACAAGGTAGTTACCGAATAACTGTAACTACAGGAATGTTAGATGGTAGAGGTAGCTCTACTGGTAGATACATTGGTATTGTACTACAAAGAATTTATTAGTATATGTAGGTAGCAAAGCTACAAGGTAGAAATGGCGAGCACCATAACTACAATGGTAAATGAAGTGATGGTGAAAAGTAGGTATTCAAAAACAGTACTAAAGAAACTATAAAAACAATACAATAAATTATGCATAAATTAAAACAGTTATCTTGGGGGGAAAATTGCCTTAAGTAATAAGGCAAAGCCCCCAAAACTATGCCAATTAACTGCACAAATGAACTACATGATTGTCCTCATTATTGATAAACTCATCTTTATTCAGGTGATCAGTGGTCAACAGTTCCCAAAAATTAGCAGTGAAATTATTGATCCATACGTCAAAGTATATATTTATGGAGCAACCTGTGATTGGGGTGAAGACAAAACATCAGTAGTCAATGACAATGGTAAGTATAATCAGATGTCATCCAAATGTATAATGCTAATGAAGCATAAATGCTCACAAAATATGCTAATGAGGTATGAATGCTCACAAAATATGCTAATGAAGTATGATTGCTCACAAAATACTATACAAAGGCATAAATGCTCACACAATATGCTAATAAGGCATAAATGCTCAAAAAAATATGCTAATGAGGTATGAATGCTCACAAAATATGTTAATAAAGTATGAATGCTCACAAAATATGTTAATAAAGTATGAATGCTCACAAAATATGCTAATAAAGCATGAATGCTCACAAAATATGTTAATAATGGATGAATGCTCATAAAATATGCTAATGAGGTATGAATGCTCACAAAATATGTTAATAAAGTATGAATGCTCACAAAATATGTTAATAATGGATGAATGCTCATAAAATATGCTAATGAGGTATGAATGCTCACAAAATATGCTAATGAGGTATGAATGCTCACAAAATATATTAATAATGGATGAATGCTCATAAAATATGCTAATGAGGTATGAATGCTCACAAAATATGTTAATAAAGTATGAATGCTCACAAAATATGTTAATAATGGATGAATGCTCATAAAATATGTTAATAATGAATGAATGCTCATAAAATATGCTAATGAGGTATGAATGCTCACAAAATATATTAATAAAGTATGAATGCTCACAAAATATGTTAATAATGGATGAATGCTCATAAAATATGCTAATGAGGTATGAATGCTCACAAAATATGCTAATGAGGTATGAATGCTCACAAAATATGCTAATGAGGTGTGGAAGCTCACAAGATAAGCTAATAAGGCATAAATGCTCACAAAAAATGCTATTGAGTTATAAATTCCCATAGGAAACTCTCATTTAGTACTTTATCTTTGATACTGTCATTATTTTAGGTTTCAACCCTACATGGAATGAAACCCTTGAGTTTGAAATAAAGGTACCAGAGTTAGCTTTGGTACGATTCCTAGTACGTGACCATGAGAAGATTGGAGTTAATGAATTCATTGGGCAGTATACTATACCATTAAATAGTATGCAACAAGGTTGGTTTTTAATTTATTTATGGCTGCCATAGCTCCAAATAATGCGTTAAAACAGTTTCTATTACTCGTATGAATTAAACATGTTTTCTATTGACTGACTGATTGACGGATTCTCACCTCGTGTAAAATTTATATTATAAATTTGTAAGTTAAACTTTGCGCCTACCTGGTACCCCCTATGAAAAGCCCAAAATTTAACTGTAGAATTTTGCAAATGAAACCTGTTCGACCTGATTTGAATGTACAGGAAAGAAATTCATACACCAGCTACCTCTGTACATAGTATGATTACTAACGTTGGTATACAAAACACACACGCTACACATACTCTAGAATAAGAGCATGAGACAAACACAGGTTTCAAGAAATTGAGTATATCCAATGCATATAATTAGTACCACTAACTATAAAGCATGTACCATATTTGTTTTAGAAACATTGACAAAAGAACAACAATCCGACCAGTTTCTCTGGGTACCTGGGAAGATCAGTAGTGTCTATGATGGAATACATCAATTCCCACACACCTAAACAAGTTCACCCAGAAATACTAGATTTCTGTGTGAATATATAAATCATTACTGTGGTAATATCTGTTCAGATAATACAATTATTCACACATGTATTTCAGGTAATAACTGGATAATTTAATGGATAAAACAGATGCATACAAGATCCTGAAAAAATCTTCCCAAATATTCAAACTGACTACCTACCTGATTTAATACAGGATCGTAGAACTACTGGTTACTCGATAACATTTTGTTCCTTCTGTGATGTTGTCGCACACTAAGCCAACTGGAAATTTCAGCATGAGTTGTAGACACTAAACATTTCTTAAACAAGAGCACAACAAAAATAAAGCTTCTCAATGAGGGCGCCCTTGGTATATGTAATAATAATAATAATACTTTATTTCGAATACTAGCTCATATAAACATAACCAAAGTTACAGAAAAATAAGAATAAATACCAAGAAAATGTACATAATAAATATGTTAAAAAACATGGCTCAGCCAAGTACTCAAAAGCGTACTACATTTCATTACATCTGGGCTATAAATAGCTGTAATTATTGCATTCTTACTTTTTATAATTCTTAAAAAGAAGAAGAATACGCATGGAATTTGTCTAATCCTACAACGAGGAGGTACCATAGAAATACATACAGACTTTTTAGGATTAAAAATAATACTGTTTGATACAGAATATATACAGTAGTATATAACTAGTCTTTTAAGACTGACGGACTGACTGACGGACTGACTGACTGACTGACGGACTGACTGATGGACTGACTGACGGACTGACTGACGGACTGACTGACGGACAAAGTAATACAATATCATCAGCATAAAATAGGTGATTCATACACTGCCCACTTACAAAACAACCAATTTTCTCAGTCATTAGATCTTTACTCAGTTTATCCATATACACTGCAAAAAGACGAGGAGATAATATTCCCCCTTGTCTGACACCATTTAAAGCAGGGAAAGACATAGACATAGATAGTCCCCATCTCACAGAGAATTCCTGGTTTCTAAACCAGAATACAAGTACTCGGACTAGAAACACAGGCATATTCCTGCCAAGAAGCTGACGAAACAGGATCCATTGATTAATCCTATCGAAAGCTTTAGAAGCATCTAAAAAGCAGAGGAAAACAGGACTGCTATGAGTTTTATAAAAATTTACAATCTCTTTCAATACAAAAATACACATATCAGTAGAGTGACTCTGTTTGAAACCAAACTGATGATCAGTAGTTGTAAGAAAAGTTTCACATCGAGTCAAAATAATCAGTTCATACACTTTAGAGATAGATGTAGCAAGCGCAATTGGTCTGTAATTATTTGTATCTGTAGCATCACCCATTTTATCTTTTATAATGGGCACAAGAATTGTATCAAGCATACGTTTTGGTAAAAGACCATGTACATGGCACATTGAAAACAACAAGGAAAATAACACACACAAACGCTGATCTGCATATTTCAAGTGTTCAGCTGTGATGCCATCAGGTCCAACTGATTTACCTAGGGTCAATTTATTAATTGCACTTCGAATTTCAAATGATTTAATATTCATGTCCTGTTCATATTTAATATTAGAAATACTAGATCTGATGTAAGATTCATTTTGGTTATTTTTAACAGATGAAAGTAAGTCTGCATAATGACTACGCCACATATCAGTAATATCATCTTTTCCATCACACCCACCTACTGATACAGATAGAAGAGGTGCCTTATTATATGAATTTACTTTCTTCCAAAAATTTCTCGGGTTCTTACTCGCATAATTGGTCGCGAGCGCATCAGTTTTCGCTTGAATTTCATTTTTCCTACAAAGTCTTAAAGCATGTTTAAATTTTGCTCGTGTTTTTTTCATCAACTCAAAGAACGGAACATGACGAGGACTTCTATTTTCACGCCATAAAAGGAAAGCATCACGTGCTATAGTATGATACTCTTTCACATTATCATTCCAACCAGGCACACACCTTCCTGTCTTTTTTGCATTGAGGGGAATGCAGTCCTTGGCTGCCTTACATAGAATTTCTGTGACATCATTGTATAAATTATCAATGATATTTAAATGCGTGGTGTTCTTACAATCAGTGTCCCTACAAACAAGAGCATCGGCAGAAATATCAATTGAAGCCAAACACCTGTGCGTTAAAATGGCGTATTCAGTAAGCGAATCGTCACTTACACCATACCAGTCAACACAGCTGGAATTACTATAGTGAGTAGATGCAAAATCAAAACGTTGGCAACATTCCAAATCACAGATCACATTAAGTGGAAAATGATCCGAACCTAGAATATCATGTAAAATATTAATATCTGTAATAGTTTTGTGAGCGGCAGGTGTAGCAAGACGTTGTATGATGGGCTTCACTGTAATATGTAAAATTATTATTATTGGGTGTACCTAATATTTGCAAATCTGACCAAACAAACTCATTATCATCACAATAGTTGCATACTTCATTACCAAAAGTAGAGTGGATATTCGCATTCCAATTACCTACAATCATAACACAATTTGTACTTGCCTCGTCCACAATAGCTCTAAGTTTACATAAATATTCAACATACTCGTGAAAATTATTGTCGCATTCGGTTGGCATATATACGTTGACAATTGTTAATTTTCTATCTGAATTGCCAATTTCCAGACCAATAAGTCTGCTATCACTATAACGTTTAATTTTGACATTGCCCAAAGTTTTTCGCCATAATATCGCAACTCCACCATAGGGCCGACCAAGCCTTATGCCACACTCTTCATTCATAGCAGTTTCACCCATTGCATTAAAATCATTACTAACATTTGATAACATACAAAGTTCTGATTTTGTGAGCCAATGCTCCTGCAATAAACAAACATCACTTTGATCACAGATATCCTTTACCGATTGAATTGAGGATTTAACTCCTCGGCAGTTATAGGAAGTTATTCTCAGCTTCATGTTGATTTTTGATTTCTCGATGGATAAAATCTTTGAATCAATATGCCATTAGGCCAGTTATCTGCGTTTAACAAAGTTTTGCTAGTGGCAAAACACATTGTCAGCTTGCACGAGGCGTACGTATCAAATTTTGTTTTAAGCATGGTGACTTTCACATCATTAATCCCAAGGGATCACATAAAAGACAACATATCTTCGTTAGTAGTACTTGGGTAAAGACGACTAACGAATAGTTCTATAAGAGGAGTAGTTCTAACTGCTCTAAGGCTACTTGTAACTTCATTCTTAGTCCCAGTAATTATTCCGCGATTGCCATAGCGACGTTTATGTTTAACAACAGTAGTTCCATTGTCACTGGAGACCGATGGTATGCAAGAGGCAGGTGGTTTAGCTCTTTGATTGACCCCTGATATATCACTTGCAACGGATATCAGTGTTCGCTTTAATGCGTTTATATCGTTTCGGCACTTGCAATATTTGATCCCCGATTTGATTATTCACAACTATGTCATTAGTATTATCCAATTCGTCAGATTTTGTAATTGGATCTTCACTAGTTTTGTCATCACATGCTATTTTGCAAGCAGTAAGATCTTCAGTGATATTATTGTGCCCCTGTTGCTTCAGTGACGCTTTCAATTCATTCATCTCTTTACGTAATGCCAATAGCTCAGAAAGCACACCTTGATTGTCCCGTTTATCTTTATCATCACTTTTAAGTTGTGCAAACTCATATCTCAGGGATTTTATTTCTTTCAAAATTACAGTCACGTCAATATTAGTTATATCAACAGGAGGTAATTTAGCAAGATCTTGAGCGACAAAACAAGGTACATTGGCATCATCAAGCTCGTGCATCAATATTATCATATCATGGATGTTATTTGCTGGCTTGTTTTGACCTTTTCTTTGTATCCGTCGATTACTGGAATCGGATTCACATGTCTCGTATAATATTTTCTTTGCGTTTTCAACTTCTTTGTCATCATATACATCAACGGATAATTTAACAATCACGTCAATTGGCAACACGTCAATTTTATTCCACAGGAAACAAAGGAGCTCATTAATAATAATACTGCCTGTCACCTGCGAATTTCTCAAACGTGTAGAAATTTCTCGATTTTTCTCATATTCTTTTTTCCTGGCAATTGACCCAGGAAAACGAACCTCATTACAGTTCTCACATAATTCCAGGTCGCCTTTACACAATTTGACCTGCTGAGTTACCCCACAGTCCACACATTGTGGCATCCTATCGCCAGCTGCATGCAAATATGTCCGACTTCATCAAACTATTTCTGAAACGCGTGAGGAAATGTACTGAAGTGCACTATAACAATTTCCTTGTCATTACTGTTTTAATAGTTGCATGTTTTAGTTCAGTCAGCATGTTTAGTGGATTTACAAACACATTGAATTTACACAATAGTGTGGGTCATGCCCGAAATACGTGGACGAGATAACGAGGTCATCTTAGGACATATGTGGCACACAAAGGTTAACTATGCTACAAACAAAAGCACAAGTTACATTTGACACAGAGAGTGCTATTTATGATAAGCAATTTCATCGAAATAGTTGTCTGCACCTGAAGTTTATATTGTCCAGAATCTGGATTTAAAGAACTCGATATTATGTTTTAACCATTATTTCAAGTTAAGTAAACAGCAATCAGAAACAGAGGGGTTAACAAAGTATTGTTTTATCTTACAACAGTCTAGTGTTTCCTTTCAGTAATTCAGAAGTGCAACACTTCATGCCCTATGACAGGATATCATTCAAATGCATGTCTCTTTACACTGACACACTGCCAGTGTCAGAATTGTCCTAGAACATCACAAATTAACACACAAATAAAGTCAGACATGGATCAATCAAATCCTCAACCCCAAGTAGGTTCAACAGATGACATAACTTAGTCTCTGCAATTTCAAGAAAATTTTCGTGAGCATCTATATTATGCTCTCAGCTATTGTGGATGGTCTTCTCTGTCACATATGAGAATGTGCACGCTGCCCTAGCAGTGGCAGATTAAACTATGTTAAATTACTTCTGTTTGGATAGAAATGATCATACATACATCAATGACAACACATGGATAAAATAATTTAAGAATGCTCTCCAAATTTACATTACCCCAAAGTGATACAAGACAGTGAATTAAGGGACTATAAATTTCCTGTGGGTATGAACCCAACCTTGCCACTTTTAGAAAGCAGGTACGATTCCAGCTTAACAAGATTTCATGGACTAACGTCATCTTGTGACAGGAATGGGTACAACTGGGTTCATAATAAATATAATAATTACTAGAAGTCACTATAATAACAATTTTGGAAATGCAATACAGGAAATGGGTACAACTGGGTTGATAATAAATATAATAATTACTAGAAGTCACTATAATAACAATTTTGGAAATGCAATACATGAAATGGGTACAACTGGGTTGATAATAAATATAATAATTACTAGAAGTCACTATAATAACAATTTTGGAAATGCAATACATGAACTGGGTACAACTGGGTTCATAATAAATATAATAATTACTAGAAGTCAATATAATAACAATTTTGGAAATGCAATACATGAAATGGGTACAACTGGGTTGATAATAAATATAATAATTACTAGAAGTCACTATAATAACAATTTTGGAAATGCAATACATGAAATGGGTACAACTGGGTTCATAATAAATATAATAATTACTAGAAGTCACTATAATAACAATTTTGGAAATGCAATACATGAAATGGGTACAACTGGGTTGATAATAAATATAATAATTACTAGAAGTCATTATAATAACAATTTTGGAAATGCAATACATGAAATGGGTACAACTGGGTTCATAATAAATATAATAATTACTAGAAGTCAATATAATAACAATTTTGGAAATGCAATACATGAAATGGGTACAACTGGGTTGATAATAAATATAATAATTACTAGAAGTCACTATAATAACAATTTTGGAAATGCAATACATGAAATGGGTACAACTGGGTTCATAATAAATATAATAATTACTAGAAGTCACTATAATAATAATTTTGGAAATGCAATACATGAAATGGGTACAACTGGGTTCATAATAAATATAATAATTACTAGAAGTCAATATAATAACAATTTTGGAAATGCAATACATGAAATGGGTACAACTGGGTTCATAATAAATATAATAATTACTAGAAGTCAATATAATAACAATTTTGGAAATGCAATACATGAAATGGGTACAACTGGGTTCATAATAAATATAATAATTACTAGAAGTCAATATAATAACAATTTTGGAAATGCAATACATGAAATGGGTACAACTGGGTTCATAATAAATATAATAATTACTAGAAGTCAATATAATAACAATTTTGGAAATGCAATACATGAAATGGGTACAACTGGGTTGATAATAAATATAATAATTACTAGAAGTCAATATAATAACAATTTTGAAAATGCAATACATGAAATGGGTACAACTGGGTTCATAATAAATATAATAATTACTAGAAGTCAATATAATAACAATTTTGGAAATGCAATACATGAAATGGGTACAACTGGGTTGATAATAAATATAATAATTACTAGAAGTCAATATAATAACAATTTTGGAAATGCAATACATGATTTTAAAAGGGTCACATGAATAACAGAATAACACCATTTAATTGTTTGCAGGTGCTTCTTTTTTACTGTTTTATAGACTAAACTATAAATTATTCTATTGTTTTCAGGTTATCGTCACCTGCCATTGTTGTCTCCAGAAGGTGAAAGTTTATTACCAGCCTCTTTGTTTGTCCATGTACAAGTCGATCCAATATCCAAAACTGCATAGTAATATACCAACCTTTATTTGGTAATAGGACTTCCATATTTGGATGAATACTGTATTCATAGTACATTGTTAGTTGTACTACACTATAATAATAATTCCATATATGGAAACATGTAGTCATGTGACTTTTAGCTTATTTTTAAATGAGATTAATCTGGCAGGGTAAAATTCTGATCAGTATTCAATGCTAATTGTGTTAATTGGTTAAGGAATGTTTTTTCTGTATCTTGATGTGAAAAATCAAATGATGTCAATTTCCTTATCAATGTGAATTATTTCATTTTACTTGGACTGTAACTTTCAGTCTTTTCAATTGACTAAAAAAAATTTTTAATGATATTTGTTCATTATTCATTTAGTTTCAATTTATTAGTCTTTTAACAAATTAATTTGTTTTATTCCTCATCAATAAAGAGTCAGTAAACTGCTATGATTTTATTGTATGCAGCATTTTATAAGTTTTTTAAAAATACATTCAATGCACAATGTTTGGCATACAACTATCTTCTATGAAGTAGCTTTTAAAATTCAAATTATAATCACATATCTTTTGATCTCTCAGGATATGTATACTAATTAAAAAAAATGTATTTTATATACTCCATGTAGCTATTATATGACATTATCAAGTATTCTTTTTTATTCTTGAGTGATTTGTAAATTTTATAACTCAACTGCAGATTTGATTTTTAGAAACTTTCCTGTATTTTTGAAGTTTTTGGTATCATAAGTTAGATTTTAGTGATTACATAACCAGAATCAGGATAGATAATTATATGAATATTAAATCAATTATATTCATAATTAATGTACTTATAATTAATATACATGTATTAATTAATATTAGTGATGGTCAATACAGTTTCTTGTGTTCCACATTTGGTAAATGTGGAAGCATTTATATCTCCCAGGGCAAACAATGAAATATTAAATATTTTCAACAGAGGGTGGTTTTCCATATTTTTTCCAACCTATAGCCTTATAGTTCTATTTTTCTATTTGTAGTTTCATATATTTCCTTTGTAAAGTCTAGAATACTCCATAATCAGGGTAAACTGTGTTTTTCAAACAAACAAAGTTTGTAGACCACTTTTGTTTTGCCCAGGTGTACTTAATAAATAAATTATTTTGAAACTGTATTGATCAACCTGAATGCAGTAATTAACATCTATGTGATTAATAACGTAATTAAAGTAATTAACGTCTCCTCTCACCTTGTACATGTGATGTATGCATTTTTTATCGTACATACAATTACCAGTATATTAGAAAACTAGTCACTATGGAAATTATAACAAATAGTGATTTGGACTTGACATTGGATGCTACGAGCATAATGTGTATATGTTCTGCTTGTTTAATTGTTATGTAAAATTGATATGGAGTAATAATGTAAATCCTTTGTAACATGATGTGCAATATGAAAATTTGATTGAATTAGTTTTAAAACTTTTTATTTGATGCACAGCTCCAATTATCTTCATAAGTTTCCATGTATTAAGACAAACTTAAAATAAAGAATCAATAATTTGGGCTTTGTTTATCTCGAACCATTCCTCAGACATGTATTGACAGGTTTCTGCACAAAAAATGTACATGATGGCATAAATACACACCTATTTAGTAGCAGGACCACACACTTTGGGCTGTATGCAGATTATTTTTTCTGTGATTCAATAAATCACTTCCATTTTTCTTCAAATTTGCAGCAGTATGCAGTGAATGATTTTATCACAGTTATTTTATCTCATTTTTCATAACTTTTAATCTTTATATTGATAACTGTACAATTTTAAAATATAAATTGTAATTTAAATATCAAATTACGCTACGTTCTAGAACATGTGTTCTTTTATTTTTATCACTAATAATACTGTCATTGTTGTAATGTTAATTCATCCATACAAACTCATGATGAGGTGACATGTATTTGTTATTCAAGTTAATATTCAGCAGTTTTCTTTTATTATAATATTGCTGTGATTTGATTAAACTGCACCATCAATAGAATTGTTGGTTTTTGACTCCAGTGTGTAAAGCATGCAATGAAAGTATATGTGGTTACCATGTCTGTGTGTATTGTATGATTGTTTCATTGATATCTCAAAAAACAGCTTTTTGGATTTAAATTGAAGGCTACATAGATGCTTTGGGAGGAAGCACATACCTACATTGTAATTAGTTTTTGGTTGCATATTAATCACCTAATTTGCATAATATAAGATATTTTCCAGCTTTTCCCACTGGTGTCTCAAGAACAGAATTTAATGGAATGTTGTACATGGTGTTCCAGAATAATCCACAGACTTGGTTAGTTCTTGGTTCAAATTCATGGTGTTCCAGAATAATCCACAGACTTGGTTAGTTCTTGGTTCAAATTCATGGTGTTCCAGAATAATCCACAGACTTGGTTAGTTCTTGGTTCAAATTCATGGTGTTCCAGAATAATTCACAGACTTGGTTAGTTCTTGGTTCAAATTCATGGTGTTCCAGAATAATTCACAGACTTGGTTAGTTCTTGGTTCAAATTCATTGTGTTCCAGAATAATCCACAGACTTGGTTAGTTCTTGGTTCAAATTCATGGTGTTCCAGAATAATTCACAGACTTGGTTAGTTCTTGGTTCAAATTCATGGTGTTCCAGAATAATTCACAGACTTGGTTAGTTCTTGGTTCAAATTCATGGTGTTCCAGAATAATCCACAGACTTGGTTAGTTCTTGGTTCAAATTCATGGTGTTCCAGAATAATCCACAGACTTGGTTAGTTCTTGGTTCAAATTCATGGTGTTCCAGAATAATTCACAGACTTGGTTAGTTCTTGGTTCAAATTCATGGTGTTCCAGAATAATTCACAGACTTGGTTAGTTCTTGGTTCAAATTCATGGTGTTCCAGAATAATTCACAGACTTGGTTAGTTCTTGGTTCAAATTCATGGTGTTCCAGAATAATTCACAGACTTGGTTAGTTCTTGGTTCAAATTCATGATTTTTTTTTTAGCTAGGTCATCTTAAGGTTGACAATCTGATCTTGTTTTAACCCTGTCATATAGCAAGCACATAATTGCTAGCTTGATCTAAATAATCTAATATATTGCTGTGTACATACAGCACACCTTTGCTAGCTTCAGCTGCACAAATGCTACGTTCACACGACAGCATTTCATCGGAGCCCAACGGCTCGAGCCAAGTTCGGCTCCACTAAACCCTCGGGGTTGAACTCTGATAGGGTTGAGTCCCGACATGGCTCCGATCGTGTAAATGCATCGGGGCCTAACTATCGGAGCCGAAATCACGCCCTCAATCGTCTTCTTTGAGTAACCTCTAATTTCAATTATGGTGGAGACAACATCTTTCGTAATTTCACGCAATTTCCGGCTTGACGATGAGCTACGCGTCCTAATATATAGTAACGAATTATTGCGATAAATTTATAGCTCAGCGGTACGAGGCGCGGAATGTAAATTTATTATTTTGTGTATACTAGAAGAAAACGTGCTAATAATTCAAAATTACGTACGTATTGGAGGCCGTGGCGTGTGTGTTTTAAAATGATGTGTGCATTTTTAAAAAACTGCGTGACTGTGCGTTTTAATGGTGTGTGTTTTAAAAAAACATGTGTATATATTAAATGGCGTGGGTGTTTTAAAAAACGTGTGTTTTAAAAATAACGTGTGTGTTTTTAAAAATGGCGTGTGTTTAAAAATGACGTGTGTGTTTTTAAAAATGGCGTGTGTTTAAAAACGACGTGCGTGTTAAAAAAATGACGTGTGTGTTTTTAAAAATGGCGTGTGTTTAAAAATGACGTGTGTGTTTTTAAAAATGACGTGTGTGTTAAAAACGACGTGTGTGTTAAAAAATGATGTGTGTGCTTTTAAAAATGGTGTGTGAGGTCGAATGAAAATTTCGTGTGTGTAAAAAGAAAAAACGCGTGCATTAACTTATTTACGCCTGTGGGGGCGTTGTTTTGAATAGATTTTTTTTCGTGTGTGTGTGCAAAAAAAATGCGTGTGTTAACCTGTTTACGCCTGTGGGGGCGCTATTTGAGAGATTTATTTCATGTGTGTGTTTAAAAAAATCGCGTGCATTAACCTATTCACGCCTGTGGAGGCGTCGTCTCAAGTGGTAGCCATTTTCGTTTGTGGATTTCTATAACGTCAATAAGATACGTAAAAAGGAACTTGTCCAGCACGAACGTTTTATTCATTTTGCCCTATAAATTTACCGACACTGTATACCTCAGAGACCTGGTGATTTATTCGTGTGGTTGGTTGCTGAAGACAATGCGTGGACGTCTGGTACAATGGGGCAGAACAAAGTACTCATACGAGGCGCGGAATGTAAATTTATTGTTTTGTGTATACTAGAAGAAAACGTACTAATAATTCAAAATTACGTACGTATTGGAGGCCGTGGCGTGTGTGTTTTAAAATGATGTGTGCATTTAAAAAAAAAAACGGCGTGACTGTGCGTTTTAATGGTATGTGCTTTAAAAAAATCATGTGTGTATATTAAATGGCGTGGATGTTTTAAAAAACGTGTTTTAAAAATGACGTGTGTGTTTTTAAAATGGTGTGTGTTTAAAAATGACGTGTGTGTTTAAAAACATAACGTGTGTGTAAAAACGATGCGTGTGTTTAAAAACGATGTGTGTGTTTTTAAAAATGGCGTGTGTTTAAAAACGACGTGCGTGTTAAAAAAATGACGTGTGTGTTTTTAAAAAATGGCGTGTGTTTAAAAATGACGTGTGTGTTTAAAAATGACGTGTGTGTTAAAAACGACGTGTGTGTTTTTAAAAATGGCGTGTGTTTAAAAACGACGTGCGTGTTAAAAAAATGACGTGTGTGTTTTTAAAAATGACGTGTGTTTAAAAATGACGTGTGTGTTTAAAAATGACGTGTGTGTTTTTAAAAATGACGTGTGTGTTAAAAACGACGTGTGTGTTAAAAAATGACGTGTGTGTTTTTAAAAATGGCGTGTGTGAGGTCGAATGAAAATTTCGTGTGTGTAAAAAGAAAAAAACGCGTGCATTAACTTATTTACGCCTGTGGGGGCGCTGTTTTGAATAGATTTTTTTTTCGTGTGTGTGTGCAAAAAAAAACGCGTGCGTTAACTCTTTTGCGCCTGTGGGGGCGCTATTTGAGAGATTTATTTCGTTTGTGTGTTAAAAAAATCGCGTGCATTAACCTATTCACGCCTGTGGAGGCGTCCTCTCAAGTGGTAGCCATTTCGTTTGTGAATTTTTATAACGTCAATAAAGAAAATAAAATTTCTATAACGTCAATAAAGAAAATAAAATTTCTATAACGTCAATAAGGAAATAAAAAGGAACTTGTCCAGCACGAACGTTTTATTCATTTTGCCCTATAAATTTACCGACACTGTATACCTCAGAGACCTGGTGATTTATTCGTGTGGTTGGTTGCTGAAGACAATGCTTGGACGTCTGGTACAATGGGGCAGAACAAAGTACTCATACTGGTCTCACAGGCGCTCGGAACGTTTCTTGGATGACCTAAAGTAGGGTCGGCATAGTTAATCAGTCGCCGGTACATTCGCCTACTACTCATATGATAACACAATGTAGGAAAGCGTTTACACCATGACACCGAAATTGTCCGAAAATAACACGATTTTCAAAATTGTATCTCGAAACTTCACACAACTCAAGCATGATATCGGTAGAAACAATCGATCGACTGTTATTATATGAGTGGTAGGCAAATGTACCGGCGACTGACTAAATATTCCGAGCCTACTTTAGGTCATTGTGTATTATCCAAGAAATGTTCAGGGCGCCTGTGAGACCAGTATGAGTACTTTGTTCTGCCCCATTGTACCAGACGTCCACGCATTGTCTTCAGCAACCAACCACACGAATAAATCACCAGGTCTCTGAGGTATACAGTGTCGGTAAATTTATAGGGCAAAATGAATAAAACGTTCGTGCTGGACAAGTTCCTTTTTACGTATCTTATTGACGTTATAGAAATCCACAAACGAAAATGGCTACCACTTGAGACGACGCCTCCACAGGCGTGAATAGGTTAATGCACGCGATTTTTTTAAACACACACATGAAATAAATCTCTCAAATAGCGCCCCCACAGGCGTAAACAGGTTAACACACGCATTTTTTTTGCACACACACACGAAAAAAAATCTATTCAAAACAACGCCCCCACAGGCGTAAATAAGTTAATGCACGCGTTTTTTCTTTTTACACACACGAAATTTTCATTCGACCTCACACACTCCATTTTTAAAAGCACACACATCATTTTTTAACACACACGTCGTTTTTAACACACACGTCATTTTTAAAAACACACACGTCATTTTTAAACACACGCCATTTTTAAAAACACACACGTCATTTTTTTAACACGCACGTCGTTTTTAAACACACGCCATTTTTAAAAACACACACGTCATTTTTAAACACACGCCATTTTTAAAAACACACACGTTATTTTTAAAACACACGTTTTTTAAAACACCCACGCCATTTAATATATACACATGTTTTTTTAAAGCACATACCATTAAAACGCACAGTCACGCAGTTTTTTAAAAATGCACACATCATTTTAAAACACACACGCCACGGCCTCCAATACGTACGTAATTTTGAATTATTAGCACGTTTTCTTCTAGTATACACAAAATAATAAATTTACATTCCGCGCCTCGTATGCACACATCATTTTAAAACACACACGCCACGGCCTCCAATACGTACGTAATTTTGAATTATTAGTACGTTTTCTTCTAGTATACACAAAACAATAAATTTACATTCCGCGCCTCGTACTCACGCATCGTTTTTACACACACGTTATGTTTTTAAACACACATTATTTTTAAAACACACATTATTTTAAAAATACACATGTTCTTTTAAACACACACGTTTTTTTAAATACACATAATTGTAAAACACACACGTCATTTTAAGACACACATCATTTTTAATTCACGCGTCATTTTGAAAACACACGTTTTTTAAAACACCTACGCCATTTAATATACACACATGATTTTTTAAAGCACATACCATTAAAACGCACAGTCACGTCGTTTTTTTAAAATGCACACATCATTTTAAAATACACACGCCACGGCCTCCAATACGTACGTAATTTTGAATTATTAGTACGTTTTCTTCTATACAAAAAATAATAAATTTACATTCCGCGCCTCGTAAGCGGGAAACAACAAATGGCATACGAAATTATGCAACAAAAACTTGAAAGAACGACTGAACGGAAACTTTTTAAAGACACTGAAGATAAAAATCGTAGAAGCGATCACTAATTATTCGAGGGCACTGTTCCGTTTGGCTCTGATAGAACTGAATCGAACTCTGGCAGATCTTGGTTCTCGTTCGGCTCCCGACCGTATGAACGCATTGGAGATAATCTCCTGTTAATCCATGGGAGGAGCAGTAGTTCGGCTCCGATAGAATGCTGCCGTGTCACGGTGTGAACATAGCAAATATGATAGTGTTTACTCTAGTACACAAACACATGCTATCTTAATTTAAAATGTTCTAATGCTTTACCCCTTGTCATGCAGCTAGCACTATCTTGGTAGCTTTTACTGAACAGTTCGAAGACACTCAAGTATTTGCTTGTATAGAAAAACCATTACAATCAGGGCAATATAATTCATATTTCATAAATGACATTAACCAGGATATATATCTTGTCATCACTTACAAATCAAAGAAAGCTTAGAAAGAACTCTCGTGTGCTGAGAGTATTGGAGACACAGTAAAAATCAATTCGAAATTACTTGTACTTGAGATATTGATGGAAAAGCTGAAAACTAATTATAGTTAATTAGTTACAAATTTGAGTGTAAAACTAATAAGGTCGGCACAATGTAACAGACAATCTATGTACCAAGTTTCATTGAAATGTGACCAGAATAAAAAAATTATTATGCTAATTAGGGAATTAGTATGAACAGATTTTAACCCCAAACTAATCAGATTTGTACATTGTCCTAGAGCATCTTTGTATCAAGTTACATTGAAATGGAATAATTAGTACTTTAGATATCAGTGTGAAAGTTCAAAATTGATTAATTATGCAAATTAGGTAAAATAATGTGTACAGATTTTAACCCAACATTAATCAGGTCTGTCTACTGTCCTAGAGCATATTTGTATCAAGTTACATTGAAATGTGACGATTAGTACTTGAGATATCAGTGTGAAAGTCGAAATTGATTAATCATGCAAATTAGGTAATTAATATGCACAATTATTTACCCCCAAATCTAATCAAATCTTTGCATAGTCATATAGGATCTATGTACCAAGTTTCATCGAAATGTGATGATTATTACCTGTGATATCAGTGGAAAAGCTGAAAATTAACTAATTAAGCAAATTAGCTAATTAATATGCACAAATATCTGTCCCAAAACAATCTATCTCTGCATTTACTAATCAATATGCAAATTAGGTAATTAATATGCACATATTTTCACCTGAAACTAATCAAAACCTGGCATTAGTTCAGAGCATCTATGAACCAAGTTTCATAAACAAGCAGCCTGTCGGCTGAGATAGCTCCGCTGTTATCAATGCACATTTTAATTAAAGAACTGAAGATATCATTAGAAAATTAACAATATGTATAGTATCAAAGCAATCAGACTTGCTGTTTTCAACAAAAATTGAAAATATAACTTTTTATCAAAAATGTTCATTAAAATTAGATATAATTGAAGAACAAAATCATCATGAAATGAACAAATCTGAGAGAGGTCTACCTGTAGTACCTATGTAGTATATATAATATCAAAGCAATTAGACTTGTGGTTTTTAACAAGAAGTCGAAAATATCACTTTTTACCAAAAATGACAAAAATATTTATGAAAATTAGAGAATTAAAGATATCATCACGAAATGAAAAAAACCTGAGAGAGGACCACATAGTATCTAGATATGTATTATCAAAGCAATTGGACCTGCGGTTTTTACCAAAAAGTCAAAAATATCACTTTTTACCAAAAATGACAAAAATATTCATGAAAATTAGAGAATTAAAGATATCATTACAAAATGAACAAATCTAAAAGAGATCCCCATGTAGGTCTCATGTCACTAATCAACCAATGGCTGCTCGTAAATGCCTTGCAAGAAACAATGACATTTATTTGAGGGCGTAATCACCTGGGTCAAAGGTGAGACCAACATACATGTATGGTCTTTTGTTTACTACTTAGCAGCTGTGTACCTGTAGGTTTATTCTTTATTTATTATCTTGGTGTTTTTCCAGTGATTTCTCTAGGTGCTATCCAAATACAGTAGGTGTATCTTGTTTACCTGAGATTTGTAAGAGTTTGAGCTAGCCAACATGTTTTTTTCATGTGGTTGATTGCTGGCATGCTGATTTCCCATTTTTGAGCCATGTTTTCAACTTTGTTCATCATTTTCATATAGCGATCTCGTCATATGTTAACATTGTTGTCTATGGAAATTCAATTAGTGGTATGAGCCCTGTAGTACCTATATATGTAATATCAAAGCAATTGGACTCGCGGTTTTTAACAAAAAGTCGAAAATATTACTTTTTCAAAAAAAAAGTCACCAAAATTAGAAAATTGAAGATATCATCATGAAATGAACAAATCTAAGAGAGGCCTACCCAAGGTACACCAAGTATCAAAGCATTCAGGCTTGTAGTTTTCAAGAAGTCGAAAATGTAAAACATTGACACAGACGACGGACAATCACTCATATGATAAGCTCAGCTCGACAAAGTCGACAGCGGAGCTAAAAACCAATGAGTGGTTGTTTAGATATCAGCGGGACAGTCATGGAACAGCTAAAAATTAGCTAATTATCATGAAAATTAGGTAATTAATATGCATGGATTTTTACCCAAAATTAATCAAATCTGTGCACAAGTTCAGAGCACCAATGTACCAAGTTTCATCAAAATCTAATGTGTGGTTCTTTAGATATCAGTGGAACAGTCATGGAACAGCTAAATATTAGCTAATTATCATGCAAATTAGATAATTATTATGCATGGATTTCTACCAAAACCTAATCAAATTTGCACATTGGCCTAGAGCATCTATGCACCAAGTTTCATCAAAAAACGATGTATGGTTTTTGAGATATCAGTGTAACAGACGAACACACACACACACACACACACATACAGGTGTCCCATGAATTGTGGAGCCACCATTGGATTAACTTTTAATATACCCGGTAGTTGAATTAACTTTTAATATAGTTGCGATATGAACTCGATTAAAACACATTCCTATATACATGTTTGGGGCTCCACTTGTATGTCTGGACTACTGACTCTACTTCTACGTCTACACCAACACACACACACACACACACACACACATACAGACAAACTAACTGCAAAGACTCCCATTGTGTGCTTCGCACACAGGAGTAAAAAATTACAAACCAAATACATTCAATTTAATGGAAATTAAATTTATTCAAAATCCACCAACTGGAAATGACAAATAATATATTCTATTATTTATAATTGTAAATCCCACATAACATGAATCAGTGGAACTGTCAAAACTTTCAGCTATTAGCCCTGTGTTCAAACTGAATCAATGAAAATACCATCGGACAATTTACAATTTAAGGTTTGGTTTTATTTCATACTGCTTTTTGTTTTGAGATTATACTCAAAGATAATATTTTCTTCCAGTCCTGCAATATTTTAATTAATTATGAACTAAACACTAGTAGTAATTGTCATTAAATTTGTATTGCATATCTATTGAATGTTAGAAATATAGAAACACATTTAGAATGTCGGCAGCTTGACAGTCAGACTAAAAAAACTGCAATCTAAACCAATTAATAATATTCACATTGTCTAAAACTTTCTTAAAATACATGAAAGACATGAGTGAGGTTTGCAAATGCATAGCAAGAGTACAATTCATAAATACAACAAAATATGCATAAAACTGATATTAGATTAGTTGAATTAATAATTTCTGATTGAAAAGTACTTTGAGTATATATATTATCCAAATAAAACCCAGTTATTATTTACAGAATAAAAGTAATGTGTATATTTATATTAATAATACAAGCTTAAAAAAAAAGAATTATACAAATATTTGATAAATTATGTATCCATAGTAGCATGTATATCTAGTAATACCAGTCTGGATGTACATTATTGAAAAGTTTATCTTGAGTAGAGGGTTATGGGAAGAATAGAAATCAAATATTTATACGGTTATTAACACTATTTTGCGTTGATGCATTTTCCATTAGATATATGAAAAACAGGAAGACTGAACATAAGCCACTTGAATGAATGTAAATAGTGATCACTGATTGGATAACAGTAACTATGACTGGATAAAATAGTGGTCACTGATTGGATAACAGTAACTATGACTGATAAAATAGTAGTCACCTATTGGATAAAAGTAACTATGACTGGATAAAATAGTGGTCACTGATTGGATAACAGTAACTATAACTGATAAAATAGTGGTCACTGATTGGATAACAGTAACTATGACTGATAAAATAGTGATCACTGATTGGATAACAGTAACTATGACTGGATAAAATAGTGGTCACTGATTGGATAACAGTAACTATGACTGATAAAATAGTGGTCACTGATTGGATAACAGTAACTATGACTGGATAAAATAGTGGTCACTGATTGGATAACAGTAACTATAACTGATAAAATAGTGGTCACTGATTGGATAACAGTAACTATGACTGATAAAATAGTGGTCACTAATTGGATAACAGTAACTATGACTGATAAAATACAGTTTATAATAATAAACGGATTTATAATCTGCAACAAAAAATAAAAGTTTAAAAATAAACTGAAAAAATAAAGTCTGAAAATATAAATTAAAATTGTAGTTGCATTACATTAAAATAAAATTTAACAATGCAGTCAATATAGTTAGCTATGATTAAAACAATTGATTAGATTTCTTTGATGTTACTATGGTTTATTTTTTGCGTTTTTTCACAAAACCCAAATAATATTATATCACTAACCTATTTTTCACACAACTCGCATTTCAAATACATGTATCTATGAAAATGGGGATTGTTTAGCCATTTACTATTAGTTGTTATGGTAACGAATTCTCATTGTACAGCATAATTATGGTTGGTTACATATGGTGAAAAAATGTAATTATAAGATGGGTTCTGTGGTTGTCACGAGTTACCAGAATATTCTGATGAAATAACATGGGTGTCTATTTTTGCATTTTCCTCAACACAAATGTTTTGAAACTGAGAATAAACTCATAAAACAATGACACACATTGAAATCAATAATTATGCGACAATTTTGAAACAACGAATCGTGATAAATTTGTTGTCTAATTTATTGAAACCTGTGATATACCGTAAACACAAGTTTGACTGAATATCTTGATTCTGAATAGCATTTTACCATTTGTTAGGTGGAAGCCCCACCCCACCCTAGCATTTATGCAGAAAACAAGATGATGTTCAAAACCAAAAGAATAAAGCCCAAATAAGGCTAAAAGAATATTATAGCACTATCTGATCTAACTAGCTGTTGCCGCGGCTACACACTCTACAATGTGGAGTATAGTATAGATTATATATTACCATAGTGATACTAAAAATACGGAATTAATCCGAACATATTTGTGGAAAGCTTATGTGTATAACACCTATTAATTTATAAACTATCAATGCCTGCATACATTGAACAACATAATGACGCACTGCAAACAACAAAATGATGTCATAAATTCTTTCTTGTTTACAACCAAAAATTTATATGCATCGCAAGCAATATGATATGAAATCATCATTCAATTGCAACTACAACTACTGTTTCCCCAAGTTCATGTATCTATGGCAACAGTTACTGCAGCACAAGTACACCACAACAAGCATTTATATAATAGAACCACATTATGTTGTATATCCATGGCTACAAGACAAGCAATTATACCATATAACCACATTACTTAAAAAGTCTCTATATATTATATATTACAGAATTAAAAATATTATAGATTCCAAAATCTACCAATTATAAATGTGATTATATTTTCATAAAAACATTGCATATAAATATTAATACTGATGTAGTCATAGTAACATTACTACAGTATTGCATCACATCGTGTATCTTCTACTTCCTTCCTGTTTCAGACATCGATATGTGTACAAATATTGTTGCTGGTGCCAGGCTGTCTCCATTCTTTGATAACAAAGGCACGTGATGATATCCTGCAATTCAGAAACTAATTTTAATAATATGAAAGTGATAATTTTAATTATTTATATATTATTTGATACTGTATTTACTCTATTAGCAACACATACATGCGTTCATGTAGACAGCATTCGTTTGATAACAGACAAAATAATATTATATATAATAACGATGCATTAATAAAATAAATGCAATATTTGGTTCATGTGTAACTTGTATTGAGATATGACCACAAATAGTAATTTAGTGCCTGCATCAATTCAGACAAAAGTCACTAACATTGTTGTTAATTACAAAGTAAATATTAGGTTATTGCATTACATATAAACCCCAGTGAGTTTGAATATGAATGATCAGAATACATGTATCTCAGATATATGGTTCCAGAACTGCATTCACTAAAATAAAATGGCCACCAGTCAGCCATTTTGAATCCGATCTGACAAACAAAATAATGTGCATCAAGATGATAATACAAAATCTTATTTTTTTTCTAAAAAGTCTACATCACAATACTTGTTGTAAACTTATTTTTTCAAAAATTTATTATATGAACTACTGGAAAATTGCAATATACCAGTTATATGCACCAAGACACTTATGTAGAATGTGTCTTAGCATGCAAAATCATTTCATTCTTTGTGTTGTTTGCCCTCGTTCCTGTCCATGGCCTAGTTCCTGTCCATGGCCTAGTTCCTGTCCATGCCCTAGTTCAAGTATTCTCTTGTATCTTTATCTAATGGTATTAAAATAAAGAGCAGTACAAGTAAAATATGTCATTATGTCAAAGGTTACATACCTTGCTGCATGCTGATCATTGGAAGAGTATATTGGCCTATGAAATCATTGGAGCTTGTTCTATCAAAATCTCTCACCATGAATCGAACCATACACAGCTCAGGCACTTTTATCTCAAATTCCTTTGTTTCATTCCAAAATGGGTTAAAACCTAAAAAAAAAATACGCCATTTGTAATTTCTTGGTAAAGGTCAGTCTCATTTAAATATATAAGTATATATTACCACATCATAGCCTGAATTTAGGCGAGGGTTCTCCAAACCCGCCTATTCACATAGTTCATACCCACCATAGACTCCGGTCAGTCAAAATGACTATTTTGAACTGTAGGCATTAATCAGCGATTCTGCCGGTGACGGAGAGATAGAATCCAGGTCAGGGGAAGCTCCATGACCTCAAGATTCTTTTACCCCTTACGTCATGAACCCACGTGACCGAGGCCACCTGGCAGCGCCCCAGGTAGCCGTCCATCACTCTGGTTCCTTTCTCTCCGTCTCAAGGACTTAGACCAACGCGACGGAAAGAGTGGGGAGGTTGGGGGGACCCGGAGTCTATGGTGGGTATGAACTATGTGAATAGGCGGGTTCGGAGAACCCTCGCCTAAATTCACTACGTTCAATTACCCAACATAGACTCCGGTCAGTCAAAATGACTATTTTGAACTGTAGGCAAAGTCAGACACCAATAGGTGGCGGGTTTTTCCGAGCAAACAGAAAAAAGAAGGAGAATGATGAAAGACTTTTCCCCAGTCCGGGATGAAAACAAACCCAAAAACCTAAGTTAAGACCCAAGAAGGATGGTGTCTTACCTTGCCTGTGCTGTCCCCGAAGCAAGAAGCCAATGCTGCTGTGGTGACAGGGTTCGGTGTGCCCGAGAAAGCTAGACCCAAGCCGAATTCGGGGGTGATAAGCTTGAAGTAGGACCGAAACAGTTCGCAGGAGGGCGTAGGTCGACAGAAGCGAAACCTGGGAGCTTCCAGGAAGTGCTAGTGGAACAGACAATCTGCCCGCAAAAATGCCGAGACTGACTTATCGCCTATGCGCAGAGGCCCCTGCGGTCGTTCGGGCTGGGTCAGCAAACAAGGCCTGACTCGCTACGACAGGGCCTAACCTGAAGAGACCCTGCTCAATAGATTGGGTGTCTCTTAGGTAGTAGTTGATGAAGACGTTCTGCGTTCTCCAGAAGCCTGCCCTCAGAATGTGTTTGAGGGGGGGCACCTGACGCTAGCGCTAGTGAGTTAGCAATCGCACGGACCTCATGTTCTCGTACTTGGTGTCTCTGCAAGGTCTGTGTTGAGGAGGATATTGTATTATAGACCTCCAGTACAGTCGCAGTAATCCACCTGGAGATGGAAGTCGGGGAAGCCGGCTTATCCTGTTTGCCAGGGCCGTAACACAAAAATATGTTTGGTTCCCCGTCTGGAAAACCTGGTACGGTTCTCGCGGCAACTCAGTGCTCGGATCGGGCAGAGAAGCAATTCCTCCTGATCCTCCGGACCAACAATATTTGCCAGCCAGGGGATGACGATCGGGTGAGGATCGTGTCCTGGGATTTGGTTCTAGGCGAGAAACCCGATTCGTGTCTTTAGCACAACTTGATTGTCCATAACGGCGGTACATCATCCGAGAAGGACAATACCCCCCAGCTCTGGCCGACGCCTACCTGAGGCGAGGACCAGTAGGGAGACTATTTTCCACGTCAACAATTCGAGTGGTGCTTGATCAGAGGCTCAAAAGGCGGTCTGCTTAGAGCGGACAACACAGCCGACAAGTCCCAGTTGGGCGGTTCCCTTGTATGGGGTCTCAGCGTCTGGAAAGCAGTAAATAGTCTCCTAATAGTAGGACAATCGGTTAGTCTTGTTCCCGTATGTTTGAATGGTGGGGCACAAGGCCGACCTGTAGCCAATGATCGCTGCGTAGGACAAACCCACTTCGTCAAACAGGTGGACGAAGGAGCCCGCTACCTGGCCAATAGAGGGATGGTATCGATCAATCTCCCTTCCGCAACACTAACCAGTGTATGCTCGCAGCCTAGAAATGTAGGCTGCATTGGTGGAATCCCTGTTCGCTCTGGCCAGGACGTTGGCAGCCCGCTCAGATAAAGCTTTCGTATGTGCGGGTCTAATGAGAGCCTCTATGTGGGTAAGTGATACCCGCTGGGCTCGTGGTAGTGCGCCGTTTGGTTGGGACAGTATGTCCGGTAAGTCCGGAAGCACTGCTGGTGTTTCGACTATCGTTTCCGACAGAAGTGGAAACTAGGCTCTGTTTGGCCAATTGGGTGTGACCAATGATAATATGCAGGTGTGCACCTGTCGAAGTCTTCTCTGGTGCCCAGTGGACTAGCGGGAAGGGAGGAAAAGCGTACACAACTAAGTGGGTCTGCGGGGTAGCAAAGCGACCCTGGCCCAGGCTCCTGGAGTCAGCAGGAGTGTTATGTACGTCGGGAGCTTGGTGTTCCGGGGTGCGGCAAATGGTCTAACCTTGGGCCGTTCACAGCTGAAACAGCCTGGAGGCTACCCACTGGGGTATCAGCCACTCCGTTTTCTGAAGACGGAGTCGCCCTGAAAGGGCGTCGCCAGACTGTTCCTCACCCCTGGAAGGTGGTGTGCGGTTAGCTCCACATTGTATTCCAGGCACCAAAGGAGGATTTTGCTCCGCTAGGACTGACAACGATGGGGAATGCATCCCCCCCTCCTTCTTGAAGGAGACCACCGCTGCGTTGTCTGTGCGGAGCAGGACTCTGTGGTCTCGAACTACGGGTAGAAAGCGTGGTAGTGCTAAGTACACTGCTCACAGTTCGAGCCGGTTGATATGGTGGTCCCGAAACTATGCGGGAGCCATATCCTTGGGCTTGTTCGTCCAATAGATGCGCTCCCCAACCCTGGGGGGAGGCATCTGTTACCAGAGTCATACCTGCGGCGAGCGGGTCCAAGGAGGCCCCTCTGCCCGAGGTTGGCCAGAGACAACCATCAGGGCAGGGCTTCCTTCACTTGGTCTGAGATCGAAACCCGCCTATCTAGTTCCCATAGGAGAGCTCGGCGTTATAACAAGCGTTATACCGGGCGGCTGCGTAGTGCGGCCTGGGTACGACCCTTCGAGCCGAGGTCATCATTCCGATGATCCGCATTAGTTCACGGAGGGACACCGAGGGAACGCTGACTAGGCATTCGGCTAGGCTGCTTAGCGCTAAGCAATACGCTTGAAATAGCTAAGCCAAGCTTACCTCTGTGTCAAAACTCCATGCCCAGGGACACCAACTGCGCGTTGGCTCGAGGTGGGACTTGTCGATTTACTAACGAGCCCAACTGGTGAAGTAAATCCTGTGTTAGCCTGATGCGTTTGGCTATTACCCCTTGCCCGGGTTGTTGGTAACCAGTAGTCTGGGTATTACCGACATCTGGTGAAGCAGCAGCACTACCTGTTTCATCACTCTAGTGAACACGTAGAGCACTGTGCCTAACCCGAATGAGGGGGCACCGAAATTTGAATACTTGGCCCAACTGGGCGATTCGAAGGAGATGGCAACTCGCTAGGTGCATTGGTACGTGCAGGTAGGCCCCGCTTAAGTCTAGCGGGGCTAGCCAGTCAAAACGGTGGATGGAGAGAAGAACCCTGAAAGGTGTCTCCATGTGGAACCGATCGAAGGGCACGTACTGATTCAGTCTGTCTAGGTCCAAAACTGGACGCCTGCCACTTGCAGATTTGGTACTACGAACACATTTGGGTAGAAACCTGGACTTAGTTCCGGCTGATGTAACCTGTGTATGGCGTCTTTCCCCAGCAAACTGCTACTTCCTGCCTGATTGCTTCCGCCTTGCAGGAGTCCCCTGGCAGTGCCCAACAGGGGAGACACTGACGGGGGAAATGGAGATTTCAGCGGTATGCAGTAAACGGATGTCACCACCTGGAAAGGTCCAGGTATAGGTATCGGTCTCCAAACCGGACTACACCGGCGCAATCTGTGTACGACAGGGATGTGTGGCCATGTGTTCGGCAGTTGCGAGGGGGGTGGGGTGCTCCCTTCCCCCATGAGGTGAGTTCCCCAAGGCCTGAAGTAGTCACTAAGTTGTGACCTGACCATTCACCGAACACGTGCTTGTCCCCCGGAAGGGTATAAGCGCTTGCCTCCTGGCTGACTCTTGCTAGCGGACGACGCCCTAGGGCATTGTGTTTTCTGTGCTTGGGGTGCCCTCCGCTTGCCCATGGCAGGACCAACTGGCTAGCGGATTCGATCTGAACCCTCTGATTCATTGCACTTCGAAGCTCCGAGACTGTACCCACCATTCCCTGAACAAAGAGGGTGGAGGGTGTCCAGTCTGCGTCACTGAGGTGGGGACGTACCCCAGCTCAGCTTGTCGGCGAAAACACGTGCGTCTAAGGCCGTGCCTCGTAGCACAGTAGTGGCCCTGGTCAAGAGAGCCAGGCAACACTAGAGGGTGTCGCACGTAGATGTGCGGTGGCCCACCAGTAAAAATGTCGCCTGGTCTAGGAGGCTGGTGCGTTCTGCCTCCAAGGTCACCAGAGTGCTGGGCACGCATAATAATGCGCTCAAGCAACTCTGCCCTCAGGGCTAGATGGGTCGTCCTCAATTGGCAAAGACACCCATGGAACGCGGCTATCCCCCTTTGGCCGGTTTGCCAAATTCGTGGTACCGGGGTCTGGGGAAAGAGCCTTGGAATCCGGTTGGGGGCATTTTGGTCTCATCCCACGCTGTGGGGTGTGATCCCGAAACACACCGACCGGGTAGCGTTTGGTCCAGTGGGAAGTGTTGCCTAACGTTATCCCCACTCTGGGGCCTTAAGCATTACATCCTCCGCGGCTGACCAACACCGCCCATCAACACCGTTTGAGTGCTCTGCATCCCACTCCGCACTCAGACGAACAGGGAGAGACTTGCCGACGGGGTTGCTTTGGATCCCGACGCCCGTGATCCCATAAGCGTTGACGCAACATTAGGTGGTCGCTTTAAGATCAAGGGTGGGGGTATATACATCGTATCACTGGGATCGATGATACTCCGCCTCACCCCAAAAGCGTGGCTCACCGAGTCATACAGATGGAAGACTCTGAGGGACCGCCCGGAATACCGGCTGTATCCGACGCGAGCGAACTGAGTCTCCTTTCACTTTAAATATGTGAGAGGGAGCGTGTTCGACTGTGCGTCTCATGACAAAGTCGGTTCCCTCTGGGGACGCCCGTGGGTCAGTAAGAAAGGAGTCAAAAACCCACAGCGGGGACCGGACACAAGGATAAAAATCGTTACCGTTGTACCGTTACCGCGTGACGAACCCTAGCTGGCTGAAAGTGGGGGGGGGGGTCAACGTGTGCCCTGCCCTGAAAGACCTGCCCCGAGATCGGAGACTGCCAGCACCCCGTTGGCATTCAGTGCCCAAGGATCCCGAGAAGGACCGGTGCAAATAGGCTGAGCCTCGGCCACCCCCCAAAATAGTGGGAGAGCCGTGACTGGGAACGGGGGTTCCCCGGAAGAGACGTGTTTGAATGCAAACATGCTTTCGTGTCTCTTCCTGCTTGCCCACCGAGGGGACACAGTGGAGACAGCTCGCTCCGACTGCATCTGATCTACCCGGCCTGCCAGGGACGCAATTGCCCCGACAGTCCTTCGACCAAAGCCCTCAACTCGGAGGCAAACCCGGTGCCATGCGAGGAAGGGTCCACAAAGAGACCCACAACGGGCCCCATAGGAGGAAAGCCTCCAGGGGCACAGCCTCGCTGTGCCCGGTAAAATCGGGTAAAACACCGCCTGAAAAAACAGACTGTGAGGATGCCCTCCGATCAGCGGGGGAGACCGAGAAAGATATCGGTACCTCCACCATCGGGCATCTTACTCGACATCCCAGTACATGAAGTACTGGTAGCCGAGCGTGAGGACTTTCCACTCATGCAAAACACGCAACTCACTTTAACCGATTTGTTTACTGGACGCGCGACCTTGCTGTGACGCGATCAGTCTCAGCGATTTTGATGGCTCTGAAAGAAAATCTCAGGCCTCAGAACTCCAGTGAAAAAAACACGCTTTTACGCAAAAACCCCGAAACTCGCACGTAGCTACGACAAAGTATCTCGGATGCGGGTTCTATGCTTGTAAATCCTGAATATAACCACTGCACGGTCTACTCGAAACACGAGGAGACCGGAAAGAAAACGGCAGCGAGCCCTGGTGCTGCCATTACATCTATATATTGTTAAATACATTGAAAATAAAAGACGACATGCATGAGGGAAACGAATTACAGTTGTAAAAGGTGCCGCCATGAAAACCAACTGGTTACTTAGTGGCGCCGGATTTTAATTTCTCTGTTGTGAAAAATACTACACACAAAGGGGAAAACGACACGAGGGTAAAAATGACAAGGAAAACTTATCCTACCAGCTACAATGTCGGATGCCGTGCAGCGGCAACAACCCAAGCTATAAATCCGGACAGGGAAAAAAAAGCAGGTGATCCAGCAGAGCTCGCTAGATTTCATCTCCACTCGAGGCGGAGAGAAAATCAGAGTGATGGACGGCTACATGGGGCGCTGCCAGGTGGCCTCGGTCAGGTGGGTTCGTGACGCAAGGGGTAAAAGAATCTTGAGGTCATGGGGCTTCCCCTGACCTGGATTCTATCTCTCCGTCACCGGCAGAATCGCTGATTAATGCCTACAGTTCAAAATAGTCATTTTGACTGACCGGAGTCTATGGTGGGTAATTGAACGTAGTGAATCTAACCATCTGATTGGTTGAAAACGTTTGGCACTAAAATTCTGATTCTGACCCAAATCTGAACAAACTGGTTTAAATACTGTAAAATACTTTATTTTCGCTTGGAATTATTTTTTGCTATTTTCGCTGAAGGGATGATTAAGTGTAAATGAAATCCAGTGAATATACCTTTTATCCTATGTTTCACATTCAACTCATCAAAAATCATTGAAAATTAATGCCATACAAAACACCCGAAACGTCTTTTCAGCAAAAATGAATTCCAGCTAAAATAAAGTATTTTACAGTATCTAACTGAATAAAAGATGACTATGAGCACTGTTCATAGTGATTGCAAGGCTAAAATTAACTAAACAAAACAGGGAAACCTGCTAGAAGTTATCATACAAATTATTATTGTCTATATGTTAATATTTTTTGTGAATTATGCAATTAAACTCCCCATGAAACATGCATGTTCTTTACAGTATAGCATACAAATCAAATTTATGATATCATCAATGTGTCATCATCAAAAATGCAAAGCCTTGGAATATAAATATGAAATCTAGAACAGACACCACTAGGCTGACAATTTATGAGAACACCGGTTTACAAAAATACAACCTAAGATCCATGTAGAAATTGTTATATATCGCAAATATTGCAAATCAGGGTATTATGTTGTTAGCATTGTAACATTATTATTAGGTGATTTTAAAAACCCATGCTAGCAAGGTACACTATAGGGAAAGTCATTTGGAGAATAGGGAATTCCCAAAATACATAGGTATCACAACATTGAGCATGCAAAATTACCCACAATGCCTAGGTATCATATCATTGAGCATACAAAATTACCCACAATGCCTAGGTATCACAAGATTGAACATGCAAAATTACCCACAAGGCCTAGGTATCACAACATTGAGCATGCAAAATTACCCACAATGCCTAGGTATCACAACATTGAACATGCAAAATTACCCACAATGCCTAGGTATCACAACATTGAGCATACAAAATTACCCACAATGCCTAGGTATCACAAGATTGAACATGCAAAATTACCCACAAGGCCTAGGTATCACAACATTGAGCATGCAAAATTACCCACAATGCCTAGGTATCACAACATTGAGCATGCAAAATTACCCACAATGTCTAGGTATCACAACATTGAGCATGCAAAATTACCCACAATGCCTAGGTATCACAACATTGAACATGCAAAATTACCCACAATGCCTAGGTATCATATCATAAAGCATGCAAAATCACCCACAATGGCTAGGTATCACAACATTGGGCATGCAAAATTACCCACAATGCCTAGGTATCACAAAATTGAGCATGCAAAATTACCCACAATGCCCAGGTATCACAACATTGAACATGCAAAATTACCCACAATGCCTAAGTATCACAACATTGAGCATGCAAAATTACCCACAATGGCTAGGTATCACAACATTGAGCATGCAAAATTACCCATAATGCATAGGTATCACAACATGAGCATGCAAAATTACCCACAATGCCTAGGTATCACAAGATTGAACATGCAAAATTACCCACAATGCCTAGGTATCACAACATTGAGCATGCAAAATTACCCACAATGGCTAGGTATCACAACATTGAGCATGCAAAATTACCCATAATGCATAGGTATCACAACATGAGCATGCAAAATTACCCACAATGCCTAGGTATCACACCATTGAACATGCAAAATTACCCACAATGGCTAGGTATCACAACATTGAGCATACAAAATTACCCACAATGGCTAGGTATCACAACATTGAGCATGCAAAATTACCCACAATGCCTAGCTAACACACCAATGATCACACTAAATTATCCACAATGCCTATGTATCATAGCATTGGCCACAAAAATTGACTTGCCGTTATTATCAATAACTTTAGTTTTGACATCAAAGCAATCGCTGGGCACTCCAAATGTGTTAATCTTCACATAGGGATCAATGATTTCTTTACTTCCTGGTGGTTTCGGCAACTGCTGGCCACTGATCACCTAAACAAATCAGCAAGATTATTAACATGGATAGAAATGTCAAACAAGGTAATTAAAGTCTCATCACTCAAATCACATTACTCAATTAGATGATGCATAGTGAACAGAGAAATCATATTTGAAGGGAGCTAATGATTGCCAATTGTACCTGTATTTTCAGTTTCTGTTTCATTTTCTCCCCTGGCTTCTCTGGATCAAAATGTGAACTTTCTGTAGAGAAAATAAATATAGTCTTTACTAAGTGAGATTACTTATCTCTATATTTACTAAAAACTAGATTGTACTTAATGCCTTAGTTGACACATAATATGACTGTGTTAGACATGAGAATGACATCAGATACACTGATAGACAGAATCTTGACTAAAAGGCAATTCATACTAAAACTCATTCCTATATACTAGTAGGATAACATCTCAATAAAAATTATAGAATAGACAAAACAATTCACACATAGCCATTACTTGCATCCAATGTATCATTGTACATTAGTCAGGCTATGCTTTTAAAATAGTGTAATTACATCACTATACTGCATGCATACCATCCAGTGTGTTTTTCTTACCTTTTCTCATAAACACTGGTTTCAATATGTAACCACTATTGCCATTCTGTCGGAATTTACCAAGATTGATGTCCATTTCATCACCAGCAGTCTGATAGTTCAAAGCAACTAATTAAAAAATTGAGTGACAATTAAGATAATTATACAAGGTGTTGTGATGTGTGACAATCAGCACCCCTATACATACCCAAGACAGATAACTTGTAACTAGTTTGTAGACTTACCTGCCCTGCAGTAAAGCAGTGTTTTTACAATGTTTTACTTAAAAATCTAGGAAATGCACCTATCCAAACAACAATCAAATTAGAAGAATAGTTTGAAAATATTCAGAAATGATTTGTTGATGACAGATGCATAATTCAGTCATATTTCCAGGTAATAAACACAAATAAGGCAAACCAAATTCAAGCTTTAATCATACAAAATAAATAATCTGTAATCCAATATCCTAAATGTCAAGGAACTATTATATAAAATTCTTATTCTATGAAAACTCAGCCCAGTCAAAAAATATGATTAGTGATCATTTATATAAATTATATTACATTGAATATAATTTTTATAAAAATTATGTATTTTCAATGTTACTTAAATTGGATGTATGAGCATTGGGAATCATTTTGGAGAACAAAACTGGTAACATTTTGGCAGGAGAGTTACCCATTCCCTGTTGTCTGGTACACTGACTCCACTATTCCCTCCTTTTATATGCATGCAATCTTTTCAACATTTTCTGTTTGGGCATTATCTATTCACTCATATCACACGACAGTACAATATAAACATCTTCCAACATGTTTATGCAGGGACATTTCTCCAGTTACATAATTTTATAATTAAATATTACAAACTTTAATTCAGAATGGTCACATTTTTTGACTGAAGGGTTACTCACTTTCGTTGTATGGTTACATGTTTTCATTAAAATGATTACATACTTTTATCAGATAGTTACATTCTTTCATTAGATGGCTACACACTTTCATTAAATGATCACACAATTCCACCAAAATGGTCAAAACTTTCATTGAGTGATCACATACTAACATTAAATGGTTGCAGTTTCATCCAATGTTTGAATAGTTTCATTAAACAGTTAGCACTTTCATTAAAATGTCTAGATATTTTCATTAAATTGTTGCATACTTTCAGAATGGTTACATACTTAAAGGTTATTCTGCAATCTCATTAAAGTACAATTAACTACACAGTATAGTTTTATGTAATGTGTTCACAAAATAAATTTGCAAAAAGTAAAAATGTTAGAGACACTCACCAATTTGGCATCCAGCATTCCACAATGGATATGGCATGTAATTACTTGAATTAGTTCTCATACCACCCGGATATGTACGACTAAGTTGAAACTTGTTGTGCTCCACATATCCTCTTCCCTGCTCCTTGGCTAACTCCATAGCTTTACTCTCTCCAAATGATGACATCTCATAGAATGTATCTATAATCAATATTAGATCTCTGTCTCTTCAACCATGAATATGATGGGTGACCGAACTCAACCCTTCTAACAAGGGTAACAATACTAATTTGTCGCGAATTACCAATACCATTAGGTAATCAATCAGACCCCCCCCCCTGGGTGACCAATATCACTCCTCTATTAATATCTGCACAAGGTAACAATCATATACCTCTCTCCTGGGTCATTAATTCTCCTCCTGTCCCCTGGATGACCAATACCTCCTGTTTCCTGGTTGACCAATACCTCCTCTCCCCTTGTTGACCAATACCTCCTCTCCCCTGAATGACCAATACTTCCTCTCCCCTGAATGACCAATACCTCCTCTCCCCTGAATTACCAATACTTCCTCTCCCCTGGTTGACCAATACCTCCTCTCCCATGAATGACCAATACCTCCTCTCCCCTGGTTGACCAATACCTCCTCTCCCCTGGTTGACCAATACTTCCTCTCCCCTGGTTGACCAATACTTCCTCTCCCCTGGTTGACCAATACTTCCTCTCCCCTGGTTGACCAATACCTCCTCCCCCCGGATGACCAATACCTCCTGTCCCCTGGCTGACCAATACCTCCTCTCTTCTGAATGACCAATATCTGCTCTCACCTGGATGACCAATACCTCCTCTCCCCTGGGTGACCAATAACTCCTCTCCCCTTGATGACGAATACCTCCTCTCCCCTGGGTGACCAATACCTCCTCTCCCTTGGCTGACCAATACCTCCTCTCCCCTGGGTGATCAATACCTCCTTTCCCCTGGCTGACCAATACCTTCTCTCCCCTGGCTGACCAATACCTTCTCTCCCCTTGCTGACCAAATCCTCCTGTCCCCTGGGTGATCAATATATTCTCTCCCCTGGATGACCAATATCTCCTGTCCCCTGGATGGCCAATACCTCCTCTGCCCTGGGTGACCAATACCTTCTCCCCCCTGGATGACCAATACCTCATCTCCCCTGTATGACCAATACCTCCTCTCCCCTAAATGACCAATAGCTCTTCTCCCCTGGATGACCAATACCTTCTGTCTCCTGAATGACCAATAACTCCTCTCCCCTGAATGACCAATAACTCCTGTCCCCTGAATGACCAATAGCTCTTCTCCCCTGGATGACCAATACCTCCTGTCTCCTGAATGACCAATACCTCCTGTCTCCTGAATGACCAATAACTCCTGTCCCCTGAATGACCAATACCTCCTCTCCCCTGAATGACCAATACCTCCTCTCCCCTGGTTGACCAATACCTCCTCTCCCCTGGTTGACCAATACCTCCTCTCCCCTGGTTGACCAATACCTCCTCTCCCCTGGTTGACCAATACTTCCTCTCCCCTGGTTGACCAATACTTCCTCTCCCCTGGTTGACCAATACCTCCTCTCCCCTGAATGACCAATACCTCCTCTCCCCTGGTTGACCAATACATCCTCTCCCCTGGTTGACCAATACTTCCTCTCCCCTGGTTGACCAATACCTCCTCTCCCCTGAATGACCAATACCTCCTCTCCCCTGGTTGACCAATACTCCCTCTCCCCTGGTTGACCAATACCTCCTCTCCCCTGGTTGACCAATACTTCCTCTCCCCTGGTTGACCAATACCTCCTCTCCCCTGGTTGACCAATACCTCCTCTCCCCTGAATGACCAATACCTCCTCTCCCCTGAATGACCAATACCTCTTCTCCCCTGGATGACCAATACCTCCTGTCCCCTGAATGACCAATACCTCCTGTCCCCTGAATGGCCAATAACTCCTGTCCCCTGAATGACCAATAACTCCTGTCCCCTGAATGATCAATACCTCCTCTTTCCTGAATGACCAATACCTCCTCTCCCCTGGTTGGCCAATACTTCCTCTCCCCTGGTTGACCAATACCTGTTCTCCCCTGGATGACCAATACCTCCTGTCCTCTGAATGACCAATACCTCCTCTCCCCTGAATGACCAATAACTCCTGTCCCCTGAATGACCAATACCTCCTCTCCCCTGGTTGACCAATACTTCCTTTCCCCTGGGTGACCAAAATCTCCTCTCCCCTGAATGACCAATACCTCCTATTCCCTGGGTGACCAATACTTCCTCTCCAAGGAATTGTAGATGTTACAAATCATACTTACAATTGGATTTAGAATGATGGAAATCTTTGAAATGAACACTTTTGCATAAAACAACTTGATCAGATAACTCTTTAGCTAACTGCTGCTTCTTTTTCTGAATAAAACAAATAACATAGCAATACTATTAAGACCTTATCCATTAAGTATAACAATAAATTGTACTTGCTAGAGCATAACAGAATAGGCTTCCGCTCACAATAACAATGGTGGTGATTACAAATATAACAGAATAACAGTAGAGTGGATTAACATGTAAAATTGTAGAGCATTATGTTAATGATCATCAGAGTAATTAATTAAACAAATAGTGACACTACTGTGAGGTAAATCACTGTGAAGGATTCAAATTAGTAATCTTTCAATCTATAGTTGTTATAAAAAAGAAAATTATTATAAAAAACATACAACTCAGTTGTAGATTGGTAGAAGTGGATAGATATTACACCATACTCCAACCAGAACCCAACACTTTATACTACACTAATATACCACATTTGATAGATATTACACCACACTCCAACCAGAACCCAACACTTTATACTACACTAATATACCACATTTGATACATATTACACCATACTCCAACCAGAACCCAACACTTTATACTACACTAATATACCACATTGAATAGATATTACACCATACTCCAACCAGAACCTGACACTTTATACTACACTAATATACCACATTTGATAGATATTACACCATACTCCAACCAGAACCCAACACTTTATACGACACTAATATACCACATCTGATAGATATTACACCATACTCCAACCAGAACCCAACACTTTATACTACACTAATATACCACATCTGATAGATATTACACCATACTCCAACCAGAACCCAACACTTTATACTACACTAATATACCACATTTTATAGATATTACACCATACTCCAACCAGAACCCAACACTTTATACTACACTAATATACCACATTTGATAGATATTACACCATACTCTAACCAGAACCCAACACTTTATACTACATTAATATACCACATTTGATAGATATTACACCATACTCCAACCAGAACCCAACACTTTATACTACACTAATATACCACATTTGATAGATATTACACCATACTCCAACCAGAACCCAACACTTTATACTACACTAATATACCACATTTGATAGATATTACACCATACTCCAACCAGAACCCAACACTTTATACTACACTAATATACCACATTTGATAGATATTACACCATACTCCAACCAGAACCCAACACTTTATACTACACTAATATACCACATTGAATAGATATTACACCATACTCCAACCAGAACCCAACATTTTATACTACACTAATATACCACATTGGATAGATATTACACCATACTCCAACCAGAACCCAACACTATATACTAATACTAATATACCACATTGAATAGATATTACACCATACTCCAACCAGAACCCAACACTCTATACTGACACTAATCTACCACATTTGATAGATATTACATCATACTCCAACCAGAACCCAAAACTTTATACTAACACTAATATACCACATTGAATAGATATTACACCATACTCCAAACATAAACCAGCACTTTATACTAACACTAATATACCACATTTGATAGATATTACACCATATTCCAACCACAACTCAAAACTTTATACTAACACTAATATACCACATTTGATAGATATTACACCATACTCCAACCAGAACCCAACACTTTATACTACACTAATATACCACATTTGATAGATATTACACCATACTCCAACCAGAACCCAACACTTTATACTACACTAATATACCACATTTGATAGATATTACACCATACTCCAACCAGAACCCAACACTATATACTAACACTAATATACCACATTGAATAGATATTACACCATACTCCAACCAGAACCCAACACTTTATACTAACACTAATATACCACATTGAATAGATATTACACCATACTCCAACCAGAACCCAACACTATATACTAACACTAATATACCACATTTGATAGATATTACACCATACTCCAACCAGAACCCAACACTTTATACTACACTAATATACCACATTTGATAGATATTACACCATACTCCAACCAGAACCCAACACTTTATACTACACTAATATACCACATTGAATAGATATTACACCATACTCCAACCAGAACCCAACACTTTATACTACACTAATATACCACATTGGATAGATATTACACCATACTCCAACCAGAACCCAACACTATATACTAACACTAATATACCACATTGAATAGATATTACACCATACTCCAACCAGAACCCAACACTTTATACTAACACTAATATACCACATTGGATAGATATTACACCATACTCCAACCAGAACCCAACACTATAAACTAACACTAATATACCACATTGAATAGATATTACACCATACTCCAACCAGAACCCAACACTTTATACTAACACTAATATACCACATTGGATAGATATTACACCATACTCCAACCAGAACCCAACACTATAAACTAACACTAATATACCACATTGAATAGATATTACACAATACTCCAACCAGAACCCAACACTTTATACTAACACTAATATACCACATTTGATAGATATTACACCATACTCCAACCAGAACCCAACACTTTATACTAACACTAATATACCACATTTGATAGATATTACACCACACTCCAACCAGAACCCAACACTCTACACTGACACTAATCTACCACATTTGATAGATATTACATCATACTCCAACCAGAACCCAAAACTTTATACCAACACTAATATACCACATTGAATAGATATTACACCATACTCCAAACATAAACCAGCACTTTATACTAACACTAATATACCACATTTGATAGATATTACACCATACTCCAACCAGAACCCAAAACTTTATACTAACACTAATATACCACATTTGATAGATATTACACCATACTCCAACCAGAACCCAACACTTTATACTAACACTAATATACCACATTGAATAGATATTACACCATACTCCAACCAGAACCCAACACTTTATACTAACACTAATATACCACATTTGATAGATATTACACCATACTCCAACCAGAACCCAACACTCTATACTGACATTAATCTACCACATTTGATAGATATTACATCATACTCCAACCAGAACCCAAAACTTTATACTAACACTAATATACCACATTGAATAGATATTACACCATACTCCAAATATAAACCAGCACTTTATACTAACACTAATATACCACATTTGATAGATATTACACCATACTCCAACCAGAACCCAAAACTTTATACTAACACTAATATACCACATTTGATAGATATTACACCATACTCCAACCAGAACCCGACACTTTATACTAACACTAATATACCACATTTGATAGATATTACACCATACTCCAACCAGAACCCAACACTTTATACTAACACTAATATACCACATTGAATAGATATTACACCATACTCCAACCAGAACCCAACACTTTATACTAACACTAATATACATCATTGAATAGATATTACACCATACTCCAACCAGAACCCAACACTTTATACTACACTAATATACCACATTTGATAGATATTACACCATACTCCAACCAGAACCCAACACTTTATACTATACTAATATACCACATTTGATAGATATTACACCATACTCCAACCAGAACTCAACACTTTATACTACACTAATATACCACATTGAATAGATATTACACCATACTCCAACCAGAACCCAACACTTTATACTAACACTAATATACCACATTGGATAGATATTACACCATACTCCAACCAGAACCCAACACTATAAACTAACACTAATATACCACATTGAATAGATATTACACAATACGCCAACCAGAACCCAACACTTTATACTAACACTAATATACCACATTTGATAGATATTACACCATACTCCAACCAGAACCCAACACTTTATACTAACACTAATATACCACATTTGATAGATATTACACCATACTCCAACCAGAACCCAACACTCTACACTGACACTAATCTACCACATTTGATAGATATTACATCATACTCCAACCAGAACCCAAAACTTTATACCAACACGAATATACCACATTGAATAGATATTACACCATACTCCAAACATAAACCAGCACTTTATACTAACACTAATATACCACATTTGATAGATATTACACCATACTCCAACCAGAACCCAAAACTTTATACTAACACTAATATACCACATTTGATAGATATTACACCATACTCCAACCAGAACCCAACACTTTATACTAACACTAATATACCACATTGAATAGATATTACACCATACTCCAACCAGAACCCAACACTTTATACTAACACTAATATACCACATTTGATAGATATTACACCATACTCCAACCAGAACCCAACACTCTATACTGACACTAATCTACCACATTTGATAGATATTACATCATACTCCAACCAGAACCCAAAACTTTATACTAACACTAATATACCACATTGAATAGATAATACACCATACTCCAAACATAAACCAGCACTTTATACTAACACTAATATACCACATTTGATAGATATTACACCATACTCCAACCAGAACCCAAAACTTTATACTAACACTAATATACCACATTTGATAGATATTACACCATACTCCAACCAGAACCCAACACTTTATACTAACACTAATATACCACATTGAATAGATATTACACCATACTCCAACCAGAACCCAACACTTTATACTAACACTAATATACCACATTTGATAGATATTACACCATACTCCAACCAGAACCCAACACTTTATACTAACACTAATATACCACATTGAATAGATATTACACCATACTCCAAACATAAACCAGCACTTTATACTAACACTAATATACCACATTGAATAGATATTACACCATACTCCAACCAGAACCCAACACTTTATACTAACACTAATATACCACATTTGAAAGATATTACACCATACTCCAACCAGAACCAAACATATTACACTACACTAATATACCACATTTCTGTCCTTGGTGTCCATTGCTGGATTATTTGTTTAATAAAATGTATCTTTGTGATCAAAAAATACAAATTAAGTCTAAGTTCAGTTATAATCCATCAAAATATTCAAGCAATAACCCCCCGTCGAAGCAGGTATACCACAAGATATTCAAGTGGTATATCCAACTTCGGCAGGGGGTTGTTGCTATTATATTATAGCAGTATATTGACAATTCAATAAAACTAGGAAAAAAAGAGTTTACTTTCATCTACTAAAAGATCATGATTATGGCCCTTGAACATGAATATTTATAAGAATAGTATGTAGTTGTACGCTGAATACATACAAAAATTACATGTGCAACACATTTCAAATTGAATACAAACTAATTTTTATTTCGCATGAAAACAAAACGTATCCACGGCGAATAGAGCAGCATAATACAAAAATTAGCATAACAAAATATTGACCTTTCTGACGTTTTACTGACTGCGTCAACGCCATTTGAAATACAGGGTCGTGTACAGTTTGGATCATTAAAACAACAGATTTTTCACGTTTTCATTTCGGTTTTTGTAAATTTTGGATTGTAATAAACCCATTAAAAGTATAGTTGTGAGATAAACCGGTTTTGTGACTCATCATACTACTTGTATCTGTGGATATTTGACGTTCAGCGGTACTTGGTTCGACCAAGATTTGAGAGACGCGGCGGGAGGCAGTGTATCACTGGCACTTACCCAGGTGCAATTTCACTGCAATTTTGTCAGCTATAGAATTCAAACGCCGCTACGGGACACCGGTTGTTATTGTTTGCATACATTTTTACCTGTGACTCATAGTTTTTTGCATTTTTTTTGTCCTTCAATCCCTCAATCTTATCTAGTATTTAACGATCATGTTTACTTTGATGGAGATTTGTAATCCATCTCAAAGTCACAACACGGAGAGCACAGCGTTCTGGCATTTGTTTAAGCACCTCACGGTGTTGAGGGACAGTGGTTTAGGTTTGTGTGACGAATGACAATCACCCAACGACCGACGCTCCATTGCATCCCACCATTAACAAGCAGCCGGTCGGCTGAGATAGCTCCGCTGTTAGCAAGGCACATTTCAATTAAAGAACTGAAGATATCATTAGAAAATGAACAATACGTATAGTATCAAAGCAATGGGACTTGCTGTTTTCAACAAGGAGTCAAAAATATCACTTTTCACCAACAATGACAAAAATATTCACCAAAATTAGAGAATTGAAGATATCATTACAAAATGAACAAATCTGAGAGAAGTCCACATGTAGTACCTATATATGTAATATCAAAGCAATTGGACTTGCGGTTTTTAACTAAAAGTTGAAAATGTCACTTTTTACCAAAAATGACAAAAATATTCACCAAAAGTAGAGAATTGAAGATATCAACATGAAATGAACAAACCTAAGAGAGGTCTACCCAAGGTACATATACACCAAGTATCAAAGCATTCAGGCTTGTAGTTTTCAAGAAGAAGTCGAAAAAGGTAAAATATTGACACGGACGACAGACAATTACTCATATGATAAGCTCCGCTCGACAAAGTCGACAGCGGAGCTAAATATCACTTTTTACCAAAAATGACATAAATTTTCATCAAAATTAGATAATTCAAGATATCATCACGAAATGAACAAATCTGAGAAAGGTTCACATGTAGTAACTATATAAGTAATATCAAAGCAATTGGACTTGCGGTTTTTAACAAGAAGTCGAAAATATCACTTTTTACCAAAAATTACAAAAATATTCACCAAAATTAGAGAATTTAAGATATCATCACGAAATGAACAAATCTGAGAAAGGTCCACATGTAGTACTATACATGTATATGTAATATCGAAGCAATTTGATTTTTGGTTTTTAACAAGAAGTCGAAAATATAACTTTTTACCAAAAATGACAAAAATATTCACCAAAACTAGAGAATTAAAGATATCATTACAAAATGAACAAATCTGAGAGAGGTCCACATGTAGTACCTATATATGTAATATCAAAGCAATTGCACTTGCGGTTTATAACAAGAAGTCGAAAATATCACTTTTTACCAAAAATGACAAAAATATTCACCAAAATTAGGGAATTTAAGATATCATCACGAAATGAACAAATCTAAGAGAAGTCTACCCCAGGTACATATACACCAAGTATCAAAGCATTCAGGCTTGTAGTTATCAAGAAGAAGTCAAAAAAGTAAAACATTGACACGAACGATGACGACGGACAATCACTCATATGATAAGCTCCGCTCGACAAAGTCGACAGCAGAGCTAACAAAAAGCCATATTATGGTTATATAATTATTCAGATGTTTTTAATTCGGTAATTTTTTCAATATTTTTCAAAATTCAACCAATATATTTCCCTAAAAATCAAATAATACTGGTTTTATGTATTCCCGTATATTCCGTGTAGTTAATTCATGTTCCAGAGCCACTTGGTTTATCATCCAATATACCATTAATTGCATATGCAAATTTTGCGTTTGGACCAATCAAATCAATGGATTAAACCAACAATATACTGGTATAATATAATACTGAATAATTCATATATATTATGAATGGTGAAAATTCACCAAAAGCTAGCACAGTAGATGTATTCAAGTTTATGACAATTGATCAGCAAGGTACAATATAAACTCCAATCACACTATTATTTCTCCTAGCAGTTTTGACCAAAAGCCAAAAAAATCAAAAATATTGAAAAATAATGTAAGCTTTATCAAAGATGAAATCCAAAATATAAACAAAAATGTTATTTATCATTATAGATAGATAGATAGATAGATAGATAGATAGATAGAACTATTGAAAAATTGTAAAATTGACAATTAGAAAAAAAAAATACCGTAGTTAAGAATCGTCAATTGTGGAAACAAATGGACAAAATGTATCTATAAATTTTGAATGGGAGTGGTCCAGGCATGTCAAGGATACAGGTGGAAATGCACGCATTCACAGTTACTAGGGGTTACTAGGGGTTAATACAAACAGGTACTAAAAGTACCTACTTTTTTCTTTTCTTTCTGTTTTTTAACTTCTTCATCATCCAGATCAGCAGCTTCATCTTCATCACTGACATTACCATCACTTGCATCAGCTTTCAATTTCTTACCCTGAATAATCAATTATGACAACCACATCATTACAAATGTTAATAGAGAACATGTCTGTTTATGTTATTATAAAACTGTCTGGAATATGTTTTTTTTTAGATATGTTAATAATTTGTAGAAATCTGAAAAATGGAGAATAAATTATAATAACTCAAGCGAAAAGTTATTAGAAAATTCCATCATGTGTGATTTAGCATTATATTAGTAGTTTGGGATGACATGAAGCTACAGATGTGAATTATTCAAATACAGTCTGCATGCACATGACAATACAGAAATGATAATTTCATTTGTAAAATAGAGAAAGATAAGTTATGTTTTAAAGAAATTTTAAATACCTCATTTACCATAAGCTGAGTAGAGAAATAAGGAAAGAGGTCAAAGGTGAAAAGCAGTGATGAGTGACCAGAGATAGTAGAGAGACATCTTGAAGAAATAAGATCTAAAGAAAGAGTAAAAAGTGAAGTCAAATATTGACAATGTTATGATTGGTATATGTGCTACACTGTATTGACAATGTTATGATTGGTATATGTGCTACACTGTATTGACAATGTTATGATTGGTATATGTGCTACACTGTATTGATAATGTTATGATTGGTATATGTGCTACACTGTATTGACAATGTTATGATTGGTATATGTGCTACACTGTATTGACAATGTTATGATTGGTATATGTGCTACACTGCATCCTAATAGGATCCAGTCTCTTACCATGAAAACATTCAGGGGGAAATATGCTCAATGGTAATTTGGTAAATGTAGATTTTGAATGTCATGACAACTGTGATGTCAGAATTGTCTGCATATATTTACCATTGGTGTAACAGTAGTAGCAAAACACCAAGAAGAGAAAGATCGGCCACCAAGCACTGATTCATGCTCAAATGGACCACACTACGTCAAAGAGCAATCAAGAAAAGTAAATATATACCAAGACAAGACGAGTAATAAAAGTAAAAATAAATCGCATAATCATTAGCAAAGAATAAGTATATTATTTTTATATGTCATGTTAATACCTCCCTGTGTCATGGTGGTTAATACCTCCCTGTGTCATGGTGGTTAATACCTCCCTGTGTCATGGTGGTTAATACCTCCCTGTGTCATAGTTGTTAATACCTCCCTGTGTCATGGTGGTTAATACCTCCCTGTGTCATAGTGGTTAATACCTCCCTGTGTCATGGTTGTTAATACCTCCCTGTGTCATGGTTGTTAATACCTCCCTGTGTCATGGTGGTTAATACCTCCCTGTGTCATAGTGGTTAATACCTCCCTGTGTTATGGTGGTTAATACCTCCCTGTGTCATGGTGGTTAATACCTCCCTGTGTCATGGTGGTTAATACCTCCCTGTGTCATGGTGGTTAATACCTCCCTGTGTCATGGTGGTTAATACCTCCCTGTGTCATAGTGGTTAATACCTCCCTGTGTTATGGTGGTTAATACCTCCCTGTGTCATGGTGGTTAATACCTCCCTGTGTCATGGTGGTTAATACCTCCCTGTGTTATGGTGGTTAATACCTCCCTGTGTCATGGTGGTTAATACCTCCCTGTGTCATGGTGGTTAATACCTCCCTGTGTCATAGTGGTTAATACCTCCCTGTGTTATGGTGGTTAATACCTCCCTGTGTCATGGTGGTTAATACCTCCCTGTGTCATGGTGGTTAATACCTCCCTGTGTTATGGTGGTTAATACCTCCCTGTGTTATGGTGGTTAATACCTCCCTGTGTCATGGTGGTTAATACCTCCCTGTGTCATAGTGGTTAATACCTCCCTGTGTTATGGTGGTTAATACCTCCCTGTGTCATGGTGGTTAATACCTCCCTGTGTCATGGTGGTTAATACCTCCCTGTGTTATGGTGGTTAATACCTCCCTGTGTTATGGTGGTTAATACCTCCCTGTGTCATGGTGGTTAATACCTCCCTGTGTCATGGTGGTTAATACCTCCCTGTGTCATGGTGGTTAATACCTCCCTGTGTCATGGTGGTTAATACCTCCCTGTGTCATGGTGGTTAATACCTCCCTGTGTCATGGTGGTTAATACCTCCCTGTGTCATGGTGGTTAATACCTCCCTGTGTCATGGTGGTTAATACCTCCCTGTGTCATGGTGGTTAATACCTCCCTGTGTCATGGTGGTTAATACCTCCCTGTGTTATGGTGGTTAATACCTCCCTGTGTCATGGTGGTTAATACCTCCCTGTGTCATGGTGGTTAATACCTCCCTGTGTCATGGTGGTTAATACCTCCCTGTGTCATGGTGGTTAATACCTCCCTGTGTCATGGTGGTTAATACCTCCCTGTGTCATGGTGGTTAATACCTCCCTGTGTCATGGTGGTTAATACCTCCCTGTGTCATGGTGGTTAATACCTCCCTGTGTTATGGTGGTTAATACCTCCCTGTGTCATGGTGGTTAATACCTCCCTGTGTCATGGTGGTTAATACCTCCCTGTGTCATGGTGGTTAATACCTCCCTGTGTCATGGTGGTTAATACCTCCCTGTGTCATGGTGGTTAATACCTCCCTGTGTCATGGTGGTTAATACCTCCCTGTGTTATGGTGGTTAATACCTCCCTGTGTCATGGTGGTTAATACCTCCCTGTGTCATGGTTGTTAATACCTCCCTGTGTCATGGTGGTTAATACCTCCCTGTGTCATGGTGGTTAATACCTCCCTGTGTTATGGTGGTTAATACCTCCCTGTGTTATGGTGGTTAATACCTCCCTGTGTCATGGTGGTTAATACCTCCCTGTGTCATGGTGGTTAATACCTCCCTGTGTCATGGTGGTTAATACCTCCCTGTGTCATAGTGGTTAATACCTCCCTGTGTTATGGTGGTTAATACCTCCCTGTGTCATGGTGGTTAATACCTCCCTGTGTCATGGTGGTTAATACCTCCCTGTGTCATGGTGGTTAATACCTCCCTGTGTCATGGTGGTTAATACCTCCCTGTGTCATAGTGGTTAATACCTCCCTGTGTCATGGTGGTTAATACCTCCCTATGACAGAGTCAGTGACAATGACAAGACAGAGATTGTTACCCTCCTATACCTTGACCTTCATCTATGATGATATGGACAAAATAATGTTTCAAAATGAGCAGCTCCAATATACATGTACACAGCATACATGTATCAAGTATCAAAGCAATCAGGCTCAGTTGAAAATATCACTGTTGACAAATGATAAACAGACAATCACCTAGATCTTCATTAATATCTCATATTTGATGCTATAAATGCTTACACAATCACACTGACTAAGACAGTCAAATACGCATACCTTAATAATAATCTTATGTTTTAACTGTTCTGGTGATGGCAATGCTTTCATATCTGGTGTCACTGGTCTCATGTACAGATTCTCTGAAGTAAACATTTAGGAAAATACCTGACAAAAGTAACAACTCACCTTCACAAAAGTATTGATGAGATATCAAAATTATAATATTTAATTTAGGGTAGATTTTCTATTGTCATACCTCTAATTTCAATCAGTAATAATTTGTTAAGATGCTGAAAACATTATGCACATTTCTAGCTAATCAATATGTACATATTTATTCCATTATCAGACTGTCAGAGAAAAGATGTTGACCAGACAAAACAGAAAACCTGTTTCAAACTCTGGTTGATAGTAACTAAATTACTTTGGCCATGCAAGTACCCACAAATGTTGCTCTGAATACATAGGCTATAACAATCAGTAAAGTCAGAGAAGTCATGAAATGAACTTATGTCTGTTTTACAATGTCTCAAACATGATATACTGCACAAATTGACAACACTATCGAACCAGAAAAAGATAAAAACTTCCCAGCATTTATTTATCATTCAAAAAATGTATGCAAAACAAATAACATCATATACATGTACCATTTATAACATTACTCTTGCTTGAGACATGACATAATCTGACAAAAGTAGAGTTAATAAAATAGGTACTCTGACAGATTTAAAGGTTATTTTTCAAACTAATTAAGCCACAGAGGTATTATTCAATAATAATCCTGATATCTTACATAGAATACAATATAATCTATTTAGAAGTCCAGCATCAACATAAGAATATATCTGATAAAAATATGGCAGAAAAATTATAGACCAAATATGGAAAATAATTTAAACTACATGTACATAGTCTAGTCTATTTAGTAACATATAGGAATCATTTGTATAACTCATATCAGTGTTTTAAGGATACTGCCAAAAATCTTGCCCATAAAGTACGCCATTTTCTTTTGTTGTTCAACTGAACAATGATTTTCAATAGATACAATAACAGGATATCTGAAACATAACAAAAGTGATGTAGCTATAAAAATTATGGTTTTCTTAAAATATTATCTCAAAAGGTATCAGTATCATGTTTTTCTCTGAAATTATCTCAAAAAATATCAGAATAAGTTAGTTGATACTTACTCAGACACTTCAAATGCATATCTGTTGATGACATCAATCACATCCTTGAACTTGATTTTTGATGTCAGTGTATGACCGTGATAAATGATTGGCTCTCCATCAGAACCATCCCAACAATCCACTGGAGGAAAGAAATTAACACCAATCTAACATTTGTATTAAGTGTGAATCCTGTAGTATGAAGTGTCTGTGTACATCTATTTATGTAGTTGGATATCATCTACCATCACAGTAAAATAATTTTAGAGCAAAGGTAAGCTCAATCTGACATTTTTTCAGGCAATATCAGTATGATCAAATGGATAATGCATCTCATTTATTGGCTTGGTGAATTGATTCTAGAGAACCTTTAGCACGTACTAAAAGTCCTTTGTGTCTACTTAGGACACTCCACAGATTATTCACAATTGGCTTACACAGGTTTCCTTACTAACTCAGTATACAATAGAACGAGAAATGCATTGTGGGTAAAAACAGAACAATTTGTACATACCCAGTTATGATGATAGAAATACTTGACAATGACTTTGCATACTTACATTCAACACATCTACATCCTAGCTGTAATGCTCTGATATACGCCTCTGTACTGCTAGGTCCTTTCAACTGATCCTCTAGAAGATATCTACAAACATAACACATAAAATATGGTAACATACATACAGAGTTAAAATTTCTATAACTCAGAATTATCATATTATGTGAAAACTCTATATGACATAGCTCATAACTCAATTTACATATCACCAAATATTAGACTTACGTATTGTGTGATGAGGCTATAAAATAATGTGACAAGGGTTGTGTCATGTCCTGATAAACACAGTCATGATACGGATTCATTATCATACCATTGGGACCAAGCATGAACAAAATGAAGGCTGCAAATAAATAACAAGCAGTATCTGTGTTTGAATTACAAAATATTTAATGAATTTCAAAATATTGAAAAAGTTTGAAAATTTGTTTGCAAGTGACACTACAATGGTACAGTTGCAAGGAAAGATTTTCTATATAAATACAAGAAAGACAACATGATGATGTATATACCTGTTACATTAACTGACAATCATCTGACTGATCACATCAACTGACATAATCATCTGACTGATCACATCAACTGACATAATCATAATACTGATCACATCAACTGACATAATCATCTGACTGGTCACAACAACTGACATAATCATCTGACTGATCACATCACTGACATAATCATAATACTGATTACATCAACTGACATAATCATCTGACTGATCACAACAACTGACATAATCATCTGACTGATCACATCAACTGACATAATCATCTGACTGATCACATCAACCGACATAATCATAATACTGATTACATCAACTGACATAATCATCTGACTGATCACAACAACTGACATAATCATCTGACTGATTACATCAACTGACATAATCATCTGACTGATCACATCAACTGACATAATCATAATACTGATCACAACTGACATAATCATCTGACTGATTACAACAACTGACATAATCATGACTGATCACAACAACTGACATAATCATCTGACTGATCACATCAACTGACATAATCATCTGACTGATCACATCAACTGACATAATCATAATACTGATTACATCAACTGACATAATCATCTGACTGATCACAACTGACATAATCATCTGACTGATCACATCAACTGACATAATCATCTGACTGGTCACAACAACTGACATAATCATCTGACTGATCACATCACTGACATAATCATAATACTGATTACATCAACTGACATAATCATCTGACTGATCACAACAACTGACATAATCATCTGACTGATCACATCAACTGACATAATCATCTGACTGATCACATCAACCGACATAATCATAATACTGATTACATCAACTGACATAATAATCTGACTGATCACAACAACTGACATAATCATCTGACTGATTACATCAACTGACATAATCATCTGACTGATCACATCAACTGACATAATCATAATACTGATCACAACTGACATAATCATCTGACTGATCACAACAACTGACATAATCATGACTGATCACAACAACTGACATAATCATCTGACTGATCACATCAACTGACATAATCATCTGACTGATCACATCAACTGACATAATCATAATACTGATTACATCAACTGACATAATCATCTGACTGATCACAACTGACATAATCATCTGACTGATCACATCAACTGACATAATCATAATACTGATCGAAACAACTGACATAATCATCTGACTGATCACATCAACTGACATAATCATCTGACTGATCACATCAACTGACATAATCATAATACTGATTACATCAACTGACATAATCATCTGACTGATCACAACAACTGACATAATCATCTGACTGATCACATCAACTGACATAATCATAATACTGATTACATCAACTGACATAATCATCTGACTGATCACATCAACTGACATAATCATCTGACTGATCACATCAACTGACATAATCATAATACTGATCACATCAACTGACAATCATCTGACTGGTCACAACAACTGACATAATCATCTGACTGATCACATCACTGACATAATCATAATACTGATTACATCAACTGACATAATCATCTGACTGATCACAACTGACATAATCATCTGACTGATCACATCACTGACATAATCATAATACTGATTACATCAACTGACATAATCATCTGACTGATCACAACAACTGACATAATCATCTGACTGATCACATCAACTGACATAATCATCTGACTGATCACATCAACTGACATAATCATCTGACTGATCACATCACTGACATAATCATAATACTGATTACATCAACTGACATAATCATCTGACTGATCACAACTGACATAATCATATTACTGATTACATCAACTGACATAATCATCTGACTGATCACAACAACTGACATAATCATCTGACTGATTACAACAACTGACATAATCATCTGACTGATCACAACAACTGACATAATCATCTGACTGATTACATCAACTGACATAATCATCTGACTGATCACATCAACTGACATAATCATAATACTGATCACAACTGACATAATCATCTGACTGATCACAACAACTGACATAATCATGACTGATCACAACAACTGACATAATCATCTGACTGATCACATCAACTGACATAATCATCTGACTGATCACATCAACTGACATAATCATAATACTGATTACATCAACTGACATAATCATCTGACTGATCACAACTGACATAATCATCTGACTGATCACATCAACTGACATAATCATAATACTGATCGAAACAACTGACATAATCATCTGACTGATCACATCAACTGACATAATCATCTGACTGATCACATCAACTGACATAATCATAATACTGATTACATCAACTGACATAATCATCTGACTGATCACAACAACTGACATAATCATCTGACTGATCACATCAACTGACATAATCATAATACTGATTACATCAACTGACATAATCATCTGACTGATCACATCAACTGACATAATCATCTGACTGATCACATCAACTGACATAATCATAATACTGATCACATCAACTGACAATCATCTGACTGGTCACAACAACTGACATAATCATCTGACTGATCACATCACTGACATAATCATAATACTGATTACATCAACTGACATAATCATCTGACTGATCACAACTGACATAATCATCTGACTGATCACATCACTGACATAATCATAATACTGATTACATCAACTGACATAATCATCTGACTGATCACAACAACTGACATAATCATCTGACTGATCACATCAACTGACATAATCATCTGACTGATCACATCAACTGACATAATCATCTGACTGATCACATCAACTGACATAATCATAATACTGATTACATCAACTGACATAATCATCTGACTGATCACAACTGACATAATCATATTACTGATTACATCAACTGACATAATCATCTGACTGATCACAACAACTGACATAATCATCTGACTGATTACAACAACTGACATAATCATCTGACTGATCACATCAACTGACATAATCATATTACTGATTACAACTACTGACATAATCATCTGACTGATTATAACAACTGACATAATCATCTGTCTGATCACCTGACTGATCACAACAACTGACATAATCACTGTATTAATCACATCAACTCTACTACAATAGCTATGGTAAGTCTTTTTGTTTACAGTGACCTCACAATACCTTTTTACGACACCAGGCTTTTATCTGAATACACACAGTATCTCTGATATTGCAAAACAAAAATTAGCACTCACCATCTAGACTCATCACCTCATTGGCAATCAATTCTGGTGTCTGTTCATACTTCAAAATTACTTTCTCACACCACTTAGAGTGCAGTTCATGACGCTAAAATTGAATAATATAATTAGAAAGTAGACTCAAACTAAAGGTAAAAAATGTTTAGAAATTAATATTTGTACCGGTAATATGAAATATATGATAGCAAATATAATGTAACACCATGTGAAAGTGAAAGACACTACAATAGAAGTGGTGGCAATATAACATAGATTTGTATACTGCATGGTTCTCTCCAGGGCATTACAGAGTAGGCATCCTCAATTCTTTATTTTGGATGAACAATAGAACCAATTTAGCATAACAATGAATACAACAGATGTAATTAATATATTCTGTTATTTTTCAAATTAGTCTGTGCTATTTTTCTGGGAGGACATAATGGATTCAATTTGAATCCTTACAAAATGATGTAAATCTATACACTAAATGTATGGAATGTCTTCAGTATGAACTTCAATTGGTTGATATGGAAACACCAATTTGTATATGAAAATGACTTTGCAAAGAAAGGAATAAAAAGCAAAAAGAATCACATCTTTGTGTTAAAATTTGTTAAAGAATGTCTTTGGTTAATGCAGTAATATTGACCCATGAACACAATAACTAAGCCACAATTGTGGTCATAATAGCCAGTCAATACACCAGCACCCCTGCCTAAATTACACCCATGACATTGGCAAACACTATTGTTAGCCATAATGAACAGCAAACTTAGTCACACATAGAACAACATTGTTGTAAATATATATAAACCTGAACCCATAGTAAATTCAAAAACCAAACCAAATGATGACATCATTCCTATAACATCACCTCAACAAACATGTCTATTTTTACCAATTTCCATTTCAATAGATCATGTTTATTTCAGTGAAGAAGCAATGAGGTGAATAAAATGGGAGAATTTAGCATGACATTTGAAACATGCATATAATAGTTATACTATATATACTGTGAATATACCTGTTCCTCAGGTGCCTAAAAAAAAATTAATTACATATATTAATATTAAGTATATAACTAGACTACATTACAGTTAATTTCATATTTTAATATCATATCTGCACGCAGAGGATTATTCAGATACATTGTATGCATACATACATACATCAGTTTTTTAAAAACAAAATTCACATAGAAGACAGAATTTAATTTAATTTAATTGTAGTAATTAGAACACTGACCTTCTGTTCATGTTGCATAAATGTTAAAAACTCATCTACTTCCCAGTAGTCATCGTCACCGGAATATCTAAATAGATTCAATCAATACATAATCAATAACCAATTCATAAGTGATCAATAAAGTCAGAGTATATGCTTTAAAGACTACCATTTTGATATTCACAAAACAGACAATGCATTGAAAAAAGCTACCTCAAATATGGACACCACAAAATGAAAATCATAACTAATTGCAATTGTATTTCTTTGATAATCTTACTTGTAAAATAGAGAAACAATCTCATCTCTGGCTGTGATTTTATGATAAAATGTAACAAACTCCTCAACATCAAGTTCATTGACCGCTGATTCTCCACTAGCCTTGGTACCAACACGAGTGTCAGCTGCCTACAAATACAGCAATGTTACCATGACAACCTAATAACATTTCATTCCTCATACACTGAATTACAATGTTCTTTATGGAAAATCATAAATCCTTGAAAATCTTTGTATTAAATTTAAATGAGCAGACAAAATTGGTTATGTTCATATGACTCTATGTTTCCCTTAATCATGGCAGATTTACACACAATGCATTGTGATTGGTCAATCATCATTTGAACTTCATAAAATTATTTATAAATGTTTTATTTGGAAAATTCGCATGACAATGTAAAATTCAGTGTACTTATAATTGTTATCTATATTATTCTGAATGAATTGACCTTTGACACAAACCTTAAAGATTCTTCTAACATGTCTTTTGTCAACTTTGAGATTCATATCTTTCAAGAGTTTGCAAATTTCTTCAAAATCAAGCGACCCATCACCATTCCTATCAGCTTTTTGAAAAAAGTCTCGTATCCATGTACACAAAATGATTAAAGAAAGTAACTGTGAATATCAAACAAGTTATGACATTTGGAGAAAATGTGAAGAATGTACTATGATATTGCAGAGCACTCTTCCTGTGCCATCTCAGCATTGAGATATTGAAAGAAAAAATGCCTGACAAATAAATGCAGTCTGTGTGTATTCTGAAAAGTTGAACTACAATACAAAATCATTGCATGACGTGGTATATGAAACAACATATTTGTCCCAGAAAAATGACAACAGGTAAGTGCAAATAAAATATTTAACTAATGAGCACCAAATCAACTTTTAGTGCCATTCACAAATTAGACTCGTAATTTTTTTAGATTTGTTTCAAAATTTTGAGCAAGACTTGTAGCCAATAGAACATAATGCCCATTTTGCATTGGAACTAATACATAGTCGTAATAAAGATATTGATTCTCAAAGTGTTGCATTGAAACTAATACATAGTCGTAATAAAGATATTGATTCTCAAAGTGTTGCATTGGAACTAATACATAGTCGTAATAAAGATATTGATTCTCAAAGTGTTGCATTGAAACTAATACATAGTCGTAATAAAGATATTGATTCTCAAAGTGTTGCATTGGAACTAATACATAGTCGTAATAAAGATATTGATTCTCAAAGTGTTGCATTGAAAGTAATACATAGTCGTAATAAAGATATTGATTCTCAAAGTGTTGCATTGGAACTAATACATAGTCGTAATAAAGATATTGATTCTCAAAGTGTTGCATTGCAACTAATACATAGTCATAATAAAGATATTGATTCTCAAAGTGTTGCACTGGAACTAATACATAGTCGTAATAAAGATATTGATTCTCAAAGTGTTGCATTGGAACTAATACATAGTCATAATAAAGATATTGATTCTCAAAGTGTTGCATTGGAACTAATACATAGTCATAATAAAGATATTGATTCTCAAAGTGTTGCATTGGAACTAATACATAGTCGTAATAAAGATATTGATTCTCAAAGTGTTGCATTGGAACTAATACATAGTCGTAATAAAGATATTGATTCTCAAAGTGTTGCATTGGAACTAATACATAGTCATAATAAAGATATTGATTCTCAAAGTGTTGCATTGGAACTAATACATAGTCATAATAAAGATATTGATTCTCAAAGTGTTGCATTGGAACTAATACATAGTCGTAATAAAGATATTGATTCTCAAAGTGTTGCATTGGAACTAATACATAGTCATAATAAAGATATTGATTCTCAAAGTGTTGCACTGGAACTAATACATAGTCGTAATAAAGATATTGATTCTCAAAGTGTTGCATTGGAACTAATACATAGTCGTAATAAAGATATTGATTCTCAAAGTGTTGCATTGGAACTAATACATAGTCGTAATAAAGATATTGATTCTCAAAGTGTTGCATTGGAACTAATACATAGTCATAATAAAGATATTGATTCTCAAAGTGTTGCATTGGAACTAATACATAGTCGTAATAAAGATATTGATTCTCAAAGTGTTGCATTGGAACTAATACATAGTCATAATAAAGATATTGATTCTCAAAGTGTTGCATTGGAACTAATACATAGTCGTAATAAAGATATTGATTCTCAAAGTGTTGCATTGGGACTAATACATAGTCGTAATAAAGATATTGATTCTCAAAGTGTTGCATTGGAACTAATACATAGTCGTAATAAAGATATTGATTCTCAAAGTGTTGCATTGGAACTAATACATAGTCGTAATAAAGATATTGATTCTCAAAGTGTTGCATTGAAACTAATACATAGTCATAATAAAGATATTGATTCTCAAAGTGTTGCATTGGAACTAATACATAGTCGTAATAAAGATATTGATTCTCAAAGTGTTGCACTGGAACTAATACATAGTCGTAATAAAGATATTGATTCTCAAAGTGTTGCATTGGAACTAATACATAGTCGTAATAAAGATATTGATTCTCAAAGTGTTGCATTGGAACTAATACATAGTCGTAATAAAGATATTGATTCTCAAAGTGTTGCATTGGAACTAATACATAGTCGTAATAAAGATATTGATTCTCAAAGTGTTGCACTGGAACTAATACATAGTCGTAATAAAGATATTGATTCTCAAAGTGTTGCATTGGAACTAATACATAGTTGTAATAAAGATATTGATTCTCAAAGTGTTGCACTGGAACTAATACATAGTCGTAATAAAGATATTGATTCTCAAAGTGTTGCATTGGAACTAATACATAGTCGTAATAAAGATATTGATTCTCAAAGTGTTGCACTGGAACTAATACATAGTCGTAATAAAGATATTGATTCTCAAAGTGTTGCATTGGAACTAATACATAGTCGTAATAAAGATATTGATTCTCAAAGTGTTGCATTGGAACTAATACATAGTCGTAATAAAGATATTGATTCTCAAAGTGTTGCATTGGAACTAATACATAGTCGTAATAAAGATATTGATTCTCAAAGTGTTGCATTGGAACTAATACATAGTCGTAATAAAGATATTGATTCTCAAAGTGTTGCACTGGAACTAATACATAGTCGTAATAAAGATATTGATTCTCAAAGTGTTGCATTGGAACTAATACATAGTCGTAATAAAGATATTGATTCTCAAAGTGTTGCATTGAAACTAATACATAGTCGTAATAAAGATATTGATTCTCAAAGTGTTGCATTGAAACTAATACATAGTCGTAATAAAGATATTGATTCTCAAAGTGTTGCATTGAAACTAATACATAGTCGTAATAAAGATATTGATTCTCAAAGTGTTGCATTGGAACTAATACATAGTCGTAATAAAGATATTGATTCTCAAAGTGTTGCATTGGAACTAATATATAGTCATAATAAAGATATTGATTCTCAAAGTGTTGCATTGGAACTAATACATAGTCGTAATAAAGATATTGATTCTCAAAGGTCAAACCATGCTTATATGTAAGTGAATGTTGTTCCTTGATCTGTTGAAATTTAATGAGGTCAGCCAGTTAAAATATCTAAATACCTAAAAGCTAATGATATTTTCACTACTGAATCACATCATAGGGTTGGGTTTTCAGACTATCAATACATTTACAAAACAGTTACAAACTTGTTATGCACAGAAATTCTAGTGAAACAAGAACACAATATGATCTGATATTAGGCCCCTGGATAAAAGAAAAATGATGAAATCTTATCAGACCTAGAAATTACTTGATTTGTTATTTGTTTGTTACAGAAATTAGAACGGCAACTAATCTATAGGCCCTCACTGAACTTTGTCTGATGGTGATTAACAATGGCGAAGAAAATAATAGAAAATAAAAGAACAATAATAAACCAGCATAATTAGTATAGCTATAATATATCTGCCAGCTATTTCATTAAAAAGCGCTATTTTGGTTTCTTTGTTATTTATGGATTTTACTGTAAATACATATAATCCAGTTTTCTGTGACTGTATATAGGTAATACCTACTGAGTTTGGTTGGCTTTGAATTCTTGCAATACATCAATTAAGTTGATAGAATGTAGGATTTTGCAGTTCTAGGACTGAAGTCTTTGATAGCCAGTGTTGGGGGCTTTGTTACCCAGTGTGGAATCTGTTGTTACCCATCCATGTTGAATACTTTGTTGGCCAGTATTAAGGGTGTTGTTACCCAGTGTTGGGGGCTTTGTTACCCAGTGTGGAATCTGTTGTTGCCCATCCATGTTGAGGACTTTGTTGGCCAGTATTAAGGGTGTTGTTACCCAGTGTTGGGGACTTTGTTACCCAGTGTGGGATCTGTTGTTACCCATCTATGTTGAATACTTTGTTGGCCAGTATTAAGGGTGTTGTTACCCAGTGTTGGGGGCTTTGTTACCCAGTGTGGAATCTGTTGTTGCCCATCCATGTTGAGGACTTTGTTGGCCAGTATTAAGGGTGTTGTTACCCAGTGTTGGGGACTTTGTTACCCAGTGTGGGATCTGTTGTTACCCATCTATGTTGAATACTTTGTTGGCCAGTATTAAGGGTGTTGTTACCCAGTGTTGGGGACTTTGTTACCCAGTGTGGAATCTGTTGTTGCCCATCCATGTTGAGGACTTTGTTGGCCAGTATTAAGGGTGTTGTTACCCAGTGTTGGGGACTTTGTTACCCAGTGGGGAATCTGTTGTTACCCATCCATGTTGAGGACTTTGTTGGCCAGTATTAAGGGTGTTGTTACCCAGTGTTGGGGACTTTGTTACCCAGTGTGGAATCTGTTGTTACCCATCCATGTTGAGGACTTTGTTGGCCAGTATTAAGGGTGTTGTTACCCAGTGTTGAGGACTTTGTTACCCAGTGTGGAATCTGTTGTTACCCATCTATGTTGAGGACTTTGTTGGCCAGTATTAAGGGTGTTGTTACCCAGTGTTGGGGACTTTGTTACCCAGTGTGGAATCTGTTGTTGCCCATCCATGTTGAGGACTTTGTTGGCCAGTATTAAGGGTGTTGTTACCCAGTGTTGAGGACTTTGTTACCCAGTGTGGAATCTGTTGTTGCCCATCCATGTTGAGGACTTTGTTGGCCAGTATTAAGGGTGTTGTTACCCAGTGTTGGGGGCTTTGTTACCCAGCATTGAGGGCTTTGTTACACAGTACCGTGGGCTTTGCTACCCATCATTCAGGATGTTGTTACCCAGTACTGAGGGTTTGTTACCCAGCACCATGGGCTTTACTACCCAGCGTTGAGGGTGTTGTTACCCAGTGTTGACCGCACTGTTACCACCAGTGACGATAGAGCTGTCACCCAGTATTGAGGGTGTTATTACCCAGCGTTGAGGTTGTTGTTACCTAGTGTTCAGGGCTTGATACCAAGTGATGATGGAATTGTTCCCTGGTGTTGAGGTATGTATGGTCTGTACAAATTTTCAAACACAAAAGGATATTTGTTTCTATTTGCTTTCACATCTATTTGTTTACTTTGTTTTTTGAGATGTCTTAGACCTTTCACCCATTGCATAGCCTCTTCTTCTGATAATGCCACTAAGTCAGTTGTTTCATTGTTGTTACCAATGACCAGTGAAAAACAGTGGTTAGCATTGACTTTCTTTACATTTGAAGACTTGAATGTGTCCGTTGACTTGCCAGTACGAATTTCTTTGATTTCACTTACGCTAACTGAAATAAAATGACATTAAATTAGAACACTGTCATCTAAATTAAACACTTGAACCTGTCATCTAAATTAAACATTTGGACCTGTCCTCTGAATTAAACAATTGGACCTGTCATCTAAGTTAAACAATTGGACCAGTCATCTAAATTAAACATTTGGACCTGTCATCTAAATTAAACACTTGGACCTGACAACTAAATTAAACATTTAGACCTGTCAACTAAATTAAACATTTAGACCTGCCATCTAAATTAAACATTTAGACCTGCCATCTAAATTAAACATTTAGACCTGTCATCTAAATTAAACATTTAGACCTGTCAACTAAATTAAACATTTAGACCTGCCATCTAAATTAAACATTTAGACCTGCCATCTGAATTAAACATTTAGACCTGCCATCTAAATTAAACATTTAGACCTGTCATCTAAAATTAAACATTTAGACCTGCCATCTAAATTAAACATTTGGACCTGCCATCTAAATTAAACATTTAGACCTGTCAACTAAATTAAACATTTAGACCTGCCATCTAAATTAAACATATGAACCTGCCATCTAAATTAAACACTTGGACATGTCATCTAAATTAAACATTTAGACCTGCCAGCTAAATTAAACATTTGGACCTGTCAACTAAATTAAACATTTGGACATGTCATCTAAATTAAACACTTGGACATGTCATCTAAATTAAACATTTAGACCTGTCATCTAAATTAAACATTTGGACCTGTCATCTAAATTAAACACTTGGACCTGTCATCTAAATTAAACATTTGGACCTGTCATCTAAATTAAACATTTGGACCTGTCATCTAAATTAAACATTTAGACCTGTCATCTAAATTAAACATTTAGACCTGTCATCTAAATTAAACATTTAGACCTGTCATCTAAATTAAACACTTGGACCTGTCATCTAAATTAAACACTTGGACATGTCATCTAAATTAAACATTTGGACCTGTCATCTAAATTAAACAATTGGACCTGTCATCTAAATTAAACATTTGGATCTGCCATCTAAATTAAACACTTGGACCTGTCGTCTAAGTAAAACACTTGGACCTGTCGTCTAAGTAAAACACTTGGACCTGTCATCTAATTTAAACATTTGGATCTGCCATCTAAATTAAACACTTGGACCTGTCGTCTAAGTAAAATACTTGGACCTGTCGTCTAAGTAAAACACTTGGACCTGTCATCTAAATTAAACACTTGGACCTGTCATCTAAATTAAACATTTGGACCTGTCCTCTAAATTAAACATTTAGACCTGTCAACTAAATTAAACACTTGGGCCTGTCGTCTAAGTAAAACACTAGGACCTGTCATCTAAATTAAACACTTGGACCTGTTATCTAAATTAAACATTTAGACCTGTCAACTAAATTAAACACTTGGGCCTGTCGTCTAAGTAAAACACTAGGACCTGTCATCTAAATTAAACACTTGGACCTGTCATCTAAATTAAACAATTAGACCTGTCATCTAAATTAAACATTTGGATCTGCCATCTAAATTATAAACACTTGGACCTGTCGTCTAAGTAAAACACTTGGACCTGTCATCTAAATTAAACACTGAACTGAACACATAACAAATTTAGCCATCAAGATTAGTTGACAATAAAGATGGACTAATAGAACAAGTACAGTATTCAAGAAAATGTACGTGATGTTTATTTTTACAATCAGTTTACCAGTAACTGTTGATTGTTTATATTTAACTGAGGTCATGAATATTCATCTAGATTAAGTAATTGACTGGTAGTGGTTAACCCATCAACTGAATGTCTTATTTAAAGAACGATGCAACATATAGTTCATTTGTTTTCAAAGCACCATTCATATTACTGATGAAAAATATGTCAATACACACTGTACATGTCAACACTGTTCAATAAACACTGTACATGTCAACACTGCTCAATACACACTGTACATGTCAACACTGTTCAATAAACACTGTACATGTCAACACTGCTCAATACACACTGTACATGTCAACACTGTTCAATAAACACTGTACATGTCAACACTGCTCAATACACACTGTACATGTCAACACTGTTCAATACACACTGTACATGTCAACACTGCTCAATACACACTGTACATGTCAACACTGTTCAATACACACTGTACATGTCAACACTGTTCAATACACACTATACAGGTCAACACTACTCAATACACACTGTACATGTCAACACTGTTCAATACACACTATACAGGTCAACACTACTCAATACACACTGTACATGTCAACACTGTTCAATACACACTGTACATGTCAACACTGCTCAATACACACTGTACATGTCAACACTGTTCAATACACACTGTACATGTCAACACTGTTCAATACACACTGTACATGTCAACACTGTTCAATACACACTGTACATGTCAACACTGCTCAATAAACACTGTACATGTCAACACTGTTCATTACACAACGTATTTTTAATAACAAACACTATGGATACCTGTACCTAATATTACTGAGACCAACTTGGTACAAGTTAGTACACAGACACCATGGATACCTGTACCTAATATTACTGAGACCAACTTGGTACAAGTTAGTACACAGACACTATGGATACCTGTACCTAATATTACTGAGACCAACTTGGTACAAGTTCGTACACAGACACTATGGATACCTGTACCTAATATTACTGAGACCAACTTGGTACACGTTAGTACACAGACACTGTGGATACCTGTACCTAATATTACTGAGACCAACTTGGTACAAGTTAGTACACAGACACCATGGATACCTGTACCTAATATTACTGAGACCAACTTGGTACAAGTTAGTACACAGACACCGTGGATACCTGTACCTAATATTACTGAGACCAACTTGGTACAAGTTAGTACACAGACACTATGGATACCTGTACCTAATATTACTGAAACCAACTTGGTACAAGTTAGTACACAGACACCATGAATACCTGTACCTAATATTACTGAAACCAACTTGGTACAAGTTAGTACACAGACACCATGGATACTTGTACCTAATATTACTGAGACCAACTTGGTACAAGTTAGTACACAGACGCTATGGATACCTTCACCTCAAATACATTCAATCATATTACTTGTTTCTACATTTATATCTTACTGACATGTTCGATATTCTATTTATAGGCTTAGAGCTGCTGGTACTTTGGTAACATCAGTAGTGAGACCACAGTTACTGTGCAGCATTTCTATTATTTTGTGAGAAAAGCCTAAACTTACCAAAGGATCACAAAAAAACTTCATGTATACAATCCTATTTAGTTATTTATATTCAGCTTATTATTCAAAACATTTGGTTATTTTGAATAAATGCTTAGGATTATGATTAAAATTATGACCTATAACAATTAATATTTATGGACCTTAATAACGCTGCGGCTAATGATGTTGAATACCAAGGTCGTCTTGTAAAATGTTCTAAATATGTTGGGTCAGGGAATAAGCAACCAGAGTGAATCTTGAGGTATGTAAATGTGTCGAAATGGACATAGTGCTAGATCTAGTGCTAAAATGCCACTAGATCTAGTGCTAAAACGGCACTAGATCTAGTGCTAAAATGTACATAGTGCGAGTGGCATTGATATCGCGTTGTCAACGACGTCAAGACATCCCGTAATTCTCTGAAAATAAATTAATATTTACGTAATATTGTTGTATCTTTCATTCATTGGAAATGTGCTACAGTGGGAAAATTGAGAATGTCATTGTCCACGTTTGTCGTAATAGACCGTTGGAACACAGTCACTCTACTAGTCACTCTACTAGTGACTGTGGTTGGAACAATGCGATGTGCCGGGAAACTAGCTGAAACAGTGAAACTACAGGTTGATTTTTTGATTTTTTAACGTGATCATATTATATATGTCTAGACACTTTCTCTGCAATAATATTTTTGTAGACTCTCGAAATCTTGTTCTTGTTACAGTTGCTAATAATTAAAACATGTGAAGTAACAAGTTCGTCTGTTGAATTTCCGGTTGTAAAATACGTATTTTAACCCTTCACAGCTAAACAAACCCAGTGTATGGTCGCGTTAAAAAAATGGGACCAAGAAATCGTCCAGGGCGATATTTCGGCAGTTTTTAAATTTATTTTTTTAAAAATTTTTGACGTAATTTATCGGACATTTCAATCGTTCCTAACGCCTAAATCAGTCTATTTAAGTTTTTATTCAAGAGCGTGTTTATTGTGACGAGCGTAAACTCCGTTTGGACAAAGAGCTGTTATCACTGTAAACAATGTTAAATTATTCTTCTTATGCTAAGTTCATCTTTGAAAACAACTTTTTTTTATTTAAAAAAAATCATGCCATTTTCCCATCAAAATCCAAGCCAAAAGAGCGTACTACAACATCGGCAAATCTCTTCTGCGTTGTGTTCAATAACATTAACATATTTAAATGAGCTATGGTGATTTGAACGCGTTGGCATCATCCAGCATTTTGATTGGTTAATTAGCGATTTGACCTATTAGCTCAACTCACGCAAGAGAAACATGGCGGATACCCTACCGCATCGAGCGTTTATATGCGATCGGAATCATTTGCTGACGATGAAACTAAGTTTTGTGCGTTATTATAATCACTACTGAGTAATATTCAACGTTTGTGAAACGTAGCATGTCCGGATTGAGCATCTGTGATCGCTTGCTGCTACGCAATGCAGTTGTGTTCGTTTTTATTAGAAACGTCGTTTAAAATATACTTTTGTTACCAATAAAATAAAAGCAAATGTATTTGAAAAATGACACTGGGCGACACTGTAATGACATTCCAGGTGGTCTACTTTTTAATTCAGCAAGAATTATTAATTATTGTTAATTCTGCAATAGTTTCTTTCGTCTTAGGTGGCCCAACTGACGGCGTAGAAAGTCTGTGTAGTTGGATACAATGATAATTTCCCCCAAAATATTTGATAATTATTTTTTGAAATTTTGAACCCCAAATAAGCGCCCATCAGCCGTGAAATCCCAAGGGCGATTTTTCAGATGGCCGAATTTACAGCAGAATCCAGTATTATATAAAGAAAGTATTATTATGGACATCTCGCGCATATTGCCGATGTTTTTTACTGTTTGTAGTTTGCATATGAAAGTGGTTGTTGATGCCCTTCCTATTATTCGACGTCGTTGACAATGCGATAACACTGCCACTCGCACTGTGCACATTTTAACACTAGATCTAGTGCCATTTTAACACTAGATCTAGTACTTTTTCGAATTAGTGCTACTAGCACTAGCCACTCACACTACGCCCATTTCGACACATTTACATACATGGAATCTTAGAATGAAGGATGAGTTTTGGTGTTCTTATTTCAGGAGCTTGTTATGTAAATGTTATGGCCATGTAGTGAGTTGCATTTATTTTGTTCCAGCATAGATTACTATCATATTTTTTAAGAAACTTGTTCATTGGTTTATTATGGTGTTATCGTTCCACAGTAAAATAACACAGATTTGTCTTCCTCTATTATGAGATTGGTCATATATTATTCAAAAATTGTTATTTTTAAAACAATTTTAAAATTATCGAATGTTATAATAAAATGGCGTTTTTATCATTTTTTAAATCCTGACAATATCAACATACCACACTACAATAAAATCAGTATCCATAGTGTCTGTGTACTAACTTGTACCAAGTTGGTCTCAGTAATATTAGGTACAGGTATCCATGGTGTCTGTGTACTAACTTGTACCAAGTTGGTCTCGGTAATATTAGGTACAGGTATCCATGGTGTCTGTGTACTAACTTGTACCAAGTTGGTCTCAGTAATATTAGGTACAGGTATCCACAGTGTCTGTGTACTAACTTGTACCAAGTTGGTCTCAGTAATATTAGGTACAGGTATCCATGGTGTCTGTGTACTAACTTGTACCAAGTTGGTTTCAGTAATATTAGGTACAGGTATCCATAGTGTCTGTGTACTAACTTGTACCAAGTTGGTTTCAGTAATATTAGGTACAGGTATCCATGGTGTCTGTGTACTAACTTGTACCAAGTTGGTCTCAGTAATATTAGGTACAGGTATCCACAGTGTTTGTGTACTAACTTGTACCAAGTTGGTCTCAGTAATATTAGGTACAGGTATCCATAGTGTCTGTGTACTAACTTGTACCAAGTTGGTCTCAGTAATATTAGGTACAGGTATCCATGGTGTCTGTGTACTAACTTGTACCAAGTTGGTCTCAGTAATATTAGGTACAGGTATCCATGGTGTCTGTATACTAACTTGTACCAAGTTGGTCTCGGTAATATTAGGTACAGGTATCCACGGTGTTTGTGTACTAACTTGTACCAAGTTGGTTTCAGTAATATTAGGTACAGGTATCCATAGTGTCTGTGTACTAACTTGTACCAAGTTGGTCTCAGTAATATTAGGTACAGGTATCCATGGTGTCTGTGTACTAACTTGTACCAAGTTGGTCTCGGTAATATTAGGTACAGGTATCCACGGTGTTTGTGTACTAACTTGTACCAAGTTGGTTTCAGTAATATTAGGTACAGGTATCCATAGTGTCTGTGTACTAACTTGTACCAAGTTGGTTTCAGTAATATTAGGTACAGGTATCCATGGTGTCTGTGTACTAACTTGTACCAAGTTGGTCTCAGTAATATTAGGTACAGGAATCCATGGTGTCTGTGTACTAACTTGTACCAAGTTGGTCTCAGTAATATTAGGTACAGGTATCCATGGTGTCTGTGTACTAACTTGTACCAAGTTGGTCTCAGTAATATTAGGTACAGGTATCCATGGTGTCTGTGTACTAACTTGTAGCAAGTTGGTCTCGGTAATATTAGGTACAGGTATCCACGGTGTTTGTGTACTAACTTGTACCAAGTTGGTTTCAGTAATATTAGGTACAGGTATCCATAGTGTCTGTGTACTAACTTGTACCAAGTTGGTCTCAGTAATATTAGGTACAGGTATCCATGGTGTCTGTGTACTAACTTGTACCAAGTTGGTCTCGGTAATATTAGGTACAGGTATCCACGGTGTTTGTGTACTAACTTGTACCAAGTTGGTTTCAGTAATATTAGGTACAGGTATCCATAGTGTCTGTGTACTAACTTGTACCAAGTTGGTTTCAGTAATATTAGGTACAGGTATCCATGGTGTCTGTGTACTAACTTGTACCAAGTTGGTCTCGGTAATATTAGGTACAGGTATCCACGGTGTTTGTGTACTAACTTGTACCAAGTTGGTCTCAGTAATATTAGGTACAGGTATCCATAGTGTCTGTGTACTAACTTGTACCAAGTTGGTTTCAGTAATATTAGGTACAGGTATCCATAGTGTCTGTGTACTAACTTGTACCAAGTTGGTCTCAGTAATATTAGGTACAGGTATCCATGGTGTCTGTGTACTAACTTGTACCAAGTTGGTCTCAGTAATATTAGGTACAGGTATCCATGGTGTCTGTGTACTAACTTGTACCAAGTTGGTCTCGGTAATATTAGGTACAGGTATCCATGGTGTCTGTGTACTAACTTGTACCAAGTTGGTCTCAGTAATATTAGGTACAGGTATCCATGGTGTCTGTGTACTAACTTGTACCAAGTTGGTCTCAGTAATATTAGGTACAGGTATCCATAGTGTTTGTGTACTAACTTGTACCAAGTTGGTCTCAGTAATATTAGGTACAGGTATCCACAGTGTCTGTGTACTAACTTGTACCAAGTTGGTCTCAGTAATATTAGGTACAGGTATCCATAGTGTCTGTGTACTAACTTGTACCAAGTTGGTCTCAGTAATATTAGGTACAGGTATCCACAGTGTCTGTGTACTAACTTGTACCAAGTTGGTCTCAGTAATATCAGGTACAGGTATCCATGGTGTCTGTGTACTAACTTGTACCAAGTTGGTCTCAGTAATATTAGGTACAGGTATCCATGGTGTCTGTGTACTAACTTGTACCAAGTTGGTTTCAGTAATATTAGGTACAGGTATCCATAGTGTCTGTGTACTAACTTGTACCAAGTTGGTCTCAGTAATATTAGGTACAGGTATCCATGGTGTCTGTGTACTAACTTGTACCAAGTTGGTCTCAGTAATATTAGGTACAGGTATCCATGGTGTCTGTGTACTAACTTGTACCAAGTTGGTCTCAGTAATATTAGGTACAGGTATCCATGGTGTCTGTGTACTAACTTGTACCAAGTTGGTCTCGGTAATATTAGGTACAGGTATCCACGGTGTTTGTGTACTAACTTGTACCAAGTTGGTTTCAGTAATATTAGGTACAGGTATCCATAGTGTCTGTGTACTAACTTGTACCAAGTTGGTCTCAGTAATATTAGGTACAGGTATCCATGGTGTCTGTGTACTAACTTGTACCAAGTTGGTCTCGGTAATATTAGGTACAGGTATCCACGGTGTTTGTGTACTAACTTGTACCAAGTTGGTTTCAGTAATATTAGGTACAGGTATCCATAGTGTCTGTGTACTAACTTGTACCAAGTTGGTTTCAGTAATATTAGGTACAGGTATCCATGGTGTCTGTGTACTAACTTGTACCAAGTTGGTCTCAGTAATATTAGGTACAGGTATCCATGGTGTCTGTGTACTAACTTGTACCAAGTTGGTCTCGGTAATATTAGGTACAGGTATCCACAGTGTTTGTGTACTAACTTGTACCAAGTTGGTCTCAGTAATATTAGGTACAGGTATCCATAGTGTCTGTGTACTAACTTGTACCAAGTTGGTTTCAGTAATATTAGGTACAGGTATCCATAGTGTCTGTGTACTAACTTGTACCAAGTTGGTCTCAGTAATATTAGGTACAGGTATCCATGGTGTCTGTGTACTAACTTGTACCAAGTTGGTCTCAGTAATATTAGGTACAGGTATCCATGGTGTCTGTGTACTAACTTGTACCAAGTTGGTCTCGGTAATATTAGGTACAGGTATCCATGGTGTCTGTGTACTAACTTGTACCAAGTTGGTCTCAGTAATATTAGGTACAGGTATCCATGGTGTCTGTGTACTAACTTGTACCAAGTTGGTCTCAGTAATATTAGGTACAGGTATCCACAGTGTCTGTGTACTAACTTGTACCAAGTTGGTCTCAGTAATATTAGGTACAGGTATCCATAGTGTCTGTGTACTAACTTGTACCAAGTTGGTCTCAGTAATATTAGGTACAGGTATCCACAGTGTCTGTGTACTAACTTGTACCAAGTTGGTCTCAGTAATATTAGGTACAGGTATCCATGGTGTCTGTGTACTAACTTGTACCAAGTTGGTCTCAGTAATATTAGGTACAGGTATCCACAGTGTCTGTGTACTAACTTGTACCAAGTTGGTCTCAGTAATATTAGGTACAGGTATCCACAGTGTCTGTGTACTAACTTGTACCAAGTTGGTCTCAGTAATATTAGGTACAGGTATCCACAGTGTCTGTGTACTAACTTGTACCAAGTTGGTCTCAGTAATATTAGGTACAGGTATCCACAGTGTCTGTGTACTAACTTGTACCAAGTTGGTTTCAGTAATATTAGGTACAGGTATCCATGGTGTCTGTGTACTAACTTGTACCAAGTTGGTCTCAGTAATATTAGGTACAGGTATCCATAGTGTCTGTGTACTAACTTGTACCAAGTTGGTCTCAGTAATATTAGGTACAGGTATCCACAGTGTCTGTGTACTAACTTGTACCAAGTTGGTCTCAGTAATATTAGGTACAGGTATCCATAGTGTCTGTGTACTAACTTGTACCAAGTTGGTCTCAGTAATATTAGGTACAGGTATCCATGGTGTCTGTGTACTAACTTGTACCAAGTTGGTTTCAGTAATATTAGGTACAGGTATCCATAGTGTCTGTGTACTAACTTGTACCAAGTTGGTCTCAGTAATATTAGGTACAGGTATCCATGGTGTCTGTGTACTAACTTGTACCAAGTTGGTCTCAGTAATATTAGGTACAGGTATCCATGGTGATATGGGATACAAATAAAACAACTTTGGTATTTCTCGGGTAGAAAATCATTATTTTATTTGTTAATGTTATATTTTCAAATAACTTATAGTCCTAGGTTTTGTTAAAAATTAGAACTAAGTTAATTTCCATATTTTCTTTGATACAACTAACTGCTATTCATTCAGTACAGAAAACTAAGTACTGTGGAATAATTTATTTTCGCTGGAATTAATTTTCGCTGAAAAGGCGTTTTGGGTGTTTTGTATGTAATTTATTTTCACTGATTTTTGATGAGTTTAATGTGAAATATAGGAAAAAAAGTATATTCGCTGGATTTTATTTTCACGGAATCATCCCTTCAGCGAAAATAGCGAAAATAAATTCCAAGCGAAAATAAAGTATTCTACAGTAAATGAAATAAAAAATGTCAACATTGGTGTTATTACCAGAGCTAAATTGCATAGAAATAAATTATTTCAATAAAATAACTTTTTTGATTTTCCCAAAAATATTATCGGTAGTAGGTTTGGTTACTCAAAACAGGAAATTTATTTTGGCCAAATGAAACCCTCTAGACTCAAACAAAGAATAATGACACACTATGACCATGCAGGAAATACAATTCTACAATTTAATTTCCAGAAAAGGTATAAAAAAAAAGAATAAAATTGAAATGATTTGTTATTCAGATGAAAGGACAAGCTTTACATTACTGTGTATTGAACTACCAATGCAATCAGTCAAGGCATGTCTCTAGAACAGCACTCGTCTATACAAAATTTCTGTCATTTATTTTGAATTCAATTTTAAGAACATTACAGTCCCTTTATATTCAGTGTATGTGCATTAATAAAACATTTGAGACCGGTTTCCAAATAGCAAACATTTTTTAAAACTAAAATGGCAATTCAGCCATTTTGAATCTGATCATCAAAGGAATATATGATATGATGTATGTATATATAAAGTTTGACTGTGATTGGTCAAAGCATGTCAGAGATATGAATATATGATATGATTTATGTATATATAAAGTTTGACTGTGATTGATCAAAGCATGTCAGAGATATGAATATATGATATGATGTATGTATATATAAAGTTTGACTGTGATTGGTCAAAGCATGTCAGAGATATGAATATATGATATGATGTAAGTATATATAAAGTTTGACTGTGATTGGTCAAAGCATGTCAGAGATATGAATATATGATATGATGTATGTATATATAAAGTTTGACTGTGATTGGTCAAAGCATGTCAGAGATATGAATATATGATATGATGTATGTATAAATAAAGTTTGACTGTGATTGGTCAAAGCATGTCAGAGATATGAATATATGATATGATGTATGAATATATAAAGTTTGACTGTGATTGGTCAAAGCATGTCAGAGATATAAATATATGATATGATGTATGTATAAATAAAGTTTGACTGTGATTGGTCAAAGCATGTCAGAGATATGAATATATGATATGATGTATGTATATATAAAGTTTGACTGTGATTGGTCAAAGCATGTCAAAGATATGAATATATGATATGATGTATGTATATATATATAAAGTTTGACTGTGATTGGTCAAAGCATGTCAAAGATATGAATATATGATATGATGTATGTATAAATAAAGTTTGACTGTGATTGGTCAAAGCATGTCAGAGATATGAATATATGATATGATGTATGTATATATAAGGTTTGAGTGTGATTGGTCAAAGCATGTCAGAGATATGAATATATGATATGATGTATGTATATATAAAGTTTGAGTGTGATTGGTCAAAGCATGTCAGAGATATATATATATGATATGATGTATGTATAAATAAAGTTTGACTGTGATTGGTCAAAGCATGTCAGAGATATGAATATATGATATGATGTATGTATATATAAAGTTTGACTGTGATTGGTCAAAGCATGTCAGAGATATGAATATATGATATGATGTATGTATAAATAAAGTTTGACTGTGATTGGTCAAAGCATGTCAGAGATATGAATATATGATATGATTTATGTATATATAAAGTTTGACTGTGATTGATCAAAGCATGTCAGAGATATGAATATATGATATGATGTATGTATATATAAAGTTTGACTGTGATTGGTCAAAGCATGTCAGAGATATGAATATATGATATGATGTAAGTATATATAAAGTTTGACTGTGATTGGTCAAAGCATGTCAGAGATATGAATATATTATATGATGTATGTATAAATAAAGTTTGACTGTGATTGGTCAAAGCATGTCAGAGATATGAATATATGATATGATGTATGTATATATAAGGTTTGAGTGTGATTGGTCAAAGCATGTCAGAGATATGAATATATGATATGATGTATGTATATATAAAGTTTGAGTGTGATTGGTCAAAGCATGTCAGAGATATAAATATATGATATGATGTATGTATAAATAAAGTTTGACTGTGATTGGTCAAAGCATGTCAGAGATATGAATATATGATATGATGTATGTATATATAAAGTTTGACTGTGATTGGTCAAAGCATGTCAGAGATATGAATATATGATATGATGTATGTATAAATAAAGTTTGACTGTGATTGGTCAAAGCATGTCAGAGATATGAATATATGATATGATTTATGTATATATAAAGTTTGACTGTGATTGATCAAAGCATGTCAGAGATATGAATATATGATATGATGTATGTATATATAAAGTTTGACTGTGATTGGTCAAAGCATGTCAGAGATATGAATATATGATATGATGTAAGTATAAATAAAGTTTGACTGTGATTGGTCAAAGCATGTCAGAGATATGAATATATGATATGATGTATGTATATATAAAGTTTGACTGTGATTGGTCAAAGCATGTCAAAGATATGAATATATGATATGATGTATGTATATATAAAGTTTGACTGTGATTGGTCAAAGCATGTCAGAGATATGAATATATGATATGATGTATGTATATATAAAGTTTGACTGTGATTGGTCAAAGCATGTCAGAGATATGAATATATGATATGATGTATGTATATATAAAGTTTGACTGTGATTGGTCAAAGCATGTCAAAGATATGAATATATGATATGATGTATGTATAAATAAAGTTTGACTGTGATTGGTCAAAGCATGTCAGAGATATGAATATATGATATGATGTATGTATAAATAAAGTTTGACTGTGATTGGTCAAAGCATGTCAGAGATATGAATATATGATATGATGTATGTATAAATAAAGTTTGACTGTGATTGGTCAAAGCATGTCAAAGATATGAATATATGATATGATGTATGTATAAATAAAGTTTGACTGTGATTGGTCAAAGCATGTCAGAGATATGAATATATGATATGATGTATGTATAAATAAAGTTTGACTGTGATTGGTCAAAGCATGTCAGAGATATGAATATATGATATGATGTATGTATATATAAAGTTTGAGTGTGATTGGTCAAAGCATGTCAGAGATATAAATATATGATATGATGTATGTATAAATAAAGTTTGACTGTGATTGGTCAAAGCATGTCAGAGATATGAATATATGATATGATGTATGTATATATAAAGTTTGACTGATTGGTCAAAGCATGTCAGAGATATGAATATATGATATGATGTATGTATATATAAAGTTTGACTGTGATTGGTCAAAGCATGTCAGAGATATGAATATATGATATGATGTAAGTATATATAAAGTTTGACTGTGATTGGTCAAAGCATGTCAAAGATATGAATATATGATATGATGTATGTATAAATAAAGTTTGACTGTGATTGGTCAAAGCATGTCAGAGATATGAATATATGATATGATGTATGTATAAATAAAGTTTGACTGTGATTGGTCAAAGCATGTCAGAGATATGAATATATGATATGATGTATGTATAAATAAAGTTTGACTGTGATTGGTCAAAGCATGTCAGAGATATGAATATATGATATGATGTATGTATATATAAAGTTTGACTGTGATTGGTCAAAGCATGTCAAAGATATGAATATATGATATGATGTATGTATATATAAAGTTTGACTGTGATTGGTCAAAGCATGTCAGAGATATGAATATATGATATGATGTATGTATAAATAAAGTTTGACTGTGATTGGTCAAAGCATGTCAGAGATATGAATATATGATATGATGTATGTATAAATAAAGTTTGACTGTGATTGGTCAAAGCATGTCGGAGATATAACCCTAAAACCTCATTTATTGAAACCAAATGGCCACCAGTCTGCTACTTCATACATGGCTGAGATCTGGTTCCGAAATAGCAGAAATACTTGATTTTGCGGAATATTTAAATTTAAGTGGCCATCATTCTACCATCTTCAATCAGATGATGTACATGTATGAGTTATATCTAAAGTTTAAATGTAACCATGTGCTAAGGGAATTGAAGACAACAATTTAAGACTAGCTTATCTAATTCACATTATTGAAGTTAAAACAAAAGGAATAAGTTTGATTGTACATTGCCATATTTGAACTATTAGTAACTTATGCTTATGTCAATGTTAGTGGTGTGTTTATGGTCAAAATAAGTATATCTAAAAGTTGTCTAATTTATGCAAATTAAATGATTATAATATACATGGTTTCAACCTGTAATCAGTTTTATCCACATCTGTGAATTTACGGCAGAGCCTCCATGTACTGAATACATTTCAATCGAATTAGTGGAACTCAAAATATTTATGAAACAGCTAAATTGGTTAATTTAATGTAAATTACGTAATTAACATGGCCGAAGCAGTCAAAATAATTTTAGTTTCAAACATGACAGCAAAGTATGATCTGTTATAGCCTTGTATTCTAAACAAAGACTAAAAATGTGATGATTAATGTAACCATGGATACACCAATTATTTTTATAAATGTTACATTAATACATTTCTGAAATTTTGGAAATGTTATATTATGGTTATCTTCTATTTAGTAAAAAATTTCAGATTCTATTTTAGATTTTTAAAATATTTGTTTTGAAATTTCTGTTCAATTTTTTAATTGAATTTTGAAAATGTTTTTATCTTGATGTATAATTAATGTAAATTAGAGTATAAATTAAATTATACATGTCATAATGACTGCATATTAGAGCTAAGAATCCCTGTAATGTGAATGGCTTGTATAAATCATTCCATAAATCTCTGGGGACGTAAGCTTTATAATTAATATATTCATTTCACTCCTGAGAGTACTTAATTAGCATATTTATAATGGCAGATCCAATAATTAAAACTATGTGGTATTCCACTCGTGATTTACGAGACAACATGCAGAGAATGGCATTTTACCTTAATTAAATAACTTTGGAATGACAAAATAAATCAATTTGTGTTGCTAGATGCAGACTTTGACACACTGAGATTTATACCTGTATGCATAAGGCAGCCCAGCCCAGTGTTTAATCATTTGGGTGCTAAAGTCAACTTCCACAAAATAGTTCCATTTACATGCTCAGGTGAACCAAAACACAGTCACCCACCAATCACTGTACAGATCCTGTTCTAAAACAAACTGTGTCATTGCAATGTACACATTCCAAGTTGCCAGTCAACGCGAAAGTGTTACATGTATGGGCTTTATTGATCAGGAAATGATATATCAAAGTTATATTGTTTAAAAAATTTTGTTTGAAGCCTTTTTATTTATTATTTATTTCTTACATTAAAGCAAGAGATCATCACCTGCGTATGCGTGAGATGGTCATTGCGTGTCATTGTTTACAAACAATTGTCTACCCATGAACCTTTGCATTTTTAGCGTGTAGTTATCGTCGCTTGGGACTTAATTCCCACGTGTGCACAGGTTACGACCATCCCGCTTTAATAATATATGTGTTCAAGAAGAAGTGGATAGGAATTGAACCTTGAGATGGTACATGAAATGGAGTCAATTTAACAAGCAAAATTAAACAGTAATATAACTCAAAAATGAACAAAAGGTAAGCCTTGCATAAAATTTGAGACTATAATGACAATTTGATATATATTCCATAAACTTTGATTGTAATTTACTCTGATTGCTTATAGATCTTGTAAGTGAATCTAGAAATCTAACCATAACAAAAATCAACAAACTAAGTTATGAATTAACACATTGTGAGGAACTCTATCAAAATCTTTTAGAAAGTCAAAGTAAAATATGTCTGCTTGACAGTCATGATTATTGTTGACTTCCAATAGTTGGGATATGGTTGATTAGTGTTGACATCAAATAATATCAAAGAAAGCTTAGAAAGAACTCCCGTGTGCTGAGAGTTTTGGAGACACATTAACAATTAATTCAAAATTACTTATACTTGAGATATTGATGGAATAGCTGAAAACTAATTATGCAAATAAGGTAACTAATATGAACAGATTTAAGTGTAAAACTAATAAGGTCTGCACAATGTACCAAGTTTCATTGAAATGTGATTAGAACCAAAAAAATATTAGTTATTATGCTAATTAGAGAATTAATATGAACAGATTTTAACCTAAAATTAATCAGGCTGTCTATTGTCCTAGAACATTTATGGACCAAGTTTATTCAAATGTGATGATCAATACTTGAGATATCAGTATTAATTAATTATGTTAATTAGGTGATTAAGAAGCATAAATATTTACCAAAAACTAATATGGTGCATAGTCTTAGGTTCATTGAATTGTGATGGGTACCCTTTAAAAGTTTCATTGAAATCCAATGAGTGGTTTTTAGACATCAGTGCAACAGCCATAGAACAGCAAAAAATTAACTAATTATGCAAATTAGGTAATTAATAGGCATAATTATTTATCCCCAAATTAATCAGATCTCTGCATAGTCCTAGAATATCTATGTCGCAAGTCTCATTGAAATGTGATGATTAGTACTTGAGATATCAGGCGAAAAGCTGAAAATTAACTAATTATGCTAATAAGATGATTAATATGCACAAATATTTACCCAAAAACTAATTAGGTTTCTGCACAGTCCTCAAGTAACTATGTACCAAGTTTCATTGAAACATGATCATTACTACTCGAAATATCAAAAGCTGAAAATTAATTAATTATGCAAATTAGGTAATTAATATGTACTGATATTACCCTAAAAACTATCAGGTCTGTGCAGTGTCATATGACACCTATGTACCAAGTTTTATTGAAATGTTATGATTAGTACTTGAGATATCAGTGGAAAAGCCGAAAATTGATTAATCATTATGTAAATTAGGTAATTAATAATATTAACAGATTTTTACCCAAAACTAATCAAATCTGCGCATTAGTTCAGAGCATCCATGTACCAAATTTCATTGAAATCCAATGAGTGGTTCTTCAAAAATCAGTGGAACAGTCATAGAACAGCTTAAAATCAGTTAATTATCATGCAAATTAGGTAATTAATATTCATAGATTTTTACCCAAAACTAATCAAATCTGCGCACTAGTTCAGAGCATCCATGTGCCACATTTCATCAAAATCCAATGAGTGGTTCTTTAGATATCAGTGGAACAGTCTTGGAACAGCTAAAAATCAGCTAAGTATCATGCAAATTAGGTAATTAATATTCATAGATTTTTACCAAAACCTAATCAACTCTGCGCATCATCCCAGAGCATCTATGTACCAAGTTTCACCAAAATTTGATTAGTGGTTCTTGAGATAACGGTGGAACAAAAAAAGTGACATACATACATACATACATACATAAATACATACATACACTGTACAGACATACAGACATACAGACAGGGTAACTGCAAAGACTCCCTTTTGTGCTTCGCACACGGGAGTCAAAAACTGTGCAAGACATTCACATCAGATAGCCAAAACATCATCACATAATTTTGTGGATTTGTAGGATGTCATCGAGTCATTCTATATTTTACTATGATGTACATGTATAAAACTAATATCCATGTAGCATTTCTCAGTAAAACTGATACATGTATGAGATACACCCTTGAGTTGGTTTGTATATAGCTATTATGTCCCTCCTTTTGAATTAATACAACTATTACACTGCACATCCCTGAAGCCAAATTTGAACAGCATTATAATACAGGACATTGTAGTGGAGACAAATAATAACTTAGTCTATACAATGCACAAACAGCTTTCAATCAGTTTAACTTTCAGATTTGATTTTGTGGTTATTCAAATGTTTTGCAGATAATAAAACTGATTAATTAATGTGCCTTATATAGTGTTTGACATGTACACAAATCAATTTATCTAAGTGTGATATATACACATACACATGTTTACAAATATCAACCACTCATATTTTCAGTGAGGTGGGATTATGAAAACAGATGTACACACCTATTATGCTCTAATACATAACCAAGGTGTAACTAAATTTATCAAAACAAACAGATTAGTGGTTGTCAACAAGAAGCCAACATTTTTTTTTATAAATATTCACTAAAAATTGAAATTCAATATCATTATAAAATATTAAAGAATTCACACACTATCAACTCAAACTTTTGTTTAAGAAGAATTTATTTACAGATGGTTGGATTGATGAACATCAGTATCATAAATATATGTACTTATATAATTGATTACATCAATTACCTTGTTCATTACAACACTATACATGCACAGATAGACAGATAGATAGATAGATAGATAGATAGATAGATAGATAGATAGACAGACAGACAGACAGACAGACAGACAGACAGACAGACAGACAGACAGACAGACAGACAGACAGACAGATAGATATATAGATAGATAGACAGATAGATAAACTTATTGGAAATAAGATTTGTGGTAATGATTGAAAATATTCCAATCATTCAAAAATATAAATGATTTTGTTGCTACTGCTAAAACAACCCATCCCATAGACAAAAACCTAAACCTACATGTATCTGTACATTAAAGCACTTGTATAAGAATAACAGCCATAATTATGTTATAGCAGTAAACCAAGATAATGAACTCATAAAGAGAGCAATTACAGAAAATTACCAAATTAACTTCTGTCAATTCAATTAAAGTACAGAAAACAGAAGCAGGTGTTCCATGATATATAAATAATACACTGATGGGAAATTAATACAATATTGGAATTCACTCTGTCAATAAAATATGAATATCACGAAATACACTGTATCAGTTGATTCTGTGTACAGAGCACCAGGATAATGAAATACAATGTATCAGTTGATTCTGTGTACAGAGTACCAGGATAATGAAATACACTGTATCAGTTGATTCTGTGTACAGAGTACCAGGATAATGAAATACAATGTATCAGTTGATTCTGTGTACAGAGTACCAGGATAATGAAATACACTGTATCAGTTGATTTTGTGTACAGAGTACCAGGATAATGAAATACAATGTATCAGTTGATTCTGTGTACAGAGTACCAGGATAATGAAATACACTGTATCAGTTGATTCTGTGTACAGAGTACCAGGATAATGAAATACACTATATTAGTTGATTCTGTGTACAGAGTACCAGGATAATGAAATACACTATATTAGTTGATTCTGTGTACAGAGTACCAGGATAATGAAATACACTGTATCAGTTGATTCTGTGTACAGAGTACCAGGATAATGAAATACACTGTATCAGTTGATTTTGTGTACAGAGTACCAGGATAATGAAATACAATGTATCAGTTGATTCTGTGTACAGAGTACCAGGATAATGAAATACACTATATTAGTTGATTCTGTGTACAGAGTACCAGGATAATGAAATACAATGTATCAGTTGATTCTGTGTACAGAGTACCAGGATAATGAAATACACTATATTAGTTGATTCTGTGTACAGAGTACCAGGATAATGAAATACATTGTATCAGTTGATTCTGTGTACAGAGTACCAGGATAATGAAAGACACTGTATCAGTTGATTTTGTGTACAGAGTACCAGGATAATGAAATACACTATATTAGTTGATTCTGTGTACAGAGTACCAGGATAATGAAATACACTGTATCAGTTGATTCTGTGTACAGAGTACCAGGATAATGAAATACACTGTATCAGTTGATTTTGTGTACAGAGTACCAGGATAATGAAATACAATGTATCAGTTGATTCTGTGTACAGAGTACCAGGATAATGAAATACACTATATTAGTTGATTCTGTGTACAGAGTACCAGGATAATGAAATACAATGTATCAGTTGATTCTGTGTACAGAGTACCAGGATAATGAAATACACTGTATCAGTTGATTTTGTGTACAGAGTACCAGGATAATGAAATACACTATATTAGTTGATTCTGTGTACAGAGTACCAGGATAATGAAATACAATGTATCAGTTGATTCTGTGTACAGAGTACCAGGATAATGAAATACAATGTATCAGTTGATTCTGTGTACAGAGTACCAGGATAATGAAATACTAGTACACTATATTAGTTGATTCTGTGTACAGAGTACCAGGATAATGAAATACAATGTATCAGTTGATTCTGTGTACAGAGTACCAGGATAATGAAATACACTGTATCAGTTGATTTTGTGTACAGAGTACCAGGATAATGAAATACACTATATTAGTTGATTCTGTGTACAGAGTACCAGGATAATGAAATACAATGTATCAGTTGATTCTGTGTACAGAGTACCAGGATAATGAAATACAATGTATCAGTTGATTCTGTGTACAGAGTACCAGGATAATGAAATACAATGTATCAGTTGATTCTGTGTACAGAGTACCAGGATAATGAAATACACTGTATCAGTTGATTCTGTGTACAGAGTACCAGGATAATGAAATACACTGTATCAGTTGATTTTGTGTACAGAGTACCAGGATAATGAAATACATTGTATCAGTTGATTTTGTGTACAGAGTACCAGGATAATGAAATACAATGTATCAGTTGATTCTGTGTACAGAGTACCAGGATAATGAAATACACTGTATCAGTTGATTCTGTGTACAGAGTACCAGGATAATGAAATACACTATATTAGTTGATTCTGTGTACAGAGTACCAGGATAATGAAATACACTGTATCAGTTGATTCTGTGTACAGAGTACCAGGATAATGAAAGACACTGTATCAGTTGATTTTGTGTACAGAGTACCAGGATAATGAAATACACTATATTAGTTGATTCTGTGTACAGAGTACCAGGATAATGAAATACACTGTATCAGTTGATTCTGTGTACAGAGTACCAGGATAATAAAATACACTGTATCAGTTGATTTTGTGAACAGAGTACCAGGATAATGAAATACAATGTATCAGTTGATTCTGTGTACAGAGTACCAGGATAATGAAATACACTATATTAGTTGATTCTGTGTACAGAGTACCAGGATAATGAAATACAATGTATCAGTTGATTCTGTGTACAGAGTACCAGGATAATGAAATACACTGTATCAGTTGATTTTGTGTACAGAGTACCAGGATAATGAAATACACTATATTAGTTGATTCTGTGTACAGAGTACCAGGATAATGAAATACAATGTATCAGTTGATTCTGTGTACAGAGTACCAGGATAATGAAATACAATGTATCAGTTGATTCTGTGTACAGAGTACCAGGATAATGAAATACACTATATTAGTTGATTCTGTGTACAGAGTACCAGGATAATGAAATACAATGTATCAGTTGATTCTGTGTACAGAGTACCAGGATAATGAAATACACTGTATCAGTTGATTTTGTGTACAGAGTACCAGGATAATGAAATACACTATATTAGTTGATTCTGTGTACAGAGTACCAGGAAAATTAAATACACTGTATCAGTTGATTCTGTGTACAGAGTACCAGGATAATGAAATACACTGTATCAGTTGATTCTGTGTACAGAGTACCAGGATAATGAAATACACTGTATCAGTTGATTTTGTGTACAGAGTACCAGGATAATGAAATACAATGTATCAGTTGATTCTGTGTACAGAGTACCAGGATAATGAAATACAATGTATCAGTTGATTCTGTGTACAGAGTACCAGGATAATGAAATACACTATATTAGTTGATTCTGTGTACAGAGTACCAGGATAATGAAATACAATGTATCAGTTGATTCTGTGTACAGAGTACCAGGATAATGAAATACACTGTATCAGTTGATTTTGTGTACAGAGTACCAGGATAATGAAATACACTATATTAGTTGATTCTGTGTACAGAGTACCAGGAAAATTAAATACACTGTATCAGTTGATTCTGTGTACAGAGTACCAGGATAATGAAATACACTGTATCAGTTGATTCTGTGTACAGAGTACCAGGATAATGAAATACACTGTATCAGTTGATTTTGTGTACAGAGTACCAGGATAATGAAATACAATGTATCAGTTGATTCTGTGTACAGAGTACCAGGATAATGAAATACACTGTATCAGTTGATTCTGTGTACAGAGTACCAGGATAATGAAATACAATGTATCAGTTGATTCTGTGTACAGAGTACCAGGATAATGAAATACACTGTATCAGTTGATTTTGTGTACAGAGTACCAGGATAATGAAATACAATGTATCAGTTGATTCTGTGTACAGAGTACCAGGATAATGAAATACACTGTATCAGTTGATTCTGTGTACAGAGTACCAGGATAATGAAATACAATGTATCAGTTGATTCTGTGTACAGAGTACCAGGATAATGAAATACACTGTATCAGTTGATTTTGTGTACAGAGTACCAGGATAATGAAATACAATGTATCAGTTGATTCTGTGTACAGAGTACCAGGATAATGAAATACACTGTATCAGTTGATTCTGTGTACAGAGTACCAGGATAATGAAATACACTATATTAGTTGATTCTGTGTACAGAGTACCAGGATAATGAAATACACTATATTAGTTGATTCTGTGTACAGAGTACCAGGATAATGAAATACACTGTATCAGTTGATTCTGTGTACAGAGTACCAGGATAATGAAATACACTGTATCAGTTGATTTTGTGTACAGAGTACCAGGATAATGAAATACAATGTATCAGTTGATTCTGTGTACAGAGTACCAGGATAATGAAATACACTATATTAGTTGATTCTGTGTACAGAGTACCAGGATAATGAAATACAATGTATCAGTTGATTCTGTGTACAGAGTACCAGGATAATGAAATACACTATATTAGTTGATTCTGTGTACAGAGTACCAGGATAATGAAATACATTGTATCAGTTGATTCTGTGTACAGAGTACCAGGATAATGAAAGACACTGTATCAGTTGATTTTGTGTACAGAGTACCAGGATAATGAAATACACTATATTAGTTGATTCTGTGTACAGAGTACCAGGATAATGAAATACACTGTATCAGTTGATTCTGTGTACAGAGTACCAGGATAATGAAATACACTGTATCAGTTGATTTTGTGTACAGAGTACCAGGATAATGAAATACAATGTATCAGTTGATTCTGTGTACAGAGTACCAGGATAATGAAATACACTATATTAGTTGATTCTGTGTACAGAGTACCAGGATAATGAAATACAATGTATCAGTTGATTCTGTGTACAGAGTACCAGGATAATGAAATACACTGTATCAGTTGATTTTGTGTACAGAGTACCAGGATAATGAAATACACTATATTAGTTGATTCTGTGTACAGAGTACCAGGAAAATTAAATACACTGTATCAGTTGATTCTGTGTACAGAGTACCAGGATAATGAAATACACTGTATCAGTTGATTCTGTGTACAGAGTACCAGGATAATGAAATACACTGTATCAGTTGATTTTGTGTACAGAGTACCAGGATAATGAAATACAATGTATCAGTTGATTCTGTGTACAGAGTACCAGGATAATGAAATACAATGTATCAGTTGATTCTGTGTACAGAGTACCAGGATAATGAAATACACTATATTAGTTGATTCTGTGTACAGAGTACCAGGATAATGAAATACAATGTATCAGTTGATTCTGTGTACAGAGTACCAGGATAATGAAATACACTGTATCAGTTGATTTTGTGTACAGAGTACCAGGATAATGAAATACACTATATTAGTTGATTCTGTGTACAGAGTACCAGGAAAATTAAATACACTGTATCAGTTGATTCTGTGTACAGAGTACCAGGATAATGAAATACACTGTATCAGTTGATTCTGTGTACAGAGTACCAGGATAATGAAATACACTGTATCAGTTGATTTTGTGTACAGAGTACCAGGATAATGAAATACAATGTATCAGTTGATTCTGTGTACAGAGTACCAGGATAATGAAATACACTGTATCAGTTGATTCTGTGTACAGAGTACCAGGATAATGAAATACAATGTATCAGTTGATTCTGTGTACAGAGTACCAGGATAATGAAATACACTGTATCAGTTGATTTTGTGTACAGAGTACCAGGATAATGAAATACAATGTATCAGTTGATTCTGTGTACAGAGTACCAGGATAATGAAATACACTGTATCAGTTGATTCTGTGTACAGAGTACCAGGATAATGAAATACAATGTATCAGTTGATTCTGTGTACAGAGTACCAGGATAATGAAATACACTGTATCAGTTGATTTTGTGTACAGAGTACCAGGATAATGAAATACAATGTATCAGTTGATTCTGTGTACAGAGTACCAGGATAATGAAATACACTGTATCAGTTGATTCTGTGTACAGAGTACCAGGATAATGAAATACACTATATTAGTTGATTCTGTGTACAGAGTACCAGGATAATGAAATACACTATATTAGTTGATTCTGTGTACAGAGTACCAGGATAATGAAATACACTGTATCAGTTGATTCTGTGTACAGAGTACCAGGATAATGAAATACACTGTATCAGTTGATTTTGTGTACAGAGTACCAGGATAATGAAATACAATGTATCAGTTGATTCTGTGTACAGAGTACCAGGATAATGAAATACACTATATTAGTTGATTCTGTGTACAGAGTACCAGGATAATGAAATACAATGTATCAGTTGATTCTGTGTACAGAGTACCAGGATAATGAAATACACTATATTAGTTGATTCTGTGTACAGAGTACCAGGATAATGAAATACATTGTATCAGTTGATTCTGTGTACAGAGTACCAGGATAATGAAAGACACTGTATCAGTTGATTTTGTGTACAGAGTACCAGGATAATGAAATACACTATATTAGTTGATTCTGTGTACAGAGTACCAGGATAATGAAATACACTGTATCAGTTGATTCTGTGTACAGAGTACCAGGATAATGAAATACACTGTATCAGTTGATTTTGTGTACAGAGTACCAGGATAATGAAATACAATGTATCAGTTGATTCTGTGTACAGAGTACCAGGATAATGAAATACACTATATTAGTTGATTCTGTGTACAGAGTACCAGGATAATGAAATACAATGTATCAGTTGATTCTGTGTACAGAGTACCAGGATAATGAAATACACTGTATCAGTTGATTTTGTGTACAGAGTACCAGGATAATGAAATACACTATATTAGTTGATTCTGTGTACAGAGTACCAGGATAATGAAATACAATGTATCAGTTGATTCTGTGTACAGAGTACCAGGATAATGAAATACAATGTATCAGTTGATTCTGTGTACAGAGTACCAGGATAATGAAATACTAGTACACTATATTAGTTGATTCTGTGTACAGAGTACCAGGATAATGAAATACAATGTATCAGTTGATTCTGTGTACAGAGTACCAGGATAATGAAATACACTGTATCAGTTGATTTTGTGTACAGAGTACCAGGATAATGAAATACACTATATTAGTTGATTCTGTGTACAGAGTACCAGGATAATGAAATACAATGTATCAGTTGATTCTGTGTACAGAGTACCAGGATAATGAAATACAATGTATCAGTTGATTCTGTGTACAGAGTACCAGGATAATGAAATACACTATATTAGTTGATTCTGTGTACAGAGTACCAGGATAATGAAATACAATGTATCAGTTGATTCTGTGTACAGAGTACCAGGATAATGAAATACACTGTATCGGTTGATTTTGTGTACAGAGTACCAGGATAATGAAATACACTATATTAGTTGATTTTGTGTACAGAGTACCAGGATAATGAAATACACTGTAAACAGCGTCCGGATAACTTTCGGAAATTCCGTCGCGTTTCGGAAAGATTTAATTTTCACAACTTTTGAATATTTATTCATACTTTTAGGCTAGTGAGGAGGTTATAACAATTTTTCATTTCACTTTAACTCTGTTTTTTTCACCCCTCAAACCCCTTTGAAAAGTCACTTCTGGCCATTGTAATGGCCACTTTTTTTTTAATGGCCAGAATACCAACCAGAAATTTTTTAATGGTCAAAATATTGGCCAGTATTTTCAAACTGGTAGTTATAATGACCACTATTTTTACACTGGTCAGGATAATAGTAATTTTTTATTTAATGATGGAGTGGGTGACAATCTATTTTTTTAATGGGTATTATAATGATCATTTTATTTTTCATTACATGAATAAAATGGTCATTTTTTTTTTCATGTCACAGATATACCCGGTAATGGCACATGGGGATTGACAGCTCTCCTCTTTTTCCTCACTCGCTTCAGTTTGCTTCAATTTTAAGCCAGTACAATTGTAGGTAAACGTAAAATACAAGATTTTGAAAAATTTGAAATATGGAATTATATATCTTGAAAAAATATGACGTTTTGGGTTAATTTGTTTTTAAAATCACAACAGATCATGCACTTGATACTGTTGACTTAATAATATATAGTATAATGCAATAGGTTATTGAACATAGAAGATGACCCGTTTTCAAAATTCGGCCTAGACCCTTATCACGGGCGCTAACGAAGTGTGTGCAAACATTGAGCCCAGGCTAATCACCCAAAATACCATTGTACTTGATGTCCATTTGAAAATTTAACTATTATATTCATAACTATTCTTATTCATAACTATACTAAACTTGACAATCAATACAAGCACATTCTGTGACATTATTCTTGAGATAAAAATGGACTGACAATGAGACTCTGTACTACATCCTGTTCTTATAAAGGCAATATCCAGCATTTTAATACCTTGAACAAACAAACAAACAAGACATTCACTACTGAACCTTTGAAAAGTGTGCAACCCCAAAAATACTCAGCAACTGACTTTCCACCAAAAAAAGTCACATAAACAGCTGGTTACTCCAAAAAGTCACATAAACAGCGAGTTATTAATCCGAAAAAAGAGCCTGTCTTTATGAGTGGGGTTAAGCTCAAACATAAACAAAATTCCCATTTTAATAATGACAAAAAACTAAAGTTTAGTCTTCAAATACACCCAAACTATAACATTTTAAACTTTTCATAACATGTGTTATAAACTGTAGAAGTTTATGTTGAAGGGTTGATGGAAGGTGATTTTAAAGTGGCTAAGACACAGTCAACTAAAAAATACCCATGATGCTCTGCTTTATTTTTATATTTTGCTATTTTCTCTATTATGAATGGTTTAATGTGATATGAAAATTATCTGTGAAAATATTCCACGACTACTGCATGTGTACAAAACTGGGTTGGGTGGTTCAGTAAGTTATATGGGGGAGGGGGTCTAGCATAGAGCTCCATGTGTGTAGCGCTAGCTGACTTAGCAGTGAATGGCATGTTTTTTTGTTCACGGTATTATAATGCTGGACAATAATAGTGTTCATGCTAAGATTTTAGCTGATGTTTGCATTTTGACTAGACCCAATTGCATCCATGCATTGGGAGGGCCAGTCCTTAGCACGGGGGCTAAGGGGCGCTGTTTACGAACGCAAAATTTCTGCTGCTGACATGTTTCATTCTAATTTATGAAGCGAAGTGCACTGGAACACGAGCGTAGACAGACCGACTTATTTGGATGCACAGGAACAGTATATAACGGCGTTACAGAATGCAGAGTTTTATTAGTGCATGTCGTAGACAGCGAACCAAATTGGCGTTGTTGTATGCTCTACTACAGCGACCCAATCAGTGTGGAAGCGTGTACGGAGTAATTAATGACTGGTGGGATACTAGTAGACGACTTCCCCAGAAGTCGAAGATATGGTGTTTCGCATGCGCACGCATGCCGTTTTGGGGTGTAACGTAAATTGCACATGTGATATTGCTTTTGAGTGTACCAATCAACATCACAAAAATTCCCTTCTAACAACTATCAGCAAACTAGTATCGGAAGCACCACAATGGTTTTAAAAAAAACAATTGAAAAAACTGGTGATGATATTAATAAAAAAAATAAGCATTATAAATCAATAAAACATGGAAAAGGAATGAAAAAAAAATATTAAGGGAGAGAAATATATGGTGGTTGTTTCGATAATTTGTGGTTGGTTTATTTCGGTTAACAGTGTAGTTATGGCACTGTACCATTGCTGTTTAATTGTTTGTTCATAATTGCTGCCTCCCTTGGGAAACAAGTTTGGGTGTTCTTAGCCAGTGCAGAGACCCTCAACACTGTGGCCTGTGCTATAACTGTTGGGCCCTCCTGTGAGTGAACACAATTGGGTATAGCTGATATGCAAACATTTGGGATTCACTTATATCTTAGCCTGTACTTGGTCAAAGTCCCTCTTATGACTATGACTTGGTGTAGCCTGAAACCAGACTACTGTGGATCAGTGATGTTTTGTAATGGATTACCTCCCTGATGAGTACATTTAAATAACAATGGAAACTAGCATATCACTGGCAACACATATAAGGATTTTGGCAAATTTTCACCGTTTTGTATGAAACTATTTTCACAACAACATTAATGTTTTACAATAAATTATATCAAACATATGTATAATTTAGTAGTATTAAAACTTTTTAAGTTTTTTTGAATTAAGAATGCACCAATCTTACTAGGAATCTATTCAAATCTAACCCTTAGTATGCTAATTTAATAATGGCTCATCAAAGGTATTGAATTACTGAACACACATCTTTGCATAGTTTCCAAAACTAAAATATTATTTCATGCTCTGGCCCCTCTCATGTAACAGTTTAAGAATACGTACATTATTTAAAATCATTTTAAAAATGCGACTGGAATGTCCAGGCCCAAACTTCTGCTGCTGCAACATCCGTCCATTCTTGCATATACATGCAATTGTTTCTCTGAGATTCTGCATGCAACCAGTTTATTTTTTGAACTGAATAACAGATTCCTAGAAGTTTATTTTGACATTTCCAAATAACACTATATATAATTTAACAATTTCAGGAATAGATTAGATTGCTTGCTATTCCATTAGAAACTCTTACTTTCAAGTGTGATTTTCAACAAGCGTTCATATGTTTAGCTAACCAAAGGGAAACAAAAGCATAGTGACAGGAAGTCAACACAGCAGAAAGTATGACAAAGGTTTACACTTCAAAAATGACTGGAAAGTAAATAATTTATAACCAAAGACCATCTATGCATAAACAACTAAAGATCTGGGAGGTACAGCTTTGCAAAGTAAAAAAGTCATATGGGGGGAGGGGGGGTTAAAACATTGCTTCAAACACAGTCCCTCTATCGCTGTGCTTCAAAACATCATCTTAATTATTCAGCTCAGTGTACAAACACATAAAGTACAGAAATTGGATAATTAATGAAAACATTAGACAAAACAAGAATATGTAAGCAATATTAAAAGTATGCCATGTTTTGTTTTGTTTTTGAAAAATCATGATGTAGTGCACAGCCATACAGACTGTTTTAGTGGATAATAATATTTTAGGTTTGCAATGTCATACTCCTCCAGATATTCATCAAGTTTTCTTGAGAGGCGATTAGCTTAAGGAGGGGGCTGTGCAAAATGTTTTTTCTCCTCTTTGTTTTTGTGCTATTCTTTTTCTAGTGTAAAATATTTTTTCTCAAAGATGTAGGCGTGTCAAATTTGTTCATGTTTTTGATCTCTACAGGATTTTTTCAATAATATTTTCCTGTTAATTATTATTAAGAAGATGAAAGATTGTGGAGTGAGTGTGGGTGTGTACAAAAGGGTCAGCAAGAAGAACTATATAAGATAGCTGAAAATCATGAATTACCAGTTGAAAGATGTCACTTTTATTTGAGGGAAAACATAAAAAAAGGAATGTACAGTAACTCTACACACTTGGAACTTTCAAAATCTGTGTGCAAATGTAAAACTGATAAACATGCAAATGCTAAACCATTGCATCCATCAATACTGGTTAAACTTTTTTTTCCCCTTAACGTCAGGTCCATAAATTCTGGTTCTTCAACTTCTTACGTTCCATTTATATAGTATTTCCTTTTTTTAAATTGTCATTATCTGCAAAAAATAATTCAGATTGCTATTAGCTTACAATGACCAGTTTTTAATTAAGACACTTTGTAATCAATTTTGGAAACAAAAATTTGTGGTGTCTGTGTATTCTGGCATATTTCTGTCCTCACAAATAACAATGTGGATAAAATGACATCTTGTGATATGTCAATTTTTCCCCTATGCAACTCAGATATACTTCCAAAAAGATGATACCCGGTACATTCTGATTGAAAAAATATAAATATCAAATAAAACAGAATAACATCAAATTGTTTCCTAACCGAATATATTAAGGGGTTGTGCCATATATACACACAGTTCATCTCTTGAGAGACTAGGACAGTACACAGTCCCTCTGTGGACAGTACATTGCTGTACTTGGGAACCTAATTTCTGAGAACAATAGGGGGATTTAACTTCCTACAAGAGACAAAAGAATGTTATGTAACAATGCAGCTGCATGATTTTGTCTTTCAAAGTAGGAAGTTGTGTACATACAAAATTATAGAGTCCCTCCACAATGGGAATGCCACCATGCATGTACAACTTCATCGATCCCCAGGTACTTTCACAAAATAAATAATTGTATTATAATTATGATCCAATACAATACCATATTTGCTCTAAAATTACATTTGTGGATACTAAATCATGAAAATATTACATATTTCGACCGTTGAAGATCCCTGTAATTTACCTAAGCGCATGTGCTGCTAATAGAGTAATTATGTTAAGTGTAATATTGTTTCTATATTTTTTTTTCAAAATCAAAAAAATGCTATTAAAAATATAAAAACAGTTTAGTTTGAAAAGTGAAATAATGGTATTCGGATGGTTATGATTTAAGCATGACCTTAGAAAACAGGGTCATGCAACTTCTGTCTGAGACAATGTGCAATGTGGGTTATAACCTCCTGTATAATCTCATTAATACATATACATGTACCTAGAAGATTTATACATCTGAAACAGCTTTTACTAGTATTCCCATTAGTCAGTGTATAACAAGTGCACTATGCTATATCTGTTCTAAATATGATGAAAAATCCACTTGTTATAATGACACAAATTTTCTTGGTCATTGTTTACTTTTAGGCAGTTTTGTTTCCTTGCAGAGAAAACTTACCATTTTTGTTTCCCTTTCCTGATTTCATAGTGGAATAAAAATTGTTAATTTTTAGTTTCACTCGCATCAATAGAATGGACTTGGCTATTCAAGTTTTGATCAAATTTAATTTTTCTGATTATATTCCAACCACAAAATTGTCTCATTTTGTGTAGCTACACCCTGGCAGCCATGTTTGGCTTATGAAATAGAAAAAGATGTAACAGTGGTGTTGACATAGCTTTATTATCAGTTTCTCTAAGGTGTTAATTTGGGTAGAGGATTATAACTAAGGTTACATGAAAGGGGTAGCCACAGTAGTATGTCCCTGTTCTCTAAGGTCTATGATTTAAGTAATGTTATACATGTATAAACTAAATATTTTTTTGTTAGTTGAGCCAGAGTACCCATGATCAATTTGGCTGACCCAGAAACGCCCAGGACATTTACTGACTGCATATTACACCTTCATTATATTTTGTTTAAGTCTCGCCCATTTGCCCCCTGTATCTTCAATAGTAGTGTTCATGCTACACAAAGTACGGGCTAAGATTTAAGCTAATCTCATATGTTTGAGTTCATGCACAGAAGGAAACAATGGTTAGCACGGGGTAAGGAACGCCCAAACTTATTAAGAATAGGCAAAATCTTCAGAAATTTTAACTATGAGTGCTCAGTAAGAGTAACTAGGAAAGTTAGTTCTACAGTTATAAAACAATAATAATAATAACTTTATTACACTACTAAAAAACCTTCAGAGGGTTTTTGTATGGTAAGGAACATAAATACATACAAAATACCAAAGCAAATTCAGAAAGTGCAAATTGCAGAATAACAGGAAGTAGCACAGTCTCATCATCGGTGCATTTTTTCTTGAGTCAATCTCTCTATATGTGTTAGCGTTGATTGTCATGCAGGAAATGGCACACCAAAATAAAAAGCTATGAATATAGTAGTAAATCTCCTAAATGAACATTAAATACAATGGTTTTTTTAGCCGAGCTAAGCGTTCATGCATGTTTTGTTTTGCCTGTGCTAAGGCTTTGGACTGACCAGATTTACTCTGTACCTAGTATTTCTTAGCCTGTATTATGCACATTTTTTTAGCACAGGGTAACGTATTGGACCTCTTAGCCTTTGCTAAAGAGCTCTACGTGAATGCTACGAATAAGTGTCTTCTGTTTATTCCTACTTTAGGTGCATACATTCAGGTTCACTTCCCTCTTATATTGATCTCTACAACTCATTCAAATCAAATTGGGCTCAAAGATGAGCAAAGAATATTAGATTCAATTGAAATTTAGTTTAAATCCATGCTAAATTAAAAGTTATTTTGAGTATGAGTTTTACTTTTTTCTTTTGTGCGCAAAAAAAAATGAACTGTTGCACACTGTAGGCATATATCATCTATACTAGTTTACAGGAAAAAGGGATTCTGGATGGTATTTGATGTTATGGGCATAATATATACATGTATAGTTAATACATGATTACTAAATTAGATTTCCCAGTGTACAGTACACTATTGCTGGTATTGTCTGAAGAGAAAAAAAAAACAATATACATAGTCTTCGAAAATTTAAAAAAAACAAACATTTTGCAGTCAGTTAAATTATTTTATTAAAATAATTTGAAAACATTGCCATGAATGGAAACAAATTTACGTTGATGTTTTTTTGCAGATTTCAGGAGTTGGAAATAACCTTTGTTTATACTTTTCTTGTATTAACAAACATAGGAGCTAATCCTCATTAACACCTACTTGAGCTTGTTGTTTGACAATTATGAATAATAATGAAGCATTACTTACACAGTGTGCCATGACTGAACAAAAACGAAAGCCCCCAAAAGACTATCCTGCTACATAAACAACAACAAAAGTATCTAATATTGTATTGAAGTCATTGTAAAATGGTAAAATAATTACAAATTCATACCTTGATGTGCCAGTTGCAGTACTGCAATCGTCCTATGATTCAACACCATCTAAATACTCCGCAGGTTATGCAGTCCACCAGCAGTCACTGGCATCAGCGTTACTATGAAATTTCACTGGGGATCGAGGCAATATTCGCGAAATTTCATTTAAGTGTACTTGCAAGCGCCAGTAAAACTTGGGAAAAATAAATTCCCACACGTATATTGAGCTCACACGAGGTAGCAGGCTGTTTTCTGGGCCATTATATTTAGAGACATGAACAAAAATACTGGTCATTTTATGTATGTAATGAAAAATAAAATGACCATTATACTGCCCATCAAAAAAAAAATGTTCATCAACTCCATCATTTAAAAAGCAATTGTAATTATTCTGACCAGTATAAAAAACATGGGTCATTAAAACCGCCATTTTAAAAACACTGGTAAATATTTTGGCCACTTAAAAAATTCTGGTCAATACTCTGGCCATTAAGAAAATAGTGGCCATTATAATGGCCAGAAGTGACTTTTTAAAGGGGTCTGAGGGGTGTAAAAACAGTGTTAAAGTGAAATGAAGAATTATTATAACCTTCTCACTAACCTAAAAGCACAAATAAATATTCAAAAGTTTTGAAAATTAAAACTTTCCGAAACGCGACGGAATTTCCGAAAGTAATCCGGACGCTGTTTGTATCAGTTGATTCTGTGTACAGAGTACCACTGTGCTCGCAAATGTCGTAAATTACGAAATTTGGACAAGATTTACGAACAAAATAAATATCTGTTAGTAAGATTTACGAACACATTTTGTACAAAATACCATCGCAAATCGCCCTCATTTAATTGTCAAGACTCGACTGTGATCATCACGCGTGTTACGGTTTGAGTGATTACCATTTTAAAGTTAAACAATGTCCCGTTACTTCTGAGATTGCAACAATTGTTACATGGTGATCGCGATCAACACGGAACTGCCACTGAATATATTTTTCCACTCTAAAGTTATTTTGGTGTCATCGCACATGCGTAGTTTAGTCGACATGTGTTTCAAGATACCCCGCGACTTTACTCTCAGTATGGGATGGTTTCATGTCGCCCTTATCAAACACGTGATTTGTTTATTTATTGAAAATGGAGACTACGTCAAAAAGGAGCAGACAACTGCTCGAGAAGTATTTTTCACGACGAGATGGAGAAACCGCTAAATCGTGTTCAGAACCAGAAACCCATGGGTGTCCTAACCCTGACATCACCAAGAAACGGAAAGTTGATCGTACTGCAGCACGATTTCAGAAATAATGGAAGGTTAGCTGCGGTTTTGTAGCTCTTTGGTGCGACATACAATCTAATTTTGCCCTACCAATTTCATTCGGACGTCTTGTTTTTATTTTTGTTGTTGTATGTCGAACATGGGCCGGCCAGTGTCTGTCACGTAAATAATGCGGTCGGCAACATAGGGCTATGATTCCACAGCTAATGGAAGGTGAGACAATGTTAGCGAATCGATCGAAAAATACTATAATTTGTGTAACATTCTTACCGGACATTCTTAGCATTGAGATCGAGTTACAAGACCGAAAGTTTCTTTATTTACTTTTTCACTTTAATTCAGAAATTTCGATGAAAATAGTCATTTTGTGTCGTCATAAACGTCAACATGCGGGTTTGCATGATGAGCACGGGAGATTACTTCATAATAATATTGATTGGCATAGAGTTTTTTTCTGAGAAATTTCCCGTGAAAATTTATTCACAGGATGACTTGTGTTCTAGGCAGTGAACTTAATGAACTTTTGAATTATGACTATTTCCCCACTGTTAACAATGTGAGCTTATCATGAATATGTTTAATTAATACTGAGTTATTCAAATAAAGGTTCTGGTGTCTACATTGCATATTTTGTTGTGATGTTTTGTTGTACCATCATAAATGGTACATTTTGTGGAGCAGACTGCCTAATTTGATGTCATTGAATTACACACAAAATTAGAGCTCAGGTTGCACCAGCAAGCACCATTTTCAGCATGCTGTTCTTGTTTTCGGCGGACGACAGAGGGGACACCTCCCTCTCCTTCTCTCTTCTCCGTTGTGCTCGGTTGCGGGAAAATGCTCCGCAGTTTCCAGACAAAGTTTACTAATACTTTTTTTTCTTGATTAGTAAATTTACTATTACCTAGAAAATTCCAGAGAGAGCCCAGGTACCAGGATAATGAAATACACTGTATCAGTTGATTTTGTGTACAGAGTACCAGGATAATGAAATACACTGTATCAGTTGATTCTGTGTACAGAGTACCAGGATAATGAAATACAATGTATCAGTTGATTCTGTGTACATAGTACCAGGATAATGAAATACACTATATTAGTTGATTCTGTGTACAGAGTACCAGGATAATGAAATACACTATATTAGTTGATTCTGTGTACATAGTACCAGGATAATGAAATACAATGTATCAGTTGATTTTGTGTACAGAGTACCAGGATAATGAAATACAATGTATCAGTTGATTCTGTGTACAGAGTACCAGGATAATGAAATACAATGTATCAGTTGATTCTGTGTACAGAGTACCAGGATAATGAAATACAATGTATCAGTTGATTCTGTGTACAGAGTACCAGGATAATGAAATACACTGTTACAGTATCAGTTGATTTTGTGTACAGAGTACCAGGATAATGAAATACACTGTATCAGTTGATTCTGTGTACAGAGTACCAGGATAATGAAATACACTGTATCAGTTGATTCTGTGTACAGAGTACCAGGATAATGAAATACACTGTATCAGTTGATTTTGTGTACAGAGTACCAGGATAATGAAATACACTGTGTCAGTTGATTCTGTGTACAGAGTACCAGGATAATGAAATAGAATGTATCAGTTGATTCTGTGTACAGAGTACCAGGATAATGAAATACACTATATTAGTTGATTCTGTGTACAGAGTACCAGGATAATGAAATACACTATATTAGTTGATTCTGTGTACAGAGTACCAGGATAATGAAATACACTGTATCAGTTGATTTTGTGTACAGAGTACCAGGATAATGAAATACACTGTATCAGTTGATTCTGTGTACAGAGTACCAGGATAATGAAATACAATGTATCAGGATAATGAAATACAATGTATCAGTTGATTCTGTGTACAGAGTACCAGGATAATGAAATACAATGTATCAGTTGATTCTGTGTACATAGTACCAGGATAATGAAATACACTATATTAGTTGATTCTGTGTACAGAGTACCAGGATAATGAAATACACTATATTAGTTGATTCTGTGTACATAGTACCAGGATAATGAAATACAATGTATCAGTTGATTTTGTGTACAGAGTACCAGGATAATGAAATACAATGTATCAGTTGATTCTGTGTACAGAGTACCAGGATAATGAAATACAATGTATCAGTTGATTCTGTGTACAGAGTACCAGGATAATGAAATACAATGTATCAGTTGATTCTGTGTACAGAGTACCAGGATAATGAAATACACTGTTACAGTATCAGTTGATTTTGTGTACAGAGTACCAGGATAATGAAATACACTGTATCAGTTGATTCTGTGTACAGAGTACCAGGATAATGAAATACACTGTATCAGTTGATTCTGTGTACAGAGTACCAGGATAATGAAATAGAATGTATCAGTTGATTCTGTGTACAGAGTACCAGGATAATGAAATACACTATATTAGTTGATTCTGTGTACAGAGTACCAGGATAATGAAATACACTATATTAGTTGATTCTGTGTACAGAGTACCAGGATAATGAAATACACTGTATCAGTTGATTCTGTGTACAGAGTACCAGGATAATGAAATACACTGTATCAGTTGATTCTGTGTACAGAGTACCAGGATAATGAAATACAATGTATCAGTTGATTCTGTGTACAGAGTACCAGGATAATGAAATACACTGTATCAGTTGATTCTGTGTACAGAGTACCAGGATAATGAAATACAATGTATCAGTTGATTCTGTGTACAGAGTACATTGTACCAGGATAATGAAATACAATGTATCAGTTGATTCTGTGTACAGAGTACCAGGATAATGAAATACACTGTATCAGTTGATTTTGTGTACAGAGTACCAGGATAATGAAATACACTGTATCAGTTGATTCTGTGTACAGAGTACCAGGATAATGAAATACAATGTATCAGTTGATTCTGTGTACAGAGTACCAGGATAATGAAATACACTATATTAGTTGATTCTGTGTACAGAGTACCAGGATAATGAAATACACTATATTCGTTGATTCTGTGTACAGAGTACCAGGATAATTAAATACAATGTATCAGTTGATTCTGTGTACAGAGTACCAGGATAATGAAATACACTGTATCAGTTGATTTTGTGTACAGAGTACCAGGATAATGAAATACAATGTATCAGTTGATTCTGTGTACAGAGTACCAGGATAATGAAATACAATGTATCAGTTGATTCTGTGTACATAGTACCAGGATAATGAAATACACTATATTAGTTGATTCTGTGTACAGAGTACCAGGATAATGAAATACACTATATTAGTTGATTCTGTGTACATAGTACCAGGATAATGAAATACAATGTATCAGTTGATTTTGTGTACAGAGTACCAGGATAATGAAATACAATGTATCAGTTGATTTTGTGTACAGAGTACCAGGATAATGAAATACACTATCTTAGTTGATTCTGTGTACAGAGTACCAGGATAATGTAATACAATGTATCAGTTGATTCTGTGTACAGAGTACCAGGATAATGAAATACAATGTATCAGTTGATTCTGTGTACAGAGTACTGACAGGTGACAGGTCAGAGTACTGACAGGTGACAGGTCAGAGTACTGACAGGTGACAGGTCAGAGTACTGACAGGTGACAGGTCAGAGTACTGACAGGTGACAGGTCAGAGTACTGACAGGTGACAGGTCAGAGTACTGACAGGTGAAAGGTCATGGCACTGACAGGTGAAAGGTCATGGTACTGACAGGTGAAAGTCATATTACATACAGGTGAAAAGTCAGAGTACTGACAGGTGACAGGTCATGGTACTGACAGGTGAAAGGTCATGGTACTGACAGGTGAAAGTCATAGTACTTACAGGTGAAAGGTCAGAGTACTGGCAGGTGAAAGGTCAGAGTACTAACGGGTGAAAGGTCAGAGTACTGACAGGGAAAGGTCAGAGTACTGACAGGGAAAGGTCAGCGAATTAACAGGTGAAAAATCAGAGTACTGACAGGTGACACATCCTCTTATTGTGAGGTGAACATGTGACATGCAAATTAGATAAGCATCAGAGGAGAAGCAAAAATTTGGCTAATTATTGTGCAAATTAGATCATTCACATGCAGTGATTTCAACACAAAGTAATCAGGTCTGGGCATTAGAGCATCTATGTAAGAGTGGTTCTTACAATATTTCACACGTGCACATACACACACTCAAATCATATACATTGTTATGTAAATTGCTAAATTAAATATAACAAGCCATGCATGGCACAGTCCCCGTTAGTTATCAAATTTAAGACATAAAGTTTTGTTTATAGTAATATAGCTGGAATATAAACATGTCAGGAATATGATGATTGTTTAACATTTAAATGATTGACATTTGTATCTGATCGTCAAACGAGTATTGAGAGATATTGCTCTGGAACAGCATTAATTAAAACAAAATCAGCCATTATGAATATATGTATAATGAATATATGAAATTTGAACATAGTCAGTCAAAGCATGTCAGAGATATGGCTCTAAAAGCCCATTCATTAAAACAAAATGGCCACGAGTCGGCCATTCAGAATCTGATCTAAAAAATAAAACAAGTTTTTTAGCACAAAAATAGCCACCATTAGGCCACTTTGAAAAGGATCATCAAACCAATATATTCGTATATCTATGACATGATGTATAATGAATGTTAAAAATTTGAACATAATCAGTCAAAACAAGTCAGACATGTGGGTCTGGAAACCCATTCATTAAAATAAAATGGCCACCGGACAGCCATTTTGAGTCTGATCTGAAAAATAAAATGTCGTGCATCAGGAACCTGTAATGTCTAATGTATGTACCAAGTTTGAACGAAATCCATCCAGAAATGCTTGATATTTGATGATTTTTTAGCACAAAAATGACAATCACTCGGCCATTTTGAATAGGATCGTCAAACCAATATATCTGTCTATCTATGACATGATGTATAATGAATATTTAAAATTTGAACATAATCAGTCAAAACAAATTGGAAATATAGGTCTAGTAGCCCATTCATTAAAACAAAATGGCCGCCAGTCGGCCATTTTGAATGTTATCTGAAAAACAAAATTATTTGCATCAAGGTCGCATAATGTCTAATGTATATATCAAGTTTGAACAAAATCCATCTGTAAACAGCCGAGAAATGCTTGATTTTTAGAATTTTTTAGCACAAAAATGGCCGCCATTCGGCCATCTTGAATCAGATTGTAAAACAAAATGATGTTCATCAAGGTCCTATAATGTCCAACGTATATACAAGGTTTGAACAAAATCTATCTGTAAACAGCCGGGAAATGTTTGATTTTGATGATTTTTAGTACAAAAATGGCCGCCATTCGGACATCTTGAATCAGATCGTGAAACAACTTGACGTGCATATGTATGATATCATGTATGATGTATGTGTGAAGTTTGATTGTGATTAGTCCAGGCATTTCTAAGATACAGGGCCGGACGCACGCATAGACGCATAGACGCACAGACGCACGCACGGAGGTCAAAACATAAGTCCCCGTTTTCGGACTTCGTCCGAACGGGGACTAATAACAATGTAACAAATTGTTATGTAGATTATTTACATTATATGCAGATTATGTGGTGTTATGCAAATTGTCAATGATGATGTTACTTACTTTTACTGTCAGCTGCTTTCTTCTTGGAAGGAAAGTAAGAGATATGATCATTGGTTTTGTCAAGTTTAAAACTTTTGGGATATTTTCTATTTGACTTGACTTTCACCAATTTTGTTCCCTTGTGCAATGGACGCAACAAGTTATCAGCAGCTGGAGATAAGAAAAAACAAACAATTTAAATATGCATATATGTATACATTGTATAAACATACCGAATCTGCCACTAACTCACTGCCACATTACATATAGCACATTATAAAACTCAGTGTATATATTGCCTACCACATTATAACTCAGTGTATATATTGCCTACCACATTATAACTCAGTGTATATATTGCCTACCACATTATAACTCAGTGTATATATTGCCTACCACATCATAACTCAGTGTATTTATTGTCTACCACATTATAACTCAGTGTATATACTGTCTACCACATCATAACTCAGTGTATTTATTATCTATCACATTATAACTCACTGCCACATTACATATAGCACATTATAAAACTCAGTGTATATATTGTCTACCACATTATAACTCAGTGTATATATTGTCTACCACATCATAACTCAGTGTATTTATTATCTATCACATTATAACCCAGTGTATTTATTATCTATCACATTATAACCCAGTGTATATATTGTCTACCACATTATAACTCAGTGTATATATTGTCTACCACATCATAACTCAGTGTATTTATTATCTATCACATTATAACCCAGTGTATTTATTATCTACCACATTATAACTCAGTGTATATATTTTCTATCACATTATAACCCAGTGTATATATTGTCTACCACATTATAACTCAGTGTATTTATTATCTATCACATTATAACCCAGTGTATATATTTTCTACCACATTATAACCCAGTGAATATATTTTCTACCACATTATAACCCAGTGAATATATTTTCTACCACATTATAACCCAGTGTATATATTGCCTACCACATTATAACTCAGTGTATATATTTTCTATCACATTATAACCCAGTGAATATATTGTCTACCACATTATAACTCAGTGTATTTATTGTCTATCACATTATAACTCAGTGTATATATTTTCTACCACATTATAACCCAGTGAATATATTGTCTACCACTATATAACCCAGTGAATATATTTTCTACCACATTATAACCCAGTGTATATATTGCCTACCACATTATAACTCAGTGTATATATTTTCTATCACATTATAACCCAGTGTATATATTGTCTACCACATTATAACTCAGTGTATTTATTGTCTATCACATTATAACTCAGTGTATATATTTTCTACCACATTATAACCCAGTGAATATATTGTCTACCACTATATAACCCAGTGAATATATTGTCTACCACATTATAACCCAGTGTATATATTGCCTACCACATTATAATTCAGTACATATATATTGGTATATTACATAAATAACTTTATAAATATGTCAACCTCAACTTAATTAATTAATTTCTTGTATTGATATCCTGTAATAGAATCAGACTCCATTCATACATACATAAATGATATTATTAATAATAGAACTGATCCACCTGCTGCACACCATTGGAAGACAGAGACGTTATTGGAACCTCGCCTTACTTTTATAAGACATATATAATAATGTTTACACAATCCCAAATCACTGAATTAAACTACACAGCAAATATTATTCATCTGTGGCATATAACAGACATTCACTGTGATTTACTCATAATTTTTAAGAAAGTTGATCATAAATCACATGACAATGTTCATTGGTTTATTATGTAACACCATGTAGCTATAGTCTCATGACATCATAATGGTTTTTTAAGAAACTTCTCCTAATATTTTTTCAAAAATCGCTATGTTTAGAACAACTATATAGAACATAATGTTAAAAAAAAAATTCTTAAAAACTTTTAAAACCCAGATACAAGAAGTATCCCAATATGATTTTTTCCACCTTTGTCACCAGCGTACAATCTAAGATATGACATAATATCTCTGCCATAAGAACCTTGGTTAAAGTGTTATAAAACTGCCAAAAAAGCCACATCCACTAAAATAGAACAGCTATTTTCTTGAAAATTAGGCTGGTGACCCCCAATGTTTTTTTAAGTCAGTATCTTGGAGTATAATTTATTTCAAAATGAATACATTATGGGTATGTGCATTGATGAGTAGATTTCTACATTAACCCTGCAATTCTTCACCTTATACAAAGCACCAAATTCGTGTAATGAGAACTAAATTATTTATTATTATGTAAATTAGCTGTGTCCATTCTATCAATGTTACAATTTTTTATTTCATTTTCTTTCGTTTTTGTAGTGGAAAAATATTCTGAAAACTAAACTTAGATGTCATTTTATGGTCTTACAAAAACAATTTAACTCATTAGGAAAATAAAACAGATACACAGACCATTACTGAGAACACCAAATTTGTTATATTTGGCTTAATCTAGAGAATAGCTAAGTCAATTAGCTTAAATATTTATTTATCTTCTTAAATCAACTAAATTATGGTATCATTACATTAGTAAATATTAGCTAATATGGTTGGTGAATATCAGTTAATATAGTTGGTAAATATTTGCTAGTATGGTAGTTAAATCCTTGGGGCCTGGCCACAAATTGAAATGAATAAGGCTGGTTTACTTTTAAGGTAAATATCACTTTTGGGTTGCCATAGCAATTAGATGACTACTTTGGTGCATAATGGAAAATAAACTTTCAGAAAGGATAAAACAAGCTGCAAATGTGAGTTTCTAGGATTTATAAAAAAAAAAATGTACTACCCGGTATAATGCAGTCATTAAAGCTCTAATTATAACGGTAATACAGTTATATGTAAAGGTAACACATATGATAGGAAATAGAATGATGTTTTATGTTTGGTATATCACATTCTGGTATGCAAAAACAGTTTCAAATGGTGAGTTGTTGACATGTGCACATATTTTAGCACAATATTTCATGACAAAATGTAAAATTTAGTTGTTTTAGTATTAGCCAACATTTTGGTTCACTGTCAATTTGTTTTTTGAGAAAAAACAGTAAAATAATATGCACAAAATTGCAATTTATCAGCAGTTTCTATTAACCACAATGAAAATATTTGCTCATTAAAAACTCACTAAAAATACTGTTATTGACACTATATATTGACAATGTATCATTTTTTTACACACATTTTAAGATATTGAGATAAATCTTTACAATAGAAAACAATAGTAAGTTGTCCTAAACAGATAAATCAATTTTATTCGAACCGAGTACTATAACACCATATATTTTTACTTAATTTTCTTAATAAGAAAATTACAAAACTTTGGCTATTAAATAGCAATCTACAATGTACTTTAACAGTATAATCCACATTATTATAAACCAATATTTGATTAAATTTATTGCATTAGGAATATTTGTTTGAGTATATAAACAGTAGCATGAAAATGACATCTCTTCACCGTCAAACACTTAAGTGGTGATAACTGTAACTAAATGGCATATCAATTAAATCAATTATGTTGGACAAGTTGATATATAAAAAGGTTGTTACTTGAAACATTGCATGGCATTGTTGTGATAAATTTGATCTTGGAATTCCAAAATGACAAGTTGAATTACAAATACCAAAATAGAATCTAGTTATGACACTTATCACAGAATTCAAGACTAGTATTTTTGTGCAATTACAAAAAAAAATGTTTATATTAGAACAGTGCAATGAATAAAACTGACATTCAGAATAAAAAAAAGGGAAACTTATTTTTTTCTGTTAAAATTTAAAACTTGTAAAATTTAAAAATGTATTAGAAATCCACAACTACAGTTCAAGTCAGAATTATCAAGAACACTGCAATGTACTTTACAAACAATTAAGTCCCATATAAACTGTACATGTACTGACAGTATGTCGCCTCAGATACAACAATTTTATCAGAATTTGGAAAAAATTAGCATAAAAAGATGAATTATAACTTGAAAACTTTTATCTCTGAGACTTACTCGGTACACATTTTACATTTAGGGGTGGCCATTAAAACAAATTTGAAAAATACTACAGACACAACAATGTTTTACCCCAAAGTAGTTTCAAACAGTTAACCCTTTAGAAAGATGTATACAGTAGAATGCATCAGTGCATCCAGGCTTTCTTACTCATTTTTATTCTCAGTCCAGATTCCCACATTCAACAATTAATTGCACACATATGTGATGTATTTCTATTACGTCTAGAATATTATTACTGATCAACTCCATGATAATAGCCATAAAGACTTATTTATGAAAAATAAAATATATTTATATTGTTTGAATTCATTGTATCTTTATATATAATCATGAGTTCGTCTTTATCTATCTCTAAAATATTACTACATTACTTCCACATTAGAATTTACTAAAAAGTATTGGCCATACATCACTATCGACGTTATGCACCCAGTGACAGAGGTGTGTAGCGGTTTGGGTGGGACCCCTTTACAATCATCCGCCCACTCAAGTATTCGATGACACTATGTACATATACTAGTACACAAACTTAGCGGCGTCACTAAGTCTTAGGTCTGTGATCGAGATCGACCTACGGTGACAGTGCGATGTGTGTGGGAACCCCCCCCCCCCCACCTCCTCTCTATGTTATTGTGGTACGGTAGTTACATTAATAATCACAACACTTATAATAAATAAAGAAGTGAATGCAAAGTACACTTTACACGGCGATCGTCCAATGATGTCGGGGACCATGTACTAGAAGTTATCAGTGACTTTTAGCATTACCTGCAGCATCGTTAGCATTAGCGTCGTCCATGGTGTTCAGATATGAATCTGGGGTGTGACGATTCAGTTGGGACCAAAGAAATTCATCGGAACTTCAACTACAGGGCTAAAATGGCGAGACCTTCAGGGTGTATGAATAGTTTTAGACGTCTTGGGGAAGCAATAAGATGTAATTTGCATATGAATGAGCGGACTAGTTCATTATTACGCGGGATGTTGGACTTTACTTTTGCTGTTATACCATTTTTTTTAGGAACAAGACACATGGGTTTTACATTCGGAGCAGACTAAACCTTATCAGTTGTATTGTATTGATTTGCTTTCCAGCTGTAGATTACCTCTATAAATTCTCTCTGATGTCGTTATAATTCTAAAACACCCTCACATAATCGGATGATCCTATTCTGGTACTGTTAATAATATCCTACCTGTTTTGGCTTTCATAGATCGAGACCCCAGAAATCTATTTTGAAACATTTTTTCCAGGTGCTGCAAAATGAAGAAAATAGCACCATACCAGCACATAACGCGAACGATGTGAGTCTCTACACGCCACTGCCAAATCGTCCGGTGTATGCTTATATGTCGGTCAGCCAGAAACTTTGTTTCACACGGCATGAATCACAAGTCCATAAGCACGTTTTGTTAAATGTAAAATAACTATCATTTCTACTGAGTAATGTCAAGAAAGCATATCCTAAACCATGGTCACGTGAATATATGACTCAATTAGGATATAGCGGGATAGATCAGGGCGCTCAGCACGATTAATGACGTAACTGAGGAAAATAGTGAAACGTGTCACAGTCTCTTGATTTCTGCTACTGAGAAGCCTAACTAGGGTCTCCTAGATTTTTGATTTGGGGGCGTAAGATATTTGAACACGGCAATTTAGGGGTGAATACATTGAACGGTAAATTGTATCACATACAATAAATATATTTTATGGTCACAAAATTAAATTAGGGAGATTCCAGGCGTTTGAAAAAAATACAATATTTGTGACGAAATATGCGAAATGTACAAAGTAGACTCGGTTTATAGATTGTATATTCATTGTCAAATACGTTTTAATTCACGCGACATATCTATTGGCTGTGTTTTCTTCGGGCTGTAAGTGCTTACAGTCAGACAGTACATGTTTTACCCTGAGGTGTCTATATGAACAGGGACCACACCTATATCACAGGTTTTAGTGTGTCACTATGATACGCCCAGTCAATTGTTCCTAAAAGCCTTAGTGAAAATGAGTCTCAAGTCTTGCAGAACAAGTTACACAAATAACGAGTAGCGCTATGGACCACTGCTCTAATACAAGTATTCATACGGGTGTATATAACAAGTCGGTGACTTTCGGCCCTGAAGACGGTTATAACTGCAGAGGGCGCACTTTAACCCGGGCGACTTTCAAGCTGTCCTCCTGTAACACGTTCATAGCTAGACGAGAAATACCGTAAGTACTACATTTGAAATGAATTTGCTGGTGTAAATTGAGAAATCCTTATTAATATTAACTAGAAATCAATACCATTGTTGAATTGGTAAATTTGAAAACTAGGTCATTTTGATTTATAACAATTTATAAAATGTTTATAAGGTTCCAAGGTTTCTGCCGTTCACTGTATAGGATTGTATTAATTGTAATACACTGTAACCTCAGTATAATGAACACCGTTATAATGAACTTCCTGATATAATGAACACATAGTGTGTCTCCCTCTCACAACAAACCCAATGTATTATGTACTTCATTATAGTGAACATTTCACTATAACAAACTAATTGTATATCTCCCAAAGAGTTTGTTATAGCGAGGCTACAGTGTATAAAGCTATTGTGTGGTCGCTTGCTGAATCATGTCTGTTTTTACAGACAGTCTACATTCAATACACAAACTTTAATCCATTGAGTAATTTTAAGAACAAAATCCATTTTTTTCCTTTTTCTCGATTCTTACCTCAAATCATTTGGTTCTCGTTTTAGTTTATCCAATTCTCATTTTCGTTCTCAATCTGCTGTTTCTTAACAATACTAAAAATGCTAAATGTTATCCACTATAATGCAAACTGTACACTGTCTTACGGAACACACAACGACAAACAGAAGACGATACTGTGCTGAAATTATATAAACTTGAGAATACACTTTCAAATCAAATATATAAATATTTAGAGGAATGACTGCATGTACTACAAAGAAGAGTAAAAAAAAGAAGAAAAAAACAGCCCGATCATAAAGGCAAAGAAAAATACGACGTTTTCCAAAAAAACATCATAGAGCATTAAAGTTCATTGGGTAAATTTTGACTATTACTATACACTCCGAATTTCAGAATTCCAATACATTCATTATTAGCATGATATATGCTTATATATATTCCAGAAATCCCATCTAATATAAATTAGTTATCGTGAAAATTTCGTCCAAATATAGAAACACTATGGTTTCCTTGGTAGAGAAGTTTGGTTGCCCAGAAACCAAATACGATGAGGCAATGAAATGACGGGTGAATTGTAGAAACGTCCCGAAAAAGACATCACGTCATGATACTTCCGGATTTTCTGTTTCATTGATCACTGCACAAATATTCCGCGATTCCATTTCATTGATACACAATACATATGAGAATAATACCTAAATATAAAAATGTTTGGGCCTGCACACCAATAACAAATCTTAGAATACTGTTATGAACACTAGCATTGTGTTCGGAGATCGGGGAACTTCGTCTCGCTTAGCCCAGAGTCTGGCCGTTGGTTTCTATTCTAACCAACAAATACGGGCAGCTATGCAAAGTATCACAGCCGAGTCTCTGGGCTGATGTCGCTTACACGTAGAGATACCAGATTCGACCCAAATGCATACACATTATTTCATTACAGATAGTCCGGCTTTATTCACACAATCAGTCAGCTGAGGTAACGCCTCGCTCCTTTCTCTTAAAAAGATTACAAACTCTCCATATTAAAAGTCAAAACAAATCAACAAATCGCTGCAGTCGCTTGCACGATCACGTGATTACCAGGGATGTGTCTCACGGTTAAAGCCTTCCAAAGTTGTCACTACTAAATACAATAATTATAAGTAAACAATCTATTTATCAAATTCCTGTAATATATGTTTATAATCTTCATCCTAAATATGTAAGTTGTTGATTCTAAACAATAGTCTAACGGCGTGTGATGGGAATTTGCGATTGTGTCAAGTCGCTATCATAACACAATCCTCCTCTGACAAATTTGAAGTTCAAGGGGAAGAAGCTAAAATTACAAACAATATAATTCCTTAAATGATGTAATTTACAATGATTAAATATACAAGTCTTGTATATAATGAGGGTAATGATAATACAGTGTTTTCATAAATGTTTTATAAATCACTTATCTACTAAATTACAAAGTGAACACATGAAAATAAACGTATTCTAGTAATAAGCGTAGTTTACATAGCACGACTTCGCTTGTTGTCGGAGTGCTTTAGGCTACACATGGAAGTCACAGTTTGCTAGTACTTAGCCTCTCCGCGTGTCTTCACGACACTATAAAGGTGTGTAGACCTGAGCTTGTCCCACCAAAAAGCGGTACTCCGCCTCATTACTCTCCAAGACAGATATTTATTCGGCAATTTAAGCCATTGTAAAAAAATTCGAACTTCAATGGACGTCTCTTCAGTACACGACTTTAAGTCAAGCTAATTTTATTTCGTGTTCGAATCTTATTTTTCGTATTTCGCAATTCGAGATGCCAGGAAAAAATCTCTTAGCAATCTCGTTTGGTGATTCGTTCAGTTTCATAATTTGCATATTATTCGTTTATCAATTCAGTCAACATTTCTTGTGGTTCAAATCAGGGTTTAAAACGAGTGTACAATTTGTTTATTAACAAAATACATAACAATAAAAAAGCAACAACAGTTAATTTTAGAAATGTATGTGTTTCTGTGTGTGTGCTTTGGATAATAGAATCTTCTGATGCCAGTATAATGCTGTCTTAAATTGGGGCGAAGTTGTCTGTTTAGGTAGATATATCTTTTTTTTTGGGGGGGGTAGATATATCTTGTCGTCAATAATAACATTATTGTTCTCATTCTGTGTAGTGTATATAGTGCAAGTATTATTGATATACTAGACATTGCGGCTATTACTATATCAGTAATTGAATCGTCGGTCTGGGGTTCCCAGTGGTCAGCGCTCAATTTGTTTGTTTTGGAATAGAACACAGTGCTATCTGATTTCAGTAATTTAGTTGTCTTTTCTAGGTCAACTACGATTTGTTTGTCCACGGCCGCAAGGTTTATATCGTAACAGAGTCCCCTGTGTAAAGTAAGATTAGGTAGTTCTGCTTCCCAAAGGGGTATTATATACTGATTATCCAGATATGCCCATTAAATCTTTCAACTTGAAGTTATAGAAGTTTAGCACCATGATGAAAGGTTAATAACGTGTGATACCGTTGATAATTATTGCTGACACTAGTCTTACGAGTATGTGTCAAACATCTGAATATAGACTACACGCACATGGTATTTTACAATTCATAAAGCGCATCCTTGTATTTTAGTGAAATTCTTAGAATCCCAATCCAATGTTCATTGCGTATTGTTACTGTGAATTACAATATTTCCGTCTCCGATGTCCAAAATTATCGGATTGTATTCTGGGTTTTTGATCATATGTACCTTTGCAATATTTTCTGTATATTAATTTTATCGTCGTCATATAAATATTGGATGCATGAAGGTACGTGTGCGTTTCTCATAGTAATCATAGGTTTGTACTGTGACTCTGGTACACATAGTGTATTCGGCACTTTACATCTGAATATTAAAAGTGCTATCTTTATTTATGCCGAACTTGAAGTAATCAGGCAAGTTTGTGTACGTCCGTTAGTCTCTGTATTCTGTCAAAGCGAAATATTGGTTGTTTGCTTCTGCAGGAATTGGCATAGGGAGGTTGACTACTCTATACATCCATCTGAAAACTATATCATTCTGTCTAGTGAAATGTGAATTTTGATTTTTATATAAAAGTTATGGTAATATCTTTCCAAATTATTAAAAGCTACGTTAAAACCAGAGTATTCTCTTTTAATACATTGGTGCATGCGTTGTAGTACTTGTTCAAGCATTCGAAGTTCTATCATTTGAAGGGTAGTCGTCCTTACAGTAAAGTTTCCATGGCGTGTAAACGCCGTAGAGACTCAATGTCTATAATTTGTGATAATTGAAGGCGTTGGACGCCGTATTCAAACATTAAATAAAAATCTTGTCTGTTATCCAATTTTTGTTCGGCTAATTTGTCTTCTGTTGATCTTTGCCAACCTTCTAGATCGTCTTTTAGTGTCATTAAATCGTTGTGTCGATTCGTTTGTTAAGTAATATATATATACGAGTTTAAATCTTTTTGAAATGTTATGATATCATATACGTGTTCATTTTTCTATTGACGTCTTCAACGTGATCAATATGTTTTTTCATAATCATTATATCTTCTGTTGTCGCTGTTCCAAATAATGTTTTTTAAAACTTTCCCATAAAAGGTAAGATAGGGCCTCTCTTTTTTTTCGAAATGTTGAAGTTACTTTGCGGTTTTCTACTTTCGGAAATATAACTCGAATAGCCCTTTCATCTCACGATACTCTTGCTACCACTCTTTTCTCTTGTAGGTGTGTCTGCTTCATTAATTGTCCGTAAAACACACAAAAATGAATTATGTTTTCTGTACTTGTATCATTACACAACTGCGGCAAGTCTTCAAGGTTCGGAAGCTTTAAATAAGGTACTACGAATGTATGATGCCAATATATTAGGCTATTGTCGCCATTCGTCACTCGTTCAAATAAAATCCCATAGTTGGGTCGTAAGTTATAATCTCTTCCAGTTTCGGTTGGGTGCCATAAACAGCTTGATGATCCCGAATCAAATTGTAATCTTCATTCTATTGGAATACTTTTGGAATGACACTAATGAAATATCACGGGGAAAAATCTCTTCTCCCTCTGGGTCTCCACACGTGTCAGGGGGTTTTTGATTTGATAACTTTGAACTAAACAGATTTTCTATTAGCTTCAGATCTTGATCAAAGTTTGGCACCCAGTTCATAGGAGTGCTTATATTGATTTTCTGACATCTTGTTTTCTGTAAAGATTTATTGGTAGGTTTGCAAATGTGTATCAGACTGTGCAATCTCTCCATGAGTTGGTTTTGAAACCCAGTAAGGGATTCTGAGATACATTACCAAGGATATTATTACAAGATAAATCATTTGCTTCATTGAACACATACAACAATGCATATTTCCACTGAGATCAGTGACCTTTGATGTGTATCACCAGTGATCAGTCAAGTAGAAACAGTCGAAATATTTTATCAGTTTTTCTCAATTTTTGCATGATATTTTCATACAGGACATCTGTTGTTCAAACTCAGGGAAGACTTTATACTGATGAACAAGGTGACCAAGTTTGATGAAGTTTGGAATAGAATTAGTAAAGTTATCATGCACACAATAACAATTATTAACGACGACGACAACGACGACGACGACGACGACGACGATGACAACGCCAGACAAAATCTTTCCCTTAATATACCTTTCCCTTCCATCTTTGATGGTACGGGCAAGGTAAAAAGGAATAAATCAAAAAGACACTAATTCATAACACACTAATTAAGTACAATGATTATAAAGTCTAAATACAATGGTTATAAAGTCTCAAATATCAACGGTTATAAATCAAAAAACAAGGGAAAGGCTACCAAACGACTCACTTTTCTCAAACAGTTCGCTGAGGTAACCCTTCGCTGCCCTGTCTCCGTTACTAAGGTTACAAACTCTATATCAAAAGGTCAAAAAAACTAAGGCGTGGCGGTGTAACCATGCGATAAGCCAATCGCTGCAGTCGACAGCATGATCACGTGATTACCAGGGATGCGTCTCTCGGTTAAAGCATTGCAAAGCGGTAACTAATAAACAATGAATAAACAAGCTATTAATCAAACTCCTGTCATATACGCTTATAAACTTCAACTGAACTCACAAGTCGTTAATCTAAACAAAGTCTTACGGCGTGGAAACAGAATGCAAAGACAATGTCGCTTTTATAACACATAACTCCTCTGGCAATTAAGACGGGAAAGGCAAAACGATAGAAACTACTGAGTTACATAAACCTGTCAATCATGAACAAAAGCTTGCGTTATCAAACAATACGTATATAAGCGCACCAAACTCCCATCCCAAAAAGATATTAAAAAACGTTACAAAGGTGCTCTCCACTCAAAAAGCGTCAGAAGTATTCCGGAAACAATACATAAACAAAAACAACTCTTAAAACGTCGATATCTCTGTACATCGACAAATCTCAAAACTCTTAAAAACTCATTGGGGCATTACTTTCCCCATCATATCCTTAAGGACTCATAAACTCATTAAAACACCATAAAACTTCACAAAACTCATAACACTGTGTTGCAAATACTTGTCCACTGAAATGCGCTTAAATCGCACGTCACTAAATATCAGTTCAAAACAAAGATCTGGGCGCTTACATACATACAATTCAATACCACAAAAAAACGGTAAGAAAAAAGATAGAAAAAGCAGCAATACATTACATTACTGAGCAATAGGGTTAGGGTTGTGGAAAAGAGTTCAACGTCTTAAGTTATACAGTGTCAGTTACAGTGTTCAACGAGCGGTTCTCTAAGCAAATAGCTAAAGTTCTAATCAAAGTCTATAAAGCGTCTTCTTCTTTCGTCGCGTTAGTCCGGGGTCGTTCTTTCATCTTCTTGTCTTTAATGTCGCACAATTCTTAATTATACAGTCCTATACGATACTCGTCCTTCATAAGGGGTTCAGAAGTCTTCATCTCTTCAGCGTCGTTCATCGGTGCCATACTGTTAACGGTGTTAGTCGTCAAGCGCGGTTTCGTCTCTGCCATGGAGCCAGTTAGTTTGGAAAGACACACCTTCGCCATTTCACTTTTCTTCACAGGATGTCAATGTGTGTTAAACACCTGCCCAGGGTTATCCACCACGTATCACGAGGAAAATCTTTCTCCCTCTGGGTTCTCCACACGTGCCAGGGGGAAAACTCGTCTCGTCTCTCTATCGCGTCCCCTTGAGGTACGGGATCGGGAAAGTCACTTATACTTTACAGTCAAATAAGACACACACAACGAAATACGTTTCAGCTCTCGTCTTAGTCGGTCAGTCGAGCACTCTATAAGACACAGCGCCCTGGGGAAAAAATCCCCAAGACTATCACAAGGCTGACCCAAGACTCTCTTAGACTGCGTCAACACTCGCCCCAAGGCTCTCCAGGACTGCCCTCGACTGCGTCTATCGTGCTGTGCTCCCCAAGACCAACTCAAAACTCTTTTTATTCATTTTCAAAACTCTAACCAATTACAAAGCAGTAAAAAGACTCTAGGGCGTAACCTTCAATCATAAAGCCAATCACACTAAGTACTGAATACGTCATATCTTTTGATTAATCGTTCACTACATTAATAACTATGAATATAAACTGTCAGAATGAGTAGTCTAAATAGCGGTGGTTATCTGGTAATTAGTTCCAAATCACTGAGCCAAGTTCCGTCCAAAACTTCAAATAGGCCTAAACGATGACAGACATAACACAGCAATTCGCTAAAAATCAGCTAATTAAGTCGGTCAACAGATACGCGAAAACTAATTCATGACAGAAATGTGGATGTTATGTATGGCACAATGGTATCGTGAATATATGAAGGTGAATTTTGAGCTCGAAGTAATGAAACAAATCTGATATTATATCACAACGAAAACCGTTGGCAGTCTAGGTGCTTACCTGGTATGGTGTGTTTTTCTTTTGTACACAGGGACCAAGTGTTCCGAATGTGACATGTGCCGTGTGGGGTAGCTCCACGCGTCATGGCACGAATGAGAGGGTGCAGCTATTACATTCGTATAATATCAGAATTGTTGTGAGTTATCAGAATGAATGATAGTGTGGAAGAATTTCGTGTTTATCCAATAGAAGTAGGTGACGTAATTTGTATATGATTTCTAGAATGCGTTACTCTATATGGTCGACTGCTAATCGGGTTCTGTTTGCTATCTTTTAGCTCGATTTTATGGTTCGTAATGTTACAATGTCCCATTTCTCCTGTTGTTTCTGCAAATATATCACTATTATCATTCAACAATTGACTCAACTCCAATTCTTCTTGTCTATTTAAATCTGTGTCAGAAATGTTATGTTCCATGTCGAGTTTCTTTCTTGTAATATTCTGAATGTTGGGTTTTCTTTCTGTCAAGTGTATGTTTTTATGTGTGCTCGTCGATACATTGGAATCGTCCGAGATTTTCACCTCGTTTGACATATACTTCCCTATCTTTCGGGTTTAATATTTTAATCGGCATTTCATTATCTTTTACATTATAGTTTCTGATGTCACTGGAATCATAGTTTTCTTCAAGTTACCTGCGCGTATTTCTTTTATAATAATTATTTGTTTCGCGCGCAATCAATTATAGCGTCATGTTTTCCTAACAAAATTATTATATTTAACTCTGTATCATCTATTATATAAAAGAGGATTATTACTCGGTGTTTCGCAATTACTGTTTAGATGTAAACAAGATCTTTTAAATGAACCAATGCACCATTAATCGTCTCATCCATGTTGTGTCTAGGGGGGTAAATGTTGCATCGTTTCAAATGTGTATTTTCATTCATGAATTTTTCAGAAATCACTGATAAGTGGGGCCCTGTATCCTACTAGGCTGTGGTGTTAACATTACATAGTTTCAATTGTATATAATTATCACGTAGAATACTTGTTGATAAAACATTTATAATGAGGTACGTTTTGATATCTAATTTCGGTGGAGTTTTTTGTAAATTTGACCCCCACAAACTCTATATTTTGTAGCGGGCCTTATTCGTTTTAAATTTGTTGTGGTTCCACTGAACGACAATTGCTAGCAATATGACCCCTTTTATTACATGCATAACTTGTTATCTGTTTGGGGCGACTTAAACTTATTTGCGATGTGCTCCCTTTCCCCACAACTGTATTGTTATAATTCATACCTCCTCTCATCTGAACTCTTGAAGTTTGCTGTGTGTTGCGGATATGTGTGTAATAGGTCGACCTATTAGGAGAGGAGTAGAACGATATGTTGTATCGTTGTTGATTGTTCTGTTCCTTTAGTTCTTTATTTTAGATTATTAACTGTTCTGTTTTCTGTATCTCTTCTAATTCTTCACCTGTACGGCTTGTTGCCGTGTTTCCCTGTTGTATCCTAGATGTTCTCTGGTCGATGTCCTATTACGTACGCTCGAATAGCCGGTTTTAGTCCTATCATGAAGTAGTTTAGCTGTTCTTGTGGGCTTTTACTCAACTCTGCGCACATATATCTGATGTCGTGATGTATTTATCATGATTTATATTTCAGTCAGTTTGACAGTGGTTGCCATGACATATACTGATAAAGGTTAATGACAAGACCAGATGGCGAGCTGGTCGAAATCAACCAAAAACATCTTATGACTCTGCAGTTTTTAAGATACAATACAGTAGCTGTAATTCTAAACCAATGTTGTTTGCAATTTTAACTAAGGTGATATCTTTGTGGAATGTTAGTGCGAGACTATTACCCCATCAATATTAGTTAGTGTTGACAATATATAGAAGTGTTTTTTCTAGACAGCTTGACGAGTAATTAATTGATTATGATGTGTAAAACTTTCATGTGATTGGTTGTTTGTTTGAAGGCAAGGCCTTGGAGTCTCTTATACTGATTGTAATTGGTTAAGGGGTGACAAGAAATAAAGAGTGATTTAATGCTGTCTCGGGTGAAAACCAGGGACTTGGCAGAGAATCGCTTGGGAACATGAACGAAGCTTGTGTGTGTTTTTTGTCAGCCTAGCGTGGAAACGACCGAATCCCGGTTACCTAAGTGAAAGGTTTTTAACCATCAAAAATACCTATCACACGTGGTGGATAACCCTTGGGCATTGTGTTCAACACAAAAATCATCCTGGGAACACTGTATGATTACAAGACAAAAGACATACATGATGGAAGGGATTCGTGAAGTTTTAACGGAACATCTTGGACAAATGACACAAGCCATTGCTGGAGACCAAAGAATGACACAACAAGCAGTAGAAGGAATTCAGGAAGTGGTGGAAGATCTTCAAAATCGTCCAACGCCTGTCAACATGGGAATCGGGCCAGCTCCGTTTAAAGGTAAACAATCAGAGAACGCAACATCCTGGTTACAGAGATTTAATGCGTATGCAGACTTTAACCAACTGCCGAATGATAGAAAAGCGGCAGGATTCAGAATGTTGATGACTGGCCCAGCCGAGATGTGGGTAAATGAATTGCCAGCCCAAGTAAGAGATGATTATGAAGCTTTAACGGCGGCCTTTATTGCATATTTTGAAAACGCCGATTTAGACTGGATACTAGAACAAGAACTGTCTGAGCGAAAACAAGAGGCTGACGAATCCGTAGAAGATTACGTGGCAAATATCAAGTCGCGTTGTGCCCGACTTCGTAAAACACCCGAAGAACAATTACGTTATTTTCGCGCCGGGCTACGGAATGACATCAAGAGTTAGGTGATTGTCCATCAGCCTCAAACCATTGATGAAGCGAGACGAAGAGCCAGACTGAGTGAGATAGCTTGTCAGATGCAGGAAGGCGAGAAAAAAAAGAATGGCGCAGATCTATCAGCGATTGAATTCAGCGTGGAAAGGTTAGCACAGAAAACTGAACAATTATTACAACAACATCGACCGCAGTACGTATACAGCCCGCAGCAGTTCCAGGGACCAGAGAGTCAGGTTGGTTCAAACCTAACTTACCAAGGTAGAAAATTCAATACAATTCCGATATGTGGCATTTGTAATAAGCAGGGTCATTCAGCAGCCGGCTGTTACAGCCGTGGAAGTTATTTCAGTGGAAATTGTTATAATTGTGGCAAAAGGGGTCATAGGGCGAGAGAGTGTCGAAGAGGGGCACAAAAAGGAAATTTGAAAGATATAATTTGTTATAGTTGTGGGGCGAAAGGCCATATTGCTAAAAATTGTGATGACGAAAAACAAGGGGGTAATTTAAACCCAAAAAGTCTATTTTAGTAAGGGCGGAGAATAGACTGACTAGCCATACGAAAAGGATGGTAGACAGCCCTCTTTTGTGTTCAGTATCAACCGATATCTATAGAAATAGTTTAATTAAAGTAAGATTAGATAATGATTATGTATGGGCATTGGTAGACACGGGAGCTGAGATTTCAGTTATTTCAAGAAGTTTCATACGAAACTTTCCAAACTTGAGAAATCGTAAAATATACCCCCCCCCTCTTCGAAGTTCAGCACGTACTGTGAACGGTCAAATAGTTCCGCTCAGAGGTCGAATCTATGTCAAGGCAGAAATAGCGGATCAAAAAGTGACTATTCCTTTCCACATTGTCGACTATACAAAAAGTAATGTGATAATTGGAGCAGATTTTCTAGCGGAACATAAAGCAGTTATTGATTTCTCATCCCGAAAGTTTCATTTGAGACCGAAGTCGCCAATATGGACACAAAATAGTATTACAATTCCTCCCAAGACACAGCAAATTATGACTTGTAAAACTCGATATCATTATCCAAATGGGGTAATTGCAGAAAATAGGTGCGTGAATAATTTATCTAAGTATGGGTTATTGACTGCCAAAGGCATTTTTGAAATACATAAGAATAAGGTGCCAATTAGAATAATGAATCCGTTAGACACAGAAATTCAAATTCCTCGAGGCATTAAAGTTGGAATGATACAATGTTTGACCCCGGATACTGGCATAATTAACGTCGGCTCAGAGGGGGAGCACTTAAGTTTGAATGAGTTCAAGTACGATGATCACCCTAGTGAAACAGTAAACCCTTTCAATATTGACATGGCGAGGGCAGATTTAAACTCTGAACAAAAAGAAAGGTTAAGGAAATTTTTAAATATGAATGGAGATATATTTGCTGAAATTGCCGGACATATGGGTCACACAAAATTAATCCAACATAGAATAAGATTAGTAGGCGACCCCGACCCAATTAGTTGTCGGCCATACAGGGTCACTCCTCAAAAAAGATCGGAGATTGAAAAACAAATTAATGATATGTTATCTGAAGATATAATTTCACCTTCTGTTTCGGAATGGAGTTTTCCGGTTGTCTTGGTTACGAAACCTGGGGGTGCTTATCGATTCTGTGTCGACTATAGAAAGTTGAATGCAATCACAAAATTAGAACCATACCCCTTACCCTTAATAGTGGATTGTTTTGACTCCTTAGGAATAGCCAAACCCAAATATTTTTCGACGCTTGATCTAAAAAGTGGATATTTCCAATTAGACCTACATCCAGATAGTCGTGAACTCACTACATTTACGACCCATGCTGGGAATTATCAATTTAACCGATGTCCGATGGGGGTCGCTGGGAGTGGACATTCGTTTCAACGGCTCATGAATATTGTGCTTAGGGGATTGAATTGGAAGAGTTGTTTAGTTTATCTAGATGATATAATCGTATTTTCCGATACTTTTGAGAAACATTTGGGGGACCTGGATCAAATATTCCAAAGGTTAAGAAAGGCTAATTTAAAACTGAAGTTATCAAAATGTAATTTTGCGTGTAAAGAGGTTAAATATTTAGGTCACGTGATAAGTAAGGACGGTATCAGAGCAGATCCAGAAAAATGTGCAGCCATAAGGGATTTCCCCGTTCCACGTGATGTAAGAAGTTTGAGAAGATTCTTAGGTATTTGTAATTATTATAAAAAGTTAGTGTTCCAATATGCGAAAATAGCCAGGCCTTTGAATACAATGACTAGCAAAAATATTGCGTTTGAATGGACGAAAGAATGTCAACAGGCATTCGAACAGCTGAAAGAAGCGCTAACAAATCCGCCTATATTGGCATACCCCGATTTTGAGAAGCCATTTATATTAAGTTGCGACGCCTCTGGCCAAGCCATCGGTTTTATTTTATCGCAATTACAAGACGGACGTGAGAGAGTTATTGCGTATGGCGGGCGGGCGTTGACCCCGGCAGAGCGTAATTATCCTATAACACAATTAGAGGCTTTGGCCGTAGTGGTAGGAATTAAATATTTCGACCCATATTTAAGGCACGCAAAGTTCAAGGTAATAACAGATCACTCAAGTTTAAAGTATATATTTGGGTTAGTAAGACCTAAGGGCCGAATCGGAAGGTGGGTCATTGCCCTACAACAGTATGATTTTGAAGTTGTACATAGGCCCGGTAAGATTCACCAAAACGCGGATGCATTGTCTAGACGTACCTATGAGGGGCCCCAAACGATTACAGAATTAGAGGAAGACGATGATTTGATTGGAATAGTATCCTTAGTAACTGATAAAGTCCAACCGGAAATTAATAATGAAGGAACAGTAGACGTATATTGTGAAGAAAATGTAGTCGGTGGAACGCCTGCAGACACAGGCTGGTGTAATGTTAGCGAAATGCAACGAGCCGACCCAGAGATAAGCCAAATAATAGATTATTTAATAAACGGGACCCTACCGCCTGAACCGCGCAAGGCGCGAATATTAGCATATACTAGAGACGAATATGTTATGGAAAATGAAAAATTATATCACCTCTGGTTCCCCAAGGGTAAATTTAGTAAAGAACAGGATTGCGTAAAAAAGTTAGTCATTTCGCATAAATTAAGAAATCGCGTTTTAGAACAATTTCACAATGAAGTAACGGTGGGTCATTTTGGGTTTGCAAGAACTTATGCTTCAATCAGGCAGCGTTATTATTGGCCAAAAATGGCTTCTGAAATCCATAGTTGGGTGTCTACGTGTGTAGATTGCGCCACTAGGAAATCTCCTAAACTACGCTCCAAGGCCCCCTTGATACCGTTAAAAATAGAAGCCCCTTGGCATAGGGTCGGAGTTGATTTTATTGGGCCCATGCATAAAACTCGGGCGGGAAATCGGTATATTATCGTGTTTACTGATTATTTTACGAAATGGGCTGAGGCGTTCGCGACGGAAAACATGAATGCTCGAACAACAGCTAGGATTCTATTTGATGAAATTATATGCAGGTACGGAGCACCAACATGTCTCTTGTCAGACAGGGGTCAAAATTTCTTGTCGGAAGTAATCAAAGCGACCTGCCAAATGTTTGGAATCAGAAAAGCAAACACGACGCCATATAACCCACAATGTAACGCGAATACGGAACGTTTTAATCAAACATTAATTCAAATATTAAGTATGTTTTGCGACTCTAGACAGGAAGATTGGGATGTATTTATACCGGCCGCATTATTTGCGTATAGAGTAACTAAACAGGAAACGATTCAAGAAACACCGTTTTACTTAACATATGGGAGACGGGCGACGTTGCCAATAGACACAGTGTTATTAGAACCAGAACAAGAGAATAAGGTACCCCGAGATTATGCGGAATTACTGAAAGAAAAATTAAAGGTTGCCCATGAGACTGCTTTAAAATGCATTGAGGCTAATCAGGGAAAAATGAAATATTATTTTGACAGGAGAGCGAAAGAAAGTACGTTCCAAGTTGGGGATATTGTTTATTTGTACACGCCTAAAGCAACATCGGGATTGAGTAAAAAACTAGAACATCGGTGGCACGGCCCATATCGTACGTTCGAAAAAGTATCTCCCGTGAACTTTCGATTGCAACGCGTATGCGATGGGAAAATATTTAAAAATATAGTTCATGTGAACAGACTGAAACGCGGAGCTTTACGCGAGGAACAAAATGAAGGGGATATATTTGGGGAAGCCCCTGAATTTGAAATCGTGAATGCTGATGAGAGGGGTACGGAAATGCAAAGTGAACCCCCACCCACTCAAACGGAAATTCCTGGAGAAAATGTTCCTAATTTAGATGATATACCCGAAGGAGAAAATGATTCGGTAGGGCCCAGAGACACAGAGATGAATAGTAAGAATAGCGGATATTTTGGTATCGAAAAGATTATTAAGGGGAGGCTGAGGAACGGTAGAAAAGAGTATCTTGTTAAATGGGTGGGGTACCCGAAAGATCAAAATTCTTGGGAATGTTATGACAATTTAAACGAACAGGCGAGATTATTTTTAGAAGACCATCCGATACCCCTTATGGGGTCGACAAAAGCGAATAAAAGAAGGCGGGAAAAGTTGATTAATGGTTTAGAAGTATATTAAAAAGAGATTAGTGTGTGACAAGACGAGTGTTATTTAGGCCCTGGGACGCACATCATTCATTACTAAAGATAATACTTAACGAATTCATTCATACGAGATCATTTCTCAAAGAGCGTGGAAAGAATCTATGATAAAGCCTAAGTTTAAATTACATGGAGGAGTGATGTCCGCACTATAGCTACGTACGGGTTTGGTGTTGGGGGTCACACTTTCATGAAGACGCCGGGCGGTGACGCCATGGACAATTTGATGAGAACATAGGAAACGCTTTAGGTGGGTTTTTAATTCTACCATTCGACCACGCAAATTGAGAATTGGCCACAGATTTTTCATTTATCATATGTCATACTCCTTTCTTTTCATTTCATTACTAATTTATAGTGCGTCTCCCAAGAAATTGATGTCAAGATGAGAATAGCGTTGATATTTATTAGTGTATTACTGGTCGTACGATGGAAACCGTCTGTGCAGATGAGAGATTATGTTCTGCGCCCCAATTATGGAGTATTGTTTGAACGGGTAGCAAACATCGATAACAGCTTAACGTACTGGCATCATACATTCGCAATACCTTATTTAGATATTCCTATGATGAGTGTGAATGGGTCATTATGTTCGAACGAAACAGTTCACCTCATTCCGAAGTTTTGTGAGGAATACGGGGAAACTTTGAAGTTAGTCGAACAACAGAATAAGTTCTATATGTATCATATTTCGAGAGATGAGCAAGCGATTCGTGTGTTATTTCCAAAGATAGAGAAAAAGAATTTGGGAAATGAACGACAGAAAAGGGGATTATTAGACTTTGTAGGGAAGGTATCGAAATCTTTATTCGGAACGGCCACGTCGAACGACGTAAATATTTTGAGACGACATGTAGCGGCATTGGAAAGTTCCACCGAGGTTATGACAGATCAAATTGTTGCGTACAAAGATGATTTAAATTCATATGTTTTCACAACGAATAAAAGAATAGAGAATGCTCTGAATAGGATTAAGGAAAATCATGAGGCCATTTATTCGATCGTATCTGATTTATCGCAATGGAGAAAGCGCTTGAACAGAATGGAACTAAATCAAGAGGCGTTAGAAAAAGAATTAAATTATGAACGGCGATCCACACATTTAATGTTTCGATATGCTATTCAACGGCTGCAAGCGTTACAGTTACTTGAAAGGGAGACACAACGTAGGGTGAGTTGTTCGATTGACGTGTTATTACAAGAAAGGTTACCTTTGCAGTTGGTAGGACCGAGAGTGTTAGGGGATGCTTTAAGGGCAGTGCGAAAGAAACTACGAAAGAAATATCCTAATTTTGATATAACATACACGAATTTGAATTATTATTACCATAATGCGAGAGTGACATTTCGAGGTACAGACAATAATGTGTACATAAAGGTTGGAATCCCCATTACAATAAAAAACGACATATTCGAAGTGTATAAAGTGATTTATGATTTAGGTGATAAACCTCAGCATTTCGACAATAATACAGCAAAGAACGGGCGCACGAAGGTAACGTCAGTTGCAGAGTATTTTGGGGTTAATGAAGATGAAACTTACTACGTTGAAATGAGTACAGACCAAATTTCGTCTTGTACTGGTCTGACAGTAAAAGATTGTCCCTCTGTAATTACCATGATAAATATGCGTAAGTCGTCGTGTACGAAGGCCTTGTTCTATGATAATAAAGAGGAAATTCATAACACATGTAAAATAGATTTAATACTCAACCCAGTATACGACCCTAAGATTCTCGAAATCGAACAGGGAAATATTTTAGTGAATAGCAATGATACAAAATGGTTAATAGCATGCGGGGATAAAAGCCCTGAGCCTATTGAAGGTTGTACAATGTGTATAATTAAATTGCCCTGTGGATGCGCTATAAATTCCGACAATTATTATATATCGCCATTGTTAACTAGTTGCACAGAAGACGAGGCCCCCACGTTTCTGCATCCGGTAAGTTTGCCATTTTTAATACCCTTTTATGACCCAGATGATTTGACAGAAATTACGGGGGAATCGATGTATGAAAACCCGTGGCGAGTACAACTCCCTAACATCACCATTAACAGAGGGAATTTCGAGGAAATTGTACGTTCTGACGCACGTTTTGTGGTAGATTTAAACAGAACGGCAGATTTATTAAGGAAAAATAAACCAATTTATTATTCTAAAGCGGACAAATTATTTAGCGACATTATGGATGAAACCCCTGCCTTACCGTTTTTGGAAGTCAAAACTATTACTATAATTGAAACCATTCTGGCTATTATATGCACAGGGTCACTGATTTTGTCAGTATATACAGTTTGTAAGGTGAGAACTTTGAGCATATTGATTGCAACCCTTCCCAGGGCCCGGGCTAAAACGTTATATTTGCCAGTAGATGAGTTAATTACGGACCATCCCTTGCGAGATTTGAAGAGTTCCATGATCCAACTTCGAAATGAAACGTTAATTCTGATTTTAATGTGTTCAGGATTCTTATTGATATTGGCGGTTATTCGATTGTGCAAGTGTTATCGTAATCGCTCTATAATGTATCGTGCACCTAAATTGCCCCGTACTAAGTTAATTTTAGAGATATCCAATGACAAGCTGTATGTCTTGGTAAATGTTATGACCCTGTACGTGTCTCCGAGTCATTTAGCTTTTGCAAAGCGACCCGTGATCGAAAATTTAACAGTTGAACGTGGTATAATTTCGTCTGTGTTGAATATCGAATGGGGTGATTTAAAATACAAATTTCATGGTGTAGAACGTGTAATTCCTTTGCCCAAAGCCGTTAAGATACCAAGGTGGAAAGATAGTAAGTGCATGGCTGTGGAAGGGGTAGGGAATCATTATAGATTATTGGTAGGTCTATCTGAAGTATATACCGAGATTCCCAGGGATATTACTAGTATGCAGTAGATAGGGAACCCAATACTGAATAATTGGGATAGCAAGTGAAGTGCTGGCACCTCTCCTTGATAGAGTAGGATATTCGAAAATATAACCAATGTATTTAACCTCATAATCTTTTTATTTAAATATATATAACTATTGTATTTTAGAATCATAACAGTAGTGTTTAAATTTATAGCTTTTTATTTGAAATTATAATTACCATATGTAATCATTGTATTTACTCATTTGAAACTATGTATTTTGTTATATTAGAGTGTATTTTACTTGCATAACAATTGTTGATGTATTTGACGTGTGAAATATAAATGTGATGACATCCTTGGTATTGGAACGGTATGTTCGGAGAACATGCAGAATGTAAAACAGGGGGTTGTATCATGATTTATATTTCAGTCAGTTTGACAGTGGTTGCCATGACATATACTGATAAAGGTTAATGACAAGACCAGATGGCGAGCTGGTCGAAATCAACCAAAAACATCTTATGACTCTGCAGTTTTTAAGATACAATACAGTAGCTGTAATTCTAAACCAATGTTGTTTGCGATTTTAACTAAGGTGGTATCTTTGTGGAATGTTAGTGCGAGACTATTACCCCATCAATATTAGTTAGTGTTGACAATATATAGAAGTGTTTTTTCTAGACAGCTTGACGAGTAATTAATTGATTATGATGTGTAAAACTTTCATGTGATTGGTTGTTTGTTTGAAGGCAAGGCCTTGGAGTCTCTTATACTGATTGTAATTGGTTAAGGAGTGACAAGAAACAAGTCATTGTCAATGACACGTCCCCGTTCCGTTCATATTTGAGTGGCATATACATTCAAAGCAGATCATGACCGAAATGCACCTGCATATGTACAACACATTGTACTAAATCTGAACAAAATCCATGCATGCATGACTGAGATCCGGTTCTGGAATTGTGAAAATACGTGATTTTAATGCATTTTCGGCCTTAAAATGGCCATCATTCAGCTATTGCTAAGCGGATCATGAAACAAATGCACATATCTATTTGTGACATGATGCACCATGTGTGTGTGAAGTTTGAACTTGATAAATCCAGACATGTCTTGGATACGGATCCAGAACTGAATTCTTTAAGAAAATGGCCGCCAGTCGGCCATTTCGAACTTGATCCGAAAAAAAAATGACGTGCATCAAGGTCCTATTATGTTTAATGTAAGTACCGAATTTGAACAAAATCCGTCCATGCATAACTGAGATCCGGGTTCGGAATGGTGAAAATGTGCGATTTCAATGCATTTTCGGCCTTAAAGCGGCCACCATTTGGCTATCGTTAATGGGATCATGAAACAAATGCACATACATATTTGTGACATGATGTACCTTGTGTGTGTGAAGTTTGAACTTGATCAATCCAGACATGTCTCAGATACGGATCCAGAACTGAATTCTTTAAAACAAAATGGCCGCCAGTCGGCCATTTCGAACTTGATCTGAAAAAAAAAATGACGTGCATCAAGGTCCTATTATGTTTAATGTATGTACCAAATTTGAACAAAATCCATCCATGCATAACTGAGATACGGGTCCGGAATGGTGAAAATGTGCGATTTCAATGCATTTTCGGCCTTAAAGCGGCCCCCATTTGGCTATCGTTAATGAGATCATGAAACAAATGCACATACATATTTGTGACATGATGTACCTTGTGTGTGTGAAGTTTGAACTTGATCAATCCAGACATGTCTCGGATACGGATCCAGAACTGAATTCTTTAAAACAAAATGGCCGCCAGTCGGCTATTTCGAACTTGATCCGAAAAAAAAAATGACGTGCATCAAGGTCCTATTATGTTTAATGTATGTACCAAATTTGAATGAAATCCGTCCATGCATAACTGAGATCTGGGGCCGGAATGGTGAAAATGTGCGATTTCAATGCATTTTCGGCCTTAAAGCAGCCGCCATTTGGCTATCGTTAATGGGATCATGAAACAAATGCACATACATATTTGTGACATGATGTACCTTGTGTGTGTGAAGTTTGAACTTGATCAATCCAGACATGTCCCTGATACGGATCCAGAACTGAATTCTTTAAAACAAAATGGCCGCCAGTCGGCCATTTCGAACTTGATCCGAAAAAAAAAATGACGTGCATCAAGGTCCTATTATGTTTAATGTATGTACCAAATTTGAACGAAATCCGTCCATGCATAACTGAGATCCGGGTCCGGAATGGTGAAAATGTGCCATTTTGATGCATTTTCGGTCTTAAAATGGCCGCTATTCGGCTATCGTTAATCGGATCATGAAAAAAATGCATGTGCATATGTCCCATATAATGTGTGATGTATGAGTGAAGTTTGAACATAATCGGTCCATGCATGTTCGAGATACAGGTGATCACGGACGCACGGACGCACGGACGCACGGACGCACGGACGCACACAGGGCAAAACATAAGTCCCCGTTTTCGGACTCCGTCCGAACGGGGACTAATAAAGAGTGATTTAATGCTGTCTCGGGTGAAAACCAGGGACTTGGCAGAGAATCGTTTGGGAACATGAACGAAGCTTGTGTGTGTTTTTTGTCAGCCTAGCGTGGAAACGACCGAATCCCGGTTACCTAAGTGAAAGGTTTTTAACCATCAAAAATACCTATCACATATTCATCAACGGGCTCATTACGGCCTTCTTTGCGCTATACTAGCGATTGTTATTTTTCCCACTGCAGGTTGTATCTGTATTCTGGAAATCGCGTAAAAACAACTGTGTTATGTCCCCTATATGTGTACTATTTGGGATCAATTGACTCTTGCAACCAAGATTCAGCGTTACCTTCCATTTGAAGTGCGACTATTCGTCGTGCACCATTGAGATCGTTGACTTCAACGTAATTGTTGAAATAGCTTAACCATTTTTGAGCGTTTTCGGACCTTAGACCTTTGTAAACTACCTCCATGCTCCGTCCAAGATCTTTGACGACTTTGATTCTATAAGTATGCCAGTCAGCACATTTCCTACCCTGTTGCAACGAACTTGGATGGAAGTAACAATTACATATGTAATATTATACCAGTGTAAACTATACGCAGGAAGAGAATTGATATTCATTGGTTATATTCGCGCGGCCCATCAAATTACCTGGACCAATGGACGTGCTAAAATGTTGTTAATGTATGTAATTATTTACTTTATTCAAAATGTATGCAAAATATATGTTTTGCAGCAATGCTATTATGGTTTTGCTACGAATTAATGATTGCCTTGATAATCGATATTTGAAATTCACAATTTACATGACAACGATTTGTTTGACATATGATTTTTCGAAATTTACACGACTGATATATACACTTATTTCAATTCCTGTTTTATGCTCTTGTTTTAAAGAAACTTACTGTGCTCATCACATTTGCTTTTCTATGCAAAATTTGACACGACACAAGGACTGTGGTTTAATGTATATTTTTTTTAAAGTTCTGTATCGTTTACAATTCATCAGTTTGACATGTAAGATTTTTGTAGAGTCGGACGTTTGTTAGGAGTTCTAAGGACCCTTACGTTCAAAAGTCTCTCCTGTATATTTTTTATATCTTAATTTTTGACTATTACATTCATGAAATTTTAACTGGAGTGAGATTACGCTATGTTGGGGAAAGTATTGTTAGGAGTCTGAGATATACCCCAAAAGTACACGAAACTATCCCTCCGGCCATATACTAAGTACGCAATCACATGGGTGATTAACACCCAATTATATCCATTTCGGTCGCTGTTCGTGTATATCATTTCGCAATTTGCATGATTGCGTAAGCGTGTAGTAAGGCCAGACTTTTATTATCCCTTGTTTCGCGAATCCGCCGAATGAGCATGAGCCGAAAATGAAATAAAAATAAATTTTTATTTTAGCGTAATTTCTTGCGCCCGCCGACTTGTAAGCGCAAAAAATTGCTAAAAAAATATTATTTTGATCTTCATTTTTTTACCGCCCGCCGCATATCAAATCCAAGTTGCATTTTCGTGGGAGTATCATGATCAGAGTACTAAAGTCACGCGCAGATGAGAAACAAGGTTATACAAGGTTATCTGATCCGAATCACACAAATCTAATGGGGAAAAAAAAAAATATTTTATTTTTCCGACCCCTCAAAAAATTGCCTTATAAAAACTCGAGAAACAAGGAATAAAAAAAAGTCTGACCTAATCTCCCACAATACAACTTTGAACGCGGAGGTGTTAATAAAAAATATCCGTTATTTGAGTATTTCCCTGGGCTTGTGGTCTCGTGAAATAGCAGGTAGTATATGTATATAGTAACATAGGTAAATACTTTTTTTTATCTAAAAGGTCATGTTTTACTTCCCCCCTATACAAGCTGTAACTGCCCAACATTATAACAATACCGTTATTATTAATAATATTTGTAAATACGCCTCTAAATTAATCCAAATGTTACCACGAATGTTCAACAAATATGTAGCCCGTCCGATGTGACAATGACCTAATTAATTACCCAGTGTTTAGATATTTTCCTATGTTGACTAGGCCGCTCTTAATTTGTTAGTGCTCTCCAGAATTGACATTCACATCAAAATATTAATATTCACGATATTGTCATGATATTCGAGTCATATTCTCGTCGTATGATGGAAGGCATGTACAGTAATTCAAATTCATACTCCAACATAATTACTGAGGTGTGTAAAACAAATTGAATAAAAACAACTTTTCGTCCGTTTCTCTTTGGCAACAACTTGAACATTGATCAGTCAGCTGATTGATCGGCACCGGTTTTATAAAACGAAAATATTTCATACAGTATAGTATTTGCATCGAGAAGTTATGATTGCAGATATCTATTTTTATAGATTTCTCAATTTGTAGTTTCGATTTTTGTTGTTTCCGAAGTTTCTACGCGTGTGGTCTCCGTCTTACTAGAAACAGTCACGTTACTCGCAATCTTATGACCCACTTTTGACGAATGTAAATACAATCAAAGGTCAAATCCCGGGTCAAATAACCTCATTCTAGCTTTGTTCAAATGATTTATTTAGTATTGACAAGTAATACAATGTATTGTTATATATTATATAAGTATATGTTTTATATAATCAGCTATTCATTGGACTGATGAACATGGATACTTTTATCTTTGATTAATATATTCTAATCTCAATCACATTATAATGACGTTGAACGAGGATGCACTAAAAATGGCGGATATAAGAGAAGACATACCACAAACTACGATGCTGAGTTATAATGTATTTATACACAACTGAACAGCATGGGTAAGTGTTCTTAGCTTTTACGATACAATTTTCTTACATTTTTAACTGATGTTGTTTTTACGAACTGACAGAGCGGGCGTCAAAATAAACTGATCATGAAAACATTTCACCATCAATATCATCCCAATGAAGATTTTAGCGGTGGTTGTTATGACTTTGCATTCAACCGTTGGAAACTTGCATATTGAATACTACTAATTTGATATGGGTGTTCGAATTGGTAAATATTTCCTATTTTAACAATATTTCACGCAAATCCATTACATTACCATATAATTATAATAATTATTGTGTGATCACAGGGAGCCCACGAACTATAATCAACTGTACTGGGGGGGGGGGGGGTATCGGCTGGTATCTAGTGTAAGAAATATCCAAGGGATGAAGGCTCCAGCCAGCTCACATTTTTTAAACTCGAAAAAACAGACGAAAAGAATGAAAAATAAAATCTATAAAAAATACCAGGTTGAAGAATATTAGTTCAATATATTTTCCTCAAATATTGTCGATATTATCGTCTAATACTGTCTAAGCATGGAGGTAGAAATGAGAAGGAGTGAGGACGCTAATTCACTATGTTCAATTACCCACCATAGACTCCAGTTAGTCAAAATGACTATTTTGAACTGTAGGCATTAATCAGCGATTCTGCCGGTGACGGAGAGATAGAATCCAGGTCAGGGGAAGCCCCATGACCTCAAGATTCTTTTACCCCTTACGTCACGAACCCACGTGACCGAGGCCACCTGGCAACGCCACAGGTAGCCGTCCATCACTCTTAATTTCTCTCCGCCTCGAGTGAAGATGAAATTTAGCGAGCTCTGCTGGATCGCCTGCTTTTTTTTTCCTGTCCGGATTTATAGCTTGGGTTGTTGCCGCTGCTCGGCATCCGACATGGTAGCTGGTAGGATAAGTTTTCCTTGTCTTTTTTTTACCCTCGTGTCGTTTTCCCCTTTGTGTGTAGTATTTTTCACAGCAAAGAAATCAAAATCCGACGCCACTACGTAGTCACATGTTGATTTCATGGCGGCACCTTTTACAACTGTAATTCGTTTCCCTCATGCATGTCGTCTTTTATTTTTAATGTATTTAGCAATATATAGGTGTAATGACAGCACCAGGGCTCGCTGCCGTTTTTCTTTCCGGTCTCCTCGTGTTTCGAGTCGACCGTGCAGTGGTTATATTCAGAATTTACCAGCATAGAAACCGCATCCGAGATACTTTGTCGTAGCTACGTGCGGGTTTCGGGGTTTTTGCGTGAAAGCGTGTTTTTTTCACTGGAGTTCTGAGGCCTGAGATTTTCTTTCAGAGCCATCAAGATCGCTGAGACTGCATGACCGCGTCACAGCAAGGTCGCGCGTCCAGTAAACAAATCGGTTAAAGTGAGTTGCGTGTTTTGCATGAGTGGAAAGTCCTCACGCTCGGCTACCGGTACTTCATGTACCGGGACGTCGAGTAAGAGGCCCGACGGTGGAGGTACCGATATTTTTCTCGGTCTCCTCCGCCGATCGGAGGGCATCCTCACAGTCTGTTTTTTTTTTCAGGTGGTGGTTTACCCGATTTTACCGGCTGCAGCGAGGCTGTGCCCCTGGAGGCTTTCCTCCTATGGGGCCCGTTGCGGGTCTCTTTGTGGACCCTTCCTCGCACGGCACCGGGTTTGCCTCTGAGTTGAGGGCTTTGGTCGAAGGACTGTCGGGGCAATTGCGTCCCTGGCAGGCCGGGTAGATCAGACGCAGTCGGAGCGAGCTGTCTCCACTGTGTCCCCTCGGTGGGCTAGCAGGAAGAGACACGAAAGCATGTTTGCATTCAAACACGTCTCTTCCGGGGAACCCCCGTTCCCAGTCACGGCTCTCCCACTATTTTGGGGGGTGGCCGAGGCTCAGGCTAATTGCACCGGTCCTTCTCTGGATCCGCGGGCACTGAATGCCAACGGGGTGCTGGCAGCCAAGCCTCCGATCTCGGGGCAGGGCTTTCAGGGCAGGGCACGCGTTGACCCCCCCCCCAACTTTCAGCCAGCTAGGGTTCGTCACGCGGTAACGGTACAACGGTAACGAATTTATCCTTGTGTCCGGTCCCCGCTGTGGGTTTTGACTCCTTTCTTACCGGCCCACGGGCGTCCCCAGAGGGAACCGACCCTGTCATGAGACGCACAGTCGAACACGCTCCCTCTCACATATTTTAAGTTAGAGGAGACGCAGTTCACTCGCGTTGGATACAGCCGGTACTCCGGGCGGTCCCTCAGAGTCTTCCATCTATATGACTCGGTGAGCCACGCTTTTGGGGTGAGGCGGAGTATCATCGATCCCAGTGATACGATGTATATACCCCCACCCTTGATCCTAAAGCGACCACCTAAGGTTGCTTCAACGCTTATGGGATCACGGGCGTCGGGATCCAAAGCAACCCCGTCGGCACATCTCTCCCCTGTCCGTCTGAGTGCGGAGTGGGGCGCAGAGCACGCAAACGGTGTTGATGGGCAGCGTTGGTCAGCCGCGGAGGATGTAATGCTTAAGGCCCCCGGGTGGGGATAACGTTAGGCAACATTTCCCACTGGACCAAACGCTACCCGGTCGGTGTATTTCGGGATCAGACCCCATAGCGTGGGATGAGACCAAAACGCCCCCAACCGGATTCCAAGGCTCCTTCCCCAGACCCCGGTACCATGAATTTGGCAAACCTGGCAAAGGGGGATAGCCGCGTTCCATGGGTGTCTTTGCCAATTGAGGACGACCCATCTAGCCCTGAGGGCAGAGTTGCTTGAGCACATTATTATGCGTGCCCAGCACTCTGGTGACCTTGGAGGCAGAACGCACCAGCCTCCTAGACCAGGCGACATTTTTACTGGTGGGCCACCGCACATCTACGTGCGACACCCCCTAGTGTTGCCTGGCTCGCTTGGCCAGGGCCTCTACTGTGCTACGAGACGCGGCCTTAGACGCATGTGTTTTCGCCGACAAGCTGAGCCGGGGTACGTCCCCACCTCAGTGACGCAGACTGGATACCCTCCACCCTCTTTGTTCAGGGAATGGTGGGTACAGTCTCGGAGCTTCGGAGTGCAATGAATCAGAGGGTTCAGATTGAATCCGCTAGCCAGTTGGTCCTGCCATGGGCAAGCGGAGGGCACCCCAAGCACAGAAAACACAACGCCCTAGGGCGTTGCCCGCTAGCCAGAGTCAGCCAGGAGGCAAGCGCTTATACCCTTCCATGGGAGGGAAGGGTAGTGGCGTGCCCCCAGGGAGGTAAGAGCCAGGTGGTGGCTCCTCACCCTCTCTGGGCGGATGTCTACCCGGCAGCAGGGGAAGCATGTTTGACGCTCACCTCTGCAACCGGGGAGACAGGCACGTGTTCGGTGAGTGGCCAGGTCACAACTAAGTGACTACTTCAGGCCTTGGGGAACTCGCCTCATGGGGGAAGGGAGCACCCTCCCCCCTTGCAACTGCCGAACACATGGCCACACATCCCTGTCGTACACAGATTGCGCCGGTGTAGTCCGGTTTGGAGACGGCGGGTGAACGACCCCTGGACCTTCCCAGGTGGTGACATCCATTTACGGCATACCGCTGAAATCTCCACTTCCCCCCGTCAGTGTCTCCCCTGTTGGGCACTGCCAGGGGACTCCCGCAAGGCGGAAGCAATCAGACAGGAAGTAGCAGTTTGCTGGGGAAAGACGCAATACACAGGGTACATCAGCCGGAACTAAGTCCAGGCTTCTACCCAAATGTGTTCGTAGTACCAAATCTACAAGTGGCAGGCGTCCAGTTTTGGACCTAGACAGACTGAATCAGTACGTGCCCCTCGATCGGTTCCACATAGAGACACCATCCAGGGTTCTTCTCTCCATCCACCGTTTTGACTGGCTAGCCCCGCTAGATTTAAACGGGGCCTACCTGCACGTACCGATGCACCTAGCGAGTTGCCATCTCCTTCGAATCGCCCAGCTGGGCCAAGTATTCGAACTTCGGTGCCCCCTCCCCCCTCCGTTCGGGTTAGGCACAGCGCCCTACGTGTTCACCAGAGGGATGAAACAGGTAGTGCTGCTGCTTCACCAGATGTCGGTACACCGCAATCCGTACCCAGACTACTGGTTACCAACAACCCGGGCAAGGGGTAATAGCCAAACGCATCAGGCTAACACGGGATTTACTTCACCAGCTGGGCTCGTTAGTAAATCGACAAGTCCCACCTCGAGCCAACGCGCAGTTGGTGTCCCTGGGCATGGAGTTTTGACACAGAGGTAAGCTTGGCTTAGCTATTTCAAGCATATTGCTTAGCGCTAAGCAGCCTAGCCGAATGCCTAGTCAGCGTTCCCTCGGTGTCCCTCCGTGAACTAATGCGGATCATCGGAATGATGACCTCGGTTCGAAGGGTCGTTCCCCAGGCCGCACTACGCAGCCGCCCGGTATAACACTTGTTATATCGCCGAGCTCTTCTATGGGAACTAGATAGGCGGGTTTCGATCTCGGACCAAGTGAAGGAAGCCCTGCCCTGGTGGTCGTCACTGACCAACCTCGGGCAGAGGGGCCCCCTTGGACCCGCTCGCCGCAGGCATGACTCTGGTAACAAATGCCCCCCCCCCCCAGGGTTGGGGAGCGCATCTATTGGACGAACAAGCCCAAAGTTATGGCTCCCGCATAGTTTTGGGACCACCATATCAACCGGCTCGAACTGTGAGCAGTGTACAATTAGCACTACCACGCTTTCTACCCGTAGTTTGAGACCACAGAGTCCTGCTCCGCACAGACAACGCAGCGGTGGTCTCCTTCAAGAAGGAGGGGGAGACGCATTCCCCATCGTTGTCAGTCCTAGCGGAGCAAAATCCTCCTTTGGTGCCTGGAATACAATGGGGAGCTAACCGCACACCACCTTCCAGGGGTGAGGAACAGTCTGGCGACGCCCTTTCAGGGCGACTCCGTCTCCAGAACACGGAGTGGCTGATACCCCAGTGGGTAGCCTCCAGGCTGTTTCGGCTGTGGACGGTCCAAGGTTAGACCGTTTGCCGCACCCCGGAACACCAAGCTCCCGACGTACGTAACACTCCTGCTGACTCCAGGAGCCTGGGCCAGGGTCGCTTTGCTACCCCCCGGATCCACTTAGTTGTGTACGCTTTTCCTCCCTTCCCGCTAGTCCACCGGGCACCGGAGAAGACTTCGACAGGTGCACACCTGCATATTATCATTGGTTGCACCCAATTGGCCGAACAGGGCCTAGTTTCCACTTCTGTCGGAAACGATAGTCGAAACACCAGCAGTGCTTCCGGACTTACCGGACATGCCGTCCCCACCAGACGGTGCACTACCACGAGCCCAGCGGGTATCACTTACCCGCATAGAGGCTCTCATTAGACCCGCCCATACGAAAGCTTTATCTGAGCGGGCTGCCAACGTCCTGGCCAGGGCGAACTGGGATTCCACCAATGCAGCCTACATTTCTAGGCTGCGAGCATACACTGGTTAGTGTAGCGGAAGGGAGATTGATCGATACCATCCCTCTATTGGCCAGGTAGCAGGCTCCTTCGTCCACCTGTTTGACGAAGTGGGTTTGTCCTACGCAGCGATCGTTGGCTACAGGTCGGCCTTGTGCCCCACCATTCAAACGTACGGGAACAAGACTAACCGATTGTCCTACTATTAGAAGACTATTTATTGCTTTCCAGACGCTGAAACCCCATGCAAGGGAACTGCCCAACTGGGACTTGTCGGCTGTGTTGTCCGCTCTAAGCAGACCGCCTTTTGAGCCTCTCCAATCAGCACCACTCAATTTTTTGAGGTGGAAAATAGTCTTCCTACTGGCCCTCGCCTCAGGTAGGCGCCGGTCAAAGCTAGGCGCGCACTATCCTTTGCGGACGGTTGTGCCGCTTTTATGGGCGATCAAGTTGTACTAAGACACGAATCGGGTTCTCGCCAAGAACCAAATCCCAGGACACGATCCTCAACCGATCGTCATCCCCCGGCTGGCAAATATTGTCAGTCCGGAAGATCAGGAGGAGTTGCTTCTCTGCCCGGTCCGAGCGCTGAGTTGCTACGAGAACCGTACCAGGTTTTCTAGACGGGGAACCAAACACATGTTTTTGTGTTACGGCCCTGACAAGCGGGATAAGCCGGTTTCCCCGACTTCCATCCCCAGGTGGATTACTGCGACTGTACTGGAGGTCTATAATACACTATCCTCCTCAACACAGACCTTGCAGAGACACCAAGTACAAGAACATGAGGTCTGTGCGATTGCTAACTCACTAGCGCTAGCGTCAGGTGCCCCCCTCAAACACATTCTGAGGGCAAGCTTCTGGAGAACGCAGAACGTCTTCATCAACTACTACCTAGGAGACACCCAATCTATTGAGCAGGGTCTCTTCAGGTTAGGCCCTGTCGTAGCGGGTCAGGCCTTGTTTGCTGACCCAGCCCGAACGACTGCAGGGGCCTCTGCGCATAGGCGATAAGTCAGTCTCTGCATTTTTGCGGGCAGATTGGCTGTTCCACTAGCACTTCCTGGAAGCTCCCAGGTTTCGCTTCTGTCGACCTACGCCCTCATGCGAACTGTTTCGGTCCTACTTCAAGCTTATCACCCCCGAGTTCGGCTTGGGTCTAGCTTTCTCGGGCACACCGAACCCTGTCACCACAGCAGCATTGGCTTCTTGCTTCTGGGACAGCACAGGCAAGGTGAGACGCCACCCTTCTTGGGTCTTAACTTAGGTCTTTGGGTTTGTTTTTCATCCCGGACTGGGGGAAAGTCTTTCATCATTCTCCTTTTTTTTCTGTTTGCTCGGAAAAACCCGCCACCTATCGGTGTCTGACTCTGCCTACAGTTCAAAATAGTCATTTTGACTGACTGGAGTCTATGGTGGGTAATTGAACGTAGTGAATTTAGGCGAGGGTTCTTCGAACCCGCCTATTCACATAGTTCATACCCACCATAGACTCCAGGTCCCCCCCAACCTCTCCACTCTTTCCGTCGCGTTGGTCTAAGTCCTCGAGGCGGAGAGAAAGGAACCAGAGTGATGGACGGCTACCTGTGGCGTTGCCAGGTGGCCTCGGTCACGTGGGTTCGTGACGTAAGGGGTAAAAGAATCTTGAGGTCATGGGGCTTCCCCTGACCTGGATTCTATCTCTCCGTCACCGGCAGAATCGCTGATTAATGCCTACAGTTCAAAATAGTCATTTTGACTGACTGGAGTCTATGGTGGGTATGAACTATGTGAATAGGCGGGTTCGAAGAACCCTCGCCTAATTTAAGCCCATGTTAATCTTATAAACATCCTTTGTCTTCGGTCTGGTTAAGCCACTTATTGATTTGTTTAGAAGTCATTTTATCTGAATGATAATAGCCGCTTAACTACACAAGAAAACGAGAATTGAACAGAAAAAAATAAATTACGTTTAAACATCGTCTATAAAATTGAATGCGCAAACCATAAATAAAAGAATTGTGCATGTGCAATGACCTTTATCGGATCACAAAGGTCATTTCACACTTGTAGATACCGGACATTCTGCATATGGACGCTACCATGATGTGTGATTACTTCTTTTCTGATATTTTTCATCGCAATAGTCGTCAAACTTTGGACATTGATTGAAAAAATCCCGCAAATTTCCACAGTGAAATTTAAAGATACATGATAAGATTATAACAAGATGTTTTGACGAGTCATTTTTCATTGGTGTGCAGAACTGTGCAGATGTCGAAAATCGTGCCTTTTGTTGTAATAGATTTCGCGCGTTGAGTACACTCAGCGTACGTATTTCGCTGCATTTTGTATTATTGTTATCTGTTTGGGCATTCGCAGTGCGTTGAGAATCTTCGTGAAGCTTCCGAATACAGCCGAAACACGTAAGCCGAAAAACTGTGACATTGTACAGCGTGTTTGCAAACTAATTACAATTTGTACTGAGTAAACAAATCGAAAGCATCATGAAGCCAGCGGAAACAATAGCGTCCTCACTCCTTCTATTTTCTACCTCCATGGTCTAAGTTAACCACCTATGTCTGAAAAATATTGGGACAGTTCGTTTTTCTCATATATTATCAATACTGTCTAAGTTACTGTAAAATACTTTATTTACTGACCCAATCTGCATTATTTTCGCTTGGAATTAATATTCACTGTTTTCGCTGGAGGAATGATTCAGTGAAAATAAAATCCAGCGAATATACCTTTTTTCCTATATTTTACATTCAATTTGTCAAAAACCAGTGAAATTAAATTCCACATAAAACACCCCAAATTTTTTTTCAGTGAAAATAAATTCCAGCTAAAATAAAGTATTTTACAGTATACATCTTTGTTGGAACCATGTCTAATACTGTCTTATTTTCAGATCCTTGCCGCGGAACTATTGAAACAGTTTGTTCATCTCTGATAACCTGTTATAAAAAACTTAATAGGATATTAAAATGTGTTCCCACTATAAATCGCAGTCACAAACTGACCCAATCTGCATTGTCTCCATCCTGTGCTCGTTTTTCCATCCTGTGCTCCCATTCATGATACTTGATTTTGAACCTGCTAACACCATGTGTATCTAATTACAGGTCAATGAAATAAAAAATGAATCAAGCAAAAGACCAGTTAACAAATGTTTACTTTAGTAAACACATACATCAGTAGTTACTATGGGAACTGGAAGTTCTTTTATGCAAGAGGAAGATGGTGATCTCATTAGTGATAATGGTGTCATTAAACGCATCCCAATTGAGGTCAAACCACGTAGAACGTTGAGAGGGTCAATACGAAATGGACCCTCATTTATACGCCGTAATAAGGGATCGAGTCTTCGATCTGCTCTTTCAGTGGATCTGGAGAATACAGAAGTAGAGAAGATTAGGAAGGAGTTTGAAATGTACAAGATTAGTAATCAGAATGAAACTTCTGAGCTACAGAAAAAACAACAGAAGCTGGAGAGTGAAAACCGGCGCCTTCGAGCAGAACTTCAGGTTGGTACTGTAATAATTTTTTGCTTGGCTTTGAAGTGAAAGTCATAGCAGTGGAAAAATATCTCATCGCCCAGTGTTGTCATTGTAAACTTTTCTTGTGGGCACTTAACCTTTTTTGTGGGCGTGATAACTCCCATAATATTCAGTTGATCAACCCTATACATATATTTTCTATTAATAAATTTCATAGTGTAGTGGTTAAAAAGTGGAAGATAGGGAGATAAAAACCCATGCTAGGAACATAATTTTTTCCCCCTTTTTTCAGCAATTTCTTTGATTTTTGCTTTGCCCATAATGAAATGAATGGAAAGTCATAGTAGTGGCAAAATTAAAAGTTATGGGCAACATAGATTTTGTTTAAAGTTCAAATTTAGTAACTCAAACTTAAATTAACAGTTAACATTAAACAAAACAAAAAATCTATGGTGAAATGTGAATGTTCAACAAAAACTTATATTGCTTGTAACTTGAAATTTTTGAAAAATCACCAAATTTGATCAATCAATTGTGTCACAGTCGTCAATTATTTCTCAGCCACCCCTAGACTGATATTTATCAAACTGGAAACATCTCACATACTGGGTTACTGATGCACATCAATTTGTTTGGCAGTCTAATTCAAAATAGCCGACTGGAGGCCATTTTTATTCTACCTGTTTTTCAGATACACTTTTGCAGATTTTGTTTCAATTTAGTATATATAAACATAATTGGTAGCATTAACTTTTGAGGTATTTTTTTAATTTTGATGAAACTTAACCAACTGGCAACCACTTTTTATTAAGAAAAGATAAAAATGCCACCAGAGTAGCATTGTTTGCTTGTCAACATACAGACAAAAATGTGATATTGAACATGTTGGATTACTGTGTGTACATTGTTTTACTATACTGAGCACTCATGAGTCATACTTATTAATACAAACACAAGAATATATATATATATAGTGAAAATACAATTGCAGCCAAGACTAACCAACTTACATAATATGGTATTTTCATCTAGGCATTACAGAAAACATGTGCCAAGCTACGCTATGAGAGAGATATGGCTCTTGATGCAGAGTACCAGGCATTACAAAGAGCTGCTACTTTTGAGAATGAACGAGACAAAGTACAAAGACAATTCAAGGTAAGAGACCCTAACAAATTAAGTATGTTATTACTGTACACAAGTTGGGAAGGGCTTCAACATGAACTGTAATATGTTTCGCCAGATATTTGTTGACACCTTGCAGTTATGACTGTGCCCATAGCAACCAATAAAAACCTGACTATATTTTAATTCACCTCACTGTTAATACTCATTCTTAGAAACATACATTCATGTTCTCAATGCCTTTTTGGTAGGCATGCATGCTTTGTTTTGTTTTTTGAGTGTGCATTAGTTAACCACCAACATGTTCCTAAAGTACAGTGGAACTTTTTCAAAGAAATTATTTTAGCATATTAAACATATCAGCAGATTACTGCTATCAGTTTTTAATTGGAACATCATACAAGTAGTTTACCTGCCAAACAACATACAATACAATCCAAATGTAACTTAACTTCCAAGCTGGCATTCACCTGGCTTGCCTTTTTATAACAACTTATAATTTCTTAAGCAAGTGTCTTTTTCACAAATAGTTTAAACCTATTCTTTGTAGTTCTTTACTAATATGAGACACATTAAGGCAGATTACCATGCACATTTTTTTATAATACATGTATAACAATATTTTCAATCAAACTTTTTTTTTATTATCACCTGAACGCTGAGATTAACAAGGTTATAACTCTAATGTATTCTTTCATTCAGATTTTCCGAGAAACCAAGGAAGGAGAAATCCAAAACTTACTGAAAGCCAAAAGAGAACTTGAAAATAAAATTCAAAAGAGTACACCTGGTATTAATGGAGCCAATATTGACAATGTGGACACTATTTCAAGACTTGGAGATATTGTTGGTAATATTTATATTAGTTTACACGTAAAAACATTTTTGCACCTTATTAGCACCGATGTCACTGATGATCAAGCACCCATCTACTATTGTATGATTTCTGTATTTGGGGTAAAGTTCAACTAAATACCCACCCCTTCAGAAGTGCCTCAAATGTGACTGGCTTGTCAAATTTGTCATCGTTTAGATTTACTGTTTACTTTTCTGAATAATGAAAATATCATGGATAGGATGTGAATAGATAAACATTTCGACAATGAGCTGCTATAGCCATGATTAATAAATACTTTACATTGCATTTACGTTTGTCGTAAATTTTTGGAAAAGTACTACACAGCATTCTGATTGGTTATTGCCATACTTGACCAATCTGGTGAAAGGACATCAGTGCAGGTGAAGCCATTCGACAACACATGACAGAAACTGATTTGTATGAAGTGGTAGTATGGGACTGAAAACATTAAATGACAGGAAATGTTAATAAGCTAAACATCAAAAATAGTGGTATGTTGGCAAAGTTTAGTTGAGGTCCCATGGCACTTCATTGATTGAGTGCAGCATTATCCCTGCTTTTAGTAACAACCTTTGAAAACTGGTAATATAAAACAGTGACTAATTAACAATTCTGATTAACAACTCTGATTGGTTTTCACTAATCAACATCAAGGTTATGTCACTGACAAGTATTTATATCTAATATAGGTGGTAATCCTGGTGATTGGTGGACGGCTTTAGAAAGTGAGCCCTCTATAGGTAGTACTACTCAACTACAACCCATGTACAAAGGACCAGAATTTGCACACAGTCTTGGTGACATTGAAGGACCATTTACAACTGTTAATAAAGGTAAGTATGCAATGCTAATGATCCCTGTAAAGTGGGTTATTGCATAATTTCTAATGAGTTAGGGGGACATAACGTTAACATAGCAAGTGTACGTCTGTGATATATTGCACATTGACCTAAGATATATTGTACACCACTGACCTACGATATATATTGTACACTGATCCTGATATATTGTACACTGATCCTGATATATTGTAAACTGATCCATTATATATATTGTACCCTGATCTACGATATATTGTACACTGATCTATGATATATAAATATTGTACACTGATCTACGATATATATTGTACACTGATCCATTATATATATTGTACCTTGATCTACGATATATTGTACACTGATCTATGATATATATATATATTGTACACTGATCAACGATATATTGTACCCTGATCCACGATATATTGTGCACTGATCTATGATATATATTATACACTGATCTACGATATATTGTAAACTGATCTAAGATATATATTGTACCCTGATCTATGATATATTGTACCCTGATCTACGATATATTGTACACTGATCTACGATATATTGTGCACTGATCTATGATATATTGTGCACTGATCTATGATATATTGTGCACTGATCTATGATATATATTGTACACTGACCTTCGATATATTGTACACTGACCTTCAATATAAATTGTACACTGACCTACGATATATTGTACACTGACCTTCAATATATTGTACACTGACCTTCGATATATTGTACACTGACCTTCGATATATTGTACACTGACCTACGTGTATTCCACACTGACCTGTGATATGTTGTACACTGACCTACGATATATTGTACACCATTGACCTACGATATATTGCATACTGACCTGTGATATATTGTACACTGACCTACGATATATTGTACACCATTGACCTACGATATATTGTACACCATTGACCTACAATATATTGTACACTGACCTACAATATATTCCACAATGACCTACGATATATTCCACACTGACCTGTGATATATTGTACACTGACCTACGATATATTGTACACCATTAACCTACGATATATTGCACACTGACCTGTGATATATTGTACACTGACCTGTGATATATTCCAAACTGACCTGTGATATGTTGTACACTGACCTACGATATATTGTACACCATTGACCTACGATATATTGTACACCATTGACCTACAATATATTCCACATTGACCTACGATATATTGCACACTGACCTACGATATATTGTACACCATTGACCTACGATATATTACACACTGACCTACGTATATTCTTTTTTGGGGATGCCCGGTGGCCGAGGGGAAGACGTGTAGTGGCGTGAAGCTAGGCGATTATGTGCCGTACGCGAGCGCCGGTTCGAGTCACGCACGCAGTACGTATTTACTATAATTAGACGTAGTCTTTACCTTGCCGTTTATTCGGTGTTATTTGCTTACTTTACTTCCTATGTCGACAGTAACTATGAGTTTAAAATTATTTCTCATTACTTATTCACTGTTATAATGCTGTACCATTACTTTCACCATCCTACTACAGCCAGATCTGAAGGCCTTTGCCGCATTCTGGCCACGCTGTGTGTGGCGCGGATCGCGTGGACGGGTTTCATGTTCTCTGCACGTAATAAGCTTGGTTATTAAGCATCTTTTTTGGGGATGCCCGGTGGCCGAGGGGAAGACGTGTAGTGGCGTGAAGCTAGTTGATTAGGTGCCGTACGCGAGCGCCGGTTCGAGTCACGCACGCAGTACGTATTTACTATAATTAGACGTAGTCTTTACCTTGCCGTTTATTCGGTGTTATTTGCTTACTTTACTTGCTATGTTGACAGCAACTATGAGTTTAAAATTATTTCTCAGTACTTATTCACTGTTATAATGCTGTACCATTACTTTCACCATCCTACTACAGCCAGATCTGAAGGCCTTTGCCACATTCTGGCCACGCTGTGTGGCGCGGATCGCGTGGACGGGTTTCGTGTTCTCTGCACGTAATAAGCTCGGTTATTAAGCATCCTTTTTTGGGGATGCCCGGTGGCCGAGGGGAAGACGTGTAGTGGCGTGAAGCTAGGCGATTAGGTGCCGTACATGAGCGCTGGTTCGAGTTACGCACGCAGTACGTATTTACTATAATTAGACGTAGTCTTTACCTTGCCGTTTATTTGGTGTTACTTGCTTACTTTACTTCCTATGTCGACAGCAACTATGAGTTTATACGTATATTCCACACTGACCTGTGATATGTTGTACACTGACCTACAATATATTGTACACTGACCTGCAATATATTGTACACTGACCTACGATATATTCCACACTGACCTGTGATATATTATACACTGACCTACGATATATTGCACACCATTGACCTGTGATATATTGCACACTAACCTACGATATATTGTATACCATTGACCTACAATATATATTGCACACTGACCTGTGATATGTTGTACACTGACTGACAATATATTGTAAATTGACCTACGATATATTACACACTAATCTACGATATATTGCAGACTGACCTACGATATGTTTTACACAGACCTACAATGTTTTGTACACCACTGACCTATGATATATTGCACACTGACCTGCGATATGTCGTACATTGACTGGCGATATATTGTAAACTGACCTGTGATATATTGCTCACTGACCTACGATATATTGCATACTGACCTATGATATATTGCACACCTGCGATGTATTTTACACTGACATGGTACATACAGCACATATACATTAAATTAGTCCACATGACTGGCTGTCTATTCAGGACTTTTACAATGTCATGTTATCGGTTTTCATATTTGTTTTTGTTCACAGAGGATTGGAATGCTGTTGCTGCCACCTTAGCACAGACAGTAACCAGCTTTCCACCAACTATGCAGTGTACAAATCTCAGAATATACATCTCAGCCCCCAGAGATATGCACACTGAAGTGGATATACTGAACAAGGTTGGTTAACTATCACATTACTCATCTCAACTCACAGCTCCTAACTATCTCAATCAAACTTTGTTGTTTTTTCCTCAAGATTGTGATAAGATTAAGATTATGGAGGTATATAAATGTACCAAAATGAGCCAAGTACGGGTGAAAAGTATGGGTGTACTTTTCAGAAAATAGGTAATTTAGCGAGTACTAGTGATAAAATGTAGCGAGTCCAATCAGCTTGGCGTACTAGTCAGCGTGTGTTTGCATGCTTATTCCTGCATGCTGCTGTGATATATTCTGTCTCATGTGACTGGCTCTCATCCAATCAGCTTGCCGTACTAGTCAGTCAACAGTGTGTTTACATGCTTATTCTGGCATACTGCTGTGATATATTCTGTCTCATGTGACCAGCTCTCATCCAATCAGCTTGGCGTACTTGTCATTCAACAGTGTGTTTGCATGCTTATTATGGCATACTACTGTGATTTATTTCGTCTCATGTGACCAGCTCTCATCCAATCAGCTTTGCATACTAAAATATGAGAAATGACAATTCATGTTTTCACTCTAGGACTACCTCAATACACTTCAACAGACATGTGAATTACATGGTAGATTGTTTACAATGATTCACATATCATATGACGATCAAGCAAAACTCAATGAAGAGAATATAGTGAAGGAACTTAACACTAGAAGACATGAAATTCAACAGTCTTCCATATTCCTGGCTTTTCTAGGGGAACACACCAATAGGTAAGTAAACAATTCAACAGTCTTCAATATTCCTGGCTTTTCTAGGGGAACACACCAATAGGTAAGTAAACAATTCAACAGTCTTCAATATTCCTGGTATTTCTAGAGGAACACACCAATAGGTAAGTAAACAATTCAACAGTCTTCAATATTCCTGGCATTTCTAGGGGAACACACCAATAGGTAAGTAAACAATTCAACAGTCTTCAATATTCCTGGCTTTTCTAGGGGAACACACCAATAGGTAAGTAAACAATTCAACAGTCTTCAATATTCCTGGCATTTCTAGAGGAACACACCAATAGGTAAGTAAACAATTCAACAGTCTTCAATATTCCTGGCTTTTCTAGGGGAACACACCAATAGGTAAGTAAACAATTCAACAGTCTTCAATATTCCTGGCATTTCTAGGGGAACACACCAATAGGTAAGTAAACAATTCAACAGTCTTCAATATTCCTGGCTTTTCTAGGGGAACACACCAATAGGTAAGTAAACAATTCAACAGTCTTCAATATTCCTGGCTTTTCTAGGGGAACACACCAATAGGTAAGTAAACAATTCAACAGTCTTCAATATTCCTGGCATTTCTAGAGGAACACACCAATAGGTAAGTAAACAATTCAACAGTCTTCAGTATTCCTGGCATTTCTAGAGGAACACACCAATAGGTAAGTAAACAATTCAACAGTCTTCAATATTCCTGGCTTTTCTAGGGGAACACACCAATAGGTAAGTAAACAATTCAACAGTCTTCAATATTCCTGGTATTTCTAGAGGAACACACCAATAGGTAAGTAAACAATTCAACAGTCTTCAATATTCCTGGCATTTCTAGAGGAACACACCAATAGGTAAGTAAACAATTCAACAGTCTTCAATATTCCTGGCTTTTCTAGGGGAACACACCAATAGGTAAGTAAACAATTCAACAGTCTTCAATATTCCTGGCATTTCTAGGGAAACACACCAATAGGTAAGTAAACAATTCAACAGTCTTCAATATTCCTGGCTTTTCTAGGGGAACACACCAATAGGTAAGTAAACAATTCAACAGTCTTCAATATTCCTGGCATTTCTAGGGAAACACACCAATAGGTAAGTAAACAATTACACAGTCTTCAATATTCCTGGCTTTTCTAGGGGAACACACCAATAGGTAAGTAAACAATTCAACAGTCTTCAATATTCCTGGTATTTCTAGAGGAACACACCAATAGGTAAGTAAACAATTCAACAGTCTTCAATATTCCTGGCTTTTCTAGAGGAACACACCAATAGGTAAGTAAACAATTCAACAGTCTTCAATATTCCTGGCATTTCTAGGGGAACACACCAATAGGTAAGTAAACAATTCAACAGTCTTCAATATTCCTGGCATTTCTAGGGAAACACACCAATAGGTAAGTAAACAATTACACAGTCTTCAATATTCCTGGCTTTTCTAGGGGAACACACCAATAGGTAAGTAAACAATTCAACAGTCTTCAATATTCCTGGCTTTTCTAGAGGAACACACCAATAGGTAAGTAAACAATTCAACAGTCTTCAATATTCCTGGCATTTCTAGAGGAACACACCAATAGGTAAGTAAACAATTCAACAGTCTTCAATATTCCTGGCTTTTCTAGGGGAACACACCAATAGGTAAGTAAACAATTCAACAGTCTTCAATATTCCTGGCCTTTCTAGAGGAACACACCAATAGGTAAGTAAACAATTCAACAGTCTTCAATATTCCTGGCTTTTCTAGGGGAACACACCAATAGGTAAGTAAACAATTCAACAGTCTTCAATATTCCTGGCATTTCTAGAGGAACACACCAATAGGTAAGTAAACAATTCAACAGTCTTCAATATTCCTGGCTTTTCTAGGGGAACACACCAATAGGTAAGTAAACAATTCAACAGTCTTCAATATTCCTGGCTTTTCTAGGGGAACACACCAATAGGTAAGTAAACAATTCAACAGTCTTCAATATTCCTGGCTTTTCTAGGGGAACACACCAATAGGTAAGTAAACAATTCAACAGTCTTCAATATTCCTGGCCTTTCTAGGGGAACACACCAATAGGTAAGTAAACAATTCAACAGTCTTCAATATTCCTGGCTTTTCTAGAGGAACACACCAATAGGTAAGTAAACAATTCAACAGTCTTCAATATTCCTGTCATTTCTAGGGGAACACACCAATAGGTAAGTAAACAATTCAACAGTCTTCAATATTCCTGGCATTTCTAGGGGAACACGACAATAGGTAAGTAAACAATTGAACATAGGATGAAGAATTATTGCAAAGGCCTGATTGTTGTTATTCATCATTGAATTATTCACATTGAATACTCTTTGTTCATATTGTAGCACCTATGTTGTAAGCTTTGAGGAATGTACCAATGTTTACACTTTGACATGATATCTACATGTATGAACATTACACAAATTGTAGGAAATAACAGTATGTATGTTCATTTTTAAGTGTCCGGGATTGTTCTGGCTTAAATTTAATAGCCATAACAATATCAGTATCTGACATAATTTAAGACTTTTGTGATTAGAGTAAAGAATATCATCAGTTGAGTGAGTGCGACATTGAGAGAAAGAGAGAGATCCAGAAGGAAGATAAACGCTGCAAACTATTAATCAGACACTTTTATTCATTTTTCAGATTTACACGAGATGAATATGAACATGGTTATCTCAACATACCTGGCAATAAACCAGCAATATTTTGCTTCAGAAATCCATCATATCGGGGGTAAGTAAACTATACAACATAAGGCTAAATTGATCAAGCATATATCTATGATCTTGGATGACTTTTTAGCTCCGCTGTCGACTTTGTCGAGCGGAGCTTATCATATGAGTGATTGTCTGTTGTCGTCCGTGTCAATGTTTTACTTTTTCGACTTCTTCTTGAAAACTACAAGCCTGAATACTTTGATACTTGGTGTATATGTACCTTGGGTGGACCTCTCTCAGATTTGTTCATTTCATGATGATATCTTCAATTCTCTAATTTTAGTGAATATTTTTGTCATTTTTGAAAAAAAGTGATATTTTCAACTTCTTGTTAAAAACCGCAAATCCAATTGCTTCGATATATACATACATTACATATATAGGTACTACATGTGGACCTCTCTCAGATTTGTTCATTTTGTAATATCTTCAATTCTCTAATTTTAGTGAATAATTTTGTCATTTTTGAAAAAAAGTGATATTTTCAACTTCTTGTTAAAAACCGCAAGTCCAATTGCTTTGATATTACATATATAAGTACTAAATGTGAACCTCTTTCAGATTTGTTCATTTCATGATGATATCTTTAATTCTCTAATTTTAGTGAATATTTTAAAAAATTTTAGTAAAAAGTGATATTTTGGACTTCTTGTTGAAAACTGCAAGTCTGATTGCTTTTATATTACATATATTACATGTGGACCTCTTTCAGATTTGTTAATTTCATGGTGATATCTTCAATTATCTAATTTTGATGATTATTTTTGGTGAAAAGTGATATTTTTGAATTCTTGTTGAAAACAGCAAGTCCTGTTGCTTTGATACTATACATACTTTCTAATGATATCTTCTGCTCTTTAATTGCAATGTGCATTGCTAACAGCGGAGCTATCTCAGCCGACAGGCTGCTTGTTTTTATATTCCTGTACTATTTGGGAACTTTTATACAATTCATTCTTTTTAAAGGAACATTAATACAGTACATGTATTATTATTTGAGGAATATGAATATTTATTAATTTTTTCATGTAATTATGATGATCCTATTGTTAATTTTTGGTAAGATTTTTTTCCACCTAAATTTTAGCTGCGGCTTCTAATAAAATGGTACAATGCAATAGAAGGGATGCGGCTTCTATTAGAGCAGCTACACATATGAGAAATGATGAATTTTTACTTCTCAATCGTTCAAAAAGAATGAGTGCGGCTTCTATTAGGGATGCAGCTTCTAATACAAATTTTACAGTATTTCCCACCAAGTTTTTGGTTGTTTCAGGACTTTTATTCTCACTTGCCATGGAAAGAAAAGATTGTCAGGCAGTGAGTCGATCATTAGTTTAACCCTCATTCATCATTTAATGTCTAGATTCCCAATTGGCAAGCTTTTCATATGTATGCTTTTTAATGACAATAAAATATTTTTATAAGATCCAATTACATTGAAACTAACTTAAAAAGAACATCGTCTTTTGTATAGGTGTAAATCACGTCAAGGGGAAGCACAGCAATTGAAGAATATGGTGAAAGAGAGTGGTAAAGCCAAAGTGATTGATAACTATGAGAATCCATTAAGGGGAACAAAACAAGCATATGTAGAGCTAGAAAGGATTGTTAAATTGGTGAGTCCATGGGGTATACATAGAGTGGAGATGACACATTGCTGCAACATTATATTGTGTGTTTTATGTCATTATGAATAATTGATGTTTTCATGTTTTTCATTAGGAACTTGGTATAGAGCTTACAGAGAGTAAAGATGAAGGTTATAATGAAGATATTGATTCATGTAGTGGTACACATTGGGATTCACATAATGATTATGAACATTTAGAGGCATTTAGTCGTGCTTCCTTTGCTACATGTGACTTAGGGTCAGAAAAGGTACGATGAAAACATTTTTCTAACCTGTCAGGTTATTCTGATTGTGTGATGAATAATATTACCTGGGAAGAGAATGTATTCAGTAGTGTGTCAGTCCATATTGTAGGGTAGTGTGTTTGATGCAGCATTAAGGGCCAAATGATTGAGTGTTTAGTGCCATGAGATGGAGTGTTTAGTGCCATATGATGGAGTGTTTAGTGCCATATGATGGAGTGTTTAGTGCCATGTGATGAAGTGTTTAGTGCCATGTGGTGGAGTGTTTTGTGCCATGAGATGGAGTGTTTAGTGCCATGAGATGGAGTGTTTAGTGTTATGTGGTGGAGTGTTTAGTGCCATGAGATGGAGTGTTTAGTGTTATGTGTTATGTGGTTGAGTGTTTGGTGCCATGAGATGGAGTGTTTAGTGCAATGAGATGGAGTGTTTAGTGTTATGTGTTGGAGTGTTTAGTGCCATGAGATGGAGTGTTTAGTGCCATGAGATGAAGTGTTTAGTGTTATGTGTTGAAGTGTGTAGTGCCATGTGATGGAGTGTTTAGTGCCATGAGATGGAGTGTTTAGTGTTATGTGTTGGAGTGTTTAGTGCCATGAGATGAAGTGTTTAGTGTTATGTGTTGGAGTGTTTAGTTCCATGAGATGGAGTGTTCAGTGTTATGTGTTATGTGGTTGAGTGTTTGGTGCCATGAGATGGAGTGTTTAGTGCAATGAGATGGAGTGTTTAGTGTTATGTGTTGGAGTGTTTAGTGCCATGAGATGGAGTGTTTAGTGCCATGAGATGAAGTGTTTAGTGTTATGTGTTGGAGTGTGTAGTGCCATGTGATGGAGTGTTTAGTGCCATGAGATGAAGTGTTTAGTGTTATGTGTTGGAGTGTGTAGTGCCATGTGATGGAATGTTTAGTGCCATGAGATGAAGTGTTTAGTGTTATGTGTTGGAGTGTGTAGTGCCATGTGATGGAGTGTTTAGTGCCATGAGATGAAGTGTTAGTGTTATGTGTTGGAGTGTGTAGTGCCATGTGATGGAGTGTTTAGTGCCATGAGATGGAGTGTGTAGTGTTATGTGGTGAAGTGTTTAGTGCCATGAGATTGAGTGTTTTAGTGTTATGTGTCAGAGTGTGTAGTGCCATGTGATGGAGTGTTTAATGCCATGAGATGGAGTGTTTAGTGCTATGTGTTGGAGTGTTTAGTGCCATGAGATGAAGTGTTTAGTGTTATGTGTTGAAGTGTGTAGTGCCATGTGATGGAGTGTTTAGTGCCATGAGATGGAGTGTTTAGTGTTATGTGTTGGAGTGTTTAGTGCCATGCGGTGAAGTGTTTAGTGTTATGTGTTGGAGTGTGCAGTGCCATGTGATGGAGTGTTTAGTGCCATGAGATGGAGTGTTTAGTGTTATGTGTTGTAGTGTTTAGTGCCATGAGATGGAGTGTTCAGTGTTATGTGGTTGAGTGCTTGGTGCCATGAGATGGAGTGTTTAGTGCAATGAGATGGAGTGTTCAGTGTTATGTGTTGGAGTGTGTAGTGCCATGTGATGGAGTGTTTAGTGCCATGAGATGGAGTGTTTAGTGCCATGAGATGGAGTGTTTAGTGTTATGTGTTGTAGTGTGTAGTGCCATGTGATGGAGTGTTTAGTGCCATGAGATGAAGTGTTTAGTGTTATGTGTTGGAGTGTTTAGTGCCATGAGATGAAGTGTTTAGTGTTATGTGTTGGAGTGTGTAGTGCCATGTGATGGAGTGTTTAGTGCCATGAGATGAAGTGTTTAGTGTTATGTGTTGGAGTGTTTAGTGCCATGAGATGAAGTGTTTAGTGTTATGTGTTGGAGTGTGTAGTGCCATGTGATGGAGTGTTTAGTGCCATGAGATGAAGTGTTTAGTGTTATGTGTTGGATTAGTGCCATGAGATGGAGTGTTTAGTGTTATGTGTTGGAGTGTTTAGTGCCATGAGATGAAGTGTTTAGTGTTATGTGTTGGAGTGTGTAGTGCCATGTGATGGAGTGTTTAGTGCCATGAGATGGAGTGTGTAGTGTTATGTGTTGGAGTGTTTAGTGCCATGTGATGAGCCCTGGGCTTGTTTGTTTGTTGAAATTTGTTCATATTAATTCTTTAATAATAATTCATAGTTTTTTGTTCTAATAATATTTCAATGAAACTTGGTACATAGATATTACATTACGCAGGCCTTATTAGTTTTACATTCAAATCTGTTCATATCAGTTACCTGATTTACATAATTAGTTTTCAGCTATTTCATCAATATCTCAAGTACAAGTAATTTTGAATTAATGTGTCTTCAATACTCTCAGCACATGGGAGTTCTTTCTAAGATGTCTTTGATTTTGTTTGATTTCCAGCATTATGGTCAGCTGAATGACTATGTATCAGCTGCTGGACCACTACCACCATTACTAATTAGTGGGAGTCCTGGTTCTGGTAAATCATTATTGCTAGCCAAGTGGATTAGTACGCTGAACAACAAACATGCAAGTACGCTAGTATTGTATCATTTTGTTGGAGGTCAACAAACTATAAGTGCTGATCCAGTACATATGACAAGACGACTGACAGCGCAGGTATATATGTGGTTTGATTCAATTTTTTACAAAATACAAAATATTGCTGTATATTATAAATATACTTTTATTTATTTATTTTGTTATTTTTTGAAGTTATTGTTATTGCATTAAACCCAAAAGTACTTTAAGCTTTTAAACTTTCTCAGTGCCTTCATAGTATATAATGTCAATAACAGGGACTATGTCATCTCAATGACTCGGGCTTTCAGTAACTTGTTTATTTGTCATGTAGAAGGAAGGTAAACAGCACACTTTGACAAATTACATCACATTTACTTATTTATCTATTTACTTGGTAGCCTTTAGCCATATACTGTCATGACATTCCATGATGGAGCCTCCATTGATCACAAGGGGTCCAATTGTGCCATGACTGTGAGTGATGAACTTCTCACTCTCTTCTGACTGACCAATCATGTTGTTTGAATGGTGGTCATTTAAATATTAAACATTCATCAGAACCATGCAACCATGCCCGTAGCAACTGCACATCAACAACTATGCCCGTAGCAACTGCACATCAACAACCATGCCCATAGCAACTGCACATCAACAACCATGCCCATAGCAACTGCACATCAACAACTATGCCCATAGCAACTGCACATCAACAACTATGCCCATAGCAACTGCACATCAACAACTATGCCCATAGCAACTGCACATCAACAACTATGCCCATAGCAACTGCACATCAACAACTATGCCCATAGCAACTGCACATCAACAACTATGCCCTTAGCAACTGCACATCAACAACTATGCCCATAGCAACTGCACATCAACAACTATGCCCTTAGCAACTGCACATCAACAACCATGCCCGTAGCAACTGCACATCAACAACTATGCCCATAGCAACTGCACATCAACAACTATGCCCTTAGCAACTGCACATCAACAACCATGTCCTTAGCAACTGCACATCAACAACTATGCCCATAGCAACTGCACATCAACAACTATGCCCATAGCAACTGCACATCAACAACTATGCCCATAGCAACTGCACATCAACAACTATGCCCATAGCAACTGCACATCAACAACCATGTCCTTAGCAACTGCACATCAACAACTATGCCCATAGCAACTGCACATCAACAACCATGTCCTTAGCAACTGCACATCAACAACTATGCCCATAGCAACTGCACATCAACAACTATGCCCATAGCAACTGCACATCAACAACCATGCCCATAGCAACTGCACATCAACAACTATGCCCATAGCAACTGCACATCAACAACTATGCCCATAGCAACTGCACATCAACAACTATGCCCTTAGCAACTGCACATCAACAACCATGCCCATAGCAACTGCACATCAACAACTATGCCCATAGCAACTGCACATCAACAACTATGCCCATAGCAACTGCACATCAACAACTATGCCCATAGCAACTGCACATCAACAACTATGCCCATAGCAACTGCACATCAACAACTATGCCCATAGCAACTGCACATCAACAACTATGCCCATAGCAACTGCACATCAACAACTATGCCCATAGCAACTGCACATCAACAACCATGTCCTTAGCAACTGCACATCAACAACCATGTTCTTAGCAACTGCACATCAACAACTATGCCCATAGCAACTGCACATCAACAACTATGCCCATAGCAACTGCACATCAACAACTATGCCCATAGCAACTGCACATCAACAACCATGTCCTTAGCAACTGCACATCAACAACCATGTCCTTAGCAACTGCACATCAACAACTATGCCCATAGCAACTGCACATCAACAACCATGTCCTTAGCAACTGCACATCAACAACTATTCCCATGCAGTGAACATTTTGTGAAACATTACATTTGTCCATAGAAACCATAGCCATCTTTCATATATTATCATCCATTACAACCTGTTCACTGATAGCAAATATGACTACCTCCTATAGCAACCATGACCGTCTTCCATTCAACATGATCACCCATAGCAACCATGACCACTTCCCATACATACCATGGCGACCCCTCAACAATGAGATCAATACCTGACATTTTGTTATTCAAAAACACTCTTTTTACACTCTATTTTTACAGAGACAGTATTTACAGCAATTTTGAAACATTTTTACCAATTTTTTTTTTTAAATATGAAAACATATTGATAAACAGTTGACATAGCTTTCAATTGAATGCTTGGTTATATTTATTGTAGTTGATGCAGCATGTGACAACACCTCCACCTTTAACATGTGATCCCAGTAGACTTCTTGAAGAGTTTCCTAAATGGTTAGAGAAAGTATCAGCCAGGTTACCAGGTGGTGTAGTACTTGCCATTGATGCCATAGATAATCTTCAGGTACACTTTTACTGCAATCAATCAACAGGTTATATACATGTATAATCAAGTGTATAGTTAACTTCTAATTAACTCCCATACCAAGCCTTCCATGGTGTCTCTATTTGCTACATAGTCAATGAAGTCAACTGGTTGGTGCTGTGGTTAGCAGCTGTGAATCTGACATAAATCTTATGTGAATCTGACATGAATCTTATGTGAATCTGACATGAATCTTATATGAATTTGACATGAATCCTATGTGAATCTGACATGAATCTGACAGTCATTTAACTTCACACTTAATTCGCCAAACTATTTGGTTTTGACAAAATCAGATGACCCACAATATGAATATTACCCTTCATTTTGTCACCATCAAATAAGTTATGAACTTTTACAGGACTGAAAAGTATGCAAAATTGTAATTGGTTAAATCAGCGAATGAGAGAAGTTTGCTAACTTGCTGCCCCAATACTTTTCTGAAATATTATCTCATATTGACTTGTGTTCATAACACTACATACTATTATATTATTTATCCATAGAATGCTGAGACAAATCTGAAATGGTTATTAGATCCTTTAGCAGTTGATACAAGGGTGGTTGTATCTGTAGATATGGACAACTGTCCTAGTGCTTGGAGGTCTGTACAGTCTGAGAATAAGAATTTAGGCTAGCTTCCAAAATTTGAGAGACAATAGCTGTTGATTGATTCAATTATTATGTCATTAGTGCTAATTTGTAATGTCATTGCCATAATGTGAACACTGAGCATAGACGCTATATAATGTCATTGTACATTAAATCACTTGCAAATGAAAAAAGATGGCTAATCTATTTAAATCCACTTTTGTTAAGCGCACCACAGGGATTATGGTACAAGATGGCAATCAAGGGCCCTGGGCAAAATGTCAAATTCATAGCCTTCTTGAGAGGCTAAGCCTCTCACTGATTTTATGTGACATTTTCCATAGCTTCATAAATAATAATTTTCTGTGGTGACCATCACATGACTTATTACAACAAAATTATGACTACTCATTCCTTAGCTTTCAGGTTACTTTGCCCATGTAAACAATATTTTGGTAAAATTTGGTCATTCTTATGTGGTTATATTTGAACAGTAACAGGTTCAAAAAACAGTTATTGTTGTTTTAAACTCAATCAGTAAACAATAGACTCTCACCCCTGAGTTTTGTTTGTCCTTAAAGCTCAGTTACATTGTAGATATGTTTGTTTAAGACTCTCCAGTATCCTCAAATTGAGAGGGAGAGTGAAAACAGGATATTTTCCTTTAACATATTGTAAAATACTATTTTTCGCTGAAGGAATAATTCAGTGGAAATAAATTCCATACAAAATACCCAAAAAGTCTTTTCAACGAAAATTTATTCCAGCTAAGTATTTTACAGTATCATATTTTTAGTTAAAGTAACACATTGTTCTGGGAGTGATGTTTCACATATTAGCTAGTTACATGCCTTGTTGCTTTGTATCCTAACAAGTTTGCTAAAATGAATTGAAACTTGTAACATGTGGGGATTTGTATATGCATAATAATTAACTAATTTGCATATATGCATATTATGGACTCTGTCTGAAATAAATGAATAATAATAAAGACCATCGTCCTATCAATAGGTTATTGCCTTAATACTCTGCAATTGTATGAAATTGTTTTCGTTTACACATAATCCACCCTTTTCTTTAGAATGTCTGGCTTAGCTTATTTGAAAAAGTGCCATTTCAATGACTTGTTGACCCCTCCAACTGTTACTTGTATTGACATCCTTTTTCATGTTTTTATTCGCTTTTGTAGCATCTTCTTTACTTCATTGATCAATTTATGTTTTCAGATCCTGGCCAACCATTCACTTGGAGCCTTTCTCATCCAAACAAGTGAAGGAGCTTTTACTTGCTTTATCAGGAGTTTTCAACTTCAAACTTTCTAGTGAACATGAATCTCGGATTCTGGCGCATTGTCGTACACCCAGTACCAGGAATCCTCTCTATCTTAATGTACTTATGGATGAAATGGTGAAAGGATGTAGCAGTAAAACAGTCAAAGAAAGACTGGATGCATGTCTCAAGTATCCAGATGTTGTAGAGTTATATAGACATGTCATGGAATCATTGGAAATCCAAAGAGAAGATGCTACTCGTAAAGGGATGTTCAAAAAGGTATTTCAATAGTTTAGTTTTATTTATTGTTCACCCACTAGGTAAATGGTGTAACTTACTTGGTATACTAGGTGGTATAAACCATATCCTCTCTGTAGTATATACCATATGAATCATATACCAAATGTAGTATAAACCATATACATAGTATATACACCATATACCATGCATAGTATATACATTGTATTTGTATTTCTGTACTGTGTATAAATGTGTACATGTGGTAAGTCCTACCCTACCCCAACTGTAATATTTACATAGATTATAGGTTATGCTGCTCGTATATATAAAACAGTTGCTGTTCTGTTTTCAAATCTGTTTTAATTTACATACCATATTGTTCACCATATCATTGCACTTAGACAAACTTTAAATTTAGGGAATCACACTGTTTCCCCCCAAAATGCCATACATCTTTTTAAAAGTACAGTGTTACCAATTATCATGTATGGGTCAGAAGTATGGGGTGCTTTCACTTTTAAACTGTACAAAACAAAACAAAATAGTATTATTACTAATGAAGCATTCATTGAAAAATTGTTTAGTGACAAAACCCAATTTGAACAGCTTCACATCAAATTCTGTAAGCAGGTCTTGGGTGTACATAAGAAAGCAAGCAATAATGCTGTCAGAGCAGAGTTGAGATGCTACCCTATCATTATTGAACTCTGCACACATATGCTGAAATTCTGGAAAAGACTTAAGAATTATAAATGTAATGAATTGGTGTGTTCTGCTTTCAACCAAGAAAAAAATAGTACTGGTAATACTTGGACAGCATTTATTAATAAACTGCTTGAAATTACTGAAACTAGTGTAGCTGGGATTGATATTTCAAATTTTAAAACAAAGTTAAATTAATTGTATGTAGAAAAAATTTGGTTGCAAAGTCTACAAAAAACAGAAAATAACAAATTACGAACATACAACAAAATAAAATTAGCATTCAAATTTGAGCCATACCTGGATCTTATGAAAAATATAAAACATCGAACCAGCTTAACTAGATTTAGAACTTCAGCTCATTCACTTCCAATTGAAAAGTTGAGATATCAAGGAATACTTCCAGAAGAAAGAATTTGTACACAATGTGATCTAGGGGCTGTTGGCAGTGAAACTCATGCATTCATGGACTGTGAAAATATCGAAATTAAGAATAGTCGTTTAGAATTTTTAAATATGGTTTCGGTTTATGATGAACAAATTCAAGAATTATCCAAGGATAACTTACTTAAAAAATTATTTACCTCAAATGATAGTTTCACTGTTAACAGTCTCGGAAAATTTGTTCATCAAATTATAATGTCTAACAATATCTAAATTTTACTTTTGTTTCTTATTACATGTACTACTAATATTTTATATTTCTTTGCTTACTTATTGTTTTATTTGTTATTGATGTTTGTTACTTGTTGTTGTATGTTTATTGACCATAGATAATGTAATTCAATGCATTATTTCGTGCCAAATAAAATATACAATACTATACAATGTACTATACTATCATTTGTGGAAGGAAGAAGGTACATATACAATTTATTGTGATGTGGTTATTGTGTGGGGGGGGGGGTGAGAGGTACTGTCAACCATGTCTTTCATTACTTGTTCATCTTTGGGATTTACAATTAAACTTGTGTACAATTCATATACCATTGTAGATGTAAACATATGCACGAATATATTGTGTTTTATTAGGTTATGCAGTTTATTTATGCTTCAAGGAATGGTCTATCTGAGTGTGAGATAATGAAGATACTTCCAGACCTTACATGGTCATTCTGGTCACCAATTAATTTTACATTACAAGACAGACATATTCTTACTTGTAAATCAGGGTTATTAACATTTGAGCATGAACAGGTTAGTATTTATTTTATGTGGCTGAACTAGTTGAATGTATATTTAACTGTTATGATTGTTAATCAACCTCAGTGCTTGCTAGTCAACCTTGATTACCATGGATCAACTATAATGGTTGTTAGTCAATCATGATAACTGCTTGTCAACCACAAGTACTGTTACTCAGCCATGATGGTTACTCAACTATAAAATCATGAATATTGCTAGTCAACCAAAATGGCTGCCCATTAACCATGATGGCTGCTAGTCAATCACAATTATCTCTAGCCAACCTTTCATTTTAAAACTCCAGCAAGAATTGACATAGTTTTCTATTCGTTCTATAGGCCAGAGAAGCAGTACAGCTAAGTTACTGCTCTGGTATTTTTCAAAAAGAGTTGTTATTTGCCAGGAAGAAGTTAATAGACTTTTACTCTATGTCTTTACAGTAAGTGTTCTTATTTGGTAGAAGTGTCACTGTCAGTAAACAGTCTAATATAGTCTGATACAATATATCTGACTGCCTTTTGTGATTATTTACAGACCTGGTCTAATTACCTGGAGAGTCATATCTGACTGCCCTGTGTGATTATTTACAGACCTGGTCAAATTACCTGGAGAGTCATATCTGACTGCCCTGTGTGATTATTTACAGACCTGGTCTTATTACCTGGAGAGTCATATCTGACTGCCCTGTGTGATTATTTACAGACCTGGTCTTATTACCTGGAGAGTCATATCTGACTGCCCTGTGTGATTATTTACAGACCTGGTCTTATTACCTGGAGAGTCATATCTGACTGCCCTGTGTGATTATTTACAGACCTGGTCAAATTACCTGGAGAGTCATATCTGACTGCCCTGTGTGATTATTTACAGACCTGGTCTAATTACCTGGAGAGTCATATCTGACTGCCCTGTGTGATTATTTACAGACCTGGTCTTATTACCTGGAGAGTTGTTGATGAACTTCCTTGGTTGATTCAGAGTACTTCCAACAAAGAAGAGTTAACAAAGTGTATTAGTAACCTGTGTGTATTCAGAAAGTTGTACACTAGAGGGCGCTGTGCTGAATTGATAAGATATTGGCAATATGTAGGTGCTGATAAAACTACCATGGCAACTGCTTATTTAAATACTATTAAAAAATGTGAAGAAAGTAAGTCAATTTTTAATGTGTTTTGATGTGTTGATTATGTACCTGGAACAAAGTGCGTTTACATTTCCTTTTGAAGGACACCACAGATATAGAAACTAATTTGTAGTACACAGCTAGCCTTGGGTATCTGTGATATTTCCCATCATCCTTATTCCTGTCATATTTATTCTTGTTCTGTGTTGCCAGTGATTGGTGGATTAATTACTTTACCAAGGATTGCTGAAATCTATGAAACTCTTGGAAGATTTTTAAAAGATCTTGGATTACTTAAAGAAGTAAGTATATATTCACTTACCAATGTAATAACTTGGTGTGCTGCCAAGCAATAAAGTTAGTGATTCTTAATTGTATAGATGGCCATAATTATTAAATTCAAATTGACCCTTATTGCACAGACTTGACATTGTCACAGAATCTATATCCAGCAATATATTTAAATAATTACTTTGTGTTTGGCAATGTGATGCTATATATATGTTGATGATTACTTCTTAGTTTCTTCACTCAAACTGAGCTCCATCATAAAACCTGTATGACTCTTTACTAGGCTATAGCTCCTCTTCAGAAAGCTCTTGAGATTTATGAATCATTGGATCCAGACCATCCCAGTGTTGCTGGTGCCTTGTATCAGCTTGCAGGACTTCATGCACAGTGGAATAAATTTGTTACTGCAGAAGCACTTTATAAACAGTCACTAGAAATCAGTGAGAATGCTTATGGATGTGATCATCAGAATGTAGCAAAAATACTGGATGCCATGGTTGTATTGTACCAGAAACAAGAAAAGTAGGTGTTGTATACTGTAGAATATCTCTGCTTGAAATTTATTTTCGCTGAAGGGATGCTTCAGTGAAAATAATATTCAGTGAATATACTTTTTTTCTATATTTTTAGCTCCGCTGTCGACTTTGTCGAGCGGAGCTTATCATATGAGTGATTGTCCGTCGTCCGTGTCAATGTTTTACTTTTTCGACTTCTTCTTGAAAACTACAAGCCTGAATGCTTTGATACTTGGTGTATATGTACCTTGGGTAGACCTCTCTTAGGTTTGTTCATTTCATGTTGATATCTTCAATTCTCTAATTTTGGTGAATATTTTTGTAATTTTTGGTAAAAAGTGATATTTTCGACTTCTTGTTAAAAACCGCAAGTGCAATTGCTTTGATATTACATATATAGGTACTACATGTGGACCTCTCTCAGATTTGTTCATTTTGTAATGATATCTTTAATTCTCTAATTTTGGTGAATATTTTTGTCATTTTTGCTAAAAAGTGATATTTTCGACTTCTTGTTAAAAACCGCAAGTGCAATTGCTTTGATACTACATATATAGGTACTACATGTGAACCTCTCTCAGATTTGTTCATTTCGTGATGATATCTTCAATTCTCTAATTTTGGTGAATATTTTTGTCATTTTTGGTAAAAAGTGATATTTTCGACTTCTTGTTAAAAACCGCAAGTCCGATTGCTTTGATATGACATATATAGGTACTACATGTGGACCTCTCTCAGATTTGTTCATTTTGTGATGATATCTTCAATTCTCTAATTTTGGTGAATATTTTTGGTAAAAAGTGATATTTTCGACTTCTTGTTAAAAACTGCAAGTCCGATTGCTTTGATATTACATATATAGGTACTACATGTGGACCTCTCTCAGATTTGTCCATTTTGTGATGATATCTTCAATTCTCTAATTAATTTATTTTGGTGAATATTTTTGTAATTTTTGGTAAAAAGTGATATTTTCGACTTCTTGTTAAAAACTGTAAGTCCGATTGCTTTGATACTATTCATATTGTTCATTTTTCTAATGATGTCTTCAGTTCTTTAATTGAAATGTGCATTGCTAACAGCGGAGCTATCTCAGCCGATAGGCTGCTTGTTTATTCAACTCATCAAAAATCAGTGAAAATAAATTCCATACAAAACACACAAAAAGTTGTTTCAGCGAAAATTAATTCTGGCTGAAATAAAGTATTTTACAGTATTTGAATACTGTAAACCACTTTACTTTTGTCGGAAATCAACGGTGGAAATCACAAAATTTACATTTTGTTTTTCAAACTATAGTTCTTTCCTCATTGATATGCTCTTCAACCATTCATTTTGTTGCAGACATGAACATGCTGAGCCGTTACACAAAAGAGCTGTATCTATAAGACGCAAGTGCAAAGTTCCAAAAGTTTCAACACAACTTGGGAGTATAGACCCTATAAAAAGAAGAGCATTGCAACTTGAGGAGCTTGTGTTAGGATCTGATTCAGCTGATGTTGCCAAATCATTGAATGAACTTGGTGTCCTTTACTACTTACAGAACAATCAAGAGTAAGTGTGATTTGTAAGTGTAAGAGTATGTGACTGATGGTTTGTGTCTTGATGTATGGTGGTTTGCTGGTCCTTTGTATAGTGACTGATGGTTTGTGTCTTGTCTTGATGTATGGTGGTTTGCTGGTCCTTTGTATAGTGACTGATGGTTTGTGTCTTGTATTGGTGTATGGTGGTTTGCTGGTCCTTTGTATAGTGACTGATGGTCTGTGTCTTGTCTTGATGTATGGTGGTTTGCTGGTCCTTTGTATAGTGACTGATGGTTTATGTCTTGTATTGATGTATGGTGGTTTGCTGGTCCTTTGTATAGTGACTGATGGTCTGTGTCGTGTATTGATGTATGGTGGTTTGCTGGTCCTTTGTATAGTGACTGATGGTCTGTGTCTTGTATTGATGTATGGTGGTTTGCTGGTCCTTTGTATAGTGACTGATGGTCTGTGTCTTGTATTGGTGTATGGTGGTTTGATGGTCCTTTGTATAGTGACTGATGGTCTGTGTCTTGTCTTGATGTATGGTGGTTTGCTGGTCCTTTGTATAGTGACTGATGGTTTGTGTCTTGATGTATGGTGGTTTGCTGGTCCTTTGTATAGTGACTGATGGTTTGTGTCTTGTATTGATGTGTGGTGGTTTGCTAGTCCTTTGTATAGTGACTGATGGTTTGTGTCTTGATGTATGGTGGTTTGCTGGTCCATTATATAGTGACTGATGGTTTGTGTCTTGTATTGATGTATGGTGGTTTGCTGGTCCTTTGTATAGTGACTGATGGTTTGTGTCTTGTATTGATGTATGGTGGTTGCTAGTCCTTTGTGTAGTGACTGGTGGTTTGTGTCTTGATGTGTGGTGGTTTGCTGGTCCTTTGTATAGTGACTGATGGTTTGTGTCTTGATGTATGGTGGTTTGCTGGTCCTTTGTATAGTGACTGATGGTTTGTGTCTTGTATTGTTGTATGGTGGTTTGCTGGTCTTTTGTATAGTGACTGATGGTTTGTGTCTTGATGTATGGTGGTTTGCTGGTCCTTTGTATAGTGACTGATGGTCTGTGTGTTGTCTTGATGTATGGTGGTTTGCTGTTCCTTTGTATAGTGACTGATGGTTTGTGTCTTGATGTGTGGTGGTTTGCTGGTCCTTTGTATAGTGACTGATGGTCTGTGTCTTGTATTGATGTATGGTGGTTTGCTGGTCCTTTGTATAGTGACTGATGGTTTGTGTCTTGATGTATGGTGGTTTGCTAGTCCTTTGTATAGTGACTGGTGGTTTGTGTCTTGTATTGATGTATGGTGGTTTGCTGGTCCTTTGTATAGTGACTGATGGTCTGTGTCTTGTATTGATGTATGGTGGTTTGCTGGTCCTTTGTATAGTGACTGATGGTTTGTGTCTTGTATTGGTGTATGGTGGTTTGCTGGTCCTTTGTATAGTGACTGATGGTTTGTGTCTTGATGTATGGTGGTTTGCTGGTCCTTTGTATAGTGACTGATGGTTTGTGTCTTGATGTATGGTGGTTTGCTGGTCCTTTGTATAGTGACTGATGGTTTGTGTCTTGTATTGATGTATGGTGGTTTGCTGGTCTATTGTATAGTAACTGATGGTTCGTGTCTTGATGTATGGTGGTTTGCTGGTCCTTTGTATAGTGACTGATGGTTTGTGTCTTGATGTATGGTGGTTTGCTAGTCCTTTGTATAGTGACTGGTGGTTTGTGTCTTGTATTGATGTATGGTGGTTTGCTGGTCCTTTGTATAGTGACTGATGGTCTGTGTCTTGTATTGATGTATGGTGGTTTGCTGGTCCTTTGTATAGTGACTGATGGTTTGTGTCTTGTATTGGTGTATGGTGGTTTGCTGGTCCTTTGTATAGTGACTGATGGTTTGTGTCTTGATGTATGGTGGTTTGCTGGTCCTTTGTATAGTGACTGATGGTTTGTGTCTTGATGTATGGTGGTTTGCTGGTCCTTTGTATAGTGACTGATGGTTTGTGTATTGATGTATGGTGGTTTGCTGGTCCTTTGTATAGTGACTGATGGTTTGTGTCTTGTATTGATGTATGGTGGTTTGCTGGTCTATTGTATAGTAACTGATGGTTCGTGTCTTGATGTATGGTGGTTTGGTAGTCCTTTGTATAGTGACTGGTGGTTTGTGTCTTGATGTGTGATGGTTTGCTGGTCCTTTGTATAGTGACTGATGGTTTGTGTCTTGATGTATGGTGGTTTGCTGGTCCATTATATAGTGACTGATGGTTTGTGTCTTGTCTTGATGTATTTTGGTTTGATGGTCGTTTGTATAGTGACTGATGGTTTGTGTCTTGATGTGTGGTGGTTTGCTGGTCCTTTGTATAGTGACTGATGGTTTGTGTCTTGATGTATGGTGGTTTGCTGTTCCATTATATAGTGACTGATGGTTTGTGTCTTGTATTGATGTATGGTGGTTTGCTGGTCCTTTGTATAGTGACTGATGGTTTGTGTCTTGTATTGATGTATGGTGGTTGCTAGTCCTTTGTATAGTGACTGGTGGTTTGTGTCTTGATGTGTGGTGGTTTGCTGGTCCTTTGTATAGTGACTGATGGTTTGTGTCTTGATGTATGGTGGTTTGCTGGTCCTTTGTATAGTGACTGATGGTTTGTGTCTTGTATTGTTGTATGGTGGTTTGCTGGTCTTTTGTATAGTGACTGATGGTTTGTGTCTTGATGTATGGTGGTTTGATGGTCCTTTGTATAGTGACTGATGGTTTGTGTCTTGATGTATGGTGGTTTGATGGTCCTTTATATTGACTGATGGCTCCTGGTGGTGAGGTTGTTTGCTGAATACATGGTATATCCATAAGGGCATGTTGACAAATAGATGTATACATGACTTACCTGTTTCTCTATATTCTCTGTATTTTCTCTAGGACTGCTGAAGCTTATTTCAAGAAAGCCTTAGACATGAGAGTATCTGTATCAGGATGTGATCACACAGATGTAGCACAATCTCTAAATAACTTAGCTGCTTTATACAATGATAGAAAAGAATACAGTAAAGCAGAACCTTTATATGAAAGAGCTTTGGAAATAAGACAGAAATCATATCCAGTCGATCACCCCAGTGTTGCATCAACTATCAAGCACCTTGCTGTCTTATATAAGAAACAGGTGAGAATGAAATATCACGTACACTTAAAACTGATGTGATGTTTTGTACACTGCCTGCTGATACTCACTGATTGATAACCGCATCAAAATAAATGGAAATGTGACAGTTTAGGAAGATATTACAGGAATGTTACTTTATTACTTGACAATTCTCTTATTTTGTTCTAGTTTAATCTTGATCTTATTACATTTGTTGTTCTTTTCTGCAGGGTAAATTTGGTAAAGCAGAACCACTTTACAGACAAGCTGTTGGTATTCGTGAAAAGTCATTTGGTGTTGCCCATCCCAGTGTAGCTACAGCTCTGGTTAATTTAGCTGTACTCTACTGTGAACAGGTATGCATATGTAGGTATTGGTGGAAAACCAAGTTAGTGGGAATTTACTGTAAACCCAGTCAGTAGGCATTGGTGGAAAACCCAGTCAGTAGGCATTGGTGGAAAACCCAGTCTGTAGGCATTGGTGGAAAACCCAATTAATGGGAATTGGCGGTAAATCGGTCAGTAGGAATTGGAATTTACTGTAAATTAATGGGGATTTGCGGAAAACCAAGTCAGTTAAAATTGGAATTTACTGTAAACCCAGTCAGTAGGCATTGGTGAAAACCCAGTCAGTAGGCATTGGTGGAAAACCCAGTTAATGGGAATTGGTGAAAACAAAGTCAGTAGGAAATGGAATTTACTTTTAACCCAGTCAATATGCATTGGAGGAAACCTAGTCAGTAGGCATTGGTGGAAACCTAGTCAATAGGCATTGGTGAAAACTTAATTCACTACGTTCAATTACCCACCATAGACTCCGGTCAGTCAAAATGACTATTTTGAACTGTAGGCATTAATCAGCGATTCTGCCGGTGACGGAGAGATAGAATCCAGGTCAGGGGAAGCCCCATGACCTCAAGACTCTTTTACCCCTTACGTCACGAACCCACGTGACCGAGGCCACCTGGCAGCGCCACAGGTAGCCGTCCATCACTCTTAATTTCTCTCCGCCTCGAGTGGAGATGAAATCTAGCGAGCTCTGCTGGATTGCCTGCTTTTTTTTTCCTGTCCGGATTTTTAGCTTGGGTTTTTGCCGCTGCACGGCATCCGACATTGTAGCTGGTAGAATAAGTTTTCCTTGTCATTTTTACCCTCGTGTTGTTTTTTCCCCTTTGTGTGTAGTATTTTTCACTACAAAGAAATTAAAATCTGGCGCCACTACGCAACCAGTTGGTTTTCGTGGCGGCACCTTTTACAACTGTAATTCGTTTCCCTCATGCATGTTTGTCTTTTATTTTCAATATATTTAGCAATATATAGATGTAATGACAGCACCAGGGCTCGCTGCCGTTTTCTTTCCGGTCTCCTCGTGTTTCGAGTCGACCGTGCAGTGGTTATATTCAGAATTTACCACCGAGTTTGGGTTTTTTTGCGTGGAAGCGTGTTTTTTTTCACTGGAGTTCTGAGGCCTGAGATTTTCTTTCAGAGCAATCAAAATCGCTGAGACTGACCGCGTCACAGCCAGGTCGCGCGTCCAGTAAACAAATCGGTTAAAGTGAGTTGCGTGTTTTGCATGAGTGGAAAGTCCTCACCCTCGGCTACCGGTACTTCATGTACCGGGACGTCGAGTAAGAGGCCCGACGGCGGAGGTACCGATATTTTTCTTGATCTCCCCCGCTGATTGGAGGGCATCCTCACAGTCTGTTTTTTCAGGCGGTGTTTTACCCGATTTTACCGGCTGCAGCGAGGCTGTGCCCCTGGAGGCTTTCCTTCTATGGGGCCCGTTGCGGGTCTCTTTGTGGACCCTTCCTCGCACGGCGCCAGGTTTGCCTCCGAGTTGAGGGCTTTGGTCGAAGGACTGTCGGGGCAATTGCATCAGACACAGTCGGAGCGAGCTGTCTCCACTGTGTCCCGTCGGTGGGCAAGCAGGAAGAGACACGAAAGCATGTTTGCATTCAAACACGTCTCTTCCGGGGAACCCTCGTTCCCAGGCACGGCTCTCCCACTATTTTGGGGGTGGCCGAGGCTCAGGCTAATTGCACCGGTCCTTCTCTGGATCCTCGGGCACTGAATGCCAACGGGGTGCTGGCAGCCAAGTCTCCGATCTCGGGGCAGGGCTTTCAGGGCAGGGCACACGTTCCCCCCCCTACTTTCAGCCAGCTAGGGTTCGTCACGCGGTAACGGTACAACAGTAATGAATTTTTCCTTGTGTCCGGTCTCCGCTGTGGGTTTTGACTCCTTTCTTACCGACTCACGGGCATCCCCAGAGGGAATCAACCCTATCATGAGACGCACAGTCGAACATGCTCCCTCTCACATATTTAAAGTGAAAGGAGATGCAGTTCGCTCGCGTCGGATACAGCCGGTACTCCGGGCGGTCCCTCAGAGTCTTCCATTTGTATGACTCGGTGAGCCACGCTTTTGGGGTGAGGCGGAGTATCATCGATCCCACCAGTGATACGATGTATATACCCCCACCCTTGATCCTAAAGCGACCACCTAAGGTTGCTTCAACGCTTAGGGGATCACAGGCGTCGGGATCCAAAGCAACCCCGTCGGCAAGTCTCTCCCTGTCCGCCTGAGTGCGGAGTGGGGCGCAGAGCACGCAAACGGTGTTGATGGGCGGTGTTGGTCAGCCGCGGAGGATGTAATGCTTAAGGCCCCCAGGTGGGGATAACATTAGGCAACACTTCCCACTGGACCAAACGCTACCCGGTCGGTGTGGTTTTGGGATTAGACCCCATAGCGTGAGACCAAAATGCCCCCAACCGGATTCCAAGGTTCCTTCCCCAGACCCCGGTACCATGAATTTGGCAAACCGGGCAAAGGGGGATAGCCGCGTTCCATGGGTGTCTTTGCCAATTGAAAACGACCCATCCAGCCCTGAGGACAGAGTTGCTTGAGCACATTATTATGCTTGACCAGCACTCTGGAGACCTTGGAGGCAGAACGCATGAGCCTCCTAGACCAGGCAACATTTTTACTGGTGGACCACCGCACATCTACATGCGACACCCCCTAGTGTCGCCTGGCTCTCTTGGCCAGGGCCACTACCGTGCTACGAGACGCGGCCTTAGACGCACGTGTTTTCGCCGACAAGCTGAGCCGGGGTACGTCCCCACCTCAGTGACGCAGACTGGACATCCTCCACCCTCTTTGTTCAGGGAATGGTGGGTACAGTCTCGGAGCTTCGGAGTGCAATGAAGATCGAATCCGCTAGCCAGTTGGTCCTGCCATGGGCAAACGGAGGGCACCCCAAGCACAGAAGACACAACGCCTAGGGCGTCGTCCGCTAGCCAGAGTCAGCCAGGAGGCAAGCGCTTATACCCTTCCATGGGAGGGGGGGTAGTGGCGCGCCCCCAGGGAGGTAAGAGCCAGGTGGTGGCTCCTTACCCTCCCTGGGGGGGGGGGGGGGCATGTGTTCGATGAATGGCCAGGTCACAACTTAGTGACTACTTCAGGCCTTAGGGAACTCACCTCATTGGGGGAAGGGAGCACCCCCCCTCGCAACTACCGAACACATGGCCACATATCCCTGTCGTACACAGATTGCGCCGGTGTAGTCCGGTTTGGAGACGGCGAGTGGCCGACCCCTGGACCTTTCCAGATGGTGACATCCGTTTACGGGATATCGCTGAAATCTCCATTTCTCAGTGTCTCCCCTGTTGGGCACTGCCAGGGGACTCCCGCAAGACGAAAGCAATCAGACAGGAAGTAGCAGTTTGCTGGGGAAAGACACCATACACAGGGTACATCAGCCGGAACTAAGGCCAGGCTTCTACCCAAATGTGTTCGTAGTACCAAATCTACAAGTGGCAGGCGTCCAGTTTTGGACCTAGGCAGACTGAATCAGTATGTGCTCCTTGATCGGTTCCACATGGAGACACCATTCAGGGTTCTTCTCTCCATCCACCGTTTTGACTGGCTAGCCCCGCTAGACTTAAGCTGGGCCTACCTGCACGTACCGATGCACCCAGCGAGTTGCCATCTCCTTCGAATCGCCCAGCTGGGCCAAGTATTCGAATTTCGGGTGCCCCCCGTTCGGGTTAGGCACAGCGCCCTACATGTTCACCAGAGTGATGAAACAGGTAGTGCTGCTGCTGCACCAGATGTCGGTACACCTCAATCCGTACCCAGACTTTCGGTTACCAACAACCCGGGCAAGGGGTAATAGCCAAATGCGTCAGGCTAACACGGGATTTATTTCACCAGTTGGGCTCGTTAGTAAATCGACAAGTCCCACCTCGACCCAACACGCAGTTGGTGTCCCTGGGCATGGAGTTTTGACACAGAGGTAAGCTTGGCTTAGCTATTTCAAGCTTATTGCTTAGCGCTAAGCAGCCTAGCCGAATGCCTAGTCAGCGTCCCCTCGGTGTCCCTCCGTGAACTAATACGGATCAACGAAATGATGACCCCGGTTCGAAGGGTCGTTCCCCAGGCCGCACTACGCAGCCGCCCGGTATAACGCTTGTTATAACGCCGAGCTCTCCTATGGGAACTAGATAGACGGGTTTCGATCTCAGACCAAGTGAAGGAAGCCCTGTCCTGGTGGTCGTTACTGGCCAACCTCGGACAGGGGAGCCCCTTGGGCCCGCTCGCCGCAGGTATGAATCTGGTAACAGATACCTCCCCCCAGGGTTGGGGAGCGCATCTATTGGGCCAACAAGCCCAAGGATATGGCCCCCGCATTAGTTTCGGGACTACCATACCAACCAGCTCGAACTGTATGTAGTGTACTTAGCACTACCACGCTTTCTACCCATAGTTCAAGACCACAAAGTCCTGCTCCACACAGGCAACGCAGCGGTGGTCTCCTTCAAGAAGGAGGAGGGGACGCATTCCCCATCGTTGTCAGTCCTAGCGGAGCAAAATCCTCCTTTGGTGCCTGGAATACAATGTGGATCTAACCGCACACCACCTTCCAGGGGTGAGGAACAATCTGGCGACGCCCTTTCAGGGCGGCTCCGTCTCCAGAACACGGAGTGGCTGATACCCCAGTGGGTAGCCTCCAGGCTGTTTCGGCTGTGGGACGGTCCAAGGTTGGACCGTTTTGCCGCACCCCGGAACGCCAAGCTCCTGACGTACGTAACACTCCTGCTGACTCCAGGAGCCTGGGCCAGGATCGCTTTGCTAGCCCCGTGAACCCACTTAGTTGTGTACGCCTTTCCTCCCTTCCCGCTAGTTCTCCGGGCACCGGAGAAAACTTTGACAGGTGCACACCTGCATATTATCATGGGTTGCACCCAATTGGCCAAGCAAGGCCTAGTTTCCACTTCTGTTGGGAAATGCTAGTCAAAGCGCCAGCAGTGCTTCCGGACTTACCGGACCTGCCGTCCCAACCAGACGGCGCACTACCAACGAGCCCAGCAGTTATCAATTTCATGCATAGAGGCTCTCAGTAGACCCGCACATACGAAAGCCTTATCTGAGCAGGCTGCCAACTTCCTGGCCAGGGCGAACAGGGATTCCACCTACGCGGCCTACATTTCTTGGCTGCGAGCATACACTGATTGGTGTAGCGGAAGGGAGATTGATCCATACCATCCCTCTATTGGCCAGGTAGCAGGCTCCTTCGTCCACCTGTTTGACGGAGTGGGTTTGTCCTACGCAGCGAGCGTTGGCTACAGGTCGGTCTTGTCCCCCACCACTCAGAATGTACGGGAACAAGACTAGCCGATTGTCCTATTATTAGGAGACTATTTACTGCTTTCCAGACGCCAAGACCCCATACAAGGGAGCCGCCAACTGGGACTCGTCGGCTGTGTTGTCTGCTCTAAGCAGACCGCCCTTTGAGCCTCTCCAATCAGCACCACTCAAATTTTTGATGTGGAAAATAGTCTTCCTACTGGCCCTCGCCTCAGGTATGCGCCGGTCAGAGCTATGCGCACACTGTCTTTCGCGTACGGTTGTGCCGCTTTTATGGACGATCAAGTTGTTCTAAAGACAGGAATCGGGTGTCTCGCCAAGAACCAAATCCCAGGACACGATCCTCAACCGATCGTCATCCCCCGGCTGGCAAATATTGTCGGTCCAGAGGATCAGGAGGAATTGCTTTTCTGCCCGGTCCGAGCGCTGAGTTGCTACGAGAACCGTACCAGATTTCTAGACGGGGAACCAAACACATGTTTTTGTGTTACGGCCCTGGCAAACAGGATAAGCTGGCTTCCTCGACTTCCCTCTCCAGGTGGATTACTGCGACTGTACTGGAGGTCTATAATACACTATCCTCCTCAACACAGACCTTGCAGAGACACCAAGTACGAGAACATGAGGTTCGTGCGATCGCTAACTCACTAGCACTAGCGTCAGGTGCCCCCCTCAAACACATTCTGAGGGCAGGCTTCTGGAGAACGCAGAACATCTTCATCAACTACTACCTAAGAGACACCCAATCTATTGAGCAGGGTCTCTTCAGGTTAGGCCCCGTCGTAGCAGGTCAGGCCTTGTTTGCTGACCCAGCCCGAACGACCGCAGGGGCCTCTGCGCATAGGCGATAAGTCAGTCTCGGCATTTTTGCGGGCAGATTGTCTGTTCCACTAGCACTTCCTGGAAGCTCCCAGGTTTTCGCTTCTGTCGACCTACGCCCTCATGCGAACTGTTTCGGTCCTACTTCAAGCTTATCACCCCTGAATTCGGCTTGGGTCTAGCTTTCACGGGCACACCGAACCCTGTCACCACAGCAGCATTGGCTTCTGGCTTCGGGGACAGCACAGGCAAGGTAAGACACCACCCTTCTTGGGTCTTAACTTGGGTTTTTGGGTTTGTTTTCATCCCGGACTGGGGAAAAGTCTTTCATCGTTCTCCTTTTTTTTCTGTTTGCTCGGTAAAACCCGCCACCTATCGGTGTCTGACTCTGCCTACAGTTCAAAATAGTCATTTTGACTGACCGGAGTCTATGGTGGGTAATTGAACGTAGTGAATTTAGACGAGGGTTCTCCGAACCCGCCTATTCACATAGTTCATACCCACCATAGACTCCGGTCCCCCTAACCTCTCCGCTCTTTCCGTCGCGTTGGTCTAAGTCCTCGAGGCGGAGAGAAAGGAACCAGAGTGATGGACGGCTACCTGTGGCGCTGCCAGGTGGCCTCGGTCACGTGGGTTCGTGACGTAAGGGGTAAAAGAATCTTGAGGTCATGGGGCTTCCCCTGACCTGGATTCTATCTCTCCGTCACCGGCAGAATCGCTGATTAATGCCTACAGTTCAAAATAGTCATTTTGACTGACCGGAGTTTATGGTGGGTATGAACTATGTGAATAGGCGGGTTTATGGTATTAAATTTCATTGTCAATTACAACATTGTTTTCAGAATAAACAGGACGAAGCACTGCCACTGTATGAAAGGGCATTACATATTTACGAAGATACACTGGGTGCCAATCATGTTAGAGTTGCTGAGACATTACGTAATCTGGCTGTGTTAAGATATGAACAGAGTGATTTTGAAACGGCTGCCAAGTTGTACAAAAGATCTACAGAAATCAAAGAAATGGAACAAGCATTTGGTAATAAAGCACCGTCCAGGAAGTCGTCTATTGGTGGAGTCTCTACTGTCAGAAATCTGCTTAGTCCACACCTATATTATGCAGAGCAGCAATAAGGAACGATAGAATTAAACCTTGCTGTGTGTATAAATTAGGTTTTCTATACACATGTACAATTTAATGTTGGCATTTATTTACACTATCCATATTTACTTTTATATCTGAAAAATGTCAATATGGGTGATGGCATGTAACTTGGTGATTTTGAGAATCCTGCCAAAGAATTTCTGTCACAAAATTTACAAAAATTATAGTGGTTTACAGTAGACTATGGACTTCAAACAGTGATTATCTAAATACGGATAAAGTGAATTTTGTGAAGACATGAATGTTTTTTAAATAAAATATTTATAAATGTTTTATATATCTCAAATAATAGTTGAAAACAACTAGACTATTCTCAACACATTAATGGATACATGGCCGTGAATCAGTCATTCAAAGGCAATAAGCACTATCAAATGGATACATGGCCGTGAATCAGTCATTCAAGGGCAATAAGCACTATCAAATGGATAAATGGCCGTGAATCAGTCATTCAAGGGCAATATAATAAGCACTATCAAATGGATACATGGCCGTGAATCAGTCATTCAAGGGCAATAAGCACTATCAAATGGATACATGGCCGTGAATCAGTCATTCAAGGGCAATAAGCACTATCAAATGGATACATGGCCGTGAATCAGTCATTCAAGGGCAATAAGCACTATCAAATGGATACATGGCCTTGAATCAGTCATTCAAGGGCAATAAGCACTATCAAATGGATACATGGCAGTGAATCAGTCATTCAAGGGCAATAAGCACTATCAAATGATTTCTATAACCACTACAGTATTTGAATGAAATTAGAGGTTCTTCCAGGGTTAAATATTTTATAAATATTTTATAAAATTTCACAAAAAAACATTCATGCTCTCAAAATTTACTATGTAAAGCAATATTTAAAAAATGGAAAAGCTGAATAGCACAGCTTTGTTCCATCACTTTATTTGGTGTATGTTGCATTTACAGTGTATCAAACTGAAATTAGTGGGGTGGGGTGGGGGGGGGGGGGTAGGGGGGGGGTAGCTAGTTATGACCTCAATACATTCTAATCATGATACTTCCATTATATACCATCATTGATCATTCCATGTATATTTATGAAAATGTAAACAAATGGTATTTTTATATTTATGATATATTTAGTTTTTCATTATTTGTGTTTGTGCATATTTTGTTTATATTTATTATCTGCAGTGTTGTGAACTTTGACACTGTTTCTGTGTACATATATAATACAGTGATGTTTATTGTGTCTGTCTGTCTGTCTGTCTGTGATGTCAATACATGTATAAGTGTACATGCCAGGTAGTTATGTTTTTTTTATACCTCATGTTCAAGATCGCCACATAGATTGTTCAGAACATGGTCACATGGTGGTAAACTCATTATTAAAGACTATTAAAGAGTTGATGATTATCCAGTGGCCTCTATTTTTTTATTGCACATACATGTATGTAGTGTTTACATGAAGCAATGCTGTTGACCACAGATTTCGATGTCAGATTTATGTAGTGTTTATTATTCCATATAATAACACTTTTAGTTTCCTCAGTATCGGTCAATATTCAGTTTTGATGACTCTCTGGAATTATTTACCTCATCAATAGTTTCCTCTTGGGGTCATTAAAACTGAATATTGACCTCTATTGAGGAAACTATATGTCTATTATACTGTCCACCAATATCCTTATCATAGTTTCATTGAAATCACATCATGGTTCCATTGAAACCTTATCATGGTCTCATTAAAATCACACCATGGTTCCATTGAAACCTTATCATGGTCTCATTAAAATCACATCATGGTTCAATTAAAACCATATCATGGTCTCATTGAAATCACATCATGGTTTCATTGAAACCTTATCATGGTCTCATTAAAATCACATCATGGTTCAATTGAAACCATATCATGGTCTCATTAAAATCACATCATGGTTCAATTGAAACCATATCATGGTCTCATTAAAATCACATCATGGTTCAATTAAAACCATATCATGGTCTCATTGAAATCACATCATGGTTTCATTGAAACCTTATCATGGTCTCATTAAAATCACATCATGGTTTCATTGAAACCTTATCATGGTCTCATTAAAATCACATCATGGTTCAATTAAAACCATATCATGGTCTCATTGAAATCACATCATGGTTTCATTGAAGCCTTATCATGGTCTCATTAAAATCACATCATGGTTTCATTGAAACCTTATCATGGTCTCATTAAAATTACATCATGGTTCAATTGAAACCATATCATGGTCTCATTGAAATCACATCATGTTTCAATTGAAACCACATCATGGTCTCATTGAAATCACATCATGGTTCAATTGAAACCATATCATGGTCTCATTAAAATCACATCATGGTTTCATTGAAACCTTATCATGGTCTCATTAAAATCACATCATGGTTTCATTGAAACCTTATCATGGTCTCATTAAAATCACATCATGGTTTCATTGAAACCCTATCATGGTCTCATTAAAATTACATCATGGTTCAATTGAAACCATATCATGGTCTCATTGAAATCACATCATGGTTCAATTGAAACCACATCATGGTCTCATTAAAATCACATCATGGTTCAATTGAAACCATATCATGGTCTCATTAAAATCACATCATGGTTTCATTGAAACCTTATCATGGTCTCATAAAAATCACACCATGGTTCCATTGAAACATTATGGTCTCATTAAAATCACATCATGGTTTCATTGAAACCTTATCATGGTCTCATTAAAATTACATCATGGTTTCATTGAAACCTTATCATGGTCTCATTAAAATCATACCATGGTTCCATTGAAACCATATCATTAAAATCACATCATGGTTTCATTGAAACATTATCATGGTCTCATTAAAATTATACCATGGTTCCATTGAAACCATATCATAGTCTCATTAAAATCACATCATGGTTTCATTGAAACCTTATCATGGTCTCATTAAAATCACATCATGGTTCAATTGAAACCACATCATGGTCTCATTAAAATCACATCATGGTTCAATTAAAACCATATCATGGTCTCATTGAAATCACATCATGGTTTCATTGAAACCTTATCATGGTCTCATTAAAATCACATCATGGTTTCATTGAAACCTTATCATGGTCTCATTAAAATCACATCATGGTTCAATTAAAACCATATCATGGTCTCATTGAAATCACATCATGGTTTCATTGAAACCTTATCATGGTCTCATTAAAATCACATCATGGTTTCATTGAAACCCTATCATGGTCTCATTAAAATTACATCATGGTTCAATTGAAACCATATCATGGTCTCATTGAAATCACATCATGTTTCAATTGAAACCACATCATGGTCTCATTGAAATCACATCATGGTTCAATTGAAACCACATCATGGTCTCATTAAAATCACATCATGGTTCAATTAAAACCATATCATGGTCTCATTGAAATCACATCATGGTTTCATTGAAACTCTATCATGGTCTCATTAAAATCACATCATGGTTTCATTGAAACCTTATCATGGTCTCATTAAAATTACATCATGGTTCAATTGAAACCATATCATGGTCTCATTGAAATCACATCATGGTTCAATTGAAACCATGTCATGGTCTCATTGAAATCACATCATGTTTCAATTGAAACCACATCATGGTCTCATTGAAATCACATCATGGTTCAATTGAAACCATATCATGGTCTCATTAAAATCACATCATGGTTTCATTGAAACCTTATCATGGTCTCATAAAAATCACACCATGGTTCCATTGAAACCTTATGGTCTCATTAAAATCACATCATGGTTTCATTGAAACCTTATCATGGTCTCATTAAAATCACATCATGGTTTCATTGAAACCTTATCATGGTCTCATTAAAATCACATCATGGTTCAATTGAAACCACATCATGGTCTCATTAAAATCACATCTTGGTTCAATTAAAACCATATCATGGTCTCATTGAAATCACACCATGGTTTCATTGAAACCTTATCATGGTCTCATTAAAATCACATCATGGTTCAATTAAAACCATATCATGGTCTCATTGAAATCACATCATGGTTTCATTGAAACCTTATCATGGTCTCATTAAAATCACATCATGGTTTCATTGAAACCTTATCATGGTCTCATTAAAATCACATCATGGTTCAATTAAAACCATATCATGGTCTCATTGAAATCACATCATGGTTTCATTGAAACCTTATCATGGTCTCATTAAAATCACATCATGGTTTCATTGAAACCTTATCATGGTCTCATTAAAATTACATCATGGTTCAATTGAAACCATATCATGGTCTCATTGAAATCACATCATGTTTCAATTGAAACCACATCATGGTCTCATTGAAATCACATCATGGTTCAATTGAAACCATATCATGGTCTCATTAAAATCACATCATGGTTTCATTGAAACCTTATCATGGTCTCATAAAAATCACACCATGGTTCAATTGAAACCTTATGGTCTCATTAAAATCACATCATGGTTTCATTGAAACCTTATCATGGTCTCATTAAAATCATACCATGGTTCCATTGAAACCATATCATTAAAATCACATCATGGTTTCATTGAAACATTATCATGGTCTCATTAAAATTATACCATGGTTCCATTGAAACCATATCATGGTCTCATTAAAATCACATCATGGTTTCATTGAAACCTTATCATGGTCTCATTAAAATCACATCATGGTTCAATTGAAACCACATCATGGTCTCATTAAAATCACATCATGGTTTCATTGAAACCATATCGTGGTTTCATAAAAATCACATCATGGTTCAATTGAAACCTTATGGTCTCATTAAAATCACATCATGGTTTCATTGAAACCTTATCATATAGTTTCATTAAAATCACATGGTTCAATTGAAACCATATCATGGTCTCATTGAAATCACATCATGGTTCCATTGAAACCTTATCATGGTCTCATTGAAATCACATCATGGTTCCATTGAAACCTTATCTCTTAAAATCACATCATGGTTCAATTGAAACCATATCATGGTCTCATTAAAATCACATCATGGTTTCATTGAAACCTTATCATAATTTCATTAAAATCACATCATGGTTCAATTGAAACCATATCATGGTTCAATTGAAATCACATTATGGTTCAATTGAAACCATATCATGGTCTCATTAAAATCACATCATGGTTCAATTGAAACCATATCATGGTCTCATTAAAATCACATCATGGTTTCATTGAAACCTTATCATGGTCTCATAAAAATCACACCATGGTTCCATTGAAACCTTATGGTCTCATTAAAATCGCATCATGGTTTCATTGAAACCTCATCATGGTCTCATTAAAATCATACCATGGTTCCATTGAAACCATATCATTAAAATCACATCATGATTTCATTGAAACCATATCATGGTCTCATTAAAATCACATCATGGTTCAATTGAAACCATATCATTAAAATCACATCATGATTTCATTGAAACCGTATCATGGTCTCATTAAAATCATACCATGGTTCCATTGAAACCATATCATTAAAATCACATCATGATTTCATTGAAACCTTATCATGGTCTCATTAAAATCATACCATGGTTCCATTGAAACCGTATCATGGTCTCATTAAAATCACATCATGGTTCAATTGAAACCATATCATGGTCTCATTGAAACCATATTGTGGTCTCATTGAAATCTTGCCATGCAAGCTCACATGCTCGATGGCATGAAGTTTATAATATCAAACTAACCAGTAGTGTAATAACACTATGACATGGTTTAACTATGGAAACATGTGATTCTATTGAAGATGAACAGACAGTATAAGTTGACACTGGAAAAGATAAAACCTAACCATTTGTGTTTATCAAATTTGTTATAGCATATCGGTAAATTTTCATTTCATATCACACTAATTGCATTTAACAAGTAGGTGAAGTAAATGCATGTTCTGATAATTACTTCTAAAACACATCCACTTTCTGTTAACAATTACATGTAACAGCGTCCGGATTACTTTCGGAAATTCCGTCGCGTTTCGGAAAGTTTTAATTTTCAAAACTTTTGAATATTTATTTGTGTTTTTAGGTTAGTGAGGAGGTTATAATAATTGTTCATTTCTCTTTAACACTGTTTTTTATACCCCTCAGACCCCTTCAAAAAGTCACTTCTGGCCATTATAATGGCCACTATTTTCTTAATGGCCAGAATATTGACCAGAATTTTTTAAGTGGCCAAAATATTTACCAGTGTTTTTAAAATGGTGGTTTTAATGACCCTTGTTTTCTATACTGGTCAGAATAATTACAATTGCTTTTTAAATGATGGAGTTGATGAAATTTTTTTTTTGATGGGCAGTATAATGGTCATTTTATTTTTCATTACATACATAACATGACCAGTATTTTTGTTCATGTCACTAATATAATGGCCCAGAAAAAAACCTTTTACCTCGTGTGAGTCAATATACGTGTGGGAATTTATTTTTCTAAGTTTTACTGGCGCTTGCAAGTACACTTAAAAGGGAACCGCTCAATCCCATGGATTGCACCAAAGAATCATGGGACACTATTGTTTATGTTGTTTACAATGTTAATCTATCTTTTGTTATCCATTGTAATTTTAATCCAGAAAGTAAATTTGTTGTGAAATTAAGCTTAACTGGAAGGTGCCCCTTTAAATGAAATTTCGCGAATAATGCCTCGATCCCCAGTGAAATTTTATAGTAACACTGATGCCAGTGACTGCTGGTGGACTACATAACCTGCGGAGTATTTAGATGGTGTTGAATCATAGGATGATTGCAGTACTGCAACTGGCACATCAAGGTATGAATTTGTAATTATTTTACCATTTTACAATGACTTCAATACAATATTAGATACTTTTGTTGTTTATGTAGCAGGATAGTCTTTTAGGGCTTTCGTTTTTGTTTTTCAAAAATGATATAAATTAAAAAACACTGCTTTGCTTTATGTACTATCATACCTATTTTTTGGAAAAAAATAAATGCGCAAGTTTTTGTTCAGTCGTGGCTCACTGTATAAGTACTGTTTCATTATCATTCATAATTGTCAAACAACAAGCTCAAGTAGGTGTTAATGAGGATTAGCTCCTATGTTTATTAATACAAGAAAAGTATAAACAAAGGTTATTTCCAACTCCTGAAATCTGCAAAAAACATCAACGTAAATTTGTTTTCATTCATGGCAATGTTTTCAAATTATTAATATAATTTAACTGACTGCAAAATGTTTTTTTTTTAAATTTTCAAAGATTATGTATATTGTTTTTTTTTTTCTCTTCAGACAATACCAGCAATAGTGTACTGTACATTGGGAAATCTAATTTAGTAACCATGTATGAATTAAATATATTATGCCCATAACGTCAAATACCATACAGAATCCCTTTTTTCTGTAAACTAGTATAGATGATATATGCCCAGTGTGCAACAGTTCATTTTTCTTTGCGCACAAAAAAAAACTCCCATACTCAAAATAACTTTTAATTTAGCACGGGTTTAAACTAAATTTCAATTAAATTTAATATTCTTTGCCCATCTTTGAGCCCAATTTGGTTTGAATGAGTTGTAGAGATCAATATAAAAGGGAAGTGAACCTAAATGTATGCGCCTAAGGAAGGAATAAACAGAAGACACTTATTAGTAGTATTCCAGAGCTCTTTAGCAAAGGCTAAGAGGTCCAATACCTTAGCCTGTGCTAGTAAAAATTTGCATGAACACAGGCTAAGAAATACTAAGTACAGAGTAAATCTGGCCAGTCCAGAGCCTTAGCACAGGCAAAACAAAACATGCATGAGCGCTTAGCTCGGCCATGGATGTACATCCATGGCTCGGCTAAAAAAAACATTGTATTCAATGTTCATTTAGGAGATTTACTACTATATTCATAACTTTTTATTTCGGTGTGCCATTTCCTGCATGACAATCAACGTTAACACATATAGAGAGATTTACTCAAGAAAAAAATGAACTGATGATGAGACTCTGTGCTACTTCCTGTTATTCTGCAATTTGCACTTTCTGAATTTGCTTTGGTATTGTTTTATAACTGTAGAACTAACCTTCCTAGTTACTCTTACTGAGCAATCATAATTAAAATTCCTGCAGCTTTTGCCTATTCTTAATAAGTTTGGGCGTTCCTTACCCCGTGCTAACCATCGTTCCCTTCTGTGCATGAACTCAAACATACGAGATTAGCTTAAATCTTAGTCCGTACATTGTGTAGCATGAACACTACTATTGAAGATCCAGGCGGCAAATGGGTGAAAATTAAACAAATTATAATGAAGGTGTAATATTCAGTCAGTAAAAGTCCTAGGCGTTTTAGGGTCAGTCAAATTGATCATGGGTACTCTGGCTCAACTTGGACAAAAAAATATTTAGTCTATATAATGGGAACAGGGACATGCTACTGTATCTCTTTCAAGTAAGTTAGTTATAATCCTCTACCAAATTAACACCTTAGGGAAGCTGATAATAAATCTATGTCAACACGACTGTTACATCCTCTCCTGTTTCATAAGCCAAACATGGCTGCCTGGGTGTAGCTACACAAAATGAGACAATTTTGTGGTTGGAATATAATCAGAAAAATTAAATTTGATCAAAACTGAATAGCCAAGTCCATTCTATTGATGCGAGTGAAACTAAAAATTAAGTTTTTATTCCACTATGAAATCAGGAAAGGGAAACAAAAATGGTAAGTTTTCTCAAACAAAACTGCCTAAAAAAACAAACAATGACCTGTGAAAATTTGTGTCATTATAACAAGTGGATTTTTCATCATATTTAGAACAGATATATAGCATAGTGCACTCGTTATACACTGACCAATGGGAATACTAGTAAAAACTGTTTTAGATGTATAAATCTTCTAGGGAGGTTATAACCCACATTGCACATAGGATACTGGATTTTCTTTTGTCTCAGACAGAAGTTGCATGTCCCTGTTTTCTAAGGTCTATGCTTAAATCATAACCATCTGAATACCATTATATCATTTTTCAAACTAAACTGTTTTTATATTTTTAATATCATTTTCTTGATTTTGAAAAAAAAATATAGAAACAATATTACACTTACCATAATTACTCTATTAGCAGCACATGCGCTTAGGTAAATTACAGGGATCTTCAATGGTCGTAATAAGTAATATTTTTATGATTTAGTATCCACAAATGTAATTTTAGAGCAAATATGGTATTGTATTGGATCATAGTTATAATACAATTATTTATTTTGTGAAAGTACCAGGGGATCGATGAAGTTGTACATTCATTGTGGCATTCCCATTGTGGAGGGACTCTATAATTTTGTATGTACACAGCTTCCTATTTTGAGAGACAAAATCATGCAGCTGCATTGTTACATAACATTCTTTTGTCTCTTGTCTTGTAGGAAGTTAAATCCCCCTATTGTTCTCAGAAATTAGGTTCCTAAGTACAGCAATGTACTGTCCTAGTCTCTCAAGAGACAAACTGTGTGTATATATGGCACAACCCCTTAATATATTCGGTTAGGAAACAATTTTATTTTATTTTATTCTGTTGTCTAGATGCATTTATCAATATTTATATTTTTTCAATCAGAATGTACCGGGTATCTATTTTTTTGGAAGTATATCTCAGTTGCATAGGGGAGAAATTAACATACCACAAGATGTCATTTTTATCGACATTGCTATTTGTGAGGACAGAAATATGCCAGCATACACAGACACCACACATTTTTGTTTCTAAAATTGGTTACAAAGTGTATTAATTAAAAACTGGTCATTGTAAGCTAATAGCAAACTGAATTATTTATTTGCAGATAATGACAATTTAAAAAAAGGAAAAAACTATATATATGGGACGTAAGAAGTTGAAGAACCAGAATTTATGGACGTTAAGGGAAGAAAAAAGTTTAACCAGTATTGATGGATGCAATGGTTCAGCATTTACATGTTTATCAGTTTTACGCTTGCACACAGATTTTCCAAGTTCCAAGTGTGTAGAGTCACTGTACATTGCTTTTCCATATTATTGAAAAAATCCTGCAGAGATCAATAATAAGAAAAAATTTGACATGCCTACAACTTGGAGAAAAAATATTTTACACTAGAAAAACAATAGCACAAAAAAAATGAGGAGAAAAAACATTTTGCACAGCCCCCTCCTTAAGCTAACCACCTCACAAGAAAACTTGATAAATATCTGGAAGAGTATGACATTGCAAACCTAAAATACTATTATCCACTAAAACAGTCTCTATGGCTGTGCACTACATCAAAAACAAAACATGGCATACTTTTAATATTGCTTACATATACTTGTTTTTTCTAATGTTTTCATTAATTATTCAATTTCTGTACTTAATGTGTTTGTACACTGAGCTGAATAATTAAGATGATGTTTTGAAGCAATGTTTTAACCCCCTCCCTCCCCCATATGACTTTTTTACTTTGCAAAGCTGTACCTCCCAGATCTTCAGTTGTTTATGCATAGACGGCCTTTGGTTATAAATTATTTACTTTCCAGTCATTTTTTGAAGCGTAAGCCTTTGTCATACTTTTGGCTGTGGTGACTTCGTGTCACTATGCTTTTGTTTCCCTTTTGTTAGCTAAACATATGAACGCTTGTTAAAAATCACACTTGGAAGTAAGAGTTTCTAATGGAATAGCAAGCAATCTAATCTATTCCTGAAATTGTTAAATTATATAGTGTTATCTGGAAATGTAAAAATAAACTTCTAGAAATGTGTTATTCAGTTCAAAAAATAAACTGGCTGCATGCAGAATCTCAGAGAAACAATTGCATGTACATGCAGGAATGGACGGATGTTGCAGCAGCAGAAGTTTGGGCCTGGACATTCCAGTCACATTTTTAAAATGATTTTAAATAATGTACGTATTCTTAACAAACTGTTACATGAGAGGGGGCAGAGCATGAAATAATATTTTAGTCTGGAAACCATACAAAGATGTGTGTTCCAGTTCAGTAATTCAATACCTTTGATGAGCCATTATTAATAGCACACTAAGGGTTAGATTTGAATAGATTCCTAGTGAGATTGGTGCATTCTTAATTCAAAAAAGTTACTGCTACTAAATTATACATATGTTTGGTATAATTTATTGTAAAACATTAATGTTGTTGTGAAAATAGTTTTATACAAAACAGTGAAAATTTGCCAAAATCCTTGTATGTGTTGCCAGTGATATGCCAGTTTCCATTGTTATTTAAATGTACTCATAAGGGAGGTAATCCATTACAAAACATCACTGATCCATCTCTTTGACCAAGTGCAAGCTAAAATTTAAGCTAATCCCAAATGTTTGCATATCAGCTATACGCAATTGTGTTCACTCACAGGAGGGCCCAACAGTTACAGCACAGGCCACAGTGTTGAGGGTCTGTGCACTGGCTAAGAACACCCAAACTTGTTTCCAAAGGGAGGCAGCAATTATGAACAAACAATTAAACAGCAATGGTACAGTGCCATAAATACGTTGTTAACCAAAATAAACCAACCACAAATTATCGAACCAACCACCATATATTTTTCCCCCTTAATATTTTTTTTTTCATTCCTTTTCCATGTTTTGATTTATAATGCTTATTTTTTTTATTAATATCACCAGTTTTTTCAATTGTTTTTTTTTTAAACCATTGTGGTGCTTCCGATACGAGTTTGCTGATAGTTGATAGAATGGAATTTTTGTGACGTTGATTGGTACACTCAGAAGCACAAACATGTGCAAATTTACATTACACTCCAAAACGGCATGCGCGCACATGCGAAACACCATATCTTCGACTTCTGGAGAAGTCGTCTACTAGTATCCCACCAATCATTACTCCGTACACGTTTCCACACTGATTGGGTCGCTGTAGTAGAGCATACAACAACTCCAATTTGGTTCGTTGTCTACGACATGCACTAATAAAATTCTGCATTCTGTAACGTCGTTATATACTGTTCCTGTGCATTCAAATAAATCGGTCCGTCTTCGATCACGTTCCAGTGCACGTCGCTTCATAAATTTGAACGAAACATGTCAGCAGCAGAAATTTTGCGTTCATAAACAGCTGCTTAACAAAGGTCACCGACTGATGGCGCCCCTTAGCCCATGCTAAGGACTGGCCCATTCTCCTTCCCAGAGTTCCTTGCGGTTAGATCACCGAAAGTATCTCTGCCACCACACACCGCCATTTTGTGGTGAAACACCACAAGGCTTTTACTACGCGTATCATTTGCGTATTTTTGTTATTAGAGTGCTCTCGTGTTGATTTACTACTACTGGAAAACAAGTTTTAAAATATTTTATCGATTGCTGATAACGATTTTTCCGTAAATGCACTGTCAAGGATGAAATAGCTATAATTTAGAAAAGACAAGTCATTGTCAATGACACGTCCCCGTTCCGTTCATATTTGAGTGACATATACATTCAAAGCAGATCATGACCGAAATGCACCTGCATATGTACAACACATTGTGCTAAATCTGAACAAAATCCATCCATGCATGACTGAGATCCGGTTCTGGAATTGTGAAAATACGTGATTTTGATGCATTTTCGGCCTTAAAATGGCCATCATTCCGCTATTGTTAAGCAGATCATGAAACAAATGCACATATCTATTTGTGACATGATGTACCATGTGTGTGTGAAGTTTGAACTTGATCAATCCAGACATGTCTTGGATACGGATCCAGAACTGAATTCTTTAACAAAATGGCCACCAGTCGGCCATTTCGAACTTGATCCGAAAAAAAAAAGACGTGCATCAAGGTCCTATTATGTTTAATGTATGTACCAAATTTGAACAAAATCCATCCATGCATAACTGAGATACGGGTCCGGAATGGTGAAAATGTGCGATTTCAATGCATTTTCGGCCTTAAAGCGGCCCCCATTTGGCTATCGTTAATGAGATCATGAAACAAATGCACATACATATTTGTGACATGATGTACCTTGTGTGTGTGAAGTTTGAACTTGATCAATCCAGACATGTCTCGGATACGGATCCAGAACTGAATTCTTTAAAACAAAATGGCCGCCAGTCGGCTATTTCGAACTTGATCCGAAAAAAAAAATGACGTGCATCAAGGTCCTATTATGTTTAATGTATGTACCAAATTTGAATGAAATCCGTCCATGCATAACTGAGATCCGGGTCCGGAATGGTGAAAATGTGCGATTTCAATGCATTTTCGGCCTTAAAGCGGCCGCCATTTGGCTATCGTTAATGAGATCATGAAACAAATGCACATACATATTTGTGACATGATGTACCTTGTGTGTGTGAAGTTTGAACTCGATCAATCCAAGCATGTCTCAGATACGGATCCAGAACTGAATTCTTTAAAACAAAATGGCCACCAGTCGGCCATTTCGAACCCGATCCAAAAAAAAAAAATGACGTGCATCAAGGTCCTATTATGTTTAATGTATGTACCAAATTTGAACAAAATCCGTCCATGCATAACTGAGATCCGGGTCCGGAATGGTGAAAATGTGCGATTTTGATGCATTTTCGGCCTTAAAATGGCCGCTTTTCGGCTATCGTTAATCGGATCATGAAAAAAATGCATGTGCATATGTCCCATATAATGTGTGATGTATGAGTGAAGTTTGAACTTAATCGGTCCATGCATGTTCGAGATACAGGTGATCACGGACGCACGGACGGACGCACACAGGGCAAAACATAAGTCCCCGTTTTCGGACTGCGTCCGAACGGGGACTAAAAATAATATCATCGCGGAATAACGGTTACTAAGGTGTTACTCGGTTCATCAAGCTGACGACCCTGTCGATCGCTAGGCGAAGACATATGAAGAAAGGAAAGCACTTCGTGGTATTGACAGCGAACACGTTCTATTGCCACTCCGTTTGTGCCAAGGAAAGTAAAAATATGAGCTTCTCACTGTGAAAACAGCCAGAATCTACAAACAACGCGCACGCTTTCGTTGGATTCGAAAATCGAACATCTGTATTGCAATGGTTTGGTGTGCGTTTTTGAAAGTAGTACCACTGTGATGCATCGACCAATCAACGACAAGCATAAGATCGCGTGGTGGCAGAGATATATTCGTGATAGAACTCTGCCCGGGGAGATTGGGACTGGCCCTCCCAATGCGTGGACGCAATTGGGTCTAGTCAAAATGCAAACGTCAGCTTAAATCTTAGCCAGTACTTCATGTAGCACCACAGTCACTCTACTAGTAGAGTAACTGTGGTAGCATGAACACTACTATTGTCCAGCATTATAATACCGTGAACAAACAAACATGCCATTCACTGCTAAGTCAGCTAGCTACACACATTGAGCTCTATGCTAGACCCCTCCCCCCATATAACTTACTGAACCACCCAACACCGTTTTGTACACATGCAGTAGTTGTGGAATATTTTCACAGATATTTTTCATATCACATTAAACCATTCATGATAGAGAAAATAGCAGAATATAAAAATGAAGCAGAGCATCATGGGTATTTTTTAGTTGATTGTGTCTAAGCCTCTTTAAAATCACCTTCCATCTACCCTTCCACATAAACTTCTACAGTTTATAACACACATTATGAAAAGTTACTGGTTAAGTATTTCAATGTAAAATGTTATAGTTTGGGTGTATTTGAAGACTGAACTTTAGTTTTTTGTCATTATTAAAATGGAATTTTTGTCTTTTTTAATGCTTTTTTGTTCCCTTACTTTTTATATGGTTGTTTTTCTTTTACTAATATCTGATTTGTAACCCTTTTCATCCCCTCTGGGAGGGATGTTGTGTGTTAATAAATAAATAAATATGTTTGAGCTTAACACCACTCATAAAGGCAGGCTCTTTTTTCGGATTAAAAGCTCGCTGTTTATGTGACTTTTTGGAGTAATTCCCTGTTACTTTTTGGAGTAACCAGCTGTTTATGTGACTTTTTTTGGTGGAAAGTCAGTTGCAGAGTATTTTGGGGGTTGCACACTGTTCGAATGTTCAGTAGTGAATGTCTTGCTTGTTTGTTCAAGGTATTATAATGATAGACATTGCCTTTATAGGAACAGGAAGTAGTACAGAGTCTCATTGTCAGTCCATTTTTATCTCAAGAATAATGTCACAGAATGTGCTTGTAATGATTGTCAAGTTTAGTATAGTTATGAATAGAATAGTTAAATTTTCGAATGGACATCAAGTACAATGGTATTTTGGGTGATTAGCCTAGGCTCATGTTTGCACAAACTTCGCGTTAGCGCCCGTGATAAGGGTCTAGACCGTATTTTGAAAACAGGTCATCTTCTATGTTTAATAACCTATTGCATTACACTATATATTATTAAGTCAACAGTATTAAGTGCATGATCTGTTGTGATTTTAAAAACAAATTAACCCAAAACTTCATATTTTTTCAAGATATATAATTCCATATTTCAAATTTTTCAAAATCTTGTATTTTACGTTTACCTGCAATTGTACTGGCTTAAAATTGAAGCAAACTGAAGCGAGGGAGGAAAAAGAGGAGAGCTGTCATCCCCATGTGCCATTACTGGGTATATCTGTGACATGAAAAAATGACCATTTTATTCATGTAATGAAAAATAAAATGATCATTATAATACCCATTAAAAAAATACATTGTCACCCACTCCATCATTAAATAAAAAAAATACTATTATTCTGACCAATATAAAAATAGTGGTCATTATAACTACCAGTTTGAAAATACTGGTCAATATTTTGACCATTAAAAAAGTTCTGGTTGATATTCTGGCCATTAAGAAAATAGTGGCCATTACAATGGCCAGAAGTGACTTTTCAAAGGGGTCTGAGGGGTGAAAAAAACAAAGTTAAAGTGAAATGAAAAATTATTATAACCTCCTCACTAGCCTAAAAGTATGAATAAATATTCAAAAGTTGTGAAAATTAAATCTTTCCGAAACGCGACGGAATTTCCGAAAGTAATCCGGACGCTGTTATGTATTCAATTTATTGTGGCTGCAAATATATGGAACCATTACGTGACAATAGTTGATATGCTGCAGCTTTACAGATCCAAACCTGAAATAATATTATCTTTCCATGTGTCTATTTTGTAATTGTCCAAGCATTTATTTGTATTTATGTATGTATATACTGTATTCCAATTTAAAACATATCGTCATATAAATAAGAATCTATTGAACTAATGATTGTTGTTTGTTGGAAATGTGTGGTACATCACAAACTGGACATTTGTAGGAATATCTTGTTATTTTGGCACTCTGTTATAATTTTCCCAAATGTATGCATATTTATTGCACACCAATGATATATCAAAGTAATTGCATGACATAGCCCCTGTGTACCACCAATTTATGAAGTTGTTTCAAGACAAACTGTTTTAATCACTAACAGCGTCAAGTGCTATAAATGTTTTATTAAATAATTATGTTTTCAAGAATGACAACTGCCACAATTGGTCCCCGTTTCAGGCATTGAATGAATATGCACATAATTTTTCTTTTCCAAATCTGAAAATCCTAAGTGGGTCTTTTTCATAATTTTCATCATAAATTACCTCTCCCTACTGAACTGAGAGAACAACTGAGCATGCTCAGAATAAATAATTAGGTTAGGTGGTAATGCTATGGTTTTCAGTGATGTCATGACCTTGATCTGAATCAGTGACAGAAATGGATCACAGTCTGGTTTTTGTTTGGTTTTATATGTCAATAAAATCTTGAAAAAAAGTGGTCAAAAATGTTGTATATTATATCTTTAAACTGTAACAATTGCATTCCATTATTAAGAGCCGTCACTTGTCACAAAGTTGAAGATCAGTGAGACACTTTGCAGTTACTGTTTATAAATCTTCGCCAGGCACATTGACACGTGTGGTCTAAATATAGTTTCAGTTGTCAGGCTAGTGGATAAATTAGTCATACCATTACGAATCTCAGTGGAAACTGTAGAGGGGGGGGGCTACATTTAGATGGCAATTATAGTGGTGATACTGAAACAAACCCAGGTCCTCGTAATATACAAAGACCTGAATTAACAAAGTAGTCAAGTTGTTAAAGATGCATCAAGGTTTACTCAGATTTATGAATGCAGTTTCTTGAGCATGTATGAGACATAGTTTGATTACACTTTGATTTTGGACCTGGGTCAATGAAAGTTTTCAGTACAATATTAGATTAAGGGAAATCACTTTATGATGAATAGTACCCACATAAAGTACATATTAATTCACCTGTTTGCAGATGTTCCATGTATTATTTCAAAACAAGTATTTTATAATTAAATGACAGGGACTGTGACGTCCATGTCTTGTTTCTACTGCAGTTGAAAGAGCGCCCCTAAGAATGTTATGATATAAGGCACTGCTGGGGCTAGTTTTTATACATATGGTAATCTCAAATTAGATCTACATTTACTAATGAGCAAAATGTACAAATCTGTTTACCGATTGGTCAACATATTGTATATAAAATGTATAACTAAATTATACCCCACTCCTGTCAGAGGATATTGTGTACTAGAGACAAATTCAAATTTACGTGATCGTGAAACAAAACAAAGTGCCACAGCAATCCACCATATGTGGTGTTTATACAATTTCCACTAATCACTTTTAGGCTGTGGCTATAATTATATTATATACCATATTTCGTTTTTTATTTATTACTTAAATAACCAGACAATTTGATCTAGTAAAACTGATTTGTAGTAGCTCAGTTCTTATGAATCCACTACTTGTATCTCTAATAGAAGAAACACAGTCTTTCAAATACTAGTAACTGCTACAAAGAGGAAATAATGGGTTGAAAGATTTATGGCTACCTAAATAAAATAAGTCGAAGGAAAAAATGAAAGTTGCCCAAATTACATGCTACAAATTATGCATCTAAAGAGATAATCTACTTTGCCAAAATAATCGGTCTGAAGAGTATTCTATAAGTTGTTCAAATCGGTCTAAGTTTTAAGTTTCCCAAATAGCGGGTCTAAAGGTGGATTGCAAGTTGCCAAAATAACTGGTCTGAAGAGGGATTGCAAGTTGCCCAAATAACGGGTCTAAAGAGGGTTTGTAAGTTGCCCAAATAACGGGTCTAAAGAGGGATTGCTAGTTGCCCAAATAACGGGTCTAAAGAGGGATTGTAAGTTGCCCGAATAACGGGTATAAAAGAGGGTTTGTAAGTTGCCCAAATAACGGTTATAAAGAGAGATTGCAAGTTGCCCAAATAACGGATTTAAAGAGGGTTTGTAAGTTGCCCAAATAACGGGTATAAAGAGGGATTGCAAGTTGCCCAAATAACGGGTTTAAAGAGGGATTGTAAGTTGTCCATATAATAGGTGTAAAAAGGGATTGTAAGTTGCCCAAATAACGGGTCTAAAGAGGGTTTGTAAGTTGTCCAAATAACGGGTCTAAAGAGGGATTGTAAGTTGCCCAAATAACAGGTCTAAAGAAGGATTGCAAGTTGCCAAAATAACGGGTCTAAAAATGGATTGCAAGTTGCCAAAATAAGTGGTCTAAAGAGGGATTGTAAGTTGCCCAAATAAAGTGTCTAAAGGGGGGTTGCAAGTTGCCCGAATAACGGGTTTAAAGAAGGATTGTAAGTTGCCCAAATAACGGGTCTAAAGAAGGATTGCAAGTTGCCAAAATAATGGGTATAAAGACGATTTGTAAATTGCTCAAATAACGGGTCTAAAGAAAGATTGTAAGTTGCTCAAATAACGGGTCTAAAGAGGGATTGTAAGTTGCCCAAATAACGGGTCTAAAGAGGGATTGCAAGTTGCCAAAATAACGGGTTGAAAGAGGGATTGCAAGTTGCTCAAATAACGGGTCTAAAAAGGGATTGTAAGTTGCCAAAATAACGGGTTTAAAGAGGGATTGCAAGTTGCCCAAATAACAGGTCTAAAAAGAGATTGAAAGTTGCCAAAATAACGGGTCTAAAGAGGGATTGCAAGTTGCCAAAATAACGGGTCTAAAGAGGGATTGTAAGTTGCCCGAATAACGGGTATAAAAGAGGGTTTGTAAGTTGCCCAAATAACGGTTATAAAGAGGGATTGCAAGTTGCCCAAATAACGGATTTAAAGAGGGTTTGTAAGTTGCCCAAATAACGGGTATAAAGAGGGATTGCAAGTTGCCCAAATAACGGGTTTAAAGAGGGATTGTAAGTTGCCCAAATAACAGGTCTAAAGAAGGATTGCAAGTTGCCAAAATAACGGGTCTAAAAATGGATTGCAAGTTGCCAAAATAAGTGGTCTAAAGAGGGATTGTAAGTTGCCCAAATAAAGTGTCTAAAGGGGGTTGCAAGTTGCCCGAATAACGGGTTTAAAGAAGGATTGTAAGTTGCCCAAATAACGGGTCTAAAGAAGGATTGCAAGTTGCCAAAATAATGGGTATAAAGACGATTTGTAAATTGCTCAAATAACGGGTCTAAAGAAAGATTGTAAGTTGCTCAAATAACGGGTCTAAAGAGGGATTGTAAGTTGCCCAAATAACGGGTCTAAAGAGGGATTGCAAGTTGCCCAAATAACGGGTTTAAAGAGGGATTGCAAGTTGCTCAAATAACGGGTCTAAAAAGGGATTGTAAGTTGCCAAAATAACGGGTTTAAAGAGGGATTGCAAGTTGCCAAAATAACGGGTCTAAAGAAGGATTGCAAGTTGCCCAAATAACAGGTCTAAAAAGAGATTGAAAGTTGCCCAAATAACGGGTCTAAAGAGGGATTGCAAGTTGCCAAAATAACGGGTCTAAAGAGGGATTGTAAGTTGCCCGAATAACGGGTATAAAAGAGGGTTTGTAAGTTGCCCAAATAACGGTTATAAAGAGGGATTGCAAGTTGCCCAAATAACGGATTTAAAGAGGGTTTGTAAGTTGCCCAAATAACGGGTATAAAGAGGGATTGCAAGTTGCCCAAATAACGGGTTTAAAGAGGGATTGTAAGTTGCCCAAATAACAGGTCTAAAGAAGGATTGCAAGTTGCCAAAATAACGGGTCTAAAAATGGATTGCAAGTTGCCAAAATAAGTGGTCTAAAGAGGGATTGTAAGTTGCCCAAATAAAGTGTCTAAAGGGGGTTGCAAGTTGCCCGAATAACGGGTTTAAAGAAGGATTGTAAGTTGCCCAAATAACGGGTCTAAAGAAGGATTGCAAGTTGCCAAAATAATGGGTATAAAGACGATTTGTAAATTGCTCAAATAACGGGTCTAAAGAAAGATTGTAAGTTGCTCAAATAACGGGTCTAAAGAGGGATTGTAAGTTGCCCAAATAACGGGTCTAAAGAGGGATTGCAAGTTGCCCAAATAACGGGTTTAAAGAGGGATTGCAAGTTGCTCAAATAACGGGTCTAAAAAGGGATTGTAAGTTGCCAAAATAACGTGTTTAAAGAGGGATTGCAAGTTGCCAAAATAACGGGTCTAAAGAAGGATTGCAAGTTGCCCAAATAACAGGTCTAAAAAGAGATTGAAAGTTGCCCAAATAACGGGTCTAAAGAGGGATTGCAAGTTGCCAAAATAACGGGTCTAAAGAGGGATTGTAAGTTGCCCGAATAACGGGTATAAAAGAGGGTTTGTAAGTTGCCCAAATAACGGGTATAAAGAGGGATTGCAAGTTGCCCAAATAACGGGTTTAAAGAGGGATTGTAAGTTGTCCATATAATAGGTGTAAAAAGGGATTGTAAGTTGCCCAAATAACGGGTCTAAAGAGGGTTTGTAAGTTGTCCAAATAACGGGTCTAAAGAGGGATTGTAAGTTGCCCAAATAACAGGTCTAAAGAAGGATTGCAAGTTGCCAAAATAACGGGTCTAAAAATGGATTGCAAGTTGCCAAAATAAGTGGTCTAAAGAGGGATTGTAAGTTGCCCAAATAAAGTGTCTAAAGGGGGTTGCAAGTTGCCCGAATAACGGGTTTAAAGAAGGATTGTAAGTTGCCCAAATAACGGGTCTAAAGAAGGATTGCAAGTTGCCAAAATAATGGGTATAAAGACGATTTGTAAATTGCCCAAATAACGGGTCTAAAGAAAGATTGTAAGTTGCTCAAATAACGGGTCTAAAAAGGGATTGTAAGTTGCCCAAATAACGGGTCTAAAGAGGGACTGTACGTTGCCCAAATAACGGGTCTAAAGAGGGAATGCAAGTTGCTCAAATAACGGGTCTAAAGAGGGATTGTAAGTTGCCCAAATAACGGGTCTAAAGAAAGATTGTAAGTTGCTCAAATAACGGGTCTAAAGAGGGATTGTAAGTTGCCCAAATAACGGGTCTAAAGAGGGATTGCAATTTGCCCAAATAACGGGTTTAAAGAGGGATTGCAAGTTGCTCAAATAACGGGTTTAAAGAGGGATTGCAAGTTGTCCAAATAACAGGTCTAAAAAGAGATTGAAAGTTGCCAAAATAACTGGTCTAAAGAGGGATTGCAAGTTGCCCAAATAACTGGTATAAAGGGGATTGCAAGTTGCCCAAATAACGGGTCTAAAAAGGGATTGCAAGTTGCCAAAATAACTGGTCTAAAGAGGGATTGCAAGTTGCCAAAATAACTGGTCTAAAGAGGGATTGCAGGTTGCCCAAATAACTGGTATAAAGGGGATTGCAAGTTGCCCAAATAACGGGTCTAAAAAGGGATTGCAAGTTGCCAAAATAACTGGTCTAAAGAGGGATTGCAAGTTGCCCAAATAACGGGTCTAAAGAGGGTTTGTAAGTTGCCAAAATAACGGGTTTAAAGAGGGATTGCAAGTTGCCAAAATAACAGGTCTAAAAAGAGATTGAAAGTTGCCAAAATAACTGGTCTAAAGAGGGATTGCAAGTTGCCCAAATAACTGGTATAAAGGGGATTGCAAGTTGCCCAAATAACGGGTCTAAAGAGGGTTTGTAAGCTGCTCAAATAACGGGTATAAAGAGGGATTGCAAGTTGCCCAAATAACGGGTCTAAAGAGGGTTTGTAAGTTGCCCAAATAACGGTTATAAAGAGGGATTGCAAGTTGCCCAAATAACGGGTCTAAAGAGGGTTTATAAGTTGCCCAAATAACGGGTATAAAGAGGGATTGCAAGTTGCCCAAATAACGGGTTTAAAGAGGGATTGTAAGTTGTCTATATAATAGGTGTAAAAAGGGATTGTAAGTTGCCCAAAGAACGGGTCTAAAGAGGAATTGTAAGTTGCCCAAATAACAGGTCTAAAGAGGGATTGTAAGTTGCCCAAATAACAGGTCTAAAGAAGGATTGCAAGTTGCCAAAATAACGGGTCTAAAAGGGATTGCAAGTTGCCAAAATAACTGGTCTAAAGAGGGTTTGTAAGTTGCCCAAATAACGGGTCTAAAGAGGGATTGCAAGTTGCCCAAATAACGGGTCTAAAGAGGGATTGTAAGTTGCCCGAATAACGGGTATAAAAGAGGGTTTGTAAGTTGCCCAAATAACGGTTATAAAGAGGGATTGCAAGTTGCCCAAATAACGGATTTAAAGAGGGTTTGTAAGTTGCCCAAATAACGGGTATAAAAAGGGATTGCAAGTTGCCCAAATAACGGGTTTAAAGAGGGATTGTAAGTTGTCCATATAATAGGTGTAAAAAGGGATTGTAAGTTGCCCAAATAACGGGTCTAAAGAGGGTTTGTAAGTTGCCCAAATAACGGGTCTAAAGAGGGATTGCAAGTTGCCCAAATAACGGGTTTAAAGAGGGATTGCAAGTTGCTCAAATAACGGGTCTAAAAAGGGATTGTAAGTTGCCGAAATATCGGGTCTAAAGAGGGATTGTAAGTTGCCCAAATAACGGGTCTAAAGAGGGATTGCAAGTTGCCCAAATAACGGGTTTAAAGAGGGATTGCAAGTTGCTCAAATAACGGGTCTAAAAGGGATTGTAAGTTGCCAAAATAACGGGTTTAAAGAGGGATAGCAAGTTGCCAAAATAACGGGTCTCAAGAGGGATTGAAAGTTGTCTAAATAACATGTCTAAAAAGAGATTGAAAGTTGCCCAAATAACGGGTCTAAAGAGGGATTGCAAGTTGCCCAAATAACGGGTCTAAAGAGGGATTGTAAGTTGCCCGAATAACGGGTATAAAAGAGGGTTTGTAAGTTGCCCAAATAACGGTTATAAAGAGGGATTGCAAGTTGCCCAAATAACGGATTTAAAGAGGGTTTGTAAGTTGCCCAAATAACGGATATAAAGAGGGATTGCAAGTTGCCCAAATAATGGGTTTAAAGAGGGATTGTAAGTTGTCCATATAATAGGTGTAAAAAGGGATTGTAAGTTGCCCAAATAACGGGTCTAAAGAGGGTTTGTAAGTTGTCCAAATAACGGGTCTAAAGAGGGATTGTAAGTTGCCCAAATAACAGGTCTAAAGAAGGATTGCAAGTTGCCAAAATAACGGGTCTAAAAATGGATTGCAAGTTGCCAAAATAAGTGGTCTAAAGAGGGATTGTAAGTTGCCCAAATAAAGTGTCTAAAGGGGGTTGCAAGTTGCCCGAATAACGGGTTTAAAGAAGGATTGTAAGTTGTCCAAATAACGGGTCTAAAGAAGGATTGCAAGTTGCTCAAATAACGGGTCTAAAAAGGGATTGTAAGTTGCCCAAATAACGGGTCTAAAGAGGGACTGTACGTTGCCCAAATAACGGGTCTAAAGAGGGAATGCAAGTTGCTCAAATAACGGGTCTAAAGAGGGATTGTAAGTTGCCCAAATAACGGGTCTAAAGAAAGATTGTAAGTTGCTCAAATAACGGGTCTAAAGAGGGATTGTAAGTTGCCCAAATAACGGGTCTAAAGAAAGATTGTAAGTTGCTCAAATAACGGGTCTAAAAAGGGATTGTAAGTTGCCCAAATAACGGGTCTAAAGAGGGACTGTACGTTGCCCAAATAACGGGTCTAAAGAGGGAATGCAAGTTGCTCAAATAACGGGTCTAAAGAGGGATTGTAAGTTGCCCAAATAACGGGTCTAAAGAAAGATTGTAAGTTGCTCAAATAACGGGTCTAAAGAGGGATTGTAAGTTGCCCAAATAACGGGTCTAAAGAGGGATTGCAAGTTGCCCAAATAACGGGTTTAAAGAGGGATTGCAAGTTGCTCAAATAACGGGTCTAAAAAGGGATTGTAAGTTGCCAAAATAACGGGTTTAAAGAGGGATTGCAAGTTGTCCAAATAACAGGTTTAAAAAGAGATTGAAAGTTGCCAAAATAACTGGTCTAAAGAGGGATTGCAATTTGCCAAATAACTGGTATAAAGGGGATTGCAAGTTGCCCAAATAACGGGTCTAAAATGGGATTGCAAATTGCCAAAATAACGGGTTTAAAGAGGGATAGCAAGTTGCCAAAATAACGGGTCTCAAGAGGGATTGAAAGTTGTCTAAATAACATGTCTAAAAAGAGATTGAAAGTTGCCCAAATAACGGGTCTAAAGAGGGATTGCAAGTTGCCCAAATAACGGGTCTAAAGAGGGATTGTAAGTTGCCCGAATAACGGGTATAAAAGAGGGTTTGTAAGTTGCCCAAATAACGGTTATAAAGAGGGATTGCAAGTTGCCCAAATAACGGATTTAAAGAGGGTTTGTAAGTTGCCCAAATAACGGATATAAAGAGGGATTGCAAGTTGCCCAAATAACGGGTTTAAAGAGGGATTGTAAGTTGTCCATATAATAGGTGTAAAAAGGGATTGTAAGTTGCCCAAATAACGGGTCTAAAGAGGGTTTGTAAGTTGTCCAAATAACGGGTCTAAAGAGGGATTGTAAGTTGCCCAAATAACAGGTCTAAAGAAGGATTGCAAGTTGCCAAAATAACGGGTCTAAAAATGGATTGCAAGTTGCCAAAATAAGTGGTCTAAAGAGGGATTGTAAGTTGCCCAAATAAAGTGTCTAAAGGGGGTTGCAAGTTGCCCGAATAACGGGTTTAAAGAAGGATTGTAAGTTGTCCAAATAACGGGTCTAAAGAAGGATTGCAAGTTGCCAAAATAATGGGCATAAAGACGATTTGTAAATTGCCCAAATAACGGGTCTAAAGAAAGATTGTAAGTTGCTCAAATAACGGGTCTAAAAAGGGATTGTAAGTTGCCCAAATAACGGGTCTAAAGAGGGACTGTACGTTGCCCAAATAACGGGTCTAAAGAGGGAATGCAAGTTGCTCAAATAACGGGTCTAAAGAGGGATTGTAAGTTGCCCAAATAACGGGTCTAAAGAAAGATTGTAAGTTGCTCAAATAACGGGTCTAAAGAGGGATTGTAAGTTGCCCAAATAACGGGTCTAAAGAGGGATTGCAAGTTGCCCAAATAACGGGTTTAAAGAGGGATTGCAAGTTGCTCAAATAACGGGTCTAAAAAGGGATTGTAAGTTGCCAAAATAACGGGTTTAAAGAGGGATTGCAAGTTGTCCAAATAACAGGTTTAAAAAGAGATTGAAAGTTGCCAAAATAACTGGTCTAAAGAGGGATTGCAAGTTGCCCAAATAACTGGTATAAAGGGGATTGCAAGTTGCCCAAATAACGGGTCTAAAATGGGATTGCAAATTGCCAAAATAACTGGTCTAAAGAGGGATTGCAAGTTGCCCAAATAACGGGTCTAAAGAGGGTTTGTAAGTTGCCCAAATAACGGTTATAAATAGGGATTGCAAGTTGCCCAAATAACGGGTCTAAAGAGGGTTTATAAGTTGCCCAAATAACGGGTATAAAGAGGGATTGCAAGTTGCCCAAATAACGGGTTTAAAGAGGGATTGTAAGTTGTCCATATAATAGGTGTAGAAAGGGATTGTAAGTTGCCCAAAGAACGGGTCTAAAGAGGAATTGTAAGTTGCCCAAATAACAGGTCTAAAGAGGGATTGTAAGTTGCCCAAATAACAGGTCTAAAGAAGGATTGCAAGTTGCCAAAATAACGGGTCTAAAAGGGATTGCAAGTTGCCAAAATAACTGGTCTAAAGAGGGTTTGTAAGTTGCCCAAATAACGGTTCTAAAGAGGGATTGCAAGTTGCCCAAATAACGGGTTTAAAGAGGGATTGCAAGTTGCTCAAATAACGGGTCTAAAAAGGGATTGTAAGTTGCCGAAATATCGGGTCTAAAGAGGGAAAGTAAGTTGCCCAAATAACGGGTCTAAAGAGGGATTGCAAGTTGCCCAAATAACGGATTTGAAGAGGGATTGCAAGTTGCTCAAATATCGGGTCTAAAAAGGGATTGTAAGTTGCCAAAATAACGGGTCTAAAGAGGGATTGAAAATTGTCCAAATAACAGGTCTAAAAAGAGATTGAAAGTTGCCCAAATAACGGGTCTAAAGAGGGATTGCAAGTTGCCCAAATAACGGGTCTAAAGAGGGATTGTAAGTTGCCCGAATAACGGGTATAAAAGAGGGTTTGTAAGTTGCCCAAATAACGGTTATAAAGAGGGATTGCAAGTTGCCAAAATAAGTGGTCTAAAGAGGGATTGTAAGTTGCCCAAATAAAGTGTCTAAAGGGGGTTGCAAGTTGCCCGAATAACGGGTTTAAAGAAGGATTGTAAGTTGCCCAAATAACGGGTCTAAAGAAGGATTGCAAGTTGCCAAAATAATGGGTATAAAGACGATTTGTAAATTGCTCAAATAACGGGTCTAAAGAAAGATTGTAAGTTGCTCAAATAACGGGTCTAAAGAGGGATTGTAAGTTGCCCAAATAACGGGTCTAAAGAGGGATTGCAAGTTGCCCAAATAACGGGTTTAAAGAGGGATTGCAAGTTGCTCAAATAACGGGTCTAAAAAGGGATTGTAAGTTGCCAAAATAACGGGTTTAAAGAGGGATTGCAAGTTGCCAAAATAACGGGTCTAAAGAAGGATTGCAAGTTGCCCAAATAACAGGTCTAAAAAGAGATTGAAAGTTGCCCAAATAACGGGTCTAAAGAGGGATTGCAAGTTGCCAAAATAACGGGTCTAAAGAGGGATTGTAAGTTGCCCGAATAACGGGTATAAAAGAGGGTTTGTAAGTTGCCCAAATAACGGGTATAAAGAGGGATTGCAAGTTGCCCAAATAACGGGTTTAAAGAGGGATTGTAAGTTGTCCATATAATAGGTGTAAAAAGGGATTGTAAGTTGCCCAAATAACGGGTCTAAAGAGGGTTTGTAAGTTGTCCAAATAACGGGTCTAAAGAGGGATTGTAAGTTGCCCAAATAACAGGTCTAAAGAAGGATTGCAAGTTGCCAAAATAACGGGTCTAAAAATGGATTGCAAGTTGCCAAAATAAGTGGTCTAAAGAGGGATTGTAAGTTGCCCAAATAAAGTGTCTAAAGGGGGTTGCAAGTTGCCCGAATAACGGGTTTAAAGAAGGATTGTAAGTTGCCCAAATAACGGGTCTAAAGAAGGATTGCAAGTTGCCAAAATAATGGGTATAAAGACGATTTGTAAATTGCCCAAATAACGGGTCTAAAGAAAGATTGTAAGTTGCTCAAATAACGGGTCTAAAAAGAGATTGTAAGTTGCCCAAATAACGGGTCTAAAGAGGGACTGTACGTTGCCCAAATAACGGGTCTAAAGAGGGAATGCAAGTTGCTCAAATAACGGGTCTAAAGAGGGATTGTAAGTTGCCCAAATAACGGGTCTAAAGAAAGATTGTAAGTTGCTCAAATAACGGGTCTAAAGAGGGATTGTAAGTTGCCCAAATAACGGGTCTAAAGAGGGATTGCAAGTTGCCCAAATAACGGGTTTAAAGAGGGATTGCAAGTTGCTCAAATAACGGGTCTAAAAAGGGATTGTAAGTTGCCAAAATAACGGGTTTAAAGAGGGATTGCAAGTTGTCCAAATAACAGGTCTAAAAAAAGATTGAAAGTTGCCAAAATAACTGGTCTAAAGAGGGATTGCAAGTTGCCCAAATAACTGGTATAAAGGGGATTGCAAGTTGCCCAAATAACGGGTCTAAAAAGGGATTGCAAGTTGCCAAAATAACTGGTCTAAAGAGGGATTGCAGGTTGCCCAAATAACTGGTATAAAGGGGATTGCAAGTTGCCCAAATAACGGGTCTAAAAAGGGATTGCAAGTTGCCAAAATAACTGGTCTAAAGAGGGATTGCAAGTTGCCCAAATAACGGGTCTAAAGAGGGTTTGTAAGTTGCCAAAATAACGGGTTTAAAGAGGGATTGCAAGTTGCCAAAATAACAGGTCTAAAAAGATATTGAAAGTTGCCAAAATAACTGGTCTAAAGAGGGATTGCAAGTTGCCCAAATAACTGGTATAAAGGGGATTGCAAGTTGCCCAAATAACGGGTCTAAAGAGGGTTTGTAAGCTGCTCAAATAACGGGTATAAAGAGGGATTGCAAGTTGCCCATATAACGGGTCTAAAGAGGGTTTGTAAGTTGCCCAAATAACGGTTATAAAGAGGGATTGCAAGTTGCCCAAATAACGGGTCTAAAGAGGGTTTATAAGTTGCCCAAATAACGGGTATAAAGAGGGATTGCAAGTTGCCCAAATAACGGGTTTAAAGAGGGATTGTAAGTTGTCTATATAATAGGTGTAAAAAGGGATTGTAAGTTGCCCAAAGAACGGGTCTAAAGAGGAATTGTAAGTTGCCCAAATAACAGGTCTAAAGAGGGATTGTAAGTTGCCCAAATAACAGGTCTAAAGAAGGATTGCAAGTTGCCAAAATAACGGGTCTAAAAGGGATTGCAAGTTGCCAAAATAACTGGTCTAAAGAGGGTTTGTAAGTTGCCCAAATAACGGGTCTAAAGAGGGATTGCAAGTTGCCCAAATAACGGGTCTAAAGAGGGATTGTAAGTTGCCCGAATAACGGGTATAAAAGAGGGTTTGTAAGTTGCCCAAATAACGGTTATAAAGAGGGATTGCAAGTTGCCCAAATAACGGATTTAAAGAGGGTTTGTAAGTTGCCCAAATAACGGGTATAAAAAGGGATTGCAAGTTGCCCAAATAACGGGTTTAAAGAGGGATTGTAAGTTGTCCATATAATAGGTGTAAAAAGGGATTGTAAGTTGCCCAAATAACGGGTCTAAAGAGGGTTTGTAAGTTGCCCAAATAACGGGTCTAAAGAGGGATTGCAAGTTGCCCAAATAACGGGTTTAAAGAGGGATTGCAAGTTGCTCAAATAACGGGTCTAAAAAGGGATTGTAAGTTGCCGAAATATCGGGTCTAAAGAGGGATTGTAAGTTGCCCAAATAACGGGTCTAAAGAGGGATTGCAAGTTGCCCAAATAACGGGTTTAAAGAGGGATTGCAAGTTGCTCAAATAACGGGTCTAAAAGGGATTGTAAGTTGCCAAAATAACGGGTTTAAAGAGGGATAGCAAGTTGCCAAAATAACGGGTCGCAAGAGGGATTAAAAGTTGTCTAAATAACATGTCTAAAAAGAGATTGAAAGTTGCCCAAATAACGGGTCTAAAGAGGGATTGCAAGTTGCCCAAATAACGGGTCTAAAGAGGGATTGTAAGTTGCCCGAATAACGGGTATAAAAGAGGGTTTGTAAGTTGCCCAAATAACGGTTATAAAGAGGGATTGCAAGTTGCCCAAATAACGGATTTAAAGAGGGTTTGTAAGTTGCCCAAATAACGGGTATAAAGAGGGATTGCAAGTTGCCCAAATAACGGGTTTAAAGAGGGATTGTAAGTTGTCCATATAATAGGTGTAAAAAGGGATTGTAAGTTGCCCAAATAACGGGTCTAAAGAGGGTTTGTAAGTTGTCCAAATAACGGGTCTAAAGAGGGATTGTAAGTTGCCCAAATAACAGGTCTAAAGAAGGATTGCAAGTTGCCAAAATAACGGGTCTAAAAATGGATTGCAAGTTGCCAAAATAAGTGGTCTAAAGAGGGATTGTAAGTTGCCCAAATAAAGTGTCTAAAGGGGGTTGCAAGTTGCCCGAATAACGGGTTTAAAGAAGGATTGTAAGTTGTCCAAATAACGGGTCTAAAGAAGGATTGCAAGTTGCCAAAATAATGGGCATAAAGACGATTTGTAAATTGCCCAAATAACGGGTCTAAAGAAAGATTGTAAGTTGCTCAAATAACGGGTCTAAAAAGGGATTGTAAGTTGCCCAAATAACGGGTCTAAAGAGGGACTGTACGTTGCCCAAATAACGGGTCTAAAGAGGGAATGCAAGTTGCTCAAATAACGGGTCTAAAGAGGGATTGTAAGTTGCCCAAATAACGGGTCTAAAGAAAGATTGTAAGTTGCTCAAATAACGGGTCTAAAGAGGGATTGTAAGTTGCCCAAATAACGGGTCTAAAGAGGGATTGCAAGTTGCCCAAATAACGGGTTTAAAGAGGGATTGCAAGTTGCTCAAATAACGGGTCTAAAAAGGGATTGTAAGTTGCCAAAATAACGGGTTTAAAGAGGGATTGCAAGTTGTCCAAATAACAGGTTTAAAAAGAGATTGAAAGTTGCCAAAATAACTGGTCTAAAGAGGGATTGCAAGTTGCCCAAATAACTGGTATAAAGGGGATTGCAAGTTGCCCAAATAACGGGTCTAAAATGGGATTGCAAGTTGCCAAAATAACTGGTCTAAAGAGGGATTGCAAGTTGCCCAAATAACGGGTCTAAAGAGGGTTTGTAAGTTGCCCAAATAACGGTTATAAATAGGGATTGCAAGTTGCCCAAATAACGGGTCTAAAGAGGGTTTATAAGTTGCCCAAATAACGGGTATAAAGAGGGATTGCAAGTTGCCCAAATAACGGGTTTAAAGAGGGATTGTAAGTTGTCCATATAATAGGTGTAGAAAGGGATTTTAAGTTGCCCAAAGAACGGGTCTAAAGAGGAATTGTAAGTTGCCCAAATAACAGGTCTAAAGAGGGATTGTAAGTTGCCCAAATAACAGGTCTAAAGAAGGATTGCAAGTTGCCAAAATAACGGGTCTAAAAGGGATTGCAAGTTGCCAAAATAACTGGTCTAAAGAGGGTTTGTAAGTTGCCCAAATAACGGTTCTAAAGAGGGATTGCAAGTTGCCCAAATAACGGGTTTAAAGAGGGATTGCAAGTTGCTCAAATAACGGGTCTAAAAAGGGATTGTAAGTTGCCGAAATATCGGGTCTAAAGAGGGAAAGTAAGTTGCCCAAATAACGGGTCTAAAGAGGGAATGCAAGTTGCCCAAATAACGGGTTTAAAGAGGGATTGCAAGTTGCTCAAATATCGGGTCTAAAAAGGGATTGTAAGTTGCCAAAATAACGGGTCTAAAGAGGGATTGAAAATTGTCCAAATAACAGGTCTAAAAAGAGATTGAAAGTTGCCCAAATAACGGGTCTAAAGAGGGATTGCAAGTTGCCCAAATAACGGGTCTAAAGAGGGATTGTAAGTTGCCCGAATAACGGGTATAAAAGAGGGTTTGTAAGTTGCCCAAATAACGGTTATAAAGAGGGATTGCAAGTTGCCCAAATAACGGATTTAAAGAGGGTTTGTAAGTTGCCCAAATAACGGGTATAAAGAGGGATTGCAAGTTGCCCAAATAACGGGTTTAAAGAGGGATTGTAAGTTGTCCATATAATAGGTGTAAAAAGGGATTGTAAGTTGCCCAAATAACGGGTCTAAAGAGGGTTTGTAAGTTGTCCAAATAACGGGTCTAAAGAGGGATTGTAAGTTGCCCAAATAACAGGTCTAAAGAAGGATTGCAAGTTGCCAAAATAACGGGTCTAAAAATGGATTGCAAGTTGCCAAAATAAGTGGTCTAAAGAGGGATTGTAAGTTGCCCAAATAAAGTGTCTAAAGGGGGTTGCAAGTTGCCCGAATAACGGGTTTAAAGAAGGATTGTAAGTTGCCCAAATAACGGGTCTAAAGAAGGATTGCAAGTTGCCAAAATAATGGGTATAAAGACGATTTGTAAATTGCCCAAATAACGGGTCTAAAGAAAGATTGTAAGTTGCTCAAATAACGGGTCTAAAAAGGGATTGTAAGTTGCCCAAATAACGGGTCTAAAGAGGGACTGTACGTTGCCCAAATAACGGGTCTAAAGAGGGAATGCAAGTTGCTCAAATAACGGGTCTAAAGAGGGATTGTAAGTTGCACAAATAACGGGTCTAAAGAAAGATTGTAAGTTGCTCAAATAACGGGTCTAAAGAGGGATTGTAAGTTGCCCAAATAACGGGTCTAAAGAGGGATTGCAAGTTGCCCAAATAACGGGTTTAAAGAGGGATTGCAAGTTGCTCAAATAACGGGTCTAAAAAGGGATTGTAAGTTGCCAAAATAACGGATCTAAAGAGGGATTGCAAGTTGCCCAAATAACGGGTTTAAAGAGGGATTGCAAGTTGCTCAAATAACGGGTCTAAAAAGAGATTGAAAGTTGCCAAAATAACGGGTCTAAAGAGGGATTGCAAGTTGCCAAAATAACTGGTATAAAGGGGATTGCAAGTTGCCCAAATAACGGGTCTAAAAAGGGATTGCAAGTTGCCAAAATAACTGGTCTAAAGAGGGATTGCAGGTTGCCCAAATAACTGGTATAAAGGGGATTGCAAGTTGCCCAAATAACGGGTCTAAAAAGGGATTGCAAGTTACCAAAATAACTGGTCTAAAGAGGGATTGCAAGTTGCCCAAATAACGGGTCTAAAGAGGGTTTGTAAGTTGCCAAAATAACGGGTTTAAAGAGGGATTGCAAGTTGCCAAAATAACAGGTCTAAAAAGAGATTGAAAGTTGCCAAAATAACTGGTCTAAAGAGGGATTGCAAGTTGCCCAAATAACTGGTATAAAGGGGATTGCAAGTTGCCCAAATAACGGGTCTAAAAAGGGATTGCAAGTTGCCAAAATAACTGGTCTAAAGAGGGATTGCAAGTTGCCCAAATAACGGGTATAAAGGGGGATTGCAAGTTGCCCAAATAACGGGTCTAAAGAGCGTTTGTAAGTTGCTCAAATAACGGGTATAAAGAGGGATTGCAAGTTCCCCAAATAACGGGTCTAAAGAGGGTTTGTAAGTTGCCCAAATAACGGTTATAAAGAGGGATTGCGAGTTGCCCAAATAACGGGTCTAAAGAGGGTTTATAAGTTGCCCAAATAACGGGTATAAAGAGGGATTGCAAGTTGCCCAAATAACGGGTTTAAAGAGGGATTGTAAGTTGTCCATATAATAGGTGTAAAAAGGGATTGTAAGTTGCCCAAAGAACGGGTCTAAAGAGGGTTTGTAAGTTGTCCAAACAACGGGTCTAAAGAGGGATTGTAAGTTGCCCAAGTAACAGGTCTAAAGGGGATTGCAAGTTGCCCAAATAACGGGTCTAAAAAGGGATTGCAAGTTGCCAAAATAACTGGTCTAAAGAGGGATTGCAAGTTGTCCAAATAACGGGTCTAAAGAGGGTTTGTAAGTTGCCAAAATAACGGGTTTAAAGAGGGATTGCAAGTTGCCAAAATAACGGGTCTAAAAGGGATTGCAAGTTGCCAAAATAACAGGTCTAAAAAGAGATTGAAATTTGCCAAAATAACTGGTCTAAAGAGGGATTGCAAGTTGCCCAAATAACTGGTATAAAGGGGATTGCAAGTTGCCCAAATAACGGGTCTAAAAAGGGATTGCAAGTTGCCAAAATAACTGGTCTAAAGAGGGATTGCAAGTTGCCCAAATAACGGGTATAAAGGGGGATTGCAAGTTGCCCAAATAACGGGTCTAAAGAGGGTTTGTAAGTTGCTCAAATAACGGGTATAAAGAGGGATTGCAAGTTGCCCAAATAACGGGTCTAAAGAGGGTTTGTAAGTTGCCCAAATAACGGTTATAAAGAGGGATTGCAAGTTGCCCAAATAACGGGTCTAAAGAGGGTTTATAAGTTGCCCAAATAACGGGTATAAAGAGGGATTGCAAGTTGCCCAAATAACGGGTTTAAAGAGGGATTGTAAGTTGTCCATATAATAGGTGTAAAAAGGGATTGTAAGTTGCCCAAAGAACGGGTCTAAAGAGGAATTGTAAGTTGCCCAAATAACAGGTCTAAAGAGGGATTGTAAGTTGCCCAAATAACAGGTCTAAAGAAGGATTGCAAGTTGCCAAAATAACGGGTCTAAAAGGGATTGCAAGTTGCCAAAATAACAGGTCTAAAGAGGGATTGTAAGTTGCCCAAATAACAGGTCTAAAGAAGGATTGCAAGTTGCCAAAATAACGGGTCTAAAAGGGATTGCAAGTTGCCAAAATAACTGGTCTAAAGAAGGATTGTGAGTTGCCCAAATAAAGTGTCTGAAGGGGGATTGCAAGTTGCCCGAATAACGGGTTTAAAGAAGGATTGTAAGTTGCCCAAATAACGGGTCTAAAGAAGGATTGTGAGTTGCTCAAATAACGGGTCTAAAGAGGAATTGTAAGTTGCCCAAATAACGGGTATAAAGAGGGATTGTAACTTGCCCAAATAAAGTGTCTAAAGGGGGATTGCAAGTTGCCCAAATAACGGATCTAAAGAAGGATTGCAAGTTGCCCAAATAACTGGTCTAAAGAAGGATTGCAAGTTGCCAAAATAACTGCTCTAAAGAGGATTTGTAAGTTGCCCAAATAACGGGTCTAAAAAAAGATGGTAAGTTGCCCAAATAACGGGTCTAAAGAGGGACTGTACGTTGCCCAAATAACGGGTCTAAAGAAAGATTGTAAGTTGCCAAAATAATGGGTCTAAAGAAGGATTGCAAGTTGCCAAAATAACTGCTCTAAAGAGGATTTGTAAGTTGCCCAAATAACGGGTCTAAAGAAAGATTGTAAGTTGCTCAAATAACGGGTCTAAAGAGGGATTGTAAGTTGCCCAAATAACGGGTCTAAAGAGGGAATTCAGGTTGCCCAAATAACGGGTATGAGGAGGGATTGCAAGTTGCCCAAATAACGGGTATAAAGGGGATTGCAAAATGCCCAAATAACGGGTCTGCCCAAATAAAGAGGGTTTGTAAGTTGCCAAAATAATGGGTCTAAAGAGGGATTGCAAGTTGCCCAAATAATGGGTGTAAAGAGGGATTGTTCGGAATACAAACTAAATTATTCACTGGTTTCAATTTATTTATTGATGGTGATAATTGAAATCCATGTGTAAACTTACAATATAACTCGCATCTTTACTGTAAATGTTGGGAATTTAACAATAATTAGTAAACTGAACAAGGCTTTATACCGATACTCAATAATTTATTTACAACTTTTAACAAAGGGAATACTGCAATGTATTTACAAAGGCAGTATGTGTAGTGGAGCTTGATGTCAATCTGACTGCCACAGTGTATATTTTGTGGTATTCTTGTAATAACATTATTATTACACATCTATTCATACTTGTAGTAATAGCAGTTAGAAATTTGTGTTCAGTGACAACATTTGTGTTAAGTGACAACATTTGTGTTCAGTGACAACATTTGTGTTCAGTGACATTTGTGTTTAGTGACATTTGTGTTTAGTGACAACATTTGTGTTTAGTGACAACATTTGTGTTTAGTGACATTTGTGTTTAGTGACATTTGTGTTCAGTGACAACATTCGTGTTCAGTGAGAACATTTGTGTTTAGTGACAACATTCGTGTTCAGTGACAACATTCGTGTTCAGTGACAACATTCGTGTTCAGTGACAACATTCGTGTTCAGTGACAACATTCGTGTTCAGTGACAACATTCGTGTTCAGTGACAACATTTGTGTTCAGTGACAACATTTGTGTTCAGTGACAACATTTGTGTTCAGTGACAACATTTGTGTTCAGTGACAACATTTGTGTTCAGTGACAACATTTAGTGACATTTGTGTTCAGTGACAACATTTAGTGACATTTGTGTTCAGTGACAACATTTGTGTTCAGTGACAACATTTGTGTTCAGTGACAACATTCTATTTTTAACACATGCTTGTATGCGCTCCTAATGTAAACACAAGTGTTCAAATTAGAGGTCAATAACCTTTAATGGAATAAATTAGAATATTCAATGAATGCAGATACGCTCTATTGTATTGCTAGGTGTATTATAATAATTACATGCAATAAAGTGCAACACAATTAATGTTTACTGATGAGATGTTGATGTAGGAACACAATGAAAAATACAGTATTTCACCCCAACATGTGGCATGTACTAAATCATAATAGAAAGCCGATATTGCACAATGATTGTAATAATAGTGGGCTCATTATTCATGTATGTACTTTACTTATTCCATTCTAATAATCAACCAACCCTATGTTTATATTGATTTTATGATAACAGGAATATCTTGGTATGTCATAATATAACACTGCATGAACCAATTAAGTTAAGATACATACAGATAATTACACAAGTAATTGCACTGTGAGTATGGTTTTGTCTGACCTTTAGCATGACTATTATATTTGAAACAGCATGGCTATTTCGTACTATTGTCAGTGGAATAATATAATTTGCACAAATGGCTCTATTAGGTGTTTTGTCAAGCTTATCACACGATAGCCAACATACTCTTTTAAATGTCTTCATCAACTAAATCTCTCATAGACTGGAGGTATATATACATTGGAAATCTTCATCATGAAGCAAGGATGATAGGATGGAGCAAATTACCCAGTCTGATATTTGTTTAATGTGTGAAATATGAAATAGAACTTGTAGGCACAATAAAGACATGTACAAATAGAAAGTTGTAAATCATGTTCGGATGGTTTCGTCTCTTCATTGTGTATCTTAAGATGACACTATTTATAAACACAAATTGCTGCAAATATTGAAAATATATTAAATCCATTTTTTGCAAATTTGAGATTTGATAGTCTTCTCAAAATAGGTCAGCGATCAATAAACATGTAAATATGATGTTTGCACTGGTCACATGACCAGTAATTTACATTGTCTTCATCTTAGCCATTAACTCCTCTAAACTTTCCCCAGTTTCATCAACTTCATCTTCAGTTTCCTGCATCAAAACAAAAATTTGTTTGCATTAATTATATATCCTGCTTATAAATTGACAATTCAATTGCTGATTTCTGAATTACCAACAGACAATTCAATTGTTGATTTCTGAATTACCAACAGACAATTCAATTGTTGATTTCTGAATTACAAACAGACAATTCAATTGCTGATTTCTGAATTACCAATAGACAATTCAATTGCTGATTTCTGAATTACCAACAGACAATTCAATTGTTGATTTCTGAATTACCAACAGACAATTCAATTGCTGATTTCTGAATTACTAACAGACAATTCAATTGCTGATTTCTGAATTACCAATAGACAATTCAATTGCTGATTTCTGAATTACCAACAGACAATTCAATTGCTGATTTCTGAATTACCAACAGACAATTCAATTGCTGATTTCTGAATTACCAACAGACAATTCAATTGCTGATTTCTGAATTACCAACAGACAATTCAATTGCTGATTTCTGAATTACAAACAGACAATTCAATTGCTGATTTCTGAATTACAAACAGACAATTCAATTGCTGATTTCTGAATTACCAACAGACAATTCAATTGCTGATTTCTGAATTACCTACAGACAATTCAATTGCTGATTTCTGAATTACAAACAGACAATTCAATTGCTGATTTCTGAATTACCAACAGACAATTCAATTGCTGATTTCTGAATTACCTACAGACAATTCAATTGCTGATTTCTGAATTACAAACAGACAATTCAATTGCTGATTTCTGAATTACCAACAGACAATTCAATTGCTGATTTCTGAATAACCAACAGACAATTCAATTGCTGATTTCTGAATTACCTACAGACAATTCAATTGCTGATTTCTGAATTACCAATAGACAATTCAATTGTTGATTTCTGACTTACAGACAATTCAATTGCTGATTTCTGAATTACCAACAGACAATTCAATTGCTGATTTCTGAATTACCAATAGACAATTCAATTGCTGATTTCTGAATTACCAACAGACAATTCAATTGCTGATTTCTGAATTACCAATAGACAATTCAATTGCTGATTTCTGAATTACAAACAGACAATTCAATTGTTGATTTCTGAATTACCAACAGGCAATTCAATTGCTGATTTCTGAATTACCAACAGACAATTCAATTGCTGATTTCTGAATTACCAATAGACAATTCAATTGTTGATTTCTGAATTACCAACAGACAATTCAATTGCTGATTTCTGAATTACCAATAGACAATTCAATTGCTGATTTCTGAATTACAAACAGACAATTCAATTGTTGATTTCTGAATTACAAACAGACAATTCAATTGTTGATTTCTGAATTACCAATAGACAATTCAATTGCTGATTTCTGAATTACCAACAGACAATTCAATTGCTGATTTCTGAATTACCAACAGACAATTCAATTGCTGATTTCTGAATTACCAACAGACAATTCAATTGCTGATTTCTGAATTACCAACAGACACTTCAATTGCTGATTTCTGAATTACCTACAGACAATTCAATTGCTGATTTCTGAATTACCAACAGACAATTCAATTGCTGATTTCTGAATTACCAACAGACAATTCAATTGCTGATTTCTGAATTACCAACAGACAATTCAATTGCTGATTTCTGAATTACCTACAGACAATTCAATTGCTGATTTCTGAATTACCAATAGACAATTCAATTGCTGATTTCTGAATTACCAACAGACAATTCAATTGCTGATTTCTGAATTACCTACAGACAATTCAATTGCTGATTTCTGAATTACCAACAGACAATTCAATTGCTGATTTCTGAATTACCAACAGACAATTCAATTGCTGATTTCTGAATTACCAACAGACAATTCAATTGCTGATTTCTGAATTACCTACAGACAATTCAATTGCTGATTTCTGAATTACCAACAGACAATTCAATTGCTGATTTCTGAATTACCAATAGACAATTCAATTGCTGATTTCTGAATTACCAATAGACAATTCAATTGCTGATTTCTGAATTACTAACAGACAATTCAATTGCTGATTTCTGAATTACCAACAGACAATGGTTTTAACATTATTGCATATTAAACTATTTCAAAAAATGTGCATTACCAACAATATCAGAGTAAAACATTCACTTGAAGTTGAGTAGTGGTCAAAACATTTATTTTCAAAAAGACTATTCACACATGCTAAGATAAATAAAATATATATTCATACAATTGGTTACAATCTACCATAATAAGTATACTACAATAAGCTAGCTTAAAGATTATTCACAAGCTTAGAATTATTTGTATTCTTCATGTTGCAACAATACCACTGTCAATTGTTGGTCTTTGGTGTTAATATGCTTGTATAGCTGACATGGCAACCTGATAACTCAAAACTATTGTATTGGTGAGTTTTGTACAGACATACCTTTTTGCTTGTCTCTGGTGCATCATAAGCATACACTAGACCCTGTGGTAAATGGCTTTCTTTAATATCAGTATCTTCTATGGTTTCATCCACCAATTCTATACCTAGAAGATATCAGTGTACATGCAATATGTGAGTGACCTCTAATTAGTAGCATCCATGAGAGGTGACCATTTTAAACCCAACTGACCACTGTTTCACAAATTGTAAAAGTGTACTATAATCAAACAGAGAGAGAGAGACACTATAATAATAATATATAATTACATATTTCTATTTTTAATACTTACCAAATTCATTTGTTTCATGTACAATTTCTTCTTCTTTCTCTAATTTAACTTCTATAGGTTGAGCAGCAACTTTTTCCTGGTATTTAAAGTAGTATATAATAATATATTAAATTTATGTACATAAAAGCAGTGTGTATAAACACATACTGACAGTTGCTGTCATCACCTGCTATAAGTTTACACTGTGTATTTTATATAAAATACATAAAGCAAGTGACAGCCCAAATGTACATCAGAGTCAACAATGAGGGGATGACATTTTCCCCTCATATATCTTTTCCTTCATCTATGATCATAACGGCAGAGTAATTAAATAGTTGCTCTAGAAATAATTTGAAATAGACACCAGTGAAACATAGAAGGTGATAATCAATGTATGTATTGTCACAGCGGAGTTACCTTGTGTTCTGTCTGTCGTTTCATACAAAAACTGTCATCACAGTGTGGATTGGGTTTCATCAACATTGTTGGGAAGAAATCTGTCAATGCACTGTAACCTAGGTAACAACTCACACATCCAAAGCCTAATAAATATCTAAATAACAAACAAATGTGTTTTATTAGATATGTTGAAAAAGCTGTACACACCAAATAAGAGTTATAAACTAATGACCACAAACATTTACCTCAGTGATTACCCATCAATTACATATTTGTATTGCCAAGTAGTATTTAAATATCTCAGAATACCGGGGAAACTAGTATGACTAAAACAAGCCATGCATGGCACAGTCCCCGTTAGTTATCAAATTGAAGATATATAATTTGTTTATAGTAATATAGCTGGAATATAACCATGTCAGGAATATGATTTTTTAACGTTAAAATGATTGACATTTGTATCTGATCGTCAAACAAGTACTTGTCCATATTGAGAGATATTGCTCTGGAACAGCATTCAAAATCAGCCATTTTGAATACATGTATATATATAACATGATGTATAACGAATATATAAAATTTGAATATAATCAGTCAAAGCATTTAAGAGATATGGCTCTAGAAGCCCAATCATTAAAATAAAATGACCACCAGTCAGCCATTTTGAATCCAATCTGAAAAATAAAATGGCGTGCATCAGGAACCCGTAATGTTTAATGTATGTACCAAGTTAGAACGAAATCCATCCATAAATACTAGAAATGCTTGATATCTGATGATTTTGTAGCACAAAAACGACCACCATTCGGCTATTTTGAATAGGATCGTTAAACCAATATATCTGTTTATCTATGACATGATGTATAATGAATATTTAAAATTTGAACATAATCAGTGAAAGCAAGTCAGAGATATGGTATGAGAACCACATTCATTAAAACAAAATGGCCGCCAGTCGGCCATTTTGAATCTTAACTGAAAAACAAAATTATTTGCATCAAGGTCCCATAATGTCTAATGTATATACCAAGTTTGAACAAAATCCATCACACATTAAACAGCCGAGAAATGCTTGATTTTTAGGATTTTTTAGCACAAAAATGGCCGCCATTCGGCCATCTTGGATCAGATCATAAAACAAAACGATGTGCATCAAGGTCCTATAATGTCCAATGTATATACAAGGTTTGAGCAAATCCATCTGTAAACAGCCGAGAAATGCTTGATTTTTAGGATTGTTTAGCACAAAAATGGCCGCCATTCGGCCATCTTGAATCAGATCGTGAAACAAATTGATGTGCATATGTATAATATCATGTATGATGTACGTGTGAAGTTTGATTGTGATTGGTCCAGGCATTTCTAAGATACAGGTCCGGCCGGGCGCACGGATGCACGGACACACGGAGGTCAAAACTGCGTCCGAACGGGGACTAATAAAGCTTTCAAGAACACAAATAGGCTTGCTGCTAAAGCGTGTGTTTCCAGAAAACAAAAAAATAATCCTGTTCTGGGCTATCATGGGATTCATGTGAAATTCATATTCAAATTTTCCATACAATGTCAATTGTACTTAAGATTGTTTTAAATTTTGGAAAAAAAATCAATTCACTAATGGCAGACTAGCTTTGAAAAGTTACAATTTATTTGACTGGTTGCTAGGGACATTATAAAGTATTTGAGACACTGGGTTGAAATACCAAGGAAGAGATATAGATTTTATAATGTTACAGAGACAGTTGTTTAAGAGCCAAAAACATTCTTTCATACTTGTACATGTATACTCGTATCCGTGGTGATGTTTTGCAAAAATGCAATCACTTTTATAGTTATTGCCAAGAACATGAGCTGGTTGCTGGGACATATCCATAGGAAAATGATCAAGAAAATGGATATTCCAAATATTCACAAAATAATCAAGTAAGTTCAGGAAATTCTGTACTAGTAATGTAACACTTACTTCAGTGTATTCTGTACTAGTAATGTAACACTTACTTCAGTGTATTCTGTACAAGTAATCCAGCGACTACACACATAGTTGTAGGTAAACTGGCTGCACAAACACCATCTCTCTTCAAAGTTTTTTCATCAATGTTCTCAGCTACGATAAGAGGTGGAGCACACTAAAAAGTCAAAATGAATATATAAGTAATCATTTCAATTCTTAAAAGCATTCTGCAGTTAATTCTTAGTCATTAAAGTTCATATGTTTTTCATCTGTATATTCTAAAGTTTGAATGAATTTCATCTATACGAGTTCTGCAATGACTAAAACTACTAAAATGGGCATCTTTGATTGAGTTGCAAAGAAAATGACAACATAGTAGCTGACATATTATGATTTTGTGTCCCATTTCAATGAAATTGTTGGATGTAGATCCTATTGCACAGTTGTATCGGGTCATAGATCAGGACACAAAATCTAAGCAAACAAAAATATGTGAAACACATTATTTTATTTGGACCAATAGAAAGGCACCATGTAGCAAACACAACTCACTGTAAAACACGCCGTCTCTCCTGGTTTTATCAATTGTATATGACCAGATACAGCATTTTCACTCACTCCAGATTCTATCCAATTCTGACCAAGTTCATTACAAGCCTGAAACAAACATATATATGATGAATCATTCAAGGGTTGCAGAATACATATACAGTGGCCCCTCGCTAAGTCGCGCCTCGGTAAGTCGCGATTCGGCTAAGTCGCGGGTACTTGGATGGCTCCCAAAATTTCTATTGTGTTTTGACAGCAGTTTTGAAGTACAAAGACTAATGTTTTGTGGCATAGTATTTTTAACTAACCGTTAAAGAGACAACTTAACACCCACTGTCCGTCAATTGCTGTGATGCAATGGGTGACGAGGGCCTTACTCAAGGTGTCAACAGGGGTGTCGAGTAGTGACCGTACGTACTTCTTGGCCGGTCCCATTTTGGTATACCTTTACAAAAACTCGCTACAATGAGTTGAATTCATAGAATTCTGATCTCTATTTCTCAATTGAGCAGCATGTCAAAGCGAAAGCTACATGTATACAGCCTGTTCGTACGCCATAAACTCACGGCGATCGACCGTGTCAAACCAAGTCAAGGGTTGCACGTGGTTGAGCCCACTATTCGTGGGTGGGTAAAAAATGAAAAGTAAATTTGTTTTCAAAGTTGACCAAGAGGCGGGACTGAACAGAAAAACAAGCGAAAGTGTCCGACAATGATGACACCGATAAAGCTGTTTACGTTTCTTTAAGAACGGTCTGCCAGAACTCCACTATCTGGTCCCATCACCCAATGCAAAGCATACAACTCAGATATGACGACTTTGAATTTAAGGCCAGTTCAGGGTGGTTCTTGCGATGGCAAAGAAGACACGCTATCGACACACGCAGTCTCAATCCAAGACGAAGCTCGATCTGGGAACATTGACGCTGTCGGAACTTTTCCCGAAAAACTGAGAGAAATTATCTATGAAGGTGGTTATTTTGACGAACATGTTTATAATTGCGATGAAACTGGTTTATTTTGGAAGCTGTTACCGTCGAAGTCGCAAGCAACAGCAAGCGGCCCACATAATATCAGACCCAAACAAAATAATCAACGCAATGTTTACAGCAAACATAATCATGATTTTATTCGAATACTGCCTGACACATGTGATGATACATCAATTAACTAAACCGAGGGTTTATATGTGCTTTTTATATGTTATTCAATGCACGACCTCCCTCTTTCACGACGTCCCTCGGTAAGTCGCGGCCCTCGATAAGTCGCGGTTTTTGCTTGGATCCCAACACCCGCGACTTAGCGAGGGGCCACTGTATTATTAAAACCACAGTACTTTGTATTATCTCCTGTTTCATAAAAACCTAAAATGTCATGTAGATTAACTTTTGTCATAAGCATATATTAGTACACTGTCACTCAAGTGAACACTGGTATCAATGGGTTCACATTCGGTCATCAATGTAGTTTTATATTTGTGTCAAAAAGTTCATAGCGAGCCGTAAGTTCACAGTGGGTAAATACAAGCCAAGCTGCCTCACGACTAATAGGTGGCAGAAGCCAACTCTGTTTTCTCTGTTAAGCATCAGTGATACCTGAATTAAAGTATACTTACAGTATTAATAGCCATTCTAGCTTCAAAATTATCAACACAACTAAGAATTAGGTCCACACAGCCATCACCTTGTAAATTTCCATTACTATAAAAACACATATGACATGAGTTAATTATGTTTAATCCATGTAGCCTACTAACACTGCTTTTTTCTAATTCATTTTGACTATCCATGAGACTTTCAGCAGGCAATGTATTAATATAGAACCTGTCATATAGAGATTAATTCCCGTAAGTACATCTCAGCTGATGAGAACACCAAGATCTGCATGATGTCACACAAGAGTGTGTGCTCATTGTATTCAATTTATTAAATATTTACAAACTTTATTATAGGTACAATACAAATATTATTTCACTCACCTTATCCTTTTCATAAAATGTTGGAAATTATCTATTTTGGTGATATCATAATTATGAACTTCAAACTCAACATCAGGGTTGATATCTCTAAAAATAGAATCCATAAAACTGTTTTAGCCATAGCCATAGCTTAGCTTACAATGTTACAAACTTAGTTCAAAGTCAGAGTGAAGTTTATGCAGCATTCAAAGTACATTTTCGGTCTCTGAATCAGGTGAAAAGTATATTTTCTGATTTTGGATTAAAAGTACATTTTCAGTCATTGATTTTGATTCAAAATAGATTTACAGTCTCTTTTTTCAACATACATTAGACATGTTGAAGTATTGTACATTTACAAGACTTATATAAAATGAAATGTAAATTGTGTTTTTATTCACAGCCAAATCTGATTATTATCTAAATTTTATTATGGTGTAAGGGTTAAAGTGTACACTGAACGATAAATTCGTCAAAGATATTATATTTCAATAAATAAATTAGTGACAATACCAACAATTTCATCAAAATTCACGCACCATGAGCTTTGTTATGGGCGATCAATGTTAGCATTTTTACCGGTGCGTCGATGCTCATTTGTCTGTCAGGAACTCCGCGTCATTTATGGGCGTCAAATCTGTGACGTCACAAGTGTGACCCAAACATAACCCTAAGGAATAATGGCGTCGCCAACTCATAGTGCTGAAAGTTCGTCAACTCCAAGTGATGCGTCGTCGCAAAGCCGTGATTGCGAGCTTGAGTTGAATTACGAGTCTTCTGACTTCGATGTCGAGGGTTCATCGGTTGACGGAGGTATACGGCCCTACCAATTTGAGCCCGAATTTAACGACGACAGTCACAGTGATTCTGCTGAAGAAAACGATGTCGGTGATGCTTTGGGCGATCGCCTGAATACTACCGAGTGGTAAGTGGTCGAATCAGCTGGTTTTGATAACATTAACTTCCGGAGTTCCGCATATTTTGAATAATTATTAACCTGTATTTCGGAGTAGTTTAAGTCCCAGAACGAAATGTTCTGATTACGTTCAATCACGGAACTCAGACATGCATAGCCCACTAAGTTTAATTTCATTTTCTGTATCTGTTGACATTATATTTGCAAGTCAGTACAATACGATCGGTGAAACAACAGCTACCATTTAAGCTTCATATTATTGCCTTAGTAGTTAATTACAATTTATGATTAAATTGTATGCATAGGAGCTTATATTTGTGATGCATGTAATCACAGTCCCTCTATCCCCAACTGTGATGTAATTATAAATTATAAAGTCGAATTTAAGCAAGACATTTACTAATTAGCCAAATTGAAATTATCTTGTATATTGGACATCCAGCATTATATTATTAGACAGATCATGACAACCACAACACATACAATTAAATTGTAAGGGGCCAGAATGTTAGCATTTGGGAGGAGGCTTAAAAAACTTATTCCCAATAAGTTGCTGTGATGTTTTTGTTTTTTTATTTGAGACTTGGGGTGGGGTGGTGCTATATCGTAGAGGTAATGCCTAATGAATATTAAGGTGAAGACCGTATTTTCAAGTGTCAGGAATAAATGATTTTGAAAATATGCAAAATAAATCAATTTTAAGATTTTGACAACTTACCTTTGATAGTTCTGATATGGTAATAATTTGTTCTCACAAATAATTATACTGTATTTAGGAGGTAAATAACAAGATAGTAAATTTCATTTTTGCTGAGATACCTGCTTCAAGTACATGTTGTTTATATAATTTAGGTGTCAGTGTAACAGATGTCATGTCATGCCCTCTGCTGAGGAATGTAGATGCTGTTATGAAATAATGCAGGTGAAAGCTGTCTGTGATGAAGTTCCAAATACAGCATGCATCACAGAACATCCTGGATTTAAGCCAGTGTGTCTGGACAAGTATGTATTGCTAACAGCTTATCATGTATATAGACAGTACCATGGAACTATTCCAGAATCCTCTGAGTAAGTATTAAAAGTCGCACATACTGGTCTGGTATGAACACAATTTTATTAGGACAAAATATATCATGGTTTTTGTTACACTGAAAATGTATTATGGTAGATGTGCATAAATGTTAATGAATGTCAGACCAATTACAATTATGTTTTGCTAGAAATTTCTGAACTTTGTGAACTGAAAATGGTTGACACATAAATATGTACAACCAGAACCTCAGTAATATTGTTGAGGGCCATACCAACTACATTACATTTGTAATTGTGTACTAACAGTATTCTCTCATGTCCAATAGAAGTATAGGCATTTTATTAGGTTGGAATAAACTGTGTGCAGTAGACAGAATTTGTACATTCAATTTATTTTCCTTGCAGGAGATACAGGTATGTTGCCTACAGGCAACTTGTCCGATGGTGCTGGGGATATTTAGGCAAAGATGTCAGAGTTCCACTCCCATCATGTGCAGTTCATCTTATCAGAGAAACATATCCTTCACAGAATGGAGTTTATCAGGGATTTAATTATGTTGATTAAAAAACCTCGACTGAAAGTCAGAAACTGCCACTTCTTTATTCGGTCTTTTGAACTCACTGCAGAGTGCAGGAGGTACTTTGTTCAACACATCACCTTTTGCCTGTGACATGGTACATTTTACCACTCTTGCAGTGACATTAGTTGTCACATTTTGTACATAATCTGTAATAAAGAATATTTTATTTTTTTAATTATTGTTATTGTTTTATTTGTTGAAAAACTGAGCTGTGGTTGTGATTTTAAGTGGCTTCAGTCATGCAAATATATAAAGCTGCTAGTGTACATGCATGTAGAACATTTTATACCGGTACTTACTGTAGGTAGGTTCTGTCTTTACTTGACGCACTGTGTAACTGCCTTTTTTAAATTTTGGATAAGTTATTTTATAGCAAGGATTTCCCTGCTTAGTAACAGCAGCATGTCGCCCACCATTTTCATTATAATGCATTGCTGCCAAGACAAGCCTATAAATAAAACAACCATGCATTATGATATACTGTATTTTACCACTAAGGACTTAATAGAATTACAAATTCTGAGTGTTAGAATACTTGTTACATACTACATCAATTGTGATTGCTAACTTTTGAAGTTAGAAGGCTCTATCACAGGGATAAGACCTGTCAGTAAATAATTAAAGTCAAAGACAGTAATGAGAACTTGTGTATTACACACGTCTCCAAACCTGTTGATTTGTAAACAATATGTTGTTCTCTGTTTGATTGTAGAATTTAATGTGATAAAACTTATATTTGTACTAATTTAATCTACTAATTTGTTAGCCAGAACTACCAGGGCCAATGTTTTTTCAAAAATGTTGAATTTCAGGTCGTCATTTCAATGTTAATATATTTTGCTGCTATTATTCAACTGTACCAGTTGGAAGGTAGTTTTTTGGGGGGTACACATTGTGAAATAATACAATGACAAGTTTCTTTTATGGTGCCAATCTTTATCAACATCACTCCAGCCTACGTTTCCAACTCACAGTATATTACAACAAAGCTCTTTTGACCGCAAAGTTACTTGTTTATTTTCAATGTTGATTAATACAAGTACGCAGTTACCTGCACATCATTCCATTGTATGAGAACCCATGCATCTTTGGGGCAAACTGATTCACCACAGAATGGTATCCTTCCAGTTCTGAAGTCTGTTGTATTGTTGACAACTTAGGTATATCTTTCTTCATTTGTCGAGAATTGAGGAGCGTTATCAATTTCTCTAAGGGTTTAGTTCCTGGAAATATATATATAATATTTAGGCATTATAATAACAGCATACATATACCATCCTAGTCAAAGTGTGTTAAAATGTGAATAAGAGAGAAATACCTGGTTTTAACCATCGCTTTCTTCTCTCTTGTCTTGTTAAATCCTCATGTTCACATCTAGGAAAGAAAGTTCCATGCCCCTCATGAATATTTTGGATGTGGTTTCCAACAGATGTCCATTTGTCCATCATCAAATCACCATTTCCATCAGGTGTTGAGGCAGCAGTCCAATAAAGATGATTGGTGACACTTTTGATCCAGTCTTGTAATATACCACACTCTTTCTCTTTAGAAAGAGCTAGCATTTTTTTCTGTAGACCTTAAGGAATAAATCCTATCATCAGTATTCTGTGTTTTCAGTCATGATTATAGTTGAACTGTTGCAAGGTAATTTGCTGGTCATGTTATAAAATTGCACTTAAATTGCTCTGAATATTGAATATTATCAATATCACTGATGCTGTATTTGACTAAAATAAATTGAAAATATCCTACAAGGATTAACAATTTCATCTAAAATAATCTGTTCTACCCTAGTACCCATCAATTTTTGATATCAATAGACCACGGATAACAGTGGATCATTTGCATACCAATAGAACAATGGAAAAATGTTTAAGCATGATAAAACAGCTGCTCTCAAAGATTGTGGGGGGAGAAAACTGCTTACCTTTAGCAACATGCCACACATCCACACAGTGTTGAGTATCTGTCATGTTCTCTCTGACCCATTTAATTATTTGAACATGACGGTCTGTGACTATTTTGTAGATATTAATACCTTGACCCTGTAAATATGCCACACTCCTTGCCAAACCTTCCTTCTCCATGTGGCAGCTACTTTTCACCTCGTTACTCTGAATATAAACAATAGATTCAATTTAATTATAAATTGTTACTAGATTGGTGTTTACATAAAACGAGGTACTTGGTAAGTAAAATGTATAAATACCTGCACAAGCTGTATGTCAATCATAGTACCATTATCAAGGTCCATGACTGAATATGAGCCAAATTTAGCACTATGGCCAGGGGTGTCACACCTCCCATCTCCACCTATGCAAAGTGACCTTCCATTTTGAAGTGCATCATCAATGTACTTTCCACGCATGTTTCCCCATACTTCCATTACTGCTGGTTGGAGGTAGTACCTTTGATGTTTCATGAAAGTATCCGTTGAAATACTTGGCATATTCATAAACTGTAGGACACGTAAAGTTTTTGATGCTAATGCCCCAGCTAACAAAATTCCACAAGAAAGTCTAAGATTTCCACTTGGAATGGAACCTATCATGGATTGGCTGTTCCATTTTGTGCTTAGTCCACAAAAAACACAATTCTGCTCCACTCTTACCATTGTGCCACATATGTGTGTGATTTCACCTAATGTAGGTGAAGAGCATCTGGTACATGTGTGGAATAGATTCATGAGTTGAGCTTCCCCAACAACAAAGAATCTATTTTTCTGCATACACCTATAATTAAGAGAAATAAACTAAACTATATTTATTGTATAACACATTTTATTTTTACCATAAACCGTGTGATGTGAAGCTACTCAATGCTCACCATGTTTACCTACTTTCATTCACAAATTTTCCCATTTATATTTTATAATTTTATTAAAACTTACCAATCATCAGCACTCGAACATGAAGCTTGTGATTCACATTCTGACTGTTCATATGTCTCATCAGAATCAGTTGTTGCATTGGACTCTAAACTTGACCAAGTTGTGTCAAGTTCATTGTCTGGGGGTGGTTCTTGTACTTGTATTGTTTGGTTTGGTTTCAGGAGATCACATTGTACTTGAACGCTTCTTCTTTCTGGAGGATGCAACATCTCTGTCTGGCAAACTGTATGCAAATAACACAGTCAAGTTCAAATACAATACCAAATGTAATTGTCCCATCTGAAAACCTGGCAGTGTGATGGAGAACCTTTTAAAAAAAAAATCTGAGGGTAAGAGAAAAAAAAAATATTCATTGTCAAGATACGAGAAAAAAATATTTTCAACATAAAATATTCTCCTAGCCTCCCCACATACAATACATACCTTTATTTGATCCAAAGGGCCTTACTTGTACACGCACACTTCTCTTATTAGGCTGCTTGTAAGATATTTGAGTACCATATGTTCTAACAGTCTTAGCCTTGGTTAAAGTCTTAAATGTGAAACAAAATTTAGGAAGTGATTATTTATTTATTTATTTATTTATTTATTTATTTATTTATTTATTTATTTATTTATAAACACACTAATATAAACACACCAAGACGCTGTTTATAGAATACATACATGTTTTTCATGCAAGTTTCTCGCAAATGTTCAGTACCTGAATAGAGCTGTCGGTAAGAGAATCAGTGTCCTGTACTTGGTGGCTTGTGTCCTCGTCATGGGTGTCCTCCGAATACTGCAGAGTTACCTGTATCAAACAATGATTACAAATAATAATGTATGAAAAAAACAGACAATTGAACGTACGTAATAGCATTACCGCCATAGCCAGTCGTTATGTGTAAACGTAAACATACTCGCGGTAAATTCAGTGCGCGGCACATAGTCGAACATGAACGAATACAAATACCTACCCTAGCATTTTCTCTTTTAAGAAAAGCAATCCTTGGCCTTTTAGGTGTTGAGACAGCCGGATACGCTGGACTTGTATCAGTCTTGTTACTAATACTCTCCGCCAGGACGCCGGTATGAATTGTTGGCACGGCATCTTTGTGCAAAGTTTTTCTTCCGGGAACTTGTCCCATCGCACGCATAAACTTGTATTTTGCCGGGTAGCACTCGTCTGTGAAATGCACTGAGCAAAGCACAGAATGCTTCGTAGGACCATGCCATTTAGCTCTCTTCACCCGAACAAACTTCGTCCAAAGTTTGCTCAAAGACGGTCTGTCGAGGGGGAATGCGTGAAGCGAAACACCGTCAAGGTTCGTGTTCCAGCACCCGAAAGCAACGCAGCGTTTACCTCGTCTGTCACAACCACTTGACATTACTAGTTTAAATACGAAGCTCAAATGAATAAAAAAAATTCCCAAACGCAACAGTTCGCGTCTTTGGTTGCAATATCACTAAAATAAAACCGTAGAACATACACGAAAATCAACAATAACACAGCTGATCACGAACGACATTTACATACGGTTTACATATCAATGGCGGCAAACTGAACAGGGCGGTCACACTTATGACGTCACATCCAAGAGGTCATGTAAACGAGGTCAAACGGGGGGAGCTTACGTGCGATTTTAACAGAATCCGCTATATTTCGTAAATGAGTCATCGGATTTTAAAACAGATTTCTGGTGTTTGATATTTAAATACAAGATAGCAGAAAATGAAATAAAATCTAGCGTTCAGTGTACACTTTAAGTTGGATGAGCACGCAATGAAGATCTGACTCAAAACTAACAAAAAAAAAACAGTTTTTAAATCATGCATTGTATATATCAAAAACAGTGATGGACTTCACATCATATCATTGCATTGCAATGAGATGTTTATCACATGTCTGCTCATACAAGCCTTTTGTTTATTTACCCTTTGATGCTTACCTAAGTGTTACTTCTGCTGCTTCTACTTTACTCATACCAGCTTGATGTGGTTGGAAAAATAATCTATTCATATTTGCAAGTTCAACTTTATCATAATCAAATAAAAGCAACTGCAAAATAAATAAATTGATTTTGAATTTATTGTCTCAAATTTTCAAGGTCTAGTAGTGTTCATTTGTTTTTGTGCCAGGCAACAGTTCCGAACATTGAATGTCACTGTTTTTTTTTGTATGTGCAAATTGCAATTTCCAGTGCTGACCAGTGGAATTGGCCTTCCCATTGAGTCTGTGGCAAACTCATCCAGGGTGGGGGTTGATCCTTTTTGATGTTAAGGTAGGATTTGAACTTGGGTCTACCAATCATGAGTGTGATGTGACAACCACTATGCTACCAGTAACCGGTAATTATAACATGGTTGATATATACAAAAATGTACTTTTCATGTATGCATCAGCTCTATGATACATTTCAAACTAGAAAGTACAGTACACTGCAGGTTATATTAAATTACAAGACAACATGTCTTCTAACAGGACTGATTTTATAGAGATCGTGATCGAGAAAGTGGTTTCTAAAAAAACAAAACAACATTGTATGTGGCGGTAGGTGACTTTTGAAGGCACAAAAAATGATGTGGTCTCCCGTTTTTCTTGTTTTTATACTTATTTTGTTTATAAAATGTATATTTTCTTTTACCAAATTGCAAATTCCTTAAAAGTATATCTTTCAAAGTAATTTTTTTAAATCATTTTCTATTGAGTCAATGCTGAGACAGAGAACAGGCATAACTACTAGTAGATGCATCAATGAAAATATCCGAGTCATTGACACATCATTTTAGCTTAGAGGGCACACTGCATCAATGACGCACCATATTGACTTAGAGGGCACACTGCATCAATGACGCACCATATTGACTTAGAGGGCACACTGCATCAATGAGGCACCATATTGACTTAGAGGGCACACTGCATCAATGACGCACCACTTAGAGGGCACACTGCATCAATGATGCACCACTTAGAGGGCACACTGCATTAATGACGCACCACTTAGAGGGCACACTGCATCAATGATGCACCATATTGACTTAGAGGGCACCCTGCATCAATGATGCACCATATTGACTTAGAGGGCACCCTGCATCAATGATGCACCACTTAGAGGGCACACTGCATCAATGACGCACCATATTGACTTAGAGGGCACACTGCATCAATGACGCACCATATTGACTTAGAGGGCACACTGCATCAATGACGCACCATATTGACTTAGAGGGCACACTGCATCAATGACGCACCATATTGACTTAGAGGGCACACTGCATCAATGACGCACCACTTAGAGGGCACACTGCATCAATGACGCACCACTTAGAGGGCACACTGCATCAATGACGCACCACTTAGAGGGCACACTGCATCAATGATGCACCATATTGACTTAGAAGGCACACTGCATCAATGACGCACCACTTAGAGGGCACACTGCACCAATGACGCACCACTTAGAGGGCACACTGCATCAATGACGCACCATATTGACTTAGAGGGCACACTGCATCAATGACACACCATATTGACTTAGAGGGCACACTGCATCAATGACACACCATATTGACTTAGAGGGCACACTGCATCAATGACGCACCATATTGACTTAGAGGGCACACTGCATCAATGACACACCATATTGACTTAGAGGGCACACTGCATCAATGACACACCATATTGACTTAGAGGGCACACTGCATCAATGATGCACCATATTGACTTAGAAGGCACACTGCATCAATGACGCACCATATTGACTTAGAGGGCACCCTGCATCAATGATGCACCACTTAGAGGGCACACTGCATCAATGACGCACCATATTGACTTAAAGGGCACACTGCATCAATGACGCACCATATTGACTTAGAGGACACACTGCATCAATGACGCACCATATTGACTTAAAAGGCACACTGCATCAATGACGCACCATATTGACTTAGAGGGCACACTGCATCAATGACGCACCACTTAGAAGGCACACTACATCAATGATGCACCACTTAGACGGCACACTGCATCAATGACGCACCATATTGACTTAGAAGGCACACTGCATCAATGACGCACCATATTGACTTAGAGGGCACACTGCATCAATGACGCACCATATTGACTTAGAGGGCACACTGCATCAATGATGCACCATATTGACTTAGAAGGCACACTGCATCAATGACACACCATATTGACTTAGAACGCACACTGCTTAAAGAAATGTGGTAGAATGATCATTATCATGAAGACAACACCCAAGTTCACCAGAAAATCACTATACAACATAACACATTGATTTGAATTCAAAATTTAACACTACTACATTGGAGATACTTGCAAATCGTTAACTACCATATCTGCAACCATACCCTTATTTGGACTGTACCCTTTAATCATTTATACCAACCTTGCCAATGCCACATCTTGTTAACATCTCTGCAGCTACGCTACCTACACCACCGATACCAACCACAGCTACTGTCAAATCTCTGATATGCTGTAAAATAATAATTGATGTCAATATCTTATTATCACATCAGTGGTAAATGTGATATTAGAATATTCTGCAGTAATGGCTCACATCAACAAAATATCCATTCAAGATCAAAAATTATCATCAACACACAGCCAGCAACTTTGCCATGGTTGGTAAAATTGCAGTAATTGAGATCATTATCAAATAATTTACTGAATCATGATATGTCTTTGCGCAAGAAGACGTCTCTCTCTATAGCAACTTTCTCAGGTGATCACTATAACTACACCTGTGTATATGTGATAGCAACCACCTTCAAGTAGGGTTAGCCATGTTCACAGAAAGTGAGATTGTGATTTATGATTAGCCACACTGTTTCTACCTAAATAACAAATGAGGAAGGCATTTCCATGTGTATACAACTAGATTATAACAATTTCAGATTTTATTATCTTTATATAAATATTGCACAATTCTAGTTGTGTGAATGTAGTGTGGAACTTACCTCATAGTTATCTACAATTCCCATTCTTTTTAATGCCATTAGTCGACTATAAATATAAACAGAGTGCATAGTTTCAGCAATTTGCCCAATACATTTATATCAAAATTATATTGATCAACTGCAATTAGTTTTAGCAACAATTTTTTACAAGAGGGTACTTCTTAATAATTTTTTAATGTCTTTACTGTAAAAGGATTAATTATTCACTGGGTTTTAATTTTGCTTATTTCGCTGACTGGAAAATACGCTAAATTAAAACCCAGTGAAAATGGAAAATTTAGCATAGAACACATTATCTAAATGATAAAACCGTGATTTTAAAACCCACTGAATATGCCTGAAATGGTAAATCAGGGAAATTTAAACCCAGTGAAAATTAGTCATTTTACAGTATTTGTTTTCAGTCTTAATAGTGAAACCTCCAGTCCATTCAAAGTTACTTTGAATTGAAGAACCTCCATACTGGTATCACTGTTTTTCTAATTCTGTTCAATTGTAGAAGTAATTGCCTCCAGAAAGAAATTTACTTCCATGACAAAATTCTTGTTAATTTCTGATTGGTTTACAAACAAATCAAGCCATTCGTCAGATTTCATATTCGTTGACCACTTTTTTAGAACTAAGCATATTTAGAATTTGAATTTTATGAAACGAGTTCATTTAAAAAAATCTTGAGGATAGATATTTCTTTAAATTGTTGGTCTTCCTGTTACTCCTAAAATGATTTCTGTACAACCCTATTCATACAAGTGCAATCACAGTAACAGTTAGTAGTCCATTAAATATTTCACAATCAAGACTTTTATAATATTCCATAATATTTATATGTCAATTTTCTTCAGTTTCCGAAATAAATAATATTATTACATATGTACTGCAGTTTATTTTGATTCGTCCCTGAAATCAAAATCAGTATTTCCACAACCCATATGCAAATGAGGTCTGAGAGCAAACAAAGTAGTCCCTTCAGGAGTACAGTTTTTTGGAATAAACAATATTTAGAAGTACGATATTTTCCCCTTGGGTTACATGAATATACTTGCCGAGTGAAATGAAATTTGAACAACAGTAATGGTACTTTTCGACAGTCACTTATTTTGGCCCAAACTAATTTGCATATCACCCATGCAATAATGTTTTCGGTATTTTCACGGTCGATATGCAAATGAACATGGTATTTTCATTGGCTACCAAACTATTTTTATTTTGTAAACACATTTTCGTCTGCTATTTTTATCCAGTTCAAATCGTCCAACAACATTTTTGGCATGTCAGGTGTACATCACATGGAATACTACGATTGGGAGAACTTAATGTATATTGACCACCTGGAAACCGAGTTTTATAAACCTTGAAGGGCTCTCAGAAGATCCACCAGCAGTAAAATCAGCGATTACTATGCAGCCACAACCATCAGCATCGAGATACCAGGCTTCTGCTGGTGACGTTGCGGCGTTACTCAGTTCCAAATAAAAATTACCAACGCCAACAGAGCAACATTTTAACCGGTAATCAAGACTCAGTCAATCCACGACCAACAAGCAACATCACACCTGAAGTTGTAGCGTGCAGCTAAGCGACAACCGCTGTCGACAAAAGTCATCCCGTCTGTGGAGTACCGCAGTTGCACGGCATGTTTGCCAATGCACAGTTCTGTGGCGGAACTTTTAACTTCAACATAAACTGTGTATCATAGTCGTCCAGTTCAAGTTCTGGTTCTGCCGTGGTCCCAACTAAACGTCAACGAGTTATTTATTCGGACAGTGACTCAGATTAGACGTCTGATTATTTTAATTTCAAACAAACAGTGACTCGCGTTCTCCAGGCGCGTTCTACACTGACACGTGCTGCTAGGGCGTAACACTTATATTGGAACATATTAATGGGCAATATGGTTCCCCGACCTAAATTCCATCCCGGTTTGCACGTTCTTTCTTTAATACGAAATAATCAAGTATGGAACATATGTAATAATAACAGAACCCCACACCCTCCCCGTGGCTTTCGTTGCGTATGGAAGTTATTTTCACTCGTGTTGTCAAATTGTCAGAGTTTGAATACATGGTTTCATCAACCATACTTTACAATTTTCATTTATAATTTTAAACAAATTCAGCAATCATTTTTAGAAGATATGACCCGGTCTCATACATCAGTAAAATCAGCATTAGAAGTTAATATTTGCTGAAGTCAAGTAAACAGGTTCTATTCAGGTGTTAAAACCCTCACAAATAATATGATTATATTTACACACATCTCACATTAAATCATCTTCTAAAATCAAGACAGACAAGACAGAAAAACAAGTACCATATATGTTTTTGATATAATAATACGGTTTTATTGCATCTTTAGAAACAACATTTTTATCAGTGTACAGCAATAAAGTGTGATATAAAATATGAAAACTTTAAATGAAAAACGGTCCTACCGGTAATAGAAAAATGTGAAGTATTCTCCAATCTGTGTGACTAAGTTGTCTTCAGTTGTACTTATTACTAAGGTAAATTAATTAATCTCTGTTCTTTTGTTTTTTTTACTCTTTGTCATTTTTTTCTGTATTTTGTAAATACCATAAAGAAATGTTGTTCATTTTCAATCTTTATTTGTGCACAATATTCACATGTTCTCATTTCTAGAAATGTTTTGGATATGTCACCCTTTCTTTATTTTTAACTTATTCTAAAACGTGTCATTGTGTTTCTTTCTTTCTTTTAAATTGAGTATAGATAAATAACGCTTAAAAGTGTACAACTCTTTGAATTTGGCAAATGTTTGCTATTTTCTTTTTTCATGTTTAATCTCCAGAATTCAACGTATTTCTTTTTAATATTGTGGGAGATGGATTTCAATTCTCTATCCAATTTTAAATCTGTGTCCAGTGACAAATGTGTATCATTTTCTCCTATAATTTTTTCAACTGCCTTGACCCATGATAAATTGAAATCATCTTGTTCATAAAATGCCTGTTTTGTATTTTCTGGAATGTTTTTTAGTCAAAACCAATATTTTACAAAAGCTTCTTTAATATCCACCTATAATGGGTAATTGCTGAGTTCTGATCTGCAAGCTGGATTTGGAGAAACATTTATTTACCCCTAATAATTTTTTACAGAATTTGAATGTTCAACTGGTGTTTCATCCTATTTCATGTTGTCAATATTATCAACATATATATAATAATAACAATGATGATTATGTTTTATTACACCCTAATGAAATTACAAATTCATTTTTGGCTGAAAGTAAAAAAGGAAAAGTAGCAAGTAAAAAACAGAACATTAAAATAACATAAGATCAGGTAGTAAGTTTTCCTTAGTAAATTCAGAGTACATAATATCCCTTTCATCAGTGTAGTAGCTACAGTCTGTAATGAAATGAACTACATCTTCAATACATGTCTGCCTACTTCTGTTTGACATGTTTTGACATAATTGTTTCAATTCTATAATTTGCATTATTTTGAGTCGTTATAATAAGGCATCAGGACATATTCGTTCAGTCCCATGGACGTTCATGTATTGACATCAGTAGCCACCCACACAAAAGCTCGCTGAGCCCTGTGGTAAAATGCTGTCCCCGTGTGTATGGGTGTGTAAATATTATTTTGCGTTTCTCCGTATAGATAACTGTCAATGTACTACCATATGGTTACCGTTGTGGATGTACTAAACGATTCATGACGTTCCTTTTAGCTGTACTCAAGATATAATAATGTATATATGGTGATTGTTAAATGTAAAGACATCAATTTATTAAAAATTGTACTAGATTGTTAATTTTCCTACCTATAAGGGTTGCTATCAACCACTTCCGCACTCATCTTGGCTATCTTCACGCGATGGGCGCCAGCGGACTTATTCGACTTCTCCTCTGCTAACTCCTTTTCTAACTCTTCGATCCTTGCTTTGAGCTCTTCGACTGTTGACATGGTTACTAAGACAATATTTTAAATTAAGTATTCCAAGTTGATGGGCGAATAAAATATCAAATTATTGACGAACGTTCAACGTAAACGTGGAATAATGCAGACGTATGTTCGTTTGTTTGTTGTTTCATTAGTAGTGTTAAAATTAATGAACACTGGAGGGCGCTAACAACAAAGATTGATAGATCAGATATTTCTACCATTAGTTCTAAATTGAACATTATATAAACATAAAGTACAGAATTCATGGCGAGAAATATAATAAATGGATCAATATCAACATTTTTATTTGGTGTTTGGAAAATTTGGGTTTGTCAAAATTAATGGTTAATTGGTCAATGGTGTTAAGGGCTTTTCTAAAATTACTAAATATACCCTCCTTGCCAGTTTAAATGAAATATTTATTTCCATGGGTGAAAAATATCTGAAGCAGAATCCATACCCCGTCTAAAAGATAAATATATATGTATCCAGTTAGCATAGCAGTTAAATGCGAGTCAGTTGACAAGTAAACAATAGGCATACACAGGAACTTGATACTCAACTAGTTTGTCTGTAAGGGGACCCATAGAGTGGTCCAATGTAACCAAAGTTGTTAACGAGCGTATAACACCAAGTTTTGGCAGAGTAGATTTATAGACATGCAGAAACACAGACAAATACAGACTGAAAATCGGAGAAGTGAATTTCAAATGTACAGCACTCAAGCCATCGAGAACAGGTTAATAACGTCGAAGTGAAATCTTGTTTGCCGTAATCAAATCATGATGAAGTTTGTGTTGACAGCTATTAGCTTTGTAATTAAGATTGATGCATACATGGGTTATTCGACGACGGACAATATATTCATATTGCAATTTATAGTCATAAATATACTCTGCCAAAATGTAATATTTTGCTATACCAGCGTAAGAAATCACAGCTAAACTAAACCTTTGTTTACACAGTTTGGCGGTAATGCCTTCAGGTATAGTCTGCACCGGAGTATCATTTACTGTTGTAGTTGGTACTGGTATGACATGTTTAGGTATAGTCTGCACTGGAGTATCATTTACTGTTGTAGTTGGTACTGGTATGACATGTTTAGGTATAGTCTGCACTGGAGTATCATTTACTGTTGTAGTTGGTACTGGTATGACATGTTCAGATATAGTCAGTACTGATATAATGCATACTGATGAAGTCTATACCGCGGTAGCACATGACTAGTATGTATTTTCTGTATTGGTGTTACCTTGTTCATTCATCGCTACAATTATAATAATAACTTTATTGACATTATTCATTTTGAGTAGAACATAGTCAAATCTACAACTAAATTACAATTCATAAACAGTTTAACAAAAGGGCTTGGAAAAAACATGGAATTGAGAATTCCTGATCACATTACCAAATTTTGCTGACTTACAAGGGTTTCTGCTCGATTTGTTTTTGTGCTTGTTCTTAACCAAAATTTCATTAACATTTTTTTAATAAATATTGACAGTGGGTATCTACCTAATTCTCCTCTTACTGCTAGATTTGTGGAGGATTGGTTTACCTGTAATAATATCTTGCATAATTTTAGATTTCATTTTTCCACTGGTGTTTTGTCAGTGTATTTTTCAATTCTCCAAATTTTACACCCATAGTATAGTATATTTTATTTGACTCAAATTAATGAATTGGAAATACATTAACCATGGTCAATAATCATACACAAAAAAACAAAAAAACAAAACACAATAACAAGAAATACAGATATAAAAAATAAAATAAAATGTTAAAACAGATAACACACAACTGTTAGGTATTACATTGTAAAATTATGTTAATAAACTTTCCTAGACTATTGGCAATGAAACTGTCTTTTATTCCCATAATATGCACAAACATATCTTCTTTCGGTAATTTTAAAATATTATCATTGTATAATGATAGAGTATTCCAAAAGTAGCTACGTGCCTTTACAATTTCATCCAGTTTGCAGTCATGCATTTCATCACCAACAGACTGATCAGAACACAGTGTGCAAAATCTTTGCTCTGAGGGTATTTTTTGGTATCTTAATTTTTCAATACCGGTAAATTTATGTGCTGAAATTCTAAATTTGGTTACATATGTTAGTATTGGTCTTATGACATGGTCAAAAATATTGATCCATGTGTTCACATTAATGTTAGTAGATGTGTTAATAGTTTTTTCTAATATAGAAGAATGTTTTAACAATTTTTTGTACAAATTTACCTTTGCTATATCAAACTTCCCACTTGGTTTAAATTCCAGGCCCAGATATTTGTAATTACTAACTATATTTATTGTATTTATTATTTAACAATCTGCCAGTTTTATTAAATATCATTATTTTTGTTTTTGCAGTGTATATATTTAATTTACTGAAACATTGTTGTAATTCCTCTTCAGTTTCTGATACTAAATCATCTGCATACTGTAAAGTTTATTACTTTTTTGCATGATTTATCTAGCATATGGAGTAAATCATTTCAAAAAAGATTAAATAAGGTGGGACTGACATTACATCCTGTCTTACACCCTTCAGTGACTTAAAATGTCTAGTAATATTATATGTAATTGTGTAATGCGTCTGTGATGCTGTACTCTGGTAACATTTCTGCAGTTGTCGTCTGGCATAGATAAAGTGGAAAGAGTTTTAAAGAGACAACTTGTGGTGGAAAACTCAAATATGTATTCAAACACCTGAACTACCAGGAAGTTTTAACCATTTAAAAACAAATGAGTGCTACAATGTTGCGATATATTTCAGATAAGACATTGATTCACTCATTGAACTAAAATGCAATAAATATTTATAAATTATTCAAAATGTGCAAGTCTTGTTTTTATTGTTACAAGTTTGAAACAAGCATTAATACATAATTACATGGGCACTTGGTCCCCCAGACACAATTATTTCCAATTTCTATTGATGTCTGTATTATCCACTCGAGGTGGGGGTTTTATTGGACGCCATCCAACTCATTGTTGCCTAGTTATGTATGCAATTGAGAATTTTAATCTCAAAGCTTTCTTTAATTTCATCTACAAGGGGTGTTAATTATTAGACTCGTGAACTATTAGGGCATATATGGAGTTTACTAATTATATATCTCAGTAACTTACAGGTATACTAATTATATATCTATCTTGTCACCTCTGTAACCCCCCCCCCCCTATTCTAAGGATTGTATTCATTCAAAACCAAGACCAATGTTCAACAAGTCATTCAAAATGACACAGTCCCAGTTAAATTTTTGAAAATTCTCTTTGTGCTAGTCATATTAAAGCGGAGGGGTTGAGTTCCAAGTGGCGTATACAACAGATTGTTTATTTACATCAAAACACGCGTTCCGTGTGTAGTAATATGGCAAAAAATAAAAACAGCTGTTATTCGGCCATCTTTGATATGATTATGAAACACACTGATATGTATGATGTATGTGCCAAATACGAATGAAAATGGTACATAAATTGTGGAAATATAGTAGTAAGGCCAAAAAGTCGGATGGCTGTTAATCGACCATCCTTGACCAGATTTTGAAACAAATTGTCATGGACATGCATCCTAACATGTATAAAGTACATGCATGTGCCAAATTTGAAAGAAAACCAACACAGCACGTCCAAGATACCGCATAAAAAAAAACAAGATGCCTGCCAGTCTACCATTTTTGATCCAATTGCGAAATAAATCGTCATGGACATGTATCCTAACATGTATAATCTTGAATGACAACTGGCAAAGCATGTCCAAAATTCAACATTTTCAAAAAAACAAGATGGAATCGCTAAACCAGTGCATGTGTCCCACATAAAGTACTAGGCACAACAGAATCAGTCCAAGGGATTCTGAGATACGACTCCGGACGGACGCACAGACCGAATTATTAGTCCTGTTTTCAGACTTCGTTCGAACGGGGGACAAATTACACTTGTATTTAAACCTACTTTTCTCAGATCTTTTTATACCTCCTACATGTTGAACATTTTCTTTTGCCACTATCAATTAAAGTTCCTGAAAATTATATTTCCAAATAAAATCGGGTTTAATCTGTCCTAGAAAAGTCAATTGCTCATCATTATTTTTATACCTGTAAATCCACCATCATCCCCTTGAAATAAGCACAACATAACGTGCATATTAAAAATGATTATTTGATTTTATTAAAATTGGTAAAAACATTAGAAATACAATTATTGCGCAAATCAGAATGTACAACTAAATGTACACAATTAAAATATTCTTTACACGAATCAATTAAAATCAAAATTACATTAAAATAAATTACAATAACATAGTTTAAAATATGCAAACGTCGCATTGCAAATAGTACTGATTGTTGCCCTTAGAGAATGACAGGCAGTCAATGTAGTTTTATTTCTTGCTTGGCAACCCTGCTTGTAAAATTGATGACATTAGGACTTTATCTTGTAGTGCAAATTCCACCTCCTTTTCTTCCAACTTTAATGATATCTATAAAAACATGGAAATGGGGAAATAATTCAGTGAGAAGTGATATGTAAAGTATAGCATGAATCTAACGTCTAGTGAAATTGCCATTCAGTATTCCATGTGACATTAAAAATTTATGAAGTCAGCTTTTAAAAATAAACATACATGATTGTATTACATGTAGTCTAATATTTCACATAACATAATACTGATACATACTTTGGTCATGATACTGTCCTTGCCTTTCTTCAAACCAATGATTCCCCTGGATTCTATCAAGGAGCAAAGTGATAGGAACTCTGACCGATCAACTGAACCAACTTGTCGACTCTGACACACTTTGCAATATGATTCATGAAGCTGTGAAGAAACAAAAAAATTGAATAATTTTTCACGTAATCCTAAAGATGGATAAAAATACAATGAAAACCTTGGGGCATATATGAAAACATTGCAGAAATTCAATCATTGTTGCTTAGAGACAAAGTATTTTATTACCTTTCCAAGTGTGATTTCTTTGACTTTTCCCTGTTTTACCATTAATAGTAACGTACAGATGATTAACTTCTGTTGTACTGGAAATGTTTGTTGTTGTTTATTTGAGGAGACCATTTTTGATCCGTAAACATCCGATATAACGCTTGATATGTGTAATAAGCCAACTTTCTTTGGGATTCCAGGTTTGGGACTGGTTTTCCTCTGGCTCTGAGTCACAGACGCTGTGAGAATTGCAGAAATGAAGTTATTTGTGGAAATATTAGGCGTTCAATACACGTTACTGAGTTGCATATCACACCATGCCATGTGACACCCAGAGAATAGGAGTTTAACAAGGATCACTTTAAATTTTGAATTTACTTTAGAAATGCATTTTTAACACTTAACAAGGTACTTTGTGCAGAAAAATGTCACATCTTAACCTTTTCTCCACCAGTTCTCTATTCATCACAAATTTACAAAATAGTCCAGTTTATATTTTGCACCGTCTTTCTGAAGATTGGGACAAAAATAGCTAACCTTTTTGTGTAAAAACTAAAAATTGTGACTGTTGGCTCGAAAATTAGGGTTCATTTCCAGAAATATTGAAGAATGCAAGCAAAGAGTACAGAAAAATTTGGGCAAGAAAGTCTGGTGGTGAAAAGGTTAGATCATTGGTAACAATCAAATCTTAGACACGACAATGAAATCATACCTTGACTTGATGGTTGCAATATAAACTGACTTCTCACATCACTCTCTACCACTTCCACTGCTCTCCTGTGAAAATACAATATTATGATTCAACAAGTCATTGTCAATGACACGTCCCCGTTCCGTTCATATTTGAGTGACATGTACATTCAAAGCAGATCATGACCGAAATGCACCTGTATATGTACAACACATTGTACTAAATCTGTCCTATTATGTTTAATGTATGTACCAAATTTGAACAAAATCCGTCCATGCATAACTGAGATCCAGGTCCGGAATGGTTAAAATGTGCGATTTCAATGCATTTTCGGCCTTAAAGCGGCCACCATTTGGCTATCGTTAATGAGATCATGCATCAAGGTCCTATTATGTTTAATGTATGTACCAAATTTGAACAAAATCCATCCATGCATAACTGAGATCCAGGTCCGAAATGGTGAAAATGCGCGATTTCAATGCATTTTCGGCCTTAAAGCGGCCGCCATTTGGCTATCGTTAATGAGATCATGAAACAAATGGACATACATATTTATGACATGATGTACCTTGTGTGTGTGAAGTTTGAACTTGATCAATCCAGACATGTCTCGAATACGGATCCAGAACTGAATTCTTTAAAAAAAAATGGCCGCCAGTCGGCTATTTTGAGCTTGATCCGAAAAGAAAATGACGTGCATCAAGGTCCTATTATGTTTAATGTATGTACCAAATTTGAACAAAATCCGTCCATGCATAACTGAGATCCAGGTCCGGAATGGTTAAAATGTGCGATTTCAATGCATTTTCGACCTTAAAGCGGCCGCCATTTGGCTATCGTTAATGAGATCATGAAACAAATGCACATACATATCTGTGACATGATGTACCTTGTGTGTATGAAGTTTGAACTATTAATCCAGACATGTCTCGGATACGGATCCAGAACTGAATTCTTTAAAACAAAATGGCCGCCAGTCGGCTATTTTGAGCTTGATCCGAAAAGAAAATGACGTGCATCAAGGTCCTATTATGTTTAATGTATGTACCAAATTTGAACAAAATCCGTCCATGCATAACTGAGATCCAGGTCCGGAATGGTTAAAATGTGCGATTTCAATGCATTTTCGACCTTAAAGCGGCCGCCATTTGGCTATCGTTAATGAGATCATGAAACAAATGCACATACATATCTGTGACATGATGTACCTTGTGCGTATGAAGTTTGAACTCTATTAATCCAGACATGTCTCGGATACGGATCCAGAACTGAATTCTTTAAAACAAAATGGCCGCCAGTCGGCCATTTCAAATCTGATCCAAAAAAAAAAAGACGTGCATCAAGGTCCTATTATGTTTAATGTATGTACCAAATTTGAACAAAATCCGTCCATGCATAACTGAGATCCGGGTCCGGAATGATGAAAAAATGCGATTTTGATGCATTTTCGGCCTTAAAATGGCCGCCATTCGGCTATCGTTAATCGGATCATGAAAAAAATGCATGTGCATATGTCCCATATAATGTGTGATGTATGAGTGAAGTTTGAACTTAATCGGTCCATGCATGTTCGAGATAAAGGTGATCACGGACGCACACAGGGCAAAACACAAGTCCCCGTTTTCGGACTATGTCCGAACGGGGACTAATAATATTTACACTTATATACGCTATCAACTTGGTATGCTGGATCTATCTATTCCCTTTCTCGTAACAACTTGCATCAATTTTAAATTTAAACCAATCAATCTAAATATACATCACATCAAAGCTTAACTGACCAAATAATTGGACTTTGATTTAATTTCCTGTTCTTTTTACGATGGACACACCAGAGCATGTGTTTTTGTGTTTGGTTTTAACAACTGTCAATACATGTTTATGGTGGAAAATCTGCCAAAGTATTATGGTGAGGTGACGGCAGAATAAATAAACCATAGCTAGTGGAGACAAGATGCATTTAGCAAGATGCACATAATAAAGGCTGGTTTACTCACCTGCATATATCCAGTGCTTTTCTCATATCGCCAGCAACGGCAGCCACCTTCCTTGCACAAAACTGAATTGCAGCTGGATCAACAACTGGAGCACCGTCAATTTTTGTCTGAAAATGCAATTCGCATTTAATTTTATTTTCTGATAAATTGAGATTTTATTAATGTTGATACCCAACATTGTAATGTTTTGAAAATCCAATGATAGAATAAGAGCACATACATCATATTAAAACACAGCAACACAGGATGTGACAATCCCACACTAAATGGTAGTAACAAATGTACAAGGTTATCACAAAAACATGTATGCACCTTTGGTTTGAATCATTTTTATGCATACATCAGTTTTCTGTAGATAACCTCACAACAGACTAATACACTTACTTTATTTAACCTGTCTGTTAGAATGGTAACAATCTGATCTTTACTGTAAGGAGAAAAATTCAACAACTGTGGTTTACATTTAGGTCTTGCCTCTAGTCTTGGAAGGATTCTGTCAGTCAAATCTAGAGCGTTGGCAATACCTGCAAACAAACAATGAACAATCAACTCAATTTTGCATTTTATAATTTTTTTTATTACTATGATTGGAAAAGTTATTATATGATATGAATTATAACAATTATTTTTTGGGTTTGATAAATTCAAACTTTGTTATACTCACCAATCAATACAAGTCTGGACTTGGGCAATGATGGCCATTCAAACATAGTGTAGAGTACTTCCTGGTTTCTACTGTCAAGTTGATCTATTTCATCCAAGATAAGAAGCCTACAACACAACATTCTTAAACTTATAACTATGATTATGAAAACAAAATTAAGACAATAATAGCTATTCTAAATCCTCTTTTCTATGACAATATTATATTTAAGTGTTTTTTTTATTATATTTTTGATACAATATATACCACACTTCCCCGAGCATAAGCCCACCCTCTGTTTTTAGACATTTAACAGGTTGAGGGCATCCCTGAATATAGGCCCAGGGTGTTTTTACCGAGAGTCAAAGACATTTATTACAAATATGCATTTTATTGCATAATAATCTTGATTGGTACGGTAGTTTGTTACTACTTTTACGAGAAGGTAAAATTTTAAAACAAAATAAATTAGGTTCTCTAAATGCATAGAATACTACTTACACAGTCTTGCCAGGAGATGTTAATTTCTTCTCAAGATATTTGGCAGAATCTTTAGAACTACATTTTTGTGATGAATGAGTAAGTTCTGATATGACTTTCCTATATATAGCATTACTGTGTTGTAAAGACATACAATTCACAAAAATCACTTTGGTATTTTCCATTTCACTCTGTAATTAAATTACAAGTAGACATAATAAATTTAAAATATTGCTCAATTTTGTACACAGGTTTGTCTGCAGGAATTTATGATTTATTATTGAAACAAAGAACATGTCATACACTACAAAGGCATATACAAACCGATCACTGGTAGCATAGTGGTTGTCGCATCAGACTCGTGATCGGTAGACCTTAGTTCAAATCCTACATTAGGCTGAAGATCAAAGGGTCTACTCCTACCCTGGGTGAGTGTGCCACAGACTCAATGGGAAGGCCAATTCCACTGGCTGAGATTCATTCACTTACGAATGCGACTTTGGGGGAACCTTGGATAAGGTCCGCAGGTGCTTGTGTTCGACCGAGCCTGGTTGACACCAAGATAGCGCATTAAAATTGTCATTTGACAGGGAGATGGCCACACAGCCCTGTCATGTAGTCCCAAACAGGAAATGACTTCTGTGGCAAAATGCACTATGTGTCAGCACTAGCACTTGCAATTTGCACTTAAAAAAAAAGTCAGGAGTGACAACAGTGACATTCAATGTCCGGAACTGTCGCCTGGCACAAAAACATTATTTAAAAAAAAAAAAATTCTACTGTAGAGTGCTTTATTTTCGCTTGGAATTAATTTTCACTGTGGTTCAGTTTAAATAAAATTCAGCAAATATACCTGTATAGTAAATTATGGTTTAAAAAAAATACAGTAATCATGTTGTTTGAACTTTACTCTTTAGTTCTCAATTCCAAGCTTATTTGCTCTATGGGAAATCACACTATTTTTTACAATGAGATAGTTGCATTCACAGGAATTTTTTTTGTTTAGAAACTATGGGAACCAATTAACACTTAGCCACTATTCAATTAGCCTTAAACTGATTCAGACCATCAACACCTCTTTGTTTTACATTTCCTGGGATTCCATTGGACTTTAACACATGTGCAGCTGAAAGCCTTTACTGAGAGCCAAAATGACTAAGGGAAAACAGCAATGTGCTAATGCATCAGTTTCCAATTTGTATAGAATGAAGCAAACCATTGCCCAATTACTAGATAGTATTAGACAATCATCAACTGCCCCCAAAAGCTTTAATTACTAAATTACTTTAATTAATACATACCTTATTATTTGAAATAATTTGCATTAATGATGCAGTTTTTCCAGTACCAGGCGCACCTGAAATGTACAGACTTCCTGGTTTACTTTTACCAACATGTGTACGAAGAAAATTTGTTATTGCCACAGTCTCTTTCTCTCTGCACAGCAGGTTTTCAGGCATTGATGCATGGAGAGCTCTCTTTACTTTATTGTAACATTCACCTGGTGAAGAATATACATTAAAAGTTAATGAAATGAAATACACCATGTATTTCTTGTAACTTAACAAAAACATGGATTGTTATCCAATTTTCAAAAATACATAATTAGGCTAATTTTTGAACTTGAGAATTGTTCTGCATACCGCAAGAAATGGGAAGTGACCATCCTCCAATGATTTCTAGACATCTCAACCCAACAATTTCTCGACCCAAGCCACTTCGACCTAAATTGGACATCTCGACCCAGACACCCTGGACAGCTCGACCCATCGCATCGACCTTATCTAAGTGTGGCGACGCGAACCTCTATCTAGTTTAACATTGATAATGTTGCCCTTCGAAAAAATATAAAATTCTCGCGATCCTGTGTATCGTGCTGTATATGAATGCTGTGTTTGAATGAACGATATCTATTGATTCGAAACATTGAACACAGGGAACATGATCGAATTGATTTAATATTCAGCCAATCTTGAATAACACACGCGGTGCTTCAAATATAAGTCTGCATGTCTACAAAATAAAAACAAATACTAGTAGTTTGTTAACGCCATTTCACGCCCTTTGTTACGTGTCAATATTAGTGGCAACACATTTCGGTGTCACCTCCTTGACGTCACTTTCAGGGGTCGCGTGCTGTGAAATGAACAGCAAAAGCAGCGAAAAATAATAAATCAGTAAAACAAACACTGTGGTCTAGGTGCACTGGGAAAAGTACGACGCTATTGGGATTGGGTCGAGGCGACGAGTAGTCTGAAATAGGTGGGTCGAAATGTCCAGGGGTCCTGGGTCGAGTTGTCCAATGAAAAATGGGCAAGATTTTTTTGGGTCGAGATGTCCAGCACCCCCTCCAATGACCCCTTTTCAATCAGACTAAAAAAAGAACTTGACATGGTTTGATATTTAAAGAGATTATGTTATCATAAATTAAATAGAACAAATTTATTTAAATTAACTTGCCTTCCTGTCTCATTAGTTTCAATGGAGTTTGCTTTTGTTGAGATGGCGATTGCAGGTGAGACGGTGTCTGCAGCTGTTTTGTACAAGGTGGTGGTGACTTCACACACTTTGTGTTAATCTGATCACGTACTGGTGAAGAACAGGAAATAGACTTTACAGAAACATCCTGCACATTTTGTAGATTCTCTGATTGTAATTTCTTGACAGCCACATGATGATTAATAGTTTTCACCGGTGAATTGCAGGGAACTTTGACTGGTGATCTGCTACCAATGTTATTCAATTTAACAGTGAATTCCTTTAACTGACATTCACTGACTGGTATATTCTCCTTTTTTATTTTCCTAGGGCTGCATTTTGGAGTTGAAGGACAGGATTGAGATTCTTTACACTCTGAAATAAAATACAAGATATCTTGAAATTACACAAATGTGAAATGTAGGATTTTATGGCTTCCCGCCAAGACCACGTATAGAGTGCATACAGCTGAAGAAAGTTTACAAGAAATTATAGTTACGAAAATTTATATTTAAAGGATATTATATATTTTCAGAATTCTAAGAGAAATGTGGTTATTAAGAATCGTGGTTACAGTTGTGTTGACGACGACATGCCCAAAACAAATATCCCGTATTACTCCAATTAGACGATATACAAGTAACAGAATACAGTTACTGAATTACCTTTATCTTTCTGTTGATGTCGTTTTCGGTGAATCGGCAAGCCCTCTGTCACTTTGTTGTCCTTTTTCTTTGATATTCTCGCTGGTGACTTTTCAGATTTGGTTTGTGACCGTGTCTTGCGTCGCTGGAACGAGATGGTGGACTGCTCCGACATGTTTTGTTTTGCTTCTAGTTCGAGAGAAAGCCCTTTAAAACACAAATATTGCCACTTGCAACCTTAACAGATACGATCCGCAGATGTTTGGGGTTACACTCACTTGTCTTCTGAGCGAAGGTGAAAGATGGACAAAGATCGACGTCGGAGAAATGTGAAAACGAAGAAGAAAAACCAACGAAGGGTAACAACCAGACCACCGAGACTAAAACTCCGAAAGAATAAAAATCCCGCGAAATATAATGACGCGTTTAGCTGATTGGGTAAAATCCAGTGATTTCATTGGCTGTTGTTGACTGGCGGGAAACGTCATTCACAGGGCTTTTTGACCCTGAATTTGACCTCAAGAAACGGAACTTTAAAAATAAATACACTCGACAATCCACATTCACACAACTAATGTTATTATAACATTACAAAAAACATTAATTGTACGGTATATTTTAAATCGAATTTAAGTACATATCTATCGTATTTTAATGTTGCCCATATGAAATCACGTGGCATGACGTCTCGTTATTCACGAGATTACGTTCGACGTTGAGTAGTCGCCATATTCCAACTGAAATTTGCAGTGCATTTCAAAGAAGTAGACAATTCGAAATATTCACTATATATAGTTATTTCAAACGAATTTAATATGTCGGACAGGTAAGTAATAATGGTATATTAGGCTAGCCTAGCAAAATATTTCAACTATTGTATATCACTTACGAAACAACTTACAAGATCGGGAGTAAATGGCGGACAAAGCTACATACACACGATGTTTTTAATAATGTACTTTCCCGTGTAACTACAAATAATTCGCACGTTGGTATAGGTCGATCGAAATATATATTTTATAGTTAAAATGTATTTAATAAGCATGGGGACGACTCAGTTGGTAATGATAATATATCCACAACATTATATCTAAATAAATTCACTATCGTACCACGAGGATATTACAGGCATTCTACAGACCGGAAAGTGACGAAGCAATGACGCTGTTACAACTGAAAGCTGGTTTCTTCACCACTGTTTTAATCAGTATATAATATTTCATTTTAACGAGATAGTTAATAGAGTTTGGATGTATGATTAAAAATTGTATTTTGCATATACACATTGTCATTACATAGCAAATGCAAAATCAAATGTAAACTGGATACCAAATGCAATATTAGTTTTATTCAACTTGTGTAGTAATGTTAATTTATTCCTTGCCATGCATGGCTTGGAACACTATATCAATGGTAAAGGAGTGAGTAGTCTTATAGCCTGGGACAAGTAAAATTGCTACACTGACAACTGAATAGTAAATCACTTGCCTTCACAGATTTAATACAGTACTGTATATGGAAATATTATATACATACAAAATTGAAATGCCCTGCTCTTGAGATATCCAAGGGGTTCCAGACAGGCAGATTTATGTGGAATATTTGAAAATTGCCTGTCCCTGTGAACAGGTGAATAAGCCTAAGGCTATCAAGTTTTTAATAGCTTGCTAAATGAAATAGTTCAATGTTGCTAATCTCCAAAAAATGTTTTCAGAGCTTTTAGATGATAATGAACCAACATGAAAATTGTATTTTTAAGTACTATGTATATTTAAATTATCTTGATAGGGACTGGTACATCATTAATTGAAACAGGTACATTGTCCAATAGACAGAATAAATTTTTTAATTTCATCCTTGTAGTGTAGCCTCTTCATATATTGTAATTTACCCTCATACCATCAGGAACATATAGACTGTACAGTGATGAAGGAAATGGAATGTATGTGATGCCATCCAGTAAATGAAGAAACAATTGAACATTGAATGTTTTGATATTTTTTTCATTTACATAAAAGACATTATTGTTTTTGTGTATTCTATGCTGTTATTTCAGGGAATGTAGTGGTGAGAGTAGTTCAGATAGTGATGACAACCAAAGCCGTTCATCTAGTGATAGTGAAGAACTGAAAGATAGCCCTCGATACAGTAGAACAGAGTCGCAACGTGAAGCTATCAAGGAGTCACAGAAAAAGAGAAAAATTAGCACTGATGAAGAAAATACTGATCCTAAAGCAAAATCCCAAAAAACTGATTTAGAGATATCACCTAAAAGTAAGGAAGTATCACCTAAAAGTGAAAGTAAAAGAAAAAACGCAGAGTCATCTTCACCCAGAAAAAGAAAAGAACATTCTCCTCGGGGAAGGGAAAGAGATGAAAGTTATGAAAAGAGTGAAGGCGAATATACAGACAGTGATGAGAGTGAAGATACTAGAGGGCCTGGTGTAAAAAGTGTAGTGCAAAGTGTTGTACAGAGAAGATCTCCATCGCCAAGGTAGTAGCAGTTTTGATAAATCACGTTTCTGTCAAAATCCATGCTGACAATATAGCACAAATTTAAATATTTCCTGTTCACTGGCTGAATGTAATGCTCAAATGATGTATTTAAATTACTTCCATTGGTATTCTGTCCAAGTTTACTGTCATCTTGATTGGTATTATGAAGCCTGTCACTGGATTGTTTTATTCAGTACATGTTGTTAGTTTATTTTTGAGTAAGTCTTGATTCATTCATCCATCCATCATTCAATTGCTTTCACATACATTATGTATTCTATGATTCACCCCTTAACACTCTTAACAGCATTGCTTTACTAGCGACTTTTTGGAAACCACTTGCCTGGTACCATATGCTGGGTAACCTCAGATTTGTTCATTTTGTGTCCTTATCATTTAATTCTCAATATTTATTAAGAAAGATTTTTGTAAAAAAATTGTATATTTGACTACCGTAAAATTCTTTTTTGAGGCCGCGGCTTTAATTAAAATTAATTTTTTCAATGGACGAATTCAGATGCGTGAAGTCTTGGTGCGGCTTTAATTAGAGCATTCACTTCGGTTACAGTGGGAATTTTTTTCAGAAAACAAAGGCCAGAAGGGATAATGAGATGCACGACATTCGATTGCAACTTTGTTGCGATACTAAGGCACTTTGGAATTTTTACACACAGACAAACTTGTACACAAACGAAATTTCACACTGTATAACATACTGCACAATAAATAATATCTACAAATAGATTTGTATGCATTTTTAAATTACGGTACTGTATACTACAATCTCTTGAATAGACTAATTCGTTAGCACCGGTCACTCTTTTAGTAACCGTGCAGACAGCCGTCTGACACAGTCGATTGCGGCATGTTCGACTTCTGGCAGAGTGACTGTACATTCCATGTTTAATCTAGACATCGAGGAAATTAAAATAAAAAAAGTCAATCAAAAAAAAAAAATGATAACAAAAAAATACTCAGTATATTATTTAATGTAATATATATTTATTTTCTTATTTTTGATAACTAAAAGTATATTCTAAAAGAAGTCAAAACAAAAACGAATGCATTCTTAGTTGCAAATGATCACGGTAACGGTCATGCTGCATTTCACACAAGTGAATAACTTACTTGTTTTCGAAGTGTTACAATTGCTGATTATTAATTAGTAGTGATTATAATAATGTACAAAAAATAAATTCGTTGAATTGTTGTGAAAATTCAACTTAGTTTCACCGCAAGCGAATGATTTTGGTCACATATGAATGCTCGATCCGATGCGATATCCGCCATGTTAGTTCAAACATCTTTCGTGACTTGAAACTGTTATGTTGACCTGATAGGTCAAGTCGCTAATTAACCAATCGAAACGCTGGATGGTGGCAACGTGATTAAATTACCATAGCTCTTTTAAATATGTTAATGTAGTTCAGCGACCTCATGGTAAACGAAACACGGCTTTGATTTCGATGGGAAAACGGCATGATTTTTTTTTAAATCAAGAAATTAGTTGTTCTCGAAAGATAAGCTGAGCATTGAAGAAGAATTTAACACTTTTGAAGATAATAACAGCTCATTGTCGAAACGCAGTTTACCCAGTCACGTTACCCACAATAAACCTGTACTCTGGAATAAGTGTCAATGACTACGGAAAACCTTAATTAGAATCTAATTTAAGCGTCAGGAATCATTGAAATGTTCGAAAAATTATGCCTTAATTTAAAATTAAATGGTACATCTATTTCTGAAATATGTGGTGGCTGTTTGGTTTGTGAAAGTTTGGGGTGCGGCTTATATTGCAGACTTTTCCCTGGGATCAAAACTTGGCAATTTCAACATGAAACAATGTCTCAAGTTAGGGGTGCGGCTTCTATTAAAGCTGCGGCCTCAAAAAGGAATTTTACGGTACTTGAAAAATACAAAAGTTCTCTATTTGTAGCAAAAATTATATTTTTGACTTATTTAATATATCTAAGACCAATGTTATACTTTTATTTATCAATTCACTGAAGGCAAAATAACCATAATAATGTAGTTAATTCTTTTTCGAAACAGTGACTTGATGACCAGTTTGGCTAAATGATTTGTGTTACCGTACTCTACCGCGTTAGCGCCCAGGGGCCTCAACTCAGAAAATAACGATTTGTTAGGGGTGGGCGCTTACCCGAGCACCCCCCTCGAAAAACAGTGCAAATGAAATTTGATTCATCAAATGACAGATTACGTCTTTGAAGGAAATCAAATTACGAAGTTAGTTGAGTCGTCATTGATTTTCACAATGAAGAAACAGAAATGAGCACAAAAAATATGCACATTTTATTACAATATTAATTACGTACCGCCAGAATTTACGAAATTAAAAACATTTGAGTTAGTTGGAACACAGTCAAAGTCAAAATTGTCATATTATCTCCACTGACGAAGGTGTTGGATCGTACACAAACTCTCGATGAAAATCACTTTCTGCCATGATGCATTTGCAGATTTCACCTGCAGCGGCGTCCTTTGACCTAATGGGTCAACTTGGTTGTCAACCAATCACAATGCTGTGTTGTACTGACGCAATTCTTCGGAAATTCCCGAAGACTTTCGCAATGCGGAAGTGAATTATCGATGTCATAGTACGATCTGTTGAAATTGATTTCAGCGAATAAACAACATAGTTTTTCCGAAAAAACTAGTAACTAGCCATTTTTGAGAGGTAAACTGTAAACAGCGTAGTTTATGCACGGCTACCGTGTTATACGCATTATGCGGTCGATATCCACGCTGTATCATATAAAAAAACGATTACCAAGATTCGTAATGAAATATTTACCGCATTTTACTTGTATCAACAGGTCATTGTCGAAGCGTAGTTTATGCACGGTTACCGTGTTGTACGCATTATGCAGTCGATATCCACGCTGTATCATATAAAAACCGATTACCAAGATTCGTTACGCAAGACCAAGTTTTAAATTACTAGTAGTTGCATTTTGAAGGGGTGGGCGCTTTGCCGAATGTAACCCCAAATATAAAAATTGCGCAAAAGTGGGGGGTCGAGTACGGTAAATAAATTGTCCCAGATGTTTAAACCATTTTTAAGTTTTACTCAATTCAGAATTAATGATGATGTTTGTAATTTGTAGGAGATATGATGAGAGGCGTTCCAGGTCATCTCGCTATCATGAGAGAGACAGGACTAGAGGGAGATCTCGAGACAGGTACAGAGACAACTATGATCGGTAAGTGAATTTATTGTGCATTTCATGTGTTCTTGCTTACAGTTGATAGTTATGGTTTTCAATTTTCCATGATTTAGAAATTAGGGCCAAATTGTTGAATAGTCATTCAGAAATATTGTGACTATGTTAGCTGATCACTTGTTTTTTCACCAAAATCAGTGACAAAAGATATAACTATCTAAGATTTAATTTGTCTTCACCAAAATCAGTGTCCCTCCAGGCAATAAAAGCTCACCTCCCATTCTGATTACAAAAGATGATTTTCTAAATCGATACTCGGTTGTATTGCAATATCACCTTGTTGATCTTTGCATTTTCTTTGCACTCATTTTCATGCTGGCTCAATTTCTATGATTTTCATTCTGATCACCTGTGTCTAATTCTTCTATCTACATTAGCTGAGTTAAGGATGAGACCCAGGTTCGTGGGCGCTTATATTCAAACCTGTAATTCACAGTGAAGATGGCATTTGAACACCTACATGTTATATATTTTTAGTTAGCTCTGTGTGAATTGTGTGAAAATATATATATATTTTTTTTAAACTAGTGAAGTGTATGTGTGTTTCTCTCTAAAATAGGCTTTTTTGAGTTTTTTCACTGAAAACAGAAGTACAAACAGGGATCTCGCCAACCCAACGCGAGTGCCGGTCGGTCATAAATATTAATGAGCTATATGAATATTAATGAGTTCGGTCACAGTGCCAATATTTTTGGAATTAAGACATTGTTTCACAATTTAGAACAGTTTGAATTTGAAAATGAAATATATTCGAAATACGAATGCTGCAGAGTAAAAACAGAAACAAACAAATTATTGTTGCAATATTAATGTCTCTTGTAAAAAGTTAAATAAAACTCATTTAAAACGTTTCAGCCAGTAATATGTTCACGATCTTGTATTTCAAATACATTCTCCTTCACAAAATCAACCCGGTAATTATTGTATCTTTGCGGTTAGTGTGTGTGTGTGTGTAAACAGTACAGTTCTCGCGGAAGCTTTGGCTTCACTTCAGCTTCACCTTCGCTTCAGCATCGCATCATTATGGCATTGTTATGGCTTCAGCATCGCATCAATGTCGTGACATAAAAAAGTTGGGCGGTTAACGCTTCGCTTCATTGTGGCCTCATTATGGCCGCTATGGCGACAATGTGGCATCAGCATCGCTTCATCAAACAAAGAAGTACAGAACTCATTTCGATCAACCTCTCGCCCGCTTACCCTTTTCAATCGCTCGCTTTTGCGACCGCTTGTTGAATTTCTGCTTTATTTTCGACTGTGCAAAAATTCGGACTACTAACAATTTTCTGGTTTTCATAGATCACGGTTACTAGTTTAGTAACCGTGCATAGATGTTGAACAACCGTCAAAAGTTCAAATACTTTTTGTTTCAACTATCTATAATTATATGCACGCAATCTGACCCTTTGACCTAGATTTGGCTGGGATTGACTATTTTATTTTAAACAATATTCTGACGTGACGCACTGCTACAAAATGTATTTCAACAGAAGTACGACATGGTTGTCCGGGTTTCTTTTCCTGACTGTGTTGAGTTTACGATTTGTATAATTATTGTTATTTCCCCCAAGGAGAAGACAAGCCGAAGGACCATGAAGTTAAATAGAAGTCCCACGCATGGACTGAATGAATGAAAATATTTCTAAGGTTAAAATAAAACCTAATATCTCTTTGTGTATTTGTCAATTTTGCATATATTTGGTATGACAGTATGTTCGTAAATATCTGGAAAAATCTCGTCTTTCGTTAATAATTTCATTTGTTTGGAATGTCTACCGACCGTGTCCAAATAATTTGTTTGGAATATCGATCCCCGTTGGTTTCTCCAAACAGTCCCGACGTCCATTATTCAACACAATCAGCATTTATTTATCGTAATTCATGGGGATCATGTCCCGTAATTTGTGGGTTGTAAAACCAAATAATTAAACAAGTACTATTTATTATATATATTTTTTACCTCATGAAATTACAACACAGCGTAGAGTTGTCACGGTGAACAGTCGCCTTGAAATCGATGGAACTTCAATTATCCATTTCTCGCCTTGAAATAAAATAAAAAAAATTCGAAGAGCATCGGGGAATATATTATTAACCAGTCTTACCAATCGCTAGTTTTATTTTATTCAAATCCATAAAATTCACGAGTTTTTCGACATTTGTTGGCAACTTCCGCGCTAAAAATGGTTGAAAATGTGGGTGTGGTTCTCTCGCAAAGTCCCGTTGATAATACGAACAAATATGGTTCTGTGACCCAGGTCGTGCTCCGATCAGGTGACTTTCAGCAAATCAATGATATTGTAACAAAGCATATTTGATGCTAATTGAAGGGTCGTCGTACCGTCCAATCTCCGGCGTCGATTCACTGTGCTGTGACAGGCTTCACGATCATTCACTGAAAAACATCGGTATATTTTGACAAACTGCTGGGATTTGACCTCAGTTCAAAAAAAGAAAAACTGGGCTGAGATACAAATCAGTTTTGCAAGTTGGGAAATAAGGTAAACCAGATTGGGGTCGATGATATTCAGTATCGAAGGACTTCCGTGTGTATAATGAGTTTCAAATTGTTCATCGACTGGTCACCAAATACTTACGGCTACAACTAATTGAACACTTTTTTCTGAAGCCCAATAAATTATTTCTGCATGTCAAGTGCTATTCGATTTTTTTACCAGGCCTGTGGCTCATTTTAATTCGAAAATATTTTCTTGTGAGAATACTTTTAAAGTACGTATAGATCGAGCTCAGGTCACTGATCGTGACTTAATTTTGAAAATTGGATGTAAAATTTTACCAGACCGATGCCACCACAACCATGCAATCATAGTTGAAAATGTACGCACTTGTTTTGGAACTTTGTATCAAGATGGCAGGCGACAACGCCTATGCACCAGGCGGCGTACGCGTGTTTTGCATGTATTAGTAGTCCGGGCATGGGATCGGACTCGGCTAAAACTAAACGAAACACAGAAAAATACCACCAAAATGAGGAATCTGAATCTGTTCTCGTACCAGCAAATAAAATGAAAGAAAATAAGGTAATTTTATAACAAGAACAGTTTCATTTCGTATAGCAAATTGTGTTGTTTCCGAACGGCGATTGCATCGTGTGATTTAAATTTATCACATTTTTCCTTGCAGTCAATATGACACTAGTCACCTTGCAGATTGCGATGTACTTCACATAGTTTTTGGTACCCAATACTCGCAACATTAAATAATTAATCCAGATATCTTTTTAAAATGTCATTTTACTCTTGGTCATATTATTTTATTTCCCTTACCGCTTTGAATTTCAAATCGATTACATATCGAACTTCTGTACATGTGTTTTTCTCTACTGCCTTTCCATGTGAAAATAATGAGGTCATACTCATGTCACAATACTTTGAAGCTTATGCTATGTTGATGCCATGAGACTGCGAAGCTGAGGCCACGATGCCACAAAATAAGAGAGACAAAGACAGCTTCAATTTTCAATGACGCGAAGCTGATGCCACAATGATGCGATGCTGAGGCGACAATGATGCCACAAAAGCCAAAGCTTCCGCGAGAACTGTACTGTATGTGTGTGTGTGTCCGTCTGTTCCACTGATATCTCAAGAACCATACATCAGTTTTTGATGAAACTTGGTGCATAGATGCTCTGGGCTAATGTGCAGATTTGATTAGGTTTTGGTAAAATTTCGTGCATATTAATTACCTAATTTGCATGATAATAAGCTAATTTTTAGCTGTTCCATGACCATTGATATCTAAAGAACCACTTATTGGATTTTGATGAAACTTGGTACATAGATGCTCTGAACTAATGCTTGGTTTTGATTAGTTTTTGGTAAAAATTACCTAATTACTAATTACCTAATTTGCATATTGATTAGTCAGTTTTCGTTTTTTCTCAAGTACTAATCATCACATTTCAATGAAACTTGATACATAGATCCTTTAGGACTATCCAGAGACCTGATTAGTTTTAGGGTAAATAATTGTGTATATTGATTACCTAATTTGCATAATTAATTAATTTTCAGCTTTCACACTGATTTCTCAAGTACTAATCATCACATTTCAATGAAACTTTGTACATGGATGCTGTAGGACAATAGACGGACCTGGATAATTTTGAGTTAAAATCTGTACATATTAATTACTAATTTACATAATTAACCACTTTTAAGCTATCACACTGATATCTAAAGTACTAATTATTCCATTTCAATGAAACTTAGTGCAAAGATGCTCTAGGACAATGTACAAACCTGATTAGTTTGGGGTTAAAATCTGTTTATATTAATTCCCTAATTAGCATAATAATTCATAATTTTTTTTGGTTCCAATCACATTTCAATAAAACTTGGTACATAAATGGTCTGTTACATTGTGCAGACCTCATTAGTTTTCCATTAAAATCTGTTCATATTAATTTTCTGATTTGCATTATTAGTTTTCGGTTTTTCCATCACTATCACTATCTCTGACAAGTAATTTTGAATTAATACTCTCAGCACATAGGAGTTCTTTCTAAGCTTTTTTTGAAACTGACATGAAATAAAAGTAAAATTAGTTTTATCGGGAGTGGATATTTTTGATCACACAGTCGCTGCGGTAAAAAACGCAGACCCGCCATGATGTTTGTGACGTATTATTTGACCGGCATGTGTCCTTTGACCCGATGGGTCAAGAATTCCATTAACCAATCAGAATGCCACATGGTAATGCCAGTAGAATCCGAAGTTTTCCGAATGGTAGTGATCATAAAAATTACATTGCGGAAGTAAAGCGATGTCGTAGCGTGTGTTGGCATCGATTTCAGTCAAAAACAGCATGATGGTTTTCGAGAGAGGTGATTAGCAATTTTTAAAAGGTAAAATAGGTCTTGAAAGAAGAGTTTTTACATGATTCGCGATGATAACAGTTCAAATGCGTTTTACCAAATCATGCAATAAACATGTTGATTTTTTTCATGAGTAGCGTAAACTGATCGTGAACTCCGCTTTGCCCATGTTATATCGGGGTGGAATTGATTTTGAAAGAATTTTAGCTTTCAATCTAAAGACTGTCGATCGTCAAAGTATTTACTTACAAACAATCGGACAATAGTCCTGGTCGGAAGCATTTTCGTGGTGGTCGCTAATTTTGAGTGCCGGTCAGACCGCCAACTAGCGTGGCGAGATCCCTGTACAAAAAACATACTGAAGTTGCAGACATTCTGTCTATTGTTATAAACTGATCAGCAAACTGGGAATTGAACAGTGTTTGGACAGTACAAGGCAAGCCTTTGTTTTCTTGAAATAGAAATCAAAAGTGAAAACTTATAAATAAATTACCGTTCTACTCAAGATTTCTGTCGTTTTAATAAGTTCATTGAATAATGTGATACATACCGTTATTGGTATACTAAATGAGAATCTTCTGTGAAAAAATTGAACTGTTCCATTGTTTGTCAGACGTCTATTAAAGTATTGCGCATATTGCCAAAATGAAAGGCTTGAAAACGGCAAATCTGCATAAAAGTAATTTTCTTGTCTTTCTACTCGACTGGAAACCTATTTGAAACGATAATTTTTTTTCATGGTAATTTGCTTAGATAATACTCGTATCTTTGACGTTCCAATCGACGAAAATAATCATACAGCGGGGGAAAATGCAACGAAGTTTCAGAAACCACTCTGTAAAATGGCATCACCTGTTTACGGAGTCTGGTTGGTCACACTCGTTGAAAGTAAAAACAGTTGTTGCTGCAGCAGCACCACTCGTGTGGGCTGTCTAAACTATATTACACAAAATGATTTGTACTCAAAACAAGACGTCGATTCGTGTAATATTAATTTTCTTGGACGGCATTGTTGCTTCGTCGAAATACAGTCTCTCAACAAAGAGGGACTGTGGTCCAAAGCGTAATCGTGTTACTGATCAGACTCTGGTGGAAGGTGGAATATTTTTTTTTCGGCATGTCACAATAATAAATATTTTATGCTATTTAGTTAGTATAGTAGGCTGTCACTCTGTGCTATTGGCTCATTTGACTGAAGGAAGGATTCATTGAAAATAAAATACACCGAATATACACTTTTTCCCTATATTTTACATTCAACTCATCAAAAATGACCATAATTTCAATAAAAAACACCCAAAAAGTCTTTTCAGCGAAAATTAATTTTAATTAGCTAAAATGAATTATTTTACAGTACTAATGTTTTGTAAAGTTTTTGGGTGTATGATACTGTTTGAGAATGTTAGCATTCCCACGACAGTATCCTCTGCTAAATTGATAGACAGTATTATTTTTTTCTTGTTGGCAATGAATTCTTTCTATTTTTGAAGACCATGCAGTTTGTCTGATTTCACTAACATAGCGATTTGAAATATGTAACTGTATAGCCATTGGTTTCTTCTGAACTATCATTAGCTTTGTGCTACATGACTCTTGCATTTGTAATACTGAGTACAGATACAGAATCTGTTCAGTTTACTAGCTGCTTGGTATAAAGTGCCATCTTTCAATGAATGTGTAGCATAAGGTTTGCTGTATCCGCATAACTTTGAGGAGATTGACAAAAATATTTGCAAAATAAATGAATAAATAAATAAATAAATAAAAAAAATGAAGATCATTGTAGATTAAAAAACAATTAGTTGCCTTGTAAATCAACCAACCAGATTGTCTGCAAGAAATTTTAAAATAATATCATGGAATGATTTTGGATGAGGCTCACAGAATTGTAACTTGTGAAATGCATTTCTTGACACTTATCCCGTACTCAACAGGGGTGATAAACGAAGGAATGGAGCAGATACTACTGAAGATAAGGAAAACAAGCAGATATCTGAAGAACCACCGATCAAGAAGAAGAAAGAAGAAACGCTAGTAACCAGAACTGGTGGCGCATACATCCCGCCAGCTAAACTACGAATGTTGCAGGCACAGATCACAGATAAGTCAAGGTAAACAGCAGTTGAAGAATTGTTTTAATGACAGTTGCGGTTTTTCGGTCTTCATATCTTGGGACAAGATTACATTGCGAGTAAACCCCAAATTGGTGTACCCAGGTTGGAACATGCATTAGCTTGAAAGCATGCAACGAAACAATGGTAAGTATATGGTTGTACAACCAACTCAATATATGCACCATTCAGATTCAAATATTGTTGTTTTGAAAGCAATTTATTTCTGTGTGTGCTTGATGGTGGTGGTTAAGGGATGTTGATTATTAACCCTTATCTGGTCAAGTCAATGTAAAAGTACATGGGGCTGCCATGATAGGGATTAAAACAGACACATGGAAAACGCAAGCTGTTCAAATTTGGTTAATTTTGTATTTGTGCGTCGAAATAGCTATAATAAATAAACGGACATGAGTTAATGTGAAACATTGTAATGTGATACAAAAACAGGTAACATACAAAGTGGAATGTATTCATCTGATGCTCAGTTACAAATGTCTTGCGTCTATCCTAATCAACAGCCCCTTAGATGTGTTATGTTGAAGATACAATGATGTTAGATGGAGAGATGGAGAAACACGCGCAGTTAAACAAAAGAGTGAACATGTACTTGAAATAAATAATATATCCAAGCTAAAATAAGGACCACATTATAGTCTTTGCAATCTATTCATACTATACCTTTTACTGTGGTAATCAGTTTTTGACATTTCTACCTCATTGTATTCTGCACATGACTACATCCCATCATTCTCATAAAGCAACACTGATTGTCCATGATAGTAATAATTGAAATACAAGTAACATTAGTGTTGTCATATTGTACATTTTCTCACAATCAGTCTTAAAAAAAAGTGTGCCTTCATGATTTGAAGTCACCAATACATTTGTTTTGATCATATTTGATTTTATGGACTCCACCAATTTATGAGTTCACCAGTACAACTCTAATGTTGCAGTATTTTAGTAAAGAAACTACATGCTGTATAGCAATATACACGTTATATGTGATCAGAGGAATTAATCATTGGTGTTTGCTTAACATTACAGTGTGCAATATCAACGAATAGCATGGGAAGCTTTGAAGAAAAGTATCAACGGTTTGGTCAACAAAATTAACATATCTAATATAGTGATTATAGTCACTGAGTTGTTTCAAGAAAATATTGTAAGAGGAAGGTAAGTTGAACTTTCCAGTTTAATAGCACCAAGAGAATTTTACTTCACTAATTAGCAAAGTTTGCCATGTGTCTACTGAATCAGTCCTGTCCCTACAACAGTGGATATAATGTAGAATGAAGCAGCATGGTGAATACTTTAATCATAATAAAACATTGATTCAAATGGAGTTGTATTTCCCATTGTCAATTTACAAGTGTTAATATGTATGACAATATTGCTACGACTGCCTTGGAATGTAACAGCTTATGACTATCAACCTTACTAACAAGTGAGGACACTTTTACCTTACGAAAGGGGGAGCAAATACCTTTCACTATCTAATCTTGTTACTCTCTTTATGGTCTTTCATACAAGTTAATTAATTTGAATTACTAGTACTGTTAATAAAGATTGTGAATGAATTGACAAGTCATCAACCCATACTAGTTTAACCAGGGCTGGTCTCTGCTCCGAACTCTGTGATAAACCATGAGAGCATTCAATAACAAGCCATGATGTCATCTGCATGTATTCAAAATGACAAGTTGCGACAACTTAATGTGAGCTCAATAATACTAAAATCATTGGAAGAAATGTCTTTATATTTTAATTATTTAACTTAACCAGTGAATTTTTCAAACTCTGCTCTAGTTGTTATCAGGTGTGAACACCAGGTTAACTTTGATCAATCAAAGGAGCTGAACAAAATGTGAAAGTTAGAATGCTTTAACAAAGAGATGAGATTTTATAAATTTGGCAACTGTAGGTGACTGGTAGTCTGTTTTGTAAGAAAAGAGAAAGATTGATGACCGTATCATTTTAGCTTACAATATGCACATGCAGTAGACAAATATAAAGAGGCAGTGTGAAACTTTGAGAATGCATGTGATATAATCTGTTTTTCTTATTTTTTCAGAGGTTTATTGTCACGATCTATACTGCAGGCACAGACAGCATCTCCAACATTCACCCATGTATATGCAGCTTTAGTTGCGATCATAAACACAAAGGTATGTGATCTCATCACCTCACTAAAATAACAATTTTATCACTATTGGTTAATTTCACCACATTCACAAACTAATAACACTCCTTACTATTATCATCTGTTGGTTTACAGTAAGAATTCATTTTGAGTAAGGTAAAACATACTGCCTCAGATGTAGTGTTGTATCAGCAAGTCAATAAAAAAGATTGTGTGGTAGATATATCCTTGTACACTTTGATGGGGTGTAGTCATGGCATTAATATCTCAATGGTGGCTTGCCATGTCTGCACAACCAGATAGAGAGATGTACACTGGCAATGGGAAAATAGCTGATTGTTTTATCAATGTGTTGTTAGTGGCATGCGAGTTGTTTCTTGCACTGTGTCACTATGACAACTATGTTTTGAAAGATAAATTAGTACTTTATAGTAAATATCCATCATTGAAACCGACAGCCAGTGCACTGCATATTAAATATTGTATAACCATGTATAATACAATTACCTTTGCTTTACAGTTTCCCCAGATTGGTGAATTGATCCTGAAGCGATGTATTGTGCAGTTTAAGAGATCTTACAAACGCAATGATAAGTCAGTTTGTTTAAGTTCTGTCAGATTTATAGGCCATCTTGTCAACCAGCAAGTGGTGAGTCAACATCTCTAATATTCGTAGTAACTGATACTGCCATTTTACTCTTTCTGATAATAGATTTGTGATAAGCTGTATACAAAACATAGAGAGGAAAGATTTTCTACTGGCTTTGTATATTTATCCTACTTGTCACTTTTCTCTAAATAAAAACACAGGTATTTTTTTTCCAAATTTTGATTAAAACCCATATCTAGTAGGAAATTATGTCCATTTATCCAAAATTGTCAAAAAATAAAATAAAAATAGATAACATTTTGGAGGAAAAAGGGATTAGTTCTACATGAAGGTTGTGTATCTACACAACAGTCAGGAGTTGTGAAAAACTTAATTATTTCCTTTCATTTTTTCCTTTCTTGTTAAGTTAGACCCTGTTTATTTACTTAAAGGTACATTTAGTAGATTCTACGGATCATTTGAACCTAGAGCTATCAACCAATGTTTTTTTTTTATACAGTCTAATTTCAGTCTTCCTTTATTGTCTGTTAGGCTCATGAAGTGATAGCACTGGAAATATTAACAGTGTTATTGGAAAATCCTACTGACGATTCTGTTGAAGTTGCTATTGGTTTTCTCAAAGAGTGTGGACAAAAGCTGACAGAGGTTTCCCCCAGAGGAATCCATGGTAAGTGACTACATTGCGTATACACTTAAAATTTCACCTACCACATATTCTCAAAACTTCCTTCCTGCTCTAAGCTTGGTTTTCCAATACATGCAACAACTGTTCTGAATCTGGCTTTCCAATACATGCTTCAAATTTTCTTAACATGGCTTTCCAATACACTGTTTTGTGCTTGGCTTTTAGTGGAGAACCTTTCTAAATTTGATGTGATGAATAAATGCTGTTATTTTATGCAACAAATGTATTTGTACTTGTATAACCTTAGTTTATATTATATTTAGCAGCTGGATGTAATATTAGGCTTGTAATGTTATTGGTTTTATTTACAGCAATATTTGAGAGGCTGCGTAGTATTCTACATGAAGCACAGATTGAAAAGAGAGTACAGTACATGATAGAAGTGATGTTTGCTATACGTAAAGATCAGTTTAAAGACCACCCATCAGTACTGGAAGAGTTAGATAAAGTAGATGAAGCTGACCAGTTTACTCATCTGTTAACACTTGAAGATGAACATAAACCAGAAAATGAACTAAGTAATAATAATATATACATTATTCGGATTATAAGAGTCATTCAACTTGTATAAACAGTTCAAGTGTTATTTAGTAGTTGACAAACTGTTCTCTTTACATATTGTTATTGACCTTTTTGTATGAATCACAATTTCAGATGTGTTCAAAGAAGACCCAGAATATTTAGACAATGAAGAGAACTATAAAGCTATCAAGAAAGAGATATTGGATGAGGGTAGTAGTGGTTCAGAATCTGGTGAAGAAGGGAGCTCCGATGAAGAAGACTCAGAAGAAGGTTACAATCTAATATTTATTCCCTTGTTTCCCTGCAATATACAGATGTTTCTGTTTTGTTTTTTACTTGCATAATCCTTCGTGCTGTAGGAGTTCTAATTTGGTCAATCATTCAGTTATACATGTACATCAAGTCTGGCATATCTCTAAACTATTAGGGTAGCCCAAAGTCTGATACATAATTAAGTTGTTGTTGACTAATAGTCTGATGACAAAAGTGAGTGATGTTCATTGTCGTTATCAAGATTATAAAATATTTTATTTCATTATTTTAGTGTAACAACTTTGATATCTATATATAATCAATACAATACGTCTATATTTGTTAACTCACAGAAGAAGATGAAGAGAAGAAAACAGAAATAATTGACCAGACTGAGACTAATTTAATAGCTTTAAGAAGAACAATTTATTTAACCATTCAATCAAGTTTGGACTTTGAAGAGTGTGCACATAAGTTATTAAAAGTGGAATTGAAACCAGGACAGGAGGTCAGTCAGCGTGTCAATTCACTAGTAATGCACTAAGTACTGTAGAATACTTTATTTTCGCTTGGAATTTATTTTCGCTGAAGGGATGATTCCGTGAAAATAAAATCCAGCGAATATTCTTTTTTTCCTATATTTCACATTAAACTCATCAGAAATCAGTGAAAATAAATTCCATACAAAACGCCCAAAAAGCCTTTTCAGCGAAAATTAATTCCAGCGAAAATAAAGTATTCCACAGTATTATGTTGGTGTTGGCTTACAGTCAATCTCATCTTAATAATAGCTGCATCTAGAGATGTTTTTGTTTTTCCAGAACTAATTGTGGCTTAATTTAATGAGAACAAACACTGTTGAAAGATGATACATGATTGGTCACAGTGTTCTCCCCAGACTTCATGTCAAGCATCACGGCCAATTTGCATAACAATGCATTTAATTTGCATAATTTTTATTTGCATAATAATCAGTTTTTCCCAACAAATATTGTCAATCTACAATTAATTAAAGACAAGATATTTTTTATATCTGATAAATTTTATATCATTTTACTGCATTGTATTTTTTGTTTTTGTATCAAGTCAAATAAAGTTTGAAATGGAACATCATAAAAAGGAAAAAAAAAATGAAAAACTTGTGCTATAGCCAGTCAGTGAATATACTGTTATCCATGGATGTAACTGGTTCATCATTGTGTATAAGTTTTAGTGCCCATGTCACTGTCGATTCATATAAACGTCGGGGAAAACATTTTTTAGTTAAATATATAAAGTCGGCAAGATATCGAAATATGTTGAAATTAATAAATCAATAATTAAAAAAAATTCTACAATGGCAGTTCGGCGATTTTTCATTGCAATATACCTTGTGAGTACAACGCTACGATCACGTAACATTGTCAGCTGACGGCATTGCGTTGGACGGGTATTCACCGCTGCTATTGCAATCATCGGTATCTGACTTTTTGGTGTGAAATACACAAATTGTTTATTAAAACGATTCATTGATGATTATCATAAGCATTACATCAAAATTGCCAACGAGATGTTTTTAAACATCGCGGAAAATCATGCATTCTGCGCCGCCATCTTTGTTACCTCGATCAGAACCCCTGATAGCCCAGCATGCATCGGTCACAATGTTGCAACGTGCATTATGTCGCCTTAGGGCGGCGTTTTTCTGTACTAAGGTACCCTATGAATGGGGTATTTCCAGAAGTCAGAGTTTGTTTTGTCTCATCCCGTCTCGTCTGCTGTTGAATTATTCATACTTTTCTTTCCAATGCGACTTAATTTCACTTGTTCTTTTTTTAATTTTGGAGTAAATAATGTCACCAGCGATTGAGTGATAACAAATCAGAGTGCAGCAAGTCGGGGTTGATCTTCCCGACGTACGCCGTGACTTGTTTTGTCACATTGTTGCCGTTGCGTGCAATGGGCAAATTATTGCTATTCTAGTTATTTTTTTTTTTGATTTGAAGGCTCTGCACCTTTGAAAGACTTCGCAACATATTGCAGACTTCCGTTTTTATCACTGTCTTTGTATGGCTAACAAAAGCGGGATTACCTAAATCGATCAATACATGTTATTGTTTTAAATACGTGCAAGACGAGACTGACACTTGTAAACAAAAATATAAGCATCACGGCTGAGTGACCAAGCGTCACGGACAAAGGGCAAGCATCACGACCGAGTGTCCAAGCGTCACGGTACCGTGTCGCTTCAGAGGCCTGGGGAGAACACTGATTGGTCATATTCATAGTCTTCTTTTTTTTTTGCCATGAAACATTGCAAGTGATTGTGTTTTGATGAAAGAGACAAAAATTATGTATGTCATCAGAGGTACATTACTTGGTCTTTGGGTTTGCAACGCGCATAGTACTGTATGGTGACATCATGTCAAGATCCCATTCAAGTCTCTTCTCGTAGATAGCGAGACTGAGGCTACGACCTTCTGACATGACATATATCAATGTTCAAGGTTTGTAATAAAAAAAATAAAACATTTCTTGCCACTATCATAGTAAAAAAATGTAATACATCGAAAATGTACAGAAAATATAGTTCTTGATCCACCTGGACCACACAGTAACCTAGTTACCTTGGGCATGCACATTTGCATTGTTCTTAGTTGGAAACACTTATGCGTAGTCCCGTAGTTGCAATCACTGATTTTTAATTCGACAAATCAAAATTTCAATGTAAACAAAATGTTTTACGGTAGTGCATTGTTAACAGAATTTGTGTTAATGTTGAATTACTAATATTGTTTTCTGTTCCAACAGAAAGAGTTATGTAATATGTTTTTGGATTGCTGTGCCCAGCAAAGATCTTATGAAAAATTCTTTGGTCTGCTGTCACAGGTGAGTCACAAATGATTTGATTGAAGTTGGCTGACTGGTGGATATTCAATACATTTAAAATTCTTGTTTTTGTTCAATAATAATAATACTTCAATGACTAATAGACCATTTTCCGTTCACTGCGAGAATCGCGCGTTATGCGTGAAATCGAATGAAAAAACAGGACAAACAAAGGTCATAGCATCGTAGTCGCGTCAAAGATCGCGTGGGATTCGACAAACGCGCAAGTATTTTCGGGGACATTTCCATGCTTAATAATGTGCTGTCCACATTTGATGATAGGCAATTTCGATTAAGTAAGGGTATTCGGAAGCAATATTTCTCTGTCAAAGATCGGCCCGTCATTGTAAGCTACAAAATAAAGAAATTCTCGTTCAAAATCAAATCGTTCGATTTTTGCGGCAGGCGTTCGACGCGCGTCTTTCATGCATCTCGCGAGATCTCGCAATTGTACGGAAAATCACCTATTATTTTGATCATATCTCAAATTTTGTAAATGTGTGCCACCAGTGTTTATATAATGTACATCTAATCCATTATTTGTGAATCATTTCCTTAATACATTAATGGACAGTGTGACATTGATGATTGTGTTCTTATTATTGCAGAGATTTTGTCAGTTGAAGAAAGAGTATGTTCAGCAGTTTGAATTCATTTTCAAGGAACAATATGATACTTGTCATAGATTGGAAACAAATAAATTACGTAATGTGGCCAAGATATTTGCCCATTTATTGTATACTGACGCAATTGCTTGGACGGTAAGTAATAAACAATTTGTCGACATAATCCCCACACATCATCACAACCAAATCATTGGATGGTAAGTAATAATTAAACAACGTACTAACATAATCTCCACACATCATCACAACCAAATCATTGGATGGTAAGTAATAATTAAACAATGTGTCAACTTAATCCCCACACACCATCACAACCAAATCATTGGATGGTAAGTAATAATTAAACAACGTACTAACATAATCTCCACACATCATCACAACCAAATCATTGGATGGTAAGTAATAATTAAACAATGTGTCAACTTAATCCCCACACCATCATAACCAAATGCATTCTGCGATCTCCACAGGAAGTTGCATATTTCTTATATGCAGTCAAAATAAATAACATATCAGTGCGTCCATCAATATCTTGGACATGTCTGTACTAATCACCTTCAAACTTCACACGCATCAATGCAGATACATACATTTGTTTCACAATCTGTTTCAAGATGGCCGAATACAATCTTGTTCAAAACAGCAGTATTACAAGCAAAGTAGCTGACTGGTTTACAATGTGCATTCAAAGTAATTACATGATTAGATTAAATCAAACCATTTTTATGTTGGTGTGTTGTTGGATGTTTGCAATCTGATTTAGGGACCTTGCAGACACTGACAAATCTAATACAGGGCTCAAAATTAGCAGTAGTCTGCCCATTGACTACCAGTTTTCATGATGGGGCTACCACATTTTAAAGTTGGTAGCCCACAATGGCTACTAGAAATTGCAACAATCTGCTACCTACATGTGGTTTTGTTGATGTCTATCATCTGTTATATTTTTGTGTAAAATTACAAGTTTAGAAACAATGGTAAATTAAAAAATTTTGTGTCCAAAAACAAAATTATATGACAGATAGGTAGTCAAGATCTTTTAAAGAATATTTTTATAATCTTAAATTACAAAATCAAAAACTGGGCTACCAGACTTTATTTTGGGACTACTAGCTTCACAAATTGGTAGCCCACTTGGGCTACCAAATAAATATGTTAATTTCAAGCCCTGTAATAACTATAGTTAACATCCCATCATTTTCTGGTTCCATGAAATGAAGGTTATATTTTTTTCAATCATATAGGTGCTTTCATGTATATCTTTGAATGAAGAAGATACCACATCATCTAGTAGAATATTTGTCAAGATTTTATTCCAAGAACTGTCTGAATATATGGGCTTACAAAAATTGAATGAAAGACTCAAAGACCAGTAAGTATAGACATCTTTTGCTGTATTCACAAACTTGTCTGGAATTCCCAGCTACTGGTAAGCTGTGTAGTAGTCTTGTTGTCCATGTATGTATGTATGTATGTATGTATGGAGAATTGGATAAGTGGTGAGTAAAATTTTGTGAGCAAAATTTGAATCACTAAAATTGCTCTTCATTTACCTACCGCTTTATGTATGTTCCACTGATATCTAGGTTAAAATTGACGAATATTAACCCTTTTCCGGTCAGGGGAGTTTCACGCTATCAGGTCAAGTCGGTGAAAAACGGTCATGATTCAATGCACTCCAGTAGCCAGCATCTGTGCATGCTATCCTGCCAGACATTTTTGCAAAAATAGGCCACAGTTAACAGACTGTATCGACCTCAGTTTTCACATTTTTTGCAATCTGTTCGCATACACACTTCATTACCACCATGGACAACAATTTCTTGTATAAAAAAAATCACCGTTTTATTTTAATACACATTTTTTACTGTTGTTAAGTAACGATGTTTTGCCCTTTGTACAGTCTCAATAAACACGTGTTAAACATTGAAATAAATATTGCTTAATTTAAAACACATTACAAGCAAGTACAAGGTCACTACATGAATGCAAGTTCGAAGTAAGAAGAAAAAAAACGCGCGAGTATGGGGATATTTGGGACATGTACAGGGGGAAAACGTGTTTGACGTACTCGACCCGTCAGCGTACATTTCAAATTGCAACGTATATTCAACGACTTGAACTACATGTGTAACATATTACAACATACTTTCCGTGACTTAACTGATGTTATATTCAAGCTCTAACGTATATTAACCGACTTGACCGTACGAGTAAGTCCACACTTACAACGTATATTTAACAACTCAAACTGAGACTAAAACGAACGAGAACGTAACTGCAACGACTTGATCGGGGTTACCTTCACACTGCAACGTATATTCACCGACATGACCCGATTAACCAACTAAATATTTCAACGTATATTTAACTTGAATATATTTGAAATAAAACGAACTAGCAAGAACGTAACTGCAGGGACTTGGCGTGTACATATACTCACGCAGAAACGTATTTCCACCGACTAGACCCGATGAACTATCCCGATATTAAAACGTATAAATACCGAGTGAGCATGAAACTAAATTAACGATAACGTGTTTTCGCCAACTCAAACTATTGTACAGTTCGTGACGCTGTAATAAGTCCCAAATTTATTTGTTGTACGCCTTTCTTAGTCGTCCACCCCCGGCGGACTGCTCCCATGCGTCTGCCTGATGTCGAGGGCTGCTCTTCCGTACTTCGTGTTTGTGTTCCCACGGTGCGTTTTCCCCTCAGTGCCATGTTGTGATGAAAAGCAGCGAAAAAGCATTTTTCTGATCACTCGCTGTTTTTCTCCCGTCCTTGCTGCACTGCTTACACCATTTTTGACTCCGGATAGTCTGCATATTTCGTGCGAATCCATGTTTTCACTACGAATAAATGACGCAGTGTTCTCCCCAGGCCTTTCAAGCACTGCGGGCCCGCATCGCTTAAACAAACAGCCGCGTCGCTTTTGTTTCGCCTGCGATCCTTGAAATCCTGCCCGCGATGCTTATTCACGTTGTATTGTTTAAAAGTGTCAGCCTCGTCTAGCACATCTTTAAAACAATAACATGTATTGATCGAAAGGTAATCTCGCCTTTGTACATAGTTAGCCTTACAAAAACAGTGATAAAAACGGAAGTCTACAAGAAGTTACCAAGTCTATCAAGGGTGCGGAGCAGGCAAACCCAAAATACTAGGGTAGTAATAATTTGCCCATTGCGTCGGGATGGTCTATCCCGAGTTGCTGCACTGCGATTAATTGCGTTTTTACTACTTCATCGCCAGTGACACTAATTACCAAGAATTAAAAAAACAAGTGAAATTAAGTCGCATCAGGGAAAAAAAAACTGTAAATAAATCGAAGTAAAAATTATTCAACTGCAGACGAGACGGACAAGGAAAAAACGAACCCTGACCTCTAGAAATACCTCATTCATAGTGCGTCATTACCGAGGAACACCACCCTAAGGCGACGTAACGCATGTAGTGACATCACAACCGATGCATGCTGGGTTACAGCGAAGATTTTGACTGAGGTAACAAAGATGGCGGCGCAGAGTGCATGTTTTTCCGCGATGTTTAAAAACAACATTTCGTTGGCGATTTTGATGTAATTTCTTAGTTAATCATCAATGAATCGTTTTAATTAAGCAAACATTCTAAGTTTGTGTATTTTTAAACAAAAAAGTCAGGGACCGATGATCGCAACAGCAGCGGTGAATACCCGTTCAACGCAATGCCGTCAGCTGACAATGTTACGGTGATCGTAGCGTTACACAAATAATAGATAGATCAATGAAAAATCGCTGACTTTAGTTTTGAAATGCCGTTGTAGAAAAAAAATGTCATTATTGATTTATTAATTTCTTCATATAGATTTTACAAGTCCCAAATTTATTTGTTGTGCGCCTTTCTTAGTCGTCCACCCCCGGCGGACTGCTCCCATGCGTCTGCCTGATGTCGAGGGCTGCTCTTCCGTACTTCGTGTTTGTGTTCCCACGGTGCGTTTTCCCCTCAGTGCCATGTTGTGATGAAAAGCAGCGAAAAAGCATTTTTCTGATCACTCGCTGTTTTTCTCCCGTCCTTGCTGCACTGCTTACACGATTTTTGACTCCGGATAGTCTGCATATTTCGTGCGAATCCATGTTTTCACTACGAATAAATGACGACAGACGTGTTACTTGGAAGAGAGCCAACTTCTCTTATGGATTTTTGAATTCTACTCGAGTGTCCACCAATCAGTTGTTTACCTGTGCGGATATTGAAGAATTTGTGCATTACTTTAGTCGTGCGATTCAATGCCTTGAAACATTCATAAGCATTGACCAATGCAACATCTATGAGGTAACAGGCCATGTAGATCCACCAACGATTGTTTTTTCTGCCCGTGTGATTGTATTTTCGCCTTTGGTTAGAACGATCCACGCCCCCCATGTGATGTCTGTACAGGCACGTGTCTCTTGTCATCTACTGCTTCTGTCGACGTAGCCAGTGGGGGATAGACTGTATTTAAAATCAATATTTGCGTGCTGTCATCCTGGTATGCAGTAATATGACAGAACCCCACACCCTCCCCGTGGCTTTCGTTGCGTATGGAAGTTATTTTCACGAGTGATGCGGTGTATCCTGCGGCCGTACTTTCACGAGCGAAGCGAGTGAAAGTACAGCAGAATACACCGCATCTCGAGTGAAAATAACTTCCATACGCAACGAAAGCCACGGGGAGGGTGTGGGGTTCTGTTATTATTACATATGTTTCATACTTGATTATTTCGTATTAAAGAAAGAACGTGCAAACCGGGATGGAATTTAGGTCGGGGAACCCCATTGCCCATTAATATGTTCCGATATAAGTGTTACGCCCTAGCAGCGTGTGTCAGGGTAGAACGCGCCCGGAGAACGCGAGTCACTGTTTAAAATTAAAATAATCAGACGTCTAATCTGAGTCACTGTCCGAATAAATAACTCGATGACGTTTAGTTGGGACCACGGCAGAACCAGAACTTGAACTGGACGACTATGATACACAGTTTATGTTGAAGTTAAAAGTTCCGCCACAGAACTGTGCATTGGCAAACATGCCGTGCAACTGCGGTACTCCACAGACGGGATGACTTTTGTTGACAGCGGTTGTCGCTTAGCTGGACGCTACAACTTCGTGTGTGATGTTGCTTGCTGGTCGTGGATTGACTGAGTCTTGATTACCGGTTAAAAGGTTGCTCTTTTGGCGTTGGTAATTTTTATTTGGAACTGAGTAACGCCGCAACGTCACCAGCAGAAGCCTGGTATCTCGATGCTGATGGTTGCGGCTGCATAGTAATCGCTGATTTTACTGCTGGTGGATCTTCTGAGAGCCCTTCAAGGTTTATAAAACTCAGTTTCCAGGTGGTCAATATACATTAAGTTCTCCCAATCGTAGTATTCCATGTGATGTACACCTGACATGCCAAAAATGTTGTTGGACGAGTTGAACTGGATAAAAATAGCAGACGAAAATGTGTTTACAAAATAAAAATAGTTCGGTAGCCAATAAAAATACCATGTTCAGTTGCACATTGACCGTGAAAATACCGAAAACATTATTGCATGGGTGATATGCAAATTAGTTTGGGCCAAAATAAGTGACTGTCTAAAAGTACCATTACTGTTGTTCAAATTTCATTTCACTCGGCAAGTATATTCATGTACCCCAAGGGGAAAATATCGTACTTCTAAATATTGTTTATTCCGAAAAACTGTACTCCTGAAGGGACTACTTTGTTTGCTCTCAGACCTCATTTGTATATGGGTTGTGGAAATACCGATTTTGATTTCAGGGACGAATCAAAATAAACTGCAGTACATATGTAATAATATTGATAGTGTCGTCCGGTCTAGTTGCTGCTTTCATTTCACCAATTTTCAATTTCAGCTTCTTGCTTTTCCCCTCAGGAATTAATTGCGGCGGCATGGTTTTCCGATTTCATCTGCTAAAACTACCGACCATGTACACTTTCTTGTCTTGTAATTCAAGGGCTGTGTTAACTGACGTAAAAGGCATATCACAGAAAAGAATATGGTTTTTTTCTGTGAAGGGCTGTAGCAACCGGTGTGTTGTCTGCTTGATTGTCCCAGTTTCTTTCTTTCTCCCCTCAATTGTAGTTGTATATTTACCCCCAAATATGGTTCTTCCTCCGTGGCCATTCTCCATTCACCAGTGCCGGAGGCAACATAATCGAATGTAGCACCAATTTCTGTGTCGGATTCAATTTCAATGTCGCTATCGAGTACAGGTGGGTAACGTTGCTCTAAAAAATCGTCATTCTCAGCACGATCTTCATCGATTTCTGAATCTGTATCGTCGTCAGTTGCAACTATGAAGTCATCTGGTATTTTGTGTCGTAGCTCACCCGTTTTTTCGTCCAATACAAGTTCATCATCACGCGTGTCCATTGGCGATGCGTGTGCATACACAACACGTTTTTTAATAGTTTGTTTTTCGGGGAAACTCGCAAGTGTTGATTGTTCTGTATTGCATACATTTTCTTGTACCATTTCTTTGGTGACATCGACGTTTTGTTGCGTACTCGCTGGGCCGATATGTTCAGGCCCCTGCTTTTCTGCATTGGCAGTTGTGGCGGATGTCGACGGTTCCGAATCGCAAACATTGTCTTGCAAAAATTGTATCACATCTTTGACGGCACGTTGTATTTCAGCGTGACCAACTTCCGTTTCTTCGGCATCTGCTTTGTCGGCAGCTGGCGATTCAACCACTTTACGGTTCGTCTTAGATTTACGTTTGCTCGTGAAAAATCTGTCGTGTCAATGTCAAACTTATCACTCCCCGTGCCACTGCACGATTGACGCGTTTTTTTTAGTTTCCTTCTTGCCTTCATAAAACACTTCCTATCTGTATAGGACGGCATATTAACGTATGTGTCGGAAAGGAGGCACACAGCGAGTCTGGGCTATATCTCACTTTCTTCGGCCATATTTATACTGAACGACCAGATGTCCACAAGACTGCATCTCCCCACAATTTGAATATTTATTGTTATGTAAATAAATATGTTATTTTTTCGAACACGGATTGGTTTCAATTTGCATACACATAAAATGCATATGCTAGCTCAGACGGTGAAATCACGTGGACTTGAATATTTCCCACCAGCTGTCCCGGTAATTTTACGTTGGTGATTGCCGACATTCCAAGCTCAGTCGTTGGAATCCGTCATGCTATTCATTCCAAGTGCCGGGACTATTTGCCAAGATGGTCAAAATACGTTACTACCGTTATAATCGTGTTGTTCAAATACGGTTGTAATGCTGCAGTTTGCAATGTGGTCAAGGCGTTTTTTTTTACGTCGTCGCAAACGTCGCGTTGTGACGGTAAAATAGTGAAATGAGCAGACAAGTGTATAGAATTACATTCTTTATTACTTGGTTAATTTATTTGACTTGACGGAATCGAAAACAAATTCTCTCCCTCCATAATTTTGCAAGTGTAAAATATCAGGTTCCGTACAACGTATTATAAACGCTTGACCGTCTGAACAACCTAAATAGCAGGCCGTTTTTCAACGACTTAACCAGTTAGCTAGCTGTAGTGGTAAATTCTAGCATACCCATATTGACGGCGGTTTTTCACCGACTTGACCGGAAATAGGTTCAATATCTAATTTGCATAATATTCAATCACATTAACCAATCATCAGATTTCAATGAAATTTGATGCTCTGGGGTAAGCTGCAAATTAGTTAAGGGTTTAAAGCAGCATATTAATTACTCAATTTACATTAACTAGCTGACTTTTATCTCCTCCACAAATATCTCTGGTACCAAAACTTTTCAAATTTCAATGAAACTTGCTACTAGGCCAATAATTGCAATTATGTACATTGAATACATGAAAATTACAACCCCTTGTTTAAGCAGGGTTTTGCTTACAATACCATTATCATAGTTGATGAAGGGAAAGATATATAGAAAATTATGTCTTTGTTGTCAGTGAATTCGCTGTAATACTTGTGCATGTTTTATGTAAATTTTTCACGATATTGTTTTTCTTTTTCTTGGTTACAATAACTCAAACAATTTATATTTGATAATCTTTGTTTTAATATATTGCTATGAATTTCTATAAAAAAAAAATACCAAAAATGTGCATCGGTTATTGTTATAAAATATGGGCTACTCTATAATCTTTAATTTAAAATATAACATGAAACATGAAGAAAGTTGTAAATCTATACACAGTGTATCGTCTATGGTTTATCTATGAAAAGATTTATGCTTCTGGTATCCTCAGTACACAGGAGTCTTAAGGTTTTGTGTGTACCGTTAAAATCCTATTATAAACCGCGGTTTATATTACAATGTATCAAATAAAAAATTGGGATCAACAGCTCAAGTCCGAGGTGCGGTTTATATTAGGTACATATTGCAATCACTAAATGGGCGTGGTCATTTTTTTCACACATCACTTGCACAAAACAAACAATACACCGTACAATCTTTTGAATATAAGCTAACTCCAATTTAGATGTCAAGGAAGAGTGATAAGCGTCACGTCACAAAAAAACTGTTCATATGAAGAAAAAAAATACTCTGTATATTTAATGTAATATGCATTTTTTTTTAATTTTCTTCGTAACTGAAAGTATATTCTGACAGGAGTTTCAAATAAAAACAAACATTAATGCATTGCTTAGTAGAAAATGATCATGGTACGGCACTAAAAAAGTATGGTCCCGTGGGTATGGTAACGCAATCCGGCCATGCTTCGGCTCACAAGTGAATAACTTACTTGTTTTCGAACTGTTGAAATTATTGATTATTACTCAGTAGTGATTATAACAAAACACCAAAAATAAATTTGTTGAATTGTTATCAAATGCAAGTAAAATTCAACTTAGTTTCACCGTAATTTTGGTCACATGTAAACGATCGAAGCAATACGACTTCCGCTATGTAGTTTGAATGCACACGAGACATTACTTGACCGAGTAGGTCAAGTCGCTAATTAACCAATCAAAATGCTGGATGGTGCCCACTTGTTCAAATTACCTTAGTTCATTTAAATATGTTAATGACAGGTCACCGACTTCATGGTGAAAGAAACCCCAAAGCGATTTACCAATACTGTAGTGCGATCTTTTGGCTTTGATTTCCATGGGAAAATGACATGACTTTTTTTTTAAATCAAGAAATTAGTTGTTTTCGAAAGATAAACTGAGCATTGAAAAAGAATTTAACAGTTTTTCCGAGAGAACAGCTCATTGTCGAAAACTTGCGACACACTGACGTATTCGTAAGGAGTAATGACAAAAGTTGTCACAAGACAAAAGCAGTTTCACTGCGTGTTTGACATCCTAACACTACTGAACAATAAAGAGGTGTGAATATTTTTAGGCACGTTGTCGAAACAAATAAGATTAGTAATAATGTACCAGCTGGTTGAAACGAAATCGATCATGGTCTTGTTGAATTGGGGGTGCGGTTAGTAATAGGTACTTTTCATGTTTTCAATTTTTGGTGAGAACTCTTTAACACTGAAGCCGAATTAGAGGGTGCGGTTACTATTAGGGATGTAGTTTATAATAGGATTTTAACGATACTCCATATTTTTATGCAACACTGAATACATCATTATTTTTTTCTAGATTCTTACAGCCATTTTTTGAAGGATTATTTCCAAGAGACAATCCTGCTAATACAAGATTTGCTATCAACTTCTTTACAACTATTGGTCTTGGAGGACTCACGTAAGTTATTTCTCTAACTCAATGATTACCATAGTTTCATATAAAAGGATTTCCCTGGCAGTATGTTATGTTACTCTATTTTTTTTCTCCAATGTACAAAGCTACCTTGGGATATTGGTGAAGTTGTACATTAATGACTAAATTTCATTTGACTTAAGTTATTTAGGGGCGTTCCGGTTGAAAATTAACTCGTAAACCAGTGTGTTTAGATTTTTTTCCGAAACATAAAGAACGCGACAAACTACATGTTTCACTAAATGCACTTATTTCTCACTCCCTTTTAATATTGACATTTTAAGAATGTTGATTCATGACACTAATTCAAAGGTTGATGCTTATTAAAAGTCATGAAAAAATATACTATATAAAAAAAATATAGTATATAACAAAGCTGACTTGACACATCCTTATTTGTTTAGTTAGAACTGACTCTCTGAGCCCGACATGCTTTGATCACAATTATACAGCTGATAGCCAATTCTGCCATTGATTCAAGCCTATTTGGTAATCAAGTTTTGTGACCCATAACTTTAATGTTATAAATCGTGTCATTTTACCATACTGATACTCGATCATCCTGGGACACCACGAAAAAAGTCTGGAAACAAATTAAACTTGTCATATATATTGCTTTGCTTCAGTCACTGTAGTTTCAGAAATAATGTTTTGCAATGACACTTACAATTTATGTTTTTCTTTTGTTAGTGATGAATTACGTGACCACCTGAAGAATTTACCTAAGTTAATAATGGCACAAAGACAAGAAGCAGAGGCTTCAGATTCTAGTAGTGATTCATCCAGTGGTTCCTCTGATTCCTCTGAATCTTCTGGTAAGTATTCTTTTATCAACAGTTAGAATAGTTCTTTCTTTAAATCACTAATAATTACTATCCCTTCATACAAAGTCTGGAAACAAAGTCTGCAAGGTCAGTTGACCTCCATTCGTCTGTCCATATCCAGCCATATCTCACACATGCTTGGCCCGATCATGTTAAAACTTCACATGTATATCAGACTTATGCACATGGATTTGTTTCATGATCTGATTCCAGATGGCTGAATGGCAGCCATTTGAATGGCAAATATGCATCAAAATCACACATTCACTATTTCGTAACCGGGGCTGTCACCATGGTGACTTCATTCAAACTTTGTATATTGAGTTACAGGTGTTTGTCATATTTTTTAAGATTAAAAAAAAAATGGCTGACTAATGGCCATTGTATTTCTTGTCCATGCTGATTCCTCACTAATATATTGCCTGATTCAGTTGAAAGTTTGCATATAAGGAATAGGTAATACCATAGGTTGTGTGACTTGATCAAATTTGTCGAAATGACAGTCACCGCTACTCCACTACTTTGCATTCTATTTTCACACTTTGCACCACTAATCCAACATGTTCCTCTAAAATTCTAAAATTGCAGTCTGTAAATGTGCCCGAAATCCTTTCTAACAGATGAACAGGGCTTTGTATTAGGATCATACATATTGAGATACAGGTGCACATCATTTGAACAACTTTTTCTCTGAGATGGCTTGCATGATTTCACTTGAACTCACTACAATGATTCTACATACTGGATTTAAGTTCCACATTGCATTTTTTAGTGATTCAACCAAATGTGCAGAAGTTTATCTCTACTTCTCATCTTTCTTATCTGACTGTGTTTCAAAGTGACAATGACTTATTATTTCTTGTATCTTATTGCAGAAGAGTCTTCTGATTCTGAGGATGAAAAGAAAAAAAGAAAAATGAAACAAGCTCAGAAACGGAAAGAAAGGTCAAAAGAAAAAGGGCATCATAGAAGTGAAAGTAATCAAAAGAAGAGTGCAGTTAGCAGAAAAGAAAGAACTCAAGATGCAAGGAGAAAGTCAAGAGACAAAGACACCAGAAAACGAAGTAGGGACGTCAGAGATCAAACAATGAATATGGACAAAGAGCATGGCAATAAATTAGTAAATGAAAGAATAAGCAATAAAGATAAAAGGGATAACAGAGCAGCTCAAGAAGAAAAACTGGAGAGTAGGAGGCATCACCAGAAAGAACGTGGAAGTAGAGTACATCAAGAGAAAGAATATGACAATAGAGGACGTCAAGGAGTTGAAAAAGAGAAGAAAGGTAGCCGAATTGAGGAAAAAGAAAAAAAAGGGCCTAGAGAAAAAGCTAAAGAAAGAAAAGAAAAAGAACATCAAACAAGTCGACAGAAAGTAAGAGATTCAAAACAGTCTAACGAGAAAGGGCGAAACACTGAATCATATGCAAATGATGAAACACTTGCACAAGATAAATCTAGAAAGGATAAACAGAGTCATAATAAAACTGAAAAGGATGGCATACATGTCAAAGAAAAAACAAGAAAAGATGAAAGACACAAACAAGACAGAAAGTCAGCTGAGAGATATAAAAGTAAAAGAGAAGAAAGAGACATGGAAGTTAGAGGAAATTTCAGTGATGAGAGTACAGAAGGAAGGCAAGAGGGCTATAGTCGTACTAGTGAGAAGAACATTTCTAAAAAAGATACTGTGAAAAAAAGACAGGAAAGTGTGAGGGGTCAAAGAGAATCCAACAGACATTCTGGAAAAGTAGAAACAAGTTCTGGACAAAATAGAACAAATCATTATGCTAGTGATGAAGAGTATCAAAATAAAAGCAGGCAGGAGAGAAAGGTAATCATTCATAAAAAAGCTGTGGATTCCAGTGATGAAGAATCACTTGTGAGAAGAAACGAGCATAGTGAGAGAGAAAGTAGGAGAGATGAAGATAACAGGAGATCAAGTAAAACAAAAGATAAGAGACATGATACTGGTGTGATGCGAAGGGAAGTACAAGTTATACCAAAACAAAGAAATGATGAAGAATCAAGTGAGGAGGAAGTGAGACATGATAGGAGTAGGCGAGATGGAAGTAGAGAGTCTAATACAATAAAAAACACTAGTAGAAGAAGGGAGGGATACAAAGATGGAGAGAGTCGGCATGCTGATTCTGAAAGAAGCAACAGGCTAGCTTATGCTGACCCAAGGGGAGGTAAAAGTGACAAAAGTAGAATTGATCTAAGGGCTCGAATAGAGTTGTATTCTAGTGAAGAAGACTCTACAGACCAAATAAATGAAAAGACGTCAACACTTTCAAGAAACGATAGACATTATTCAGATGCAAGAGATGTCAGAAAAAGAGTGCAACAGAGAGATGAAAAGAAATACAGAGATTCTAGTGAAGAAATTCATTACACAAAAGAAGAACGAAATATGGGAAGTAGGAGTATTGACAGAAACACAACTAGGAGAGATGAGATAAACAGAGAGAAAACTGTAAGAAAAGCCCACAGCAAAAAGGGACATTCTCCTGATAGAAAAAACTATTTGGATAAATATCAACAAAATCGAAGGGAAAGGGAAATATCAATACACAGCAGTGACGATATGAATAAAAAGAAATCTATTTCAAGAAATGAAAAAAACAACTATTCATCAAGAGAGCAAAGACATGATGATATGGAACAGAATCTAGTCAGAAATAGAGGAGACAGGGATAGAAGAAAGTCTGATTCTGAATCATCTTCAGCATCATCAGATTCTGAATCAGAATTAGAAGATGATGCCATTCCTCGCCAAAAGAGTGAGATTATAGAACGGAAAGTATCTGGTGATGAACATTTTTCTGGGAGAAGTAATAATAGGAAAGGGAAAGAAGATGTCAGAATAGAGGAAAGGCGTAGACAAATTAGTATTTCTACCGATGACTCAACTAGTGAGGAGGAAGAAGAGGAGGAGGGAGAAGAAGAGGAGGAAGAGGATGATGACGATGAAGAAGTTGACAGCAGGGAACCAGAACTAGATAGACAGAGTGATAGAAAAGGTCTCCGTGAAGATGATAGACACGAAAGTAGGATGGCGAGATCTCGCCAAGACGTTAGTAGAAGGGAGAGGAATAGTTTTGGGAGAATTGAAAGGCAAAACCATGAAGATGAAAGAAGTGAAAAGGGTCATGAAAAAAGAGTAAACAAATCTAGTAGAGAGGATAAAAGAAGAGAGAGTGATCATGAGGGGACAAGAGGAGGATTCAGCAAAGAGGATAAGAGAAGAGAGAAGGACCATGCAAGATTGGACAGACCTCACCAAGAGGATGATAGAAGAGAGAGAGACCATGCAAGGAGAGTGGACTGGTCAAGTGAGGAGGATGAGAGAAGCGAGAGGGACCTTCCAAGGAGGGGAGATAGGCGTAGACAGGAGGATGAAAGAAGACAGAAGGACTATGCAAGAAGGATAGACAGGCATAGCCAGGAGGACGAGAAAAGAGACAGAGACCGTGAAAGGAGGGTGGACAGGCCTAGCCAGGAAGGTGACAGAAGAGAAAGAGACCGTGAGAGGGTGGACAGACCTAGCCAAGATGATGAAAGAGAAAGAGACTGCGAGAGGAGGGTAAACAGGCCAAGACAGGATGATGAGAGAACATTGAGGGACCATGAGAGGAGGATGGAAAGATCTAGCCAGGAGGATGAGAAAAGAGACAGAGACAGAGGCAGAGACAGTGGGAGGAGGATGGACAGGTCAAGACAAGATGCAAGAAGGGATGTAGATCTGGTGAGGAGGGTGGAAAGGTCAAGCCCAGAGGATGAGAGAAGAGATAGATCTGGCCAGTATGATGACAGGAGAGAGAGGGGTCATGCAAGGAGGGCAGATAGATCTAGTCAGGAGGATGATGGAAGAATAGGGGTTCATGAAAGAAGGGTGAACAGGCCTAGTCAAGAAAATGATAGGCGAGAAAGGAGTCATGAGAAAAAGGTAGAAAGAACAATTAGAATGGAAAGTAGGTATCAACATGGAGAATACAATGAGAGTATTCAGAGGCGGGGCTATGAGAGTGCATCTCGAAGCTCTGAACAAATTGGAAGAGAACGTGGCCCCAGCAATAGAACAGGAAGAAGGGAGCAACACATTTACGACAGTGATAGACAACATAGAACAGGCTATGGTGATGATAGAATAAGGCAGGCATACAATGATGGTAGAGATGAGAATGACATAAGAGCCAATGATAGCTATGGAAGATATAGAACAGAACATTTGGAGGACAGACAAAGTTATAGCAGTAGAATAGAACAACCAAATTACCATGATAGAAGAAATAACGGGGATTATAGATCAGGAAGTGGCTATTCGCATGATAGATTTGACAGGGATTCTGAGAATCTGGTAAGCAGAAGGTCTGAGGAAAATAGATTACAGAAAGAAAGACAAGACCATGGAAGTGTCAACAGAGGTGAAAGTCGGAATCATGAGGAAAGTAGACACAGAGCAAGATCAAATCATGGTGGTGAGAATATACAAAGACAACATAGAGAGCAAGCAAGAGAATCCTCAAGTGAAGATGAATCTTCTACTGAGGAATCCAGCAGCAGTGAGAATGATAAAGCACCTGCTAAAAAAAATACAAAAGCTAAGAAAGTGGATTCAGACACTAGTGGCAGCAGTAGTAGCAGCAGCAGCAGTGATGACTCCAGTGATAGTAGCGGCGGTAGTTCTAGTGATGAGTCAAGTGACAGTTCAAGTGGAAGTTCAAGTGATGAAGACTCGGGTGAAGAATCAAGCAAAGAAAAAAGATCCACAATAAAACCTCTTCAGTATAGGGACCAATCCAAAGAAAGAGAGACTGTTACAAGGAACAATAAAAGACAAATGTCAAGTGATTCAGAAAATGAATATGATAACAGAGTGTCTCAACCAGCAAAAGTTTATAGAAGCTATCATGAGGAACCACAATATAATATAGTGGATCCGTGGGAACGAGGTAGAAGAGATAGGACAAGAGAAAGTGAGGTAATCAGGGGAAGGTATGAAGAGTACTACAATGAAAGAGACAACTCTAGGCTACTTGATTATAGGGATTATGACAGAAGGAAAGACGCTAGGTATGATGAACGTGAATATGATAGACAGCGATATGAAGATTACTATGATGATAGATATCGGGATACAAGAAGAAGAGATGTGTATGCTGATAGACGAAGGGAAAGGGGAGGGGGTTACTATGATAGAAGGTAGATGTGGGGAATTTTTTATATGGTAGGATAGTATACAATTCTGTGATCCTGGTTTTCACTGAATTTCAAATTCTCCACCACCCGCCTATCACGAGTTAAACTCACTTTGGAGTTACAATCAGACTGCTGTCTATGCTTATGATGAAGTAAATGCTGTACATTCCTAAACACCCCCCAAAGGTATATTGTATTAGACAAAAAGTCCCCACTCTAAGTTTTACTTAATTTTATAGTGTTGCAAATATGTTGTCAGTCAGTGTTCCTTGGTCTGAATTACAAATGTCTGAAATGTATCAAATATTTTTAAAGCAGTAAGTGTATGTGAACTGTATTGTAAAGAGTAGGACTTTGCAACACTTATCAACAAAGCTACTGTAATATGCACGACTATCATCTTTCTCGATGTATATATATATTAAAAACACAAGATACACGAACTAGCACAATATCGTAAAAGACGTGAAGTGAAACTTGAGGGGAGGCTTTTGTCCTCGTGTATATACATAATCTTTTCAATACGTCTACATTTTTTGTTTCAACGTAATGCTTTATATTTTGGTGCATGCCAACATTTCTTCATTGTAATATAAGCTGGCCTTTACATAAGCATTATTTTTTGAGTGGTCAGTGTTCAATCACCTACTAGTCAAAGCTTATTTCTTGATAATATTTTGGTGAGAGCTATTGGAATGTATGGTTAAAAGTTCATATTTCTGAGTCTACTTATTAATCTGATGTATGTATTAGGCATTTTATAAATGTACTTTCACCACTTATTTGCCCCCCCCCCCCCCAACTTCAGTTATGTGTGTATTACTACAGATAACACTATCTGATCAGGTTATTTTACCTTAATAATGAACCTTGCAGCAGAGCTAAATATTGAATATTTATGGAGGTAGTATCAAAACAGAAACATTCAACTTGCCATATTCTAAATACAGTCAATTTATTCACTGGTAACACTCCTTTACTGGGAGTTTGTGATTGGCTTGCCATTTGTAGTATAAAAACCATACAAATTTATTTAAGGGAAGAATATATTGTAGAGGAAGGTGTTGTAGTAGCAAAATGCGTATAACTGAAGTTGAACTTTACTTCAATTTTCATGTCCAAAAAACACATACTTTATGATAAACTACACGCAGCTAAATAATGTAGAGATATAGAATGTGATTGCAAAGTTACTTCATTGAAGTTTTATAACACATTGTGGAATTGTCACATTTAGGTTAATGTGACATAGGTTTTCCATGATCACATTGTAGAATGTTTTTGGAGGTTTAAACAAAAATTGTAGACTATTTTTTTTATATTGAATGTATTTTAAGGTGGGTGATGTAATTTGTAACATATTAGTGCTATTTCACAGCTTTTTGATTGTTTATTATTTGATCTTTTTGATCATTAATTTTACTCAAACAGGAAAAAAATTCTTCAAGAGGGACATTAGTTGTGAGAGTTCAATTCCTTGTATGAAAGGATGCTTGGAAAAAGTATGAAAAAGATTAATTTGAAATAAAAATATTGAAAAAAAAAAGCATACTCGCGTGTTGCCTTCATTCGAATGGGGAATTATAATTTGGTCTTTTTCAGGGCGTGCATCACCTGGGTCATCTTGTTTTTTTGGAAAATGTGGTTTATTGGACATGATTTGTTGGTTTTTGTTCAAATTTGATACAAATATATATGTTGAGATGCATGTCCATGATGATTTGTTTTGTGTTCAAATTCAAAATGTATCGTTATTGACATTTTTTTTTCTCTTCAAATTATGCATGTCCATGACAATTAGTTTTGCAATCTGGTCAAAGATGGTTGACTACCTGCAATCTTGCTTTTTGATCATACTACTATATCTCTGTACATGAGCCAGCACAAGGGAAATGTGGATACAAAAAATTCATAGCATATCCTGTTGAATTTCTGACCATATATTTTGATTTGAGAAGAATAATTTAAAATGTATCTAATTTCTGTTGATACTTGACTAGCCATTTCTTCACTCAATTACAGACTATGCTTTTGGTCTGTAATTTTATTTTTGGCATGAATAACATTTCCCCTAACTGCAACCATGACTTGTTAAACGACAGTTCAGGACAAGGTGCAGTTGGCAAAATATGTCGTTCGCTGCTAGTTTCTATGGAAAAAGTTTTCATGTGATCTATTGTAACAGATATGTAACTTAGACTTGCTGAGAAATTTGTCTGCTGTATGTGCGTAATTTACATAGATCATTGTAATGGATCAGTGCAGGTTAATGTCTGTCATTGAATAACTATTTACCTGGGGTGAACCTCATGGAATTGTTCATTTTGTACTTATTATTGCAAGTCCATCTGAGAGTTGGTAATTTCATTAGTGTCTTAAATTTTTTTGTGGGAAAAGGAATATTTTTAACTTCATTTTGAAAACTGGTTAGTGTTAATATTTGTATGCAGGTACCTCTCAGACTTGTGAAAGAAAAAACAAATCTAAAACTACTAATAGTAAAGGAAGGAAAACACCTAAAATGTATTCATTTACAATTAGATATTTGACAAGAAAAATGCAGTCCTGTTTCATGGATCTCTCAGATTTGTGTCAACTCCTTAAATTTCACATACAGGTGCCTCCAATGTGCCACTTGCATCTGGTCAAAGAAATTGTATGCAAGTGATTATTTTAGCATTTGCATTAAAGCTGATAGTTTACACCCCAATATATTTATCAGTTCCTTGCTACCTTACCTGACCTATGATGTTTAGTGGGTATATTATCTGCCAAAGGCCAAGGCTATAATAGTTTCCTTATGTTTGATGTGATGTTGGGCAAAAAGACCTGTAATCCTGCCTACCACTTGTTGCTAACAACACTTTGAATAATAAAAGGCTAAAAATATTGTATAGGGTATAATCATTACAGTGAACTGTAATATTTGTACTTTGCAAAGCAGTTGGCATCTTGCTGACTGACTTCAAATAATTCTCATAACTGCTGTAATTGTGTTTCTAGTGATGTTGACTTTTCGATTTCTTCACATCATTCAGCCTTCAGACCTTGTGGTAATACATATTACTGGCCATATATAGATGGGTACACCATGATGTTGCACAACTCCCTTATTTGGGCTGCAATATCTTTGACTACTGTGTGTGAAGCACACAATAGGAGTCTGTGGTTACTGTGTCTGTTCCTCTGAAAACCCTCTGAAAATTTCTTGAATAATTCACAGACCTGGTTACTTTGAGATCTATTATGCATATGAATTCAATAATTTGCATAAATTGGACAAATTTCTGATATATCAATGACCAACTCATCAGATTAAATTAAACTTGGTGGTGCTTGTACTCTGGGATAAACAACAGTTTGCAAACCACATATGTACAATCAAATTTATTACTTTTGTATTAATATAAAATTCAATAATGTGAATTAGATGGCGATCACACTGAGCATCTCAAAAAGGAGAGCTAGCTGACATGCTACATGTTTGATAGGTAGCCTAAAAATTGTAATTTTAAATATGCCTCTAATTTTCTCAATACACAATTCAGTTAAACTATTTTGAAAGCCACCATCTCAAACAAACGTTTTCTGCATAGAAATGGTCCATACATGTGTCACCAGCCAACTCAGTCTTCACTTATTTTATTCTAATCATGCATTGAATTTGCATGAAATAAAGTAGAAAAGTTGACATATCCGTAGTCCATTCTCTATGACTTGTGACTAGCTCATGATGCTGAGTGTCTGTGATATCCAGCCATGCACACAGTTGTTGTTGTAAAGTTGTTTTTGTGTACAGTTTAGCTATGTTACATATATTACTTGTCTAATTCCTTCTCAGTTTTGGGGTAGATTGTGATGATCTTTGATGAGTTTTCTAGCTGCAATTGTAGTTTTAAGATGTCCCAGCTGAAAGAATTAAAGAAGTTTATTATCGCATCTGCAAATAAATACTCATTTCCTCTAAACTAAGAGGGTTGCCTCTGAAGTTTTGGTCCATATATCATACTGTAATTTTGAAATAAAGTGCATTGTGGGATAAGTATATCAATCGCACAAGTGGACATGATTTGTGGTTGATGGAGTTGCCCTTGATTGGGTCGAAACTATCGCACAATTCACTATGACTTTGAATTGCAATATGGTCAATGTTTCAAAGGCAGTAGAAAAATATTGCTGATGAAGTATGACACAGTGGTTTGTTTTCAAGTAGAAGAAGATGATTGAAACGTAGATGGCTGCCAGTTTTCAGTATGCAAATGACACTCGTGTGAAACCTCGCTTCAAGGTGCTCCGCAAAATCACACTTTTCGGCAATCTTGACGCCCATGGTGCTTTATTTTCATGTCATACACAAACTTGAATACATCCACGAAACAATTTCGATGTTAATTTACAAGTTCGGAGTGATGTCATTGTGATTTCTGCGTAAGAGCTACGGACTACTCAAAATGACTGTCAGTCATAGGTTTTTGCAACTGGAAGGTGTTAATCCTGAGTTGTTCAATCTCTGGGTATGTTTATGTAATTACGGAGGTGATGATGTAAGTGATATCATGGAGCTAACAAGAAATTATTACTATTATTTGTCCGGTCACTTTAGGGGCCCGAGTGAGTGCACAGGGCACAGGCTGAGGTATGCACCAATGGGGAGGGACTGTGTGCGTAAACACTGCAATAACTCCCTTAGTGTATGTGTGCAAAAAAGACGTTCGCAGTTACAGGGCTTGTAAACATGCTCGATTCTTGTTTCTTCAGTGAAAACAGAGGTGAACTAGGTCAGTTACGAGAAGGGAAAATGGATGGTTTTCACCCCATTGTTGATGGCAAGACGAACCAAGCTGTGGATTAGTTATTGGTGGGCCTGGCTGGTCATGATAATAGCAGGGTTCATTAGAGGGGCTCGTCAACAAATAATTCGCTGACAATATGCTTTGAATATGCAAATGATTCTCAAATTTATATATGATGTTTTCGACAATTTTCAAAAGTACAAATGTGTCTCGAAATAAATAAATTGAAAGATCTCGCAAAAAATGTTTTGTTCCCTGAACTATATCCCCGCAATGAAATGATTGTTGACCGACAACATTGTGTAAAAAAGGTATGCGTGTATGAGTATTGCAACGTATGAGTCACGGATATATTTGTGTATATTTGGCGTCTGGCAACTGGGTATGCCCATGCCACACAGTTATACCACAAAGTTTTTTTAAAATTTGTTAGAGCCTTTTTTCACGTCAGAAAAAAACGTCATTATTGCCTAGCCGACAAGACATGTTATGGCATGTGTTGTACTATGCGATAATATGCATTGTGTATGTCATTCAAATAAATCGTTGCAAATAAGAAGCTCTATGATGCAAGTAAGAAAACTGCTTTAAAAAGATTGTGGGGGGCCAAGGGTGTTGATTGTGGAAATATAGTAGTAAGGCCAAAAAGTCAGATGGCTGTCAATCGGCCATCCTTGACCAGATTTTGAAACAAATTGTCATGGACATGCATCCTAACATGTATAAAGTACATGTATGTGCCAAATTTGAATGCAAACTGACAGAGCACGTCCAAGATACCGCATAAAAAAAAAAAAAAATGATCCCATTGCGAAATAAAAAATGTTATGGACATGTATCCTAACATGTATAATCTATGTACCAAGTTTGAATGACAACTGACACAGCATGTCCAAAATACAACATTTTCAAAAAACAAGATGGCTGCCAGTCGGCCATTTTGAATCGAATTCTAAACCACTGCATGTGCATATGTCCCACATAAGGTACTAGGCACATGCAAAGAATGAACGGAATCGGTCTACAGGATTCTGAAATATGACTCAGGACAGACTGAGGGACGGACGGACACATGGACGAATGGACAGACTCAGGAACTCACGGACAGTCGGGGACATGTATTCTAACATGTATGATTTATGTACTAAATTTGAATGAAAACTGACAAAGCATGTTCAAAATACAACATTTTCAAAAAACAAGATGGCTGCCAGTCGACCATCTTTGATCCAATTGTGAAATAAATCGTCATGAACATGTATCCTAACATGTTTAATCTATGTACCAAGTTTGAATGAAAACTGATAAAGCATGTCCAAAATACAACATTTTCAAAAAATAAGATGGCTGCCAGTTGGCCATTTTGAATCGAATCGCTAAACCACTGCATGTGCATATGTCCCACATAAAGTACTAGGCACATGCAAGGAATGAACGGAATCGGTCCAAGGGATTCTGAGATATAACTCTAGATGGACTCACGGACGCACAGACGGATGGAGACATACTAATTTAATACCATTGCATAAGACAAAGGGATCCTAATATTGATATCAAAGAATAAACATGAAATTTAAATACATCAAACCCTGGCATCCAGGGTTTTGCCTCATGCAATTTACATATCAGTCAATGAATAGCATAATAATTTGCATATCACCAGAGAAAATATTCATCACAACTATTGCAAACTTACAAAAATATCATGTTCTAAGTTTTTCATGTTACATTATAGTCATTACATGTATCTCATGGAATACTACACAAACACCAAATAAACAAACAGGATTATGTATATTTCCAAGGGTGCATCAATGTAAACTGCGGTAGATATTTTAAGAATTATGAGCATTTTTCAGAAAAAATTTTTTTTTTGATTTTGCCTGTGAGTCTTTGCCAAAAAGATCACCATAATTCTTTGCAATAGAACAGTTTGGTTGAACACAACACTATCTTCAAAAGATATAACATATTCTTACTCTTTGTCAGGTGAGTTCCTCATTGCCCAGCTATATAATGTACCATTTGATTTTCTTCCTTTGACTGGTATCTTCATCTGAAATAATCAACATATATAGAAAGTATTGAGTGAAAAGTTATTTACATTGCAATGTAAAACAATTTTGATATAAGATACGGAAACAATTACATTATAGAAATTATAAAAGACAAACCCCAAAGACCATTAAAAGTCAATAAAAAAAATACAAAACAAAATTGACATTTAAAAAAAAAAGAAGAAGAAATTTATCGTAAATTTTAACTTGTATAATCATTCGATGTATAATTATTTCCTGATTGTACAGGTGTTGTGATGAATATTGTCAGTTCTTGTAGTAGGAGTTTGTTGTTGGTGTTTGGAATGACAATTCATTTTGCTGTCTCATGCTCTTAAACATTTTGAAATATAAAGTATAAAAGCAAAAACAATAACTGATGTAAATCTACATTGGGTGATGATAGCAAATAAACTGCAAGTATGAAACAAACTAAATATTTACTTACTGTACAACTAAGTCCATTAACTCTGTTGAACTTGTCACCCAAATCTAAATATCTACTTTTGATAGGTGCACCCAACATTTCCACAGATTGTTTGTGCTCACTTAGAATAATCATAGATTTTCTATAATATGATCCAGACACTAAATTATCTGTCAAAAATAAATATTAAATGAATACATTACACAAGTCATACTTTTCTTAATTATTTAAGTTACAAATCAATACACATTCTGGTATAAAAAACTTGTATTCAAATTAAACTGTTTTAAATTGACCAGAAGAAAATTTATTTTAAAATTGTCATGAAAATGGTGTGATGACCAGAAACATGAATATTTCTGACAAATGAATGGACAAGAGCAATCATAGCTATATAAAAAAAAAATAATTAAAGCATGGTTGTCGTCGAATTTCATGTAAATTAACAATGTATTTTACATGCGTTGTATACGGCGCTATGAGACTTATTCTAACAGGGCGCGGCCCTTTACAGCCAAAACAAAATCAGCTTGGACATTCAGTTGTGGGACATGACAAAATAAATTGTGCCAGCGATAGATATCGCGAATGAAAGAACAAAATAAACGCAATCGAAGTCGCCGACTGCGCGCATTGGAAATAAATAGAATGCGTTGCGACAAGAAATTTCACCTGCATCTTTCACTCACGCAAACGCACACATGCTATTTCCGTATATTGAATACGTTGGCAACAGAAAGGGCAAGTTTAAATCATCTTTGTATTAACACAACTTGAAAGCAACAGTCTCACACTGAATATATGTTTATCAATTATCAAACTAAGCATTCAATGAAGCGAACTGCGACGGTTAAGATGAAAAGACAAGGCTAAGATGAAAAACATGTGACAGTACGATTATACTTGTCTACTACACGCATTGAATATCAATCTTTTGAAAATTCAGCTAAACAGTTTACCACCACGATTGTGGTGAATTGGCGAGTTATCAACGAAGACGACCGGATGTTTCATGTCATGAGCTGGCTGGTTCGAATTTATCCACTTTTACAGTAATGAATATTGCGTTCGAGTTGAGTTACTAGTAATTACAAGCCTGATTTACATTTTTCTTGTGGTGTTTTTTGTCAATGTATTAAATATAAGTGCGTTGGAAAATAGCATAATTATATTGCATGAGTGAAAGATGCTGGTGAGATTGTGCCACAACGCGTTCTATTTATTTCTAACATGAGTGGTTGGCGCCTCTGATTGCATTTATTTTGTATTTTTATTTTCGAAATGTATCACTGGCTGTGTTTTTTTTGTTATGTCTCGCAACTGAACGTCCAAGCTGACCTTGTTTTGGCTGTACAATGTAATCATGTTCCTCAAATAATACTACATGCACCTTATTAATCTCATTGCCCCTTATAGAATAATTTAACATTAATTGTATAAAAGTTCCTAAATAATAATAGTACAGACATGTATCAAAGTAAAGTTTGGCAAGAAAAATACTAGCCGAAGTGTTCCTCAATTAATATTACATGTACTGTATTAATCTCAATGTCTTTTATAGTAATAATAAAGTCCCAAATAATAGTGCAGTAATATATATATATAAGCAGAATAAAGTACTAGTCAAATTTGTAAAAGACAGGAAAACTACTAACACTTTTTGATTTATACTCGTACTGAAAAAAGTCAGTCAATCAGTTTACTACATTTATCTAATTGACAAAGTTTAGATATAGAATATTACAAACATCTGGTTCTCATTATGTTCACTTATTTCAATGTCTAAAAGTGTTTTATTTCAGTCAAATTTTACCCCATATCTTCTACTTACAAAATTGAGCTTGATCTTCGTGATAGATCAGATTCCCAAATATAAAGATGATTAGATAAAAATTATTTGAGTAATTGTATTCACAAAAAGAAGACAATTTTAGGTGAAATTGAAATAATATCTTAAAAAAATATACCGAAATCGAAGAAATTGGATAAAAACTTTTTAAGTAATTGTAACCAGAAGAAAGGTTTTATGATGGAGTCGACAAAAAACAACAACAACAGTGACAGACATTTCCTCTCATATACCTTGATCTTCATCTATGATGATACAGACAAGGTAAATTTACAGAAAAGAAATAATCTCTCATTGGCCGATTTAGATGGGGGCCGAGGGGGCCGCGGCCCCCCTATTTTTAACAACCAACAGGGCTTCGCGCCATCGGCCAACTTATCGGCTCCCCTATTCCAGAATCCTAGATCCGCCCCTGTCTCTTATAAAATTTTGAATTTTCTGTCACAATTTACCCCCGGTACTCATTCAAATGCATAAATAATTATTGCATTTGTAAAATGTGAGATATGCAACAAATTTAGACCATTACTTTTAGTTTTGTTGCCAAGATAAAGGTTTTTTGTTGATATACGGTCTCAAGGGTCTTATAAGTCAGAATCAGATTGTTTCCACTCTGTCATCATTAGCACTTTTTTAATAAGCATAAATACAAAATGTCCAACTCAAAGAAGCACCTGGCAAATATGCTTATTAGCGTTACCGTGCAAGCCCCCTCCATCATATCCCAGTAACCTTGATATTTTCAGATCACCCATGAAGGCTCTAAAATAATTACAAATTAGAGATAAATATAACAAAATCAAAAGTAATCATATTTAATAAATCTGGCAAATTATTTAAAATCAAAGAAAGCTTAGAAAGAACTCCCGTGTGCTGAGAGTTTTGGAGACACATTAAAAATTACTTATACTTGAGATATTGATGGAATAGCTGAAAACTAATTACGCAAATAAGGTAACTAATATGAACAGATTTAGGTGTAAAACTAATAAGGTCTGCACAATGTACCAAGTACCAAGGAATGTGATTAGAACCAAAAAAATATTATTTATTATGCTAATTAGAGAATTAATATGAACAGATTTTAACCCAAAATTAATCAGGCTGTCTATTGTCCTAGAGCATTTATGTACCAAGTTTTATTCAAATGTGATGATCAATACTTGAGATATTAGTATTAATTAATTATGTTAATTAGGTGATTAAGAAGCATAAATATTTACCAAAAACTAATATGGTGCATAGTCTTAGGTTCATTGAAATGTGATGGGTACTATTTAAAAGTTTCATTGAAATCCAATGAGTGGTTTTTAGACATCAGTGCAACAGCCATAGAACAGCAAAAAATTAACTAATTATGCAAATTAGGTAATTAATAGGCACAATTTTTTATCTCAAAATTAATCAGGTCTCTGCATAGTCCTAGAATATCTATGTCGCAAGTCTCATTGAAATGTGATGATTAGTACTTGAGATATCAGGTGAAAAGCTGAAAATTAACTAATTATGCTAATAAGGTGATTAATATGCACAAATATTTACCAAAAAACTAATTAGGTCTCTGCACAGTCCTCAAGTAACTATGTACCAAGTTTCATTCAAACGTGATCATTACTACTCGAAATATCAAAAGCTGAAAGTTAATTAATTATGCAAATTAGGTAATTAATATGTACTGATATTACCCTAAAAACCATCAGGTCTGTGCAGTGTCATAGGACACCTATGTACCAAGTTTTATTGAAATGTTATGATTAGTACTTGAGATATCAGTGGAAAAGCTGAAAATTGATTAATCATTATGTAAATTAGGTAGTTAATAATATTAACAGATTTTTACCCAAAACTAATCAAATCTGTGCATTAGTTCAGAGCATCCATGTGCCAAGTTTCATTGAAATCCAATGATTGGTTCTTCAAAAATCAGTGGAAAAGTCATTGAACACCTTAAAATCAGTTAATTATCATGCAAATTAGGTAATTAATATTCATAGATTTTTACCCAAAACTAATCAAATCTGCGCACTAGTTCAGAGCATCCATGTGCCAAATTTCATCAAAATCCAATGAGTGGTTCTTCAGATATAAGTGGAACTGTCTTGAAACAGCTAAAAATCAGCTAATTATCATGCAAATTAGGTAATTAATATTCATAGATTTTTACCAAAACCTAATCAACTCTGCGCATTATCCCAGAGCATCTATGTACCAAGTTTCATCAAAATTTGATTAGTGGTTCTTGAGATAACGGTGGAACAAAAAAAGTGACATACATACATACATACATACAGACATACAGACAGGGTAACTGCAAAGACTCCCTTTTGTGCTTCGCACACGGGAGTCAAAAATGAAATTTCATGTAAAAAACCAGGAACTAGAAATAGTATCAAATTATGTTTATCTTGGAATTAAACTACATTCAACTGGAAAACTTGACATGGCACAAATATATTTAAAAAACAGGGCTATGAAAGCAAGTTTCAAAATTAAACAATTACTTATTTCTGAAAACAATTTCCCTATAAAAAATATATTTGAAAATGTTTGATTCAATCATCAAACCCATTCTTTTGTATTGCAGTGAGGTATGGACATCCAACATCATCAATTCAAAGAAATTTATGTTAGACACTTCTTCTCCAATGGAGAAACTTCATGTGAAGTTTTGTAAATTCCTATTGAAGATGAACTGCAAAGTAACATACTTGGCATGCTGATTCTCTCTAGCATAAAGCAAATGCTAAAATATTGGCTTAAAATAAATAAAATGCCCCATAACACACTGGTGGCAGAAGCATTCAGTCTTGGAAACCATTTAGATAGTCAGAATACCCAAAACTGGGTCACCAGTGTTAAAAACATTTTCAATCTACCTGATGTAGATGTCAATGATGACAATATTATAAACACAGTGTCTGACAAATTAAAAAGTATGTACACTGAACTTGCTAAAAATGAAATGCATGATGACAATAAAGGAAAAAATCATAAAAACAAACTCCGTACATACAGGCTACTAAAAACTGATAATATTTTTGAAAAATATTTAGAAGTTGTTAAAAACCCATCACATAGAGCTGCAATGACAAAATTAAGAATCAGTGCGCACGTTTTACAGATAGAAACAGGAAGACACAGCAACATAGATATATCCAACAGAAAATGTCCCATTTGTAAAACTAATGAAGTAGAGGATGAAATACACTTTCTTCTAAACTGTAAATTATACATCAATGAAAGAAACGATATATTCAAAGAATTAAACATACAGCCTAAAAACAATACCAATAGACAGAAATTAGAAACTCTTCTAAATAACAAAGATGAAAAACTGATTCTCAAAATATCAAAATACATTCACAAATGCTTTCTTATGAGAAAAGAAAATATACAGAGATTGCCAGCTGCCCTGAAAATATAATGCATTCTTACATTTATATGTGAACTATTTATTTCTTTTTTCTTTTTATTTATTGTTGTTGTATTTTTTATATTTTAAATATATACTTTCAGTATCTTTTTAATCTTTATTGTATGTTAGTCCAGATCTCAATGGAGATAGATTGACAATAACGTTATTATTATTATTATTACAAAGCTGGGAAGGTTCACACCTACATTTAATTTAATGCCTGCTAATTAATCATAATAATAACTTTATTGCCTCCGTGTAAAAGATTTACATAGAGTAAGTACAGCAAAAAAAAAAAAGAGTTTTAAAATACATGTAATAAGATATATGTAAAAATGTTATAAAAAGTGCATAACTAACAAATCGTTGTGTTGTGTAATTATAATTGCCAAGTTCTTTAATTGTGCCAGGATCTTTGCTTTAGAGTACTAGTATATATGTAATTTTATTTTGGGTTGCATTACCTTGTATCTTTGTGTACATAATACCAGATCCGCCAAGTGACAGTATCCCACCGTAAATAGCAATCTTTTGCAAAGTTGACATTGATGGTAGTCGCATCTTGCTAGATTTGACGCCTCTGATAGGGTATTTAGACTCGTGTATATTTTTGAAAACAAAATAATATACTAATATAAATATAATTAAAATAACGATATAGCAGCATTCAAATGTGAGAGATTGGCAATCGCTCGCAACACGAGATTGACCTTTAACCTCCGATAAATATGGGGCTCCAAATGTCTGTTTTTTCTCAACTCCAATTATTACTACTCGTTCTCGAAGTTTAGAATTTAGAAATTCGAAAATTCCATAATAGAACTCTAATCCTTCATGAATTTTTCTAAATGTATTTATATACATTTATCAAAATGTAGTAAATCGAGTAAATTTTTATTCGATCAAAGAATTGTTAAATAAAACTTTGTATATGTCCGCGTTTTCGATCGAGGCTGTTTCTAGTCACTGTTACGATAGCAACGAACATCGAGGGAGCCGACATCTTGACTTGAGCTGAGTGTGGACCAAAACAACCCCAATCTTTACCTAATTTACCCGTTTTGGGTTGAGTTTTTGTGAACTTTATGTTTACTATTTTTATTTTCATTTGAATCTGTACATAATTTTGTTAAATTTGGTTTCGTTTGTGCATGTGTTAACCGATTATTTTGAACCAGTGGCCAAGTTTGGACGTTATGGCCGATGTTCAGGTGAGTACGAAGATTTTTTTTCAAGCGGTATGATTATTGTATTATTACAGATCATTTTGTTACACACCTGCAAACGTTGTTACAATTTTTTCTTGAAACACAAAAGATAATTGATTCAAAGTTGTTTTCTGAGGTAAATGAGCTCCTTTCCTATACGTCACGAACGTCGTCGTCATTGACCACCTGTAAAACAACCACTCCGAAGGCAATGACACTGGTCGAGTGGTCGCCAATCACGTGTTATGTGAAGATGTGGTTATGGTTATTACATTTGTATATCAATAAAGTAACATTGAAAAGAACAGAAAAGAACTCACTGAACTGTATCCGAGCTTAGAATAATTAAAAAAAAAATCTGTACACTGTCGACGAAACTTTTTAGTTTGTTCTATGTCACTGTGTGTCTTAGCTGCAATAAGTTGTTTGTGTTTACTTCTTTCTTATTTGAAGTTGTGAAATAATTTATACGTGGGTATCAGATACGTAATTGTAACCACTGGAGCTCTCCCTAGATATAAATATGACAGATGTGAGTATGCAGTTACATGGTTATTGAAAAATAATAATGGGTGGCAATTGGGTCGCTTTAAGGACAAGGTGGCATTATTGATTTCTTACATGCTTTAGTATAGGGGACTGTAAGGTATAATTTACTTATGCAAAAAGTTCAATGCAGCAGTTTTGCTTGATGTATCAGTGCTTCTATAATTATTCTCAGTTGCATTTAGCAAAAATTGTTTTTTTTCACTGATTTTCACTCATAAAGCTATATTTTTGTCATACTATAAATGTTTGATAGTATGAATGTGTGTGAATTACAGGAAAATTTGGTGATACAGCCACAGTAATTTCAATCAGAGGCAGTTCTTTACAAATTAAAAAACTCTTTTTCAAAGTTAATTAAAGAAAATTTGAAATTTTAACTTTTGTGCAAATTCAAACCATAAAATATTTTACATCATAGTTCCAAGACCCTAATAAAGTTATATGCTTTTTTTGGATTGAAGCTTTCAATTTATATTAAATTGCACTAGTAACCTAGGAAATTCAGTTCAGCCAAATTTCTTAAATGCTTATATTTTGCATTTATTACAGTATATCCCACAGAGAGGAAACAAAGGCAAGAACCCTGATAATCCTGCATCTTTCCTGCCAACCCTCCCAGAGGTAAGATTTGTCAATTACTGTGCTGGACATGTGAAATGTCATGACTCAGCGCAACTAGATAAACATATCAAGTGCTTGTACCTAAAAATAGAATTTTAGAAAATAACTCATCAAAACTTGTTAAATATTCTGAGCTCTTATATAACTGTACCACCAATTCATACATGTAGTTGCTTTCAGTTATTATAGTCAGAATTGTGGTAACTTTGATACTATGATTGAGTTTACTGATTCCTGTTTAATTCTAGGGTATGTTAGTTGTCATGGTTGATTGCACAAACCACCTGCTCACCTTTCAGTCTACATAAATAATAAAAAATGCAAAATGAGCACAGGAAATGACCATGATGCTAGTTACCATGACAAGTCATTGTGAATTTTTTTTTATTTGTAATGTAAAATATAGCTATGGTAATTTGTAATTCCATGTGTAAGTAACAGAAAAATGTGCTGAGAACATTAGCTTTGCTGTAAATATTATATATCATTAATGCTTGTATATTTGATTCCTGTAGAAACGTACAAAACCAACATGGCAAGCTAATCCTCCATCTTTTATTCTATCTGGTAAATCACCAGAAGATGAGGTGATTGAAGAGCTTAATGTTGCTACACAGTTAACCTCTAGTAAGTCTGCTTGTTTATTGCATGGTATCTGCTGATTTTTTTCCATCCCTGATTTTATTTTTTGACCAGGTTGAAGACACAAGTCCACAAATAAGCTCCATTCTGTGAACTAGTATTAAACTCTCAATTTTTCATTGCAGGAGAACCAAAGAAAAAGAAAGTTAAAACAAGATCCTGGGAACCAGAAACTAATGGTTTAGCAAACGGTAAAGGCAAAGGAGGAGCTGTTGCTGCGGCTGGTTTTTCACATCCTAGAAAAGACAGAGAAAGTTTTAGAAGTGCTCTTGTTAATATCATATTGTGAGTAGACCAACTAAGTTTCTTTGCAAAGCTCCAAGGTAAATTTATAGGAAATAGTGGTAATTCATGATCAGATCATTTTGGTTCCACAGTAATAGTAATTTACTGTAGGTCTCACTGCACCAAAACAAACTGATCATGAAAACTGCTATCATCCTATCAATGTAATTTGGATTATTGCAATATCCCTAGCCAGTTGCCAGTTTTGTTTGGCTTTGCTTTCTGAAGTATATATTTTGATGGGGCTGCTCAAATATTGAATAAATTTGGATGTTTTCGCAAGATAAATTATTGATTCTTTAACTTTTTTAACTGCTCAACCTGACATTGCTTTTGTTAAATTGGGTAATACAGGCAAGATGACAGAGCAACACCTCCTCCAAGACCATCATCTGCAGATGGAGAACTGCCACCATTGTCAAGAACTGGCTCACCAACTGCTGCTGAGAAAGATATTCTGGTAATGAAAATTAAAATACTCTCCAAAAATCTAAAGCTTTTGCCATTAATTATTGTGTGTTACCAGATCATTACAGAAAACATTAAATTATTCCTGAATGATTTTCTTTGTAAACTTGATGTACTTGTGTTTACAGAGGTATTATTACTACATTCATAATGGAATAGACACTGAGCATGTAGCCCCAATGGAAGATGCATGGCTAGAAGATGTACTTAAACTTGTACCAGAACATTTGAAAGAACTTGCTGACACGATAGAAACCTTATCAGATGAAATGAGGGAGGACTATTTACTCAGTGTGAAGAAAGCCATTGGTAAGTATCTTACACTCCTTCTCCTGGTAATCACCTATGGTACAGTTTGGTTCACACTATTTTTAGGTTTACACTCCTTCACTTAATTATTATCTTATTTTATTTGCCATGTCTCTAATGCTGCATGTTTTTATTTGCAGTTGACTTTGTTTTAAGAGACCCACGTGAAAAAGATGATGACAAAAAACAAGTTCTACCTCCCCATAGAGCAGAACTGGCAGTGGTACCAAAGCCATGGAATAAATCCTATTTGTGTGCTCTAGCTGAGATTGACAGCAATCTGCATGTTACCAACCCAACCATGTTACAAGTCTTAGATATGTGGCATGTTTCGTTTGGGTGAGTTCTAACATACACACATTGAAATTTCTAACAATATACTATGCCATGATACTGGCAGAGCTCACATGATATTGAGTTGTTTTTTTGTCAGAAAAGCTTACATGAAAGCTTTGATCACTGTTTTCTCTAAAAATTTTTATTTCACATTTTTGTTTTGCAGCAAATTGAGATTAGTTGACATTGAAGAGTTCCACAACAGAGAAGATTCCATGGAATTAGCAGTTTTCCAAAACCTTGTAATGAGACACATTGAGGCGGCTAAAGAAAAACTGCTGAAGAAGTATGTTCATATAAATAGTAAATTTGAAAAACAACATGATGATTCAAGAGTTTCACACTTAGAGAGAGACTAAGATCCCCTGGGTTTATTCCTATAGGGTTATGAGGCATGGAGTTGTGCATTGTTGGTTTGCCTGCTTTCAGCATAGCCTATTCTGGTCTGATTATTATATAACTTACACATTTTCTCTCTTGATATATCAATACATGTATTTGCATTCTAACTGTCAGATGGTTCCCAGAAGTGCAGAATATCTACTATCAAGGTAACAGACGTAAACAAGTACCAAGCAGTAACAATGGTCAGAAATTAGAGTCCTTTTTTAACTGTGCTGCTACCTTGATGACTGCACAACTTCAAAGCTTAGCCTTGTTATCAGTCCAAGATTACACAGATCTTATCTGTCAGCCTCCGGTAAGTTGATCTTTCAACAGCTGCTGCTTTTTTTTTTTCTCAACCTTTAGTTAAATATATCTGACTTATTTTTTTTTCAAGTTTTAGCATTAATTTTTTTACACATTGTCAATTATATTTTAGAAATTTAATTCGTCAAATAACACTTTTCCACCAGCCCAAATTTTTCTTATTATAACCATAGTGGACTTTGTTAAGTTTGTGAATGTGCAACATTTTTATTCTAGAAAATATTTTTGAGAAAATTATTTTGCAATGTATAATTTCTGCTTTGCTTTGTTTAGGAATCTATTAGAGCATATGAGCACTCAGGATTCATCATTAGATTGGTCCTGGAAGGAAATGACATTAAATTTGAACCTGCTTTCTCAGATTTTGAAGTTGTATTACTAAATGTTTATGATGTCATGGTGAAAGCAGTGGGTGTTGTCCCTCGTGTTGAAACTAAACTATACGCAGAATGGGTAAGTAACTTCAACATAACATTGAGTCAACTTTTTTGTGAATATAGTTTTTCATACTCAGCTGAAAGTAATACAACTAATGACTTTTTAACATGAAGAAGTCTCTTGTCAGGAGTGACCTTTGCAGTTTGACACCAACATGATATTTGTTACACCTTTCTTTCTTTTGTATCACTTGACATTTTCACTGCTACAGTATTTATTTACAGTAACTCAGACATCTAGCCTATACAATGTATTATAGTTTCTTTTATACTTTTGTTTTCACTGTGTATTCCCACATCCAGGGTATCACTATTTTTGTGGGATCTATTTCATTTTTAGCAATGAAGAAACAAAAGTTATCATTGCTTTGTACTGTCTTGTTGAAACATGACTTGTTATAAATACCAAATTTGAGACTTTTCAGTTGTCACCATATTATCATCAGATGTCATTGTTATCACCTCACTTTCAGGTCGTCACTAATAAAAAATTGGGTCGTGCTCTTGGAAAGATACTGATGGTTGGCAAAACATTGATTATTCAATCCCAGCCTTATTTTTCCACTCCAAGAAAAAAAATGCTCTCTTCTGTGTGTTTTGGACATTGATTTTGGTTTATTACTATTAGTGGTTCTGTCTGTTTTGTTTTTGTGCATTCTTATATACTTTTGCATTGATAGCATGTATAATTCATTTGTTTACCTGTTGATTATTTGGGTTGACCATAATTCTGTTATAAACATGTATTCTATTTGCACATTCACTTCTAATACAGAAGATTGTTAAAAAACAGTATATTTATAGCGTCTTTATTTTGTTGTGTGATGATAAACATTTAATATTATCTTCTCACTGTTTGAAACTATTTTATAGGCTGGCAATAAAGCTAAAGCAACACTCAAGCCTGTTATTTTAGATGAGATCTTGGAAGCTAACAAGGCCAAAGTCAAGGAGATTATACAGAAACAAAGTACTGGACCTATCGAACATCTCAAAATATATGATAAATACAACTTCTTAGTTAACAAACAGGTAAATATATTGTGATTTATGGCCTGGTTCTACCTCCAGTAAATCATCCTGGACACTAACAAGAACAACTTTGTTCACTATACCAATTTGACTCTTATTTAAATCTGTGTGAGTGCCCAACTATGGTTGTTGTTGTCATTGCAGGATGAGCTGCAACTAATCACAAGTTATCCTAGCACAATTTTTGTCTCAAAAAATAAACTGTTATTTGTCTTGCTGTGCATCGGTATGAGAATGAAATATTTATTATAAAACTGGGAAAGCCTGATTATTTGTGGATGTCATTTATCACATTCTGACCATTCAGGACAATCATATATTTGTTTTTTTATGTAGGCAGATGCTGATGTTGACCAGTTCTTGGCAGAAGAACACACATTTCATGATTACACCAAAGAAGTTGAAAAATATCACAAACTAGTTGATGAAATACAGTACAACTCTAGAAAGGTGAGCACAACTTGGTGTATTGGGTAATCAAAATATGGTATGAAATTTGTACAGTTTAATCCTAGTAGTCTTAAATAAATTACTATGTATAGCATTGTGTTATTTTGTATCTATATAGATCCAGAATTTCCTGAATAGGTTGTGACATTTTTGACTAATGAGACATGCAAATCTTAACAGTGCCATCTATATGTTATGAATTCATGCGTTGTAAAATTGGGGGATTATGGCTTAAATGCAGATCAATTTGTTTTTGCATAAATACTTAAGTGATGTGCAACTACAGCAAATATCAGAGAATGAGAAGACAATAAGTTTTATTTCATAATTTTATGTTTGAAATTTTACAATAAATGTATCGTAATTTTTCTTAGGTTGTATACCCATTGAGTCACAAATAAGGCTGATTGTGTAACTTAGACATAATTTTGTTTTAAAAATTATCAATCTTTTTAATCACATGTGAAACATAATATGGTATAGTATAGAAATACAGCACCTCTAACTATGTCTATGTACAAAAGTTGTATTTATTACATTACATTTTGGGGAGGTAGCAAATATTATTTGTCAAATCACAGTCGCTGACTGTGGTGGCAGATAATGTGAATCATACTTTAAAATTCCAAAAGTTGTCCATCCATGTATTCTCAATTGCATTGGATTTGTGTTATTAGTATTACTCAAGTAGCATATATATAATCAATCAAGTATTTTTTTCTTGTAAATTGGTTTTCTTTGTGCTGGTGTGGTTTGTTTGTTTTACACTAACAGCTATATTATTTGATAAAGGGAATGCTGGTTATGGGACACTTTTGAGCAGAATTGTTTCCACTATATACCGGTATAACAACTGATAATAAGTATATCAACATATAAATTTGGTTTTCATTTTTTTTTTTTCATTGGATGCTTGTATATCTTAGGGCTGACACTGTGAATCGCAATAAGCCATTTTTTTAACGTCTTGAGGTGACGTGAAAGTATTTTTTTAGGAATTGTCACATTTAATAACACATTTGATGATAATGATTTTTTATGAAGTAGAAGTATCTCAATGCCATGTTCTCCTCTGAACGAATTGAAGTATAAAAAGTATATTCCAATAAGAAATCAAGTTATTCAATTTTTGCGACAGAGGTTTCAGTTCACACCTGAAATTTCCTACAAGTTCGGAAAATCCACTATTACCCAAATTAAGGGTGGAGGAAACAACTCTGCTTTATATACACCTTAATGCTTTTCCCTTCACAACAAAACTTTTTCCAAATTAACCTTGTTATGCTTTGTTTGTTGCTTTTAACCAATTCACCAATTGTATCCAGGGCGTGGAGCATAGAAAGGTTTGTGCAGCAAAGTGAAAATATGTATTTGTCTCTTTGCTTCTGGCTTCATACAAAGCTATCAAACTATAAGAACACTGCTGCCTTAGATTAAGTAGAGCACTCTTTTTCACTCACACAACAAAAATGTAGTACTTCTCTTGTAGTACTTCTTTAATTTATTTATTCACAACACTGTTTCAACCTGGAACAGTGTCACTCTGTTTGTATGTATATGATAAATATATTTGTAGCCATGGGCCACTAAAAAGGTTTTTTGCTTCTTGTCGTCATGTATGTCAGTTTGAAACCTGCCCCTCACACATTTTTTCTGCAATTTTCTGCACTCCATACGACAGAATAGGAAAATATTTGTTTTCTATTTTAGGTAATATTTTTTTTGACATCAATTAACCTTTAATGCAGAAGCATTATTTAATACCAGTAAATGAGGAAAATTGAACATATTTCTTCTTTCTGTGGTATTGAATAATGTTAATACAAAAAAAAATGATTTTCCTTGGGAGGAGAAGCAAGCCTTTTTTCTGAGCCTTAGAGATGATAAATTTAGTTGATAACACCATGAAAACTGTGAAAGTCTAATGTATGTGATATATAACTAGGTAATAAGTAGTAAGGCTAATATATTGTACTTAGCACCCATAGAACTAGTACCTACAATGTATTTATATTAGGTGTGATTAAATTCACTGATTTAAAGAATATTACATTGTCACGAAGTTTCAAAGGTTTATCAATACTTTACTGTGATTTAATTCCTCATTAGGGCTTTGCGGGACTGCTATTTATTTGGCTGTAGTGCCGTCTTGTTATTATTTATATATTGAACCCCCCCCCCAATTATTTGCTTGAAATCCACAATTTGTAAATATTTATATTCATATAATGTGAACAATAAGCAGCATTTTTCATCTATTTTCAATTTTTGCTTTGCATAGCAATCAGACATTGATGTCTAACTCAACTTTCATCCAACTAAATCAGCCAAATGTTATACAAGTTCATTAAAAATGGTGAAACAAGTCTACAATTATAGATTAGATGTTTTTGATACCTAATCTTGTATCAAAAATACAGTATTGATCAATCTTAGATTATTTCAACTCTTTATTCAGCTCTCAGTGTGTATAGATATTACTTGTAGTAAAAGTTATTATAAAAGCTGTATGAGTTGGAGTCACTTGTAATGTTCAGACAAATTGACATTAATATAGCTATATTGATTTTGAAAATATTCTTGTTATTTTTTATCAAAGTAGATTTGAAACTGTGAGAAACTACAATAATATAACATTCATAATAACACAATACAGTTATTGTTATGAACAATGTAACAGTGTGACCCATGCTTATATCAATATAGCCTGTGTGTATATAAGATAGTATGTTAATAGTCTACATAGGTGATTATGGTTGTAATATGTAGTCTGAACATCACAAGTAACTCTATATTGTGTGTAAAATAAACTCTCATTTAGAACTAGAAAGTTGCATGTTTTATTAACACAATGAGTGCTGTTTGCTTTACTGAGAACATGGAAGGTACTAACATTAGTACCTTCCATGCTGAGAATCAATAATTGGTAACATTTACAATGGCTTATATACAATTGCAAACAAACAATTTCTACTGGTAAATTTCTATCAATTTGTTTTGGCATGGTAGTCATTGTGTTTTTAATCATTTTTAGTTATTTTATAAAGCACATAGCAAAGACTTGACTTATTGTATAGAACATGTCACCACCATATATTCTATAATTCAGCACAATTGTCATTGATATATACCTGTATTTCAACTTTTTGTAGATGAGATTTCTCAGTGTAATAATATACTGTACATGTTGGGATTGATATGTTATACATATGTTTGTAGGTTATCCGTTTGGGAATGTTTGAATTACACTGTGATGAATTAATCAGAGCTCTAACCAAAAGAGCTGATAACTTACAGAGTAGACTCTTAACAAAGATGTCAACAGACCACCAGGAAGCTAATAAAAAGTAAGATACTTATTATGATACAGACAAATATTATATTTACATTATCTTGCACAATATGCATTTCACCAAAATTAACATTTATGTAATTGATTTGACAATGTATGCATACTGTACTTTATTTTAGCTGGAATTAATTTTCGCTCAATAGACTTTTTGGATGTTTTGTATGGAATTTATTTCACTGAATCATTCCTTTAGCGAAAATTAATTCCAATTGAAAATAAAGTATTTTACAGTAAATCATTTAACTTGATAGAAATTTTAGCAATTTCAGGATTTGATTGCATTAGTGAAGTCAAACGTTTGTTAAAATCACTAAAACTCTGTGTTGTTAGACCCCTGACAAAATGTCACTACTGAAAATGTTTATAAATTTTACTGACTCATAAAATTTGTCTCTCATGGAATTAAATTGAATTTCTGTACAGTAGTTTTTGTGATCAAGGTGAGAGTTGTAGCTGACACTGATTCTCTTTCTAATTAATATTGATGAATAAATTATTGAGCATGTATTTTGTACTGGTCTACTGTAGATAATTTGCTATTTAATTGTTTATTTTTTTAAATTCAGACTCTGTGAAGAATATGAAGCAATTGCTGAAAAAGCTTTAACCACCCCAGCAAACACAGAACAATTGATGGAACTAAAGATCTTCATTGAAAAAGTAGAAAATGAAACTGTCTTTGAAATGGAGAAGCAGCTTGTAGAAGCCCGTGATCGCCTTGCATTTCTTGCAGATTTTGCATCATTCTCACCAGCAGAAATGAGATTGAATAACAACACATTTCAGTGGAATGAACGCATGCCTGAAATATTCAATGAACATAAACAGATAATGCAAGAAAAGAAGTCACAGTATGAGGATGGTCTTAAAGTAAGTACAGATAAACTATGTGACTAGTGACTTAATCAAACTGGCAAAACTGCATATCAATTTAAAGCATAGACCACACAGGATTATTAGCTATCATGCTCTTCCTCAATGGGGGAGGATGAACACTTGACATCAAAGTTTTCTTCTTAAAAGAAATAATGGGTGTAAAATTGTCCAAAAAAGTGCCAATGAATCTACTCAAGTACTACCGGTACATACCACTGACAAATAATTTGATTTTTTGTCACAAACTAGGTTGTCACTCAAGTCTTTGTTCTTATTGTAATGCAGCTCAAAACTCTCCTTAAGCTGTTCTTTCTTGTACTTTTGATTTCAGCTAAGACGTGATCGATTTCTTGAAGAGTTGGATGGCTACAATAAACAGCTGGAGGAGTTCCAGACATTCGGTGACATGACAGAAATTCATCGTTACCTGAAAAAAGCACAGGCATTAAACCAACGTCTGGAGGCTGCTGCAGATAAGGTATATACATGTAGTATGATAGCTTATTGTACAACCAATACTTCCATTGGTATTTTAAGTAAATAGTTATAATACATAACCCAATTCTCTTTTATAAAAAATAGATAGAATTCAACATTGTTTTAGTTTACAGTGTTGTCATATTTGATATTGTGTGCGAGTCTGGTGCTGTGACCTAATATTGACAGACTCAAAATTGTATGAATTTTTAAATCCACCAAACTGATACTTGATACAATATTCTGTGTGGTTTGTTTAGTTGTTTCATTGATTGTGAAAGTTCATGTGACAAGAATGTATTATGCTGGATGATAACAAAATGTTGTTTTTTTACTAACTTATAGATTGAGGCATTCAACAATGAGGAAGAAGCATTTGGATGGCAAATGTCACAATATCCACAACGAATGCAGATTCTCAACACTTTGACACCGTTTCATAAATTGTATGAACTGACGGTGGAATTTAATGGACGACATAAGTAAGGCAATAGATTATATGAACTAATGATAGCATTTCATGTACCGTATTACCTTGTGATCTCAGTCATATGTTGTAAAAACAACATAACATCTAAGAATACACTGTCCATTCATTGATGTACAACATATATCATGTACTCTTTGAATGTATTCAACTTTATTTGTCATTATTGACATTTCTACAAACATTGATTCAATTCACCAACAGACAATGGATGGAAGGTGCATTCCATGAAATAGAAGACCCAGACAAAATTGAACAAGAAGTTGGAAACTATTGGCGTAGTTTATACAAATTGGAAAAAGGTTTTGGTGAAGGTTCCAATGCCAAGAAGATTTCCTCCAAAGTGAAAACTAAAGTTGAAGAATTCAAAGAACACCTTCCACTGGTGTCAGCAATCTGCAATCCTGGTCTAAGAGACAGACATTGGGAACAAATGTCAGAAATTGTTGGCTATCCTCTCAAACCTGAAGAGGTAAATGTTATATTCTTTTTCTAGTAATAACTTTTGATAATGTGCAAGTGTCATACTATCCAGCTTAGAATCATTAGTTACAGTAAAACCTGTGTTAGTGACCACCTCTATATAAAGACCACCTGCCTACTTTTTAGGCAGTCTTAAAGCATAATATATTAGCAACCTGCGTATAAAAACCAACTGTCTTATGCATTCATTCTTTCAGCAATATTTTTTGTCAATTCTCTTTTGTTTAGAGACCGAAATAATAATTAGTAATCATTTTATTTTGATCAACTCAAATAAACACTACCATCTCCGTTATTTTCTGGACAAATATTATGTCAAATGTGTCAGTTGAAGATCCATAAAAAATAATTCAACCTCCATATAAAGATTTTAATGAAGTTTCTTCAGTGGACACTAAACCAAGGTTTTAAATTATTATAATACATATGTTCATTATGTTATCCTATTACCACCTAACCTTATGTCATGTTTAATGTGTTTTCTTTCACAGGATACCACTCTGTCTAAAATGATTGATATGAATTTAGAGCCATACTTAGCTAAGTTTGAAGGTATCAGTGAAGCAGCCAGCAAAGAATACTCTCTGGAGAAAGCCATGGAGAAGATGGTGGGAGAATGGGAAAACGTAAGTTTTTATTATATCTAGGGGTATACTGGGCTATGTTTTGCTCATTTAGGATAACATGACAGACAAATAATAGTTTTTGTGACAGCACTTTTTTATGCTGACTGTTCTTTCAATCAAAACAAAACAAATGTCTTATAACCCTATAACATTTCAGAAATTATTTCAAAACTTATTACTTGTATTTATTTATTTATTTATTTATTTATTTATTTATTTATTTATTTATTTATTTATTTATTTATTTATTTATTTATTTATTTATTTATTTATTTATTTGTTTGTTTGTTTGTTTGTTTGTTTGTTTTTTTGTGTTTTTTTTTTTTTTATTTATTTACTTTCCTTGCTGTTATAGATGGAATTCAACATGATTCCTTACCGAGAAACTGGTACCAACATCTTGTCCTCCGTGGATGATATCCAGATGTTACTTGATGATCAGATTGTAAAAACACAGACAATGTGTGGCTCACCATTCATCAAACCATTTGAAACTGAAATCAAGTAAGTGTCTAGTTTTTATACCATCATGCATCACTTTTCAATTGACACAAGATTAGACTGATTACTGATATCAGTAATAATATCACAGATAAATTACATGATAAAAAACAATATTTGACAAAAATACTTAATGTTACCTAATATTTAATGGGTTTTGTTTTTACTTCACAGAGAATGGGAACATAAGCTGCTTTTACTGCAGGAAATTTTGGATGAATGGTTAAAAGTACAAGCTACATGGCTATACTTAGAACCCATCTTTAGCTCCCCAGATATTATGGCTCAGATGCCAGAAGAAGGTCGTCGTTTTGCTACAGTTGATAAAAACTGGAGAGATATTATGAAGGCTGCTATTATGGTATGTTTCAAAAACTAACCAATGTGTATTGTTCTGGAAGGGAAATGGAAGAATGCTTCTCATATCTTTGTTGTCTGATTTGTTTTTCAGACTAATATATAAGTTATACCAATATCTGTTTTGTTTATCTTCATGCAGGATAAACATGTTCTTGCAGTCTTAGAGATTGAGAAGATATTAGAGAAGCTCAAAAAATCAAATGAGCTCCTTGAATTGATCCTGAAGGGTCTGAATGATTACTTGGAGAAGAAACGTCTCTACTTCCCAAGATTCTTTTTCCTGTCCAATGACGAGCTACTGGAAATATTGTCAGAGACCAAAGACCCAACTCGAGTGCAACCCCATCTCAAAAAATGCTTTGAGGGAATTGCCCGTTTGGAGTTCACAGATATATTAGATATTACTCATATGCTAAGTAGTGAAGGGGAAGTTGTGCCCCTGAAGGAGACGATCTCCACGTCAAAGGCCCGTGGCCAAGTAGAGAAATGGTTACTTGAATTGGAAGGTATAATGGTTGCTAGTGTACACAAAGTAAGTAAAGTTATTAAGACCAATCTTTTTTGTGTTTTCATTCTATAAAATCTAAAACTAGTTATTAACTAAAATTCTGAATTTGCAGGTTGTTGGTGAAGCCCTAGAAGCATATGCACAAACTCCTCGCGTGAAATGGGTGGTGGAATGGATGGGTCAGGCGGTATTGTGCGTCTCCCAGAGGTACTGGACAACAGAAGTTCACCGATGCTTCAAGGAAGGACAAAAAGCCTTAGAAGAATTTTTAGAACTAAATAATTCTCAAATTGATGATATTGTCACTCTCGTTCGTGGTAAGCTCAACAAGCAGAACCGCACCACCCTAGGTGCTCTTGTTGTACTGGACGTACATGCTCGGGACACACTGGTAGCATTAGTTAAAGAGAAAGTAGGAAATGAAATGGACTTTATGTGGCTAAGTCAGCTGAGATATTACTGGATTGATGGTCACATGATAACAAGAATGATCAACTCTCAACTTCCATATGGTTATGAATACCTTGGTAATTCTGGTCGTCTTGTTATTACACCACTGACTGATAGATGTTACAGGTATGATATTTGAACACTACTTTCTACTTTTTGAGTAAATGTGATTTTTCTTTCATAATTGCTGCAAAACGAAATCGACCTTGAACTTAGCTGCTTTTGTACATTCCATAATTCTATTGTGTCATCTGATTTTCGAAAAATATAAATAAGAGTAAGTTTGTTTTGGTGTATTAGCTATCAATCACAATACTGAATTTCACAATATGTATCAATTCAGCTATTTGTGTTTAATAATCTCATTGACTTTTATGTATACATATAATATGATTTCTTGTATTGCTTTTACTACAGAACCTTATTTGGCGCACTTCATCTTCATCTTGGAGGTGCCCCAGAAGGTCCAGCTGGAACTGGTAAAACAGAAACCACCAAAGATTTGGCTAAAGCTGTAGCCAAGCAGTGTGTTGTATTCAACTGTTCAGATGGTCTAGACTACATTGCCCTAGGAAAATTTTTCAAGGGTCTTGCTTCTTGTGGTGCTTGGTCCTGTTTCGATGAGTTCAATCGTATCGATTTAGAAGTTCTGTCCGTTGTAGCTCAACAGATTCTGACAATTCAAAGAGGTACATAGATTTTTAATTCTGTCAAATTTCAGATTTGTCTATAATCACCAACATTGTGATTACAATCTCTGCCACAGTGTCTGTGGGAATTGATTTTTGAAAATAGTAAATAAATCTTGAACTGCAAATTGCAGGAAATATCTGAGAATTGTTCCTTTGTTTAGTGAATTTTAGCATAGGAACATTATTCAAATTATTTAGCAATTCAAAATCAAACAATTTAATGTGAATGCAACATATGCTTATCAAAATTAGAACGCACTGGAATTATTGAAAACTGAATGTTTTCTACTTTTTTTGCTACAATCAAATATTTCACATTATACTCCTGAGATCTAAATAAATAAAGCTTTAGGAAAATTTTTAGTGCAACTTTCATGATCTTCTTGTACTACCACGTACACGCTATTGTGTCAAGGCCACAGGTCATGAAAAAGTTTTCAGCTGCCCTGTGAAACAACTCAAATGGACATTTAGAGCATTTATACTTAATGGACAATATTCAATGTAATTTTCAGGTATTAGTTCGGCAGCTGATACCATGATGTTTGAAGGTACTGAAATTAAACTGGATCCTACATGCGCAACATTCATTACAATGAATCCAGGTTATGCTGGGCGGTCTGAACTGCCTGACAATTTGAAAGTAAGTTCAATAATTACATGTATTTTCTTTCACTCTTAAAACTTTCATAAAATCAAAGACAGTTTTTTTTTTTGAATGATTTTGTTACTTATTCTCTATATCATGAATAAAATAAGTAAATTTAGAAATCTTAGAAATTGAATTACTGATCAATCTGATTAAAATAAGATCCTGGTTGGCTTAATTTTTTTTATTTTTTTTATATAATTATTATTATTTATTTTAATTATTTATTATAATTATAATTATTATTATTATTTATTTTAATTATTTTTTAACGTTACAATTATTTTGCTGCAAAAATGGTTTTGTTCGTGAAAGCCACCCGGTGGCTTTCACGAACAAAACCATTCTTGCAGCAAAATAATTGTAACGTCAAAAATAATTAAAATAAATAATAATAATAGTAAATAAATAAATAAAATAAATAATAATTATAGTATTTATATAAAAAAAAAATTTTAAAAAAGAATTTTAAAAAAATTAAGCCAACCAGGATCTTATTTTAATCAGATTGATTACTGATATATGTCAATATATCTCAAAATTGTGTACATTGACATAAGCTGAACAAATAACTTCCAATCGCTTTCCATTTTTTTATGACTTTTGGGTAGCAATTTTCAAAATGTTGTAATACTACTTCATTACAAGTATGATAGAAATTATTTTTGTATGCCTCTTATTTGAAGGTTTTTTTGGATGACATTCTTATATGTTTAATCTTCATTGTGTTTGCAGGCTTTATTTCGTACAGTAGCGATGATGGTCCCTGACTATGCAATGATTGCTGAAATAGTTCTGTATTCTTGTGGATTTGTGAATGCTCGACCACTGTCTGTCAAGATTGTGGCAACATATCGTTTATGTTCAGAGCAGCTGTCATCACAGCACCATTATGATTATGGTATGAGAGCTGTTAAATCTGTGTTGACGGCTGCTGGTAATCTGAAGGTAACCTATACACTTATTCAGTGCTGTAGTCCAAATAATGCTCTTCTTTGATATACCATATCAATTACATATATTTTTTTACTCTTTTATCAATAGTTAAAGTTTCCTGATGAAAATGAAGACATCTTAATGTTAAGATCAATCAATGATGTCAATTTACCGAAATTCTTGTCACATGACTTGCCATTGTTTGAGGTTAGTAGGGAGAGTTTTGTATTTTTTACTGGCCTTGTTTATGAAGTAGGAATATTTGAATATTACTTTCATTTATATGAGTCTAATCTCATAATGCAGTTACCGGTAATATCACTAATATTACCATACTCAGCTAGTACTTAAGAATGCCTCAATGTCATACATTTTTGTTTTCACACAGGGTATTACATCAGATTTGTTTCCTGGTGTCTCCTTACCTAAACCAGACTATGGCATATTAACAACTGCAATACAGGAGATATGTGACAAGATGAATTTACAAATGACAGAAGTCTTCCTTACAAAAATTCTCCAGGTAATCTTTCCTATTTCACCAAATACAAAAAATCAGAAATTATTGTCATTGGTTGCATACAGTATTATTATAAATCATAAATCTACTAATTGTTTTTTTTTTCTTGTAGATATACGAGATGATGATTGTAAGGCATGGTTTTATGATTGTTGGTGAGCCATTTGGAGGTAAAACAATGGCATATCGTGTACTAGCTGCTGCACTTACTCAAGTTTGTGAAAGAGTAAGTCATCATGGTTGTGTAATAACAAAGTTTGGGTATGGGTAGTAATTTAATTGGTAAATTCAGTTTGTGGGTTGGATGTGTTAATATTAGTGACAGGTGTAAGGTAAACTAAATCTATGGAGTGAAGCAGATTATAAATAACTTTTGTAACATTTTGTTTTTCAGGGTCTATTTGATGAAAATAAAGTGCAAATTACAGTTATCAATCCCAAGTCTATCACCATGGGGCAATTATATGGTCAATTTGATCCTGTATCTCATGAGTGGTCTGATGGTGTTCTAGCCGTCAGCTACAGAGCTTTTGCTTCTTCTACTGTAAGTTCACTATTATTCTAGATAGTTAAACTGCTATAAAATATTAGTGGAACAAAGACTTGTTTCTTAATTTAAATCAACACAGTCAAGCATGGTATCTGTATTCTTATTCACTGTAATATTCATTATAAAATAGTTTACACACTGCACAATGTCTGATTCATCCTTCTTGTTCAACTTTAATGTGATTTTTTTTCAGACTCCTGACCGTAAATGGTTGATCTTTGATGGCCCTGTTGATGCTGTCTGGATTGAAAATATGAATACTGTCTTGGATGATAATAAAAAACTATGTCTAATGAGTGGTGAAATCATCCAACTTGCTAACACTACAAACTTGATCTTTGAGCCTATGGACCTGGAAGTTGCCTCTCCTGCTACTGTACGTATAGGCTGTCTGTATAATCATATACTTGACGTACAACTATTAGAATTCGGTAAGACTGATAAGTGATTTATATATTTATTTATTTTATAGGTGTCTCGTTGTGGTATGATTTACATGGAACCTCATATGTTAGGCTGGCGCCCTGTCATGTTATCTTGGCTCAATGAGTTACCACCAACATTGTCTGATATGCATAAGAAGATGATTACTGACTTATTTGATAGGATGGTGCCTGCATGCCTTCAGTTTATACGAAAAGGTGGAGTGAAGGTAAGCTACTTATAGGTGTATTGACTGCCTATGCACAGCAATTAAGAGACAAATTATGTCAGTGCTGAAGAGCTATTTATTCAAGGATCTGTGGAGATAGATGGTTGTAAAATGTTGGTCTACATTCATCATGTTATTAATATGGCAGTTTTATATTACTTTTTTTTTAAATGAATTTTCTAAATGATTTATCTATTTAGTTTTATTTTTTTACTCACCTGCACCTGTTATGTACTTTACGTTTTTATATAGGGAGGCCGCTCTGAAGGAGGAGCTTCGGTAAATTTTAGTATGCTTGCATGATAGGAATGATTGTTAAATCATTAACTTTAAAGATAAAAACTGCCTGCTATGTATAAAGTTGCAAAGAATGAATGCAAGACTATTTGATAGTAAATAAATAAATAAATAAATAAATAAAAGATAATTATTCCTTACCTCTTATCAAACACATGTATGTAATTGAAGTAGCCATACAAAATTTCAAAATGTCTCTCCCTTTTCATCATGTATTCATCTCCATTCTTAGTTATGCCATGTATCAAAATTGATCAGTTCATTATTCATGTTAGTTAGTCATCCATTGTGTTCTTCTCAATACATTACCAAGCAAAAGCTGTTAGGTTCACATTAACATGGGAAGACACTGTTACTGTTTAAATTACCTTCCTATACCTTTATTCCTATAAAAATAGTATTGTCTTAAAAGTTTATATGTAAGTGATATGGGTATTTCCCGATATGGTGGAATAGTAAGCCATTTATTGATTGTTATCTACCTTATGGTGCTATGCTGAATTTTTTTAAACTTACAGTGTAGCAATCATTTGGCTTACTACACTATGTAACCCATAGCACACAGATTGAGTCTTTTCTAATCAAAGTCTATATTTCTGGTATAATAGGAGTTATCACCCACTAATGATACCAACTTAGTCAAATCATTGATGAATTTGATGGATTCCATGTTTGACGAGTTCCGTGATGAGGCAACATTTAACAAAATGGATGAGAGAGAGGTCTGCTCTTGGATTGAGGTAACTGACACTATTAGTTTCTGTTTTGAAATTTACATTACAGCATGTGTGTGCATTCTATGCATGCATGTCAATAATAGTTTTTATAGCACAAATGTTGAATAATATCGTAAAGTATCACTGTGGACTGTTTCACAAAGCAAATTGCCAATTAAAGTTGACTTTATTATATACTTATACTCTTTCCTTTTGATTTCAGTGTATATTCTTATTCTCTTTTGTGTGGTCCATTGGTGCTACTACCTCTGATGATGGCCGTGCCAAGTTTGACATTCTATTCCGTGAAATCATGGAAGGTGGCCTGTCAGAAGAAACAAGAGCTAAATTCCATATCCTGGAATTGGTGGACCCACCTCTGAAAAACCTTTCTATGCCGATCCCAAAGGGTGGCTCTGTATTTGATTACAGATTTGTTAAAGAGGTAAGCTTGTGAAAAGTTTATTTATTGAGCCAAGTAACAATGATGGTGACAAGCCACAACTGTTTTAGTTATAAACAAAATTTAATTGACCAAAGTTTATTTGGGATTAATAATTATATGCATGCAAATGAGTAGGTATTATATTTCAATATCTTACCAAAATAATAATTCTTTCTTGTATCTTTCTTTGTTAGGGTTCAGGTCAATGGGAAAAATGGAATGAAGAAATTAAAGATGCTCCTCCAATTCCCAAAGATGCGATTGTCAATCAAATCATCGTACCAACAATTGATACTGTGCGTTACACTGCACTTATGGAAATGCTTGTGACGCACCAAAAAGCGTGTCTTTTCGTTGGACCCACTGGAACTGGAAAATCTGTCTACATCAGTGTAAGTACGATATCCTACAGTTATTCAGTCAGTACAAACAAATATTGTATACAGTGATTGCAATATATTATTCCTTGTACCAATTTATAGAAATTCATAAACAATAGTATAATCATTCTCTAGCAAATACTCTATGCCTTCCAAACTGAAATATTAGCAAGCTTTTTTTATATCTAAGCCTACTTCTAGTAAAGCTAATGTGATATTTATCATCTGTCTTGTTTTTTATATCTCTTTCGCCATTGTAAGTTGTTATCTAGTTCTGGTCCGGTCGGCTTACAGCAGTGCTAGTTAACAAATAGACTTCATATATCAGGTTAATTTCAAAGTTTGATTTTTTTGTTGCTATAATTTTTCACTGTTTATTCTGGTGCAGATCGTCATCATAGACACATGGGCTAATTTATGACTTAAATTTTGTATGGATGACTCTTCATACTGCATTGAGTCTGTTAATACCTGTTACTTATGAGCAATGGAATAAATGAATGTAGAAAACAATAATAAATTGTTCTCAAATTTACAGGATTTCCTGCTGAATAAAATCGACAAGGAACTGTACAAGCCAATTGTCATCAACTTTTCTGCTCAAACAAGTGCTAATCAAACACAAGACATTATAATGTCTAAACTTGATAAGAGACGTAAAGGTGTCTATGGACCGCCTCTTGGAAAGAAAACTGTAAGTACTAAATAAATAACTATTTAATTGTTAGCCTGGAAAGACAATATACAATTCACAATAGGATCTGTGTTGTGTATTGCCATGTAATTATTATGTAGATTGTTTAACCGATAAATTGATTAATATTAACATACCATTTTTGTTAATTCTTTTAAAATAGATTGTGTTTGTTGATGACTTGAATATGCCTATGCGTGAAGTATATGGAGCTCAACCACCTGTTGAACTTCTTCGTCAATGGCTTGACCATTGGCAGTGGTATGATCGTAAAGATTGCTCTCCGCAAAAACTTGTTGATGTTCAGCTTATGGCTGCCATGGGACCTCCTGGTAAGTTAATTGTTCATCATGGTAGCATATATAAAATTGCATTTATCCATGTTTTAGTATTTAGCAGATTTTGCATCATTGTTCGTACATTCAAATTAAAATATACAGTAATTACATTTTGATCACATTTAAATAATTAGTTTTTAGATTACAAAATTGCATTGAAATTTTGTCTTGTATTCTCTCTCTCAATTTTTTCACTTTCATAAAATCTTTCAGCCCACCCCAGTTTTTTAATGGTGAATCAATGTCAGGTTAATTGCAACATGTGTATACTGTGTTTTCCAGCATAGATTCTAAATGTGAATATTTTGTTTACAAATCTGAACCAATCCCTGTGATGGTGTATGTTTCTATTGTAGAAAAGCTGTCAAAGATAACATTTTTCCCTAATCTTTTATGAATTTTTTATAAGACCAGTCGTTTTGATAGGTTATATATTAGAGACACTTGGGGAAACAAAATTTAGAATGTAAATCACCCCTGTGATGCTGATCAGGGCAAGGGCACTGCATTTCAAAAACATTTCTTATATAAGCTTACAATAACTGACTGTAATTTCATCCAGGTGGCGGTCGTAATCCTGTTACTCCTCGTTTCCTGCGTCATTTCAATTCTATTACTATTAATGAATTTGACGATAATACTATGCGAACTATATTTTCCAAAATTATGGACTGGCATATCAATTCTCGGTAAGTTAATTTTTATTTAGCGGATTTCATGTTGATATGTGAGTGTAGTCATAGTATGTGTGACTTGTCTTTAATTCTCAACACATTTTCACATACTGGTACACTACAACATATAATTTCATACTGATGTATCTATCTACAGTATGTTCATAATTTTAATATAAACTAACAATGTTGATATTTACAGTGCTCATAATAAGAATCACTATGTTTTATACTTCTATGGTTTGTAATTAGAACTTTCATGAAAACATTTCTAATTATGATTGATATTATTAAATTATGGTTCTTGCTGACAACAAATGCAGACTAATATGGTGTCGTTTAATTGGATTATTCATGTTTGTACATTTTACCTCTTATTACGTATAAATCATTGTATTCATCTTCACATTGTTTTTCAATTATAACGTTTCCATGGATGAAACAGTGGTTATAGGGTTGGTAAGAAAAAGATGGACCTCGTAATAAGGTATCAAAATAACAAGTGAAATGCATGGCTTTGGAATTGATCCCCTGAAATTGTCACCTGTCTGAGTGTGTCCATCCAATTCATTTTAACCAGAATATTTCTCCCGAGATGATATATACCTTCCAAAATAATTCCTTTTAGCATGTTGTGAAACCCATGATATTATAGGTTTGAATTTAAATTAAAAAAGAAAAACTTATAATAAAAAAAATGGTAGATGTGATCCTGTTTTTACATGAAATATTTCAATAATGAATTCTTTGAATTTTGTTTGTATTATAGGAGCTTTGGTAAAGAATTTGCGCCTCTTGTTGACCAGATTGTTCTTGGAACTATGAACGTCTACAAAAGTGCAATGATAAACCTTTTACCTACACCAGCAAAGTCACATTACTTATTTAATTTGCGTGATTTTTCACGAGTTATCCAGGGTGTGCTGTTGTCGTTGCCTGAGACATGTGAAACCCCTGCTGCAATGAAAAGATTATGGACCCATGAAGTAAGTAAACTAACAAGTTGTCTTGTCATCAACTGCTAGCTGTGATTTGTATCAATCACAATATTTTTGTTTAGTGCAGTGGAAGAACACAGCCTAACATACAGCGTATTGAAATGAGTTTTTTTATTCTGTATGTGTACTAATATTTGTCTTTGGGCATTTTTAGGTATTCCGTGTGTACTATGACCGCTTAGTAGATGATGATGATAGAGCATGGTTATTTAAACATACTTGTGCAGAAGTACTAAAAAATGATCTAAAGGAAGACTTCAATGAGTTGTACAAACATCTTGACAGTAATAATGATGGAAAAGTTGAAGAGGATGATCTCCGCAGCTTGATCTATTGTGATTTTTCAGATCCAAAAGCTGACAATAAAAACTATCTTGAAGTTCTCGATTTAGATACTTTGACACGAGTAGTAGAAAATCAACTAGATGAATTCAACAACCTGAGCAAAAAACCGATGGATTTAGTTATGTTCAGGTAAGGTTAAAATAAAATAAAACTATAAAGACCAACAAATTGAATGTTTGTTTCTTATTTTCAAAATCTAACACTGATGTTTGTCTTTGAACAGATTTGCCATTGAGCATGTATCGCGAATCTCGCGTATTGTCAAGCAACCACGCAGTCACGCCCTGTTGGTGGGTGTCGGTGGTAGTGGACGTCAGTCGCTCACTCGTTTAGCCGCACATATGGCAGACTACGAACTATTCCAGGTTGAAATTAGTAAAAGTTATACAAAAACAGAATGGAGAGAAGATCTGAAGAGTATCTTGCGCAAGTCCACTGAGGGTGAACAGCATGGTGTCTTCTTGTTCACCGATACTCAGGTTAGTTATGTGTTTATAGTAAACTGTAAAAGTATAAATTTTTGCTAGTATTCAATTTCACTATTTTGGCAATTGATCAGTGATCAATTGATTGATGCACTGGGTTTTAAAAATAATTAATTTTCCAATGAAACAATGATCTCTATATTTGAATAGATGTCACTATGAAAAACATAAATTTTACAAAAGTAAAGATCGTAATGCTCAAAAATGGTATATGGAATGGAGAGTCTTTTGTAACATAATTGAAATCATTAATGGTGGGCTTATAAGTTTTGGCAGTTGAATAGGTGTACCGGTAACATAAATTTAGAGTCGATTTTAAAAACAAGAGTTTAAACCTTGTCTGTTGATATAATGAGAAGTAGCCAATACTGGCAACTACTAATATTTTATAAACTTTCAGGAGTATCTTTTTATTCTCATCTAGTATTGTTATTTTTTTTTTATTTTTTTTTGTGTAATCAATGAGCTTTTTCTCAAGTCTCAATAAATTATAATATTATAGAATGTTATTTATCTTGTACTAGAATTTTTCATTAAATATTTGTTTTTTTTGTTAGATCAAAGAGGAATCTTTCCTGGAAGATATTAACAACTTACTAAATGTTGGTGAAGTTCCGAATCTGTATGCTTTAGATGAAAAACAAGAAATATGTGAAAAGATGAGGTCTATTGATCGTCAAAAAGAAAAATCTCGCCAAACTGATGGTTCACCATTGGCATTGTTTAACATGTTCGTAGATCGTTGTCGTGACCAACTTCACGTTGTTCTGGCTATGAGTCCCATTGGTGATGCATTCCGTAATCGTCTGAGAAAGTTTCCATCTTTAGTCAATTGTTGTACTATAGATTGGTTCCAGGTAAGTTTAAAGTATTATAGCACGCTAACATGAGACACAGTGTGTTTATGATGATAGCAGAAGATATATTGTGAAATTGACAACCTCAGTTGAATTCTTCTTTAATTGCTATAGTGACATCCACTGATAGTTTTGTCTGCTTTCAACTGATGACATTCAAAGCTGTAATTACTGTAGTGTCATTTTATTGAGGGTATTATGCTTTTATTTTAGACATGGCCTGAAGATGCTTTACAAGCTGTGGCCACTCGTTTCCTGGATGAAGTCCAGATGTCAGATGCAGAAAGACATGGATGCATCACTATGTGTAAAGAATTTCATACATCCACACGCAATTTGTCCGAAAGATTTTTAAATCAACTGGATAGACATAATTATGTGACTCCAACCTCCTATCTGGAGTTGATCTCCACATTTAAGACATTGCTTGACAAAAAAAGAGTGTAAGTTTACCTTCCTTTCTTTCACTTTTAACTGGTTTTCAAATAGCTTATTGTCATTTATGGCATAGTTATACTTGTGTATTCATGTAGAATAATAATGACAATTATTATATGTACTATAGCATATTATGTGGTTACTTGTGGTGTCATGGGCTTTATTATAATGACATTCGGTTAATGACGTCACTTGTACTGACTAGCTCTAGAAAGAAATTATATCAGGTGATAATGTTTTATCTGTGTACTTTACAAAAACACTTGAAGTGATGACCTTTTTAGTATTAATATGATTTTTGTATGTCATCTTATGACAATCATTCAGTCAATATAAATTTATCATCTTGTCTCACACAACAGTGAAGTAATGAGAGGAAAGAAAAGATATGAAATTGGTTTAGAGAAACTACAGTCAGCTGAATCCCAAGTGTCTGTCATGCAAAAAGAGCTTGTGGCGTTACAACCACAGTTGGTTGTGGCCAGTAAGGAGGTTGACGAAATAATGGTTATTATTGAGAAGGAGTCCATTGAAGTTGCCAAAACTGAAAAAATTGTCAAAGCAGATGAAGAGGTAGCCAATCAGCAGGCGCAGGCGGCACAGGCTATAAAAGATGAATGTGATGCAGATCTTGCTGAAGCCATACCGATCCTGGAGGCTGCTTTGGCTGCTCTTGACACTCTGACACCTCAGGTAAGATAGCACAATCTCTGTGAAATATTAGAGTTGATTAGGTGTCAAAAGAATTCTTTAGTTTGAGTGCTATTCAAATAACTACTTTTTGCTGGGCAAAATGCTCAAATTAGTATTTCTTATACTTATGCATTCTTTCTTATTTTAAATGATTAATATACATTTCTTTATTTTTTATCTAGGATATCACGTTAGTGAAATCTATGAAAAGTCCTCCAAGTGGTGTTCGTATTGTAATGGAGGCTATATGTATTTTGAAAGGTATAAAACCAGACAGAGTACCAGATCCTAGTGGTTCTGGTAAAAAAATTGAGGATTTCTGGGGTCCATCAAAGCGTTTACTTGGTGACATGAAATTTTTACAGTCACTTCACGAATATGATAAGGTTTGTCAATAAATCAATTATATTTAATTGTATTGTTGCCTTGAAAGAGAATTATTAATTGTGTTTTAGTGTTTGTCACTAACTCTCACTTTTGGGGTGAAAGTCTCCCACTTTATCACAGAATAACAGTCCTACTAGATCAATTACTTATATATTTATAAGGCATGATCAAGAGAGCATACAGTTTATTTGACAATAAAAATCTGAACATTCTGGGTCGTAAAATTGTCCAAGTTATAACAGTTAAATTCATTGTACTTGTGATCTGTAGGATAATATCCCAGCACCAATTATGAAGATTTTACGTACTAAATATATTCCTAACCCAGAGTTCGAACCCGAGAAAGTTCGTAATGCGTCTACTGCAGCTGAAGGTTTGTGTCGATGGGCAAGAGCCATGGACTCGTATGATAGGTCAGTAATTTTAACTTCCATCAAATATACATCTATATTAAAAAAATCATTGAAGTTGTAGATTCTATTAACACATTGCCTGCTAATGGAGTTTTTCTTTATTTATTTACCTATCCTTGGGGGGGATGGCTTTCAGCAGGGGATATATGAAATGTTTCTTACGTGAGTTTGTTCACAACTGCTATCATCTTCACACAAGTGTCTATGCTTTGATGTATTTAATGTTTGATACTTTCTCCCAAGAAGTCATTCTGTTATTCAGCATGGATTTTTTTAGAAAATTAAGCATGTAAAACAGTTGACTGCATAATGTTTGTACATCATTAATGCTTCATTTCTGTGATCGATATTACATGAATTTGTAACAGTGTTGAAATTCTTCTATTTACTGGATTGATAGATTTATTTATGTGGGCGGGTTTATTTATGTTCAGTTCAGTTAAAAAATATTTCTTTTACTCTTCTAGAGTGGCAAAGGTAGTGGCACCCAAAAAGTTAAAACTAAAAGGTGCTGAAGCAGAACTAGCTACTGCCATGGCCTCACTGGAGAAGAAAAGATCTGCTCTCCGTGAAGTTCAAGAAAAACTGAAAAAGCTTCAGGATAAGCTTGAAGCTAACAAACAAAAAAAGGCTGACTTAGAGTTCCAAGTAGATCTATGCTCAAAGAAATTGGAACGTGCTGAGCAGCTCATTGGTGGTTTAGGTGGTGAAAAAACAAGGTAGGTTATTATGTTTGCTATCACCAATTAACCCACAATGTAGATATGATCATACATATAATATATAGTAAATATGTATGCATAGTAAAACACTTTCTATAATTTGTCTGTAGATGGCAACAAGCTGCAATGGACTTAGGAGCTTTATATGTCAACTTGACTGGTGATGTTCTCATCTCATCAGGTCTTGTTGCATATCTGGGAGCATTTACAGCAAACTTCAGACTAGTGAGTACATTATTACTTTAGCAATGATTCCATAACAGTTGACTTGTATTTTGCATGTTGTTACTCATGGATTCTCGTTTCTTTTCCAGGAGCAACTTAACGAATGGGCCATAAATGTAAGTAACAATGGTATCCCATGTTCTGGCCAATTTTCTCTGATTTCTTCCTTGGGAGAGCCAGTGTTGATCCGCCAATGGAATATTTGTGGACTACCAACAGATAGTTTCTCTATTGAAAATGGTATCATTATTAGGTGAGTATTGTGTACTAATTTGTTGCTGTAAACAATAAACAATCTGACCATAATTTTGATGGTGGATTACTGTATTGTTTGTGTAAGGTTATCCACATAGATTAATATAATTGATAAATTATAGCAAGATCATCCCATATCAATCACAAAATGTATGTTCAATTATTTTGGCAGACAGTGACATCTTGGGATGCTGTGGTTATTAGCATCCTCTTGGTAAAATTCAAGTTTCATGTACTCTACAAATAAACCTGCAAAGTTCTCTAAGAATAACTTTCTTGCTTCACATAACAAGATATAAACTTAATCCATTTCTCTTGACAGCAATGCCCGCCGTTGGCCGCTGATGATTGATCCACAGGGCCAAGCCAACAAATGGGTTAAAAATATGGAGAAAGCAAATAATCTACACACTGTTAAATTAAGTGACAGTGACTTTGTTAGAACACTTGAAAACTGTATACAGTTTGGAACACCTGTAAGTTTATTAATATCACACTTTCTGATAATTACATTTATGATATGACATGCATCCTGACATTCCTGACATATTTTGACAAATCTGAATTGTGAAGGCCATATTTAAAATTAAATCACTAGTTGTGGTCTCCTGTACTGTCTATTGTTTTTTGCCAGCTTTATTAATGGAGTACAGAATAATAACCTCTCTGTGCTTGGTTGATATATTTCAGGTGTTGATGGAAAACATTGGGGAAGAACTGGATCCTCTCTTGGAACCTTTACTCTTGAAACAAACATTCAAACAAGGTGGTAGTGTGTGTATAAGATTAGGAGACAGCACGATTGAATATTCACAAGACTTTAGATTCTATATGACAACTAAACTCAGGAATCCACATTATTTGCCTGAAACAGCTGTCAAGGTAAGGACTGACTGTTTAGCTTTCACTGAGTCAATGATCCACCAAATAAAATATTGTTTGTATCTAGACAACTAAGTTCTGTTGTTATTCAAGACCTATCAGAAAGTGTTTTATCACAGACTGTATAGAAGATGATTTGACATATTTATGTTTGTTCCTCACATCAGTTTCAATCTTGTCCTACCTCTCTAACGTTCCTTCAAAATGATAGATTGTAGCTAAGAGTTTTATTTTTCCCACCAAGACTGGTTGATTATAACATACATTTGTATTTTTATGGTTTCTGTTCATAGCCCCTAGCATATGGTCAGTTTAATTAGGTCTTGTTTGTTCATTGTGCATTGCAGTACTGAGGAAGTACTTTATGTCAGACTCATAATAGTATTATCTATACCATTTTGTTTTTAGGTGACGTTGTTAAACTTTATGATTACACCAGAGGGTTTGGAGGATCAGTTATTAGGTATTGTTGTTGCAAGAGAACGACCAGAGTTAGAAGAAGAAAAGAATGCCCTCATTATACAGAGTGCAGAAAATAAAAGGTAAATGTAGAAATGTTTTAAATATTTTACTTCATGCTGTATTTTAATTTCCCGATCTTGTCAACAGTTAGCAGGTATTGAATGATGACAAATATGCAGGTTGTTATTGATTTATATCAGCTTGTAATTCTAACTGATTTTTGTCATAAACAAAGATTTGTGTTTTTTTGTGCTAAAACTAATTGTTCATGTCAGCCATTTAATTTACTCAAATACAATATTTATTTGCTTGGTAATTTTTAGACAACTGAAGGAAATTGAAGACAAGATCCTAGAAGTGTTGTCCACCTCAGAGGGTAACATTCTTGAAGATGAAACTGCGATTAAAGTATTATCCTCATCTAAAGTATTAGCCAATGAGATTTCAGAAAAACAGGCCATTGCTGAAGAAACTGAGCAAAAGATTGACAAAACTCGTATGGGTTACAAACCAATTGCCGTACATTCTAGTATTCTGTTCTTCACCGTTGCTGACATGGCAAATATTGAACCTATGTATCAATATTCACTAGTATGGTTCATTAATCTGTTTATCTTGGCTATTGACAACTCAGAAAAGTCTGAAATTCTTGAAAAGAGACTGGAATCATTACGTGAATATTTCACATATTCTCTGTATTGTAACATCTGCAGATCACTGTTTGAAAAAGATAAAGTAAGTATGTTTTTGTGTTACATGGATTTTATATTATTACATGCCAGTTTTGATCAGTCTTTATTATTACATTTACTTTATTATTACTAATGTGTGTATAGACCAGATGCCGTCTAGGATCATTACAAATCTACAAATAATAGGCTAATGAATTGGTCTGAAGGGTTGTGGGCGGGTCTTACTTACAGGTAATGTGTATTCCCATGGTAACACATTAGGTGATGGAGACAGCCAATGTGTGTCAACTTCCTAGTTGCATAGAGATTCACCAGACCATTCTTTGTAGTGTTCGTAATGGCTGGATGGCTATTTAGAATTGACATGTATACTCAATTAACTGTTCTAAATCTTGTTTTTGATTGCAGTTGCTGTTCTCTTTCCTTCTGTGTTCAAATTTGTTAAAACATAATAAAGAAGTTGATGAAGATGAATGGCGTTTCTTACTTACTGGTGGTATTGGGTTGGATAATCCACATTCCAATCCTGCCACTTGGCTACCACAAAAGTCATGGGATGAAATCTGTCGTCTGGATGACCTAGACAGATTCAAAGGTATTCGCAAGAAATTCCCAGGTCAGAAAGAAGGCTGGAAGACTATATATGATAGTGCAGAACCACATCATGAAAAGTGCCCTGGAGAATGGGAAGATACTCTTGGTCAGTTCCAAAAAATGTTATTACTTCGGTGTCTGCGTCCAGATAAAGTGAGTAAATTCTCAGACTTCAGGATGAGCATGTGAAACCTTTGTCACTGAATTAATATAATATCTTGGAAACTAATTCATGATTTCATGCTTGAAACTCTATGCAGCTGAACAGTGTCTTCAGGGATGAGTCCATGACTTGACCTTTGTATTTTGCTGCTCTAACTAGATAACTGTACAGATTACACTCGCACCCCATCAATACAAAACATATTATTGGACACTTGTTTTGTCTGTATGGTTGCTGTCTATTTTTGTTGTTGTGAAATGCATCAAAATTTAGAATTTCTACTTTGCCAAAACATAACCTTGGACATTGTTTTGAACAATTTTCCAAAGCCTTATTTGGAAACTACCTGGATTGATTTCATTCACATGTCATAATAATACAAGTCTTACAATGAAAGCATTTGTCTGTAGGTAATCCCGGCATGTCAAGACTTTGTAACTGATAAACTTGATAGAAAGTTTATTGAACCACCCCCATTTGACCTGGGTAAGGCATTTTCTGACAGCTACTGCTGTGCTGCTCTCATCTTTATTCTCTCACCTGGTGCTGATCCAACTCAAGCTTTACTCAAGTTTGCTGATGATCAAGTGAGTTACTCATTTATCCACCCAAAAATAAATGATATAATTGAGTTGTTGTTGTAAAATGAATTTAGCATTATATACGAGCAGCAGTTATACAAGATCAAATATCTGAATACATTGTGTAGCAACTACTTTTCAAAATACTATAAAAGAAACACAACTCATCCTTTTTTACAAGACAGTAATTTGTTGTAATGTATTTCTCACTGTGGTGTAATAACACATGTATCTGTTTACAGGGATTCGGTGGTGCTAAGCTTAGCTCTTTGTCCCTGGGTCAAGGACAAGGACCCATTGCTATGAGGATGATTGAGAAAGCTATAAAAGAAGGTACCTGGGTAGTTCTTCAGAACTGCCACTTGGCTGCATCTTGGATGCCAACATTAGAAAAGACCTGTGAGGTAAAATGATTATCATCTAATTTCATTCTCGACCATCTTACTAGGTAATCTCTATGATGTACTGTATGTATTTTGATTATTTATGTTGCACGTCTGTGAGGACAATATATGCAATTTATTTTTCTGCTCTCGTCATTTTAGGAATTAAACCCAGAAGCTACACATCCAGACTTTCGTCTCTGGTTAACCAGTTATCCATCAGATACTTTCCCAGTAGCTGTACTACAAAATGGTGTTAAAATGACAAATGAACCACCTAAAGGATTGAAAGCAAATGTTGCTAGATCATATCTAAGTGATCCAATCTCAGATCCAGAATTCTTCAATGGAGTCAAACAAGTGGTAGGTTATATGCAACTGCCGCTTGATCAATATTCTGTTGTCCTGATTGGCATGCTTTATTTATTATTAATTAGTGTAATAATAAAAGATTTAACTGTAGTAGCGCAACCAACACTTGCTGCTTCTCTCTATGGCACTCAAGATCTGTAATTATCACTGTTTTTTCAGCAAATTCCTGTGAACCTCAAGAAATGACACAATGAGTTTTTAACAATTGAAATGCTATCTTTTTATTCATCTTGATTAACTATTTTGATTATTTATTTTCCATGTGTTCTATCGCTCTGCTAATTCTTTTGCTGCAACTTTGCTATCTTCCTGCTGCTGCTTGTTTCCACTGCTGTGCTGTGTTGCTGTATTATTTGTAAATGTAGAATAATCAGGTATGCTAGCTAATGCTGCTTCGTCTTTTTTTGCAATTGCTGAAATAGTAAGAGTACTTCTAAAGGTTTTTAGTCCCCGTTCGGACACAGTTCGAAAACGGGGACTTATGTTTTGGTGTCCGTGCGTGCATCTGTGCGTGCGTCCGGACCTGTATCTTAGAAATGCCTGGACCAATCACAATCAAACTTCACACATACATCATACATGGTATTATACATATGCACGTCAATTTGTTTCACGATCTGATTCAAGATGGCCGAATGGTGGCCATTTTTCTGCTAAAAATCATCAAAATTAAGCATTTCTCGGCTGTTTACAGATGGATTTTGTTCAAACTTGATATATACGTTAGACATTATAGGACCTTGATGCACATCATTTTGTTTTACGATCTGATTCAAGATGGCCGAATGGCAGCCATTTTTGTGCTAAAAAATCCTAAAAATCAACCATTTCTCAACCATTTCTGGCATTTATGGATGGATTTCGTTCAAACTTGGTACATGTATTAGACATTACATATTCCTGATGCACATCATTTATTTTTCAGATCGGATTCAAAATGGCTGTCTGGCGGCCATTTTGTTTTAATGAATGGGCTTCTAGACCCATATCTCCGACTTGTTTTGACTGATAATATTTTCAAATTTTAAATATTCATTATACATCATGTCATAGATAAACAGATATATTGGTTTGACTATCCTATTCAAAATGGCTGAATGGTGGTCATTTTTGTGCTAAAAAATCATCAAATATCAAGCATTTATGGGTGGATTTCATTCAAATTTGGTACATACATTAGACATTACGGGTTCCTGATGCTCGTCATTTTATTTTTCAGATTGGATTCAAAATGCCTGACTGGCGGCCATTTTGTTTTAATGATTGGGCTTTTAGAGCCATATCTCTTAAATGCTTTGACTTATTACATTTAAATTTTATATATTCGTTATACATCATGTTATATATATATGTATTCAAAATGGCTGATTTTGAATGCTGTTCCAGAGCAATATCTCTCAATATGGACATGTACTTGTTTGACGATCAGATACAACTGTCAATCATTTTAATCTTAAAAAATCATATTCCTGTCATGGTTATATTCCAGCTATATTACTATAAACAAAACTATATATCTTAAATTTGATAACTAACGGGGACTGTGCCATGCATGGCTTGTTTTATTTGACATAATGTGGAGGTTTTATTATTATTATTGATTGTTGGTGCTCACCATTCATGCACAAATTTTGCTTCAGAATGTGCAATTCAAATCAATGGGATGAATTATGATATCTCCAGTAATGTATAGCAAATAAACCTTGTCATAAAAAAACATGTATTTAAAAAATGGCTGTACTATCACTGTAAAATAAGTTATCAGTGAAATGTTCAAATGTCAAGGTTTTTTGTCTATGTTTGCTCTACATTATCTTGATGTAGAGTTTTTTTATTAATCTGAATTATGACATCTAGTGTAGCTTTCTTAAGGTTTGTTCAACATTTAAATCTGAATATTACTGTTTCTACTGACTTTGAATTATGATATTAATTATTCTTTCACTGCCTAATTTATAATTGTGTATGTATACAATTTTGATTTTATAGAGAGCATTTAAGAAGTTGCTCTATGGATTATGCTTCTTCCATGCCTTGGTGCAAGAAAGACGTAAATTTGGTCCACTTGGCTGGAACATTCCATATGAATTCAATGAAACTGATCTGCGTATTAGTGTACAGCAACTGGCCATGTTCCTAAATGAGTATGAGGTGAGTTTTGTTGGTTAACAAAAAATTCAGAGATTGCAAATCTAAACATGTCAACTCAAAAGCACTAAATGATGGTGGTCAAATTGCCACATCCTTAGCAAAGTATACAACATGGGTAAAATATTTGTATGAAATTTGATACATGCTGCACTATGACCACTGCCCTTTAAGTCAAGGGAGATATGACTGATCAGGTCACTCAGATTACAAGCTGACTAATTTCACTTGTAGGATGTTTCTTAGTATATAGTAGGGGGTTACAGATTAATGGATAATGTTGTAATTTACCCTACAGCATATACCGTTTGATGCACTGAAGTATCTCACTGGTGAATGTAACTATGGTGGCAGAGTTACTGATGACCATGATAGGCGTACATTATTGAGTATTTTGGAGAAATTCTACTGTTCTGGAATCGTTGATACTGATGATTATCGTTTTGATAACAGTGGTGATTACTATGCACCAAAGGATGGTGATGTGAGTATTATTTGTCTTTTACATTAATTCCAGGCACTGATTTGACGCTGAAGTAGTACTAGATATAGATAACATTCTACAATAGGTTTCACACTTTGTTTTCACATTTACATAAGTTGTAACTAGTAATATAAACATTGGCTGCAAATCAGAGAATTGATTGACAGATATTGCCCACAATGTTTTATATATTTGCTACAAAGTTTGATGCCCCCAGACTTTGTGACGCGTCTGTCTTTCAGTCACTTTTGGTCAGTCATTGTGTTGTCCAAGTTGTTTAAACGCCACAATGAAGAAGCAAGAGTCGAAAAACCAGTTGAGTGAAAACAAGAGTTGTCAATTTGTATTTTTGGGGACTGTCATTTGCTGAGATTGGAGATTGAAGTGGTGTTTCAAAGCAGACAGCTTATAAAATCTGACAATGTTATAGACTATATCGAATATTTTAAAACATTGAGACAGAGTATTTACGAACAGGAAATTTGACAAAACTACTCGAAGACGGTGTATGTACAGCGGCACCACTTTATGAGCCCCTCTCACTGAAATAACATGTTACGCAAATTGAAGTAGGAAACTAAGTTGAGAGCCTCTGTCGTTTTTTGGATGAGAAATTCAAAACTAATGTACCGCCACTTTTATGGGCGGAGCTTCCTTCTGGTGCGCTTCAAATTGCAGACATGTCGTCTGCATTATTTGTAATAACTTGTGATTGTGTAATTGTGAAACCTATTGTAGTAAAGTTATCAACATCTAGCACTACTTCCACATTAAATCAGTGCCTGGAATTAATGTAAAGAGTACCTTTTTATTGAAGTTAATCCCGACTTTAAAACAAAACAAGAAAATAAAACTGTAATTTGTTATGTTCGCTAGTTGTGGTGATACCTATAGTCAAACAAACTTTTTGAAAGCTTATTATAATCCTTCTATTTTTTTTTTTCAGTATGAGAGTTATTTGGACTATACTAGATCTCTGCCAATCAATCCATCACCTGAAATATTTGGTATGAATGCAAATGCTGATATTACTAAAGATCAGTCAGAGACAACCTTATTATTCGACAATATCCTGCTCACACAGGTATGCTAATATCTCAGTTAAATATGGAGAATTCATTGTCAGTACTATTACATCAATTAAGTGTATAAACTGTGATGCTATACTGTTTTCTTCATTGCTGTATTTAGCATTGACTGATTGTCCTGTATCATTCATCTCACCTCATCTGCCGTCACTGCAACGTCACTCACTATCACATATTTTAATGATTTCCTTGTTATGTCCTTGCTCATTTCATATCAACTGCTGTCTATTGTCCTTTGTATTGCACTGCACTGCCTTTCATTGTCGACTTCTATTTACATGGTCTAGGCGGATCAGCCTCAGGTATAGTTGTACAGTTGTAATCTGAGTTGGTGACCTATAATTGTTCACCTTATTTTGTAGGATTCGTGTCAGAATCATTGTTTTCATATATCTAAACATTACATATTAGCATGATTTATATTCTGTATATCAAGCAATCATCTTGTCCTAAGCTATTTTAACATTTCATGGCATATATTGTATGTAAGAAATGCTGTACATGTATTTCCTCTATTACTAGTCTGTATATTGTAGATCACTACTGTACACTGATCAAACAGTTCTCATGCAATTCTGATTATAGTATGTGATATGAAAATAAAATAAAAAATTAAAATAGGGGAAATATGTTCACAAAAAAGTAATCAAGGAAGAGAATACAGCCTATTTACAAGCTTGTTTGTATTGAAGCATGCCTCAACTATTGTATTGTAATTTTTATTGTATATTTTATAATTGTATATTTAGTGTTTTTGACAGTCTATGTTGTATTGTAATCACATATGCATGCCATTTTTCTTGTTACGCATTGAAGTCACATCAGATTTGCATCTGTCATATGCTGTATATAAAATGATGATAATTACATCTATGATCATACCATGATTACTGCACTGAATTCCCATGTACACTATTGCATCACTAATATATCATTTTTTTTCAGTTACTTTAGAATCTAATGATTGTTTTATTTTCCTATTATTCCCAATTTCTCCTGAATCCTGTTGCATTTTTCCTTATATGGTCATTAAATCCTATGCACTGATGACCCCCTATGTTGCCGCACCCAATCATATCATAGGCTCAGGTATAGTGTAATCGCTTAGATGCTAAATGCATGTTAACAAATGCTACTAATAAGAATTCTGTGCTGCTGCTGTTATGTTATTTTTGACGATTACTGTTCTTAATTTGGACAAACAATGATAAAACAAAATATGATTGTGTCAAACATAAGATGCAATTCAGAAGTTTGTTTATTTGTTGATTGTTTTCACAACAAAAGTAAATAATTGGATTTGGCTATTACAAAGTAAAATTACTAATCTTTTTAATGCTAATGATAATACATTTATTTTTGCTTGGTTTATTGTGATACTTACAACCATTGTAATGCATGTTTACTTAATTGATTCGCTTGATCTAAATAGTTGTTACTGCTTTTGATATTCCAGCGTTAAATGACTGCAGATCTTGTTTTGTTATCCCTTAATGAATACTTATCACTTTGGTTTGGGTTGTTTTTCTGGTGTAATATGAAATGGTGTTATGTGGTGATCATTTTTATTTTAAAGATTGATATTTTAACTGTGTTTAGTTTGCAAGGTGTTCTAAAATTGTATTTGCTATAATAATACTGGTTAACTTAAGGTATAGACGCATGTTTTGCAAATATTTGCATTAAAGTTTTAAAATTGCTATCAAACAATGCTTTTCATAACTTCCGCTCATTTCAAAGAAATTAGGGAGGATATCTTACTGTATTACAGAATTGAATTAGTCTGACAAGACTTATGAGATGATGTGATGATATTGGTTGTTGTCTTACTAGGAAAAGGCATCACAAGCTACATTATGTATTTGAAGACAAATCAAATGTCTATTCTTGATTGCCATGATAAACTGCATGTTGCATGTGTTTACTACTTTTAAATTTCAGTATTGCTTACATCATTTCTCTGATTTCATTTAAACAGTCCCGTACATCATCAGGAGGCCAAAAATCCAATGACGAAATCGTAGTGGATGTGGCTGAAGGAATTCTTGCCAGGCTGCCGCCAAACTTTGATGTTGATGCAGGTCTCCGCAAATACCCGACCACCTATACACAAAGTATGAACACTGTGCTCGTCCAAGAGATGGTCAGGTTTAACAACCTGCTGGAAACAGTGAGGACCAGTCTTATCAACATACAAAAAGCTATCAAGGTACACCTATCTTATACAAGAAGATCAGTACATTTGTTTTTCGTTTGGCTCTGAAGCTCTATAGATACAGTAGGACATATTAAACCCTGTACTATCAGTTTTAATTTCATAAATGCACATATAGAATGAATATTATGAGATTATCGTGTGATATCACTTATTCGTAAAGCAGGTTGATACAAGTAATCCATGAACCAAACATGCATGGATAACAAATATTTGACATAAAGCAAATCAGTTACCAACCACTGAACAGTCATAATGTATACAATATGATCATGCCAATTAACCTTATTTGTTGTTATTTACTTTAGGGGCTTGTAGTCATGTCTGCTGACTTAGAAGAGGTTGTATTGAGTATACTCAAAGGAAAGATACCGGGTATGTGGATGAAGAAATCTTATCCCTCACTGAAACCACTTGGCAGTTATGTCAATGATTTTCTTGCTAGGCTGAAATTTTTACAGGTAAGACTAACTTTATTAGTCCCCGTTCGGACGCAGTCCGAAAACAGGGACTTATGTTTTGACGTCCGGAACTGTATCTTAGAAATGCCTCGCCCAATCAGAATCAAACTTCACACATACATCATACATGATATTATACATATGCACGTCAATTTGTTTTACGATCTGATTCAAGATGGCCGAATGGCAGCCATTTTTGTGCTAAAAAATCCTAAAAATCAAGCATTTCTCGGCTGTTTACAGATGGATTTTGTTCAAACTTGGTATATACATTAGACATTATGGGACCTTGATGCAAATAATTTTGTTTTTCAGATAAGATTCAAAATGGCCGACTGGCGGCCATTTTGTTTTAATGAATGGGCTACTAGACCCATATTTCCAACTTGTTTTGACTGATTATGTTCAAATTTTAAATATTCATTATACATCATGTCATAGATGGACAGATATATTGGTTTGACGATCCTATTCAAAATGGCCATATTGTGGCCATTTTTGTGCTAAAAAAAATCAAATATTTCTGGATGGATTTGGTTCAAACTTGGTACATATATTAGACATTACAGGTTCCTGATGCACATCATTTATTTTTCAGATCGGATTCAAAATGGCTGTTTGGTGGCCATTTTGTTTTATTGAATGGGCTTCTAGAGCCATATCTCTTAAATGCTTTGACTGATTATATTCAAATTTTATATATTTGTTATACATCATGTTATATATATATATATATGGCTGATTTTGAATGCTGTTCCAAAGCAATAACTCTCAATATGGACAAGTACCTGTTTGACGATCAGATACAAATGTCAATCATATTCCTGACATGGTTATATTCCAGCTATATTACTATAAACAAAACTATAATATATCTTAAATTTGATAACTAACGGGGACTGTGCCATGCATGGCTTGTTAAATACTGATAATCTTACCTTCCACATAAAATCATTTGACAAATAAAATTTCTGTGGAACATAATGCATATATTGTGTTGTTATTTGGTAGGACTGGTATGATGTAGGACCACCACCAGTATTTTGGATGCCTGGATTTTATTTCACTCAGGCTTTCTTGACTGGTGTACAACAGAACTTTGCCAGAAAATACACCATACCCATTGATTTACTTGGGTTTGACTATGACTTCTTAGATGAAAAGAAACACAAAGAACCTCCTGAAGATGGTTAGTGCTCAATTATGTATTTTAACAAATCACAAGAATTTGTAACCAGAAGCAGCTACCTAGTTCTAGCTGTTTTTTTATGTACAAATAACTAGAATATACAACTAGGGTAGTAGATTGCTATGTCTCTATGAGTAGAATGTCATATGAAATATTTTGAGCTGTCATTGAAAAGCTATAAAATAATGACAAAGTGTGCCATGAAAATAAATCAAAGTTGATCAACAACTGAAAGATTCGGGAGAAAATTATGGGGTTGGGACCACAAATGATTTTTTTCAAACTTTTTTGATAAATCTGCATTCCAAAATTTAAAACAAAACTATTCACCGATGTGTCATTCCAAAAAAACATTTTGTGTTGTATCATAGTTGTTTTTCTCCACTTTGATTTTAACATAGTTTTTGTTTGATTTAGGGGCATACATTAATGGCCTCTTTATAGATAGTGCAAGATGGGACAAAAGAACAAGGCAAATTGCTGAAGCACATCCCAAAATCCTGCAAGATGCTATGCCAGTGGTAAGCTATCATAATAATTGCAGTACTTACTACAGTTGTATTGTCTAATTGCTATTATTGACGACAACAGTTCTGTAGCAAAGCATCACATGACTTTGTGTACACATTCTCATTTTTTTTTTATCTTGTTCACAGATCTGGTTGAAACCTATCAAACGAGATGACATTCCGGTTAAGCCAACATACTTGGCTCCTCTGTACAAAACAAGCAACAGGCGTGGTACACTATCCACCACTGGTCATTCAACTAATTTTGTAATTGACATGAATGTGCCATCTGCCCACCCTGAATCTCACTGGATTGGTCGTGGTGTAGCCTTGCTATGTCAGTTAGATAACTAAAGTAAAACTCATTTTTTCTACATTTGGTTCACTATTTTGACAATATAAATTTGACGCGATCACAGGCTTAATAATCTGCATATTATGAATGAGGGCTGACATGGAATTTTGCAGTGAGAGTACATAACTTGAATGTTTCCTCTCCGTGTGTATATAATGTTTGTTTTTTCAATACATATCTCTTTACTACAGTAGTTATCACTCACAAGTGATATTAGCGTGAACCGTTTAACTTGAGTGAAGTACTTGGCTTTCTTCCGTCCACATACAATAATAAATTCCAAAATACGATGAATTTAATGAATATATATATATTTGCTGTGTTGTACATTTCCACAGTGTGTATAAAAGAAAATGTACCCTTTGTAAATTGACTTTCCAGATACATTTTTTAATGTTTTAACTTTCTTTCGCATTCTAAAATTTGAATCAATAATTAACACGTTATCCATATTTACATACAGCAAGTAGAATGTATCTATCACAGACTTTTGATCTTGGTTTAAAAAGTAAAACTCAAGAAAGTTACAGCATTGATCCACTCCATTCATCTACTAAATATTCCGCCCATTTGTGCTGTATATTGTAAATTTTGCACAACTTTTACACTTTGCCGATTGGGGTGTATTCACACGATTTGTTATACAAGGAGATAGATTATAAAATAGCAATAATCGAGAAAAAGATGATGTATATTATTTGCTTGTACTTATTAATAAACTTGATGTTATAACCAATAAAATGTTTATGCATTGAAGCTGTGCTAACTTTGAATATAGGTCTGAAAAAACAGAACACAAGGCATAATGTTGCTTTGACATGTCAAAATTTGTATTTACATCATTTAGTGTTGCTTTTACTTCCCGATTTATACCATTTCTCAAATACACTCAAGGGTTTTGCCTAAATTTCATACTAAGACAAAACATTGTGTGTATGTATTTAACAATTTGGTGGCCATGTAAACGGTAAATGTACATCTGAGACATGGCTCTAGAACAGTGTTTGCATTTGGTTGTTTAAAACCAATCTGAAATCAAAGAAAGCTTAGAAAGAACTCTAGTGTGCTGAGAGTATTGGAGACTCTCTAATAGAAGCCGCACCCATTCATTTTAAACAATTGAGACCAAAAAATTAGGTAATTAATATGCACAGATTTCTAGCCAAAGTTAATCAAATCTGCGCATTGGCCCAGAGCATCTATGCACCAAGTTTCATCAAAAACCGATGTATGGTTTTTGAGATATCAGTGGAACAGACTGACACACACAGGCACACTCACTGCAAGGACTCTTATTGTGCAAACATTCATAATAGCTGTCTGCATAACCAAGATTTGGTATAGCATAAATGCCATTTTCATAAGATGTATAATGTGTATATAAAGTTTTAACATGATAGGTCATCAGATGCATCTCTGGAATCTGATAAACATATTGACATGCATCAAGATCCATTCGACCATTTATGAAACAAATAGACTTGCACATATGCAACAAAATGTATGATGTATATATAACATACTTTAATATGATATTGTGTGCGTGTTTGAATGTTTTAAGCATGTCTGACACGCAGTTCCAGATGAACTGACGGACGGACAAAGGTAAATCCATAAATCCCTGTAAACCAAGACAAGCATGCTCTAAAAAGAGCACTTTAATTTCAAAATGGCAGACTGGTGCCAATTGGTTGTAATTGTATGTGTCTATGTTAGTATAAGTAGTGGCCTCTATCTATGAGTAAAAGCAATGTCATTGAGACACAATTCAAATCAATTTTCATAATATATAACATGGGACTTGACAGATAACCAGATACATAACATAAATAGTACGAAAAATTTATTTCATAAAAATTTCAAAATTATGCTACTTTTACATATTCAAACTTGTTTAAATTACCAATCTCCACTTACAGGTAACCCCCCCCCCCCCGTACCATATGTTACTGCCCTCTACATGTTAACTCTTCAAGTCTTATACTACAATTAAACTCTGTATAGACAGTAGAAACACTTAGAAAGCAGAGCTATTTTACACAAGTCAAGTCTGTAACAATTTAAAATACTTAAAAAGAGTGATTTGTTTTATTTTTAAGAAGCAAATAGTAAAAAGCATCATCAAATAAGTTGAAATGATGTCTGTTGGTTACAACTAAAATTCTATTCATCTGAGGCATAGCTTTTTTTGGTTTGAAATGCAAGAATGCCATACCTTGCTGTTTTCAAAATAGAGGCAATTACAACCCCCCCCCCCCACACACACACACACACATCGTTGCAAATTGTAATTGTGACACTACTATTGCTCTTGCGCTATTGGTTGGTTAAAACCACTGTTGAAGACCATTGCGTTACATTACACAGTATGCCTGCTGGTAGATGGGAACACCATGTGTGGATTATTTCATACACATTTAAGGCATCTTGAGTCCATATGGAAGTTCAGAGCGAAATGTGCCTGCCTCAAGACAATCTTGTACCCATTGTACAGATAGTGTATGGAATTTCTTATTCCGTCCTCTGTTCATTTCATTGATGTCTTTGAGACGAGAAAGATCACTAAAATGGAAAATATGACAAACAAATCAGTCTTTATAAATCCATAGACAGTTATCAGACTATAGTAATTAGTCATTTTGAATAATTATTAATGTGACCACACAACGGAGTGCAGTTGATTCGTCCCAAGTTGTTGCATCACAGAAGTTGATTCTTCAGATTTACTCAACAACAAACTGTTCATGTGCTCATCATGCATGCATATATTCATTACGCCATTTTGTTTTGTTGACGTTGGGTTATACTGTTATGCTAATAATATGGACAACATGAAATGAATAAAACACCAGTTCAACAATTGTATATCAAATTATTAGGGGTAAACAAATTTTCATTAAATCATTGACATGGAGGATCAACGCTTTTACCATGTTTAAGGATAAATAACATATTGATTACGTTACTTTGTAACAAAAAAAAACACAAAACGGTTATTGTATTTGCTTGCCAGTGGTCGTCATTCAAGGCAGCGTTCTATAGAAATATTCTAAAACTTCACAAAATACCATAAATTGAAACTAATAACACAGGAAATGTTTTATTAAAAATAAAAATTAAAAAATGGGATGAATTGACTGCGAATCCACTAAACGGAACTCGAGTTTTGACAAGTCTTAATTTCAGTTTACACACTTGATGCTACAAGTTAACAAACTGAAATACTCATTTGCATTCATGTCCAAATATTTAAACACAGTGTTATAATGTGATAACTACCTTGCGTCACAGATTACATGTGTGACAGTTTCATCCAGTTTTGGTGATACTCTTGCACCATGGAAGCGTAATTCTAATTCAACTAATTCCAAACTACAATCTTTGATTTTCTGAAATTAAAAACATGAATCTTTTGAGAATAACACATGGAGATACTATGGAAAACAATACTAAACTGTGACTAAACACTGATCTGACTAAACACTGATCTGACATAAACACTGATCTGACTAAATACTGATCTGACTAAACACTAATCTCACTGATCTGACTAAACACTGATCTGACTAAACACTGATCCCAGACTAAACACTGATCTCAGACTAAACACTGATCTCACTGATCTGACTAAACATTGATCTGACTAAACACTGATCTCACTGATCTGACCAAACACTGATCTCACTGTTCTGACTAAACACTGAATTGACATAAACACTGATCTGACTAAACACTGATCTGACTAAACACTGAATTGACATAAACACTGATCTGACTAAACACTGATCTGACTGAACACTGATCTGACTAAACACTGATCTGACTAAACACTGATCTGACTAAACACTGATCTGACTAAACACTGATCTGACATAAACACTGATCTGACTAAATACTGATCTGACTAAACACTAATCTCACTGATCTGACTAAACACTGATCTGACTAAACACTGATCCCAGACTAAACACTGATCTCAGACTAAACACTGATCTCACTGATCTGACTAAACATTGATCTGACTAAACACTGATCTCACTGATCTGACCAAACACTGATCTCACTGTTCTGACTAAACACTGAATTGACATAAACACTGATCTGACTAAACACTGATCTGACTAAACACTGAATTGACATAAACACTGATCTGACTAAACACTGATCTGACTGAACACTGATCTGACTAAACACTGATCTGACTAAACACTGATCTGACTAAACACTGATCTGACTAAACACTGATCTCAGACTAAACACTGATCTCAGACTAAACACTGATCTCACTGATCTGACTAAACATTGATCTGACATAAACACTGATCTCACTGATCTGACTAAACATTGATCTGACTAAACACTGATCTCTGACTAAACACTGATCTCACTGTTCTGACTAAACACTGATCTGACATAAACACTGATCTCACTGATCTGACTAAACATTGATCTGACTAAACACTGATCTCAGACTAAACACTGATCTGACTAAACATTGATCTGACATAAACACTGATCTCACTGATCTGACTAAACACTGATCTCAGACTAAACACTGATCTGACTAAACATTGATCTGACAAAAACATTGATCTGACATAAACACTGATCTCAGTGATCTGACTAAACACTGATCTCAGACTAAACACTGATCTGACATAAACACTGATTTCACTGATCTGACTAAACACTGATCTGACTAAACATTGATCAGACTAAACACTGTAAAATAATAAGTAAAAGTTGCACACACTGACACATAACTCAAAGATAATAACTATTGCCCCTATCACAAAACATTACAACTAAATAAAACTCACTGTTATTGGTTGACTCAATACAGCATATTTATCTAGATAAACCTTACACAGGCGGAATATACCCAGTGGTGAATCGTTCGGAAAATAATTAAATTCGATTTCAGCAATATCTTCTGATGTCATTTTAGCAATGTTACCCTGCCAATATAAAGGAATTAAACATAGAATCATGTTAGCATTGCTATTTTATATTCTATACAAAAATCATGTATAGTTTGCTGTTCATTCAGTTCATAAGTGAGAATTGTTATGATAATACAAGAAACTCAAACAAGATTCTGGTCTGCATCTTAGACCAATCTTAATAAGAAATGCTTCACATCAAATTGTTATTAATAGTAAATCTCATTTGTGATTTGGTGATTCAAGGACACCCTAAGATACCCTAAATTGTTATTAATAGTAAATCTCATTTGTGATTTGGTGATTCAAGGACACCCTAAGATACCCTAAATTGTTATTAATAGTAAATCTCATTTGTGATTTAGTGATTCAAGGACACCCTAAGATACCCTAACCCAATCACCAATTCATGTAAATTTCTTGTTATATACATTTTACCTGTGCCTCAATTTTATTAAACACTTCCTCCAATTTCTCTCTATTTACATCTTCTGTGTAGCTGTCACCATGACGATCGAATTCCAAAGCAAATTCAGAGGCTGTATCAGGGGACTCATGAAGCATATGTGACGGTAGCCATGGTAACAGATGACCTTTTTTCTAAAATAAATATCAAATTAGCATGTGAGTCACATCTCACTATAATTTCCATGGAAACATTACCAAATGTTTTTTAAACTAAAACTTGATAATTGTAATATACTAACTGGTACACCAGGCTATTGTGTAATAGTGGAAGTATGACTCACCAAACAATCAAACAGCCAAGTAACCGCAACAACATCATAGATATCTCGACTGAAACATAAAGTTGATTGGCAGGTATAGATTAAGTCAAGGCATGCTATAACTATGACAAATCACTGAATTTTGAAAGGTGCATTCAGATGAAAAGGAAGCAGTGAGATAAAAAGAAAGGGAGCAGATTGGAAGGGATAAATGGAAAGGAAGCAGTGAGATAAAAAAAAAGGGGAGCAGCTTGGAAGGGTGCTGGAAGCGGTGAGATGGAAAGGAAGCGGTGAGATGGAAAGGAAGGGTGCTGGAAGCGGTGAGATAGAAAGGAAGCGATGAGATGGGAAGGAAGGGTGCTGGAAGCAGTGAGATGGAAAGGAAGGGTGCTGGTAGCGATAAGATGGAAAGGAAGCAGTGAGATGAAAAGGAAAGAAGCAGGTTGGAAGGGTGATGGAAGCGATAAGATGGAAAGGAAGGATGCTGGAAGCGATAAGATGGAAAAGAAGGATGCTGGAAGCGATAAGATGGAAAGGAAGGGTGCTGGAAGTGATTAGATGGAAAGGAAGCAGTGAGATGAAAAGGTAAAGAGCAGGTTGGAATGATGCTGGAAGTGGTGAGATGGAAAGGAAGCGATGAGATGGAAAGGAAGGGTGCTGGTAGCAATAAGATGGAAAGGAAGGGTGCTGGAAGTGATTTACAGAAAGGAAGCAGTGAGATGAAAAGGAAAGGAGCAGGTTGGAATGGTGCTGAAAGCAGTGAGATGGAAAGAAAGCGGTGAGATGGAAAGGAAGAAGGGTGTTGGAGGAAGTGAGCTGGAAAAGAAGGGTGCTTTGAGCAGAGAGATGGAAAGAAAGGGTGCTGCAGGAAGTGAGCTGGAAAGAAAGTGAGAGATTAAATGAAGGAAAAGAAAAGTGCAAAAAAGGGTGAGATATGATAAGAAAGGGTTCAGAGACTGATTACCTGAAAATATTTCTGACTCTGGTGGTAATTTTGTCTGCCAAAACACAGTATGTTTCCGGCCCAGGATTTTGAACTATGCTACCACCATGTTCAACTATTTTCTTTTCCACATCAGTTTTTGTATGACCTTTAGGAACATTCACAACACAGAATTCATTGCCTCCAAACATCTCAGATACCTAAATAAAAAGAAATGTTTGTCAATGGTAGAAAAAAACAAATGCAACCTTCCTATTTATCCATAATATATTCAGCTCACCTGTTTTACATTAGACACATCAGCACCTCTGAACTGAGATGCAATTCCAATGACTCTAGAAGGTCTTATTACCCTCCGTGCTTTCTTCTTACTTGGTTCACCAGTGTCTTCTATGCCTGTGTGACGAATTGCCAACTTACCACCAGCTTGCTATTAAATAAATAAATTATAATTCTTATAGATCTATTATAACACACACATACTACAAGTAAGAGGACTTTAAAAATATTAATTAACAAGCCATGGCACAGTCCCTGTTAGTTATCAAATTTAAGATATATACCGATAGTTTTGTTTATAGTAATATAGCTGGAATATAAACATGTCAGGAATATGATTTTGTAACATTAAAATGATTGACATTTGTATCTGATCATCAAATGAGTATTGAGAGATATTGCTCTAGAACAGCATTTATTAAAACAAAATCAGCCATTTTGAATACATGTATAATGAATATATAAAATTTGAACATAATCAGTAAAAGCATGTCAGAGATATGGCACTAGAGCTGCATTCATGAATACAAAATGGCCACCAGTCGACCATTTTAAATCTGATCTGAAAAATAAAATGACGTGCATCAGGAACCCATAATGTCTAATGTATGTACCAAGTTTGAACAAAATCTATCCATAAATGCCAGAAATCCTTTGTCACACGCAACGTAATATTACCGTAATTGGTATAGTACAGGTGTGATGGTTCAAATACCAAAATGGCAACAGTAACAGAAAGACTTCCCTGGCGGCGATGATAAAATACGAACACGGATCCAACAGATGAGGTTTCAACTGGTACTGGTATTATTATACTCTCCAAACATCAAGTACAATAACGCGGTAAAACTCCACTACTCCAATAACTAGATACTTAAACTCCAATACAATTCAACGAGATCTCCGATCTGATCTCAGTGCTGAACAACTCCCCTATATATACCCGCACTGTCTATAAATAGACCATTACATCAGCATACATAATGAGTCTTGAACTTACTACCAATTTCTAGAATGTTCCATTACCTTATATTGCCTCCTACAGTGTTCTATTACCTATTCAACCATTTTCTAAAAAATATAGAATATTCCACCCAGACACAGTACGGTTCTAGAACATTCTCAGTGACACGGAAGTGGTAAATAAGTCGTATGCGACATGCTTGATATTTGATGATTTTTTTAGCACAAAAATGACCATCATTCGACCATTTTGAATCAGATAGTCAAACCAATATATCTGTATATCTATGACATGATGTATAATGAATATTTAAAATTTGAACATAATCAGTGAAAGCAAGTCAGAGATATGGCACGAGAACCACATTCATTAAAACAAAATGGCCGCCAGTCGGCCATTTTGAATCTTATCTGAAAAACAAAATTATTTGCATCAAGGTCCCATAATGTCTAATGTATATACCAAGTTTGAACAAAATCCATCTGTAAACAGCCGAGAAATGCTTGATTTTTAGGATTTTTTAGCACAAAAATGGCCGCCATTCGGCCATCTTGAATCAGATCGTGAAACAAATTGACGTGCATATGTATAATATCATGTATGATGTATGCGTGGAGTATGATTGTGATTGGTCCAGGCATTTCTAAGATACAGGTCCAGACGCACGCACGGAGGTCAAAACATAAGTCCCCGTTTTCAGACTGCGTCCAAACAGGGACTAATAAGAATGAATTAACTCTTTTACAAAATATAATTAACATAAAAGACATGAATATATCACAATTCCAGCAATTATGATCCGATATTGAAGAGTCTTTGAGTTACCTGGCGAAGACTTTGCATCTCATCTAGAGTCATGCATTGGTACCATGCTTTATCATCTCGAACTTTCTCCAAACGAGGGAAACGTAACGTACAGCCAGTTTTGAACCTACAGAGATGCAGGCAGAATAAATGAAATAGAGAGTCAATGAGAAGAGGGAAAGGGCAATACCTAGTAGACAGCTTGGTATTAGTACACAGGGAGGGAAAGGGCAAAGCCTAGACAGCTTGCTATAAGTACACAGTATGGGAAAGGGCAAAGCCTAGACAGCTTGCTATAAGTACACAGAGAGGGAAAGGGCAATACCTAGACAGCTTGCTATAAGTACACAGTATGGGAAAGGGCAAAGCCTAGACAGCTTGCTATAAGTACACAGTATGGGAAAGGGCAATACCTAGACAGCTTGCTATAAGTACACAGTATGGGAAAGGGCAAAGCCTAGACAGCTTGCTATAAGTACACAGTATGGGAAAGGGCAAAGCCTAGACAGCTTGCTATAAGTACACAGTATGGGAAAGGGCAAAGCCTAGACAGCTTGCTATAAGTACACAGTATGGGAAAGGGCAAAGCCTAGACAGCTTGCTATAAGTACACAGTATGGGAAAGGGCAAAGCCTAAACAGCTTGCTATAAGTACACAGTATGGGAAAGGGCAAAGCCTAGACAGCTTGCTATAAGTACACAGTATGGGAAAGGGCAAAGCCTAGACAGCTTGCTATAAGTACACAGTATGGGAAAGGGCAAAGCCTAAACAGCTTGCTATAAGTACACAGTATGGGAAAGGGCAAAGCCTAGACAGCTTGCTATAAGTACACAGTATGGGAAAGGGCAAAGCCTAGACAGCTTGCTATAAGTACACAGTATGGGAAAGGGCAAAGCCTAGACAGCTTGCTATAAGTACACAGTATGGGAAAGGGCAAAGCCTAGACAGCTTGCTATAAGTACACAGTATGGGAAAGGGCAAAGCCTAGACAGCTTGCTATAAGTACACAGTATGGGAAAGGGCAAAGCCTAGACAGCTTGCTATAAGTACACAGTATGGGAAAGGGCAAAGCCTAGACAGCTTGCTATAAGTACACAGTATGGGAAAGGGCAAAGCCTAGACAGCTTGCTATAAGTACACAGTATGGGAAAGGGCAAAGCCTAGACAGCTTGCTATAAGTACACAGAGAGGGAAAGGGCATAGCCTAGATAGTTTGGTATAGATACACAGAGAGGGAAAGGGCAAAGCCTAGACAGCTTGCTATAAGTACACAGTATGCGAAAGGGCAAAGCCTAGACAGCTTGCATAAGTACACAGTATGGGAAAGGGCAAAGCCTAGACAGCTTGGTATTAGTACACAGTATGGGAAAGGGCAAAGCCTAGACAGCTTGGTATAAGTACACAGTATGGGAAAGAGCAAAGCCTAGACAGCTTGCTATAAGTACACAGTATGGGAAAGAGCAAAGCCTAGACAGCTTGCTATAAGTACACAGTATGGGAAAGGGCAAAGCCTAAACAGCTTGCTATAAGTACACAGTATGGGAAAAAGCAAAGCCTAGACAGCTTGCTATAAGTACACAGTATGGGAAAGAGCAAAGCCTAGACAGCTTGCTATAAGTACACAGTATGGGAAAGGGCAAAGCCTAGACAGCTTGGTATAAGTACACAGTATGGGAAAGGGCAAAGCCTAGACAGCTTGGTATTAGTACACAGTATGGGAAAGGGCAAAGCCTAGACAGCTTGCTATAAGTACACAGTATGGGAAAAGGCAAAGCCTAAACAGCTTGCTATAAGTACACAGTATGGGAAAGAGCAAAGCCTAGACAGCTTGCTATAAGTACACAGTATGGGAAAGGGCAAAGCCTAGACAGCTTGCTATAAGTACACAGGGAAGGAAAGGGCAAAGCCTAGACAGCTTGCTATAAGTACACAGAGAGGGAAAGGGCAAAGCATAGACAGCTTGCTATAAGTACACAGTATGGGAAAGGGCAAAGCCTAGACAGCTTGCTATAAGTACACAGTATGGAAAAGGGCCGGCCTAGACAGCTTGGAATAAGAACACGGGGAGGGAAAGGGCAAAGCCGTGACAGCTTGCTACAAGTACACATGGAAGGAAAGGGCAAAGCCTAGACAGCTTGCTATAAGTACACAGAGAGGGAAAGGGCAAAGCCTAGACAGCTTGCTATAAGTACACAGTATGGGAAAGGGCAAAGCCTAGACAGTTTGGTATAGATACACAGAGAGGTAAAGGGCAAAGCCTAGACAGCTTGCTATAAGTACACAGTATGGGAAAGGGCAAAGCCTAGACAGCTTGCTATAAGTACACAGTATGGGAAAAGGCAAAGCCTAGACAGCTTGCTATAAGTACATGTACACAGTATGGAAACGGGCCGGCATAGACAGCTTGGAATAAGTACACAGGGAGGGAAAGGGCAAAGTCTAGACAGCTTGGTATAAGTACACACAGAGAGAAAGGGCAAAGCCTAGACAGCTTGGTAAAAGTACACAGAGAGAAAGGGCAAAGCCGAGACAGCTTGGTATAAGTACACGGAGAGGGAAAGGGCAAAGCCTAGACAACTTGGTATAAGTACACAGAGAGGGAAAGGGCAAAGCCTAGACAACTTGGTAAAAGTACACACAGAGAGAAAGGGCAAAGCCTAGACAACTTGGTAAAAGTACACACAGAGAGAAAGGGCAAAGCCTAGACAGCTTGGTATAAGTACACAGAGAGGGAAAGGGCAAAGCCTAGACAGCTTGGTATAAGTACACGGAGAGGGAAAGGGCAAAGCCTAGACAGTTTGGTATAAGTACAGAGAGAGAGAAAGGGCAATGCCTAGACAGCTTGGAATAAGAACACAGCGAGGGAAAGGGCAAAGTCTAGACAGCTTGATATTAGTACACAGGGAAGGAAAGGGCAAAGCCTAGACAGTTGGGTATAAGTACACAGTATGGGAAAGGGCAAAGTCTAGACAACTTGATACAAGTACACAGGGAAGGAAAGGGCAAAGCCTAGACAGTTGGGTATAAGTACACAGTATGGGAAAGGGCAAAGTCTAGACAGCTTGATATAAGTACACAGGGAAGGAAAGGGCAAAGCCTAGACAGTTGGGTATAAGTACACAGTATGGGAAAGGGCAAAGCCTAGACAGCTTGCTATAAGTACACAGTATGGGAAAGGGCAAAGCCTAGACAGCTTGCTATAAGTACACAGTATGGGAAAGGACAAAGCCTAGACAGCTTGCTATAAGTACACAGTATGGGAAAGGGCATAGCCTAGATAGTTTGGTATAGATACACAGAGAGGGAAAGGGCAAAGCCTAGACAGCTTGCTATAAGTACACAGTATGGAAAAGGGCAAAGCCTAGACAGCTTGCTATAAGTACACAGTATGGGAAAGGGCAAAGCCTAGACAGCTTGGTATTAGTACACAGTATGGGAAAGGGCAAAGCCTAGACAGCTTGTTATAAGTACACAGAGAGGGAAAGGGCATAGCCTAGACAGCTTGCTATAAGTACACAGGGAGGGAAAGGGCAAAGCCTATACAGCTTGCTATAAGTACTCAGGGAGGGAAATGGCAAAGCCTAGACAGCTTGGTATTAGTACACAGGGAGGGAAATGGCAAAGCCTAGACAGCTTGCTATAAGTACACAGGGAGGGAAAGGGCAAAGCCTAGACAGCTTGCTATAAGTACACAGGGAGGGAAAGGGCAAAGCCTAGACAGCTTGGTATAAGTACACAGAGAGGGAAAGGGCAAGGCCTAGACAGCTTGGTATTAGTACACAGGGAGGGAAATGGCAAAGCCTAGACAGCTTGCTATAAGTACACAGAGAGGGAAATGGCAAAGCCTAGACAGCTTGGTATAAGTACACAGAGAGGGAAAGGAAGCCTTGATTGTCTATTGACTGACTTTGTCTATGATTATACATATTTACTGAATGACTTGGTCACAACATAGATCAATGACTGATCAACTACTTGACAACTGTGGTTGGCTGATCCTTCATTTACTTGGTCAGTGTCTAGTGCTAGATAAATTATTGAATTTAATTTGACTTACTGATTTGATGAGATAATCTCTGCAGCTTTCACTTGTACCACCCAGGATTTAGACGGTTCTATCCACACATCAGGTCTCTCCTAAAGAAACAAAATATAATATAGCTGCATAGCAGCGATGACGGGTTTCGAGCCTGCATGGCTCATGGCAAATTGCACTTGGTTGATGTGATTATTTGATGAACGTTTCATGTCTAAAATGCAATGTTCTTAACAAGTCCTCTGGTATTTTGCTATTATGAACGACACTGGAATCAACAGACATAACCATTCATAGTCATCTGTCTAATGTTCGGCAAATTGGTCATGAGTTATAGCGTAATTTCACTTTTTACTAAATCCACGATGGCTGCCAAAAAGGGCATTTTTCAAAAATCTGCTTCAAAAGCTTTGTAGAGCTATCAACATAGGTGCCATATTCTAAACTGCTTGTCAAACAAGCAAGCAATTTTTAAGAAGATAATTTTTTGAGATTTTTTGCATTTTTTTGATAAATTCAAGATGGTCGCCAAAACCACTTGAATCATGGGAAATATTGTTATGAACACATAATCATCTTATTGAAGGGATGTTGTATACCAACTATGGTGTCAATCCGTCAAATTGTTCATGAGTTATAGCATAATTTCACTTTTTACTAAATCCAAGATGGCTGCCAAAGGAACCCATTTTTCAAAAATCCGCTTCAGTAACTTTATAGAGCTATCAACAGTGATACAATATGCTAAATTGCTTTTCAAACAAGCAAGCAGTTTTTAACAAGATAATTTTTTGAGGTTTTTTGCATTTTTGTGATAAATTCAAGATGGCCGCCAAAACCACTTGAATCATGGGAAATATTTTCATGAACTCATAATCATCTTATTGAGCGGATGTTGTATGCCAAGTTTTGTTTCAATCTGGCAAATTGTTCATAAGTTATAGCGTAATTTCACTTTTTACTAAATTTAAGATGGCTGCCAAAGGAAGCCATTTAAAAAAAAACCTGCTTCAGGAGCTTTGTAGAGCTATCAACAGAGATACTATATGCTAAATTGCTTTTCAAACAAGCAAGCAGTTTTTAACAAGATAATTTATTGAGGTTTTTTGCATTTTTGTGATAAATTCAACATGGCCGCCAGAACCACTTGAATCATGGGAAATATTTTCATGAACACATAATCATCTGATGAGTGGATGTTGTATGCCAAGTTTTGTCGAAATCTGGCAAATTGTTCATAAGTTATAGCGTAATTTCACTTTTCACTAAATCCAAGATGGCTGCCAAAGGAAGCCATTTTTCAAAAATCTGCTTCAATAACTTTGTAGAGCTATGGCCATAGGTGCTGCAAAGCAAATGTCTAATCACATGAATGAGCCATTTTTGAGAAGAAGATTTTTAAATTTTTTTGTAAATTTTCAGAAAATCCAATATGGCGGCCAAGGTCACATGACCGCTAAAGATTTTATTGCTGATATTTGCTAGACATGAACCAATGATGCCACACAAAAAACCCCGAAGTTTCTAGACCCTCAGAAAGTGGTGCAATTGAGCACTTCCGGTTTGTGTTCTACCTAAGATGGAGGCCAGGTCATGTGACCTACATGGCTGGTTTTGGGGTATGCACCACAACTCATGGCCCTTTATCAGCATGCAAAATGGCAAATCAATCGCAGCATTATTTTTCAAGTTACAGAACTTACAAAAAACGGCGGAAAAAAAATAATAATAAGCAAAGCAATTACAATAGGGTTTCGCCCCATAGGGCTCGAAACCCTAATTACAAAAGTGTTATTGCTGATTCGAAATATTGGTTAATGTTGGAGCTAAAAGTACACATTATGTAATAGAGGTATGTCATTTACTTGTAGTTTGCATTTTCACCCAGCTATTTTTCTCATCAGTCATAGCCTGCTTTTAATTATTTTAATTTTATCATTGACTTGCAGTCTGTGTTTTTGACCGGTAATTTTGTAAATCGGTCTGCGTTTAATTTATTGACCGACTATTTTCCAGGTCATGGAGGTCAGTCATGTATTTGTTTTCATCGTCCACATACTATTATATTAGCGTGTCCGTCCTCCATGGTTTATTGATCCGCACTGTATTATTTTCTCGTCTGCCCTCGGTCCTTTTCTAAAAGTGCGCTCTGCACTTGGCATCCACCCGTTGTGTTTTTCACATCTTTTATATACCTCAATGAAAGTGATATATGTGTGTTGTAACTCTTTATACAGCTATATATATATATATATATATATATATATATATATATATATATATATATATATATATATATATATATAGATGCTTGGGAGGACCCATGGAGCCAAAGGATTATGTAGCTTGTCAAGTAATTCACACCAATTTAGGAAGGCTACTATATAGGACATACAGACACATCACCTGTTTCAATATAATCAATAATAATGTACCCTAATCAATTGATTGATTTATTCATGGTGTACACAATTTGTCTTGAAAAGAACTCCACAATTGTTGTTTCGTTTACAAGTCTTGTCCAAAAATGTCTGCTTCAACATAAATAAAAATATCCTCAATAATATTTCTTGTACAATTTTCCTTATTCTTTAAGTACAGATGATAATAACTCTCTACACTAGGGAGTGACATACAAACATTCAAATAGGCATTTAATCTTACACACCAAATTGTCCACACTTTGCTAACCACACATAGTTATTAATTAGCCATGACCTTTTTTCATTTTGAAATATTTTTATTCTTACAAATTTCATTAATGGTGTTTATTTATTATTTATATCTTGTGCATTGCTATTTTTAATTTTCACATGTTAATTGTTTCCATTCAGTGTGTTGATGCAAAGCATGACAGGAAACCCATATCTTATTGGTTCCACGGATGATGCTTGGCTTCTTCTATTATCACACTTTGAAATATTTCATCAATTTTCACAGATATTTTACTTACCCTCAGCCCTGATGTTAATAATAAATGTTGTGGGATGTTTTTTTCATCAAACTTCTTCCAAGAGGGTGCCAATTTACGATTGAATTCATGAAGTTCTTTCAATGTGTATCCTGAACCAACCTATATAATAGATACATAGAAATATTATTGAAACCTTGAAAGATATGCGCAACACATTACAGTGCAGTGCAGTAATGACACAACCTTATATAATACGGGTGAGTATAATTGACACATACCCGACAGAAAGACTGGAAGTAAGATGGTTTGTCATCACCTTCATCTGTAGACATGGATACTGCTAATAAGAACTGAGATACCATGTGACTACGAATCTGTAATAAACAATAAATTGTCGGTTAAATGTACACAAGGTTATACAAAATAAGTTGAAAAACAACAGTTGTATTTGACTAAGTGCAAATGTTAATCCACTTGATTAAAGTGTGAAAACATAAGAAGCATAAATCAGCTCACCATAGTATTAAGACAAATTAAATTAAAGTGTGAAAACATAAGAAGCATAAATCAGCTCACCATAGTATTAAGACAAATTAAATTAAAGTGTGAAAACATAAGAAGCATAAATCAGCTCACCATAGTATTAAGACAAATTAAATTAAAGTGTGAAAACATAAGAAGCATAAATCAGCTCACCATAGTATTAAGACAAATTAAATTAAAGTGTGAAAACATAAGAAGCATAAATCAGCTCACCATAGTATTAAGACAAATTAAATTAAAGTGTGAAAACATAAGAAGCATAAATCAGCTCACCATAGTATTAAGACAAATTATATTAAAGTGTGAAAACATAAGAAGCATAAATCAGCTCACCATAGTATTAAGACAAATTAAATTAAAGTGTGAAAACATAAGAAGCATAAATCAGCTCACCATAGTATTAAGACAAATTATATTAAAGTGTGAAAACATAAGAAGCATAAATCAGCTCACCATAGTATTAAGACAAATTAAATTAAAGTGTGAAAACATAAGAAGCATAAATCAGCTCACCATAGTATTAAGACAAATTAAATTAAAGTGTGAAAACATAAGAAGCATAAATCAGCTCACCATAGTATTAAGACAAATTATATTAAAGTGTGAAAACATAAGAAGCATAAATCAGCTCACCATAGTAATAAGACAAATTAAATTAAAGTGTGAAAACATAAGAAGCATAAATCAGCTCACCATAGTATTAAGACAAATTAAATTAAAGTGTGAAAACATAAGAAGCATAAATCAGCTCACCATAGTAATAAGACAAATTAAATTAAAGTGTGAAAACATAAGAAGCATAAATCAGCTCACCATAGTATTAAGACAAATTAAATTAAAGTGTGAAAACATAAGAAGCATAAATCAGCTCACCATAGTATTAAGACAAATTAAATTAAAGTGTGAAAACATAAGAAGCATAAATCAGCTCACCATAGTATTAAGACAAATTAAATTAAAGTGTGAAAACATAAGAAGCATAAATCAGCTCACCATAGTATTAAGACAAATTAAATTAAAGTGTGAAAACATAAGAAGCATAAATCAGCTCACCATAGTATTAAGACAAATTAAATTAAAGTGTGAAAACATAAGAAGCATAAATCAGCTCACCATAGTATTAAGACAAATTATATTAAAGTGTGAAAACATAAGAAGCATAAATCAGCTCACCATAGTATTAAGACAAATTAAATTAAAGTGTGAAAACATAAGAAGCATAAATCAGCTCACCATAGTAATAAGACAAATTAAATTAAAGTGTGAAAACATAAGAAGCATAAATCAGCTCACCATAGTAATAAGACAAATTATATTAAAGTGTGAAAACATAAGAAGCATAAATCAGCTCACCATAGTATTAAGACAAATTAAATTAAAGTGTGAAAACATAAGAAGCATAAATCAGCTCACCATAGTAATAAGACAAATTAAATTAAAGTGTGAAAACATAAGAAGCATAAATCAGCTCACCATAGTATTAAGACAAATTAAATTAAAGTGTGAAAACATAAGAAGCATAAATCAGCTCACCATAGTATTAAGACAAATTAAATTAAAGTGTGAAAACATAAGAAGCATAAATCAGCTCACCATAGTATTAAGACAAATTAAATTAAAGTGTGAAAACATAAGAAGCATAAATCAGCTCACCATAGTATTAAGACAAATTAAATTAAAGTGTGAAAACATAAGAAGCATAAATCAGCTCACCATAGTATTAAGACAAATTATATTAAAGTGTGAAAACATAAGAAGCATAAATCAGCTCACCATAGTATTAAGACAAATTAAATTAAAGTGTGAAAACATAAGAAGCATAAATCAGCTCACCATAGTATTAAGACAAATTAAATTAAAGTGTGAAAACATAAGAAGCATAAATCAGCTCACCATAGTAATAAGACAAATTAAATTAAAGTGTGAAAACATAAGAAGCATAAATCAGCTCACCATAGTATTAAGACAAATTAAATTAAAGTGTGAAAACATAAGAAGCATAAATCAGCTCACCATAGTATTAAGACAAATTAAATTAAAGTGTGAAAACATAAGAAGCATAAATCAGCTCACCATAGTATTAAGACAAATTAAATTAAAGTGTGAAAACATAAGAAGCATAAATCAGCTCACCATAGTATTAAGACAAATTAAATTAAAGTGTGAAAACATAAGAAGCATAAATCAGCTCACCATAGTATTAAGACAAATTAAATTAAAGTGTGAAAACATAAGAAGCATAAATCAGCTCACCATAGTATTAAGACAAATTAAATTAAAGTGTGAAAACATAAGAAGCATAAATCAGCTCACCATAGTATTAAGACAAATTAAATTGAAGTGTGAAAACATAAGAAGCATAAATCAGCTCACCATAGTATTAAGACAAATTAAATTAAAGTGTGAAAACATAAGAAGCATAAATCAGCTCACCATAGTATTAAGACAAATTAAATTAAAGTGTGAAAACATAAGAAGCATAAATCAGCTCACCATAGTATTAAGACAAATTAAATTAAAGTGTGAAAACATAAGAAGCATAAATCAGCTCACCATAGTAATAAGACAAATTAAATTAAAGTGTGAAAACATAAGAAGCATAAATCAGCTCACCATAGTATTAAGACAAATTAAATTAAAGTGTGAAAACATAAGAAGCATAAATCAGCTCACCATAGTATTAAGACAAATTAAATTAAAGTGTGAAAACATAAGAAGCATAAATCAGCTCACCATAGTATTAAGACAAATTAAATTAAAGTGTGAAAACATAAGAAGCATAAATCAGCTCACCATAGTATTAAGACAAATTAAATTAAAGTGTGAAAACATAAGAAGCATAAATCAGCTCACCATAGTATTAAGACAAATTAAATTAAAGTGTGAAAACATAAGAAGCATAAATCAGCTCACCATAGTATTAAGACAAATTAAATTAAAGTGTGAAAACATAAGAAGCATAAATCAGCTCACCATAGTATTAAGACAAATTAAATTAAAGTGTGAAAACATAAGAAGCATAAATCAGCTCACCATAGTATTAAGACAAATTAAATTAAAGTGTGAAAACATAAGAAGCATAAATCAGCTCACCATAGTATTAAGACAAATTAAATTAAAGTGTGAAAACATAAGAAGCATAAATCAGCTCACCATAGTATTAAGACAAATTAAATTAAAGTGTGAAAACATAAGAAGCATAAATCAGCTCACCATAGTATTAAGACAAATTAAATTCACATATTTAAGTTAACAGGTTGAAGGAAAGATAATGTACATCACAACTTTATCTTTTAACTGAATTGACACATTATAAAACAGGACACTAAATATAATTATGTATATAATTTATTCATAATACTGTAGGCCTCCTGTCTCAAGGTATACTTATTGTAATTACATAACATGTTACAGAGGACAATGTCATTTTACAGTGACTGAAAAAGAACAAGAAAATATGAAAAGAACATGAACTGTCAGACCAAAATAATTGTATTACATTTTTTTGTTGCGAGAAAAATAAATTTAGAAATGTGCAAGATTACTGCATTTTGTAATTGTAATAGTGATATAAATTTTTCGGGTGAGGGAAGTGTATAATAATAACTTGGGATGTATTTAGATCTCAACTCTTGGTAAAATGGACAGATAATGCAAAAATGGTACTCGTCCTCTACACAATTGGTATTACATAAAATACAAACTCTTTTTGTGCGTGTATTATGGAATTTTCAATCAGTTTCAATACGTAGACAATGGGCAGAAATTCTTAGGCGACACAATGCTTCCCTGTAACAGTCTTTTTGGACTGTTTTAAAACAATTCTCTTGACCAAATATATATTTAAATTTTCTATAAAAGCACAGCTTCGGAAATAGCTCGAGTCCACTTTGCCAATTTTGAATATCAATGTCCAAGCATCGCTGTTTGAAAAGCTTAACAAAGTATTCAGAGTTCCCCACCCCTTGGTTGTACCATGCTTTACCCAGGCCATAAAAAAGAAGTAACATTTTTAAATTCAGGACCCAACACTTTTTACCCCTTTCTGCTTCATGGTACTGAAACATGTAACATAAATAGACCAGTCTGTGTCGGGGTAATGATAAAATGCGAAGCCAGTACTTAATAATCCTAATAAGTCTAAACGTTTTAATAGTAAACCTACCTAACTCCCCCCTTATAGCCAAATTTTGTGCATTATGATAGACTTTGTTTTGTATAATTTCAACTTGATTGCCATTGTGAAAGCCCCAGACTTCGCTAGCGTACATTAAAATTGGTAGGATTTTACCATCAAAGATTTTAAATGCAATATTTACATCAATACCGTCAAATTGCGAAATACTTTTCTTAATCGCAAACAACGATCCTGACGCTTTTTTGGCCAAACTAGACTGGGCATAGTTCCAAAGCCCAGAACTCGACAATACTATACCCAAATAATTATAATAAGAAACAACTTCTAGTTTATGTCCTGCAAGCCACCATTGCTCAGTTGATTTCAATCTGCCCCCACACCTAAATACCATTACTTTAGATTTATCAATATTAACTTTTAGTCTCCATTTATTTGCATATAGATCCAAATTATTCAGAAGACGTTGTAAACCCATAATGGAAGAGCTAAAAACTGCCAAATTGTCTGCAAATAACAAATAAAATAATTTTATAGGCGTTATATAAACTCCGGTGTGGCTGTGTTGTATTGATTCGCCAAGATCATTTACAAAGAGAGAGAAAAGGAGTGGCGATAAAACACTGCCTTGTTGCACTCCTACTTCACATTTGAACAATTCAGAAATACCTACTGGGGAGCGAACACATGCCCTGATATCTTGGTACATGGACTTCAATACTTTAAATAGTTTGCCACCCATTCCCGATTTTGTTAGTTTATAAAAGAGTAAGGTGTGGTTAATCCTATCAAATGCCTTTTCAAAATCTATAAATGCGCAGTATACACACACGTAATTTACTTCCTAATGACAAATAATGATCAATAATGGTTGATAAAATGAATAGATTGTCAACTGATGAATAATTTTTACGGAAACCAACCTGTTCTTCCACAATAGGATAGTACAAGTTCACCCATTTAAGCAGACGATGATATATAATATCACTGAAAACTTTTGTAATCGAAGGCAATAATGTAATACCTCTATAGTTATTAACTGAATCTCTTTCACCCTTCTTATAGACAGGAATAATTAAACCATGCACCCATTGTGGAGGGAATATACCAGTATTAATTATTGTATTGAAAAGTTTAACAAGTAATTGTTTAAAAATCATAGGAATATGCTTAAATATTTTCGGCGATAAACCATCAATACCAGCTGTCTTATTTGCATTTAACCGACTAAGGACATGTTCCAATTCCACAATTGTAATTACTTGATCTAAAATCTGATAGTCAATAACTGCATTTGACTCTGGCAAAATTAATAATTTATCAAGATAGTCTTGAACTTCTTCTAAAAACATGTTACTTTCATTCCCATAATTCAAATCTGTACTCATAAAGAGTTGAGAAAAATAAACATGCCATGTGCTTGGTTGGATTTTTGTAGATGGGCCACTTTTCTTACTATTTAATAAATTCCAAAATTTCTTTGTATTCGGATTGATTGCAGAGATGTAAAGTTCACGTTTTTTGAGATTGTTAAATAATTTCTTTTTTCCCTTAGCAATATACGACAATTATTTCTGTGAGTAATATAGTTTTCAAGATTAACAACAGATCTACAATTTCGAAACTGATTTAGGGCTTTCCTGGTCTGTTGCTTCGTATATTTGCAGTCATCGTCGAACCAATTACTTTTCTTATCAAACTTTCTTATAGTCTGTGGCAATTTATATTTACATTTCATTCCATCAGCCGCGTTAAATAACAAATCAGATAAAATATTAGCAGCTTCAATAGTATTTCCCATATTTGCTAAAGTGTGAAATCTTTCTACCAAGAGCTTTGCAGTTTCACCTTTCCAAAATGAATGGAATTGATCCTTTTTTGATACATTCCAATTATATCTAGTAAAAATACTGCCCTCGATTGAGGATTCGTTCTCATTTTGGGTTAGAGTTTTCAGTGTAAATGGGATTGGTAAGTGGTCAGAATCGGGTCTATTAACTATGGAAAAATCACTACACAGTTGAAAATTGTCATAACATGTTAGGACGTAATCAATTACACTGGCACCTGTAGGTTTAATACATGTAAAATGGCCTAGTCCTTTATCTTCAAATAATCGGCCATTAAGAATTCTTAAATTAGAGTTTTTACATAAATCTAGTAATAAATGGCCAAATGGATTAATTGCACGATCCTGGGAAGACCTTTTTGGTAACTCTGGTTCTGACATATTTACTTGATCAGCGAAAAAATTCTTGTTATCATGTTCAGTAAAGTCTAGTTTCGTTGCCGTTCTGGCGTTAAAGTCGCCACAACAAAAAAATTTATATTTTGGATATTTAGATATATTATTTGCCAATTCATCCTCCAAAATTTGAAAATTTACTTCATTAGAATAACTGCTAGAATACTGGGGTGAAAAATAAACAATGCCAAAACAATATTTCGAATCACCAGTGCTGCAAAGGAACCAGACAATACTATCAGTCGCTTCACTGTTTAAAAATTTCACCTCATTAAAATACCCTGTTTTATATAAGATACTAATGCCACCAGAAGTACGACCATAGCGCATGCACTTGATACGTGAATTGTGATAGCTTTCATAACCATTAATTTCAAATTTGCTTTCAGGTGTGCTTCATGTTTCAGTAAGAAAAATAATGTCATATTTAGATAAGAATAACAGAAAGTCAGGATTGGTCCATTTAGTTTTCAGACCGTTCACATTCCACACAATACATGACAAAGTAGATGAGTGAATATAATTATTAGTAACATTATTTTGGTACATATACTGGCCTTGGCCATACCTCTATGTGTTCTTAATTTGCTTAATTTCATCAGTTTCGTCGTCATACACATAAATATCATTATCAATTAATAGCTTATCATATTTCATGGACGCTTTAAAAACAAATAGTTTCAATTTCGGATTTTCAATTTAACAAAGAGTAAAAAGAATTGTATATTCCTAGTATTACTAATACCGGTCACTGGTAGCATAGTGGTTGTCGCATCAGACTCATGATCGGTAGACCCAAGTTCAAATCTTACATTAGGCTGAACATCAAAGGGTTAACCCCTACCCCGGGAGAGTGTGCCACAGACTCAATGGGAAGGCCAATTCCACTGGTCAAGATACATTCACTAACGAATGCGACTTTGAGGAACTTTGGTTAAGGTCCACAGGTGCTTGTGTTCAACTAAGCCTGGTTGATGCCAGGATAGTGCATGAAAATTGCTATTTGATAGAGAGATGGCCACACAGCCCTGTCATGTTTTATTCAGTGAAAATACACAACACACAAAATGGCAGACATGACTCATTACTATGATGGCTGAATTGAGGGTTCAATGCATTGTTGACCCCAGAAAGTTGAAAGACATATGGTTATTGCGAAATTGAACAGTTGTGCTGCATTCAAGGTACTGAGAATTCACTGACTGCGTGAATAGTACTCCCCCTTTCCATAATAAATACCCACAATGCACTGACTATATAAATCATGCTTACCTCTTTCCATAATAAATACCCAAAATGCACTGACTGTATAATTCATACTTACCTCTTTCCATAATAATCACCCACAATGCACTGACTGTATAATTCATACTTACCCCTTTCCATAATAATCACCCACAATGCACTGAGTGTATAATTCATACTTACCTCTTTCCATAATAATCACCCACAATGCACTGACTGTATAAAGCATACTTACCCCTTTCCATAATAATCACCCACAATGCACTGACTGTATAATTCATACTTACCTTTTACCATAATAATCACCCACAATGCACTGACTGTATAAAGCATACTTACCTTTTTCCATAATAATCACCCACAATGCACTGACTGTATAATTCATACTTACCTCTTTCATAATAATCACCCACAATGCACTGACTGTATAATTCATACTTACCTCTTTCCATAATAATCACCCACAATGCACTAACTGTATAAAGCATACTTACCTTTTTCCATAATAATCACCCACAATGCACTGACTGTATAATTCATACTTACCTCTTTCATAATAATCACCCACAATGCACTGACTGTATAATTCATACTTACCTCTTTTCATAATAATCACCCACAATGCACTGACTGTATATTTCATACTTACCTCTTTCCATAATAATCACCCACAATACAGACTGTGTATAATTCATATTTACCTCTTTCCATAATAATCACCCACAATGCACTGAATGTATAAAGCATACTTACCTTCTTTCATAATAATAACCACAACGCACTAACTGTATAATTCATACTTACCTCTTTCCATAATAATCACCCACAATGCACTGACTGTATAATTCATACTTACCTTTTTCCATAATAATCACCCACAATGCACTGACTGTATAATTCATACTTACCACTTTCTCATAATAATCACCCACAATGCACTGACTGTATATTTCATACTTACCTCTTTCCATAATAATCACCCACAATGCACTGACTGTATAATTCATACTTACCTTCTTTCATAATAATAACCACAACGCACTAACTGTATAATTCATACTTACCTCTTTCCATAATAATCACCCACAATGCACTGACTGTATAATTCATACTTACCTCTTTCCATAATAATCACCCACAATACACTGACTGTATAATTCATACTTACCTTTTTCCATAATAATCACCCACAATGCACTAACTGTATAATTCATACTTACCACTTTCTCATAATAATCACCCACAATGCACTGACTGTATAATTCATACTTACCTCTTTTCATAATAATCACCCACAATGCACTGACTGTATATTTCATACTTACCTCTTTCCATAATAATCACCCACAATACAGACTGTGTATAATTCATATTTACCTCTTTCCATAATAATAACCCACAATGCACTGAATGTATAAAGCATACTTACCTTCTTTCATAATAATAACCACAACGCACTAACTGTATAATTCATACTTACCTCTTTCCATAATAATCACCCACAATGCACTGACTGTATAATTCATACTTACCTCTTTCCATAATAATCACCCACAATGCACTAACTGTATAATTCATACTTACCACTTTGTCATAATAATCACCCACAATGCACTGACTGTATATTTCATACTTACCTCTTTCCATAATAATCACCCACAACGCACTGACTGTATAATTCATACTTACCCCTTTCCATAATAATCACCCACAATGCACTAACTGTATAATTCATACTTACCCCTTTCCATAATAATCACCCACAATGCACTGACTGTATATTTCATACTTACCTCTTTCCATAATAATCACCCACAATGCACTAACTGTATAATTCAGACTTACCTTTTTCCCATAATAACCACCCACAATGCACTGACTGTATATCTCATACTTACCTCTTTCCATAATAATCACCCACAATACAGATTGTATAATTCCTACTTACCTCTTTCCATAATAATCACCCACAATGCACTAACTATATAATTCATACTTACCTCTTTCCATAAAAACACCTACAATCCACTCACTATATAGTTCATACTTACCTCTTTCCATAATAATCACCCACAATGCACTAACTATATAATTCATACTTACCTCTTTCCATAAAAACACCTACAATCCACTCACTATATAATTCATACTTACCTTTTTCCATAATAATCACCCACAATGCACTAACTATATAATTCACACTTACCCCTTTCCCATAATATGCACCTACAATAAGAAGGTCAAGTTCATCCACAAGACTGTTAATGTATTCTGGTTTGATTTTAAACCAACCACTCCCTAGATGAAAAGATGGATAAACAAATGATATATGATGAATACAGAGAAATGCAGTTAGTAAATGAGTGTTATAATTGACATTTGTTACATAGCATGGCATTATAGAAAACTATAACACTAAGCTACCAAGATACACGGGATAACACTTACCACTGTCAATGTACAGTAGCTTTAGTAAAAATAAACCAAACAATTATTTCACTACATTTATTATTCACTTACCTTTTCTTTTATCAGGTCTGTATGTTGCTGATGGATTCTTCACTAAGATTCCTTCCTCTCTTCTGTCTATTGCATCATTCAATGCTTTCACCACAGCCTCTCTGAAATAGATGAATCAAACCATCAAACCAAAGAAGAAATATCAACTATGGAGTGAAAAGAAGTTGTAGGATATTATTGTTTTCACTAGACTATGCTGTGAATTTGTTTCTATTTGTAAGTCCCTAATGCAAAGATTATCAATTAGAAAAGTCAGTTTCAAAATATTTTCTGCTCGAAATGATTTTTGTTGGTACATTCTAAGACAGCTAATTTATTTACCCGGATGTTGCTTCAGTTCTTTCAACTAAATGTAATCTGCCTTCTATAGGTGTGAATACTCTGAAGAAAAAAAAATGATAATTGTTGCAGCAATATGTCTAAATGCAATAAAATTTATAGAATGACACAGTAATGTGTACAATATCAAGAATCTATAAGATAAGGGATATCCATGTATGGTAGTATGTGATATATCGAAGATTTATAAGATAAATGTACACAACTTTGATATATATGTATGGTAGTATGTGATATATCAAAGATTTATGAGATAAGGGTACACAACTTTGATATCCATGTATGGTAGTATGCGATATATCAAAGATTTATAAGATAAGGGTACACAACTTTGATATATATGTATGGTAGTATGTGATATATCAAAGATTTATGAGATAAGGGTACACAACTTTGATATCCATGTATAGTAGTATGCGATATATCAAAGATTTATGAGATAAGGGTACACAACTTTGATATACATGTATGGTAGTATGTGATATATCAAAGATTTATGAGATAAGGGTACACAACTTTGATATCCATGTATGGTAGTATGTGATATATCAAAGATTTATGAGATAAGGGTACACAACTTTGATATACATGTATGGTAGTATGTGATATATCAAAGATTTATGAGATAAGGGTACACAACTTTGATATCCATGTATAGTAGTATGCGATATATCAAAGATTTATGAGATAAGGGTACACAACTTTGATATCCATGTATGGTAGTATGCGATATATCAAAGATTTATGAGATAAGGGTACACAACTTTGATATCCATGTATAGTAGTATGCGATATATCAAAGATTTATGAGATAAGAGTACACAACTTTGATATCCATGTATGGTAGTATGTGATATATCAAAGATTTATGAGATAAGGGTACACAACTTTGATATCCATGTATAGTAGTATGCGATATATCAAAGATTTATGAGATAAGGGTACACAACTTTGATATACATGTATGGTAGTATGTGATATATCAAAGATTTATGAGATAAGGGTACACAACTTTGATATATATGTATGGTAGTATGTGATATATCAAAGATTTATGAGATAAGGGTACACAACTTTGATATACTGGTATGGTAGTATGTGATATATCAAAGATTTATGAGATAAGGGTACACAACTTTGATATACATGTATGGTAGTATGTGATATATCAAAGATTTATGAGATAAGGATACACAACTTTGATATCCATGTATGGTAGTATGCGATATATTAATGATTTATGAGATAAGGGTACACAACTTTGATATACATGTATGGTAGTATGTGATATATCAAAGATTTATGAGATAAGGGTACACAACTTTGATATCCATGTATGGTAGTATGCGATATATTAATGATTTATGAGATAAGGGTACATAACTTTGATATCCATGTATGGTAGTATGCGATATATCAATGATTTATGAGATAAGGGTACACAACTTTGATATCCATGTATGGTAGTATGTGATATATCAATGATTTATGAGATAAGGGTACACAACTTTGATATCCATGTATGGTAGTATGTGATATATCAAAGATTTATGAGATAAGGGTACACAACTTTGATATATATGTATGGTAGTATGTGATATATCAAAGATTTATGAGATAAGGGTACACAACTTTGATATATATGTATGGTAGTATGCAATATATCAAAGATTTATGAGATAAGGGTACACAACTTTGATATCCATGTATGGTAGTATGCGATATATTAATGATTTATGAGATAAGGGTACATAACTTTGATATCCATGTATGGTAGTATGCGATATATCAATGATTTATGAGATAAGGGTACACAACTTTGATATCCATGTATGGTAGTATGTGATATATCAAAGATTTATGAGATAAGGGTACACAACTTTGATATATATGTATAGTAGTATGCGATATATCAATGATTTGTGAGATAAGGGTACACAACTTTGATATCCATGTATGGAAGTATGCGATATATCAATGATTTATGAGATAAGGGTACACAACTTTGATATACATGTATGGTAGTATGTGATATATCAAAGATTTATGAGATAAGGGTACACAACTTTGATATATATGTATGGTAGTATGTGATATATCATTGATTTACGAGATAAGGGTACACAACTTTGATATACATGTATGGTAGTATGTGATATATCATTGATTTACGAGATAAGGGTACACAACTTTGATATCCATGTATGGAAGTATGTGATATATCAAAGATTTATGAGATAAGAGTACACAACTTTGATATCCATGTATGGTAGTATGTGATATATCAATGATTTATGAGATACGGGTACACAACTTTGTTATACATGTATGGTAGTATGTGATATATCAAAGATTTATGAGATAAGGGTACACAACTTTGTTATACATGTATGGTAGTATGTGATATATCATTGATTTACGAGATAAGGGTACACAACTTTGATATACATGTATGGTAGTATGTGATATATCAAAGATTTATGAGATAAGGGTACACAACTTTGATATCCATGTATGGAAGTATGCGATATATCAATGATTTATGAGATAAGGGTACACAACTTTGATATACATGTATGGTAGTATGTGATATATCAAAGATTTATGAGATAAGGGTACACAACTTTGATATATATGTATGGTAGTATGTGATATATCCAAGATTTATGAGATAAGGCTTTGTAAATGTCCATAATTTCAGCATTTTGAATAAGACTGATAAAACATTTCTGTTTATTTGGAATAAATTTACTTACCTCTCCATATATTGCAATCTTTCTCTAAATGGACAATTAGCCAGATTTTTGTCATTGAATAAGACACAATCAAAGACACAGAAACAGGTCTGTAAATCTAAGACACAATCAAACACATGGAGTATTATTTCATAAAATTGAATAGAATTCATCAGAATTTTCCAATAATAATTTTTCACCATATGTACCGGAATAAAAATGAGTTATGACGAAAAAATTTACATCATTCTTTCACACATTTTTTGTGCCAAAATTATTTTGGTTATCATAACTTTTTATCTATATTTTGTGAGCAATTCATGTAGCATGAAATAAATGCATCGTTAAGAGTCAAGGATACATGTATCTGGTATTAATGGTATTCAACTGTCTCAATATCTAACATTCAAAAAATACCATATGTATTTGTTGGCAACATGGAATGTCTTTAATTGATATACCAGTATTTATGATGCAAAAAATGACTATACAAACTACAATGAAAATGTCTGCCAACAATTAGATGACAAAGTTGTTCTTTTATACAGGGTTACACAACGTATCATGGTAACAGTCTAAAGAACGTTTATACAGGGTTACACAACGTATCATGGTAACAGTCTAAAGAACGTTGAATGGGTACTTTGAAACTTGGACTCACCACCATCATCATCTTTCAGGGACTTGATATCTAAGTTTTCGCCTTTCGTTCTGAAATAAACATAGTTTTAAATAGAGTTACAATCTAAAGCAGAAACGATTTTTGAAAGTTTGTTTGAAATCAAAGATTTGAAACCATTACATTTTATCTGGTCCTTCTTATTTTGGAGTTGCACTGTCTGGTCCTTTTTACTTTGGGGACACACTATCTGGCCCTTCTTACTTTGGAGACAAACTATCTGGTCATTCTTACTTTGGAGACTCACTATCTGGTCCTTCTTACTTTGGAAACACTATCTGGTCCTTCTTACTTTGGAGACACTATCTGGTCCTTCTTACTTTGGAGACACACTATCTGGTCCTTCTTACTTTGGAGACACACTGTCTGGTCCTTCTTACTTTGGAGACACACTGTCTGGTCCTTCTTACTTTGATGACACACTATCTAGTCCTTCTTACTTTGGAGACACACTATTTGGTCCTTCTTACTTTGGAGACACACTATCTGGTCCTTATTTTGGAGACACACTGTCTGGTCCTTCTTACTTTGGAGACACACTATCTGGTCCTTCTTACTTTGGAGACACACTATCTGGTCCTTCTGACTTTGTAGACACACTATCTGGTCCTTCTTACTTTGGAGACACACTGTCTGGTCCTTCTTACTTTGGAGACACACTATCTGGTCCTTCTTACTTTGGAGACACACTGTCTGGTCCTTCTTACTTTAGAGACAAACTATCTGATCCTTCTTACTTTGGAGACACCAGCTGGTCCTTCTTACTTTGGAGACACACTGTCTGGACCTTCTTACTTTGGAGACACACTGTCTGATCCTTCTTACTTTGGAGACACACTGTCTGGTCCTCCTTACTTTGGAGACACACTATCTGATCCTTCTTACTTTGGAGACGCACTATCTGGTCCTTCTTACTTTGGAGACAAACTATCTGGTCATTCTTACTTTGGAGACTCACTATCTGGTCCTTCTTACTTTGGAAACACTATCTGGTCCTTCTTACTTTGGAGACACACTGTCTGGTCCTTCTTACTTTAGAGACAAACTATCTGACCCTTCTTACTTTGGAGACACCAGCTGGTCCTTCTTACTTTGGAGACACACTGTCTGGACCTTCTTACTTTGGAGACACACTGTCTGATCCTTCTTACTTTGGAGACACACTGTCTGGTCCTCCTTACTTTGGAGACACACTATCTGATCCTTCTTACTTTGGAGACGCACTATCTGGTCCTTCTTACTTTGGAGACACTGTCTGGTCCTTCTTACTTCGGAGACACACTACCTGGTCCTTCTTACTTTGGAGACACACTATCTGATCCTTCTTACTTTGGAGACACACTATCTGGTCCTTCTTACTTTGGAGACACACTATCTGATCCTTCTTACTTTGGAGACACACTATCTGGTCTTCACATCGGAGACACACTATTATCTGATCCTTCTTAATTTGGAGACACACTGTCTGGTCCTTCTTACTTTGGAGACACACTATCTGATCCTTCTTACTTTGGAGACACACTATCTGATCCTTCTTATATTGGAGACACACTGTCTGGTCCTCCTCACATCAGAGACACACTATCTGGTCCTTCTTACTTTGGAGACACACTATCTGGTCCTTCTTACTTTGGAGACACACTATCTGGTCCTTCTTACTTTGGAGACACACTATCTGGTCCTCACATCGAAGACACACTATCTGATCCTTCTTAATTTGGAGACACACTGTCTGGTCCTTCTTACTTTGGAGACACACTATCTGGTCCTCACATCGGAGACACACTATCTGATCCTTCTTATTTTGGAGACACACTGTCTGGTCCTTCTTACTTTGGAGACACACTATCTGGTCCTTCTTACTTCGGAGACACTATCTGGTCCTTCTTACTTTGGAGACACACTATCTGGTCCTTCTTACTTCGGAGACACTATCTGGTCCTTCTTACTTTGGAGACACACTGTCTGATCCTTCTTACTTTGGAGACACACTATCTGATTCTTCTTACTTTGGAGACGCACTGTCTGGACCTTCTTACTTTGGAGACACACTATCTGGTCCTTCTTACTTTGGAGACACACTATCTGGTCCTTCTTACTTTGGAGACACACTGTCTGGTCCTTCCTACTTTGGAGACACACTATCTGGTCCTTCTTACTTTGGAGACACACTATCTGGTCCTCACATCGAAGACACACTATCTGATCCTTCTTATTTTGGAGACACACTGTCTGGTCCTTCTTACTTTGGAGACACTATCTGATCCTTCTTACTTTGGAGACACACTATCTGGTCCTCACATCGGAGACACACTATCTGATCCTTCTTACTTTGGAGACACACTATCTGGTCCTTCTTACTTCGGAGACACACTATCTGATCCTTCTTACTTTGGAGACACACTATCTGGTCCTTCTTACTTTGGAGACACACTATCTGATCCTTCTTACTTTGGAGACACACTATCTGGTCCTCACATCAAAGACACACTATCTGATCCTTCTTATTTTGGAGACGCACTGTCTGGTCCTTCTTACTTTGGAGACACACTATCTGGTCCTCACATCGAAGACACACTATCTGATCCTTCTTATTTTGGAGACACACTGTCTGGTCCTCACATCGAAGACACACTATCTGATCCTTCTTACTTTGGAGACACACTATCTGGTCCTTCTTACTTTGGAGACACACTATCTGGTCCTCACATCGAAGACACACTATCTGATCCTTCTTATTTTGGAGACACACTGTCTGGTCATTCTTACTTTGGAGACACACTGTCTGGTCCTCCTCACATCGGAGACACACTATCTGATCATTCTTACTTTGAAGACACACTATCTGGTCCTTCTTATTTTGGAAACACACTATCTGGTCCCTATCTTTCATTATCTTACTCAATACTTGACCCCAACCAACACTTTTTCAATGTCTGTATGTCAAGATAATGTATATATTGTTCATGTACTCACATAAAACACTTGGTATCACTTCGATATGCAACCATTTCACCATCTAATATACAACGTTTTACATTGCTATCAATTAAAAATATAAATGTGTTAATATTATTCACAGAATGTGAGAACAGTTTTAACAAGCCATGCATGGCACAGTCCCTATTAGTTATCAAACTTAAGATATATAGTTTTGTTAATAGTAATATAGTTGGAATGTAAACATGTCAGAAGTATGGATCAAGAAGATGCACGGAAAATGGGAATGGGAACTAAAAAATGCCGTGCATCAGGAACCCATAATGTCTAATGTATGTACCAAGTTTGAACGAAATCCATCCATAAATGCCAGAAATGCTTGATATTTGATGATTTTTTTAGCACAAAAATGGCCAACATTCGGTCATTTTGATTATGATCTTCAAACCAATTTATCTGTATATCTATCACATGATGTATAATGAATATTAAAAATTTGAACATAATCAGTCAACGCAAATCAGAGATATGGGTCTAGAAGCCCATTCATTAAAACAAAATGGCCGCCAGTCAGCCATTTTGAATCCGGTCTGAAAAATAAAACTGTTTGCATCAAGGTCCCATAATGTCTAATGTATATGCCACGTTTGAACAAAATCCATCTGTAAACAGCCGAGAAATGCTTGATTTTGATGATTTTTTAGCACAAAAATGGCCGCCATTTGATCATCTTGAATCATATTATGAAACAAGTTGATGTGCATATGTATAATATCATGTATGATGTATGTGTGAAGTTTGATTGTGATTGGTCCAGGCATTTCTAAGATACAGGTCCGGACACACACAGACGCACAAGGTTCAAAACATAAGTCCCCGTTTTTGGACTGCGTCCAAATGGCGACTAAACACAGTTACCTTTTAAAACAGTTAGCAATGTATGGTGTCAATGATCCATCTAAAGGCGTCCCTCCGAATGCATGTGTATACTCATGAGAACTGCAATAAAACATTCACAGCAATAAACTCCTTGTAGTCCATCCTTGGACAGCAAAGTAAACACCTTGTAGTCCATCCTTGGACAGCAAAGTAAACACCTTGTAGTCCATCCTTGGACAGCAAAGTAAACTCCTTGTAGTCCATCCTTGGACAGCAAAGTAAACACCTTGTAGTCCATCCTTGGACAGCAAAGTAAACACCTTGTAGTCCATCCTTGGACAGCAAAGTAAACACCTTGTAGTCCATCCTTGGACAGCAAAGTAAACACCTTGTAGTCCATCCTTGGACAGCAAAGTAAACACCTTGTAGTCCATCCTTGGACAGCAAAGTAAACACCTTGTAGTCCATCCTTGGACAGCAAAGTAAACACCTTGTAGTCCATCCTTGGACAGCAAAGTAAACTCCTTGTAGTCCATCCTTGGACAGCAAAGTAAACACCTTGTAGTCCATCCTTGGACAGCAAAGTAAACACCTTGTAGTCCATCCTTGGACAGCAAAGTAAACACCTTGTAGTCCATCCTTGGACAGCAAAGTAAACACCTTGTAGTCCATCCTTGGACAGCAAAGTAAACACCTTGTAGTCCATCCTTGGACAGCAAAGTAAACACCTTGTAGTCCATCCTTGGACAGCAAAGTAAACACCTTGTAGTCCATCCTTGGACAGCAAAGTAAACACCTTGTAGTCCATCCTTGGACAGCAAAGTAAACTCCTTGTAGTCCATCCTTGGACAGCAAAGTAAACACCTTGTAGTCCATCCTTGGACAGCAAAGTAAACACCTTGTAGTCCATCCTTGGACAGCAAAGTAAACACCTTGTAGTCCATCCTTGGACAGCAAAGTAAACACCTTGTAGTCCATCCTTGGACAGCAAAGTAAACACCTTGTAGTCCATCCTTGGACAGCAAAGTAAACACCTTGTAGTCCATCCTTGGACAGCAAAGTAAACACCTTGTAGTCCATCCTTGGACAGCAAAGTAAACTCCTTGTAGTCCATCCTTGGACAGCAAAGTAAACACCTTGTAGTCCATCCTTGGACAGCAAAGTAAACACCTTGTAGTCCATCCTTGGACAGCAAAGTAAACACCTTGTAGTCCATCCTTGGACAGCAAAGTAAACACCTTGTAGTCCATCCTTGGACAGCAAAGTAAACACCTTGTAGTCCATCCTTGGACAGCAAAGTAAACACCTTGTAGTCCATCCTTGGACAGCAAAGTAAACACCTTGTAGTCCATCCTTGGACAGCAAAGTAAACACCTTGTAGTCCATCCTTGGACAGCAAAGTAAACACCTTGTAGTCCATCCTTGGACAGCAAAGTAAACACCTTGTAGTCCATCCTTGGACAGCAAAGTAAACACCTTGTAGTCCATCCTTGGACAGCAAAGTAAACACCTTGTAGTCCATCCTTGGACAGCAAAGTAAACACCTTGTAGTCCATCCTTGGACAGCAAAGTAAACACCTTGTAGTCCATCCTTGGACAGCAAAGTAAACTCCTTGTAGTCCATCCTTGGACAGCAAAGTAAACACCTTGTAGTCCATCCTTGGACAGCAAAGTAAACACCTTGTAGTCCATCCTTGGACAGCAAAGTAAACACCTTGTAGTCCATCCTTGGACAGCAAAGTAAACACCTTGTAGTCCATCCTTGGACAGCAAAGTAAACACCTTGTAGTCCATCCTTGGACAGCAAAGTAAACACCTTGTAGTCCATCCTTGGACAGCAAAGTAAACACCTTGTAGTCCATCCTTGGACAGCAAAGTAAACACCTTGTTGGGTACATCACCTTTAGTGTTCTTTCCAGACAGTTTATTTTTTAAAAGCAATAGAGAATATTATCACCTTAATTGATATGCAAATTAGTCATGATCATAATCTCATATTTGACTGCTGATCAAAGTAAAAGCCAATATATGGTCCACCACACCAAGGAAATGCATCCTGGATTAAAACAATACTATAGGATGTGACTGTACATTCTTATATCATCCCAATGAATTGTGGGTAATATGAGAGACTATGAAAGAAAACTCACCGTCTTGAAAAGAATTTATAACTATCTCCATTTTTATGTAACTGCATGCGTTCACCATCCAACTTAGTCTCAATATAAAAACTTTTATGTTCCATGAATTTCTCAACCTTCAAAAACACAAAATACCTTTATAATAGTAATAACATTTTTGGTAATCAATTTGTTTAAGTTTTTCCTTGCTTACCAAAAAAAAAAAAAATTCATCAAGAAAGTTTACAATTTTGTCTAGCTTTCTATGAACAATAAAGTTTAATTCTTTTTCCAGTCACAAATAAAATCTTAATATAAATGTCCGCCATTTTTTCCCTGACATTGTGCACCATTTGTGATAAACCTTTCCAATATGGAGGACATGAATTCAAGTTATATCATTATTACCTCATGTGGTTTAGCTTTCTCTCCTAACATAGGACTGAATGGTGAAAACAATGTGATAGCAATCTCATTGAGTCGTACTTTGGGATCATTCAAGTCAGTGCATACCTAGGTAAGACAAGAACACAATGTTTAGTGTAAGTTGCAAGATAACATAGTCCCTGTATGTTTTTATTGAGATGACATAGTCCCTGTATGTTTTTATTGAGATGATATAGTCCCTGTATGTTTTTATTAAGATGATATAGTCCCTGTATGTTTTTATTGAGATGATATAGTCCCTGTATGTTTTCATTGAGATGATATAGTCCCTGTATGTTTTTATTGAGATGACATAATTCCTGTATGTTTTTATTGAGATGATATAGTCCCTGTATGTTTTTATTAAGATGACATAGTCCCTGTATGTTTTTATTGAGATGACATAATCCCTGTATGTTTTTATTGAGATGATATAGTCCCTGTATGTTTTTATTGAGATGATATAGTCCCTGTATGTTTTTATGGAGATGATATAGTCCCTGTATGTTTTTATTGAGATGATATAGTCCCTGTATGTTTTTATTGAGATGATATAGTCCCTGTATGTTTTTATTGAGATGACATAATTCCTGTATGTTTTTATTGAGATGATATAGTCCCTGTATGTTTTTATTAAGATGACATAGTCCCTGTATGTTTTTATTGAGATGACATAGTCCCTGTATGTTTTTATTGAGAAAATATAGTCCATGTATGTGTTTATTGAGATGACATAATTCCTGTATGTTTTTATTGAGATGATATAGTCCCTGTATGTTTTTATTGAGATGATATAGTCCCTGTATGTTTTTATTAAGATGACATAGTCCCTGTATGTTTTTATTGAGATGACATAATCCCTGTATGTTTTTATTGAGATGATATAGTCCCTGTATGTTTTTATTGAGATGATATAGTCCCTGTATGTTTTTATGGAGATGATATAGTCCCTGTATGTTTTTATTGAGATGATATAGTCCCTGTATGTTTTTATTGAGATGATATAGTCCCTGTATGTTTTTATTGAGATGACATAATTCCTGTATGTTTTTATTGAGATGATATAGTCCCTGTATGTTTTTATTAAGATGACATAGTCCCTGTATGTTTTTATTGAGATGACATAGTCCCTGTATGTTTTTATTGAGAAGATATAGTCCATGTATGTGTTTATTGAGATGACATAATTCCTGTATGTTTTTATTGAGATGATATAGTCCCTGTATGTTTTTATTGAGATGATATAGTCCCTGTATGTTTTTATTGAGATGACATAATTCCTGTATGTTTTTATTGAGATGATATAGTCCCTGTATGTTTTTATTGAGATGACATAGTCCCTGTATGTTTTTATTGAGATGATATAGTCCCTGTATGTTTTTATTGAGATGACATAGTCCCTGTATGTTTTTTTATTGAGATGACATAATCCCTGTATGTTTTTATTGAGATGATATAGTTCCTGTATGTTTTTATTGAGATGACATAATTCCTGTATGTTTTTAATTGAGATGGCATACTCCCTGTACATTTTTATTGAGATGATATAGTCCCTGTATGTTTTTATTGAGATGATATAGTTCCTGTATGTTTTTATTGAGATGATACAGTCCTTGCATATTTTTATTGAGATGGCATAGTCCCTGTATGTTTTTATTAAGATTGTATACAAGTGTATGTTTCCCATGATGATATTCAGAGATAGTCAGAGATATTTTTGAAAACAAAATGGCCACTCAAATAGCCATTTTGATTGAGATTGAGGCAATCATATCAAATAGATTCAATTGTTGTGTTTACTTTTTATTTTTTATTGTTATTTTCATTTATTTATAAATACTTTTTTTGGGTTTTACATGCCATTATTAAATTTTTTAATATTACATGACCAGAATACGATAAAAGAAATAGTCATAAATGAACAATAAGAAAATATATATAAAAATTAAAAAGAAAATAATTAGAACCTATATATACCTACATCAAATTTTAAACAGATAGGCATCAGGAAATATGATATATTCTATGTATATATCAAGTATGTATCGTCTATGTACACCTCAGATCTGGTTCCAGAATAAGAAATATACTTGATTTTGATGCATTTATACAAATTAATGGCCTCCAATCAGCCATCTTAAATCAGATCATGAAACAAATATGTGACATAACATGTATGTGTAAAATTCAAACTCAATTAATATAGACATGCTTTGGCTTTGTAGCAGCATTTTTGAAAACATGGATAAATGTGCTTGTATTTAAGTGGTAAACATCTCATACCTTAGCAAGGCTATTAGTTACATTGTAGAATTCTTCACCATCAGGATGAAATGCACTTAAAATAGATTGCTGACTCACACCAACTTTCATTTCCTGTAAACAATTATCAACAGAAAAACACTGAAGTTTCTAGGGTACATCGGAAGGGGGCTTTGCAGAAGGGGGATGTAGTAGAACTGACAATGAGGAATTCTAGTTCTAGCCCAATTGTTAAACTTACAATGAAGTTTTACAAACAAATATCAAAAGAAAGAAACTTGAGTTTCTAGTGTACTTGGTAATAAAAGAGCTATGCTAAAGAGACAGAATGCAGTAGAAGATGAATCACTGTTAAACATGCACTGAGGCTGTCATGCTACACTGTCACGCTACACTGTCTCGCTACACTGTCACGCTACACTGTCACGCTACACTGTCACGCTACACTGTCACGCTACACTGTCACGCTACACTGTCACGCTACACTGTCACGCTACACTGTCACGCTACACTGTCACGCTACACTGTCACGCTACACTGTCACGCTACACTGTCACGCTACACTGTCACGATACACTGTCACGCTACACTGTCACGCTACACTGTCACGCTACACTGTCTCGCTACACTGTCTCGCTACACTGTCACGCTACACTGTCACGCTACACTGTCACGCTACACTGTCACACTACACTGTCACACTACACTGTCACACTACACTGTCACGCTACACTGTCACGCTACACTGTCTCGCTACACTGTCTCGCTACACTGTCACGCTACACTGTCACACTACACTGTCACGCTACACTGTCACGCTACACTGTCACGCTACACTGTCACGCTACACTGTCACGCTACACTGTCACGCAACACTGTCTCGCTACACTGTCACGCTACACTGTCTCGCTACACTGTCTCGCTACACTGTCACGCTACACTGTCACGCTACACTGTCACGCTACACTGTCACGCTACACTGTCTCGCTACACTGTCACGCTACACTGTCACGCTACACTGTCACGCTACACTGTCACGCTACACTGTCACACTACACTGTCACACTACACTGTCACACTACACTGTCACGCTACACTGTCTCGCTACACTGTCTCGCTACACTGTCTCGCTACACTATCACGCTACACTGTCACGCTACACTGTCACGCTACACTGTCACGCTACACTGTCACGCTACACTGTCACGCTACACTGTCACGCTACACTGTCTCGCTACACTGTCTCGCTACACTGTCACGCTACAATGTCACGCTACACTGTCACACTACACTGTCACACTACACTGTCACGCTACACTGTCACGCTACACTGTCACGCTACACTGTCACGCTACACTGTCACACTACACTGTCACACTACACTGTCGCACTACACTGTCGCGCTACACTGTCTCGCTACACTGTCTCGCTACACTGTCACGCTACACTGTCACACTACACTGTCTCGCTACACTGTCACGCTACACTGTCACGCTACACTGTCACAATGAGACACACTAGTTGTCCATCATGTGGAGACTAACTACACTGTCACGCTACACTGTCACACAAACACTGTCACACAAACACTGTCATACTAACACTGTCATACTAACACTGTCACACTAACACTGTCACACTACACTGTCACACTACACTGTCACACTACACTGTCACACTACACTGTCACACTACACAGTCACACTACACTGTCCCACTACACTGTTACGCTATACAGTCACACTACACTGCCCCACTACACTGCCCCACTACACTGTCCCACTACACTGTCATGCTACACTGCCCCACTACACTGTCATGCTACACTGCCCCACTACACTGTCACACTACACTGCCCCACTACACTGTCATACTAACACTGTCATACTAACACTGTCATACTAACACTGTCACACTAAACTGTCACACTACACTGTCAGACTACACAGTCACACTACACAGTCACACTACACAGTCACACTACACAGTCACACTACACTGTCCCGCTACACTGTTACGCTACACAGTCACGCTACACTGCCCCACTACACTGTCACGCTACACTGTCTCGCTACACTGTCTCGCTACACTGTCACACTACACTGTCACACTACACTGTCACACTACACTGTCACACTACACTGTCACACTACACTGTCACACTACACTGTCACACTACACTGTCACACTACACTGTCTCGCTACACTGTCCCATTACACTGTTACGCTACACAGTCACACTACACTGCCCCACTACACTGTCACACTACACTGTCATGCTACACTGCCCCACTACACTGTCATGCTACACTGCCCCACTACACTGTCACACTACACTGTCATGCTACACTGCCCCACTACACTGTCACACTACACTGTCACACTACACTGTCACACTACAGTCACACTACACTGTCCCACTACACTGTTACGCTACACAGTCACACTACACTGCCCCACTACACTGCCCCACTACACTGTCACACTACACTGTCCCACTACACTGTCATGCTACACTGCCCCACTACACTGTCACACTACACTGTCATGCTACACTGCCCCACTACACTGTCATACTAACACTGTCATACTAACACTGTCATACTAACACTGTCACACTAACACTGTCACACTAAACTGTCACACTACACTGTCCACTACACTGTCACACTACACAGTCACACTACACAGTCACACTACACAGTTACACTACACTGTCCCACTACACTGTTACGCTACACAGTCACGCTACACTGCCCCACTACACTGTCACACTACACTGTCTTGCTACACTGTCACGCTACACTGTCACACTACACTGTCACACTACACTGTCACACTACACTGTCACACTACACTGTCACACTACACTGTCTCGCTACACTGTCCCACTACACTGTTACGCTACACAGTCACACTACACTGCCCCACTACACTGTCACACTACACTGTCATGCTACACTGCCCCACTACACTGTCATGCTACACTGCCCCACTACACTGTCACACTACACTGTCATGCTACACTGCCCCACTACACTGTCATACTACACTGTCACATCAACACTGTCACATCAATACTGTCACACTAACACTGTCACACTAACACTGTCACACTAACACTGTCACACTAACACTGTCACACTAACACTGTCACACTACACTCTCCCGCTACACTCTCCCGCTACACTGTCGCGCTACACTGTCTCGCTACACTGTCACGCTACACTGTCACGCTACACTGTCACGCTACACTGTCACGCTACACTGTCACTCTACACTGTCACGCTACACTGTCACGCTACACTGTCACGCTACACTGTCACGCTACACTGTCTCGCTACACTGTCTCGCTGCACTGTCACGCTACACTGTCACGCTACACTGTCACGCTACACTGTCACGCTACACTGTCACGCTACACTGTCACGCTACACTGTCACGCTACACTGTCACGCTACACTGTCACGCTACACTGTCACGCTACACTGTCACGCTACACTGTCACGCTACACTGTCACGCTACACTGTCACGCTACACTGTCACGCTACACTGTCACGCTACACTGTCACGCTACACTGTCACGCTACACTGTCACGCTACACTGTCACGCTACACTGTCACGCTACACTGTCACGCTACACTGTCACGCTACACTGTCACACTAACACTGTCACACTAACACTGTCACACTAACACTGTCACACTAACACTGTCACACTAACACTGTCACACTAACACTGTCACACTACACTCTCCCGCTACACTGTCACGCTACACTGTCACGCTACACTGTCACACTACACTGTCACACTACACTGTCACGCTACACTGTCACACTACACTGTCACACTACACTGTCACGCTACACTGTCACGCTACACTGTCACGCTACACTGTCACGCTACACTGTCACGCTACACTGTCACGCTACACTGTCACGCTACACTGTCACGCTACACTGTCACACTACACTGTCACACTACACTGTCACACTACACTGTCACACTACACTGTCACGCTACACTGTCACGCTACACTGTCTCGCTACACTGTCACGCTACACTGTCACACCACACTGTCACACCACACTGTCACGCTACACTGTCACGCTACACTGTCTCGCTACACTGTCTCGCTACACTGTCACGCTACACTGTCTCTCTACACTGTCACGCTACACTGTCACGCTACACTGTCACGCTACACTGTCACGCTACACTGTCACACTACACTGTCACACTACACTGTCACACTACACTGTCACGCTACACTGTCTCGCTACACTGTCCCATTACACTGTCACGCTACACAGTCACACTACACTGCCCCACTACACTGTCACACTACACTGTCATGCTACACTGCCCCACTACACTGTCATGCTACACTGCCCCACTACACTGTCACACTACACTGTCATGCTACACTGCCCCACTACACTGTCACACTACACTGTCACACTACACAGTCACACTACACTGTCCCACTACACTGTTACGCTACACAGTCACACTACACTGCCCCACTACACTGCCCCACTACACTGTCACACTACACTGTCCCACTACACTGTCATGCTACACTGCCCCACTACACTGTCACACTACACTGTCATGCTACACTGCCCCACTACACTGTCATACTAACACTGTCATACTAACACTGTCATACTAACACTGTCACACTAACACTGTCACACTAAACTGTCACACTACACTGTCACACTACACTGTCACACTACACAGTCACACTACACAGTCACACTACACTGTCCCACTACACTGTTATGCTACAGTCACGCTACACTGCCCCACTACACTGTCACACTACACTGTCTTGCTACACTGTCTTGCTACACTGTCACGCTACACTGTCACACTACACTGTCACACTACACTGTCACACTACACTGTCATACTACACTGTCTCGCTACACTGTCCCACTACACTGTTACGCTACACAGTCACACTACACTGCCCCACTACACTGTCACACTACACTGTCATGCTACACTGCCCCACTACACTGTCATGCTACACTGCCCCACTACACTGCCCCACTACACTGTCACACTACACTGTCATGCTACACTGCCCCACTACACTGTCATACTACACTGTCACATCAACACTGTCACACTAACACTGTCACACTAACACTGTCACACTAACACTGTCACACTAACACTGTCACACTAACACTGTCACACTAACACTGTCACACTACACTCTCCCGCTACACTGTCACGCTACACTGTCACGCTACACTGTCACACTACACTGTCACACTACACTGTCACGCTACACTGTCACACTACACTGTCACACTACACTGTCACGCTACACTGTCTCGCTACAATGTCACGCTACACTGTCACGCTACACTGTCTCGCTACACTGTCACGCTACACTGTCACGCTACACTGTCTCGCTACACTGTCTCGCTACACTGTCACGCTACACTGTCACGCTACACTGTCACGCTACACTGTCACGCTACACTGTCACGCTACACTGTCACGCTACACTGTCACGCTACACTGTCACGCTACACTGTCACGCTACACTGTCACGCTACACTGTCACGCTACACTGTCACGCTACACTGTCACGCTACACTGTCACGCTACACTGTCACGCTACACTGTCACGCTACACTGTCACGCTACACTGTCACGCTACACTGTCACGCTACACTGTCTCGCTACACTGTCACGCTACACTGTCACGCCACACTGTCACGCTACACTGTCACGCTACACTGTCACGCTACACTGTCACGCTACACTGTCACGCTACACTGTCTCGCTACACTGTCACGCTACACTGTCACGCTACACTGTCACGCTACACTGTCACGCTACACTGTCTCGCTACACTGTCACGCTACACTGTCACGCTACACTGTCACGCTACACTGTCACGCTACACTGTCACACTACACTGTCACACTACACTGTCACACTACACTGTCACACTACACTGTCACGCTACACTGTCACGCTACACTGTCACGCTACACTGTCACGCTACACTGTCACGCTACACTGTCACGCTACACTGTCACGCTACACTGTCACGCTACACTGTCTCGCTACACTGTCTCGCTACACTGTCACGCTACACTGTCACGCTACACTGTCACGCTACACTGTCACGCTACACTGTCACGCTACACTGTCACGCTACACTGTCTCGCTACACTGTCTCGCTACACTGTCTCGCTACACTGTCTCGCTACACTGTCACGCTACACTGTCACGCTACACTGTCACGCTACACTGTCACGCTACACTGTCACGCTACACTGTCACGCTACACTGTCACGCTACACTGTCACGCTACACTGTCACGCTACACTGTCACGCTACACTGTCACACTACACTGTCACACTACACTGTCACACTACACTGTCACGCTACACTGTCACGCTACACTGTCTCGCTACACTGTCTCGCTACACTGTCACGCTACACTGTCACGCTACACTGTCACGCTACACTGTCATGCTACACTGTCTCGCTACACTGTCACGCTACACTGTCACGCTACACTGTCACACTACACTGTCACACTACACTGTCACACTACACTGTCACACTACACTGTCACGCTACACTGTCACACTACACTGTCACACTACACTGTCTCGCTACACTGTCACACTACACTGTCACACTACACTGTCACGCTACACTGTCTCGCTACACTGTCACGCTACACTGTCACACTACACTGTCTCGCTACACTGTCTCGCTACACTGTCACGCTACACTGTCACACTACACTGTCACAATGAGACACACTCGTTGTCCATCATGTGGAGACTAACTACACTGTCACGCTACACTGTCACACAAACACTGTCATACTAACACTGTCACACTAACACTGTCACACTACACTGTCACACTACACAGTCACACTACACTGTCCCACTACACTGTTACACTACACTGTTACACTACACAGTCACACTACACTGCCCCACTACACTGCCCCACTACACTGTCTCACTACACTGTCATGCTACACTGCCCCACTACACTGTCATGCTACACTGCCCCACTACACTGTCACACTACACTGTCATGCTACACTGCCCCACTACACTGTCATACTTACACTGTCATACTAACACTGTCATACTAACACTGTCATACTAACACTGTCATACTAACACTGTCACACTAACACTGTCACACTACACTGTCACACTACACTGTCACACTACACAGTCACACTACACAGCCACACTACACTGTCCCACTACACTGTCCCACTACACTGTCACGCTACACTGCCCCACTACACTGTCACACTACACTGTCTCGCTACACTGTCACACTACACTGTCACACTACACTGTCACACTACACTGTCACACTACACTGTCACACTACACTGTCTCGCTACACTGTCCCACTACACTGTCACGCTACACAGTCACACTACACTGCCCCACTACACTGTCACGCTACACTGTCATGCTACACTGCCCCACTACACTGTCATGCTACACTGCCCCACTACACTGTCACACTACACTGTCATGCTACACTGCCCCACTACACTGTCATACTACACTGTCACATCAACACTGTCACACTAACACTGTCACACTAACACTGTCACACTAACACTGTCACACTAACACTGTCACACTACACTGTCACACTACACTCTCCCGCTACACTCTCCCGCTACACTGTCACGCTACACTGTCACGCTACACTGTCACACTACACTGTCATGCTACACTGCCCCACTACACTGTCATGCTACACTGCCCCACTACACTGTCACACTACACTGCCCCACTACACTGTCACACTACACTGTCACATCAACACTGTCACACTAACACTGTCACACTAACACTGTCACACTAACACTGTCACACTAACACTGTCACACTAACACTGTCACACTAACACTGTCACACTAACACTGTCACACTAACACTGTCACACTACACTCTCACGCTACACTGTCTCGCTACACTGTCTCGCTACACTGTCACGCTACACTGTCACGCTACACTGTCACGCTACACTGTCACGCTACACTGTCACGCTACACTGTCACGCTACACTGTCACGCTACACTGTCACGCTACACTGTCACGCTACACTGTCACGCTACACTGTCTCGCTACACTGTCACGCTACACTGTCTCGCTACACTGTCACGCTACACTGTCACGCTACACTGTCACGCTACACTGTCACGCTACACTGTCACGCTACACTGTCTCGCTACACTGTCTCGCTACACTGTCACGCTACACTGTCACGCTACACTGTCACGCTACACTGTCACGCTACACTGTCACGCTACACTGTCTCGCTACACTGTCTCGCTACACTGTCTCGCTACACTGTCTCGCTACACTGTCTCGCTACACTGTCTCGCTACACTGTCACGCTACACTGTCACGCTACACTGTCACGCTACACTGTCACGCTACACTGTCTCGCTACACTGTCTCGCTACACTGTCTCGCTACACTGTCTCGCTACACTGTCTCGCTACACTGTCTCGCTACACTGTCACGCTACACTGTCACGCTACACTGTCACGCTACACTGTCACGCTACACTGTCACGCTACACTGTCACGCTACACTGTCACGCTACACTGTCTCGCTACACTGTCACGCTACACTGTCACGCTACACTGTCACGCTACACTGTCTCGCTACACTGTCACGCTACACTGTCACGCTACACTGTCACGCTACACTGTCACGCTACACTGTCACGCTACACTGTCACGCTACACTGTCACGCTACACTGTCACGCTACACTGTCACGCTACACTGTCACGCTACACTGTCACGCTACACTGTCACGCTACACTGTCACGCTACACTGTCACGCTACACTGTCACGCTACACTGTCACGCTACACTGTCACGCTACACTGTCTCGCTACACTGTCACGCTACACTGTCACGCTACACTGTCACGCCACACTGTCACGCTACACTGTCACGCTACACTGTCACGCTACACTGTCTCGCTACACTGTCACGCTACACTGTCTCGCTACACTGTCTCGCTACACTGTCACGCTACACTGTCACGCTACACTGTCACGCTACACTGTCACGCTACACTGTCACGCTACACTGTCACGCTACACTGTCACGCTACACTGTCACGCTACACTGTCACGCTACACTGTCTCGCTACACTGTCTCGCTACACTGTCTCGCTACACTGTCTTGCTACACTGTCTCGCTACACTGTCTCGCTACACTGTCACGCTACACTGTCACACTACACTGTCTCGCTACACTGTCACGCTACACTGTCACGCTACACTGTCACGCTACACTGTCACGCTACACTGTCGCGCTACACTGTCACGCTACACTGTCACGCTACACTGTCACGCTACACTGTCTCGCTACACTGTCACGCTACACTGTCACGCTACACTGTCACGCTACACTGTCACACTACACTGTCACACTACACTGTCATACTACACTGTCACGCTACACTGTCACGCTACACTGTCACACTACACTGTCACGCTACACTGTCTCGCTACACTGTCACGCTACACTGTCACACTACACTGTCACACTACACTGTCTCGCTACACTGTCACGCTACACTGTCACACTACACTGTCACATTACACTGTCTCGCTACACTGTCTCGCTACACTGTCACGCTACACTGTCACACTACACTGTCACAATGAGACACACTAGTTGTCCATCATGTGGAGACTAACTACACTGTCACGCTACACTGTCACACAAACACTGTCACACTAACACTGTCACACTACACTGTCACACTACACTGTCACACTACACATTCACACTACACTGTCCCACTACACTGTTACACTACACAGTCACACTACACTGCCCCACTACACTGCCCCACTACACTGTCACACTACACTGTCCCACTACACTGTCATGCTACACTGCCCCACTACACTGTCATGCTACACTGCCCCACTACACTGTCACGCTACACTGTCTCGCTACACTGTCACGCTACACTGTCACACTACACTGTCACACTACACTGTCTCGCTACACTGTCTCGCTACAGTGTCACGCTACACTGTCACACTACACTGTCACAATGAGACACACTAGTTGTCCATCATGTGGAGACTAACTACACTGTCACGCTACACTGTCACACAAACACTGTCATACTAACACTGTCACACTAACACTGTCACACTAACACTGTCACACTACACTGTCACACTACACTGTCACACTACACAGTCACACTACACTGTCCCACTACACTGTTACACTACACAGTCACACTACACTGCCCCACTACACTGCCCCACTACACTGTCACACTACACTGTCCCACTACACTGTCATGCTACACTGCCCCACTACACTGTCATGCTACACTGCCCCACTACACTGTCACACTACACTGTCATGCTACACTGCCCCACTACACTGTCATACTTACACTGTCATACTTACACTGTCATACTAACACTGTCATACTAACACTGTCATACTAACACTGTCACACTAACACTGTCACACTACACTGTCACACTACACTGTCACACTACACAGTCACACTACACTGTCCCACTACACTGTTATGCTACACAGTCACGCTACACTGCCCCACTACACTGTCACACTACACTGTCTCGCTACACTGTCTCGCTACACTGTCACACTACACTGTCACACTACACTGTCACACTACACTGTCACACTACACTGTCTCGCTACACTGTTACGCTACAGTCACACTACACTGCCCCACTACACTGTCACACTACACTGTCATGCTACACTGCCCCACTACACTGTCATGCTACACTGCCCCACTACACTGTCACACTACACTGTCATGCTACACTGCCCCACTACACTGTCATACTACACTGTCACATCAACACTGTCACACTAACACTGTCACACTAACACTGTCACACTAACACTGTCACACTAACACTGTCACACTACACTGTCACACTACACTCTCCCGCTACACTGTCACGCTACACTGTCACACTACACTGTCATGCTACACTGCCCCACTACACTGTCATGCTACACTGCCCCACTACACTGTCACACTACACTGCCCCACTACACTGTCACACTACACTGTCACATCAACACTGTCACACTAACACTGTCACACTAACACTGTCACACTAACACTGTCACACTAACACTGTCACACTAACACTGTCACACTACACTGTCACACTACACTCTCCCGCTACACTCTCCCGCTACACTGTCACGCTACACTGTCACGCTACACTGTCACGCTACACTGTCACACTACACTGTCACACTACACTGTCACACTACACTGTCACGCTACACTGTCACGCTACACTGTCACGCTACACTGTCACGCTACACTGTCACGCTACACTGTCACGCTACACTGTCACAATAACACTACCTTCATAATCATTCTGATCAACCACTTCTGCTCCAACGCTGTTGTATTTCGTAACAACTTCAATAAACTTTTTCGGACTGCATCTTGCTTTTTTCCAGCATTATTGGTTGCTATGGCATCCAAACAATCATTGACATCTTTTATAGTAAGGCTGAATAGAAAAATACAAAGATGTTTTTAACAGTATGTCACAAATGACTGCACTGATGATAACTTGGATTATTGTAGTCACATGGCATCATACCATGAGTACTTAGTGTTTGCGAGATATCAACATATGTGTATTCTCACAAACAGGGTTTTGTACAACATATCTCTGTGGAATGTCATCACTTCATGAAAGGATATAAGATATAATATTATCTACATCATGAAATATTCTAGAAGAATAAGTACAGAATTTTGGAATTCATCATTTTCATGTAAGATCCATAATGGTATGTGTATATAGGAAAGTTCACTTCTTATGACAAAAAAAATTGATGAATTCAATATTTTTACATAAGAGGGCTATTACAAATTATTGATACAGAAGTAATGCAAACACTATTGTAATGACAGTGTTGTGCCTATAGTCCTGATACTGTATATCATTTCAACAGTCTGCCAAGTCATTACATCAAACATCATTGACTATTAAAGATGTGCATTGACAAATATATTGAAAACAATATTTGTTTTTTTTTCGTATGGAGTGTCAAAAAAGTATACATAATAAAATAAAATGGATTCAATAGTACCTTCCTTTCTCTGGACATCGATTTCTTAACACAAAGTAAGCTACACTGGCAAAATCACCGGCTTCCTACATTGGACAAAGAGAACATGTTATTTACTACACTACAACTCATATTCATCTAATTATGGTTTCTACACAGTTACACAACTTAATGTTATCAAATTCACACAATTGGTCCTTAGTTAATCTTTTTTTTAAAATGATTTTGTTTCAGGTGACAGTTCCAGACATTCACTGTGTTCTCTCCTGCTGACTCCTTAGCGAGTTACATAACTAACTGAAACATGACGGTGCTGAAAATAAATCAGATAATCACAAAGAATGCTGCAAACTATGGCCATAACTGTAAAGTTTAGAAAAGGAAGAGTCTAAATTTGCTTGTGACCGAAATCATTCGATTACGGAGAAACTAAGTTGAATTTTACTTGCATTTCATAACAATTCAACAAATTTATTTTTCGTGTGTTATTATACAGTACTCGACCCAACCTCTCGCTTTTTTTCCCAACCGCTTATCGCTTAATTTCCGACCGCTCGCTGCTTTCCAACCGGAAACCAACCCCTTTTTTTTCGCTCGCTTTTGTTCGCTCGCTTGCATTTGTTTACTCGCTCCTGCTCGGGCTGGCTTCAGAAACATCGTCCACTTGCCAACTGACTGCTGGAGTAACGACGATTGTACATTGTATCTATAAACTTATGTTTTTATTCGTAATAAATTTAGGTTTTAATGACGATTCAAAATACAACGAGTATTGCTTTTCTGTATTGGGAAGGGGAACAAAGACGCCTTCAAATCACTTGACACATTGTAACGTTTGCTACGCAAGTCGAACTGTGACCTGTATTTACATATTTACGTCCTTGTGTGTGTAGTTCAAGCAGCTATATAACTGGTCAATCGCGATATGTATTGAGTACTAGTATTTGTGTGTTGTGTGTGTGTTTCTGTGTGATTTTGACTAAATTTATTCCGAACGGCGCTCAAAATAATTTGACACTTTGTTATTTGCGAACGCAACTCACACTTTGATCCTTACTCAATTTGCATAAGTAATACGAATGCTGTAGTTCAGAAAATCTATCGGGTTAACTTTTGCTCGTGTCTGGGTGCGCAAAACAAAACTGCACATATAATCATCGCATAGCTGAATTTTCTACAAATCATTGGACTTAAACTACTAGTATAATGACTGTGACGATTAATCGCTTGTCTTGAGTACATGCGGCGGCGAATTATTGGATTGGCAGCAGCCGGACGAAAAATGAAAGAGCAGAAAACATAAAACAAAACAAACGCCAGTGATACATTTCGAAAATAAAAATACAAAATTAGAGGCGCCGACCACGCGCGTTGGAAATAAATAAATCGTGTTGTGACACAGCCTCATCAGACTCTTTCACTTATGCAATATAATTATGCTATTTCCCAAAGCATTTATATTGATTATACATTGACAAAACACCACAAGAAAAATGTAAATCAGGCTTGTAATTACTAGTAACTCAACTTGAACGCAATATTGATCACTGTAAAAGTGGATAAATTCGAACCGTCATCAAATTCAAAATTCAAACAATTTCGTTGAATTTCAATCAAAAATAAACTTGATGTTTAGAAAGACAAAAACAAAAACATATTAGAGTGCACAAAAAGTTAGCAGCAAAGAACGAGAAATGTATGTGGGAAAGCGATGAGTGAACTGGAGGAAAATTATGCTAATGTGAGAACAAGCCATATACCCCGCGGAGTACTCGCTAAAACATCGAGAAAATGTGCCATTTCAAAGGGCACCCTTACAAATAATGTCTGCAATTGTGTGAACATGATATCGTGCAAACAAGAAACAGAGCTTGTGGTCTACCAAGGAAACTTAGCGATGACGCAGTTAGATGTATACGGCTGTTGAAAACAGAGACTCCTTCGATCTCGTATGAGCAGGTTCACGTGGATGTTTGATTTTCAACTATTACCAACAACACTATGGTATTAAAGACTTTCCGTTTTCGACATTGTGAAATTCTTTTGTTTTTATGTAGAAAAATACAATATATTTACCAAGTAAAATCATATTTATTAAAATTATTGTTCATACATAAGTTGTTGAACACCCAACATAGTAGTAATTTCATCCAGCTCCTTTCAGTCACAATTCAAGACAAATAAAAGGCACAAATATAGATAATATAGCAAATTATTTTTTTCTGTAATATTCGTGTGTAATCAGTAATTATGAAAATAATTTACATATGGAATACATTTCGTTATGAATTATTCTTAATATAAATTTCTAAATTATCTTGTCAAAATCAGTATTTTTCAGGGTTTTCGCCCCAGAAAAGACGAAAGAATTTCATAATGTCGGGAACGGGAAGTCTTATTATTATTTATTAGGAAGTCTTTATCGTAGTGCTTCGCCCTGGTTGACAATGAGCTTTTCGGGTCGCTAAAACTGTATGTACACCTCTGTTGGGGTGAACATTCGTATTATTATACCGAATAAATCTTAAAACAGAAATTGTGGCACTCAATCATGGCCATCTTCCAGGTCATCGTTAGAAAAATTTTTGGAGGCAAATTTAATCTTCATTCAAGGCTATCCTGAAGGATTGCAGGAAATTGACCCTTACCAATTCATATTTATGAATTAATCGGGATTCAGGTACCATAGTGTTTGTAACTGAGTATTCTTAAAGACACGCAAAAAAAAACGAACTTTCGCGTGGGATTTTTCATGCAAACATTGTCAATAGTTCCCCGACACTGATTCCCTTTTATCTTTCAATTTTTCCAAGATGCGGCAAACCTTGCTCATGAACGGAGACATCGTCGAGATGCAGGTGCGTTCTCAGCTTAGCAACGCGTTCTATTTATTTCCAACGTGTGTGGTCGGCACCTTTGATTGCGTTTATTTTGTTCTTTTATTCACGAAATCTATCACTGACAGCGTTTGTTTTGTCGCGTCTCACAACTTAATGTCCAAGCTGACTTTGTTTTGGCTGTAAATGAACTACGTACAGCTCATGGAAGTATTTCGCCCAGAGTTCGCAAAATGGAATACCCTGCAAAATTTGAATCCTTTAAGTTATAACGAGACATTGAGCGCAAAAATAAAAACCATAATTGTAATTCAACAAGTTTATGTAATGTGTTAGTCCACTTGCCAGCCGCCAAGTTAAAAAACGCGATCTCCATTGATGTCGGCTTCGATAACTTCGAACAAGTAAGATGGGCGCTGGCCGACATTACATTTGCAATTATTGATTTGTATTTGTTTGACAAATTGTACAGTACAGTCATTCTATAACAATCGATTGGTCGTTTTTTTCACAGTCTTACTATTCCTGCAGATATTCTTCACCCTGCACACGGTTACTCGATGAATACCGTACTCTACAGTATACATTAATCGATAGATTGTGTTATTTCATATTAGTTGTGTCTGTGTCGTATTTGATTTCACATGTTTGGTTCAATCTTGTTTATGGTGGACATTATTACTATGCGTATGTATTATTACCAAATTTATATGGCAGTGTGATCCACCGAATTTTTTCAACGGTCGTTCTATAAATTTCTGATTGTATTTATTCTTTTCTTAACATCATAAAAACAAAAATGATACATGAAACAATAGGTACATGAACTGTAAGTGCGGGCGGTTGCGCTGTCAGGCAAGCGAGCGAGCGCGAGTGGATACTTCCGGATTTGCACGGTCAAAAAAAAGCAGCAATTGTCCACTCGAATTGAACAAAGCGAGCAAAAAAAAAGCGATCAAAATCCGGAAGCGGGCGGGAGGTTGGGCCAAATGAGTACTGTAATCACTACAGAGTAATTATCAACAATTTCAACACTTCGAAAACATAAGTTATTCACTTGTGAACTGCAGCATGGCCATACCGTAGCGTGATCTACTAAGCAATGCATTCGTGTTTGTTTTTATTTGAAACTTCGGTTAGAAAATACTTTCCGTTAAATAAATGCATATTACATTGAATATACTGAGTAATTTTTTTTATCATGCAAACATTTTTTTTGATTGACGATAATTTTTCAACATTTCTTGATGACTATTTTAGTAAGGCCTTTCACTCTTTCCTGATGCCTAAATAAGATTGACGACTTTATTCAAGCGATTGTACGGTCTATCGATTGTTTTGTGTATGTGTTGTGGCAAAAAATGACCACACCCATTTAGTGATTGCAACATGTACGTAATATAAACCCAAACTTGAGCTTTTGATGTTAATTTTTAAATTGATACATTGTAATATATACCACACTTTATATTAGGACTTTTACGGTAGGTCAATTTTCTCTCAGTAACTCTACAATACACACAGATAATTGTTACTGTAAAATAAATCATTTTTAGCTGGAATTAATTTTCACTGAAAAGAAATTTTTTGTATGCAGTTGAAAAAGGAAAAAGGTATTTTCACTAGATTTCACTGATTTATTCCTTCGGCAAAAAGAGTGAAAATAAATTCCAAGTAGTTTACAGGACTCCATAATTATTCGCCAAAACTTTCATCACCTGTTTTGCCGTTGGTGCTTTGTAGTTCAGCAGCTTCTTTGCATCCGGACTGTCTTTTCCGAGACCCAAGATATCAATATACAGCTTAGCTAAGGTGTGCTGCAACGATAACAATATCAAGTCACTATAAACCCTGACAATCTAGGAAACTATGACAACATTGCATAAATTTGCTACAATTTCTCTTGGATCTTTCTGATTATGACGTTTTCTCTCATGTTTCTTTATACAGTATAATAATTACTTTATTACATGTTACCATATTATATTGTAATTACTTTATTACATATTACCATATTATATTGTAATTACTTTATTACATATTACCATAGTATATCGTAATTACTTTATTACATATTACAATATTATATTGTAATTACTGTATTACATATTATCATATTATATTGTAATTACTTTATTACATATTACCATATTATATTGTAATTACTTTATTACATATTACCATATTATATTGTAATTACTTTATTACATATTACTATATTATATTGTAATTACTTTATTACATATTATCATATTATATTGTAATTATTTTTATACATATTACCAAATTATATTGTAATTACTTTATTACATATTACCATATTATATTGTAATTACTTTATTACATATTACCAAATTATATTGTAATTACTTTATTACATATTACCAAATTATATTGTAATTACTTTATTACATATTACCATATTATTTTGTAATTACTTTATTACATATTACTATATTATATTGTAATAATAACAACTAATACAAAACCTAGGCATGATGCTCATTGTTTGTGTAAATAAGCAGTCAGCATTCATACAATGCTCATCTACTCGGAATTTGAAAAGATATTTGGCGAGATAATGTAATCTGGTATAGAGTTCCAATTATAACAATTTTAAAGCTGAATCAATGACGTCTAAGTTAAGTGTTGCATGTTCTTTTCTTCAATTTTAAACTATGCCCTCTAATGGGCTTGTAGCCATCAAGCTGCAACCAACTTTCCTCCGTTAGATAAACATGGTGTTTATATTTGTACATTTCAATCATGTCATCTCTAGTTTTTCTGTAGTGAATTAAATGTATTTTCCAGGAATATTATGTAATAGTATGAATAGAATCAAGCACTTGACGGAAATCATCCCAAATATCATAATAATTACATCCAGACTTTAGTTGAAATATTCAAAACACAGTAAGTATATGGTAAAATTAGATATAACACAACCTACCTCTTTGATGCCATAAGCCAATCTTTCTCTTTCTAATTGTGGTAAAAGAAGCCTCATACAAGGATAAAATGAGTCCGTCTGTGAGAAGAAACAAAACCTATGAATGATACTAGTATTTCAATTTAATAAATATATATATCATAAGAAATAGATAAGTAAAATAATGTGTTCATAATTCAGCTCAATTTAGGAAAGAATTTAGCAGAGCTATATAAGCGAGAAATGTCAACATTTAGGTTCAAAATTTGGTGCAAATTCATAAGATTTCAAAATTTTCTAGTAGGTGATGAGGACAAGAAAACTAATAAAATGTTCCTGGTCATCCATGCATGCAAACACCTGTTACATACTGGTTGTAATACAGTGACCACTCGCTAAGTCACGCCTCGGTAAGTCGTGATACGGCTAAGTCGTGATTCGGCTAAGTCGCGGGTACTTGGATGGCTCCCAAAATTTCTATTGTGTCTTGATGGCAGTTTTGAAGTACAAAGACTAATGTTTTGTTGCATAGTGTATTTAACTAACTGTTAAAGAGGCAACATTGTAATAACAATGAATACTTTATTGAAATCATATCCTCATTGGGATCTAGATAAAAATACAATAAAGTTTGAGAGAACAAACAACAAATAATGAGAACTGAAGTAACAAGAAATAAAGAAAGAATTTAAGGTAGCATGAACACATGATCAGCTCCCTAAAAAATTAGAGGATTTGTGATATTTACGATCCCAAACAAATTGAAGACTTGAAAACATTTTGTGATGCGAGAAAAGACTGGCAGCCATGAGAATTGAACCCGGGTCGTCCTGACCACTGTGTAGACAACTGACCCATAAGACCACGATGGATTGACTGGATGTGTTTGAATTACATATCTATTTTGGTTTATGAAATGTAATAAAGGTGTTAAAATAAACATAACAAGTTAGATATCTAATATCTACTACAATACAGATACATGGAATAATGTAAAAAATACTAATGATCCATTAGGTGGTTTTCTCTAATGGTATTTGCTGTTTTTATAAATTTGATAAGCTCTGTTAGTAAATATTTGTTGTTTGTATTCAATATATGAATGAATTTTTCTTTGTTTGTACAGTGTTGAAAATTGTTGATTTTCTTTGAAAAATGGGAATATAACAACTCTCTTTCATCTGTGTAAAGTTTACATTTTGTGATGTAATGAATTTCATCCTCAAGTAGGTTGCATTTCGTACATTTTCTGTCCTCTGTTTTTATTTTTGGTCTTTTGTGCCTTCCCATCTTGATGTTTAGTTTATGAGCACTTAGTCTCAATTTTGCTAATAGACCAATGTTTTCTTTATTATCAAGGGTTTTAATGTATGGTTCAGTATTTATATTTTTCTTCAGTAATGTATAAGTTCTTAGTTTTGAATCTGGTCTTTGATTATCTTGGTTCCATTTTTAATTGTAATATTCATTCACTTTTTGTTTAAACTGCATGGTCTTTCTTAATTGTTTCTAAATTCTTAATATCATACAGCTGTTTTATTTTATGCAGATTCATTAACCATGTGTCATTATATTTGTTTTGTTGTTGATCTTTTATTGCATCATATACTAGACTGATTGGGCCATTCTTAATAATATTTTGGTAGTATATAATTACATTCAGTTGAATTTTTGCTAGTAATGATAGTCGTCCAATTTCCATTCTACTACCAATGTTACTTGATCTGTTATTAACATTTTATAAGCGTCTACAGAACATAAAATGGTGTTTTTTTGTACACGTTTTGTCCCAGTACTCTGGTCTGCCATTGATTCCCCAAATTTCTGCAGCATAAGTTACATGCCATGCATGGCACAGTCCCGTTAGTTATCGAATTTAAGATATATAATTTTTGTTTATAGTAATATAGCTGGAATATAACCATGTCAGGAATATGATTTTTTAACATTAAAATGATTGACATTTGTATCTGATTGTCAAACAAGTACTTGTCCATATTGAGAGATATTGCTCTGGAACAGCATTCAAAATCAGCCATTTTGAATACATGTATATATATAACATGATGTATAACGAATATATAAAATTTAAATATAATAAGTCAAAGCATATCAGAGATATGGCTCTAGAAGCCCAATCATTAAAACAAAATGGCCGCCAGTCAGCCATTTTGAATCCAATCTGGAAAATAAAATGACGAGTATCAGGAACTCGTAATGTCTAATGTATGTACCAAGTTTAACCCTCTTTTAGCCAATATATATTTTGTGTTATCCTACCAACAGCATAAAAAACCTTGTGAAAATAGAGGGCATTTTTGCCTGATACCTTAAAATACCATAGCCATTTTTGCACATTGTTTCTTTTGGTTTTACATCTCCCGAACTTTAGATTATGGAATATTCTTACAACTTCTTGTATGCATTATATCTATTATAATGTCCTTTATGTATTATACTACTTTTATGAAATACACGAAAGGTATTTTTCTAGTCATCACTAAAAAATCACACGTGGCTTTTTATGGATTGGACCATATTGCTGTTGGTATGGATTTATGGTTTATTATGGTATTAGCTATTATGGACATTATGGTTTTTTATGGTAAAATTTGTTACACTTGGATTGAATATGGTAATTTATGGCATTTTATATGATACTTGATTGTGAAATGGTATATTATGGCTTCAGATTTAAAATTTTATGGTAATATATGGTGTCAGAGTTCACTAAACCATGTGTTACTATACCATCAAGATTTCATTAAAATTTGATAACACAGGTGCAAATCTGTTTGGACTAATGACATATTTTTGCTTCTATCTGTCCAGACGTTTTTGTTTATCATATTTATACTTAGTTTTTCTTTAACCAAAATATATCAGTGGTCAAACTGTAGAAATGTTCATTTCTTTTGATAAACAAATTCTTCTAGTGCCACTAGTCTATAAACAAATGAAGATAATTAACATGTTCAAAATGACAGCTGTTTTAGCCCACGAAAAGGTTACTACACGGGCAATACATGTAAATGCTAAATCTGTTGACATCATTTTGAGTTTCAAAATTATTCAGAGTTTAACAGAATTTGATCGTCGCATTTAGGTAATTATATTTTCTCAAATAAAAACCTGAAGCCATATTTTACCATAACATGGTATTTATGGTCCAATGATTTCCTTTCCCAAGCCATAAAAACCCATATTGTCTGGCAGAATACTTATTCCTTCTGAAACCATAAAGTACCATATTTTGTGGTCCTGAGGTTATGATAAAATAAACGTGTATTCCCCAAACCATATTTTACCATAACATGGTATTTTATGAACCAACGATTTCCTTTCCCAATCCATAAAAACCCATATTATCTGGCTGAGTACTTATTTATTCCTTTTGAAACCATAAAGTACCATATCTTTAATTATTACTGTAGCCATATAATGCCATAAGATAAATCCCCTACGTTCTGCACAATCTGAACGCATAAAATACCATATAATTGATTTTAGACTGGAAACACCCCAAGCCATACAAAACCATATTTTGGGGGGTAACATTTTTTTGGACCCTCCAAATTCAAATTCTCAAGTAGCATAGTTACTTGATAAACCATGACTTACTCTTTTAGAAAAGTTCACTTATCTCTGGTTTCATGATTTATTAACAAAATTCACAGCTGTCATGTTTATCGTAATTAGCATATTTTTGTAACCCTCCTCTAATCGTACAATTTAATTTATGTGTCTGAATTTCATGAAATGAGAAGACAATATTCTATTCTAAATGGAAAACAAAGTTTAATGTCAATTTGATTACTTAAAAGGCAGTACTTGACAATTGAAATTGGTTGAAATTACACAAAAAGTCTTGGCTAGTTAGTGCGAAATGTATGCTGGGAAAATAGGTGTCCATTTTTCACATGGTATTTTATGGCGTCGGTAAGAAGAGGGTTAAATGAAATCCACCCATGCTTGATATGATGATTTTTTAGCAAAAAAATGACCATCATGCAGCCATTTTGAATAGGATAGTCAAACCAATATATCTGTTTATCTATGACATGATGTATAATGAAAATTTAAAATTTGAAAATATTATTAGTCAAAACGAGTCGGAGATATGGGTCTAGAAGCCCATTCATTAAAACAAAATGGCCGCCAGACAGCCATTTTGAATCCGATCTGAAAAATAAATAATGTGCATCAGGAACTTGTAATGTCTAATATATGTACCAAGTTTGAATGAAATCCATCCATAAATGCCAAAAATGCTTGATATTTGATGATTGTTTAGCACAAAAAAGGCCACCATTTGGCCATTTTGAATAGGATCGTCAAACCAATATATCTGTCTATCTATGACATGATCTATAATGAATATTTAAAATTAAAACTTTTAAAACATAATCAGTGAAAGCAAGTCAGAGATATGGCATGAGAACCACATTCATTAATACAAAATGGCCACCAGTCAGCCATTTTGAATCTTATCTGAAAAACAAAATTATTTGCATCAAGGTCCCATAATGTCTAATGTATATACCAAGTTTGAACAAAATCCATCTGTAAACAGCTGAGAAATGGTTGATTTTTAGGATTTGTTAGCACAAAAATGGCCGCCATTCGGCCATCTTGAATCAAATCGTAAAACAAAATGATGTACATCAAGGTCCTATAATGTCTAATGTATATACCAAGTTTGAACAAAATCCATCTGTAAACAGCTGACAAATGCTTGATTTTGATGATTTTTAGCACAAAAATGGCCACCATTCGACCATCTTGAATCAGATCGTGGAACAAATGATGTATGTGTGAAGTTTGATTGATTGGTTGACAGACGCACGCACACACGCATGCACGCACGCACGCACACACCCACGCACACACGGAGGTCAAAATATAAGTCCCCCTTTTCGGACTGCGTTCGAACGGGGACTAAAAATTGGTGTCTGGATGCCCTCAAATAATTTCAATTGTAAAAGCATGTTTAACTTGTTTGATGTTAATACTGGTTTAATTGCTGCATCAGCTTTATCTACCAATCTTTCCATGGTCATGTACATTGCCCCATTTGTATTAAATGTTACCCCTAGGTATGTGAATTGGTTTGTTTTTTCAATCGTGTTTAGCCCATATGAGAATTCTGTATTTTTTGATTTATGACCATTTTTTAGTGAAAATCATAATTTTTGTTTTTTTCATACTCAACTGTAAACCCCATTATTTTGTATATTCATAGTGTGTCTAATGACCTTTGTAAGTCTTCTTTGTTAATAGCCGTTAGAACAATATCATCAGCGATTAGAAGTGAAGAGATGTTTTGACTATTTAGGTTTGGACTATTCATTGTACAGTTATCAATGTTGGCTACCAAGTCGTTTATAAAAATGTTAAATAACGTTGGGCTTAATGGACACCCTTGTTTGACACCTTCTTGCATTTTAAAGCTCTGAGTCATTTTGTCATCTAATTTAATTTTGAAATGCATATTCATATACATATGTTTTAGGACTTGATATGCACCACCACATATGTTGTTTTGTAATAATTTTATGAATAGTCCCCCTCTCCAAACTGTATCAAAACATTTTTTTAAGTCTATAAAGCAAGTGTAAAGCTTTTTGTTTTTTGATTGGTATTTTTTGATCAGTGTATGTAATGTCAGTATATGATCAGTGTGTATATGTGTGTATATAGTGTGTATATATAGAAATACAACATATTTCTACTATTGAGTTACAATTGTCCAAAAAAATTGCCAATTTTGTGTTTTTACTTGTGTAAACTATATGCATGCCATAACCCGTTAGTGTACACCTTGCCAATTGGGTGTTTGCCATTTGCGTTGCCCATACCTGACCCGACCCTAACCCTAATGCCAAGACATGTTCCTGTTAATAATTCCGTTGCCCATACCTGACCCGACCCTAACCCTAATGCCAAGACACGTTCCTGTTAATAATTCCGTTGCCCATACCTGACCCGACCCTAACCCTAATGCCAAGACATGTTCCTGTTAATAATTCCGTTGCCATACCTGACCCGACCCTAACCCTAATGCCAAGACACGTTCCTGTTAATAATTCCGTTGCCCATACCTGACCCGACCCTAACCCTAATGCCAAGACACGTTCCTGTTAATAATTCCGTTGCCCATACCTGACCCCACCCTAACCCTAATGCCAAGACACGTTCCTGTTGATAATTCCGTTAACCATACCTGACCCGACCCTAACCCTAATGCCAAGACACATTCCTGTTAATAATTCCGTTGCCCATACCTGACCCGACCCTAACCATAATGCCAAGACACATTCCTGTTAATAATTCCGTTGCCCATACCTGACCCGACCCTAACCCTAATGCCAAGACATGTTCCTGTTAATAATTCCGTTGCCATACCTGACCCGACCCTAACCCTAATGCCAAGACACGTTCCTGTTAATAATTCCGTTGCCCATACCTGACCCGACCCTAACCCTAATGCCAAGACACGTTCCTGTTAATAATTCCGTTGCCCATACCTGACCTGATCCTAACCCTAATGCCAAGACACGTTCCTGTTAATAATTCCGTTGCCCATACCTGACCCGACCCTAACCCTAATGCCAAGACACGTTCCTGTTAATAATTCCGTTGCCCATACCTGACCCCACCCTAACCCTAATGCCAAGACACGTTCCTGTTGATAATTCCGTTAACCATACCTGACCCGACCCTAACCCTAATGCCAAGACACATTCCTGTTAATAATTCCGTTGCCCATACCTGACCCGACCCTAACCATAATGCCAAGACACATTCCTGTTAATAATTCCGTTGCCCATACCTGACCCGACCCTAACCCTAATGCCAAGACACATTCCTGTTAATAATTCCGTTGCCCATACCTGACCCGACCCTAACCATAATGCCAAGACACATTCCTGTTAATAATTCCGTTGCCCATACCTGACCCGACCCTAACCCTAATGCCAAGACACATTCCTGTTAATAATTCCGTTGCCCATACCTGACCCGACCCTAACCCTAATGCCAAGACACGTTCCTGTTAATAATTCCGTTGCCATACCTGACCCGACCCTAACCCTAATGTCAAGACACGTTCCTGTTAATAATTCCGTTGCCCATACCTGACCCGACCCTAACCCTAATGCCAAGACACGTTCCTGTTAATAATTCCGTTGCCATACCTGACCCGACCCTAACCCTAATGTCAAGACATGTTCCTGTTAATAATTCCGTTGCCATACCTGACCCGACCCTAACCCTAATGTCAAGACACGTTCCTGTTAATAATTCCGTTGCCATACCTGACCCGACCCTAACCCTAATGTCAAGACATGTTCCTGTTAATAATTCCGTTGCCATACCTGACCCGACCCTAACCCTAATGCCAAGACACGTTCCTGTTAATAATTCCGTTGCCATACCTGACCCGACCCTAACCCTAATGTCAAGACATGTTCCTGTTAATAATTCCGTTGCCATACCTGACCCGACCCTAACCCTAATGTCAAGACACGTTCCTGTTAATAATTCCGTTGCCCATACCTGACCTGACCCTAACCCTAATGCCAAGACACGTTCCTGTTAATAATTCCGTTGCCCATACCTGACCCGACCCTAACCCTAATGCCAAGACATGTTCCTGTTAATAATTCCGTTGCCCATACCTGACCCGACCCTAACCCTAATGCCAAGACACGTTCCTGTTAATAATTCCGTTGCCCATACCTGACCTGATCCTAACCCTAATGCCAAGACACGTTCCTGTTAATAATTCCGTTGCCCATACCTGACCCGACCCTAACCCTAATGCCAAGACACGTTCCTGTTAATAATTCCGTTGCCCATACCTGACCCCACCCTAACCCTAATGCCAAGACACGTTCCTGTTGATAATTCCGTTAACCATACCTGACCCGACCCTAACCCTAATGCCAAGACACATTCCTGTTAATAATTCCGTTGCCCATACCTGACCCGACCCTAACCATAATGCCAAGACACATTCCTGTTAATAATTCCGTTGCCCATACCTGACCCGACCCTAACCCTAATGCCAAGACACATTCCTGTTAATAATTCCGTTGCCCATACCTGACCCGACCCTAACCATAATGCCAAGACACATTCCTGTTAATAATTCCGTTGCCCATACCTGACCCGACCCTAACCCTAATGCCAAGACACATTCCTGTTAATAATTCCGTTGCCCATACCTGACCCGACCCTAACCCTAATGCCAAGACACGTTCCTGTTAATAATTCCGTTGCCATACCTGACCCGACCCTAACCCTAATGTCAAGACACGTTCCTGTTAATAATTCCGTTGCCCATACCTGACCCGACCCTAACCCTAATGCCAAGACACGTTCCTGTTAATAATTCCGTTGCCATACCTGACCCGACCCTAACCCTAATGTCAAGACATGTTCCTGTTAATAATTCCGTTGCCATACCTGACCCGACCCTAACCCTAATGTCAAGACACGTTCCTGTTAATAATTCCGTTGCCATACCTGACCCGACCCTAACCCTAATGTCAAGACATGTTCCTGTTAATAATTCCGTTGCCATACCTGACCCGACCCTAACCCTAATGCCAAGACACGTTCCTGTTAATAATTCCGTTGCCATACCTGACCCGACCCTAACCCTAATGTCAAGACATGTTCCTGTTAATAATTCCGTTGCCATACCTGACCCGACCCTAACCCTAATGTCAAGACACGTTCCTGTTAATAATTCCGTTGCCCATACCTGACCTGACCCTAACCCTAATGCCAAGACACGTTCCTGTTAATAATTCCGTTGCCCATACCTGACCCGACCCTAACCCTAATGCCAAGACATGTTCCTGTTAATAATTCCGTTGCCCATACCTGACCCGACCCTAACCCTAATGCCAAGACACGTTCCTGTTAATAATTCTGTTGCCTATACCTGACCCGACCCTAACCCTAATGCCAAGACACGTTCCTGTTAATAATTCCGTTGCCCATACCTGACCCGACCCTAACCATAATGCCAAGACACGTTCCTGTTAATAATTCCGTTGCCCATACCTGACCCGACCCTAATGCCAAGACACCTTCCTGTTAATAATTGCTCAATAATGATACTCTGTTGTGCACTGTCTGCGGGTAAGTTGCATTGATGTCAACTGATTAAACAAGTCGCGTTTAAGAAATTTCCACTATTAACAAGTGGTTAAATTGTGACAATAAATGTGTGGACAAATATTTGAGACTTATTTTGGTGTAGACAACTCTCGTTTAATTATTTTACACCATTACAAGTTGTTAAATTGAGAGAATAAATGTCTCAACAAATATTTAATACTTATTTTGGTGTAGAAAACTCTCATTTATATATATTTTACACCATTACAAGTTGTTAAATTGAGAGAATAAATGTGTGGACAAATATTTGAGACTTATTTTGGTGTAGAAAAGTCACGTTTAATTTACTCAAACCTACTGTCTTTTCAAGCTAATGTTGTTTTATCTCGATGGCACGCTTGTGTACCACGCCACGACATTGGTCGTTGAGTGGTGTTCATTTATCTAACTGCTCCAGTGTTCCGATGAGTTGAACGGGAAAAGGAAAAACCAAAACGATTGCTGGTTTCTGATTGCTTCGGTTCTGGTGAGTGTGTATCTAGTGTGATTCAAACCCATGTCATTTGTATTGGGCGTTTTTTTTATTTCCCATGTTGGCTACGCCGTAATATGCAACCACTTCCCCGTTTTATTGTGATTTTGTGAGTGTTCAATGTTGTGTTCCTCACCCGTCACGCCACGACCCAGTTTCAACCACACGGCCATTTTGCAACAAAGTGTGTGACCCTTGGCGTGACTCGACTGATATGATCGTTCTGTTCAACTGTTAAGCTAGGATTTATTACCGTTATTATCATTATATTGTCACGTGATTTGTTTTACCTTATGTGTAATGTCTTAAGTATCTTTATTGTAATTTGTATATACCAATTCGTATATACGGAGGAAACGACCCCGATTGAAGGTCATGTATTTTGTGAGATCACCAATTCGTGTGTTGGTACGGCTTCTAGAACCGTGAATAGAATAGAATAGAATAGAATAGAATAGAATAGAATAGAATAGAATAGAATAGAATAGAATAGAATAGAATAGAATAGAATAGGTCACTTCCAACAAGGTAAGAGTTGCTTAGGGCCCCCTCACCCACATCTCTAATCCTAACCTTGCCCCTCTAGTACCCCCTTCTCCATTTCAATTACTAGTATACTAGTATACCCCTATTTGGGTAATTTATTTGGAGGAGCATACCTTGGCAGCTGGAGTGTAGGGTTAGCTATCAGGTTAGGGGTGAGGGGGCCTGTATAAGAAACTCTACCCTTATAAGGGGTCGGGTGGAGTCTTACCCAAGCGGGATGACAAGCGTGGCATGGGATCATGAGGATTGTAATAGGTAAGAGCGGGGGAGGTCATAGCGAAGGAAATCTGTCACCATGCAGAAAGGTATGGCAACTTACCGTCTGACCACCCCGATGGAGTTCCAGATGAGATTCTCTCCATTTTGCCAGAAATTCTCTGAACAGTTTCTTTTTATTGTCACTGCCTTGTTTCTTCTGCACCCTTTCAAGAAATCCTGCAAGTTCACCGAATGGTATCTGTGCTGCTACAGAAGTCATTTCTATTGCCAATGAATCACCGGCTATTCGTTTTGAAATCGCGCCCTCTGCAGTTGACCGGACTTGCTAGGTGACAGGGCATTGACGCTGCAGTTCGGCGTCTTCTACACCGATATTTGTGCTGGGACAGCGCTTCCGGTGACGACACAACCGGTGACTGGGACTAAAACTTTGCTGGTTCCCGGTGTCTTTTGCGCGACGCGAGCGTAACCTGCTGATGTTGTGAACGCTTGCAGTATAAACAAATTGGACAATGCCATCAACATGATTTAATGGTTTAAAGTTTAATTATCTTACGATACTTATATTCACTAAACTTTAAAGGTGTATTTTCCACTAGTTTCTAACAAGGTTTCTAACCGGAAATGTCAGACATTTAACAACATATTATTATTCAATATTATTATCGATTCTGGTCCATTCTTTCTATCAATAATAAATATACACCAAACACACTGTCTAACCGCCAATGTTGTGGACGACACTTATTAGTAATGTGTTGTTGATACTAAATATACACCTGAAACACACTGTCTAACCGCCAATGTTGTGGACGACACTTATTAGTAATGTGTTGTTGATACTAAATATACACCAAACACACTGTCTAACCGCCAATGTTGTGGACGACACTTATTAGTAATGTTTATATCGATACAAAATATTGTAATAAAACTCATTATGGTAACAATGCACTTTTATCAATTATAGTAACATATTTCTATTTTTATCTTCCATCATATCTATTGAAAAAAATGAATTTCAATCAACTACGGTTTTCTAGAAACCACCACGTAAACAAATACATCATATGCAATAAGCTTGGTGATGTGAAGTAATTACTGAAAACAGACAAGTTAAAACTGATTGGTGTCCATATTGCACAACGATTACTTAACACAATAAAGGTAATAAGAGAAAACACAAGTAAAACAAATGATGAAGGATGAAGGAATTGAGGCGCAGATCAGTGAAGATGAAAGTTCCAAAGAGAGTGAAGAAGATGAGCTGATGATAATGATCTATTGCTTACACTAGATACCAGCCCCCCCCCCCCCCTAGAGACTGCACATACTGAACAAGGCAATTTTTTGGAGACTGGAGAATGAAATTGCTAAAATTGCGCATTGTCAGGTTTTCGGGGTACTTTAAATGATTGTACTTTTGAGAAATAAAATGTGGACTTTCTCAGTCCTCTTGACTGAATCACACAAGACATAATTGCCCAGAGATTATAGAACACTGTGGGTGTACACCCCTGTTTTTCTTGATGATAGCATATTTAAAGGGGAATAGTTCAATCACGGGGATTGCACTTGATGGCAGTCTTTTTGTTTTCTATTGTAATTGTAATCTGTTAGGCATATTTACATCAAGATAAGTCCGAGTAAAAACTTTCCTATTTAACAAAACGTACAGGGAGAGTCACTGAGTTGTGCATGGACAATTGTACCTTAGGGTCAGGTATTTGTATGCATTTGTTTTAACTGTTTGACGTATACAGATGATTTTTAGAGTCGAAAAATACTCTTTATTTGTTTATGGAAAGTGAATTCTAATAGGTAGTGTCATTCAAAATGTCAACCAGGAGTACTTTGATGGCGTCTAGTAAACTACTTCTTTCTCATTTGTAGGAAGTAGTAGTTTGGGGTTCTTTTCCATCGGGTAAGTATTGCAGGTAATCGAATCATATTACACATATTATCAAAAGATAAATGTCCTTACAAAAATTACCATTTAATGTTTTGTAAACATTTCCCAAGTGTTCATAAAAAGTCTTTAAATATTTTCCCAAGAAATGAATAAATGTTATACAAGATATTATTTGGTCACGCAATTTTTATACGCAAAAAGGAAGTTTAATCCATGCAGCAGTGAAATGTATCTTGTAAACACAGTGTTGTAAACTAACTGACAATGTATCTTGTAAACACAGTGTTGTAAACTAACTGACAATGTATCTTGTAAACACAGTGTTGTAAACTAACTGACAATGTATCTTGTAAACACAGTGTTGTAAACTAACTGACAATGGTCAGGGCATGTTAAAAGAACTTAAGCTTAAAAACGCACAAAAGATTATATCCAAAAATAAATATAAATTAAAACAAAACTGAGGGCTCTATATATTAGCAACTGGCAGAATTACTTTAATATATTAATGAAGATAAAATGGGAGAAAAAATGAGCCACAAGTATACAAAACTGTAGCTAAAAATTATTTCTTACAAAAACATCTGAAAATCAATAATTTGTTTAACGAAAATTAGAATATATTAACTTGTCAATTTAGAAAGGCCGGCATCATGAAAATATACTCCGTTACAAGGAAAGTGTGAAAATGCAACATTTAAGTCGAGAATAAAATGTATACTATTATGCATTGCTTATATTTCCAAAATATTAGATTAAAAGTAATGAAAACAATAGCAGATAAGCCTTCAATTGTGTACTTTTCATGGGACTGTTAAGTGTGTTAAGAGTGTTAAGGCAATTTCTGCCAAGTTTTATTTTACATATTTTAAACATTCAGTTGGAATGTTAACAATCAATATCATAAAACAGTGGTTCGACTTGTTTCCAATAACAATTTTATTATCTTTGTGTATCATTTTGCATTGTCCTGAATTGGAATTAATTGGAATTAAAATACATACATAAAACACAAACTCAACTTTGAAGTGATCCTGAACAACCAAATTAATGTATGTTGCATATGTAGGGGTAATACAGCCTACAGGGGAAGTCTGAACAACTATTCCAAAGTACTGTTTTCTGGGAGTTTCGGCCTTTGTTTTCACCGTGATGGTTGTTAGATGGGGATAATGTCCGGATGTCCGAGAATAGACCAGAATTGCCTTCGTGCCCCCCTCCTGGGGGTACTCACATTGATGTGCTATATGTATATGTGCCGCCAAAAGGGGCCCCAAATTCACCACTTCTATCTGAAAAGGGTATCCTTTTTTCATTAATTCTGTCTGAAAAGGAGTCCATATTTTCCAAAGACTCTAGAGCTTGAGTGATTCAACATTCAGGAGAACAAAGCTGATTTTTTCTTTATATTTCATGGGATACTCAGTTCATTTCGACGGATCGTCAAAGTCTATCCTCGGGGTGTCAAATATCCACAGTTTGTCTGAAAGAGGGTAGGCAATTTGGGTTTTATTTCTGTCCGATAAGGGTTCCAAATAACCAGCTACACACCGCTGTCAGTATGTTTTGCAAGTACCCCCCCCCTCCGGGCTTAAGCTTCGTGCCTTCAGACACTTCTGTGGAGGGACTGTGCTTCAGAGATTTTGTCGACGACGACGAGCCCGGGCGACGAGCCTCCTGATTTTAGCGCCCTCACTCTTGAGCGTTGTTGTCATGGCACCAAGCGGTCAATACACATTACCTAATTTGCATATTACCAACGCAGGTCTCGCCATATTTATTTTTGTACACAGAGCCAGTGTAACATTCATGATTGACTTTAAATACACTTGTTGCATGGATTAAAGACTATCGGCGACTGGTATAGTTGGTGAGTACAATATACTGATGTTATATAGCAACTCATATTGACAAATATACTCTAAACTCAAAATTGAGCTCGATCGACGTGGTTGAAAGTTCAGACCATGGAGCTAAAAAGATCCATGATCAGATGTATGGATGCCTACTCCTTTCTTGTGACAGCTAAATTCGCTCATTTCAAAGTAGTTGTCCCGAAAACACAAACATTGCACATGAACTGACTTTTTGTTTATAATTAAAAAATCAACGGGAAACTGGAAGTAGTAACAGATTGTAAATACGACTCAGCAAGGAAAATAGCTGCGATTCTAGCGACATTGTGACTTTCGACATGTACTGGTAGTATTGCAACTAACAACTTTTCGATACGGAATATCTGACGTTTTTTTCATTTTATTTTGTATTTTATAATTAATTAATTAATTAATGGGACAGACACTTGAAGTGTCATTTGTACAACAACCGAGACCGGGCTATGAACACAAAGAATGGTCGAGTCAGAGGCAGACTTGGGGCAAAAAAACATCAGATCTCGCGAAACCTCGAGTGCCCCTCGATGTACAATGTACAAGTCATTGTGTTCATAATCTACAACTTCCATTTAGGTTTAAAATAATGTACTGATATTTGATGTAAAGATTGGTTAAGATTGTTACACATTGTTAATGGTCCTAGGTGAAATATAAAAATTGGTGTAACAGACCAAATTTTTGAGAAAAACATGTTTTTATTTTACCCTGATTATTGTATTTATACATATACAAATATGTGACTGTATGTGGGAAAGATACAACATAACCATTGTAATGAGGACAATTTTAAACTTCTTTTGAAACTCAACATAATGAAATTACCTTTGAAAATAATGATGGGTGACAGATCTACATTGTTTTTGTAAATATGTGTCTTAATTTTTTAAATACACAGCAATGTAAATACTATATTAAATCAAAGTGAACATGTAAATTGCAAGCATGACTTGAACCAATGCAAGCATACACCAAATCACCAAGCTACACGTCACAGCATGTCTTTCTAATACACCTTTCTTTTCTTTCCTACACAATTTCTGACATCAGTTATCAGTTTCTGACACACACAGCAATTTACATATTACATGACAACATTAACAGTTTATTTTTATTCCAAAAAAACATGACTTACGTTTGTGGCACTAAACAGAAAATAGTAAATTATTTGTGAAAACAACAAAATTAAAACTGTATTGATCAACATAAATATGTAACAATCATACCTTATTAGAAGTGCACATAAACATTTATATATGCAAATAACATCGAATAAACGTCATGGTAAATATACTACATCAAATCAAAGTAAACACATACTGCATGCATGATTTTTTGGGTATGACTGGTGGCCAAGGGGAAGATGTGTAGTGACGTGTAGCTAGGCGATTAGGTGCCTGTACGTGAATGTCAGTTCGAGTTACGCACGCATGCACGTTTGTGTTTACTTTGATTTGACATAGTATCTACCTTTGCATTTATTCTGTGTTATTTGCTTACTTTACTTTCTATATGGATTGTATGTTTGTGCACATACTACCATGGTCATTGCAGCATGACATATTTTAACCATACACATATTTTTGTCATTGATGTAATTACTTGCGCTACTAATACGGAATGAATCTATCCATTTTTCTAACACTTTAAAAAATCTAGTGTATTGTTAATAGTGAATTTGTAGATAACTTTTATTATTTCAATTTTTTATTAATTTCTCTTTGTTTTATTTTCAGTTATTTGTTGTTACATTGGATCAAGCACCTTTCTCATCATGCAGGGTAAGGGCATTTAATAGTTTATATTATCACCATAGCAACAGTCATTCAAAATTACCTAATAAACAGTTTTAAGAATTACTTGAAACATACATGTACCATGGTCAAGTTTTTATTATATTTAAAGCCAACAATAATATTATGGGTTATATTTTATTGTACGTGGGATTAAAGAAACCATGGTTACTATGTATGATGTTAATATAATACTTTATTGACATCATTCTGTTTGAAGAGAACATACAGTCAAGTGCTAAACTCATAATTAAAATTGATATATATATTTATAATGCACCACATTCTCTAATAGAGTTCGCAAGTTCCTTATCTACCTACATTGCTCATAATGTATATGAACTTGTCATCTGGTTTCATCAAATTAAAATATGGATGTATATAAGCAATTCTTCCAAACAGCTTACATCTTGCATTTTTATGACTTGGACAATCAATCAGGAAATGGAATTCATCCTCCACTGCATCCGTATCACACTTTTTGCATACCCTTTCTTCAAACTTTATTTTTGGTCTAACATGCCTGCCCTTCTCTATCATTAGACCATGGTCACTTATCCTGAATTTACAGATACTTTTTGTATAGTGGGGGTCTTTAATTTGTGTTAAATACTGTTCCATTTTGAATTCATTTTTGAATTTACAATAAGTTCTTAATTTATTATTTTCACCTGATGATGATTTTTTTGAGGTTATTTGTTTTTTCCATAATTCAATATAATTCTTTTCTATTTGACTACTTATTTGTTGTATATTTTTTTTACCTCTACTCCAAAATCCATTTATTTCACTTCCTATTATTTCCTGCACTGATTTAATATGACTTTTTACCAGGTAGATCACATGGGATGAGTGGCTCCGGTAGTTAGTGTAAGTTGGCTAGTGACAACTATTTGACTCACACAATATGAAAAACATATTGGTATAAGATGACAATTAGGTGTCTCAAATTCACATTTCACATGTCAATGTTTATAGCACATTTGTTCTGTGCAACACTCCCAAGCAATGCTAGTGTCTGCTTTCAGTTTACTTATTTTGTTAACATGGCTTTTTGTAGTGTATATTAGTTGATGTTACTGTATCACACATAGTACACATAGTCATGCTTTTATTGTAGTTGTTTATTTATATTGGCCTGAAAGTGTAATTGAGTAATGTCTGTTGCTAGGCAACCAGTAGTATATAAGCATGTCTAGTATGTGTTTACATGTGGGTTAGAAGGTGTTCAATATACATTAGTACTGTAAATGCATTAATTATTAACCAGGTTTTTTCAGCTATCTTCGCTGATAAGTAAAATCTGCTGAATTAAATTTACATGAACATAAAATAACAATATTGTTTCCTTGACAAATTTGTAAACATAAAACCCAGTGAATATGCTTGAGATATCAAAATAGTTAAATTAAATGCCATAGAAAGTAAATGGTTTTACAGTATGTGACTAAAAGACCGAACCACTGGATATGTCATTCTTGTGTTCTCATTTCAATACCTTATTGCTTTATTTTCTGACCATAAAATAACATTTTTCTGTCACTTGTGTATTGCAGATTGGTTTTACCATGCTCCAGCCAAGCGACGTGAAGACTGTGGAGCCGTGGAATACCCTGCACCATCACAGATTCCATTATTAAGTGGTGTAGAACTAGATGGAACTGAAGATGAATATAGTGCCAAACGGGGTTACTATAAAGAAAGTGATACCAAGTACATAAGACTTGCTAAGCAAGGTGGAAGGAAAGGTATACAATCATACTGTAGATTAGTACCAACTTACTGTACTACCGTTATGTTATTGTGTACATTAAGTGATTAAACATTAAATTTAGTAATTATTACTCCAAAATGTCTGTACTCTGTAGCTGTTATACAATATTGTTGCCAATATACTGTAAAAACTTTGAATTTGTGGTAAATAGGTTATTCGACCAAAGATATGAATTGCTACTTGAGGTCCTTTAAGATTGATCTGACATAACATTACATCACCTTTCTAGCTGATAACTGTTGCTTTCTATCTGCATTTACTGGCAAATGTTAGCATCTACTGTAAATGCATTAATTATTTGCTGGTTTTTAATTTTGCATTTTTTTCCAATAAGTAAAATCCGCTAAATTAAATCTACTTGAACTTGTGGAATGAACCCATTGTTTCCTTTCCATTTTCATGAACTTAAAACCAAATGAAATTGCTCAAAGCATCAAAATAGTGAAAATAAATAATTTTACAGTCATGCGGTTGTGTCATGTTATGCAGAACATGAACTAAAATGATATAATTTTAAACCCTTATCTAAAATGCCATGAATTAAAAAGATAAATTTATTAAATTGGGTGCACTAATTAATTAAGTTTTATGGTTCCCACGGTAACATAGTAGTGCAGTTAAATTCAGTAAATATTCGGCAATATCCAATTAATCAATTCAAGAAAAACATTATAATTAAAATAATGTGATTGTGATGCAAAATAAAGCTAAAACATCTGAAAGGAAGGCAGAGATGGGGGGGGGGGTATACAGCTGGATATCAAATATGCATAAAAACATAAATGAAAATAATGCAATTGTACCACTAGGTATTGAATGTTTGAACTGATTGAACTACTGAGCTTGGAGGGTGGTGGTCAATGAACAAAGTGATTTTTCTTGTGTTGAGATATGTTGCATGAAACTCATATGGATTCTCCTAACAGATACTTACAAATGAACCAAAATAAAGTAATCTTGGATTGTGTGCTGTAGAGGGTGCTATTTAAACTTAACCACTTGTCAAATGATATATATACATTAAATCATTGTTTGACAAAATACAATTTCATTATTATTAATTCAGATTTACTCAGATTTCGAAGTCCCAAAACGTTATCAGAGGAACCAGTTCCATATCCCAGACCAGAATGGTTAGACTGGAATGAGACACGGGAGCCAGATGCTGGGTATGTGCTTAAACCTATCTGACTGATATACTACAGTGTTCTCCCTATGATATGACATGACAGTACTACAACAGTGATTTGTTTTACCACCACTGGTACTCTGGTCTAACTATGACATGACAGTACTACAACAGTGATTTGTTTTATCACTACTGGTACTCTGGTCTAACTATGACATGACAGTGCTACAACAGTGATTTGTTTTATCACCACTGGTACTCTGGTCTAACTATGACATGACAGTACTACAACAGTGATTTGTTTTACCACTACTGGTACTCCTTTCTAACTATGACATGACAGTACTACAACAGTGATTTGTTTTACCACTACTGGTACTCTGGTCTAACTATGACATGACAGTACTACAACAGTGATTTGTTTTACCACCACTGGTACTCTGGTCTAACTATGACATGACAGTACTACAACAGTGATTTGTTTTACCACTACTGGTACTCTGGTCTAACTATGACATGACAGTACTACAATAGTGATTTGTTTTATCACTACTGGTACTCTGGTCTAACTATGACATGACAGTACTACAACAGTGATTTGTTTTATCACTACTGGTACTCTGGTCTAACTATGACATGACAGTACTACAACAGTGATTTGTTTTATCACTACTGGTACTCTGGTCTAACTATGACATGACAGTACTACAACAGTGATTTGTTTTATCACTACTGGTACTCTGGTCTAACTATGACATGACAGTACTACAACAGTGATTTGTTTTATCACTACTGGTACTCTGGTCTAACTATGACATGACATGACAGTACTACAACAGTGATTTGTTTTACCACTACTGGTACTCTGGTCTAACTATGACATGACATGACAGTACTACAACAGTGATTTGTTTTATCACTACTGGTACTCTGGTCTAACTATGACATGACAGTGCTACAACAGTGATTTGTTTTACCACTACTGGTACTCTGGTCTAACTATGACATGACAGTACTACAACAGTGATTTGTTTTATCACTACTGGTACTCTGGTCTAACTATGACATGACAGTGCTACAACAGTGATTTGTTTTACCACTACTGGTACTCTGGTCTAACTATGACATGACAGTACTACAACAGTGATTTGTTTTACCACCACTGGTACTCTGGTCTAACTATGACATGACAGTGCTACAACAGTGATTTGTTTTACCACTACTGGTACTCTGGTCTAACTATGACATGACAGTACTACAACAGTGATTTGTTTTATCACTACTGGTACTCTGGTCTAACTATGACATGACAGTGCTACAACAGTGATTTGTTTTACCACCACTGGTACTCTGGTCTAACTATGACATGACAGTACTACAACAGTGATTTGTTTTATCACTACTGGTACTCTGGTCTAACTATGACATGACATGACAGTACTACAACAGTGATTTGTTTTACCACTACTGGTACTCTGGTCCAACTATGACATGACAGTACTACAACAGTGATTTGTTTTATCACTACTGGTACTCTGGTCTAACTATGACATGACAGTACTACAACAGTGATTTGTTTTACCACCACTGGTACTCTGGTCTAACTATGACATGACAGTACTACAACAGTGATTTGTTTTATCACTACTGGTACTCTGGTCTAACTATGACATGACAGTACTACAACAGTGATTTGTTTTATCACTACTGGTACTCTGGTCTAACTATGACATGACAGTACTACAACAGTGATTTGTTTTACCACTACTGGTACTCTGGTCTAACTATGTCATGACAGTACTACAACAGTGATTTGTTTTACCACCACTGGTACTCTAGTCTAACTATGACATGGCAGTACTACAACAGTGATTTGTTTTATCACTACTGGTACTCTGGTCTAACTATGACATGGCAGTACTACAACAGTGATTTGTTTTACCACTACTGGTACTCTGGTCTAACTATGACATGACAGTACTACAACAGTGATTTGTTTTATCACTACTGGTACTCTGGTCTAATTATGACACGACAGTACTACAACAGTGATTTGTTTTATCACTACTGGTACTCTGGTCTAACTATGACATGGCAGTACTACAACAGTGATTTGTTTTATCACTACTGGTACTCTGGTCTAACTATGACATGACAGTACTACAATAGTGATTTGTTTTATCACTACTGGTACTCTGGTCTAACTATGACATGACAGTACTACAACAGTGATTTGTTTTACCACTACTGGTACTCTGGTCTAACTATGACATGACAGTACTACAACAGTGATTTGTTTTACCACTACTGGTACTCTGGTCTAACTATGACATGACAGTACTACAACAGTGATTTGTTTTACCACTACTGGTACTCTGGTCTAACTATGACATGACAGTACTACAACAGTGATTTGTTTTATCACTACTGGTACTCTGGTCTAATTATGACACGACAGTACTACAACAGTGATTTGTTTTATCACTACTGGTACTCTGGTCTAACTATGACATGGCAGTACTACAACAGTGATTTGTTTTATCACTACTGGTACTCTGGTCTAACTATGACATGACAGTACTACAATAGTGATTTGTTTTATCACTACTGGTACTCTGGTCTAACTATGACATGACAGTACTACAACAGTGATTTGTTTTACCACTACTGGTACTCTGGTCTAACTATGACATGACAGTACTACAACAGTGATTTGTTTTACCACTACTGGTACTCTGGTCTAACTATGACATGACAGTACTACAGCAGTGATTTGTTTTACCACTACTGGTACTCTGGTCTAACTATGACATGACAGTACTACAGCAGTGATTTGTTTTACCACTACTGGTACTCTGGTCTAACTATGACATGACAGTACTACAACAGTGATTTGTTTTATCACTACTGGTACTCTGGTCTTACTATGACATGACAGTACTACAACAGTGATTTGTTTTATCACTACTGGTACTCTGGTCTAACTATGACATGACAGTACTACAACAGTGATTTGTTTTACCACCACTGGTACTCTGGTCTAACTATGACATGACAGTACTACAACAGTGATTTGTTTTATCACTACTGGTACTCTGGTCCAACTATGACATGACAGTACTTCAACAGTGATTTGTTTTATCACTACTGGTACTCTGGTCTAACTATGACATGACAGTACTACAACAGTGATTTGTTTTATCACTACTGGTACTCTGGTCTAACTATGACATGACAGTACTACAACAGTGATTTGTTTTACCACTACTGGTACTCTGGTCTAACTATGTCATGACAGTACTACAACAGTGATTTGTTTTACCACCACTGGTACTCTAGTCTAACTATGACATGACAGTACTACAACAGTGATTTGTTTTATCACTACTGGTACTCTGGTCTAACTATGACATGACAGTACTACAACAGTGATTTGTTTTACCACTACTGGTACTCTGGTCTAACTATGTCATGACAGTACTACAACAGTGATTTGTTTTACCACCACTGATACTCTAGTCTAACTATGACATGACAGTACTACAACAGTGATTTGTTTTACTACTACTGGTACTCTGGTCTAACTATGACATGGCAGTACTACAACAGTGATTTGTTTTATCACTACTGGTACTCTGGTCTAACTATGACATGACAGTACTACAACAGTGATTTGTTTTATCACTACTGGTACTCTGGTCTAATTATGACACGACAGTACTACAACAGTGATTTGTTTTATCACTACTGGTACTCTGGTCTAACTATGACATGGCAGTACTACAACAGTGATTTGTTTTACCACTACTGGTACTCTGGTCTAACTATGACATGACAGTACTACAATAGTGATTTGTTTTATCACTACTGGTACTCTGGTCTAACTATGACATGACAGTACTACAACAGTGATTTGTTTTACCACTACTGGTACTCTGGTCTAACTATGACATGACAGTACTACAACAGTGATTTGTTTTACCACTACTGGTACTCTGGTCTAACTATGACATGACAGTACTACAACAGTGATTTGTTTTACCACTACTGGTACTCTGGTCTAACTATGACATGGCAGTACTACAACAGTGATTTGTTTTATCACTACTGGTACTCTGGTCTAACTATGACATGACAGTACTACAGCAGTGATTTGTTTTACCACTACTGGTACTCTGGTCTAACTATGACATGACAGTACTACAACAGTGATTTGTTTTACTACTACTGGTACTCTGGTCTAACACATTGCATGAATGTTTCAATGAATTCTGTAATGTACTTTATTTTCGCTCAGAATTTGTTTTATGAACAAATATACTTTTTTTCTATATTTTACATTTTCATTGAAAATAGGTGAAAATGAACTCCATACAAAACACTCAAAATATTTTGTTTCTGAGAAAATTATTCCAGCTAAAATAAAGTATTTTACAGTACGTTACTCATAAATGTCTGTTTTGAATAGTATGTAAATATTATGTAAATTAGTATGTAAATTAAGGAGAGCACTGTATTTATCACTACACTTTATTGTGTATTAGCCCCGGTAATGGTATAACTCAATACACATCATGAATGTACATACTCACTCACAACATATCCTATATTCAACATAACCATTCACTTCTAATACAGCAAATACAATATTAGGAATTTTCCAGTCAGCGAAATAAGCTAAATTAAAACCCAGTGAATAATTAACCCTTTTACAGTAATACAATAATAGAGTGCATATATTTATTATTCTATATTTTTTACACAATATAATTACCTCTATCTATGGTAATAATGCAAATTTATTAAAAGATGAACTTATTTATTCATAACATGAACCACTGTGTAATTAAATGCACATTATTACAAATGTGGAGATTTTTTGAAGGAAATGTTGGTATTGTAAAATAAAATAGAGCTTAGACTGACTGCATACTTTCATTACAGACCAAGGCAGGTATACATGCCAGAATACATGGTATATGATGAACACCAGGCAGATGCAGATGCTGAACCATATTATGCCAGACAACCTCCATACTCACTTCATGACAACATAAGTGTATTTCAACGAGATGGTGCAAAGGCTACAGATAAAACAGTCAGGTTGCCTGAGATAAAACGACCGCATAAACGACATACATTCCAAAAAGTACAGAGCAATAAACCAGCTGGGTTGGATAGAACAGGAAAGAAACAACAACCAGCAAACAGGTTGAGATTTCCTCCGTTGTGAGTCAGTATTGCTATATTTGTGACTTTGCATGCATCAAGGTTTAAAGTCATCAAGATTAGACATGGCTGGGATGAAACTATAGCTTTATCCTAATGTGTGTAAATCAAATTGGGATTGCATAACTTCAACACACAAAGGAAACAAGACATTTTCCATTTCTCATCCATCTATGATGGTATCTTGTACAAAACGGTCAATCCTACTCAAAGTGCTAAAACTGAATATGAACTAATTTGACATAAAAGTGCTAATATTGTGTGATTTCCTCATTTACTACAAAGCATACTCACCATATTTGAGACAGTGCATGATGTGCATCATATCATGTGTTGTGTGTATCATATCAATATGGTATGCATCATATCATGTATGGTGTGCATTATATCATAACAATGGCTTAACAATCTTCATGCATGTTGCTTCATAGTTGCAAATAGAGCAATATTTTCATTATTAAGGACAATAACTCTCAATGATGTATCTCTGGAGTTATACCAACTCATAATTGGAAACCAGGGATTTCTCAAATAATTGGCTTCTACCTAAACACTACTCCAGAGAGTTATTGTCACTTATTATTACTTTGTGTGTTTAACTAATCATTATTTTCTGTCACTGTGGTCGGTAATGCCAAAATCGTGACCCAAAGTTCATGATAACAGGTTTGTGGTGTATTGAGTGTAAAATGCGTTAAAAAACAGGTAAATTGAATAGCTGTAATAATAATTTCTTCCTTTAAGGTATGGTACTCAAAATTAAGTATACCGGTATCCCAGTAATTTCAGTTACTTAAATGTGACTTTTGATTTTATTTCAATTTAAAAGTGATAAAATTAAATCAACTTAAAAATTGGGTCACCATACTAAATTTGGAGAAAATTGATATCAAAATGAAGAAAAAATAGTATGTTTCAATTTATCACAGCATGACATATTAACATGATGCAGTGTGATGACTGTGACATATTAACATGATGCAGTGTGATGACTGTGACATATTAACATGATGCAGTGTGATGACTGTGACATATTAACATGATGCAGTGTGATGACTGTGACATATTGACATGATGCAGTGTGATGACTGTGACATATTAACATGATGCAGCGTGATGACTGTGGCATATTAACATGATGCAGTGTGATGACTGTGACATATTAACATGATGCATTGTGATGACTGTGACATATTAACATGATGCAGTGTGATGACTGTGACATATTAACATGATGCAGTGTGATGACTGTGGCATATTAACATGATGCAGTGTGATGACTGTGACATATTAACATGATGCAGTGTAAATATTAGTACCAATTATTAGCTTGATATGATATAGGAAGCCAATTTAGCTGACATCTGTATACGTGTTTTAAATTCACATGCTCTGTTATTTGCAGACCTGGAGTGAATGACACTGAGCCAGTGGCCTTCAATAAATTACTTAGTATGGGATACCAGAAAGATTGGGTTCTGGAAAGAGAAAAATATTATAAAAAACAACAGTCTGTGATTGACCAAAAGAGGAAACTGGTACCTGCAAATGCGGCAACAGTCTCTGAATACCAAGAAGCAATTGGTAAAGGAGTGGATAAGCCTGTGTCAGGACAAACATCAACACAGAGAAGAACCAAATTTAGTGCAAGTGAAAAGAAAGAAATACCAGTGGAAGATGACAAATTATTTAAACTTAGCAAGTGAGTATCATCGTTTTTAAAAATAGACATAGCTGTAATGCCAGCATTTTGTAAATCTTGTGAAGTTTGATTTTGACTGTGACATGTGTAACACTGAAATCTTAGTCTAGTGAGAAGCACACATAAACACTGCATTCATTTATATTTGATCATTAGAATATAAACTCATAAACTCACATAAGAGCAAATACGGTATCTCAAAAGGTGTTTACCTAGAGGACAGTAAGCTTGTGACAGGCAATCCATCACGCAAAAGAGTAAACGCAAACCAAGCATTAGCATTCCTTTTTTATATAGTTTTCTATATATTTTCTTGCACATAAATATTTTTAAATGAATACACTCTGCCCATCATATAGTGGGGTAATTCACTTCACACATTGAATGTTTGCTAATATGTTTTTATTTTTTTTTATTTTCAGATTTAACAAAGTTCAAGCTAAAGTGAACACTCGTCGAGAGGATCAAACATATCCACACAACATGCAATCATCACAACCACAACCAATGGAAGCTTAAATTAAAAATATAATCATTTCTCTACAACTGTGACTGATCTTCAGTATAAACACAGTTTTCATTTCCTGTCTATTCTGTATATTTTGTATCACAATTCCATATGTTATTACACAATAATGTAATTCATGTTTGTTTATATTAAAATATATGTTATCAATAAATTTTTGGTTTGTTTAGTTTTGGCATTGTTTCTTATATTTTTTCTCTACTTATTGTTGGTTGTATTGTTGGTGAAATGTTGTGTGAGGCCATGTCAAGTAATATGTGTTATAAATGTAACTAGTTAGTTCGGAAATTATTTGCCAATAGCCGAACATCACCAAGCAGTTTTATAGATTTTGTTGTGACTGAATTTTCAGCATGCTAGGGTATCAAGTCACTCAATCACACATGGTAATTTCTGGTTGAAGATATAACAAAAAGCAATATTTTTCAGTAAAAGTCTGAGATTTCCATGGATTTTTGAACTGTTTGCTGAAGTTATTAGATCCCTCTTTTTAGCTCTGTGGTTAACTTTGTCGAGCGGTGGTTATCATATGAGTGCTTGTCTGTTGTCTGGCGCTTGTCCTTGTTTTTGTCTACCTTTTACCTTTTCAACTTGTTCTTGAAAATTACAAGTCTGATTGCTTTGATAATTGATTGTATATGTACCCTGGGTAGACCTCTTTTAAATTTGTTCATTTTGTGACAGTGCGTTTAATTCTCTAATTTTGGTAAAAAGTGATATTTTTGATTTCTTGTTGAAAACCGCAAGTCTGATTGCTTTGATATTATATATATATATAGGTACTACAGGTAGACCTCTCTCAGATTTGTTAATTTCGTGATATTTCTTTAATTAAAATGTGCATAGCTAACAGCGGAGTTATCTCAGCAAGGAGGCTACAAGTCTGATTGCTTTGATAATTGATTGTATATGTACCCTGGGTAGACCTCTTTTAAATTTGTTCATTTTGTGACAGTGCGTTTAATTCTCTAATTTTGGTAAAGAGTGATATTTTCCACTTTTTGTTGAAAACTGCAGGTTTGATTGCTTTGATATTATATAGGTATCTCAGGTAGACCTCTCTCAGATTTGTTCATCTTGTAGTGATAATTTCAATTCTCTAATTGAAATGTGTGTTGCTAACAGTGGAGCTATCTCAGTCGGGAGGCTGCTTGAATTTATAGAACAGCAACCTTATCAAATTTGCAAGTCACGCTTAGTGTACGAGTATACATAGGGGGGAAGGGGCCAAATATTTAAATGGGCTACATCCTAGTAAGTATGTACATTTAACTGGTTAAATACCAGGCATATACTGGTGCCTACTAGTAAATAGGCATGTGCTGGTACATACTAGTTGATAGACATGTACTGGTACATACTAGTTGATAGACATGTACTGGTACATACTAGTTGATAGACATGTATTGGTACATACTAGTTGATAGACATGTACTGGTACATACTAGTTTATAGACATGTACTGGTACTTACTAGTTGACAGACATGTACTGGTACACACTAGTTGATAGACATGTACTGGTACATACTAGTTGATAGACATGTACTGGTACATACTAGTTAATAGACATGTACTGGTACATACTAGTTTATAGACATGTACTAGTACATACTAGTTTATAGACATGTACTAGTACATACTAGTTTATAGACATGTACTGGTACTTACTAGTTGACAGACATGTACTGGTACACACTAGTTGATAGACATGTACTGGTACATACTAGTTGATAGACATGCACTGGTACATACTAGTTAATAGACATGTACTGGTACATACTAGTTTATAGACATGTACTAGTACATACTAGTTGATAGACATGTACTGGTACTTACTAGTTGACAGACATGTACTGGTACATACTAGTTGATAGACATGTACTGGTACATACTAGTTGATAGACATGTACTGGTACATACTAGTTGATAGACATTTACTGGTACATACTAGTTAATAGACATGTACTGGTACATACTAGTTTATAGACATGTACTAGTACATACTAGTTGATAGACATGTACTGGTACTTACTAGTTGACAGACATGTACTGGTACATACTAGTTGATAGACATGTACTGGTACATACTAGTTTATAGACATGTACTGGTACATACTAGTTGATAGACGAGTACTGGTACATACTAGTTGATAGACATTTACTGGTACATACTAGTTGATGGACATTTACTGGTACATACTAGTTGATAGACATTTACTGGTACACACTAGTTGATAGACGTGTACCGGTACTTACTAGTTGATAAACATGTAACAAACAATTAGAGAAACAATTAGAGAAAACATAACAAGTAAAAAATGTATCAAGGAAACTATTAGAAAGAATAAGAGTAAAAATCAAACATCCCATTATAAGATTGAGTCATGTACTTTGAAAATTTGTATGACCAGGATTCATGTAACAATAACATAGATCAAGAGCATCTTACTGAAGTCAAAAACGTTCTGTATAATTTTGATCCGCATTCTCCAGAATTTGGTGAAACTGACACGACATTGGATGTGGCAATAACGAATGACGAAATTATTTGGTCAATACATAAACTTAGAAATGACAAATCTGCAGGCCCTGACCTATTAATCGCTGAATTTTTAACATTTTTGAATGCTCTTTTTAACTTAATTTTTAATACTGGTATTTTTCCAGTATAATCCCAGAGACACAGGCTGGATTTAGAGAGGGCTATTCAACTATTGATCCAAAATTCACATTATATGCCATAATTCAGAAACAGTTAGCCAGGAAAGGGGGATAATTGTATTGCCTCTATATAGATTTCTAGAAGGCATTCGACTCAGTTAACAGGAATTTTTTATTGTTTAGACTGGCCAATAATGGTATCAACGGAAAAATTTATGTAATTTTACAAAGTATTTATAAAGATGTCAAATCATGTGTTCGTGAAGGAGATTCGAGATTCTTTGAATTGAAGAAAGGGGTTCGACAAGGGTGCATGATCAGCCCTATTTTATTCTCATTTTACATTAATGAGCTACAAAGCATGTTGGATGACTCTGGGTATAGAGGAATACAATTGATCCCGAACGACATGTTAGAGTTGTTTCATTATTGTATGCTGACGACATTGCTTTATTTTCAAATTCTGTTTTGGGCTTGAAAAGACTAATAAGTATATTGTATGAGTTTACAAACAAGTGGGATCTAAATATCAACTTAAATAAAACTAAAATTGTAGTATACAGAAATAGGGGATATCTCAGTAAATATGAAAAGTGGTATTTGAGGACAAGCAACTTAGTACTGTTAGTTCATACGAATACTTGGGATTGGTAATGTCATGTAAATGCTCTTTTAATATTACCACAGAAAATTTAGCTACAAAAGGCAAAAAAAAAATGATTGCAATCAAAAAATACTTAGGAAATATGCAATGTTTTAAAGCAGACTTGTATTTTAAGATTTTTGACACCTTAATTCAACCTGTACTTACATATGGGTCTGAAATCTGGGGATATGGTCAATATCAACATTTATAAAGTGTACATACATTTATTATAGGCAATATCTCGGTGTAGGTAAAAATGCTCCAACTTGTACAGTATTAGGGTATTGTGGGAGGCTACCCTTATTGTGTTACCATGTTAAAAGATGTGTGAAATATTGGTTAAAAATTACTAGCATGTATGAAAACAGATTACCCCAAAAAGCTTTCACTGGACAAAAAAGGACAAAGAATTGCTATTTAAATATGGATTTGGTTATGTCTGGTTTAATCAAAGGATGGGGGACTCTGATATGTTCTTTTCTGTGAACGGGTCAACGATATTGGAATTACAGATTGGTATATAGACGTTTGTTCTGGCGAAAAAACGCAGTATTATAGGCAATACAAAACAAATTTTGGGATTGAAAACTATGTGTCATTGCCACAATTAAAATTGCGCAGAGCAATAGCAAGATTAAGATGTGCGTGCCACCCCTTAGAAATAGAAAGACGCAGACATAATAATATCCCTAGGGAGAGCCGTATTTGTCATTTGTGCCTGCAAGAAATTGATGATGAATATCATTTTTTACTAAAATGCACTGCATGGGACACAATCAGGAAAAAGTATCTCCCAAATAAGATACAACCCCCAAATCTGAAAGCCAAATCATTAACTCGTTAGCTATATTTATTTGTAAGTGTTTTTTAATCAAAGATCAAATGAGATTAACCTAATAAGCTTGTATGTATATATATATATAAATATCCCCATCACATTATTATATAGTGCTTATATTATCATCTATATTTTGTAATATAAATTTATTTCTTGTCAATATAAAGAAATGAGGCCATTATACAATTAATAAATTATTATATAATATTTCACCATCATTATGTATGATATATTTTAGTAAAAACAATAACAAGTTGAGTCGCTAAATGGCATACTACACTAACTTTCAATCAGTGTTACTTCATTGTGAACACCATAACATTCAGCTTTCATTTCAGCATAGTTACTCAAAATTAAAAGGGCTTTCAACTAAGATTTGCCAAAAATACAACTTTAATTCACCACCCAGCCACCCATTAGGTCAATGATCTATTGGCATCATGCAGGCTCTGATATGACTGACTTCTCAAAGAAATATTAACTGTTTATTTTAATTCTCTAATTTTAGTGAATGTTTCATCATATTTGGTAAAAAAAATCTATTTTTGACTTTTTTTGTTTTGATATTTATACTTTAAACCTCTGTCAATCATAGCATCTTGGTTGGAAATAAGTCAGGTTGTTATTAGCAACAGTGGCATCATGTACTAGTATAACAACGCTATATTTTGAAAAGTTTTCAACTATACAGGGGTTGATTACTTTCGCGTCTTGTGAATTATTAATTCTTTTCGTCCCTGGCTGAAGTATAAACAAACAATAGGAAACGTTTATTGTGTAATTATATTGATAATGAGTTTGTTCCAATTAGTGCAGTTTCTAAGTATACAATTAAACGACAATTGCAAAAGTCAAAATACCAAAGACCGAAAAGCGCTGGCAAATTTATAAGTGATTTCGATACTCCATGTTTCATGTTCGGGTTATAGGTCACTTTCTTTGTATTTATGTACTTTACCATACAAAAACCCTCTGAAGGTTTTTAGTAGTGTAATAAAGTTATTATTTTATTGCCGGTGTATACACTAAATCACACGAGTTTTAATTTAAAATTATACATGATGTATTGTACTTTAACTCAGATCTCTTAAATTTAATTCTCCGCTGGTTAACAACCTCTTGTATACTTTTGGTAAAGTTGAAAATGAAACAATGTATCATTTATTTTATCATTGTGTTGAACTACAACAAAGTTATTACCAGAATGCAATTCAATTGATGGTCTTCTTAGTATTCTGGATCAACTTGTTTTAGTGGAATTGTCTCTACTAGCAAATCATCTTCTCATTCTTGGTAAATACAAAATGCAACTAATAACTTCAAATATTAATATAGTTTGAGGTGCGACAGGAATCAATATTTTTTTTTATCTAGCGAGATCTAGATCTGAGCACACTCAGTCATGTAATGTCTAATTTTTGTTTGCTCATATCTGTTATATAATGACAAAATGCAATAAAACTAAGTAATATTTAAAAAAAACCAGGTAAACGTGTTATTCACTCATCCAAACACTTTCCAAAATACAAAACAAAATATTATACACATACAACTGAAAGGTTTGTGAATATAGCGAGACACCCCAGAGTAAACTGCCAAATGCTTTGTCATTCTACTTGTATTTTGGGGATGATTAAGCTCAAACATAAACAATATACTAGTATACTGTGGAATACTTTATTTTCGCTGGAATTAATTTTCACTGAAAAGGTTTTTTGGGCGTTTTGCTTGAAATTTATTTTCACTGATTTTTGATGAGTTTAATGTGAATCATAGGAAAAAAAGTATATTCGCTGGATTTTATTTTCACGGAATCATCCCTTCAGCGAAAATAGCGAAAATAAATTCCAAGCGAAAATAAAGTATTCTACAGTATTCATTTTAACGGAAACCTAAAATTCAGTCTTAAATACTGCCAAACATTAATTTTTGGCATTCTAGTGCTTAGTGTTAATGAATTAAGGTGTATTCTGAAAGGTTGAATTGTAGAAAAAAAGAAATGAACACATTTTACTAAACACTTGAACATTTTATCACTAACAACTAATTCCTAATACAACTTCTAGAAGTTTGCAAAATTAAACGGTTTGGATCATCAACAGGTAATTCAAGTTTAGCAATGTTTCAATAAAATATGATTAAACGAATTTAAGATATGTTCTTCCCGAATGTGTTGTTGTTAATGTTTCACTGAAGTGTCATGAAAGTAGTCAAGTGATCGACTTTTGTAAGTCTTTAAAAGAATTATCTGCACTACGTGCAAAGTTGTGAAAATAGATTGGAAAATTGAGGATATTGCTTGCAAATTCAACAAACGCTTGATGTCAAGTCGAAACACATAGCTGAAAATTGAAAAAGTCTGGTAACAGTTTAAATAATTAATAAATTGTGTCAGTGGATTTTCATACGAGATGACCGTAATATTAAAACAGCGTTTAATAGTTATTAAAAGACCAATTGAGTAGTTGATGTGTAAAAACTACTATTAAAGCCACATTATAAACATATAAACACGCAACAAGTGAAATTCGAATTAACGATATGGCAAACATGTCTTGCCACTGTAAGCATGTGCCGTTACGATACACCACACCATCCCATAAAAAGCTTGAAATAACGTGTAGTGAATACGCCTTTACAACGATTCGAATCTCTGACGTCACAACCAACACAGAATATCATATTCACACCTACACAGGTACGTTTATCCCAACGGACAAGTTCATGTTCACCTCTAGTGGCAAATACCTGAGTGAATGTAATATTAAGGACGAGCACATTACGAACACACACACAAACAAGCAATTAAATTCTGCCATTAACCGTTTATATAGTCATCGGATTGTCAAACTAGATGATTGTAAAAAAGCGTGCACAATTATGAAAGGCGTTTGGAAAGTTGATAATGTTGCGTCGATATTTGACGTATGTTATCAAGTCGGAACACAGAGTTCGAAATTTGAAAAAGGTGACTACAAATCTCGCACACTGTTGAACAAACAAGCCTTTGCAACTATTTTTTTTTTTGAATTTCGTCAGACACATGTGACATTATATATTGCGTATATATATTTTGTAACTGTAATGTCGATGATGTTGCTGAAATTCGTAAAAAAATGTTCGTTTCACAGCCATTTCCAGGTTTGCACGAAATTTCAATAAAAAGAAGTCGAAACAAAATGAATTAGAAATTTGTTTTATTCGAGGCAAGATAAAATCACCAAAGAAGTAAAACTTTCAATAGTTTACGGACAACGTTTTCTGACCTTGCTCGTTACTTTTAATAGTTTACGGACAACGTTTTTTGACAAAAGATATATTTTTCAGCCTTATCGAATCTCAATTTCGTAGGTCTAATCGACAGTCTACATGTCACCGGTACTTATCGGTAAACAACTTCACACACGAGCCTAGCAGCTGACATAATTGAAGTACGCCCTCACACACCACATTTCAGATAAAACGCCGCGTAAAAAGACGACTTGGCTAACAACAACCATATGATTAATGGTAAGAGATGATAAAACTGTTAAGGTTTCACACCACTAATTGGATTCACAATGTTAGCTATATTATCGTTTGGGAGGATTTAAAAAAAAGAGGTTTCAAAGATCGAAATCTTGCTCCAAAAATAAAACCTTATTTATGTAATCAAAGCATGTCTTAAATACACTTCCTTCTCAGACTCTTACAAAGAAAACACGCAGATATTTCATACATTCTACTCTAAAGATTTTCAGTACAGTCAGTTTTGCAGTATTTTGTGGCTTGTATAGTGTCCACGGAGTGAACTCGTGAACAATATACGTTCTACTATTATGAATCGAAATGCGGCTCCTAAGAAGTGATATCTCAATTAACAATATCAACTCTTTTTGCTATTGAATGGGTTCACTCAAATAACGTTGACCTTCATAAGATTGAATGGGATTACTCGTTTTCGATAATGAATTGAACAGTAGCCAACTGACATGAAGCTGATACAATAACCATTACGGCGCGGAAAATAATATATATCCAACCAATCTTCAATATTACCGATTTTAATCAACGACGTAACAGTGGTGTTAAAATAGAGATAATTACTGTAACATCAGTATATAAAGATAATTACTATATCATCAGTATATAGAGATAATTACTGTATCATCAGTATATAGAAATAATTACTGTATCATCAGTATATAAAGATAATTACTATATCATCAGTATATAGAGATAATTACTATATCATCAGTATATAGAGATAATTACTATATCATCAGTATATAGAAATAATTACTGTATCATCAGTATATAGAAATAATTACTGTATCATCAGTATATAAAGATAATTACTATATCATCAGTATATAGAGATAATTACTATGTCATCAGTATATAGAGATAATTACTATATCATCAGTTTATAGAGATAATTACTATATCATCAGTTTATAGAGATAATTACTATGTCATCAGTATATAGAGATAATTACTATATCATCAGTATATAGAGATAATTAATATATCGTCAGTATATAGAGATAATTAATATATCGTCAGTTTATAGAGATAATTACTGTAACATCAGTATATATAGATAATTAATATATCGTCAGTATATAGAGATAATTACTATATCGTCAGTATATAGAGATAATTACTATATCATCAGTATATAGAGATAATTAATATATCGTCAGTATATAGAGATAATTAATATATCGTCAGTTTATAGAGATAATTACTGTATCATCAGTTTATAGAGATAATTACTGTATCATCAGTATATAGAAATAATTAATATATCATCAGTATATAGAGATAATTACTATATCATCAGTATATAGAGATAATTACTATATCGTCAGTATATAGAGATAATTACTATATCGTTAGTATAAAGATATAATTACTATATCATCAGTATATAGAGATAATTATTATATCATCAGTATATAGAGATAATTAATATATCGTCAGTATATAGAGATAATTAATATATCGTCAGTTTATAGAGATAATTACTGTATCATCAGTTTATAGAGATAATTACTGTATCATCAGTATATAGAAATAATTAATATATCATCAGTATATAGAGATAATTACTATATCATCAGTATATAGAGATAATTACTATATCGTCAGTATATAGAGATAATTACTATATCGTTAGTATAAAGATATAATTACTATATCATCAGTATATAGAGATAATTACTATATCGTCAGTATATAGAGATAATTACTATATCATCAGTATATAGAGATAATTACTATATCGTCAGTATATAGAGATAATTACTATATTGTCAGTATATAGAAATAATTACTATATCGTCAGTATATAGAGATAATTACTATATCGTCAGTATATAGAGATAATTACTATATCATCAGTATATAGAGATAATTACTGTAACATCAGTATATAGAGATAATTTCTGTAACATCAGTATATAGAGATAATTACTATATCGTCAGTATAAAGAGATAATTACTGTAACATGAGTATATAGGGATAATTACTGTAACATCAGTATATAGAGATAATTACTATATCATCAGTATATAGAGATAATTACTGTATCGTCAGTATATAGAGATAATTACTATGTCATCAGTAGAGATAATTATTATATCGTCAGTATATAGAGATAATTACTATATCATCAGTATATAGAGATAATTACTGTAACATCAGTATATAGAGATAATTACTATATCGTCAGTATAAAGAGATAATTACTGTAACATGAGTATATAGGGATAATTACTGTAACATCAGTATATAGAGATAATTACTATATCATCAGTATATAGAGATAATTACTGTATCGTCAGTATATAGAGATAATTACTATGTCATCAGTAGAGATAATTATTATATCGTCAGTATATAGAGATAATTACTATATCATCAGTATATAGAGATAATTACTGTATCATCAGTTTATAGAGATAATTACTGTAACATCAGTATATATAGATAATTACTATATCGTCAGTATATAGAGATAATTACTGTAACATCAGTATATAGAGATAATTACTGTATCATCAGTATATAGATAATTACTGTATCGTCAGTATATAGAGATAATTACTATATCGTCAGTATATAGAGATAATTACTATATCATCAGTATAAAGAGATAATTACTGTAACATCAGTATATAGAGATAATTACTATATCGTCAGTATAAAGAGATAATTACTGTAACATCAGTATATAGAGATAATTACTATATCGTCAGTATAAAGAGATAATTACTATATCATCAGTATATAGAGATAATTACTGTATCGTCAGTATATAGAGATAATTACTATATCATCAGTATATAGAGCTAATTATTATATCGTCGGTATATAGAGATAATTACTATATCATCAGTATATAGAGATAATTACTGTATCATCAGCATATATAGATAATTACTGTAACATCAGTATATAGAGATAATTACTATATCGTCAGTATATAGAGATAATTACTGTAACACCAGTATATAGAGATAATTACTATATCATCAGTATATAGAGATAATTACTGTATCATCAGTATATAGAGATAATTACTGTAACATCAGTATATAGAGATAATTACTATATCGTCAGTATATAGAGATAATTACTATATCGTCAGTATATAGAGGTAATTACTATATTGTCAGTATATAGAGATAATTACTTTATCATCAGTATATAGAGATAATTACTGTAACATCAGTATATAGAGATAATTACTGTATCATCAGTATATAGAGATAATTACTATATCGTCAGTATATAGAGATAATTACTATATCATCAGTATATAGAGATAAATACTATATCGTCAGTATATAGAGATAATTACTGTATCATCAGTATAAAGAGATAATTACTGTAACATCAGTATATAGAGATAATTACTATATCGTCAGTATAAAGAGATAATTACTGTAACATGAGTATATAGGGATAATTACTGTAACATCAGTATATAGAGATAATTACTATATCATCAGTATATAGAGATAATTACTGTATCGTCAGTATATAGAGATAATTACTATATCGTCAGTATATAGAGATAATTACTATATCATCAGTTTATAGAGATAATTACTGTATCATCAGTTTATAGAGATAATTACTGTAACATCAGTATATATAGATAATTACTATATCGTCAGTATATAGAGATAATTACTGTAACATCAGTATATAGAGATAATTACTATATCATCAGTATATAGAGATAATTACTGTAACATCAGTATATAGAGATAATTACTATATCATCAGTATATAGAGATAATTACTGTATCGTCAGTATATAGAGATAATTACTATATCATCAGTATATAGAGATAATTACTGTATCATCAGTTTATAGAGATAATTACTGTAACATCAGTATATATAGATAATTACTATATCGTCAGTATATAGAGATAATTACTGTAACATCAGTATATAGAGATAATTACTATATCATCAGTATATAGAGATAATTACTGTAACATCAGTATATAGATAATTACTGTCTCGTCAGTATATAGAGATAATTACTATATCGTCAGTATATAGAGATAATTACTATATCGTCAGTATATAGAGATAATTACTTTATCATCAGTATATAGAGATAATTACTATATCATCAGTATATAGAGATAATTACTGTATCATCAGTATATAGAGATAATTACTATATCGTCAGTATATAGAGATAATTACTATATCATCAGTATATAGAGATAATTACTGTAACATCAGTATATAGAGATAATTACTGTATCATCAGTATATAGAGATAATTACTATATCGTCAGTATATAGAGATAATTACTATATCGTCAGTATATAGAGATAATTATTATATCGTCAGTATATTGAGGCAAAATATGTCTTCATAATATTCACAAATGTGGTACCTAAATCGTGTATAATTTCTCTTGACGATCGTGACGTCACGCTAATTTGCGCGTGGGTGGTTTATCTGCTCAGTACCGTGACGTCTGATTAAAAGTATATCACCTCAGTATATAGTGACGTCACAAAGTGATTGCGCGATACTTTGATGTTAACAAAAAAAAACTAAATTATGTCAGAATATACCTAAGGCATTGCGCGTTAACACAATATGGAAGTGAACACAACGCTGTCAATGTTGTTACAATATACTATATATCTGTCATCAAATCAATAGTTTTCAGATATCCTGTTGCTATGTTACGTAGTTTTCCTGTTGCTACGTTACTGAGCGTACTAGTCTTGATTCTATAACACTGGACGTGACTTCGGGGAAAGTTAATGTCATGCAGTGTTTATATTTATGTCAGTCGATAGAAATACATTTGTCACTCTGTTTTCACATACTTGATAGATTTGCATAGAGGTTTCCCGTCACGGGTTGTATTGTTATGTGTCAAAATAACTTATATGCCGCCATTGAAATAGAACAGATGAAGGTCTTCATCACATTTGACTTTCAAAGAAAACCTTAAATATATATCAACATTGGTACTTGAAATTGCTCAAATCTGCATAGCTTTAAAAATAATAAATTAAACAAAACTGTATAAATCATTAGCCTTTTTAAAAAAATCTTCATAGAGTAATAACACCCCGCATCTTTACTAGTCTAGGTTCATTGTTTCAGCCGTCGCCTGAACATTATACCCTGGCAGAATTCCCGCTAAGTATAGGACATAAACCCGACGGAAAATAACCTAAAGACGGGTTTCTATGTATTTAGAGCCGACAACTGACAAAAAGCTGTCTTTGTAAAGTCAATAGTTGTGTTGGCGTACAACCTTTTAGCACGGTCGTTAGCCAGTGGTAAGAAAACATTCACGAACGCCAAGTACGGGCTAAATCTGACCCGGCCTAGACACGAAGCACGGACTAAGAGTCTAAGTGTGCGCGAACGCTTTGCTCGGCTCTAGCGGCCCAAGAAATCGCCATTGTATTTAATGTCCACTTGAAAGATTTCCGACATGACGATTAACGCGATCACATCCAGGGACATTGTTCTAGAGAAATTAATGAAGTGAAAATGAGGCTCTGTATTACTTCCTGTAAAACGCAGTAAGTGATAATTTAGGATCTGTGGGTTCCCAGTCGATCACAATAGTGTATATATAATGTATTTGAAATTACACCAATTATGAATTCACACTTGACAAAAGTGTTTCTTCTGTTGGTTGTCTGTGACTTCTCATCATCAACGGATAGTTCAAAAAAGCTTGTTTGTCGTTGTATTCCGTACAATAATAATGATAAAAATAATCATGATAATAATGGTCTTTAGATGAGGTAGTCACTACAGTATACAGTGGACGCTCACACACTGACAATATGACAATTACAATACAGTCAAGTACTGTAGATTTTTTTTTCAATGATTTTGTAAATGTCGTATCTGTTCCATAAAAAGGATTTGTCATCGGATCGTATCAGTGGATGTGAATAGTGTAGTACTTTTCTCTTTTTAAAAACATTTTTAGGACTTTATTTACATATCTGCATAACATTTAAATAATCAACTAACGGTTTTCGACTATAAAAGAAAGTTCACTTATACTAACTTTTGACTAGACTTTGAAAACATTAATTTGGTAGGTGTTAGAACCGATTAAAAATGGCATATAGTGATTTGGATTCACAAAGTGTGAATATGCAAATTAGTAAATATTTATGCTAATTCCTGGTATTCAAATTAAAATAGCTTCACTATATATACCATCTTGCGTTGCTTTACTATGTGCAGCTTTTTGCATATATACATATATACCATGGCATTTCTTAAATGCTATTTACTAGCTGATTTAAAAAAACGTGGTTAAAATGTCTTTAATGTTTTAAACCATTAGTCGTGTGGCGAACTCACAATATTTCCTGCCACAGTAAATGGTTTCATGAGTGACAAACTCCGCTAGGGTGTTATTGAGAATATATCCAGCGACTTCATTTCATTAGTAACACATATTTGTCAGGCTGATTAGATTGTCTTTCACCAACAAAACCCACGGGAAATGTCATTAACGATTCTCTTGTCTAGCATTGTGTAGAATCCAATTCTGTCTTCAAAGCCAAAACAATAATGAAGAACACATTGAACAGGGTGTCCATTAGTGGTATCAAAATAAGGAGTAATAATTTGGACAAAGGGCGTTGGAACAATGAATCACCGACAACGAAGTGTAGAACTAGAATGGGACACAAAACAAGTAATTATAGAATGCACAAAAGGTATAAGCACCATAGTTAGATGTATGCGTACGATATTTCAACAACATTCCGTGTTAGTGAAAATAGTTGATCGGGGGAGGTCAGAGGGTGGTCAGAGAACATTTTACAGGTACTCACATGGCGTGGATGCGTAAACCCAATCTAATTAAAGCACAATACAACGTACTTGGAAGCTGAATCTGACTCTCTTTAGTCTTTGTTAACTTTTAGAACAAAACTGATGTCCATTTTCCTTATTATGGGTAGTATGACAGTGAGTGACAGGTAACGAAGGGGAACTTTTAATTATAAGTCAAGCTTTTTTTAGATGTCCTACTTTAGTCTCGTGAACAGTCGTTAGTTACTCATGTTTAAAATCTTGAAAACGTAAATCTACTAAATCTGAACTTGAACTTCTATGTGAAGAATCTTAGGTCACGTGATAAAATACTTCAGAAAAGTGAAGTATTTTTATGAATTATATGTTTTCGTAGATGATTATTTTTCAGAAAATGTGTTTTGTTTAATCTAACAATGATACTATCGAAACACCCGTTGTCGTGGTTACACATATTGACATAGTGCTGCATGCAATACAAATGTCAGAAAACTGTTTCGTCGATATTCATATTGTTTTACTGTATTTTATGTTCGCAATCTTCTGAATATCACAAATAATTCTCTTTATCATATCAAGCGAGTATAAAACGTAGTTATATAGTGATAATGGCATCCCTCGCTGTGTTAAGTACGTACTAAGTACGGACCGTTTTGTTCGTTGTAATTTCGACACACGGAGCAGGCCATTACACAGCACGGTACCTACAGTACACGGTGAAGACAAAATAAAAAGCTCTCTCAAGTCCGATACAACATTCGACAGTCTCTACTATCATATGTAATGACATTCGTACACCAACCTCAATAATCACTCTAAACACATCACTTACGTTGATATTGGTTGACACTACCTTGATGAATGTCTTGCCAAAATTAATAAATGAATATTGTCAATGTTTGAAATGTCTTCATTAATATCACGCATTTGTAACAGTTTTAACCAGACCTTAATTCCACAAACTTAATTAACAACCTTTTTGACTAATTTCATTAATTTTTACAGTTTATTAAGTTATTTATTGTCACGTGCCATATATGTTAAGTTTATTTCTTCCATAATAACATTGTATGCAGGTTGATATATCGCACCTTAGTTTTCACTTGTCGATGTGTGTCGCGCCTTCTATTGACGAATGCTTCTGTGACGTCAAAATTAATTATAAAGATGGAGGAAAAGTCGTAAATCCAGCTCTGTGATTGGTCCATCTAGTATGTAGTAATATTTCTTAAAAACATAATCTTTATTAATGGACGACTAGAGACAATTTGAACGGTCTTCGTGTCACCCATTACGTCATAGAATCGCTTCGTCACTACTGAGTCACAAGAACGGGTGTTTTCATGGATGATCATTCTCTTGTAATACTCTTGTCACAGATTACATTTAATTTGTTATGAGTTTAAAGCAGTTTTCTCACACATCCTAATTACACGCGATATATACACTTCAGGTTGCAGCCTTTCTAGCTGTGTTATTATTGTTCGCGCTGCACATTACCGGAACGCTGCTTTCTCATCGGTGGATAGGTTCTACGAACATGGAAAATAAGAATGTGTGTACAAATTTGTACAGATCGTTTAAACAACAAGCCTTCCATGACTCTTACACGATAAGAAAACCTGGTTATTTTCATATAAAAATGACAATCACATTCCCTTGAACGTGTTATTCGTCACTGAAATACAAGCACATACAACTACACGTCTATTCAATTTGTCGGAGTATTATAATTGAAATAACGGATTCGTACAGCTCAATATTGGGGATGTTTGCTTAAAATAACGATCAAGACGCATTATCATGTGCATCACGTCCTTGCTATGTTATCATCGAATAATGGACAGTGTGTCGTCCCTTATTTCCTAAACAATATTCTTGTCAGTGAATCTTGATAGTTTTGTTTTAAATCCACTCCGATGAGTGTGATGAAGTCAGATGAGTTAGTAATGTTTTATACGCGTCACTGAACTGTGTGTGACGCATACCTGATCACTTCATGTCCGCCACGGGTTATACTGAGAACGAATAGAAATTGTCGTCCATATTTAAATGAAACACGTAGAATAGTGTTCTCTCTCATCCGTTTATCAAAAATTAAAATGGCAAAATAAGCCGGCATGCCACTCTCTGTCTGTTCAACTTAACAATTTGAATCGACCTTTGCAACCAATCACGGCGGCCTTGTTTGAGCTTTGTTACGTGGTGTGTGGTTACTATTAGTGCATGTAGTCGTGTGTAATTGCATTTAAGTAGTTTTGAATTATGTGTCAAAATATGTGCCCAAAGCGTGTGCAAAATATAAACCATTTATTATATCCAATGAACACCTGCGTTTTGAAAATCATCGGTATACAGAAAATAACCATGACTTGTGTGCCGACAATGCATAAAACTCTTTTTGAAAGTAGAAAACAAGTAGAAAACAATTCAGCCAAAAGCAAAAAACGATACTATAAGTGATGAATCTTTGGTTCAGTCCACGAGGCGTTTTCTCCATTTGACAGATTGATTTTTAAGTCGAAGTACTTCTTAATCTCCTAAAAAATGTTCAAATATCACCGTCAGATTAACGATTAATCTTCGTGGATTGTGACATCTTTAAGGCCAACATGATAATTGACAGTACATTTTACACGTAGTGATTTGAACTGGTACGTTGCACCACATAATATGTACAGCCAACATTTCACGATACTAACCAGCCCAACCGATACTATGGCAACGCACGTGACACCTGACAAATCTATGAAGTGTGTTATCAGCAGTTTAATTTGATACTAAATCATATTTTACCTTCATTAAGAATGGAAGGTAACTAGCTATCTGGTTTCCACGTAGCAGTTATTTTAATAAAAGCGGCTATACTGATATACTGGTATCTGCAGCACGACATCATACCCACTCAATACTATCGATACAATGGTACTGATCACATTGTAAATGGGAATATAAATAATGCATTAGAAAGATTAGCAAACATGATAACTGGGAAAGTATACTGATTATAATATTTATTTTAAACCAAACCTGTACAATTTTACTTTAGTTTTTATTAATTTAGGTTAAAGTTGTGAAAAACGAGTCTGTCATTTTCTATTAACAGTGAATAGAAAGAACACTCACATTGCGTCATTCCTTCCGGGCATACGTCTTAGTCTATGTACATGTCGGTATCCATGTGAGACTCGTGAAAGTAGATCTTATGACTTAGAAAAGTGTACTATACTGCAGACGATAGATTCATCGCTTCTACCGCTTTTATTATTATTATTATTATTATTATTATTATTATTATTATTATTATTATTGTTATTATTATTATTATTATTATTATTATTATTATTATTATTATTATTATTATTATTATTATTATTATTATTATTATTATTATTATTATTATTATTATTATTATTATTATTATTATTATTATTATCAGTAGACACGTGTTATTTTATCACCGTGTCATTGTATTCTAGGAATATCACCATATTTATTTGTAAGTAATATATTCACGGCAAAAACATCACGTTTAATTCTGAGCCCGTGAAGACGATGAATGATTGGAGACGCACCCCAAAGATCTAATAAGCTGAAGGTAGCAACATAAAAACAGTAACTAAGACGGACCAATAGCACACAGTTATGGTTTCCTAGCAACAAACATTATATACGACTCGGTTGATCTTATTCGCTCACTGTTCTTTCTTAATTCCGTCTCATTGCGACCTCGCTATCAAAACGCACTCGTCCAGAATAACGACTAAGGATCGTGTTGGGCATATCTCTTTCTAAGCAATGTAAGTATACCATTTTAACGATCTTTGGTATATTCACATTAATACGAACACGAATTTAATAATGTTTCGCCTTGTTGGTTATCTTTGGTAATAATGCTGCAGCAAATTTATGTTTATAATTCAAACCACGGCTTCGTAATCATATTCATCTTTCTTGTACGTGTCAATTGAGCTCTTTTTATATACATCTAGGAATTAATTACGCTTAAAATAATTCTTAAGTAGACATGTATTGAACATATAGCTATATAACTGAATGCGGTTTATGCATTTACACAGATTACATACAGCGGTTCTATTGAAGTACTGGTGGTAATGGTGATGAACTAATATTCTTTATTCGGCAGTCATGTGACAAACCCTAGGTTGGTAGCGAGGGTTCTAGCGATATACTGTCAGTTGACAATTCATTCAACTGTTTTTCTTCAGGTTAACTTGTTCGTGATATTTCCACGGTCACACGCACTCGTTATCAATATTTCTATTTTACAGAGTCGACGCATGGCGAGTCGCTAAATGGACATCGATAATTTTGTTACTATCAATTTGGCGTCATACGCTATTTGGGTAATAATACGTTAACAGCGTGGTCGGTAAAGATGACTGGCGTCTAATAGACTCGGTTTCAAATCAGTCGTTTCAGTGCGTGATTAAACGAACCGACCGGCGACGGCAACGCGTGCGGCTAACAACTAACTCGATATAATTCGGAGCAGGAAATGGCGACGACACACAGGATTGATAATAGTAGTGTGAACGTGACGTGTTGCTTGCAACCAGTTTACGGAGACCTTTTAACAATTGTACATATACTATTCCTAGTAGTATTCAGTATAGCTGGTATCGTAGGCAACATACTCGTGATAACAGCTGTAATAACTACACCACGTTTGCATATCATTGCCAACTTGTTTGTTGTCAACTTGAGTGTAACTGATTTTTGCGTCTGTGGATTTTTTGAACCAATGTATATGTATACCCTTTACTATAATACGTGGCCACACGTGGATACATGGTGTCAAATCATTGGTTTCTTCACTATAGCAACGTTTGGCGTATCTATAACAACGTTAAGTACAATAGCGATTAACAGATATGTTTTAATCACGCGGCCGCCGGGAACTTATCGTAAAGTGTTCAGCAGGAGAAATAACTATATTTGGGTTGGATGGACATGGGTTTTCAGTATCGTATGGACATTACTACCAGTCATGGGATTTGGCAAACTGGGGTTTAATAGTGCTATTGGTTACTGTGCGTATATCTACGGCGACGAGCTGACATGGTGGTTTCTGTGTTCGGTGTTAGCGTTTGCAGTCTTACCATGCGTTGTCATGATGTTTATTGGGTACTTTCTTACATTCCGTGCAATAAGGTTGTCACGGCAACGTGTGCAGGCAGTGGCACAAAATGGAATACAGGCGAACAATACATCTAATTCGACTGAAGGTACAACGACAAATAAGAACGATGGCAAATGGAGCAACACTGAGCTCAAGGTAACAAGACAACTATTTTTCATTTTTGCCGTATTCTGCGTATGTTGGATACCCTACTGTTTTGCTAATTTATCGGACAGATACCTGATTGTTCCAAAAGAGGCTCATCGAACATTCGCGGCGCTAGCCTGGTTCAATTCATCGTTAAACCCGTATCTTTACGCGTGGATGAACAGAAATTTTAGAAGCGCCTATAAGAGATTACTGTGTTGCAAGAAACTAAACCAAAGCAGCAAAGAAACAGAACAACGGACTGCGGGGTCGACAGGAACCGATCCTGTGTGAAAGTCACAACACATATGCCATTAAGATGTCGTTAAAACATTAAGTGGGTAGCTGCAGATATCATTAAATATAAAATGATTATTATTTATTCGCCTTTAAAACACGACATAAACCATAGACAATATAGTAGGACTCTATGCATAAACAGAAAAAGGCAATTAATGTTGCTACAGTAAAGTATTCAATTCAAAAGTGTACAATATAAAAATAAGAAATGTATAAACATACTATCGGGTTGAAGTGAAGGGCATATCAATATATAAATATAAATCACATATATGTAATAAAATCAGCAGCAAGATAAAATTTGTTATTTGGGACTAGTTATCCAACCATTGAGTGGCGATAAAACGATGTTAACACGATGTATGCGTGAAAACTCTTCTCATAAACGGGGAATAATTCAACCGATTGTATAGAAAAGTAGAACAATTTTAACATCGTCCACATAACGCCACTATGTTTAAATACAAAGCTACTGTTGAGTATTTAGCTATAATGCTAAAGAATACTAATTTGCGACGAGACACACGAGTATACCAATTCTGTTACACAGTCTGCCTGGGTTTGATGTGCATTGCTCGTCGCTAGACATACTCCACACTTTACTCAATATCATTGACATTTTAGGCACGGCAGGCCTTATTTGAATATGAATGCTTAAGATATGTATACATTTACCTATGAGTGCAGCATTTACATGATTCAAGGCAGTCATCACTAAGATATCACAACATATACATTTCAATCTCAATTTATAAATCAGAGGATTGGCATCAAGGCGACGTCAAATCCATGATATTATTTGTTAAACAACTTTTTTACCAACTCACTTTTCGAAAATATAACCATGTTTCTCGCAATGTTTGTGGAACCGATTTTTTGCAAAACAACGATTTAGGTTTACTTATAAAATAAAAAAAAAACACGTTGTACTATAAAAGTATATTTTAAACAAGAAATACAATGATAAGAAGCTTGAAAATCGGGTTTTCTGATTTTTAATTTCAAATTTGTATTAGTTATTGTAAGCTCGTTAGAAACGGAAACAACGTTCGTATAACACAATTGCAGGCTCAGAGAATGAAATGAACGCCATAGAAACAAGACTGTTATGAGTATTCATGTGTAATTATATAGAAATTTAAGTCTGTCAGAAATCCAGCACAAAAGCGAATTCTTTGCACATAGACATAGAGTATTATATGATTAACAGTGGTTGTATTGTCAGTTTAATGTCACTTAAAATGATGTTTTCTCTTGGGTAGCAAGTTATATCTTTCATGATTCGTGATGCGTCAATGAGACCATGAGACCAACCTGTAGTCGACAGTGACCAATATCGACTACACACCGGTTACACGTCATCCTGCTTAAGACGGAATTTAAGTGTTTCTTATCTCGTTAACATGTAAAATTACATCACATTGATTGTGTCAATCTATGCTAATCACAATATGCCTTGTATTTTATTGTATCGTTGTGGTATTTTCTTGGTATGACGTGAAAGCGTGGTGTTGGTCGCTATGCGTTCTGTTCGATTTTGGGTCCATGCCACGTATATAACGCGTTTTCAAACTTTGTTTATTTACATGAAATTCGACAACGGTCGCCCTTCAAGTTTCAGAATGTAATGCAGTGATAGTTTGTACGATAACTTACTTCATGTGATAATGATGAATATTAGTTGTATTTAATTGTAGAATATCGTAATTATTATTATTATTAAATCCACAATGAATATAGGCGGTAACTATAGATATTGAAGAAAGTATGTCTTACTTGTATTGTATTGTTATTTGAATTATTGCATGGTCAATGCGACGATTACGTAATAAATTGATCTCTGACCACATAATTTATAAACACCTTTAGTTGATATAATGTGATGTGTAAAGTTGCTGGGTGATTGTGGTTATTACCTCACTAAACCATATTTTTGTTAATGTTATGTAAAATCTTATTTTGAATAATCTATATTGTCTTTCAGTTAACCTTACATTGTTGTGTTGATATTCTATAGTCAGAAATAAATTGTTCACCGTTCTGCAAATACTGACACTGTAATCTATTGTAACTGTAGTGTAATATATTGTAACTGTAGTGTAATATATTGTAACTGTACTTACTATATTGTAACTGTACTGTACTATATTGTAACTGTAGTGTAATATATTGTAACTGTACTTACTATATTGTAACTGTACTGTACTATATTGTAACTGTAGTGTAATATATTGTAACTGTAGTGTAATATGTTGTAACTGTAGTGTAATCTATTGTAACTGTAGTGTAATATATTGTAACTGTACTGTACTATATTGTAACTGTATTGTACTATATTGTAACTGTAGTGTAATATATTGTAAATGTAGTGTAATATACTGTGACTGTACTGTACTATATTGTAACTGTACTGTACTATATTGTAACTGTACTGTAATATATTGTAACTGTAGTGTAATACATTGTAACTATACTGTAATATATTGTAACTGTACTGTACTATATTGTAACTGTACTGTACTATATTGTAACTGTACTGTAATATGTTGTAACTGTACTGTAATATATTGTAACTGTTCTGTATTATATTGTAAGTGTTCTGTTCTGAAATATTTCTGACTGTAAAATGTAACTGTCCTGTGATATATATTTATAAAACCAAACTGTAAAATTATGTACATGTACTGTAATATGTTGTAATCGTCCCATAATATGTTGTAACTATGCTGTAATATATAGTACAGTACTGTAATATGTTGTAACGGCGCTGAAATATTTGTAAAAAATGTTTTTTACCCCAACTCATGCCAATATATATAACATTATTCCCCTAATTTAACTTCTAGCTGTCAGCAATGAGATATCAAATTTAAATATTATTTTCTGATTCCCATGTAAAGTGTGTCAGTAGATCCAATTATGAGTTTCCGCGAATGCAGGTAACTATTGGTCATAATAAGACCAGATCATGTCCAGTTACCAATTTCCGAGAGTTCATGTTCGTCATTGATCACAAAATAATCACATCAGTGCGTGACCAGTTATCAATAAGCATGTAAAATACTAAATATCGACCATTGCAAGTATAGTCAAAATGACGAATATCTGAATAATTTAAATCATCGTTTTTAAGTTCAGACTGTGACGCTTATTTATTTGTGGAATATATTTTTTTGGTCGAAGTTCACTTTTCAGTCAGTTCTGCCTGAAAACCCAGAAGAGACAACTATCTGGTGTTTAATATAAAATCTAATTTGAATTATTCTCTGAAAGCACATTACTCGGTGACACACAGACTTCATATGAAATGTCAATGAGTATATAACCTTAGGCCGAAAGCTGGTAAGTTATTGCAATGCAAATACCCCGCATACATCATTCAATTCTGCATATAATTTTCTAACATAATATAGTCTATGGCGGCATACGTACAATATCTTTATTCGTCTGCGATTCAATGCTTTTATTCAGAGGAGGTGCAGTTGTTTCAGACACCGAATTGTCTTCTCGGTGGTAGGTTTCAATAGTAAACGCATTACAAAAACTGCAACCAAAAAGTCAAAGATTGTTTTGAAATGTCAAATGTTATTATACAGAGATATACCTGCAATTCAAGATTATAATTGTGGAATTGTTGAATATATAAAAATTAAAATGTTCTAAGCCGGGGTTAGTAGTTAATAATATGATGTCGTAATGACTGTGTTTAATTCGTGTTAAGTATTAAAAGTTGCATGAGAATTAAATTACTTTTCAGTCACGTGACACAGTAGTTAATACAAGATTTCTATTGTCTTATTTATACTAATTTGCTTTATCTGAAGGGTTGACCAATTAAAAACTCGAGGGCGATAGCAGAATAAAAAAAATAACTTGTATAAAAAATCACAGAAACAGAAAAATAGCACACAACTAAGTGAAGGAAAAGAAACTTGCACCGTTTTTTCACCATCATCCCTCCCCCAGAGTTTATAATGGTACACTCCTAATCATATATGGTATTCGACATTGTTTATTCTAGTTTCATTCAAAAACAACTTATGGTTGCACACATAACATGATGGTTGCACACATAACATGATGGTTGCACACATAACATGATGGTTGCACACATAACATAATGGTTGCACACATAACATGATGGTTGCACACATAACATGATGGTTGCACACAGCATAATGACGAATGCACACAATAACATGACGAATGCACACAATAACATGATGTTTGCACACCATAATATGATAATTGCACACCACAACATGACGAATGCACACCATAACATGATGTTTGCACACATTGACATGACGATTGCACACCATGACATGATGAATGCACACCATAACATGATAAATGCACACCATAACATGATGGTTGTACACGACATAATGACGAATGCACACAATAACATGATGGTAGCACACAATAACATGATGGTTGCACACAGCATAATGACGAATGCACACAATAACATGACGAATGCACACAATAACATGATGTTTGCACACCATAATACGATAATTGCACACCACAACATGACGAATGCACACCATAACATGATGTTTGCACACAATGACATGACGATTGCACACCATGACATGATGAATGCACACCATAACATGATAAATGCACACCATAACATAATGAATGCACACCATAACATGATAAATGCACACAATGACATGACGATTGCACACCATGACATGATGAATGCACACCATAACATGATAAATGCACACCATAACATGATGGTTGCACACAATAACATGATAAATGCACACCATAACATGATGAATGCACACCATAACATGATAAATGCACACAATGACATGACGATTGCACACCATGACATGATGAATGCACACCATAACATGATAAATGAACACCGTAACATGATGGTTGCACACAATAACATGATAAATGAACACCATAACATGATAAATGAACACCATAACATGACGAATGCACACCATAACATGATGGTTGCACACAATAACATGATAAATGAACACCATAACATGATGAATGCACACCATAACACGATGAATACACACCATAACATGATGTTTGCACACAATAACATGATGAATGCACACCATAACATGATGAATGCACACCATAACATGATGGTTGCACACAATAACATGATAAATGAACACCAAAACATAATAAATGGACCCCATAACATGATATAAGTGAACTTAAGACAATCATGGCTTTCCATACTTTCCCATAATTTGTACGTATAAACATTGGGCTTTATTTTTCACGATCGATCACGAACAAAGTCAGAAAATTTCAGACTATTTAAGTGGTTTGGAGACACAGAAAACTTTGGCACACGCCGACAGTCTGAGCTGCGCTTAATACTGTGTCATTGGAATACCAACCTCGCAAAGAGTTTCGTTTTTTCTTTTTTGTAAAAAACCGGAAGCCAGTTAATGCGTTTCTACCCATCTTTTATCTCGGTTCGCGACATCACCGATGTTCGATTGTGACTATCGTTATGAGGGTTGATTGCTTGTAAGTTGATATAGGTAAATTGTAATATAATTCTATAATATACCTCTGATAATTACTGTGTTATTTGGTATGAACCATCACGTGTCATGAATGTATTGGAATGACTTCTCTTTAAATTGTGCACTTCAATATTATATAATCTTCATCTTTTGACCAGTGATTATCGTGGGGGTTTATGGAGGCATTATACCCCCTGCAGTATTTCTACAATAGACTAATTACACTCCACTGCATTCTTATATGTTATGCTTTATTGTATTTCTACAATAGACTAATTACACTCCACTGCATTCTTATATGTTATGCTTTATTGCAGTATTTCTACAATAGACTAATTACACTCCACTGCATTCTTATATGTTATGCTTTATTGTAATAAATTTTCGCTAATTTTTGATGAGTTGAAGGTGAAATAAATAAAAAAAAGACATTTTCAGTTGACTTCACTAACATCAAAATATAACAATTTAGCCAAGCTGTACTAACATGCTATCCCCTCATATTTCACCGTATCTATACCCAGTCTAGGTTAACAACATAAACCTAGCATTATTCTTCTAATTCAGTATCATTATTTTCCACCACAAATAAACCACTAATTATTTCCTGCATTGGCGAAGAGTAGTTACTCAGTTATTCATATGGACAAATGACTGTGTAGTCGTTATGTACAAGAACATAGAGGGTTCCATTGTCTAGATGTATTCTGTACATTGAAAATATGAAAATGACACCCTAAGTTTGTTTAAAAAATGATTTTCCTCACTCAGCCATATCTTTCGATTCGTTTCATATTTTGTGTGTACATGTTTGAAATATTCTCTTTCATCCGACGCCTTGTCCTAGCATTCATGCTTAAAACAGCATTTTTTATAGATCCGGTCTAAGAATTGAATAGCTGAAGGAATGCCATTGATAATACACATGGGAACAATGTCGACACCCTCAGCGTCGGATAATTGATGGAAGCTAACTAGTACGTTTGGCACATGCCAAGATCAATAAATATCATAACAATGGGTAGGAAACTGCTATTTGCTGTTTTCATTTGCTGAACAAGTACACCAATATTACAACAATTTATTGGTGGCAAGTTGAAACTAAAGTCCAAAATATATCATCATTAATGTTGTCATCATGACAGTTCATGAGTTAAATATACAGTTCAGTAAAATGATCTGCCGTGTTGATAGAAACACTATGCTGAGATCCTGAGCAGTACTGTTAAGTTTATTTATAACAAGATGACAACTGAACTGAATAGAACATTTAAAAGCGTAGGCATCAACTGACAGGGTCAAGGGTCAATATGTATGATGGAGGGTTATCCATCATAATGTGCCTACAGGCAGTGTCCACTCCATTACCATTCATAGAATAATATAACATGTCGGAAATAGAAATATAATAATAGTTATTTCAACATATCTATGATTTGGACAATACATACATGATTAGTTTTATCTCATCATTATTGCCGTCTATATCCAAAAGGCGGATTCGTGCTGAACTAAATAATTGATGAGTGAACGTGCCGTGAAGGAAATATACAACGTTAACATAAGTGAAACAACATCACAACTGCCCCCGCTATGTATTCTTAAAACATGATAATTCAAGTGATATGTATTGATTGAACTGTCTCAACAATGTCGCATTTATCGTGCATTGTAAAATTTAAACTAAGCGATCCTTGATATCTAATGGCATTTATTACTGGTATCAAGGGTCCACTAACATAATGGTAGCATGTTTACTGTTAACATGTTTACTACATACTGTCAACATGTTTACTACATACTATCAACATGTTCACTACATACTGTCAACATGTTTACTACATAATGTCAACATGTTTACTACATACTATCAACATGTTCACCACATACTATCAACATATTTACTACATACTATCAACATGTTTACTACATACTGTCGACATCTTCACTACATACTGTCAACATGTTCACTACATACTGTCAACATGTTTACTACATACTATCAACATGTTCACTACATACTGTCAACATGTTTACTACATACTATCAACATGTTCACTACATACTGTCAACATGTTTACTACATACTATCAACATGTTCACTACCTACTGTCAACATGTTTACTACATACTATCAACATGTTCACTACATACTGTCAACATGCTTACTACATACTATCAACATGTTCACTACATACTGTCAACATGTTCACTACATACTGTCAACATGATCACTACATACTGTCAACATGATCACTACATACTGTCAACATGTTTACTATATACTGTCAGCAAGATCACTACATACTATCAACATGTTCACTACATACTGTCAACATGGTCACTACATACTGTCAACATGTGTACTACATACTGTCAACATGTTCACTACATACTGTCAACATGTTCACTACATACTGTCAACATGTTCACTACATACTATCAAAATGTTCACTACATACTGTTAACATGTTTACTACATACTGTCAACATGTTAACTACATACAGTCTAAATATTCACTATATACTGTCAACATGTTTACTACATACTGTCCAAATATTCACTACATACTATTAACATGTTTACTACATACTGTCTAAATATTCACTACATACTGTCAACATGATCACTACATACTATCAACATGTTCACTACATACTGTCAACATGTTTACTACATACTATCAACATGTTCACTACATACTGTCAACATGTTTACTATATACTATCAACATGTTCACTACCTACTGTCAACATGTTTACTACATACTATCAACATGTTCACTACATACTGTCAACATGCTTACTACATACTATCAACATGTTCACTACATACTGTCAACATGTTTACTACATACTGTCAACATGATCACTACATACTGTCAACATGATCACTACATACTGTCAACATGTTTACTATATACTGTCAGCAAGATCACTACATACTATCAACATGTTCACTACATACTGTCAACATGGTCACTACATACTGTCAACATGTGTACTACATACTGTCAACATGTTCACTACATACTGTCAACATGTTCACTACATACTGTCAACATGTTCACTACATACTATCAAAATGTTCACTACATACTGTTAACATGTTTACTACATACTGTCAACATGTTTACTACATACTGTTAACATGTTCACTACATACAGTCTAAATATTCACTATATACTGTCAACATGTTTACTACATACTGTCAACATGTTCACTACATACTGTCAACATGTTCACTACATACTGTCCAAATATTCACTACATACTATTAACATGTTTACTACATACTGTCTAAATATTCACTACATACTGTCAACATGTTTACTACATACTGTCTAAATATTCACTACATACTGTCAACATGTTTACTACATACTGTCTAAATATTCACTACATACTGTTAACATGTTACTACATACTGTCAACATGTTTACTGCATACTGTCGACATGTTTACTGCATACTTTCAAAATATTTACTACATACTGTCAACATGTTCACTACATACAATCAACATGTTCACTACATACTGTCAACATGTTTACTACATACTATCAACATGTTCACTACATACTGTCAACATGTTTACTACATACTATCAACATGTTCACTACATACTGTCAACATGCTTACTACATACTATCAACATGATCACTACATACTATCAACATGTTCACTACATACTGTCAACATGTTTACTACATACTATCAACATGTTCACTACATACTGTCAACATGTTTACTACATACTATCAACATGTTCACAACATACTGTCAACATGTTTACTACATACTATCAACATGATCACTACATACTGTCAACATGATGACTACATACTGTCAACATGTTTACTATATACTGTCAACATGATCACTACATACTGTCAACATGTTCACTACATACTGTCAACATGTTCACTGCACACTGTCAACATGTTTACTACATACTGTCAACATGTTCACTACATACTGTCAACATGTTCACTACATACTGTCAACATGTTCACTACATACTGTCAACATGTTCACTACATACTATCAACATGTTCACTACATACTGTTAACATGTTTACTACATACTGTCAACATGTTTACTACATACTGTCCAATTATTCACTATATACTGTCAACATGTTTACTACATACTGTCTAAATATTCACTACATACTATTAACATGTTTACTACATACTGTCTAAATATTCACTACATACTGTCAACATGTTTACTACATACTGTATAAATATTCACTACATACTGTTAACATGTTTACTACATACTATCAACATGTTTACTACATACTGTCGACATGTTTACTGCATACTTTCAAAATATTTACTACATACTGTCAACATGTTCACTACATACTATCAACATGTTCACTACATACTGTCAACATATTCACTACATACTATCAACATGTTTACTGCATACTGTCAAAATATTTACTATATACTGTCAAAATATTTTCTACATACTATCAACATGTTCACTACATACTGTCAGCATGTTCACTACATACTATCAACATGTTCACTACATACTATCAACATGTTTACTGCATACTGTCAACATATTTACTACATACTATCAACATGTTCACTACATACTGTCAACATGTTCACTACATACTGTCAACATGTTCACTACATACTGTCAACATGTTCACTACATACTATCAACATGTTCACTACATACTATCAACATGTTAACTACATACTATCAACATGTTCACTACATACTATCAACATGTTCACTACATACTGTCAACATGTTTACTACATACTATCAACATATTCACTACATACTGTCAGCATGTTTACTACATACTATCAACATGATCACTACATACTATCAACATGTTCACTACATACTGTCAACATGTTTACTACATACTATCAACATGTTCACTACATACTGTCAACATGTTTACTACATACTATCAACATGTTCACTACATACTGTCAACATGTTTACTACATACTATCAACATGTTCACTACATACTGTCAACATGCTTACTACATACTATCAACATGTTCACTACATACTGTCAACATGTTTACTACATACTATCAACATGATCACTACATACTGTCAACATGATCACTACATACTGTCAACATGTTTACTATATACTGTCAACATGATCACTACATACTGTCAACATGTTCACTACATACTGTCAACATGTTCACTACACACTGTCAACATGTTTACTACATACTGTCAACATGTTCACTACATACTGTCAACATGTTCACTACATACTGTCAACATGTTCACTACATACTGTCAACATGTTCACTACATACTGTCAACATGTTCACTACATACTATCAACATGTTCACTACTTACAGTTAACATGTTTACTACATACTGTCAACATGTTTACTACATACTGTCCAATTATTCACTATATACTGTCAACATGTTTACTACATACTGTCTAAATATTCACTACATACTATTAACATGTTTACTACATACTGTCTAAATATTCACTACATACTGTCAACATGTTTACTACATACTGTATAAATATTCACTACATACTGTTAACATGTTTACTACATACTATCAACATGTTTACTGCATACTTTCAAAATATTTACTACATACTGTCAACATGTTCACTACATACTATCAACATGTTCACTACATACTATCAACATGTTTACTACATACTATCAACATGTTTACTGCATACTTTCAAAATATTTACTACATACTGTCAACATGTTCACTACATACTATCAACATGTTTACTGCATACTGTCAAAATATTTACTATATACTGTCAAAATATTTTCTACATACTATCAACATGTTCACTACATACTGTCAGCATGTTCACTACATACTATCAACATGTTCACTACATACTATCAACATGTTTACTGCATACTGTCAACATATTTACTACATACTATCAACATGTTCACTACATACTGTCAACATGTTCACTACATACTGTCAACATGTTCACTACATACTGTCAACATGTTCACTACATACTATCAACATGTTCACTACATACTATCAACATGTTCACTACATACTATCAACATGTTCACTACATACTATCAACATGTTCACTACATACTGTCAACATGTTTACTACATACTATCAACATATTCACTACATACTGTCAGCATGTTTACTACATACTATCAACATGATCACTACATACTATCAACATGTTCACTACATACTGTCAACATGTTTACTACATACTATCAACATGTTCACTACATACTGTCAACATGTTTACTACATACTATCAACATGTTCACTACATACTGTCAACATGTTTACTACATACTATCAACATGTTCACTACATACTGTCAACATGCTTACTACATACTATCAACATGTTCACTACATACTGTCAACATGTTTACTACATACTATCAACATGATCACTACATACTGTCAACATGATCACTACATACTGTCAACATGTTTACTATATACTGTCAACATGATCACTACATACTGTCAACATGTTCACTACATACTGTCAACATGTTCACTACACACTGTCAACATGTTTACTACATACTGTCAACATGTTCACTACATACTGTCAACATGTTCACTACATACTGTCAACATGTTCACTACATACTGTCAACATGTTCACTACATACTGTCAACATGTTCACTACATACTATCAACATGTTCACTACATACAGTTAACATGTTTACTACATACTGTCAACATGTTTACTACATACTGTCCAATTATTCACTATATACTGTCAACATGTTTACTACATACTGTCTAAATATTCACTACATACTATTAACATGTTTACTACATACTGTCTAAATATTCACTACATACTGTCAACATGTTTACTACATACTGTATAAATATTCACTACATACTGTTAACATGTTTACTACATACTATCAACATGTTTACTACATACTGTCGACATGTTTACTGCATACTTTCAAAATATTTACTACATACTGTCAACATGTTCACTACATACTATCAACATGTTCACTACATACTGTCAACATGTTCACTACATACTATCAACATGTTTACTGCATACTGTCAAAATATTTACTATATACTGTCAAAATATTTTCTACATACTATCAACATGTTCACTACATACTGTCAGCATGTTCACTACATACTATCAACATGTTCACTACATACTATCAACATGTTTACTGCATACTGTCAACATATTTACTACATACTATCAACATGTTCACTACATACTGTCAACATGTTCACTACATACTGTCAACATGTTCACTACATACTGTCAACATGTTCACTACATACTATCAACATGTTCACTACATACTATCAACATGTTCACTACATACTATCAACATGTTCACTACATACTATCAACATGTTCACTACATACTGTCAACATGTTTACTACATACTATCAACATATTCACTACATACTGTCAGCATGTTTACTACATACTATCAACATGATCACTACATACTATCAACATGTTCACTACATACTGTCAACATGTTTACTACATACTATCAACATGTTCACTACATACTGTCAACATGTTTACTACATACTATCAACATGTTCACTACATACTGTCAACATGTTTACTACATACTATCAACATGTTCACTACATACTGTCAACATGCTTACTACATACTATCAACATGTTCACTACATACTGTCAACATGTTTACTACATACTATCAACATGATCACTACATACTGTCAACATGATCACTACATACTGTCAACATGTTTACTATATACTGTCAACATGATCACTACATACTGTCAACATGTTCACTACATACTGTCAACATGTTCACTACACACTGTCAACATGTTTACTACATACTGTCAACATGTTCACTACATACTGTCAACATGTTCACTACATACTGTCAACATGTTCACTACATACTGTCAACATGTTCACTACATACTGTCAACATGTTCACTACATACTATCAACATGTTCACTACATACAGTTAACATGTTTACTACATACTGTCAACATGTTTACTACATACTGTCTAAATATTCACTACATACTGTCAACATGTTTACTACATATTGTATAAATATTCACTACATACTGTTAACATGTTTACTACATACTATCAACATGTTTACTACATACTGTCAGCATGTTCACTACATACTATCAACATGTTCACTACATACTATCAACATGTTTACTGCATACTGTCAACATATTTACTACATACTGTCAACATGTTCACTACATACTGTCAACATGTTCACTACATACTATCAACATGTTCACTACATACTATCAACATGTTCACTACATACTATCAACATATTTACTGCATACTGTCAACATATTTACTATATACTGTCAAAATATTTTCTACATACTGTCAACATATTTAATACATACTGTCAACATGTTTACTGCATACTGTCAAAATATTTACTACATACTATCAACATGATCACGACATACTGTCAACCTGATCACTACATACTGTCAACATGTTTACTACATACTGTCAACATGATCACTACATACTATCAACATGTTCACTACATACTGTCAACATGTTTACTACATACTGTCAACATGTTCACTACATACTATCAACATGTTCACTACATACTGTTAACATGTTTACTACATGCTGTCAAAATGTTTACTACATACTGTCTAAATATTCACTGCATACTGTAAACATGTTTACTACATACTGTCTAAATATTCACTATATACTGTTAACATGTTTACTACATACTGTCAACATGTTTACTGCATACTTTCAAAATATTTACTACATATTATCAACATGTTCACTACATACTATCAACATATTTCCTACACACTGTCAACATATTTACTACATACTATCAATATGTTCACTACATACTGTCAACATATTTACTACATACTGTCAACATATTTACTACATACTATCAACATGTTCACTACATACTGTCAACATATTTACTACATACTGTCAACATGTTTACTACATACTGTCTAAATATTTACTACATACTATCAACATGTTCAGTACATACTATCAACATATTTACTACATACTGTCAACATATTTACTACATACTATCAACATGTTCACTACATACTGTCAACATATTTACTACATACTGTCAACATATTATCAACATGTTCACTACATACTGTCAACATATTTACTACATGCTATCAACATGTTCACTACATACTATCAACATGTTCACTACATACTATCAAAATATTTACTACATACTGTCAAAATATTTACTACATACTGTCAAAATATTTACTACATACTATCAACATGTTCAGTACATACTATCAACATATTTACTACATACTGTCAAAATATTTACTACATACTATCAACATGTTCACTACATACTGTCAACATATTTACTACATACTGTCAACATATTATCAACATGTTCACTACATACTGTCAACATATTTACTACATGCTATCAACATGTTCACTACATACTATCAACATGTTCACTACATACTGTCAACATATTTACTACATACTATCAACATGTTCACTACATACTGTCAACATATTTACTACATACTGTCAACATATTATCAACATGTTCACTACATACTGTCAACATATTTACTACATGCTATCAACATGTTCACTACATACTATCAACATGTTCACTACATACTATCAAAATATTTACTACATACTGTCAAAATATTTACTACATACTGTCAACATGTTTACTGCATACTGTCAAAATATTTACTACATACTATGAACATATTTTCTACATACTGTCAACATATTTACTACATACTGTCAACACGTTTACTACATACTGTCAAAATATTTACTACACACTATCAACATGTTCACTACATACTATCAAAGTATTTAATACATACTATCAACATATTTTCTACATACTGTCAACATATTTTCTACATACTGTCAACATATTTACTACATACTATCAACATGTTCACTACATACTGTCAACATATTTACTACATACTATCAACATGTTCACTACAAACTGTCAACATATTTTCTCCACACTATCAACATGTTCACTACATACTATCAACATGTTCACTACATACTATCAACATGTTGACTACATACTGTCAACATGTTTACTACATACTATCAACATATTCACTACATACTGTCAGCATGTTTACTACATACTATCAACATGATCACTACATACTATCAACATGTTCACTACATACTGTCAACATGTTTACTACATACTATCAACATGTTCACTACATACTGTCAACATGTTTACTACATACTATCAACATGTTCACTACATACTGTCAACATGTTTACTACATACTATCAACATGTTCACTACATACTGTCAACATACTTACTACATACTATCAACATGTTCACTACATACTGTCAACATGTTTACTACATACTATCAACATGATCACTACATACTGTCAACATGATCACTACATACTGTCAACATGTTTACTATATACTGTCAACATGATCACTCCATACTGTCAACATGTTCACTACATACTGTCAACATGTTCACTACACACTGTCAACATGTTTACTACATACTGTCAACATGTTCACTACATACTGTCAACATGTTCACTACATACTGTCAACATGTTCACTACATACTGTCAACATGTTCACTACATACTGTCAACATGTTCACTACATACTATCAACATGTTCACTACATACAGTTAACATGTTTACTACATACTGTCAACATGTTTACTACATACTGTCCAATTATTCACTATATACTGTCAACATGTTTACTACATACTGTCTAAATATTCACTACATACTATTAACATGTTTACTACATACTGTCTAAATATTCACTACATACTGTCAACATGTTTACTACATATTGTATAAATATTCACTACATACTGTTAACATGTTTACTACATACTATCAACATGTTTACTACATACTGTCTAAATATTCACTACATACTGTCAACATGTTTACTACATATTGTATAAATATTCACTACATACTGTTAACATGTTTACTACATACTATCAACATGTTTACTGCATACTGTCTAAATATTCACTACATACTGTCAACATGTTTACTACATATTGTATAAATATTTACTACATACTGTCAACATGTTCACTACATACTATCAACATGTTCACTACAAACTGTCAACATGTTCACTACATACTATCAACATGTTTACTGCATACTGTCAAAATATTTACTATATACTGTCAAAATATTTTCTACATACTATCAACATGTTCACTACATACTGTCAGCATGTTCACTACATACTATCAACATGTTCACTACATACTATCAACATGTTTACTGCATACTGTCAACATATTTACTACATACTGTCAACATGTTCACTACATACTGTCAACATGTTCACTACATACTATCAACATGTTCACTACATACTATCAACATGTTCACTACATACTATCAACATATTTACTGCATACTGTCAACATATTTACTATATACTGTCAAAATATTTTCTACATACTGTCAACATATTTAATACATACTGTCAACATGTTTACTACATACTGTCAAAATATTTACTACATACTATCAACATGATCACGACATACTGTCAACCTGATCACTACATACTGTCAACATGTTTACTACATACTGTCAACATGATCACTACATACTATCAACATGTTCACTACATACTGTCAACATGTTTACTACATACTGTCAACATGTTCACTACATACTATCAACATGTTCACTACATACTGTTAACATGTTTACTACATGCTGTCAAAATGTTTACTACATACTGTCTAAATATTCACTATATACTGTTAACATGTTTACTACATACTGTCTAAATATTCACTATATACTGTTAACATGTTTACTACATACTGTCATCATGTTTACTGCATACTTTCAAAATATTTACTACATATTATCAACATGTTCACTACATACTATCAACATATTTCCTACACACTGTCAACATATTTACTACATACTATCAATATGTTCACTACATACTGTCAACATATTTACTACATACTGTCAACATATTTACTACATACTATCAACATGTTCACTACATACTATCAACATATTTACTACATACTGTCAACATATTTACTACATACTATCAACATGTTCACTACATACTGTCAACATATTTACTACATACTGTCAACATATTATCAACATGTTCACTACATACTGTCAACATATTTACTACATGCTATCAACATGTTCACTACATACTATCAACATGTTCACTACATACTATCAAAATATTTACTACATACTGTCAAAATATTTACTACATACTGTCAACATGTTCACTACATACTGTCAAAATATTTACTACATACTGTCAACATGTTCACTACATACTATCAACATGTTTACTACATACTGTCAAAATATTTACTACATACTATCAACATATTTACTGCATACTGTCAAAATATTTACTACATACTATGAACATATTTTCTACATACTGTCAACATATTTACTACATACTGTCAACACGTTTACTACATACTGTCAAAATATTTACTACACACTATCAACATGTTCACTACATACTATCAAAGTATTTAATACATACTATCAACATATTTTCTACATACTGTCAACATATTTTCTACATACTGTCAACATATTTACTACATACTATCAACATGTTCACTACATACTGTCAACATATTTACTACATACTATCAACATGTTCACTACAAACTGTCAACATATTTTCTCCACACTATCAACATGTTCACTACATACTGTCAACATATTTACTACATACTATAACATGTTCACTACATACTATCAACATGTTCACTACATACTGTCAACATATTTACTACATACTGTCAACATGTTTACTACATACTGTCAAAATATTTACTACATACTATCTACATGTTCACTGCATACTGTCAACATATTTACTACATACTGTCAACATGTTCACTACATACTGTCAAAATATTTACTACATACTATCAACATGTTCACTACATACTGTCAACATATTTACTACATACTATCAACATGTTCCCTACATACTGTCAACATATTTACTACATACTGTCAACATGTTTACTACATACTGTCAAAATATTTACTACATACTATCAACATGTTCACTACATACTGTCAACATGTTTACTGCATACTGTCAACATGTTCACTACATACTATCAACATGTTTACTGCATACTGTCAAAATATTTACTATATACTGTCAAAATATTTTCTACATACTATCAACATGTTCACTACATACTGTCAGCATGTTCACTACATACTATCAACATGTTCACTACATACTATCAACATGTTTACTGCATACTGTCAACATATTTACTACATACTATCAACATGTTCACTACATACTGTCAACATGTTCACTACATACTGTCAACATGTTCACTACATACTGTCAACATGTTCACTACATACTATCAACATGTTCACTACATACTATCAACATGTTCACTACATACTATCAATATATTTACTGCATACTGTCAACATATTTACTATATACTGTCAAAATATTTTCTACATACTGTCAACATATTTAATACATACTGTCAACATGTTTACTACATACTATCAACATGTTCACTACATACTGTTAACATGTTTACTACATGCTGTCAAAATGTTTACTACATACTGTCTAAATATTCACTGCATACTGTAAACATGTTTACTACATACTGTCTAAATATTCACTATATACTGTTAACATGTTTACTACATACTGTCTAAATATTCACTATATACTGTTAACATGTTTACTACATACTGTCTAAATATTCACTACATACTATCAACATGTTTACTACATACTGTCAACATGTTTACTGCATACTTTCAAAATATTTACTACATATTATCAACATGTTCACTACATACTATCAACATGTTCACTACATACTATCAACATATTTCCTACACACTGTCAACATATTTACTACATACTATCAATATGTTCACTACATACTGTCAACATATTTACTACATACTGTCAACATATTTACTACATACTATCAACATGTTCATTACATACTGTCAACATATTTACTACATACTGTCAACATGTTTACTACATACTGTCAAAATATTTACTACATACTATCAACATGTTCAGTACATACTATCAACATATTTACTACATACTGTCAACATATTTACTACATACTATCAACATGTTCACTACATACTGTCAACATATTTACTACATACTGTCAACATATTTACTACATGCTATCAACATGTTCACTACATACTATCAACATGTTCACTACATACTATCAAAATATTTACTACATACTGTCAAAATATTTACTACATACTGTCAACATGTTCACTACATACTATCAACATGTTTACTACATACTGTCAAAATATTTACTACATACTATCAACATATTTACTGCATACTATCAACATATTTACTACATACTGTCAACATGTTCACTACATACTATCAACATGTTTACTACATACTGTCAAAATATTTACTACATACTATGAACATATTTTCTACATACTGTCAACATATTTACTACATACTGTCAACACGTTTACTACATACTGTCAAAATATTTACTACACACTATCAACATGTTCACTACATACTATCAAAGTATTTAATACATACTATCAACATATTTTCTACATACTGTCAACATATTTTCTACATACTGTCAACATATTTACTACATACTATCAACATGTTCACTACATACTGTCAACATATTTACTACATACTATCAACATGTTCACTACAAACTGTCAACATATTTTCTCCACACTATCAACATGTTCACTACATACTGTCAACATATTTACTACATACTATAACATGTTCACTACATACTATCAACATGTTCACTACATACTGTCAACATATTTACTACATACTGTCAACATGTTTACTACATACTGTCAAAATATTTACTACATACTATCAACATGTTCACTACATACTGTCAACATATTTACTGCATACTATCAACATATTTACTACATACTGTCAACATGTTTACTACATACTGTCAACATATTTACTACATACTGTCAACATGTTCACTACATACTGTCAACATATTTACTACATACTATCAACATGTTCACTACATACTGTCAACATATTTACTACATACTATCAACATGTTCCCTACATACTGTCAACATATTTACTACATACTGTCAACATGTTTACTACATACTGTCAAAATATTTACTACATACTATCAACATGTTCACTACATACTGTCAACATATTTACTGCATACTATCAACATATTTACTACATACTGTCAACATGTTTACTACATACTATCAACATGTTCACTACATACTGTCAACATATTTACTGCATACTATCAACATATTTACTACATACTATCAACATGTTCACTACATACTGTCAACATATTTACTGCATACTATCAACATATTTACTACATACTGTCAACATGTTTACTACATACTGTCAACATATTTACTGCATACTATCAACATATTTACTACATACTGTCAACATATTTACTACATACTGTCAACATGTTTACTACATACTGTCAACATATTTACTACATACTATCAACATATTTACTACATACTGTCAAAATATTTACTACATACTATCAACATGTTTACTACATACTGTCAAAATATTTACTACATACTATCAACATGTTCACTACATACTGTCAACATATTTACTACATACTATCAACATGTTCACTACATACTGTCAACATATTTACTACATACTATCAACATATTTACTACATACTGTCAACATGTTTACTACATACTGTCAACATATTTACTACATACTGTCAACATATTTACTACATACTGTCAACATATTTACTACATATTATCAACATGTTCACTACATACTATCAACATATTTACTACATACTGTCAAAATATTTACTACATACTATCAACATGTTCACTACATACTATCAACATGTTCACTACATACTGTCAACATATTTACTACATACTATCAACATATTTACTACATACTGTCAACATGTTTACTACATACTGTTAACATATTAACTACATACTGTCAACATATTTACTACGTACTATCAACATATTTACTACATACTGTCAACATATTTACTACATACTATCAATATGTTCACTACATACTATCAACATGTTTACTACATACTGTCAACATGTTCACTACATACTGTCAAAATATTTACTACATACTATCAACATATTTACTACATACTGTCAAAAAATTTACTACATACTATCAACATGTTCACTACATACTATCAACATGTTTACTACATACTATCAACATGTTCACTGCATACTATAAACATGGTCACTACATACTGTCAACATCTTTACTACATACTGTCAAAATATTTACTACTTACTATCAACATGTTCACTACATACTATCAAAATATTTACTACATACTATCAACATGTTCACTACATACTGTCAACATACTTACTACATACTATCAACATGTTTACTACATACTGTCAACATATATACTAAATACTATCAACATGTTCACTACATACTGTCAAAATATTTACTACATACTATCAACATGTTCACTACATACTGTCAACATATATACTAAATACTATCAACATGTTCACTACATACTGTCAACATATTTACTACATACTATCAATATATTTACTACATACTGTCAACATGTTTACTACATACTGTCAATATATTTACTACATACTGTCAACATGTTTACTACATACTGTCAAAATATTTACTACATACTGTCAATATGTTCACTACATACTGTCAACATGTTCACTACATTCTATCAACATGTTCACTACATACTGTCAACATGTTCACTACATACTGTCAACATGTTCACTACATACTATCAACATGTTCACTACATACTGTTAACATGTTTACTACATACTGTCAACATATTTACTACATACTGTCTAAATATTCACTACATACTATCAACATGTTCACTACATACTGTCAAAATATTTACTACATACTGTCAACATGTTCACTACATACTATCAACATGTTTACTACATACTGTCAAAATATTTACTACATACTATCAACATGTTCACTACATACTATCAACATATTTACTACATACTGTCAAAATATTTACTACATACTATCAACATGTTCACTACATACTATCAACATGTTTACTACATACTATCAACATGTTCACTACATACTATCAACATATTTACTACATACTGTCAAAATATTTACTACATACTATCAACATGTTCACTACATACTGTCAACATGTTTACTACATACTGTCAAAATATTTACTACATACTATCAACATGTTCACTACATACTGTCAACATATTTACTACATACTGTCAAAATATTTACTACATACTATCAACATGTTCACTACATACTATCAACATATTTACTACATACTGTCAAAATATTTACTACATACTATCAACATGTTCACTACATACTATCAACATGTTTACTACATGCTATCAACATGTTCACTACATACTATCAACATGTTCACTACATACTATCAAAATATTTACTACATACTGTCAAAATATTTACTACATACTGTCAACATGTTCACTACATACTATCAACATGTTTACTACATACTATCAACATGTTTACTACATACTGTCAACATGTTTACTGCATACTGTCAAAATATTTACTACATACTATCAACATGTTTACTGCATACAGTCAAAATATTTACTACATACTATCAACATATTTTCTACATACTGTCAACATATTTACTACACACTGTCAACATGTTTACTACATACTGTCAAAATATTTACTACATACTTTTAACATGTTCACTACATACTGTCAACATATTTACTACATACTATCAACATGTTCACTACGTACTGTCAACATATTTACTACATACTATCAACATGTTCACTACATACTGTCAACATATTTACTACATACTATCAACATGTTCACTACATACTGTCAACATATTTACTACATACTATCATCATGTTCACTACATACTGTCAACATATGTACTACATACTGTCAAAATATTCACTACATACTATCAACATGTTCACTACATACAATCAACATGTTCACTACATACTATCAACATGTTTACTACATACTGTCAAAATATTTACTACATACTATCAACATGTTCACTACATACTATCAACATGTTCACTACATACTGTCAACATATTTACTACATACTGTCAACATGTTTACTATCTACTGTCAAAATATTTACTACATACTATCAACATGTTCACTACATACTATCAACATGTTCACTACATACTGTCAACATATTTACTACATATTGTCAACATGTTTACTACATACTGTCAAAATATTTACTACATACTATCAACATGTTCACTACATACTGTCAACATATTTACTACATACTATCAACATATTTACTACATACTGTCAACATGTTTACTGCATACTGTCAACATATTTACTACATGCAATCAACAAGTTCACTACATACTGTCAACATGTTCACTACATACTGTCAGCATGTTCACTACATACTATCAACATATTCACTACATACTATCAACATGTTTACTGCATACTGTCAACATATTTACTACATACTATCAACATGTTCACTACATACTGTCAACATGTTCACTACATACTGTCAACATGTTCACTACATACTGTCAACATGTTCACTACATACTATCAACATGTTCACTACATACTATCAACATGTTCACTACATACTATCAACATATTTACTGCATACTGTCAACATATTTACTATATACTGTCAAAATATTTTCTACATACTGTCAACATATTTAATACATACTGTCAACATGTTTACTACATACTGTCAAAATATTTACTACATACTATCAACATGATCACGACATACTGTCAACCTGATCACTACATACTGTCAACATGTTTACTACATACTGTCAACATGATCACTACATACTATCAACATGTTCACTACATACTGTCAACATGTTTACTACATACTGTCAACATGTTCACTACATACTATCAACATGTTCACTACATACTGTTAACATGTTTACTACATGCTGTCAAAATGTTTACTACATACTGTCTAAATATTTACTACATACTATCAACATGTTCACTACATACTGTCTAAATATTCACTATATACTGTTAACATGTTTACTACACACTGTCAACATATTTACTACATACTATCAATATGTTCACTACATACTGTCAACATATTTACTACATACTGTCAACATATTTACTACATACTATCAACATGTTCACTACATACTGTCAACATATTTACTACATACTGTCAACATGTTTACTACATACTGTCAAAATATTTACTACATACTATCAACATGTTCAGTACATACTATCAACATATTTACTACATACTGTCAACATATTTACTACATACTATCAACATGTTCACTACATACTGTCAACATATTTACTACATACTGTCAACATATTATCAACATGTTCACTACATACTGTCAACATATTTACTACATGCTATCAACATGTTCACTACATACTATCAACATGTTCACTACATACTATCAAAATATTTACTACATACTGTCAAAATATTTACTACATACTGTCAACATGTTCACTACATACTATCAACATGTTTACTACATACTATCAACATGTTTACTACATACTGTCAAAATATTTACTACATACTATCAACATATTTACTGCATACTGTCAAAATATTTACTACATACTATGAACATATTTTCTACATACTGTCAACATATTTACTACATACTGTCAACACGTTTACTACATACTGTCAAAATATTTACTACACACTATCAACATGTTCACTACATACTATCAAAGTATTTAATACATACTATCAACATATTTTCTACATACTGTCAACATATTTTCTACATACTGTCAACATATTTACTACATACTATCAACATGTTCACTACATACTGTCAACATATTTACTACATACTATCAACATGTTCACTACATACTATCAACATGTTTACTGCATACTGTAAACATGTTTACTACATACTGTCTAAATATTCACTATATACTGTTAACATGTTTACTACATACTGACAACATGTTTACTGCATACTTTCAAAATATTTACTACATATTATCAACATGTTCACTACATACTATCAACATATTTCCTACACACTGTCAACATATTTACTACATACTATCAATATGTTCACTACATACTGTCAACATATTTACTACATACTGTCAACATATTTACTACATACTATCAACATGTTCACTACATACTGTCAACATATTTACTACATACTGTCAACATGTTTACTACATACTGTCAAAATATTTACTACATACTATCAACATGTTCAGTACATACTATCAACATATTTACTACATACTGTCAACATATTTACTACATACTATCAACATGTTCACTACATACTGTCAACATATTTACTACATACTGTCAACATATTATCAACATGTTCACTACATACTGTCAACATATTTACTACATGCTATCAACATGTTCACTACATACTATCAACATGTTCACTACATACTATCAAAATATTTACTACATACTGTCAAAATATTTACTACATACTGTCAACATGTTCACTACATACTATCAACATGTTTACTACATACTGTCAAAATATTTACTACATACTATCAACATATTTACTGCATACTGTCAAAATATTTACTGCATACTGTCAAAATATTTACTACATACTGTCAAAATATTTACTACATACTGTCAAAATATTTACTACATACTGTCAAAATATTTACTACATACTGTCAAAATATTTACTGCATACTATCAACATATTTACTGCATACTGTCAACATATTTACTACATACTATCAACATGTTCACTACATACTGTCAACATATTTACTACATACTGTCAACATATTATCAACATGTTCACTACATACTGTCAACATATTTACTACATGCTATCAACATGTTCACTACATACTATCAACATGTTCACTACATACTATCAAAATATTTACTACATACTGTCAAAATATTTACTACATACTGTCAACATGTTCACTACATACTATCAACATGTTTACTACATACTGTCAAAATATTTACTACATACTATCAACATATTTACTGCATACTGTCAAAATATTTACTGCATACTGTCAAAATATTTACTACATACTGTCAAAATATTTACTACATACTGTCAAAATATTTACTACATACTGTCAAAATATTTACTACATACTGTCAAAATATTTACTGCATACTATCAACATATTTACTACATACTGTCAAAATATTTACTACATACTGTCAAAATATTTACTACATACTGTCAAAATATTTACTACATACTGTCAACATGTTCACTACATACTATCAACATGTTTACTACATACTGTCAAAATATTTACTACATACTATCAACATGTTTACTGCATACTGTCAAAATATTTACTACATACTGTCAAAATATTTACTACATACTGTCAAAATATTTACTACATACTGTCAACATGTTCACTACATACTATCAACATGTTTACTACATACTGTCAAAATATTTACTACATACTATCAACATATTTACTGCATACTGTCAAAATATTTACTGCATACTGTCAAAATATTTACTACATACTGTCAAAATATTTACTACATACTGTCAAAATATTTACTACATACTGTCAAAATATTTACTGCATACTGTCAAAATATTTACTACATACTGTCAAAATATTTACTACATACTGTCAACACGTTTACTACATACTGTCAACATGTTCACTACATACTATCAACATGTTCACTACATACTGTCAAAATATTTACTACATACTATCAACATGTTTACTACATACTGTCAAAATATTTACTACATACTATCAACATATTTACTGCATACTGTCAAAATATTTACTACATACTATGAACATATTTTCTACATACTGTCAACATATTTACTACATACTGTCAACACGTTTACTACATACTGTCAAAATATTTACTACACACTATCAACATGTTCACTACATACTATCAAAGTATTTAATACATACTATCAACATATTTTCTACATACTGTCAACATATTTTCTACATACTGTCAACATATTTACTACATACTATCAACATGTTCACTACATACTGTCAACATATTTACTACATACTATCAACATGTTCACTACAAACTGTCAACATATTTTCTCCACACTATCAACATGTTCACTACATACTGTCAACATATTTACTACATACTATAACATGTTCACTACATACTATCAACATGTTCACTACATACTGTCAACATATTTACTACATACTGTCAACATGTTTACTACATACTGTCAAAATATTTACTACATACTATCTACATGTTCACTGCATACTGTCAACATATTTACTACATACTGTCAACATGTTCACTACATACTGTCAAAATATTTACTACATACTATCAACATGTTCACTACATACTGTCAACATATTTACTACATACTATCAACATGTTCACTACATACTGTCAACATATTTACTACATACTATCAACATGTTCCCTACATACTGTCAACATATTTACTACATACTGTCAACATGTTTACTACATACTGTCAAAATATTTACTACATACTATCAACATGTTCACTACATACTGTCAACATATTTACTGCATACTATCAACATATTTACTACATACTGTCAACATGTTTACTACATACTGTCAACATATTTACTACATACTGTCAACATATTTACTACATACTGTCAACATGTTTACTACATACTGTCAAAATATTTACTACATACTATCAACATGTTTACTACATACTGTCAAAATATTTACTACATACTATCAACATGTTCACTACATACTGTCAACATATTTACTACATACTATCAACATGTTCACTACATACTGTCAACATATTTACTACATACTATCAACATATTTACTACATACTGTCAACATGTTTACTACATACTGTCAACATATTTACTACATACTGTCAACATATTTACTACATACTGTCAACATATTTACTACATATTATCAACATGTTCACTACATACTATCAACATATTTACTACATACTGTCAAAATATTTACTACATACTATCAACATGTTCACTACATACTATCAACATGTTCACTACATACTGTCAACATATTTACTACATACTATCAACATATTTACTACATACTGTCAACATGTTTACTACATACTGTTAACATATTACCTACATACTGTCAACATATTTACTACGTACTATCAACATATTTACTACATACTGTCAACATATTTACTACATACTATCAATATGTTCACTACATACTATCAACATGTTTACTACATACTGTCAACATGTTCACTACATACTGTCAAAATATTTACTACATACTATCAACATATTTACTACATACTGTCAAAAAATTTACTACATACTATCAACATGTTCACTACATACTATCAACATGTTTACTACATACTATCAACATGTTCACTGCATACTATAAACATGGTCACTACATACTGTCAACATATTTACTACATACTATCAACATGTTCACTGCATACTATAAACATGTTCACTACATACTGTCAACATGTTTACTACATACTGTCAAAATATTTACTACTTACTATCAACATGTTCACTACATACTGTCAAAATATTTACTACATACTATCAACATGTTCACTACATACTATCAACATGTTTACTACATACTGTCAACATATATACTAAATACTATCAACATGTTCACTACATACTGTCAAAATATTTACTACATACTATCAACATGTTCACTACATACTGTCAACATATATACTAAATACTATCAACATGTTCACTACATACTGTCAACATATTTACTACATACTATCAATATATTTACTACATACTGTCAACATGTTTACTACATACTGTCAAAATATTTACTACATACTATCAACATGTTTACTACATACTGTCAATATGTTCACTACATACTGTCAACATGTTCACTACATACTATCAACATGTTCACTACATACTGTCAACATGTTCACTACATACTGTCAACATGTTCACTACATACTATCAACATGTTCATTACATACTGTTAACATGTTTACTACATACTGTCAACATATTTACTACATACTGTCTAAATATTCACTACATACTATCAACATGTTCACTACATACTGTCAAAATATTTACTACATACTATCAACATGTTCACTACATACTATCAACATGTTCACTACATACTATCAACATATTTACTACATACTGTCAAATATTTACTACATACTATCAACATGTTCACTACATACTATCAACATGTTTACTACATGCTATCAACATGTTCACTACATACTATCAACATGTTCACTACATACTATCAACATATTTACTACATACTGTCACAATATTTACTACATACTGTCAACATGTTCACTACATACTATCAACATGTTTACTACATACTATCAACATGTTCACTACATACTATCAACATGTTTACTGCATACTGTCAAAATATTTACTACATACTATCAACATGTTTACTGCATACAGTCAAAATATTTACTACATACTATCAACATATTTTCTACATACTGTCAACATGTTTACTGCATACTGTCAACATATTTACTACACACTGTCAACATGTTTACTACATACTGTCAAAATATTTACTACATACTTTTAACATGTTCACTACATACATTCAACATATTTACTACATACTATCAACATGTTCACTACGTACTGTCAACATATTTACTACATACTATCAACATGTTCACTACATACTGTCAACATATTTACTACATACTATCAACATGTTCACTACATACTGTCAACATATTTACTACATACTATCATCATGTTCACTACATACTGTCAACATATGTACTACATACTGTCAAAATATTCACTACATACTGTCAACATGTTCACTACATACTATCAACATGTTCACTACATACTATCAACATGTTCACTACATACTGTCAAAATATTTACTACATACTATCAACATGTTCACTACATACTGTCAACATATTTACTACATACTGTCAACATGTTTACTATCTACTGTCAAAATATTTACTACATACTATCAACATGTTCACTACATACTGTCAACATATTTACTACATATTGTCAACATGTTTACTACATACTGTCAAAATATTTACCACATACTATCAACATGTTCACTACATACTGTCAACATATTTACTACATACTATCAACATATTTACTACATACTGTCAACATGTTTACTGCATACTGTCAACATATTTACTACATGCAATCAACAAGTTCACTACATACTGTCAACATGTTCACTACATACTGTCAACATTTTCACTACATACTGTCAATATGTTCACTACATACTATCAACATGTTCACTACATACTATCAACATGTTCACTACATACTATCAACATGTTCACTACATACTGTCAACATATTTACTACATACTGTCAACATGTTTACTACATTCTGTCAAAATATTTACTACATACTATCAACATGTTCACTACATACTGTCAACATATTTACTACATACTATCAACATGTTCACTACGTACTGTCAACATATTTACTACATACTATAAACATGTTCACTACATACTGTCAACATATTTACTACATACTGTCAACATGTTTACTACATACTGTCAAAATATTTACTACATACTATCAACATGTTCACTTCATACTGTCAAAATATTTACTACATACTATCAACATGTTTACTGCATACTGTCAAAATATTTACTACATACTGTCAAAATATTTACTACATACTGTCAAAATATTTACTACATACTGTCAACATGTTCACTACATACTATCAACATGTTTACTACATACTGTCAAAATATTTACTACATACTATCAACATATTTACTGCATACTGTCAAAATATTTACTGCATACTGTCAAAATATTTACTACATACTGTCAAAATATTTACTACATACTGTCAAAATATTTACTACATACTGTCAAAATATTTACTGCATACTGTCAAAATATTTACTACATACTGTCAAAATATTTACTACATACTGTCAACACGTTTACTACATACTGTCAACATGTTCACTACATACTATCAACATGTTCACTACATACTGTCAAAATATTTACTACATACTATCAACATGTTTACTACATACTGTCAAAATATTTACTACATACTATCAACATATTTACTGCATACTGTCAAAATATTTACTACATACTATGAACATATTTTCTACATACTGTCAACATATTTACTACATACTGTCAACACGTTTACTACATACTGTCAAAATATTTACTACACACTATCAACATGTTCACTACATACTATCAAAGTATTTAATACATACTATCAACATATTTTCTACATACTGTCAACATATTTTCTACATACTGTCAACATATTTACTACATACTATCAACATGTTCACTACATACTGTCAACATATTTACTACATACTATCAACATGTTCACTACAAACTGTCAACATATTTTCTCCACACTATCAACATGTTCACTACATACTGTCAACATATTTACTACATACTATAACATGTTCACTACATACTATCAACATGTTCACTACATACTGTCAACATATTTACTACATACTGTCAACATGTTTACTACATACTGTCAAAATATTTACTACATACTATCTACATGTTCACTGCATACTGTCAACATATTTACTACATACTGTCAACATGTTCACTACATACTGTCAAAATATTTACTACATACTATCAACATGTTCACTACATACTGTCAACATATTTACTACATACTATCAACATGTTCACTACATACTGTCAACATATTTACTACATACTATCAACATGTTCCCTACATACTGTCAACATATTTACTACATACTGTCAACATGTTTACTACATACTGTCAAAATATTTACTACATACTATCAACATGTTCACTACATACTGTCAACATATTTACTGCATACTATCAACATATTTACTACATACTGTCAACATGTTTACTACATACTGTCAACATATTTACTACATACTGTCAACATATTTACTACATACTGTCAACATGTTTACTACATACTGTCAAAATATTTACTACATACTATCAACATGTTTACTACATACTGTCAAAATATTTACTACATACTATCAACATGTTCACTACATACTGTCAACATATTTACTACATACTATCAACATGTTCACTACATACTGTCAACATATTTACTACATACTATCAACATATTTACTACATACTGTCAACATGTTTACTACATACTGTCAACATATTTACTACATACTGTCAACATATTTACTACATACTGTCAACATATTTACTACATATTATCAACATGTTCACTACATACTATCAACATATTTACTACATACTGTCAAAATATTTACTACATACTATCAACATGTTCACTACATACTATCAACATGTTCACTACATACTGTCAACATATTTACTACATACTATCAACATATTTACTACATACTGTCAACATGTTTACTACATACTGTTAACATATTACCTACATACTGTCAACATATTTACTACGTACTATCAACATATTTACTACATACTGTCAACATATTTACTACATACTATCAATATGTTCACTACATACTATCAACATGTTTACTACATACTGTCAACATGTTCACTACATACTGTCAAAATATTTACTACATACTATCAACATATTTACTACATACTGTCAAAAAATTTACTACATACTATCAACATGTTCACTACATACTATCAACATGTTTACTACATACTATCAACATGTTCACTGCATACTATAAACATGGTCACTACATACTGTCAACATATTTACTACATACTATCAACATGTTCACTGCATACTATAAACATGTTCACTACATACTGTCAACATGTTTACTACATACTGTCAAAATATTTACTACTTACTATCAACATGTTCACTACATACTGTCAAAATATTTACTACATACTATCAACATGTTCACTACATACTATCAACATGTTTACTACATACTGTCAACATATATACTAAATACTATCAACATGTTCACTACATACTGTCAAAATATTTACTACATACTATCAACATGTTCACTACATACTGTCAACATATATACTAAATACTATCAACATGTTCACTACATACTGTCAACATATTTACTACATACTATCAATATATTTACTACATACTGTCAACATGTTTACTACATACTGTCAAAATATTTACTACATACTATCAACATGTTTACTACATACTGTCAATATGTTCACTACATACTGTCAACATGTTCACTACATACTATCAACATGTTCACTACATACTGTCAACATGTTCACTACATACTGTCAACATGTTCACTACATACTATCAACATGTTCATTACATACTGTTAACATGTTTACTACATACTGTCAACATATTTACTACATACTGTCTAAATATTCACTACATACTATCAACATGTTCACTACATACTGTCAAAATATTTACTACATACTATCAACATGTTCACTACATACTATCAACATGTTCACTACATACTATCAACATATTTACTACATACTGTCAAATATTTACTACATACTATCAACATGTTCACTACATACTATCAACATGTTTACTACATGCTATCAACATGTTCACTACATACTATCAACATGTTCACTACATACTATCAACATATTTACTACATACTGTCACAATATTTACTACATACTGTCAACATGTTCACTACATACTATCAACATGTTTACTACATACTATCAACATGTTCACTACATACTATCAACATGTTTACTGCATACTGTCAAAATATTTACTACATACTATCAACATGTTTACTGCATACAGTCAAAATATTTACTACATACTATCAACATATTTTCTACATACTGTCAACATGTTTACTGCATACTGTCAACATATTTACTACACACTGTCAACATGTTTACTACATACTGTCAAAATATTTACTACATACTTTTAACATGTTCACTACATACATTCAACATATTTACTACATACTATCAACATGTTCACTACGTACTGTCAACATATTTACTACATACTATCAACATGTTCACTACATACTGTCAACATATTTACTACATACTATCAACATGTTCACTACATACTGTCAACATATTTACTACATACTATCATCATGTTCACTACATACTGTCAACATATGTACTACATACTGTCAAAATATTCACTACATACTGTCAACATGTTCACTACATACTATCAACATGTTCACTACATACTATCAACATGTTCACTACATACTGTCAAAATATTTACTACATACTATCAACATGTTCACTACATACTGTCAACATATTTACTACATACTGTCAACATGTTTACTATCTACTGTCAAAATATTTACTACATACTATCAACATGTTCACTACATACTGTCAACATATTTACTACATATTGTCAACATGTTTACTACATACTGTCAAAATATTTACCACATACTATCAACATGTTCACTACATACTGTCAACATATTTACTACATACTATCAACATATTTACTACATACTGTCAACATGTTTACTGCATACTGTCAACATATTTACTACATGCAATCAACAAGTTCACTACATACTGTCAACATGTTCACTACATACTGTCAACATTTTCACTACATACTGTCAATATGTTCACTACATACTATCAACATGTTCACTACATACTATCAACATGTTCACTACATACTATCAACATGTTCACTACATACTGTCAACATATTTACTACATACTGTCAACATGTTTACTACATTCTGTCAAAATATTTACTACATACTATCAACATGTTCACTACATACTGTCAACATATTTACTACATACTATCAACATGTTCACTACGTACTGTCAACATATTTACTACATACTATAAACATGTTCACTACATACTGTCAACATATTTACTACATACTGTCAACATGTTTACTACATACTGTCAAAATATTTACTACATACTATCAACATGTTCACTTCATACTGTCAACATATTTACTACATACTATCAACATATTTACTACATACTGTCAACATGTTTACTACATACTGTCAACATATTTACTACATACTGTCAACATATTTACTACATACTATCAACATGTTCACTACATACTATCAACATGTTTACTGCATACTGTCAACATGTTCACTACACTGTCAACATGTTCGCTACATACTGTTAAGATATTTACTACATACTGTCAACATGTTCACTACATACTGTTAAGATATTTACTACATACTATCAACATGTTCACTACATACTGTCAACATATTTACTACATACTATCAACATGTTCACTACATACTGTCAACATATTTACTACATACTATCAACATATTTACTACATACTGTCAACATGTTTACTACATACTGTCAACATATTTACTACATACTGTCAACATATTTACTACATACTTTTAACATGTTCACTACATACTGTCAACATATTTACTACATACTATCAACATGTTCACTACGTACTGTCAACATATTTACTACATACTATCAACATGTTCACTACATACTGTCAACATATTTACTACATACTATCAACATGTTCACTACATACTGTCAACATATTTACTACATACTATCATCATGTTCACTACATACTGTCAACATATGTACTACATACTGTCAAAATATTCACTACATACTATCAACATGTTCACTACATACTGTCAAAATATTTACTACATACTATCAACATGTTCACTACATACTATCAACATGTTCACTACATACTGTCTACATATTTACTACATACTGTCAACATGTTTACTATCTACTGTCAAAATATTTACTACATACTATCAACATGTTCACTACATACTATCAACATGTTCACTACATACTGTCAACATATTTACTACATACTATCAACATATTTACTACATACTGTCAACATATTTACTACATGCAATCAACAAGTTCACTACACACTGTCAACATGTTCACTACATACTGTCAACATGTTCACTACATACTGTCAATATGTTCACTACATACTATCAACATGTTCACTACATACTATCAACATGTTCACTACATACTATCAACATGTTCACTACATACTGTCAACATATTTACTACATACTGTCAACATGTTTACTACATACTGTCAAAATATTTACTACATACTATCAACATGTTCACTACATACTGTCAACATATTTACTGCATACTGTCAACATGTTTACTACATACTGTCAACATATTTACTACATACTGTCAACATGTTTACTACATACTGTCAAAATATTTACTACATACTATCAACATGTTTACTGCATACTGTCAACATGTTTACTACATACTGTCAAAATAGTTACTACATACTATCAACATGTTTACTGCATACTGTCAACATGTTCACTACATACTGTCAACATATTTACTACATACTATCAACATATTTACTACATACTGTCAACATGTTCACTACACTGTCAACATGTTCGCTACATACTGTCAACATGTTCACTACATACTGTCAACATGTTCACTACATACTGTTAAGATATTTACTACATACTATCAACATGTTCACTACATACTGTCAACATATTTACTATATACTATCAACATGTTCACTACATACTGTCAACATATTTACTACATACTATCAACATATTTACTACATACTGTCAACATGTTTACTACATACTGTCAACATATTTACTACATACTGTCAACATATTTACTACATACTATCAACATATTTACTACATACTGTCAACATATTTACTACATACTATCAACATGTTCACTGCATACTGTCAACATGTTTACTACATACTGTCAACATGTTCACTACATACTGTCAAAATATTTACTACATACTATCAACATGTTTACTGCATACTGTCAAAATATTTACTACATACTGTCAACATGTTTACTGCATACTGTCAAAATATTTACTACATACTGTCAACATGTTTACTACATACTGTCAAAATATTTACTACATACTGTCAACATGTTTACTGCATACTGTCAAAATATTTACTACATACTGTCAACATGTTCACTACATACTATCAACATATTTACTACATACTGTCAACATATTTACTACATACTATCAACATGTTCACTACATACTATCAACATGTTTACTACATACTGTCAACATGTTCACTACATACTGTCAACATATTTACTACATACTATCAACATGTTCACTACATACGATCAACATGTTTACTACATACTGTCAACATGTTCACTACATACTATTAACATGTTCACTACATACTGTCAACATGTTCACTACATACTGTCAACATGTTCACTACATACTATCAACATGTTTACTGCATACTGTCAACATATTTACTACATTCTATCAACATGTTCACTACATACTGTCAATATGTTCTCTACATACTGTCAACATGTTCACTACATACTGTCAACATGTTCACTACATACTATCAACATGTTCACTACATACTATCAACATGTTCACTACATACTGTCAACATGTTTACTACATACTGTCAACATGTTCACTACATACTGTCAACATGTTCACTACATACTGTCAACATGTTCACTACATACTGTCAACATGTTCACTACATACTATCAACATGTTCACTACATACTGTTAACATGTTTACTACATACTGTCAACATGTTTACTACATACTGTCTAAATATTCACTACATACTGTCAACATGTTTACTACATACTGTCAACATGTTCACTACATACTGTCAACATATTTACTACATACTATCAACATGTTCACTACATACTGTCAACATATTTACTACATACTATCAACATGTTCACTACATACTGTCAACATGTTTACTACATACTTTCAAAATATTTACTACATACTATCAACATGTTCACTACATACTGTCAACATGTTCACTACATACTATCAACATGTTAACTGCATACTGTCAACATATTTACTATATACCGTCAAAGTATTTTCTACATACTATCAACATGTTCACTACATACTGTCAATATGTTTACTACATACTTTCAAAATATTTACTACATACTGTCAACATGTTCACTACATACTATCAACATGTTCACTACATACTGTCAACATGTTTACTACATACTTTCAAAATATTTACTACATACTGTCAACATGTTCACTACATACTATCAACATGTTCACTACATACTGTCAACATGTTCACTACATACTATCAACATGTTAACTGCATACTGTCAACATATTTACTATATACCGTCAAAGTATTTTCTACATACTGTCAACATGTTCACTACATACTGTCAACATGTTCACTACATACTATCAACATGTTCACTACATACTGTTAACATGTTTACTACATACTGTCAACATGTTTACTACATACTGTCTAAATATTCACTACATACTGTTAACATGTTACTACATACTGTCAATATGTTCACTACATACTGTCAACATGTTCACTACATACTATCAACATGTTCACTACATACTGTCAACATGTTCACTACATACTGTCAACATGTTCACTACATACTATCAACATGTTCACTACATACTGTTAACATGTTTACTACATACTGTCAACATATTTACTACATACTGTCTAAATATTCACTACATACTATCAACATGTTCACTACATACTGTCAAAATATTTACTACATACTATCAACATGTTCACTACATACTATCAACATGTTCACTACATACTATCAACATATTTACTACATACTGTCAAAATATTTACTACATACTATCAACATGTTCACTACATACTATCAACATGTTTACTACATGCTATCAACATGTTCACTACATACTATCAACATGTTCACTACATACTATCAAAATATTTACTACATACTGTCAAAATATTTACTACATACTGTCAACATGTTTACTACATACTGTCAAAATATTTACTACATACTATCAACATGTTCACTTCATACTGTCAACATATTTACTACATACTATCAACATATTTACTACATACTGTCAACATGTTTACTACATACTGTCAACATATTTACTACATACTGTCAACATATTTACTACATACTATCAACATGTTTACTACATACTGTCAAAATATTTACTACATACTATCAACATGTTTACTACATACTGTCAAAATATTTACTACATACTGTCAACATGTTTACTGCATAATGTCAAAATATTTACTACATACTATCAACATGTTCACTACATACTATCAACATATTTACTACATACTGTCAAAATATTTACTACATACTATCAACATGTTCACTACATACTATCAACATGTTTACTACATACTGTCAGCATGTTCACTACATACTATTAACATGTTCACTACATACTGTCAACATGTTCACTACATACTGTCAACATGTTCACTACATACTATCAACATGTTTACTGCATACTGTCAACATATTTACTACATTCTATCAACATGTTCACTACATACTGTCAATATGTTCTCTACATACTGTCAACATGTTCACTACATACTGTCAACATGTTCACTACATACTATCAACATGTTCACTACATACTATCAACATGTTCACTACATACTGTCAACATGTTTACTACATACTGTCAACATGTTCACTACATACTGTCAACATGTTCACTACATACTGTCAACATGTTCACTACATACTGTCAACATGTTCACTACATACTATCAACATGTTCACTACATACTGTCTACATATTTACTACATACTGTCAACATGTTTACTATCTACTGTCAAAATATTTACTACATACTATCAACATGTTCACTACATACTATCAACATGTTCACTACATACTGTCAACATATTTACTACATACTATCAACATATTTACTACATACTGTCAACATGTTTACTGCATACTGTCAACATATTTACTACATGCAATCAACAAGTTCACTACACACTGTCAACATGTTCACTACATACTGTCAACATGTTCACTACATACTGTCAATATGTTCACTACATACTATCAACATGTTCACTACATACTATCAACATGTTCACTACATACTATCAACATGTTCACTACATACTGTCAACATATTTACTACATACTGTCAACATGTTTACTACATACTGTCAAAATATTTACTACATACTATCAACATGTTCACTACATACTGTCAACATATTTACTGCATACTGTCAACATGTTTACTACATACTGTCAACATATTTACTACATACTGTCAACATGTTTACTACATACTGTCAAAATATTTACTACATACTATCAACATGTTTACTGCATACTGTCAACATGTTTACTACATACTGTCAAAATAGTTACTACATACTATCAACATGTTTACTGCATACTGTCAACATGTTCACTACATACTGTCAACATATTTACTACATACTATCAACATATTTACTACATACTGTCAACATGTTCACTACACTGTCAACATGTTCGCTACATACTGTCAACATGTTCACTACATACTGTCAACATGTTCACTACATACTGTTAAGATATTTACTACATACTATCAACATGTTCACTACATACTGTCAACATATTTACTATATACTATCAACATGTTCACTACATACTGTCAACATATTTACTACATACTATCAACATATTTACTACATACTGTCAACATGTTTACTACATACTGTCAACATATTTACTACATACTGTCAACATATTTACTACATACTATCAACATATTTACTACATACTGTCAACATATTTACTACATACTATCAACATGTTCACTGCATACTGTCAACATGTTTACTACATACTGTCAACATGTTCACTACATACTGTCAAAATATTTACTACATACTATCAACATGTTTACTGCATACTGTCAAAATATTTACTACATACTGTCAACATGTTTACTGCATACTGTCAAAATATTTACTACATACTGTCAACATGTTTACTACATACTGTCAAAATATTTACTACATACTGTCAACATGTTTACTGCATACTGTCAAAATATTTACTACATACTGTCAACATGTTCACTACATACTGTCAAAATATTTACTACATACTGTCAACATGTTCACTACATACTGTCAAAATATTTACTACATACTATCAACATGTTTACTACATACTGTCAAAATATTTACTACATACTGTCAACATGTTTACTGCATAATGTCAAAATATTTACTACATACTATCAACATGTTCACTACATACTATCAACATATTTACTACATACTGTCAAAATATTTACTACATACTATCAACATGTTCACTACATACTATCAACATGTTTACTACATACTGTCAACATGTTCACTACATACTATTAACATGTTCACTACATACTGTCAACATGTTCACTACATACTGTCAACATGTTCACTACATACTATCAACATGTTTACTGCATACTGTCAACATATTTACTACATTCTATCAACATGTTCACTACATACTGTCAATATGTTCTCTACATACTGTCAACATGTTCACTACATACTGTCAACATGTTCACTACATACTATCAACATGTTCACTACATACTATCAACATGTTCACTACATACTGTCAACATGTTTACTACATACTGTCAACATGTTCACTACATACTGTCAACATGTTCACTACATACTGTCAACATGTTCACTACATACTGTCAACATGTTCACTACATACTATCAACATGTTCACTACATACTGTTAACATGTTTACTACATACTGTCAACATGTTTACTACATACTGTCTAAATATTCACTACATACTGTCAACATGTTTACTACATACTGTCAACATGTTCACTACATACTGTCAACATATTTACTACATACTATCAACATGTTCACTACATACTGTCAACATATTTACTACATACTATCAACATGTTCACTACATACTGTCAACATGTTTACTACATACTTTCAAAATATTTACTACATACTATCAACATGTTCACTACATACTGTCAACATGTTCACTACATACTATCAACATGTTAACTGCATACTGTCAACATATTTACTATATACCGTCAAAGTATTTTCTACATACTATCAACATGTTCACTACATACTGTCAATATGTTTACTACATACTTTCAAAATATTTACTACATACTGTCAACATGTTCACTACATACTATCAACATGTTCACTACATACTGTCAACATGTTTACTACATACTTTCAAAATATTTACTACATACTGTCAACATGTTCACTACATACTATCAACATGTTCACTACATACTGTCAACATGTTCACTACATACTATCAACATGTTAACTGCATACTGTCAACATATTTACTATATACCGTCAAAGTATTTTCTACATACTGTCAACATGTTTACTACATACTGTCAACATGTTTACTACATACTGTCTAAATATTCACTACATACTGTTAACATGTTACTACATACTGTCAATATGTTCACTACATACTGTCAACATGTTCACTACATACTATCAACATGTTCACTACATACTGTCAACATGTTCACTACATACTGTCAACATGTTCACTACATACTATCAACATGTTCACTACATACTGTTAACATGTTTACTACATACTGTCAACATATTTACTACATACTGTCTAAATATTCACTACATACTATCAACATGTTCACTACATACTGTCAAAATATTTACTACATACTATCAACATGTTCACTACATACTATCAACATGTTCACTACATACTATCAACATATTTACTACATACTGTCAAAATATTTACTACATACTATCAACATGTTCACTACATACTATCAACATGTTTACTACATGCTATCAACATGTTCACTACATACTATCAACATGTTCACTACATACTATCAAAATATTTACTACATACTGTCAAAATATTTACTACATACTGTCAACATGTTTACTACATACTGTCAAAATATTTACTACATACTATCAACATGTTCACTTCATACTGTCAACATATTTACTACATACTATCAACATATTTACTACATACTGTCAACATGTTTACTACATACTGTCAACATATTTACTACATACTGTCAACATATTTACTACATACTATCAACATGTTTACTACATACTGTCAAAATATTTACTACATACTATCAACATGTTTACTACATACTGTCAAAATATTTACTACATACTGTCAACATGTTTACTGCATAATGTCAAAATATTTACTACATACTATCAACATGTTCACTACATACTATCAACATATTTACTACATACTGTCAAAATATTTACTACATACTATCAACATGTTCACTACATACTATCAACATGTTTACTACATACTGTCAACATGTTCACTACATACTATTAACATGTTCACTACATACTGTCAACATGTTCACTACATACTGTCAACATGTTCACTACATACTATCAACATGTTTACTGCATACTGTCAACATATTTACTACATTCTATCAACATGTTCACTACATACTGTCAATATGTTCTCTACATACTGTCAACATGTTCACTACATACTGTCAACATGTTCACTACATACTATCAACATGTTCACTACATACTATCAACATGTTCACTACATACTGTCAACATGTTTACTACATACTGTCAACATGTTCACTACATACTGTCAACATGTTCACTACATACTGTCAACATGTTCACTACATACTGTCAACATGTTCACTACATACTATCAACATGTTCACTACATACTGTTAACATGTTTACTACATACTGTCAACATGTTTACTACATACTGTCTAAATATTCACTACATACTGTCAACATGTTTACTACATACTGTCAACATGTTCACTACATACTGTCAACATATTTACTACATACTATCAACATGTTCACTACATACTGTCAACATATTTACTACATACTATCAACATGTTCACTACATACTGTCAACATGTTTACTACATACTTTCAAAATATTTACTACATACTATCAACATGTTCACTACATACTGTCAACATGTTCACTACATACTATCAACATGTTAACTGCATACTGTCAACATATTTACTATATACCGTCAAAGTATTTTCTACATACTATCAACATGTTCACTACATACTGTCAATATGTTTACTACATACTTTCAAAATATTTACTACATACTGTCAACATGTTCACTACATACTATCAACATGTTCACTACATACTGTCAACATGTTTACTACATACTTTCAAAATATTTACTACATACTGTCAACATGTTCACTACATACTATCAACATGTTCACTACATACTGTCAACATGTTCACTACATACTATCAACATGTTAACTGCATACTGTCAACATATTTACTATATACCGTCAAAGTATTTTCTACATACTGTCAACATGTTCACTACATACTGTCAACATGTTCACTACATACTATCAACATGTTCACTACATACTGTTAACATGTTTACTACATACTGTCAACATGTTTACTACATACTGTCTAAATATTCACTACATACTGTTAACATGTTACTACATACTGTCAATATGTTCACTACATACTGTCAACATGTTCACTACATACTATCAACATGTTCACTACATACTGTCAACATGTTCACTACATACTGTCAACATGTTCACTACATACTATCAACATGTTCACTACATACTGTTAACATGTTTACTACATACTGTCAACATATTTACTACATACTGTCTAAATATTCACTACATACTATCAACATGTTCACTACATACTGTCAAAATATTTACTACATACTATCAACATGTTCACTACATACTATCAACATGTTCACTACATACTATCAACATATTTACTACATACAGTCAAAATATTTACTACATACTATCAACATGTTCACTACATACTATCAACATGTTTACTACATGCTATCAACATGTTCACTACATACTATCAACATGTTCACTACATACTATCAAAATATTTACTACATACTGTCAAAATATTTACTACATACTGTCAACATGTTCACTACATACTATCAACATGTTTACTACATACTATCAACATGTTTACTACAGACTGTCAACATGTTTACTGCATACTGTCAAAATATTTACTACATACTATCAACATGTTTACTGCATACTGTCAAAATATTTACTACATACTATCAACATGTTTACTGCATACTGTCAAAATATTTACTACATACTATCAACATGTTTACTGCATACAGTCAAAATATTCACTACGTACTGTCAACATATTTACTACACACTGTCAACATGTTTACTACATACTGTCAAAATATTTACTACATACTTTTAACATGTTCACTACATACTGTCAACATATTTACTACATACTATCAACATGTTCACTACGTACTGTCAACATATTTACTACATACTATCAACATGTTCACTACATACTGTCAACATATTTACTACATACTATCAACATGTTCACTACATACTGTCAACATATTTACTACATACTATCATCATGTTCACTACATACTGTCAACATATGTACTACATACTGTCAAAATATTCACTACATACTATCAACATGTTCACTACATACTATCAACATGTTCACTACATACTGTCAAAATATTTACTACATACTATCAACATGTTCACTACATACTATCAACATGTTCACTACATACTGTCAACATATTTACTACATACTGTCAACATGTTTACTATCTACTGTCAAAATATTTACTACATACTATCAATATGTTCACTACATACTATCAACATGTTCACTACATACTGTCAACATATTTACTACATATTGTCAACATGTTTACTACATACTGTCAAAATATTTACTACATACTATCAACATGTTCACTACATACTGTCAAAATATTTACTACATACTATCAACATGTTCACTGCATACTATCAACATGTTCACTACATACTGTCAACATATTTACTACATACTATCAACATATTTACTACATACTGTCAACATATTTACTGCATACTGTCAACATATTTACTACATGCAATCAACAAGTTCACTACATACTGTCAACATGTTCACTACATACTGTCAACATGTTCACTACATACTGTCAATATGTTCACTACATACTATCAACATGTTCACTACATACTATCAACATGTTCACTACATACTATCAACATGTTCACTACATACTGTCAACATATTTACTACATACTGTCAACATGTTTACTACATTCTGTCAAAATATTTACTATATACTATCAACATGTTCACTATATGCTGTCAACATATTTACTACATACTATCAACATGTTCACTACGTACTGTCAACATATTTACTACATACTATAAACATGTTCACTACATACTGTCAACATGTTCACTACATACTGTCAACATATTTACTACATACTATCAACATATTTACTACATACTGTCAACATGTTTACTACATACTGTCAAAATAGTTACTACATACTATCAACATGTTTACTGCATACTGTCAACATGTTCACTACACTGTCAACATGTTCGCTACATGCTGTCAACATGTTCACTACATACTGTCAACATGTTCACTACATACTGTTAAGATATTTACTACATACTATCAACATGTTCACTACATACTGTCAACATATTTACTACATACTATCAACATGTTCACTACATACTGTCAACATATTTACTACATACTATCAACATATTTACTACATACTGTCAACATGTTTACTACATACTGTCAACATATTTACTACATACTTTTAACATGTTCACTACATACTGTCAACATATTTACTACATACTATCAACATGTTCACTACGTACTGTCAACATATTTACTACATACTATCAACATGTTCACTACATACTGTCAACATATTTACTACATACTATCAACATGTTCACTACATACTGTCAACATATTTACTACATACTATCATCATGTTCACTACATACTGTCAACATATGTACTACATACTGTCAAAATATTCACTACATACTATCAACATGTTCACTACATACTATCAACATGTTCACTACATACTATCAACATGTTCACTACATACTGTCAAAATATTTACTACATACTATCAACATGTTCACTACATACTATCAACATGTTCACTACATACTGTCAACATATTTACTACATACTGTCAACATGTTTACTATCTACTGTCAAAATATTTACTACATACTATCAACATGTTCACTACATACTATCAACATGTTCACTACATACTGTCAACATATTTACTACATATTGTCAACATGTTTACTACATACTGTCAAAATATTTACTACATACTATCAACATATTTACTACATACTGTCAACATGTTTACTGCATACTGTCAACATATTTACTACATGCAATCAACAAGTTCACTACACACTGTCAACATGTTCACTACATACTGTCAACATGTTCACTACATACTGTCAATATGTTCACTACATACTATCAACATGTTCACTACATACTATCAACATGTTCACTACATACTATCAACATGTTCACTACATACTGTCAACATATTTACTACATACTGTCAACATGTTTACTACATACTGTCAAAATATTTACTACATACTATCAACATGTTCACTACATACTGTCAACATATTTACTACATACTATCAACATGTTCACTACGTACTGTCAACATATTTACTACATACTATAAACATGTTCACTACATACTGTCAACATATTTACTACATACTGTCAACATGTTTACTACATACTGTCAAAATATTTACTACATACTATCAACATGTTCACTTCATACTGTCAACATATTTACTACATACTATCAACATATTTACTACATACTGTCAACATGTTTACTACATACTGTCAAAATAGTTACTACATACTATCAACATGTTTACTGCATACTGTCAACATGTTCACTACACTGTCAACATGTTCGCTACATACTGTCAACATGTTCACTACATACTGTCAACATGTTCACTACATACTGTTAAGATATTTACTACATACTATCAACATGTTCACTACATACTGTCAACATATTTACTATATACTATCAACATGTTCACTACATACTGTCAACATATTTACTACATACTATCAACATATTTACTACATACTGTCAACATGTTTACTACATACTGTCAACATATTTACTACATACTGTCAACATATTTACTACATACTATCAACATATTTACTACATACTGTCAACATATTTACTACATACTATCAACATGTTCACTACATACTATCAACATGTTTACTACATACTGTCAACATGTTCACTACATACTGTCAAAATATTTACTACATACTATCAACATGTTCACTACATCCTGTCAAAATATTTACTACATACTATCAACATATTTACTACATACTATCAACATGTTTACTACATACTGTCAACATATTTACTGCATACTATCAACATATTTACTACATACTGTCAACATGTTTACTACATACTATCAACATGTTCACTACATACTATCAACATGTTTACTACATACTGTCAACATGTTCACTACATACTATTAACATGTTTACTACATACTGTCAACATGTTCACTACATACTATCAACATGTTCACTACATACTATCAACATGTTTACTACATACTGTCAACATGTTCACTACATACTATTAACATGTTTACTACATACTGTCAACATGTTCACTACATACTATTAACATGTTCACTACATACTGTCAACATGTTCACTACATACTGTCAACATATGTACTACATACTATCAACATGTTCACTACATACTATCAACATGTTTACTACATACTGTCAACATGTTCACTACATACTATTAACATGTTCACTACATACTGTCAACATGTTCACTACATACTGTCAACATGTTCACTACATACTATCAACATGTTTACTGCATACTGTCAACATATTTACTACATACTATCAACATGTTCACTACATACTATCAACATGTTTACTACATACTGTCAACATGTTCACTACATACTATTAACATGTTCACTACATACTGTCAACATGTTCACTACATACTGTCAACATGTTCACTACATACTATCAACATGTTTACTGCATACTGTCAACATATTTACTACATACTATCAACATGTTCACTACATACTATCAACATGTTTACTACATACTGTCAACATGTTCACTACATACTATTAACATGTTCACTACATACTGTCAACATGTTCACTACATACTGTCAACATGTTCACTACATACTATCAACATGTTTACTGCATACTGTCAACATATTTACTACATACTATCAACATGTTCACTACATACTGTCAATATGTTCTCTACATACTGTCAACATGTTCACTACATACTGTCAACATGTTCACTACATACTATCAACATGTTCACTACATACTATCAACATGTTCACTACATACTGTCAACATGTTTACTACATACTGTCAACATGTTCACTACATACTGTCAACATGTTCACTACATACTATCAACATGTTCACTACATACTGTTAACATGTTTACTACATACTGTCAACATGTTTACTACATACTGTCTAAATATTCACTACATACTGTCAACATGTTTACTACATACTGTCAACATGTTCACTACATACTGTCAACATATTTACTACATACTATCAACATGTTCACTACATACTGTCAACATATTTACTACATACTATCAACATGTTCACTACATACTGTCAACATGTTTACTACATACTTTCAAAATATTTACTACATACTGTCAACATGTTCACTACATACTATCAACATGTTCACTACATACTGTCAACATGTTCACTACATACTGTCAACATGTTCACTACATACTGTTAAGATATTTACTACATACTATCAACATGTTCACTACATACTGTCAACATATTTACTATATACTATCAACATGTTCACTACATACTGTCAACATATTTACTACATACTATCAACATATTTACTACATACTGTCAACATGTTTACTACATACTGTCAACATATTTACTACATACTGTCAACATATTTACTACATACTATCAACATATTTACTACATACTGTCAACATATTTACTACATACTATCAACATGTTCACTACATACTATCAACATGTTTACTACATACTGTCAACATGTTCACTACATACTGTCAAAATATTTACTACATACTATCAACATGTTCACTACATACTATCAACATGTTCACTACATACTATCAACATGTTCACTACATACTATTAACATGTTCACTACATACTGTTAACATGTTTACTACATACTGTCAACATGTTTACTACATACTGTCTAAATATTCACTACATACTGTCAACATGTTCACTACATACTGTCAACATATTTACTACATACTATCAACATGTTCACTACATACTGTCAACATATTTACTACATACTATCAACATGTTCACTACATACTGTCAACATGTTTACTACATACTTTCAAAATATTTACTACATACTGTCAACATGTTCACTACATACTATCAACATGTTAACTGCATACTGTCAACATATTTACTATATACCGTCAAAGTATTTTCTACATACTATCAACATGTTCACTACATACTGTCAACATCACGCATATTTACTACATACTGTCAAAATATTTTCTACATACTGTCAACATGTTCACTACATACTGTCAACATATTTAATACATACTGTCAACATTTTTACTGCATACTGTCAACATATTTACTACATACTGTCAACATATTTACTGCATACTGTCAAAATATTTACTGCAATTTGATAGTAAAACAATATATTTGTACCCGTATTAAGAGACGAACAATACATTCATTTCAGACATCCAATATTCGAAAGTCTACAGTATTGTGACCTGCACGTTGATTATGGCCGAAAGAGACATACCAGTAACTGCCCTGTACCATGTAGTCATCTAACGTTCATTCAGCAGTTCATACATTCAGTAAATGAATAATTGCATAAGCTATCGTATCCATAGCTGCAGTGTTTTTGGTACGAGCCGTCACGTGACATGGCTTTAATGAAATGACTTCTCTTTGAGTAAACATGAACTGTTTGCTTGGAACGGAAATCTAATAACAGACTGTGATGTGAAGCAAGATTGGCATACATATATCATTGTTACACTTATTAGATTACGTGCGGAGGGTTTCTTTTGTACAATCTGTTTTCGTTAAACTGTTCAATATAGCCTAGTGCAATTTAATATAGTAAAGGGCACTCATACAAAAACACTATACGCTCAGTTGATTGGTTGAAGCGCGTTCATAGGATTACAATGTTGTGAAAATCAACAGAGGGTTATTAACGCCATGTACTGATTCTTTTACTTTAAATATTGGTACACGTAAAACAAACAATAAACTCCACTCTGGGGATATGTTTGACGTACTGTCGGATTAAGATCTGTTTACATATTTCTAGACTCATAATCCTGTGTATCAATCCAAACACATGTACAATTTGCAACAACAAATGTAGTGGTCATCTGCGGATCATATTCAGTTATTGTAGATCTTATTTGCAAATGGCGTCCGAGATCTCGCTGAGAGCGAGAGGGCAACGTGATTTATTACACCCTCTCTCCAATAGTGTTCCATTCTCTACTGTTTCAACCTCTGGGAACAAAACCAGTCGCGCATTTCTCTTGCTCTCGACGATAACGATAGGATATTTTATCTGTCTTACATTCGTATTCAGTCCTTTAAACAGTCAAAGTGTTAATTCAAAATTACGTCCAGTAACTTACTGTAATACCGTATGTGATGTTAGTAATTTACTACTAATCGACATATATTACTGGAATGATCGTTGTCATTACACACTGCTTGATATATTGGTAGTTTGTAACATGTTTGGAGGTTAATCACCGCAAACTGAATACATGACATAATACTTAATACTGTATTACTGTTGTGGAAGAATATTTCATTTTTTGTAACCTATAATTTTATTTCGTATTAATTGTAAAGAGGGATTGATTCGTTGTTTAGTAACATTATTATTATTAGAATTTTCACACGTTAAAACTAAGATAATTTGGAAGAAACGACCGAAAACATTCAACAGAATCGCGTCTACATTATATGGGCCTTGTAATCTGTATACTGTATATATAATCAACGCGTTCATGCAACGATTCCCATTCACACACACACACACAAACACAATACAGTGTGCATCGGTCAATTCAACTTAACACGTATACAACAAATATACAAACTAGGAACACCCTATCGGGTGGGGGGGGGCACTCAATATTAAAACCTTACACCATGTGTGTTCTTGCTAAAAAATAATAGGCCCCTAGGGCTGGCAGCACATTAACAAACCATATCCCCTATTGTAGACGCAATGTACTAGTAAATTTAGTACCCCCTAAAGCAGACATATATTGAGAACATCCTACCCCCATTCTATCTGCCGTTTTTTGCACTCAAGTGGAGTGTGATCAACTCAAACAAGTTACTGTGTTCGCAACTCTCGCCATTCGTTGTTTGATGAAGAAAGATGAGAACTATTGACATGATTGTGAATATGATCATTTATTTTATAGTTTAATACACAATGCACACAACGTTGCCAGGATTCTTATTCCATCAGATACCATTATGCAATTTTATGTTCAGCTCCGAGTAACTTTGGCATGAATACAGGGCAGAAAACCCAGAAAAAAACAGGAGCTGAATGCGAATGATGCCGAGGCACGAAAGGAGTTTCGGGAGTGTGGAGGACTCGGGGGACGACTTTCTGTATGCGGTTTATTGTAATCGACGAAACGAAACGAAACGCGAGAACACACATAATGAAAATTAAACTGTAATCAGTGAAAATGGGTTTTATACGCACAATATTTACAAAATATTTGCCAAAAATAATAATATTTAATACGCATATGGCTCGTTTCGCTGATTACAGATTTTCGAGCGAAACAAGTGTCTGAAACGTACAATATTCACAACTGTCGGACGAAACTTGACCAGTATATTTATTTACCTTATATAACTAGATAAAACATTTGCCGAAAATAACGGGATTTTAATTAGTGAATGGCTCGTTTCGCTAATTATAGACAATTGTTTTATGAAGTTTTATACACGACTCAAAGGTAAAACTACTGCTTAAGTTTTGTCCGATAGTTGTGATTATTGTACCTGTAAGACCCTTGTTTCGCCGCGTGATTGCAGATTTCCAATTATCTGTAATTAGCGAAACGAATTGTTTACTAATTAAAATCCCGTTGTTTTCGGCAAATGTTTTAGGATGTTAAATACACGACTGAAAAATAAATATATTGATAGATTTGTGAACAGATTTCCTATTGATGTCATGAATTATAGACGAGATTATGTAAATTGGATTTATTTCCTGTATTTACTTTTAAAAGTTTCTTTTTTCATTTATATAATATGTGCTTTTTTCAATACATGTAGTTTTACTGCAGCTCCTAATTACAAATAAATAAATAAAAATACTCCGGCGGTGATTTATTGCTTAAATATTATTTTCAGCAAAATTATGTAAATATTTTCGCTGAATACAGTTTAATTTTTATTATGTGTTTTATCCCGTTTCGTTTCGTTTTGTTTCGTTTCATCGATTACAATAAGCCTCCGTATGCTCGTGTTGTAAGTGGTGGGAATGCAAAAGGGGGCCTACAACGGGCGCAGCAACCCTGTGAGTTTATTTCTGGGGGCCTATTGCATATTTGCTTCCCGCGCGGGCCCGCTTTAGAAGATGAAAAACACCCCGCTTTCTCGCTAAATTTGGAACGCACACGGGGTAGTAACAGGATATAGAGTGACCCCGGGCTCACTATCCTACATGATGTTAATTTTGCGATAATCTGGAGAACCAGTGATGTGTATAGATGGGTTGAAGATCGTAAACCAGACAGCGACGGCTTGTTGTACTGCACCCCATCTTGCTTGCGAGCTAAAGCGTAAAATTCCAACAGCAAGTCGGCGAGTTCAACGCCAGGAAGGTCTTCAAAATTGGTGGCGTAACGCGCACTTCCTCATTTAGTCTGCTGTAAAGTATTTTTTTTCATTGCTTGCATTTTCGAGCACATCGATAAAACGGGCCATAGTGTTTGCCTTTGGTGAGCTACGTTTATTTACGCGTTGGACCTCGGTACCGGGTGTTTCTCGCGAAGTTGGGATTGGCCAGACGACGATTTGAGTTTGTCGTTATAGCCGGAATGACATTTTTCATGTAAACTAAGAACAAACAATTATTTTTCATATAGCTCAGAGTTATTCATTTCAGTGTTGATTTTAATCGTGTTCTATTCCTATGCATGGTACGGTGCCTTGATGCTCAATAATGCAATACATTATCGCGAATAATCTATGGCAATGACGTCATAAAATTCGCTGGTATTGACTGGTATAATATAATACTTGGTATTGTATTAATTTGGATATAAATATATACATTGTGAGTAACAATTAATTTATATTGTATTGTTGTGGAGATATAATGGTCAATGATCGCTTCACTAGACAGCAAATACCCCGGATGGTTCTGTTCTAAATCACGCATCGTTAAAATGAAGACATACAATAAATACAAGTTTTGTTTTGTCAATTAAAATAAATTGATTTGCCAGAATACTGAATATACAATAACTATATCAGTTTTCTTTTCTGATGCGACAGTACTTGGGGCAAAATAAAATATGTAATTTGAGTGCATTTTGCAGATGTCAATTACATAGCATTATCTCGATCTATTCATGACAGATAACGCTATATGTCCATGGGCATCAGAAACATAACCCGCTGGGAAATTAACACAGTATATTTGGTATAAACTTAGTGATTTGTAGCTAGAACGCAAATGTTTCAATCAAACCTAAATGTTTAATGATACCTCTGCTATCACAGAAAAAATTACAACCCCCTGGGTTGTGCTTTAAATTTGTTATATAATTGTGTTTTGGTCAGTATTCGATTTCTATGTTTTACGATACAATTTGGAAAGTAATGTACAATGGGAGTGATTACATTGAATACTGTGCACACAATACGTTTTAAAGTTAAATGATGTGCATATAGTACATTAAGGAATGATTTCGCTGAATACTGTGCACACAATACGTTTTAAAGTTAAATGATGTGCATATAGTACATTAAGGAATGATTTCGCTGAATACTGTGCACACCATACGTTTTAAAGTTAAATGATGTGCATATAGTACATTAAGGAATGATTACATTGACTACTGTGCATGTTTGAAATGGATCACAATTAATACAGTGCGTATACTGCGTCTGGGGATTGATTACGTTTTGGCGTGATTGAGTCGAATACTGTGCACATACTAGTGATTGAGTCGAATACTGTGCACATACTAGTGATTGAGTCGAATACTGTGCACATACTAGTGATTGAGTCGAATACTGTGCACATACTAGTGATTGAGTCGAATACTGTGCACATACTAGTGATTGAGTCGAATACTGTGCACATACTAGTGATTGAGTCGAATATTGTGCACATACTAGTGATTGAGTCGAATACTGTGCACATACTAGTGATTAATTTGAATACGGTGCGCATATTATGTTTGGGTAAGATCACATTGAATACTGTGCGTATATTACGCTTGGGAATGATGACGTTTAATAATGTACACATAACTTAAAATTGTTTGTGGTTCAAACATTTTTGTCTGATTATCTTCAGAGATTAGATTACCCCTAAAACAGACAGAAAGCATGCCATTTACTAGATCCATTATTAAGACCACGTTTATATTCAGTGTTTTTCTTCCTTGAGTGTAGTAATATTTTTGTTTGGCATTTAATATCAGTCAAAATCGCTAGATGGAAACTATAACACGTTGTTTTGTTTGCTTTTAGCATAGTCTGTTGATCATGAAGCAGACCGTGTTCTGACCTTGGTATGTACACAGAGCCTCAAGGCTTGATATTGTTATACTCATTTTTATTATATTTGGCATAGCCATGTACATGGTACTACCACAGTCAGCTGGCGCACACGTGATAATAAAATAAATACGATACTTATTATATGGGGGCCGCCATCTTGAATGCAGCATAAAACTAAATAAGAGACAAGTAAATAAGAGACAACGCGTTTTTCAAATTCCTACAAATCTGGACAAAAATACCAATCTTTCACAGAAATACGATCCATTGGGATAATATTAAGCCAGCCGATAACAAAATTCGGCCGAATTTGTCGTTATTGTGTGGAAAAATCTCTTAAATACGAACACCTAATTACACGAAGAACATTTCTGAAGAAACTTTCCTGGGGTATTTGAAACCGAAATTGTCATTTAACTGTAAGCCCGTCGCCGAATGGCTGCTGAGTTGGAATGAAAATTTTTGGTTTCAAATACCCCTGGAAAGTGTTCTAGGATCTTCGCGTGTTCGTATGCACTGGATTTTTCCACACAAAAACGCCAAATTCGGCCGAATTTTGTTATCGGTTGGCTTAATATAACCCCGCCGGATCCTATTCTTGTGAAAGATTGGCATTTTTGTCTAGATTTATGGGAATCTGAAAAACGCGTTTCACAACTTGTCTCTTATTTAGTTTTATGCTGCATTCTAGATGGCGGCCCCCATATAGTAAATATCGTGTTTATTTTATTATCACGTGTGCGCCAGTTGACTGTGGTTACTACGATGGTTCTCAGAGTGGCACAGCGATTATGTTAGCATTTTTATTTAGATCAGGTAGTTCCGAGACTAACATAAAATGAATACAATGGCTCGTTTCTATGCCGGAAGTCTCGTTCATAGTTACTGTCTGACGACCTGACAGATGATGGATACTCTTGTACACTGAGAAGAGCAGAGTATATTTCAGCGTGATACTAGTAACACTACGGTAAAGGGTTTTTGTTTTTGACATTGAGAGAACAAAACCTACAAAAATATTTTAAACAAGATAATTTAGAAATTTATATTACCAATGATTCATAACAAAATGTATTTTTATGCACCAACAAATAATTTTCATGATTACCGATAACAAAGAACATTACAGAAAAAAAGATAATTTGCTATAATTTCTATGTTTTTGCCTTTTATTTGTCTTGAATTATGCCTGAAAGAAGCTGAAAGTAATTACAAACTATGTTATTTAACGAAATATAATAACCCTCATAACCCACAGGGTCTTTGGGATTTCATGAACTTCAAAATTAAAGTAACCACAATTGCCTTCAGGAAACATAAATCTAAAAAGCGGCGTCAACTAATTGACAAATTGGAATCAAGGATAAGAGTACTAGACAGAGAGCTGAGTAAAAATGAATCTTATGAGATTAAAACAAACATTAAAACAAACATTGAAGCAATTCAAAAGCATCTCAAACTAGAATATGATTATTTGACAGAAGGGGCAATTGTCCGTGCTAGAGTAGATTAATACGAAATAGGGAAAATACCAAATATTTTTTGGGTCTAGATAGATATAATGCAAAAAAATCACAAATTACACAGTTATTTGATTCTTCTGGAATGCTCTTATTAAATCCAATTGATATACAAGCTCATATCCACGAGTTTTACTCTAGTCTATGCTTCTCGTTTATTCAGCTACACCAAAAATACCAGTGATGAGTTTTTCAAAAATAATAAAAACATTCTTAAACTTGAACAAAGAGACCGGGTTGTTGGTGAATGGCCTCTGTGTTTGGAGGAGAGACTTAATTCACAAAACTGTATGGACAAAAATAAAACACCAAGTAATGATGGCCTAACATTCTGGCCCTGATTGGCATATATGTTATAAATGTTTTGAATGACTCGTATGAAAAGAGATTTCTGTCAAACAGCCAATTTCAAGGGGTAATCACATTGATTGAAAATAAGATAAAGATAAGAGATATATTTCAAACTGGCGTCCAATAACTTTGCTCAATACAGATTATAAAATTGCAGCAAGATGTAGAACAATTGGTCAGTGTGTGCGTCTTAATGAAGGGTTATGGAATATACAAAATATATAAATGAAACTGGTATTTTAATGGCAACTGATTTTCAAAACGCTTTTGACAGCCTGAAATGGAAATTTATGTTTGACTGCCTCAAAAAGTTCAATTTTGGCCGTCCCCTTATAAAGTGAGTATATACTTTCTATTCAAGCCCACCAGTTGCAGGCCCGTAGCCAGCACTTTTGAATAGGGGGTTCGAAAACAACAATAAATGATATATTTATTTATAATATTCAAAAAGTGTTGTTGAGCTCTGTTACATACATTTTTATATTCTCGGTTTTAAATTCAATTGGTTTACTTTGTGTTACGTTGGTAAGTTATTCCACATAACATTTTTGAACTATTTTACCATTTTAGATATCTGCAAAATGTTGTCTGTACCCTCTCGATTTCCGAATTTGTGTACCCCCATATCGCTACCATAAGAAATAGCTGGCACAATGATTGCATCAAACAAATTAAACGCACCAACCAATGGCATACTACCAAGTTTCTTGCAGTACGTAAATTTGTTGGTTCACTGTAAATCTGTTTTTAAATGGCGGTAGAATAATATGCATATAGTAGCAGTTTAGCAGTAAACAAATAAATAAACTTCAATGACTACATCTTCTTTTTATGAACCCACTAAAAACATAGAAAATTTTCTAAGACATCAAAGAAACGTGTAAAAAATATGTTTGAAAAATATGATTTATCGCATAGTTTCAGTGCTGAAGCAACACTGTGGGATAATTTTTTGGCTGCAAGAAGCTCTTCGACCTATACAACTTGTGATGATAAATCTTCGTCATTGTTTTAAACCCTTAGCTGTACATTATATCCAATAACACAGGCTACACGTACTAATACAATAAGTTGATTACATTTGGCTGATACACTTAGAACAAAACAGTATATATGCCATCATTAACTTGAAGAATACAAAACTAATGAACCAATATGAAAGTACAGTGTCGTCTCAATCCCGTTCGAATCCCACACTTTACTAACTGAGCGAACACTAGCACAAGACAAACGGACCTATTCAGGACCACTACATCCTTCAGAGAGTGACTACCATTACATTATTGTTTCAATGTTGTTTTAATATTTAACATCAGCTGCTTGAACGCGATCTTCATTACACCATCGCGGAATCACCGAATAAAAACTTGCCCATTTATAACAACCTGTTTTGATTGGCTGCTGTTTAACTGAGACGGCGTAACTTCACGATTGACATTTAAAGCTCGTTGCCACCTAAATGCTCATTACTATGCTATTTCGACCGAGTCTGATAGTTAACTCGCTGAGTCAAGTGATTTAAACGATAGTTGCGTTCACGCACAGCTCCTTAGCACGGGCTAAGAGGTCAAATTCCTTAGCCCGTGCTAAGAAAACGTGCGTGAACGCTTAGCACGGGCCAAGGAATGCTAAGTACGGGTTAAATCTGATCCGAATTTAAGACGCGGTCTAGACCTTAGCACGGGCTAACGAAGTATGCGCGAACGCTTAGCACAGGGCTAAGCGCCCTCTGCGGCGACCTTTGGGTGTGAAAATTGTCACATGTTCGTATAACGACACTATTCCACCAGTCATTACTCCGCGCTCACTTCCACACTAATCGGGTCACTGTAGTAGAGCGTACAGCAGCTCCAATCGTAGACAAAATAAATTTGGTTCGCTGTCTACGACATGCATTAATAAAACGCTGTATTCTGTTACGCCCGTTGTATACTGTTTATGTGCATCCAAATAAGTGGTCCGTCTTCTCTCGCGTTCCTGTGCACGTCGCTTCAAAATTAGAACGAAACATGCGAGCAGCAGAAATAGAACCTCGCGCGTGTCATCCATGTTTCGTTCGTAAATAGCGGCTTACCAAAGGTCACCAACTAATGGCAGCCCTTAGCCCGTGCTAACGACTGACCCTCCCGGTGCGTGGACGCAATTGGGTCTAGCCGAAATGCAAATATGCTAGATAAGCCTAAATCAGCTTAAATCTTAGCCCGTACTTCGTGTAACGTGAACACAACTGATGATAATTATTTTAATTAATACTGTTTGTTTTATTATGTTCTAATCTACGATCATAAATCTATTCACTTCCAAAATTTAGGGGGTTCGACCGAACCCCCCCCCCCCGAACCCCCCAAACTACGGGCCTGAGTTGTGCTATGAACAAAGGTAAATCCACCAGATATGTTGGTTTCTCTAGGGGGGTAAGGCAAGGGGACCCCCTTTCACCTATATTGTTTATTCTCTCACTAGAAATGTATCTAGTCACCTTGCAGCATAATAGTAATGTGCACGGAATTACGATTATGGGACATGAGATTAAAACAGGTTTTGTACAAGATGTTGAATCTGTAGAATATCTTCTTTCTCTCCAGGGTCAGTTTGCCTTGCTGTATGGGCTAACTGTGATAATGATAAAACATAAGCAATCTGGTTGGGAAAATGGAGATTCCGTCAAAAAAGGATGTTTGGGATGAAGTGGCCTATGTCCCCTATCAAGATTGTTGGTGTATTTTTCTCATATGATGCAACTGCAGCTAATGAAAACAAGAGTTGGCAGAGCCATCTCGATGCTGGGAAAATAAGAGTATGTTTTGGAGCAATGGATTGGCGAACAGGCAGAAAAGCAATTTCAAAAACTTTGACTTTGTTTTAATGAAAACTTGAAGTATACATGAGGGTACGTATTATTATTTATTTATTTTGGAAACTCAATTTTTAACTGAAGGAATTAAACTAAATTAAATAATCATGTTAGAAATGACTACTGTCCAACTCCGGACGTTTAATTGTAATTAGCGTATTGACTTAGACAATCAACCAATTCGAGAAAAACAGTCGACAATGACTAAATGCATGGTCACAGCCAAATCGCTGTTTAATTGAAATAAAATAATCAAAGAAAACAGAGAACTCTAAGACAGGAAGAGAAACACGAGCGATGTATTCGAACAGCAGGCATTACGGCAGCCAAGTTTGTTTCACCTCGATCAATGCAGTAATACCCACGATGCACTATTCCCATAAGTGTGGGTATGTGGAAGTTCATAGCCAAGCGTACTGCGGTCAAGAACAAGATAAGACATTACGTGACGAGACCATCCCGATTTGCCGTCGATTTCCGGGTTCGGGTGCGTTTCATACAAGAAGATCGATACGAACCAGGTTACGAACTACACCGCCGAGTATTGTAGACGTAATCCCGATGGCAATAGGAAGTTCGAAGGAAGCTAATACAGTTGATTTATAACAGACGAAGTAAATGGAAATCACTTTTCAGTCCTCGTTGAGACACAAACGGAATTTAATACACACTACTACAGTTCGACTAAAGTTTACACACACCACGGTCAGTCACACAAAGTCCCTCAAATTCAAAAGGGATTTTAAATGCACCGGGGAACACGAGACGAACAATTGTGCATACTTAGATGACGACTCCACGCTATACGCAGCGTGAAAATGGCAATTTAAACTTTGCTTGCAGATTTTCCCGGGCAGATTTACATAATAATACAGTTCGATAACACGGCCAATTACATAAAATCCATCAAAAGGGAACTGCAAGTCGTATAATACCAAAACAGTACCATGATTTCACAACTTTCGAAATACGTTCGCTTCTATTGACGTCCGCTGTACAACAGTTTAATGTCTCCCCGTTCGCAAGAACACAAAGCCTAAACTATCAGAAATTCGTAACACATAATTCGAGTGATGAAATAACAAAATTACTCATTATTTGTAAATTCAATCCATCGACAAAGTATAAAACACATTGTTATAAACAATTTTTATTATATAAATACACTTTGAAAAGAAATAAGATTCATAAACATAAATCTATTTGAATACATTCTCACTACAAATTACACAATACTTATTTTCTAATGGAGTTTCTTCACAGCACAAACTATTGGAATCATGCACACGTGTGAGTACTTCGGTGACACATTTTATAGCTACGCCCAAAATAGTCCATCATTTATTGCGCAACTGTGACCACGCGATATCATTTACTCCAGAAAAACAATTTTCTTGGTACATTCCTACATTCTTGCATACTAATGAGGGATTCAAACACATTCCAAGCTGAACAATTTTCTTGGACTAATAACAAAGCTGGTCAATCCTTTCCCAGCAAAAAAAACATGACTGCACTATTCAAAGGACTTGTAATGTGTGCTGCGTTGCTGGACAAGTCGTAATCTTTCCATTATTGGTAAAATCCAGATTATAAAAACTTTAGTAATTCCAGAGATATTATATATTTCAAACTCGATCAATGTTCATAACAAATATATTCAAATTCTAAATTCTAAAATATGCTCCTTTATTTGGAATGGACACGACATAATTGTACGCAACACTATGATAGGTGGCATAGGCCAAGGCGGAGTCGGTATATTGGATATTTGTGCAATGCAAAAAGCCTTTAAAGTAATATGGGTCAAGCCTTATCGCTCTGACACTTTTCAACCCTGGAAGCTTGTTTTTGACCATTATCTAAAAACAATGGGGGATAACTTATCTTTAAATGCAATTTTTCTGTGGAGTCGCTCAATATTAATATACCCCAATTTTATGCAGGTTTATTAAATGTATGGAGTGATTTGAGTAGTTTTCAAATGAAATCATATCGAATAACAGGCATCTTCTTAATAATGCTAAAAGTATTTTTCACATTTGTTTTTATGCCCTGGGCTTTGTCCATATTGCAGATATTTTCAGTAATCAAGGGGAAATTAAGACTTGGGGAGATCTGCAATATTAGGGATAAATCACTCACAGTTACTTCTCTGGAGAAGTCTTATCTCAGCAATTCCCGCCGAATGGAAAAATGGAGTAGTACTATATATATATATAACACCAACAAATACTTTGACCATTTTCTGTCAGGAGAAGTTATTAGTTTTAGAAAGTGTACACAAAAAAGTGTTCGTAAATTAATAACAAATCATTTTTTGTCACTCCCAAAAGTCAGACCTTCTTTAATAATCTGTTTAATGGAGCTTACCTTGACTGGACATTTATTAATTCTCTGCCCTTTAAAATTACAATCTGAAACAAACTCCGAGAATTTCATTGGAAATTAAGCCACAGTATTCTTTATACAAATGAAATGTTATTCCATATGAATTCAGCATTAGTAAGTTCGGATGTATGCACTTTTTGTCACAATGCTTCAGAAACATTAATTCATCTTTTTGTTGAGTGTGAAGCAGTACAGGTTTTATGGAGATCTATGTACAATATATCGGGTAAGGCCTTAAGAATTCAAAATAAATAAACAAGCAAATAAATTATCTTGGGCGATAAAAGCTTGTCTATTCTACTCAACCACATTATATCATAAAAAATGCATTTACAACAGCAAGCTAAAAAAAAGACATGCCAAATTTTAACATAGCTATACAATACAGTAAAAAGTATGAATTACTACTTTCAACCAGAAAGGGAACAACAAGAATTTTTTAGAAGAAATGAAATAATTTTCTAGTGTAATAGTACAGGCACTGGCATTTGCAATTGATAAAGGAGATTGTAACTTATTGAATTGTTGTGTACTACTATATTTTTGGGCAGTTTCAACATTTTTTTTTATTATTATCATTACTTATGTATTAAGCTTATACTCTTTGTGGGAGATGCAAAAAAAAACTTAAAGGAAAAAAAATATGTAGTGTGTTCAACAAATCTTGTATGAAGGATAGCTTTAATAAATAAGATTTTACTTGGTAAAAATACTGTATAACTGCATAAAAACAAAAGAATTTCACAATGTCGGAAACATAAAGTCTTTATCGTAGCGTTCAGTTACGCTACAACGGCCATTTTCCTATACCATCGACTGATTATATGCTCGGGCTCGTCTGGAATCTAAAAATAGACAGTCTCAAGAAATTCACGTGAATATCTTCGGAGCATGCGTTGGAAGTTCAAATGGACAGACGTTTTGTAGGGGTGTTTTGAAGGGAAACAATTCTCGGACTTCACTTGAAAAGTACGCATACCATACACATTTATCCGTGATATATGTTCTCTGAATATCACACAGACAATAATCTTTGAATTCGAGTTTACATATTCTCAGACATTTCCCCATTCCTGCAGTTTATTTTCTATGCGAACACCCCCATATTGGCGCGTAGTAACCGGGTAGTATCGCCCATCCCCTTGGTCAAATGCTATATAATGTACAAACATTTTCAGACGATAGTACTACACCTTATATGTGATGACATAGTCACTAATTTCATTGTTAAATTCAAGTACATGTATTACACTGGGAAAGCTTGTATTTTCCTCAACTTAATTCAGAAATTCGTGAAGTTTTTGTCAAGATATTAGTTTGATAGTTTGATAGAGGCGATAGAGTAATGTAATAACAATTGCAATTCCCGTCTGTAGATTTGTTACGCATTCATTTATTGATTGTAATTTTAGGTTGACACTGTCACCACTGAACCCAGTATTTATCTAGCCTAACATTCAAATGACAGGAAAATAGAAATTGTTCTGTAAAATTAACGAACATTGTGTTCGATATTTGTAAAATTCGATTTGTCAGGCGAATAATGAACACACGCATGATGTCCTTGAAACCTTTATTGAGAGTAAATGAAATGAGGCACTAACAAAATTTAGTTCCACAAATTGTGTTGATGTAATCACTGTTGACATTACATATATTGGAATATTGATCAGTAAATCATCAATCAGTGGACAGGATAGTTTGCAGATGCACATACCCTGTAACGTAGAGAGCAATATCAGTTATTAACAGTCGTAAAATGTAGATATAGATAACTGTGTTTTATGATACATAATTTTTATGGAAATATTCGCCTAAAAGACAAAACTATTCGGTCTGGTTGAGGGACATCATATTTTGCAATTAACGGGATTTAAAAAAAAATGCTAGTACATGTGATTGAATAACTAACAATATTAGTTTTCTTGTTTATCACATTGTGGGTGTATTACTGGTTTAAACAGCTCGTGCAGATTTAACAATAACCTCAAACCTCAATTATCACGCACATACTCTTTGGTAGCACAAATGACAGTGTTTGTTACTCTAATCGAAGTGATCGTATGTTGGATGGGTATAACGCCATTGTTAGAATATATGTCCTTTGCTGTGCCAATCACAGTGTGTCCTTTGGCAATGTAAATCATATCATGCTGTCGATAAAATGCACATAACCTTTTTATCAGTGTGTATATGTCTGTAGATTGACCTCATGAAAAGAATGTTAGAATCTTGCTAACGGTATTTAAGATACGATACAATAAGATGAACTTTATTACAAGCATATGGAAAAGTAATGACATTTTTATCTGAGCCGAACACGTAATAAAATTTACTTTATACAATAATCATATTTATGATATACAGTGATTTACTGAACGTTGTTTTATTCATTTTTTATAAAAACGTATAACTTCTCTGACACTAAGTTAAGGTATTTGATGTCTTCTTTGTTCAATATTCAATTTGTATACACTTAGTCCAATTTCCGTAATTATGCACATTTCATTCTTTAGTTGTAACAATTCAATATACGATTATTATTTTAACAGTTGTTGGTTCTTAGCTATTTTCATAGATTTTCGTAATGCCACACACCATTTTGTTTGAGCTTATTACTTTAATTCATCCACGATGTCAATATTGTAATTATGTTTTAAGATTTGAAATATACACGTGTTTTGGTGACGGCGTTGTTGTGGGTCTTTTCATTAATCGTATTCAGGTCTGATGTGAGCCCCCTTTACACTCTCTTAGTATATAATTGTTTGCTTGTTATTGGTAAGTTTAAAATCAGTTATCAATCCTGTATTCTCCTGCCAATGATATTAGTTCCGGTTGTGTGCAATTGAATACAATCTGATTAAAATAAGATCCTAGTTTAGACTTTTTTAATTAGTTATTTTTATATTATAAATTTACTTTTATTTTATTTACTTTTATTTTATTTTATTTTATTTTATTTTATTTTATTTTATTTTATTTTATTTTATTTTATTTTATTTTATTTTATTTTATTTTATTAGTCATTTGCTGGCAGTTTTGGTAATCGGAAAGGTGCACAATAATCTGACCTAATGCCCATACAAATCCCGTTCAAATCTCGTATAAGCTACAGCCAATCACAGCTAGCCTTTTATAGTTTGCGGGCGGCGTTTTCAAAATAAATAACAAACAATTACAATGTGCATGAAAAAAGATTTTATTATGAAGGATTTTATTATGAAAGGTTGGCCCGAGAAAATGCCCGGAAAAGGTGGTTATGTCATGAATTTGTTTTTGCGTATCTGTTGACCGACTTAATTAGTTGATTATTAGCTGAATTGCTGTGTTATGTCTGTCATCGTTTAGGCCTATTTGAAGTTTTGGACGGAACTTGGTTCAGTGATTTGGAACTAATTACCAGATAACCGCCGCTATTCTGACTAAGATTCTGACAGTTGGTATTCCATAGTTATTAATGTAGTGAACGATTAATCAAAAGATATGACGTATTCAGTAATTAGTGTGATTGGCTTTATGATTGAAGGTTACGCCCTAGAGTCTTTTTACTGTTTTGTAATTGGTTAGAGTTTTGAAAATGAATAAAGAGAGTTTTGAGTTGGTCTTGACGAGTACACCACGAGAGACACAGTAGAGTGCAGTCCTGGAGAGCCTTGGGGCGAGTGTTGACGCAGTCTGAGAGTCCAGTCTTGGGCGAGTCTTGGTTCAGCCTTGCGATAGTCTTGGGGATTTTCCCCCAGGGCGCTGTGTCTGATAGAGTGCTCGATTGACCGACTAAGACGAGAGCTGAAACGTATTTCGTTGTGTGTGTCTTATTTGACTGTAAAGTATAAGTGACTTTCCCGATCCCGTACCTCAAGGGGACGAGATATAGAGACGAGACGAGATTTCCCCCCTGACAAGTGTAGAGAACCCAGAGAGAAGAGAATTTCCCCCTGATACGTTTTGGATGAACCCGGGCAGGTGTTTAACACACATTGACATCCTGTGAAGAAAAGTGAAATGGCGAAGATGTGTCTTTTTTGCGAACCGAACTAACAGTTCCATGGCAGAGAAAAAACCGCGCTTGACGACTAACGACTTTACCAGTATGGCACTGATGAACGACGCTGAAGAGATAAAGACTTCTGAACCCCTTACGAAGGATGAGTACCGGATAGGACTGAATAATTAAGAATTGAGCGACATTAAAGACAAGAAGATGAAGAAAAAGAACGACCCGGACTAACGCGACGACAAGAGAGATGACGCTTATAGACTTTGATTAGAACTTTAGCTATTTGCTTAGAGTATTGCTCGCTGGACACTGTAACTAACACTGTGTAACTTAAGACGTTGAACTCTTTTCTACAACCCTAACCATATTGCTCAGTAATGTAATGTATTGCTGCTTTTTCTATCTTTTTTCTTACCGTTTTTTTGTGATGTTGAATTGTATGTATGTAAGCGCCCAGATCTTTGTTTTGAACTGATATTTAGTGACGTGCGAGGTCCTTTATAACGATTTAAGCGCATTTCAGTGGACAAGTATTTGCAACACAGTGTTTTGAGTTTTGTGAAGTTTTATGGAGTTTTAATGAGTTCATGAGTACGGATTATGGTGGGGAAAGTAATGCCCCAAATGAGTTTTTAAGAGTTTTGAGATTTGTCAATGTACAGAGATACCGACGTTTTAAGAGTTGTTTTTGTTTATGTGTTATTTTCCGGAATACTTCTGACGCATTTTGAGTTGAGAGCACCTTTGTAACGTTTTTAATGTCTTTTTGAGGTGAGAGTTTGGTGCGCTTATATACGTATTGTTTGATAACGCAAGCTTTTGTTCATTATTGACAGGATTATATGTAACTCAGTAGTTTCTATCGTTTTGCTTTTGCCCGTCTTTTTGCCAGAGGAGTAATGTGTTATGAAAGCGACATTGTCTTTGCATTCTGTTTCCACGCCGTATGACTTTTGTTTAGATTAACGACTTGTGAGTTCAGTTGAAGTTTATAAGCGTAGATGACAGGAGTTTGATTGATAGCTTGTTTATCCATTGTTTATTAGTTACCGCTTTGCAATGCTTTAACCGAGAGACGCATCCCTGGTAATCACGTGATCATGCTGTCGACTGCAGCGATTGGCCGATCGCTTGGTTACACCGCCACGCCTTAGTTTTTTTGACCTTTTGATATAGAGTTTGTAACCTTAGTAACGGAGACAGTGCAGCGAAGGGTTACCTCAGCGAACTCTTTGAGAAAAGTGAGTCGATTGGTAGCCTTTCCCTTGTTTTTTGATTTATAACCGTTGATATTTGAGACTTTATAACCATTGTATTTAGACTTATAATCAGTTTATTAATTAGTGTGTTTTACTCTTTTTGATTTATACCTTTTATTAGTATTGTATTTAACCCTATGACGATGAGTGGCTGACGGTATCTTTGATTTATGAACGTGTTATGCCAGGAGGCACAATCTCAGTTTGGGTGAAGGGATGTGTCATGAATTTGTTTTTGCGTATCTGTTGACCGACTTAATTAGTTGATTATTAGCTGAATTGCTGTGTTATGTCTGTCATCGTTTAGGCCTATTTGAAGTTTTGGACGGAACTTGGCTCAGTGATTTGGAACTAATTACCAGATAACCGCCGCTATTCTGACTAAGATTCTGACAGTTGGTATTCCATAGTTATTAATGTAGAGAACGATTAATCAAAAGATATGACGTATTCAGTACTTTATGATTGATGGCTTTATGATTGAAGGTTACGCCCTAGAGTCTTTTTACTGTTTTGTAATTGGTTAGAGTTTTGAAAATGAATAAAAAGAGTTTTGAGTTGGTCTTGACGAGTACACCACGAGAGACACAGTAGAGTGCAGTCCTGGAGAGCCTTGGGGCGAGTGTTGACGCAGTCTGAGAGTCCAGTCTTGGGCGAGTCTTGGTTCAGCCTTGCGATAGTCTTGGTGATTTTCCCCCAGGGCGCTGTGTCTGATAGAGTGCTCGATTGACCGACTAAGACGAGAGTTGAAAGGTATTTCGTTGTGTGTGTCTTATTTGACTGTAAAGTATAAGTGACTTTCCCGATCCCGTACCTCAGGGGGACGCGATAGAGAGACGAGACGAGATTCCCCCCTGACACGTGTGGAGAACCCCGAGAGAAAGAATATTCCCCATGATAGTTAGATACTTGGGTAAATTTTTCAATTGCTTTTGAAAGCTAAATAACCATGTCCTGTCGTGTACTGCAATGAACAATTATTTTAATTTTTTATTTTACTTACGTGTTTTTGACCTTATTTTCTAAGTTGCACAAAACATGTCCAGACATGTACCATCTAGATCGTTATTGCTCTGGCTATCTAAATGTGTGGATGATTGCCGAAGCCCTTCCCAGAGGAATTATTTGGAGGGAAATGGGGGGGGGGGTGCTACGATTGACGCAGTGTTTGTCAATTAAAAAAATATAACTGCAAATATTAAATTTCTGTGGCATAAGAAATGTATTTGAATGCAAACTATTGCGTACTTGATTTGCAGTAACATTTAGATTGACTTCAGTATTATTACTGTCACTCGCACTCTGTTCGCTCAGACTGTTTGGCAAGACTTCATGTTGCCATCGGTATTGGTGATAATTTCTTTCTCTATGTAGATACATTTTCTCTCAAATTGTTGTTGACCTATGACGAGTATCGCCTCTTATCAGTGGTAATTTGGATTCTCTTCAAAAACTGTTTTATTTCAAAATTGCGCGAGGATGATATCAAGTGTATATGAGCTGCGAACAAGTGTTGCTCGCTCTAGTATCATTCTGTTTGCAATTCATAATGTAGTAATACTCTACGAGCAATCTCTTAAATTATATTCCGTCAACCAATTTATGTACAACAATAAAATAATGGAAAATTGCTAGTATATTCTTATTTACAAAATAGATTCCACGGCATTTTACAATTTTTGTAAAATTTGTTAAATTGAATAATTTTCTCATTTCCAACAAATGTGTACACTTCCTGCTGCATCTCCGCCAGCCAAGGTTCGTTTATTCAGTAATCACGTTACACCAAACACTGAGCATAATTGACTAGAAAACGAAAAAAAATAAGTAAATTATAATGATTAGAACACTGTAAACAGCTATAGTAAACAACGCGACAATTAAATACCAAACTGATTTTAAATTGTATAACGGTCGCCGGCACACGGCGTCCACGCTGAATATTGGAGCAACAAAAATATTCCCGGCGATGTGTTGATTCATTTTGATGAATATTTACAGCTACGGCTTCAATACCGTAGACGATTTTGATCTGACCGTCAACAAAACAACTGTCGTCTCCAGGTGAGTCACACGCCGTACAATACATCAGATTTTAATCAGGTTGCAATTAAATGATAAGATGAAAGGGCAGGCATCTAACTTTCATTCCTGTACCAAACACACATCATGTTTTGTTCCAACATTATTTGATATTATTTCCAAGCAGGTTTACTATGAGCTGAACCCCCTAGTCCGTCATTCAGTCGGCTAATTGTCTGGTTAGTTTGCAGCATTGCCAGCTATTTTGCGGAATGCGTAGTAGCTGAAGCTGAATTCTTGTTTTATCCATCGACTGCATTTGACCATTAACATATAGGTCAAACATAATGCCAATCGACCACAGTGTTAACAATGATAACACATAGTTACTGATCAATCACCGACATGAACTCTAGGGGTACACTATTTTACGTAATGTAATTTGAACTAGAAGACGCACTGAGAGCACACAACGTCTACCACGTCTGGAAATCCTAATTATAACTGTCAATGGTGAAGAATCCTTACAAAATTCCAGTCGTCTTGGCACCTAGATTGGTCCTTGCCTCCAGAACATCACCTAATAATGTCACGACAGTTTGTCTACATCTTTTTGTGGTTATCCGGCAATGTTAAATAATTCTTCAAACACTATCTGTCTCCTTGGCAACCATATTCAGATCTTTCCGAAATTTACTCGATTTATTGCTCATAATTATGTTATGTTCTCAGCAATGTGAGTTATCTGGCAATGACGAAAACTACGTGACAATATACAAATCTGGTTACATGTTGACATAACATATGTTACGTGGTGACAATATTCAAATCTGGTTACATGTTGACATTACAGATGTTACGTGGTGATAATATTCAAATCTGGTTACATGTTGACATTACAGATGTTACGCGGTGACAATATACATTTCTGGTTACATGTTGACATAACATATGTTACGTGGTGACAATATTCAAATCTGGTTACATGTTGACATTACAGATGTTACGTGATGACAATATTCAAATCTGGTTACATGTTGACATTACAGATGTTACGTGATGACAATATTCAAATCTGGTTACATGTTGACATAACATATGTTACGTGGTGACAATATACAAATCTGGTTACATGTTGACATAACATATGTTACGTGGTGACAATATTCAAATCTGGTTACATGTTGGCATTACAGATGTTACGTGATGACAATATTCAAATCTGGTTACATGTTGACATAACATATGTTACGTGGTGACAATATACAAATCTGGTTACATGTTGACATAACATATGTTACGTGGTGACAATATTCAAATCTGGTTACATGTTGACATTACAGATGTTACGTGGTGACAATATTCAAATCTGGTTACATGTTGACATAACATATGTTACGTGGTGACAATATTCAAATCTGGTTACATGCTGACATTACAGATGTTACGTGATGACAATATTCAAATATGGTTACATGTTTACATTACATATGTTACGTGGTGACAATATTCAAATCTGGTTACATGTTGACATTAAAGATGTTACGTGGTGACAATATTCAAATCTGGTTACATGTTGACATTAAATATGTTACTTGGTGACAATATTCAAATCTGGTTACATGTTGACATTACAGATGTTACGCGGTGACAATATACAAATATGGTTACATGTTGACATTAAAGATGTTACGTGGTGACAATATACAAATATAGTTACATGTTGACATTAAAGATGTTACTTGGTGACAATATATAAATCTGGTTACATGTTGACAGTAAAGATGTTACGTGGTGACAATATATAAATCTGGTTACATGTTGACAGTAAAGATGTTACTTGGTGACAATATATAAATCTGGTTACATGTTGACAGTAAAGATGTTACGTGGTGACAATACTTCTATATATACCGTGGTATATATATCTGGTTACATGTTGACATTAAAGATGTTACATGGTGACAATATACAAATATTGTTACATGTTGACATTAAAGATGTTACGTGGTTACAATATATAAATCTGGTTACATGTTGAAATTAAAGATGTTATGTGGTGACAATATACAAATATGGTTTGTCACACGCAACGTAATATTACCGTAATTGGTATAGTACAGGTGTGATGCTTCAAATACCAAAATGGCAACAGTAACAGAAAGACTTCCCTGGCGGCGATGATAAAATACGAACACGGAGCCAACAGATGAGGTTTTAACTGGTACTGGTATTATTATACTCTGCAAACATCAAGTACAATAACGCGGTAAAACTCCACTACTCCAATGACTAGATTCTTAAACTCCAATACCATTCAACGAGATCTCCGATTTGAACTCAGTGCTGAACAACTCCCCTATGTATACCCGCACTGTCTATAAATAGACGTACATAATGAGTCTGGAACTTATTACAAATTTCTAGAATGTTCCATTACCTTCTATTGCCTCCTACAGTGTTCTATTACCTATTCAACCAGTTTCTAAAAATAATCTAGAATATTACACCCAGACACAGTACGGTTATAGAACATTCTCAGTGACAAGAAAGTGGTAAATAAGTCGTATGCGACATGGTTACATTTTGACATTAAAGATGTTATGTGGTGACAATATACAAATATAGTTACATGTTGACATTAAAGATGTTACGTGGTGACAATATACAAACATGGTTACATGTTGACATTAAAGATGTTACGTGGTGACAATATACAAACATGGTTACATGTTGACATTAAAGATGTTACGTGGTTACAATATACAAATATAGTTACATGTTGACATTAAAGATGTTACGTGGTGACAATATACAAATATAGTTACATGTTGACATTAAAGATGTTACGTGGTGACAATATACAAATATAGTCACATGTTGACATTAAAGATATTACGTGGTGACAATATATCAATATAGTTACATGTTGACATTAAAGATGTTACGTGGTGACAATATACAAATATAGTTACATGTTGACATTAAAGATGTTACATAGTGACAATATACAAATATAGTTACATGTTGACATTAAAGATGTTACGTGGTGACAATATACAAATATAGTTACATGTTGACATTAAAGATGTTACGCGGTGACAATATACAAATATAGTTACATGTTGACATTAAAGATGTTACGTGGTGACAATATACAAATATAGTTACATGTTGACATTAAAGATGTTACGTGGTGACAATATACAAATATAGTTACATGTTGACATTAAAGATGTTACGTAGTGACAATATACAAATATAGTTACATGTTGACATTAAAGATGTTACGTGGTGACAATATACAAATATAGTTGCATGTTGACATTAAAGATGTTACGTGGTGACAATATACAAATATAGTTACATGTTGACATTAAAGATGTTACGTGGTGACAATATACAAATATAGTTACATGTTGACATTAAAGATGTTACGTGGTGACAATATACAAATATAGTCACATGTTGACATTAAAGATATTACGTGGTGACAATATATCAATATAGTTACATGTTGACATTAAAGATGTTACGTGGTGACAATATACAAATATAGTTACATGTTGATATTAAAGATGTTACATAGTGACAATATACAAATATAGTTACATGTTGACATTAAAGATGTTACGTGGTGACAATATACAAATATAGTTACATGTTGACATTAAAGATGTTACGCGGTGACAATATACAAATATAGTTACATGTTGACATTAAAGATGTTACGTGGTGACAATATACAAATATAGTTACATGTTGACATTAAAGATGTTACGTGGTGACAATATACAAATATAGTTACATGTTGACATTAAAGATGTTACGTAGTGACAATATACAAATATAGTTACATGTTGACATTAAAGATGTTACGTGGTGACAATATACAAATATAGTTGCATGTTGACATTAAAGATGTTACGTGGTGACAATATACAAATATAGTTACATGTTGACATTAAAGATGTTACGTGGTTACAATATACAAATATAGTTACATGTTGACATTAAAGATGTTACGTGGTGACAATATACAAATATAGTCACATGTTGACATTAAAGATGTTACGTGGTGACAATATACCAATATAGTTACATGTTGACATTAAAGATGTTACGTGGTGACAATATACAAATATAGTTACATGTTGACATTAAAGATGTTACGTGGTTACAATATACAAATATAGTTACATGTTGACATTAAAGATGTTACGTGGTGACAATATACAAATATAGTTACATGTTGACATTAAAGATGTTACGTAGTGACAATATACAAATATAGTTACATGTTGACATTAAAGATGTTACGTGGTGACAATATACAAATATAGTTACATGTTGACATTAAAGATGTTACGTGGTGACAATATACAAATATAGTTACATGTTGACATTAAAGATGTTACGTGGTTACAATATACAAATATGGTTACATGTTGACGTTAAAGATGTTACGTGGTGACAATATACAAATATAGTTACATGTTGACATTAAAGATGTTACGTGGTTACAATATACAAATATAGTTACATGTTGACATTAAAGATGTTACGTGGTTACAATATACAAACATGGTTACATGTTGACATTAAAGATGTTACGTGGTGACAATATACAAATATAGTTACATGTTGACATTAAAGATGTTACGTGGTTACAATATACAAATATAGCTACATGTTGACATCAAAGATGTTACGTGGTGACAATATACAAATATAGTTACATGTTGACATTAAAGATATTACGTGGTAACAATATACAAATCTGGTTACATGTTGACATTAAAGATGTTACGTGGTGACACAATATACAAATATGGTTAAATGTTGACATTAAAGATGTTACGTGGTGACAATATACAAATATGGTTAAATGTTGACATTAAAGATGTTACGCGGTGACAATATACAAATATGGTTAAATGTTGACATTAAAGATGTTACGTGGTGACAATATACAAATATGGTTACATGTTGATACTAAAGATGTTACGCGGTGACAATACACAAATATGGTTAAATGTTGACATTAAAGATGTTACGCGGTGACAATATACAAATATGGTTACATGTTGACATTAAATATGTTACGTGGTTACATGTTGACATTAAAGATGTTACGTGGTTACATGTTGACATTAAAGATGTTATGTGGTTACATGTTGACATTAAAGATGTTACACGGTGACAATATACAAATATGGTTACAAGTTGACATTAAAGATGTTACGTGGTTACATGTTGACATTAAAGATGTTACGTGGTTACATGTTGACATTAAAGATGTTACGTGGTTACATGTTGACATTAAAGATGTTACGTGGTTGCATGTTGACATTAAAGATGTTATGTGGTTACATGTTGACATTAAAGATGTTACGTGGTTACATGTTGACATTAAAGATGTTACGTGGTTACATGTTGACATTAAAGATGTTACGTGGTTACATGGTGACATTAAAGATGTCACGTGGTTACATGTTGACAGTACAGATGTCACGTGGTTACATGTTGACATTAAAGATGTCACGTGGTTACATGTTGACATTAAAGATGTCACGTGGTTACATGTTGACATTAAAGATGTCACGTGGTTACATGTTGACATTAAAGATGTTACGTGGTTACATGTTGACATTAAAGATATTACGTGGTTACATGTTGACATTAAATATGTTACGTGGTTACATGTTGACATTAAAGATGTTACGTGGTTACATGTTGACATTAAAGATGTTACGTGGTTACTTGTTGACATGCTTACGTGTAGCTTTGCGATAAAAAAAACTTAATCACGCCTGAGCTGGCTCATTTAACCATTGAGTGGTAAATCTGCACATACTAAAATGTTATCAGTGAAATGATTTACTACGTTAAACATTCTCGCAACCCAGTATGTGGTACTTTATCACCCAGGGTCAGTCATTTCTAATACTTCCAATTAGTCTTAACTTGCCAGTCCAATTACGTCTGTTTTTCTCGCATTTGCTTAGTGATTTTCCAGGAAATGTCAATGATTATATTTCCTCGAATCAGTAAACCCAATCTCAATGTATAATTTAACCGTAAATATACTGCAAAATACCCACTCGCCAAACAGATACATGACATGAATTCCAAAATGAAAATTACTTCTAACATTACTCTATTATATCCAAAACATCGCTGCACATCACACAGCTACAAGTAATCTTCATTCCATTGCTGAAGGTTTGTTCTGTGTGATAATAACATGTTCAAAATAGCTTTCAAATTACTGCACTCACCCCTTTACAAATACCGTGCAATAGTTATATTTCAATGGCTGTAAGTACACGTGTTTGATTAGTAAACACGCGTGGGTTATATATTAATTCTCGCTGTACTGTCTTCGTGCATCATACCCTATTATCATACACATTTATGAACAGTCGCTTGGTATGTAAAGTCTATGGACCATGTGGTGACAACGAATTGTACTTCCTTGTAATAAAACATGTGTCCGCTGTCTTAGAACTTTCGCGTTATATTTGAAATCGCATTTCTTAATATGTTAGGACTCAGATACCACGAGCAATGACGCAAGCATACGTCACGATGTGATTTATAGAGACACAACAACAGATTTATGATATGTGTCACAGATATAAAATTTTATTAACCCATCTGGAAATTAATAAATCAGCATACAATTTCGGTGCCAGTCTTCACAGTGCAATAAATAATAATTTAGTTTGTGATAGCCCAAACTCGATTAAATCGCTATTGTTTTATTGTATGTATTGTTTTCACCTGGAGTGACAGTAGTGTGTGCTCAGCCAAACAAACAATCAGACAAAAACATTTGACAAATGTCAGCGTACATTTTTGGCGAAAGTATGAAACGTTATTTTTCTAATTAAAACTGATTGTACGTGCCATGTATTTGTGGCTCAAAACTGCCTTACAGAAAGCCATATGTATTATATGAATTGTCTTCAATGAACATTGAATACAGACATGTTTAAACTTTTGAATAGAAGAGAATCGCAAGTACATCGTATATATCTGTGACATTACGAACCCTACAGCTATATCAACAAATCATTCTGGAGAACAAGTCTTTAAAAAAATCACAAAGCTATATCATTTAAATAAAAATATGGAGCTTCGATTAGTTGATTTCACAATAGACAGAATTTAAACAATGATACATTAGTGTCATTGAATTATTTTTAGTTTATGTAAATTTGCTATCACCTGTAAGTCAAGTAAAGTAAATTGTTGTTATACGATGGCAACACTACGTTATTTAACTCAACAGATGATGATAATAGCGCTACTGAATTATTTACGTTTTGACTGTAAATGTTGAAAAAAATCGATGATGATAGAGGCACTGACATTTACATTGTGAACAAGTTCAAATACGCTTTGCAGAGTCTGGGGCATGCACACAGAGTACTTGACTACAAGGCATGACAATTTGTGATGTCAGTTTATTCTCCATTGACATATTGTGGTTTGGGAGTATGATAGTTTGGTGTTATCGTTGATCTCAATGTTAATATGGTTCATTGTATTAACTTTCTAGCTGATATGTGAAATCTTCTAAAACACGATAAAGTTCTGAGTGTCAATAATCATAGCCATCATACATTGACGTTATGCAAATGATTTTATTAGGCACCTAGCCTGACAAGGTCGCGTGAGTTGTGCCCTCCGCGGTGCTCCAAACCCAACACACGCCGGATAGAACGATGTAGTTTTTCACTTCTCCGACGATTTTTTGTTTGTGGCGTGTGACGCCGTTCAGCCGACGTCAGGCTAGCACAAACCCAACACTATACAGACGCAACCTTAACAAACCACTCTGCTTTGATTTGTTTATCGTTTTAGTCCACAAAATGCGTATATAATAATGTTATACACAACATACCGGAAGTTAGGTGTCCATGCCTCGTACGCTACGATATTGTTTCGCGTCTCGGACAATACCTTCGCTGTACGATGCACTCGGACGTAAATTCCGTTTTTTTTAATAACCTTATATCTAGGATTTATGCAAATTCGCACAGGTGTGTGGTAATCACCGTACAAGATGGCATTCAACATTCAAGACCCGCAAATATAATAATAGCTATGTAGGAAATAAATTTATTGAGTGTGTCACATCAAATAAAGTCGAATAACCTGAACACTGTCAACACCATCGTGCAATTACAGGAATATATAAAGTTTGTTGTTACTGAAAATACTAAAATCGATGAATTTATCGCTACGTGTACAGTGTTTTTCTACTACAATGACGACGTTTATGGAATTTTTTGCTTCTATTTTTCTTATAAAAATGCTGTATATAGTCGATATAAACATTGTGGCTATTATAGCATCGTCCGAATCGCACAGTTTCGCTGAAGCCGGCCATTCATAACCGACCCACGAACCCGTGCGTGATCGTGTTAGGAAAAGCTGTATTTCACTGCAGCTAATTGAGTCATTTGATTGGGCGCGTCAAGGTGCTGGCGCCACCAATCAGTGTTGCTGTATCATAAATTTGAAAATCCGGGGGTCGTCACAGATTCAAACAATGCGGTGCGTTGGCCCTGCGCTGATTCACCGGGAGTCAAGAACAGAAGGTCTATGTTCGTTGACACGTTTCCAAATGTTTTTATTCCAACGTTGGAAATTGTTGTGGACAAGTGAATGAAGACTATGGAATGTTTAAATATTTGTGCAAACTGTGTTTTAGTAAACTGACAAAAACTGTCGAAACAGATAACATGTCGACTTATCCGATCCGTTCATCTTGCAACTAGCACATCATTTCCCTTAGAAACAGCACTATCTTTTATCTTTTGATGGTCAGTAAGCTCGTTCATAGAGAAAAAGCTAGCAACACGTTGATTTCTATATTCAACCGAGCTTGCGCCACTGTGACGATTTTACCAACTAATATGCCGTTTCTTTCGTGAGTTATGATTGGGTAGTATAACAACCTTTATTGATATCGTATCCCCTCTGGGATCTAGATTAGATTAGAATACAATAAGGATATAAGGAACAATAAAATACATAAGGAATAATAATAATAAAAAAGGAAATAAATAAATATTAATACTGTGAAAATATTATTATATAAACATTTGTTGGTGTTATTTTGAGGCAGCTGGTAAATTGCTTTTCATGAAGTTAAATCAAATGAGCCCATGTGAATCTTATAATCGTTTGAGGGCGTGCAACATACAGTAAATTGCAGGGAAATCTGCCAAGGGTTAATGTTGAGGCTTCGGTCGAATAAATGGCCCTTGGCTGGCGAAGATGCTATTATAGATGCGTACCGCAGACTGCGTACAAAAGTGTTCGGTACATAAACACTTTACCAAACATGTATAATTATACATGTGTCTTAAGTCGAAATGATGAATAGGATATTTTCTCCGTGTGCAGAAGGAACGGGATGTACAGATACTTTGTGATGAACTCTAGATCTGATTGAATGTGGTACAAAACCGTGCATATTCAATTTGAATACTAATTAGGGTAACGACAGAAGTAAAACCTGTTAAAAATTGGACTGTCATTCGTTGAATGTCTGACACTATGGATTTAACTTCACACGTTACTTAGCTAATTTGCATATTATAGACTACAAGTAAAACAGTTTGGAATCAATCTAAGAACAGAAACGCCTCAGGTTGTATGTTAGTTGTTCAGTAAACATCGAATAATATTAAATGTACTTCACACGGGAGCATTTTCTAGCATTTTTAGTTTACTATGATACAAGACTACTTGATGCACAGGAATGTGTGTGCTCGCTAATTGGACAATGGATAGTAACGATACATTGTGGGTACGGCAATACAGTAACCCAATATTTATAGCAATGTAACACCACTACCTGTACCTCACCCACTAATCAACACTTCTGTCCTGCAGATTGACTTTCTATCTGATCAAATGTCAGATACTCACCTGGATGTGTGTGGAAGTGCTCCACGGCTTGTTGAAACCAAAAAGCGACCTTGACCTTTTGACTCAAAAATTGACGTTTTTGCGACAAAAAAAAATTAACTTAATTTACTAAAATGCCCGACAATGTTATAATTTTGGGTCAACAATTTTGGCTTGATTGTGGCCACGGGAGTCAAAACAGTGGTGCATACGCATATAAACTATGGGAATATCCCAGGGACAGTACGAAGAAATAGCCGCCGCTCACATGGCATTAGCAGACATGGATAATAATAATAGTAATAAACATCTAAACCCATGATGTACTATGGCATTTGCATACCATTTACTCTGATGAGGGTATAGACTCTATTTTTTCCATTTTCCATATTTTATTTATTTGATATAATTAAAACGACCATATATTTATGTGGAGACTATGAGTGTCAATGTAGGAATGATATAAGGTTGCTATGGTTATGGAATCGTCCAATTACAATGGAACCGTCTCCGTTTAACAAAGAAAATATTTCTTATGGACAACGTAAAATTAGATAGTGAAAAAAAAAACAGTAAGATGTTCTCTCACCGTCACTGTTATATAAGTGTGAGAAGAAAAGAGATTCGGTTGAAAATTCAACATTACGCGCCCACGCTCATGTATCAAATAACGGGAGATCGGAATGAATTGTCGCGCCCTCAACCCTTGTATTTTGTATAAGTTCCGTTGTGGTATTCCGTTTCTATGAATAGAGACAGGTATTGAATCTGTTGTCTTTGCACGTCCTGTGTTAGTTTTATAGATCAGGTAGTTGTCATCACTATCACTATCAATAGCAGATTAAGGTAGCGAGACTATTATTTTTGTTGAAAATTACGATTTTCACATTTATTTATTAATTGATGAAATGCACTATAAACTTTCACGTGATAAAGTCAACATAACATAGAATGTCATGTAAGTTGGTTAAAATGTAGATTTTCTGAAGGGAAGCAAGGCAGCCTCAGTAGTGTTTTCCAGAATCAACAACACAGATTTAATCTGTGTGCCTATAAGTTTCAAAGATAAACTCAAGACAAAGCAATGTTAGGATTTGTTATCAGTAGCTATCTGACACACAATGAGTGTTTCCAAACATTTGAGTGGTTTGTCTCTGCCCCTGTTTGTTTCACAGATTAGTCATTTGCATATGAATGTGTCAGACACAAGGTCACACAGCCACTGAAAAAAATCTTTTATTTTGGTGTTTTCATATGCCGAATTTATCCAATTATAACTATCCCATTCCTTTATTTTTTTTGGTTTCCAATAGCCTTACACATTTGGGTGTCCCTACACATGTTAAAACATACCTTGATGGGACAACAAATTGATTGTGGCGATAAACAAGCTTGAAAATCTTTGCTGTTACTTCATGGACGTTTTCTAGGAGTTTATGTTTTTCAAAATACAAGGTCTTTAACAAAAAATAACGTATACTTATTGTCGTCGGATTAACACCAAATTTTCACAGCTTTAAGGTGACAGTGAGAGGAACTTGAATGTGTCCAGACAAACTATTTCATCGATTATTTACCAACGAGTTGTGGTTTGAGTTGGGGGCAATGCGACTAAAACAGTAATTGAAATTCAGCACACTATTTTTTAAAATGCGTTGCTTGAATAAAACTGACCAGACACATTCAATTTACCAGACTATTGAACAACTAGGAAAAGTGAAAAAAATACTTCTTATCGTCAGCATAAATGCGTAATTATTTTTTTTACAGAAAAAGTCATTTTTCACCTTTGATTGAGTAACGCGTCGTAGAATGCAGATACGGGCATGCAAAATACACTTGTGAAAATCTTGAAGTCTGGCGATTCTAAAAATATATACTTTCCTGGGTCTATTTGTAGTCATTTAGTCACAATTAGAAGATGAACCCAAGTATGCAAATAATAGGCCCGCTACCTTAAGCCAATCAACTAGTCCAGTGACGTCATTTAAAAATGCTTCAATGTGTTTTCATCTTCCAATAAAGATATCTCTTTTCAGTTTGAATTGTGAAATTTATAGAAAAAAAAAAATCACTGGAATGGACATAATGGGTTTGTCGTCGTGATATATTTATTTTTCTTTATTTTAGTAAAGTGGTATACACTCAACGATGGGTTATGGATGGTCACAAGTCACTGTATATTTAAGACTATATAGTTTAATACTGCCCTCTACGCTATGTTAAGTGTATGAACTTTGTGTTGGACTATTTATCTCAGTTAAAAGGGTGTTTATTCAAACGCATTGGATAAAAGCTCAAATTCTTCGGATAAAGTACATCAAAAGCGTTTGTCATGGAGAACGACATTTTGTACCGTGAGACTATTACCATCACCACTGCGCCATTCTGTGTGATCAGCATTTATCTCATCAATTGTGTGTACGCCATCTTGTGTGTGTTCGTTTTACGCTATTCTACGCATGCTCAGTTCACTTTCTTGTATCTCTGCCATGTTATCCGTGTGTCCCATTGTGTAATAAACAGAGTTAGTTAGCGCCCCCACTGAAGTGTCTGGTTTCAGCCCAAGCTTACTATATAACATATATTGAGTTCAAGATCAGACAACTATGTTCATGCAATTACACATTTCTTTATTATTCTCTAACAATAAACATTATTATTTCTGGCCTATACAAAATAGAATACATTTGAAGGTATACAGATTACTGTACAAGAATGGGAAAGCATACTACTCGGGCAATCTGTGTGCCACTAGTACCCCCAAAACTCCATCCCCTCCAATACGGCAATTATAGTTATGAGACTGGACATTCTCATTTCATAATATTTTTGAGAAAATATATACCTTTATGGAGACTATGAATAGATTTCTTTGTGTGACATTTGTTTTACATGATGGCATGGTTTGACTCAGGCTGAAATAGCGATTTCTGTTGATTTATCACTAGAAAGTGATTTTATATACCCATTTTGGGGACATACGTGTATAAGCTTTCAAATAAGCCTACAACATGGTGTATAAATACAGTCAAGTATTTGTGTGTATTCCATGCATGATTAAACCATCACGGTGTAGACATTACCTACGATCTAATATTCGTAAATCTAGATCTAATAAAAGAAATAGTGACAATTAAAATTGAAACAAAACTTATTACACATATCAACGCTAATTACAGCTGCGAAGTAAATATCAGTGTTTCTGTGAAATGGGAATCACTAGGGTACAATACTGGTTGTTATTTAAAAACAATCCGGGCACAATATCGAAACAATCTAAACTGGTTTTGTAACTGTCGTTGTGTGGATCCTTGGAAGTTTGAAAGTCCATACCTTCTCAACAATTAACTGAAAGTAAACAGTGTAAAAACGTAAGATAAATTTATCGATATTTATCCGTAGCATTATGCACGTGGTATAATTCGAGACGCCAAATATATAACAACGTGGAGTGTACTTATACTACGATATGCCAATGTAAGTGTATAATACGGAAACCAAAATTAGTGTAATATGGCTTTTAGTTCTACCACGAGTGGTAAATTAAAGTTATTTAAAATGTAACGGTAATACATGATATTAGTGAGATACATACTTGGATACTGGCAGATGAATCCTTTCGTTTGGTAACACCAAGTGTCATCCAACTTGTACGACTTTTTTTTCCTGTAACACCAAGTGACAAGATAGATGTATAGAAAACATGGTTGTATAACGCGCAATTGACAACTATGACATCGTCACGAGGTAGACTAGCAGCACAATTGCGACGTAGGCTTACGTCATGTATGTTGTCGTCCGAACGCAATTTCCATTATATAATCTAGTGTTCAAACACATTTTCATTGTAGTTAGGCATCCAACTATGTTACGGCTGGCAGTGAAAGTTGTGAGTAGAGCTCGGTCAAAACTGTGTGCATTCAACTTATTACGAAAAGCATACATACACTGGATAGTGATATGAGGCCTTTTTAATTTGTCATCTTTAATTAGGATTTCAGCTTTTTAAAAATAAATTCGACATGATTACAGCTAATGAAAACAACGCTTATATTCTTGTATATTTATGGGAATGATGACATTTTACTCGAGGGAGTTTATTTGCAAACTTGTACATGACTTCATTGAAGACTGCATTTAATAATTTTGTTGAACGTTCGGTAAGAAAATTAAATATATTGATGTACTCGACAAAGCTTACTCTCCTCTTTTTGTTGTTGTTAATAGTTTGTTTTTGTCAAGTTACTTTCCTTCAACAAAGCTTACTCTACTTCTCGGTTGTTAATAGTTTGTTTTTGTCAGGTTACTTTCCTCCAACAAAGCTTACTCTACTTCTCGGTTGTTAATAGTTTGTTTTTGTCAAGTTACTTTCCTCCAACAAAGCTTACTCTACTTCTCGGTTGTTAATAGTTTGTTTTTGTCAAGTTACTTTCCTTCAACAAAGCTCACTCTACTTCTCGGTTGTTAATAGTTTGTTTTTGTCAAGTTACTTTCCTCCAACAAAGCTTACTCTACTTCTCGGTTGTTAATAGTTTGTTTTTGTCAAGTTACTTTCCTTCAACAAAGCTCACTCTACTTCTCGGTTGTTAATAGTTTGTTTTTGTCAAGTTACTTTCCTCCAACAAAGCTTACTCTACTTCTCGGTTGTTAATAGTTTGTTTTTGTCAAGTTACTTTCCTCCAACAAAGCTCACTCTACTTCTCGGTTGTTAATAGTTTGTTTTTGTCAAGTTACTTTCCTCCAACAAAGCTTACTCTACTTCTCGGTTGTTAATAGTTTGTTTTTGTCAAGTTACTTTCCTCCAACAAAGCTTACTCTACTTCTCGGTTGTTAATAGTTTGTTTTTGTCAAGTTACTTTCCTCCAACAAAGCTTACTCTACTTCTCGGTTGTTAATAGTTTGTTTTTGTCAAGTTACTTTCCTTCAACAAAGCTTACTCTACTTCTCGGTTGTTAATAGTTTGTTTTTGTCAAGTTACTTTACTTCAACAAAGCTTACTCTACTTCTCGGTTGTTAATAGTTTGTTTTTGTCAAGTTACTTTCCTCCAACAAAGCTTACTCTACTTCTCGGTTGTTAATAGTTTGTTTTTGTCAAGTTACTTTCCTCCAACAAAGCTCACTCTACTTCTCGGTTGTTAATAGTTTGTTTTTGTCAAGTTACTTTCCTCCAACAAAGCTCACTCTACTTCTCGGTTGTTAATAGTTTGTTTTTGTCAAGTTACTTTCCTCCAACAAAGCTCACTCTACTTCTCGGTTGTTAATAGTTTGTTTTTGTCAAGTTACTTTCCTCCAACAAAGCTTACTCTACTTCTCGGTTGTTAATAGTTTGTTTTTGTCAAGTTACTTTCCTCCAACAAAGCTCACTCTACTTCTCGGTTGTTAATAGTTTGTTTTTGTCAAGTTACTTTCCTCCAACAAAGCTTACTCTACTTCTCGGTTGTTAATAGTTTGTTTTTGTCAAGTTACTTTCCTCCAACAAAGCTCACTCTACTTCTCGGTTGTTAATAGTTTGTTTTTGTCAAGTTACTTTCCTCCAACAAAGCTTACTCTACTTCTCGGTTGTTAATAGTTTGTTTTTGTCAAGTTACTTTCCTCCAACAAAGCTCACTCTACTTCTCGGTTGTTAATAGTTTGTTTTTGTCAAGTTACTTTCCTCCAACAAAGCTTACTCTACTTCTCGGTTGTTAATAGTTTGTTTTTGTCAAGTTACTTTCCTCCAACAAAGCTCACTCTACTTCTCGGTTGTTAATAGTTTGTTTTTGTCAAGTTACTTTCCTCCAACAAAGCTCACTCTACTTCTCGGTTGTTAATAGTTTGTTTTTGTCAAGTTACTTTCCTCCAACAAAGCTCACTCTACTTCTCGGTTGTTAATAGTTTGTTTTTGTCAAGTTACTTTCCTCCAACAAAGCTTACTCTACTTCTCGGTTGTTAATAGTTTGTTTTTGTCAAGTTACTTTCCTCCAACAAAGCTCACTCTACTTCTCGGTTGTTAATAGTTTGTTTTTGTCAAGTTACTTTCCTCCAACAAAGCTTACTCTACTTCTCGGTTGTTAATAGTTTGTTTTTGTCAAGATCAAACGAACTCGGTAATATTAAAAAAAAAGATTGAGGATGTCGTTCACTGACAAACAAACACCGTGCCATAATGAGTTCTCACTGAAAGCGCACTGTGTGGAATATGGCTTAACACGATACAGATAGCTCTAAGCAATTGAATATACCACTGTTTGAATAAGCGCAACCATGTTTCAAAAGACATACTAAATGTCAAGACACCAGTTTTAATCGGCATGTCATCAAATTACTAACTATTATTGAGACGTCGTCACATTTACCTAACTAATGTTTGAACGTCGCCACATCTAGCTAACTACTTTTGAGACGTCGCCACATCTAGCTAACTACTTTTGAGACGTCACCACATTTAGCTAACTACTTTTGAGACGTCATCACATTTAGCTAACTGCTTTTGAGACATCATCACATTTAGCTAACTACTTTTGAGACGTCATCACATTTAGCTAACTGCTTTTGAGACATCATCACATTTAGCTACATTCAAGAATATTCAATCAGTCACGTGATGTGGGTATAGTTTAATACTCACCATAACTGTACACAATCTTGCGAATATACCACACCATTCTTTAGTTTTGTTTTATTATTAGGTTGACCTGACGCCCATTGTTTCCGACAAAGGTCAGCATCCAGCAAAGTACCATCCTCCCAAACAAAGCTGTTGTTGTGTACTGCCAATCCAATCCAATACCCCGTTTTGACACCTCTACCCAATTCTTCATCAGCAAGTATTGCGCGTCTAACTGTTCGATATGCAGATATAGTATCAAGCACGGCCAGTGTGGATGTTTTGTTGAACTGAACTCCTCTGTTCCCACACATTTCCCGCGCTGTGTCGTAGTCGACAGCAGTTGGGAATATCTCATACTTCATACATTCACTGCATACCGCTCCAATTTCGTTTTCTGTCAAATAATATATTACAAGATACATAATTGTACCGATCAAGAAAAACTGTGATGTTTTAGTCTTAATCGTGTGATTCACTTTCCTACAATTGGTCCTCGTTTAATACACAAATTGCCCTTCCCCGCATTGATTAAATCTGCTCTAAGAGCCGTGTTACATAAATCGATAAGAGGCGACGCATTTTTTTCACGAGCTGTCTCGTGTGTATGATGTAATTGAGTCGCCAATTACATCAGGCAACGACACCTACAAAACCGTCATGTCTGTTTTTCCGACAACGAGTTGCCCATCGCCACAGGTGCCTCGCGCTATCTATTGCAAAGTAATACTATTTTCAATTACACGAAATAACGTTCTACATTCGACGTTCTTTTCAAAATTATTATTTTGTAAGCTTAATATTTCTTTTATTATTTGAGTGAATTCAAATTTTAATTTGATTTAGACACAAGTGAAATTCATCGTCAATTGTTTTACCAATATATTTATAATTCATCGTTGTGTATTTTAAAGTTGGTGGGCTAATTTTGGTGGGCTAATTTTGACAATCATAAATCATTAAAAATATCGAATAATGAAAAACTGTTTACAAAGCTTTATTTTACTCATCTAATTTGGCTTGAGTAAATTGATTTCATTTTATCGTCAATATCAAAATACCAACATCAGTATTGCCGTAAATTACGTATCTCCTAAAATATTTCTTATTTAAATACATTTGTATTAGCTCCAGGACAAAAATATGAAGCCAATTACTTACCAATTACTTACCAATTACTTACCAATTACTTACCAATTACTTACCAATTTACACCTGTAGTCTGAATGTTGCACTAAATAAAGTTGCAAGACTTAAATTAAATAATTTATTATCCTCAAATGCATTTGTTGTGATTTGTAAAAGAAGCAATTGTGCCTGGTAAAAAACTCACTATGTCGTATATTGTATTCTTAATAAAAATATGGCTCTGCATCGTTCCAACGTTTTTTAAACGGCTAATTAATTCTCTTTTAAATTGAACTGTAACGTTTCTAATATTTACCATTATTTTTGAGTCGGTGGATAATAAATGAGCCTCATTTCTCTCATTTTTAAAAATAGAACTTTCAATGCGTTTTTTTCAAAATCTAGGTTATCTGTGTCCATTTGTCTAACACACTTATGTGAGTACATGAAGAGAACAATCCTAGACACAAGACATCGACATAGTGTGAAAGTTTCACAGAAAAAAACTATTAGCTATTTAAATTCGAACCTTCCCGTCAAACTGAAAACACAAGTTCAAGAAATGATGACTAATTTGCATAATATTTTCATTAACAGTGAGATTCACAAGTGGTTCACACTCACCTAAGAATAGCTCAACAGGTTTAACTAGATCAGGGAACACTGCGACATCGGTAACCCACGAGAATACGTCACCATCACCAATACCATAACACGTCATCAAGGTAGCCACAGTACGTTCATTTACAAACTCTTTATAAATATTGAAACCAGATAGTTGAAACGTCAAATCTGTTCCACCCAGACGAATTGTTCCGCCAGGAGATATAGGACCATTTTGACCACCAAACGTCTTGTCTTCCAATTTATTACCGTCTATGTAGATCTGTAATAGGCCTGCAGTGTAGTCCCAGTTAACACACATGTGGTGCCATTGCTGGTCATAAGCGTCCATCGAACTTGGTTGATCATATGACAGAAGGGAATTGAAATTGAGTGGTTTTGGCGGACCAGAGGTCAAAGATATGAGACCGAATTGAATGAACTCGTCTTCGGGTCGTTTGTACGTCCATATTGGGCCAAATTGTGGTTGATCAATTCTAAACCAAAGACACACGGCGATACTATACAAATCTTCGGATATTACACTCGATATTTCAACTGCAGATGACGGATTCTCTGCAAAATCAAGCTGCTTATCTTCCAAATTGACAATTTCCTTTTGTTCTGATTCTGGAAATGAATATATAATTGGATGTACAGACGAATAAATGAATGTTTGGATGGATGGATGAATAAATGGAAAGATGAATGATTGAATCGGTTAAATAGTTAATTGTTTGAAGAACGAATCAAATGATGCACAATATATTAAGTATAACCAACATGTCGAACTGCTTAGTGGCTGTCAAGAGGGATTTCGATTTAGCACGTGACATTTACAGTTGCACGTGACATATTAGGATATTCCTTAGTTTAATACTTTACCTGAAACAGAACGCTTGTTTACCAACATGTTGTTGCCACCAATAACCACGTACTCGTCCTGAAATATACAAATAGTATATAATTGTAATTAACCAGTAGTTGCTGTAAAGTGAGTTCATAGGTCAACCAATGTTTTTGTTGCATACAGAGATCTGTACATATGTCGCAACATCTGAAAGAATTGATGTATATTTCCTTCTTACCTCCACATGTGTGGTGCACATACTGCCAATGCTATCCATAAACGTGACATGAGACCACAAATAGAGTTGAAATTATAGTGCACAGAAGTGACAGGTGTTAGGACAACATTTCGGTAATATACTTTGGGAACTCGTCGTGTAAACTTTTACCAACAGCAAAATGTTATATGTAATTCGTTACGGGAATCTAGTGTAAATTAAGTATATTGTGGTCATATGTTGACATAATCTTTACGAGTAGTCAGATCCAAGTCCTGATCATCAATTTAACGTATGGTTCATATGACATGTCATACAGATAATATGATAATTCATGGTGTTCTATAATACTATTAAGTGGAATAGTATACAAGCTAAATTAGAGTGGCCCTGAAGAACATCACTATAAAACATTCTCATGTGGAATGTAACACGCACCTACTCGTTCAATATGACCTAAATCAAGTCAGGATTCTGTTCCAGTGTACCTTAGCCTAATTAGTCTATTGTACCATGGCCTAATTATCCTGGTGTACCCTGGCCTAATTCATCTAGTGTACTCTGCTCTAAGTATTATAGTATCAGGGGGAATTTCTTCTGCCCTGGGGTCTCCACACTTGTCAGGGGGAATCTCGTCTCGTCTCTATATCTCGTCCCCTTGAGGTACGGGATCGGGGAAGTTACATAAGCCTTACAGTCAAATAAGACACACACAACGAAATACGTTTCAACTCTCGTCTTAGTCGATCTTTTGAGCACTCTATAAGACACAGCGCCCTGGGGAAAAGTCCCCAAGACTATCGCAAGGCTGACCCAAGACTCTGTCCAAGACTGGACTGCCTCAAGGCTCGCCCCAGGACTCTCCAGGGCTGGACTTGTCCTGGGCTACTCGCCAAGACCAACTAAAACTCTCTTTATTCATTTTCAAAACTCTAACCAATCACAAAGCAGAAAAAAGACTCTAGGGCGTAACCTTCAATCATAAAGCCAATCACACTAAGTACTGAATACGTCATATCTTTTGATTAATCGTTCACTACATTAATAACTACAAATACCAACTGTCAGAATTAATAGTCCGAATAGCTACGGTTATCTCGTAATTAGTTCTAAATCACTGAGTCGAGTTCCGTCCAAAACTTCACATGGCCTAAATGGTGACAGACATAACACAGCAATTCGCTAATAATCAGCTAATTAAGTCGGTCAACAGATACGCGAAAACAAATTCATGACAATAGTATACCCTGGCTACATTGTTTTCAGTGTACCCTGGCTTAATTATTCTAGTATATCCGTGTACCGTGTATAAGTGTTCTAGTGTAATCTGGCCTAATTGTTCAATTGTACTTTGGTATAAGTATTATAGTGTTCACTGGCCCAATTGTTCCAGTGCATCCTGGCCTAATTATTCTCGTACACCCTGGCATAATTGCTCTAACTATACTTGTGTACCATGACATAACTCTCACCTCGAATTCCTCTGTTGCTGCACCTCTCCACAGTACCAAACACATACACACAACTATAAAACTCTTGAAGTCAAACATAATTTTTTGTCAATCCTAGAAATCTGTAATTAAATAACATAGAATTGTTAGTCGGTATATTATGATGACATCATTTTGAAATCGAACTTAATTTCAACTACAGAATGTGATGAAGTGTGCAAAAGCACAACTGTTAATTAGAAAAACAAATAATAGGTCACGACTGAAATAATCTATATTAATTTGTCAGAAACATCTAGTTATTAAGAATGACTCATGTAATATAAAATTCTATCTACACGTATGTCTTTACGTTCCGTTTTACCGTTGAAGATAGGCAATATATGATTGCTTTTCAGAATTGGAATGCATCCGAGGTTTTCTGACATGCACCATTGATCAGAAGAACAACGTTTTAATGACAATGTAGTTTGCCGAATAAAAAAACGCTCTCGTCCAATCAGAATGACGTATACAATCAATTGAAATGCTGGTATATGGAGTCTATAGCGCATCAAACACATATGTTGTATGTGTTGGTTTACAAAGTTATGTGGTAAACACATAAAACTATAGGTAAATTAAAAGTAAAATAAGCGTAAATATATATTATTTTTAATCAACATAAAGGTAGTTCGGTGTGAAAATGAATAAGATGCATTGGAAGATAAATATATAAAAGTGCAATAATTTTGTCAAAATTATATGTAGTTAAAATAAATCTGCCTTCTTAAATTAAGAACAACACGCTTCTATGTAACAAACATGTAAGTAATACGCATGTGAGCAACACCCATCCAAGCATGGAGGTAAAAGACAGAAGGAGTTACAACTGGTTTTAGCCTATAAATTTCCTTTGTTTCTAGTCGAGTTGATCCTCCTATCTTGTCCTTTGAATCCCATGATCATTTCCGACGCTGGCGTTCACTGTCCTTGAGCGGGCCCTTTTATTTCTCGGTAGATATGCAGTCTTTCACGAGAATGAGAGTAAATTTACTTGCGCGATGCGTCTCGAAGGAATGCCATTGTTATGACAAGTTTATTCATGTTTGATTTTTTAAAATCGACCGAGTAAGTTATGTTGTTTTTCTGTGTTTTTTTCTAGGAATTTTAATAGGTTATTTCAACTGCTGTCTCGCAGGGTTGCACCAAATTGGCCCACTCGTATGTTAGTTTAAATTGAAGTCTACTTTACGATCTTTGCAATGGTGTTAAAACTATGTCTCTCAAGAGTACTCCGCGCATGCAGTAGACGACGGAAACTTGAACTGTTTTCGAGTTTTTTGTTGTCGTTAACGGTATTGTACATCTTTCGCCAATATCCAGGCGTCGCGGGTTTGAGACAAAATATATTCTCTTCAATCACGAATTTTTCAATTTCATTTACTTCCGCTGAACAATCATCGACTTCGCGAACACTTATACAACTTTAAGTTCCAGTGACGCGATTTTAAACAATGACCTTAGGACAGACGGGTTTCGAACATTCCCGAGGGCTCCCGAAGTACGTCCGTAAACATCAGCTCCTGTCTGCAGTCCCTTCAAAATACAGTCAGTGTACAACGATTGAAAGTGTAAGCTATTTGCAACTTTGCTAGAATTATTGTTTTGTTAAATATGTCTGCCGGTAATGAGTTTTTTTAATCAAATTTCCCAGTTTGCAGTTTTTGTTGGATGATATATGTGCCTAAAAATAGAAAACAAATGGTTTTTATGAAAACCTTTCGGGAAAAAGTGTGAGAAAAAAGGTTCAGCTAGACTGGCGCAGTTGAGCGATAATTTGTTTTTGTAGTTTAAATAAAATACAAAATTTCGCGAAATAGAGGTGTTAGCGCGAATACAGGTATTATGTCCACTTAACAGCAATATTGAAACGTAAAGGGGAAGCTGTCAAAACGGAGATTGCACTAGAAAGCCACGAGGTGTCCATGATTATTATGTGCGCAAACAATATCAAATACTTTTTCAACACTAAGCATTTAAATTAACAGTCAAGCTGCTAAACACAATCTTAATGTTTGTCGACATGTGATTGGAAATAAGGTAAATGTGATCTAACAAATAGGTCGGTATCTTGCCATAGTGGAAATCCTCCCCAATGTAGTCACCTACAATCTTCCTGTAACATCCCTACAACATTTGCAGTCTCATTAAATCTACATTGCTCTTTTCAATACATAACCGAACTCGAATCATTAATTATAGTGAAAAATATTAATGACAGATGACTGAATCTCATTAGTGAACGTATTGGTTTACTGTCAACATGCGGTTCATTGAATTATTACAATACATATTGAAATATGCCAATCTAGGGGATTCACCTTGTATGTTTTGTGAAATATGCTGAACTGTTCCATATGGCAGGACGTAAATTACTGTTTGTAACTACATCATACTATCTTAATTACAGCCGCAATGAATAATTAGGCTTAACAGACGTATCAGGTTTTCCGGTTACATATAACAACATTAATGAGGGGACTGATTATGCAATATAAAATACAAATCTTGGCTTGGACGGAAAAGTATTTCAAATAAATTGGATTGACAATACGAATGTGGTCTTTGTTTAATCTTATAAAACACCTATTGTATTCCTATTTTATTTTCATCATTTAATTTAAAAGTAAAAAATGAGTTAGTAAAAAAAAAACACGAGGTAAATGAACGTGTCACTTGCAGATAACGACAAACAGGAGAAATAAATATGAGTGTAGATATATTGAGATACTTGTGTATAGACGTTACTTGGTTACATGTCTCAATAAAATGATTGGAGATATTAGCATAGAATTAATATTGAGAGTTGTGTCTTAAATACTATGTGTACAATATCGTAGTATTGTATGTACATTACGTAATAAATATTATTGACGTTTTGTGAATGTATAAGAGCATTCACATCTATTTCAATTAGTGATCTATTAATGGTCTTTCCAGTGTCTACATTTACATACGCCTTCTGTCCGTGAATTAGTGTAATTTGGTGTACAGATGTTCTGTACACAACGATGTTACGTAGAATTAGTGACTTTCCGTCAATACCACCAATAAATAAACACTGTGAATTCAAATGTAACGTAATTTGATGAAATGTAATTTATGAAAACGACGAGATTATGACGTTACAAAATGCTCAATTCTTCAATAAAACAAAGCGAAACTACTAATTCTTTATAAATGACGTCATTAAAAGCTCATCATATGTTCCTTGCACTGCTTACACGCCGCTATGCAGCGTTCAATTTAAACTTAAACTTTGTTTGAGACACATACAAATTGAATTATTTCATATTGGAAGAGATTACTACATGTTTTGTGAAAAATGTTCTTCCATTCCAAGTTGAAATGCTAACTGATGAATTATTGCTATTATTTGGCTTGGATGCTTGTAGCAAATTAAAACCCAGTGCATATCTATGGTTTATCCATGAATGCTGAACCTCATTGTCAACATAGAACTCATCGTAAAACTTGATTTTTTTTGTACGACTCTTTGAAAGTATAATCGTGTATTAATAATTATGACAGGTTAAATGCCGCCTTTTGTACCTCTGATGAATTAGTTAAATCACTACACGGACAGCTTTCTACTTCTCACAGCATATTATTAAATGTCACAAAAAATTACAAATGAGAAGAAGAGCTTCGGTTTATGGTTGATACCAAAAATATGTTTGAATATGTTAATTTTGAGTGATAAAATAAAAATAATGCATTAATATTATGCTTTGAGGCATTGATACAATTAACATTCACGCTAACGAAATATGTAATATATAAAAAGATTGAAAGTAAGTGACGTCGAACCCGAGTCTTTAATCAGATTTATCATTTGTACTAATAAATAGATATTAGAGTTTTATGTAATTAGAATGACGTATAACGAGTAGAAATACCAACCTTATAAGCAACGCCTCACAGGAGTGGGTCTCTTAGTTGTCACAAGAATAACTAACAGATTAGTCAAGTCCCGGTGTTGATGAAGTAACTCAACTCTGACAGATTGAATGATCTCTGTTGGATTAATATGACAGTCTTATCAGTTCAGTGACTGAGAACAATGATGGTTCAAATGATGAACAAGCCAGAATCTACTGGCCACCCACAATGCGACTATACAAATATAACAAGTACCATATGGACACACTGCTTTGGTGCGTGCTAATATAGTTTCTGTCGATATTAAAAGATAATCCAAATAACAACACGGTTTTTCATCTTATTTGAACCAAAATTACATATTGTGGAAGTTATCTCGACGATCACTTATTTCCAATTAATTCTTCGATTCGAAGCCGGTTTGCTTTGAGGTGCGCAGTCTATGATATATGCCAGTCTATTGAGCGCACATCGTATTTCCCGCTAGATTCACTGACTCCCCTAAAGCGATTGAAATTAGTTAAGTACGTTTCAGGGAGAATAAAGTACTTGAAGTGAAATGATATCGCATTAATCCGGTTGCCATGGAAACAAATGTTTGCTTTGAGCAACTTTTACCGGGGAGCGAGTATACAGTACTGGAGGTTAACACGTCTAGACTGGCACTGGTATTCGTAATATAACGAACTATATAGAATAAATTGCTTGCGTTTATCGTCAGTTGTAATTTGTGACGCGATCACATGACATGATTACTATGGTTACACATAGGAGAACAGAATAAATGTTGGACGTATTAGACAAAATATTTATTTTACCTTTCAAATTGGACATAGTTATGATCACCATTATTTTTATTGCGCATTAAAAAACGAAGTTACACCACTGTACTGTCGAGGAATGTGGTTTAGAGTCGGGTTTAAGGTGATTTGGTGTGGTTGTAGTTTTAGTCCAGGAATATACGAATACACTGTAGCCTCGTTATAACGAACTCTTTGGGGGACATACAATTAGTTTGTTATAGTGAAATGTTCACTATAATGAAGCACATATTACATTGGGTTTGTTGTGAGCGGGAGACACACTATGTGTTCATTATATCAGGAAATTCATTATAACGGTGTTCATTATATTGAGGTTACAGTGTACAACGTCTTCATTTTGGAGTTAGAGAATTGCAATCACCCGCTCGGCATCATCAATCCAGTGTTACACACTCATATACGACACATTTCGATTTAGTGATAAACCAATAATGTAATATGTATTTACGTTAATAACAATAAGTAGAAATTAGAATAATACAATATTTAAACTTGTTTGGAGACGGTAGCGTGAAATACCTGGCATTGACTTGAAGCACTCAAGTGGCGAGACAGGATTTGAGTATCCGATGCCTCAAGGAGCTGTGTCCGTTGATATCTGCGTCATCACCTGACACTATTCATCACGCCACCGGATATCCAATTGCATCCATCTGAATTTGAAATCGAAGTCGTACTAAGCGTATGCCTTCTCTCCAATTTAAAGGCGGACATTTGACAAATGATGATCAGATGATAAATACAATATTTAGATCAAAGTAACGGTTGGTATTGTACTTAAATTATTACCTAATTAAAATTATATTTAGCGACGTTAGTTTGGTTGCATGTGCCTGCGAAAACAGATTCACGAATGAGAGCGCGATTTTGGAATGGGCCGAGAGGGTCCTCATGTGGGTCCCGAATAACATTATTCCCCATCAACAAGTAATTCACTAACTTCCACCATATGTTGACAATGGCCACTGGGAAGCGAGGTCCACATTTACTTCACAAAATTAGTGCTTAAAATAACTGCACCCTTTCAACAACGCACTAAAACTTTCAAAGTCATGTAATTTTAAACTTCGCAGTGAGGAAATTCATAAATTCACCAGCTGCAACGCGGTCGCTGATAAATACAATTATACTAAACAATTTTCGATAAAAAAAAAAAAAAAAAAAAAAAAACGCACGTGGAACTGAAACCAATTTTTTATCTGTGTTTAGAATTTCCGTTACTATTGTTGCTAGTGCGGATGTAACACGCTGTTCGAATGTATTTCACACTTTTTGTAATGTGAATTGTGAGCACTTTTCTAATCCTCTTTTGAAATAAATACAACTTGATCAGAATTTTATCTGCACAGCAGCTATTGTGAAATTCGTCTTTAGTTAACCTGTTATTACTCCACAGCATGTCGTCCGAAGAAGTAGGGTCAACGTTGTATCACGTCACGGTGATTGAAAATACCGCACAGAAAGACCGCCTCCTCAAACAACAACAATGAACTAGTCTCCTTTCCCATATGCTGAATAAAAGTAGACTTATTCTTAGTGTATTCTGACCAATCATGGAACACTGTTCTCGTCGATGTACAAGCCGGCCAGTCAATTGTCTACAGGAGGTTGCTGGCCAGTCAATTGTCAATTGCTGGCCAAATCTGCCTATATTTAATCATAGTCTAGCTCTTCGAATGCTCACATCGCCTATGTGTAGTCAAGATTGTATTTCTTTGCAATCATTGGAAAAAAACAAAGGGTAATTTCAAAGTGTGTCTTGCAAATAAAAAGAAGTCATTTGGTAAGGATGAATATGTGATACTGGAGAATTTTTTTTAGTTTTATTAGTTATACAGTGGTAACATTATGTACTACATACATTTATGCTTGACGACTTACTGACCTGTCTCAATTAAAATGAAACAAATAATCAATGATAATTACTGCATTTATTAGGATTGATTGATTTGTAAGGTGTCTACAACTGAACCACTCCTAGTCAAATGACTTTAGTTGATGTATCTTGCCCATAGCTGTAGCAATGAATTATGTTTTGCAGTTTATTATGTGCTAAAATCTATCATTTCCCAGCCTTGTACAGTACACAATATCAAGAATGAGTAAAATTTTTACTTTAGGAGAATATTATAAACATTGTGGCTACAAGGCAATATAAAACACCGACAACCGTAATGGCTGTCGCCATTTTGATAGATGAACGAATACGCAAACTACAACCTCCGCCAAAGATGCAAATTAGTTTGCAATGACCATCTGTAGCTATGGTAAAAAATCTAATAGATACTCGCATTGCATTGGTGTACCGAACATTTTAAAATCTGTCACCGTAACGCCATAAGTTACAGCGTGTCGTAATTTTGCGGTATTTTACGGGATATAATTATCCTACCATATTTAGAAATGCGAATTCTAAATATGGAATGACTATGCACGTAAGCGTAAGGTTTGACCGGACTCCACACAAAGAAGTTCGCTGATTCTGTTCTAAAAATTTTGGATTTCGGCATTCCCATGATGTATTCTTTGAAGGAAATGATGTATAATAATAAGGTTATTACGAGAATACCTCAAAGTATGCACTCGAACAGTACGCCGCGCATCGATATCCGCTGCGCGTCGGTCGATACTCCAGCTGTACTGTCTTCGTGCATACTTTGAGGTATTAACTCGTAATAACCTTTTATTACATCTCATTGGTATCTATTCATGGTGATGAGAAACCAATGCCGTCGTGCAAATAGTTGTCCGCGTAGTCTGACGTTGCTAACATCCGCGGCGCCATTATAAATTATAAACCCCCGCAGGCTTCGTCGTTCGACATCGGTTATCCATCGTACACAAAAACATAGATAGTTTATCATAATTTATTAGTCATTAATATGTCACAGCATTTACAACTTTGCAGTCTTATGACGTATGCCTGCACAATTATATGACATTAACCATGCATCACTTAGGTAAATATTGCAATATTTACACAGCTCACATTCAAGATTGTCATTGCGTCTTTTAATCACGGATATCAAAAGACAAATTGGTAAGACGTGTTTTATTTTGTTTTGCAATAAGGGATATATACTTCAAATAACTAATCTAAGATCATTTGAGACCCTCATAATTATTGATTTACAATATCAAATCATATACAACAGATTGAATATAAAACTATAAAAAAAAAATAAAAAAAATATGACATCAATTACATTTTTTACAAAAAATATTTTAAATAGCTAATTTTAAAGTGTCGAAAATTTGTAGAGGTATTTTCTAAAAATCACCAGCTGAGAAATTATAACTGTCTGAACTTACTTTAAGAGTTTTACTTAGTGCCAACTTGGAACTGTGTGAACTTCTAGTATATTTCCCGCGCTGCCTTCTCTGACCAATTAAAACTTTTGCCTCATATAAGATTACGCCGGTAGTCAACTTTACCCACCAGAGTCATTCATTTTATTTTTTGAAAAAAGAGGTTATAAGAGTTCACGAGTGTTTAATTGGGCTGATCAGAAGACTATGGTAAAATACTAACCTAAATAACTGAACCAAATATTTTTAGAAGCTGTAACTAACACCCTGTTATATCACAAGTGAGTATCAATATTATCTAATCTTATTAATGTATTTTGCTAATGTTATCCATTGTTTTACTGTCACGTGTAATATATATATAATATATTCGTACAAATGACAATAATCACATTAAATCAAAACACGTGCATGAGTACATGATACTTACAATTACAGGTTTCCACTTTGCCGCTGTATGCCACACCTTCTGCTTCTGCAATGTGCTGCTAAATTTGTGTGAAGATATGTCATTACCGTTGCGTGGGCTGGACTCGACTCGGATGATTGATGGCACGCAAACACCAGCATTGAAGTGTCTGAATGTAAGGCTTTTTCTTTTAAAGGTCGGTTGTCGTCGCGCTGCGCATGTGCGACGTTTGTGTTGATAAACATTGATTTTCCCACAATCCTGTGCGTTCTTCTAATTAAATCACGAGCCCGAGTTTGACCTGGGCAATACCGCTAGTGACTCTTCGTTACCTTTCAATCACCAGACTGAAACCTGATAACCTCTCAGTTTGTACTCGTTAGTCAAAGTCACAATCTTATGAGACCCTCGCATGCTTGGCGCGACAGCCACCCCTTTAATAATTTATTGTCAACTAATTTTAAGCTCATTAAAAACAATGTGATGATTCTTTACATTTTTTGATTAAGTAGTTTGTTTCAAGAAGTTTTATGAAGCCACGTTAATTTTTTAAGGTTATAAAATTGACAATGGTAGGTGAATGATATATAGTTTTGTACAGAAGTTCTCGTTTGAAATGGCGTTGTATTACGATTATGGTGAACAATGTAGGAATATTTCGAGAAAGATTTTGAGACGAATAAAAGTAGTAAATCAGGATAAATTTAGCAATGCCTCCTGGTGCGAATAATGAAATCTGTCTCAAATGTGTCTCAGTAGCCATGAGTGTGATAGAGCTCATTATGTGAACACAATGCGTAACAATCCCTCCCATAGTGCACGCTCAATACATGGGGTAATGACTACTAATATAAGGCAATTAATTCTGAGTAAAGACGTGTTCGTTACATTTTAGAACTGTATTGTGCTTCTAATTGTAAATCTTTAAAATATGAATGTAACTATCATGATTACATTGTAGGTAAATGTAACACTGTATCTGCTATTTTCATATGAATGCTGTAAATTTCACGTCATCAGAGGTGAAAACGTTGGTTCATTTCTCACCGGCGTTTGCTATCAAAACGGGTCAATAATAGATCAATCATACCCTTCGCTTATCAGAGCCATTTATATTAACATTTGACGTGGTATTAACGTGAATTTATAGAATTTAACAAACATTTATGGAGCATAAAATTAAGTGATCTACAGTGAATTGCTACAGATATAAAAACTTTTAATATCACGACGACTGATACTATTGACATTTTCTGTTTTAATTTCAAATAATTTCACAATAAATATTATCAATTTATTCATCATTGTATAGCGTATTTTTAACCGCATATGTATCATACATTCAGAGAGCAAGAATTACATGTGACTGAGTTTAATCTTGTATTCTGTAAAGGAAATATATTACAATTTTAATGGGAATGCAATTTCGAACTTTGAATTGAATACATACACAATATGTTTGTAACCATCAATATTTCCTCATCAGATCACGAAGTAGTTCATGGTATGATAAATGCATTGTGCCATCTTTCTATGCGATTTTTTTCCCAGCCAGTATCATACTTACAATGTACTTAGAGGGCGCTGGCCATGAATTCGCAGTGTGACTCCTTGCCTGTTAAGTGCTTATTCGGAAATTATACACCAATATATTCAGCATATTGGCTCTTGTCGTGGCTTAGAACTCGTATGTTTATCAAATGACGGAGTACGAGGTGGCGTTTTAAAGGAGAATATCTACAGTCTTCATTTGAAGTAATTTTTGAAAATTCATTCATATGTGCAGATATATTTACAAATATATCCATTTTTGATAATCAACAAAAAGTGTCATTGAAGCATAAATATATTACTAAGTGATGGGGAAAATGATTCATACCATACGAAGCAAAAACAAAAGCATCAGTCCCAGGATTCAGTTATTCATTAATTGAGTTGCGTTCGTATACTATAATTTTGTATATCAGATAGATAAAACAATCTGGTCAGTTTGTGTCGCCTTCACGTTTGTGATACAGTCTAAATTCTGACGAAAAAGGAAACTGCGACATTCTGAATATGAATACGGATGCTCTTCCCGGGATACTTTTAATTTTGATACGTTCAGTTTTAATAATATGCAGCTTGCAAATAGGACTAACCATCGAACGAAAGTATATACCGATCGAGATATTGTTTTGTAAGCAGATAGAGATATTTTGCAGGTATACTTCCATCTCCCACAAACAAGCCAAAAATGCGGTACTTCCCAGTTCTTCTGTCACTGTGACTGTGAATGTATGTTCACCAAAGCATTGTTTGCTACCTGCTGTCTATGTAGCCATGGCTACTAGTGTAGGCACAGCCATGCTACAAGAACAGCCCCTCTATCTAGAGGCTTTTTTTTTGGGGGGGGGGTGCATCTTCTTGACGAGCAAGGTGAATATTCGTTGGCACGATGGTAACGCATTGATCGCACACAGATTGGTGTCTTCGAATTAACCGATCAAATAAGCTTCAGCCGCTTCATGTAAAGTGCCGAAAACAGCAGACTGATACATGATATCATTGGTGAACTGCAATATAATTTCACGTGCTAGACCATGGAATGGCATTTTTAGAAGCAGTAGAGCTGTACCCTTCTAGCCATAATAGCATCAGACAGAACATCCGATCTCTCAATAGCCGATAGTTTAGCTTTCTTCTCACATGAAGACAACGTTTTTATAACACATTCGCCCTAGTGCTCTCATTGCACGATTTCAGAAAGCACATATTTGCATAATTATTCTGCAGCAATATCATTGTCCAGGATCAAGTTGGTTTATAAACTAATAACGTATTATTGGGAATCATTTTAAAATAATCATAATACAGACTGCATTTTGCAACTCCCGTGAAGAAGAAAAGGAAACTTTAAAGCATCTTTTTTCATTCGTGTACATTTACTCAGGAATTGTGGTAAGACTTTCTCTAATGTTTCAAAAAATTCTTAATGTTAGTGGACAAACCTGAATATGATTGTCTTTGGTAACTGCTTTTTATGATTTACACCAACCTTATCTATCTTATAGCTAAGAAATACATATACAAAAACAAACAAACAAACCTCTTTTCAAACATTTCGTAAAATCAAATTATCATTTGGAGAAAATGATAAACTTGAGAAACACTGTCAAGAAATGAATTTGATTGCAGGAATTTATCAATCAATAGACTCAAAACAGTTTATTGTTGCTGAAGTTACAAATAAAACATTATTAATTATAAAAAAAATCAAACGAACAGACTAATCAAAATAATTCTTAACCATAACGAAAATGTGGCAATTGTATACACATGTGTGTCACGTGATGATCACATATCTCACGTTATGAAACCTCGCTATGTAATTCCTGGAACTTTTTGTTGATGTTTCTAAGATTTGCTCTCAAAATTTGCTCACCACTTATCCGACCATACCCTTTACCTTACAATGTATCGAGAATCCCTTAATGAATGGGTGTAAAATACATTGTTTGTTTACATGAAATTGGCACACCACCCTTTAACGGTTAGCCCTGGACAGAATGTTACCTGAACTTCTCACACACTTCACACTTGGCGACCAACAGTCACATTGGATGAGAGGCTTTCAGGTGAAGCGATGTAGGATGGTTCTTCAAAACTTCATTAGATCGAAAGTTTAAAAATATCACTCTAATCGAAGAATGAAATATATTGATGTATTCGGTGGTCGTCAATTCACCCATACATAGATAAATTGAATTGTGTTTTTAAATCTAGTGATAAATAATCTATTATCAGCGATATATGTACTGAAAACTTAGTCGTATATAGATGAAATATTAGATCAGGTGATATTACATTCAATTCAATTGCCGGTCTCGATATGAAATGACTTAGAGGGAATATACACGCAAATCCACAAACTTTTAAATCACAAATGACGTCTGTTAACATAGGATGCTTCAAATGGATTTTATTCATTTTTATACTTTATAAATGTAGGGTTAGGTATAACAACAACTTAGGTCAAATAAACACGCAAATCTACCGACTTTGCAATCGCTTTGCACAAATTTGTACGTCGTTTTAACAGCTTGGAGCAATTAGGCGCAGAATAAAAAAAAACTGTTTGTTCATTGAAAATACGAGCATATTGTGAAACTTCCTATGAACTTGAAAACTTTCAAATAATTTCCACCACATTCTACAATAAATATTCGATATCATAGTAAAAATTATTACACAAACATTGCTTAATTGTCTTTTCAATGTGTGTTACAAAACAGAAAATAATCGCGAGCTGAGCTTCTTAGGTTGTGCCCCATGCAACTACTAACCACGGTCGATTGTTCTTAACTTATGTGATCGTTTGATCACTTGATCACTCAGCTATGAGAATCATTCATTCAAATTGCCGACAATTTAAGGTAAAAGTCGTAGGTCAGCTCACAAAGAATACAATTGCAAACGATGTTAATTTTGAAACATTTCCACACATTAATTGGCGCCAATTCTGGTAAAATCAAATTATTAGCAGTGTGGTTAGGTTATCGGCCAGGGTAGTACTTGCATGGGAGACAACCTGAGCATACCAGCTGGTAAAACTATTTTTATGTAACGTCACACACATGAAAAAGACATAAGGACATATTTTGCGTTTTATTCTTACTGTGATGTCAAACGAAGTGCGAAGAAGTGAAAAGGGATTGCAAAGTTGGTGGATTTGCATGTCTATTTGACCTAAGTCGTTGTCATATCTAACCCCGTCGTTGTGTAGTTGGAAAAATGTAGAGGTCATAGGTCAACTCACGAAAGATACAATTGCAAACGATATCAATTTTGAAACATTTCCAAACATTAATTGGCTGACAATTCTGGTGAATTCAAATGAATCTCATAGTAGGCTGGTTAGGTTATCACACGACCTTAAATGTTAAGCTCAATCGGTCATGGGTTGTACTTGCATTGGAGACAACCTTGTTGTTGGGAAATGTTTCTTATTGTGATGTCAAACATTCATAGTAGAAAGACGTACAAATTATTTTAAATTTTTAAGTTCCTATAAAGTTTTTTATTTCCTTTTACTTTAAAAAAATGTCTTTGCTGTCAGTACATAGTAGTCTGTGATCTAACCCGTTTAAGCAACGTACAAAATTGTGCAAAGCGATTGCAAAATTGGCGGAATTTCTTGTAAATTTGACATAGGTTGTTGTCATATCGTATCCCGCTGTTTAAAAATGATAATATGAATAAAACCAAAGTTAAATTCCACCATATTAGCAGATTGACATATCAGCCGGCTGTAAAATGATACAAAAAAAACAGCGTTTAAAGTTGTGCAAGATTCCAAATTTGGTGGATTCCCTTATATATTTGACCAAAGTCGTTGTCATATCGAACCCCGCAGTTAAATTTAGAAAAATAACTAAAAGTCTAGAAGGAAGCCCTTCATATTAGCAGAATATGCCAACCATAAAATTATGAACAAACTGCTTGCAAAGTTGTGAAAAGCGATTGCAAAGTTGTCAGATTTACTTAGAAAGGTGACCTGTGATGTTGTATTGAGTGGACCTACAGTCAAAGTTAGTAAAATTGAATAAATACCTCGTGTATATGTATTATTGTACTCTCTTCCGAAGCATGTACACTGTACATCTTCGAAGCACTCTCATGTTTTTCACTAAAATAAATAAATAAAAGCACACTGTTGTAATTAAAACATGTGTATAATATACTGAAACACGTGCATTTTCTATCAAAACAGTAGTGTTTTTAAATTGTTGGTAAAGTGTTTTGGTGAGTTATTAAACAAACTTTTTGATGAAAATTCAATATAAACACACAATACTACTACTGAGTGTTTTACGGAGACATAAATGTGCCATTAAAGTGTTCATTGGTAGAACATTTATGGACTAAAGCACCCAACTTTATGCAAGTAGTAAAACACTCATGTTTCATAAGGTTTATGTATTCGACATGCACACAAGTTCATAAGGGTGGCTAAAACACTTTTCTTTCAAACTGTTTTATTTTGAAGCACTTTTAAAACAAACACAACCTAAAACACCCGATTATATAAGTGCTCATAATGACCCATCTGTATGCCGTCTACGGTGTGCATCTATAATAAACACAACACTTATTATTGACTGTATGCAGCATATTTATTGTAAAAAGTGTTCACACGCGTCATCATTGTCTGCAAACATACTGTGCATGTTGCGATAAATTCAATAATAAACAGCTACAGCTTTACATATTCATATATGTTATGGGTGTGCATACCATTTACCTTTCACAAGTTGGAATACACAGTGTTGCTATCAATGCTCGAGTTAGTAAACTGAATGACCCAGCGCTAGACAGACATTAATTCCATTATAGCTATTATTCTATTGGCGGAGCGTCAGTGTGAATTCCAATTGTTTTGAAATGTAACAGATATATACAATGATATATACTTATGTGTTAGAGGTGGACCATTTAAAATCAAAGAGAAATGGAAATCGCATTATGCTGAAGGGTAAACATTTTGGCACATTCAAGAAAATTAAGAATGTTCAGGCATGACGCAGCGATAAAATAACCCAGCACCCACCATTATTTCAAATGTTAGACCCCTTACCTACTACGGTGACATCCTGGTCTTAACTATGTAATTCATACGTCTATAGTTTTCATGTAGCCAGTACAGGGAGATAACGCCTGTGTGTTCTAGGTAATAGTGTGTATTGATGATTTTACCAGGCATTACGTTTATAGTTTCGTGTTTGACCGTGACTAAATGAAATACTTAAATCAAACTCTTTCAACGTCTCAGTCGGCTGTGCTATTTAGCGACCGTGTGTGACATTTCAATAGTAAGTTCAAAATCTTAGCTAATTTTACTTTAACCAGTGTGGATAAATTGTGTTTTCAATTTGCATTACAAACATATCAATATAGCTCAGTTATAAATAAAACCCAAGCCAAGGTTTACATACATTGACCATTTACACCATTGTTGGAAACTAGATTCGAGCTTGAGACAACATTTGGAATCCAACTTGAAATGTGTTATTTTCTATACTGTTATACTTATGATACAGTACATGTCATGAAACCACGTTACACTCACGTTGCACTCACTTGGCAGTAGATGAGGTAATCAAATTTTCGCGATCTAACTAAATACATCCAAGTTGTTCATTTTTCGCTACTTTTCTCAAAGTCATCGATGACGGATCCTTAAAATAGTGATTGGCTGGGGTTCGATTGAATTCACTCCGTCGATGGGGAAGAGGCGTAGTGACTGCAAACTTCACAAATAAACTATTGTTCACAATCTTTTAACACGTTTTAAACTCACAAATATCAATCTATATTGCTTTCAATATATTGTAGTTTAAACTGTGCTGTAATGGTAAAATTATCACAGCACATATAACTGTGACTATTCAACCTTGATTTTGTCGATACTACACTAGTCGGTGAAGTTTTAAATGCCTCCAATTATTTCGTGTAATATTGGTACCAAATATTTACATATTAGGTACCTCGTCGTCTAACATGTTTTCACGCAAAACAAAGGCAACACAAATGTCCGAGTTGTTTATGATCAAGTACAGATATCGCATACTAATTATCGAATCATCCACCTAACTTGGAGCACAGTACGTTCTTATACACTTACTCTTATTTGTACAATAAGTAGACAGATTTTGATTTGCAGCCAATTACTAACAGTCACGTAACTGTTCAGACGAATTCATTCAGATTCAGGTTCAGCAGTCGCTCGTCTTTATCAACTCGGCAGTTAAATTGTTCAGCACGATAGAAACGTAATCTCAGTCACGATCACTAGTAGTTTTACTCATTACGGTCAAGTTCACGGTGAGTTTCCAACAATCTCATGCGTGATTTCAGAACAAAATAAGTACCTAGTCGCGAACTCTTCTAGATTTCTCGGCTTTAATTAACGTCCAATCGCTATAAATTTTCGGCGATGGCAAAATATTTCTCCTTACCTCAGTATTGTTCCAATTTGTATTTCCATGGTGAATTTACGGTTATTTGTTTGTGAAATATTTTGTCCACAGTTTAGGCGTACAGATTTTTTTTATTATTGATCTCTGCAAAATCGTGTTTCATGATTTTTCCCGTCCATTTTTTTTCCATCGTCCTGGATGCCCCTAACTATATGACAAACGCACGATATGGCCATCATCGAAGCAGTAGAATTATTCAGCCTTTAAACACACGAACTGGATCACACAGTTCACAGTATCCACATCTGAATACATTGTAATTAGTAGCTATAATACTAGATCACACAGTTCACAGTATCCACATCTGAATACATTGTAATTAGTAGCTATAATTCTGGATCACACAGTTCACAGTATCCACATCTGAATACATTGTAATTAGTAGCTATAATACTGGATCACACAGTTCACAGTATCCACATCTGAATACATTGTAATTAGTAGCTATAATTCTGGATCACACAGATCACAGTAGTCACATCTGAATACATTGTAATTAGTAGCTATAATACTGGATCACACAGTTCACAGTATCCACATCTGAATACATTGTAATTAGTAGCTATAATACTGCATCACACAGTTCACAGTATCCACATCTGAATACATTGTAATTAGTAGCTATAATACTGGATCACACAGTTCACAGTATCCACATCTGAATACATTGTAATTAGAAGCTATAATACTGGATCACACAGTTCACAGTATCCACATCTGAATACATTGTAATTAGTAGCTATAATACTGGATCACACTGTTCACAGTATCCACATCTGAATACATTGTAATTAGTAGCTATAATACTGGATCACACAGTTCACAGTATCCACATCGGAATACATTGTAATTAGTAGCTATAATACTGGATCACACAGTTCACAGTATCCACATCGGAATACATTGTAATTGGTAGCTATAATTCTGGATCACACAGTTCACAGTATCCACATCTGAATACATTGTAATTAGTAGCTATAATACTGGATCACACAGTTCACAGTATCCACATCTGAATACATTGTAATTAGTAGCTATAATTCTGGATCACACAGATCACAGTATCCACATCTGAATACATTGTAATTAGTAGCTATAATTCTGGATCACACAGTTCACAGTATCCACATCTGAATACATTGTAATTAGTAGCTATAATACTGCATCACACAGTTCACAGTATCCACATCTGAATACATTGTAATTAGTAGCTATAATACTGGATCACACAGTTCACAGTATCCACATCTGAATACATTGTAATTAGAAGCTATAATACTGGATCACACAGTTCACAGTATCCACATCTGAATACATTGTAATTAGTAGCTATAATACTGGATCACACAGTTCACAGTATCCACATCTGAATACATTGTAACTAGTAGCTATAATACTGGATCACACAGTTCACAGTATCCACATCGGAATACATTGTAATTAGTAGCTATAATACTGGATCACACAGTTCACAGTATCCACATCGGAATACATTGTAATTAGTAGCTATAATACTGGATCACACAGTTCACAGTATCCACATCTGAATACATTGTAATTAGTAGCTATAATACTGGATCACACAGTTCACAGTATCCACATCTGAACACATTGTGATTAGTAGCTATAATACTGGATCACACAGTTTACAGTATCCACATCTGAATACATTGTAATTAGTAGCTATAATACTGGATCACACAGTTCACAGTATCCACATCTGAATACATTGTAATTAGTAGCTATAATACTGGATCACACAGTTCACAGTATCCATATCTGAATACATTGTAATTAGTAGCTATAATACTGGAACACACAGTTCACAGTATCCACATCTGAATACATTATAATTGGTAGCTATAATACTGGATCACACAGTTCACAGTATTCGCATCTGAATACATTGTAATTAGTAGCTATAATACTGGATCACACAGTTCACAGTATCCACATCTGAATACATTGTAATTAGTAGCTATAATTCTGGATCACACAGATCACTGTATCCACATCGGAATACATTGTAATTAGTAGCTATAATACTGGATCACACAGTTCACAGTATCCACATCTGAATACATTGTAATTAGTAGCTATAATACTGGATCACACAGTTCACAGTATCCGCATCTGAATACATTGTAATTAGTAGCTATAATACTAGATCACACAGTTCACAGTATCCACATCTGAATACATTGTAATTAGTAGCTATAATACTGGATCACACAGTTCACAGTATACACATCTGAATACATTGTAATTAGTAGCTATAACACTGGATCACACAGTTCACAGTATCCACATCTGAATACATTGTAATTAGTAGTTATAATACTAGATCACACAGTTCACAGTATCCACATCTGAATACATTGTAATTAGTAGCTATAATACTGGATCACACAGTTCACAGTATCCACATCTGAATACATTGTAATTAGTAGCTATAATACTAGATCACACAGTTCACAATATCCACATCTGAATACATTGTAATTAGTAGCTATAATACTGGATCACACAGCTCACAGTATCCACATCTGAATACATTGTAATTAGTAGTTATAATACTAGATCACACAGTTCACAGTATCCACATCTGAATACATTGTAATTAGTAGCTATAATACTGGATCACACAGTTCACAGTATCCACATCTGAATACATTGTAATTAGTAGCTATAATACTAGATCACACAGTTCACAATATCCACATCTGAATACATTGTAATTAGTAGCTATAATTCTGGATCACACAGATCACAGTATCCACATCTGAATACATTGTAATTAGTAGCTATAATACTGCATCACACAGTTCACAGTATCCACATCTGAATACATTGTAATTAGTAGCTATAATACTGGATCACACAGTTCACAGTATCCACATCTGAATACATTGTAATTAGAAGCTATAATACTGGATCACACAGTTCACAGTATCCACATCTGAATACATTGTAATTAGTAGCTATAATACTGGATCACACAGTTCACAGTATCCACATCTGAATACATTGTAATTAGTAGCTATAATACTGGATCACACAGTTCACAGTATCCACATCGGAATACATTGTAATTAGTAGCTATAATACTGGATCACACAGTTCACAGTATCCACATCGGAATACATTGTAATTAGTAGCTATAATTCTGGATCACACAGTTCACAGTATCCACATCTGAATACATTGTAATTAGTAGCTATAATACTGGATCACACAGTTCACAGTATCCACATCTGAATACATTGTAATTAGTAGCTACAATTCTGGATCACACAGATCACAGTATCCACATCTGAATACATTGTAATTAGTAGCTATAATACTGCATCACACAGTTCACAGTATCCACAACTGAATACACTGTAATTAGTAGCTATAATACTGGATCACACAGTTCACAGTATCCACATCTGAATACATTGTAATTAGAAGCTATAATACTGGATCACACAGTTCACAGTATCCACATCTGAATACATTGTAATTAGTAGCTATAATACTGGATCACACAGTTCACAGTATCCACATCTGAATACATTGTAATTAGTAGCTATAATACTGGATCACACAGTTCACAGTATCCACATCGGAATACATTGTAATTAGTAGCTATAATACTGGATCACACAGTTCACAGTATCCACATCGGAATACATTGTAATTAGTAGCTATAACACTGGATCACACAGTTCATAGTATCCACATCTGAATACATTGTAATTAGTAGCTATAATACTGGATCACAGAGTTCACAGTATCCACATCTGAATACATTGTAATTAGTAGCTATAATACTGGATCACACAGTTCACAGTATCCACATCTGAATACATTGTAATTAGTAGCTATAATTCTGGATCACACAGTTCACAGTATCCACATCTGAATACATTGTAATTAGTAGCTATAACACTGGATCACACAGTTCACAGTATCCACATCTGAATACATTGTAATTAGTAGCTATAATACTGGATCACACAGTTCACAGTATCCACATCTGAATACATTGTAATTAGTAGCTATAATACTGGATCACACAGTTCACAGTATCCACATCTGAATACATTGTGATTAGTAGCTATAATACTGGATCACACAGTTTACAGTATCCACATCTGAATACATTGTAATTAGTAGCTATAATACTGGATCACATAGTTCACAGTATCCACATCTGAATACATTGTAATTAGTAGCTATAATACTGGATCACACAGTTCACAGTATCCACATCTTAATACATTGTAATTAGTAGCTATAATACTGGAACACACAGTTCACAGTATCCACATCTAAATACATTGTAATTGGTAGCTATAATACTGGATCACACAGTTCACAGTATCCACATCTGAATACATTGTAATTAGTAGCTATAATACTAGATCACAAAGCTCACAGTATCCACATCTGAATACATTGTAATTAGTAGCTATGATACTGGATCACACAGTTCACAGTATCCACATCTGAATATATTGTAATTAGTAGCTATAATACTGGATCACATAGTTCACAGTATCCACATCTGAATACATTGTAATTAGTAGCTATAATACTGGATCACACAGTTCACAGTATCCACATCTTAATACATTGTAATTAGTAGCTATAATACTGGATCACACAGTTCACAGTATTCGCTTCTGAATACATTTGAATTAGTAGCTATAATACTGGATCACACAGCTCACAGTATCCACATCTGAATACATTGTAATTAGTAGCTATAATACTAGATCACAAAGCTCACAGTATCCACATCTGAATACATTGTAATTAGTAGCTATGATACTGGATCACACAGTTCACAGTATCCACATCTGAATATATTGTAATTAGTAGCTATAATACTGGATCACACAGTTCACAGTATCCACATCTGAATACATTGTAATTAGTAGCTATAATACCGGATCACACAGTTCACAGTATCCGCATCTGAATATATTGTAATTAGTAGCTATAATACTGGATCACACAGTTCACAATATCCACATCTGAATACATTGTAATTAGTAGCTATAATACTAGATCACACAGTTCACAGTATCCGCATCTGAATACATTGTAATTAGTAGCTATAATACTGGATCACACAGTTCACAGTATCCACATCTGAATACATTGTAATTAGTAGCTATAATACTGGATCACACAGTTCACAGTATCCACATCTGAATACATTGTAATTAGTAGCTATAATACTGGATCACACAGTTCACAGTATCCACATCTGAATACATTGTAATTAGTAGCTATAATACTGGATCACGCAGTTCACAGTATCCACATCTCAATACATTGTAATTAGTAGCTATAATACTGGATCACACAGTTCACAGTATCCACATCTGAATACATTGTTATTAGTAGCTATAATACTGGATCACACAGTTCACAGTATCCACACCTGAATACATTGTAATTAGTAGCTATAATACTGGATCACACAGTTCACAGTATCCACATCTGAGTACATTGTAATTAGTAGCTATAATACTGGATCACACAGTTCACACTATCCACATCTGAATACATTGTAATTAGTAGCTATAATACTGGATCACACAGTTCGCAGTATCCACATCTGAATACATTGTAATTAGTAGCTATAATACTGGATCACACAGTTCACAGTATCCACATCTGAATACATTGTAATTAGTAGCTATAATACTGGATCACACAGTTCACAGTATCCACATCTGAATACATTGTAATTAGTAGCTATAATACTGGATCACACAGTTCACAGTATCCACATCTGAATACATTGTAATTAGTAGCTATAATACTGGATCACACAGTTCACAGTATCCACATCTGAATACATTGTAATTAGTAGATATAATTCTGGATCACACAGTTCACAGTATCCACATCTGAATACATTGTAATTAGTAGCTATAATACTGGATCACACAGTTCACAGAATCCACATCTGAATCCATTGTAATTAGTAGCTATAATTCTGGATCACACAGTTCACAGTATCCACATCTGAATACATTGTAATTAGTAGCTATAACACTGGATCACACAGTTCATAGTATCCACATCTGAATACATTGTAATTAGTAGCTATAATACTGGATCACAGAGTTCACCGTATCCACATCTGAATACATTGTAATTAGTAGCTATAATACTGGATCACACAGTTCACAGTATCCACATCTGAATACATTGTAATTAGTAGCTATAATTCTGGATCACACAGTTCACAGTATCCACATCTGAATACATTGTAATTAGTAGCTATAACACTGGATCACACAGTTCACAGTATCCACATCTGAATACATTGTAATTAGTAGCTATAATACTGGATCACACAGTTCACAGTATCCACATCTGAATACATTGTAATTAGTAGCTATAATACTGGATCACACAGTTCACAGTATCCACATCTGAATACATTGTAATTAGTAGCTATAATACTGGATCACACAGTTCACAGGATCCACATCTGAATACATTGTAATTAGTAGATATAATTCTGGATCACACAGTTCACAGTATCCACATCTGAATACATTGTAATTAGTAGCTATAATACTGGATCACACAGTTCACAGAATCCACATCTGAATACATTGTAATTAGTAGCTATAATACTGGATCACACAGTTCACAGTATCCACATCTGAATATATTGTAATTAGTAGCTATAATACTGGATCACAGAGTTCACAGTATCCACATCTGAATACATTGTAATTAGTAGCTATAATACTGGATCACACAGTTCACAGTATCCACATCTGAATACATTGTAATTAGTAGCTATAATACTGGATCACGCAGTTCACAGTATCCACATCTCAATACATTGTAATTAGTAGCTATAATACTGGATCACACAGTTCACAGTATCCACATCTGAATACATTGTAATTAGTAGCTATAATACTGGATCACACAGTTCACAGTATCCACACCTGAATACATTGTAATTAGTAGCTATAATACTGGATCACACAGTTCACAGTATCCACATCTGAGTACATTGTAATTAGTAGCTATAATACTGGATCACACAGTTCACACTATCCACATCTGAATACATTGTAATTAGTAGCTATAATACTGGATCACACAGTTCACAGTATCCACATCTGAATACATTGTAATTAGTAGCTATAATACTGGATCACACAGTTCACAGTATCCACATCTGAATGCATTGTAATTAGTAGCTATAATACTGGATCACACAGTTCACAGTATCCACATCTGAATACATTGTAATTAGTAGATATAATTCTGGATCACACAGTTCACAGTATCCACATCTGAATACATTGTAATTAGTAACTATAATACTGGATCACACAGTTCACAGAATCCACATCTGAATCCATTGTAATTAGTAGCTATAATTCTGGATCACACAGTTCACAGTATCCACATCTGAATACATTGTAATTAGTAGCTATAACACTGGATCACACAGTTCATAGTATCCACATCTGAATACATTGTAATTAGTAGCTATAATACTGGATCACAGAGTTCACAGTATCCACATCTGAATACATTGTAATTAGTAGCTATAATACTGGATCACACAGTTCACAGTATCCACATCTGAATACATTGTAATTAGTAGCTATAATTCTGGATCACACAGTTCACAGTATCCACATCTGAATACATTGTAATTAGTAGCTATAACACTGGATCACACAGTTCACAGTATCCACATCTGAATACATTGTAATTAGTAGCTATAATACTGGATCACACAGTTCACAGTATCCACATCTGAATACATTGTAATTAGTAGCTATAATACTGGATCACACAGTTCACAGTATCCACATCTGAATACATTGTAATTAGTAGCTATAATACTGGATCACACAGTTCACAGGATCCACATCTGAATACATTGTGATTAGTAGATATAATTCTGGATCACACAGTTCACAGTATCCACATCTGAATACATTGTAATTAGTAGCTATAATACTGGATCACACAGTTCACAGAATCCACATCTGAATACATTGTAATTAGTAGCTATAATACTGGATCACACAGTTCACAGTATCCACATCTGAATATATTGTAATTAGTAGCTATAATAGTGGATCACACAGTTCACAGTATCCACATCTGAATACATTGTAATTAGTAGCTATAATACTGGATCACACAGTTCACACTATCCACATCTGAATACATTGTAATTAGTAGCTATAATACTGGATCACACAGTTCGCAGTATCCACATCTGAATACATTGTAATTAGTAGCTATAATACTGGATCACACAGTTCACAGTATCCACATCTGAATACATTGTAATTAGTAGCTATAATACTGGATCACACAGTTCACAGTATCCACATCTGAATACATTGTAATTAGTAGCTATAATACTGGATCACACAGTTCACAGTATCCACATCTGAATACATTGTAATTAGTAGCTATAATACTGGATCACACAGTTCACAGTATCCACATCTGAATACATTGTAATTAGTAGATATAATTCTGGATCGCACAGTTCACAGTATCCACATCTGAATACATTGTAATTAGTAGCTATAATACTGGATCACACAGTTCACAGAATCCACATCTGAATCCATTGTAATTAGTAGCTATAATTCTGGATCACACAGTTCACAGTATCCACATCTGAATACATTGTAATTAGTAGCTATAACACTGGATCACACAGTTCATAGTATGCACATCTGAATACATTGTAATTAGTAGCTATAATACTGGATCACAGAGTTCACAGTATCCACATCTGAATTCATTGTAATTAGTAGCTATAATACTGGATCACACAGTTCACAGTATCCACATCTGAATACATTGTAATTAGTAGCTATAATTCTGGATCACACAGTTCACAGTATCCACATCTGAATACATTGTAATTAGTAGCTATAACACTGGATCACACAGTTCACAGTATCCACATCTGAATACATTGTAATTAGTAGCTATAATACTGGATCACACAGTTCACAGTATCCACATCTGAATACATTGTAATTAGTAGCTATAACACTGGATCACACAGTTCACAGTATCCACATCTGAATACATTGTAATTAGTAGCTATAATACTGGATCACACAGTTCACAGGATCCACATCTGAATACATTGTAATTAGTAGATATAATTCTGGATCACACAGTTCACAGTATCCACATCTGAATACATTGTAATTAGTAGCTATAATACTGGATCACACAGTTCACAGAATCCACATCTGAATACATTGTAATTAATAGCTATAATACTGGATCACACAGTTCACAGTATCCACATCTGAATACATTGTAATTAGTAGCTATAATACTGGATCACACAGTTCACAGGATCCACATCTGAATACATTGTAATTAGTAGATATAATTCTGGATCACACAGTTCACAGTATCCACATCTGAATACATTGTAATTAGTAGCTATAATACTGGATCACACAGTTCACAGAATCCACATCTGAATACATTGTAATTAGTAGCTATAATACTGGATCACACAGTTCACAGTATCCACATCTGAATATATTGTAATTAGTAGCTATAATACTGGATCACACAGTTCACAGTATCCACATCTGAATACATTGTAATTAGTAGCTATAATACTGGATCACACAGTTCACAGTATCCACATCTGAATACATTGTAATTAGTAGCTATAATACTGGATCACACAGTTCACAGTATCCACATCTGAATACATTGTTATTAGTAGCTATAATACTGGATCACACAGTTCACAGTATCCACACCTGAATACATTGTAATTAGTAGCTATAATACTGGATCACACAGTTCACAGTATCAACATCTGAGTACATTGTAATTAGTAGCTATAATACTGGATCACACAGTTCACACTATCCACATCTGAATACATTGTAATTAGTAGCTATAATACTGGATCACACAGTTCGCAGTATCCACATCTGAATACATTGTAATTAGTAGCTATAATACTGGATCACACAGTTCACAGTATCCACATCTGAATACATTGTAATTAGTAGCTATAATACTGGATCACACAGTTCACAGTATCCACATCTGAATACATTGTAATTAGTAGCTATAATACTGGATCACACAGTTCACAGTATCCACATCTGAATACATTGTAATTAGTAGCTATAATACTGGATCACACAGTTCACAGTATCCACATCTGAATACATTGTAATTAGTAGATATAATTCTGGATCACACAGTTCACAGTATCCACATCTGAATACATTGTAATTAGTAGCTATAATACTGGATCACACAGTTCACAGAATCCACATCTGAATCCATTGTAATTAGTAGCTATAATTCTGGATCACACAGTTCACAGTATCCACATCTGAATACATTGTAATTAGTAGCTATAACACTGGATCACACAGTTCATAGTATCCACATCTGAATACATTGTAATTAGTAGCTATAATACTGGATCACAGAGTTCACCGTATCCACATCTGAATACATTGTAATTAGTAGCTATAATACTGGATCACACAGTTCACAGTATCCACATCTGAATACATTGTAATTAGTAGCTATAATTCTGGATCACACAGTTCACAGTATCCACATCTGAATACATTGTAATTAGTAGCTATAACACTGGATCACACAGTTCACAGTATCCACATCTGAATACATTGTAATTAGTAGCTATAATACTGGATCACACAGTTCACAGTATCCACATCTGAATACATTGTAATTAGTAGCTATAATACTGGATCACACAGTTCACAGTATCCACATCTGAATACATTGTAATTAGTAGCTATAATACTGGATCACACAGTTCACAGGATCCACATCTGAATACATTGTAATTAGTAGATATAATTCTGGATCACACAGTTCAGAGTATCCACATCTGAATACATTGTAATTAGTAGCTATAATACTGGATCACACAGTTCACAGAATCCACATCTGAATACATTGTAATTAGTAGCTATAATACTGGATCACACAGTTCACAGTATCCACATCTGAATATATTGTAATTAGTAGCTATAATACTGGATCACACAGTTCACAGTATCCACATCTGAATACATTGTAATTAGTAGCTATAATACTGGATCACACAGTTCACAGTATCCACATCTGAATACATTGTAATTAGTAGCTATAATACTGGATCACGCAGTTCACAGTATCCACATCTCAATACATTGTAATTAGTAGCTATAATACTGGATCACACAGTTCACAGTATCCACATCTGAATACATTGTAATTAGTAGCTATAATACTGGATCACACAGTTCACAGTATCCACACCTGAATACATTGTAATTAGTAGCTATAATACTGGATCACACAGTTCACAGTATCCACATCTGAGTACATTGTAATTAGTAGCTATAATACTGGATCACACAGTTCACACTATCCACATCTGAATACATTGTAATTAGTAGCTATAATACTGGATCACACAGTTCACAGTATCCACATCTGAATACATTGTAATTAGTAGCTATAATACTGGATCACACAGTTCACAGTATCCACATCTGAATGCATTGTAATTAGTAGCTATAATACTGGATCACACAGTTCACAGTATCCACATCTGAATACATTGTAATTAGTAGATATAATTCTGGATCACACAGTTCACAGTATCCACATCTGAATACATTGTAATTAGTAACTATAATACTGGATCACACAGTTCACAGAATCCACATCTGAATCCATTGTAATTAGTAGCTATAATTCTGGATCACACAGTTCACAGTATCCACATCTGAATACATTGAAATTAGTAGCTATAACACTGGATCACACAGTTCATAGTATCCACATCTGAATACATTGTAATTAGTAGCTATAATACTGGATCACAGAGTTCACAGTATCCACATCTGAATACATTGTAATTAGTAGCTATAATACTGGATCACACAGTTCACAGTATCCACATCTGAATACATTGTAATTAGTAGCTATAATTCTGGATCACACAGTTCACAGTATCCACATCTGAATACATTGTAATTAGTAGCTATAACACTGGATCACACAGTTCACAGTATCCACATCTGAATACATTGTAATTAGTAGCTATAATACTGGATCACACAGTTCACAGTATCCACATCTGAATACATTGTAATTAGTAGCTATAATACTGGATCACACAGTTCACAGTATCCACATCTGAATACATTGTAATTAGTAGCTATAATACTGGATCACACAGTTCACAGGATCCACATCTGAATACATTGTGATTAGTAGATATAATTCTGGATCACACAGTTCACAGTATCCACATCTGAATACATTGTAATTAGTAGCTATAATACTGGATCACACAGTTCACAGAATCCACATCTGAATACATTGTAATTAGTAGCTATAATACTGGATCACACAGTTCACAGTATCCACATCTGAATATATTGTAATTAGTAGCTATAATAGTGGATCACACAGTTCACAGTATCCACATCTGAATACATTGTAATTAGTAGCTATAATACTGGATCACACAGTTCACACTATCCACATCTGAATACATTGTAATTAGTAGCTATAATACTGGATCACACAGTTCGCAGTATCCACATCTGAATACATTGTAATTAGTAGCTATAATACTGGATCACACAGTTCACAGTATCCACATCTGAATACATTGTAATTAGTAGCTATAATACTGGATCACACAGTTCACAGTATCCACATCTGAATACATAGTAATTAGTAGCTATAATACTGGATCACACAGTTCACAGTATCCACATCTGAATACATTGTAATTAGTAGCTATAATACTGGATCACACAGTTCACAGTATCCACATCTGAATACATTGTAATTAGTAGATATAATTCTGGATCGCACAGTTCACAGTATCCACATCTGAATACATTGTAATTAGTAGCTATAATACTGGATCACACAGTTCACAGAATCCACATCTGAATCCATTGTAATTAGTAGCTATAATTCTGGATCACACAGTTCACAGTATCCACATCTGAATACATTGTAATTAGTAGCTATAACACTGGATCACACAGTTCACAGTATCCACATCTGAATACATTGTAATTAGTAGCTATAATACTGGATCACAGAGTTCACAGTATCCACATCTGAATTCATTGTAATTAGTAGCTATAATACTGGATCACACAGTTCACAGTATCCACATCTGAATACATTGTAATTAGTAGCTATAATTCTGGATCACACAGTTCACAGTATCCACATCTGAATACATTGTAATTAGTAGCTATAACACTGGATCACACAGTTCACAGTATCCACATCTGAATACATTGTAATTAGTAGCTATAATACTGGATCACACAGTTCACAGTATCCACATCTGAATACATTGTAATTAGTAGCTATAACACTGGATCACACAGTTCACAGTATCCACATCTGAATACATTGTAATTAGTAGCTATAATACTGGATCACACAGTTCACAGGATCCACATCTGAATACATTGTAATTAGTAGATATAATTCTGGATCACACAGTTCACAGTATCCACATCTGAATACATTGTAATTAGTAGCTATAATACTGGATCACACAGTTCACAGAATCCACATCTGAATACATTGTAATTAGTAGCTATAATACTGGATCACACAGTTCACAGTATCCACATCTGAATATATTGTAATTAGTAGCTATAATACTGGATCACACAGTTCACAGTATCCACATCTGAATACATTGTAATTAGTAGCTATAATACTGGATCACACAGTTCACTGTATCCACATCTGAATACATTGTAATTAGTAGCTATAATACTGGATCACACAGTTCACAGTATCCACATCTGAATACATTGTAATTAGTAGCTATAATACTGGATCACACAGTTCACAGTATCCACACCTGAATACATTGTAATTAGTAGCTATAATACTGGATCACACAGTTCGCAGTATCCACATCTGAATACATTGTAATTAGTAGCTATAATAATGGATCACACAGTTCACAGTATCCACATCTGAATACATTGTAATTAGTAGCTATAATACTGGATCACACAGTTCACAGTATCCACATCTGAATACATTGTAATTAGTAGCTATAATACTGGATCACACAGTTCACAGTATCCACATCTGAATACATTGTAATTAGTAGCTATAATACAGGATCACACAGTTCACAGTATCCACATCTGAATACATTGTAATTAGTAGCTATAATACTGGATCACACAGTTCACAGAATCCACATCTGAATACATTGTAATTAGTAGATATAATTCTGGATCACACAGTTCACAGTATCCACATCTGAATACATTGTAATTAGTAGCTATAATACTGGATCACACAGTTCACAGAATCCACATCTGAATACATTGTAATTAGTAGCTATAATTCTGGATCACACAGTTCACAGTATCCACATCTGAATACATTGTAATTAGTAGCTATAACACTGGATCACACAGTTCACAGTATCCACATCTGAATACATTGTAATTAGTAGCTATAACACTGGATCACACAGTTCACAGTATCCACATCTGAATACATTGTAATTAGTAGCTATAACACTGGATCACACAGTTCACAGTATCCACATCTGAATACATTGTAATTAGTAGCTATAATTCTGGATCACACAGCTCACAGTATCCACATCTGAATACATTGTAATTAGTAGCTATAATACTGGATCACACAATGCACAATATCCACATCTGAATACATTGTAATTAGTAGCTATAATACTAGATCACACAGTTCACAGTATCCGCATCTGAATACATTGTAATTAGTAGCTATAATACTGGATCACACAGTTCACAGTATCCACATCTGAATACATTGTAATTAGTAGCTATAATACTGGATCACACAGTTCACAGTATCCACATCTGAATACATTGTAATTAGTAGCTATAATTCTGGATCACACAGTTCACAGTATCCACATCTGAATACATTGTAATTAGTAGCTATAACACTGGATCACACAGTTCACAGTATCCACATCTGAATACATTGTAATTAGTAGCTATAATACTGGATCACACAGTTCACAGTATCCACATCTGAATACATTGTAATTAGTAGCTATAATACTGGATCACACAGTTCACAGTATCCACATCTGAATACATTGTAATTAGTAGCTATAATACTGGATCACACAGTTCACAGGATCCACATCTGAATACATTGTAATTAGTAGATATAATTCTGGATCACACAGTTCACAGTATCCACATCTGAATACATTGTAATTAGTAGCTATAATACTGGATCACACAGTTCACAGAATCCACATCTGAATACATTGTAATTAGTAGCTATAATACTGGATCACACAGTTCACAGTATCCACATCTGAATATATTGTAATTAGTAGCTATAATACTGGATCACACAGTTCACAGTATCCACATCTGAATACATTGTAATTAGTAGCTATAATACAGGATCACACAGTTCACACTATCCACATCTGAATACATTGTAATTAGTAGCTATAATACTGGATCACACAGTTCGCAGTATCCACATCTGAATACATTGTAATTAGTAGCTATAATACTGGATCACACAGTTCACAGTATCCACATCTGAATACATTGTAATTAGTAGCTATAATACTGGATCACACAGTTCACAGTATCCACATCTGAATACATTGTAATTAGTAGCTATAATACTGGATCACACAGTTCACAGTATCCACATCTGAATACATTGTAATTAGTAGATATAATTCTGGATCACACAGTTCACAGTATCCACATCTGAATACATTGTAATTAGTAGCTATAATACTGGATCACACAGTTCACAGAATCCACATCTGAATCCATTGTAATTAGTAGCTATAATACTGGATCACACAGTTCACAGTATCCACATCTGAATACATTGTAATTAGTAGCTATAATACTGGATCACACAGTTCATAGTATCCACATCTGAATACATTGTAATTAGTAGCTATAATACTGGATCACAGAGTTCACAGTATCCACATCTGAATACATTGTAATTAGTAGCTATAATACTGGATCACACAGTTCACAGTATCCACATCTGAATACATTGTAATTAGTAGCTATAATACTGGAACACACAGTTCACAGTATCCACATCTAAATACATTGTAATTGGTAGCTATAATACTGGATCACACAGTTCACAGTATTCGCATCTGAATACATTTGAATTAGTAGCTATAATACTGGATCACACAGATCACAGTATCCACATCTGAATACATTGTAATTAGTAGCTATAATACTAGATCACAAAGCTCACAGTATCCACATCTGAATACATTGTAATTAGTAGCTATGATACTGGATCACACAGTTCACAGTATCCACATCTGAATATATTGTAATTAGTAGCTATAATACTGGATCACACAGTTCACAGTATCCACATCTGAATACATTGTAATAAGTAGCTATAATACCGGATCACACAGTTCACAGTATCCGCATCTGAATATATTGTAATTAGTAGCTATAATACTGGATCACACAGTTCACAGTATCCACATCTGAATACATTGTAATTAGTAGATATAATTCTGGATCGCACAGTTCACAGTATCCACATCTGAATACATTGTAATTAGTAGCTATAATACTGGATCACACAGTTCACAGAATCCACATCTGAATCCATTGTAATTAGTAGCTATAATTCTGGATCACACAGTTCACAGTATCCACATCTGAATACATTGTAATTAGTAGCTATAACACTGGATCACACAGTTCATAGTATCCACATCTGAATACATTGTAATTAGTAGCTATAATACTGGATCACAGAGTTCACAGTATCCACATCTGAATTCATTGTAATTAGTAGCTATAATACTGGATCACACAGTTCACAGTATCCACATCTGAATACATTGTAATTAGTAGCTATAATTCTGGATCACACAGTTCACAGTATCCACATCTGAATACATTGTAATTAGTAGCTATAACACTGGATCACACAGTTCACAGTATCCACATCTGAATACATTGTAATTAGTAGCTATAATACTGGATCACACAGTTCACAGTATCCACATCTGAATACATTGTAATTAGTAGCTATAATACTGGATCACACAGTTCACAGTATCCACATCTGAATACATTGTAATTAGTAGCTATAATACTGGATCACACAGTTCACAGGATCCACATCTGAATACATTGTAATTAGTAGATATAATTCTGGATCACACAGTTCACAGTATCCACATCTGAATACATTGTAATTAGTAGCTATAATACTGGATCACACAGTTCACAGAATCCACATCTGAATACATAGTAATTAGTAGCTATAATACTGGATCACACAGTTCACAGTATCCACATCTGAATATATTGTAATTAGTAGCTATAATACTGGATCACACAGTTCACAGTATCCACATCTGAATACATTGTAATTAGTAGCTATAATACTGGATCACACAGTTCACAGTATCCACATCTGAATACATTGTAATTAGTAGCTATAATACTGGATCACACAGTTCACAGTATCCACATCTGAATACATTGTAATTAGTAGCTATAATACTGGATCACACAGTTCACAGTATCCACACCTGAATACATTGTAATTAGTAGCTATAATACTGGATCACACAGTTCGCAGTATCCACATCTGAATACATTGTAATTAGTAGCTATAATACTGGATCACACAGTTCACAGTATCCACATCTGAATACATTGTAATTAGTAGCTATAATACTGGATCACACAGTTCACAGTATCCACATCTGAATACATTGTAATTAGTAGCTATAATACTGGATCACACAGTTCACAGTATCCACATCTGAATACATTGTAATTAGTAGCTATAATACAGGATCACACAGTTCACAGTATCCACATCTGAATACATTGTAATTCGTAGCTATAATACTGGATCACACAGTTCACAGAATCCACATCTGAATACATTGTAATTAGTAGATATAATTCTGGATCACACAGTTCACAGTATCCACATCTGAATACATTGTAATTAGTAGCTATAATACTGGATCACACAGTTCACAGAATCCACATCTGAATACATTGTAATTAGTAGCTATAATTCTGGATCACACAGTTCACAGTATCCACATCTGAATACATTGTAATTAGTAGCTATAACACTGGATCACACAGTTCACAGTATCCACATCTGAATACATTGTAATTAGTAGCTATAACACTGGATCACACAGTTCACAGTATCCACATCTGAATACATTGTAATTAGTAGCTATAACACTGGATCACACAGTTCACAGTATCCACATCTGAATACATTGTAATTAGTAGCTATAATTCTGGATCACACAGCTCACAGTATCCACATCTGAATACATTGTAATTAGTAGCTATAATACTGGATCACACAATTCACAATATCCACATCTGAATACATTGTAATTAGTAGCTATAATACTAGATCACACAGTTCACAGTATCCGCATCTGAATACATTGTAATTAGTAGCTATAATACTGGATCACACAGTTCACAGTATCCACATCTGAATACATTGTAATTAGTAGCTATAATACTGGATCACACAGTTCACAGTATCCACATCTGAATACATTGTAATTAGTAGCTATAATTCTGGATCACACAGTTCACAGTATCCACATCTGAATACATTGTAATTAGTAGCTATAACACTGGATCACACAGTTCACAGTATCCACATATGAATACATTGTAATTAGTAGCTATAATACTGGATCACACAGATCACAGTATCCACATCTGAATACATTGTAATTAGTAGCTATAATACTGGATCACACAGTTCACAGTATCCACATCTGAATACATTGTAATTAGTAGCTATAATACTGGATCACACAGTTCACAGGATCCACATCTGAATACATTGTAATTAGTAGATATAATTCTGGATCACACAGTTCACAGTATCCACATCTGAATACATTGTAATTAGTAGCTATAATACTGGATCACACAGTTCACAGAATCCACATCTGAATACATTGTAATTAGTAGCTATAATACTGGATCACACAGTTCACAGTATCCACATCTGAATATATTGTAATTAGTAGCTATAATACTGGATCACACAGTTCACAGTATCCACATCTGAATACATTGTAATTAGTAGCTATAATACTGGATCACACAGTTCGCAGTATCCACATCTGAATACATTGTAATTAGTAGCTATAATACTGGATCACACAGTTCACAGTATCCACATCTGAATACATTGTAATTAGTAGCTATAATACTGGATCACACAGTTCACAGTATCCACATCTGAATACATTGTAATTAGTAGCTATAATACTGGATCACACAGTTCACAGTATCCACAGCTGAATATATTGTAATTAGTAGATATAATTCTGGATCACACAGTTCACAGTATCCACATCTGAATACATTGTAATTAGTAGCTATAATACTGGATCACACAGTTCACAGAATCCACATCTGAATCCATTGTAATTAGTAGCTATAATTCTGGATCACACAGTTCACAGTATCCACATCTGAATACATTGTAATTAGTAGCTATAACACTGGATCACACAGTTCATAGTATCCACATCTGAATACATTGTAATTAGTAGCTATAATACTGGATCACAGAGTTCACAGTATCCACATCTGAATTCATTGTAATTAGTAGCTATAATACTGGATCACACAGTTCACAGTATCCACATCTGAATACATTGTAATTAGTAGCTATGATTCTGGATCACACAGTTCACAGTATCCACATCTGAATACATTGTAATTAGTAGCTATAACACTGGATCACACAGTTCACAGTATCCACATCTGAATACATTGTAATTAGTAGCTATAACACTGGATCACACAGTTCACAGTATCCACATCTGAATACATTGTAATTAGTAGCTATAACACTGGATCACACAGTTCACAGTATCCACATCTGAATACATTGTAATTAGTAGCTATAATTCTGGATCACACAGCTCACAGTATCCACATCTGAATACATTGTAATTAGTAGCTATAATACTGGATCACACAATTCACAATATCCACATCTGAATACATTGTAATTAGTAGCTATAATACTAGATCACACAGTTCACAGTATCCGCATCTGAATACATTGTAATTAGTAGCTATAATACTGGATCACACAGTTCACAGTATCCACATCTGAATACATTGTAATTAGTAGCTATAATACTGGATCACACAGTTCACAGTATCCACATCTGAATACATTGTAATTAGTAGCTATAATTCTGGATCACACAGTTCACAGTATCCACATCTGAATACATTGTAATTGGTAGCTATAACACTGGATCACACAGTTCACAGTATCCACATCTGAATACATTGTAATTAGTAGCTATAATACTGGATCACACAGTTCACAGTATCCACATCTGAATACATTGTAATTAGTAGCTATAATACTGGATCACACAGTTCACAGTATCCACATCTGAATACATTGTAATTAGTAGCTATAATACTGGATCACACAGTTCACAGGATCCACATCTGAATACATTGTAATTAGTAGCTATAATACTGGATCACACAGTTCACAGAATCCACATCTGAATACATTGTAATTAGTAGCTATGATTCTGGATCACACAGTTCACAGTATCCACATCTGAATACATTGTAATTAGTAGCTATAACACTGGATCACACAGTTCACAGTATCCACATCTGAATACATTGTAATTAGTAGCTATAACACTGGATCACACAGTTCACAGTATCCACATCTGAATACATTGTAATTAGTAGCTATAACACTGGATCACACAGTTCACAGTATCCACATCTGAATACATTGTAATTAGTAGCTATAATACTGGATCACACAGTTCACAGTATCCACATCTGAATACATTGTAATTAGTAGCTATAATACTGGATCACACAGTTCACAGGATCCACATCTGAATACATTGTAATTAGTAGATATAATTCTGGATCACACAGTTCACAGTATCCACATCTGAATACATTGTAATTAGTAGCTATAATACTGGATCACACAGTTCACAGTATCCACATCTGAATACATTGTAATTAGTAGCTATAATACTGGATCACACAGTTCACAGGATCCACATCTGAATACATTGTAATTAGTAGATATAATTCTGGATCACACAGTTCACAGTATCCACATCTGAATACATTGTAATTAGTAGCTATAATACTGGATCACACAGTTCACAGAATCCACATCTGAATACATTGTAATTAGTAGCTATAATACTGGATCACACAGTTCACAGTATCCACATCTGAATATATTGTAATTAGTAGCTATAATACTGGATCACACAGTTCACAGTATCCACATCTGAATACATTGTAATTAGTAGCTATAATACTGGATCACACAGTTCGCAGTATCCACATCTGAATACATTGTAATTAGTAGCTATAATACTGGATCACACAGTTCACAGTATCCACATCTGAATACATTGTAATTAGTAGCTATAATACTGGATCACACAGTTCACAGTATCCACATCTGAATACATTGTAATTAGTAGCTATAATACTGGATCACACAGTTCACAGTATCCACAGCTGAATATATTGTAATTAGTAGATATAATTCTGGATCACACAGTTCACAGTATCCACATCTGAATACATTGTAATTAGTAGCTATAATACTGGATCACACAGTTCACAGAATCCACATCTGAATCCATTGTAATTAGTAGCTATAATTCTGGATCACACAGTTCACAGTATCCACATCTGAATACATTGTAATTAGTAGCTATAACACTGGATCACACAGTTCATAGTATCCACATCTGAATACATTGTAATTAGTAGCTATAATACTGGATCACAGAGTTCACAGTATCCACATCTGAATTCATTGTAATTAGTAGCTATAATACTGGATCACACAGTTCACAGTATCCACATCTGAATACATTGTAATTAGTAGCTATGATTCTGGATCACACAGTTCACAGTATCCACATCTGAATACATTGTAATTAGTAGCTATAACACTGGATCACACAGTTCACAGTATCCACATCTGAATACATTGTAATTAGTAGCTATAACACTGGATCACACAGTTCACAGTATCCACATCTGAATACATTGTAATTAGTAGCTATAACACTGGATCACACAGTTCACAGTATCCACATCTGAATACATTGTAATTAGTAGCTATAATTCTGGATCACACAGCTCACAGTATCCACATCTGAATACATTGTAATTAGTAGCTATAATACTGGATCACACAATTCACAATATCCACATCTGAATACATTGTAATTAGTAGCTATAATACTAGATCACACAGTTCACAGTATCCGCATCTGAATACATTGTAATTAGTAGCTATAATACTGGATCACACAGTTCACAGTATCCACATCTGAATACATTGTAATTAGTAGCTATAATACTGGATCACACAGTTCACAGTATCCACATCTGAATACATTGTAATTAGTAGCTATAATTCTGGATCACACAGTTCACAGTATCCACATCTGAATACATTGTAATTGGTAGCTATAACACTGGATCACACAGTTCACAGTATCCACATCTGAATACATTGTAATTAGTAGCTATAATACTGGATCACACAGTTCACAGTATCCACATCTGAATACATTGTAATTAGTAGCTATAATACTGGATCACACAGTTCACAGTATCCACATCTGAATACATTGTAATTAGTAGCTATAATACTGGATCACACAGTTCACAGGATCCACATCTGAATACATTGTAATTAGTAGCTATAATACTGGATCACACAGTTCACAGAATCCACATCTGAATACATTGTAATTAGTAGCTATGATTCTGGATCACACAGTTCACAGTATCCACATCTGAATACATTGTAATTAGTAGCTATAACACTGGATCACACAGTTCACAGTATCCACATCTGAATACATTGTAATTAGTAGCTATAACACTGGATCACACAGTTCACAGTATCCACATCTGAATACATTGTAATTAGTAGCTATAACACTGGATCACACAGTTCACAGTATCCACATCTGAATACATTGTAATTAGTAGCTATAATACTGGATCACACAGTTCACAGTATCCACATCTGAATACATTGTAATTAGTAGCTATAATACTGGATCACACAGTTCACAGGATCCACATCTGAATACATTGTAATTAGTAGATATAATTCTGGATCACACAGTTCACAGTATCCACATCTGAATACATTGTAATTAGTAGCTATAATACTGGATCACACAGTTCACAGAATCCACATCTGAATACATTGTAATTAGTAGCTATAATACTGGATCACACAGTTCACAGTATCCACATCTGAATATATTGTAATTAGTAGCTATAATACTGGATCACACAGTTCACAGTATCCACATCTGAATACATTGTAATTAGTAGCTATAATACTGGATCACACAGTTCGCAGTATCCACATCTGAATACATTGTAATTAGTAGCTATAATACTCGATCACACAGTTCACAGTATCCACATCTGAATACATTGTAATTAGTAGCTATAATACTGGATCACACAGTTCACAGTATCCACATCTGAATACATTGTAATTAGTAGCTATAATACTGGATCACACAGTTCACAGTATCCACATCTGAATACATTGTAATTAGTAGATATAATTCTGGATCACACAGTTCACAGTATCCACATCTGAATACATTGTAATTAGTAGCTATAATACTGGATCACACAGTTCACAGTATCCACATCTGAATACATTGTAATTAGTAGCTATAATACTGGATCACACAGTTCACAGAATCCACATCTGAATACATTGTAATTAGTAGCTATAATACTGGATCACACAGTTCACAGAATCCACATCTGAATACATTGTAATTAGTAGCTATAATTCTGGATCACACAGTTCACTGTATCCACATCTGAATACATTGTAATTAGTAGCTATAACACTGGATCACACAGTTCACAGTATCCACATCTGAATACATTGTAATTAGTAGCTATAACACTGGATCACACAGTTCACAGTATCCACATCTGAATACATTGTAATTAGTAGCTATAACACTGGATCACACAGTTCACAGTATCCACATCTGAATACATTGTAATTAGTAGCTATAATTCTGGATCACACAGCTCACAGTATCCACATCTGAATACATTGTAATTAGTAGCTATAATACTGGATCACACAATTCACAATATCCACATCTGAATACATTGTAATTAGTAGCTATAATACTAGATCACACAGTTCACAGTATCCGCATCTGAATACATTGTAATTAGTAGCTATAATACTGGATCACACAGTTCGCAGTATCCACATCTGAATACATTGTAATTAGTAGCTATAATACTGGATCACACAGTTCACAGTATCCACATCTGAATACATTGTAATTAGTAGCTATAATACTGGATCACACAGTTCACAGTATCCACATCTGAATACATTGTAATTAGTAGCTATAATACTGGATCACACAGTTCACAGTATCCACAGCTGAATATATTGTAATTAGTAGATATAATTCTGGATCACACAGTTCACAGTATCCACATCTGAATACATTGTAATTAGTAGCTATAATACTGGATCACACAGTTCACAGAATCCACATCTGAATCCATTGTAATTAGTAGCTATAATTCTGGATCACACAGTTCACAGTATCCACATCTGAATACATTGTAATTAGTAGCTATAACACTGGATCACACAGTTCATAGTATCCACATCTGAATACATTGTAATTAGTAGCTATAATACTGGATCACAGAGTTCACAGTATCCACATCTGAATTCATTGTAATTAGTAGCTATAATACTGGATCACACAGTTCACAGTATCCACATCTGAATACATTGTAATTAGTAGCTATGATTCTGGATCACACAGTTCACAGTATCCACATCTGAATACATTGTAATTAGTAGCTATAACACTGGATCACACAGTTCACAGTATCCACATCTGAATACATTGTAATTAGTAGCTATAACACTGGATCACACAGTTCACAGTATCCACATCTGAATACATTGTAATTAGTAGCTATAACACTGGATCACACAGTTCACAGTATCCACATCTGAATACATTGTAATTAGTAGCTATAATTCTGGATCACACAGCTCACAGTATCCACATCTGAATACATTGTAATTAGTAGCTATAATACTGGATCACACAATTCACAATATCCACATCTGAATACATTGTAATTAGTAGCTATAATACTAGATCACACAGTTCACAGTATCCGCATCTGAATACATTGTAATTAGTAGCTATAATACTGGATCACACAGTTCACAGTATCCACATCTGAATACATTGTAATTAGTAGCTATAATACTGGATCACACAGTTCACAGTATCCACATCTGAATACATTGTAATTAGTAGCTATAATTCTGGATCACACAGTTCACAGTATCCACATCTGAATACATTGTAATTAGTAGCTATAACACTGGATCACACAGTTCACAGTATCCACATCTGAATACATTGTAATTAGTAGCTATAATACTGGATCACACAGTTCACAGTATCCACATCTGAATACATTGTAATTAGTAGCTATAATACTGGATCATACAGTTCACAGTATCCACATCTGAATACATTGTAATTAGTAGCTATAATACTGGATCACACAGTTCACAGGATCCACATCTGAATACATTGTAATTAGTAGCTATAATACTGGATCACACAGTTCACAGAATCCACATCTGAATACATTGTAATTAGTAGCTATGATTCTGGATCACACAGTTCACAGTATCCACATCTGAATACATTGTAATTAGTAGCTATAACACTGGATCACACAGTTCACAGTATCCACATCTGAATACATTGTAATTAGTAGCTATAACACTGGATCACACAGTTCACAGTATCCACATCTGAATACATTGTAATTAGTAGCTATAACACTGGATCACACAGTTCACAGTATCCACATCTGAATACATTGTAATTAGTAGCTATAATTCTGGATCACACAGCTCACAGTATCCACATCTGAATACATTGTAATTAGTAGCTATAATACTGGATCACACAATTCACAATATCCACATCTGAATACATTGTAATTAGTAGCTATAATACTAGATCACACAGTTCACAGTATCCGCATCTGAATACATTGTAATTAGTAGCTATAATACTGGATCACACAGTTCACAGTATCCACATCTGAATACATTGTAATTAGTAGCTATAATACTGGATCACACAGTTCACAGTATCCACATCTGAATACATTGTAATTAGTAGCTATAATTCTGGATCACACAGTTCACAGTATCCACATCTGAATACATTGTAATTAGTAGCTATAACACTGGATCACACAGTTCACAGTATCCACATCTGAATACATTGTAATTAGTAGCTATAATACTGGATCACACAGTTCACAGTATCCACATCTGAATACATTGTAATTAGTAGCTATAATACTGGATCACACAGTTCACAGTATCCACATCTGAATACATTGTAATTAGTAGCTATAATACTGGATCACACAGTTCACAGGATCCACATCTGAATACATTGTAATTAGTAGATATAATTCTGGATCACACAGTTCACAGTATCCACATCTGAATACATTGTAATTAGTAGCTATAATACTGGATCACACAGTTCACAGAATCCACATCTGAATACATTGTAATTAGTAGCTATAATACTGGATCACACAGTTCACAGTATCCACATCTGAATATATTGTAATTAGTAGCTATAATACTGGATCACACAGTTCACAGTATCCACATCTGAATACATTGTAATTAGTAGCTATAATACTGGATCACACAGTTCGCAGTATCCACATCTGAATACATTGTAATTAGTAGCTATAATACTGGATCACACAGTTCACAGTATCCACATCTGAATACATTGTAATTAGTAGCTATAATACTGGATCACACAGTTCACAGTATCCACATCTGAATACATTGTAATTAGTAGCTATAATACTGGATCACACAGTTCACAGTATCCACATCTGAATACATTGTAATTAGTAGATATAATTCTGGATCACACAGTTCACAGTATCCACATCTGAATACATTGTAATTAGTAGCTATAATACTGGATCACACAGTTCACAGTATCCACATCTGAATACATTGTAATTAGTAGCTATAATACTGGATCACACAGTTCACAGAATCCACATCTGAATACATTGTAATTAGTAGCTATAATACTGGATCACACAGTTCACAGAATCCACATCTGAATACATTGTAATTAGTAGCTATAATTCTGGATCACACAGTTCACAGTATCCACATCTGAATACATTGTAATTAGTAGCTATAACACTGGATCACACAGTTCACAGTATCCACATCTGAATACATTGTAATTAGTAGCTATAACACTGGATCACACAGTTCACAGTATCCACATCTGAATACATTGTAATTAGTAGCTATAACACTGGATCACACAGTTCACAGTATCCACATCTGAATACATTGTAATTAGTAGCTATAATTCTGGATCACACAGCTCACAGTATCCACATCTGAATACATTGTAATTAGTAGCTATAATACTGGATCACACAATTCACAATATCCACATCTGAATACATTGTAATTAGTAGCTATAATACTAGATCACACAGTTCACAGTATCCGCATCTGAATACATTGTAATTAGTAGCTATAATACTGGATCACACAGTTCACAGTATCCACATCTGAATACATTGTAATTAGTAGCTATAATACTGGATCACACAGTTCACAGTATCCACATCTGAATACATTGTAATTAGTAGCTATAATTCTGGATCACACAGTTCACAGTATCCACATCTGAATACATTGTAATTAGTAGCTATAACACTGGATCACACAGTTCACAGTATCCACATCTGAATACATTGTAATTAGTAGCTATAATACTGGATCACACAGTTCACAGTATCCACATCTGAATACATTGTAATTAGTAGCTATAATACTGGATCACACAGTTCACAGTATCCACATCTGAATACATTGTAATTAGTAGCTATAATACTGGATCACACAGTTCACAGGATCCACATCTGAATACATTGTAATTAGTAGATATAATTCTGGATCACACAGTTCACAGTATCCACATCTGAATACATTGTAATTAGTAGCTATAATACTGGATCACACAGTTCACAGAATCCACATCTGAATACATTGTAATTAGTAGCTATAATACTGGATCACACAGTTCACAGTATCCACATCTGAATATATTGTAATTAGTAGCTATAATACTGGATCACACAGTTCACAGTATCCACATCTGAATACATTGTAATTAGTAGCTATAATACTGGATCACATAGTTCGCAGTATCCACATCTGAATACATTGTAATTAGTAGCTATAATACTGGATCACACAGTTCACAGTATCCACATCTGAATACATTGTAATTAGTAGCTATAATACTGGATCACACAGTTCACAGTATCCACATCTGAATACATTGTAATTAGTAGCTATAATACTGGATCACACAGTTCACAGTATCCACATCTGAATACATTGTAATTAGTAGATATAATTCTGGATCACACAGTTCACAGTATCCACATCTGAATACATTGTAATTAGTAGCTATAATACTGGATCACACAGTTCACAGAATCCACATCTGAATCCATTGTAATTAGTAGCTATAATTCTGGATCACACAGTTCACAGTATCCACATCTGAATACATTGTAATTAGTAGCTATAACACTGGATCACACAGTTCATAGTATCCACATCTGAATACATTGTAATTAGTAGCTATAATACTGGATCACAGAGTTCACAGTATCCACATCTGAATTCATTGTAATTAGTAGCTATAATACTGGATCACACAGTTCACAGTATCCACATCTGAATACATTGTAATTAGTAGCTATGATTCTGGATCACACAGTTCACAGTATCCACATCTGAATACATTGTAATTAGTAGCTATAACACTGGATCACACAGTTCACAGTATCCACATCTGAATACATTGTAATTAGTAGCTATAATACTGGATCACACAGTTCACAGTATCCACATCTGAATACATTGTAATTAGTAGCTATAATACTGGATCACACAGTTCACAGTATCCACATCTGAATACATTGTAATTAGTAGCTATAATACTGGATCACACAGTTCACAGGATCCACATCTGAATACATTGTAATTAGTAGATATAATTCTGGATCACACAGTTCACAGTATCCACATCTGAATACATTGTAATTAGTAGCTATAATACTGGATCACACAGTTCACAGAATCCACATCTGAATACATTGTAATTAGTAGCTATAATACTGGATCACACAGTTCACAGTATCCACATCTGAATATATTGTAATTAGTAGCTATAATACTGGATCACACAGTTCACAGTATCCACATCTGAATACATTGTAATTAGTAGCTATAATACTGGATCACACAGTTCACAGTATCCACATCTGAATACATTGTAATTAGTAGCTATAATACTGGATCACACAGTTCACAGTATCCACATCTGAATACATTGTAATTAGTAGCTATAATACTGGATCACACAGTTCACAGTATCCACATCTGAATACATTGTAATTAGTAGCTATAATACTGGATCACACAGTTCACAGGATCCACATCTGAATACATTGTAATTAGTAGATATAATTCTGGATCACACAGTTCACAGTATCCACATCTGAATACATTGTAATTAGTAGCTATAATATTGGATCACACAGTTCACAGAATCCACATCTGAATTCATTGTAATTAGTAGCTATAATACTGGATCACACAGTTCACAGTATCCACATCTGAATATATTGTAATTAGTAGCTATAATACTGGATCACACAGTTCACAGTATCCACATCTGAATACATTGTAATTAGTAGCTATAATACTGGATCACACAGTTCACAGTATCCACATCTGAATACATTGTAATTAGTTGCTATAATACTGGATCACACAGTTCACAGTATCCACATTTGAATACATTGTAATTAGTAGCTCTAATACTGGATCACACAGCTCACAGTATACACATCTGAATACATTGTAATTAGTAGCTATAATACTGGATCACACAGTTCACAGTATCCGCATCTGAATACATTGTAATTAGTAGCTATAATACTGGATCACACAGTTCACAGTATCCACATCTGAATACATTGTAATTAGAAGCTATAATACTAGATCACACAGTTCGCAGTATCCGCATCTGAATACATTGTAATTAGTAGCTATAATACTGGATCACACAGTTCACAGTATCCACATCTGAATACATTGTAATTAGTAGCTATAATACTGGATCACACAGTTCACAGTATCCACATCTGAATACATTGTAATTAGTAGCTATAATACTGGATCACACAGTTCACAGTATCCACACCTGAATACATTGTAATTAGTAGCTATAATACTGGATCACACAGTTCGCAGTATCCACATCTGAATACATTGTAATTAGTAGCTATAATACTGGATCACACAGTTCACAGTATCCACATCTGAATACATTGTAATTAGTAGCTATAATACTGGATCACACAGTTCACAGTATCCACATCTGAATACATTGTAATTAGTAGCTATAATACTGGATCACACAGTTCACAGTATCCACATCTGAATACATTGTAATTAGTAGCTATAATACAGGATCACACAGTTCACAGAATCCACATCTGAATACATTGTAATTAGTAGCTATAATTCTGGATCACACAGTTCACAGTATCCACATCTGAATACATTGTAATTAGTAGCTATAACACTGGATCACACAGTTCACAGTATCCACATCTGAATACATTGTAATTAGTAGCTATAACACTGGATCACACAGTTCACAGTATCCACATCTGAATACATTGTAATTAGTAGCTATAACACTGGATCACACAGTTCACAGTATCCACATCTGAATACATTGTAATTAGTAGCTATAATTCTGGATCACACAGCTCACAGTATCCACATCTGAATACATTGTAATTAGTAGCTATAATACTGGATCACACAATTCACAATATCCACATCTGAATACATTGTAATTAGTAGCTATAATACTAGATCACACAGTTCACAGTATCCGCATCTGAATACATTGTAATTAGTAGCTATACTACTGGGTCACACAGTTCACAGTATCCACATCTGAATACATTGTAATTAGTAGCTATAATACTGGATCACACAGTTCACAGTATCCACATCTGAATACATTGTAATTAGTAGCTATAATACTGGATCACACAGTTCACAGTATCCACATCTGAATACATTGTAATTAGTAGCTATAATACTGGATCACGCAGTTCACAGTATCCACATCTGAATACATTGTAATTAGTAGCTATAATACTGGATCACACAGTTCACAGTATCCACATCTGAATACATTGTAATTAGTAGCTATAATACTAGATCACACAGTTCACAGTATCCACACCTGAATACATTGTAATTAGTAGCTATAATACTGGATCACACAGTTCACTGTATCCACATCTGAGTACATTGTAATTAGTAGCTATAATACTGGATCACACAGTTCACACTATCCACATCTGAATACATTGTAATTAGTAGCTATAATACTGGATCACACAGTTCGCAGTATCCACATCTGAATACATTGTAATTAGTAGCTATAATACTGGATCACACAGTTCACAGTATCCACATCTGAATACATTGTAATTAGTAGCTATAATACTGGATCACACAGTTCACAGTATCCACATCTGAATACATTGTAATTAGTAGCTATAATACTGGATCACACAGTTCACAGTATCCACATCTGAATACATTGTAATTAGTAGCTATAATACTGGATCACACAGTTCACAGTATCCACATCTGAATACATTGTAATTAGTAGATATAATTCTGGATCACACAGTTCACAGTATCCACATCTGAATACATTGTAATTAGTAGCTATAATACTGGATCACACAGTTCACAGAATCCACATCTGAATCCATTGTAATTAGTAGCTATAATTCGGGATCACACAGTTCACAATATCCACATCTGAATACATTGTAATTAGTAGCTATAACACTGGATCACACAGTTCATAGTATCCACATCTGAATACATTGTAATTAGTAGCTATAATACTGGATCACAGAGTTCACAGTATCCACATCTGAATACATTGTAATTAGTAGCTATAATACTGGATCACACAGTTCACAGTATCCACATCTGAATACATTGTAATTAGTAGCTATAATACTGGATCACACAGTTCACACTATCCACATCTGAATACATTGTAATTAGTAGCTATAATACTGGATCACACAGTTCACAGGATCCACATCTGAATACATTGTAATTAGTAGATATAATTCTGGATCACACAGTTCACAGTATCCACATCTGAATACATTGTAATTAGTAGCTATAATACTGGATCACACAGTTCACAGAATCCACATCTGAATACATTGTAATTAGTAGCCATAATACTGGATCACACAGTTCACAGTATCCACATCTGAATATATTGTAATTAGTAGCTATAATACTGGATCACACAGTTCACAGTATCCACATCTGAATACATTGTAATTAGTAGCTATAATACTGGATCACACAGTTCACAGTATCCACATCTGAATACATTGTAATTAGTTGCTATAATACTGGATCACACAGTTCACAGTATCCACATCTGAATACATTGTAATTAGTAGCTCTAATACTGGATCACACAGCTCACAGTATCCACATCAGAATACATTGTAATTAGTAGCTATAATACTGGATCACACAGTTCACAGTATCCGCATCTGAATACATTGTAATTAGTAGCTATAATACTGGATCACACAGTTCACAGTATCCACATCTGAATACATTGTAATTAGTAGCTATAATGCTGGATCACGCAGTTCACAATATCCACATCTGAATACATTGTAATTAGTAGCTATAATACTGGATCACACAGTTCACAGTATCCACATCTGAATACATTGTAATTAGTAGCTATAATACTGGATCACACAGTTCACAGTATCCACACCTGAGTACATTGTAATTAGTAGCTATAATACTGGATCACACAGTTCACACTATCCACATCTGAATACATTGTAATTAGTAGCTATAATACTGGATCACACAGTTCGCAGTATCCACATCTGAATACATTGTAATTAGTAGCTATAATACTGGATCACACAGTTCACAGTATCCACATCTGAATACATTGTAATTAGTAGCTATAATACGGGATCACACAGTTCACAGTATCCACATCTGAATACATTGTAATTAGTAGCTATAATACTGGATCACACAGTTCACAGTATCCACATCTGAATACATTGTAATTAGTAGCTATAATACTAGATCACACAGTTCACAGTATCCACATCTGAATACATTGTAATTAGTAGATATAATTCTGGATCACACAGTTCACAGTATCCACATCTGAATACATTGTAATTAGTAGCTATAATACTGGATCACACAGTTCACAGAATCCACATCTGAATCCATTGTAATTAGTAGCTATAATTCTGGATCACACAGTTCACAGTATCCACATCTGAATACATTGTAATTAGTAGCTATAACACTGGATCACACAGTTCATAGTATCCACATCTGAATACATTGTAATTAGTAGCTATAATACTGGATCACAGAGTTCACAGTATCCACATCTGAATACATTGTAATTAGTAGCTATAATACTGGATCACACAGTTCACAGTATCCACATCTGAATACATTGTAATTAGTAGCTATAATTCTGGATCACACAGTTCACAGTATCCACATCTGAATACATTGTAATTAGTAGCTATAACACTGGATCACACAGTTCACAGTATCCACATCTGAATACATTGTAATTAGTAGCTATAATACTGGATCACACAGTTCACAGTATCCACATCTGAATACATTGTAATTAGTAGCTATAATACTGGATCACACAGTTCACAGTATCCACATCTGAATACATTGTAATTAGTAGCTATAATACTGGATCACACAGTTCACAGGATCCACATCTGAATACATTGTAATTAGTAGATATAATTCTGGATCACACAGTTCACAGTATCCACATCTGAATACATTGTAATTAGTAGCTATAATACTGGATCACACAGTTCACAGAATCCACATCTGAATACATTGTAATTAGTAGCTATAATACTGGATCACACAGTTCACAGTATCCACATCTGAATATATTGTAATTAGTAGCTATAATACTGGATCACACAGTTCACAGTATCCACATCTGAATACATTGTAATTAGTAGCTATAATACTGGATCACACAGTTCACAGTATCCACATCTGAATACATTGTAATTAGTTGCTATAATACTGGATCACACAGTTCACAGTATCCACATCTGAATACATTGTAATTAGTAGCTCTAATACTGGATCACACAGCTCACAGTATCCACATCAGAATACATTGTAATTAGTAGCTATAATACTGGATCACACAGTTCACAGTATCCGCATCTGAATACATTGTAATTAGTAGCTATAATACTGGATCACACAGTTCACAGTATCCACACCTGAATACATTGTAATTAGTAGCTATAATACTGGATCACACAGTTCGCAGTATCCACATCTGAATACATTGTAATTAGTAGCTATAATACTGGATCACATAGTTCACAGTATCCACATCTGAATACATTGTAATTAGTAGCTATAATACTGGATCACACAGTTCACAGTATCCACATCTGAATACATTGTAATTAGTAGCTATATTACTGGATCACACAGTTCACAGTATCCACATCTGAATGCATTGTAATTAGTAGCTATAATACTGGATCACACAGTTCACAGTATCCACATCTGAATACATTGTAATTAGTAGCTATACTACTGGATCACACAGTTCACAGAATCCACATCTGAATACATTGTAATTAGTAGATATAATTCTGGATCACACAGTTCACAGTATCCACATCTGAATACATTGTAATTAGTAGCTATAATACTGGATCACACAGTTCACAGAATCCACATCTGAATACATTGTAATTAGTAGCTATAATTCTGGATCACACAGTTCACAGTGTCCACATCTGAATACATTGTAATTAGTAGCTATAACACTGGATCACACAGTTCACAGTATCAACATCTGAATACATTGTAATTAGTAGCTATAATACTGGATCACACAGTTCACAGTATACACATCTGAATACATTGTAATTAGTAGCTATAATACTGGATCACACAGTTCACAGTATCCACATCTGAATACATTGTAATTAGTAGCTATAATACTGGATCACACAGTTCACAGGATCCACATCTGAATACATTGTAATTAGTAGATATAATTCTGGATCACACAGTTCACAGTATCCACATCTGAATACATTGTAATTAGTAGCTATAATACTGGATCACACAGTTCACAGAATCCACATCTGAATACATTGTAATTAGTAGCTATAATACTGGATCACACAGTTCACAGTATCCACATCTGAATATATTGTAATTAGTAGCTATAATACTGGATCACACAGTTCACAGTATCCACATCTGAATACATTGTAATTAGTAGCTATAATACTGGATCACACAGTTCACAGTATCCACATCTGAATACATTGTAATTAGTAGCTATAATACTGGATCACACAGTTCACAGTATCCACATCTGAATACATTGTAATTAGTAGCTATAATACTGGATCACACAGTTCACAGTATCCACATCTGAATACATTGTAATTAGTAGCTATAATACTGGATCACACAGTTCACAGGATCCACATCTGAATACATTGTAATTAGTAGATATAATTCTGGATCACACAGTTCACAGTATCCACATCTGAATACATTGTAATTAGTAGCTATAATATTGGATCACACAGTTCACAGAATCCACATCTGAATACATTGTAATTAGTAGCTATAATACTGGATCACACAGTTCACAGTATCCACATCTGAATATATTGTAATTAGTAGCTATAATACTGGATCACACAGTTCACAGTATCCACATCTGAATACATTGTAATTAGTAGCTATAATACTGGATCACACAGTTCACAGTATCCACATCTGAATACATTGTAATTAGTTGCTATAATACTGGATCACACAGTTCACAGTATCCACATCTGAATACATTGTAATTAGTAGCTCTAATACTGGATCACACAGCTCGCAGTATACACATCTGAATACATTGTAATTAGTAGCTATAATACTGGATCACACAGTTCACAGTATCCGCATCTGAATACATTGTAATTAGTAGCTATAATACTGGATCACACAGTTCACAGTATCCACATCTGAATACATTGTAATTAGAAGCTATAATACTAGATCACACAGTTCGCAGTATCCGCATCTGAATACATTGTAATTAGTAGCTATAATACTGGATCACACAGTTCACAGTATCCACATCTGAATACATTGTAATTAGTAGCTATAATACTGGATCACACAGTTCACAGTATCCACATCTGAATACATTGTAATTAGTAGCTATAATACTGGATCACACAGTTCACAGTATCCACACCTGAATACATTGTAATTAGTAGCTATAATACTGGATCACACAGTTCGCAGTATCCACATCTGAATACATTGTAATTAGTAGCTATAATACTGGATCACACAGTTCACAGTATCCACATCTGAATACATTGTAATTAGTAGCTATAATACTGGATCACACAGTTCACAGTATCCACATCTGAATACATTGTAATTAGTAGCTATAATACTGGATCACACAGTTCACAGTATCCACATCTGAATACATTGTAATTAGTAGCTATAATACAGGATCACACAGTTCACAGAATCCACATCTGAATACATTGTAATTAGTAGCTATAATTCTGGATCACACAGTTCACAGTATCCACATCTGAATACATTGTAATTAGTAGCTATAACACTGGATCACACAGTTCACAGTATCCACATCTGAATACATTGTAATTAGTAGCTATAACACTGGATCACACAGTTCACAGTATCCACATCTGAATACATTGTAATTAGTAGCTATAACACTGGATCACACAGTTCACAGTATCCACATCTGAATACATTGTAATTAGTAGCTATAATTCTGGATCACACAGCTCACAGTATCCACATCTGAATACATTGTAATTAGTAGCTATAATACTGGATCACACAATTCACAATATCCACATCTGAATACATTGTAATTAGTAGCTATAATACTAGATCACACAGTTCACAGTATCCGCATCTGAATACATTGTAATTAGTAGCTATACTACTGGGTCACACAGTTCACAGTATCCACATCTGAATACATTGTAATTAGTAGCTATAATACTGGATCACACAGTTCACAGTATCCACATCTGAATACATTGTAATTAGTAGCTATAATACTGGATCACACAGTTCACAGTATCCACATCTGAATACATTGTAATTAGTAGCTATAATACTGGATCACGCAGTTCACAGTATCCACATCTGAATACATTGTAATTAGTAGCTATAATACTGGATCACACAGTTCACAGTATCCACATCTGAATACATTGTAATTAGTAGCTATAATACTAGATCACACAGTTCACAGTATCCACACCTGAATACATTGTAATTAGTAGCTATAATACTGGATCACACAGTTCACTGTATCCACATCTGAGTACATTGTAATTAGTAGCTATAATACTGGATCACACAGTTCACACTATCCACATCTGAATACATTGTAATTAGTAGCTATAATACTGGATCACACAGTTCGCAGTATCCACATCTGAATACATTGTAATTAGTAGCTATAATACTGGATCACACAGTTCACAGTATCCACATCTGAATACATTGTAATTAGTAGCTATAATACTGGATCACACAGTTCACAGTATCCACATCTGAATACATTGTAATTAGTAGCTATAATACTGGATCACACAGTTCACAGTATCCACATCTGAATACATTGTAATTAGTAGCTATAATACTGGATCACACAGTTCACAGTATCCACATCTGAATACATTGTAATTAGTAGATATAATTCTGGATCACACAGTTCACAGTATCCACATCTGAATACATTGTAATTAGTAGCTATAATACTGGATCACACAGTTCACAGAATCCACATCTGAATCCATTGTAATTAGTAGCTATAATTCGGGATCACACAGTTCACAATATCCACATCTGAATACATTGTAATTAGTAGCTATAACACTGGATCACACAGTTCATAGTATCCACATCTGAATACATTGTAATTAGTAGCTATAATACTGGATCACAGAGTTCACAGTATCCACATCTGAATACATTGTAATTAGTAGCTATAATACTGGATCACACAGTTCACAGTATCCACATCTGAATACATTGTAATTAGTAGCTATAATACTGGATCACACAGTTCACACTATCCACATCTGAATACATTGTAATTAGTAGCTATAATACTGGATCACACAGTTCACAGGATCCACATCTGAATACATTGTAATTAGTAGATATAATTCTGGATCACACAGTTCACAGTATCCACATCTGAATACATTGTAATTAGTAGCTATAATACTGGATCACACAGTTCACAGAATCCACATCTGAATACATTGTAATTAGTAGCCATAATACTGGATCACACAGTTCACAGTATCCACATCTGAATATATTGTAATTAGTAGCTATAATACTGGATCACACAGTTCACAGTATCCACATCTGAATACATTGTAATTAGTAGCTATAATACTGGATCACACAGTTCACAGTATCCACATCTGAATACATTGTAATTAGTTGCTATAATACTGGATCACACAGTTCACAGTATCCACATCTGAATACATTGTAATTAGTAGCTCTAATACTGGATCACACAGCTCACAGTATCCACATCAGAATACATTGTAATTAGTAGCTATAATACTGGATCACACAGTTCACAGTATCCGCATCTGAATACATTGTAATTAGTAGCTATAATACTGGATCACACAGTTCACAGTATCCACATCAGAATACATTGTAATTAGTAGCTATAATGCTGGATCACGCAGTTCACAATATCCACATCTGAATACATTGTAATTAGTAGCTATAATACTGGATCACACAGTTCACAGTATCCACATCTGAATACATTGTAATTAGTAGCTATAATACTGGATCACACAGTTCACAGTATCCACACCTGAGTACATTGTAATTAGTAGCTATAATACTGGATCACACAGTTCACACTATCCACATCTGAATACATTGTAATTAGTAGCTATAATACTGGATCACACAGTTCGCAGTATCCACATCTGAATACATTGTAATTAGTAGCTATAATACTGGATCACACAGTTCACAGTATCCACATCTGAATACATTGTAATTAGTAGCTATAATACGGGATCACACAGTTCACAGTATCCACATCTGAATACATTGTAATTAGTAGCTATAATACTGGATCACACAGTTCACAGTATCCACATCTGAATACATTGTAATTAGTAGCTATAATACTAGATCACACAGTTCACAGTATCCACATCTGAATACATTGTAATTAGTAGATATAATTCTGGATCACACAGTTCACAGTATCCACATCTGAATACATTGTAATTAGTAGCTATAATACTGGATCACACAGTTCACAGAATCCACATCTGAATCCATTGTAATTAGTAGCTATAATTCTGGATCACACAGTTCACAGTATCCACATCTGAATACATTGTAATTAGTAGCTATAACACTGGATCACACAGTTCATAGTATCCACATCTGAATACATTGTAATTAGTAGCTATAATACTGGATCACAGAGTTCACAGTATCCACATCTGAATACATTGTAATTAGTAGCTATAATACTGGATCACACAGTTCACAGTATCCACATCTGAATACATTGTAATTAGTAGCTATAATTCTGGATCACACAGTTCACAGTATCCACATCTGAATACATTGTAATTAGTAGCTATAACACTGGATCACACAGTTCACAGTATCCACATCTGAATACATTGTAATTAGTAGCTATAATACTGGATCACACAGTTCACAGTATCCACATCTGAATACATTGTAATTAGTAGCTATAATACTGGATCACACAGTTCACAGTATCCACATCTGAATACATTGTAATTAGTAGCTATAATACTGGATCACACAGTTCACAGGATCCACATCTGAATACATTGTAATTAGTAGATATAATTCTGGATCACACAGTTCACAGTATCCACATCTGAATACATTGTAATTAGTAGCTATAATACTGGATCACACAGTTCACAGAATCCACATCTGAATACATTGTAATTAGTAGCTATAATACTGGATCACACAGTTCACAGTATCCACATCTGAATATATTGTAATTAGTAGCTATAATACTGGATCACACAGTTCACAGTATCCACATCTGAATACATTGTAATTAGTAGCTATAATACTGGATCACACAGTTCACAGTATCCACATCTGAATACATTGTAATTAGTTGCTATAATACTGGATCACACAGTTCACAGTATCCACATCTGAATACATTGTAATTAGTAGCTCTAATACTGGATCACACAGCTCACAGTATCCACATCAGAATACATTGTAATTAGTAGCTATAATACTGGATCACACAGTTCACAGTATCCGCATCTGAATACATTGTAATTAGTAGCTATAATACTGGATCACACAGTTCACAGTATCCACACCTGAATACATTGTAATTAGTAGCTATAATACTGGATCACACAGTTCGCAGTATCCACATCTGAATACATTGTAATTAGTAGCTATAATACTGGATCACATAGTTCACAGTATCCACATCTGAATACATTGTAATTAGTAGCTATAATACTGGATCACACAGTTCACAGTATCCACATCTGAATACATTGTAATTAGTAGCTATATTACTGGATCACACAGTTCACAGTATCCACATCTGAATACATTGTAATTAGTAGCTATAATACTGGATCACACAGTTCACAGTATCCACATCTGAATACATTGTAATTAGTAGCTATAATACTGGATCACACAGTTCACAGAATCCACATCTGAATACATTGTAATTAGTAGATATAATTCTGGATCACACAGTTCACAGTATCCACATCTGAATACATTGTAATTAGTAGCTATAATACTGGATCACACAGTTCACAGAATCCACATCTGAATACATTGTAATTAGTAGCTATAATTCTGGATCACACAGTTCACAGTGTCCACATCTGAATACATTGTAATTAGTAGCTATAACACTGGATCACACAGTTCACAGTATCAACATCTGAATACATTGTAATTAGTAGCTATAATACTGGATCACACAGTTCACAGTATACACATCTGAATACATTGTAATTAGTAGCTATAACACTGGATCACACAGTTCACAGTATCCACATCTGAATACATTGTAATTAGTAGCTATAATACTGGATCACACAGTTCACAGTATCCACATCTGAATACATTGTAATTAGTAGCTATAATACTGGATCACACAGTTCACAGTATCCACATCTGAATACATTGTAATTAGTAGCTATAATACTGGATCACACAGTTCACAGTATCCACATCTGAATACATTGTAATTAGTAGCTATAATACTGGATCACACAGTTCACAGGATCCACATCTGAATACATTGTAATTAGTAGATATAATTCTGGATCACACAGTTCACAGTATCCACATCTGAATACATTGTAATTAGTAGCTATAATACTGGATCACACAGTTCACAGAATCCACATCTGAATACATTGTAATTAGTAGCTATAATACTGGATCACACAGTTCACAGTATCCACATCTGAATATATTGTAATTAGTAGCTATAATACTGGATCACACAGTTCACAGTATCCACATCTGAATACATTGTAATTAGTAGCTATAATACTGGATCACACAGTTCACAGTATCCACATCTGAATACATTGTAATTAGTTGCTATAATACTGGATCACACAGTTCACAGTATCCACATCTGAATACATTGTAATTAGTAGCTCTAATACTGGATCACACAGCTCACAGTATCCACATCAGAATACATTGTAATTAGTAGCTATAATACTGGATCACACAGTTCACAGTATCCGCATCTGAATACATTGTAATTAGTAGCTATAATACTGGATCACACAGTTCACAGTATCCACATCGGAATACATTGTAATTAGTAGCTATAATACTGGATCACACAGTTCACAGTATCCACACCTGAATACATTGTAATTAGTAGCTATAATACTGGATCACACAGTTCGCAGTATCCACATCTGAATACATTGTAATTAGTAGCTATAATACTGGATCACATAGTTCACAGTATCCACATCTGAATACATTGTAATTAGTAGCTATAATACTGGATCACACAGTTCACAGTATCCACATCTGAATACATTGTAATTAGTAGCTATAATACTGGATCACACAGTTCACAGTATCCACATCTGAATACATTGTAATTAGTAGCTATAATACTGGATCACACAGTTCACAGTATCCACATCTGAATACATTGTAATTAGTAGCTATAATACTGGATCACACAGTTCACAGAATCCACATCTGAATACATTGTAATTAGTAGATATAATTCTGGATCACACAGTTCACAGTATCCACATCTGAATACATTGTAATTAGTAGCTATAATACTGGATCACACAGTTCACAGGATCCACATCTGAATACATTGTAATTAGTAGATATAATTCTGGATCACACAGTTCACAGTATCCACATCTGAATAAATTGTAATTAGTAGCTATAATACTGGATCACACAGTTCACAGAATCCACATCTGAATACATTGTAATTAGTAGCTATAATACTGGATCACACAGTTCACAGTATCCACATCTGAATACATTGTAATTAGTAGCTATAATACTGGATCACACAGTTCACAGTATCCACATCTGAATACATTGTAATTAGTAGCTATAATACTGGATCACACAGTTCACAGAATCCACATCTGAATACATTGTAATTAGTAGATATAATTCTGGATCACACAGTTCACAGTATCCACATCTGAATACATTGTAATTAGTAGCTATAATACTGGATCACACAGTTCACAGGATCCACATCTGAATACATTGTAATTAGTAGATATAATTCTGGATCACACAGTTCACAGTATCCACATCTGAATAAATTGTAATTAGTAGCTATAATACTGGATCACACAGTTCACAGAATCCACATCTGAATACATTGTAATTAGTAGCTATAATACTGGATCACACAGTTCACAGTATCCACATCTGAATATATTGTAATTAGTAGCTATAATACTGGATCACACAGTTCACAGTATCCACATCTGAATACATTGTAATTAGTAGCTATAATACTGGATCACACAGTTCACAGTATCCACATCTGAATACATTGTAATTAGTTGCTATAATACTGGATCACACAGTTCACAGTATCCACATCTGAATACATTGTAATTAGTAGCTCTAATACTGGATCACACAGCTCACAGTATCCACATCAGAATACATTGTAATTAGTAGCTATAATACTGGATCACACAGTTCACAGTATCCGCATCTGAATACATTGTAATTAGTAGCTATAATACTGGATCACACAGTTCACAGTATCCACATCGGAATACATTGTAATTAGTAGCAATAATACTGGATCACACAGTTCACAGTATCCACACCTGAATACATTGTAATTAGTAGCTATAATACTGGATCACACAGTTCGCAGTATCCACATCTGAATACATTGTAATTAGTAGCTATAATACTGGATCACATAGTTCACAGTATCCACATCTGAATACATTGTAATTAGTAGCTATAATACTGGATCACACAGTTCACAGTATCCACATCTGAATACATTGTAATTAGTAGCTATAATACTGGATCACACAGTTCACAGTATCCACATCTGAATACATTGTAATTAGTAGCTATAATACTGGATCACACAGTTCACAGTATCCACATCTGAATACATTGTAATTAGTAGCTATAATACTGGATCACACAGTTCACAGAATCCACATCTGAATACATTGTAATTAGTAGATATAATTCTGGATCACACAGTTCACAGTATCCACATCTGAATACATTGTAATTAGTAGCTATAATACTGGATCACACAGTTCACAGAATCCACATCTGAATACATTGTAATTAGTAGCTATAATTCTGGATCACACAGTTCACAGTATCCACATCTGAATACATTGTAATTAGTAGCTATAACACTGGATCACACAGTTCACAGTATCCACATCTGAATACATTGTAATTAGTAGCTATAATACTGGATCACACAGTTCACAGTATACACATCTGAATACATTGTAATTAGTAGCTATAACACTGGATCACACAGTTCACAGTATCCACATCTGAATACATTGTAATTAGTAGCTATAATTCTGGATCACACAGTTCACTGTATCCACATTTGAATACATTGTAATTAGTAGCTATAATACTGGATCACACAGTTCACAGTATCCACATCTGAATACATTGTAATTAGTAGCTCTAATACTGGATCACACAGTTCACAGTATCCACATCTGAATACATTGTAATTAGTAGCTATAATACTGGATCACACAGTTCACAGTATCCACATCTGAATACATTGTAATTAGTAGCTATAATACTGGATCACACAGTTCACAGTATCCACATCTGAAAACATTGTAATTAGTAGCTATAATTCTGGATCACATAGTTCACAGTATCCACATCTGAATACATTGTAATTAGTAGCTATAATACTGGATCACACAGTTCACAGTATCCACATCTGAATACATTGTAATTAGTAGCTATAATACTGGATCACACAGTTCACAGTATCCACATCTGAATACATTGTAATTAGTAGCTATAATACTGGATCACACAGTTCACAGTATCCACATCTGAATACAATGTAATTAGTAGCTATAATACTGGATCACACAGTTCACAGTATCCACATCTGAATATATTGTAATTAGTAGATATAATTCTGGATCACACAGTTCACAGTATCCACATGTGAATACATTGTAATTAGTAGCTATAATACTGGATCACACAGTTCACAGTATCCACATCTGAATACATTGTAATTAGTAGCTATAATACTGGATCACACAGTTCGCAGTATCCACATCTGAATACATTGTAATTAGTAGCTATAATACTGGATCACACAGTTCACAGTATCCACATCTGAATACATTGTAATTAGTAGATATAATAATGGATCACACAGTTCACAGTATCCACATCTGAATACATTGTAATTAGTAGCTATAATACTGGATCACACAGTTCACAGTATCCACACCTGAATACATTGTAATTAGTAGCTATAATACTGGATCACACAGTTCACAGTATCCACATCTGAGTACATTGTAATTAGTAGCTATAATACTGGATCACACAGTTCACACTATCCACATCTGAATACATTGTAATTAGTAGCTATAATACTGGATCACACAGTTCGCAGTATCCACATCTGAATACATTGTAATTAGTAGCTATAACACTGGATCACACAGTTCACAGTATCCACATCTGAATACATTGTAATTAGTAACTATAATTCTGGATCACACAGTTCACTGTATCCACATTTGAATACATTGTAATTAGTAGCTATAATACTGGATCACTCAGTTCACAGTATCCACATCTGAATACATTGTAATTAGTAGCTCTAATACTGGATCACACAGTTCACAGTATCCACATCTGAATACATTGTAATTAGTAGCTATAATACTGGATCACACAGTTCACAGTATCCACATCTGAATACATTGTAATTAGTAGCTATAATACTGGATCACTCAGTTCACAGTATCCACATCTGAATACATTGTAATTAGTAGCTATAATTCTGGATCACATAGTTCACAGTATCCACATCTGAATACATTGTAATTAGTAGCTATAATACTGGATCACACAGTTCACAGTATCCACATCTGAATACATTGTAATTAGTAGCTATAATACTGGATCACACAGTTCACAGTATCCACATCTGAATACATTGTAATTAGTAGCTATAATACTGGATCACACAGTTCACAGTATCCACATCTGAATACAATGTAATTAGTAGCTATAATACTGGATCACACAGTTCACAGTATCCACATCTGAATATATTGTAATTAGTAGATATAATTCTGGATCACACAGTTCACAGTATCCACATCTGAATACATTGTAATTAGTAGCTATAATACTGGATCACACAGTTCACAGTATCCACATCTGAATACATTGTAATTAGTAGCTATAATACTGGATCACACAGTTCGCAGTATCCACATCTGAATACATTGTAATTAGTAGCTATAATACTGGATCACACAGTTCACAGTATCCACATCTGAATACATTGTAATTAGTAGATATAATAATGGATCACACAGTTCACAGTATCCACATCTGAATACATTGTAATTAGTAGCTATAATACTGGATCACACAGTTCACAGTATCCACACCTGAATACATTGTAATTAGTAGCTATAATACTGGATCACACAGTTCACAGTATCCACATCTGAGTACATTGTAATTAGTAGCTATAATACTGGATCACACAGTTCACACTATCCACATCTGAATACATTGTAATTAGTAGCTATAATACTGGATCACACAGTTCGCAGTATCCACATCTGAATACATTGTAATTAGTAGCTATAATACTGGATCACACAGTTCACAGTATCCACATCTGAATACATTGTAATTAGTAGCTATAATACTGGATCACACAGTTCACAGTATCCACATCTGAATACATTGTAATTAGTAGCTATAATACTGGATCACACAGTTCACAGTATCCACATCTGAATACATTGTAATTAGTAGCTATAATACTGGATCACACAGTTCACAGTATCCACATCTGAATACATTGTAATTAGTAGATATAATTCTGGATCACACAGTTCACAGTATCCACATCTGAATACATTGTAATTAGTAGCTATAATACTGGATCACACAGTTCACAGAATCCACATCTGAATCCATTGTAATTAGTAGCTACAATTCTGGATCACACAGTTCACAGTATCCACATCTGAATACATTGTAATTAGTAGCTATAACACTGGATCACACAGTTCATAGTATCCACATCTGAATACATTGTAATTAGTAGCTATTATACTGGATCACACAGTTCACAGTATCCACATCTGAATACATTGTAATTAGTAGCTATAATACTGGATCACACAGTTCACAGTATCCACATCTGAATACATTGTAATTAGTAGCTATAATTCTGGATCACACAGTTCACAGTATCCACATCTGAATACATTGTAATTAGTAGCTATAACACTGGATCACACAGTTCACAGTATCCACATCTGAATACATTGTAATTAGTAGCTATAATACTGGATCGCACAGTTCACAGTATCCACATCTGAATACATTGTAATTAGTAGCTATAATACTGGATCACACAGTTCACAGTATCCACATCTGAATACATTGTAATTAGTAGCTATAATACTGGATCACACAGTTCACAGGATCCACATCTGAATACATTGTAATTAGTAGATATAATTCTGGATCACACAGTTCACAGTATCCACATCTGAATACATTGTAATTAGTAGCTATAATACTGGATCACACAGTTCACAGAATCCACATCTGAATACATTGTAATTAGTAGCTATAATACTGGATCACACAGTTCACAGTATCCACATCTGAATATATTGTAATTAGTAGCTATAATACTGGATCACACAGTTCACAGTATCCACATCTGAATGCATTGTAATTAGTAGCTATAATACTGGATCACACAGTTCACAGTATCCACATCTGAATACATTGTAATTAGTTGCTATAATACTGGATCACACAGTTCGCAGTATCCACATCTGAATACATTGTAATTAGTAACTATAATACTGGATCACACAGTTCACAGTATCCACATCTGAATACATTGTAATTAGTAGCTATAATACTGGATCACACAGTTCACAGTATCCACATCTGAATACATTGTAATTAGTAGCTATAATATTGGATCACACAGTTCACAGTATCCACATCTGAATACATTGTAATAAGTAGCTATAATACAGGATCACACAGTTCGCAGTATCCGCATCTGAATACATTGTAATTAGTAGCTATAATACTGGATCACACAGTTCACAGTATCCACATCTGAATACATTGTAATTAGTAGCTATAATACTGGATCACACAGTTCACAGTATCCACATCTGAATACATTGTAATTAGTAGCTATAATACTGGATCACACAGTTCACAGGATCCACATCTGAATACATTGTAATTAGTAGATATAATTCTGGATCACACAGTTCACAGTATCCACATCTGAATACATTGTAATTAGTAGCTATAATACTGGATCACACAGTTCACAGAATCCACATCTGAATACATTGTAATTAGTAGCTATAATACTGGATCACACAGTTCACAGTATCCACATCTGAATATATTGTAATTAGTAGCTATAATACTGGATCACACAGTTCACAGTATCCACATCTGAATGCATTGTAATTAGTAGCTATAATACTGGATCACACAGTTCACAGTATCCACATCTGAATACATTGTAATTAGTTGCTATAATACTGGATCACACAGTTCGCAGTATCCACATCTGAATACATTGTAATTAGTAACTATAATACTGGATCACACAGTTCACAGTATCCACATCTGAATACATTGTAATTAGTAGCTATAATACTGGATCACACAGTTCACAGTATCCACATCTGAATACATTGTAATTAGTAGCTATAATATTGGATCACACAGTTCACAGTATCCACATCTGAATACATTGTAATTAGTAGCTATAATACAGGATCACACAGTTCGCAGTATCCGCATCTGAATACATTGTAATTAGTAGCTATAATACTGGATCACACAGTTCACAGTATCCACATCTGAATACATTGTAATTAGTAGCTATAATACTGGATCACACAGTTCACAGTATCCACATCTGAATACATTGTAATTAGTAGCTATAATACTGGATCACACAGTTCACAGTATCCACACCTGAATACATTGTAATTAGTAGCTATAATACTGGATCACACAGTTCGCAGTATCCACATCTGAATACATTGTAATTAGTTGCTATAATACTGGATCACACAGTTCACAGTATCCACATCTGAATACATTGTGATTAGTAGCTCTAATACTGGATCACACAGCTCACAGTATCCACATCTGAATACATTGTAATTAGAAGCTCTAATACTGGATCACACAGCTCACAGTATCCACATCTGAATACATTGTAATTAGTAGCTATAATACTGGATCACACAGTTCACAGTATCCGCATCTGAATGCATTGTAATGAGTAGCTATAATACTGGATCACACAGTTCACAGTATCCACATCTGAATACATTGTAATTAGAAGCTATAATACTAGATCACACAGTTCGCAGTATCCGCATCTGAATACATTGTAATTAGTAGCTATAATTCTGGATCACACAGTTCACAGTATCCACATCTGAATACATTGTAATTAGTAGCTATAACACTGGATCACACAGTTCACAGTATCCATATCTGAATACATTGTAATTAGTAGCTATAATACTGGATCACACAGTTCACAGTATCCACATCTGAATACATTGTAATTAGTAGCTATAATACAGGATCACACAGTTCGCAGTATCCGCATCTGAATACATTGTAATTAGTAGCTATAATACTGGATCACACAGTTCACAGTATCCACATCTGAATACATTGTAATTAGTAGCTATAATACTGGATCACACAGTTCACAGTATCCACATCTGAATACATTGTAATTAGTAGCTATAATACTGGATCACACAGTTCACAGAATCCACATCTGAATACATTGTAATTAGTAGCTATAATTCTGGATCACACAGTTCACAGTATCCATATCCGAATACACTGTAATGAGTAGCTATAATACTGGATCACACAGTTCACAGTATCCACATCTGAATACATTGTAATTAGAAGCTATAATACTAGATCGCACAGTTCGCAGTATCCGCATCTGAATACTTTGTAATTAGTAGCTATAATACTGGATCACACAGTTCACAGTATCCACATCTGAATACATTGTAATTAGTAGCTATAATACTGGATCACACAGTTCACAGTATCCACACCTGAATACATTGTAATTAGTAGCTATAATACTGGATCACACAGTTCGCAGTATCCACATCTGAATACATTGTAATTAGTAGCTATAATACTGGATCACACAGTTCGCAGTATCCACATCTGAATACATTGTAATTAGTAGCTATAATACTGGATCACACAGTTCACAGTATCCACATCTGAATACATTGTAATTAGTAGCTATAATACTGGATCACACAGTTCACAGTATCCACATCTGAATACATTGTAATTAGTAGCTATAATACAGGATCACACAGTTCGCTGTATCCGTATCTGAATACATTGTAATTAGTAGCTATAATACTGGATCACACAGTTCACAGTATCCACATCTGAATACATTGTAATTAGTAGCTATAATACTGGATCACACAGTTCACAGTATCCACACCTGAATACATTGTAATTAGTAGCTATAATACTGGATCACACAGTTCGCAGTATCCACATCTGAATACATTGTAATTAGTAGCTATAATACTGGATCACACAGTTCACAGTATCCACATCTGAATAAATTGTAATTAGTAGCTATAATACTGGATCACACAGTTCACAGTATCCACATCTGAATACATTGTAATTAGTAGCTATAATACTGGATCACACAGTTCACAGTATCCACATCTGAATACATTGTAATTAGTAGCTATAATACTGGATCACACAGTTCACAGTATCCACATCTGAATACATTGTAATTAGTAGCTATAATACTGGATCACACAGTTCACAGTATCCACATCTGAATACATTGTAATTAGTAGCTATAATACAGGATCACACAGTTCACAGTATCCACATCTGAATACATTGTAATTAGTAGCTATAATACTGGATCACACAGTTCACAGAATCCACATCTGAATACATTGTAATTAGTAGCTATAATTCTGGATCACACATTTCACACTATCCACATCTGAATACATTGTAATTAGTAGCTATAATACTGGATCACACAGTTCACAGTATCCACATCTGAATACATTGTAATTAGTAGATATAATTCTGGATCACACAGTTCACAGTATCCACATCTGAATACATTGTAATTAGTAGCTATAATACTGGATCACACAGTTCACAGAATCCACATCTGAATACATTGTAATTAGTAACTATAATACTGGATCACACAGTTCACAGTATCCACATCTGAATACATTGTAATTAGTAGCTATAATACTGGATCACACAGTTCACAGTATCCACATCTGAATACATTGTAATTAGTAGCTATAATACTGGATCACACAGTTCACAGTATCCACATCTGAATACATTGTAATTAGTAGCTATAATACAGGATCACACAGTTCGCAGTATCCGCATCTGAATACATTGTAATTAGTAGCTATAATACTGGATCACACAGTTCACAGTATCCACATCTGAATACATTGTAATTAGTAGCTATAATACTGGATCACACAGTTCACAGTATCCACATCTGAATACATTGTAATTAGTAGCTATAATACTGGATCACACAGTTCACAGTATCCACACCTGAATACATTGTAATTAGTAGCTATAATACTGGATCACACAGTTCGCAGTATCCACATCTGAATACATTGTAATTAGTTGCTATAATACTGGATCACACAGTTCACAGTATCCACATCTGAATACATTGTAATTAGTAGCTCTAATACTGGATCACACAGCTCACAGTATCCACATCTGAATACATTGTAATTAGTAGCTATAATACTGGATCACACAGTTCACAGTATCCGCATCTGAATGCATTGTAATGAGTAGCTATAATACTGGATCACACAGTTCACAGTATCCACATCTGAATACATTGTAATTAGAAGCTATAATACTAGATCACACAGTTCGCAGTATCCGCATCTGAATACATTGTAATTAGTAGCTATAATACTGGATCACACAGTTCACAATATCCACATCTGAATACATTGTAATTAGTAGCTATAATACTGGATCACACAGTTCACAGTATCCACACCTGAATACATTGTAATTAGTAGCTATAATACTGGATCACACAATTCGCAGTATCCACATCTGAATACATTGTAATTAGTAGCTATAATACTGGATCACACACTTCGCAGTATCCACATCTGAATACATTGTAATTAGTAGCTATAATACTGGATCACACAGTTCACAGTATCCACATCTGAATACATTGTAATTAGTAGCTATAATACTGGATCACACAGTTCACAGTATCCACATCTGAATACATTGTAATTAGTAGCTATAATACAGGATCACACAGTTCGCTGTATCCGCATCTGAATACATTGTAATTAGTAGCTATAATACTGGATCACACAGTTCACAGTATCCACATCTGAATACATTGTAATTAGTAGCTATAATACAGGATCACACAGTTCACAGTATCCACATCTGAATACATTGTAATTAGTAGCTATAATACTGGATCACACAGTTCACAGAATCCACATCTGAATACATTGTAATTAGTAGATATAATTCTGGATCACACAGTTCACAGTATCCACATCTGAATACATTGTAATTAGTAGCTATAATACTGGATCACACAGTTCAAAGAATCCACATCTGAATACATTGTAATTAGTAGCTATAATTCTGGATCACACAGTTCACAGTATCCACATCTGAATACATTGTAATTAGTAGCTATAACACTGGATCACACAGTTCACAGTATCCACATCTGAATACATTGTAATTAGTAGCTATAATAGTGGATCACACAGTTCACAGTATCCACATCTGAATACATTGTAATTAGTAGCTATAACACTGGATCACACAGTTCACAGTATCCACATCTGAATACATTGTAATTAGTAGCTATAATACTGGATCACACAGTTCACAGAATCCACATCTGAATACATTGTAATTAGTAGCTATAATTCTGGATCACACAGTTCACAGTATCCACATCTGAATACACTGTAATTAGTAGATATAATTCTGGATCACACAGTTCACAGTATCCACATCTGAATACATTGTAATTAGTAGCTATAATACTGGATCACACAGTTCACAGAATCCACATCTGAATACATTGTAATTAGTAGCTATAATTCTGGATCACACAGTTCACAGTATCCATATCCGAATACACTGTAATTAGTAGCTATAATACAGGATCACACAGTTCACAGTATCCACATCTGAATACATTGTAATTAGTAGCTATAACACTGGATCACACAGTTCACATTATCCACATCTGAATACATTGTAATTAGTAGCTATAATACTGGATCACACAGTTCACAGTATCCACATCTGAATACATTGTAATTAGTAGCTATAACACTGGATCACACAGTTCACAGTATCCACATCTGAATACATTGTAATTAGTAGCTATAATTCTGGATCACACAGTTCACTGTATCCACATCTGAATACATTGTAATTAGTAGCTATAATACTGGATCACACAGTTCACAGTATCCACATCTGAATACATTGTAATTAGTAGCTCTAATACTGGATCACACAGTTCACAGTATCCACATCTGAATACATTGTAATTAGTAGCTATAATACTGGATCACACAGTTCACACTATCCACATCTGAATACATTGTAATTAGTAGCTATAATACTGGATCACACAGTTCACAGTATCCAAATCTGAATACATTGTAATTAGTAGCTATAATTCTGGACCACACAGTTCACAGTATCCACATCTGAATACATTGTAATTAGTAGCTATAATAGTGGATCACACAGTTCACAGAATCCACATCTGAATACATTGTAATTAGTAGCTATAATACTGGATCACACAGTTCACAGTATCCACATCTAAATATATTGTAATTAGTAGCTATAATACTGGATCACACAGTTCACAGTATCCACATCTGAATACATTGTAATTAGTAGCTATAATACTGGATCACACAGTTCACAGTATCCACATCTGAATTCATTGTAATTAGTTGCTATAATACTGGATAACACAGTTCACAGTATCCACATCTGAATACATTGTAATTAGTAGCTATAATACTGGACCACAGAGTTCACAGTATCCACATCTGAATACATTGTAATTAGTAGCTATAATACTGGATCACACAGTTCACAGTATCCACATCTGAATACATTGTAATTAGTAGCTATAATACTGGATCACACAGTTCACAGTATCCACATCTGAATACATTGTAATTAGTAGCTATAATACAGGATCACACAGTTCACAGTATCCACATCTGAATACATTGTAATTAGTAGCTATAATACTGGATCACACAGTTCACAGAATCCACATCTGAATACATTGTAATTAGTAGATATAATTCTGGATCACACAGTTCACAGTATCCACATCTGAATACATTGTAAATAGTAGCTATAATACTGGATCACACAGTTCACAGAATCCACATCTGAATACATTGTAATTAGTATCTATAATTCTCGATCACACAGTTCACAGTATCCACATCTGAATACATTGTAATTAGTAGCTATAACACTGGATCACACAGTTCACAGTATCCACATCTGAATACATTGTAATCAGTAGCTATAATACTGGATCACACAGTTCACAGTATCCACATCTGAATACATTGTAATTAGTAGCTATAACACTGGATCACACAGTTCACAGTATCCACATCTGAATACATTGTAATTAGTAGCTATAATTCTGGATCACACAGTTCACTGTATCCACATCTGAATACATTGTAATTAGTAGCTATAATACTGGATCACACAGTTCACAGTATCCACATCTGAATACATTGTAATTAGTAGCTATAATACTGGATCACACAGTTCACAGTATCCACATCTGAATACATTGTAATTAGTAGCTATAATACTGGATCACACAGTTCACAGTATCCACATCTGAATACATTGTAATTAGTAGCTATAATACTGGATCACACAGTTCACAGTATCCGCATCTGAATGCATTGTAATGAGTAGCTATAATACTGGATCACACAGTTCACAGTATCCACATCTGAATACATTGTAATTAGAAGCTATAATACTAGATCACACAGTTCGCAGTATCCGCATCTGAATACATTGTAATTAGTAGCTATAATACTGGATCACACAGTTCACAGTATCCACATCTGAATACATTGTAATTAGTAGCTATTATACTGGATCACACAGTTCACAGTATCCACACCTGAATACATTGTAATTAGTAGCTATAATACTGGATCACACAGTTCGCAGTATCCACATCTGAATACATTGTAATTAGTAGCTATAATACTGGATCACACAGTTCGCAGTATCCACATCTGAATACATCGTAATTAGTAGCTATAATACTGGATCACACAGTTCACAGTATCCACATCTGAATACATTGTAATTAGTAGCTATAATACTGGATCACACAGTTCACAGTATCCACATCTGAATACATTGTAATTAGTAGCTATAATACAGGATCACACAGTTCGCTGTATCCGCATCTGAATACATTGTAATTAGTAGCTACAATACTGGATCACACAGTTCACAGTATCCACATCTGAATACATTGTAATTAGTAGCTATAATACTGGATCACACAGTTCACAGTATCCACACCTGAATACATTGTAATTAGTAGCTATAATACTGGATCACACAGTTCGCAGTATCCACATCTGAATACATTGTAATTAGTAGCTATAATACTGGATCACACAGTTCACAGTATCCACATCTGAATACATTGTAATTAGTAGCTATAATACTGGATCACACAGTTCACAGTATCCACATCTGAATACATTGTAACTAGTAGCTATAATACTGGATCACACAGTTCACAGTATCCACATCTGAATACATTGTAATTAGTAGCTATAATACAGGATCACACAGTTCACAGTATCCACATCTGAATACATTGTAATTAGTAGCTATAATACTGGATCACACAGTTCACAGAATCCACATCTGAATACATTGTAATTAGTAGATATAATTCTGGATCACACAGTTCACAGTATCCACATCTGAATACATTGTAATTAGTAGCTATAATACTGGATCACACAGTTCAAAGAATCCACATCTGAATACATTGTAATTAGTAGCTATAATTCTGGATCACACAGTTCACAGTATCCACATCTGAATACATTGTAATTAGTAGCTATAACACTGGATCACACAGTTCACAGTATCCACATCTGAATACATTGTAATTAGTAGCTATAATAGTGGATCACACAGTTCACAGTATCCACATCTGAATACATTGTAATTAGTAGCTATAACACAGGATCACACAGTTCACAGTATCCACATCTGAATACATTGTAATTAGTAGCTATAATACTGGATCACACAGTTCACAGAATCCACATCTGAATACATTGTAATTAGTAGCTATAATTCTGGATCACACAGTTCACACTATCCACATCTGAATACACTGTAATTAGTAGATATAATTCTGGATCACACAGTTCACAGTATCCACATCTGAATACATTGTAATTAGTAGCTATAATACTGGATCACACAGTTCACAGAATCCACATCTGAATACATTGTAATTAGTAGCTATAATTCTGGATCACACAGTTCACAGTATCCATATCCGAATACACTGTAATTAGTAGCTATAATACAGGATCACACAGTTCACAGTATCCACATCTGAATACATTGTAATTAGTAGCTATAACACTGGATCACACAGTTCACAGTATCCACATCTGAATACATTGCAATTAGTAGCTATAATACTGGATCACACAGTTCACAGTATCCACATCTGAATACATTGTAATTAGTAGCTATAACACTGGATCACACAGTTCACAGTATCCACATCTGAATACATTGTAATTAGTAGCTATAATTCTGGATCACACAGTTCACTGTATCCACATCTGAATACATTGTAATTAGTAGCTATAATACTGGATCACACAGTTCACAGTATCCACATCTGAATACATTGTAATTAGTAGCTCTAATACTGGATCACACAGTTCACAGTATCCACATCTGAATACATTGTAATTAGTAACTATAATACTGGATCACACAGTTCACAGTATCCACATCTGAATACATTGTAATTAGTAGCTATAATACTGGATCACACAGTTCACAGTATCCACATCTGAATACATTGTAATTAGTAGCTATAATACTGGATCACACAGTTCACAGTATCCACATCTAAATACATTGTAATTAGTAGCTATAATACAGGATCACACAGTTCGCAGTATCCGCATCTGAATACATTGTAATTAGTAGCTATAATACTGGATCACACAGTTCACAGTATCCACATCTGAATACATTGTAATTAGTAGCTATAATACTGGATCACACAGTTCACAGTATCCACATCTGAATACATTGTAATTAGTAGCTATAATACTGGATCACACAGTTCACAGTATCCACACCTGAATACATTGTAATTAGTAGCTATAATACTGGATCACACAGTTCGCAGTATCCACATCTGAATACATTGTAATTAGTTGCTATAATACTGGATCACACAGTTCACAGTATCCACATCTGAATACATTGTAATTAGTAGCTCTAATACTGGATCACACAGTTCACAGAATCCACATCTGAATGCATTGTAATGAGTAGCTATAATTCTGGATCACACATTTCACACTATCCACATCTGAATACATTGTAATTAGTAGCTATAATACTGGATCACACAGTTCACAGTATCCACATCTGAATACATTGTAATTAGTAGATATAATTCTGGATCACACAGTTCACAGTATCCACATCTGAATACATTGTAATTAGTAGCTATAATACTGGATCACACAGTTCACAGAATCCACATCTGAATACATTGTAATTAGTAACTATAATACTGGATCACACAGTTCACAGTATCCACATCTGAATACATTGTAATTAGTAGCTATAATACTGGATCACACAGTTCACAGTATCCACATCTGAATACATTGTAATTAGTAGCTATAATACTGGATCACACAGTTCACAGTATCCACATCTGAATACATTGTAATTAGTAGCTATAATACAGGATCACACAGTTCGCAGTATCCGCATCTGAATACATTGTAATTAGTAGCTATAATACTGGATCACACAGTTCACAGTATCCACATCTGAATACATTGTAATTAGTAGCTATAATACTGGATCACACAGTTCACAGTATCCACATCTGAATACATTGTAATTAGTAGCTATAATACTGGATCACACAGTTCACAGTATCCACACCTGAATACATTGTAATTAGTAGCTATAATACTGGATCACACAGTTCGCAGTATCCACATCTGAATACATTGTAATTAGTTGCTATAATACTGGATCACACAGTTCACAGTATCCACATCTGAATACATTGTAATTAGTAGCTCTAATACTGGATCACACAGCTCACAGTATCCACATCTGAATACATTGTAATTAGTAGCTATAATACTGGATCACACAGTTCACAGTATCCGCATCTGAATGCATTGTAATGAGTAGCTATAATACTGGATCACACAGTTCACAGTATCCACATCTGAATACATTGTAATTAGAAGCTATAATACTAGATCACACAGTTCGCAGTATCCGCATCTGAATACATTGTAATTAGTAGCTATAATACTGGATCACACAGTTCACAGTATCCACATCTGAATACATTGTAATTAGTAGCTATAATACTGGATCACACAGTTCACAGTATCCACACCTGAATACATTGTAATTAGTAGCTATAATACTGGATCACACAGTTCGCAGTATCCACATCTGAATACATTGTAATTAGTAGCTATAATACTGGATCACACAGTTCGCAGTATCCACATCTGAATACATCGTAATTAGTAGCTATAATACTGGATCACACAGTTCACAGTATCCACATCTGAATACATTGTAATTAGTAGCTATAATACTGGATCACACAGTTCACAGTATCCACATCTGAATACATTGTAATTAGTAGCTATAATACAGGATCACACAGTTCGCTGTATCCGCATCTGAATACATTGTAATTAGTAGCTATAATACTGGATCACACAGTTCACAGTATCCACATCTGAATACATTGTAATTAGTAGCTATAATACTGGATCACACAGTTCACAGTATCCACACCTGAATACATTGTAATTAGTAGCTATAATACTGGATCACACAGTTCGCAGTATCCACATCTGAATACATTGTAATTAGTAGCTATAATACTGGATCACACAGTTCACAGTATCCACATCTGAATACATTGTAATTAGTAGCTATAATACTGGATCACACAGTTCACAGTATCCACATCTGAATACATTGTAACTAGTAGCTATAATACTGGATCACACAGTTCACAGTATCCACATCTGAATACATTGTAATTAGTAGCTATAATACAGGATCACACAGTTCACAGTATCCACATCTGAATACATTGTAATTAGTAGCTATAATACTGGATCACACAGTTCACAGAATCCACATCTGAATACATTGTAATTAGTAGATATAATTCTGGATCACACAGTTCACAGTATCCACATCTGAATACATTGTAATTAGTAGCTATAATACTGGATCACACAGTTCAAAGAATCCACATCTGAATACATTGTAATAAGTAGCTATAATTCTGGATCACACAGTTCACAGTATCCACATCTGAATACATTGTAATTAGTAGCTATAACACTGGATCACACAGTTCACAGTATCCACATCTGAATACATTGTAATTAGTAGCTATAATAGTGGATCACACAGTTCACAGTATCCACATCTGAATACATTGTAATTAGTAGCTATAACACAGGATCACACAGTTCACAGTATCCACATCTGAATACATTGTAATTAGTAGCTATAATACTGGATCACACAGTTCACAGAATCCACATCTGAATACATTGTAATTAGTAGCTATAATTCTGGATCACACAGTTCACACTATCCACATCTGAATACACTGTAATTAGTAGATATAATTCTGGATCACACAGTTCACAGTATCCACATCTGAATACATTGTAATTAGTAGCTATAATACTGGATCACACAGTTCACAGAATCCACATCTGAATACATTGTAATTAGTAGCTATAATTCTGGATCACACAGTTCACAGTATCCATATCCGAATACACTGTAATTAGTAGCTATAATACAGGATCACACAGTTCACAGTATCCACATCTGAATACATTGTAATTAGTAGCTATAACACTGGATCACACAGTTCACAGTATCCACATCTGAATACATTGTAATTAGTAGCTATAATACTGGATCACACAGTTCACAGTATCCACATCTGAATACATTGTAATTAGTAGCTATAACACTGGATCACACAGTTCACAGTATCCACATCTGAATACATTGTAATTAGTAGCTATAATTCTGGATCACACAGTTCACTGTATCCACATCTGAATACATTGTAATTAGTAGCTATAATACTGGATCACACAGTTCACAGTATCCACATCTGAATACATTGTAATTAGTAGCTCTAATACTGGATCACACAGTTCACAGTATCCACATCTGAATACATTGTAATTAGTAGCTATAATACTGGATCACACAGTTCACACTATCCACATCTGAATACATTGTAATTAGTAGCTATAATACTGGATCACACAGTTCACAGTATCCAAATCTGAATACATTGTAATTAGTAGCTATAATTCTGGACCACATAGTTCACAGTATCCACATCTGAATACATTGTAATTAGTAGCTATAATAGTGGATCACACAGTTCACAGAATCCACATCTGAATACATTGTAATTAGTAGCTATAATACTGGATCACACAGTTCACAGTATCCACATCTAAATATATTGTAATTAGTAGCTATAATACTGGATCACACAGTTCACAGTATCCACATCTGAATACATTGTAATTAGTAGCTATAATACTGGATCACACAGTTCACAGTATCCACATCTGAATTCATTGTAATTAGTTGCTATAATACTGGATAACACAGTTCACAGTATCCACATCTGAATACATTGTAATTAGTAGCTATAATACTGGACCACAGAGTTCACAGTATCCACATCTGAATACATTGTAATTAGTAGCTATAATACTGGATCACACAGTTCACAGTATCCACATCTGAATACATTGTAATTAGTAGCTATAATACTGGATCACACAGTTCACAGTATCCACATCTGAATACATTGTAATTAGTAGCTATAATACAGGATCACACAGTTCACAGTATCCACATCTGAATACATTGTAATTAGTAGCTATAATACTGGATCACACAGTTCACAGAATCCACATCTGAATACATTGTAATTAGTAGCTATAATTCTGGATCACACAGTTCACAGTATCCACATCTGAATACATTGTAATTAGTAGCTATAATACTGGATCACACAGTTCACAGAATCCACATCTGAATACATTGTAATTAGTAGCTATAATTCTGGATCACACAGTTCACAGTATCCACATCTGAATACATTGTAATTAGTAGCTATTACACTGGATCACACAGTTCACAGTATCCACATCTGAATACATTGTAATCAGTAGCTATAATACTGGATCACACAGTTCACAGTATCCACATCTGAATACATTGTAATTAGTAGCTATAACACTGGATCACACAGTTCACAGTATCCACATCTGAATACATTGTAATTAGTAGCTATAATTCTGGATCACACAGTTCACTGTATCCACATCTGAATACATTGTAATTAGTAGCTATAATACTGGATCACACAGTTCACAGTATCCACATCTGAATACATTGTAATTAGTAGCTATAATACTGGATCACACAGTTCACAGTATCCACATCTGAATACATTGTAATTAGTAGCTATAATACTGGATCACACAGTTCACAGTATCCACATCTGAATACATTGTAATTAGTAGCTATAATACTGGATCACACAGTTCACAGTATCCACATCTGAATACATTGTAATTAGTAGCTATAATTCTGGATCACATAGTTCACAGTATCCACATCTGAATACATTGTAATTAGTAGCTATAATACTGGATCACACAGTTCACAGTATCCACATCTGAATACATTGTAATTAGTAGCTATAATACTGGATCACACAGTTCACAGTATCCACATCTGAATACATTGTAATTAGTAGCTATAATACTGGATCACACAGTTCACAGTATCCACATCTGAATACATTGTAATTAGTAGCTATAATACTGGATCACACAGTTCACAGTATCCACATCTGAATACATTGTAATTAGTAGCTATAATACTGGATCACACAGTTCACAGTATCCACACCTGAATACATTGTAATTAGTAGCTATAATACTGGATCACACAGTTCGCAGTATCCACAATTGAATACATTGTAATTAGTAACTATAATACTGGATCACACAGTTCACAGTATCCACATCTGAATACATTGTAATTAGTAGCTATAATACAGGATCACACAGTTCACAGTATCCACATCTGAATACATTGTAATTAGTAGCTATAATACTGGATCACACAGTTCACAGTATCCATATCTGAATACATTGTAATTAGGAGCTATAATACTGGATCACACAGTTCACAGTATGCACATCTGAATACAATGTAATTAGTAGCTATAATACTGGATCACACAGTTCACAGTATCCACATCCGAATATATTGTAATTAGTAGATATAATTCTGGATCACACAGTTCACAGTATCCACATCTGAATACATTGTAATTAGTAGCTATAATACTGGAACACACAGTTCACAGTATCCACATCTGAATACATTGTAATTAGTAGCTATAATACTGGATCACACAGTTCGCAGTATCCACATCTGAATACATTGTAATTAGTAGCTATAATACTGGATCACACAGTTCACAGTATCCACATCTGAATACATTGTAATTAGTAGCTATAATACTGGATCACACAGTTCACAGTATCCACATCTGAATACATTGTAATTAGTAGCTATAATACTGGATCACACAGTTCACAGTATCCACATCTGAATACATTGTAATTAGTAGCTATAATACTGGATCACACAGTTCACAGTATCCACATCTGAATACATTGTAATTAGTAGCTATAATTCTGGATCACACAGTTCACAGTATCCACATCTGAATACATTGTAATTAGTAGCTATAATACTGGATCACACAGTTCACAGAATCCACATCTGAATACATTGTAATTAGTAGCTATAATTCTGGATCACACAGTTCACAGTATCCACATCTGAATACATTGTAATTAGTAGCTATAACACTGGATCACACAGTTCACAGTATCCACATCTGAATACATTGTAATCAGTAGCTATAATACTGGATCACACAGTTCACAGTATCCACATCTGAATACATTGTAATTAGTAGCTATAACACTGGATCACACAGTTCACAGTATCCACATCTGAATACATTGTAATTAGTAGCTATAATTCTGGATCACACAGTTCACTGTATCCACATTTGAATACATTGTAATTAGTAGCTATAATACTGGATCACACAGTTCACAGTATCCACATCTGAATACATTGTAATTAGTAGCTATAATACTGGATCACACAGTTCACAGTATCCACATCTGAATACATTGTAATTAGTAGCTATAATACTGGATCACACAGTTCACAGTATCCACATCTGAATACATTGTAATTAGTAGCTATAATACTGGATCACACAGTTCACAGTATCCACATCTGAATACATTGTAATTAGTAGCTATAATTCTGGATCACATAGTTCACAGTATCCACATCTGAATACATTGTAATTAGTAGCTATAATACTGGATCACACAGTTCACAGTATCCACATCTGAATACATTGTAATTAGTAGCTATAATACTGGATCACACAGTTCACAGAATCCACATCTGAATACATTGTAATTAGTAGCTATAATTCTGGATCACACAGTTCACAGTATCCACATCTGAATACATTGTAATTAGTAGCTATAACACTGGATCACACAGTTCACAGTATCCACATCTGAATACATTGTAATCAGTAGCTATAATACTGGATCACACAGTTCACAGTATCCACATCTGAATACATTGTAATTAGTAGCTATAATACTGGAACACACAGTTCACAGTATCCACATCTGAATACATTGTAATTAGTAGCTATAATTCTGGATCACACAGTTCACTGTATCCACATCTGAATACATTGTAATTAGTAGCTATAATACTGGATCACACAGTTCACAGTATCCACATCTGAATACATTGTAATTAGTAGCTATAATACTGGATCACACAGTTCACAGTATCCACATCTGAATACATTGTAATTAGTAGCTATAATACTGGATCACACAGTTCACAGTATCCACATCTGAATACATTGTAATTAGTAGCTATAATACTGGATCACACAGTTCACAGTATCCACATCTGAATACATTGTAATTAGTAGCTATAATTCTGAATCACACAGTTCACAGTATCCACATCTGAATACATTGTAATTAGTAGCTATAATACTGGATCACACAGTTCACAGTATCCACATCTGAATACATTGTAATTAGTAGCTATAATACTGGATCACACAGTTCACAGTATCCACATCTGAATACATTGTAATTAGTAGCTATAATACTGGATCACACAGTTCACAGTATCCACATCTGAATACATTGTAATTAGTAGCTATAATACTGGATCACACAGTTCACAGTATCCACATCTGAATACAATGTAATTAGTAGCTATAATACTGGATCACACAGTTCACAGTATCCACATCCGAATATATTGTAATTAGTAGATATAATTCTGGATCACACAGTTCACAGTATCCACATCTGAATACATTGTAATTAGTAGCTATAATACTGGAACACACAGTTCACAGTATCCACATCTGAATACATTGTAATTAGTAGCTATAATACTGGATCACACAGTTCGCAGTATCCACATCTGAATACATTGTAATTAGTAGCTATAATACTGGATCACACAGTTCACAGTATCCACATCTGAATACATTGTAATTAGTAGCTATAATACTGGATCACACAGTTCACAGTATCCACATCTGAATACATTGTAATTAGTAGCTATAATACTGGATCACACAGTTCACAGTATCCACATCTGAATACATTGTAATTAGTAGCTATAATACTGGATCACACAGTTCACAGTATCCACATCTGAATACATTGTAATTAGTAGCTATACTACTGGAACACACAGTTCACAGTATCCACATCTGAATACATTGTAATTAGTAGCTATAATACTGGATCACACAGTTCGCAGTATCCACATCTGAATACATTGTAATTAGTAGCTATAATACTGGATCACACAGTTCACAGTATCCACATCTGAATACATTGTAATTAGTAGCTATAATACTGGATCACACAGTTCACAGTATCCACATCTGAATACATTGTAATTAGTAGCTATAATACTGGATCACACAGTTCACAGTATCCACATCTGAATACATTGTAATTAGTAGCTATAATACTGGATCACACAGTTCACAGTATCCACATCTGAATACATTGTAATTAGTAGCTATAATTCTGGATCACACAGTTCACAGTATCCACATCTGAATACATTGTAATTAGTAGCTATAATACTGGATCACACAGTTCACAGAATCCACATCTGAATACATTGTAATTAGTAGCTATAATTCTGGATCACACAGTTCACAGTATCCACATCTGAATACATTGTAATTAGTAGCTATAACACTGGATCACACAGTTCACAGTATCCACATCTGAATACATTGTAATCAGTAGCTATAATACTGGATCACACAGTTCACAGTATCCACATCTGAATACATTGTAATTAGTAGCTATAACACTGGATCACACAGTTCACAGTATCCACATCTGAATACATTGTAATTAGTAGCTATAATTCTGGATCACACAGTTCACTGTATCCACATTTGAATACATTGTAATTAGTAGCTATAATACTGGATCACACAGTTCACAGTATCCACATCTGAATACATTGTAATTAGTAGCTATAATACTGGATCACACAGTTCACAGTATCCACATCTGAATACATTGTAATTAGTAGCTATAATACTGGATCACACAGTTCACAGTATCCACATCTGAATACATTGTAATTAGTAGCTATAATACTGGATCACACAGTTCACAGTATCCACATCTGAATACATTGTAATTAGTAGCTATAATTCTGGATCACATAGTTCACAGTATCCACATCTGAATACATTGTAATTAGTAGCTATAATACTGGATCACACAGTTCACAGTATCCACATCTGAATACATTGTAATTAGTAGCTATAATACTGGATCACACAGTTCACAGTATCCACATCTGAATACATTGTAATTAGTAGCTATAATACTGGATCACACAGTTCACAGTATCCACATCTGAATACATTGTAATTAGTAGCTATAATACTGGATCACACAGTTCACAGTATCCACATCTGAATACATTGTAATTAGTAGCTATAATACTGGATCACACAGTTCACAGTATCCACACCTGAATACATTGTAATTAGTAGCTATAATACTGGATCACACAGTTCGCAGTATCCACAATTGAATACATTGTAATTAGTAACTATAATACTGGATCACACAGTTCACAGTATCCACATCTGAATACATTGTAATTAGTAGCTATAATACAGGATCACACAGTTCACAGTATCCACATCTGAATACATTGTAATTAGTAGCTATAATACTGGATCACACAGTTCACAGTATCCATATCTGAATACATTGTAATTAGTAGCTATAATACTGGATCACACAGTTCACAGTATCCACATCTGAATACAATGTAATTAGTAGCTATAATACTGGATCACACAGTTCACAGTATCCACATCCGAATATATTGTAATTAGTAGATATAATTCTGGATCACACAGTTCACAGTATCCACATCTGAATACATTGTAATTAGTAGCTATAATACTGGAACACACAGTTCACAGTATCCACATCTGAATACATTGTAATTAGTAGCTATAATACTGGATCACACAGTTCGCAGTATCCACATCTGAATACATTGTAATTAGTAGCTATAATACTGGATCACACAGTTCACAGTATCCACATCTGAATACATTGTAATTAGTAGCTATAATACTGGATCACACAGTTCACAGTATCCACATCTGAATACATTGTAATTAGTAGCTATAATACTGGATCACACAGTTCACAGTATCCACATCTGAATACATTGTAATTAGTAGCTATAATACTGGATCACACAGTTCACAGTATCCACATCTGAATACATTGTAATTAGTAGCTATAATTCTGAATCACACAGTTCACAGTATCCACATCTGAATACATTGTAATTAGTAGCTATAATACTGGATCACACAGTTCACAGTATCCACATCTGAATACATTGTAATTAGTAGCTATAATACTGGATCACACAGTTCACAGTATCCACATCTGAATACATTGTAATTAGTAGCTATAATACTGGATCACACAGTTCACAGTATCCACATCTGAATACATTGTAATTAGTAGCTATAATACTGGATCACACAGTTCACAGTATCCACATCTGAATACAATGTAATTAGTAGCTATAATACTGGATCACACAGTTCACAGTATCCACATCCGAATATATTGTAATTAGTAGATATAATTCTGGATCACACAGTTCACAGTATCCACATCTGAATACATTGTAATTAGTAGCTATAATACTGGAACACACAGTTCACAGTATCCACATCTGAATACATTGTAATTAGTAGCTATAATACTGGATCACACAGTTCGCAGTATCCACATCTGAATACATTGTAATTAGTAGCTATAATACTGGATCACACAGTTCACAGTATCCACATCTGAATACATTGTAATTAGTAGCTATAATACTGGATCACACAGTTCACAGTATCCACATCTGCATACATTGTAATTAGTAGCTATAATACTGGATCACACAGTTCACAGTATCCACATCTGAATACATTGTAATTAGTAGCTATAATACTGGATCACACAGTTCACAGTATCCACATCTGAATACATTGTAATTAGTAGCTATAATTCTGAATCACACAGTTCACAGAATCCACATCTGAATACATTGTAATTAGTAGATATAATTCTGGATCACACAGTTCACAGTATCCACATCTGAATACATTGTAATTAGTAGCTATAATACTGGATCACACAGTTCACAGAATCCACATCTGAATACATTGTAATTAGTAGCTATAATTCTGGATCACACAGTTCACAGTATCCACATCTGAATACACTGTAATTAGTAGCTATAATACAGGATCACACAGTTCACAGTATCCACATCTGAATACAATGTAATTAGTAGCTATAACACTGGATCACACAGTTCACAGTATCGACATCTGAATACATTGTAATTAGTAGCTATAATACTGGATCACACAGTTCACAGTATCCACATCTGAATACATTGTAATTAGTAGCTATAACACTGGATCACACAGTTCACAGTATCCACATCTGAATACATTGTAATTAGTAGCTATAATTCTGGATCACACAGTTCACTGTATCCACATCTGAATACATTGTAATTAGTAGCTATAATACTGGATCACACAGTTCACGGTATCCACATCTGAATACATTGTAATTAGTAGCTCTAATACTGGATCACACAGTTCACAGTATCCACATCTGAATACATTGTAATTAGTAGCTATAATACTGGATCACACAGCTCACAGTATCCAAATCTGAATACATTGTAATTAGTAGCTATAATTCTGGATCACATAGTTCACAGTATCCACATCTGAATACATTGTAATTAGTAGCTATAATACTGGATCACACAGTTCACAGTATCCACATCTGAATACATTGTAATTAGTAGCTATAATACTGGATCACACAGTTCACAGTATCCACATCTGAATACATTGTAATTAGTAGCTATAATACTGGATCACACAGTTCACAGTATCACATCTGAATACATTGTAATTAGTAGCTATAATACTGGATCACACAGTTCACAGTATCCACATCTGAATACATTGTAATTAGTAGCTATAATTCTGGATCACATAGTTCACAGTATCCACATCTGAATACATTGTAATTAGTAGCTATAATACTGGATCACACAGTTCACAGTATCCACATCAGAATACATTGTAATTAGTAGCTATAATACTGGATCACACAGTTCACAGTATCCACATCTGAATACATTGTAATTAGTAGCTATAATACTGGATCTCACAGTTCACAGTATCCACATCTGAATACATTGTAATTAGTAGCTATAATACTGGATCACACAGTTCACAGTATCCACATCTGAATACATTGTAATTAGTAGCTATAATACTGGATCACGCAGTTCACAGTATCCACACCAGAATACATTGTAATTAGTAGCTATAAAACTGGATCACACAGTTTGCAGTATCCACATCTGAATACATTGTAATTAGTAGCTATAATACTGGATCACACAGTTCACAGTATCCACATCTGAATACATTGTAATTAGTAGCTATAATACTGGATCACACAGTTAACAGTATCCACATCTGAATACATTGTAATTAGTAGCTATAATACTGGATCACACAGTTCACAGTATCCACATCTGAATACATTGTAATTAGTAGCTATAATACTGGATCACACAGTTCACTGTATCCACATCTGAATACAATGTAATTAGTAGCTATAATACTGGATCACACAGTTCACAGTATCCACATCTGAATATATTGTAATTAGTAGATATAATTCTGGATCACACAGTTCATAGTATCCACATCTGAATACATTGTAATTAGTAGCTATAATACTGGATGACACAGTTCACAGTATCCACATCTGAATACATTGTAATTAGTAGCTATAATACTGGATCACACAGTTCGCAGTATCCACATCTGAATACATTGTAATTAGTAGCTATAATACTGGATCACACAGTTCACAGTATCCACATCTGAGTACATTGTAATTAGTAGCTATAATACTGGATCACACAGTTCACAGTATCCACATCTGAATACATTGTAATTAGTAGCTATAATACTGGATCACACAGTTCACAGTATCCACATCTGAATACATTGTAATTAGTAGCTATAATACTGGATCACACAGTTCACAGTATCCACATCTGAATACATTGTAATTAGTAGCTATAATACTGGATCACACAGTTCACAGTATCCACATCTGAATACATTGTAATTAGTAGCTATAATACTGGATCACACAGTTCACAGTATCCACATCTGAATACATTGTAATTAGTAGCTATAATTCTGGATCACATAGTTCACAGTATCCACATCTGAATACATTGTAATTAGTAGCTATAATACTGGATCACACAGTTCACAGTATCCACATCAGAATACATTGTAATTAGTAGCTATAATACTGGATCACACAGTTCACAGTATCCACATCTGAATACATTGTAATTAGTAGCTATAATACTGGATCACATAGTTCACAGTATCCACATCTGAATACATTGTAATTAGTAGCTATAATTCTGGATCACATAGTTCACAGTATCCACATCTGAATACATTGTAATTAGTAGCTATAATACTGGATCACACAGTTCACAGTATCCACATCTGAATACATTGTAATTAGTAGCTATAATACTGGATCACGCAGTTCACAGTATCCACACCAGAATACATTGTAATTAGTAGCTATAAAACTGGATCACACAGTTTGCAGTATCCACATCTGAATACATTGTAATTAGTAGCTATAATACTGGATCACACAGTTCACAGTATCCACATCTGAATACATTGTAATTAGTAGCTATAATACTGGATCACACAGTTAACAGTATCCACATCTGAATACATTGTAATTAGTAGCTATAATACTGGATCACACAGTTCACAGTATCCACATCTGAATACATTGTAATTAGTAGCTATAATACTGGATCACACAGTTCACTGTATCCACATCTGAATACAATGTAATTAGTAGCTATAATACTGGATCACACAGTTCACAGTATCCACATCTGAATATATTGTAATTAGTAGATATAATTCTGGATCACACAGTTCACAGTATCCACATCTGAATACATTGTAATTAGTAGCTATAATACTGGATCACACAGTTCACAGTATCCACATCTGAATACATTGTAATTAGTAGCTATAATACTGGATCACACAGTTCGCAGTATCCACATCTGAATACATTGTAATTAGTAGCTATAATACTGGATCACACAGTTCACAGTATCCACATCTGAGTACATTGTAATTAGTAGCTATAATACTGGATCACACAGTTCACAGTATCCACATCTGAATACATTGTAATTAGTAGCTATAATACTGGATCACACAGTTCACAGTATCCACATCTGAATACATTGTAATTAGTAGCTATAATACTGGATCACACAGTTCACAGTATCCACATCTGAATACATTGTAATTAGTAGCTATAATACTGGATCACACAGTTCACAGTATCCACATCTGAATACATTGTAATTAGTAGCTATAATACTGGATCACACAGTTCACAGTATCCACATCTGAATACATTGTAATTAGTAGCTATAATTCTGGATCACATAGTTCACAGTATCCACATCTGAATACATTGTAATTAGTAGCTATAATACTGGATCACACAGTTCACAGTATCCACATCAGAATACATTGTAATTAGTAGCTATAATACTGGATCACACAGTTCACAGTATCCACATCTGAATACATTGTAATTAGTAGCTATAATACTGGATCACATAGTTCACAGTATCCACATCTGAATACATTGTAATTAGTAGGTATAATACTGGATCACACAGTTCACAGTATCCACATCTGAATACATTGTAATTAGTAGCTATAATACTGGATCACGCAGTTCACAGTATCCAAACCTGAATACATTGTAATTAGTAGCTATAAAACTGGATCACACAGTTCGCAGTATCCACATCTGAATACATTGTAATTAGTAGCTATAATACTGGATCACACAGTTCACAGTATCCACATCTGAATACATTGTAATTAGTAGCTATAATACTGGATCACACAGTTCACAGTATCCACATCTGAATACATTGTAATTAGTAGCTATAATACTGGATCACACAGTTCACAGTATCCACATCTGAATACATTGTAATTAGTAGCTATAATACTGGATCACACAGTTCACAGTATCCACATCTGAATACAATGTAATTAGTAGCTATAATACTGGATCACACAGTTCACAGTATCCACATCTGAATATATTGTAATTAGTAGATATAATTCTGGATCACACAGTTCACAGTATCCACATCTGAATACATTGTAATTAGTAGCTATAATACTGGATCACACAGTTCACAGTATCCACATCTGAATACATTGTAATTAGTAGCTATAATACTGGATCACACAGTTCGCAGTATCCACATCTGAATACATTGTAATTAGTAGCTATAATACTGGATCACACAGTTCACAGTATCCACATCTGAATACATTGTAATTAGTAGCTATAATACTGGATCACACAGTTCACAGTATCCACATCTGAATACATTGTAATTAGTAGCTATAATACTGGATCACACAGTTCACAGAATCCACATCTGAATACATTGTAATTAGTAGCTATAATACTGGATCACACAGTTCACAGTATCCACATCTGAATACATTGTAATTAGTAGCTATAATACTGGATCACACAGTTCACAGTATCCACATCTGAATACATTGTAATTAGTAGCTATAATACTGGATCACACAGTTCACAGAATCCACATCTGAATACATTGTAATTAGTAGATATAATTCTGGATCACACAGTTCACAGTATCCACATCTGAATACATTGTAATTAGTAGCTATAATACTGGATCACACAGTTCACAGAATCCACATCTGAATACATTGTAATTAGTAGCTATAATTCTGGATCACACAGTTCACAGTATCCACATCTGAATACATTGTAATTAGTAGCTATAATACTGGATCATACAGTTCACAGTATCCACCTCTGAATACATTGTAATTAGTAGCTATTATACTGGATCACACAGTTCACAGTCTCCACATCTGAATACATTGTAATTAGTAGCTATAATACTGGATCACACAGTTCACAGTATCCACATCTGAATACATTGTAATTAGTAGCGATAATACTGGATCACACAGTTCACAGTATCCACATCTGAATACATTGTAATTAGTAGCTATAATTCTCGATCACATAGTTCACAGTATCCACATCTGAATACATTGTAATTAGTAGCTATAATACTGGATCACACAGTTCACAGTATCCACATCTGAATACATTGTAATTAGTAGCTATAATACTGGATCACACAGTTCACAGTATCCACATCTGAATACATTGTAATTAGTAGCTATAATACTAGATCACACAGTTCACAGTATCCACATCTGAATACATTGTAATTAGTAGCTATAATACTGGATCACACAGTTCACAGTATCCACATCTGAATACATTGTAATTAGTAGCTATAATACTGGATCACACAGTTCACAGTATCCACATCTGAATACATTGTAATTAGTAGCTATAATACTGGATCACACAGTTCACAGTATCCACATCTGAATACACTGTAATTAGTAGCTATAACACTGGATCACACAGTTCACAGTATCCACATCTGAATACATTGTAATTAGTAGCTATAATACTGGATCACACAGTTCACAGAATCCACATCTGAATCCATTGTAATTAGTAGCTATAATTCTGGATCACACAGTTCACAGTATCCACATCTGAATACGTTGCAATTAGTAGCTATAACACTGGATCACACAGTTCATAGTATCCACATCTGAATACATTGTAATTAGTAGCTATAATACTGGATCACAGAGTTCAGGGTATCCACATCTGAATACATTGTAATTAGTAGCTATAATACTGGATCACACAGTTCACAGTATCCACATCTGAATACATTGTAATTAGTAGCTATAATTCTCGATCACATAGTTCACAGTATCCACATCTGAATACATTGTAATTAGTAGCTATAATACTGGATCACACAGTTCACACTATCCACATCTGAATACATTGTAATTAGTAGCTATAATACTGGATCACACAGTTCACAGTATCCACATCTGAATACATTGTAATTAGTAGCTATAATACTAGATCACACAGTTCACAGTATCCACATCTGAATACATTGTAATTAGTAGCTATAATTCTGGATCACACAGTTCACAGTATCCACATCTGAATACATTGTAATTAGTAGCTATAACACTGGATCACACAGTTCACAGTATCCACATCTGAATGCATTGTAATTAATAGCTATAATACTGGATCACACAGTTCACAGTATCCACATCTGAATACATTGTAATTAGTAGCTATAATACTGGATCACACAGTTCACAGTATCCACATCTGAATACTTTGTAATTAGTAGCTATAATACTGGATCACACAGTTCACAGTATCCACATCTGAATACATTGTAATTAGTAGATATTATACTGGATCACACAGTTCACTGTATCCACATCTGAATACATTGTAATTAGTAGCTATAATACTGGATCACACAGTTCACAGTATCCACATCTGAATACATTGTAATTAGTAGCTATAATTCTCGATCACATAGTTCACAGTATCCACATCTGAACACATTGTAATTACTAGCTATAATACAGGATCACACAGTTCACAGTATCCACATCTGAATACATTGTAATTAGTAGCTATAATACTGGATCACACAGTTCACAGAATCCACATCTGAATACATTGTAATTAGTAGCTATAATTCTGGATCACACAGTTCACAGTATCCACATCTGAATACATTGTAATTAGTAGCTATAATACTGGATCATACAGTTCACAGTATCCACATCTGAATACATTGTAATTAGTAGCTATTATACTGGATCACACAGTTCACAGTCTCCACATCTGAATACATTGTAATTAGTAGCTATAATACTGGATCACACAGTTCACAGTATCCACATCTGAATACATTGTAATTAGTAGCTATAATACTGGATCACACAGTTCACAGTATCCACATCTGAATACATTGTAATTAGTAGCTATAATTCTCGATCACATAGTTCACAGTATCCACATCTGAATACATTGTAATTAGTAGCTATAAAACTGGATCACACAGTGCACAGTATCCACATCTGAATACATTGTAATTAGTAGCTATAATACTGGATCACACAGTTCACAGTATCCACATCTGAATACATTGTAATTAGTAGCTATAATACTAGATCACACAGTTCACAGTATCCACATCTGAATACATTGTAATTAGTAGCTATAATACTGGATCACACAGTTCACAGTATCCACATCTGAATACATTGTAATTAGTAGCTATAATACTGGATCACACAGTTCACAGTATCCACATCTGAATACATTGTAATTAGTAGCTATAATACTGGATCACACAGTTCACAGTATCCACATCTGAATACACTGTAATTAGTAGCTATAACACTGGATCACACAGTTCACAGTATCCACATCTGAATACATTGTAATTAGTAGCTATAAAACTGGATCACACAGTTCACACTATCCACATCTGAATACATTGTAATTAGTAGCTATAATACTGGATCACACAGTTCACAGTATCCACATCTGAATACATTGTAATTAGTAGCTATAATACTGGATCACACAGTTCACAGTATCCACATCTGAATACATTGTATTTAGTAGCTATAATACTGGATCACACAGTTCACAGTATCCACATCTGAATACATTGTAATTAGTAGCTATAATACTGGATCACACAGTTCACAGTATCCACATCTGAATACATTGTAATTAGTAGCTATAATACTGGATCACACAGTTCACAGAATCCTCATCTGAATACATTGTAATTAGTAGATATAATTCTGGATCACACAGTTCACAGTATCCACATCTGAATACATTGTAATTAGTAGCTATAATACTGGATCACACAGTTCACAGTATCCACATCTGAATACATTGTAATTAGTAGCTATAATACTGGATCACACAGTTCACAGTATCCACATCTGAATACATTGTAATTAGTAGCTATAATTCTTTATCACATAGTTCACAGTATCCACATCTGAATACATTGTAATTAGTAGCTATAATACTGGATCACACAGTTCACGGTATCCACATCTGAATACATTGTAATTAGTAGCTATAATACTAGATCACACAGTTCACAGTATCCACATCTGAATACATTGTAATTAGTAGCTATAATACTGGATCACACAGTTCACAGTATCCACACCTGAATACATTGTAATTAGTAGCTATAATACTGGATCACATAGTTCGCAGTATCCACATCTGAATACATTGTAATTAGTAGCTATAATACTGGATCACACAGTTCACAGTATCCACATCTGAATACATTGTAATTAGTAGCTATAATACTGGATCACACAGTTCACAGTATCCACATCTGAATACATTGTAATTAGTAGCTATAATACTGGATCACTCAGTTCACAGTATCCACATCTGAATACATTGTATTTAGTAGCTATAATACTGGATCACACAGTTCACAGTATCCACATCTGAATACATTGTAATTAGTAGCTATAATACTGGATCACACAGTTCACAGTATCCACATCTGAATACATTGTAATTAGTAGCTATAATACTGGATCACACAGTTCACAGAATCCTCATCTGAATACATTGTAATTAGTAGATATAATTCTGGATCACACAGTTCACAGTATCCACATCTGAATACATTGTAATTAGTAGCTATAATACTGGATCACACAGTTCACAGTATCCACATCTGAATACATTGTAATTAGTAGCTATAATACTGGATCACACAGTTCACAGTATCCACATCTGAATACATTGTAATTAGTAGCTATAATTCTTTATCACATAGTTCACTGTATCCACATCTGAATACATTGTAATTAGTAGCTATAATACTGGATCACACAGTTCACGGTATCCACATCTGAATACATTGTAATTAGTAGCTTTAATACTAGATCACACAGTTCACAGTATCCACATCTGAATACATTGTAATTAGTAGCTATAATACTGGATCACACAGTTCACAGTATCCACATCTGAATACATTGTAATTAGTAGCTATAATACTGGATCACACAGTTCACAGTATCCACATCTGAATACATTGTAATTAGTAGCTATAACACTGGATCACACAGTTCACAGTATCCACATCTGAATGCATTGTAATTAGTAGCTATAATACTGGATCACACAGTTCACAGTATCCACATCTGAATACATTGTAATTAGTAGCTATAATACTGGATCACACAGTTCACAGTATCCACATCTGAATACATTGTAATTAGTAGCTATAATACTGGATCACACAGTTCACAGTATCCACATCTGAATATATTGTAATTAGTAGATATGATTCTGGATCACACAGTTCACAGTATCCACATCTGAATACATTGTAATTAGTAGCTATAATACTGGATCACACAGTTCACAGAATCCACATCTGAATACATTGTAATTAGTAGCTATAATACTGGATCACACAGTTCACAGTATCCACATCTGAATATATTGTAATTAGTAGCTATAATACTGGATCACACAGTTCACAGTATCCACATCTGAATACATTGTAATTAGTAGCTATAATACTGGATCACACAGTTCACAGTATCCACATCTGAATACATTGTAATTAGTTGCTATAATACTGGATCACACAGTTCACAGTATCCACATCTGAATACATTGTAATTAGTAGCTCTAATACTGGATCACACAGCTCACAGTATCCACATCTGAATACATTGTAATTAGTAGCTATAATACTGGATCACACAGTTCACAGTATCCGCATCTGAATACATTGTAATTAGTAGCTATAATACTGGATCACACAGTTCACAGTATCCACATCTGAATACATTGTAATTAGTAGCTATAATACTAGATCACACAGTTCGCAGTATCCGCATCTGAATACATTGTAATTAGTAGCTATAATACTGGATCACACAGTTCACAGTATCCACATCTGACTACATTGTAATTAGTAGCTATAATACTGGATCACACAGTTCACAGTATCCACATCTGAATACATTGTAATTAGTAGCTATAATACTGGATCACACAGTTCACAGTATCCACATCTGAATACATTGTAATTAGTAGCTATAATACTGGATCACACAGTTCACAGTATCCACATCTGAATACATTGTAATTAGTAGCTATAATACTGGATCACACAGTTCACAGTATCCACATCTGAATACATTGTAATTAGTAGCTATAATACTGGATCACACAGTTCACAGTATCCACATCTGAATACATTGTAATTAGTAGCTATAATACTGGATCACACAGTTCACAGTATCCACACCTGAATACATTGTAATTAGTAGCTATAATACTGGATCACACAGTTCGCAGTATCCACATCTGAATACATTGTACTTAGTAGCTATAATACTGGATCACACAGTTCACAGTATCCACATCTGAATACATTGTAATTAGTAGCTATAATACTGGATCACACAGTTCACAGTATCCACATCTGAATACATTGTAATTAGTAGCTATAATACTGGATCACACAGTTCACAGTATCCACATCTGAATACATTGTAATTAGCAGCTATAATACTGGATCACACAGTTCACAGTATCCACATCTGAATACAATGTAATTAGTAGCTATAATACTGGATCACACAGTTCACAGTATCCACATCTGAATACATTGTAATTAGTAGCTATAATACTGGATCACACAGTTCACAGTATCCACATCTGAATACATTGTAATTAGCAGCTATAATACTGGATCACACAGTTCACAGTATCCACATCTGAATACAATGTAATTAGTAGCTATAATACTGGATCACACAGTTCACAGTATCCACATCTGAATACATTGTAATTAGTAGCTATAATACTGGATCACACAGTTCACAGTATCCACATCTGAATACATTGTAATTAGTAGCTATAATACTGGATCACACAGTTCGCAGTATCCACATCTGAATACATTGTAATTAGTAGCTATAATACTGGATCACACAGTTCACAGTATCCACACCTGAATACATTGTAATTAGTAGCTATAATACTGGATAACACAGTTCACAGTATCCACATCTGAATACATTGTAATTAGTAGCTATAATACTGGATCACACAGTTCACAGTATCCACATCTGAATACATTGTAATTAGTAGCTATAATACTGGATCACACAGTTCACAGTATCCACATCTGAATACATTGTAATTAGTAGCTATAACACTGGATCACACAGTTCACAGTATCCACATCTGAATACATTGTAATTAGTAGCTATAATTCTGGATCACACAGTTCACTGTATCCACATTTGAATACATTGTAATTAGTAGCTATAATACTGGATCACACAGTTCACAGAATCCACATCTGAATACATTGTAATTAGTAGCTATAATACTGGATCACACAGTTCACAGTATCCACATCTGAATATATTGTAATTAGTAGCTATAATACTGGATCACACAGTTCACAGTATCCACATCTGAATACATTGTAATTAGTAGCTATAATACTGGATCACACAGTTCACAGTATCCACATCTGAATACATTGTAATTAGTTGCTATAATACTGGATCACACAGTTCACAGTATCCACATCTGAATACATTGTAATTAGTAGCTCTAATACTGGATCACACAGCTCACAGTATCCACATCTGAATACATTGTAATTAGTAGCTATAATACTGGATCACACAGTTCACAGTATCCGCATCTGAATACATTGTAATTAGTAGCTATAATACTGGATCACACAGTTCACAGTATCCACATCTGAATACATTGTAATTAGTAGCTATAATACTAGATCACACAGTTCGCAGTATCCGCATCTGAATACATTGTAATTAGTAGCTATAATACTGGATCACACAGTTCACAGTATCCACATCTGACTACATTGTAATTAGTAGCTATAATACTGGATCACACAGTTCACAGTATCCACATCTGAATACATTGTAATTAGTAGCTATAATACTGGATCACACAGTTCACAGTATCCACATCTGAATACATTGTAATTAGTAGCTATAATACTGGATCACACAGTTCACAGTATCCACATCTGAATACATTGTAATTAGTAGCTATAATACTGGATCACACAGTTCACAGTATCCACATCTGAATACATTGTAATTAGTAGCTATAATACTGGATCACACAGTTCACAGTATCCACATCTGAATACATTGTAATTAGTAGCTATAATACTGGATCACACAGTTCACAGTATCCACACCTGAATACATTGTAATTAGTAGCTATAATACTGGATCACACAGTTCGCAGTATCCACATCTGAATACATTGTAATTAGTAGCTATAATACTGGATCACACAGTTCACAGTATCCACATCTGAATACATTGTAATTAGTAGCTATAATACTGGATCACACAGTTCACAGTATCCACATCTGAATACATTGTAATTAGTAGCTATAATACTGGATCACACAGTTCACAGTATCCACATCTGAATACATTGTAATTAGCAGCTATAATACTGGATCACACAGTTCACAGTATCCACATCTGAATACAATGTAATTAGTAGCTATAATACTGGATCACACAGTTCACAGTATCCACATCTGAATACATTGTAATTAGTAGCTATAATACTGGATCACACAGTTCACAGTATCCACATCTGAATACATTGTAATTAGCAGCTATAATACTGGATCACACAGTTCACAGTATCCACATCTGAATACAATGTAATTAGTAGCTATAATACTGGATCACACAGTTCACAGTATCCACATCTGAATACATTGTAATTAGTAGCTATAATACTGGATCACACAGTTCACAGTATCCACATCTGAATACATTGTAATTAGTAGCTATAATACTGGATCACACAGTTCGCAGTATCCACATCTGAATACATTGTAATTAGTAGCTATAATACTGGATCACACAGTTCACAGTATCCACACCTGAATACATTGTAATTAGTAGCTATAATACTGGATCACACAGTTCACAGTATCCACATCTGAATACATTGTAATTAGTAGCTATAATACTGGATCACACAGTTCACAGTATCCACATCTGAATACATTGTAATTAGTAGCTATAATACTGGATCACACAGTTCACAGTATCCACATCTGAATACATTGTAATTAGTAGCTATAATACTGGATCACACAGTTCACAGTATCCACACCTGAATACATTGTAATTAGTAGCTATAATACTGGATCACACAGTTCGCAGTATCCACATCTGAATACATTGTAATTAGTAGCTATAATACTGGATCACACAGTTCACAGTATCCACATCTGAATACATTGTAATTAGTAGCTATAATACTGGATCACACAGTTCACAGTATCCACATCTGAATACATTGTAATTAGTAGCTATAATACTGGATCACACAGTTCACAGTATCCACATCTGAATACATTGTAATTAGCAGCTATAATACTGGATCACACAGTTCACAGTATCCACATCTGAATACAATGTAATTAGTAGCTATAATACTGGATCACACAGTTCACAGTATCCACATCTGAATACATTGTAATTAGTAGCTATAATACTGGATCACACAGTTCACAGTATCCACATCTGAATACATTGTAATTAGTAGCTATAATACTGGATCACACAGTTCGCAGTATCCACATCTGAATACATTGTAATTAGTAGCTATAATACTGGATCACACAGTTCACAGTATCCACATCTGAATACAGTGTATTTAGTAGCTATAATACTGGATCACACAGTTCACAGTATCCACATCTGAATACATTGTAATTAGTAGCTATAATACTGGATCACACAGTTCACAGTATCCACATCTGAAAACATTGTATTTAGTAGCTATAATACTGGATCACACAGTTCACAGTATCCACATCTGAATACATTGTAATTAGTAGCTATAATACTGGATCACACAGTTCACAGTATCCATATCTGAATACATTGTAATTAGTAGCTACAATACTGGATCACACAGTTCACAGTATCCACATCTGAATACATTGTAATTAGTAGCTATAATACTGGATCACACAGTTCACAGTATCCACATCTGAATACATTGTAATTAGTAGCTATAATTCTTTATCACATAGTTCACAGTATCCACATCTGAATACATTGTAATTAGTAGCTATAATACTGGATCACACAGTTCACGGTATCCACATCTGAATACATTGTAATTAGTAGCTATAATACTAGATCACACAGTTCACAATATCCACATCTGAATACATTGTAATTAGTAGCTATAATACTGGATCACACAGTTCACAGTATCCACATCTGAATACATTGTAATTAGTAGCGATAATACTGGATCACACAGTTCACAGTATCCACATCTGAATACATTGTAATTAGTAGCTATGATACTGGATCACACAGTTCACAGTATCCACATCTGAATACACTGTAATTAGTAGCTATAACAGTGGATCACACAGTTCACAGTATCCACATCTGAATACATTGTAATTAGTAGCTATAATTCTGGATCACACAGTTCACAGTATCCACATCTGAATACATTGTGATTAGTAGCTATACTACTGGATCACACAGTTCACAGTATCCACACCTGAATACATTGTAATTAGTAGCTATAATACTGGATCACACAGTTCGCAGTATCCACATCTGAATACATTGTAATTAGTAGCTATAATACTGGATCACACAGTTCACAGTATCCACATCTGAATACATTGTAATTAGTAGCTATAATACTGGATCACACAGTTCACAGTATCCACATCTGAATACATTGTAATTAGTAGCTATAATACTTGATCACACAGTTCACAGTATCCACATCTGAATACATTGTAATTAGCAGCTATAATACTGGATCACACAGTTCACAGTATCCACATCTGAATATAATGTAATTAGTAGCTATAATACTGGATCACACAGTTCACAGTATCCACATCTGAATACATTGTAATTAGTAGCTATAATACTGGATCACACAGTTCACAGTATCCACATCTGAATACATTGTAATTAGTAGCTATAATACTGGATCACACAGTTCGCAGTATCCACATCTGAATACATTGTAATTAGTAGCTATAATACTGGATCACACAGTTCACAGTATCCACATCTGAATACAGTGTATTTAGTAGCTATAATACTGGATCACACAGTTCACAGTATCCACATCTGAATACATTGTAATTAGTAGCTATAATACTGGATCACACAGTTCACAGTATCCACATCTGAATACATTGTATTTAGTAGCTATAATGCTGGATCACACAGTTCACAGTATCCACATCTGAATACATTGTAATTAGTAGCTATAATACTGGATCACACAGTTCACAGTATCCATATCTGAATACATTGTAATTAGTAGCTATAATACTGGATCACACAGTTCACAGAATCCTCATCTGAATACATTGTAATTAGTAGATATAATTCTGGATCACACAGTTCACAGTATCCACATCTGAATACATTGTAATTAGTAGCTATAATACTGGATCACACAGTTCACAGAATCCACATCTGAATACATTGTAATTAGTAGCTATAATTCTGGATCACACAGTTCACAGTATCCACATCTGAATACATTGTAATTAGTAGCTATAATACTGGATCACACAGTTCACAGTATCCACATCTGAATACATTGTAATTAGTTGCTATAATACTGGATCACACAGTTCACAGTCTCCACATCTGAATACATTGTAATTAGTAGCTACAATACTGGATCACACAGTTCACAGTATCCACATCTGAATACATTGTAATTAGTAGCTATAATACTGGATCACACAGTTCACAGTATCCACATCTGAATACATTGTAATTAGTAGCTATAATTCTTTATCACATAGTTCACAGTATCCACATCTGAATACATTGTAATTAGTAGCTATGATACTGGATCACACAGTTCACGGTATCCACATCTGAATACATTGTAATTAGTAGCTATAATACTAGATCACACAGTTCACAATATCCACATCTGAATACATTGTAATTAGTAGCTATAATACTGGATCACACAGTTCACAGTATCCACATCTGAATACATTGTAATTAGTAGCGATAATACTGGATCACACAGTTCACAGTATCCACATCTGAATACATTGTAATTAGTAGCTATGATACTGGATCACACAGTTCACAGTATCCACATCTGAATACACTGTAATTAGTAGCTATAACACTGGATCACACAGTTCACAGTATCCACATCTGAATACATTGTAATTAGTAGCTATAATTCTGGATCACACAGTTCACAGTATCCACATCTGAATACATTGTGATTAGTAGCTATACTACTGGATCACACAGTTCACAGTATCCACATCTGAATACATTGTAATTAGTAGCTATAATACTGGATCACAAAGTTCACAGTATCCACATCTGAATACATTGTAATTAGTAGCTATAATACTGGATCACACAGTTCACAGTATCCACATCTGAATACATTGTAATTAGTAGCTATAATACTGGATCACACAGTTCACAGTATCCACATCTGAATACATTGTAATTAGTAGCTATAATACTGGATCACACAGTTCACAGTATCCACATCTGAATACATTGTAATTAGTAGCTATAATACTGGATCACACAGTTCACAGTATCCACATCTGAATTCATTGTAATTAGTAGCTATAATACTAGATCACACAGTTCACAGTATCCACATCTGAATACATTGTAATTAGTAGCTATAATTCTGGATCACACAGTTCACAGTATCCACATCTGAATACATTCTAATTAGTAGCTATAATACTGGATCACACAGTTCACAGTAACCACATCTGAATACATTGTAATTGGTAGCTATAATACTGGATCACACAGTTCACAGTATCCACATCTGAATACATTGTAATTAGTAGCTATAATACTGGATCACACAGTTCACAGTATCCACATCTGAATACACTGTAATTAGTAGCTATAATACTGGATCACACAGTTCACAGTATCCACATCTGAAAACATTGGACTTAGTAGCTATAATACTGGATCACACAGTTCACAGTATCCACATCTGAATACATTGTAATTAGTAGATATAATTCTGGATCACACAGTTCACAGTATCCACATCTGAATACATTGTAATTAGTAGCTATAATACTGGATCACACAGTTCACAGAATCCACATCTGAGTACATTGTAATTAGTAGCTATAATTCTGGATCACACAGTTTATAGTATCCACATCTGAATACATTGTAATTAGTAGCTATAACACTGGATCACACAGTTCACAGTATCCACATCAGAATACATTGTAATTAGTAGCTATAATACTGGATCACACAGTTCACAGTATCCACATCTGAATACATTGTAATTAGTAGCTATAATACAGGATCAGACAGTTCGCAGTATCCACATCTGAATACATTGTAATTAGTAGCTATAATACTGGATCACACAGTTCACAGTATCCACATCTGAATACATTGTAATTAGTAGCTATAATACTGGATCACACAGTTCACAGTATCCACATCTGAATACATTGTAATTAGTAGCTATAATACTGGATCACACAGTTCACAGTATCCACATCTGAATACATTGTAATTAGTAGCTATAATACTGGATCACACAGTTCACAGTATCCACACCTCAATACATTGTAATTAGTAGCTATAATACTGGATCACACAGTTCGCAGTATCCACATCTGAATACATTGTAATTAGTAGCTATAATACTGGATCACACAGTTCACAGTATCTACATCTGAATACATTGTAATTAGTAGCTATAATACTGGATCACACAGTTCACAGTATCCACATCTGAATACATTGTAATTAGTAGCTATAATACTGGATCACACAGTTCACAGTATCCACATCTGAATACATTGTAATTAGTAGCTATAATTCTTTATCACATAGTTCACAGTATCCACATCTGAATACATTGTAATTAGTAGCTATAATACTGGATCACACAGTTCACGGTATCCACATCTGAATACATTGTAATTAGTAGCTATAATACTAGATCACACAGTTCACAGTATCCACATCTGAATACATTGTAATTAGTAGCTATAATACTGGATCACACAGTTCACAGTATCCACATCTGAATACATTGTAATTAGTAGCGATAATACTGGATCACACAGTTCACAGTATCCACATCTGAATACATTGTAATTAGTAGCTATGATACTGGATCACACAGTTCACAGTATCCACATCTGAATACACTGTAATTAGTAGCTATAACACTGGATCACACAGTTCACAGTATCCACATCTGAATACATTGTAATTAGTAGCTATAATTCTGGACCACACAGTTCACAGTATCCACATCTGAATACATTGTGATTAGTAGCTATACTACTGGATCACACAGTTCACAGTATCCACATCTGAATACATTGTAATTAGTAGCTATAATACTGGATCACAAAGTTCACAGTATCCACATCTGAATACATTGTAATTAGTAGCTATAATACTGGATCACACAGTTCACAGTATCCACATCTGAATACATTGTAATTAGTAGCTATAATACTGGATCACACAGTTCACAGTATCCACATCTGAATACATTGTAATTAGTAGCTATAATACTGGATCACACAGTTCACAGTATCCACATCTGAATACATTGTAATTAGTAGCTATAATACTGGATCACACAGTTCACAGTATCCACATCTGAATTCATTGTAATTAGTAGCTATAATACTAGATCACACAGTTCACAGTATCCACATCTGAATACATTGTAATTAGTAGCTATAATTCTGGATCACACAGTTCACAGTATCCACATCTGAATACATTCTAATTAGTAGCTATAATACTGGATCACACAGTTCACAGTAACCACATCTGAATACATTGTAATTGGTAGCTATAATACTGGATCACACAGTTCACAGTATCCACATCTGAATACATTGTAATTAGTAGCTATAATACTGGATCACACAGTTCACAGTATCCACATCTGAATACACTGTAATTAGTAGCTATAATACTGGATCACACAGTTCACAGTATCCACATCTGAAAACATTGGACTTAGTAGCTATAATACTGGATCACACAGTTCACAGTATCCACATCTGAATACATTGTAATTAGTAGATATAATTCTGGATCACACAGTTCACAGTATCCACATCTGAATACATTGTAATTAGTAGCTATAATACTGGATCACACAGTTCACAGTATCCACATCTGATTACATTGTAATTAGTAGCTATAATACTGGATCACACAGTTCACAGTATCCACATCTGAATACATTGTAATTAGTAGCTATAATACTGGATCACACAGTTCACAGTATCCACATCTGAATACATTGTAATTAGTAGCTATAATACTGGATCACACAGTTCACAGTATCCACACCTCAATACATTGTAATTAGTAGCTATAATACTGGATCACACAGTTCGCAGTATCCACATCTGAATACATTGTAATTAGTAGCTATAATACTGGATCACACGGTTCACAGTATCTACATCTGAATACATTGTAATTAGTAGCTATAATACTGGATCACACAGTTCACAGTATCCACATCTGAATACATTGTAATTAGTAGCTATAATACTGAATCACACAGTTCACAGTATCCACATCTGAATACATTGGACTTAGTAGCTATAATACTGGATCACACAGTTCACAGTATCCACATCTGAATACATTGGACATAGTAGCTATAATACTGGATCACACAGTTCACAGTATCCACATCTGAATACATTGTAATTAGTAGATATAATTCTGGATCACACAGTTCACATTATCCACATCTGAATACATTGTAATTAGTAGCTATAATACTGGATCACACAGTTCACAGTATCCACATCTGAATACATTGTAATTAGTAGCTATAATACAGGATCACACAGTTCGCAGTATCCACATCTGAATACATTGTAATTAGTAGCTATGATACTGGATCACACAGTTCACAGTATCCACATCTGAATACACTGTAATTAGTAGCTATAACACTGGATCACACAGTTCACAGTATCCACATCTGAATACATTGTAATTAGTAGCTATAATTCTGGATCACACAGTTCACAGTATCCACATCTGAATACATTGTGATTAGTAGCTATACTACTGGATCACACAGTTCACAGTATCCACATCTGAATACATTGTAATTAGTAGCTATAATACTGGATCACAAAGTTCACAGTATCCACATCTGAATACATTGTAATTAGTAGCTATAATAATGGATCACACAGTTCACAGTATCCACATCTGAATACATTGTAATTAGTAGCTATAATACTGGATCACACAGTTCACAGTATCCACATCTGAATACATTGTAATTAGTAGCTATAATACTGGATCACACAGTTCACAGTATCCACATCTGAATACATTGTAATTAGTAGCTATAATACTGGATCACACAGTTCACAGTATCCACATCTGAATACATTGTAATTAGTAGCTATAATACTGGATCACACAGTTCACAGTATCCACATCTGAATACATTGTAATTAGTAGCTATAATACTGGATCACACAGTTCACAGTATCCACATCTGAATACATTGTAATTAGTAGCTATAATACTGGATCACACAGTTCACAGTATCCACATCTGAATACATTGTAATTAGTAGCTATAATACTGGATCACACAGTTCACAGTATCCACATCTGAATACATTGTAATTAGTAGCTATAATACTGGATCACACAGTTCACAGTATCCACACCTGAATACATTGTAATTAGTAGCTATAATACTGGATCACACAGTTCGCAGTATCCACATCTGAATACATTGTAATTAGTAGCTATAATACTGGATCACACAGTTCACAGTATCCACATCTGAATACATTGTAATTAGTAGCTATAATACTGGATCACACAGTTCACAGTATCCACATCTGAATACATTGTAATTAGTAGCTATAATACTGGATCACACAGTTCACAGTATCCACATCTGAATACATTGTAATTAGCAGCTATAATACTGGATCACACAGTTCACAGTATCCACATCTGAATACAATGTAATTAGTAGCTATAATACTGGATCACACAGTTCACAGTATCCACATCTGAATACATTGTAATTAGTAGCTATAATACTGGATCACACAGTTCACAGTATCCACATCTGAATACATTGTAATTAGCAGCTATAATACTGGATCACACAGTTCACAGTATCCACATCTGAATACAATGTAATTAGTAGCTATAATACTGGATCACACAGTTCACAGTATCCACATCTGAATACATTGTAATTAGTAGCTATAATACTGGATCACACAGTTCACAGTATCCACATCTGAATACATTGTAATTAGTAGCTATAATACTGGATCACACAGTTCGCAGTATCCACATCTGAATACATTGTAATTAGTAGCTATAATACTGGATCACACAGTTCACAGTATCCACACCTGAATACATTGTAATTAGTAGCTATAATACTGGATCACACAGTTCACAGTATCCACATCTGAATACATTGTAATTAGTAGCTATAATACTGGATCACACAGTTCACAGTATCCACATCTGAATACATTGTAATTAGTAGCTATAATACTGGATCACACAGTTCACAGTATCCACATCTGAATACATTGTAATTAGTAGCTATAATACTGGATCACACAGTTCACAGTATCCACACCTGAATACATTGTAATTAGTAGCTATAATACTGGATCACACAGTTCGCAGTATCCACATCTGAATACATTGTAATTAGTAGCTATAATACTGGATCACACAGTTCACAGTATCCACATCTGAATACATTGTAATTAGTAGCTATAATACTGGATCACACAGTTCACAGTATCCACATCTGAATACATTGTAATTAGTAGCTATAATACTGGATCACACAGTTCACAGTATCCACATCTAAATACATTGTAATTAGCAGCTATAATACTGGATCACACAGTTCACAGTATCCACATCTGAATACAATGTAATTAGTAGCTATAATACTGGATCACACAGTTCACAGTATCCACATCTGAATACATTGTAATTAGTAGCTATAATACTGGATCACACAGTTCACAGTATCCACATCTGAATACATTGTAATTAGTAGCTATAATACTGGATCACACAGTTCGCAGTATCCACATCTGAATACATTGTAATTAGTAGCTATAATACTGGATCACACAGTTCACAGTATCCACATCTGAATACAGTGTATTTAGTAGCTATAATACTGGATCACACAGTTCACAGTATCCACATCTGAATACATTGTAATTAGTAGCTATAATACTGGATCACACAGTTCACAGTATCCACATCTGAAAACATTGTATTTAGTAGCTATAATACTGGATCACACAGTTCACAGTATCCACATCTGAATACATTGTAATTAGTAGCTATAATACTGGATCACACAGTTCACAGTATCCATATCTGAATACATTGTAATTAGTAGCTATAATACTGGATCACACAGTTCACAGAATCCTCATCTGAATACATTGTAATTAGTAGATATAATTCTGGATCACACAGTTCACAGTATCCACATCTGAATACATTGTAATTAGTAGCTATAATACTGGATCACACAGTTCACAGAATCCACATCTGAATACATTGTAATTAGTAGCTATAATTCTGGATCACACAGTTCACAGTATCCACATCTGAATACATTGTAATTAGTAGCTATAATACTGGATCACACCGTTCACAGTATCCACATCTGAATACATTGTAATTAGTTGCTATAATACTGGATCACACAGTTCACAGTCTCCACATCTGAATACATTGTAATTAGTAGCTACAATACTGGATCACACAGTTCACAGTATCCACATCTGAATACATTGTAATTAGTAGCTATAATACTGGATCACACAGTTCACAGTATCCACATCTGAATACATTGTAATTAGTAGCTATAATTCTTTATCACATAGTTCACAGTATCCACATCTGAATACATTGTAATTAGTAGCTATAATACTGGATCACACAGTTCACGGTATCCACATCTGAATACATTGTAATTAGTAGCTATAATACTAGATCACACAGTTCACAATATCCACATCTGAATACATTGTAATTAGTAGCTATAATACTGGATCACACAGTTCACAGTATCCACATCTGAATACATTGTAATTAGTAGCGATAATACTGGATCACACAGTTCACAGTATCCACATCTGAATACATTGTAATTAGTAGCTATGATACTGGATCACACAGTTCACAGTATCCACATCTGAATACACTGTAATTAGTAGCTATAACACTGGATCACACAGTTCACAGTATCCACATCTGAATACATTGTAATTAGTAGCTATAATTCTGGATCACACAGTTCACAGTATCCACATCTGAATACATTGTGATTAGTAGCTATACTACTGGATCACACAGTTCACAGTATCCACACCTGAATACATTGTAATTAGTAGCTATAATACTGGATCACACAGTTCGCAGTATCCACATCTGAATACATTGTAATTAGTAGCTATAATACTGGATCACACAGTTCACAGTATCCACATCTGAATACATTGTAATTAGTAGCTATAATACTGGATCACACAGTTCACAGTATCCACATCTGAATACATTGTAATTAGTAGCTATAATACTTGATCACACAGTTCACAGTATCCACATCTGAATACATTGTAATTAGCAGCTATAATACTGGATCACACAGTTCACAGTATCCACATCTGAATACAATGTAATTAGTAGCTATAATACTGGATCACACAGTTCACAGTATCCACATCTGAATACATTGTAATTAGTAGCTATAATACTGGATCACACAGTTCACAGTATCCACATCTGAATACATTGTAATTAGTAGCTATAATACTGGATCACACAGTTCGCAGTATCCACATCTGAATACATTGTAATTAGTAGCTATAATACTGGATCACACAGTTCACAGTATCCACATCTGAATACAGTGTATTTAGTAGCTATAATACTGGATCACACAGTTCACAGTATCCACATCTGAATACATTGTAATTAGTAGCTATAATACTGGATCACACAGTTCACAGTATCCACATCTGAATACATTGTATTTAGTAGCTATAATACTGGATCACACAGTTCACAGTATCCACATCTGAATACATTGTAATTAGTAGCTATAATACTGGATCACACAGTTCACAGTATCCATATCTGAATACATTGTAATTAGTAGCTATAATACTGGATCACACAGTTCACAGAATCCTCATCTGAATACATTGTAATTAGTAGATATAATTCTGGATCACACAGTTCACAGTATCCACATCTGAATACATTGTAATTAGTAGCTATAATACTGGATCACACAGTTCACAGAATCCACATCTGAATACATTGTAATTAGTAGCTATAATTCTGGATCACACAGTTCACAGTATCCACATCTGAATACATTGTAATTAGTAGCTATAATACTGGATCACACAGTTCACAGTATCCACATCTGAATACATTGTAATTAGTTGCTATAATACTGGATCACACAGTTCACAGTCTCCACATCTGAATACATTGTAATTAGTAGCTACAATACTGGATCACACAGTTCACAGTATCCACATCTGAATACATTGTAATTAGTAGCTATAATACTGGATCACACAGTTCACAGTATCCACATCTGAATACATTGTAATTAGTAGCTATAATTCTTTATCACATAGTTCACAGTATCCACATCTGAATACATTGTAATTAGTAGCTATAATACTGGATCACACAGTTCACGGTATCCACATCTGAATACATTGTAATTAGTAGCTATAATACTAGATCACACAGTTCACAATATCCACATCTGAATACATTGTAATTAGTAGCTATAATACTGGATCACACAGTTCACAGTATCCACATCTGAATACATTGTAATTAGTAGCGATAATACTGGATCACACAGTTCACAGTATCCACATCTGAATACATTGTAATTAGTAGCTATGATACTGGATCACACAGTTCACAGTATCCACATCTGAATACACTGTAATTAGTAGCTATAACACTGGATCACACAGTTCACAGTATCCACATCTGAATACATTGTAATTAGTAGCTATAATTCTGGATCACACAGTTCACAGTATCCACATCTGAATACATTGTGATTAGTAGCTATACTACTGGATCACACAGTTCACAGTATCCACATCTGAATACATTGTAATTAGTAGCTATAATACTGGATCACAAAGTTCACAGTATCCACATCTGAATACATTGTAATTAGTAGCTATAATACTGGATCACACAGTTCACAGTATCCACATCTGAATACATTGTAATTAGTAGCTATAATACTGGATCACACAGTTCACAGTATCCACATCTGAATACATTGTAATTAGTAGCTATAATACTGGATCACACAGTTCACAGTATCCACATCTGAATACATTGTAATTAGTAGCTATAATACTGGATCACACAGTTCACAGTATCCACATCTGAATTCATTGTAATTAGTAGCTATAATACTAGATCACACAGTTCACAGTATCCACATCTGAATACATTGTAATTAGTAGCTATAATTCTGGATCACACAGTTCACAGTATCCACATCTGAATACATTCTAATTAGTAGCTATAATACTGGATCACACAGTTCACAGTAACCACATCTGAATACATTGTAATTGGTAGCTATAATACTGGATCACACAGTTCACAGTATCCACATCTGAATACATTGTAATTAGTAGCTATAATACTGGATCACACAGTTCACAGTATCCACATCTGAATACACTGTAATTAGTAGCTATAATACTGGATCACACAGTTCACAGTATCCACATCTGAAAACATTGGACTTAGTAGCTATAATACTGGATCACACAGTTCACAGTATCCACATCTGAATACATTGTAATTAGTAGATATAATTCTGGATCACACAGTTCACAGTATCCACATCTGAATACATTGTAATTAGTAGCTATAATACTGGATCACACAGTTCACAGAATCCACATCTGAGTACATTGTAATTAGTAGCTATAATTCTGGATCACACAGTTTATAGTATCCACATCTGAATACATTGTAATTAGTAGCTATAACACTGGATCACACAGTTCACAGTATCCACATCAGAATACATTGTAATTAGTAGCTATAATACTGGATCACACAGTTCACAGTATCCACATCTGAATACATTGTAATTAGTAGCTATAATACAGGATCAGACAGTTCGCAGTATCCACATCTGAATACATTGTAATTAGTAGCTATAATACTGGATCACACAGTTCACAGTATCCACATCTGAATACATTGTAATTAGTAGCTATAATACTGGATCACACAGTTCACAGTATCCACATCTGAATACATTGTAATTAGTAGCTATAATACTGGATCACACAGTTCACAGTATCCACATCTGAATACATTGTAATTAGTAGCTATAATACTGGATCACACAGTTCACAGTATCCACACCTCAATACATTGTAATTAGTAGCTATAATACTGGATCACACAGTTCGCAGTATCCACATCTGAATACATTGTAATTAGTAGCTATAATACTGGATCACACAGTTCACAGTATCTACATCTGAATACATTGTAATTAGTAGCTATAATACTGGATCACACAGTTCACAGTATCCACATCTGAATACATTGTAATTAGTAGCTATAATACTGGATCACACAGTTCACAGTATCCACATCTGAATACATTGTAATTAGTAGCTATAATTCTTTATCACATAGTTCACAGTATCCACATCTGAATACATTGTAATTAGTAGCTATAATACTGGATCACACAGTTCACGGTATCCACATCTGAATACATTGTAATTAGTAGCTATAATACTAGATCACACAGTTCACAGTATCCACATCTGAATACATTGTAATTAGTAGCTATAATACTGGATCACACAGTTCACAGTATCCACATCTGAATACATTGTAATTAGTAGCGATAATACTGGATCACACAGTTCACAGTATCCACATCTGAATACATTGTAATTAGTAGCTATGATACTGGATCACACAGTTCACAGTATCCACATCTGAATACACTGTAATTAGTAGCTATAACACTGGATCACACAGTTCACAGTATCCACATCTGAATACATTGTAATTAGTAGCTATAATTCTGGATCACACAGTTCACAGTATCCACATCTGAATACATTGTGATTAGTAGCTATACTACTGGATCACACAGTTCACAGTATCCACATCTGAATACATTGTAATTAGTAGCTATAATACTGGATCACAAAGTTCACAGTATCCACATCTGAATACATTGTAATTAGTAGCTATAATACTGGATCACACAGTTCACAGTATCCACATCTGAATACATTGTAATTAGTAGCTATAATACTGGATCACACAGTTCACAGTATCCACATCTGAATACATTGTAATTAGTAGCTATAATACTGGATCACACAGTTCACAGTATCCACATCTGAATACATTGTAATTAGTAGCTATAATACTGGATCACACAGTTCACAGTATCCACATCTGAATTCATTGTAATTAGTAGCTATAATACTAGATCACACAGTTCACAGTATCCACATCTGAATACATTGTAATTAGTAGCTATAATTCTGGATCACACAGTTCACAGTATCCACATCTGAATACATTCTAATTAGTAGCTATAATACTGGATCACACAGTTCACAGTAACCACATCTGAATACATTGTAATTGGTAGCTATAATACTGGATCACACAGTTCACAGTATCCACATCTGAATACATTGTAATTAGTAGCTATAATACTGGATCACACAGTTCACAGTATCCACATCTGAATACACTGTAATTAGTAGCTATAATACTGGATAACACAGTTCACAGTATCCACATCTGAAAACATTGGACTTAGTAGCTATAATACTGGATCACACAGTTCACAGTATCCACATCTGAATACATTGTAATTAGTAGATATAATTCTGGATCACACAGTTCACAGTATCCACATCTGAATACATTGTAATTAGTAGCTATAATACTGGATCACACAGTTCACAGTATCCACATCTGAATACATTGTAATTAGTAGCTATAATACTGGATCACACAGTTCACAGTATCCACATCTGAATACATTGTAATTAGTAGCTATAATACTGGATCACACAGTTCACAGTATCCACATCTGAATACATTGTAATTAGTAGCTATAATACTGGATCACACAGTTCACAGTATCCACACCTCAATACATTGTAATTAGTAGCTATAATACTGGATCACACAGTTCGCAGTATCCACATCTGAATACATTGTAATTAGTAGCTATAATACTGGATCACACAGTTCACAGTATCCACATCTGAATACATTGTAATTAGTAGCTATAATACTGAATCACACAGTTCACAGTATCCACATCTGAATACATTGGACTTAGTAGCTATAATACTGGATCACACAGTTCACAGTATCCACATCTGAATACATTGGACATAGTAGCTATAATACTGGATCACACAGTTCACAGTATCCACATCTGAATACATTGTAATTAGTAGATATAATTCTGGATCACACAGTTCACATTATCCACATCTGAATACATTGTAATTAGTAGCTATAATACTGGATCACACAGTTCACAGTATCCACATCTGAATACATTGTAATTAGTTGCTATAATACAGGATCACACAGTTCGCAGTATCCACATCTGAATACATTGTAATTAGTAGCTATGATACTGGATCACACAGTTCACAGTATCCACATCTGAATACACTGTAATTAGTAGCTATAACACTGGATCACACAGTTCACAGTATCCACATCTGAATACATTGTAATTAGTAGCTATAATTCTGGATCACACAGTTCACAGTATCCACATCTGAATACATTGTGATTAGTAGCTATACTACTGGATCACACAGTTCACAGTATCCACATCTGAATACATTGTAATTAGTAGCTATAATACTGGATCACAAAGTTCACAGTATCCACATCTGAATACATTGTAATTAGTAGCTATAATAATGGATCACACAGTTCACAGTATCCACATCTGAATACATTGTAATTAGTAGCTATAATACTGGATCACACAGTTCACAGTATCCACATCTGAATACATTGTAATTAGTAGCTATAATACTGGATCACACAGTTCACAGTATCCACATCTGAATACATTGTAATTAGTAGCTATAATACTGGATCACACAGTTCACAGTATCCACATCTGAATTCATTGTAATTAGTAGCTATAATACTAGATCACACAGTTCACAGTATCCACATCTGAATACATTGTAATTAGTAGCTATAATTCTGGATGACACAGTTCACAGTATCCACATCTGAATACATTCTAATTAGTAGCTATAATACTGGATCACACAGTTCACAGTATCCACATCTGAATACATTGTAATTAGTAGCTATAATACTGGATCACACAGTTCACAGTATCCACACCTGAATACATTGTAATTAGTAGCTATAATACTGGATCACACAGTTCACAGTATCCACATCTGAATACATTGTAATTAGTAGCTATAATACTGGATCACACAGTTCACAGTATCCACATCTGAATACATTGTAATTAGTAGCTATAATACTGGATCACACAGTTCACAGTATCCACATCTGAATACATTGTAATTAGTAGCTATAATACTGGATCACACAGTTCACAGTATCCACATCTGAATACACTGTAATTAGTAGCTATAATACTGGATCACACAGTTCACAGTATCCACATCTGAAAACATTGGACTTAGTAGCTATAATACTGGATCACACAGTTCACAGTATCCACATCTGAATACATTGTAATTAGTAGATATAATTCTGGATCACACAGTTCACAGTATCCACATCTGAATACATTGTAATTAGTAGCTATAATACTGGATCACACAGTTCACAGAATCCACATCTGAGTACATTGTAATTAGTAGCTATAATTCTGGATCACACAGTTTATAGTATCCACATCTGAATACATTGTAATTAGTAGCTATAACACTGGGTCACACAGTTCACAGTATCCACATCAGAATACATTGTAATTAGTAGCTATAATACTGGATCACACAGTTCACAGTATCCACATCTGAATACATTGTAATTAGTAGCTATAGTACTGGATCACACAGTTCACAGTATCCACATCTGAATACATTGTAATTAGTAGCTATAATACTGGATCACACAGTTCACAGTATCCACATCTGAATTCATTGTAATTAGTAGCTATAATACTAGATCACACAGTTCACAGTATCCACATCTGAATACATTGTAATTAGTAGCTATAATTCTGGATCACACAGTTCACAGTATCCACATCTGAATACATTCTAATTAGTAGCTATAATACTGGATCACACAGTTCACAGTAACCACATCTGAATACATTGTAATTGGTAGCTATAATACTGGATCACACAGTTCACAGTATCCACATCTGAATACATTGTAATTAGTAGCTATAATACTGGATCACACAGTTCACAGTATCCACATCTGAATACACTGTAATTAGTAGCTATAATACTGGATCACACAGTTCACAGTATCCACATCTGAAAACATTGGACTTAGTAGCTATAATACTGGATCACACAGTTCACAGTATCCACATCTGAATACATTGTAATTAGTAGATATAATTCTGGATCACACAATTCACAGTATCCACATCTGAATACATTGTAATTAGTAGCTATAATACTGGATCACACAGTTCACAGAATCCACATCTGAGTACATTGTAATTAGTAGCTATAATTCTGGATCACACAGTTTATAGTATCCACATCTGAATACATTGTAATTAGTAGCTATAACACTGGATCACACAGTTCACAGTATCCACATCAGAATACATTGTAATTAGTAGCTATAATACTGGATCACACAGTTCACAGTATCCACATCTGAATACATTGTAATTAGTAGCTATAATACAGGATCACACAGTTCGCAGTATCCACATCTGAATACATTGTAATTAGTAGCTATAATACTGGATCACACAGTTCACAGTATCCACATCTGAATACATTGTAATTAGTAGCTATAATACTGGATCACACAGTTCACAGTATCCACATCTGAATACATTGTAATTAGTAGCTATAATACTGGATCACACAGTTCACAGTATCCACATCTGAATACATTGTAATTAGTAGCTATAATACTGGATCACACAGTTCACAGTATCCACATCTGAATACATTGTAATTAGTAGCTATAATACTGGATCACACAGCTCACAGTATCCACATCTGAATACATTGTAATTAGTAGCTATAATACTGGATCACACAGTTCGCAGTATCCACATCTGAATACATTGTAATTAGTAGCTATAATACTGGATCACACAGTTCACAGTATCCACAACTGAATACATTGTAATTAGTAGCTATAATACTGGATCACACAGTTCACAGTATCCACATCTGAATACATTGTAATTAGTAGCTATAATTCTTTATCACATAGTTCACAGTATCCACATCTGAATACATTGTAATTAGTAGCTATAATACTGGATCACACAGTTCACGGTATCCACATCTGAATACATTGTAATTAGTAGCTATAATACTAGATCACACAGTTCACAATATCCACATCTGAATACATTGTAATTAGTAGCTATAATACTGGATCACACAGTTCACAGTATCCACATCTGAATACATTGTAATTAGTAGCGATAATACTGGATCACACAGTTCACAGTATCCACATCTGAATACATTGTAATTAGTAGCTATGATACTGGATCACACAGTTCACAGTATCCACATCTGAATACACTGTAATTAGTAGCTATAACAGTGGATCACACAGTTCACAGTATCCACATCTGAATACATTGTAATTAGTAGCTATAATTCTGGATCACACAGTTCACAGTATCCACATCTGAATACATTGTGATTAGTAGCTATACTACTGGATCACACAGTTCACAGTATCCACACCTGAATACATTGTAATTAGTAGCTATAATACTGGATCACACAGTTCGCAGTATCCACATCTGAATACATTGTAATTAGTAGCTATAATACTGGATCACACAGTTCACAGTATCCACATCTGAATACATTGTAATTAGTAGCTATAATACTGGATCACACAGTTCACAGTATCCACATCTGAATACATTGTAATTAGTAGCTATAATACTTGATCACACAGTTCACAGTATCCACATCTGAATACATTGTAATTAGCAGCTATAATACTGGATCACACAGTTCACAGTATCCACATCTGAATATAATGTAATTAGTAGCTATAATACTGGATCACACAGTTCACAGTATCCACATCTGAATACATTGTAATTAGTAGCTATAATACTGGATCACACAGTTCACAGTATCCACATCTGAATACATTGTAATTAGTAGCTATAATACTGGATCACACAGTTCGCAGTATCCACATCTGAATACATTGTAATTAGTAGCTATAATACTGGATCACACAGTTCACAGTATCCACATCTGAATACAGTGTATTTAGTAGCTATAATACTGGATCACACAGTTCACAGTATCCACATCTGAATACATTGTAATTAGTAGCTATAATACTGGATCACACAGTTCACAGTATCCACATCTGAATACATTGTATTTAGTAGCTATAATGCTGGATCACACAGTTCACAGTATCCACATCTGAATACATTGTAATTAGTAGCTATAATACTGGATCACACAGTTCACAGTATCCATATCTGAATACATTGTAATTAGTAGCTATAATACTGGATCACACAGTTCACAGAATCCTCATCTGAATACATTGTAATTAGTAGATATAATTCTGGATCACACAGTTCACAGTATCCACATCTGAATACATTGTAATTAGTAGCTATAATACTGGATCACACAGTTCACAGAATCCACATCTGAATACATTGTAATTAGTAGCTATAATTCTGGATCACACAGTTCACAGTATCCACATCTGAATACATTGTAATTAGTAGCTATAATACTGGATCACACAGTTCACAGTATCCACATCTGAATACATTGTAATTAGTTGCTATAATACTGGATCACACAGTTCACAGTCTCCACATCTGAATACATTGTAATTAGTAGCTACAATACTGGATCACACAGTTCACAGTATCCACATCTGAATACATTGTAATTAGTAGCTATAATACTGGATCACACAGTTCACAGTATCCACATCTGAATACATTGTAATTAGTAGCTATAATTCTTTATCACATAGTTCACAGTATCCACATCTGAATACATTGTAATTAGTAGCTATGATACTGGATCACACAGTTCACGGTATCCACATCTGAATACATTGTAATTAGTAGCTATAATACTAGATCACACAGTTCACAATATCCACATCTGAATACATTGTAATTAGTAGCTATAATACTGGATCACACAGTTCACAGTATCCACATCTGAATACATTGTAATTAGTAGCGATAATACTGGATCACACAGTTCACAGTATCCACATCTGAATACATTGTAATTAGTAGCTATGATACTGGATCACACAGTTCACAGTATCCACATCTGAATACACTGTAATTAGTAGCTATAACACTGGATCACACAGTTCACAGTATCCACATCTGAATACATTGTAATTAGTAGCTATAATTCTGGATCACACAGTTCACAGTATCCACATCTGAATACATTGTGATTAGTAGCTATACTACTGGATCACACAGTTCACAGTATCCACATCTGAATACATTGTAATTAGTAGCTATAATACTGGATCACAAAGTTCACAGTATCCACATCTGAATACATTGTAATTAGTAGCTATAATACTGGATCACACAGTTCACAGTATCCACATCTGAATACATTGTAATTAGTAGCTATAATACTGGATCACACAGTTCACAGTATCCACATCTGAATACATTGTAATTAGTAGCTATAATACTGGATCACACAGTTCACAGTATCCACATCTGAATACATTGTAATTAGTAGCTATAATACTGGATCACACAGTTCACAGTATCCACATCTGAATTCATTGTAATTAGTAGCTATAATACTAGATCACACAGTTCACAGTATCCACATCTGAATACATTGTAATTAGTAGCTATAATTCTGGATCACACAGTTCACAGTATCCACATCTGAATACATTCTAATTAGTAGCTATAATACTGGATCACACAGTTCACAGTAACCACATCTGAATACATTGTAATTGGTAGCTATAATACTGGATCACACAGTTCACAGTATCCACATCTGAATACATTGTAATTAGTAGCTATAATACTGGATCACACAGTTCACAGTATCCACATCTGAATACACTGTAATTAGTAGCTATAATACTGGATCACACAGTTCACAGTATCCACATCTGAAAACATTGGACTTAGTAGCTATAATACTGGATCACACAGTTCACAGTATCCACATCTGAATACATTGTAATTAGTAGATATAATTCTGGATCACACAGTTCACAGTATCCACATCTGAATACATTGTAATTAGTAGCTATAATACTGGATCACACAGTTCACAGAATCCACATCTGAGTACATTGTAATTAGTAGCTATAATTCTGGATCACACAGTTTATAGTATCCACATCTGAATACATTGTAATTAGTAGCTATAACACTGGATCACACAGTTCACAGTATCCACATCAGAATACATTGTAATTAGTAGCTATAATACTGGATCACACAGTTCACAGTATCCACATCTGAATACATTGTAATTAGTAGCTATAATACAGGATCAGACAGTTCGCAGTATCCACATCTGAATACATTGTAATTAGTAGCTATAATACTGGATCACACAGTTCACAGTATCCACATCTGAATACATTGTAATTAGTAGCTATAATACTGGATCACACAGTTCACAGTATCCACATCTGAATACATTGTAATTAGTAGCTATAATACTGGATCACACAGTTCACAGTATCCACATCTGAATACATTGTAATTAGTAGCTATAATACTGGATCACACAGTTCACAGTATCCACACCTCAATACATTGTAATTAGTAGCTATAATACTGGATCACACAGTTCGCAGTATCCACATCTGAATACATTGTAATTAGTAGCTATAATACTGGATCACACAGTTCACAGTATCTACATCTGAATACATTGTAATTAGTAGCTATAATACTGGATCACACAGTTCACAGTATCCACATCTGAATACATTGTAATTAGTAGCTATAATACTGGATCACACAGTTCACAGTATCCACATCTGAATACATTGTAATTAGTAGCTATAATTCTTTATCACATAGTTCACAGTATCCACATCTGAATACATTGTAATTAGTAGCTATAATACTGGATCACACAGTTCACGGTATCCACATCTGAATACATTGTAATTAGTAGCTATAATACTAGATCACACAGTTCACAGTATCCACATCTGAATACATTGTAATTAGTAGCTATAATACTGGATCACACAGTTCACAGTATCCACATCTGAATACATTGTAATTAGTAGCGATAATACTGGATCACACAGTTCACAGTATCCACATCTGAATACATTGTAATTAGTAGCTATGATACTGGATCACACAGTTCACAGTATCCACATCTGAATACACTGTAATTAGTAGCTATAACACTGGATCACACAGTTCACAGTATCCACATCTGAATACATTGTAATTAGTAGCTATAATTCTGGACCACACAGTTCACAGTATCCACATCTGAATACATTGTGATTAGTAGCTATACTACTGGATCACACAGTTCACAGTATCCACATCTGAATACATTGTAATTAGTAGCTATAATACTGGATCACAAAGTTCACAGTATCCACATCTGAATACATTGTAATTAGTAGCTATAATACTGGATCACACAGTTCACAGTATCCACATCTGAATACATTGTAATTAGTAGCTATAATACTGGATCACACAGTTCACAGTATCCACATCTGAATACATTGTAATTAGTAGCTATAATACTGGATCACACAGTTCACAGTATCCACATCTGAATACATTGTAATTAGTAGCTATAATACTGGATCACACAGTTCACAGTATCCACATCTGAATTCATTGTAATTAGTAGCTATAATACTAGATCACACAGTTCACAGTATCCACATCTGAATACATTGTAATTAGTAGCTATAATTCTGGATCACACAGTTCACAGTATCCACATCTGAATACATTCTAATTAGTAGCTATAATACTGGATCACACAGTTCACAGTAACCACATCTGAATACATTGTAATTGGTAGCTATAATACTGGATCACACAGTTCACAGTATCCACATCTGAATACATTGTAATTAGTAGCTATAATACTGGATCACACAGTTCACAGTATCCACATCTGAATACACTGTAATTAGTAGCTATAATACTGGATCACACAGTTCACAGTATCCACATCTGAAAACATTGGACTTAGTAGCTATAATACTGGATCACACAGTTCACAGTATCCACATCTGAATACATTGTAATTAGTAGATATAATTCTGGATCACACAGTTCACAGTATCCACATCTGAATACATTGTAATTAGTAGCTATAATACTGGATCACACAGTTCACAGTATCCACATCTGATTACATTGTAATTAGTAGCTATAATACTGGATCACACAGTTCACAGTATCCACATCTGAATACATTGTAATTAGTAGCTATAATACTGGATCACACAGTTCACAGTATCCACATCTGAATACATTGTAATTAGTAGCTATAATACTGGATCACACAGTTCACAGTATCCACACCTCAATACATTGTAATTAGTAGCTATAATACTGGATCACACAGTTCGCAGTATCCACATCTGAATACATTGTAATTAGTAGCTATAATACTGGATCACACGGTTCACAGTATCTACATCTGAATACATTGTAATTAGTAGCTATAATACTGGATCACACAGTTCACAGTATCCACATCTGAATACATTGTAATTAGTAGCTATAATACTGAATCACACAGTTCACAGTATCCACATCTGAATACATTGGACTTAGTAGCTATAATACTGGATCACACAGTTCACAGTATCCACATCTGAATACATTGGACATAGTAGCTATAATACTGGATCACACAGTTCACAGTATCCACATCTGAATACATTGTAATTAGTAGATATAATTCTGGATCACACAGTTCACATTATCCACATCTGAATACATTGTAATTAGTAGCTATAATACTGGATCACACAGTTCACAGTATCCACATCTGAATACATTGTAATTAGTAGCTATAATACAGGATCACACAGTTCGCAGTATCCACATCTGAATACATTGTAATTAGTAGCTATGATACTGGATCACACAGTTCACAGTATCCACATCTGAATACACTGTAATTAGTAGCTATAACACTGGATCACACAGTTCACAGTATCCACATCTGAATACATTGTAATTAGTAGCTATAATTCTGGATCACACAGTTCACAGTATCCACATCTGAATACATTGTGATTAGTAGCTATACTACTGGATCACACAGTTCACAGTATCCACATCTGAATACATTGTAATTAGTAGCTATAATACTGGATCACAAAGTTCACAGTATCCACATCTGAATACATTGTAATTAGTAGCTATAATAATGGATCACACAGTTCACAGTATCCACATCTGAATACATTGTAATTAGTAGCTATAATACTGGATCACACAGTTCACAGTATCCACATCTGAATACATTGTAATTAGTAGCTATAATACTGGATCACACAGTTCACAGTATCCACATCTGAATACATTGTAATTAGTAGCTATAATACTGGATCACACAGTTCACAGTATCCACATCTGAATACATTGTAATTAGTAGCTATAATACTGGATCACACAGTTCACAGTATCCACATCTGAATACATTGTAATTAGTAGCTATAATACTGGATCACACAGTTCACAGTATCCACATCTGAATACATTGTAATTAGTAGCTATAATACTGGATCACACAGTTCACAGTATCCACATCTGAATACATTGTAATTAGTAGCTATAATACTGGATCACACAGTTCACAGTATCCACATCTGAATACATTGTAATTAGTAGCTATAATACTGGATCACACAGTTCACAGTATCCACACCTGAATACATTGTAATTAGTAGCTATAATACTGGATCACACAGTTCGCAGTATCCACATCTGAATACATTGTAATTAGTAGCTATAATACTGGATCACACAGTTCACAGTATCCACATCTGAATACATTGTAATTAGTAGCTATAATACTGGATCACACAGTTCACAGTATCCACATCTGAATACATTGTAATTAGTAGCTATAATACTGGATCACACAGTTCACAGTATCCACATCTGAATACATTGTAATTAGCAGCTATAATACTGGATCACACAGTTCACAGTATCCACATCTGAATACAATGTAATTAGTAGCTATAATACTGGATCACACAGTTCACAGTATCCACATCTGAATACATTGTAATTAGTAGCTATAATACTGGATCACACAGTTCACAGTATCCACATCTGAATACATTGTAATTAGCAGCTATAATACTGGATCACACAGTTCACAGTATCCACATCTGAATACAATGTAATTAGTAGCTATAATACTGGATCACACAGTTCACAGTATCCACATCTGAATACATTGTAATTAGTAGCTATAATACTGGATCACACAGTTCACAGTATCCACATCTGAATACATTGTAATTAGTAGCTATAATACTGGATCACACAGTTCGCAGTATCCACATCTGAATACATTGTAATTAGTAGCTATAATACTGGATCACACAGTTCACAGTATCCACACCTGAATACATTGTAATTAGTAGCTATAATACTGGATCACACAGTTCACAGTATCCACATCTGAATACATTGTAATTAGTAGCTATAATACTGGATCACACAGTTCACAGTATCCACATCTGAATACATTGTAATTAGTAGCTATAATACTGGATCACACAGTTCACAGTATCCACATCTGAATACATTGTAATTAGTAGCTATAATACTGGATCACACAGTTCACAGTATCCACACCTGAATACATTGTAATTAGTAGCTATAATACTGGATCACACAGTTCGCAGTATCCACATCTGAATACATTGTAATTAGTAGCTATAATACTGGATCACACAGTTCACAGTATCCACATCTGAATACATTGTAATTAGTAGCTATAATACTGGATCACACAGTTCACAGTATCCACATCTGAATACATTGTAATTAGTAGCTATAATACTGGATCACACAGTTCACAGTATCCACATCTAAATACATTGTAATTAGCAGCTATAATACTGGATCACACAGTTCACAGTATCCACATCTGAATACAATGTAATTAGTAGCTATAATACTGGATCACACAGTTCACAGTATCCACATCTGAATACATTGTAATTAGTAGCTATAATACTGGATCACACAGTTCACAGTATCCACATCTGAATACATTGTAATTAGTAGCTATAATACTGGATCACACAGTTCGCAGTATCCACATCTGAATACATTGTAATTAGTAGCTATAATACTGGATCACACAGTTCACAGTATCCACATCTGAATACAGTGTATTTAGTAGCTATAATACTGGATCACACAGTTCACAGTATCCACATCTGAATACATTGTAATTAGTAGCTATAATACTGGATCACACAGTTCACAGTATCCATATCTGAATACATTGTAATTAGTAGCTATAATACTGGATCACACAGTTCACAGAATCCTCATCTGAATACATTGTAATTAGTAGATATAATTCTGGATCACACAGTTCACAGTATCCACATCTGAATACATTGTAATTAGTAGCTATAATACTGGATCACACAGTTCACAGAATCCACATCTGAATACATTGTAATTAGTAGCTATAATTCTGGATCACACAGTTCACAGTATCCACATCTGAATACATTGTAATTAGTAGCTATAATACTGGATCACACCGTTCACAGTATCCACATCTGAATACATTGTAATTAGTTGCTATAATACTGGATCACACAGTTCACAGTCTCCACATCTGAATACATTGTAATTAGTAGCTACAATACTGGATCACACAGTTCACAGTATCCACATCTGAATACATTGTAATTAGTAGCTATAATACTGGATCACACAGTTCACAGTATCCACATCTGAATACATTGTAATTAGTAGCTATAATTCTTTATCACATAGTTCACAGTATCCACATCTGAATACATTGTAATTAGTAGCTATAATACTGGATCACACAGTTCACGGTATCCACATCTGAATACATTGTAATTAGTAGCTATAATACTAGATCACACAGTTCACAATATCCACATCTGAATACATTGTAATTAGTAGCTATAATACTGGATCACACAGTTCACAGTATCCACATCTGAATACATTGTAATTAGTAGCGATAATACTGGATCACACAGTTCACAGTATCCACATCTGAATACATTGTAATTAGTAGCTATGATACTGGATCACACAGTTCACAGTATCCACATCTGAATACACTGTAATTAGTAGCTATAACACTGGATCACACAGTTCACAGTATCCACATCTGAATACATTGTAATTAGTAGCTATAATTCTGGATCACACAGTTCACAGTATCCACATCTGAATACATTGTGATTAGTAGCTATACTACTGGATCACACAGTTCACAGTATCCACACCTGAATACATTGTAATTAGTAGCTATAATACTGGATCACACAGTTCGCAGTATCCACATCTGAATACATTGTAATTAGTAGCTATAATACTGGATCACACAGTTCACAGTATCCACATCTGAATACATTGTAATTAGTAGCTATAATACTGGATCACACAGTTCACAGTATCCACATCTGAATACATTGTAATTAGTAGCTATAATACTTGATCACACAGTTCACAGTATCCACATCTGAATACATTGTAATTAGCAGCTATAATACTGGATCACACAGTTCACAGTATCCACATCTGAATACAATGTAATTAGTAGCTATAATACTGGATCACACAGTTCACAGTATCCACATCTGAATACATTGTAATTAGTAGCTATAATACTGGATCACACAGTTCACAGTATCCACATCTGAATACATTGTAATTAGTAGCTATAATACTGGATCACACAGTTCGCAGTATCCACATCTGAATACATTGTAATTAGTAGCTATAATACTGGATCACACAGTTCACAGTATCCACATCTGAATACAGTGTATTTAGTAGCTATAATACTGGATCACACAGTTCACAGTATCCACATCTGAATACATTGTAATTAGTAGCTATAATACTGGATCACACAGTTCACAGTATCCACATCTGAATACATTGTATTTAGTAGCTATAATACTGGATCACACAGTTCACAGTATCCACATCTGAATACATTGTAATTAGTAGCTATAATACTGGATCACACAGTTCACAGTATCCATATCTGAATACATTGTAATTAGTAGCTATAATACTGGATCACACAGTTCACAGAATCCTCATCTGAATACATTGTAATTAGTAGATATAATTCTGGATCACACAGTTCACAGTATCCACATCTGAATACATTGTAATTAGTAGCTATAATACTGGATCACACAGTTCACAGAATCCACATCTGAATACATTGTAATTAGTAGCTATAATTCTGGATCACACAGTTCACAGTATCCACATCTGAATACATTGTAATTAGTAGCTATAATACTGGATCACACAGTTCACAGTATCCACATCTGAATACATTGTAATTAGTTGCTATAATACTGGATCACACAGTTCACAGTCTCCACATCTGAATACATTGTAATTAGTAGCTACAATACTGGATCACACAGTTCACAGTATCCACATCTGAATACATTGTAATTAGTAGCTATAATACTGGATCACACAGTTCACAGTATCCACATCTGAATACATTGTAATTAGTAGCTATAATTCTTTATCACATAGTTCACAGTATCCACATCTGAATACATTGTAATTAGTAGCTATAATACTGGATCACACAGTTCACGGTATCCACATCTGAATACATTGTAATTAGTAGCTATAATACTAGATCACACAGTTCACAATATCCACATCTGAATACATTGTAATTAGTAGCTATAATACTGGATCACACAGTTCACAGTATCCACATCTGAATACATTGTAATTAGTAGCGATAATACTGGATCACACAGTTCACAGTATCCACATCTGAATACATTGTAATTAGTAGCTATGATACTGGATCACACAGTTCACAGTATCCACATCTGAATACACTGTAATTAGTAGCTATAACACTGGATCACACAGTTCACAGTATCCACATCTGAATACATTGTAATTAGTAGCTATAATTCTGGATCACACAGTTCACAGTATCCACATCTGAATACATTGTGATTAGTAGCTATACTACTGGATCACACAGTTCACAGTATCCACATCTGAATACATTGTAATTAGTAGCTATAATACTGGATCACAAAGTTCACAGTATCCACATCTGAATACATTGTAATTAGTAGCTATAATACTGGATCACACAGTTCACAGTATCCACATCTGAATACATTGTAATTAGTAGCTATAATACTGGATCACACAGTTCACAGTATCCACATCTGAATACATTGTAATTAGTAGCTATAATACTGGATCACACAGTTCACAGTATCCACATCTGAATACATTGTAATTAGTAGCTATAATACTGGATCACACAGTTCACAGTATCCACATCTGAATTCATTGTAATTAGTAGCTATAATACTAGATCACACAGTTCACAGTATCCACATCTGAATACATTGTAATTAGTAGCTATAATTCTGGATCACACAGTTCACAGTATCCACATCTGAATACATTCTAATTAGTAGCTATAATACTGGATCACACAGTTCACAGTAACCACATCTGAATACATTGTAATTGGTAGCTATAATACTGGATCACACAGTTCACAGTATCCACATCTGAATACATTGTAATTAGTAGCTATAATACTGGATCACACAGTTCACAGTATCCACATCTGAATACACTGTAATTAGTAGCTATAATACTGGATCACACAGTTCACAGTATCCACATCTGAAAACATTGGACTTAGTAGCTATAATACTGGATCACACAGTTCACAGTATCCACATCTGAATACATTGTAATTAGTAGATATAATTCTGGATCACACAGTTCACAGTATCCACATCTGAATACATTGTAATTAGTAGCTATAATACTGGATCACACAGTTCACAGAATCCACATCTGAGTACATTGTAATTAGTAGCTATAATTCTGGATCACACAGTTTATAGTATCCACATCTGAATACATTGTAATTAGTAGCTATAACACTGGATCACACAGTTCACAGTATCCACATCAGAATACATTGTAATTAGTAGCTATAATACTGGATCACACAGTTCACAGTATCCACATCTGAATACATTGTAATTAGTAGCTATAATACAGGATCAGACAGTTCGCAGTATCCACATCTGAATACATTGTAATTAGTAGCTATAATACTGGATCACACAGTTCACAGTATCCACATCTGAATACATTGTAATTAGTAGCTATAATACTGGATCACACAGTTCACAGTATCCACATCTGAATACATTGTAATTAGTAGCTATAATACTGGATCACACAGTTCACAGTATCCACATCTGAATACATTGTAATTAGTAGCTATAATACTGGATCACACAGTTCACAGTATCCACACCTCAATACATTGTAATTAGTAGCTATAATACTGGATCACACAGTTCGCAGTATCCACATCTGAATACATTGTAATTAGTAGCTATAATACTGGATCACACAGTTCACAGTATCTACATCTGAATACATTGTAATTAGTAGCTATAATACTGGATCACACAGTTCACAGTATCCACATCTGAATACATTGTAATTAGTAGCTATAATACTGGATCACACAGTTCACAGTATCCACATCTGAATACATTGTAATTAGTAGCTATAATTCTTTATCACATAGTTCACAGTATCCACATCTGAATACATTGTAATTAGTAGCTATAATACTGGATCACACAGTTCACGGTATCCACATCTGAATACATTGTAATTAGTAGCTATAATACTAGATCACACAGTTCACAGTATCCACATCTGAATACATTGTAATTAGTAGCTATAATACTGGATCACACAGTTCACAGTATCCACATCTGAATACATTGTAATTAGTAGCGATAATACTGGATCACACAGTTCACAGTATCCACATCTGAATACATTGTAATTAGTAGCTATGATACTGGATCACACAGTTCACAGTATCCACATCTGAATACACTGTAATTAGTAGCTATAACACTGGATCACACAGTTCACAGTATCCACATCTGAATACATTGTAATTAGTAGCTATAATTCTGGATCACACAGTTCACAGTATCCACATCTGAATACATTGTGATTAGTAGCTATACTACTGGATCACACAGTTCACAGTATCCACATCTGAATACATTGTAATTAGTAGCTATAATACTGGATCACAAAGTTCACAGTATCCACATCTGAATACATTGTAATTAGTAGCTATAATACTGGATCACACAGTTCACAGTATCCACATCTGAATACATTGTAATTAGTAGCTATAATACTGGATCACACAGTTCACAGTATCCACATCTGAATACATTGTAATTAGTAGCTATAATACTGGATCACACAGTTCACAGTATCCACATCTGAATACATTGTAATTAGTAGCTATAATACTGGATCACACAGTTCACAGTATCCACATCTGAATTCATTGTAATTAGTAGCTATAATACTAGATCACACAGTTCACAGTATCCACATCTGAATACATTGTAATTAGTAGCTATAATTCTGGATCACACAGTTCACAGTATCCACATCTGAATACATTCTAATTAGTAGCTATAATACTGGATCACACAGTTCACAGTAACCACATCTGAATACATTGTAATTGGTAGCTATAATACTGGATCACACAGTTCACAGTATCCACATCTGAATACATTGTAATTAGTAGCTATAATACTGGATCACACAGTTCACAGTATCCACATCTGAATACACTGTAATTAGTAGCTATAATACTGGATAACACAGTTCACAGTATCCACATCTGAAAACATTGGACTTAGTAGCTATAATACTGGATCACACAGTTCACAGTATCCACATCTGAATACATTGTAATTAGTAGATATAATTCTGGATCACACAGTTCACAGTATCCACATCTGAATACATTGTAATTAGTAGCTATAATACTGGATCACACAGTTCACAGTATCCACATCTGAATACATTGTAATTAGTAGCTATAATACTGGATCACACAGTTCACAGTATCCACATCTGAATACATTGTAATTAGTAGCTATAATACTGGATCACACAGTTCACAGTATCCACATCTGAATACATTGTAATTAGTAGCTATAATACTGGATCACACAGTTCACAGTATCCACACCTCAATACATTGTAATTAGTAGCTATAATACTGGATCACACAGTTCGCAGTATCCACATCTGAATACATTGTAATTAGTAGCTATAATACTGGATCACACAGTTCACAGTATCCACATCTGAATACATTGTAATTAGTAGCTATAATACTGAATCACACAGTTCACAGTATCCACATCTGAATACATTGGACTTAGTAGCTATAATACTGGATCACACAGTTCACAGTATCCACATCTGAATACATTGGACATAGTAGCTATAATACTGGATCACACAGTTCACAGTATCCACATCTGAATACATTGTAATTAGTAGATATAATTCTGGATCACACAGTTCACATTATCCACATCTGAATACATTGTAATTAGTAGCTATAATACTGGATCACACAGTTCACAGTATCCACATCTGAATACATTGTAATTAGTTGCTATAATACAGGATCACACAGTTCGCAGTATCCACATCTGAATACATTGTAATTAGTAGCTATGATACTGGATCACACAGTTCACAGTATCCACATCTGAATACACTGTAATTAGTAGCTATAACACTGGATCACACAGTTCACAGTATCCACATCTGAATACATTGTAATTAGTAGCTATAATTCTGGATCACACAGTTCACAGTATCCACATCTGAATACATTGTGATTAGTAGCTATACTACTGGATCACACAGTTCACAGTATCCACATCTGAATACATTGTAATTAGTAGCTATAATACTGGATCACAAAGTTCACAGTATCCACATCTGAATACATTGTAATTAGTAGCTATAATAATGGATCACACAGTTCACAGTATCCACATCTGAATACATTGTAATTAGTAGCTATAATACTGGATCACACAGTTCACAGTATCCACATCTGAATACATTGTAATTAGTAGCTATAATACTGGATCACACAGTTCACAGTATCCACATCTGAATACATTGTAATTAGTAGCTATAATACTGGATCACACAGTTCACAGTATCCACATCTGAATTCATTGTAATTAGTAGCTATAATACTAGATCACACAGTTCACAGTATCCACATCTGAATACATTGTAATTAGTAGCTATAATTCTGGATGACACAGTTCACAGTATCCACATCTGAATACATTCTAATTAGTAGCTATAATACTGGATCACACAGTTCACAGTATCCACATCTGAATACATTGTAATTAGTAGCTATAATACTGGATCACACAGTTCACAGTATCCACACCTGAATACATTGTAATTAGTAGCTATAATACTGGATCACACAGTTCACAGTATCCACATCTGAATACATTGTAATTAGTAGCTATAATACTGGATCACACAGTTCACAGTATCCACATCTGAATACATTGTAATTAGTAGCTATAATACTGGATCACACAGTTCACAGTATCCACATCTGAATACATTGTAATTAGTAGCTATAATACTGGATCACACAGTTCACAGTATCCACATCTGAATACACTGTAATTAGTAGCTATAATACTGGATCACACAGTTCACAGTATCCACATCTGAAAACATTGGACTTAGTAGCTATAATACTGGATCACACAGTTCACAGTATCCACATCTGAATACATTGTAATTAGTAGATATAATTCTGGATCACACAGTTCACAGTATCCACATCTGAATACATTGTAATTAGTAGCTATAATACTGGATCACACAGTTCACAGAATCCACATCTGAGTACATTGTAATTAGTAGCTATAATTCTGGATCACACAGTTTATAGTATCCACATCTGAATACATTGTAATTAGTAGCTATAACACTGGGTCACACAGTTCACAGTATCCACATCAGAATACATTGTAATTAGTAGCTATAATACTGGATCACACAGTTCACAGTATCCACATCTGAGTACATTGTAATTAGTAGCTATAGTACTGGATCACACAGTTCACAGTATCCACATCTGAATACATTGTAATTAGTAGCTATAATACTGGATCACACAGTTCACAGTATACACATCTGAATTCATTGTAATTAGTAGCTATAATACTAGATCACACAGTTCACAGTATCCACATCTGAATACATTGTAATTAGTAGCTATAATTCTGGATCACACAGTTCACAGTATCCACATCTGAATACATTCTAATTAGTAGCTATAATACTGGATCACACAGTTCACAGTAACCACATCTGAATACATTGTAATTGGTAGCTATAATACTGGATCACACAGTTCACAGTATCCACATCTGAATACATTGTAATTAGTAGCTATAATACTGGATCACACAGTTCACAGTATCCACATCTGAATACACTGTAATTAGTAGCTATAATACTGGATCACACAGTTCACAGTATCCACATCTGAAAACATTGGACTTAGTAGCTATAATACTGGATCACACAGTTCACAGTATCCACATCTGAATACATTGTAATTAGTAGATATAATTCTGGATCACACAATTCACAGTATCCACATCTGAATACATTGTAATTAGTAGCTATAATACTGGATCACACAGTTCACAGAATCCACATCTGAGTACATTGTAATTAGTAGCTATAATTCTGGATCACACAGTTTATAGTATCCACATCTGAATACATTGTAATTAGTAGCTATAACACTGGATCACACAGTTCACAGTATCCACATCAGAATACATTGTAATTAGTAGCTATAATACTGGATCACACAGTTCACAGTATCCACATCTGAATACATTGTAATTAGTAGCTATAATACAGGATCACACAGTTCGCAGTATCCACATCTGAATACATTGTAATTAGTAGCTATAATACTGGATCACACAGTTCACAGTATCCACATCTGAATACATTGTAATTAGTAGCTATAATACTGGATCACACAGTTCACAGTATCCACATCTGAATACATTGTAATTAGTAGCTATAATACTGGATCACACAGTTCACAGTATCCACATCTGAATACATTGTAATTAGTAGCTATAATACTGGATCACACAGTTCACAGTATCCACACCTCAATACATTGTAATTAGTAGCTATAATACTGGATCACACAGTTCGCAGTATCCACATCTGAATACATTGTAATTAGTAGCTATAATACTGGATCACACAGTTCACAGTATCTACATCTGAATACATTGTAATTAGTAGCTATAATACTGGATCACACAGTTCACAGTATCCACATCTGAATACATTGTAATTAGTAGCTATAATACTGAATCACACAGTTCACAGTATCCACATGTGAATACATTGGACTTAGTAGCTATAATACTGGATCACACAGTTCACAGTATCCAAATCTGAATACATTGGACTTAGTAGCTATAATACTGGATCACACAGTTCACAGTATCCACATCTGAATACATTGTAATTAGTAGATATAATTCTGGATCACACAGTTCACATTATCCACATCTGAATACATTGTAATTAGTAGCTATAATACTGGATCACACAGTTCACAGTATCCACATCTGAATACATTGTAATTAGTAGCTATAATACAGGATCACACAGTTCGCAGTATCCACATCTGAATACATTGTAATTAGTAGCTATGATACTGGATCACACAGTTCACAGTATCCACATCTGAATACACTGTAATTAGTAGCTATAACACTGGATCACACAGTTCACAGTATCCACATCTGAATACATTGTAATTAGTAGCTATAATTCTGGATCACACAGTTCACAGTATCCACATCTGAATACATTGTGATTAGTAGCTATACTACTGGATCACACAGTTCACAGTATCCACATCTGAATACATTGTAATTAGCAGCTATAATACTGGATCACACAGTTCACAGAATCCACATCTGAATACATTGTAATTAGTAGCTATAATTCTGGATCACACATTTCACAGTATCCACATCTGAATACATTGTAATTAGTAGCTATAACACTGGATCACACAGTTCACAGTATCCACATCTGAATACATTGTAATTAGCAGCTATAATACTGGATCACACAGTTCACAGTATCCACATCTGAATACATTGTAATTAGTAGCTATAATACAAGATCACACAGTTCACAGTATCCACATCTGAATACATTGTAATTAGTAGCTATAATACTGGATCACACAGTTCACAAAATCCACATCTGTATACATTGTAATTAGTAGATATAATTCTGGATCACACAGTTCACAGTATCCACATCTGAATACATTGTAATTAGTACCTATAATACTGGATCACACAGTTCACAGTATCCACATCTGAATACACTGTAATTAGTAGCTATAACACTGGATCACACAGTTCACAGTATCCACATCTGAATACATTGTAATTAGTAGCTATAATACAAGATCACACAGTTCACAGTATCCACATCTGAATACATTGTAATTAGTAGCTATAATACTGGATCACACAGTTCACAAAATCCACATCTGTATACATTGTAATTAGTAGATATAATTCTGGATCACACAGTTCACAGTATCCACATCTGAATACATTGTAATTAGTACCTATAATACTGGATCACACAGTTCACAGTATCCACATCTGAATACACTGTAATTAGTAGCTATAACACTGGATCACACAGTTCACAGTATCCACATCTGAATACATTGTAATTAGTAGCTATAATTCTGGATCACACAGTTCACAGTATCCACATCTGAATACATTGTGATTAGTAGCTATACTACTGGATCACACAGTTCACAGTATCCACATCTGAATACATTGTAATTAGTAGCTATAATACTGGATCACAAAGTTCACAGTATCCACATCTGAATACATTGTAATTAGTAGCTATAATAATGGATCACACAGTTCACAGTATCCACATCTGAATACATTGTAATTAGTAGCTATAATACTGGATCACACAGTTCACAGTATCCACATCTGAATACATTGTAATTAGTAGCTATAATACTGGATCACACAGTTCACAGTATCCACATCTGAATTCATTGTAATTAGTAGCTATAATACTAGATCACACAGTTCACAGTATCCACATCTGAATACACTGTAATTAGTAGCTATAACACTGGATCACACAGTTCACAGTATCCACATCTGAATACATTGTAATTAGTAGCTATAATTCTGGATCACACAGTTCACAGTATCCACATCTGAATACATTGTGATTAGTAGCTATACTACTGGATCACACAGTTCACAGTATCCACATCTGAATACATTGTAATTAGTAGCTATAATACTGGATCACAAAGTTCACAGTATCCACATCTGAATACATTGTAATTAGTAGCTATAATACTGGATCACACAGTTCACAGTATCCACATCTGAATACATTGTAATTAGTAGCTATAATACTGGATCACACAGTTCACAGTATCCACATCTGAATACATTGTAATTAGTAGCTATAATACTGGATCACACAGTTCACAGTATCCACATCTGAATTCATTGTAATTAGTAGCTATAATACTAGATCACACAGTTCACAGTATCCACATCTGAATACATTGTAATTAGTAGCTATAATTCTGGATGACACAGTTCACAGTATCCACATCTGAATACATTCTAATTAGTAGCTATAATACTGGATCACACAGTTCACAGTAACCACATCTGAATACATTGTAATTGGTAGCTATAATACTGGATCACACAGTTCACAGTATCCACATCTGAATACATTGTAATTAGTAGCTATAATACTGGATCACACAGTTCACAGTATCCACATCTGAATACACTGTAATTAGTAGCTATAATACTGGATCACACAGTTCACAGTATCCACATCTGAAAACATTGGACTTAGTAGCTATAATACTGGATCACACAGTTCACAGTATCCACATCTGAATACATTGTAATTAGTAGATATAATTCTGGATCACACAGTTCACAGTATCCACATCTGAATACATTGTAATTAGTAGCTATAATACTGGATCACACAGTTTATAGTATCCACATCTGAATACATTGTAATTAGTAGCTATAACACTGGATCACACAGTTCACAGTATCCACATCAGAATACATTGTAATTAGTAGCTATAATACTGGATCACACAGTTCACAGTATCCACATCTGAATACATTGTAATTAGTAGCTATAATACTGGATCACACAGTTCACAGTATCCACATCTGAATACATTGTAATTAGTAGCTATAATACAGGATCACACAGTTCGCAGTATCCACATCTGAATACATTGTAATTAGTAGCTATAATACTGGATCACACAGTTCACAGTATCCACATCTGAATACATTGTAATTAGTAGCTATAATACTGGATCACACAGTTCACAGTATCCACATCTGAATACATTGTAAATAGTAGCTATAATACTGGATCACACAGTTCACAGTATCCACATCTGAATACATTGTAATTAGAAGCTATAATACTGGATCACACAGTTCACAGTATCCACATCTGAATACATCGGACTTAGTAGCTATAATACTGGATCACACAGTTCACAGTATCCACATCTGAATACATTGTAATTAGTAGATATAATTCTGGCTCACACAGTTCACAGTATCCACATCTGAATACATTGTAATTAGCAGCTATAATACTGGATCACACAGTTCACAGAATCCACATCTGAATACATTGTAATTAGTAGCTATAATTCTGGATCACACATTTCACAGTATCCACATCTGAATACATTGTAATTAGTAGCTATAACACTGGATCACACAGTTCACAGTATCCACATCTGAATACATTGTAATTAGCAGCTATAATACTGGATCACACAGTTCACAGTATCCACATCTGAATACATTGTAATTAGTAGCTATAATACAAGATCACACAGTTCACAGTATCCACATCTGAATACATTGTAATTAGTAGCTATAATACTGGATCACACAGTTCACAAAATCCACATCTGTATACATTGTAATTAGTAGATATAATTCTGGATCACACAGTTCACAGTATCCACATCTGAATACATTGTAATTAGTACCTATAATACTGGATCACACAGTTCACAGTATCCACATCTGAATACACTGTAATTAGTAGCTATAACACTGGATCACACAGTTCACAGTATCCACATCTGAATACATTGTAATTAGCAGCTATAATACTGGATCACACAGTTCACAGAATCCACATCTGAATACATTGTAATTAGTAGCTATAATTCTGGATCACACATTTCACAGTATCCACATCTGAATACATTGTAATTAGTAGCTATAACACTGGATCACACAGTTCACAGTATCCACATCTGAATACATTGTAATTAGCAGCTATAATACTGGATCACACAGTTCACAGTATCCACATCTGAATACATTGTAATTAGTAGCTATAATACAAGATCACACAGTTCACAGTATCCACATCTGAATACATTGTAATTAGTAGCTATAATACTGGATCACACAGTTCACAAAATCCACATCTGTATACATTGTAATTAGTAGATATAATTCTGGATCACACAGTTCACAGTATCCACATATGAATACATTGTAATTAGTAGCTATAATACTGGATCACACAGTTCACAGTATCCACATCTGAATGCAATGTAATTAGTAGCTATAATGCTGGATCACACAGTTCACAGTATCCACATCTGAATACATTGTAATTAGTAGATATAATTCTGGATCACACAGTTCACAGTATCCACATCTGAATACATTGTAATTAGTAGCTATAATACTGGATCACACAGTTCACAGTATCCACATCTGAATACATTGTAATTAGTAGCTATAATACTGGATCACACAGTTCACAGTATCCACATCTGAATACATTGTAATTAGTAGCTATAATACAGGATCACACAGTTCGCAGTATCCACATCTGAATACATTGTAATTAGTAGCTATAATACTGGATCACACAGTTCACAGTATCCACATCTGAATACATTATAATTAGTAGCTATAATACTGGATCACACAGTTCACAGTATCCACATCTGAATACATTGTAAATAGTAGCTATAATACTGGCTCACACAGTTCACAGTATCCACATCTGAATACATTGTAATTAGAAGCTATAATACTGGATCACACAGTTCACAGTATCCACATCTGAATACATTGGACTTAGTAGCTATAATACTGGATCACACAGTTCACAGTATCCACATCTGAATACATTGTAATTAGTAGATATAATTCTGGCTCACACAGTTCACAGTATCCACATCTGAATACATTGTAATTAGCAGCTATAATACTGGATCACACAGTTCACAGAATCCACATCTGAATACATTGTAATTAGTAGCTATAATTCTGGATCACACATTTCACAGTATCCACATCTGAATACATTGTAATTAGTAGCTATAACACTGGATCACACAGTTCACAGTATCCACATCTGAATACATTGTAATTAGCAGCTATAATACTGGATCACACAGTTCACAGTATCCACATCTGAATACATTGTAATTAGTAGCTATAATACAAGATCACACAGTTCACAGTATCCACATCTGAATACATTGTAATTAGTAGCTATAATACTGGATCACACAGTTCACAAAATCCACATCTGTATACATTGTAATTAGTAGATATAATTCTGGATCACACAGTTCACAGTATCCACATCTGAATACATTGTAATTAGTACCTATAATACTGGATCACACAGTTCACAGTATCCACATCTGAATACACTGTAATTAGTAGCTATAACACTGGATCACACAGTTCACAGTATCCACATCTGAATACATTGTAATTAGCAGCTATAATACTGGATCACACAGTTCACAGAATCCACATCTGAATACATTGTAATTAGTAGCTATAATTCTGGATCACACATTTCACAGTATCCACATCTGAATACATTGTAATTAGTAGCTATAACACTGGATCACACAGTTCACAGTATCCACATCTGAATACATTGTAATTAGCAGCTATAATACTGGATCACACAGTTCACAGTATCCACATCTGAATACATTGTAATTAGTAGCTATAATACAAGATCACACAGTTCACAGTATCCACATCTGAATACATTGTAATTAGTAGCTATAATAATGGATCACACAGTTCACAAAATCCACATCTGTATACATTGTAATTAGTAGATATAATTCTGGATCACACAGTTCACAGTATCCACATCTGAATACATTGTAATTAGTACCTATAATACTGGATCACACAGTTCACAGTATCCACATCTGAATACACTGTAATTAGTAGCTATAACACTGGATCACACAGTTCACAGTATCCACATCTGAATACATTGTAATTAGTAGCTATAATTCTGGATCACACAGTTCACAGTATCCACATCTGAATACATTGTGATTAGTAGCTATACTACTGGATCACACAGTTCACAGTATCCACATCTGAATACATTGTAATTAGTAGCTATAATACTGGATCACAAAGTTCACAGTATCCACATCTGAATACATTGTAATTAGTAGCTATAATAATGGATCACACAGTTCACAGTATCCACATCTGAATACATTGTAATTAGTAGCTATAATACTGGATCACACAGTTCACAGTATCCACATCTGAATACATTGTAATTAGTAGCTATAATACTGGATCACACAGTTCACAGTATCCACATCTGAATACATTGTAATTAGTAGCTATAATACTGGATCACACAGTTCACAGTATCCACATCTGAATACATTGTAATTAGTAGCTATAATACTGGATCACACAGTTCACAGTATCCACATCTGAATTCATTGTAATTAGTAGCTATAATACTAGATCACACAGTTCACAGTATCCACATCTGAATACATTGTAATTAGTAGCTATAATTCTGGATGACACAGTTCACAGTATCCACATCTGAATACATTCTAATTAGTAGCTATAATACTGGATCACACAGTTCACAGTAACCACATCTGAATACATTGTAATTGGTAGCTATAATACTGGATCACACAGTTCACAGTATCCACATCTGAATACATTGTAATTAGTAGCTATAATACTGGATCACACAGTTCACAGTATCCACATCTGAATACACTGTAATTAGTAGCTATAATACTGGATCACACAGTTCATAGTATCCACATCTGAAAACATTGGACTTAGTAGCTATAATACTGGATCACACAGTTCACAGTATCCACATCTGAATACATTGTAATTAGTAGATATAATTCTGGATCACACAGTTCACAGTATCCACATCTGAATACATTGTAATTAGTAGCTATAATACTGGATCACACAGTTCACAGAATCCACATCTGAGTACATTGTAATTAGTAGCTATAATTCTGGATCACACAGTTTATAGTATCCACATCTGAATACATTGTAATTAGTAGCTATAACACTGGATCACACAGTTCACAGTATCCACATCCGAATACATTGTAATTAGTAGCTATAATACTGGATCACACAGTTCACAGTATCCACATCTGAATACATTGTAATTAGTAGCTATAATACTGGATCACACAGTTCACAGTATCCACATCTGAATACATTGTAATTAGTAGCTATAATACAGGATCACACAGTTCGCAGTATCCACATCTGAATACATTGTAATTAGTAGCTATAATACTGGATCACACAGTTCACAGTATCCACATCTGAATACATTGTAATTAGTAGCTATAATACTGGATCACAAAGTTCACAGTATCCACATCTGAATACATTGTAATTAGTAGCTATAATAATGGATCACACAGTTCACAGTATCCACATCTGAATACATTGTAATTAGTAGCTATAATACTGGATCACACAGTTCACAGTATCCACATCTGAATACATTGTAATTAGTAGCTATAATACTGGATCACACAGTTCACAGTATCCACATCTGAATACATTGTAATTAGTAGCTATAATACTGGATCACACAGTTCACAGTATCCACATCTGAATACATTGTAATTAGTAGCTATAATACTGGATCACACAGTTCACAGTATCCACATCTGAATTCATTGTAATTAGTAGCTATAATACTAGATCACACAGTTCACAGTATCCACATCTGAATACATTGTAATTAGTAGCTATAATTCTGGATGACACAGTTCACAGTATCCACATCTGAATACATTGTAATTAGTAGCTATAATACTGGATCACACAGTTCACAGTAACCACATCTGAATACATTGTAATTGGTAGCTATAATACTGGATCACACAGTTCACAGTATCCACATCTGAATACATTGTAATTAGTAGCTATAATACTGGATCACACAGTTCACAGTATCCACATCTGAATACACTGTAATTAGTAGCTATAATACTGGATCACACAGTTCATAGTATCCACATCTGAAAACATTGGACTTAGTAGCTATAATACTGGATCACACAGTTCACAGTATCCACATCTGAATACATTGTAATTAGTAGATATAATTCTGGATCACACAGTTCACAGTATCCACATCTGAATACATTGTAATTAGTAGCTATAATACTGGATCACACAGTTCACAGAATCCACATCTGAGTACATTGTAATTAGTAGCTATAATTCTGGATCACACAGTTTATAGTATCCACATCTGAATACATTGTAATTAGTAGCTATAACACTGGATCACACAGTTCACAGTATCCACATCCGAATACATTGTAATTAGTAGCTATAATACTGGATCACACAGTTCACAGTATCCACATCTGAATACATTGTAATTAGTAGCTATAATACTGGATCACACAGTTCACAGTATCCACATCTGAATACATTGTAATTAGTAGCTATAATACAGGATCACACAGTTCGCAGTATCCACATCTGAATACATTGTAATTAGTAGCTATAATACTGGATCACACAGTTCACAGTATCCACATCTGAATACATTGTAATTAGTAGCTATAATACTGGATCACACAGTTCACAGTATCCACATCTGAATACATTGTAAATAGTAGCTATAATACTGGATCACACAGTTCACAGTATCCACATCTGAATACATTGTAATTAGAAGCTATAATACTGGATCACACAGTTCACAGTATCCACATCTGAATACATTGGACTTAGTAGCTATAATACTGGATCACACAGTTCACAGTATCCACATCTGAATACATTGTAATTAGTAGATATAATTCTGGCTCACACAGTTCACAGTATCCACATCTGAATACATTGTAATTAGCAGCTATAATACTGGATCACACAGTTCACAGAATCCACATCTGAATACATTGTAATTAGTAGCTATAATTCTGGATCACACATTTCACAGTATCCACATCTGAATACATTGTAATTAGTAGCTATAACACTGGATCACACAGTTCACAGTATCCACATCTGAATACATTGTAATTAGTAGCTATAATTCTGGATCACACAGTTTACTGTATCCACATCTGAATACATTGTAATTAGTAGCTATAATACTGGATCACACAGTTCACAGTATCCACATCTGAATCATTGTAATTAGTAGCTCTAATACTGGATCACACAGTTCACAGTATCCACATCTGAATACATTGTAATTAGTAGCTATAATTCTGGATCACACAGTTCACAGTATCCACATCTGAATACATTGTAATTAGTACCTATAATACTGGATCACACAGTTCACAGAATCCACATCCGAATACATTGTAATTAGTAGCTATAATTCTGGATCACACAGTTCACAGTATACACATCTGAATACATTGTAATTAGTAGCTATAACACTGGATCACACAGATCACAGTATCCACATCTGAATACATTGTAATTAGTAGCTATAATACTGGATCACACAGTTCACAGTATCCACATCTGAATACATTGTAATTAGTAGCTATAACACTGGATCACACAGTTCACAGTATCCACATCTGAATACATTGTAATTAGTAGCTATAATTCTGGATCACACAGTTTACTGTATCCACATCTGAATACATTGTAATTAGTAGCTATAATACTGGATCACACAGTTCACAGTATCCACATCTGAATCATTGTAATTAGTAGCTCTAATACTGGATCACACAGTTCACAGTATCCACATCTGAATACATTGTAATTAGTAGCTATAATACTGGATCACACAGTTCATAGTATCCACATCTGAATACATTGTAATTAGTAGCTATAATACTTGATCACACAGTTCACAGTATCCACATCTGAATACATTGTAATTAGTAGCTATAATTCTGGAACACATAGTTCACAGTATCCACATCTGAATAAATTGTAATTAGTAGCTATAATACTGGATCACACAGTTCACAGTATCCACATCTGAATACATTGTAATTAGTAGCTATAATAGTAGATCACACAGTTCACAGTATCCACATCTGAATACATTGTAATTAGTAGCTATAATACTGGATCACACAGTTCACAGTATCCACATCTGAATACATTGTAATTAGTAGCTATAATTCTGGATCACACAGTTCACAGTATCCACATCTGAATACATTGTAATTAGTAGCTATAACACTGGATCACACAGATCACAGTATCCACATCTGAATACATTGTAATTAGTAGCTATAATACTGGATCACACAGTTCACAGTATCCACATCTGAATACATTGCAATTAGTAGCTATAACACTGGATCACACAGTTCACAGTATCCACATCTGAATACATTGTAATTAGTAGCTATAATTCTGGATCACACAGTTTACTGTATCCACATCTGAATACATTGTAATTAGTAGCTATAATACTGGATCACACAGTTCACAGTATCCACATCTGAATCATTGTAATTAGTAGCTCTAATACTGGATCACACAGTTCACAGTATCCACATCTGAATACATTGTAATTAGTAGCTATAATACTGGATCACACAGTTCACAGTATCCACATCTGAATACATTGTAATTAGTAGCTATAATACTGGATCACACAGTTCACAGTATCCACATCTGAATACATTGTAATTAGTAGCTATAATTCTGGAACACATAGTTCACAGTATCCACATCTGAATAAATTGTAATTAGTAGCTATAATACTGGATCACACAGTTCACAGTATCCACATCTGAATACATTGTAATTAGTAGCTATAATAGTAGATCACACAGTTCACAGTATCCACATCTGAATACATTGTAATTAGTAGCTATAATACTGGATCACACAGTTCACAGTATCCACATCTGAATACATTGTAATTAGTAGCTATAATTCTGGATCACACAGTTCACAGTATCCACATCTGAATACATTGTAATTAGTAGCTATAACACTGGATCACACAGATCACAGTATCCACATCTGAATACATTGTAATTAGTAGCTATAATACTGGATCACACAGTTCACAGTATCCACATCTGAATACATTGCAATTAGTAGCTATAACACTGGATCACACAGTTCACAGTATCCACATCTGAATACATTGTAATTAGTAGCTATAATTCTGGATCACACAGTTTACTGTATCCACATCTGAATACATTGTAATTAGTAGCTATAATACTGGATCACACAGTTCACAGTATCCACATCTGAATCATTGTAATTAGTAGCTCTAATACTGGATCACACAGTTCACAGTATCCACATCTGAATACATTGTAATTAGTAGCTATAATACTGGATCACACAGTTCACAGTATCCACATCTGAATACATTGTAATTAGTAGCTATAATACTGGATCACACAGTTCACAGTATCCACATCTGAATATATTGTAATTAGTAGCTATAATTCTGGAACACATAGTTCACAGTATCCACATCTGAATAAATTGTAATTAGTAGCTATAATACTGGATCACACAGTTCACAGTATCCACATCTGAATACATTGTAATTAGTAGCTATAATAGTAGATCACACAGTTCACAGTATCCACATCTGAATACATTGTAATTAGTAGCTATAATACTGGATAACACAGTTCACAGTATCCACATCTGAATACATTGTAATTAGTAGCTATAATACTGGATCACACAGTTCACAGTATCCACATCTGAATGCAATGTAATTAGTAGCTATAATGCTGGATCACACAGTTCACAGTATCCACATCTGAATACATTGTAATTAGTAGATATAATTCTGGATCACACAGTTCACAGTATCCACATCTGAATACATTGTAATTAGTAGCTATAATACTGGATCACACAGTTCACAGTATCCACATCTGAATACATTGTAATTAGTAGCTATAATACTGGATCACACAGTTCGCAGTATCCACATCTGAATACATTGTAATTAGTAGCTATAATACTGGATCACACAGTTCACAGTATCCACATCTGAATACATTGTAATTAGTAGCTATAATACTGGATCACACAGTTCACAGTATCCACATCTGAATACATTGTCATTAGTAGCTATAATACTGGATCACACAGTTCACAGTATCCACATCTGAATACATTGTAATTAGTAGCTATAATTCTGGATCACACAGTTCACAGTATCCACGTCTGAATACATTGTAATTAGTAGCTATAATACTGGATCACACAGTTCACAGAATCCACATCTGAATACATTGTAATTAGTAGATATAATTCTGGATCACAGAGTTCACAGTATCCACATCTGAATACATTGTAATTAGTAGCTATAATACTGGATCACACAGTTCACAGAATCCACATCTGAATACATTGTAATTAGTAGTTATAATTCTGGATCACACAGTTCACAGTATCCACATCTGAATACATTGTAATTAGTAGCTATAATACTGGATCACACAGTTCACAGTATCCACATCTGAATACATTGTAATTAGTAGCTATAATACTGGATCACACATTTCACAGTATCCACATCTGAATACATTGTAATTAGTAGCTATAATTCTGGATCACATAGTTCACAGTATCCACATCTGAATACATTGTAATTAGTAGCTATAATACTGGATCACACAGTTCACAGTATCCACATCTGAATTCATTGTAATTAGTAGCTATAATACTAGATCACACAGTTCACAGTATCCACATCGGAATACATTGTAATTAGTAGCTATAATTCTGGATCACACAGTTCACAGTATCCACATCTGAATACATTCTAATTAGTAGCAATAATACTGGATCACACAGTTCATAGTAACCACATCTGAATATATTGTAATTGGTAGTTATAATACTGGATCACACAGTTCACAGTATCCACATCTGAATACATTGTAATTAGTAGCTATAATACTGGATCACACAGTTCACAGTATCCACATCTGAATACACTGTAATTAGTAGCTATAATACTGGATCACACAGTTCACAGTATCCACATCTGAATACATTGTAATTAGTAGCTATAATACTGGATCACACAGTTCACAGTATCCACAACTGAATACACTGTAATTAGTAGCTATAATACTGGATCACACAGTTCACAGTATCCACATCTGAAAACATTGGACTTAGTAGCTATAATACTGGATCACACAGTTCACAGTATCCACATCTGAATACATTGTAATTAGTAGATATAATTCTGGATCACCCAGTTCACACTATCCACATCTGAATACATTGTAATTAGTAGCTATAATAGTAGATCACACAGTTCACAGAATCCACATCTGAATACATTGTAATTAGTAGCTATAATTCTGGATCACACAGTTCACAGTATCCACATCTGAATACATTGTAATTAGTAGCTATAACACTGGATCACACAGTTCACAGAATCCACATCAGAATACATTGTAATTAGTAGCTATAATACTGGATCACACAGTTCACAGTATCCACATCTGAATACATTGTAATTAGTAGCTATAATACAGGATCACACAGTTCGCAGTATCCACATCTGAATACATTGTATTTAGTAGCTATAATACTGGATCACACAGTTCACAGTATCCACATCTGAATACATTGTAATTAGTAGCTATAATACTGGATCGCACAGTTCACAGTATCCACATCTGAATACATTGTAATTAGTAGCTATAATACTGGATCACACAGTTCACAGTATCCACATCTGAATACATTGTAATTAGTAGCTATAATACTGGATCACACAGTTCACAGTATCCACACCTCAATACATTGTAATTAGTAGCTATAATACTGGATCACACAGTTCGCAGTATCCACATCTGAATACATTGTAATTAGTAGCTATAATACTGGATCACACAGTTCACAGTATCTACATCTGAATACATTGTAATTAGTAGCTATAATACTGGATCACACAGTTCACAGTATCCACATCTGAATACATTGTAATTAGTAGCTATAATACTGGATCACACAGTTCACAGTATCCACATCTGAATACATTGGACTTAGTAGCTATAATACTGGATCACACAGTTCACAGTATCCACATCTGAATACATTGGACTTAGTAGCTATAATACTGGATCACACAGTTCACAGTATCCACATCTGAATACATTGTAATTAGTAGATATAATTCTGGATCACACAGTTCACAGTATCCACATCTGAATACATTGTAATTAGTAGCTATAATACTGGATCACACAGTTCACAGAATCCACATCTGAATACATTGTAATTAGTAGCTATAATACTGGATCACACAGTTCACAGTATCCACATCTGAATACATTGTCATTAGTAGCTATAATACTGGATCACACAGTTCACAGTATCCACATCTGAATACATTGTAATTAGTAGCTATAATTCTGGATCACACAGTTCACAGTATCCACGTCTGAATACATTGTAATTAGTAGCTATAATACTGGATCACACAGTTCACAGAATCCACATCTGAATACATTGTAATTAGTAGATATAATTCTGGATCACACAGTTCACAGTATCCACATCTGAATACATTGTAATTAGTAGCTATAATACTGGATCACACAGTTCACAGAATCCACATCTGAATACATTGTAATTAGTAGTTATAATTCTGGATCACACAGTTCACAGTATCCACATCTGAATACATTGTAATTAGTAGCTATAATACTGGATCACACAGTTCACAGTATCCACATCTGAATACATTGTAATTAGTAGCTATAATACTGGATCACACATTTCACAATATCCACATCTGAATACATTGTAATTAGTAGCTATAATTCTGGATCACATAGTTCACAGTATCCACATCTGAATACATTGTAATTAGTAGCTATAATACTGGATCACACAGTTCACAGTATCCACATCTGAATTCATTGTAATTAGTAGCTATAATACTAGATCACACAGTTCACAGTATCCACATCGGAATACATTGTAATTAGTAGCTATAATTCTGGATCACACAGTTCACAGTATCCACATCTGAATACATTCTAATTAGTAGCAATAATACTGGATCACACAGTTCATAGTAACCACATCTGAATATATTGTAATTGGTAGCTATAATACTGGATCACACAGTTCACAGTATCCACATCTGAATACATTGTAATTAGTAGCTATAATACTGGATCACACAGTTCACAGTATCCACATCTGAATACACTGTAATTAGTAGCTATAATACTGGATCACACAGTTCACAGTATCCACATCTGAATACATTGTAATTAGTAGCTATAATACTGGATCACACAGTTCACAGTATCCACAACTGAATACACTGTAATTAGTAGCTATAATACTGGATCACACAGTTCACAGTATCCACATCTGAAAACATTGGACTTAGTAGCTATAATACTGGATCACACAGTTCACAGTATCCACATCTGAATACATTGTAATTAGTAGATATAATTCTGGATCACCCAGTTCACACTATCCACATCTGAATACATTGTAATTAGTAGCTATAATAGTAGATCACACAGTTCACAGAATCCACATCTGAATACATTGTAATTAGTAGCTATAATTCTGGATCACACAGTTCACAGTATCCACATCTGAATACATTGTAATTAGTAGCTATAACACTGGATCACACAGTTCACAGTATCCACATCAGAATTCATTGTAATTAGTAGCTATAATACTGGATCACACAGTTCACAGTATCCACATCTGAATACATTGTAATTAGTAGCTATAATACAGGATCACACAGTTCGCAGTATCCACATCTGAATACATTGTATTTAGTAGCTATAATACTGGATCACACAGTTCACAGTATCCACATCTGAATACATTGTAATTAGTAGCTATAATACTGGATCACACAGTTCACAGTATCCACATCTGAATACATTGTAATTAGTAGCTATAATACTGGATCACACAGTTCACAGTATCCACATCTGAATACATTGTAATTAGTAGCTATAATACTGGATCACACAGTTCACAGTATCCACACCTCAATACATTGTAATTAGTAGCTATAATACTGGATCACACAGTTCGCAGTATCCACATCTGAATACATTGTAATTAGTAGCTATAATACTGGATCACACAGTTCACAGTATCTACATCTGAATACATTGTAATTAGTAGCTATAATACTGGATCACACAGTTCACAGTATCCACATCTGAATACATTGTAATTAGTAGCTATAATACTGGATCACACAGTTCACAGTATCCACATCTGAATACATTGGACTTAGTAGCTATAATACTGGATCACACAGTTCACAGTATCCACATCTGAATACATTGGACTTAGTAGCTATAATACTGGATCACACAGTTCACAGTATCCACATCTGAATACATTGTAATTAGTAGATATAATTCTGGATCACACAGTTCACAGTATCCACATCTGAATACATTGTAATTAGTAGCTATAATACTGGATCACACAGTTCACAGAATCCACATCTGAATACATTGTAATTAGTAGCTATAATACTGGATCACACAGTTCACAGTATCCACATCTGAATACATTGTAATTAGTAGCTATAATACTGGATCACACATTTCACAGTATCCACATCTGAATACATTGTAATTAGTAGCTATAATTCTGGATCACATAGTTCACAGTATCCACATCTGAATACATTGTAATTAGTAGCTATAATACTGGATCACACAGTTCACAGTATCCACATCTGAATTCATTGTAATTAGTAGCTATAATACTAGATCACACAGTTCACAGTATCCACATCTGAATACATTGTAATTAGTAGCTATAATTCTGGATCACACAGTTCACAGTATCCACATCTGAATACATTCTAATTAGTAGCAATAATACTGGATCACACAGTTCATAGTAACCACATCTGAATATATTGTAATTGGTAGCTATAATACTGGATCACACAGTTCACAGTATCCACATCTGAATACATTGTAATTAGTAGCTATAATACTGGATCACACAGTTCACAGTATCCACATCTGAATACACTGTAATTAGTAGCTATAATACTGGATCACACAGTTCACAGTATCCACATGTGAATACATTGTAATTAGTAGCTATAATACTGGATCACACAGTTCACAGTATCCACATCTGAATACACTGTAATTAGTAGCTATAATACTGGATCACACAGTTCACAGTATCCACATCTGAAAACATTGGACTTAGTAGCTATAATACTGGATCACACAGTTCACAGTATCCACATCTGAATACATTGTAATTAGTAGATATAATTCTGGATCACCCAGTTCACACTATCCACATCTGAATACATTGTAATTAGTAGCTATAATAGTAGATCACACAGTTCACAGAATCCACATCTGAATACATTGTAATTAGTAGCTATAATTCTGGATCACACAGTTCAGAGTATCCACATCTGAATACATTGTAATTAGTAGCTATAACACTGGATCACACAGTTCACAGTATCCACATCAGAATACATTGTAATTAGTAGCTATAATACTGGATCACACAGTTCACAGTATCCACATCTGAATACATTGTAATTAGTAGCTATAATACAGGATCACACAGTTCGCAGTATCCACATCTGAATACATTGTAATTAGTAGCTATAATACTGGATCACACAGTTCACAGTATCCACATCTGAATACATTGTAATTAGTAGCTATAATACTGGATCACACAGTTCACAGTATCCACATCTGAATACATTGTAATTAGTAGCTATAATACTGGATCACACAGTTCACAGTATCCACATCTGAATACATTGTAATTAGTAGCTATAATACTGGATCACACAGTTCACAGTATCCACACCTCAATACATTGTAATTAGTAGCTATAATACTGGATCACACAGTTCGCAGTATCCACATCTGAATACATTGTAATTAGTAGCTATAATACTGGATCACACAGTTCACAGTATCTACATCTGAATACATTGTAATTAGTAGCTATAATACTGGATCACACAGTTCACAGTATCCACATCTGAATACATTGTAATTAGTAGCTATAATACTGGATCACACAGTTCACAGTATCCACATCTGAATACATTGGACTTAGTAGCTATAATACTGGATCACACAGTTCACAGTATCCACATCTGAATACATTGGACTTAGTAGCTATAATACTGGATCACACAGTTCACAGTATCCACATCTGAATACATTGTAATTAGTAGATATAATTCTGGATCACACAGTTCACAGTATCCACATCTGAATACATTGTAATTAGTAGCTATAATACTGGATCACACAGTTCACAGAATCCACATCTGAATACATTGTAATTAGTAGCTATAATTCTGGATCAACAGTTCACAGTATCCACATCTGAATACATTGTAATTAGTAGCTATAACACTGGATCACACAGTTTACAGTATCTACATCTGAATACATTGTAATTAGTAGCTATAATACTGGATCACACAGTTCACAATATCTACATCTGAATACATTGTAATTAGTAGCTATAATACTGGATCACACAGTTCACAGTATCCACATCTGAATACATTGTAATTAGTAGCTATAATACTGGATCACACAGTTCACAGTATCCACATCTGAATACATTGTAATTAGTAGATATAATTCTGGCACACACAGTTCACAGTATCCACATCTGAATACATTGTAATTAGCAGCTATAATACTGGATCACACAGTTCACGGAATCCACATCTGAATACATTGTAATTAGTAGCTATAATTCTGGATCACACATTTCACAGTATCCATATCTGAATACATTGTAATTAGTAGCTATAATTCTGGATCACACATTTCACAGTATCCATATCTGAATACATTGTAATTAGTAGCTATAACACTGGATCACACAGTTCAGAGTATCCACATCTGAATACATTGTAATTAGCAGCTATAATACTGGATCACACAGTTCACAGTATCCACATCTGAATACATTGTAATTAGTAGCTATAATACAAGATCACACAATTCACAGTATCCACATCTGAATACATTGTAATTAGTAGCTATAATACTGGATCACACAGTTCACAAAATCCACATCTGTATACATTGTAATTAGTAGATATAATTCTGGATCACACAGTTCACAGTATCCACATCTGAATACATTGTAATTAGTAGCTATAATACTGGATCACACAGTTCACAGAATCCACATCCGAATACATTGTAATTAGTAGCTATAATTCTGGATCACACAGTTCACAGTATCCACATCTGAATACATTGTAATTAGTAGCTATAACACTGGATCACACAGATCACAGTATCCACATCTGAATACATTGTAATTAGTAGCTATAATACTGGATCACACAGTTCACAGTATCCACATCTGAATACATTGTAATTAGTAGCTATAACACTGGATCACACAGTTCAGAGTATCCACATCTGAATACATTGTAATTAGTAGCTATAATTCTGGATCACACAGTTTACTGTATCCACATCTGAATACATTGTAATTAGTAGCTATAATACTGGATCACACAGTTCACAGTATCCACATCTGAATCATTGTAATTAGTAGCTCTAATACTGGATCACACAGTTCACAGTATCCACATCTGAATACATTGTAATTAGTAGCTATAATACTGGATCACACAGTTCACAGTATCCACATCTGAATACATTGTAATTAGTAGCTATAATACTGGATCACACAGTTCACAGTATCCACATCTGAATACATTGTAATTAGTAGCTATAATTATGGAACACATAGTTCACAGTATCCACATCTGAATAAATTGTAATTAGTAGCTATAATACTGGATCACACAGTTCACAGTACCCACATCTGAATACATTGTAATTAGTAGCTATAATAGTAGATCACACAGTTCACAGTATCCACATCTGAATACATTGTAATTTGTAGCTATAATACTGGATCACACAGTTCACAGTATCCACATCTGAATACATTGTAATTAGTAGCTATAATACTGGATCACACAGTTCACAGTATCCACATCTGAATGCAATGTAATTAGTAGCTATAATGCTGGATCACACAGTTCACAGTATCTACATCTGAATACATTGTAATTAGTAGATATAATTCTGGATCACACAGTTCACAGTATCCACATCTGAATACATTGTAATTAGTAGCTATAATACTGGATCACACAGTTCACAGTATCCACATCTGAATACATTGTAATTAGTAGCTATAATACTGGATCACACAGTTCGCAGTATCCACATCTGAATACATTGTAATTAGTAGCTATAATACTGGATCACACAGTTCACAGTATCCACATCTGAATACATTGTAATTAGTAGCTATAATACTGGATCACACAGTTCACAGTATCCACATCTGAATACATTGTCAATAGTAGCTATAATACTGGATCACACAGTTCACAGTATCCACATCTGAATACATTGGAATTAGTAGCTATAATTCTGGATCACACAGTTCACAGTATCCACATCTGAATATATTGTAATTAGTCGCTATAATACTGGATCACACAGTTCACAGAATCCACATCTGAATACATTGTAATTAGTAGATATAATTCTGGATCACACAGTTCACAGTATCCACATCTGAATACATTGTAATTAGTAGCTATAATACTGGATCACACAGTTCACAGTATCCACATCTGAATACATTGTAATTAGTAGCTATAACACTGGATCACACAGTTCAGAGTATCCACATCTGAATACATTGTAATTAGTAGCTATAATTCTGGATCACACAGTTTACTGTATCTACATCTGAATACATTGTAATTAGTAGCTATAATACTGGATCACACAGTTCACAGTATCCACATCTGAATCATTGTAATTAGTAGCTCTAATACTGGATCACACAGTTCACAGTATCCACATCTGAATACATTGTAATTAGTAGCTATAGTACTGGATCACACAGTTCACAGTATCCACATCTGAATACATTGTAATTAGTAGCTATAATACTGGATCACACAGTTCACAGTATCCACATCTGAATACATTGTAATTAGTAGCTATAATTCTGGAACACATAGTTCACAGTATCCACATCTGAATAAATTGTAATTAGTAGCTATAATACTGGATCACACAGTTCACAGTATCCACATCTGAATACATTGTAATTAGTAGCTATAATACTGGATCACACAGTTCACAGTATCCACATCTGAATACATTGTAATTAGTAGCTATAATACTGGATCACACAGTTCACAGTATCCACATCTGAATACATTGTAATTAGTAGCTATAATACTGGATCATACAGTTCACAGTATCCACATCTGAATACATTGTAATTAGTAGCTATAATACTGGATCACACAGTTCACAGTATCCACATCTGAATTCATTGTAATTAGTAGCTATAATACTAGATCACACAGTTCACAGTATCCACATCTGAATACATTGTAATTAGTAGCTATAATTCTGGATCACACAGTTCACAGTATCCACATCTGAATACATTCTAATTAGTAGCTATAATACTGGATCACACAGTTCACAGTAACCACATCTGAATACATTGTAATTGGTAGCTATAATACTGCATCACACAGTTCACAGTATCCACATCTGAATACATTGTAATTAGTAGCTATAATACTGGATCACACAGTTCACAGTATCCACATCTGAATACACTGTAATTAGTAGCTATAATACTGGATCACACAGTTCACAGTATCCACATCTGAAAACATTGGACTTAGTAGCTATAATACTGGATCACACAGTTCACAGTATCCACATCTGAATACATTGTAATTAGTAGATATAATTCTGGATCACACAGTTCACAGTATCCACATCTGAATACATTGTAATTAGTAGCTATAATACTGGATCACACAGTTCACAGAATCCACATCTGAGTACATTGTAATTACTAGCTATAATTCTGGATCACACAGTTTATAGTATCCACATCTGAATACATTGTAATTAGTAGCTATAACACTGGATCACACAGTTCACAGTATCCACATCAGAATACATTGTAATTAGTAGCTATAATACTGGATCACACAGTTCACAGTATCCACATCTGAATACATTGTAATTAGTAGCTATAATACTGGATCACACAGTTCACAGTATCCACATCTGAATACATTGTAATTAGTAGCTATAATACAGGATCACACAGTTCGCAGTATCCACATCTGAATACATTGTAATTAGTAGCTATAATACTGGATCACACAGTTCACAGTATCCACATCTGAATACATTGTAATTAGTAGCTATAATACTGGATCACACAGTTCACAGTATCCACATCTGAATACATTGTAATTAGTAGCTATAATACTGGATCACACAGTTCACAGTATCCACATCTGAATACATTGTAATTAGAAGCTATAATACTGGATCACACAGTTCACAGTATCCACATCTGAATACATTGGACTTAGTAGCTATAATACTGGATCACACAGTTCACAGTATCCACATCTGAATACATTGTAATTAGTAGATATAATTCTGGCTCACACAGTTCACAGTATCCACATCTGAATACATTGTAATTAGCAGCTATAATACTGGATCACACAGTTCACAGAATCCACATCTGAATACATTGTAATTAGTAGCTATAATTCTGGATCACACATTTCACAGTATCCACATCTGAATACATTGTAATTAGTAGCTATAACACTGGATCACACAGTTCACAGTATCCACATCTGAATACATTGTAATTAGCAGCTATAATACTGGATCACACAGTTCACAGTATCCACATCTGAATACATTGTAATTAGTAGCTATAATACAAGATCACACAGTTCACAGTATCCACATCTGAATACATTGTAATTAGTAGCTATAATACTGGATCACACAGTTCACAAAATCCACATCTGTATACATTGTAATTAGTAGATATAATTCTGGATCACACAGTTCACAGTATCCACATCTGAATACATTGTAATTAGTACCTATAATACTGGATCACACAGTTCACAGAATCCACATCCGAATACATTGTAATTAGTAGCTATAATTCTGGATCACACAATTCACAGTATCCACATCTGAATACATTGTAATTAGTAGCTATAACACTGGATCACACAGATCACAGTATCCACATCTGAATACATTGTAATTAGTAGCTATAATACTGGATCACACAGTTCACAGTATTCACATCTGAATACATTGTAATTAGTAGCTATAACACTGGATCACACAGTTCACAGTATCCACATCTGAATACATTGTAATTAGTAGCTATAATTCTGGATCACACAGTTTACTGTATCCACATCTGAATACATTGTAATTAGTAGCTATAATACTGGATCACACAGTTCACAGTATCCACATCTGAATCATTGTAATTAGTAGCTCTAATACTGGATCACACAGTTCACAGTATCCACATCTGAATACATTGTAATTAGTAGCTATAATACTGGATCACACAGTTCACAGTATCCACATCTGAATACATTGTAATTAGTAGCTATAATACTGGATCACACAGTTCACAGTATCCACATCTGAATACATTGTAATTAGTAGCTATAATTCTGGAACACATAGTTCACAGTATCCACATCTGAATAAATTGTAATTAGTAGCTATAATACTGGATCACACAGTTCACAGTATCCACATCTGAATACATTGTAATTAGTAGCTATAATAGTAGATCACACAGTTCACAGTATCCACATCTGAATACATTGTAATTAGTAGCTATAATACTGGATCACACAGTTCACAGTATCCACATCTGAATACATTGTAATTAGTAGCTATAATACTGGATCACACAGTTCACAGTATCCACATCTGAATGCAATGTAATTAGTAGCTATAATGCTGGATCACACAGTTCACAGTATCCACATCTGAATACATTGTAATTAGTAGATATAATTCTGGATCACACAGTTCACAGTATCCACATCTGAATACATTGTAATTAGTAGCTATAATACTGGATCACACAGTTCACAGTATCCACATCTGAATACATTGTAATTAGTAGCTATAATACTGGATCACACAGTTCGCAGTATCCACATCTGAATACATTGTAATTAGTAGCTATAATACTGGATCACACAGTTCACAGTATCCACATCTGAATACATTGTAATTAGTAGCTATAATACTGGATCACACAGTTCACAGTATCCACATCTGAATACATTGTAATTAGTAGCTATAATACTGGATCACACAGTTCACAGTATCCACATCTGAATACATTGTAATTAGTAGCTATAATACTGGATCACTCAGTTCACAGTATCCACATCTGAATACATTGTATTTAGTAGTTATAATACTGGATCACACAGTTTATAGTATCCACATCTGAATACATTGTAATTAGTAGCTATAACACTGGATCACACAGTTCACAGTATCCACATCAGAATACATTGTAATTAGTAGCTATAATACTGGATCACACAGTTCACAGTATCCACATCTGAATACATTGTAATTAGTAGCTATAATACTGGATCACACAGTTCACAGTATCCACATCTGAATACATTGTAATTAGTAGCTATAATACAGGATCACACAGTTCGCAGTATCCACATCTGAATACATTGTAATTAGTAGCTATAATACTGGATCACACAGTTCACAGTATCCACATCTGAATACATTGTAATTAGTAGCTATAATACTGGATCACACAGTTCACAGTATCCACATCTGAATACATTGTAATTAGTAGCTATAATACTGGATCACACAGTTCACAGTATCCACATCTGAATACATTGTAATTAGAAGCTATAATACTGGATCACACAGTTCACAGTATCCACATCTGAATACATTGGACTTAGTAGCTATAATACTGGATCACACAGTTCACAGTATCCACATCTGAATACATTGTAATTAGTAGATATAATTCTGGCTCACACAGTTCACAGTATCCACATCTGAATACATTGTAATTAGCAGCTATAATACTGGATCACACAGTTCACAGAATCCACATCTGAATACATTGTAATTAGTAGCTATAATTCTGGATCACACATTTCACAGTATCCACATCTGAATACATTGTAATTAGTAGCTATAACACTGGATCACACAGTTCACAGTATCCACATCTGAATACATTGTAATTAGCAGCTATAATACTGGATCACACAGTTCACAGTATCCACATCTGAATACATTGTAATTAGTAGCTATAATACAAGATCACACAGTTCACAGTATCCACATCTGAATACATTGTAATTAGTAGCTATAATACTGGATCACACAGTTCACAAAATCCACATCTGTATACATTGTAATTAGTAGATATAATTCTGGATCACACAGTTCACAGTATCCACATCTGAATACATTGTAATTAGTACCTATAATACTGGATCACACAGTTCACAGAATCCACATCCGAATACATTGTAATTAGTAGCTATAATTCTGGATCACACAATTCACAGTATCCACATCTGAATACATTGTAATTAGTAGCTATAACACTGGATCACACAGATCACAGTATCCACATCTGAATACATTGTAATTAGTAGCTATAATACTGGATCACACAGTTCACAGTATTCACATCTGAATACATTGTAATTAGTAGCTATAACACTGGATCACACAGTTCACAGTATCCACATCTGAATACATTGTAATTAGTAGCTATAATTCTGGATCACACAGTTTACTGTATCCACATCTGAATACATTGTAATTAGTAGCTATAATACTGGATCACACAGTTCACAGTATCCACATCTGAATCATTGTAATTAGTAGCTCTAATACTGGATCACACAGTTCACAGTATCCACATCTGAATACATTGTAATTAGTAGCTATAATACTGGATCACACAGTTCACAGTATCCACATCTGAATACATTGTAATTAGTAGCTATAATACTGGATCACACAGTTCACAGTATCCACATCTGAATACATTGTAATTAGTAGCTATAATTCTGGAACACATAGTTCACAGTATCCACATCTGAATTAATTGTAATTAGTAGCTATAATACTGGATCACACAGTTCACAGTATCCACATCTGAATACATTGTAATTAGTAGCTATAATAGTAGATCACACAGTTCACAGTATCCACATCTGAATACATTGTAATTAGTAGCTATAATACTGGATCACACAGTTCACAGTATCCACATCTGAATACATTGTAATTAGTAGCTATAATACTGGATCACACAGTTCACAGTATCCACATCTGAATGCAATGTAATTAGTAGCTATAATGCTGGATCACACAGTTCACAGTATCCACATCTGAATACATTGTAATTAGTAGATATAATTCTGGATCACACAGTTCACAGTATCCACATCTGAATACATTGTAATTAGTAGCTATAATACTGGATCACACAGTTCACAGTATCCACATCTGAATACATTGTAATTAGTAGCTATAATACTGGATCACACAGTTCGCAGTATCCACATCTGAATACATTGTAATTAGTAGCTATAATACTGGATCACACAGTTCACAGTATCCACATCTGAATACATTGTAATTAGTAGCTATAATACTGGATCACACAGTTCACAGTATCCACATCTGAATACATTGTCATTAGTAGCTATAATACTGGATCACACAGTTCACAGTATCCACATCTGAATACATTGTAATTAGTAGCTATAATTCTGGATCACACAGTTCACAGTATCCACATCTGAATACATTGTAATTAGTAGCTATAATACTGGATCACACAGTTCACAGAATCCACATCTGAATACATTGTAATTAGTAGATATAATTCAGGATCACACAGTTCACAGTATCCACATCTGAATACATTGTAATTAGTAGCTATAATACTGGATCACACAGTTCACAGAATCCACATCTGAATACATTGTAATTAGTAGTTATAATTCTGGATCACACATTTCACAGTATCCACATCTGAATACATTGTAATTAGTAGCTATAACACTGGATCACACAGTTCACAGTATCCACATCTGAATACATTGTAATTAGTAGCTATAATACTGGATCACACAGTTCACAGTATCCACATCTGAATACATTGTAATTAGTAGCTATAATTCTGGAACACATAGTTCACAGTATCCACATCTGAATAAATTGTAATTAGTAGCTATAATACTGGATCACACAGTTCACAGTATCCACATCTGAATACATTGTAATTAGTAGCTATAATAGTAGATCACACAGTTCACAGTATCCACATCTGAATACATTGTAATTAGTAGCTATAATACTGGATCACACAGTTCACAGTATCCACATCTGAATACATTGTAATTAGTAGCTATAATACTGGATCACACAGTTCACAGTATCCACATCTGAATGCAATGTAATTAGTAGCTATAATGCTGGATCACACAGTTCACAGTATCCACATCTGAATACATTGTAATTAGTAGATATAATTCTGGATCACACAGTTCACAGTATCCACATCTGAATACATTGTAATTAGTAGCTATAATACTGGATCACACAGTTCACAGTATCCACATCTGAATACATTGTAATTAGTAGCTATAATACTGGATCACACAGTTCGCAGTATCCACATCTGAATACATTGTAATTAGTAGCTATAATACTGGATCACACAGTTCACAGTATCCACATCTGAATACATTGTAATTAGTAGCTATAATACTGGATCACACAGTTCACAGTATCCACATCTGAATACATTGTCATTAGTAGCTATAATACTGGATCACACAGTTCACAGTATCCACATCTGAATACATTGTAATTAGTAGCTATAATTCTGGATCACACAGTTCACAGTATCCACATCTGAATACATTGTAATTAGTAGCTATAATACTGGATCACACAGTTCACAGAATCCACATCTGAATACATTGTAATTAGTAGATATAATTCTGGATCACACAGTTCACAGTATCCACATCTGAATACATTGTAATTAGTAGCTATAATACTGGATCACACAGTTCACAGAATCCACATCTGAATACATTGTAATTAGTAGTTATAATTCTGGATCACACAGTTCACAGTATCCACATCTGAATACATTGTAATTAGTAGCTATAATACTGGATCACACAGTTCACAGTATCCACATCTGAATACATTGTAATTAGTAGCTATAATACTGGATCACACATTTCACAGTATCCACATCTGAATACATTGTAATTAGTAGCTATAATTCTGGATCACATAGTTCACAGTACCCACATCTGAATACATTGTAATTAGTAGCTATAATACTGGATCACACAGTTCACAGTATCCACATCTGAATTCATTGTAATTAGTAGCTATAATACTAGATCACACAGTTCACAGTATCCACATCTGAATACATTGTAATTAGTAGCTATAATTCTGGATCACACAGTTCACAGTATCCACATCTGAATACATTCTAATTAGTAGCAATAATACTGGATCACACAGTTCACAGTAACCACATCTGAATACATTGTAATTGGTAGCTATAATACTGGATCACACAGTTCACAGTATCCACATCTGAATACATTGTAATTAGTAGCTATAATACTGGATCACACAGTTCACAGTATCCACATCTGAATACACTGTAATTAGTAGCTATAATACTGGATCACACAGTTCACAGTATCCACATCTGAATACATTGTAATTAGTAGCTATAATACTGGATCACACAGTTCACAGTATCCACATCTGAATACACTGTAATTAGTAGCTATAATACTGGATCACACAGTTCACAGTATCCACATCTGAAAACATTGGACTTAGTAGCTATAATACTGGATCACACAGTTCACAGTATCCACATCTGAATACATTGTAATTAGTAGATATAATTCTGGATCACCCAGTTCACACTATCCACATCTGAATACATTGTAATTAGTAGCTATAATACTGGATCACACAGTTCACAGAATCCACATCTGAATACATTGTAATTAGTAGCTATAATTCTGGAACACATAGTTCACAGTATCCACATCTGAATTAATTGTAATTAGTAGCTATAATACTGGATCACACAGTTCACATTATCCACATCTGAATACATTGTAATTAGTAGCTATAATAGTAGATCACACAGTTCACAGTATCCACATCTGAATACATTGTAATTAGTAGCTATAATACTGGATCACACAGTTCACAGTATCCACATCTGAATACATTGTAATTAGTAGCTATAATACTGGATCACACAGTTCACAGTATCCACATCTGAATGCAATGTAATTAGTAGCTATAATGCTGGATCACACAGTTCACAGTATCCACATCTGAATACATTGTAATTAGTAGATATAATTCTGGATCACACAGTTCACAGTATCCACATCTGAATACATTGTAATTAGTAGCTATAATACTGGATCACACAGTTCACAGTATCCACATCTGAATACATTGTAATTAGTAGCTATAATACTGGATCACACAGTTCGCAGTATCCACATCTGAATACATTGTAATTAGTAGCTATAATACTGGATCACACAGTTCACAGTATCCACATCTGAATACATTGTAATTAGTAGCTATAATACTGGATCACACAGTTCACAGTATCCACATCTGAATACATTGTCATTAGTAGCTATAATACTGGATCACACAGTTCACAGTATCCACATCTGAATACATTGTAATTAGTAGCTATAATTCTGGATCACACAGTTCACAGTATCCACATCTGAATACATTGTAATTAGTAGCTATAATACTGGATCACACAGTTCACAGAATCCACATCTGAATACATTGTAATTAGTAGATATAATTCAGGATCACACAGTTCACAGTATCCACATCTGAATACATTGTAATTAGTAGCTATAATACTGGATCACACAGTTCACAGAATCCACATCTGAATACATTGTAATTAGTAGTTATAATTCTGGATCACACATTTCACAGTATCCACATCTGAATACATTGTAATTAGTAGCTATAACACTGGATCACACAGTTCACAGTATCCACATCTGAATACATTGTAATTAGTAGCTATAATACTGGATCACACAGTTCACAGTATCCACATCTGAATACATTGTAATTAGTAGCTATAATTCTGGAACACATAGTTCACAGTATCCACATCTGAATAAATTGTAATTAGTAGCTATAATACTGGATCACACAGTTCACAGTATCCACATCTGAATACATTGTAATTAGTAGCTATAATAGTAGATCACACAGTTCACAGTATCCACATCTGAATACATTGTAATTAGTAGCTATAATACTGGATCACACAGTTCACAGTATCCACATCTGAATACATTGTAATTAGTAGCTATAATACTGGATCACACAGTTCACAGTATCCACATCTGAATGCAATGTAATTAGTAGCTATAATGCTGGATCACACAGTTCACAGTATCCACATCTGAATACATTGTAATTAGTAGATATAATTCTGGATCACACAGTTCACAGTATCCACATCTGAATACATTGTAATTAGTAGCTATAATACTGGATCACACAGTTCACAGTATCCACATCTGAATACATTGTAATTAGTAGCTATAATACTGGATCACACAGTTCGCAGTATCCACATCTGAATACATTGTAATTAGTAGCTATAATACTGGATCACACAGTTCACAGTATCCACATCTGAATACATTGTAATTAGTAGCTATAATACTGGATCACACAGTTCACAGTATCCACATCTGAATACATTGTCATTAGTAGCTATAATACTGGATCACACAGTTCACAGTATCCACATCTGAATACATTGTAATTAGTAGCTATAATTCTGGATCACACAGTTCACAGTATCCACATCTGAATACATTGTAATTAGTAGCTATAATACTGGATCACACAGTTCACAGAATCCACATCTGAATACATTGTAATTAGTAGATATAATTCTGGATCACACAGTTCACAGTATCCACATCTGAATACATTGTAATTAGTAGCTATAATACTGGATCACACAGTTCACAGAATCCACATCTGAATACATTGTAATTAGTAGTTATAATTCTGGATCACACAGTTCACAGTATCCACATCTGAATACATTGTAATTAGTAGCTATAATACTGGATCACACAGTTCACAGTATCCACATCTGAATACATTGTAATTAGTAGCTATAATACTGGATCACACATTTCACAGTATCCACATCTGAATACATTGTAATTAGTAGCTATAATTCTGGATCACATAGTTCACAGTACCCACATCTGAATACATTGTAATTAGTAGCTATAATACTGGATCACACAGTTCACAGTATCCACATCTGAATTCATTGTAATTAGTAGCTATAATACTAGATCACACAGTTCACAGTATCCACATCTGAATACATTGTAATTAGTAGCTATAATTCTGGATCACACAGTTCACAGTATCCACATCTGAATACATTCTAATTAGTAGCAATAATACTGAATCACACAGTTCACAGTAACCACATCTGAATACATTGTAATTGGTAGCTATAATACTGGATCACACAGTTCACAGTATCCACATCTGAATACATTGTAATTAGTAGCTATAATACTGGATCACACAGTTCACAGTATCCACATCTGAATACACTGTAATTAGTAGCTATAATACTGGATCACACAGTTCACAGTATCCACATCTGAATACATTGTAATTAGTAGCTATAATACTGGATCACACAGTTCACAGTATCCACATCTGAATACACTGTAATTAGTAGCTATAATACTGGATCACACAGTTCACAGTATCCACATCTGAAAACATTGGACTTAGTAGCTATAATACTGGATCACACAGTTCACAGTATCCACATCTGAATACATTGTAATTAGTAGATATAATTCTGGATCACCCAGTTCACACTATCCACATCTGAATACATTGTAATTAGTAGCTATAATACTGGATCACACAGTTCACAGAATCCACATCTGAATACATTGTAATTAGTAGCTATAATTCTGGATCACACAGTTCACAGTATCCACATCTGAATACATTGTAATTAGTAGCTATAACACTGGATCACACAGTTCACCGTATCCACATCAGAATACATTGTAATTAGTAGCTATAATACTGGATCACACAGTTCACAGTATCCACATCTGAATACATTGTAATTAGTAGCTATAATACAGGATCACACAGTTCGCAGTATCCACATCTGAATACATTGTAATTAGTAGCTATAATACTGGATCACACAGTTCACAGTATCCACATCTGAATACATTGTAATTAGTAGCTATAATACTGGATCACACAGTTCACAGTATCCACATCTGAATACATTGTAATTAGTAGCTATAATACTGGATCACACAGTTCACAGTATCCACATCTGAATACATTGTAATTAGTAGCTATAATACTGGATCACACAGTTCACAGTATCCACACCTCAATACATTGTAATTAGTAGCTATAATACTGGATCACACAGTTCGCAGTATCCACATCTGAATACATTGTAATTAGTAGCTATAATACTGGATCACACAGTTCACAGTATCTACATCTGAATACATTGTAATTAGTAGCTATAATACTGGATCACACAGTTCACAGTATCCACATCTGAATACATTGTAATTAGTAGCTATAATACTGGATCACACAGTTCACAGTATCCACATCTGAATACATTGGACTTAGTAGCTATAATACTGGATCACACAGTTCACAGTATCCACATCTGAATACATTGGACTTAGTAGCTATAATACTGGATCACACAGTTCACAGTATCCACATCTGAATACATTGTAATTAGTAGATATAATTCTGGATCACACAGTTCACAGTATCCACATCTGAATACATTGTAATTAGTAGCTATAATACTGGATCACACAGTTCACAGAATCCACATCTGAATACATTGTAATTAGTAGCTATAATTCTGGATCAACAGTTCACAGTATCCACATCTGAATACATTGTAATTAGTAGCTATAACACTGGATCACACAGTTTACAGTATCTACATCTGAATACATTGTAATTAGTAGCTATAATACTGGATCACACAGTTCACAATATCTACATCTGAATACATTGTAATTAGTAGCTATAATACAGGATCACACAGTTCGCAGTATCCACATCTGAATACATTGTAATTAGTAGCTATAATACTGGATCACACAGTTCACAGTATCCACATCTGAATACATTGTAATTAGTAGCTATAATACTGGATCACACAGTTCACAGTAACCACATCTGAATACATTGTAATTGGTAGCTATAATACTGGATCACACAGTTCACAGTATCCACATCTGAATACATTGTAATTAGTAGCTATAATACTGGATCACACAGTTCACAGTATCCACATCTGAATACACTGTAATTAGTAGCTATAATACTGGATCACACAGTTCACAGTATCCACATCTGAATACATTGTAATTAGTAGCTATAATACTGGATCACACAGTTCACAGTATCCACATCTGAATACACTGTAATTAGTAGCTATAATACTGGATCACACAGTTCACAGTATCCACATCTGAAAACATTGGACTTAGTAGCTATAATACTGGATCACACAGTTCACAGTATCCACATCTGAATACATTGTAATTAGTAGATATAATTCTGGAACACCCAGTTCACACTATCCACATCTGAATACATTGTAATTAGTAGCTATAATACTGGATCACACAGTTCACAGAATCCACATCTGAATACATTGTAATTAGTAGCTATAATTCTGGATCACACAGTTCACAGTATCCACATCTGAATACATTGTAATTAGTAGCTATAACACTGGATCACACAGTTCACCGTATCCACATCAGAATACATTGTAATTAGTAGCTATAATACTGGATCACACAGTTCACAGTATCCACATCTGAATACATTGTAATTAGTAGCTATAATACAGGATCACACAGTTCGCAGTATCCACATCTGAATACATTGTAATTAGTAGCTATAATACTGGATCACACAGTTCACAGTATCCACATCTGAATACATTGTAATTAGTAGCTATAATACTGGATCACACAGTTCACAGTATCCACATCTGAATACATTGTAATTAGTAGCTATAATACTGGATCACACAGTTCACAGTATCCACATCTGAATACATTGTAATTAGTAGCTATAATACTGGATCACACAGTTCACAGTATCCACACCTCAATACATTGTAATTAGTAGCTATAATACTGGATCACACAGTTCGCAGTATCCACATCTGAATACATTGTAATTAGTAGCTATAATACTGGATCACACAGTTCACAGTATCTACATCTGAATACATTGTAATTAGTAGCTATAATACTGGATCACACAGTTCACAGTATCCACATCTGAATACATTGTAATTAGTAGCTATAATACTGGATCACACAGTTCACAGTATCCACATCTGAATACATTGGACTTAGTAGCTATAATACTGGATCACACAGTTCACAGTATCCACATCTGAATACATTGGACTTAGTAGCTATAATACTGGATCACACAGTTCACAGTATCCACATCTGAATACATTGTAATTAGTAGATATAATTCTGGATCACACAGTTCACAGTATCCACATCTGAATACATTGTAATTAGTAGCTATAATACTGGATCACACAGTTCACAGAATCCACATCTGAATACATTGTAATTAGTAGCTATAATTCTGGATCAACAGTTCACAGTATCCACATCTGAATACATTGTAATTAGTAGCTATAACACTGGATCACACAGTTTACAGTATCTACATCTGAATACATTGTAATTAGTAGCTATAATACTGGATCACACAGTTCACAATATCTACATCTGAATACATTGTAATTAGTAGCTATAATACAGGATCACACAGTTCGCAGTATCCACATCTGAATACATTGTAATTAGTAGCTATAATACTGGATCACACAGTTCACAGTATCCACATCTGAATACATTGTAATTAGTAGCTATAATACTGGATCACACAGTTCACAGTATCCACATCTGAATACATTGTAATTAGTAGCTATAATACTGGATCACACAGTTCACAGTATCCACATCTGAATACATTGTAATTAGAAGCTATAATACTGGATCACACAGTTCACAGTATCCACATCTGAATACATTGGACTTAGTAGCTATAATACTGGATCACACAGTTCACAGTATCCACATCTGAATACATTGTAATTAGTAGATATAATTCTGGCACACACAGTTCACAGTATCCACATCTGAATACATTGTAATTAGCAGCTATAATACTGGATCACACAGTTCACGGAATCCACATCTGAATACATTGTAATTAGTAGCTATAATTCTGGATCACACATTTCACAGTATCCACATCTGAATACATTGTAATTAGTAGCTATAACACTGGATCACACAGTTCAGAGTATCCACATCTGAATACATTGTAATTAGCAGCTATAATACTGGATCACACAGTTCACAGTATCCACATCTGAATACATTGTAATTAGTAGCTATAATACAAGATCACACAGTTCACAGTATCCACATCTGAATACATTGTAATTAGTAGCTATAATACTGGATCACACAGTTCACAAAATCCACATCTGTATACATTGTAATTAGTAGATATAATTCTGGATCACACAGTTCACAGTATCCACATCTGAATACATTGTAATTAGTAGCTATAATACTGGATCACACAGTTCACAGAATCCACATCCGAATACATTGTAATTAGTAGCTATAATTCTAGATCACACAGTTCACAGTATCCACATCTGAATACATTGTAATTAGTAGCTATAACACTGGATCACACAGATCACAGTATCCACATCTGAATACATTGTAATTAGTAGCTATAATACTGGATCACACAGTTCACAGTATCCACATCTGAATACATTGTAATTAGTAGCTATAACACTGGATCACACAGTTCAGAGTATCCACATCTGAATACATTGTAATTAGTAGCTATAATTCTGGATCACACAGTTTACTGTATCCACATCTGAATACATTGTAATTAGTAGCTATAATACTGGATCACACAGTTCACAGTATCCACATCTGAATCATTGTAATTAGTAGCTATAATACTGGATCACACAGTTCACAGTATCCACATCTGAATACATTGTAATTAGTAGCTATAATTCTGGAACACATAGTTCACAGTATCCACATCTGAATAAATTGTAATTAGTAGCTATAATACTGGATCACACAGTTCACAGTATCCACATCTGAATACATTGTAATTAGTAGCTATAATACTGGATCACACAGTTCACAGTATCCACATCTGAATACATTGTAATTAGTAGGTATAATACTGGATCACACAGTTCACAGTATCCACATCTGAATGCAATGTAATTAGTAGCTATAATGCTGGATCACACAGTTCACAGTATCCACATCTGAATACATTGTAATTAGTAGATATAATTCTGGATCACACAGTTCACAGTATCCACATCTGAATACATTGTAATTAGTAGCTATAATACTGGATCACACAGTTCACAGTATCCACATCTGAATACATTGTAATTAGTAGCTATAATACTGGATCACACAGTTCACAGTATCCACATCTGAATACATTGTCATTAGTAGCTATAAAACTGGATCACACAGTTCACAGTATCCACATCTGAATACATTGTAATTAGTAGCTATAATTCTGGATCACACAGTTCACAGTATCCACATCTGAATACATTGTAATTAGTAGCTATAATACTGGATCACACAGTTCACAGAATCCACATCTGAATACATTGTAATTAGTAGATATAATTCTGGATCACACAGTTCACAGTATCCACATCTGAATACATTGTAATTAGTAGCTATAATACTGGATCACACAGTTCACAGTATCCACATCTGAATACATTGTAATTAGTAGCTATAACACTGGATCACACAGTTCAGAGTATCCACATCTGAATACATTGTAATTAGTAGCTATAATTCTGGATCACACAGTTTACTGAATCCACATCTGAATACATTGTAATTAGTAGCTATAATACTGGATCACACTGTTCACAGTATCCACATCTGAATCATTGTAATTAGTAGCTCTAATACTGGATCACACAGTTCACAGTATTCACATCTGAATACATTGTAATTAGTAGCTATAATACTGGATCACACAGTTCACAGTATCCACATCTGAATACATTGTAATTAGTAGCTATAATACTGGATCACACAGTTCACAGTATCCACATCTGAATACATTGTAATTAGTAGCTATAATTCTGGAACACATAGTTCACAGTATCCACATCTGAATAAATTGTAATTAGTAGCTATAATACTGGATCACACAGTTCACAGTATCCACATCTGAATACATTGTAATTAGTAGCTATAATAGTAGATCACACAGTTCACAGTATCCACATCTGAATACATTGTAATTAGTAGCTATAATACTGGATCACACAGTTCACAGTATCCACATCTGAATACATTGTAATTAGTAGCTATAATACTGGATCACACAGTTCACAATATCCACATCTGAATGCAATGTAATTAGTAGCTATAATGCTGGATCACACAGTTCACAGTATCCACATCTGAATACATTGTAATTAGTAGATATAATTCTGGATCACACAGTTCACAGTATCCACATCTGAATACATTGTAATTAGTAGCTATAATACTGGATCACACAGTTCACAGTATCCACATCTGAATACATTGTAATTAGTAGTTATAATACTGGATCACACAGTTCGCAGTATCCACATCTGAATACATTGTAATTAGTAGCTACAATACTGGATCACACAGTTCACAGTATCCACATCTGAATACATTGTAATTAGTAGCTATAATACTTGATCACACAGTTCACAGTATCCACATCTGAATACATTGTCATTAGTAGCTATAATACTGGATCACACAGTTCACAGTATCCACATCTGAATACATTGTAATTAGTAGCTATAATTCTGGAACACATAGTTCACAGTATCCACATCTGAATAAATTGTAATTAGTAGCTATAATACTGGATCACACAGTTCACAGTATCCACATCTGAATACATTGTAATTAGTAGCTATAATAGTAGATCACACAGTTCACAGTATCCACATCTGAATACATTGTAATTAGTAGCTATAATACTGGATCACACAGTTCACAGTATCCACATCTGAATACATTGTAATTAGTAGCTATAATACTGGATCACACAGTTCACAATATCCACATCTGAATGCAATGTAATTAGTAGCTATAATGCTGGATCACACAGTTCACAGTATCCACATCTGAATACATTGTAATTAGTAGATATAATTCTAGATCACACAGTTCACAGTATCCACATCTGAATACATTGTAATTAGTAGCTATAATACTGGATCACACAGTTCACAGTATCCACATCTGAATACATTGTAATTAGTAGTTATAATACTGGATCACACAGTTCGCAGTATCCACATCTGAATACATTGTAATTAGTAGCTATAATACTGGATCACACAGTTCACAGTATCCACATCTGAATACATTGTAATTAGTAGCTATAATACTGGATCACACAGTTCACAGTATCCACATCTGAATACATTGTCATTAGTAGCTATAATACTGGATCACACAGTTCACAGTATCCACATCTGAATACATTGTAATTAGTAGCTATAATACTGGATCACACAGTTCGCAGTATCCACATCTGAATACATTGTAATTAGTAGCTATAATACTGGATCACACAGTTCACAGTATCCACATCTGAATACATTGTAATTAGTAGCTATAATACTGGATCACACAGTTCACAGTATCCACATCTGAATACATTGTCATTAGTAGCTATAATACTGGATCACACAGTTCACAGTATCCACATCTGAATACATTGTAATTAGTAGCTATAATTCTGGATCACACAGTTCACAGTATCCACATCTGATTACATTGTAATTAGTAGCTATAATACTGGATCACACAGTTCACAGAATCCACATCTGAATACATTGTAATTAGTAGATATAATTCTGGATCACACAGTTCACAGTATCCACATCTGAATACATTGTAATTAGTAGCTATAATACTGGATCACACAGTTCACAGAATCCACATCTGAATACATTGTAATTAGTAGTTATAATTCTGGATCACACAGTTCACAGTATCCACATCTGAATACATTGTAATTAGTAGCTATAATACTGGATCACACAGTTCACAGTATCCACATCTGAATACATTGTAATTAGTAGCTATAATACTGGATCACACAGTTCACAGTCTCCACATCTGGATACATTGTAATCAGTAGCTACAATACTGGATCACACAGTTCCCAGTATCCACATCTGAATACATTGTAATTAGTAGCTATAATACTGGATCACACAGTTCACAGTATCCACATCTGAATACATTGTAATTAGTAGCTATAATTCTGGATCACATAGTTCACAGTATCCACATCTGAATACATTGTAATTAGTAGCTATAATACTGGATCACACAGTTCACAGTATCCACATCTGAATACATTGTAATTAGTAGCTATAATACTAGATCACACAGTTTACAGTATCCACATCTGAATACATTGTAATTAGCAGCTATAATACTGGATCACACAGTTCACAGAATCCACATCTGAATACATTGTAATTAGTAGCTATAATTCTGGATCACACATTTCACAGTATCCACATCTGAATACATTGTAATTAGTAGCTATAACACTGGATCACACAGTTCACAGTATCCACATCTGAATACATTGTAATTAGTAGCTATAATACTGGATCACACAGTTCACAGTATCCACATCTGAATACATTGTAATTAGTAGCTATAATACAGGATCACACAGTTCACAGTATCCACATCTGAATACATTGTAATTAGTAGCTATAATACTGGATCACACAGTTCACAGAATCCACATCTGAATACATTGTAATTAGTAGATATAATTCTGGATCACACAGTTCACAGTATTCACATCTGAATACATTGTAATTAGTAGCTATAATACTGGATCACACAGTTCACAGAATCCACATCCGAATACATTGTAATTAGTAGCTATAATTCTGGATCACACAGTTCACAGTATCCACATCTGAATACATTGTAATTAGTAGCTATAACACTGGATCACACAGTTCACAGTATCCACATCTGAATACATTGTAATTAGTAGCTATAATACTGGATCACACAGTTCACAGTATCCACATCTGAATACATTGTAATTAGTAGCTATAACACTGGATCACACAGTTCACAGTATCCACATCTGAATACATTGTAATTAGTAGCTATAATTCTGGATCACACAGTTTACTGTATCCACATCTGAATACATTGTAATTAGTAGCTATAATACTGGATCACACAGTTCACAGTATCCACATCTGAATACATTGTAATTAGTAGCTCTAATACTGGATCACACAGTTCACAGTATCCACATCTGAATACATTGTAATTAGTAGCTATAATACTGGATCACACAGTTCACAGTATCCACATCTGAATACATTGTAATTAGTAGCTATAATACTGGATCACACAGTTCACAGTATCCACATCTGAATACATTGTAATTAGTAGCTATAATTCTGGAACACATAGTTCACAGTATCCACATCTGAATACATTGTAATTAGTAGCTATAATACTGGATCACACAGTTCACAGTATCCACATCTGAATACATTGTAATTAGTAGCTATAATAGTAGATCACACTGTTCACAGTATCCACATCTGAATACATTGTAATTAGTAGCTATAATACTGGATCACACAGTTCACAGTATCCACATCTGAATACAATGTAATTAGTAGCTATAATACTGGTTCACACAGTTCACAGTATCCACATCTGAATACATTGTAATTAGTAGATATAATTCTGGATCACACAGTTCACAGTATCCACATCTGAATACATTGTAATTAGTAGCTATAATACTGGATCACACAGTTCACAGTATCCACATCTGAATACATTGTAATTAGTAGCTATAATACTGGATCACACAGTTCGCCGTATCCACATCTGAATACATTGTAATTAGTAGCTATAATACTGGATCACACAGTTCACAGTATCCACATCTGAATACATTGTAATTAGTAGCTATAATACTGGATCACACAGTTCACAGTATCCACATCTGAATACATTGTAATTAGTAGCTATAATACTGGATCACACAGTTCACAGTATCCACATCTGAATACATTGTAATTAGTAGCTATAATTTTGGATCACACAGTTCACAGTATCCACATCTGAATACATTGTAATTAGTAGCTATAATACTGGATCACACAGTTCACAGAATCCACATCTGAATACATTGTAATTAGTAGATATAATTCTGGATCACACAGTTCACAGTATCCACATCTGAATACATTGTAATTAGTAGCTATAATACTGGATCACACAGTTCACAGAATCCACATCTGAACACATTGTAATTAGTAGCTATAATTCTGGATCACACAGTTCACAGTATCCACATCAGAATACATTGTAATTAGTAGCAATAACACTGGATCTCACAGTTCACAGTATCCACATCTGAATACATTGTAATTAGTAGCTATAATACTGGATCACACAGTTCACAGTCTCCACATCTGGATACATTGTAATTAGTAGCTACAATACTGGATCACACAGTTCACAGTCTCCACATCTGGATACATTGTAATTAGTAGCTACAATACTGGATCACACAGTTCACAGTCTCCACATCTGAATACATTGTAATTAGTAGCTATAATACTGGATCACACAGTTCACAGTATCCGCATCTGAATACATTGTAATTAGTAGCTATAATACTGGATCACACAGTTCACAGTATCCACATCTGAATACATTGTAATTAGTAGCTGTAACACTGGATCACACAGTTCACAGTATCCACATCTGAAAACATTGTAATTAGTAGCTATAATACTGGATCACACAGTTCACATTATCCACATCTGAATACATTGTAATTAGTAGCTATAATACAGGATCACACAGTTCACAGTATCCACATCTGAATACATTGTAATTAGTAGCTATAATACTGGATCACACAGTTCACAGAATCAACATCTGAATACATTGTAATTAGTAGATATAATTCTGGATCACACAGTTCACAGTATCCACATCTGAATACATTGTAATTAGTAGCTATAATACTGGATCACACAGTTCACAGAATCCACATCCGAATATATTGTAATTAGTAGCTATAATTCTGGATCACACAGTTCACAGTATTCACATCTGAATACATTGTAATTAGTAGCTATAACACTGGATCACACAGTTCACAGTATCCACATCTGAATACATTGTAATTAGTAGCTATAATACTGGATCACACAGTTCACAGTATCCACATCTGAATACATTGTAATTAGTAGCTATAACACTGGATCATACAGTTCACAGTATCCACATCTGAATACATTGTAATTAGTAGCTATAATTCTGGATCACACAGTTTACTGTATCCACATCTGAATACATTGTAATTAGTAGCTATAATACTGGATCACACATTTCACAGTATCCACATCTGAATACATTGTAATTAGTAGCTATAATTCTGGATCACATAGTTCACAGTATCCACATCTGAATACATTGTAATTAGTAGCTATAAAACAGGATCACAAAGTTCACAGTATCCACATCTGAATACATTGTAATTAGTAGCTATAATACTGGATCACACAGTTCACAGTATCCACATCTGAATACATTGTAATTAGTAGCTATAATACTGGATCACACAGTTCACAGTATCAACATCTGAATACATTGTAATTAGTAGCTATAATACTGGATCACACAGTTCACAGTATCCACAACTGAATACATTGTAATTAGTAGCTATAATACTGGATCACACAGTTCACAGTATCCACATCTGAATACATTGTAATTAGTAGCTATAATACTGGATAACACAGTTCACAGTATCCACGTCTGAATACATTGTAATTAGTAGCTATAATTATGGATCACACAGTTCGCAGTATCCACATCTGAATACATTGTGATTAGTAGCTATAATACAGGATCACACAGTTCACAGTATCCACATCTGAATACATTGTAATTAGTAGCTATAATACTGGATCACACAGTTCACAGTATCCACATCTGAATACATTGTAATTAGTAGCTATAATTCTGGATCAAAATAGTTCACAGTATCCACATCTGAATACATTGTAATTAGTAGCTATAATACTGGATCACACAGTTCACAGTATCCACATCTGAATACATTGTAATTAGTAGCTACAATACTAGATCACACAGTTCACAGTATCCACATCTGAATACATTGTAATTAGTAGCTATAATACTAGATCACTCAGTTCACAGTATCCACATCTGAATACATTGTAATTAGTAGCTATAATACTGGATCACACAGTTCACAGTGTCCACATCTGAATACATTGTAATTAGTAGCTATAATACTGGATCACACAGTTCACAGCATCCACATCTGAATACATTGGACTTAGTAGCTATAATACTGGATCACACAGTTCACAGTATCCACATCTGAATACATTGTAATTAGTAGATATAATTCTGGATCACACAGTTCACAGTATCCACATCTGAATACATTGTAATTAGTAGCTATAATACTGGATCATACAGTTCACAGAATCCACATCTGAATATATTGTAATTAGTAGCTATAATTCTGGATCACACAGTTCACAGTATCCACATCTGAATACATTGTAATTAGTAGCTATAACACTGGATCACACAGTTCACAGTATCCACATCTGAATACATTGTAATTAGTAGCTATAATACTGGATCACTCAATTCACAGTATCCACATCTGAATACATTGTAATTAGTAGCTATAATACTGGATCACACAGTTCACAGTATCCACATCTGAATACATTGTAATTAGTAGCTATAATACTGGATCACACAGTTCACAGTATCAACATCTGAATACATTGTAATTAGTAGCTATAATACTGGATCACACAGTTCACAGTATCCACAACTGAATACATTGTAATTAGTAGCTATAATACTGGATCACACAGTTCACAGTATCCACATCTGAATACATTGTAATTAGTAGCTATAATACTGGATAACACAGTTCACAGTATCCACGTCTGAATACATTGTAATTAGTAGCTATAATTATGGATCACACAGTTCACAGTATCCACATCTGAATACATTGTGATTAGTAGCTATAATACTGGATCACACAGTTCACAGTATCCACATCTGAATACATTGTAATTAGTAGCTATAATACTGGATCACACAGTTCACAGTATCCACATCTGAATACATTGTAATTAGTAGCTATAATTCTGGATCAAAATAGTTCACAGTATCCACATCTGAATACATTGTAATTAGTAGCTATAATACTGGATAACACAGTTCACAGTATCCACGTCTGAATACATTGTAATTAGTAGCTATAATACTGGATCACACAGTTCACAGTATCCACATCTGAATACATTGTAATTAGTAGCTATAATACTGGATAACACAGTTCTCAGTATCCACGTCTGAATACATTGTAATTAGTAGCTATAATTATGGATCACACAGTTCACAGTATCCACATCTGAATACATTGTGATTAGTAGCTATAATACTGGATCACACAGTTCACAGTATCCACATCTGAATACATTGTAATTAGTAGCTATAATACTGGATCACACAGTTCACAGTATCCACATCTGAATACATTGTAATTAGTAGCTATAATTCTGGATCAAAACAGTTCACAGTATCCACATCTGAATACATTGTAATTAGTAGCTATAATACTGTATCACACAGTTCACAGTATCCACATCTGAATACATTGTAATTAGTAGCTACAATACTAGATCACACAGTTCACAGTATCCACATCTGAATACATTGTAATTAGTAGCTATAATACTAGATCACTCAGTTCACAGTATCCACATCTGAATACATTGTAATTAGTAGCTATAATACTGGATCACACAGTTCACAGTGTCCACATCTAAATACATTGTAATTAGTAGCTATAATACTGGATCACACAGTTCACAGCATCCACATCTGAATACATTGGACTTAGTAGCTATAATACTGGATCACACAGTTCACAGTATCCACATCTGAATACATTGTAATTAGTAGATATAATTCTGGATCACACAGTTCACAGTATCCACATCTGAATACATTGTAATTAGTAGCTATAATACTGGATCACACAGTTCACAGAATCCACATCTGAATATATTGTAATTAGTAGCTATAATTCTGGATTACACAGTTCACAGTATCCACATCTGAATACATTGTAATTAGTAGCTATAACACTGGATCACACAGTTCACAGTATCCACATCTGAATACATTGTAATTAGTAGCTATAATACTGGATCACACAGTTCACAGTATCCACATCTGAATACATTGTAATTAGTAGCTATAATACTGGATCACACAGTTCACAGTATCCACATCTGAATACATTGTAATTAGTAGCTATAATTCTGGATCAAAATAGTACACAGTATCCACATCTGAATACATTGTAATTAGTAGCTATAATACTGGATCACACAGTTCACAGTATCCACATCTGAATACATTGTAATTAGTAGCTATAATACTAGATCACACAGTTCACAGTATCCACATCTGAATACATTGTAATTAGTAGCTATAATACTGGATCACACAGTTCACAATATCCACATCTGAATACATTGTAATTAGAAGCTACAATACTAGATCACACAGTTCACAGTATCCACATCTGAATACATTGTAATTAGTAGCTATAATACTGGATCACACAGTTCACAGTATCCACATCGGAATACATTGTAATTAGTAGCTATAATACTGGATCACACAGCTCACAGTATCCACATGTGAATACATTGTAATTAGTAGCTATAATACTAGATCACACAGTTCACAGTATCCACATCTGAATACATTGTAATTAGTAGCTATAATACTAGATCACACAGTTCACAGTATCCACATCTGAATACATTGTAATTAGTAGCTATAATACTGGATCACACAGTTCACAGTATCCACATCTGAATACATTGTAATTAGTAGCTATAATACTGGATCACACAGTTCACAGTATCCACATCTGAATACATTGTAATTAGTAGCTATAATACTGGATCACACAGTTCACAGTATCCACATCTGAATACGTTGTAATTAGTAGCTATAATACTGGATCACTCAGTTCACAGTATTCACATCTGAATACATTGTAATTAGTAGCTATAATACTGGATCACGCAGTTCACAGTATCAACATCTGAATACATTGTAATTAGTAGCTATAATACTGGATCACACAGTTCACAGTATCCACATCTGAATACATTGTAATTACTAGCTATAATACTGGATCACACAGTTCACAGTATCCACATCTGAATACATTGTAATTAGTAGCTATAACACTGGATCACACAGTTCACATTATCCACGTCTGAATACATTGTAATTAGTTGCTATAATTCTGGATCACACAGTTCACAGTATCCACATCTGAATACATTGTGATTAGTAGCTATAATACATGATCACACAGTTCACAGTATCCACATCTGAATACGTTGTAATTAGTAGCTATAATACTGGATCACTCAGTTCACAGTATTCACATCTGAATACATTGTAATTAGTAGCTATAATACTGGATCACGCAGTTCACAGTATCAACATCTGAATACATTGTAATTAGTAGCTATAATACTGGATCACACAGTTCACAGTATCCACATCTGAATACATTGTAATTACTAGCTATAATACTGGATCACACAGTTCACAGTATCCACATCTGAATACATTGTAATTAGTAGCTATAACACTGGATCACACAGTTCACATTATCCACGTCTGAATACATTGTAATTAGTTGCTACAATTCTGGATCACACAGTTCACAGTATCCACATCTGAATACATTGTGATTAGTAGCTATAATACATGATCACACAGTTCACAGTATCCACATCTGAATACATTGTAATTAGTAGCTATAATACTGGATCACACAGTTCACAGTATCCACATCTGAATACATTGTAATTAGTAGCTATAATACTGGATCACACAGTTCACAGTATCCACATCTGAATACATTGTAATTAGTAGCTATAATTCTGGATCACATAGTTCAAGTATCGACATCTGAATACATTGTAATTAGTAGCTATAATACTGGATCACACAGTTCACAGTATCCACATCTGAATACAGTGTAGTTAGTAGCTATAATACTAGATCACACAGTTCACAGTATCCACATCTGAATACATTGTAATTAGTAGCTATAATACTGGATAACACAGTTCACAGTATCCACGTCTGAATACATTGTAATTAGTAGCTATAATACTGGATCACACAGTTCACAATATCCACATCTGAATACATTGTAATTAGAAGCTACAATACTAGATCACACAGTTCACAGTATCCACATCTGAATACATTGTAATTAGTAGCTATAATACTGGATCACACAGTTCACAGTATCCACATCGGAATACATTGTAATTAGTAGCTATAATACTGGATCACACAGCTCACAGTATCCACATGTGAATACATTGTAATTAGTAGCTATAATACTAGATCACACAGTTCACAGTATCCACATCTGAATACATTGTAATTAGTAGCTATAATACTAGATCACACAGTTCACAGTATCCACATCTGAATACATTGTAATTAGTAGCTATAATACTGGATCACACAGTTCACAGTATCCACATCTGAATACATTGTAATTAGTAGCTATAATACTGGATCACACAGTTCACAGTATCCACATCTGAATACATTGTAATTAGTAGCTATAATACTGGATCACACAGTTCACAGTATCCACATCTGAATACGTTGTAATTAGTAGCTATAATACTGGATCACACAGTTCACAGTATCCACATCTGAATACATTGTAATTAGTAGCTATAATACTGGATCACACAGTTCACAGTATCCACATCTGAATACATTGTAATTAGTAGCTATAATACTGGATCACACAGTTCACAGTATCCACATCTGAATACATTGTAATTAGTAGCTATAACACTGGATCACACAGTTCACATTATCCACGTCTGAATACATTGTAATTAGTTGCTATAATACTGGATCACACAGTTCACAGTATCCACATCTGAATACATTGTGATTAGTAGCTATAATACATGATCACACAGTTCACAGTATCCACATCTGAATACATTGTAATTAGTAGCTATAATACTGGATCACACAGTTCACAGTATCCACATCTGAATACATTGTAATTAGTAGCTATAATACTGGATCACACAGTTCACAGTATCCACATCTGAATACATTGTAATTAGTAGCTATAATTCTGGATCACATAGTTCAAGTATCGACATCTGAATACATTGTAATTAGTAGCTATAATACTGGATCACACAGTTCACAGTATCCACATCTGAATACAGTGTAGTTAGTAGCTATAATACTAGATCACACAGTTCACAGTATCCACATCTGAATACATTGTAATTAGTAGCTATAATACTGGATCACACAGTTCACAGTATCCACATCTGAATACATTGTAATTAGTAGCTATAATACTGGATCACACAGTTCACAGTATCCACATCTGAATACATTGTGATTAGTAGCTATAATACATGATCACACAGTTCACAGTATCCACATCTGAATACGTTGTAATTAGTAGCTATAATACTGGATCACTCAGTTCACAGTATTCACATCTGAATACATTGTAATTAGTAGCTATAATACTGGATCACGCAGTTCACAGTATCAACATCTGAATACATTGTAATTAGTAGCTATAATACTGGATCACACAGTTCACAGTATCCACATCTGAATACATTGTAATTACTAGCTATAATACTGGATCACACAGTTCACAGTATCCACATCTGAATACATTGTAATTAGTAGCTATAACACTGGATCACACAGTTCACATTATCCACGTCTGAATACATTGTAATTAGTTGCTACAATTCTGGATCACACAGTTCACAGTATCCACATCTGAATACATTGTGATTAGTAGCTATAATACATGATCACACAGTTCACAGTATCCACATCTGAATACATTGTAATTAGTAGCTATAATACTGGATCACACAGTTCACAGTATCCACATCTGAATACATTGTAATTAGTAGCTATAATACTGGATCACACAGTTCACAGTATCCACATCTGAATACATTGTAATTAGTAGCTATAATTCTGGATCACATAGTTCAAGTATCGACATCTGAATACATTGTAATTAGTAGCTATAATACTGGATCACACAGTTCACAGTATCCACATCTGAATACAGTGTAGTTAGTAGGTATAATACTAGATCACACAGTTCACAGTATCCACATCTGAATACATTGTAATTAGTAGCTATAATACTGGATAACACAGTTCACAGTATCCACGTCTGAATACATTGTAATTAGTAGCTATAATACTGGATCACACAGTTCACAATATCCACATCTGAATACATTGTAATTAGAAGCTACAATACTAGATCACACAGTTCACAGTATCCACATCTGAATACATTGTAATTAGTAGCTATAATACTGGATCACACAGTTCACAGTATCCACATCGGAATACATTGTAATTAGTAGCTATAATACTGGATCACACAGCTCACAGTATCCACATGTGAATACATTGTAATTAGTAGCTATAATACTAGATCACACAGTTCACAGTATCCACATCTGAATACATTGTAATTAGTAGCTATAATACTAGATCACACAGTTCACAGTATCCACATCTGAATACATTGTAATTAGTAGCTATAATACTGGATCACACAGTTCACAGTATCCACATCTGAATACATTGTAATTAGTAGCTATAATACTGGATCACACAGTTCACAGTATCCACATCTGAATACATTGTAATTAGTAGCTATAATACTGGATCACACAGTTCACAGTATCCACATCTGAATACGTTGTAATTAGTAGCTATAATACTGGATCACACAGTTCACATTATCCACGTCTGAATACATTGTAATTAGTTGCTATAATTCTGGATCACACAGTTCACAGTATCCACATCTGAATACATTGTGATTAGTAGCTATAATACATGATCACACAGTTCACAGTATCCACATCTGAATACAGTGTAGTTAGTAGCTATAATACTAGATCACACAGTTCACAGTATCCACATCTGAATACATTGTAATTAGTAGCTATAATACTGGATCACACAGTTCACAGTATCCACATCTGAATACATTGTAATTAGTAGCTATAATACTGGATCACACAGTTCACAGTATCCACATCTGAATACATTGTAATTAGTAGCTATAATACTTGATCACATAGTTCACAGTATCCACATCTGAATACATTGTAATTAGTAGCTATAATACTGGATCACACAGTTCACAATATCCACATCTGAATACATTGTAATTAGTAGCTACAATACTAGATCACACAGTTCAGAGTATCCACATCTGAATACATTGTAATTAGTAGCTATAATACTAGATCACAAAGTTCACAGTATCCACGTCTGAATACATTGTAATTAGTAGCTATAATACTGGATCACAGAGTTCACAGTATCCACATCTGAATACATTGTAATTAGTAGCTATAATTCTGGATCACACAGTTCACAGTATCCACATCTGAATACATTGTAATTAGTAGCTATAATACTGGATCACACAGTTCACAGTATCCACATCGGAATACATTGTAATTAGTAGCTATAATACTGGATCACACAGCTCACAGTATCCACATGTGAATACATTGTAATTAGTAGCTATAATACTAGATCACACAGTTCACAGTATCCACATCTGAATACATTGTAATTAGTAGCTATAATACTAGATCACACAGTTCACAGTATCCACATCTGAATACATTGTAATTAGTAGCTATAATTCTGGATCACACAGTTCACAGTATCCACATCTGAATACATTGTAATTAGTAGCTATAATACTGGATCACACAGTTCACAGTATCCACACCTGAATACATTGTAATTAGTAGCTATAATACTGGATCACACAGTTCACAGTATCCACATGTGAATACATTGTAATTAGTAGCTATAATACTGGATCACACAGTTCACAGTATCCACATCTGAATTCATTGTAATTAGTTGCTATAATACTAGATCACACAGTTCACAGTATCCACATCTGAATACATTGTAATTAGTAGCTATAATACTGGATCACACAGTTCACAGCATCCACATCTGAATACATTGGACTTAGTAGCTATAATACTGGATCACACAGTTCACAGTATCCACATCTGAATACATTGTAATTAGTAGCTATAATACTGGATCACACAGTTCACAGTATCCACATCTGAATACATTGTAATTAGTAGCTATAATACTGGATCACACAGTTCACAGTATCCACATCTGAATACATTGTAATTAGTAGCTACAATACTAGATCACACAGTTCACAGTATCCACATCTGAATACATTGTAATTAGTAGCTATAATACTAGATCACTCAGTTCACAGTATCCACATCTGAATACATTGTAATTAGTAGCTATAATACTGGATCACACAGTTCACAGTGTCCACATCTAAATACATTGTAATTAGTAGCTATAATACTGGATCACACAGTTCACAGCACCCACATCTGAATACATTGGACTTAGTAGCTATAATACTGGAGCACACAGTTCACAGTATCCACATCTGAATACATTGTAATTAGTAGATATAATTCTGGATCACACAGTTCACAGTATCCACATCTGAATACATTGTAATTAGTAGCTATAATACTGGATCACACAGTTCACAGAATCCACATCTGAATATATTGTAATTAGTAGCTATAATTCTGGATCACACAGTTCACAGTATCCACATCTGAATACATTGTAATTAGTAGCTATAACACTGGATCACACAGTTCACAGTATACACATCTGAATACATTGTAATTAGTAGCTATAATACTGGATCACACAATTCACAGTATCCACATCTGAATACATTGTAATTAGTAGCTATAACACTGGATCACACAGTTCACAGTATTCACATCTGAATACATTGTAATTAGTAGCTATAATTCTGGATCACACAGATCACTGTATCCACATCTGAATACATTGTAATTAGTAGCTATAATACTGGATCACACAGTTCACAGTATCCACATCTGAATACATTGTAATTAGTAGCTATAATACTGGATCACACAGTTCACAGTATCCACATCTGAATACATTGTAATTAGTAGCTATAATTCTGGATCACACAGTGCACAGTATCCACATCTGAATACATTGTAATTAGTAGCTATAATACTGGATCACACATTTCACAGTATCCACATCTGAATACATTGTAATTAGTAGCTATAATACTGGATCACACAGTTCACAGTATCCACATCTGAATACATTGTAATTAGTAGCTATAATACTGGATCACACAGTTCACAGAATCCACATCTGAATATATTGTAATTAGTAGCTATAATTCTGGATCACACAGTTCACAGTATCCACATCTGAATACATTGTAATTAGTAGCTATAACACTGGATCACACAGTTCACAGTATCCACATCTGAATACATTGTAATTAGTAGCTATAATACTAGATCACACAATTCACAGTATCCACATCTGAATACATTGTAATTAGTAGCTATAACACTGGATCACACAGTTCACAGTATTCACATCTGAATACATTGTAATTAGTAGCTATAATTCTGGATCACACAGATCACTGTATCCACATCTGAATACATTGTAATTAGTAGCTATAATACTGGATCACACAGTTCACAGTATCCACATCTGAATACATTGTAATTAGTAGCTATAATACTGGATCACACAGTTCACAGTATCCACATCTGAATACATTGTAATTAGTAGCTATAATGCTGGATCACACAGTTCACAGTATCCACATCTGAATACATTGTAATTAGTAGCTATAATACTGGATCACACATTTCACAGTATCCACATCTGAATACATTGTAATTAGTAGCTATAATACTGGATCACACAGTTCACAGTATCCACATCTGAATACATTGTAATTAGTAGCTATAATACTGGATCACACAGTTCACAGTATCCACATCTGAATACATTGTAATTAGTAGCTATAATACTGGATCACACAGTTCACAGTATCAACATCTGAATACATTGTAATTAGTAGCTATAATACTGGATCACACAGTTCACAGTATCCACATCTGAATACATTGTAATTAGTAGCTATAATACTAGATCACACAGTTCCCAGTGTCCACATCTAAATACATTGTAATTAGTAGCTATAATACTGGATCACACAGTTCACAGCACCCACATCTGAATACATTGGACTTAGTAGCTATAATACTGGATCACACAGTTCACAGTATCCACATCTGAATACATTGTAATTAGTAAATATAATTCTGGATCACACAGTTCACAGTATCCACATCTGAATACATTGTAATTAGTAGCTATAATACTGGATCACACAGTTCACAGAATCCACATCTGAATATATTGTAATTAGTAGCTATAATTCTGGATCACACAGTTCACAGTATCCACATCTGAATACATTGTAATTAGTAGCTATAACACTGGATCACACAGTTCACAGTATCCACATCTGAATACATTGTAATTAGTAGCTATAATACTGGATCACACAATTCACAGTATCCACATCTGAATACATTGTAATTAGTAGCTATAACACTGGATCACACAGTTCACAGTATCCACATCTGAATACATTGTAATTAGTAGCTATAATTCTGGATCACACAGATCACTGTATCCACATCTGAATACATTGTAATTAGTAGCTATAATACTGGATCACACAGTTCACAGTATCCACATCTGAATACATTGTAATTAGTAGCTATATTACTGGATCACACAGTTCACAGTATCCACATCTGAATACATTGTAATTAGTAGCTATAATTCTGGATCACACAGTGCACAGTATCCACATCTGAATACATTGTAATTAGTAGCTATAATACTGGATCACACAGTTCACAGTATCCACATCTGAATACATTGTAATTAGTAGCTATAATACTGGATCACACAGTTCACAGAATCCACATCTGAATATATTGTAATTAGTAGCTATAATTCTGGATCACACAGTTCACAGTATCCACATCTGAATACATTGTAATTAGTAGCTATAACACTGGATCACACAGTTCACAGTATCCACATCTGAATACATTGTAATTAGTAGCTATAATACTGGATCACACAATTCACAGTATCCACATCTGAATACATTGTAATTAGTAGCTATAACACTGGATCACACAGTTCACAGTATTCACATCTGAATACATTGTAATTAGTAGCTATAATTCTGGATCACACAGATCACTGTATCCACATCTGAATACATTGTAATTAGTAGCTATGATACTGGATCACACAGTTCACAGTATACACATCTGAATACATTGTAATTAGTAGCTATAATACTGGATCACACAGTTCACAGTATCCACATCTGAATACATTGTAATTAGTAGCTATAATGCTGGATCACACAGTTCACAGTATCCACATCTGAATACATTGTAATTAGTAGCTATAATACTGGATCACACATTTCACAGTATCCACATCTGAATACATTGTAATTAGTAGCTATAATACTGGATCACACAGTTCACAGTATCCACATCTGAATACATTGTAATTAGTAGCTATAATACTGGATCACACAGTTCACAGTATCCACATCTGAATACATTGTAATTAGTAGCTATAATACTGGATCACACAGTTCACAGTATCAACATCTGAATACATTGTAATTAGTAGCTATAATATTGGATCACACAGTTCACAGTATCCACATCTGAATACATTGTAATTATTAGCTATAATACTGGATCACACAGTTCACAGTATCCACATCTGAATACATTGTAATTAGTAGCTATAATACTAGATCACTCAGTTCGCAGTATCCACATCTGAATACATTGTAATTAGTAGCTATAATACTGGATCACACAGTTCACAGTGTCCACATCTAAATACATTGTAATTAGTAGCTATAATACTGGATGACACAGTTCACAGCACCCACATCTGAATACATTGGACTTAGTAGCTATAATACTGGATCACACAGTTCACAGTATCCACATCTGAATACATTGTAATTAGTAGATATAATTCTGGATCACACAGTTCACAGTATCCACATCTGAATACATTGTAATTAGTAGCTATAATACTGGATCACACAGTTCACAGAATCCACATCTGAATATATTGTAATTAGTAGCTATAATTCTGGATCACACAGTTCACAGTATCCACATCTGAATACATTGTAATTAGTAGCTATAACACTGGATCACACAGTTCACAGTATCCACATCTGAATACATTGTAATTAGTAGCTATAATACTGGATCACACAATTCACAGTATCCACATCTGAATACATTGTAATTAGTAGCTATAACACTGGATCACACAGTTCACAGTATTCACATCTGAATACATTGTAATTAGTAGCTATAATTCTGGATTACACAGTTCACTGTACCCACATCTGAATACATTGTAATTAGTAGCTATAATACTGGATCACACAGTTCACAGTATCCACATCTGAATACATTGTAATTAGTAGCTATAATACTGGATCACACAGTTCACAGTATCCACATCTGAATACATTGTAATTAGTAGCTATAATGCTGGATCACACAGTTCACAGTATCCACATCTGAATACATTGTAATTAGTAGCTATAATACTGGATCACACATTTCACAGTATCCACATCTGAATACATTGTAATTAGTAGCTATAATTCTGGATCACACAGTTCACAGTATCAACATCTGAATACATTGTAATTAGTAGCTATAATACTGGATCACACAGTTCACAGTATCCACGTCTGAATACATTGTAATTAGTAGCTATAATTATGGATCACACAGTTCACAGTATCCACATCTGAATACATTGTGATTAGTAGCTATAATACTGGATCACACAGTTCACAGTATCCACATCTGAATACATTGTAATTAGTAGCTATAATACTGGATCACACAGTTCACAGTATCCACATCTGAATACATTGTAATTAGTAGCTATAATTCTGGATCAAAATAGTTCACAGTATCCACATCTGAATACATTGTAATTAGTAGCTGTAATACTGGATCACACAGTTCACAGTATCCACATCTGAATACATTGTAATTAGTAGCTATAATACTGGATCTCACAGTTCACAGTATCCACATCTGAATACATTGTAATTAGTAGGTATGATACTGGATCACACAGTTCACAGTATCCACATCTGAATACATTGTAATTAGTAGCTATAATACTGGATCACACAGTTCACAGTATCCACATCTGAATACATTGTAATTAGTAGCTATAATACTGGATCACACAGTTCACAGTATCCACATCTGAATACATTGTAATTAGTAGCTATTACACTGGATCACACAGTTCACAGTATCCACATCTGAATACATTGTAATTAGTAGCTACAATACTAGATCACACAGTTCACAGTATCCACATCTGAATACATCGTAATTAGTAGCTATAATACGAGATCACACAGTTCACAGTATCCACATCTGAATACATTGTAATTAGTAGCTATAATACTGGATCACACAGTTCATAGTATCCACATCTGAATACATTGTAATTAGTAGCTATAATATTGGATCACACAGTTCACAGTATCCACATCGGAATACATTGTAATTAGTAGCTATAATACTGGATCACACAGCTCACAGTATCCACATGTGAATACATTGTAATTAGTAGCTATAATACCAGATCACACAGTTCACAGTATCCACATCTGAATACATTGTAATTAGTAGCTATAATACAAGATCACACAGTTCACAGTATCCACATCTGAATACATTGTAATTAGTAGCTATAATACTGGATCACACAGTTCACAGTATCCACATCTGAATACATTGTAATTAGTAGCTATAATACTGGATCACACAGTTCACAGTATTCACATCTGAATACATTGTAATTAGTAGCTATAATTCTGGATTACACAGTTCACTGTATCCACATCTGAATACATTGTAATTAGTAGCTATAATACTGGATCACACAGTTCACAGTATCCACATCTGAATACATTGTAATTAGTAGCTATAATACTGGATCACACAGTTCACAGTATCCACATCTGAATACATTGTAATTAGTAGCTATAATGCTGGATCACACAGTTCACAGTATCCACATCTGAATACATTGTAATTAGTAGCTATAATACTGGATCACACATTTCACAGTATCCACATCTGAATACATTGTAATTAGTAGCTATAATTCTGGATCACATAGTTCACAGTATCCACATCTGAATACATTGTAATTAGTAGCTATAATACTGGATCACACAGTTCACAGTATCCACATCTGAATACATTGTAATTAGTAGCTATAATACTGGATCACACAGTTCACAGTATCCACATCTGAATTCATTGTAATTAGTAGCTATAATACTGGATCACACAGTTCACAGTATCAACATCTGAATACATTGTAATTAGTAGCTATAATACTGGATCACACAGTTCACAGTATCCACATCTGAATACATTGTAATTAGTAGCTATAATACTGGATCACACAGTTCACAGTATCCACATATGAATACATTGTAATTAGTAGCTATAACACTGGATCACACAGTTCACAGTATCCACGTCTGAATACATTGTAATTAGTAGCTATAATTATGGATCACACAGTTCACAGTATCCACATCTGAATACATTGTGATTAGTAGCTATAATACTGGATCACACAGTTCACAGTATCCACATCTGAATACATTGTAATTAGTAGCTATAATACTGGATCACACAGTTCACAGTATGCACATCTGAATACATTGTAATTAGTAGCTATAATTCTGGATCAAAATAGTTCACAGTATCCACATCTGAATACATTGTAATTAGTAGCTATAATACTGGATCACACAGTTCACAGTATCCACATCTGAATACATTGTAATTAGTAGCTATAATACTAGATCACACAGTTCACAGTATCCACATCTGAATACATTGTAATTAGTAGCTATAATACTGGATCACACAGTTCACAGTATCCACATCTGAATACATTGTAATTAATAGGTATGATACTGGATCACACAGTTCACAGTATCCACATCTGAATACATTGTAATTAGTAGCTATAATACTGGATCACACAGTTCACAGTATCCACATCTGAATACATTGTAATTAGTAGCTATAATACTGGATCACACAGTTCACAGTATCCACATCTGAATACATTGTAATTAGTAGCTATTACACTGGATCACACAGTTCACAGTATTCACATCTGAATACATTGTAATTAGTAGCTACAATACTAGATCACACAGTTCACAGTATCCACATCTGAATACATCGTAATTAGTAGCTATAATACCAGATCACACAGTTCACAGTATCCACATCTGAATACATTGTAATTAGTAGCTATAATACTGGATCACACAGTTCATAGTATCCACATCTGAATACATTGTAATTAGTAGCTATAATACTGGATCACACAGTTCACAGTATCCACATCGGAATACATTGTAATTAGTAGCTATAATACTGGATCACACAGCTCACAGTATCCACATCTGAATACATTGTAATTAGTAGCTATAATACCAGATCACACAGTTCACAGTATCCACATCTGAATACATTGTAATTAGTAGCTATAATACTAGATCACACAGTTCACAGTATCCACATCTGAATACATTGTAATTAGTAGCTATAATACTGGATCACACAGTTCACAGTATCCACATCTGAATACATTGTAATTAGTAGCTATAATACTGGATCACACAGTTCACAGTATCCACACCTGAATACATTGTAATTAGTAGCTATAATACTGGATCACACAGTTCACAGTATCCACATGTGAATACATTGTAATTAGTAGCTATAATACTGGATCACACAGTTCACAGTATCCACATCTGAATTCATTGTAATTAGTTGCTATAATACTAGATCACACAGTTCACAGTATCCACATCTGAATACATTGTAATTAGTAGCTATAATACTGGATCACACAGTTCACAGTATCCACATCTGAATACATTGTAATTAGTAGCTATAATACTGGATCACACAGTTCACAGTATCCATATCTGAATACATTGTAATTAGTAGCTATAATACTGGATCACACAGTTCACAGTATCCACATCTGAATACATTGTAATTAGTAGCTACATTACTAGATCACACAGTTCACAGTATCCACATCTGAATACATTGTAATTAGTAGCTATAATACTAGATCACTCAGTTCACAGTATCCACATCTGAATACATTGTAATTAGTAGCTATAGTACTGGATCACACAGTTCACAGTGTCCTCATCTAAATACATTGTAATTAGTAGCTATAATACTGGATAACACAGTTCACAGTATCCACATCTGAATACATTGTAATTAGTAGCTATAATACTAGATCACACAGTTCACAGTATCCACATCTGAATACATTGTAATTAGTAGCTATAATACTGGATCACACAGTTCACAGTATCCACACCTGAATACATTGTAATTAGTAGCTATAATACTAGATCACACAGTTCACAGTATCCACATCTGAATACATTGTAATTAGTAGCTATAATACTAGATCACACAGTTCACAGTATCCACATCTGAATACATTGTAATTAGTAGCTATAATACTGGATCACACAGTTCACAGTATCCACATCTGAATACATTGTAATTAGTAGCTATAATACTGGATCACACAGTTCACAGTATCCACACCTGAATACATTGTAATTAGTAGCTATAATACTGGATCACACAGTTCACAGTATCCACATCTGAATACATTGTAATTAGTAGCTACAATACTAGATCACACAGTTCACAGTATCCACATCTGAATACATTGTAATTAGTAGCTATAATACTAGATCACACAGTTCACAGTATCCACATCTGAATACATTGTAATTAGTAGCTACATTACTAGATCACACAGTTCACAGTATCCACATCTGAATACATTGTAATTAGTAGCTATAATACTAGATCACTCAGTTCACAGTATCCACATCTGAATACATTGTAATTAGTAGCTATAGTACTGGATCACACAGTTCACAGTGTCCTCATCTAAATACATTGTAATTAGTAGCTATAATACTGGATAACACAGTTCACAGTATCCACATCTGAATACATTGTAATTAGTAGCTATAATACTAGATCACACAGTTCACAGTATCCACATCTGAATACATTGTAATTAGTAGCTATAATACTGGATCACACAGTTCACAGTATCCACACCTGAATACATTGTAATTAGTAGCTATAATACTAGATCACACAGTTCACAGTATCCACATCTGAATACATTGTAATTAGTAGCTATCATACTAGATCACACAGTTCACAGTATCCACATCTGAATACATTGTAATTAGTAGCTATAATACTGGATCACACAGTTCACAGTATCCACATCTGAATACATTGTAATTAGTAGCTATAATACTGGATCACACAGTTCACAGTATCCACACCTGAATACATTGTAATTAGTAGCTATAATACTGGATCACACAGTTCACAGTATCCACATCTGAATACATTGTAATTAGTAGCTATAATACTGGATCACACAGTTCACAGTATCCACATCTGAATACATTGTAATTAGTAGCTATAATGCTGGATCACACAGTTCACAGTATCCACATCTGAATACATTGTAATTAGTAGCTATAATACTGGATCACACATTTCACAGTATCCACATCTGAATACATTGTAATTAGTAGCTATAATTCTGGATCACACAGTTCACAGTATCAACATCTGAATACATTGTAATTAGTAGCTATAATACTGGATCACACAGTTCACAGTATCCACGTCTGAATACATTGTAATTAGTAGCTATAATTATGGATCACACAGTTCACAGTATCCACATCTGAATACATTGTGATTAGTAGCTATAATACTGGATCACACAGTTCACAGTATCCACATCTGAATACATTGTAATTAGTAGCTATAATACTGGATCACACAGTTCACAGTATCCACATCTGAATACATTGTAATTAGTAGCTATAATTCTGGATCAAAATAGTTCACAGTATCCACATCTGAATACATTGTAATTAGTAGCTGTAATACTGGATCACACAGTTCACAGTATCCACATCTGAATACATTGTAATTAGTAGCTATAATACTGGATCTCACAGTTCACAGTATCCACATCTGAATACATTGTAATTAGTAGGTATGATACTGGATCACACAGTTCACAGTATCCACATCTGAATACATTGTAATTAGTAGCTATAATACTGGATCACACAGTTCACAGTATCCACATCTGAATACATTGTAATTAGTAGCTATAATACTGGATCACACAGTTCACAGTATCCACATCTGAATACATTGTAATTAGTAGCTATTACACTGGATCACACAGTTCACAGTATCCACATCTGAATACATTGTAATTAGTAGCTACAATTCTAGATCACACAGTTCACAGTATCCACATCTGAATACATCGTAATTAGTAGCTATAATACGAGATCACACAGTTCACAGTATCCACATCTGAATACATTGTAATTAGTAGCTATAATACTGGATCACACAGTTCATAGTATCCACATCTGAATACATTGTAATTAGTAGCTATAATACTGGATCACACAGTTCACAGTATCCACATCGGAATACATTGTAATTAGTAGCTATAATACTGGATCACACAGCTCACAGTATCCACATGTGAATACATTGTAATTAGTAGCTATAATACCAGATCACACAGTTCACAGTATCCACATCTGAATACATTGTAATTAGTAGCTATAATACAAGATCACACAGTTCACAGTATCCACATCTGAATACATTGTAATTAGTAGCTATAATACTGGATCACACAGTTCACAGTATCCACATCTGAATACATTGTAATTAGTAGCTATAATACTGGATCACACAGTTCACAGTATTCACATCTGAATACATTGTAATTAGTAGCTATAATTCTGGATTACACAGTTCACTGTATCCACATCTGAATACATTGTAATTAGTAGCTATAATACTGGATCACACAGTTCACAGTATCCACATCTGAATACATTGTAATTAGTAGCTATAATACTGGATCACACAGTTCACAGTATCCACATCTGAATACATTGTAATTAGTAGCTATAATGCTGGATCACACAGTTCACAGTATCCACATCTGAATACATTGTAATTAGTAGCTATAATACTGGATCACACATTTCACAGTATCCACATCTGAATACATTGTAATTAGTAGCTATAATTCTGGATCACATAGTTCACAGTATCCACATCTGAATACATTGTAATTAGTAGCTATAATACTGGATCACACAGTTCACAGTATCCACATCTGAATACATTGTAATTAGTAGCTATAATACTGGATCACACAGTTCACAGTATCCACATCTGAATTCATTGTAATTAGTAGCTATAATACTGGATCACACAGTTCACAGTATCAACATCTGAATACATTGTAATTAGTAGCTATAATACTGGATCACACAGTTCACAGTATCCACATCTGAATACATTGTAATTAGTAGCTATAATACTGGATCACACAGTTCACAGTATCCACATATGAATACATTGTAATTAGTAGCTATAACACTGGATCACACAGTTCACAGTATCCACGTCTGAATACATTGTAATTAGTAGCTATAATTATGGATCACACAGTTCACAGTATCCACATCTGAATACATTGTGATTAGTAGCTATAATACTGGATCACACAGTTCACAGTATCCACGTCTGAATACATTGTAATTAGTAGCTATAATACTGGATCACACAGTTCACAGTATGCACATCTGAATACATTGTAATTAGTAGCTATAATTCTGGATCAAAATAGTTCACAGTATCCACATCTGAATACATTGTAATTAGTAGCTATAATACTGGATCACACAGTTCACAGTATCCACATCTGAATACATTGTAATTAGTAGCTATAATACTAGATCACACAGTTCACAGTATCCACATCTGAATACATTGTAATTAGTAGCTATAATACTGGATCACACAGTTCACAGTATCCACATCTGAATACATTGTAATTAGTAGGTATGATACTGGATCACACAGTTCACAGTATCCACATCTGAATACATTGTAATTAGTAGCTATAATACTGGATCACACAGTTCACAGTATCCACATCTGAATACATTGTAATTAGTAGCTATAATACTGGATCACACAGTTCACAGTATCCACATCTGAATACATTGTAATTAGTAGCTATTACACTGGATCACACAGTTCACAGTATTCACATCTGAATACATTGTAATTAGTAGCTACAATACTAGATCACACAGTTCACAGTATCCACATCTGAATACATCGTAATTAGTAGCTATAATACCAGATCACACAGTTCACAGTATCCACATCTGAATACATTGTAATTAGTAGCTATAATACTGGATCACACAGTTCATAGTATCCACATCTGAATACATTGTAATTAGTAGCTATAATACTGGATCACACAGTTCACAGTATCCACATCGGAATACATTGTAATTAGTAGCTATAATACTGGATCACACAGCTCACAGTATCCACATCTGAATACATTGTAATTAGTAGCTATAATACCAGATCACACAGTTCACAGTATCCACATCTGAATACATTGTAATTAGTAGCTATAATACTAGATCACACAGTTCACAGTATCCACATCTGAATACATTGTAATTAGTAGCTATAATACTGGATCACACAGTTCACAGTATCCACATCTGAATACATTGTAATTAGTAGCTATAATACTGGATCACACAGTTCACAGTATCCACACCTGAATACATTGTAATTAGTAGCTATAATACTGGATCACACAGTTCACAGTATCCACATGTGAATACATTGTAATTAGTAGCTATAATACTGGATCACACAGTTCACAGTATCCACATCTGAATTCATTGTAATTAGTTGCTATAATACTAGATCACACAGTTCACAGTATCCACATCTGAATACATTGTAATTAGTAGCTATAATACTGGATCACACAGTTCACAGTATCCACATCTGAATACATTGTAATTAGTAGCTATAATACTGGATCACACAGTTCACAGTATCCATATCTGAATACATTGTAATTAGTAGCTATAATACTGGATCACACAGTTCACAGTATCCACATCTGAATACATTGTAATTAGTAGCTACATTACTAGATCACACAGTTCACAGTATCCACATCTGAATACATTGTAATTAGTAGCTATAATACTAGATCACTCAGTTCACAGTATCCACATCTGAATACATTGTAATTAGTAGCTATAGTACTGGATCACACAGTTCACAGTGTCCTCATCTAAATACATTGTAATTAGTAGCTATAATACTGGATAACACAGTTCACAGTATCCACATCTGAATACATTGTAATTAGTAGCTATAATACTAGATCACACAGTTCACAGTATCCACATCTGAATACATTGTAATTAGTAGCTATAATACTGGATCACACAGTTCACAGTATCCACACCTGAATACATTGTAATTAGTAGCTATAATACTAGATCACACAGTTCACAGTATCCACATCTGAATACATTGTAATTAGTAGCTATAATACTAGATCACACAGTTCACAGTATCCACATCTGAATACATTGTAATTAGTAGCTATAATACTGGATCACACAGTTCACAGTATCCACATCTGAATACATTGTAATTAGTAGCTATAATACTGGATCACACAGTTCACAGTATCCACACCTGAATACATTGTAATTAGTAGCTATAATACTGGATCACACAGTTCACAGTATCCACATCTGAATACATTGTAATTAGTAGCTACAATACTAGATCACACAGTTCACAGTATCCACATCTGAATACATTGTAATTAGTAGCTATAATACTGGATCATACAGTTCACAGTATCCACATCAGAATACATTGTAATTAGTAGCTATAATACTGGATCACACAGTTCGCAGTGTCCACATCTGAGAACATTGTAATTAGTAGCTATAATACTGGATCACACAGTTCGCAGTATCCACATCTGAATACATTGTAATTAGTAGCTATAATTCTGGATCACACAGTTCACAGTATCCACATCTGAATACATTGTAATTAGTAGCTATAATACTGGATGACACAGTTCACAGCACCCACATCTGAATACATTGGACTTAGTAGCTATAATACTGGATCACACAGTTCACAGTATCCACATCTGAATACATTGTAATTAGTAGATATAATTCTGGATCACACAGTTCACAGTATCCACATCTGAATACATTGTAATTAGTAGCTATAATACTGGATCACACAGTTCACAGAATCCACATCTGAATATATTGTAATTAGTAGCTATAATTCTGGATCACACAGTTCACAGTATCCACATCTGAATACATTGTAATTAGTAGCTATAACACTGGATCACACAGTTCACAGTATCCACATCTGAATACATTGTAATTAGTAGCTATAATACTGGATCACACAATTCACAGTATCCACATCTGAATACATTGTAATTAGTAGCTATAACACTGGATCACACAGTTCACAGTATTCACATCTGAATACATTGTAATTAGTAGCTATAATTCTGGATTACACAGTTCACTGTACCCACATCTGAATACATTGTAATTAGTAGCTATAATACTGGATCACACAGTTCACAGTATCCACATCTGAATACATTGTAATTAGTAGCTATAATACTGGATCACACAGTTCACAGTATCCACATCTGAATACATTGTAATTAGTAGCTATAATGCTGGATCACACAGTTCACAGTATCCACATCTGAATACATTGTAATTAGTAGCTATAATACTGGATCACACATTTCACAGTATCCACATCTGAATACATTGTAATTAGTAGCTATAATTCTGGATCACATAGTTCACAGTATCCACATCCGAATACATTGTAATTAGTAGCTATAATACTGGATCACACAGTTCACAGTATCCACATCTGAATACATTGTAATTAGTAGCTATAATACTGGATCACACAGTTCACAGTATCCACATCTGAATTCATTGTAATTAGTAGCTATAATACTGGATCACACAGTTCACAGTATCAACATCTGAATACATTGTAATTAGTAGCTATAATACTGGATCACACAGTTCACAGTATCCACGTCTGAATACATTGTAATTAGTAGCTATAATTATGGATCACACAGTTCACAGTATCCACATCTGAATACATTGTGATTAGTAGCTATAATACTGGATCACACAGTTCACAGTATCCACATCTGAATACATTGTAATTAGTAGCTATAATACTGGATCACACAGTTCACAGTATCCACATCTGAATACATTGTAATTAGTAGCTATAATTCTGGATCAAAATAGTTCACAGTATCCACATCTGAATACATTGTAATTAGTAGCTGTAATACTGGATCACACAGTTCACAGTATCCACATCTGAATACATTGTAATTAGTAGCTATAATACTGGATCTCACAGTTCACAGTATCCACATCTGAATACATTGTAATTAGTAGGTATGATACTGGATCACACAGTTCACAGTATCCACATCTGAATACATTGTAATTAGTAGCTATAATACTGGATCACACAGTTCACAGTATCCACATCTGAATACATTGTAATTAGTAGCTATAATACTGGATCACACAGTTCACAGTATCCACATCTGAATACATTGTAATTAGTAGCTATTACACTGGATCACACAGTTCACAGTATCCACATCTGAATACATTGTAATTAGTAGCTACAATACTAGATCACACAGTTCACAGTATCCACATCTGAATACATCGTAATTAGTAGCTATAATACGAGATCACACAGTTCACAGTATCCACATCTGAATACATTGTAATTAGTAGCTATAATACTGGATCACACAGTTCATAGTATCCACATCTGAATACATTGTAATTAGTAGCTATAATACTGGATCACACAGTTCACAGTATCCACATCGGAATACATTGTAATTAGTAGCTATAATACTGGATCACACAGCTCACAGTATCCACATGTGAATACATTGTAATTAGTAGCTATAATACCAGATCACACAGTTCACAGTATCCACATCTGAATACATTGTAATTAGTAGCTATAATACAAGATCACACAGTTCACAGTATCCACATCTGAATACATTGTAATTAGTAGCTATAATACTGGATCACACAGTTCACAGTATCCACATCTGAATACATTGTAATTAGTAGCTATAATACTGGATCACACAGTTCACAGTATTCACATCTGAATACATTGTAATTAGTAGCTATAATTCTGGATTACACAGTTCACTGTATCCACATCTGAATACATTGTAATTAGTAGCTATAATACTGGATCACACAGTTCACAGTATCCACATCTGAATACATTGTAATTAGTAGCTATAATACTGGATCACACAGTTCACAGTATCCACATCTGAATACATTGTAATTAGTAGCTATAATGCTGGATCACACAGTTCACAGTATCCACATCTGAATACATTGTAATTAGTAGCTATAATACTGGATCACACATTTCACAGTATCCACATCTGAATACATTGTAATTAGTAGCTATAATTCTGGATCACATAGTTCACAGTATCCACATCTGAATACATTGTAATTAGTAGCTATAATACTGGATCACACAGTTCACAGTATCCACATCTGAATACATTGTAATTAGTAGCTATAATACTGGATCACACAGTTCACAGTATCCACATCTGAATTCATTGTAATTAGTAGCTATAATACTGGATCACACAGTTCACAGTATCAACATCTGAATACATTGTAATTAGTAGCTATAATACTGGATCACACAGTTCACAGTATCCACATCTGAATACATTGTAATTAGTAGCTATAATACTGGATCACACAGTTCACAGTATCCACATATGAATACATTGTAATTAGTAGCTATAACACTGGATCACACAGTTCACAGTATCCACGTCTGAATACATTGTAATTAGTAGCTATAATTATGGATCACACAGTTCACAGTATCCACATCTGAATACATTGTAATTAGTAGCTATAATACTGGATCACACAGTTCACAGTATCCACATCTGAATACATTGTAATTAGTAGCTATAATACTGGATCACACAGTTCACAGTATCCACATCTGAATACATTGTAATTAGTAGCTATTACACTGGATCACACAGTTCACAGTATTCACATCTGAATACATTGTAATTAGTAGCTACAATACTAGATCACACAGTTCACAGTATCCACATCTGAATACATCGTAATTAGTAGCTATAATACCAGATCACACAGTTCACAGTATCCACATCTGAATACATTGTAATTAGTAGCTATAATACTGGATCACACAGTTCATAGTATCCACATCTGAATACATTGTAATTAGTAGCTATAATACTGGATCACACAGTTCACAGTATCCACATCGGAATACATTGTAATTAGTAGCTATAATACTGGATCACACAGCTCACAGTATCCACATCTGAATACATTGTAATTAGTAGCTATAATACCAGATCACACAGTTCACAGTATCCACATCTGAATACATTGTAATTAGTAGCTATAATACTAGATCACACAGTTCACAGTATCCACATCTGAATACATTGTAATTAGTAGCTATAATACTGGATCACACAGTTCACAGTATCCACATCTGAATACATTGTAATTAGTAGCTATAATACTGGATCACACAGTTCACAGTATCCACACCTGAATACATTGTAATTAGTAGCTATAATACTGGATCACACAGTTCACAGTATCCACATGTGAATACATTGTAATTAGTAGCTATAATACTGGATCACACAGTTCACAGTATCCACATCTGAATTCATTGTAATTAGTTGCTATAATACTAGATCACACAGTTCACAGTATCCACATCTGAATACATTGTAATTAGTAGCTATAATACTGGATCACACAGTTCACAGTATCCACATCTGAATACATTGTAATTAGTAGCTATAATACTGGATCACACAGTTCACAGTATCCATATCTGAATACATTGTAATTAGTAGCTATAATACTGGATCACACAGTTCACAGTATCCACATCTGAATACATTGTAATTAGTAGCTACATTACTAGATCACACAGTTCACAGTATCCACATCTGAATACATTGTAATTAGTAGCTATAATACTAGATCACTCAGTTCACAGTATCCACATCTGAATACATTGTAATTAGTAGCTATAGTACTGGATCACACAGTTCACAGTGTCCTCATCTAAATACATTGTAATTAGTAGCTATAATACTGGATAACACAGTTCACAGTATCCACATCTGAATACATTGTAATTAGTAGCTATAATACTAGATCACACAGTTCACAGTATCCACATCTGAATACATTGTAATTAGTAGCTATAATACTGGATCACACAGTTCACAGTATCCACACCTGAATACATTGTAATTAGTAGCTATAATACTAGATCACACAGTTCACAGTATCCACATCTGAATACATTGTAATTAGTAGCTATAATACTAGATCACACAGTTCACAGTATCCACATCTGAATACATTGTAATTAGTAGCTATAATACTGGATCACACAGTTCACAGTATCCACATCTGAATACATTGTAATTAGTAGCTATAATACTGGATCACACAGTTCACAGTATCCACACCTGAATACATTGTAATTAGTAGCTATAATACTGGATCACACAGTTCACAGTATCCACATCTGAATACATTGTAATTAGTAGCTACAATACTAGATCACACAGTTCACAGTATCCACATCTGAATACATTGTAATTAGTAGCTATAATACTGGATCATACAGTTCACAGTATCCACATCAGAATACATTGTAATTAGTAGCTATAATACTGGATCACACAGTTCGCAGTGTCCACATCTGAGAACATTGTAATTAGTAGCTATAATACTGGATCACACAGTTCGCAGTATCCACATCTGAATACATTGTAATTAGTAGCTATAATTCTGGATCACACAGTTCACAGTATCCACATCTGAATACATTGTAATTAGTAGCTATAATACTGGATGACACAGTTCACAGCACCCACATCTGAATACATTGGACTTAGTAGCTATAATACTGGATCACACAGTTCACAGTATCCACATCTGAATACATTGTAATTAGTAGATATAATTCTGGATCACACAGTTCACAGTATCCACATCTGAATACATTGTAATTAGTAGCTATAATACTGGATCACACAGTTCACAGAATCCACATCTGAATATATTGTAATTAGTAGCTATAATTCTGGATCACACAGTTCACAGTATCCACATCTGAATACATTGTAATTAGTAGCTATAACACTGGATCACACAGTTCACAGTATCCACATCTGAATACATTGTAATTAGTAGCTATAATACTGGATCACACAATTCACAGTATCCACATCTGAATACATTGTAATTAGTAGCTATAACACTGGATCACACAGTTCACAGTATTCACATCTGAATACATTGTAATTAGTAGCTATAATTCTGGATTACACAGTTCACTGTACCCACATCTGAATACATTGTAATTAGTAGCTATAATACTGGATCACACAGTTCACAGTATCCACATCTGAATACATTGTAATTAGTAGCTATAATACTGGATCACACAGTTCACAGTATCCACATCTGAATACATTGTAATTAGTAGCTATAATGCTGGATCACACAGTTCACAGTATCCACATCTGAATACATTGTAATTAGTAGCTATAATACTGGATCACACATTTCACAGTATCCACATCTGAATACATTGTAATTAGTAGCTATAATTCTGGATCACATAGTTCACAGTATCCACATCCGAATACATTGTAATTAGTAGCTATAATACTGGATCACACAGTTCACAGTATCCACATCTGAATACATTGTAATTAGTAGCTATAATACTGGATCACACAGTTCACAGTATCCACATCTGAATTCATTGTAATTAGTAGCTATAATACTGGATCACACAGTTCACAGTATCAACATCTGAATACATTGTAATTAGTAGCTATAATACTGGATCACACAGTTCACAGTATCCACGTCTGAATACATTGTAATTAGTAGCTATAATTATGGATCACACAGTTCACAGTATCCACATCTGAATACATTGTGATTAGTAGCTATAATACTGGATCACACAGTTCACAGTATCCACATCTGAATACATTGTAATTAGTAGCTATAATACTGGATCACACAGTTCACAGTATCCACATCTGAATACATTGTAATTAGTAGCTATAATTCTGGATCAAAATAGTTCACAGTATCCACATCTGAATACATTGTAATTAGTAGCTGTAATACTGGATCACACAGTTCACAGTATCCACATCTGAATACATTGTAATTAGTAGCTATAATACTGGATCTCACAGTTCACAGTATCCACATCTGAATACATTGTAATTAGTAGGTATGATACTGGATCACACAGTTCACAGTATCCACATCTGAATACATTGTAATTAGTAGCTATAATACTGGATCACACAGTTCACAGTATCCACATCTGAATACATTGTAATTAGTAGCTATAATACTGGATCACACAGTTCACAGTATCCACATCTGAATACATTGTAATTAGTAGCTATTACACTGGATCACACAGTTCACAGTATCCACATCTGAATACATTGTAATTAGTAGCTACAATACTAGATCACACAGTTCACAGTATCCACATCTGAATACATCGTAATTAGTAGCTATAATACGAGATCACACAGTTCACAGTATCCACATCTGAATACATTGTAATTAGTAGCTATAATACTGGATCACACAGTTCATAGTATCCACATCTGAATACATTGTAATTAGTAGCTATAATACTGGATCACACAGTTCACAGTATCCACATCGGAATACATTGTAATTAGTAGCTATAATACTGGATCACACAGCTCACAGTATCCACATGTGAATACATTGTAATTAGTAGCTATAATACCAGATCACACAGTTCACAGTATCCACATCTGAATACATTGTAATTAGTAGCTATAATACAAGATCACACAGTTCACAGTATCCACATCTGAATACATTGTAATTAGTAGCTATAATACTGGATCACACAGTTCACAGTATCCACATCTGAATACATTGTAATTAGTAGCTATAATACTGGATCACACAGTTCACAGTATTCACATCTGAATACATTGTAATTAGTAGCTATAATTCTGGATTACACAGTTCACTGTATCCACATCTGAATACATTGTAATTAGTAGCTATAATACTGGATCACACAGTTCACAGTATCCACATCTGAATACATTGTAATTAGTAGCTATAATACTGGATCACACAGTTCACAGTATCCACATCTGAATACATTGTAATTAGTAGCTATAATGCTGGATCACACAGTTCACAGTATCCACATCTGAATACATTGTAATTAGTAGCTATAATACTGGATCACACATTTCACAGTATCCACATCTGAATACATTGTAATTAGTAGCTATAATTCTGGATCACATAGTTCACAGTATCCACATCTGAATACATTGTAATTAGTAGCTATAATACTGGATCACACAGTTCACAGTATCCACATCTGAATACATTGTAATTAGTAGCTATAATACTGGATCACACAGTTCACAGTATCCACATCTGAATTCATTGTAATTAGTAGCTATAATACTGGATCACACAGTTCACAGTATCAACATCTGAATACATTGTAATTAGTAGCTATAATACTGGATCACACAGTTCACAGTATCCACATCTGAATACATTGTAATTAGTAGCTATAATACTGGATCACACAGTTCACAGTATCCACATATGAATACATTGTAATTAGTAGCTATAACACTGGATCACACAGTTCACAGTATCCACGTCTGAATACATTGTAATTAGTAGCTATAATTATGGATCACACAGTTCACAGTATCCACATCTGAATACATTGTGATTAGTAGCTATAATACTGGATCACACAGTTCACAGTATCCACATCTGAATACATTGTAATTAGTAGCTATAATACTGGATCACACAGTTCACAGTATGCACATCTGAATACATTGTAATTAGTAGCTATAATTCTGGATCAAAATAGTTCACAGTATCCACATCTGAATACATTGTAATTAGTAGCTATAATACTGGATCACACAGTTCACAGTATCCACATCTGAATACATTGTAATTAGTAGCTATAATACTAGATCACACAGTTCACAGTATCCACATCTGAATACATTGTAATTAGTAGCTATAATACTGGATCACACAGTTCACAGTATCCACATCTGAATACATTGTAATTAGTAGGTATGATACTGGATCACACAGTTCACAGTATCCACATCTGAATACATTGTAATTAGTAGCTATAATACTGGATCACACAGTTCACAGTATCCACATCTGAATACATTGTAATTAGTAGCTATAATACTGGATCACACAGTTCACAGTATCCACATCTGAATACATTGTAATTAGTAGCTATTACACTGGATCACACAGTTCACAGTATTCACATCTGAATACATTGTAATTAGTAGCTACAATACTAGATCACAAAGTTCACAGTATCCACATCTGAATACATCGTAATTAGTAGCTATAATACCAGATCACACAGTTCACAGTATCCACATCTGAATACATTGTAATTAGTAGCTATAATACTGGATCACACAGTTCATAGTATCCACATCTGAATACATTGTAATTAGTAGCTATAATACTGGATCACACAGTTCACAGTATCCACATCGGAATACATTGTAATTAGTAGCTATAATACTGGATCACACAGCTCACAGTATCCACATCTGAATACATTGTAATTAGTAGCTATAATACCAGATCACACAGTTCACAGTATCCACATCTGAATACATTGTAATTAGTAGCTATAATACTAGATCACACAGTTCACAGTATCCACATCTGAATACATTGTAATTAGTAGCTATAATACTGGATCACACAGTTCACAGTATCCACATCTGAATACATTGTAATTAGTAGCTATAATACTGGATCACACAGTTCACAGTATCCACACCTGAATACATTGTAATTAGTAGCTATAATACTGGATCACACAGTTCACAGTATCCACATGTGAATACATTGTAATTAGTAGCTATAATATTGGATCACACAGTTCACAGTATCCACATCTGAATTCATTGTAATTAGTTGCTATAATACTAGATCACACAGTTCACAGTATCCACATCTGAATACATTGTAATTAGTAGCTATAATACTGGATCACACAGTTCACAGTATCCACATCTGAATACATTGTAATTAGTAGCTATAATACTGGATCACACAGTTCACAGTATCCACATCTGAATACATTGTAATTAGTAGCTACATTACTAGATCACACAGTTCACAGTATCCACATCTGAATACATTGTAATTAGTAGCTATAATACTAGATCACTCAGTTCACAGTATCCACATCTGAATACATTGTAATTAGTAGCTATAGTACTGGATCACACAGTTCACAGTGTCCTCATCTAAATACATTGTAATTAGTAGCTATAATACTGGATAACACAGTTCACAGTATCCGCATCTGAATACATTGTAATTAGTAGCTATAATACTGGATCACACAGTTCACAGTATCCACATCTGAATACATTGTAATTAGTAGCTACATTACTAGATCACACAGTTCACAGTATCCACATCTGAATACATTGTAATTAGTAGCTATAATACTAGATCACTCAGTTCACAGTATCCACATCTGAATACATTGTAATTAGTAGCTATAGTACTGGATCACACAGTTCACAGTGTCCTCATCTAAATACATTGTAATTAGTAGCTATAATACTGGATAACACAGTTCACAGTATCCGCATCTGAATACATTGTAATTAGTAGCTATAATACTAGATCACACAGTTCACAGTATCCACATCTGAATACATTGTAATTAGTAGCTATAATACTGGATCACACAGTTCACAGTATCCACATCTGAATACATTGTAATTAGTAGCTATAATACTGGATCACACAGTTCACAGTATCCACACCTGAATACATTGTAATTAGTAGCTATAATACTGGATCACACAGTTCACAGTATCCACATCTGAATACATTGTAATTAGTAGCTACAATACTAGATCACACAGTTCACAGTATCCACATCTGAATACATTGTAATTAGTAGCTATAATACTGGATCATACAGTTCACAGTATCCACATCAGAATACATTGTAATTAGTAGCTATAATACTGGATCACACAGTTCGCAGTGTCCACATCTGAGAACATTGTAATTAGTAGCTATAATACTGGATCACACAGTCCGCAGTATCCACATCTGAATACATTGTAATTAGTAGCTATAATACTGGATCACACAGTTCACAGTATCCACATCTGAATTCATTGTAATTAGTAGCTATAATACTGGATCACACAGTTCACAGTATCCACATCTGAATACATTGTAATTAGTAGCTATAATACTAGATCACACAGTTCACAGTATCCACATCTGAATACATTGTAATTAGTAGCTATAATACTGGATCACACAGTTCTCAGTATCCACATCTGAATACATTGTAATTAGTAGCTATAATACTGGATCACACAGTTCACAGTATCCACAACTGAATACATTGTAATTAGTAGCTATAATACTGGATCACACAGTTCACAGTATTCACATCTGAATACATTGTAATTAGTAGCTATAATACTGGATCACATAGTTCACAGTATCCACATCTGAATACATTGTAATTAGTAGCTATAATACTGGATCACACAGCTCACAGTATCCATATCTGAATACATTGTAATTAGTAGCTATAATACTAGATCACACAGTTCACAGTATCCACATCTGAATACATTGTAATTGGTAGCTATAATACTAGATCACACAGTTCACAGTATCCACATCTGAGTACATTGTAATTAGTAGCTATAATACTGGATCACACAGTTCACAGTATCCACATCTGAATACGTTGTAATTAGTAGCTATAATACTGGATCACACAGTTCACAGTATCCACACTTGAATACATTGTAATTAGTAGCTATAATACTGGATCACACAGTTCACAGTATCCACATGTGAATACATTGTAATAAGTAGCTATAATACTGGATCACACAGTTCACAGTATCCACATCTGAATACATTGTAATTAGTAGCTATAATACTGGATCACACAGTTCACAGTATCCACATCTGAATACATTGTAATTAGTAGCTATAATACTGGATCACACAGTTCACAGTATCCACATCTTAATACATTGTAATTAGTAGCTATAATACTTGATCACAAAGTTCGCAGTATCCACATCTGAATACATTGTAATTAGTAGCTATAATACTGGATCACACAGATCACAGTATCCACATCTGAATACATTGTAATTAGTAGCTGTAATACTGGATCACACAGTTCACAGTATCCACATCTGAATACATTGTAATTAGTAGCTATAATACTAGATCACACAGTTCACAGTATCCACATCTGAATACATTGTAATTAGTAGCTATAATACTAGATCACACAGTTCACAGTACCCACATCTGAATACATTGTAATTAGTAGCTATAATACTGGATCACACAGTTCACAGTGTCCACATCTGAATACATTGTAATTAGTAGCTATAATACTGGATCACACAGTTCACAGTATCCACATGTGAATACATTGTAATTAGTAGCTATAATACTGGATCACACAGTTCACAGTATCCACATCTGAATTCATTGTAATTAGTTGCTATAATACTAGATCACACAGTTCACAGTATCCACATCTGAATACATTGTAATTAGTAGCTATAATACTGGATCACACAGTTCACAGTATACACATCTGAATACATTGTAATTAGTAGCTATAATACTGGATCACACAGTTCACAGTATCCACATCTGAATACATTGTAATTAGTAGCTATAATAGTGGATCACACAGTTCACAGTATCCACATCTGAATACATTGTAATTAGTAGCTACAATACTAGATCACACAGTTCACTGTATCCACATCTGAATACATTGTAATTAGTAGCTATAATACTAGATCACTCAGTTCACAGTATCCACATCTGAATACATTGTAATTCATAGCTATAATACTGGATCACACAGTTCACAGTGTCCACATCTGAATACATTGTAATTAGTAGCTATAATACTGGATCACACAGTTCACAGTATCCACATCTGAATACATTGTAATTAGTAGCTATAATACTAGATCACTCAGTTCACAGTATCCACATCTGAATACATTGTAATTCATAGCTATAATACTGGATCACACAGTTCACAGTGTCCACATCTGAATACATTGTAATTAGTAGCTATAATACTAGATCACACAGTTCACAATATCCACATCTGAATACATTGTAATTAGTAGCTATAATACTAGATCACACAGTTCACAGTACCCACATCTGAATACATTGTAATTAGTAGCTATGATACTGGATCACACAGTTCACAGTGTCCACATCTGAATACATTGTAATTAGTAGCTATAATACTGGATCACACAGTTCACAGTATCCACATCTGAATACATTGTAATTAGTAGCTATAATACTGGATCACACAGTTCACAGTATCCACCTCTGAATACATTGTAATTAGTAGCTATAATACTGGATCACACAGTTCACAGTATCCACATCTGAATACATTGTAATTAGTAGCTACAATACTAGATCACACAGTTCACAGTATCCACATCTGAATACATTGTAATTCGTAGCTATAATACTAGATCACACAGTTCACAGTATCCACATCTGAATTCTTTGTAATTAGTAGCTATAATACTAGATCACACAGTTCACAGTATCCACATCTGAATACATTGTAATTAGCAGCTATAATTCTGGATCACACAGTTCACAGTATCCACATCTTAATACATTGTAATTAGTAGCTATAATACTGGATCACACAGTTCACAGTATCCACATCTGAATACATTGTAATTAGTAGCTATAATACTGGATCACACAGTTCACAGTATCCACATCTGAATACATTGTAATTAGTAGCTACAATACTAGATCACACAGTTCACAGTATCCACATCTGAATACATTGTAATTAGTAGCTATAATACTAGATCACACAGTTCACAGTATCCACTTCTGATTACATTGTAATTAGTAGCTATAATACTGGATCACACAGTTCACAGTATCCACATCTGAATACATTGTAATTAGTAGCTATAATACTGGATCACACAGTTCACAGTATCCCCACCTGAATACATTGTAATTAGTAGCTATAATACTGGATCACACAGTTCACAGTATCCACATATGAATACATTGTAATTAGTAGCTATAATACTGGATCACATAGTTCAAAGTATCCACATCTGAATACATTGCAATTAGTAGCTATAATACTGGATCACACAGTTCACAGTATCCACATCTGAATACATTGTAATTAGTAGCTATAATACTGGATCACACAGCTCACAGTATCCACATCTGAATACATTGTAATTAGTAGCTATAATACTAGATCACACAGTTCACAGTGTCCACATCTGAATACATTGTAATTAGTAGCTATAATACTAGATCACACAGTTCACAGTATCCACATCTGAATACATTGTAATTAGTAGCTATAATACTGGATCACACAGTTCACAGTATCCACATCTGAATACATTGTAATTAGTAGCTATAATACTGGATCACACAGTTCACAGTATCCACACCTGAATACATTGTAATTAGTAGCTATAATACTGGATCACACAGTTCACAGTATCCACATATGAATACATTGAAATTAGTAGCTATAATACTGGATCACACAGTTCACAGTATCCACATCTGAATACATTGTAATTAGTAGCTATAATACTGGATCACACAGTTCACAGTATCCACATCTGAATACATTGTAATTAGTAGCTATAATACTGGATCACACAGTTCACAGTATCCACATCTGAATACATTGTAATTGGTAGCTATAATACTGGATCACACAGTTCACAGTATCCACATCTGATTACATTGTAATTAGTAGCTATAATACTGGATCACACAGTTCACAGTATCCACATCTGAATACATTGTAATTAGTAGCTATAAATCTGGATCACACAGTTCACAGTATCCACATCTGAATACATTGTAATTAGTAGCTATAATACTGGATCACACAGTTCACAGTATCCACATCTGAATACATTGTAATTAGTAGCTATAATTCTGGATCACACAGTTCACAGTATCCACATCTGAATACATTGTAATTAGTAGCTATAATACTGGATCACACAGTTCACAGTATCCACATCTGAATACATTGTAATTAGTAGCTATTATTCTGGATCACACAGTTCACAGTATCCACATCTGAATACATTGTAATTAGTAGCTATAATTCTGGATCACACAGTTCACAGTATCCACATCTGAATACATTGTAATTAGTAGCTATAATACTAGATCACACAGTTCACAGTATCCACATCTGAATACATTGTAATTAGTAGCTATAATACTGGATCACACAGTTCACAGTATCCACATCTGAATACATTGTAATTAGTAGCTATAATACAGGATCACACAGTTCACAGTATCCACATCTGAATACATTGTAATTAGTAGCTATAATACTGGATCACATAGTTCACAGTATCCACATCTGAATACATTGTAATTAGTAGCTATAATACTAGATCACAAAGTTCACAGTATCCACATCTGAATACATTGTAATTAGTAGCTATAATACTGGATCACACAGTTCACAGTATCCACATATGAATACATTGTAATTAGTAGCTGTAATACTGGATCACACAGTTCACAGTATCCACATCTGAATACATTGTAATTAGTAGCTATAATACTAGATCACACAGTTCACAGTATCCACATATGAATACATTGTAATTAGTAGCTATAATACTGGATCACGCAGTTCACAGTATCCTTATCTGAATACATTGTAATTAGTAGCTATAATACTGGATCACACAGTTCACAGTATCCACATCTGAATACATTGTAATTAGTAGCTACAATACTAGATCACACAGTTCACAGTATCCACATCTGAATACATTGTAATTAGTAGCTATAATTCTGGATCACACAGTTCACAGTATCCACATCTGAATACATTGCAATTAGTAGCTATAATACTGGACCACACAGTTCACAGTATCCACAGCAGAATACATTGTAATTAGTAGCTATAATACTGGATCACACAGTGCACAGTATCCACATCTGAATACATTGTAATTAGTAGCTATAATACTGGATCACACAGTTCACAGTATCCACACATCTGAATACATTGTAATTAGTAGCTATAATATTGGATCACGCAGTTCACAGTATCCACATCTGAATACATTGTAATTAGTAGCTATAATACTAGATCACACAGTTCACAGTATCCACATCTGAATACTTTGTAATTAGTAACCCTGTGAATTTATCAGATTGGTAAAAACGACCCTGCGAATCGATCTGATTGGTAGAAACTGCCCTGTGAATCGATCTGATTGGTAGAAACGACCCTGTGAATCGATCTGATTGGTAGAAACGACCATGTGAATTGATCTCATTGATAGAAACAGCCCTATGAATCGATTTGATTGATAGAAACTGCTCTATGAATCGATCTGATTGGTAGAAACGACCATATGAATCAATCTGATTGGTAGAAACGGCTTGGTCAATAGATATAATTGGTAGAAACGACCCAGTGAACCGGTGTAATTGGTAGAAACGACCCTGTGAATCGATTTTATTTTTAGAAATGACCCTGTGAATCGATCTGATTGGTAGAAACGACCCTGCGAATCGATCTCATTGGTAGAAACGGGTCTATGAATCGATCTGATTTGTAGAAACTATCCTGTGAATTGATCTTATTGAGAGAATCGAATCTATGAATCAATCTGATTGGTGGAAACGACTCTGTGAATCGATCTGATTTGTAAAAACGAACCCGTAAATCGATATGATTGATAGGAACGGCCCTATGAATTGATTTGATTGGTAGAAACGACCCTGTAATTCGATCTGATTGATAGAAACGGCCCTATGAATTGACTTGATTGGTAGAAACGACCCTGTGAATCGATCTGATTGATAGAAACGACCATGTGAATCGATCTGATTGGTAGAAACGGATCTGTGAATCGACATGATTTTTAGAAATGACCCTGTGAATCGATCTGATTGGTAGAAACGACCCTGTGAATTGATTTGTTCGGTGGAAACGGCACTGTGAATCGATCTAATTGGTAGAAACGACTCCGTAAATCGATCTGATTGATAGAGACTGCCCCATGAATCGATCTGATTGATAGAAACGGTCCCGTGAATCGATCTGATTGGTTGAAACGACCCCGTGAATCGATCTGATTGGTTGAAACGTCCCTATGAATCGATCTGATTGATAGAAACGACCCTGTGATTTAATCTGATTGGTGGAAACGAACATGTGAATTGATCTGATTGGTTAAAACGACCCTGTGAGTCGATCTGATTGGTAGAAACGACCCTGTGAATTGATCTGTTCGGTGGAAACGGCACTGTGAATCGATCTAATTGGTAAAAACGACCCCGTAAATCGATCTGATTGATAGAAACGGCCCCATGAATCGATCTGATTGATAGAAACGGTCCCGTGAATCGATCTGATTGATAGACACGGCCCTGTGAATCGATCTGATAGATAGAATCGGTCCTATGAATCGATCTGATTGATAGAAATGGTCCCGTGTATCGATCTGATTGATAGAAACGACCCTGTGAATCGATCTGATTGGTAGAAACGACCCTGTAAATCAATCTCATTGATAGAAACGGCTCTATAAATCGATCTGATTGATTGAAACGACACTGTGACTCGATCTGATTGGAAGTAACGACCCTGTGAATCGATCTGATTGGTAGAAACGAACCTGTGAATTTGATCTGATTGATAGAAACGGCCCTGTGAATCCATTTGATTGATAGAAACTGACCAGTGAATCGATCTGATTGGTAGAAACGACCCAGTGAATCGATTTTATTGGTAGAAATGACCCTGTGAATCGATCTGATTAGTAGAAACGATCCTCTGAATTGATCTGATTGATAGAATTGAAACCTATGAATCAATCTGATTGGTGGAAACGACCCTGTGAATGGATCTGATTGGTAGAAACGACACTGTGAATTGATCTGATTGGTGGAAAAGATACTGTGAATTGATCTGATTTGTAGAAACAACCCTTTGAATCAATCTGATGAGTGGAAACGACACTGTGAATTGATCTGATTTGTGGAAAAGATCCTGTGCATTGATCCGATTGGTAGAAACGACCCTGTAATTCGACCTGATTGATAGAAACGGCCCTATGAATTGATTTGATTGGTAGAAACGACCCTGTGAATCGATCTGATCGATAGAAACGACCCTGTGAATTGATCTGATTGATAGAAACAGCCCTATGAATCGATTTTAATGATAGAAACGGCTCTATGAATCGATCTGATTGGTCGAAACGGCCCTGTGAATCAATCGGATTGGTGGAAACAACCCTGTGAATCGATCTGAATGATAGAAATGGCTCTATCAATCGAACTGATTGGTAGAAACGACCCTATTAATCAATCTGATTGGTAGAAACGACCGTGTGAATCGATCTGATTGGTGAAACGATCCTGTGAATTGATCTGATTGGTAGAAACGACCATATGAATCGATCAGATTGGTGGAAACGATCCTGTGAATTGATCTGATTTATAGAAACGACCCTATGAATCAGTCTGATTGGTGGAAGCGGCCCTGTGAATCGATCTGATTGGGAGGAACGACCCTGTTAATTGATCTGGTTGATAGAAATGGCTCTAAGAATCGATCTGATTGGTAGAAACGACCATATTAATCAAACTGATTGATAGAAACGGCCCTATGAATCGATCTGATTTATAGTAACGGTCCCGTGAATCGATCTGATTGGTTGAAACGTCCCTATGAATCGATCTGATTGATAGAAACGACCCTGTGATTTAATCTGATTGGTGGAAACGACACTGTGAATTGATCTGATTGGTGGAAAAGATACTGTGAATTGATCTGATTTGTGGAAAAGATCCTGTGCATTGATCCGATTGGTAGAAACGACCCTGTAATTCGACCTGATTGATAGAAACGGCCCTATGAATTGATTTGATTGGTAGAAACGACCCTGTGAATCGATCTGATCGATAGAAACGACCCTGTGAATTGATCTGATTGATAGAAACAGCCCTATGAATCGATTTTAATGATAGAAACGGCTCTATGAATCGATCTGATTGGTCGAAACGGCCCTGTGAATCAATCGGATTGGTGGAAACAACCCTGTGAATCGATCTGAATGATAGAAATGGCTCTATCAATCGAACTGATTGGTAGAAACGACTCTATTAATCAATCTGATTGGTAGAAACGACCGTGTGAATCGATCTGATTGGTGAAACGATCCTGTGAATTGATCTGATTGGTAGAAACGACCATATGAATCGATCAGATTGGTGGAAACGATCCTGTGAATTGATCTGATTGGTAGAAACGACCCTATGAATCAATCTTATTGGTGGAAGCGGCCCTGTGAATCGATCTGATTGGGAGGAACGACCCTGTTAATTGATCTGATTGATAGAAATGGCTCTAAGAATCGATCTGATTGGTTGAAACGACACTGTGAATCGATCTGATTGGTAGAAACGACTTTGTGAATTGATCTGATTGGGAGAAACGACTCTGTGAATTGATATGATTGGTAGTAAAGACCCTGTGAATGGATCTGATTGGTAGAAACGACCATATGAATTGATCTGTTCGGTGGAAACGGCACTGTGAATGGATCTGATTGGTAGAAACGACTCTGTGAATTGATCTGATTGGTAGTAAAGACCCTGTGAATCGATCTGATTGATATAAACCACCCTGTGATTTGATCTGATTGTTGGAAATGACCCTGTGAATTGATCTGATTTGTAGAAACGACCCTGTGAACCGATCTGATTGGTAGAAACGACCCTGTGATTTGATCTGTTCGGTGGAAACGGCACTGTGAATCGATCTGATTGATAGAAACGGCCTGTGAATAGATCTGATTGGTAGAAACGGCCTGTGAATAGATCTGATTGGTAGAAACGGCCTGTGAATAGATCTGATTGGTAGAAACGGCCCTGTGAATCGATCTGATTGATAGAAAAACATCTATGAATCGATCTGATTGATAGAAACGGCCCTGTGAATCGATCTGATTGGTAGAAACGATCCTGTGAATTGATCTGATTAGAGGAAAAGATCCTGTGAATTGATCGGATTGATAGAATCGATCCTATGAATCAATCTGATGGGTTGAAATGACCCTGTGAATCGATCTGATTGGTAGAAACGACCACGTGAATGGATCTGATTGCTAGAATCGGCCCTGTGAATCGATCTGATTGATAGACACGGCCATGTGAATCGATCTGATTGATAGAATCGGTCCTATGAATCGATCTGATTGATAGAAATGGTCCCATGTATCGATCTGATTGATAGAAACGGCCCTGTGAATCGATCTGATTGATAGAAACGACCCTGTGAATCGATCGGATTGGTTGAAACAACCCTGTGAATTTGATCTGATTGATAGAAACGGCCCTGTGAATTAATCCGATTGGTTAAAACAACCCTGTGAATTTATCAGATTGGTAAAAACGACCCTGCGAATCGATCTGATTGGTATAAACTGCCCTGTGAATCGATCTGTTTGGTAGAAACGACCCTGTAATTCGATCTCATTGATAGAAACGGCCCTATGAATCGATCTGATTGATAGAAACGGTCCCGTGAATCGATCTGATTGGTAAAAACGACGCTGTGAATCGATCTGATTGGTAGAAACGACCCTGTAATTTGATCTGATTGATAGAAACGGTCGCGTTAATTGATCTGATTGGTAGAAACGACACTGTGAATCGATTTGATTGGTAGAAACGACCCAGTGAATTGATCTCATTGATAGAAACAGCCCTATGAATCGATCTGATTGGGAGAAACGACCCTGTGAATCGATCTGATTGATAGAAACGACCATGTGAATTTATCTGATTGATAGAAACAGCTCTATGAATCGATTTGATTGATAAAAACGGCTCTATGAATCGATCTGATTGGTAGAAACGGCCCTGTGAATCGACATGATTGTTAGAAACGACCCCGTGAATCGATCTGTTTGGTTGAAACGACCCCGTGAATAGATCTGATTGGTTGAAAGGACCCTATGAATCGATCTGATTGATAGAAACGACCCTGTGATTTAATCTGATTGGTGGAAACGACCCTGTGAATTGATCTGATTGGTTGAAACGACCATGTGAGTCGATCTGATTGGTAGAAACGACCCTGTGAATTGATCTGTTCGGTTGAAACGGCACTGTGAATCGATCTAATTGGTAGAAACGACCCCGTAAATCGACCTGATTGATAGAAACTGCCCCATGAATCGATCTGATTGATAGAAACGGTCCCGTGAATCGATCTGATTGGTGGAAACGACCCCGTGAATCGATCTGATTGGTTGAAACGTCCCTTTGAATCGATCTGATTGATAGAAACGACCCTGTGATTTAATCTGATTGGTGGAAACGACCATGTGAATTGATCTGATTGGTTAAAACGACCCTGTGAGTCGATCTGATTGGTAGAAACGACCCTGTGAATTGATCTGTTCGGTGGAAACGGCACTGTGAATCGATCTAATTGGTAGAAACGACCCCGTAAATCGATCTGATTGATAGAAACGGCCCCATGAATCGATCTGATTGATAGAAACGGTCCCGTGAATCGATCTGATTGATAGACACGGCCCTGTGAATCGATCTGATTGATAGAATCGGTCCTATGAATCGATCTGATTGATAGAAATGGTCCCGTGTATCGATCTGATTAATAGAAACGACCCTGTGAATAGATCTGATTGGTAGGAACGACCCTGTAAATCAATCTCATTGATAGAAACGGCTCTATAAATCGATCTGATTGATTGAAACGACACTGTGACTCGATCTGATTGGAAGTAACGACCCTGTGAATCGATCTGATTGGTAGAAACGAACCTGTGAATTTGATCTGATTGATAGAAACGGCCCTGTGAATCCATTTGATTGATAGAAACTGCCCAGTGAATCGATCTGATTGGTAGAAACGACCCAGTGAATCGATTTTATTGGTAGAAACGACACTGTGAATTGATCTGATTGGTGGAAAAGATACTGTGAATTGATCTGATTTGTAGAAACAACCCTTTGAATCAATCTGATGAGTGGAAACGACACTGTGAATTGATCTGATTTGTGGAAAAGATCCTGTGCATTGATCCGATTGGTAGAAACGACCCTGTAATTCGACCTGATTGATAGAAACGGCCCTATGAATTGATTTGATTGGTAGAAACGACCCTGTGAATCGATCTGATCGATAGAAACGACCCTGTGAATTGATCTGATTGATAGAAACAGCCCTATGAATCGATTTTAATGATAGAAACGGCTCTATGAATCGATCTGATTGGTCGAAACGGCCCTGTGAATCAATCGGATTGGTGGAAACAACCCTGTGAATCGATCTGAATGATAGAAATGGCTCTATCAATCGAACTGATTGGTAGAAACGACCCTATTAATCAATCTGATTGGTAGAAACGACCGTGTGAATCGATCTGATTGGTGAAACGATCCTGTGAATTGATCTGATTGGTAGAAACGACCATATGAATCGATCAGATTGGTGGAAACGATCCTGTGAATTGATCTGATTGGTAGAAACGACCCTATGAATCAATCTTATTGGTGGAAGCGGCCCAGTGAATCGATCTGATTGGGAGGAACGACCCTGTTAATTGATCTGATTGATAGAAATGGCTCTAAGAATCGATCTGATTGGTAGAAACGACCATATTAATCAATCTGATTGATAGAAACGGCCCTATGAATCGATCTGATTGATAGAAACGGCCCTATGAATGGATCTAATGGATAGAAACGGTCCCGTGAATCGATCTGATTGGTTGAAACGACCCTGTGAATCGATCTGATTGGTAGAAACGACCTTGTGAATCGATCTGATTGGTAGAAACGACCCTGTGAATTGATCTGATTGGTTGAAACGACCCTGTGAGTCGATCTGATTGGTAGAAACGACCCTGTGAATTGATCTGTTCGGTGGAAACGGCACTGTGAATCGATCTATTTGGTAGAAACGACCCCGTAAATCGATCAGATTGATAGAAACGGCCCCATGAATCGATCTGATTGATAGAAATGGTCCCGTGAATCGATCTGATTGGTTGAAACGTCCCTATGAATCGATCTGATTGATAGAAACGACCCTGTGATTTAATCTGATTGGTGGAAACGACCCTGTGAATTGATCTGATTGGTGGAAACGGCACTGTGAATCGATCTAATTGGTAGAAACGACCCCGTAAATCGATCTGATTGATAGAAACGGCACCATGAATCGGTCTGATTGATAGAAACGGTCCCGTGAATCGATCTGATTGATAGAATCGGTCCTATGAATCGATCTGATTGATAGAAATGGTCCCGTGTATCGATCTGATTGATAGATACGACCCTGTGAATCGATCTGATTGGTAGAAACGACCCTGTAAATCAATCTCATTGATAGAAACGGCTCTATAAATCGATCTGATTGATTGAAACGACACTGTGACTCGATCTGATTGGAAGTAGCGACCCTGTGAATCGATCTGATTGGTAGAAACGAACCTGTGAATTTGATCTGATTGATAGAAACGGCCCTGTGAATCCATTTGATTGATAGAAACTGCCCAGTGAATCGATCTGATTGGTAGAAACGATCCTCTGAATTGATCTGATTGATAGAATCGATCCTATGAATCAATCTGATTGGTGGAAACGACCCTGTGAATGGATCTGATTGGTAGAAACGACACTGTGAATTGATCTGATTGGTGGAAAAGATCCTGTGAATATATCTGATTTGTAGAAACAACCCTTTGAATCAATCTGATGAGTGGAAACGACACTGTGAATTGATCTGATTTGTGGAAAAGATCCTGTGCATTGATCCGATTGGTAGAAACGACCCTGTAATTCGACCTGATTGATAGAAACGGCCCTATGAATTGATTTGATTGGTAGAAACGACCCTGTGAATCGATCTTATCGATAGAAACGACCCTGTGAATTGATCTGATTGATAGAAACAGCCCTATGAATCGATTTTAATGATAGAAACGGCTCTATGAATCGATCTGATTGGTCGAAACGGCCCTGTGAATCAATCAGATTAGTGGAAACGAACCTGTGAATCGATCTGAACGATAGAAATGGCTCTATCAATCGAACTGATTGGAAGAAACGACCCTATTAATCAATCTGATTGGTAGAAACGACCGTGTGAATCGATCTGATTAGGTGAAACGATCCTGTGAATTGATCTGATTGGTAGAAACGACCATATGAATCGATCAGATTGGTGGAAACGATCCTGTGAATTGATGTGATTGGTAGAAACGACCCTATGAATCAATCTGATTGGTGGAAGCGGCCCTGTGAACCGATCTGATTGGGAGGAACGACCCTGTTAATTGATCTGATTGATAGAAATGGCTCTAAGAATCGATCTGATTGGTAGAAACGACCATATTAATCAATCTGATTGATAGAAACGGCCCTATGAATCGATCTGATTGATAGAAACGGTCCTGTGATTTGATCTGATTGCTGGAAACGACCCTGTGAATTGATCTGATTTGTAGAAACGACCCTGTGAACCGATCTTATTGGTAGAAACGACCCTGTGAATTGATCTGATTGATAGAAACGGCACCATGAATCGGTCTGATTGATAGAAACGGTCCCGTGAATCGATCTGATTGATAGAATCGGTCCTATGAATCGATCTGATTGATAGAAATGGTCCCGTGTATCGATCTGATTGATAGATACGACCCTGTGAATCGATCTGATTGGTAGAAACGACCCTGTAAATCAATCTCATTGATAGAAACGGCTCTATAAATCGATCTGATTGATTGAAACGACAGTGTGACTCGATCTGATTGGAAGTAGCGACCCTGTGAATCGATCTGATTGGTAGAAACGAACCTGTGAATTTGATCTGATTGATAGAAACGGCCCTGTGAATCCATTTGATTGATAGAAACTGCCCAGTGAATCGATCTGATTGGTAGAAACGATCCTCTGAATTGATCTGATTGATAGAATCGATCCTATGAATCAATCTGATTGGTGGAAACGACCCTGTGAATGGATCTGATTGGTAGAAACGACACTGTGAATTGATCTGATTGGTGGAAAAGATCCTGTGAATATATCTGATTTGTAGAAACAACCCTTTGAATCAATCTGATGAGTGGAAACGACACTGTGAATTGATCTGATTTGTGGAAAAGATCCTGTGCATTGATCCGATTGGTAGAAACGACCCTGTAATTCGACCTGATTGATAGAAACGGCCCTATGAATTGATTTGATTGGTAGAAACGACCCTGTGAATCGATCTTATCGATAGAAACGACCCTGTGAATTGATCTGATTGATAGAAACAGCCCTATGAATCGATTTTAATGATAGAAACGGCTCTATGAATCGATCTGATTGGTCGAAACGGCCCTGTGAATCAATCAGATTAGTGGAAACGAACCTGTGAATCGATCTGAACGATAGAAATGGCTCTATCAATCGAACTGATTGGAAGAAACGACCCTATTAATCAATCTGATTGGTAGAAACGACCGTGTGAATCGATCTGATTAGGTGAAACGATCCTGTGAATTGATCTGATTGGTAGAAACGACCATATGAATCGATCAGATTGGTGGAAACGATCCTGTGAATTGATGTGATTGGTAGAAACGACCCTATGAATCAATCTGATTGGTGGAGGCGGCCCTGTGAACCGATCTGATTGGGAGGAACGACCCTGTTAATTGATCTGATTGATAGAAATGGCTCTAAGAATCGATCTGATTGGTAGAAACGACCATATTAATCAATCTGATTGATAGAAACGGCCCTATGAATCGATCTGATTGATAGAAACGGTCCTGTGATTTGATCTGATTGCTGGAAACGACCCTGTGAATTGATCTGATTTGTAGAAACGACCCTGTGAACCGATCTTATTGGTAGAAACGACCCTGTGAATTGATCTGTTCGGTGGAAACGGCACTGTGAATCGATCTGATTGATATAAACGGCCTGTGAATCGATCTGATTGATAGAAACGGTCCTGCGAATAGATCTGATTGGTAGAAACGGCACTGTGAATCGATATGATTGGTAGAAACGACCCCGTAAATCGATATGATTGATTGAAATGGCCCTATCAATCGACCTGATTGATAGAAACGTTCCCGTGAATCAATGTGATTGATAGAAACGGCCCTGCGAATCGGTTTGATTGATAGAAAAACATCTATGAATCGATTTGATTGATAGAAACGGCCCTGTGAATCGATCTGATTGGTGGAAAGGACCCTGTGAATCGATCTTATTGGTAGAAACGACCCTGTGAATCTATCTATTTGGTAGAAACGACCCAATGAATCGATCTGATTGGTAGTAAAGACCCTGTGAATCGATCTGATTGGTAGAAACGACAATATGACTTGATCTGTTCGGTGGAAACGGCACTGTGAATGGATCTGATTGGTAGAAACGACTCTGTGAATTGATCTGATTGGTAGTAAAGACCCTGTGAATCGATCTCATTGATGGAAACCACCCTGTGATTTGATCTGATTGTTGGAAACGACCCTGTGAATTGATCTGATTGGTAGAAACGACCCTGTGATTTGATCTGTTCAGTGGAAACGGCACTGTGAATCGATCTGATTGATAGAAACGGCCTGTGAATCGATCTGATTAATAGAAACGGTCCTGTGAATCAATCGGATTGGTGGAAACGACCCTGTGAATCGATCTGAATGATAGAAATTGCTCTATCAATCGAACTGATTGGTAGAAACGACCCTATTAATCAATCTGATTGGTAGAAACGACCGTGTGAATCGATCTGATTGGTGGAAACGGCACTGTGAATCGATCTGATTGATATAAACGGCCTGTGAATCGATCTGATTGATAGAAACGGTCCTGTGAATAGATCTGATTGATGGAAACGGCCCTGTGAATCGATCTGATTGATAGAAAAACATCTATGAATCGATCTGATTGATAGAAACTGCCCTGTGAATCGATCTGATTGAAATAAACGGCCTGTGAATCGATCTGATTGATCGAAACGGTCCTGTGAATAGATCTGATTGGTAGAAACGGCAATGTAAATCGATATGATTGGTAGAAACGACCCCGCAAATCGAACTGATTGATTGAAATGGCCCTATCAATCGACCTGATTGATAGAAACGTTCCCGTGAATCGATGTGATTGATAGAAACGGCCCTGCGAATCGGTTTGATTGATAGAAAAACATCTATGAATCGATTTGATTGATAGAAACGGCCCTGTGAATCGATCTGATTGATGGAAAGGACCCTGTGAATCGATGGTATTGGTAGAAACGACCCTGTGAATCTATCTGTTTGGTAGAAACGACCCAATGAATCGATCTGATTGGTAGTAAAGACCCTGTGAATCGATCTGATTGGTAGAAACGACCCTATGAATTGATCTGTTCGGTGGAAACGGCACTGTGAATGGATCTGATTGGTAGAAACGACTCTGTGAATTGATCTGATTGGTAGTAAAGACCCTGTGAATCGATCTGATTGATAGAAACCACCCTGTGATTTGATCTGATTGTTGGAAATGACCCTGTGAATTGATCTGATTTGTAGAAACGACCCTGTGAACCGATCTGATTGGTAGAAACGACCCTGTGATTTGATCTGTTCGGTGGAAACGGCACGGTGAATCGATCTGATTGATAGAAACGGCCTGTGAATAGATCTGATTGGTAGAAACGGCCTGTGAATAGATCTGATTGGTAGAAACGGCCTGTGAATAGATCTCATTGGTAGAAACGGCCCTGTGAATCGATCTGATTGATAGAAAAACATCTATGAATCGATCTGATTGATAGAAACGGCCCTGTGAATCGATCTGATTGGTAGAAACGATCTTGTGAATTGATCTGATTGGAGGAAAAGATCCTGTGAATTGATCGGATTGATAGAATCCATCCTATGAATCAATCAGATTGGTAGAAATGACCCTTTGAATCGATCTGATTGGTAGAAACGACCACGTGAATGGATCTGATTACTAGAATCGGCCCTGTGAATCGATCTGATTGATAGACACGGCCATGTGAATCGATCTGATTGATAGAATCGGTCCTATGAATCGATCTGATTGATAGAAATGGTCCCGTGTATCGATCTGATTGATAGAAACGGCCATATGAGTCGATCTGATTGATAGAAACGACCCTGTGAATCGATCGGATTGGTTGAAACAACCCTGTGAATTTGATCTGATTGATAGAAACGGCCCTGTGAATTAATCCGATTGGTTAAAACAACCCTGTGAATTTATCAGATTGGTAAAAACGACCCTGCGAATCGATCTGATTGGTATAAACTGCCCTGTGAATCGATCTGATTGGTAGAAACGACCCTGTAATTCGATCTCATTGATAGAAACGGCCCTATGAATCGATCTGATTGATAGAAACGGTCCCGTGAATCGATCTGATTGGTAAAAACGACGCTGTGAATCGATCTGATTGGTAGAAACGACCCTGTGAATTGATCTCATTGATAGAAACAGCCCTATGAATCGATATGACTGATAGAAACGGCTGTATGAAACGATGTGATTGGTAGAAAGGACCCTGTGAATTGATCTGTTCGGTGGAAACGGCCCTGTGAATCGATCTAATTGGTAGAAACGACCCCGTAAATCGATCTGATTGATAGAAACGGCCCCATGAATCGATCTGATTGATAGAAACGATCCCGTGAATCGATCTGATTGATAGAAATGGTCCCGGGTATCGATCTGATTGATAGAAACGACCCTGTGAATAGATCTGATTGGTAGAAACGACCCTGTAAATCAATCTCATTGATAGGAACGGCTCTATAAATCGATCTGATTGATTGAAACGACCCTGTGACTCGATCTGATTGGAAGTAACGACGCTGTGAATTGTAGAAACGAACCTGTGAATTTGATCTGATTGATAGAAACGGCCCTATGAATCTATTTGATTGATACAAACTGCCCAGTGAATCGATCTGATTGGTAGAAACGACCCTGCGGATCGATCTGATTGGTATAAACTGCCCTGTGAATCGATCTGATTGGTAGAAACGACCCTGTGAATAGATCTCATTGATAGAAACGGCCCTATGAATCGATCTGATTGATAGAAACGGTCCCGTGAATCGATCTGATTGGTAAAAACGACCCTGTGATTTAATCTGATTGGTGGAAACGACCCTGTGAATTGATCGGATTGGTTGAAACGACCCTGTGAGTCGATTTGATTGGTAGAAACTACCCTGTGAATTGATCTGTTCGGTGGAAACGGCACTGTGAATCGATCTAATTGGTAGAAACGACCCCGTAAATCGATCTGATTGATAGAAACGGCCCCATGAATCGATCTGATTGATAGAAACGATCCAGTGAATCGATCTGATTGATAGAAATGGTCCCGGGTATCGATCTGATTGATAGAAACGACCCTGTGAATAGATCTGATTGGTAGAAACGACCCTGTAAATCAATCTCATTGATAGGAACGGCTCTATAAATCGATCTGATTGATTGAAACGACCCTGTGACTCGATCTGATTGGAAGTAACGACGCTGTGAATCGATCTGATTGGTAGAAACGAACCTGTGAATTTGATCTGATTGATAGAAACGGCCCTATGAATCCATTTGATTGATACAAACTGCCCAGTGAATCGATCTGATTCGTAGAAACGGTCCCGTGAATCGATCTGTTTGATAGAAACGGCCCTGTGAATGGATCTGATTGATAGAAACGACCTTGTGAATCGATCCGATTGGTAGCAACGATCCTGTAAATCAATCTGATTGATAGAAACGGCTCTATAAATCGATCTGATTTGTAGAAACGACCCTGTGAACCGATCTGATTGGTAGAAACGACCCTGTGATTTGATCTGTTCGGTGGAAACGGCACTGTGAATCGATCTGATTGATAGAAACGGCCTGTGAATAGATCTGATTGGTAGAAACGGCCTGTGAATAGATCTGATTGGTAGAAACGGCCTGTGAATAGATCTGATTGGTAGAAACGGCCCTGTGAATCGATCTGATTGATAGAAAAACATCTATGAATCGATCTGATTGATAGAAACGGCCCTGTGAATCGATCTGATTGGTAGAAACGATCTTGTGAATTGATCTGATTGGAGGAAAAGATCCTGTGAATTGATCGGATTGATAGAATCCATCCTATGAATCAATCTGATTGGTAGAAATGACCCTGTGAATCGATCTGATTGGTAGAAACGACCACGTGAATGGATCTGATTGCTAGAATCGGCCCTGTGAATCGATCTGATTGATGGACACGGCCATGTGAATCGATCTGATTGATAGAATCGGTCCTATGAATCGATCTGATTGATAGAAATGGTCCCGTGTATCGATCTGATTGATAGAAACGGCCCTGTGAGTCGATCTGATTGATAGAAACGACCCTGTGAATCGATCGGATTGGTTGAAACAACCCTGTGAATTTGATCTGATTGATAGAAACGGCCCTGTGAATTAATCCGATTGGTTAAAACAACCCTGTGAATTTATCAGATTGGTAAAAACGACCCTGCGAATCGATCTGATTGGTATAAACTGCCCTGTGAATCGATCTGATTGGTAGAAACGACCCTATAATTCGATCTCATTGATAGAAACGGCCCTATGAATCGATCTGATTGATAGAAACGGTCCCGTGAATCGATCTGATTGGTGAAAACGACGCTGTGAATCGATCTGATTGGTAGAAACGACCCTGTGAATTGATCTCATTGATAGAAACAGCCCTATGAATCGATATGATTGATAGAAACGGCTGTATGAAACGATGTGATTGGTAGAAAGGACCCTGTGAATTGATCTGTTCTGTGGAAACGGCACTGTGAATCGATCTAATTGGTAGAAACGACCCCGTAAATCGATCTGATTGATAGAAACGGCCCCATGAATCGATCTGATTGATAGAAACGATCCCGTGAATCGATCTGATTGATAGAAATGGTCCCGGGTATCGATCTGATTGATAGAAACGACCCTGTGAATAGATCTGATTGGTAGAAACGACCCTGTAAATCAATCTCATTGATAGGAACGGCTCTATAAATCGATCTGATTGATTGAAACGACCCTGTGACTCGATCTGATTGCAAGTAACGACGCTGTGAATCGATCTGATTGGTAGAAACGAACCTGGGAATTTGATCTGAATGATAGAAACGGCCCTATGAATCCATTTGATTGATACAAACTGCCCAGTGAATCGATCTGATTGGTAGAAACGACCCTGCGAATCGATCTGGTTGGTATAAACTGCCCTGTGAATCGATCTGATTGGTAGAAACGACCCTGTGAATAGATCTCATTGATAGAAACGGCCCTATGAATCGATCTGATTGATAGAAACGGTCCCGTGAATCGATCTGATTGGTAAAAACGACGCTGTGAATCGATCTGATTGGTAGAAACGACCCTGTGAATTGATCTCATTGATAGAAACAGCCCTATGAATCGATATGATTGATAGAAACGGCTGTATGAAACGATGTGATTGGTAGAAAAGACCCTGTGAATTGATCTGTTCGGTGGAAACGGCCCTGTGAATCGAAATGATTGGTAGAAACGACCCTGTAATTCGATCTGATTGATAGAAACGTCCCCATGAATCGATCTGATTGATAGAAACGGCCCTATGAATCGTTCTGTTTGATAGAAACGGTCCCGTGAATCGATCTGTTTGGTTGAAACGACCCCGTGAATAGATCTGATTGGTTGAAAGGACCCTATGAATCGATCTGATTGATAGAAACGACCCTGTGAATAGATCTGATTGGTAGAAACGACCCTGTAAATCAATCTCATTGATAGGAACGGCTCTATAAATCGATCTGATTGATTGAAACGACCCTGTGACTCGATCTGATTGGAAGTAACGACGCTGTGAATCGATCTGATTGGTAGAAACGAACCTGTGAATTTGATCTGATTGATAGAAACGGCCCTATGAATCCATTTGATTGATACAAACTGCCCAGTGAATCGATCTGATTGGTAGAAACCGTGTCCCGTGAATCGATCTGATTGATAGAAACGGCCCTGTGAATGGATCTGATTGATAGAAACGACCCTGTGAATCGATCCGATTGGTAGCAACGATCCTGTAAATCAATCTGATTGATAGAAACGGCTCTATAAATCGATCTGATTGATAGAAACGACCCTGTGAATCGATCTGATTGGTAGAAACGACCCTGTGAATTGACCTGATTGGTAGAAACGACCCTGTGAATTGATCTGTTCGGTGGAAACGGCACTGTGAATCGATCTAATTGGTAGAAACGACCCCGTAAATCGATCAGATTGATAGAAACGGCCCCATGAATCGATCTGATTAATAGAAACGGTCCCGTGAATCGATCTGATTGATAGACACGGCCCTGTGAATCGATCTGATTGATAGAAACGGCCCCATGAATCGATCTGATTGATAGAAACGATCCCGTGAATCGATCTGATTGATAGAAATGGTCCCGGGTATCGATCTGATTGATAGAAACGACCCTGTGAATAGATCTGATTGGTAGAAACGACCCTGTAAATCAATCTCATTGATAGGAACGGCTCTATAAATCGATCTGATTGATTGAAACGACCCTGTGACTCGATCTGATTGGTAGAAACGAACCTGTGAATTTGATCTGATTGATAGAAACGGCCCTATGAATCCATTTGATTGATACAAACTGCCCAGTGAATCGATCTGATTCGTAGAAACGGTCCCGTGAATCGATCTGTTTGATAGAAACGGCCCTGTGAATGGATCTGATTGATAGAAACGACCTTGTGAATCGATCCGATTGGTAGCAACGATCCTGTAAATCAATCTGATTGATAGAAACGGCTCTATAAATCGATCTGATTGATAGAAACGACCCTGTGAATCGATCTGATTGGTAGAAACGACCCGGTGAATTGATCTGATTGGTAGAAACGACCCTGTGAATTGATCTGTTCGGTGGAAACGGCACTGTGAATCGATCTAATTGGTAGAAACGACCCCGTAAATCGATCAGATTGATAGAAACGGCCCCATGAATCGATCTGATTAATAGAAACGGTCCCGTGAATCGATCTGATTGATAGACACGGCCCTGTGAATCGATCTGATTGATAGAAACGGCCCCATGAATCGATCTGATTGATAGAAACGATCCCGTGAATCGATCTGATTGATAGAAATGGTCCCGGGTATCGATCTGATTGATAGAAACGACCCTGTGAATAGATCTGATTGGTAGAAACGACCCTGTAAATCAATCTCATTGATAGGAACGGCTCTATAAATCGATCTAATTGATTGAAACGACCCTGTGACTCGATCTGATTGCAAGTAACGACGCTGTGAATCGATCTGATTGGTAGAAACGAACCTGGGAATTTGATCTGATTGATAGAAACGACCCTGTGAATAGATCTGATTGGTAGAAACGACCCTGTAAATCAATCTCATTGATAGGAACGGCTCTATAAATCGATCTGATTGATTGAAACGACCCTGTGACTCGATCTGATTGCAAGTAACGACGCTGTGAATCGATCTGATTGGTAGAAACGAACCTGGGAATTTGATCTGATTGATAGAAACGGCCCTATGAATCCATTTGATTGATACAAACTGCCCAGTGAATCGATCTGATTGGTAGAAACGACCCTGCGAATCGATCTGATTGGTATAAACTGCCCTGTGAATCGATCTGATTGGTAGAAACGACCCTGTGAATAGATCTCATTGATAGAAACGGCCCTATGAATCGATCTGATTGATAGAAACGGTCCCGTGAATCGATCTGATTGGTAAAAACGACGCTGTGAATCGATCTGATTGGTAGAAACGACCCTATGAATTGATCTCATTGATAGAAACAGCCCTATGAATCGATATGATTGATAGAAACGGCTGTATGAAACGATGTGATTGGTAGAAAGGACCATGTGAATTGATCTGTTCGGTGGAAACGGCCCTGTGAATTGAAATGATTGGTAGAAACGACCCTGTAATTCGATCTGATTGATAGAAACGTCCCCATGAAACGATCTGATTGACAGAAACGGCCCTATGAATCGTTCAGATTGATAGAAACGGTCCCGTGAATCGATCTGTTTGGTTGAAACGACCCCGTGAATAGATCTGATTGGTTGAAAGGACCCTATGAATCGATCTGATTGGTAGAAACGACCCTGTGAATTGATCTGTTCGGTGGAAACGGCACTGTGAATCGATCTAATTGGTAGAAACGACCCCGTAAATCGATCTGATTGATAGAAACGGCCCCATGAATCGATCTGATTGATAGAAACGATCCAGTGAATCGATCTGATTGATAGAAATGGTCCCGGGTATCAATCTGATTGATAGAAACGACCCTGTGAATAGATCTGATTGGTAGAAACGACCCTGTAAATCAATCTCATTGATAGGAACGGCTCTATAAATCGATCTGATTGATTGAAACGACCCTGTGACTCGATCTGATTGGAAGTAACGACGCTGTGAATCGATCTGATTGGTAGAAACGAACCTGTGAATTTGATCTGATTGATAGAAACGGCCCTATGAATCCATTTGATTGATACAAACTGCCCAGTGAATCGATCTGATTGGTAGAAACCGTGTCCCGTGAATCGATCTGATTGATAGAAACGGCCCTGTGAATGGATCTGATTGATAGAAACGACCCTGTGAATCGATCCGATTGGTAGCAACGATCCTGTAAATCAATCTGATTGATAGAAACGGCTCTATAAATCGATCTGATTGATAGAAACGACCCTGTGACTCTATCTGATTGGAAGTAACGACCCTGTGAATCGATCTGATTGGTAGAAACGACCCTGTGAATTGATCTGATTGGTAGAAACGACCCTGTGAATTGATCTGTTCGGTGGAAACGGCACTGTGAATCGATCTAATTGGTAGAAACGACCCCGTAAATCGATCAGATTGATAGAAACGGCCCCATGAATCGATCTGATTAATAGAAACGGTCCCGTGAATCGATCTGATTGATAGACACGGCCCTGTGAATCGATCTGATTGATAGAATCGGACCTATGAATCGATCTGATTGATAGAAATGGTCCCGTGTATCGATCTGATTGATAGAAACGACCCTGTGAATCGATCTGATTTGTAGAAACGGCCCTGTGAATCCATTTGATTGATACAAATTTCCCAGTGAATCGATCTGATTGGTAGAAATGGTCCCGTGAATCGATCTGATTGATAGACACGGCCCTGTGAATTGACTTGATTGGTAGAAACGACCCTGTGACTCGATCTGATTGGAAGTAACGACCCTGTGAATCGATCTGATTGGTAGAAACGAACCTGTGAATTTGATCTGATTGATAGAAACGGCCCTGTGAATCCTTTTGATTGATAGAAACTGCCCAGTGAATCTATCTGATTGGTAGAAACGACTCAGTGAATCGATTTTATTGGTAGAAATGACCCTGTGAATCGATCTGATTAGTAGAAACGATCCTCTGAATTGATCTGATTGATAGAATCGATCCTATGAATCAATCTAATTGGTGGAAACGACCCTGTGAGTGGATCTGATTGGTAGAAACGACACTGTGAATTGATCTGATTGGTGGAAAAGATCCTGTGAATTAATCTGATTTGTAGAAACGACCCTATGAATCAATCTGATGAGTGGAAACGACACTGGGAATTGATCTGATTGGTTGAAAAGATCCTGTGAATTGATCCGATTTGTAGAAACGACCCTGTAATTCGATCTGATTGATAGAAACGGCCCTATGAATTGATTTGATTGGTAGAAACGACCCTGTGAATCGATCTGATTGATAGAAACGACCCTGTGAATCGATCTGATTGATAGAAACAGCTCTATGAATGGATTTGATTGATAGAAACGGCTCTATGAATCGATCTGATTGGTAGTAAAGACCCTGTGAATCGATCTGATTGGTAGAAACAACAATATGAATAGATCTGTTCGGTGGAAACGGCACTGTGAATGGATCTGATTGGTAGAAACGACTCTGTGAATTGATCTGATTGGTAGTAAAGACCCTGTGAATAGATCTGATTGGTGGAAACCACCCTCTGATTTGATCTGATTGTTGGAAACGACCCTGTGAATTTTATCTGATTTGTAGAAACGACCCTGTGGACCGATCTGATTGGTAGAAACGACCCTGTGATTTGATCTGTTCGGTGGAAAAGGCACTGTGAATCGATCTGATTGATAGAAACGGCCTGTGAATCGACCTGATTGATATAAACGTTCCCGTGAATCGATGTGATTGATGGAAGCGGCCCTGTGAATCGATCTGATTGATATAAACGGCCTGTGAATCGATCTGATTGATAGAAACGGTCCTGTGAATAGATCTGATTGGTAGAAACGGCACTGTGAATCGATATGATTGGTAGAAACGACCCAGTAAATCGATCTGATTGATTGAAATGGCCCTATCAATCGACCTGATTGATAGAAATGTTCCCGTGAATCGATGTGATTGATAGAAACGGCCCTGCGAATCGGTTTGACTGATAGAAAAACATCTATGAATCGATTTGATTGATAGAAACGGCCATGTGAATCTATCTGATTGGTGGAAAGGACCCTGTGAATCGATCGTATTGGTAGAAACGACCCTGTGAATCTATCTGTTTGGTAGAAACGACCCAATGAATCGATCTGATTGGTAGTAAAGACCCTGTGAATCGATCTGATTGGTAGAAACGACTCTATGAATTGATCTGTTCGGTGGAAACGGCACTGTGAATGGATCTGATTGGTAGAAACGACTCTGTGAATTGATCTGATTGGTAGTAAAGACCCTGTGAATCGATCTGATTGATAGAAACAACCCTGTGACTTGATCTGATTGTTGGAAATGACCCTGTGAATTGATCTGATTTGTAGAAACGACCCTGTGAACCGATCTGATTTGTAGAAACGACCCTGTGATTTGATCTGTTCGGTGGAAACGGCACTGTGAATCGATCTGATTAATAGAAACGGCCTGTGAATAGATCTGATTGGTAGAAACGGCACTGTGAATCGATCTGATTGGTAGAAACGACCCCGTAAATCGACCTGATTGATAGAAACGTTCCTGTGAATCGATGTGATTGATAGAAACGGCCCTGTGAATCGATCTGATTGATAGAAAACATCTATGAATCGATCTGATTGGAGGAAAAGATCCTGTGAATTGATCGGATTGATAGAATCGGCCCTGTGAATCGATCTGATTGATAGACACGGCCATGTGAATCGATCTGATTGATAGAATCGGTCCTATGAATCGATCTGATTGATAGAAATGGTCCCGTGTATCGATCTGATTGATAGAAACGGCCCTGTGAATCGATCTGATTGATAGAACCGGCCATGTGAATAGATCTGAATGGTAGAAACGACCCTGTGAATCGATCTGATTGGTTGAAACAACCCTGTAAATTTGATCTGATTGATAGAAACGGCCCTGTGAATTAATCCGATTGGTTAAAACAACCCTGTGAATTTATCAGATTGGTAAAAACGACCCTGCGAATCGATCTGATTGGTATAAACTGCCCTGTGAATCGATCTGATTGGTAGAAACGACCCGGTAATTCGATCTCATTGATAGAAACGGCCATATGAATCGATCTGATTGATAGAAACGGTCCCGTGAATCGATCTGATTGGTAAAAACGACGCTGTGAATCGATCTGATTGGTAGAAACGACCCTGTGAATTGATCTCATTGATAGAAACAGCCCTATGAATCGATATGATTGATAGAAACGGCTGTATGAAACGATCTGATTGGTAGAAAGGACCCTGTGAATCTATCTGTTCGGTGGAAACGGCCCTGTGAATCGAAATGATTGGTAGAAACGACCCTGTAATTCGATCTGATTGATAGAAACGGTCGCGTGAATTGATCTGATTGGTAGAAACGACACTGTGAATCGATCTGATTGGTAGAAACGACCCTGTGAATTTATCTCTTTGATAGAAACAGCCCTATGAATCGATTTGATTGATAGAAACGGTTTATGAATCGATCTGATTGGGAGAAACGACCCTGTGAATCGGTCTGATTGATAGAAACGACCATGTGAATTGATCTGATTGATAGAAACAGCTCTATGAATCGATTTGATTGATAGAAACGGCTCTATGAATCGATCTTATTGGTAGAAACGGCCCTGTGAATCGACACGATTGTTAGAAACGACCCTGTGAATCGATCTGATTGGTAGAAACGATACTGTGAATTGATCTGTTCGGTGGAAACGGCACTGTGAATCGATCTAATTGGTAGAAACGACTCCGTAAATCGATCTGATTGATAGAAACGGCCCCATGAATCGATCTGATTGATAGAAACGGCCCTATGAATCGATCTGATTGATAGAAACGGTCCCGTGAATCGATCTGTTTGGTTGAAACGACCCCGTGAATCGATCTGATTGGTTGAAACGACCCTATGAATCGATCTGATTGATAGAAACGACCCTGTGATTTAATCTGATTGGTTGAAACGACCCTGTGAATTGATCTGATTGGTTGAAACGACCCTGTGAGTCGATCTGATTAGTAGAAACGACCCTGTGAATTGATCTGTTCGGTGGAAACGGCACTGTGAATCGATCTAATTGGTAGAAACGACCCCGTAAATCGATCAGATTGATAGAAACGGCCCCATGAATCGATCTGATTGATAGAAACGGTCCCGTGAATCGATCTGATTGATAGACACGGCCCTGTGAATCGATCTGATTGATAGAATCGGTCCTATGAATCGATCTGATTGATAGAAATGGTCCCGTGTATCGATCTGATTGATAGAAACGACCCTGTGAATCGATCTGATTGGTAGAAACGACCCTGTAAATCAATCTCATTGATAGAAACAGCTCTATGAATCGATTTGATTCATAGAAACGGCTCTATGAATCGATCTAATTGGTAGAAACGACTCCGTAAATCGATCTGATTGATAGAAACGGCCCCATGAATCGATCTGATTGATAGAAACGGCCCTATGAATCGATCTGATTGATAGAAACGGTCCCGTGAATCGTTCTGTTTGGTTGAAACGACCCCGTGAATCAATCTGATTGATAGAAACGGCTCTATAAATCGATCTGATTGATAGAAACGACCCTGTGACTCGATCTGATTGGAAGTAACAACCCTGTGAATCGATCTGATTGGTAGAAACGACACTGTGAATTGATCTGATTTGTAGAAACGACCCTATGAATCAATCTGATGAGTGGAAACGACACTGTGAATTGATCTGATTGGTGGAAAAGATCCTTTGAATTGATCCGATTGGTAGAAACGACCCTGTAATTCGATCTGATTGATAGAAACGGCCCCATGAATTGATTTGATTGGTAGAAACGACCCTGTGAATCGATCTGATTAATAGAAACGACCCTGTGAATCGATATGATTGATAGAAACGACCATGTGAATTGGTCTGATTGATAGAAACAGCTCTATGAATGGATTTGATTGATAGAAACGGCTCTATGAATCGATATGATTGGTAGAAACGGCCCTGTGAATCGACATGATTGTTAGAAACGACCCTGTGAATCGATCTGATTGGTAGAAACGACCCTGTGAATTGATCTGTTCGGTGGAAACGGCACTGTGAATCGATCTAATTGGTAGAAACGACTCGTTAAATCGATCTGATTGATAAAACGGCCCCATGAATCGATCTGATTGATAGAAACGGCCCCATGAATCGATCTGATTGATAGAAACGGTCCCGTGAATCGATCTGATTGGTTGAAACGACCCCGTGAATCGATCTGATTGGTTGAAACGACTCTATGAATCGATCTGATTGATAGAAACGACCCTGTGATTTAATCTGATTGGTGAAAACGACCCTGTGAATTGATCTGATTGGTTGAAACGAACCTGTGAGTCGATCTGATTGGTAGAAACGACCCTGTGAATTGATCTGTTCGGTGGAAACGGCACTGTGAATCGATCTAATTGATAGAAACGACCCCGTAAATCGATCTGATTTATAGAAACGGCCCCATGAATCGATCTGATTGATAGAAACGGTCCCGTGAATCGATCTGATTGATAGACACGGCCCTGTGAATCGATCTGATTGATAGAATCGGTCCTATGAATCGATCTGATTGATAGAAATGGTCCCATGTATCGATCTGATTGATAGAAACGACCCTGTGAATCGATCTGATTGGTAGAAACGACCCAGTAAATCAATATCATTGATAGGAACGGCTTTATAAATCGATCTGATTGATTGAAACGACCCTGTGACTCGATCTGATTGGATGTAACGACCCTGTGAATCGATCTGATTGGTAGAAACGAACCTGTGAATTTGATCTGATTTATAGAAACGGCCCTGTGAATCCATTTGATTGATACAAACTGCCCAGTGAATCGATCTGATTGGTAGAAACGGTCCTGTGAATCGGTCTGATTGATAGACACGGCCCAGTGAATCGATCTGATTGATAGAATCGGTCCTATGAATCGATCTGATTGATAGAAATGGTCCCGTGTATCGATCTGATTGATAGAAACGACCATGTGATTTAATCTGATTGTTGGAAACGACCCTGTGAATTTTATCTGAGTTGTAGAAACGACCCTGTGGACCGATCTGATTGGTAGAAACGACCCTGTGATTTGATCTGTTCGGTGGAAAAGGCACTGTGAATCGATCTGATTGATAGAAACGGCCTGTGAATCGACCTGATTGATATAAACGTTCCCGTGAATCGATGTGATTGATGGAAGCGGCCCTGTGAATCGATCTGATTGATATAAACGGCCTGTGAATCGATCTGATTGATAGAAACGGTCCTGTGAATAGATCTGATTGGTAGAAACGGCACTGTGAATCGATATGGTTGGTAGAAACGACCCAGTAAATCGATCTGATTGATTGAAATGGCCCTATCAATCGACCTGATTGATAGAAATGTTCCCGTGAATCGATGTGATTGATAGAAACGGCCCTGCGAATCGGTTTGACTGATAGAAAAACATCTATGAATCGATTTGATTGATAGAAACGGCCATGTGAATCTATCTGATTGGTGGAAAGGACCCTGTGAATCGATCGTATTGGTAGAAACGACCCTGTGAATCTATCTGTTTGGTAGAAACGACCCAATGAATCGATCTGATTGGTAGTAAAGACCCTGTGAATCGATCTGATTGGTAGAAACGACTCTATGAATTGATCTGTTCGGTGGAAACGGCACTGTGAATGGATCTGATTGGTAGAAACGACTCTGTGAATTGATCTGATTGGTAGTAAAGACCCTGTGAATCGATCTGATTGATAGAAACAACCCTGTGACTTGATCTGATTGTTGGAAATGACCCTGTGAATTGATCTGATTTGTAGAAACGACCCTGTGAACCGATCTGATTTGTAGAAACGACCCTGTGATTTGATCTGTTCGGTGGAAACGGCACTGTGAATCGATCTGATTAATAGAAACGGCCTGTGAATAGATCTGATTGGTAGAAACGGCACTGTGAATCGATCTGATTGGTAGAAACGACCCCGTAAATCGACCTGATTGATAGAAACGTTCCTGTGAATCGATGTGATTGATAGAAACGGCCCTGTGAATCGATCTGATTGATAGAAAACATCTATGAATCGATCTGATTGATAGAAACGGCCCTGTGAATCGATCTGATTGGTAGAAACGATCCTGTGAATTGATCTGATTGGAGGAAAAGATCCTGTGAATTGATCGGATTGATAGAATCGGCCCTGTGAATCGATCTGATTGATAGACACGGCCATGTGAATCGATCTGATTGATAGAATCGGTCCTATGAATCGATCTGATTGATAGAAATGGTCCCGTGTATCGATCTGATTGATAGAAACGGCCCTGTGAATCGATCTGATTGATAGAACCGGCCATGTGAATAGATCTGAATGGTAGAAACGACCCTGTGAATCGATCTGATTGGTTGAAACAACCCTGTAAATTTGATCTGATTGATAGAAACGGCCCTGTGAATTAATCCGATTGGTTAAAACAACCCTGTGAATTTATCAGATTGGTAAAAACGACCCTGCGAATCGATCTGATTGGTATAAACTGCCCTGTGAATCGATCTGATTGGTAGAAACGACCCGGTAATTCGATCTCATTGATAGAAACGGCCATATGAATCGATCTGATTGATAGAAACGGTCCCGTGAATCGATCTGATTGGTAAAAACGACGCTGTGAATCGATCTGATTGGTAGAAACGACCCTGTGAATTGATCTCATTGATAGAAACAGCCCTATGAATCGATATGATTGATAGAAACGGCTGTATGAAACGATCTGATTGGTAGAAAGGACCCTGTGAATCGATCTGTTCGGTGGAAACGGCCCTGTGAATCGAAATGATTGGTAGAAACGACCCTGTAATTCGATCTGATTGATAGAAACGGTCGCGTGAATTGATCTGATTGGTAGAAACGACACTGTGAATCGATCTGATTGGTAGAAACGACCCTGTGAATTTATCTCTTTGATAGAAACAGCCCTATGAATCGATTTGATTGATAGAAACGGTTTATGAATCGATCTGATTGGGAGAAACGACCCTGTGAATCGGTCTGATTGATAGAAACGACCATGTGAATTGATCTGATTGATAGAAACAGCTCTATGAATCGATTTGATTGATAGAAACGGCTCTATGAATCGATCTTATTGGTAGAAACGGCCCTGTGAATCGACACGACTGTTAGAAACGACCCTGTGAATCGATCTGATTGGTAGAAACGATACTGTGAATTGATCTGTTCGGTGGAAACGGCACTGTGAATCGATCTAATTGGTAGAAACGACTCCGTAAATCGATCTGATTGATAGAAACGGCCCCATGAATCGATCTGATTGATAGAAACGGCCCTATGAATCGATCTGATTGATAGAAACGGTCCCGTGAATCGATCTGTTTGGTTGAAACGACCCCGTGAATCGATCTGATTGGTTGAAACGACCCTATGAATCGATCTGATTGATAGAAACGACCCTGTGATTTAATCTGATTGGTTGAAACGACCCTGTGAATTGATCTGATTGGTTGAAACGACCCTGTGAGTCGATCTGATTAGTAGAAACGACCCTGTGAATTGATCTGTTCGGTGGAAACGGCACTGTGAATCGATCTAATTGGTAGAAACGACCCCGTAAATCGATCAGATTGATAGAAACGGCCCCATGAATCGATCTGATTGATAGAAACGGTCCCGTGAATCGATCTGATTGATAGACACGGCCCTGTGAATCGATCTGATTGATAGAATCGGTCCTATGAATCGATCTGATTGATAGAAATGGTCCCGTGTATCGATCTGATTGATAGAAACGACCCTGTGAATCGATCTGATTGGTAGAAACGACCCTGTAAATCAATCTCATTGATAGAAACAGCTCTATGAATCGATTTGATTCATAGAAACGGCTCTATGAATCGATCTGATTGGTAGAAACAGCCCTGTGAATCGACACGATTGTTAGAAACGACCCTGTGAATCGATCTGATTGGTAGAAACGACCCTGTGAATTGATCTGTTCGGTGGAAACGGCACTGTGAATCGATCTAATTGGTAGAAACGACTCCGTAAATCGATCTGATTGATAGAAACGGCCCCATGAATCGATCTGATTGATAGAAACGGCCCTATGAATCGATCTGATTGATAGAAACGGTCCCGTGAATCGTTCTGTTTGGTTGAAACGACCCCGTGAATCAATCTGATTGATAGAAACGGCTCTATAAATCGATCTGATTGATAGAAACGACCCTGTGACTCGATCTGATTGGAAGTAACAACCCTGTGAATCGATCTGATTGGTAGAAACGACACTGTGAATTGATCTGATTTGTAGAAACGACCCTATGAATCAATCTGATGAGTGGAAACGACACTGTGAATTGATCTGATTGGTGGAAAAGATCCTTTGAATTGATCCGATTGGTAGAAACGACCCTGTAATTCGATCTGATTGATAGAAACGGCCCTATGAATTGATTTGATTGGTAGAAACGACCCTGTGAATCGATCTGATTAATAGAAACGACCCTGTGAATCGATATGATTGATAGAAAAGACCATGTGAATTGGTCTGATTGATAGAAACAGCTCTATGAATGGATTTGATTGATAGAAACGGCTCTATGAATCGATATGATTGGTAGAAACGGCCCTGTGAATCGACATGATTGTTAGTAACGACCCTGTGAATCGATCTGATTGGTAGAAACGACCCTGTGAATTGATCTGTTCGGTGGAAACGGCACTGTGAATCGATCTAATTGGTAGAAACGACTCGTTAAATCGATCTGATTGATAAAACGGCCCCATGAATCGATCTGATTGATAGAAACGGCCCCATGAATCGATCTGATTGATAGAAACGGTCCCGTGAATCGATCTGATTGGTTGAAACGACCCCGTGAATCGATCTGATTGGTTGAAACGACTCTATGAATCGATCTGATTGATAGAAACGACCCTGTGATTTAATCTGATTGGTGAAAACGACCCTGTGAATTGATCTGATTGGTTGAAACGAACCTGTGAGTCGATCTGATTGGTAGAAACGACCCTGTGAATTGATCTGTTCGGTGGAAACGGCACTGTGAATCGATCTAATTGATAGAAACGACCCCGTAAATCGATCTGATTTATAGAAACGGCCCCATGAATCGATCTGATTGATAGAAACGGTCCCGTGAATCGATCTGATTGATAGACACGGCCCTGTGAATCGATCTGATTGATAGAATCGGTCCTATGAATCGATCTGATTGATAGAAATGGTCCCATGTATCGATCTGATTGATAGAAACGACCCTGTGAATCGATCTGATTGGTAGAAACGACCCAGTAAATCAATATCATTGATAGGAACGGCTTTATAAATCGATCTGATTGATTGAAACGACCCTGTGACTCGATCTGATTGGATGTAACGACCCTGTGAATCGATCTGATTGGTAGAAACGAACCTGTGAATTTGATCTGATTTATAGAAACGGCCCTGTGAATCCATTTGATTGATACAAACTGCCCAGTGAATCGATCTGATTGGTAGAAACGGTCCCGTGAATCGGTCTGATTGATAGACACGGCCCAGTGAATCGATCTGATTGATAGAATCGGTCCTATGAATCGATCTGATTGATAGAAATGGTCCCGTGTATCGATCTGATTGATAGAAACGACCATGTGATTTAATCTGATTGGTGGAAACGACCCTGTGAATTGATCTGATTGGTTGAAACGACCCTGTGAGTTGATCTGATTGGTAGAAACGAACCTGTGAATTGATCTGTTCGGTGGAAATGGCACTGTGAATCGATCTAATTGGTAGAAACGACCCTGTAATTCGATCTCATTGATTGAAACGGCCCTATGAATCGATCTGATTGATAGAAACGGTCCCGTGAATCGATCTGATTGGTAAAAACGACGCTGTGAATCGATCTGATTGGTAGAAACGACCCTGTGAATTGATCTCATTGATAGAAACAGCTCTATGAATCGATATGATTGATAGAAACGGCTGAATAAAACGATCTGATTGTTAGAAAGGACCCTGTGAATTGATCTGTTCGGTGGAAACGGCCCTGTGAATCGAAATGATTGGTAGAAACGACCCTGTAATTCGATCTGATTGATAGAAACGGTCGCGTGAATTGATCTGATTGGTAGAAACGACACTGTGAATCGATCTGATTGGTAGAAACGACCCTGTGAATTGATCTCATTGATAGAAACAGCCCTATGAATCGATTTGATTGATAGAAACGGCTCTATGAATCGATCTAATTGGGAGAAACGACCCTGTGAATCGATCTGATTGATAGAAACGACCATGTGAATTGATCTGATTGATAGAAACAGCTCTATGAATCGATTTGATTGATAGAAACGGCTCTATGAATCGATCTGATTGGTAGAAACGGCCCTGTGAATAGACATGATTGTTAGAAACGACCCTGTGAATCGATCTGATTGGTAGAAACGACCCTGTGAATTGATCTGTTCGGTGGAAACGGCACTGTGAATCGATCTAATTGGTAGAAACGACCGCGTAAATCGATCTGATTGATAGAAACGGCCCCATGAATCGATCTGATTGATAGAAACGATCTCGTGAATCGATCTGGTTGATAGACACGGCCCTGTGAATCGATCTGATTGATAGAATCGGTTCTATGAATCGATCTGATTGATAGAAATGGTCCCGGGTATCGATCTGATTGATAGAAACGACCATGTGAATTGATCTGATTGATAGAAACAGCTCTATGAATCGATTTGATTGATAGAAACGGCTCTATGAATCGATCTGATTGGTCGAAACGGCCCTGTGAATAGACATGATTGTTAGAAACGACCCTGTGAATCGATCTGATTGGTAGAAACGACCCTGTGAATTGATCTGTTCGGTGGAAACGGCACTGTGAATCGATCTAATTGGTAGAAACGACTCCGTAAATCGATCTGATTGATAGAAACGGCCCCATGAATCGATCTGATTGATAGAAACGGCCCTATGAATCGATCTGATTGATAGAAACGGTCCCGTGAATCGATCTGTTTGGTTGAAACGGCCCCGTGAATAGATCTGATTGGTTGAAAGGACCCTATGAATCGATCTGATTGATAGAAACGACGCTGTGATTTAATCTGATTGGTGGAAACGACCTTGTGAATTGATCTGATTGGTTAAAACGACCCTGTGATTTGATCTGATTGGTAGAAACGAACCTGTGAATTGATCTGTTCGGTGGAAACGGCACTGTGAATCGATCTAATTGGTAGAAACGACCGCGTAAATCGATCTGATTGATAGAAACGGCCCCATGAATCGATCTGATTGATAGAAACGACCCTGTGAATCGATCTGATTGGTAGAAACGGCCCTGTAAATCAATCTCATTGATAGGAACGGCCCCAATAAATCGATCTGATTGATTGAAACGACCCTGTGACTCGATCTGATTGGAAGTAACGACCCTGTGAATCGATCTGATTGGTAGTAACGAACCTGTGAATTTGATCTGATTGATGGAAACGGCCCTGTGAATCCATTTGATTGATACAAATTTCCCAGTGAATCGATCTGATTGGTAGAAATGGTCCCGTGAATCGATCTGATTGATAGACACGGCCCTGTGAATCGATCTGATTGATAGAATCGGTCCTATGAATCGATCTGATTGATAGAAATGGTCCCGTGTATCGATCTGATTGATAGAAACGGCCCTGTGAATCGATCTGATTGATAGAAACGACCCTGTGAATCGATCTGATTGGTAGAAACGATCCTGTAAATCAATCTGATTGATAAAAACGGCTCTATAAATCGATCTGATTGATAGAAACGACCCTGTGACTCGATCTGATTGGAAGTAACGACCCTGTGAATCGATCTGATTGGTAGAAACGAACCTGTGAATTTGATCTGATTGATAGAATCGATCCTATGAATCAATCTGATTGGTGGAAACGACCCTGTGAGTGGATCTGATTGGTAGAAACGACACTGTGAATTGTTCTGATTGGTGGAAAAGATCCTGTGAATTGATCTGATTTGTAGAAACGACCCTATGAATCAATCTGATGAGTGGAAACGACACTGTGAATTGAACTGATTGGTGGAAAAGATCCTGTGAATTGATCCGATTGGTTGAAACGACCCTGTAATTCGATCTGATTGATAGAAACGGCTCTATGAATTGATTTGATTGGAGAAACGACCCTGTGATTCGATCTGATTGGTAGAAACGACCCTGTGAATCGATCTGATTGATAGAAACGACCATGTGAATCGATCTGATTGGTAGAAACGACCCTGTGAATTGATCTGTTCGGTGGAAACGGCACTGTGAATCGATCTAATTGGTAGAAACGACTCCGTAAATCGAGCTGATTGATAGAAACGGCCCCATGAATCGATCTGATTGATAGAAACGGCCCTATGAATCGATCTGATTGATAGAAACGGTCCCGTGAATCGATCTGATTGGTTGAAACGACCCCCGTGAATCGATCTAATTGGTTGAAACGACCCTGTGACTCTATCTGATTGGAAGTAACGGCCCTGTGAATCGATCTGATTGGTAGAAACGACCCTGTGAATTGATCTGATTGGTTGAAACGACCCTGTGAGTCGATCTGATTGGTAGAAACGACCCTGTGAATTGATCTGTTCGGTGGAAACGGCACTGTGAATCGATCTAATTGGTAGAAACGACGCCGTAAATCGATCAGATTGATAGAAACGGCCCCATGAATCGATCTGATTAATAGAAACGGTCCCGTGAATCGATCTGATTGATAGACACGGCCCTGTGAATCGATCTGATTGATAGAATCGGTCCCATGAATCGATCTGATTGATAGAAATGGTACCGTGTATCGATCTGATTGATAGAAACGACCCTGTGAATCGATCTGATTGGTAGAAACGGCCCTGTCAATCAATTTCATTGATAGGAACGGCTCTATAAATCGATCTGATTGATTGAAACGACCCTGTGACTCGATCTGATTGGAAGTAACGACCCTGTGAATCGATCTGATTGGTAGTAACGAACCTGTGAATTTGATCTGATTGATAGAAACGGCCCTGTGAATCCATTTGATTGATACAAATTTCCCAGTGAATCGATCTGATTGGTAGAAATAGTCCCGTGAATCGATCTGATTGATAGACACGGCCCTGTGAATCGATCTGATTGATAGAATCGGTCCTATGAATCGATCTGATTGATAGAAATGGTCCCGTGTATCGATCTGATTGATAGAAACGGCCATGTGAATCGATCTGATTGATAGAAACGACCCTGTGAATCGATCTGATTGGTAGAAACGATCCTGTAAATCAATCTGATTGATAGAAACGGCTCTATAAATCGATCTGATTGATAGAAACGACCCTGTGACTCGATCTGATTGGAATTAACGACCCTGTGAATCGATCTGATTGGTGGAAACGGCACTGTGAATCGATCTAATTGGTAGAAACGACTCCGTAAATCGATCTGATTGATAAAACGGCCCCATGAATCGATCTGATTGATAGAAACGGCCCCATGAATCGATCTGATTGATAGAAACGGTCCCGTGAATCGATCTGATTGGTTGAAACGACCCCGTGAATCGATCTGATTGGTTGAAACGACTCTATGAATCGATCTGATTGATAGAAACGACCCTGTGATTTAATCTGATTGGTGAAAACGACCCTGTGAATTGATCTGATTGGTTGAAACGAACCTGTGAGTCGATCTGATTGGTAGAAACGACCCTGTGAATTGATCTGTTCGGTGGAAACGGCACTGTGAATCGATCTAATTGATAGAAACGACCCCGTAAATCGATCTGATTGATAGAAACGGCCCCATGAATCGATCTGATTGATAGAAACGGTCCCGTGAATCGATCTGATTGATAGACACGGCCCTGTGAATCGATCTGATTGATAGAATCGGTCCTATGAATCGATCTGATTGATAGAAATGGTCCCGTGTATCGATCTGATTGATAGAAACGACCCTGTGAATCGATCTGATTGGTAGAAACGACCCAGTAAATCAATATCATTGATAGGAACGGCTTTATAAATCGATCTGATTGATTGAAACGACCCTGTGACTCGATCTGATTGGATGTAACGACCCTGTGAATCGATCTGATTGGTAGAAACGAACCTGTGAATTTGATCTGATTTATAGAAACGGCCCTGTGAATCCATTTGATTGATACAAACTGCCCAGTGAATCGATCTGATTGGTAGAAACGGTCCCGTGAATCGGTCTGATTGATAGACACGGCCCAGTGAATCGATCTGATTGATAGAATCGGTCCTATGAATCGATCTGATTGATAGAAATGGTCCCGTGTATCGATCTGATTGATAGAAACGACCATGTGATTTAAATCTGATTGGTGGAAACGACCCTGTGAATTGATCTGATTGGTTGAAACGACCCTGTGAGTTGATCTGATTGGTAGAAACGACCCTGTGAATTGATCTGTTCGGTGGAAATGGCACTGTGAATCGATCTAATTGGTAGAAACGACCCTGTAATTCGATCTCATTGATTGAAACGGCCCTATGAATCGATCTGATTGATAGAAACGGTCCCGTGAATCGATCTGATTGGTAAAAACGACGCTGTGAATCGATCTGATTGGTAGAAACGACCCTGTGAATTGATCTCATTGATTGAAACAGCTCTATGAATCGATATGATTGATAGAAACGGCTGAATAAAACGATCTGATTGTTAGAAAGGACCCTGTGAATTGATCTGTTCGGTGGAAACGGCCCTGTGAATCGAAATGATTGGTAGAAACGACCCTGTAATTCGATCTGATTGATAGAAACGGTCGCGTGAATTGATCTGATTGGTAGAAACGACACTGTGAATCGATCTGATTGGTAGAAACGACCCTGTGAATTGATCTCATTGATAGAAACAGCCCTATGAATCGATTTGATTGATAGAAACGGCTCTATGAATCGATCTAATTGGGAGAAACGACCCTGTGAATCGATCTGATTGATAGAAACGACCATGTGAATTGATCTGATTGATAGAAACAGCTCTATGAATCGATTTGATTGATAGAAACGGCTCTATGAATCGATCTGATTGGTAGAAACGGCCCTGTGAATAGACATGATTGTTAGAAACGACCCTGTGAATCGATCTGATTGGTAGAAACGACCCTGTGAATTGATCTGTTCGGTGGAAACGGCACTGTGAATCGATCTAATTGGTAGAAACGACTCTGTAAATCGATCTGATTGATAGAAACGGCCCCATGAATCGATCTGATTGATAGAAACGGTCCTATGAATCGATCTGATTGATAGAAATGGTCCCGTGTATCGATCTGATTGATAGAAACGACCCTGTGAATCGATCTGATTGGTAGAAACGACCCAGTAAATCAATATCATTGATAGGAACGGCTTTATAAATCGATCTGATTGATTGAAACGACCCTGTGACTCGATCTGATTGGATGTAACGACCCTGTGAATCGATCTGATTGGTAGAAACGAACCTGTGAATTTGATCTGATTTATAGAAACGGCCCTGTGAATCCATTTGATTGATACAAACTGCCCAGTGAATCGATCTGATTGGTAGAAACGGTCCCGTGAATCGGTCTGATTGATAGACACGGCCCAGTGAATCGATCTGATTGATAGAATCGGTCCTATGAATCGATCTGATTGATAGAAATGGTCCCGTGTATCGATCTGATTGATAGAAACGACCATGTGATTTAAATCTGATTGGTGGAAACGACCCTGTGAATTGATCTGATTGGTTGAAACGACCCTGTGAGTTGATCTGATTGGTAGAAACGACCCTGTGAATTGATCTGTTCGGTGGAAATGGCACTGTGAATCGATCTAATTGGTAGAAACGACCCTGTAATTCGATCTCATTGATTGAAACGGCCCTATGAATCGATCTGATTGATAGAAACGGTCCCGTGAATCGATCTGATTGGTAAAAACGACGCTGTGAATCGATCTGATTGGTAGAAACGACCCTGTGAATTGATCTCATTGATTGAAACAGCTCTATGAATCGATATGATTGATAGAAACGGCTGAATAAAACGATCTGATTGTTAGAAAGGACCCTGTGAATTGATCTGTTCGGTGGAAACGGCCCTGTGAATCGAAATGATTGGTAGAAACGACCCTGTAATTCGATCTGATTGATAGAAACGGTCGCGTGAATTGATCTGATTGGTAGAAACGACACTGTGAATCGATCTGATTGGGAGAAACGACCCTGTGAATTGATCTCATTGATAGAAACAACCCTATGAATCGATTTGATTGATAGAAACGGCTCTATGAATCGATCTAATTGGGAGAAACGACCCTGTGAATCGATCTGATTGATAGAAACGACCATGTGAATTGATCTGATTGATAGAAACAGCTCTATGAATCGATTTGATTGATAGAAACGGCTCTATGAATCGATCTGATTGGTAGAAACGGCCCTGTGAATAGACATGATTGTTAGAAACGACCCTGTGAATCGATCTGATTGGTAGAAACGACCCTGTGAATTGATCTGTTCGGTGGAAACGGCACTGTGAATCGATCTAATTGGTAGAAACGACTCTGTAAATCGATCTGATTGATAGAAACGGCCCCATGAATCGATCTGATTGATAGAAACGGCCCTATGAATCGATCTGATTGATAGAAACGGTCCCGTGAATCGATCTGTTTGGTTGAAACGGCCCCGTGAATAGATCTGATTGGTTGAAAGGACCCTATGAATCGATCTGATTGATAGAAACGACGCTGTGATTTAATCTGATTGGTGGAAACGACCTTGTGAATTGATCTGATTGGTTAAAACGACCATGTGATTTGATCTGATTGGTAGAAACGAACCTGTGAATTGATCTGTTCTGTGGAAACGGCACTGTGAATCGATCTAATTGGTAGAAACGACCGCGTAAATCGATCTGATTGATAGAAACAGCCCCATGAATCGATCTGATTGATAGAAACGATCTCGTGAATCGATCTGATTGATAGACACGGCCCTGTGAATCGATCTGATTGATAGAATCGGTCCTATGAATCGATCTGATTGATAGAAATGGTCCCGGGTATCGATCTGATTGATAGAAACGACCCTGTGAATCGATCTGATTGGTGGAAACGACCCTGTAAATCAATCTCATTGATAGGAACGGCTCTATAAATCGATCTGATTGATTGAAACGACCCTGTGACTCGATCTGATTGGAAGTAACGACCCTGTGAATCGATCTGATTGGTAGAAACGAACCTGTGAATTTGATCTGATTGATAGAAACGGCCCTATGAATCCATTTGATTGATACAAACTGCCAAGTGAATCGATCTGATTGGTAGAAACGGTCCCGTGAATCGATCTGATTGATAGACACGGCCCTGTGAATCGATCGCATTGATAGAAACGACCATATGAATCGATATGACTGATAGAAACGACCCTGTAAAACAATCTGATTGATAGAAACGGCTCTATAAATCGATCTGATTGATAGAAACGACCCTGTGACTCTATCTGATTGGAAGTAACGACCCTGTGAATCGATCTGATTGGTAGAAACGACCCTGTGAATTGATCTGATTGGTTGAAACGACCCTGTGAGTCGATCTGATTGGTAGAAACGACCCTGTGAATTGATCTGTTCGGTGGAAACGGCACTGTGAATCGATCTAATTGGTAGAAACGACCCGTAAATCGATCAGATTGATAGAAACGGCCCCATGAATCGATCTGATTAATAGAAACGGTCCCGTGAATCGATCTGATTGATAGACACGGCCCTGTGAATCGATCTGATTGATAGAAATTTTCCCGTGTATCGATCTGATTGATAGAAACGACCCTGTGAATCGATCTGATTGGTAGAAACGGCCCTGTAAATCAATCTCATTGATAGGAACGGCCCCAATAAATCGATCTGATTGATTGAAACGACCCTGTGACTCGATCTGATTGGAAGTAACGACCCTGTGAATCGATCTGATTGGTAGTAACGAACCTGTGAATTTGATCTGATTGATGGAAACGGCCCTGTGAATCCATTTGATTGATACAAATTTCCCAGTGAATCGATCTGATTGGTAGAAATGGTCCCGTGAATCGATCTGATTGATAGACACGGCCCTGTGAATCGATCTGATTGATAGAATCGGTCCTATGAATCGATCTGATTGATAGAAATGGTCCCGTGTATCGATCTGATTGATAGAAACGGCCCTGTGAATCGATCTGATTGATAGAAACGACCCTGTGAATCGATCTGATTGGTAGAAACGATCCTGTAAATCAATCTGATTGATAAAAACGGCTCTATAAATCGATCTGATTGATAGAAACGACCCTGTGACTCGATCTGATTGGAAGTAACGACCCTGTGAATCGATCTGATTGGTAGAAACGAACCTGTGAATTTGATCTGATTGATAGAATCGATCCTATGAATCAATCTGATTGGTGGAAACGACCCTGTGAGTGGATCTGATTGGTAGAAACGACACTGTGAATTGTTCTGATTGGTGGAAAAGATCCTGTGAATTGATCTGATTTGTAGAAACGACCCTATGAATCAATCTGATGAGTGGAAACGACACTGTGAATTGAACTGATTGGTGGAAAAGATCCTGTGAATTGATCCGATTGGTTGAAACGACCCTGTGAATCGATCTGATTGGTAGAAACGACCCAGTAAATCAATATCATTGATAGGAACGGCTTTATAAATCGATGTGATTGATTGAAACGACCCTGTGACTCGATCTGATTGGATGTAACGACCCTGTGAATCGATCTGATTGGTAGAAACGAACCTGTGAATTTGATCTGATTTATAGAAACGGCCCTGTGAATCCATTTGATTGATACAAACTGCCCAGTGAATCGATCTGATTGGTAGAAACGGTCCCGTGAATCGGTCTGATTGATAGACACGGCCCAGTGAATCGATCTGATTGATAGAATCGGTCCTATGAATCGATCTGATTGATAGAAATGGTCCCGTGTATCGATCTGATTGATAGAAACGACCATGTGATTTAAATCTGATTGGTGGAAACGACCCTGTGAATTGATCTGATTGGTTGAAACGACCCTGTGAGTTGATCTGATTGGTAGAAACGACCCTGTGAATTGATCTGTTCGGTGGAAATGGCACTGTGAATCGATCTAATTGGTAGAAACGACCCTGTAATTCGATCTCATTGATTGAAACGGCCCTATGAATCGATCTGATTGATAGAAACGGTCCCGTGAATCGATCTGTTTGGTAAAAACGACGCTGTGAATCGATCTGATTGGTAGAAACGACCCTGTGAATTGATCTCATTGATTGAAACAGCTCTATGAATCGATATGATTGATAGAAACGGCTGAATAAAACGATCTGATTGTTAGAAAGGACCCTGTGAATTGATCTGTTCGGTGGAAACGGCCCTGTGAATCGAAATGATTGGTAGAAACGACCCTGTAATTCGATCTGATTGATAGAAACGGTCGCGTGAATTGATCTGATTGGTAGAAACGACACTGTGAATCGATCTGATTGGTAGAAACGACCCTGTGAATTGATCTCATTGATAGAAACAGCCCTATGAATCGATTTGATTGATAGAAACGGCTCTATGAATCGATCTAATTGGGAGAAACGACCCTGTGAATCGATCTGATTGATAGAAACGACCATGTGAATTGATCTGATTGATAGAAACAGCTCTATGAATCGATTTGATTGATAGAAACGGCTCTATGAATCGATCTGATTGGTAGAAACGGCCCTGTGAATAGACATGATTGTTAGAAACGACCCTGTGAATCGATCTTATTGGTAGAAACGACCCTGTGAATTGATCTGTTCGGTGGAAACGGCACTGTGAATCGATCTAATTGGTAGAAACGACTCTGTAAATCGATCTGATTGATAGAAACGGCCCCATGAATCGATCTGATTGATAGAAACGGCCCTATGAATCGATCTGATTGATAGAAACGGTCCCGTGAATCGATCTGTTTGGTTGAAACGGCCCCGTGAATAGATCTGATTGGTTGAAAGGACCCTATGAATCGATCTGATTGATAGAAACGACGCTGTGATTTAATCTGATTGGTGGAAACGACCTTGTGAATTGATCTGATTGGTTAAAACGACCATGTGATTTGATCTGATTGGTAGAAACGAACCTGTGAATTGATCTGTTCTGTGGAAACGGCACTGTGAATCGATCTAATTGGTAGAAACGACCGCGTAAATCGATCTGATTGATAGAAACAGCCCCATGAATCGATCTGATTGATAGAAACGATCTCGTGAATCGATCTGATTGATAGACACGGCCCTGTGAATCGATCTGATTGATAGAATCGGTCCTATGAATCGATCTGATTGATAGAAATGGTCCCGGGTATCGATCTGATTGATAGAAACGACCCTGTGAATCGATCTGATTGGTGGAAACGACCCTGTAAATCAATCTCATTGATAGGAACGGCTCTATAAATCGATCTGATTGATTGAAACGACCCTGTGACTCGATCTGATTGGAAGTAACGACCCTGTGAATCGATCTGATTGGTAGAAACGAACCTGTGAATTTGATCTGATTGATAGAAACGGCCCTATGAATCCATTTGATTGATACAAACTGCCAAGTGAATCGATCTGATTGGTAGAAACGGTCCCGTGAATCGATCTGATTGATAGACACGGCCCTGTGAATCGATCGCATTGATAGAAACGACCATATGAATCGATATGACTGATAGAAACGACCCTGTAAAACAATCTGATTGATAGAAACGGCTCTATAAATCGATCTGATTGATAGAAACGACCCTGTGACTCTATCTGATTGGAAGTAACGACCCTGTGAATCGATCTGATTGGTAGAAACGACCCTGTGAATTGATCTGATTGGTTGAAACGACCCTGTGAGTCGATCTGATTGGTAGAAACGACCCTGTGAATTGATCTGTTCGGTGGAAACGGCACTGTGAATCGATCTAATTGGTAGAAACGACCCGTAAATCGATCAGATTGATAGAAACGGCCCCATGAATCGATCTGATTAATAGAAACGGTCCCGTGAATCGATCTGATTGATAGACACGGCCCTGTTAATCGATCTGATTGATAGAAATTTTCCCGTGTATCGATCTGATTGATAGAAACGACCCTGTGAATCGATCTGATTGGTAGAAACGGCCCTGTAAATCAATCTCATTGATAGGAACGGCCCCAATAAATCGATCTGATTGATTGAAACGACCCTGTGACTCGATCTGATTGGAAGTAACGACCCTGTGAATCGATCTGATTGGTAGTAACGAACCTGTGAATTTGATCTGATTGATGGAAACGGCCCTGTGAATCCATTTGATTGATACAAATTTCCCAGTGAATCGATCTGATTGGTAGAAATGGTCCCGTGAATCGATCTGATTGATAGACACGGCCCTGTGAATCGATCTGATTGATAGAATCGGTCCTATGAATCGATCTGATTGATAGAAATGGTCCCGTGTATCGATCTGATTGATAGAAACGGCCCTGTGAATCGATCTGATTGATAGAAACGACCCTGTGAATCGATCTGATTGGTAGAAACGATCCTGTAAATCAATCTGATTGATAAAAACGGCTCTATAAATCGATCTGATTGATAGAAACGACCCTGTGACTCGATCTGATTGGAAGTAACGACCCTGTGAATCGATCTGATTGGTAGAAACGAACCTGTGAATTTGATCTGATTGATAGAATCGATCCTATGAATCAATCTGATTGGTGGAAACGACCCTGTGAGTGGATCTGATTGGTAGAAACGACACTGTGAATTGTTCTGATTGGTGGAAAAGATCCTGTGAATTTATCTGATTTGTAGAAACGACCCTATGAATCAATCTGATGAGTGGAAACGACACTGTGAATTGAACTGATTGGTGGAAAAGATCCTGTGAATTGATCCGATTGGTTGAAACGACCCTGTAATTCGATCTGATTGATAGAAACGGCCCTGTGAATTGATTTGATTGGTAGAAACGACCCTGTGAATCGATCTGATTGGTAGAAACGACCCTGTGAATCGATCTGATTGATAGAAACGACCATGTGAATCGATCTGATTGGTAGAAACGACCCTGTGAATTGATCTGTTCGGTGGAAACGGCACTGTGAACCGATCTAATTGGTAGAAACGACTCCGTAAATCGAGCTGATTGACAGAAACGGCCCCATGAATCGATCTGATTGATAGAAACGGCCCTATGAATCGATCTGATTGATAGAAACGGTCCCGTGAATCGATCTGATTGGTTGAAACGACCCCCGTGAATCGATCTAATTGGTTGAAACGACCCTGTGACTCTATCTGATTGGAAGTAACGGCCCTGTGAATCGATCTGATTGGTAGAAACGACCCTGTGAATTGATCTGATTGGTTGAAACGACCCTGTGAGTCGATCTGATTGGTAGAAACGACCCTGTGAATTGATCTGTTCGGTGGAAACGGCACTGTGAATCGATCTAATTGGTAGAAACGACGCCGTAAATCGATCAGATTGATAGAAACGGCCCCATGAATCGATCTGATTAATAGAAACGGTCCTGTGAATCGATCTGATTGATAGACACGGCCCTGTGAATCGATCTGATTGATAGAATCGGTCCCATGAATCGATCTGATTGATAGAAATGGTCCCGTGTATCGATCTGATTGATAGAAACGACCCTGTGAATCGATCTGATTGGTAGAAACGGCCCTGTCAATCAATTTCATTGATAGGAACGGCTCTATAAATCGATCTGATTGATTGAAACGACCCTGTGACTCGATCTGATTGGAAGTAACGACCCTGTGAATGGATCTGATTGGTAGTAACGAACCTGTGAATTTGATCTGATTGATAGAAACGGCCCTGTGAATCCATTTGATTGATACAAATTTCCCAGTGAATCGATCTGATTGGTAGAAATGGTCCCGTGAATCGATCTGATTGATAGACACGGCCCTGTGAATCGATCTGATTGATAGAATCGGTCCTATTGTGACTGCATATCCTATGTTCCGCTTAGTCCGTTTTATATACAGTACATTAGGTCCTATAACTACAAGTCGAACACAGATTCGTCTATATAAGGCACACAACGTAGCGATGACGCAATTTCATTCGGCGGCGTGGTTGGGTCGTCGATCTTTTGACAAGTGACGAATACATCAAAACAACACGCTACAGAGTACTCACAAGTCTGTCGATTTATTTCTTCAAAATACTCTCTCCAGGTCTTTACAGTTCTCGCACTACGTCTAAATACCCATAAAACAATTTTCTGTTTCCTAACTTGCACAGCACAGTCGATATCTAAGCGGCCATCTTGTACACAAAACCTGAACCCCTAAGTTAGTGAAAATAAACACGACCTGGCAGCTACGCTCTGAGGTTCGATATGGCTTGTCGTTCAACACTAAATTCATGCGAGGTCAAACTAAATTAAAGTTCTACATACGATTTTGGCGTCTACATACCAGCCCCTAAATTGACGAATAGCGTGCTAAAGTTCGGCAATTTCCAACGATATCATCTTAAAAAAAACGACGGCAAAACATATTAAATCGAATACAAAAAAATTTGAAACACGATAAATTCGAAACATGAGAATTACATACTCAAATACGAGAGAACTCAAATTACAGAACAAATTCAAATATCGAGAAAGACACAAATTACAGTCTGAGTACGAAAATTCGAGAAATTGAATCTTCATCCTGCATCCAATTTTACCTCTTCTCGAGTCCTCCGTTCCTTAAACAAAGTTACTCTTCCTCCTTTGCACTGCCATTGCCAGTGGCTTTACCACGTTCCTCTTTCATTCCATAACACCAATGCTGAACACAGTGACTTAGATTTTTCACTGCTTGAGAACGTTGTTATCACTGCAACTTCTTACAGCGGGTTTGTCTGCTCTGCTTCCAGGATGACACATAGTTTGTCATATGGTCTCTCTAACAAAACAAAACTCGTCTAACCAATCCCTTCTTGTCAGGCATAACCTTGATGATTCTGCCCAGTGGCCATGCACATCTAGGAGTTGTTTCTTCTCTGATCAGTACTATGTCACCAACCGTTAAGTTTGGCTTTGACTTCAACCATTTCTGGCGCTCTTGCAGGGATGACAAGTATTCCTTAACCCAACGCTTCCAAAACATATCCGACATGTATTGCACTTGACGCCATCTTTTTCTAGCATACAAATCAGTTTTCTCTGATAGACAGGGAGATAGTGATATCCCTTTCATCATAAGCAGCATATTTGGAGTCAGCGGCCCATCGTCCTTTGCATCGTCTGATGGCTTTGTGATTGGTCTGCTATTAATGATGTGTTCAACCTCACAAAGTAGAGTTTGCAGATTCTCATCATCTAACTGTTGTTGCTTGGTGATGCCATGTAGTATCTGCCTAATCGTCCGTATTTGTCGCTCCCAGACACCACCAAAATGTGATCCAGCTGGAGGGTTGAATTTCCAGTCTATCCCTTTTCTAAGCAAGAAGCCCTGGATCTGGCTCTGGTTCCAATTTCCTATTTCCTCCTTCAACTCTCTATTGGCACCGACAAAGTTGGTACCATTATCGGATAGCATTTCTCTTACTGGCCCTCTTCTAGCAATAAATCTTCTCAAGGCGTTTATACAAGAACTTGTATCCAACGAGTCAGCTTTCTCAATGTGAACAGCTCTTATAGCCAAGCATGTGAAAATCACACCGTATCTTTTTACTATGCTCCTCCTCTGCTTGATGAGTATTGGGCCAAAGTAATCCACACCTACTCTGGTAAATGGAGGTTCACCAGTTTTCAGACGAGCTGCAGGCAGGTCTGCCATCTTCTGTTCTGTCACCTTTGCTCTATGGCGTTTGCAAATTACACACTTGTGTATCATTCTTCTAGCTGCTGAATTGGCATGTACAATCCAATATCGTTCTCTCAACTTTGAAAGTATATACGCTCTTCCAAAATGACCTCCATCTTCATGAATTTCACGAAGGACTAGTTCTGAAACATGGCTTCCCTTTGGTAAGATCAAAGGATGTTTTGCTTCATCTGACAGCATAGCGTTACCCAGTCTTCCTCCAACTCGCACTAAATTGTCACTTCCCAAGAATGGATCTAATTTATAGATAGAACTGCTACGTTTCACTGTCTTGCCTTTAATTTGTAGACTTGCAATCTCCTCAGGAAATGCTTCCTCTTTCTGCGATCTGAAGATCTTGTGTTGTCAACATTTTACTGGAAGTTTCTTCCCTCTTAAGGACACGGTTTCTAAGAAACTGTTTAATTTTGATGATCCAAGCAACCGCCTTTTTCAATTTGAACCAACTTGAATAATGCTCTATTAACTTGGACATTGGATGCTGGGTACCATTCACGGCTACTGCATTGACTACTGACTTTCTTTTCAATTCAGGATCATCTTCTTCCAACTGAAAATCATGAGTATTCATTGGCCACTTGTCTTGTGTTAACCATAAGAATTCTGGTCCCTTTAACCATCGTTTATTCCTAAGAAACTTTTCGATAGGCTGACCTCTTGAGCTCTCATCAGCTGGATTATCAGCACCCTTTACATGGAACCATTGCCCCGGTTGTGTTGCTCCTCTAATAACTGCAACACGATTAGCTACATACGTATGAAACCTGGCTGTTTCAGTATTTATATACCTTAGTACTGTCATACTATCGGTCCAAAAGTATACCTTGTCAATCTTCACATCTAATTCCTTTGTTAATGATCTATTCATTCTAACTGCCACTGTTGCTGCAGCTAGCTCCAAGCGTGGTATGGTAATTTGTTTCAATGGTGTAACTCTAGACTTCCCCATTAGGAAGGCACAATGCACAAGTCCTTTTGAATTCACCATTCTTATGTACGACACTGCTCCATATCCAATATCACTGGCATCTGCGAAGTGATGTAGCTGAGTCTCTACTGACTCACCAAAGAGCTCCGGCTTCATGCATCTATTGACAGTAAATTCTTTTCCCAGTTTTGGCAAATCCTGCAACCATTTCTTCCACCTTTTCTTATATTGTTCAGGAATCTCTTCATCCCAGTCCATCTTCAGCTTGCATAGTTCTTGCAACATGATCTTAGGTGGTAACATCGCAGGAGCTGCCAATCCCAGTGGATCGTATATGGAACTTATGACCCCTAGGATCCCTCGCCTTGTAGGTAACTTCTCTTTGAAGTTATTTCTAAACCCGAACGTGTCTTCTTTCACATTCCACATCATTCCAAGTGCCCTCTCTACAGGTAGACTATCTTGCCTGAGGTTTAAGTCTTTGACCTCACTAACTCTCTCATCCAATGGAATGGATTCTAACACAGAACACTCATTGCTTATCCATTTGGTTAGTCTAAATCCTCCTCTACTGCAGGTTTCTATTAGATTACTCGCTAATGTCTTTCCTTCCTTTACGGTTGATACAGACTTCAACAGGTCATCCACATAAAAGTTCTTCTCTATTGCGTTTGCTGCACATACTCCTGTTATGCTTCTGTTATCTGCAGCTGTTCTCCTTAAAGCATAATTCGCACAACTAGGCGATGAGGTAGCCCCAAATATGTGCACTTTCATTCTGTATTCTTGTGGAGTTTCATTGATGTCTCCATTTGGCCACCATAAATAGCGCTGGTAGTCTCTGTCCTCTATTGGTACAGTCACTTGTGAAAACATAGCTTGTATGTCTGACATAAGCGCAACAGGCTCTTGTCGAAACCGAGTAAGTACTCCTACTAATGAGTTGGTTAAATCTGGGCCTTGCATTAGCATTTCATTCAATGACGTACCCCTGAATTCTGCTGCACAGTCAAAGACTACACGTAGCTTTTTTTTCTGTGGGTGGCGTACACCATGGTGAGGAAGATACCATATTTTCCCTTCTCTACTTGACAGCTGTTCTGCTGGAACTAGTTCAGCATACCCTTTATCTAGTATACCATCCATGAACTGAGTATACTCCTCTTGGTATTCAGGGTCCTTCACAAACCTTCTTTTCAGGTGTTTCAACCGTTGTTCTATGGCAGGTCTGTTATTAGGTACTACATGGTTTCTATCATGAAATGGCAACGGTAGCTGATAGTGACCTTTAACAAGGTGACATTCTGTTTCCATCATCTTCATAAATTTCTTGTCTTCCACAGAATCTTCTGGTTTGTCATCTATGACTCGTTCGCTGAACTCGTGGTTAAAGAATTCAACTAACTGGCTATCAAATGATGGTTTAGCTTGTATTCTATTCACTTTAGCCGTGATAAACATTTCATCCTTGGCCTCTCCAGCCCCTGTAAGGAATCCATTCACTGCCCACCCTAGAACAGTTCGTACAGCAAATGGACCATCACCTTGACTATTGACAACTTCCCATGGTTCAAAGGCTTTAGGAACATTGTTGCCTATCAGAAGATCTATGCCTGCCTCGATGCTAGGTAGTCGCACATCACGCAAATATGACCAATTCAATATGTCAGCTTGTGACAGTATATCTTTCTTAGACACTGGTATCTCCTTCTGAGTGTAGGTTACTGGGAGTCCGATTGTATTATGTCCATCTAAATCTGAAACTTCTAATCCTCTCAGCATACGAGTGTCCGTTATTTTGTTTCCATTGATAGTACGCATGTTTAATTTGGTTTTTGGTCCGCTAATGTTCAGTTGTTGGCTAATTCTCTCTGTACAGAAAACTGTGTCACTGCCATTGTCAATGAATGCGTATGTTTCTATGCTTATTCCTGTTGCCTTGCACCTTAACTTCACTGGAATTATGATGGGTTTACCAGCAAGGTCTTTATGCCCCATTGCATGACAATCTGCATCTATCATGCCCACCAAGGTTTGTACAGTCTTGGCTTCTGTCTCAACAAAGGGTTTCTCTCTGTGCAATACAGTGGGGTGTTTCAGCTGACACTTGTCGCATGTTAACTTCCTGTTGCAGTCCTTAACTAGATGACTTGCCTTTTTTAGACATCCAAAACACAGTCCTCTGGTCTTTATCAGTTGCACCTTGTCAGTGTATGGGTTGCTAGCATTGATTCTGCATCTGTCTATTTCATGATTCATTTTCGAACAACAATAGCACTGTTGATCCTTGGGTCTTGCTTCAGATGTGGTTGTATTCTCAGTATTGATGGCATAAACATTACGTTTCTTTGAACCATAGGTTTTCTTATTACCTTGTACACCCCTCTCCTTGCTCTGACTACCACTTATGTCTCCAAACAGAACATTAGAAATCACCTTCACTTCTTGACTGACATAATCTACTAAGTCTTTGAATTGGACTGGTCTCCCTACAAGTATAGTCTGTGACGTTCTTCGCCATTTTTCCCTCATCTTGTAAGGTAACTTATCCACTAACATCTTAAGGTTTCTATGGTGATCCAATTCCCTTAGATGCAATTCACCTTCCATTGCATTGTTACATTTGCTTAAGAAAAGTGAAAAGTCTTTCAGAGCCTGTTTGTCCTCAGCTTTTATGTCTGGCCAATTCTCTGCTTGCTTGGTATATGCCCTCGCTATAACATGTGAATTGCCATATTCTTCATCAAGTAATTTCCTGGCCTTTGCATAACCAAGTGCTGGATTCATGTATATACAACTATCAACTATTTCTTTGGGTTCAGCCGGTGTATACTGCTCTAGGTAGTATAATCTATCTTCAGGGTCTGATGTTTTCTTCTCAATTCCATGTTTGAAAGCACGTAGGAAAGCCTTATACTTCAAGCTATCTCCACAGAACGGCTCTATTATTTGTGGTGGTAATGTTACACGCTTGTTGTGATCCATTAACAATTTGGTAACTTCATTCTGTTGCTGTATTACTGCAGTCAAATCTTGGTCGCTCTGAGAACTATGACCACCATAGCTACTCCTTCCAGACTCAGACTTATTATCAATTAGTGAATGGCAGTTAGGTCCACTTAAGTTTAATGACACTTCTTGGCCATTACCTGTATAATGTGTTTCTTTGTCAGACTTGGGGGTCTCTTCAATTGCATCACCAGATACCAATTGATGGTTTACTCTTGATGGGTTGCATGACTGCTCTTCACCGTTGCCCTTTTGAAGCCTCTGTTTGTTTGATATATTTAAATACCTTTGCTGTTTTGGTTCTAGGACACCAGTATGTGATAGCAGTGGAATGTCAAATGGAATTGGAGATTTACAATCAAGTTCGCTGCTGTTCTAAAATTGCTCATACACTTCTATCCTAGCATTCTCTGCAGCAATCTCTGTCTTGAGATCTAAGGCTTACAACGCTTGTTCCATTATTAATTCTTCTTGTTTTATAGTCATTGTCATTTTCATCTCTTTTTCTTCTTTTGCTTGTTTTAATGTTCTTTCTAATATCTGTCTTTCCTTCAGTACTGCCGCACGGGCAAGAAGCTCTGCTCTTTTTGCCAGGGCGCTTACCTTTGATGCACCACTCCTAACACTTGTAGCACGCGATGATGATCGGCTGACTCTTGAACCACATGTTTTACGCTTCAAATGTCCAGCTTGTGAGACACTATCCTCTGGTTTTATGTCTTCCTCACTCGAAGAATTCTGCTGCTCATTCTCACGCAGCCATGTCTGCATTTCTTGCCTATATTGATCAAACTGCACCAAGTGTGGCTGTGACCATTCAGTGTAATCTTGTTTTCTTTCTTCTTCATCCAAACTGTTATGGTATCTACTATCAGCAGCTCTGAGTTTTTCATAGGCATTCTCCCACTCATCTAACAACAGTTTCACTTTACGTACATTACCTTTGCCTTTGATCAACACAGCAATTTGGAGTTTCTTTTCTGTGACCTTTCCACTCAATGCTGACCTGCTGGCTTTCAATCGCCTCTGTTCTTCCTCTATGGCTTTCACAGTTTTCACTGGATTTCGTTTTACAGTGTCTTCTTTGCCTAATGAAACACAATCTGATGGTACTTCAGACACACTGGTAGTATCGGTAGTACATGCAGCCATTTTATTATTTGTGAATTAACAACAAACAGTTAACAATAATATGTAAAGTCTCTAATGGACTAGACGATATACCATATAACAGATAAGATGTCTATAGTAGACTGCCTATCTCTAAAGACGCTGAAACAAAGGGTCCTACACTATGCCACAAGAGGGCGCTACACTAAGATGTATACAATCCCTACCTAAGACTGGAAGCCTACACCACCAATATACAAACAATTACCAACCAATAATAAACAAAATTTATCATAAGCAAAAACACTGCAGTAATCACAGACAGTGTACCAAACAATTGCTGCATACAGCCATTCCTGGTTTACATGTAAGGATTTCTTCTAGAAATATTCCAACAGCACTATATGTTCAGCTGGTTGGTGTACTATTGTCGTTCTCTGTTAAATTTGAAATACACACTCGTATTTCACTGTGAATTCTATTGATGACTTGAATCGTTTCTGTGATATAGATATTGTTCACAGACCCATTGAGATATACGCATATATTTCCCTTTTTTAGTCTCTACAGCAAAGACTCCTATATGTCTGGCATTTAACACACGGTGTTCCACAGACCTCTTTGAAATATATATATATTTCCTATAAGTAAATTCAATGAAGAACTTATTTTCTGAGACGAACACAGTGCTTCAGGCAGACCTCATGAAAATATGCACGCTTTCCCATTAAGTCGATTCAAATAATAGAATGTCAATGACAACTGATTGTCAATTTCCGGTTACACTTTCTCACGTAGTTGGCTGAAAATCATCATTCAAATCAATCCTTGTTAGTCAAAATTACTTATCTTGTTTTTCGACTGTCACAGTGTCCACCTTGTTTCTCTTGCCAGAACCAATTTACCTCGGGAAAGTACTACAGTTCTGTTCTAATTTTCTTTTTTTGTTTTTGTCAAAGTGACCTTTTCTCTGGTTAAGAAAATCGTTTTATCTTAATGTGACTGCATATCCTATGTTCCGCTTAGTCCGTTTTATATACAGTACATTAGGTCCTATAACTACAAGTCGAACACAGATTCGTCTATATAAGGCACACAACGTAGCGATGACGCAATTTCATTCGGCGGCGTGGTTGGGTCGTCGATCTTTTGACAAGCGACGAATACATCAAAACAACACGCTACAGAGTACTCACAAGTCTGTCGATTTATTTCTTCAAAATACTCTCTCCAGGTCTTTACAGTTCTCGCACTACGTCTAAATACCCATAAAACAATTTTCTGTTTCCTAACTTGCACAGCACAGTCGATATCTAAGCGGCCATCTTGTACACAAAACCTGAACCCCTAAGTTAGTGAAAATAAACACGACCTGGCAGCTACGCTCTGAGGTTCGATATGGCTTGTCGTTCAACACTAAATTCATGCGAGGTCAAACTAAATTAAAGTTCTACATACGATTTTGGCGTCTACACCTATGAATCGATCTGATTGATAGAAATGGTCCCGTGTATCGATCTGATTGATAGAAACGACCCCGTGAATCGATCTGATTGGTTGAAACGACCCTATGAATCGATCTGATTGATAGAAACGGCCCTATGAATCGATCTGATTGATAGAAACGGTCCCGTGAATCGATCTGATTGGTTGAAACGACCCCCGTGAATCGATCTAATTGGTTGAAACGACCCTGTGACTCTATCTGATTGGAAGTAACGGCCCTGTGAATCGATCTGATTGGTAGAAACGACCCTGTGAATTGATCTGATTGGTTGAAACGACCCTGTGAGTCGATCTGATTGGTAGAAACGACCCTGTGAATTGATCTGTTCGGTGGAAACGGCACTGTGAATCGATCTAATTGGTAGAAACGACGCCGTAAATCGATCAGATTGATAGAAACGGCCCCATGAATCGATCTGATTAATAGAAACGGTCCTGTGAATCGATCTGATTGATAGACACGGCCCTGTGAATCGATCTGATTGATAGAATCGGTCCCATGAATCGATCTGATTGATAGAAATGGTCCCGTGTATCGATCTGATTGATAGAAACGACCCTGTGAATCGATCTGATTGGTAGAAACGGCCCTGTCAATCAATTTCATTGATAGGAACGGCTCTATAAATCGATCTGATTGATTGAAACGACCCTGTGACTCGATCTGATTGGAAGTAACGACCCTGTGAATGGATCTGATTGGTAGTAACGAACCTGTGAATTTGATCTGATTGATAGAAACGGCCCTGTGAATCCATTTGATTGATACAAATTTCCCAGTGAATCGATCTGATTGGTAGAAATGGTCCCGTGAATCGATCTGATTGATAGACACGGCCCTGTGAATCGATCTGATTGATAGAATCGGTCCTATTGTGACTGCATATCCTATGTTCCGCTTAGTCCGTTTTATATACAGTACATTAGGTCCTATAACTACAAGTCGAACACAGATTCGTCTATATAAGGCACACAACGTAGCGATGACGCAATTTCATTCGGCGGCGTGGTTGGGTCGTCGATCTTTTGACAAGCGACGAATACATCAAAACAACACGCTACAGAGTACTCACAAGTCTGTCGATTTATTTCTTCAAAATACTCTCTCCAGGTCTTTACAGTTCTCGCACTACGTCTAAATACCCATAAAACAATTTTCTGTTTCCTAACTTGCACAGCACAGTCGATATCTAAGCGGCCATCTTGTACACAAAACCTGAACCCCTAAGTTAGTGAAAATAAACACGACCTGGCAGCTACGCTCTGAGGTTCGATATGGCTTGTCGTTCAACACTAAATTCATGCGAGGTCAAACTAAATTAAAGTTCTACATACGATTTTGGCGTCTACACCTATGAATCGATCTGATTGATAGAAATGGTCCCGTGTATCGATCTGATTGATAGAAACGGCCCTGTGAATCGATCTGATTGATAGAAACGACCCTGTGAATCGATCTGATTGGTAGAAACGATCCTGTAAATCAATCTGATTGATAGAAACGGCTCTATAAATCGATCTGATTGATAGAAACGACCCTGTGACTCGATCTGATTGGAATTAACGACCCTGTGAATCGATCTGATTGGTAGAAACGAACCTGTGAATTTGATATGATTGATAGAATCGATCCTATGAATCAATCTGACTGGTGGAAACGACCCTGTGAGTGGATCTGATTGGTAGAAACGACACTGTGAATTGATCTGATTGGTGGAAAAGATCCTGTGAATTGATCTGATTTGTAGAAACGACCCTATGAATCAATCTGATGAGTGGAAACGACACTGTGAATTGAACTGATTGGTGGAAAAGATCCTGTGAATTGATCCGATTGGTAGAAACGACCCTGTAATTCGATCTGATTGATAGAAACGACCATGTGAATCGATCTGATTGGTAGAAACGACCCTGTGAATTGATCTGTTCGGTGGAAACGGCACTGTGAATCGATCTAATTGGTAGAAACGACTCCGTAAATCGAGCTGATTGATAGAAACGGCCCCATGAATCGATCTGATTGATAGAAACGGCCCTATGAATCGATCTGATTGATAGAAACGGTCCCGTGAATCGATCTGATTGGTTGAAACGACCCTATGAATCGATCTGATTGATAGAAACGACCATGTGATTTAATCTGATTGGTGGAAACGACCCTGTGAATTGATCTGATTGGTTGAAACGACCCTGTGAGTTGATCTGATTGGTAGAAACGACCCTGTGAATTGATCTGTTCGGTGAGAACGGCACTGTGAATCGATCTAATTGGTAGAAACGACACTGTAATTCGATCTCATTGATTGAAACGGCCCCATGAATCGATCAGTTTGATAGAAACGGCCCCGTGAATCGATCTGATTGGTAAAAACGACGCTGTGAATCGATATGATTGGTAGAAACGACCCTGTGAATTGATCTCATTGATAGAAACAGCCCTATGAATCGATATGATTGATAGAAACGGCTGTATGAAACGATCTGATTGGTAGAAACGACCCTGTGAATTGATCTGTTCGGTGGAAACGGCCCTGTGAATCAAAATGATTGGTAGAAACGACCCTGTAATTCGATCTGATTGATAGAAACGGTCGCGTGAATTGATCTGATTGGTAGAAACGACACTGTGAATCGATCTGATTGGTAGAAACGACCCTGTGAATTGATCTCATTGATAGAAACAGCCCTATGAATCGATTTGATTGATAGAAACGGCTCTATTAATCGATCTGATTGGGAAAAACGACCCTGTGAATCGATCTGATTGATAGAAACGACCATGTGAATTGATCTGATTGATAGAAACAGCTCTATGAATCGATTTGATTGATAGAAACGGCTCTATGAATCGATCTGATTGGTAGAAACGGCCCTGTGAATCGACATGATTGTTAGAAACGACCCTGTGAATCGATCTGATTGGTAGAAACGACCCTGTGAATTGATCTGTTCGGTGGAAACGGCACGGCTCTATGAATCGATCTGATTGGTAGAAACGGCCCTGTGAATCGACATGATTGGTATAAACTGCCCTGTGAATCGATCTGATTGGTAGAAACGACCCTGTGAATAGATCTCATTGATAGAAACGGCCCAGTGAATCGATCTGATTGATAGAAACGGTCCCGTGAATCGATCTGATTGGTAAAAACGACGCTGTGAATCGATCTAATTGGTAGAAACGACTCCGTAAATCGATCTGATTGATAGAAACGGCCCCATGAATCGATCTGATTGATAGAAACGGCCCTATGAATCGATCTGATTGATAGAAACGGTCCCGTGAATCGATCTGTTTGATAGAAACGGTCCCGTGAATCGGTCTGATTGGTTGAAACGACCCTATGAATCGATCTGATTGATAGAAACGACCATGTGATTTAATCTGATTGGTGGAAACGACCCTGTGAATTGATCTGATTGGTTGAAACGACCCTGTGAGTTGATCTGATTGGTAGAAACGACCCTGTGAATTGATCTGTTCGGTGAGAACGGCACTGTGAATCGATCTAATTGGTAGAAACGACACTGTAATTCGATCTCATTGATTGAAACGGCCCTATGAATCGATCAGTTTGATAGAAACGGCCCCGTGAATCGATCTGATTGGTAAAAACGACGCTGTGAATCGATATGATTGGTAGAAACGACCCTGTGAATTGATCTCATTGATAGAAACAGCCCTATGAATCGATATGATTGATAGAAACGTCTGTATGAAACGATCTGATTGGTAGAAACGACCCTGTGAATTGATCTGTTCGGTGGAAACGGCCCTGTGAATCAAAATGATTGGTAGAAACGACCCTGTAATTCGATCTGATTGATAGAAACGGTCGCGTGAATTGATCTGATTGGTAGAAACGACACTGTGAATCGATCTGATTGGTAGAAACGACCCTGTGAATTGATCTCATTGATAGAAACAGCCCTATGAATCGATTTGATTGATAGAAACGGCTCTATTAATCGATCTGATTGGGAAAAACGACCCTGTGAATCGATCTGATTGATAGAAACGACCATGTGAATTGATCTGATTGATAGAAACAGCTCTATGAATCGATTTGATTGATAGAAACGGCTCTATGAATCGATCTGATTGGTAGAAACGGCCCTGTGAATCGACATGATTGTTGGAAACGACCCTGTGAATCGATCTGATTGGTAGAAACGACCCTGTGAATTGATCTGTTCGGTGGAAACGGCACGGCTCTATGAATCGATCTGATTGGTAGAAACGGCCCTGTGAATCGACATGATTGGTATAAACTGCCCTGTGAATCGATCTGATTGGTAGAAACGACCCTGTGAATAGATCTCATTGATAGAAACGGCCCAGTGAATCGATCTGATTGATAGAAACGGTCCCATGAATCGATCTGATTGGTAAAAACGACGCTGTGAATCGATCTAATTGGTAGAAATGACTCCGTAAATCGATCTGATTGATAGAAACGGCCCCATGAATCGATCTGATTGATAGAAACGGCCCTATGAATCGATCTGATTGATAGAAACGGTCCCGTGAATCGATCTGTTTGGTTGAAACGACCCCGTGAATCGATCTGATTGGTTGAAACGACCCTATGAATCGATCTGATTGATAGAAACGACCCTGTGATTTAATCTGATTGGTGGAAACGACCTTGTGAATTGATCTGATTGGTTGAAACGAACCTGTGAGTCGATCTAATTGGTAGAAACGAACCTGTGAATTGATCTGTTCGGTGGAAACGGCACTGTGAATCGATCTAATTGGTAGAAACGACCCCGTAAATCGATCTGATTGATAGAAACGGCCCCTGAATCGATCTGATTGATAGAAACGATCCCGTAAATCGATCTGATTGATAGACACGGCCCTGTGAATCGATCTGATTGATAGAATCGGTCCTATGAATCGATCTGATTGATAGAAATGGTCCCGGGTATCGATCTGATTGATAGAAACGACCCTGTGAATCGATCTGATTGGTAGAAACGACCCTGTAAATCAATCTCATTGATAGGAACGGCTCTATAAATCGATCTGATTGATTGAAACGACCCTATGAATCCATTTGATTGATACAAACTGCCCAGTGAATCGATCTGATTGGTAGAAACGGTCCCGTGAATCGATCTGATTGATAGACACGGCCATGTGAATCGATCTCATTGATAGAAACGACCCTCTGAATCGATCTGACTGATAGAAACGACCCTGTAAAACAATCTGATTGATAGAAACGGCTCTATAAATCGATCTGATTGTTAGAAACGACCCTGTGACTCTATCTGATTGGAAGTAACGGCCCTGTGAATCGATCTGATTGGTAGAAACGACCCTGTGAATTGATCTGATTGGTTGAAACGACCCTGTGAGTCGATCTGATTGGTAGAAACGACCCTGTGAATTGATCCGTTCGGTGGAAATGGCACTGTGAATCGATCTAATTGGTAGAAACGACCCCGTAAATCGATCAGATTGATAGAAACGGCCCCATGAATCGATCTGATTAATAGAAACGGTCCCGTGAATCGATCTGATTGATAGACACGGCCCTGTGAATCGATCTCATTGATAGAATCGGTCCTATGAATCGATCTGATTGATAGAAATGGTCCCGTGTATCGATCTGATTGATATAAACGACCCTGTGAATCGATCTGATTGGTAGAAACGACCCTGTGAATCCATTTGATTGATACAAATTTCCCAGTGAATCGATCTGATTGGTAGAAATGGTCCCGTGAATCGATCTGATTGATAGACACGGCCCTGTGAATCGATCTGATTGATAGAATCGGTCCTATGAATCGATCTGATTGATAGAAATGGTCCCGTGTATCGATCTGATTGATAGAAACGGCCCTGTGAATCGATCTGATTGATAGAAACGACCCTGTGAATCGATCTGATTGGTAGAAACGATCCTGTAAATCAATCTGATTGATAGAAACGACCCTGTGACTCGATCTGATTGGAAGTAACGACCCTGTGAATCGATCTGATTGGTAGAAACGAACCTGTGAATTTGATCTGATTGATAGAATCGATCCTATGAATCAATCTGATTGGTGGAAACAACCCTGTGAGTGGATCTGATTGGTAGAAACGACACTGTGAATTGATCTGATTGGTAGAAAAGATCCTGTGAATTGATCCGATTGGTAGAAACGCCCCTGTAATTCGATCTGATTGATAGAAACGGCCCTATGAATTGATTTGATTGGTAGAAACGACCCTGTGAATCGATCTGATTGATAGAAACGACCCTGTGAATCGATCTGATTGATAGAAACGACCATGTGAATTGATCTGATTGATATAAACAGCTCTATGAATGGATATGATTGATAGAAACGGCTCTATGAATCGATCTGATTGGTAGAAACGGCCCTGTGAATCGACATGATTGTTAGAAACGACCCTGTGAATCGATCTGATTGGTAGAAACGACCCTGTGAAATGATCTGTTCGGTGGAAACGGCACTGTGAATCAATCTAATTGGTAGAAACGACTCCGTAAATCGATCTGATTGATAGAAACGGCCCCATGAATCGATCTGATTGATAGAAACGGCCCTATGAATCGATCTGATTGATAGAAACGGTCCCGTGAATCGATCTGATTGGTTGAAACGACCCCGTGAATCGATCTGATTGGTTGAAACGACCCTATGAATCGATCTGATTGATAGAAACGACCCTGTGATTTCATCTGATTGGTGGAAACTACCCTGTGAATTGATCTGATTGGTTGAAACGACTCTGTGAGTCGATCTGATTGGTAGAAACGACCCTGTGAATTGATCTGTTCGGTGGAAAGGCACTGTGAATCGATCTAATTGCTAGAAACGACCCCGTAAATCGATCTGATTGATAGAAACTGCCCCATGAATCGATCTGATTGATAGAAACGGTCCCCTGAATCGATCTGATTGATAGACACGGCCCTGTGAATCGATCTGATTGATAGAATCGGTCCTATGAATCGATCTGATTGATAGAAATGGTCCAATGTATCGAACTGATTGATAGAAACGACCCTGTGAATCGATCTGATTGGTAGAAACGACCCTGTAAATCAATCTCATTGATAGGAATGGCTCTATAAATCGATCTGATTGATTGAAACGACCCTGTGACTCGATCTGATTGGATGTAACGACCCTGTGAATCGATCTGATTGGTAGAAACGAACCTGTAAATTTGATCTGATTGATAGAAACGGCCCTGTGAATCCATTTGATTGATACAAACTGCCCAATGAATCGATCTGATTGGTAGAAACGGTCCCGTGAATCGATCTGATTGATAGACACGGCCCAGTGAATCGATCTGATTGATAGAATCGGTCCTATGAATCGATCTGATTGATAGAAATGGTCCCGTGTATCGATCTGATTGATAGAAACGGCCCTGTGAATCGATCTGATTGATAGAAACGACCCTGTCACTCGATCTGATTGGAAGTAACGACCCTGTGAATCGATCTGATTGGTAGAAACGAACCTGTGAATTTGATCTGATTGATAGAAACGGCCCTGTGAATCCATTTGATTGATAGAAACTGCCAGTGAATCGATCTGATTGGTAGAAACGACCCAGTGAATCGATTTTATTATTAGAAATGACCCTGTGAATCGATCTGATTGGTAGAAACGAACCTGTGAATTTGATCTGATTGATAGAAACGGCCCTATGAATCCATTTGATTGATACAAACTGCCCAGTGAATCGATCTGATTGGTAGAAACGGTCCCGTGAATCGATCTGATTGACAGACACGGCCATATGAATCGATCTCATTGATAGAAACGACCCTCTGAATCGATCTGACTGATAGAAACGACCCTGTAAAACAATCTGATTGATAGAAACGGCTCTATAAATCGATCTGATTGTTAGAAACGACCCTGTGACTCTATCTGATTGGAAGTAACGGCCCTGTGAATCGATCTGATTGGTAGAAACGACCCTGTGAATTGATCTGATTGGTTGAAACGACCCTGTGAGTCGATCTGATTGGTAGAAACGACCCTGTGAATTGATCTGTTCGGTGGAAATGGCACTGTGAATCGATCTAATTGGTAGAAACGACCCCGTAAATCGATCAGATTGATAGAAACGGCCCCATGAATCGATCTGATTAATAGAAACGGTCCCGTGAATCGATCTGATTGATAGACACGGCCCTGTGAATCGATCTGATTGATAGAATCGGTCCTATGAATCGATCTGATTGATAGAAATGGTCCCGTGTATCGATCTGATTGATATAAACGACCCTGTGAATCGATCTGATTGGTAGAAACGACCCTGTGAATCCATTTGATTGATACAAATTTCCCAGTGAATCGATCTGATTGGTAGAAATGGTCCCGTGAATCGATCTGATTGATAGACACGGCCCTGTGAATCGATCTGATTGATAGAATCGGTCCTATGAATCGATCTGATTGATAGAAATGGTCCCGTGTATCGATCTGATTGATAGAAACGGCCCTGTGAATCGATCTGATTGATAGAAACGACCCTGTGAATCGATCTGATTGGTAGAAACGATCCTGTAAATCAATCTGATTGATAGAAACGGCTCTATAAATCGATCTGATTGATAGAAACGACCCTGTGAATCGATCTGATTGGAAGTAACGACCCTGTGAATCGATCTGATTGGTAGAAACGAACCTGTGAATTTGATCTGATTGATAGAATCGATCCTATGAATCAATCTGATTGGTGGAAACAACCCTGTGAGTGGATCTGATTGGTAGAAACGACACTGTGAATTGATCTGATTGGTGGAAAAGATCCTGTGAATTGATCCGATTGGTAGAAACGAACCTGTAATTCGATCTGATTGATAGAAACGGCCCTATGAATTGATTTGATTGGTAGAAACGACCCTGTGAATCGATCTGATTGATAGAAACGACCCTGTGAATCGATCTGATTGATAGAAACGACCATGTGAATTGATCTGATTGATAGAAACAGCTCTATGAATGGATATGATTGATAGAAACGGCTCTATGAATCGATCTGATTGGTAGAAACGGCCCTGTGAATCGACATGATTGTTAGAAACGACCCTGTGAATCGATCTGATTGGTAGAAACGACCCTGTGAATTGATCTGTTCGGTGGAAACGGCACTGTGAATCAATCTAATTGGTAGAAACGACTCCGTAAATCGATCTGATTGATAGAAACGGCCCCATGAATCGATCTGATTGATAAAAACGGCCCTATGAATCGATCTGATTGATAGAAACGGTCCCGTGAATCGATCTGATTGGTTGAAACGACCCCGTGAATCGATCTGATTGGTTGAAACGACCCTATGAATCGATCTGATTGATAGAAACGATCCTGTGATTTCATCTGATTGGTGGAAACTATCCTGTGAATTGATCTGATTGGTTGAAACGACTCTGTGAGTCGATCTGATTGGTAGAAACGACCCTGTGAATTGATCTGTTCGGTGGAAAGGCACTGTGAATCGATCTAATTGCTAGAAACGACCCCGTAAATCGATCTGATTGATAGAAACTGCCCCATGAATCGATCTGATTGATAGAAACGGTCCCGTGAATCGATCTGATTGATAGACACGGCCCTGTGAATCGATCTGATTGATAGAATCGGTCCTATGAATCGATCTGATTGATAGAAATGGTCCAATGTATCGAACTGATTGATAGAAACGACCCTGTGAATCGATCTGATTGGTAGAAACGACCCTGTAAATCAATCTCATTGATAGGAATGGCTCTATAAATCGATCTGATTGATTGAAACGACCCTGTGACTCGATCTGATTGGATGTAACGACCCTGTGAATCGATCTGATTGATAGAAACGAACCTGTGAATTTGATCTGATTGATAGAAACGGCTCTGTGAATCCATTTGATTGATACAAACTGCCCAGTGAATCGATCTGATTGGTAGAAACGGTCCCGTGAATCGATCTGATTGATAGACACGGCCCAGTGAATCGATCTGATTGATAGAATCGGTCCTATGAATCGATCTGATTGATAGAAATGGTCCCGTGTATCGATCTGATTGATAGAAACGGCCCTGTGAATCGATCTGATTGATAGAAACGACCCTGTCACTCGATCTGATTGGAAGTAACGACCCTGTGAATCGATCTGATTGGTAGAAACGAACCTGTGAATTTGATCTGATTGATAGAAACGGCCCTGTGAATCCATTTGATTGATAGAAACTGCCAGTGAATCGATCTGATTGGTAGAAACGACCCAGTGAATCGATTTTATTATTAGAAATGACCCTGTGAATCGATCTGATTAGTAGAAACGATCCTCTGAATTGATCTGATTGATAGAATCGATCCTATGAATCAATCTGATTGGTGGAAACGAACCTGTGAGTGGATCTGATTGGTAGAAACGACACTGTGAATTGATCTGATTGGTGGAAAAGATCCTGTGAATTGATCTGATTTGTAGAAACGACCCTATGAATCAATCTGATGAGTGGAAACGACACTGTGAATTGATCTGATTGGTGGAAAAGATCCTGTGAATTGGTCCGATTGGTAGAAACGACCCTGCAATTCGATCTGATTGATAGAAACGGCCCTATGAATTGATTTGATTGGTAGAAACGACCCTGTGAATCGATCTGATTGATAGAAACGACCCTGTGAATCGATCTGATTGATAGAAACGACCATGTGAATTGATCTGATTGATAGAAACAGCTCTATGAATCGATTTGATTGATAGAAACGGCTCTATTAATCGATATGATTGGTAGAAACGGCCCTGTGAATCGACATGATTGTTAGAAACGACCCTGTGAATCGATCTGATTGGTAGAAACGACCCTGTGAATTGATCTGTTCGGTGGAAACGGCACTGTGAATCGATCTAATTGGTAGTAACGACTCCGTAAATCGAGCTGATTGATAGAAACGGCCCCATGCATCGATCAGATTGATAGAAACGGCCCTATGAATCGATCTGATTGATAGAAACGGCCCTATGAATCGATCTGATTGATAGAAACGGTCCCGTGAATCGATCTGATTGGTTGAAACGACCCCGTGAATCGATCTGATTGGTTGAAACGACCCTATGAATCTATCTGATTGATAGAAACGACCCTGTGATTTCATCTGATTGGTGGAAACTACCCTGTGAATTGATCTGATTGGTTGAAACGACTCTGTGAGTCGATCTGATTGGTAGAAACGACCCTGTGAATTGATCTGTTCGGTGGAAAGGCACTGTGAATCGATCTAATTGCTAGAAACGACCCCGTAAATCGATCTGATTGATAGAAACTGCCCCATGAATCGATCTGATTGATAGAAACGGTCCCGTAAATCGATCTGATTGATAGAAACGACCCCGTGAATCGATCTGATTGGTTGAAACGACCCTATGAATCGATCTGATTGGTTGAAACGACCCCGTGATTCGATCTCTGATTGGTGGAAACAACCCTGTGAATTGATCTGATTGGTTGAAACGAACCTGTGAGTTGATCTGATTGGTAGAAACGACCCTGTGAATTGATCTGTTCGGTGGAAACGGCATTGTGACTCGATCTAATTGGTAGAAACGACCCCGTAAATCGATCTGATTGATAGAAACGGCCCCATGAATCGATCAGATTGATAGAAACGGTCCCGTGAATCGATATGATTGATAGACACGGCCCTGTGAATCGATCTGATTGATAGAATCGGTCCTATGAATCGATCTGATTGATAGAAATGGTCCCGTGTATCGATCTGATTGATAGAAACGACCCTGTGAATCGGTCTGATTGGTAGAAACGACCCTGTAAATCAATCTCATTGATAGAAACGGCTCTATAAATCGATCTGATTGATTGAAACGACCCTGTGACTCGATCTGATTGGAATTAACGACCCCGTGAATCTATCTGATTGGTAGAAACGGCCCTGTGAATCCATTTGATTGATACAAACTGCCCAGTGAATCGATCTGATTGGTAGAAACGGTCCCGTGAATCGATCTGATTGATATACACGGCCCAGTGAATCGATCTGATTGATAGAATCGGTCCTATGAATCGATCTGATTGATAGAAATGGTCCCGTGTATCGATCTGATTGATAGAAACGGCCCTGTGAATCGATCTGATTGATAGAATCGACCCTGTGAATCGATCTGATTGATAGAAACGGCTCTACAAATCGATCTGATTGATAGAAACGACCCTGTCACTCGATCTGATTGGAAGTAACGACCCTGTGAATCGATCTGATTGGTAGAAACGAACCTGTGAATTTGATCTGATTGATAGAAACGGCCCTGTGAATCCATTTGATTGATAGAAACTGCCAGTGAATCGATCTGATTGGTAGAAACGACCCAGTGAATCGATTTTATTGGTAGAAATGACCCTGTGAATCGATCTGATTAGTGAAAACGATCCTCTGAATTGATCTGATTGATAGAATCGATCCTATGAATCAATCTGATTGGTAGAAACGACCCTGTAAATCAATCTGATTGATAGAAACGGCTCTATAAATCGATTTGATTGATAGAAACGACCCTGTCACTAGATCTGATTGGAAGTAACGACCCTGTGAATCGATCTGATTGGTAGAAACGAACCTGTGAATTTGATCTGATTGATAGAAACGGCCCTGTGAATCCATTTGATTGATAGAAACTGCCAGTGAATCGATCTGATTGGTAGAAACGACCCAGTGAATCGATTTTATTGGTAGAAATGACCCTGTGAATCGATCTAATTAGTGGAAACGATCCTCTGAATTGATCTGATTGATAGAATCGATCCTATGAATCAATCTGATTGGTGGAAACGATTCTGTGAGTGGATCTGATTGGTAGAAACGACACTGTGAATTGATCTGATTGGTGTGAAAAGATCCTGTGAATTGATCTGATTTGTAGAAACGACCCTATGAATCAATCTGATGAGTGGAAACGACACTGTGAATTGATCTGATTGGTGGAAAAGATCCTGTGAATTGATCCGATTGGTAGAAACGACCCTGTAATTCGATCTGATTGATAGAAACGGCCCTATGGATTGATTTGATTGGTAGAAACGACACTGTGAATCGATCTGATTGATAGAAACGACCCTGTGAATCGATCTGATTGATAGAAACGACCATGTGAATTGATCTGATTGATAGAAACAGCTCTATGAAGCGATTTGATTGATAGAAACGGCTCTATTAATCGATATGATTGGTAGAAACGGCCCTGTGAATCCATTTGATTGATACAAACTGCCCAGTGAATCGATCTGATTGGTAGAAACGGTCCCGTGAATCGATCTGATTGATATACACGGCCCAGTGAATCGATCTGATTGATAGAATCGGTCCTATGAATCGATCTGATTGATAGAAATGGTCCCGTGTATCGATCTGATTGATAGAAACGGCCCTGTGAATCGATCTGATTGATAGAATCGACCCTGTGAATCGATCTGATTGATAGAAACGGCTCTACAAATCGATCTGATTGATAGAAACGACCCTGTCACTCGATCTGATTGGAAGTAACGACCCTGTGAATCGATCTGATTGGTAGAAACGAACCTGTGAATTTGATCTGATTGATAGAAACGGCCCTGTGAATCCATTTGATTGATAGAAACTGCCAGTGAATCGATCTGATTGGTAGAAACGACCCAGTGAATCGATTTTATTGGTAGAAATGACCCTGTGAATCGATCTGATTAGTGAAAACGATCCTCTGAATTGATCTGATTGATTGAATCGATCCTATGAATCAATCTGATTGGTAGAAACGACCCTGTAAATCAATCTGATTGATAGAAACGGCTCTATAAATCGATTTGATTGATAGAAACGACCCTGTCACTCGATCTGATTGGAAGTAACGACCCTGTGAATCGATCTGATTGGTAGAAACGAACCTGTGAATTTGATCTGATTGATAGAAACGGCCCTGTGAATCCATTTGATTGATAGAAACTGCCAGTGAATCGATCTGATTGGTAGAAACGACCCAGTGAATCGATTTTATTGGTAGAAATGACCCTGTGAATCGATCTAATTAGTGGAAACGATCCTCTGAATTGATCTGATTGATAGAATCGATCCTATGAATCAATCTGATTGGTGGAAACGATTCTGTGAGTGGATCTGATTGGTAGAAACGACACTGTGAATTGATCTGATTGGTGTGAAAAGATCCTGTGAATTGATCTGATTTGTAGAAACGACCCTATGAATCAATCTGATGAGTGGAAACGACACTGTGAATTGATCTGATTGGTGGAAAAGATCCTGTGAATTGATCCGATTGGTAGAAACGACCCTGTAATTCGATCTGATTGATAGAAACGGCCCTATGGATTGATTTGATTGGTAGAAACGACACTGTGAATCGATCTGATTGATAGAAACGACCCTGTGAATCGATCTGATTGATAGAAACGACCATGTGAATTGATCTGATTGATAGAAACAGCTCTATGAAGCGATTTGATTTATAGAAACGGCTCTATTAATCGATATGATTGGTAGAAACGGCCCTGTGAATCGACATGATTGTTAGAAACGACACTGTGAATCGATCTGATTGGTTGAAACGACCCCGTGAATCGATCTGATTGGTTGAAACGACCCTATGAATCGATCTGATTGATAGAAACGACCCTGTGATTTCATCTGATTGGTGGAAACTACCCTGTGAATTGATCTGATTGGTTGAAACGACTCTGTGAGTCGATCTGATTGGTAGAAACGACCCTGTGAATTGATCTGTTCGGTGGAAAGGCACTGTGAATCGATCTAATTGCTAGAAACGACCCCGTAAATCGATCTGATTGATAGAAACTGCCCCATGAAACGATCTGATTGATAGAAACGGTCCCGTGAATCGATCTGATTGATAGACACGGCCCTGTGAATCGATCTGATTGATAGAATCGGTCCTATGAATCGATCTGATTGATAGAAATGGTCCAATGTATCGAACTGATTGATAGAAACGACCCTGTGAATCGATCTGATTGGTAGAAACGACCCTGTAAATCAATCTCATTGATAGGAATGGCTCTATAAATCGATCTGATTGATTGAAACGACCCTGTGACTCGATCTGATTGGATGTAACGACCCTGTGAATCGATCTGATTGGTAGAAACGAACCTGTGAATTTGATCTGATTGATAGAAACGGCCCTGTGAATCCATTTGATTGATACAAACTGCCCAGTGAATCGATCTGATTGGTAGAAACGGTCCCGTGAATCGATCTGATTGATAGACACGGCCCAGTGAATCGATCTGATTGATAGAATCGGTCCTATGAATCGATCTGATTGATAGAAATGGTCCCGTGTATCGATCTGATTGATAGAAACGGCCCTGTGAATCGATCTGATTGATAGAAACGACCCTGTCACTCGATCTGATTGGAAGTAACGACCCTGTGAATCGATCTGATTGGTAGAAACGAACCTGTGAATTTGATCTGATTGATAGAAACGGCCCTGTGAATCCATTTGATTGATAGAAACTGCCAGTGAATCGATCTGATTGGTAGAAACGACCCAGTGAATCGATTTTATTATTAGAAATGACCCTGTGAATCGATCTGATTAGTAGAAACGATCCTCTGAATTGATCTGATTGATAGAATCGATCCTATGAATCAATCTGATTGGTGGAAACGAACCTGTGAGTGGATCTGATTGGTAGAAACGACACTGTGAATTGATCTGATTGGTGGAAAAGATCCTGTGAATTGATCTGATTTGTAGAAACGACCCTATGAATCAATCTGATGAGTGGAAACGACACTGTGAATTGATCTGATTGGTGGAAAAGATCCTGTGAATTGGTCCGATTGGTAGAAACGACCCTGCAATTCGATCTGATTGATAGAAACGGCCCTATGAATTGATTTGATTGGTAGAAACGACCCTGTGAATCGATCTGATTGATAGAAACGACCTTGTGAATCGATCTGATTGATAGAAACGACCATGTGAATTGATCTGATTGATAGAAACAGCTCTATGAATCGATTTGATTGATAGAAACGGCTCTATTAATCGATATGATTGGTAAAAACGGCCCTGTGAATCGACATGATTGTTAGAAACGACCCTGTGAATCGATCTGATTGGTAGAAACGACCCTGTGAATTGATCTGTTCGGTGGAAACGGCACTGTGAATCGATCTAATTGGTAGTAACGACTCCGTAAATCGAGCTGATTGATAGAAACGGCCCCATGAATCGATCAGATTGATAGAAACGGCCCTATGAATAGATCTGATTGGTAGAAACGGCCCTATGTATCGATCTGATTGATGGAAACGGTCCCGTGAATCGATCTGATTGGTTGAAACGACCCCGTGAATCGATCTGATTGGTTGAAACGACCCTATGAATCGATCTGATTGATAGAAACGACCATGTGATTTCATCTGATTGGTGGAAACTACCCTGTGAATTGATCTGATTGGTTGAAACGACTCTGTGAGTCGATCTGATTGGTAGAAACGACCCTGTTAATTGATCTGTTCGGTGGAAACGGCACTGTGAATCGATCTAATTGCTAGAAACGACCCCGTAAATCGATATGATTGATAGAAACTGCTCCATGAATCTATCTGATTGATAGAAACGGTCCCGTGAATCGATCTGATTGATAGACACGGCCCTGTGAATCGATCTGATTGATAGAATCGGTCCTATGAATCGATCTGATTGATAGAAATGGTCCAATGTATCGAACTGATTGATAGAAACGGCCCTGTGAATCGATCTGATTGGTAGAAACGACCCTGTAAATCAATCTCATTGATAGGAATGGCTCTATAAATCGATCTGATTGATTGAAACGACCCTGTGACTCGATCTGATTGGATGTAACGACCCTGTGAATCGATCTGATTGGTAGAAACGAACCTGTGAATTTGATCTGATTGATAGAAACGGCCCTGTGAATCCATTTGATTGATACAAACTGCCCAGTGAATCGATCTGATTGGTAGAAACGGTCCCGTGAATCGATCTGATTGATATACACGGCCCAGTGAATCGATCTGATTGATAGAATCGGTCCTATGAATCGATCTGATTGATAGAAATGGTCCCGTGTATCGATCTGATAGATAGAAACGGCCCTGTGAATCGATCTGATTGATAGAATCGACCCTGTGAATCGATCTGATTGATAGAAACGGCTCTATAAATCGATCTGATTGATAGAAACGACCCTGTCACTCGATCTGATTGGAAGTAACGACCCTGTGAATCGATCTGATTGGTAGAAACGAACCTGTGAATTTGATCTGATTGATAGAAACGGCCCTGTGAATCCATTTGATTGATAGAAACTGCCAGTGAATCGATCTGATTGGAAGAAACGACCCAGTGAATCGATTTTATTGGTAGAAATGACCCTGTGAATCGATCTGATTAGTGAAAACGATCCTCTGAATTGATCTGATTGATAGAATCGATCCTATGAATCAATCTGATTGGTAGAAACGACCCTGTAAATCAATCTGATTGATAGAAACGGCTCTATAAATCGATCTGATTGATAGAAACGACCCTGTCACTCGATCTGATTGAAAGTAACGACGCTGTGAATCGATCTGATTGGTAGAAACGAACCTGTGAATTTGATCTGATTGATAGAAACGGCCCTGTGAATCCATTTGATTGATAGAAACTGCCAGTGAATCGATCTGATTGGTAGAAACGACCCAGTGAATCGATTTTATTGGTAGAAATGACGCTGTGAATCGATCTGATTAGTGGAAACGATCCTCTGAATTGATCTGATTGATAGAATCGATCCTATGAATCAATCTGATTGGTGGAAACGGTCCTATGAATCAATCTGATTGATAGAAACGGCCCTATGAATCGATCTGATTGATAGAAACGGTCCCGTAAATCGATCTGATTGGTTGAAACGACCCCGTGAATCGATCTGATTGGTTGAAACGACCCTATGAATCGATCTGATTGATAGAAACGACCATGTGATTTCATCTGATTGGTGGAAACTACCCTGTGAATTGATCTGATTGGTTGAAACGACTCTGTGAGTCGATCTGATTGGTAGAAACGACCCTGTTAATTGATCTGTTCGGTGGAAAGGCACTGTGAATCGATCTAATTGCTAGAAACGACCCCGTAAATCGATCTGATTGATAGAAACTGCTCCATGAATCGATCTGATTGATAGAAACGGTCCCGTGAATCGATCTGATTGATAGACACGGCCCTGTGAATCGATCTGATTGATAGAATCGGTCCTATGAATCGATCTGATTGATAGAAATGGTCCAATGTATCGAACTGATTGATAGAAACGGCCCTGTGAATCGATCTGATTGGTAGAAACGACCCTGTAAATCAATCTCATTGATAGGAATGGCTCTATAAATCGATCTGATTGATTGAAACGACCCTGTGGCTCGATCTGATTGGATGTAACGACCCTGTGAATCGATCTGATTGGTAGAAACGAACCTGTGAATTTTATCTGATTGATAGAAACGGCCCTGTGAATCCATTTGATTGATACAAACTGCCCAGTGAATCGATCTGATTGGTAGAAACGGTCCCGTGAATCGATCTGATTGATAGACACGGCCCAGTGAATCGATCTGATTGATAGAGTCGGTCCTATGAATCGATCTGATTGATAGAAATGGTCCCGTGAATCGATCTAATTGGTAGAAACGACCCTATGAATCGACCTGATTGGTGGAAAAGATCCTGTGAATTGGTCCGATTGGTAGAAACGATCCTGTAATTCGATCTGATTGATAGAAACGGCCCTATGAATTGATTTGATTGGTAGAAACGACCCTGTGAATCGATCTGATTGATAGAAACGACCCTGTGAATCGATCTGATTGATAGAAACGACCATGTGAATTGATCTGATTGATAGAAACAGCTCTATGAATCGATTTGATTGATAGAAACGGCTCTATTAATCGATATGATTGGTAGAAACGGCCCTGTGAATCGACATGATTGTTAGAAACGATCCTGTGAATCGATCTGATTGGTAGAAACGACCCTGTGAATTGATCTGTTCGGTGGAAACGGCACTGTGAATCGATCTAATTGGTAGTAACGACTCCGTAAATCGAGCTGATTGATAGAAACGCCCCCATGAATCGATCTGATTGATAGAAACGGCCCTATGAATCGATCTGATTGAAAGAAACGGTCCCGTGAATCGATCTGATTGGTTGAAACGACCCCGTGAATCGATCTCCGATTGGTGGAAACAACCCTGTGAATTGATCTGATTGGTTGAAACGACCCTGTGAGTTGATCTGATTGGTAGAAACGACCCTGTGAATTGATCTGTTCGGTGGAAACGGCATTGTGAATCGATCTAATTGGTAGAAACGACCCCGTAAATCGATCTGATTGATAGAAACGGCCCCATGAATCGATCAGATTGATAGAAACGGTCCCGTGAATCGATATGATTGATAGACACGGCCCTGTGAATCGATCTGATTGATAGAATCGGTCCTATGAATCGATCTGATTGATAGAAATGGTCCAATGTATCGAACTGATTAATAGAAACGGCCCTGTGAATCGATCTGATTGGTAGAAACGACCCTGTAAATCAATCTCATTGATAGGAATGGCTCTATAAATCGATCTGATTGATTGAAACGACCCTGTGACTCGATCTGATTGGATGTAACGACCCTGTGAATCGATCTGATTGGTAGAAACGAACCTGTGAATTTGATCTGATTGATAGAAACGGCCCTGTGAATCCATTTGATTGATACAAACTGCCCAGTGAATCGATCTGATTGGTAGAAACGGTCCCGTGAATCGATCTGATTGATAGACACGGCCCAGTGAATCGATCTGATTGATAGAGTCGGTCCTATGAATCGATCTGATTGATAGAAATGGTCCCGTGAATCGATCTAATTGGTAGAAACGACCCTATGAATCGACCTGATTGGTGGAAAAGATCCTGTGAATTGGTCCGATTGGTAGAAACGATCCTGTAATTCGATCTGATTGATAGAAACGGCCCTATGAATTGATTTGATTGGTAGAAACGACCCTGTGAATCGATCTGATTGATAGAAACGACCCTGTGAATCGATCTGATTGATAGAAACGACCATGTGAATTGATCTGATTGATAGAAACAGCTCTATGAATCGATTTGATTGATAGAAACGGCTCTATTAATCGATATGATTGGTAGAAACGGCCCTGTGAATCGACATGATTGTTAGAAACGACCCTGTGAATCGATCTGATTGGTAGAAACGACCCTGTGAATTGATCTGTTCGGTGGAAACGGCACTGTGAATCGATCTAATTGGTAGTAACGACTCCGTAAATCGAGCTGATTGATAGAAACGCCCCCATGAATCGATCTGATTGATAGAAACGGCCCTATGAATCGATCTGATTGAAAGAAACGGTCCCGTGAATCGATCTGATTGGTTGAAACGACCCCGTGAATCGATCTCTGATTGGTGGAAACAACCCTGTGAATTGATCTGATTGGTTGAAACGACCCTGTGAGTTGATCTGATTGGTAGAAACGACCCTGTGAATTGATCTGTTCGGTGGAAACGGCATTGTGAATCGATCTAATTGGTAGAAACGACCCCGTAAATCGATCTGATTGATAGAAACGGCCCCATGAATCGATCAGATTGATAGAAACGGTCCCGTGAATCGATATGATTGATAGACACGGCCCTGTGAATCGATCTGATTGATAGAATCGGTCCTATGAATCGATCTAATTGATAGAAATGGTCCCGTGTATCGATCTGATTGATAGAAACGACCCTGTGAATCGGTCTGATTGGTAGAAACGACCCTGTAAATCAATCTCATTGATAGAAACGGCTCTATAAATCGATCTGATTGATTGAAACGACCCTGTGACTCGATCTGATTGGAATTAACGACCCCGTGAATCGATCTGATTGGTAGAAACGGCCCTGTGAATCCATTTGATTGATACAAACTGCCCAGTGAATCGATCTGATTGGTAGAAACGGTCCCGTGAATCGATCTGATTGATATACACGGCCCAGTGAATCGATCTGATTGATAGAATCGGTCCTATGAATCGATCTGATTGATAGAAATGGTCCCGTGTATCGATCTGATTGATAGAAACGGCCCTGTGAATCGATCTGATTGATAGAATCGACCCTGTGAATCGATCTGATTGATAGAAACGACCCTGTCACTCGATCTGATTGGAAGTAACGACCCTGTGAATCGATCTGATTGGTAGAAACGAACCTGTGAATTTGATCTGATTGATAGAAACGGCCCTGTGAATCCATTTGATTGATAGAAACTGCCAGTGAATCGATCTGATTGGTAGAAACGACCCAGTGAATCGATTTTATTGGTAGAAATGACCCTGTGAATCGATCTGATTAGTGAAAACGATCCTCTGAATTGATCTGATTGATAGAATCGATCCTATGAATCAATCTGATTGGTAGAAACGACCCTGTAAATCAATCTGATTGATAGAAACGGCTCTATAAATCGATCTTATTGATAGAAACGACCCTGTCACTCGATCTGATTGAAAGTAACGACGCTGTGAATCGATCTGATTGGTAGAAACGAACCTGTGAATTTGATCTGATTGATAGAAACGGCCCTGTGAATCCATTTGATTGATAGAAACTGCCAGTGAATCGATCTGATTGGTGGAAACGACCCAGTGAATCGATTTTATTGGTAGAAATGACCCTGTGAATCGATCTGATTAGTGGAAACGATCCTCTGAATTGATCTGATTGATAGAATCGATCCTATGAATCAATCTGATTGGTGGAAACGATCCTGTGAGTGGATCTGATTTGTAGAAACGACACTGTGAATTGATCTGATTGGTATGAAAAGATCCTGTGAATTGATCTGATTTGTAGAAACGACCCTATGAATCAATCTGATGAGTGGAAACGACACTGTGAATTGATCTGATTGGTGGAAAAGATCCTGTGAATTGATCCGATTGGTAGAAACGACCCTGTAATTCGATCTGATTGATAGAAACGGCCCTATGGATTGATTTGATTGGTAGAAACGACACTGTGAATCGATCTGATTGAGAGAAACGACCCTGTGAATCGATCTGATTGATAGAAACGACCATGTGAATTGATCTGATTGATAGAAACAGCTCTATGAAGCGATTTGATTGATAGAAACGGCTCTATTAATCGATATGATTGGTAGAAACGGCCCTGTGAATCGACATGATTGTTAGAAACGACCCTGTGAATCGATCTGATTGGTAGAAACGACCCTGTGAATTGATCTGTTCGGTGCAAACGGCACTGTGAATCGATCTAATTGGTAGAAACGACTCCGTAAATCGAGCTGATTGATAGAAACGGCCCCATGAATCGATCTGATTGATAGAAACGGCCCTATGAATCGATCTGATTGATAGAAACGGTCCCGTGAATCGATCTGATTGGTTGAAACGACCCCGTGAATCGATCTGATTGGTTGAAACGACCCTATGAATCGATCTGATTGATAGAAACGACCCTGTGATTTAATCTGATTGGTGGAAACGACCCTGTGAATTGATCCGATTGGTTGAAACGACCCTGTGAGTTGATCTGATTGGTAGAAACGGCCCTGTGAATCCATTTGATTGATACAAACTGCCCAGTGAATCGATCTGATTGGTAGAAACGGTCCCGTGAATCGATCTGATTGATATACACGGCCCAGTGAATCGATCTGATTGATAGAATCGGTCCTATGAATCGATCTGATTGATAGAAATGGTCCCGTGTATCGATCTGATTGATAGAAACGGCCCTGTGAATCGATCTGATTGATAGAATCGACCCTGTGAATCGATCTGATTGATAGAAACGACCCTGTCACTCGATCTGATTGGAAGTAACGACCCTGTGAATCGATCTGATTGGTAGAAACGAACCTGTGAATTTGATCTGATTGATAGAAACGGCCCTGTGAATCCATTTGATTGATAGAAACTGCCAGTGAATCGATCTGATTGGTAGAAACGACCCAGTGAATCGATTTTATTGGTAGAAATGACCCTGTGAATCGATCTGATTAGTGAAAACGATCCTCTGAATTGATCTGATTGATAGAATCGATCCTATGAATCAATCTGATTGGTAGAAACGACCCTGTAAATCAATCTGATTGATAGAAACGGCTCTATAAATCGATCTTATTGATAGAAACGACCCTGTCACTCGATCTGATTGAAAGTAACGACGCTGTGAATCGATCTGATTGGTAGAAACGAACCTGTGAATTTGATCTGATTGATAGAAACGGCCCTGTGAATCCATTTGATTGATAGAAACTGCCAGTGAATCGATCTGATTGGTGGAAACGACCCAGTGAATCGATTTTATTGGTAGAAATGACCCTGTGAATCGATCTGATTAGTGGAAACGATCCTCTGAATTGATCTGATTGATAGAATCGATCCTATGAATCAATCTGATTGGTGGAAACGATCCTGTGAGTGGATCTGATTTGTAGAAACGACACTGTGAATTGATCTGATTGGTATGAAAAGATCCTGTGAATTGATCTGATTTGTAGAAACGACCCTATGAATCAATCTGATGAGTGGAAACGACACTGTGAATTGATCTGATTGGTGGAAAAGATCCTGTGAATTGATCCGATTGGTAGAAACGACCCTGTAATTCGATCTGATTGATAGAAACGGCCCTATGGATTGATTTGATTGGTAGAAACGACACTGTGAATCGATCTGATTGAGAGAAACGACCCTGTGAATCGATCTGATTGATAGAAACGACCATGTGAATTGATCTGATTGATAGAAACAGCTCTATGAAGCGATTTGATTGATAGAAACGGCTCTATTAATCGATATGATTGGTAGAAACGGCCCTGTGAATCGACATGATTGTTAGAAACGACCCTGTGAATCGATCTGATTGGTAGAAACGACCCTGTGAATTGATCTGTTCGGTGCAAACGGCACTGTGAATCGATCTAATTGGTAGAAACGACTCCGTAAATCGAGCTGATTGATAGAAACGGCCCCATGAATCGATCTGATTGATAGAAACGGCCCTATGAATCGATCTGATTGATAGAAACGGTCCCGTGAATCGATCTGATTGGTTGAAACGACCCCGTGAATCGATCTGATTGGTTGAAACGACCCTATGAATCGATCTGATTGATAGAAACGACCCTGTGATTTAATCTGATTGGTGGAAACGACCCTGTGAATTGATCCGATTGGTTGAAACGACCCTGTGAGTTGATCTGATTGGTAGAAACGACCCTGTGAATTGATCTGTTCGGTGGAAACGGCACTGTGAATCGATCTAATTGGTAGAAACGACCCCGTAAATCGATCTGATTGATAGACACGGCCCTGTGAATCGATTTGATTGATAGAATTGGTCCTATGAATCGATCTGATTGATAGAAATGGTCCCGTGTATCGAACTGATTGATAGAAACGACCCTGTGAATCGATCTGATTGGTAGAAACGACCCTGTAAATCAATCTCATTGATAGGAATGGCTCTATAAATCGATCTGATTGATTGAAACGACCCTGTGACTCGATCTGATTGGGTGTAACGACCCTGTGAATCGATCTGATTGGTAGAAACGAACCTGTGAATCTGATCTGATTGATAGAAACGGCCCTGTGAATCCATTTGATTGATACAAACTGCCCAGTGAATCGATCTGATTGGTAGAAACGGTCCCGTGGATCGATGTGATTGATAGACACGGCCCAGTGAATCGATCTGATTGATAGAATCGGTCCTATGAATCGATCTGATTGATAGAAATGGTCCCGTGTATCGATCTGATTGATAGAAACGGCCCTGTGAATCGATCTGATTGATAGAAACGACCCTGTGAATCGATCTGATTGGTAGAAACGACCCTGTAAATCAATCTGATTGATAGAAACGGCTCTATAAATCGATCTGATTGATAGAAACGACCCTGTCACTCGATCTGATTGGAAGTAACGACCCTGTGAATCGATCTGATTGGTAGAAACGAACCTGTGAATTTGATCTGATTGATAGAAACGGCCCTGTGAATCCATTTGATTGATAGAAACTGCCAGTGAATCGATCTGATTGGTAGAAACGACCCAGTGAATCGATTTTATTGGTAGAAATGACCCTGTGAATCGATCTGATTAGTAGAAACGATCCTCTGAATTGATCTGATTGATAGAATCGATGCTATGAATCAATCTGATTGGTGGAAACGACCATGTGAGTGGATCTGATTGGTAGAAACGACACTGTGAATTGATCTGATTGGTGGAAAAGATCCTGTGAATTGATCTGATTTGTAGAAACGACCCTATGAATCAATCTAATGAGTGGAAACGACACTGTGAATTGATCTGATTGGTGGAAAAGATCCTGTGAATTGGTCCGATTGGTAGAAACGACCCTGTAATTCGATCTGATTGATAGAAACGGCCCTATGAATTGATTTGATTGGTAGAAACGACCCTGTGAATCGATCTGATTGATAGAAACGACCCTGTGAATCGATCTGATTGATAGAAACGACCATGTGAATTGATCTGATTGATAGAAACAGCTCTATGAATCGATTTGATTGATAGAAACGGCTCTATTAATCGATATGATTGGTAGAAACGGCCCTGTGAATCGACATGATTGTCAGAAACGACCCTGTGAATCGATCTGATTGGTAGAAACGACCCTGTGAATTGATCTGTTCGGTGGAAACGGCACTGTGAATCGATCTAATTGGTAGTAACGACTCCGTAAATCGAGCTGATTGATAGAAACGGCCCCATGAATCGATCTGATTGATAGAAACGGCCCTATGAATCGATCTGATTGAAAGAAACGGTCCCGTGAATCGATCTGATTGGTTGAAACGACCCCGTGAATCGATCTGATTGGTTGAAACGACCCTATGAATCGATCTGATTGATAGAAACGAACCTATGATTTAATCTGATTGGTGGAAACGACCCTGTGAATTGACCTGATTGGTTGAAACGACCCTGTGAGTTGATCTGATTGGTAGAAACGACCCTGTGAATTGATCTGTTCAGTGGAAACGGCATTGTGAATCGATCTAATTGGTAGAAACGACCCCGTAAATCGATCTGATTGAGAGAAACGGCCCCATGAATCGATCAGATTGATAGAAACGGTCCCGTGAATCGATATGATTGATAGACACGGCCCTGTGAATCGATCTGATTGATAGAATCGGTCCTATGAATCGATCTGATTGATAGAAATGGTCCCGTGTATCGATCTGATTGATAGAAACGACCCTGTGAATCGGTCTGATTGGTAGAAACGACCCTGTAAATCAATCTCATTGATAGAAACGGCTCTATAAATCGATCTGATTGATTGAAACGACCCTGTGACTCGATCTGATTGGAATTAACGACCCTGCGAATCGATCTGATTGGTAGAAACGGCCCTGTGAATCCATTTGATTGATACAAACTGCCCAGTGAATCGATCTGATTGGTATACACGGCCCAGTGAATCGATCTGATTGATAGAATCGGTCCTATGAATCGATCTGATTGATAGAAATGGTCCCGTGTATCGATCTGATTGATAGAAACGGCCCTGTGAATCGATCTGATTGATAGAAACGACCCTGTGAATCGATCTGATTGATAGAAACGGCTCTATAAATCGATCTGATTGATAGAAACGACCCTGTCACTCGATCTGATTGGAAGTAACGACCCTGTGAATCGATCTGATTGGTAGAAACGAACCTGTGAATTTGATCTGATTGATAGAAACGGCCCTGTGAATCCATTTGATTGATAGAAACTGCCAGTGAATCGATCTGATTGGTAGAAACGACCCAGTGAATCGATTTTATTGGTAGAAATGACCCTGTGAATCGATCTGATTAGTGAAAACGATCCTCTGAATTGATCTGATTGATAGAATCGATCCTATGAATCAATCTGATTGGTAGAAACGACCCTGTAAATCAATCTGATTGATAGAAACGGCTCTATAAATCGATCTGATTGATAGAAACGACCCTGTCACTCGATCTGATTGGAAGTAACGACCCTGTGAATCGATCTGATTGGTAGAAACGAACCTGTGAATTTGATCTGATTGATAGAAACGGCCCTGTGAATCCATTTGATTGATAGAAACTGCCAGTGAATCGATCTGATTGGTAGAAACTACCCAGTGAATCGATTTTATTGGTAGAAATGACCCTGTGAATCGATCTGATTAGTGGAAACGATCCTCTGAATTGATCTGATTGATAGAATCGATCCTATGAATCAATCTGATTGGTGGAAACGATCCTGTGAGTGGATCTGATTGGTAGAAACGACACTGTGAATTGATCTGATTGGTGGAAAAGATCCTGTGAATTGATCTGATTTGTAGAAACGACCCTATGAATCAATCTGATGAGTGGAAACGACACTGTGAATTGATCTGATTGGTGGAAAAGATCCTGTGAATTGATCCGATTGGTAGAAACGACCCTGTAATTCGATCTGATTGATAGAAACGGCCCTATGGATTGATTTGATTGGTAGAAACGACACTGTGAATCGATCTGATTGATAGAAACGACCCTGTGAATCGATCTGATTGATAGAAACGACCATGTGAATTGATCTGATTGATAGAAACAGCTCTATGAAGCGATTTGATTGATAGAAACGGCTCTATTAATCGATATGATTGGTAGAAACGGCCCTGTGAATCGACATGATTGTTAGAAACGACCCTGTGAATCGATCTGATTGGTAGAAACGACCCTGTGAATTGATCTGTTCGGTGGAAACGGCACTGTGAATCGATCTAATTGGTAGAAACGACTCCGTAAATCGAGCTGATTGATAGAAACGGCCCCATGAATCGATCTGATTGATAGAAACGGCCCTATGAATCGATCTGATTGATAGAAACGGTCCCGTGAATCGATCTGATTGGTTGAAACGACCCCGTGAATCGATCTGATTGGTTGAAACGACCCTATGAATCGATCTGATTGATAGAAACGACCCTGTGATTTAATCTGATTGGTGGAAACGACCCTGTGAATTGATCCGATTGGTTGAAACGACCCTGTGAGTTGATCTGATTGGTAGAAACGACCCTGTGAATTGATCTGTTCGGTGGAAACGGCACTGTGAATCGATCTAATTGGTAGAAACGACCCCGTAAATCGATCTGATTGATAGACACGGCCCTGTGAATCGATCTGATTGATAGAATCGGTCCTATGAATCGATCTGATTGATAGAAATGGTCCCGTGTATCGAACTGATTGATAGAAACGACCCTGTGAATCGATCTGATTGGTAGAAACGACCCTGTAAATCAATCTCATTGATAGGAATGGCTCTATAAATCGATCTGATTGATTGAAACGACCCTGTGACTCGATCTGATTGGATGTAACGACCCTGTGAATCGATCTGATTGGTAGAAACGAACCTGTGAATCTGATCTGATTGATAGAAACGGCCCTGTGAATCCATTTGATTGATACAAACTGCCCAGTGAATCGATCTGATTGGTAGAAACGGTCCCGTGAATCGATCTGATTGATAGACACGGCCCAGTGAATCGATCTGATTGATAGAATCGGTCCTATGAATCGATCTGATTGATAGAAATGGTCCCGTGTATCGATCTGATTGATAGAAACGGCCCTGTGAATCGATCTGATTGATAGAAACGACCCTGTGAATAGATCTGATTGGTAGAAACGACACTGTAAATCAATCTGATTGATAGAAACGGCTCTATAAATCGATCTGATTGATAGAAACGACCCTGTCACTCGATCTGATTGGAAGTAACGACCCTGTGAATCGATCTGATTGGTAGAAACGAACCTGTGAATTTGATCTGATTGATAGAAACGGCCCTGTGAATCCATTTGATTGATAGAAACTGCCAGTGAATCGATCTGATTGGTAGAAACGACCCAGTCAATCGATTTTATTGGTAGAAATGACCCTGTGAATCGATCTGATTAGTAGAAACGATCCTCTGAATTGATCTGATTGATAGAATCGATCCTATGAATCAATCTGATTGGTGGAAACGACCCTGTGAGTGGATCTGATTGGTAGAAACGACACTGTGAATTGATCTGATTGGTGGAAAAGATCCTGTGAATTGATCTGATTTGTAGAAACGACCCTATGAATCAATCTGATGAGTGGAAACGACACTGTGAATTGATCTGATTGGTGGAAAAGATCCTGTGAATTGGTCCGATTGGTAGAAACGACCCTGTAATTCGATCTGATTGATAGAAACGGTCCTATGAATTGATTTGATTGGTAGAAACGACCCTGTGAATCGATCTGATTGATAGAAACGACCCTGTGAATCGATCTGATTGACAGAAACGACCATGTGAATTGATCTGATTGATAGAAACAGCTCTATGAATCGATTTGATTGATAGAAACGGCTCTATTAATCGATATGATTGGTAGAAACGGCCCTGTGAATCGACATGATTGTTAGAAACGACCCTGTGAATCGATCTGATTGGTAGAAACGACCCTGTGAATTGATCTGTTCGGTGGAAACGGCACTGTGAATCGATCTAATTGGCAGTAACGACTCCGTAAATCGAGCTGATTGATAGAAACGGCCCCATGAATCGATCAGATTGATAGAAACGGTCCCGTGAATCGATCTGATTGATAGACACGGCCCTGTGAATCGATCTGATTGATAGAATCGGTCCTATGAATCGATCTGATTGATAGAAATGGTCCCGTGTATCGATCTGATTGATAGAAACGACCCTGTGAATCGATCTGATTGGTAGAAACGACCCTGTAAATCAATCTCATTGATAGAAACGGCTCTATAAATCGATCTGATTGATTAAAACGACCCTGTGACTCGATCTGATTGGAATTAACGACCCCGTGAATCGATCTGATTGGTAGAAACGGCTCTGTGAATCCATTTGATTGATACAAACTGCCCAGTGAATCGATCTGATTGGTAGAAACGGTCCCGTGAATCGATCTGATTGATAAACACGGCCCAGTGAATCGACCTGATTGATAGAATCGGTCATATGAATCGATCTGATTGATAGAAATGGTCCCGTGTATCGATCTGATTGATAGAAACGGCCCTGTGAATCGATCTGATTGATAGAAACGACCCTGTGAATCGATCTGATTGGTAGAAACGACCCTGTAAATCAATCTGATTGATAGAAACGGCTCTATAAATCGATCTGATTGAAAGAAACGACCCTGTCACTCGATCTGATTGGAAGTAACGACCCTGTGAATCGATCTGATTGGTAGAAACGAACCTGTGAATTTGATCTGATTGATAGAAACGGCCCTGTGAATCCATTTGATTGATAGAAACTGCCAGTGAATCGATCTGATTGGTAGAAACGACCCAGTGAATCGATTTTATTGGTAGAAATGACCCTGTGAATCGATCTGATTAGTGGAAACGATCCTCTGAATTGATCTGATTGATAGAATCGATCCTATGAATCAATCTGATTGGTGGAAACGACCCTGTGAGTGGATCTGATTGGTAGAAACGACACTGTGAATTGATCTGATTGGTGGAAAAGATCCTGTGAATTGATCTGATTTGTAGAAACGACCCTATGAATCAATCTGATGAGTGGAAACGACACTGTGAATTGATCTGATTGTTGGAAAAGATCCTGTGAATTGATCCGATTGGTAGAAACGACCCTGTAATTCGATCTGATTGATAGAAACGGCCCTATGAATTGATTTGATTGGTAGAAACGACCCTGTGAATCGATCTGATTGATAGAAACGACCCTGTGAATCGATCTGATTGATAGAAACGACCATGTGAATTGATCTGATTGATAGAAACAGCTCTATGAATCGATTTGATTGATAGAAACGGCTCTATTAATCGATATGATTGGTAGAAACGGCCCTGTGAATCGACATGATTGTTAGAAACGACCCTGTGAATCGATCTGATTGGTAGAAACGACCCTGTGAATTGATCTGTTCGGTGGAAACGGCCCTATGAATCGATCTGATTGATAGAAACGGTCCCGTGAATCGATCTGATTGGTTGAAACGACCCCGTGAATCGATCTGATTGGTTGAAACGACCCTATGAATCGATCTGATTGATAGAAACGACCCTGCGATTTAATCTGATTGGTGGAAACGACCCTGTGAATTGATCTGATTGGTTGAAACGACCCTGTGAGTTGATCTGATTGGTAGAAACGACCCTGTGAATTGATCTGTTCGGTGGAAACGGCACTGTGAATCGATCTAATTGGTAGAAATGACCCCGTAAATCGATCTGATTGATAGAAACGGACCCATGAATCGATCAGATTGATAGAAACGGTCCCGTGAATCGATCTGATTGATAGACACGGCCCTGTGAATAGATCTGATTGATAGAATCGGTAATATGAATCGATCTGATTGATAGAAATGGTCCCGTGTATCGATCTGATTGATAGAAACGACCCTGTGAATCGATCTGATTGGTAGAAACGACCCTGTAAATCAATCTGATTGATAGAAACGGCTCTATAAATCGATCTGATTGATAGAAACGACCCTGTCACTCGATCTGATTGGAAGTAACGACCCTGTGAATCGATCTGATTGGTAGAAACGACACTGTGAATTGATCTGATTGGTGGAAAAGATCCTGTGAATTGATCTGATTTGTAGAAACGACCCTATGAATCGATCAGATTGGTGGAAACGATCCTGTGAATTGATCTGATTGGTGGAAACGATCCTATGAATCAATCTGATTGGTGGAAGCGGCCCTGTGAATCGATCTGATTGATGGAAATGGCTCTAAGAATCGATCTGATTGGTAGAAACGACCATATTAATCAATCTGATTGATAGAAACGGCCCTATGAATCGATCTGATTGATAGAAACGGTCCCGTGAATCGATCTGATTGGTTGAAACGACCCTGTGAATTGATCTGATTGGTAGTAAAGACCCTGTGAATCGATCTGATTGATAAAAACCATCCTGTGATTTGATCTGATTGTTGGAAACGACCCTGTGAATTGATCAGATTTGTAGAAACGACACTGTGAACCGATCTGATTGGTAGAAACGACCCTGTGAATTGATCTGTTCGGTGGAAACGGCACTGTGAATCGATCTGATTGATATAAACGGCCTGTGAATCGATCTGATTGATAGAAACGGTCCTGTGAATAGATCTGATTGGTAGAAACGGCACTGTGAATCGATATGATTGGTAGAAACGACCCCGTAAATCGATCTGATTGATTGAAATGGCCCTATCAATCGACCTGATTGATAGAAACGTTCCCGTTAATCGATGTGATTGATAGAAACGGCCCTGTGAATCGGTTTGATTGATAGAAAAACATCTATGAATCCATTTGATTGATAGAAACGGCCCTGTGAATCGATCTGATTGGTGGAAAGGACCCTGTGAATCGATCGTATTGATAGAAACGACCCTGTGAATCTATCTGTTTGGTAGAAACGACCCAATGAATCGATCTGATTGGTAGTAAAGACCCTGTGAATCGATCTGATTGGTAGAAACGACCATATGAATTGATCTGATTGGTAGTAAAGACCCTGTGAATCGATCTGATTGATAGAAACCATCCTGTGATTTGATCTGATTGTTGGTAACGACCCTGTGAATTGATCTGATTTGTAGAAACGACCCTGTGAACGGATCTGATTGGTAGAAACGACCCTGTGATTTGATCTGTTCGGTAGAAACGGCACTGTGAATCGATCTGATTGATAGAAACGACCCTATGAATCGATCAGATTGGTGGAAACGATCCAGTGAATTTATCTGATTGGTGGAAATGACCCTATGAATAAATCTGATTGGTGGAAGCGGCCCTGTGAATCGATCTGATTGATAGGAACGACCCTGTTAATTGATCTGATTGATAGAAAGGGCTCTAAGAATCGATCTGATTGGTAGAAACGGCTATATTAATCAATCTGATTGATAGAAACGGCCCTATGAATCGATCTGATTGAGAGAAACGGTCCCGTGAATCGATCTGATTGGTTGAAACGACCCTGTGAATCGATCTGATTGGTAGAAACGATCCTGTGAATTGATCTGATTGGTGGAAACGACTCTGTGAATTGATCTGATTGGTAGTAAAGACCCTGTGAATCGATCTGATTGATAGAAACCACACTGTGATTTGATCTGATTGTTGGAAACGACCCTGTGAATGGATCTGATTTGTAAAAACGACCCTGCGAACCGATCTGATGGGTAGAAACGACCCTGTGAATTGATCTGTTCGGTGGAAACGGCACTGTGAATCGATCTGATTGACATAAACGGCCTGTGAATCGATCTGTTTGATAGAAACGGTCTTGTGAATAGATCTGATTGGTAGAAACGGCACTGTGAATCGATATGATTGGTAGAAACGACCCCGTAAATCGATCTGTTTGATTGAAATGGCCCTATCAATCGAACTGATTGATAGAAACGTTCCCGTGAATTGATGTGATTGATAGAAACGGCCCTGTGAATCGGTTTTATTGATAGAAAAACATCTATGAATCGATTTGATTGATAGAAACGGACCTGTGAATCGATCTGATTGGTGGAAACGACACTCTGAATCGATCGTATTGGTGGAAACGACCCTGTGAATCTATCTGTTTGGTAGAAACGACCCAATGAAACGATCTGATTGGTAGTAAAGACCCTGTGAATCGATCTGATTGGTAGAAACGGCCCTGTGAATCGATCTGATTGGTAGTAAAGACCCTGTGAATCGATCTGATTGGTAGAAACGACCCTATGAATTGATCTGTTCGGTGGAAACGGCACTGTGTATCGATCTGATTGATAGAAACGGCCTGTGAATCGATCTGATTGATAGAAACGGTCCTGTGAATAGATCTGATTGGTAGAAACGGCACTGTGAATCGATCTGATTGGTAGAAACGACCCCGTAAATCGACCTGATTGATAGAAACGTTCCCGTGAATCGATGTGATTGATAGAAACGGCCCTGTGAATCAATCTGATTGATAGAAAAACATCTATGAATCGATCTGATTGATAGAAACGGCCCTGTGAATCGATCTGATTGGTAGAAACGATCCTGTGATTTGATCTGATTGGAAGAAAAGATCCTGTGAATTGATCGGATTGATAGAATCGGTCCTATGAATTAATCTGATTGGTAGAAATGACCCTGTGAATCGATCTGATTTGTAGAAACGACCACGTGAATGGATCTGATTGCTAGAATCGGCCCCGTGAATCGGTCTGATTGATAGACACGGACATGTGAATCGATCTGATTGATAGAATCGGTCCTATGAATCGATCTGATTGATAGAAATGGTCCCGTGTATCGAACTGATTGATAGAAACGACCCTGTGAATCGATCTGATTGGTAGAATCGACCCTGTAAATAAATCTCATTGATAGAAATGGCTCTATAAATCGATCTGATTGTTAGAAACGACCCAGTGAATCGATCTGATTGGTAGAAACGGTCCCGTGAATCGATCTGATTGATAGAAACGGCCCTGTGAATCCATTTGAATGATACAAACTGCCCAGTGAATCGATCTGATTGGTAGAAACGGTCCCGTGAATCGATCTGATTGATGGACACGGCCCTGTGAATCGATCTGATTGATAGAATCGGTTTTATGAATCGATCTGATTGATAGAAATGGTCCCGTGTATCGATCTGATTGATAGAAACGGCCCTGTGAATCGATCTGATTGATAGAAACGACCCTGTGAATCGATCTGATTGGTAGAAACGACCCTGTAAATCAATCTGATTGATAGAAACGGCTCTATAAATCGACCTGATTGATAGAAACGACCCTGTCACTCGATCTGATTGGACGTAACGACCCTGTGAATCGATCTGATTGGTAGAAACGAACCTGTGAATTTGATCTGATTGATAGAAACGGCCCTGTGAATCCATTTGATTGATAGAAACTGCCCAGTCAATCGATCTGATTGGTAGAAACGACCCAGTGAATCGATTTTATTGGTAGAAATGACCCTGTGAATCGATCCGATTAGTAGAAACGATCCTCTGAATTGATCTGATTGATAGAATCGATCCTATGAATCAATCTGATTGGTGGAAACGACCCTGTGAATTGATCTGATTTGTAGAAACGACCCTATGAATCAATCTGATGAGTGGAAACGACACTGTGAATTGATCTGATTGGTGGAAAAGTTCCTGTGAATTGATCCGATTGGTAGAAACGACCCTGTGAATTGATCTGAATTGTAGAAACGACCCTATGAATCAATCTGATGAGTGGAAACGACACTGTGAATTGATCTGATTGGTGGAAAAGATCCTGTGAATTGATCCGATTGGTTGAAACGACCCTGTAATTCGATCTGATTGATAGAAACGGCCCTATGAATTGATTTGATTGGTAGAAACGACCCTGTGAATCGATCTGATTGAAAGAAACGACCCTGTGAATCGATCTGATTGATAGAAACGACCATGTGAATTGATCTGATTGATAGAAACAGCTCTATGAATCGATTTGATTGATAGAAACGGCTCTATGAATCGATCTGATTGGTAGAAACGGCCCTGTGAATCGACATGATTGTTAGAAACGACCCTGTGAATCGATCTGATTGGTAGAAACGACCCTGTAAATCAATCTCATTGATAGAAATGGCTCTATAAATCGATCTGATTGTTAGAAACGACCCAGTGAATCGATCTGATTGGTAGAAACGGTCCCGTGAATCGATCTGATTGATAGAAACGGCCCTGTGAATCCATTTGATTGATACAAACTGTCCAGTGAATCGATCTGATTGGTAGAAACGGTCCCGTGAATCGATCTGATTGATGGACACGGCCCTGTGAATCGATCTGATTGATAGAATCGGTCCTATGAATCGATCTGATTGATAGAAATGGTCCCGTGTATCGATCTGATTGATAGAAACGGCCCTGTGAATCGATCTGATTGATAGAAACGACCCTGTGAATCGATCTGATTGGTAGAAACGACCCTGTAAATCAATCTCATTGATAGAAACGGCTTTATAAATCGATCTGATTGATAGGAACGACCCTGTCACTCGATCTGATTGGAAGTAACGACCCTGTGAATCGATCTGATTGGTAGAATCGACCCTGTGAATTGATCTGATTGGTGGAAACGACTCTGTGAATTGATCTGATTGGTAGTAAAGACCCTGTGGATCGATCTGATTGGTAGAAACGACCCTGTAAATCAATCTGATTGATAGAAACGGCTCTATAAATCGACCTGATTGATAGAAACGACCCTGTCACTCGATCTGATTGGACGTAACGACCCTGTGAATCGATCTGATTGGTAGAAACGAACCTGTGAATTTGATCTGATTGATAGAAACGGCCCTGTGAATCCATTTGATTGATAGAAACTGCCCAGTCAATCGATCTGATTGGTAGAAACGACCCAGTGAATCGATTTTATTGGTAGAAATGACCCTGTGAATCGATCCGATTAGTAGAAACGATCCTCTGAATTGATCTGATTGATAGAATCGATCCTATGAATCAATCTGATTGGTGGAAACGACCCTGTGAATTGATCTGATTTGTAGAAACGACCCTATGAATCAATCTGATGAGTGGAAACGACACTGTGAATTGATCTGATTGGTGGAAAAGTTCCTGTGAATTGATCCGATTGGTAGAAACGACCCTGTGAATTGATCTGAATTGTAGAAACGACCCTATGAATCAATCTGATGAGTGGAAACGACACTGTGAATTGATCTGATTGGTGGAAAAGATCCTGTGAATTGATCCGATTGGTTGAAACGACCCTGTAATTCGATCTGATTGATAGAAACGGCCCTATGAATTGATTTGATTGGTAGAAACGACCCTGTGAATCGATCTGATTGAAAGAAACGACCCTGTGAATCGATCTGATTGATAGAAACGACCATGTGAATTGATCTGATTGATAGAAACAGCTCTATGAATCGATTTGATTGATAGAAACGGCTCTATGAATCGATCTGATTGGTAGAAACGGCCCTGTGAATCGACATGATTGTTAGAAACGACCCTGTGAATCGATCTGATTGGTAGAAACGACCCTGTAAATCAATCTCATTGATAGAAATGGCTCTATAAATCGATCTGATTGTTAGAAACGACCCAGTGAATCGATCTGATTGGTAGAAACGGTCCCGTGAATCGATCTGATTGATAGAAACGGCCCTGTGAATCCATTTGATTGATACAAACTGTCCAGTGAATCGATCTGATTGGTAGAAACGGTCCCGTGAATCGATCTGATTGATGGACACGGCCCTGTGAATCGATCTGATTGATAGAATCGGTCCTATGAATCGATCTGATTGATAGAAATGGTCCCGTGTATCGATCTGATTGATAGAAACGGCCCTGTGAATCGATCTGATTGATAGAAACGACCCTGTGAATCGATCTGATTGGTAGAAACGACCCTGTAAATCAATCTCATTGATAGAAACGGCTCTATAAATCGATCTGATTGATAGGAACGACCCTGTCACTCGATCTGATTGGAAGTAACGACCCTGTGAATCGATCTGATTGGTAGAATCGACCCTGTGAATTGATCTGATTGGTGGAAACGACTCTGTGAATTGATCTGATTGGTAGTAAAGACCCTGTGGATCGATCTGATTGATAGAAACCACCCTGTGATTTGATCTGATTGTTGGAAACGACCCTGTGAATGGATCTGATTTGTAGAAACGACCCTGTGAACCGATCTGAAGGGTAGAAACGACCCTGTGAATTGATCTGTTCGGTGGAAACGGCACTGTGAATCGATCTGATTGACATAAACGGCCTGTGAATCGATCTGTTTGATAGAAACGGTCTTGTGAATAGATCTGATTGGTAGAAACGGCACTGTGAATCGATATGATTGGTAGAAACGACCCCGTAAATTGATGTGATTGATAGAAACGGCCCTGTGAATCGGTTTTATTGATAGAAAAACATCTACGAATCGATTTGATTGATAGAAACGGACCTGTGAATCGATCTGATTGGTGGAATGGACCCTGTGAATCGATCGTATTGGTAGAAACGACCCTGTGAATCTATCTGTTTGGTAGAAACGACACTATGAATTGATCTGTTCGGTGGAAACGGCACTGTGAATCGATCTGATTGATAGAAACGGCCTGTGAATCGATCTGATTGATAGAAACGGTCCTGTGAATAGATCTGATTGGTAGAAACGGCACTGTGAATCGATCTGATTGGTAGAAACGATCCCGTAAATCGACCTGATTGATAGAAACGTTCCCGTGAATCGATGTGATTGATAGAAACGGCCCTGTGCATCGATCTGATTGATAGAAAAACATCTATGAATCGATCTGATTGATATAAACGGCCCTGTGAATCGATCTGATTGGTAGAAACGTTCCTGTGAATTGATCTGATTGGAAGAAAAATCCTGTGAATTGATCGGATTGATAGAATCGGTCCTATGAATCAATCTGATTGGTAGAAATGATCCTGTGAATCGATCTGATTGGTAGAAACGACCACGTGAATGGGTCTGATTGCTAGAATCGGCCCTGTGAATCGATCTGATTGATAGACACGGACATGTGAATCGATCTGATTGATAGAATCGGTCCTATGAATCGATCTGATTGATAGAAATGGTCCCGTGTATCGATCTGATTGATAGAAACGGCCCTGTGAATCGATCTGATTGATAGAAACCACCCTGTGATTTGATCTGATTGTTGGAAACGGCCCTGTGAATTGATCTGATTTGTAGAAACGACCCTGTGAACCGATCTAATTGGTAGAAACGACCCTGTGATTTGATCTGTTCGGTGGAAACGGCACTGTGAATCGATATGATTGATAGAAACGATCCTATGAATCAATCTGATTAGTGGAAGCGGCCCTGTGAATCGATCTGATTGGTAGGAACGACCCTGGTAATTGATCTGATTGATAGAAATGGCTCTAAGAATCGATCTGATTGGTAGAAACGACCATATTAATCAATCTGATTGATAGAAACGGCCCTATGAATCGATCTGATTGATAGAAACGGTCCCGTGAATCGATCTGATTGGTTGAAACGACCCTGTGAATCGATCTGATTGGTAGAAACGACCCTGTGAATTGATCTGATTGGTAGAAACGACTCTGTGAATTGATCTGATTGGAAGGAAAGACCCTGTGAATCGATCTGATTGATAGACACCACCCTGTGATTTGATCTGATTGTTGGAAACGACTCTGTGTATTGATCTGATTTGTAGAAACGACCCTGTGAACCGATCTGATTGGTAGAAACGACCCTGTGAATTGATCTGTTCGGTGGAAACGGCACTGTGAATCGATCTGCTTGATATAAACGGCCTGTGAATTGATCTGATTGATAGAAACGGTCCTGTGAATAGATCTGTTTGGTAGAAACGGCCCTGCGAATCGATCTGATTGGTAGGAACGAACCCGTGAATCGATGTGATTGATAGAAACGGCCCTGTGAATCGGTTTGATTGATAGAAAAACATCTATGAATCGATTTGATTGATAGAAACGGCCCTGTGAATCGATCTGATTGGTGGAAAGGACCCTGTGAATCGATCGTATTGGTAGAAACGACCCTGTGAATCTATCTATTTGGTAGAAACGACCCAATGAATCGATCTGATTGATAGAAACGACCCTGTGAATTGATCTCATTGATAGAAACAGCCCTATGAATCAATCTGATTGGTAGAAACGGCATGGTCAATAGATACAATTGGTAGAAACGGTCCTGTGAATCGATCTGATTGATGGAAACAGCTTGGTGAATAGATATAATTGATAAAAACGGCCCTATGAATAGATCTAATTGGTAGAAACGATCCTGTGAATCGATCTGATTGGTAGAAACGACCCTATGTATCGACCTGATTGGTAGAAACGACCCTGTGAATTGATCTGATTATAAGAAACGACGCTGTGAATCGATCTGATTGATAGAAACGGCTCTATGAATCGATGTGATTGATAGAAACGATCCTGTGAATCGATCTGATTGGTAGTAACGAGCCTGTGAATCGATCTGATTGGTAGAAACGACCCTGTGAATCGATCTGATTGATAGAAACGGCCCTATGAATCGATTTGATTGATATGATCTGCCCTGTGAATCGATCTGATTGGTAAAAACGAACCCGTAAATCGATATGATTGATAGAAACGGCCCTATGAATTGATTTGATTGGTAGAAACGACCCTGTGAATCAATCTGATTGGTAGAAACGACACTGTAATTCGATCTGATTGATAGAAACGGCCATATGAATTGATTTGATTGGTAGAAACGACCCTATTAATCAATCTGATCGGTAGAAACGACCGTGTGAATCGATCTGATTTGTGGAAACGATCCTGTGAATTGATCTGATTTGTAGAAACGACCCTATGAATCAATCTGATTGGTGGAAGCGGCCCTGTGAATCGATCTGATTGGTAGGAACGACCCTGTTAATTGATCTGATTGATAGAAATGGCTCTACGAATCGATCTGATTGATAGAAACGACCCTATTAATCAATCTGATTGATAGAAACGGCCCTATGAATCGATCTGATTGATAGAAACGGTCCCGTCAATCGATCTGATTGGTTGAAACGACCCTGTAAATCGATCTGATTGGTAGAAAAGACCCTGTGAATAGATCTGATTGGTAGAAACGACTCTGTGAATTGATCTGATTGGTAGTAAAGACAATGTCAATCGATCTGATTGACAGAAACCACCCTGTGATTTGATCTGATTGTTGGAAACGACCCTGTGAATTGATTTGATTTGTAGAAACGACCCTGTGAACCGATCTGATTGGTAGAAACGACCCTGTGAATTGATCTGTTCGGTGGAAACGGCGCTGTGAATCGATCTGATTGATAGAAACTGCCTGTGAATCGATCTGGTTGATAGAAACGGTCCTGTGAATAGATCTGATTGGTAGAAACGGCCCTATCAATCGACCTGATTGACAGAAACGTTCCCGTGAATCGATGTGATTGAAAGAAACGGCCCTGTGAATCGATCTGATTGCTAGAAAAACATCTGTGAATCGATTTGATTGATAGAAACCACCCTGTGATTTGATCTGATTGTTGGAAACGACCCTGTGAATTGATCTGTTCGGTGGAAACGGCACTGTGAATCGATCGGATTGATAGAAACGGCCTGTGAATCGATCTGATAGACAGAAACGGCCCTGTGAATATATCTGATGGGTAGAAACGGCACTGTGAATCGATCTGATTGGTGGAAACGACCCTGTGAATTGATCTAATTTGCAGATACGACCCTGTGAATCGATCTGATTGGTAAAAACGGCACTGTGAATCGATCTGATAGATAGAAACGGCCCTGTGAATAGATCTGATGGGTGGAAACGGCCCTGTGAATCGATCTGATTGGTAGAAACGAACCTGTGAATCGATCTGATTGGTAGAAACTGCTCTGTGAATCGATCTGATTGGTAGAAATGACCCTGTAATTCGATCTGATTGATAGAAACGGCCCTATGAATCGATCTGATTGATAGAAACGACCCTGTGAATTGATCTCATTGATAGAAACAGCCCTATGAATCGATTTGATTGATAGAAACGACTGTATGAAACGATCTGATTGGTAGAAACGACCCTGTGAATTGATCTGTTCGGTGGAAACGGCCCTGTGAATCGAAATGATTGGTATAAACGACCCTGTAATTCGATCTGATTGATAGAAACGACCCTCTGAATTGATCTCATTGATAGAAACAGCTCTATGAATCGATTTAATTGATAGAAACGGCTCTATGAATCGATCTGATCGGTAGAAACGGCCCTATGAATCAATCTGATTGGTAGAAACGGCTTGGTCGATAGATATAATTGGTAGAAACGGCCCTGTGAATCAAGCTGATTGATGGAAACGGCTTGGTGAGTAGATATAATTGAAAAAACGGCCCTGTGAATCGATCTAATTGGTAGAAACGACCCTATGAATCGACCTGATTGGTAGAAACGACCCTGTGAATTTATCTGTTTGGTAGAAACGATCCTGTGAATCGATCTGATTTGTAGAAACGACCCTGTGAATCGACCTGATTGGTAGAAACGACCCTGTGAATTTATCTTTTTGGTAGAAACGACCCTGTGAATAGATCTGATTGGTAGAAACGGCACTGTGAATCGATCTGATTGGTAGAAACGACCACGTAAATCGATCTGATTGATTGAAACGGCCCTATCAATCGACCTGATCGATAGAAACGTTCCCGTGAATCGATCTGATTGATAGAAACGGCCCTGCGAATCGATCGAATTGATAGAAAAACATCTATGAATCGATTTGATTGATAGAAACGGCCCTGTGAATCGATCTGATTGGTGGAAAGGACCTTGTGAATCGATCGTATTGGAAGAAACGACCCTGTGAATCTATCTGTTTGGTAGAAACGACCCTGTGAATCGATCTGGTTGGTAGTAAAGACCCTGTTAATCGATCTGATTTGTAGAAACGACCCTGTGAATTGATCTGTTCTGGGGAAACGGCACTGTGAATCGATTTGTTTTATAGAAACGCCCTGTGAATCGATCTGATTGATAGAAACGGCCCTGTGAATAGATCTAATTGTTAGAAACGGCACTGTGAATCGATCTGATTGGTAGAAACGACCCCGTAAATCGATCTGATTGATAGAAACGGTCCTATGAATCGACCTGATTGATAGAAACGGTCCCGTGAATCGATCTGATTGATAGAAAAAGCGCTACGAATCGATTTGATTGATAGAAACGGCCCTGTGAATTGATCTGTTTGGTAGAAACGACCCTGTGAATCGACCGTATTGGTAGTAAAGAACCTGCGAATCGATCTGATTGATAGAAACCACCCTGTGATTTGATCTGATTGTTGGAAACGACCCTGTGAATGGATCTGTTCGGTGGAAACGGCACTGTGAATCGATCTGATTGATAGAAACGGCCTGTGAATCGATCTGATAGATAGAAACGGCCCTGTGAATAGATCTGATGGGTAGAAACGGCACTGTGAATCGATCTGATTGGTGGAAACGACCCTGTGAATAGATCTAATTTGTAGAAACGACCCTGTGAATCGATCTGATTGGTAAAAACGACCCTGTGAATTGATCTGTTCGGTGGAAACGGCACTGTGAATCGATCTGATTGATAGAAACGGTCTGTGAATCGATCTGATAGATAGAAACGGCCCTGTGAATAAATCTGGTGGGTAGAAACGGCACTGTGAATCGATCTGATTGGTGGAAAAGATCCTGTGAATTGATCTGATTGGTAGAAACGACCCTGTGAATCGACCGTATTGGTAGTAAAGAACCTGCGAATCGATCTGATTGATAGAAACCACCCTGTGATTTGATCTGATTGTTGGAAACGACCCTGTGAATTGATCTGTTAGGTGGAAACGGCACTGTGAATCGATCGGATTGATAGAAACGGCCTGTGAATCGATCTGATAGATAGAAACGGCCCTGTGAATAGATCTGATGGGTAGAAACGGCACTGTGAATCGATCTGATTGGTGGAAACGACCCTGTGAATTGATCTAATTTGCAGATACGACCCTGTGAATCGATCTGATTGGTAAAAACGACCCTGTGAATTGATCTGTTCGGTGGAAACGGCACTGTGAATCGATCTGATAGATAGAAACGGCCCTGTGAATAGATCTGATGGGTAGAAACGGCACTGTGAATCGATCTGATTGGTGGAAATGATCCTGTGAATTGATCTGATTGGTAGAAACGACCCTATGAATCAATCCGATTTGTGGAAACGGCCCTGTGAATCGATCTGATTGGTAGAAACGACCCTGTGAATCGATCTGATTGGTAGAAACTGCTCTGTGAATCGATCTGATTGGTAGAAATGACCCTGTAATTCGATCTGATTGATAGAAACGGCCCTATGAATCGATCTGATTGATAGAAACGACCCTGTGAATTGATCTGTTCGGTGGAAACGGCCCTGTGAATCGAAATGATTGGTATAAACGACCCTGTAATTCGATCTGATTGATAGAAACGACCCTGTGAATTGATCTCATTGATAGAAACAGCTCTATGAATCGATTTAATTGATAGAAACGGCTCTATGAATCGATCTGATCGGCAGAAACGGCCCTATGAATCAATCTGATTGGTAGAAACGGCTTGGTCGATAGATATAATTGGTAGGAACGGCCCTGTGAATCAATCTGATTGATGGAAACGGCTTGGTGAGTAGATATAATTGAAAAAACGGCCCTGTGAATCGATCTGATTGGTAAAAACGACCCTGTGAATTGATCTGTTCGGTGGAAACGGCACTGTGAATCGATCTGATTGATAGAAACGGTCTGTGAATCGATCTGATAGATAGAAACGGCCCTGTGAATAAATCTGATGGGTAGAAACGGCACTGTGAATCGATCTGATTGGTGGAAAAGATCCTGTGAATTGATCTGATTGGTAGAAACGACCCTGTGAATCGACCGTATTGGTAGTAAAGAACCTGCGAATCGATCTGATTGATAGAAACCATCCTGTGATTTGATCTGATTGTTGGAAACGACCCTGTGAATTGATGTTCGGTGGAAACGGCACTGTGAATCGATCGGATTGATAGAAACGGCCTGTGAATCGATCTGATAGATAGAAACGGCCCTGTGAATAGATCTGATGGGTAGAAACGGCACTGTGAATCGATCTGATTGGTGGAAACGACCCTGTGAATTGATCTAATTTGCAGATACGACCCTGTGAATCGATCTGATTGGTAAAAATGACCCTGTGAATTGATCTGTTCGGTGGAAACGGCACTGTGAATCGATCTGATAGATAGAAACGGCCCTGTGAATAGATCTGATGGGTAGAAACGGCACTGTGAATCGATCTGATTGGTGGAAAAGATCCTGTGAATTGATCTGATTGATAGAAACGGCCCTATGAATCGATCTGATTGATAGAAACGACCCTGTGAATTGATCTCATTGATAGAAACAGCCCTATGAATCGATTTGATTGATAGAAACGACTGTATGAAACGATCTGACTGGTAGAAACGACCCTGTGAATTGATCTGTTCGGTGGAAACGGCCCTGTGAATCGAAATGATTGGTATAAACGACCCTGTAATTCGATCTGATTGATAGAAACGACCCTGTGAATTGATCTCATTGATAGAAACAGCTCTATGAATCGATTTAATTGATAGAAACGGCTCTATGAATCGATCTGATCGGTAGAAACGGCTCTATGAATCAATCTGATTGGTAGAAACGGCTTGGTCGATAGATATAATTGGTAGAAACGGCCCTGTGAATCAATCTGATTGATGGAAACGGCTTGGTGAGTAGATATAATTGAAAAAACGGCCCTGTGAATCGATCTGATTGGTAAAAACGACCCTGTGAATTGATCTGTTCGGTGGAAACGGCACTGTGAATCGATCTGATTGATAGAAACGGTCTGTGAATCGATCTGATAGATAGAAACGGCCCTGTGAATAAATCTGATGGGTAGAAATGGCACTGTGAATCGATCTGATTGGTGGAAAAGATCCTGTGAATTGATCTGATTGGTAGAAACGACCCTGTGAATCGACCGTATTGGTAGTAAAGAACCTGCGAATCGATCTGATTGATAGAAACCACCCTGTGATTTGATCTTATTGTTGGAAACGACCCTGTGAATTGATCTGTTCGGTGGAAACGGCACTGTGAATCGATCGGATTGATAGAAACGGCCAGTGAATCGATCTGATAGATAGAAACGGCCCTGTGAATAGATCTGATGGGTAGAAACGGCACTGTGAATCGATCTGATTGGTGGAAACGACCCTGTGAATTGATCTAATTTGCAGATACGACCCTGTGAATCGATCTGATTGGTAAAAACGACCCTGTGAATAGATCTGATGGGTAGAAACGGCACTGTGAATCGATCTGATTGGTGGAAATGATCCTGTGAATTGATCTGATTGGTAGAAACGACCCTATGAATCAATCCGATGGGTGGAAACGGCCCTGTGAATCGATCTGATTGGTAGAAACGACCCTGTGAATCGATCTGATTGGTAGAAACTGCTCTGTGAATCGATCTGATTGGTAGAAATGACCCTGTAATTCGATCTGATTGATAGAAACGGCCCTATGAATCGATCTGATTGATAGAAACGACCCTGTGAATTGATCTCATTGATAGAAACAGCCCTATGAATCGATTTGATTGATAGAAACGACTGTATGAAACGATCTGACTGGTAGAAACGACCCTGTGAATTGATCTGTTCGGTGGAAACGGCCCTGTGAATCGAAATGATTGGTATAAACGACCCTGTAATTCGATCTGATTGATAGAAACGACCCTGTGAATTGATCTCATTGATAGAAACAGCTTTATGAATCGATTTAATTGATAGAAACGGCTCTATGAATCGATCTGATCGGCAGAAACGGCCCTATGAATCAATCTGATTGGTAGAAACGGCTTGGTCGATAGATATAATTGGTAGAAACGGCCCTGTGAATCAATCTGATTGATGGAAACGGCTTGGTGAGTAGATATAATTGAAAAAAACGGCCCTGTGAATCGATCTGATTGGTAAAAACGACCCTGTGAATTGATCTGTTCGGTGGAAACGGCACTGTGAATCGATCTGATTGATAGAAACGGTCTGTGAATCGATCTGATAGATAGAAACGGCCCTGTGAATAAATCTGATGGGTAGAAACGGCACTGTGAATCGATCTGATTGGTGGAAAAGATCCTGTGAATTGATCTGATTGGTAGAAACGACCCTGTGAATCGACCGTATTGGTAGTAAAGAACCTGCGAATCGATCTGATTGATAGAAACCATCCTGTGATTTGATCTGATTGTTGGAAACGACCCTGTGAATTGATCTGTTCGGTGGAAACGGCACTGTGAATCGATCGGATTGATAGAAACGGCCTGTGAATCGATCTGATAGATAGAAACGGCCCTGTGAATAGATCTGATGGGTAGAAACGGCACTGTGAATCGATCTGATTGGTGGAAACGACCCTGTGAATTGATCTAATTTGCAGATACGACCCTGTGAATCGATCTGATTGGTAAAAACGACCCTGTGAATTGATCTGTTCGGTGGAAACGGCACTGTGAATCGATCTGATAGATAGAAACGGCCCTGTGAATAGATCTGATGGGTAGAAACGGCACTGTGAATCGATCTGATTGGTGGAAAAGATCCTGTGAATTGATCTGATTGATAGAAACGGCCCTATGAATCGATCTGATTGATAGAAACGACCCTGTGAATTGATCTCATTGATAGAAACAGCCCTATGAATCGATTTGATTGATAGAAACGACTGTATGAAACGATCTGACTGGTAGAAACGACCCTGTGAATTGATCTGTTCGGTGGAAACGGCCCTGTGAATCGAAATGATTGGTATAAACGACCCTGTAATTCGATCTGATTGATAGAAACGACCCTGTGAATTGATCTCATTGATAGAAACAGCTCTATGAATCGATTTAATTGATAGAAACGGCTCTATGAATCGATCTGATCGGTAGAAACGGCCCTATGAATCAATCTGATTGGTAGAAACGGCTTGGTCGATAGATATAATTGGTAGAAACGGCCCTGTGAATCAATCTGATTGATGGAAACGGCTTGGTGAGTAGATATAATTGAAAAAACGGCCCTGTGAATCGATCTGATTGGTAAAAACGACCCTGTGAATTGATCTGTTCGGTGGAAACGGCACTGTGAATCGATCTGATTGATAGAAACGGTCTGTGAATCGATCTGATAGATAGAAACGGCCCTGTGAATAAATCTGATGGGTAGAAACGGCACTGTGAATCGATCTGATTGGTGGAAAAGATCCTGTGAATTGATCTGATTGGTAGAAACGACCCTGTGAATCGACCGTATTGGTAGTAAAGAACCTGCGAATCGATCTGATTGATAGAAACCACCCTGTGATTTGATCTGATTGTTGGAAACGACCCTGTGAATTGATCTGTTCGGTGGAAACGGCACTGTGAATCGATCGGATTGATAGAAACGGCCTGTGAATCGATCTGATAGATAGAAACGGCCCTGTGAATAGATCTGATGGGTAGAAACTGCACTGTGAATCGATCTGATTGGTGGAAACGACCCTGTGAATTGATCTAATTTGCAGATACGACCCTGTGAATCGATCTGATTGGTAAAAACGACCCTGTGAATTGATCTGTTCGGTGGAAACGGCACTGTGAATCGATCTGATAGATAGAAACGGCCCTGTGATTAGATCTGATGGGTAGAAACGGCACTGTGAATCGATCTGATTTGTGGAAAAGATCCTGTGAATTGATCTGATTGGTAGAAACGACCCTATGAATCAATCCGATGGGTGGAAACGGCCCTGTGAATCGATCTGATTGGTAGAAACGACCCTGTGAATCGATCTGATGGGTAGAAACTGCTCTGTGAATCGATCTGATTGGTAGAAATGACCCTGTAATTCGATCTGATTGATAGAAACGGCCCTATGAATCGATCTGATTGATAGAAACGACCCTGTGAATTGATCTCATTGATAGAAACAGCCCTATGAATCGATTTGATTGATAGAAACGACTGTATGAAACGATCTGACTGGTAGAAATAACCCTGTGAATTGATCTGTTCGGTGGAAACGGCCCTGTGAATCGAAATTATTGGTATAAACGACCCTGTAATTCGATCTGATTGATAGAAACGACCCTGTGAATTGATCTCATTGATAGAAACAGCTCTATGAATCGATTTAATTGATAGAAACGGCTCTATGAATCGATCTGATTGGTAGAAACGGCCCTATGAATCAATCTGATTGGTAGAAACGGCTTGGTCGATAGATATAATTGGTAGAAACGGCCCTGTGAATCAATCTGATTGATGGAAACGGCTTGGTGAGTAGATATAATTGAAAAAACGGCCCTGTGAATCGATCTAATTGGTAGAAACGACCCTATGAATCGACCTGATTGGTAGAAACGACCCTGTGAATTTATCTGTTTGGTAGAAACGACCCTTTGAATCGATCTGATTTGTAGAAACGACCCTGTGAACCGATCTGATTGGTATAAACGACCCTGTGAATTGATCTGTACGGTGGAAACGGCACTGTGAATCGATCTGATTGAGAGAAACGGCCTGTGAATCGATCTGATAGATAGAAACGGTCCTGTGAATAGATCTGATTGGTAGAAACGGCACTGTGAATCGATCTGATTGGTAGAAACGACCCCGTAAATCGAACTGATTGATTGAAACGGCTCTATCAATCGACCTGATTGATAGAAACGTTCCAGTGAATCGATATGATTGATAGAAACGGCCCTATGAATCGATCTGATTGATAGAAAAACATCTATGAATCGATTTGATTGATAGAAACGGCCCTGTGAGTCGATCTGATTGGTGGAAAGAACCCTGTGAATCGATCGTATTGGAAGAAACGACCTGTGAATCTATCTGTTTGGTAGAAACGACCCTGTGAATCGATCTGGTTGGTAGTAAAGACCCTGTGAATCGATCTGATTGGTAGAAACGACCCTGTGAATTGATCTGTTCTGGGGAAACGGCACTGTGAATCGATTTGTTTTATAGAAACGGCCTGTGAATCGATCTGATTGATAGAAACGGCCCTGTGAATAGATCTAATTGTTAGAAACAGCACTGTGAATCGATCTGAGTGGTAGAAACGACCCCGTAAATCGATCTGATTGATAGAAACGGTCCTATGAATCGACCTGATTGATAGAAACGGTCCCGTGAATCGATCTGATTGATAGAAAAAGCTCTACGAATCGATTTGATTGATAGAAACGGCCCTGTGAATTGATCTGTTTGGTAGAAACGACCCTGTGAATCGACCGTATTGGTAGTAAAGAACCTGCGAATCGATCTGATTGATAGAAACCACCCTGTGATTTGATCTGATTGTTGGAAACGACCCTGTGAATTGATCTGTTCGGTGGAAACGGCACTGTTAATCGATCTGATTGATAGAAACGGCCTGTGAGTCGATCTGATAGATAGAAACGGCCCTGTGAATAGATCTGATGGGTAGAAACGGCACTGTGAATCGATCTGATTGGTGGAAACGACCCTGTGAATTGATCTAATTTGTAGAAACGACCCTGTGAATCGATCTGATTGGTAAAAACGACCCTGGGAATTGATCTGTTCGGTGGAAACAGCACTGTGAATCGATCTGATTGAGAGAAACGGTTTGCGAATCGATCTGATAGATAGAAACGGCCCTGTGAATAGATCTGATGGGTAGAAACGGCACTGTGAATCGATCTGATTGGTGGAAAAGATCCTGTGAATTGATCTGATTGGTAGAAACGACCCTATGAATCAATCCGATGGGTGGAAACGGCACTGTGAATCGATCTGATTGGTAGAAATGACGCAGTGAATCGATCTGATGGGTAGAAACGACCCTGTGAATCGATCTGATTGGTAGAAACTGCCCTGTGAATCGATCTGATTGGTAGAAATGACCCTGTAATTCGATCTGATTGATAGAAACGGCCCGATGAATCGATCTGATTGATAGAAACGGTCCCGTTAATCAATCTGATTGGTAGAAACGACCCTGTGAATTGATCTCATTGATAGAAACAGCCCTATGAATCGATATGATTGATAGAAACGACTGTATGAAACGATCTGATTGGTAGAAACGACCCTGTGAATTGATCTGTTTGGAGGAAACGGCCCTGTGAATCGAAATGATTGGTAGAAACGACCCTGTAATTCGATCTGATTGATAGAAACGACCCTGTGAATTGATCTCATTGATAGAAACAGCCCTATGAATCGATTTAATTGATCGAAACGGCTCTATGAATCGATCTGATTGGTAGAAACGGCCCTATGAATCAATCTGATTGGTAGAAACGGCTTGGTCGATAGATATAGTTGGTAGAAACGGTCCTGTGAATCAATCTGATTGATGGAAACGGCTTGGTGAGTATATATAATTGAAAAAAACGGCCCTGTGAATAGATCTAATTGGTAGAAACGACCCTATGAATCGACCTGATTGGTAGAAACGACCCTGTGAATCGATCTGATTGTTAGAAACCACCCTGTGATTTGATCTGATTGTTGGAAACGACCCTGTGAATTGATCTGATTTGTAGAAACGACCCTGTGAATCTATCTGATTGGTAGAAACGACCCTGTGAATTGATCTGTTCGGTGGAAATGGCACTGTGAATCGATCTGATTGATAGAAACGGCCTGTGAATCGATCTGATTGTTAGAAACGGCCCTGTGAATAGATCTGATTGGTAGAAACGGCACTGTGAATCGATCTGATTGGTAGAAACGACGCCGTAAATCGATCTGGTTGATTGAAACGGCCCTATGAATCGACCTGATTGATAGAAACGGTCCCGTGAATCGATCTGATTGATAGAAACGGCACTGTGAATCGATCTGATTTATAGAAAAAGCTCTATGAATCGATTTGATTGATAGAAACGGCCCTGTGAATCGATCTGATTGTTGGAAAGGACCATGTGAATCGACCGTATTGGTAGAAACGACCCTGTGAATCTATCTGTTTGGTAGAAACGACCCTGTGAATCGATCTGATTGGTAGTAAAGAACCTGTGAATCGATCTGATTGATCGAAACCACCCTGTGATTTGATCTGATTCGTGGAAAGGACCATGTGAATCGACCGTATTGATAGAAACGACCCTGTGAATCTATCTGTTTGGTAGAAACGACCCTGTGAATCGATCTGATTGGTAGTAAAGAACCTGTGAATCGATCTGATTGATAGAAACCACCCTGTGAATTGATCTGATTGGTATAAACGACCCTGTGAATTGATCTGTTCGGTGGAAACGGCACTGTGAATCGATCTGATTGAGAGAAACGGCCTGTGAATCGATCTGATAGATAGAAACGGTCCTGTGAATAGATCTGATTGGTAGAAACGGCACTGTGAATCGATCTAATTGATAGAAACGTTCCCGTGAATCGATATGATTGATAGAAACGGCCCTATGAATCGATCTGATTGATAGAAAAACATCTATGAATCGATTTGATTGATAGAAACGGCCCTGTGAATCGATCTGATTGGTGGAAAGAACCCTGTGAATCGATCGTATTGGAAGAAACGACCTGTGAATCTATCTGTTTGGTAGAAACGACCCTGTGAATCGATCTGGTTGGTAGTAAAGACCCTGTGAATCGATCTGATTGGTAGAAACGACCCTGTGAATTGATCTGTTCTGGGGAAACGGCACTGTGAATCGATTTGTTTTATAGAAACGGCCCTTGAATCGATCTGATTGATAGAAACGGCCCTGTGAATAGATCTAATTGTTAGAAACGGCACTGTGAATCGATCTGAGTGGTAGAAACGACCCCGTAAATCAATCTGATTGAAAGAAACGGTCCTATGAATCGACCTGATTGATAGAAACGGTCCCGTGAATCGATCTGATTGATAGAAAAAGCTCTACGAATCGATTTGATTGATAGAAACGGCCCTGTGAATTGATCTGTTTGGTAGAAACGACCCTGTGAATCGACCGTATTGGTAGTAAAGAACCTGCGAATCGATCTGATTGATAGAAACCACCCTGTGATTTGATCTGATTGTTGGAAACGACCCTGTGAATTGATCTGTTCGGTGGAAACGGCACTGTGAATCGATCTGATTGATAGAAACGGCCTGTGAATCGATCTGATAGATAGAAACGGCCCTGTGAATAGATCTGATGGGTAGAAACGGCACTGTGAATCGATCTGATTGGTGGAAACGACCCTGTGAATTGATCTAATTTGTAGAAACGACCCTGTGAATCGATCTGATTGGTAAAAACGACCCTGTGAATTGATCTGTTCGGTGGAAACGGCCCTATGAATCGATCTGATTGATAGAAACCACCCTGTGAATTGATCTGATTGGTATAAACGACCCTGTGAATTGATCTGTTCGGTGGAAACGGCACTGTGAATCGATCTGATTGAGAGAAACGGCCTGTGAATCGATCTGATAGATAGAAACGGTCCTGTGAATAGATCTGATTGATAGAAACGGCACTGTGAATCGATCTGATTGATAGAAACGTTCCCGTGAATCGATATGATTGATAGAAACGGCCCTATGAATCGATCTGATTGATAGAAAAACATCTATGAATCGATTTGATTGATAGAAACGGCCCTGTGAATCGATCTGATTGGTGGAAAGAACCCTGTGAATCGATCGTATTGGAAGAAACGACCTGTGAATCTATCTGTTTGGTAGAAACGACCCTGTGAATCGATCTGGTTGGTAGTAAAGACCCTGTGAATCGATCTGATTGGTAGAAACGACCCTGTGAATTGATCTGTTCTGGGGAAACGGCACTGTGAATCGATTTGTTTTATAGAAACGGCCTGTGAATCGATCTGATTGATAGAAACGGCCCTGTGAATAGATCTAATTGTTAGAAACGGCACTGTGAATCGATCTGAGTGGTAGAAACGACCCCGTAAATCAATCTGATTGATAGAAACGGTCCTATGAATCGACCTGATTGATAGAAACGGTCCCGTGAATCGATCTGATTGATAGAAAAAGCTCTACGAATCGATTTGATTGATAGAAACGGCCCTGTGAATTGATCTGTTTGGTAGAAACGACCCTGTGAATCGACCGTATTGGTAGTAAAGAACCTGCGAATCGATCTGATTGATAGAAACCACCCTGTGATTTGATCTGATTGTTGGAAACGACCCTGTGAATTGATCTGTTCGGTGGAAACGGCACTGTGAATCGATCTGATTGATAGAAACGGCCTGTGAATCGATCTGATGGATAGAAACGGCCCTGTGAATAGATCTGATGGGTAGAAACGGCACTGTAAATCGATCTGATTGGTGGAAACGACCCTGTGAATTGATCTAATTTGTAGAAACGACCCTGTGAATCGATCTGATTGGTAAAAACGACCCTGTGAATTGATCTGTTCGGTGGAAACGGCCCTATGAATCGATCTGATTGATAGAAACCACCCTGTGAATTGATCTGATTGGTATAAACGACCCTGTGAATTGATCTGTTCGGTGGAAACGGCACTGTGAATCGATCTGATTGAGAGAAACGGCCTGTGAATCGATCTGATAGATAGAAACGGTCCTGTGAATAGATCTGATTGATAGAAACGGCACTGTGAATCGATCTGATTGATAGAAACGTTCCCGTGAATCGATATGATTGATAGAAACGGCCCTATGAATCGATCTGATTGATAGAAAAACATCTATGAATCGATTTGATTGATAGAAACGGCCCTGTGAATCGATCTGATTGGTGGAAAGAACCCTGTGAATCGATCGTATTGGAAGAAACGACCTGTGAATCTATCTGTTTGGTAGAAACGACCCTGTGAATCGATCTGGTTGGTAGTAAAGACCCTGTGAATCGATCTGATTGGTAGAAACGACCCTGTGAATTGATCTGTTCTGGGGAAACGGCACTGTGAATCGATTTGTTTTATAGAAACGGCCTGTGAATCGATCTGATTGATAGAAACGGCCCTGTGAATAGATCTAATTGTTAGAAACGGCACTGTGAATCGATCTGAGTGGTAGAAACGACCCCGTAAATCAATCTGATTGATAGAAACGGTCCTATGAATCGACCTGATTGATAGAAACGGTCCCGTGAATCGACCTGATTGATAGAAACGGTCCCGTGAATCGATCTGATTGATAGAAAAAGCTCTACGAATCGATTTGATTGATAGAAACGGCCCTGTGAATTGATCTGTTCGGTGGAAACGGCACTGTGAATCGATCTGATTGATAGAAACGGCCTGTGAATCGATCTGATAGATAGAAACGGCCCTGTGAATAGATCTGATGGGTAGAAACGGCACTGTGAATCGATCTGATTGGTGGAAACGACCCTGTGAATTGATCTAATTTGTAGAAACGACCCTGTGAATCGATCTGATTGGTAAAAACGACCCTGTGAATTGATCTGTTCGGTGGAAACAGCACTGTGAATCGATCTGATTGATAGAAACGGTCTGCGAATCGATCTGACAGATAGAAACGGCCCTGTGAATAGATCTGATGGGTAGAAACGGCACTGTGAATCGATCTGATTGGTGGAAAAGATCCTGTGAATTGATCTGATTGGTAGAAACGACCCTATGAATCAATCCGATGGGTGGAAACGGCACTGTGAATCGATCTGATTGGTAGAAATGACGCAGTGAATCGATCTGATGGGTAGAATCGACCCTGTGAATCGATCTGATTGGTAGAAACTGCCCTGTGAATCGATCTGATTGATAGAAATGACCCTGTAATTCGATCTGATTGATAGAAACGGCCCTATGAATCGATCTGATTGATAGAAACGGTCCCGTTAATCAATCTGATTGGTAGAAACGACCCTGTGAATCGATCTGATTGGTAGAAACTGCCCTGTGAATCGATCTGATTGATAGAAATGACCCTGTAATTCGATCTCATTGATAGAAACAGCCCTATGAATCGATATGATTGATAGAAACGACTGTATGAAACGATCTGATTGGTAGAAACGACCCTGTGAATTGATCTGTTTGGTGGAAACGGCCCTGTGAATCGAAATGATTGGTAGAAACGACCCTGTAATTCGATCTGATTGATAGAAACGACCCTGTGAATTGATCTCATTGATAGAAACAGCCCTATGAATCGATTTAATTGATAGAAACGGCTCTATGAATCGATCTGATTGGTAGAAACGGCCCTATGAATCAATCTGATTGGTAGAAACGGCTTGGTCGATTGATATAGTTGGTAGAAACGGTCCTGTGAATCAATCTGATTGATGGAAACGGCTTGGTGAGTATATATAATTGAAAAAACGGCCCTGTGAATAGATCTAATTGGTAGAAACGACCCTATGAATCGACCTGATTGGTAGAAACGACCCTGTGAATCGATCTGATTGTTAGAAACCACCCTGTGATTTGATCTGATTGTTGGAAACGACCCTGTGAATTGATCTGATTTGTAGAAACGACCCTGTGAATCTATCTGATTGGTAGAAACGACCCTGTGAATTGATCTGTTCGGTGGAAATGGCACTGTGAATCGATCTGATTGATAGAAACGGCCTGTGAATCGATCTGATTGTTAGAAACGGCCCTGTGAATAGATCTGATTGGTAGAAACGGCACTGTGAATCGATCTGATTGGTAGAAACGACGCCGTAAATCGATCTGGTTGATTGAAACGGCCCTATGAATCGACCTGATTGATAGAAACGGTCCCGTGAATCGATCTGATTGATAGAAACGGCACTGTGAATCGATCTGATTGTTGGAAAGGACCATGTGAATCGACCGTATTGGTAGAAACGACCCTGTGAATTGATCTGTTCGGTGGAAACAGCACTGTGAATCGATCTGATTGATAGAAACGGTCTGCGAATCGATCTGATAGATAGAAACGGCCCTGTGAATAGATCTGATGGGTAGAAACGGCACTGTGAATCGATCTGATTGGTGGAAAAGATCCTGTGAATTGATCTGATTGGTAGAAACGACCCTATGAATCAATCCGATGGGTGGAAACGGCACTGAGAATCGATCTGATTGGTAGAAATGACGCAGTGAATCGATCTGATGGGTAGAAACGACCCTGTGAATCGATCTGATTGGTAGAAACTGCCCTGTGAATCGATCTGATTGATAGAAATGACCCTGTAATTCGATCTGATTGATAGAAACGGCCCTATGAATCGATCTGATTGATAGAAACGGTCCCGTTAATCAATCTGATTGGTAGAAACGACCCTGTGAATCGATCTGATTGGTAGAAACTGCCCTGTGAATCGATCTGATTGATAGAAATGACCCTGTAATTCGATCTCATTGATAGAAACAGCCCTATGATTCGATATGATTGATAGAAACGACTGTATGAAACGATCTGATTGGTAGAAACGACCCTGTGAATTGATCTGTTTGGTGGAAACGGCCCTGTGAATCGAAATGATTGGTAGAAACGACCCTGTAATTCGATCTGATTGATAGAAACGACCCTGTGAATTGATCTCATTGATAGAAACAGCCCTATGAATCGATTTAATTGATAGAAACGGCTCTATGAATCGATCTGATTGGTAGAAACGGCCCTATGAATCAATCTGATTGGTAGAAACGGCTTGGTCGATTGATATAGTTGGTAGAAACGGTCCTGTGAATCAATCTGATTGATGGAAACGGCTTGGTGAGTATATATAATTGAAAAAACGGCCCTGTGAATAGATCTAATTGGTAGAAACGACCCTATGAATCGACCTGATTGGTAGAAACGACCCTGTGAATCGATCTGATTGTTAGAAACCACCCTGTGATTTGATCTGATTGTTGGAAACGACCCTGTGAATTGATCTGATTTGTAGAAACGACCCTGTGAATCTATCTGATTGGTAGAAACGACCCTGTGAATTGATCTGTTCGGTGGAAATGGCACTGTGAATCGATCTGATTGATAGAAACGGCCTGTGAATCGATCTGATTGTTAGAAACGGCCCTGTGAATAGATCTGATTGGTAGAAACGGCACTGTGAATCGATCTGATTGGTAGAAACGACGCCGTAAATCGATCTGGTTGATTGAAACGGCCCTATGAATCGACCTGATTGATAGAAACGGTCCCGTGAATCGATCTGATTGATAGAAACGGCACTGTGAATCGATCTGATTGTTGGAAAGGACCATGTGAATCGACCGTATTGGTAGAAACGACCCTGTGAATCTATCTGTTTGGTAGAAACGACCCTGTGAATCGATCTGATTGGTAGTAAAGAACCTGTGAATCGATCTGATTGATCGAAACCACCCTGTGATTTGATCTGATTGGTGGAAAGGACCATGTGAATCGACCGTATTGATAGAAACGACCCTGTGAATCTATTTGTTTTGTAGAAACGACCCTGTGAATCGATCTGATTGGTAGTAAAGAACCTGTGAATCGATCTGATTGATAGAAACCACCCTGTGAATTGATCTGACTTGTAGAAACGACCCTGTGAATAGATCTGATTGGAAGAAACGGCCCTGTGAATTGATCTGTTCGGTGGAAACGGCACTGTGAATCAATCTGATTGATAGAAACGGCCTGTGAATCGATCTGATTGATAGAAACGGCCCTGTGAATAGATCTGATTGGTACAAACGGCACTGCGAATCGATCTGATTGATAGAAACCACCCTGTGATTTGATCTGATTGTTGGAAACGACCCTGGGAATTGATCTGTTTGGTGGAAACGGCACTGTGAATCGATCTGATTGATAGAAACGGCCTGTGAATCGATCTGATTGATAGAAACGGCCCTGTGAATAGATCTGATTGGTACAAACGGCACTGTGAATCGATCTGATTGGTAGAAACGAACCCGTAAATCGATCTGATTGATTGAAACGGCCCTATGAATCGACCTAATTGATAGAAACGGCCCTGTGAATCGATCTGATTGATAGAAACGGCCCTGTGAGTCGATCTGATTGATAGAAACGACCCTGTGAATTGATCTGATTGGTAGAAACGACCCTGTGAATCGATCGTATTGGTAGTAAAGAACCTGCGAATCGATCTGATTGATAGAAACCACCCTGTGATTTGATCTGATTGTTGGAAACGACCCTGTGAATTGATCTGTTCGGTGGAAACGGCACTGTGAATCGATCAGATTGATAGAAACGGCCTGTGAATCGATCTGATAGATAGAAACGGCCCTGTGAATAGATCTGATGGGTAGACACGGCACTGTGAATCGATCTGATTGGTGGAAACGACCCTGTGAATTGATCTAATTTGTAGAAACGACCCTGTGAATCGATCTGATTGCTAAAAACGACCCTGTGAATTGATCTGTTCGGTGGAAACGGCCCTATGAATCGATCTGATTGATAGAAACCACCCTGTGAATTGATCTGATTGGTATAAACGACCCTGTGAATTGATCTGTTGGGTGGAAACGGCACTGTGAATCGATCTGATTGAGAGAAACGGCCTGTGAATCGATCTGATAGATAGAAACGGTCCTGTGAATAGATCTGATTGGTAGAAACGGCACTGTGAATCGATCTGATTGATAGAAACGTTCCCGTGAATCGATATGATTGATAGAAACGGCCCTATGAATCGATCTGATTGATAGAAAAACATCTATGAATCGATTTGATTGATAGAAACGGCCCTGTGAATCGATCTGATTGGTGGAAAGAACCCTGTGAATCGATCGTATTGGAAGAAACGACCTGTGAATCTGTCTGTTTGGTAGAAACGACCCTGTGAATCGATCTGGTTGGTAGTAAAGACCCTGTGAATCGATCTGATTGGTAGAAACGACCCTGTGAATTGATCTATTCTGGGGAAACGGCACTGTGAATCGATTTGTTTTATAGAAACGGCCTGTGAATCGATCTGATTGATAGAAACGGCCCTGTGAATAGATCTAATTGTTAGAAACGGCACTGTGAATCGATCTGAGTGGTAGAAACGACCCCGTAAATCAATCTGATTGATAGAAACGGTCCTATGAATCGACCTGATTGATAGAAACGGTCCCGTGAATCGATCTGATTGATAGAAAAAGCTCTACGAATCGATTTGATTGATAGAAACGGCCCTGTGAATTGATCTGTTTGGTAGAAACGACCCTGTGAATCGACCGTATTGGTAGTAAAGAACCTGCGAATCGATCTGATTGATAGAAACCACCCTGTGATTTGATCTGATTGTTGGAAACGACCCTGTGAATTGATCTGTTCGGTGGAAACGGCACTGTGAATCGATCTGATTGATAGAAACGGCCTGTGAATCGATCTGATAGATAGAAACGGCCCTGTGAATAGATCTGATGGGTAGAAACGGCACTGTGAATCGATCTGATTGGTGGAAACGACCCTGTGAATTGATCTAATTTGTAGAAACGACCCTGTGAATCGATCTGATTGGTAAAAACGACCCTGTGAATTGATCTGTTCGGTGGAAACAGCACTGTGAATCGATCTGATTGATAGAAACGGTCTGCGAATCGATCTGATAGATAGAAACGGCCCTGTGAATAGATCTGATGGGTAGAAACGGCACTGTGAATCGATCTGATTGGTGGAAAAGATCCTGTGAATTGATCTGATTGGTAGAAACGACCCTATGAATCAATCCGATGGGTGGAAACGGCACTGTGAATCGATCTGATTGGTAGAAATGACGCAGTGAATCGATCTGATGGGTAGAAACGACCCTGTGAATCGATCTGATTGATAGAAACTGCCCTGTGAATCGATCTGATTGATAGAAATGACCCTGTAATTCGATCTGATTGATAGAAACGGCCCTATGAATCGATCTGATTGATAGAAACGGTCCCGTTAATCAATCTGATTGGTAGAAACGACCCTGTGAATCGATCTGATTGGTAGAAACTGCCCTGTGAATCGATCTGATTGATAGAAATGACCCTGTAATTCGATCTCATTGATAGAAACAGCCCTATGAATCGATATGATTGATAGAAACGACTGTATGAAACGATCTGATTGGTAGAAACGACCCTGTGAATTGATCTGTTTGGTGGAAACGGCCCTGTGAATCGAAATGATTGGTAGAAACGACCCTGTAATTCGATCTGATTGATAGAAACGACCCTGTGAATTGATCTCATTGATAGAAACAGCCCTATGAATCGATTTAATTGATAGAAACGGCTCTATGAATCGATCTGATTGGTAGAAACGGCCCTATGAATCAATCTGATTGGTAGAAACGGCTTGGTCGATTGATATAGTTGGTAGAAACAGTCCTGTGAATCAATCTGATTGATGGAAACGGCTTGGTGAGTATATATAATTGAAAAAACGGCCCTGTGAATAGATCTAATTGGTAGAAACGACCCTATGAATCGACCTGATTGGTAGAAACGACCCTGTGAATCGATCTGATTGTTAGAAACCACCCTGTGATTTGATCTGATTGTTGGAAACGACCCTGTGAATTGATCTGATTTGTAGAAACGACCCTGTGAATCTATCTGATTGGTAGAAACGACCCTGTGAATTGATCTGTTCGGTGGAAATGGCACTGTGAATCGATCTGATTGATAGAAACGGCCTGTGAATCGATCTGATTGTTAGAAACGGCCCTGTGAATAGATCTGATTGGTAGAAACGGCACTGTGAATCGATCTGATTGGTAGAAACGACGCCGTAAATCGATCTGGTTGATTGAAACGGCCCTATGAATCGACCTGATTGATAGAAACGGTCCCGTGAATCGATCTGATTGATAGAAACGGCACTGTGAATCGATCTGATTGTTGGAAAGGACCATGTGAATCGACCGTATTGGTAGAAACGACCCTGTGAATCTATCTGTTTGGTAGAAACGACCCTGTGAATCGATCTGATTGGTAGTAAAGAACCTGTGAATCGATCTGATTGATCGAAACCACCCTGTGATTTGATCTGATTGGTGGAAAGGACCATGTGAATCGACCGTATTGATAGAAACGACCCTGTGAATCTATCTGTTTGGTAGAAACGACCCTGTGAATGGATCTGATTGGTAGTAAAGAACCTGTGAATCGATCTGATTGATAGAAACCACCCTGTGAATTGATCTGACTTGTAGAAACGACCCTGTGAATAGATCTGATTGGAAGAAACGGCCCTGTGAATTGATCTGTTCGGTGGAAACGGCGCTGTGAATCAATCTGATTGATAGAAACGGCCTGTGAATCGATCTGATTGATAGAAACGGCCCTGTGAATAGATCTGATTGGTACAAACGGCACTGCGAATCGATCTGATTGATAGAAACCACCCTGTGATTTGATCTGATTGTTGGAAACGACCCTGTGAATTGATCTGATTTGTAGAAACGACCCTGTGAATCTATCTGATTGGTAGAAACGACCCTGTGAATTGATCTGTTCGGTGGAAATGGCACTGTGAATCGATCTGATTGATAGAAACGGCCTGTGAATCGATCTGATTGTTAGAAACGGCCCTGTGAATAGATCTGATTGGTAGAAACGGCACTGTGAATCGATCTGATTGGTAGAAACGACGCCGTAAATCGATCTGGTTGATTGAAACGGCCCTATGAATCGACCTGATTGATAGAAACGGTCCCGTGAATCGATCTGATTGATAGAAACGGCACTGTGAATCGATCTGATTGTTGGAAAGGACCATGTGAATCGACCGTATTGGTAGAAACGACCCTGTGAATCTATCTGTTTGGTAGAAACGACCCTGTGAATCGATCTGATTGGTAGTAAAGAACCTGTGAATCGATCTGATTGATCGAAACCACCCTGTGATTTGATCTGATTGGTGGAAAGGACCATGTGAATCGACCGTATTGATAGAAACGACCCTGTGAATCTATCTGTTTGGTAGAAACGACCCTGTGAATGGATCTGATTGGTAGTAAAGAACCTGTGAATCGATCTGATTGATAGAAACCACCCTGTGAATTGATCTGACTTGTAGAAACGACCCTGTGAATAGATCTGATTGGAAGAAACGGCCCTGTGAATTGATCTGTTCGGTGGAAACGGCACTGTGAATCAATCTGATTGATAGAAACGGCCTGTGAATCGATCTGATTGATAGAAACGGCCCTGTGAATAGATCTGATTGGTACAAACGGCACTGCGAATCGATCTGATTGATAGAAACCACCCTGTGATTTGATCTGATTGTTGGAAACGACCCTGGGAATTGATCTGTTTGGTGGAAACGGCACTGTGAATCGATCTGATTGATAGAAACGGCCTGTGAATCGATCTGATTGATAGAAACGGCCCTGTGAATAGATCTGATTGGTACAAACGGCACTGTGAATCGATCTGATTGGTAGAAACGAACTCGTAAATCGATCTGATTGATTGAAACGGCCCTATGAATCGACCTGATTGATAGAAACGGCCCTGTGAATCGATCTGATTGATAGAAACGGCCCTGTGAGTCGATCTGATTGATAGAAACGACCCTGTGAATTGATCTGATTGGTAGAAACGACCCTGTGAATCGATCGTATTGGTAGTAAAGAACCTGCAAATCGATCTGATTGATAGAAACCACCCTGTGATTTGATCTGATTGTTGGAAACGACCCTGTGAATTGATCTGTTCGGTGAAAACGGCACTGTGAATCGATCTGATTGGTAGTAAAGAACCTGTGAATCGATCTGATTGATAGAAACCACCCTGTGAATTGATCTGACTTGTAGAAACGACCCTGTGAATAGATCTGATGGGTAGAAACGGCACTGTGAATCGATCTGATTGGTGGAAACGACCCTGTGAATTGATCTAATTTGTAGAAACGACCCTGTGAATCGATCTGATTGGTAAAAACGACCCTGTGAATTGATCTGTTCGGTGGAAACAGCACTGTGAATCGATCTGATTGATAGAAACGGTCTGCGAATCGATCTGATAGATAGAAACGGCCCTGTGAATAGATCTGATGGGTAGAAACGGCACTGTGAATCGATCTGATTGGTGGAAAAGATCCTGAGAATTGATCTGATTGGTAGAAACGACCCTATGAATCAATCCGATGGGTGGAAACGGCACTGTGAATCGATCTGATTGGTAGAAATGACGCAGTGAATCGATCTGATGGGTAGAAATGACCCTGTGAATCGATCTGATTGGTAGAAACTGCCCTGTGAATCGATCTGATTGATAGAAATGACCCTGTAATTCGATCTGATTGATAGAAACGGCCCTATGAATCGATCTGATTGATAGAAACGGTCCCGTTAATCAATCTGATTGGTAGAAACGACCCTGTAAATTGATCTCATTGATAGAAACAGCCCTATGAATCGATATGATTGATAGAAACGACTGTATGAAACGATCTGATTGGTAGAAACGACCCTGTGAATTGATCTGTTTGGTGGAAACGGCCCTGTGAATCGAAATGATTGGTAGAAACGACACTGTAATTCGATCTGATTGATAGAAACGACCCTGTGAATTGATCTCATTGATAGAAACAGCCCTATGAATCGATTTAATTGATAGAAACGGCTCTATGAATCGATCTGATTGGTAGAAACGGCCTTATGAATCAATCTGATTGGTAGAAACGGCTTGGTCGATTGATATAGTTGGTAGAAACGGTCCTGTGAATCAATCTGATTGATGGAAACGGCTTGGTGAGTATATATAATTGAAAAAACGGCCCTGTGAATAGATCTAATTGGTAGAAACGACCCTATGAATCGACCTGATTGGTAGAAACGACCCTGTGAATCGATCTGATTGTTAGAAACCACCCTGTGATTTGATCTGATTGTTGGAAACGACCCTGTGAATTGATCTGATTTGTAGAAACGACCCTGTGAATCTATCTGATTGGTAGAAACGACCCTGTGAATTGATCTGTTCGGTGGAAATGGCACTGTGAATCGATCTGATTGATAGAATCGGCCTGTGAATCGATCTGATTGTTAGAAACGGCCCTGTGAATAGATCTGATTGGTAGAAACGGCACTGTGAATCGATCTGATTTATAGAAAAAGCTCTATGAATCGATTTGATTGATAGAAACGGCCCTGTGAATCGATCTGATTGTTGGAAAGGACCATGTGAATCGACCGTATTGGTAGAAACGACCCTGTGAATCTATCTGTTTGGTAGAAACGACCCTGTGAATCGATCTGATTGGTAGTAAAGAACCTGTGAATCGATCTGATTGATCGAAACCACCCTGTGATTTGATCTGATTGGTGGAAAGGACCATGTGAATCGACCGTATTGATAGAAACGACCCTGTGAATCTATCTGTTTGGTAGAAACGACCCTGTGAATCGATCTGATTGGTAGTAAAGAACCTGTGAATCGATCTGATTGATAGAAACCACCCTGTGAATTGATCTGACTTGTAGAAACGACCCTGTGAATCGATCTGATTGGAAGAAACGGCCCTGTGAATTGATCTGTTCGGTGGAAACGGCACTGTGAATCGATCTGATTGATAGAAACGGCCTGTGAATCGATCTGATTGATAGAAACGGCCCTGTGAATAGATCTGATTGGTACAAACGGCACTGCGAATCGATCTGATTGATAGAAACCACCCTGTGATTTGATCTGATTGTTGGAAACGACCCTGGGAATTGATCTGTTTGGTGGAAACGGCACTGTGAATCGATCTGATTGATAGAAACGGCCTGTGAATCGATCTGATTGATAGAAACGGCCCTGTGAATAGATCTGATTGGTACAAACGGCACTGTGAATCAATCTGATTGGTAGAAACGAACCCGTAAATCGATCTGATTGATTGAAACGGCCCTATGAATCGACCTGATTGATAGAAACGGCCCTGTGAATCGATCTGATTGATAGAAACGGCCCTGTGAGTCGATCTGATTGATAGAAACGACCCTGTGAATTGATCTGATTGGTAGAAACGACCCTGTGAATCGACCGTATTGGTAGTAAAGAACCTGCGAATCGATCTGATTGATAGAAACCACCCTGTGATTTGATCTGATTGTTGGAAACGACCCTGGGAATTGATCTGTTCGGTGGAAACGGCACTGTGAATCGATCTGATTGATAGAAACCACCCTGTGATTTGATCTGATTGTTGGAAACGACCCTGGGAATTGATCTGTTCGGTGGAAACGGCACTGTGAATCGATCTGATTGATAGAAACGGCCAGTGAATCGATCTGATAGATAGAAACGGCCCTGTGAATAGATCTGATGGGTAGAAACGGCACTGTGAATCGATCTGATTGGTAAAAATGACCCTGTGAATTGATCTGTTCGGTGGAAACGGCACTGTGAATCGATCTGATAGATAGAAACGGCCCTGTGAATAGATCTGATGGGTAGAAACAGCACTGTGAATCGATCTGATTGGTGGAAAAGATCCTGTGAATTGATCTGATTGGTTGAAACGACCCTATGAATCAATCCGATGGGTAGAAACGGCCCTGTGAATCGATCTGATTGGTAGAAATGACGCAGTGAATCGATCTGATTGGTAGAAACGACCCTGTGAATCGATCTGATTGGTAGAAACTGCCCTGTGAATCGATCTGATTGGTAGAAATGACCCTGTAATTCGATCTGATTGATAGAAACGACCCTATGAATCGATCCGTTTGATAGAAACGGTCCCGTGAATCAATCTGATTGGTAGAAACGACCCTGTGAATTGATCTCATTGATAGAAACAGCCCTATGAATCGATATGATTGATAGAAACGACTGTATGAAACGATCTGATTTGTAGAAACGACCCTGTGAATCGAAATGATTGGTAGAAACGACCCTGTAATTCGATCTGATTGATAGAAACGACCCTGTGAATTGATCTCATTGATAGAAACAGCCCTATGAATCGATTTAATTGATAGAAACGGCTCAATGAATCGATCTGATTGGTAGAAACGGCTCTATGAATCAATCTGATTGGTAGAAACGGCTTGGTCGATAGATATAGTTGGTAGAAACGGCCCTGTAAATCAATCTGATTGATGGAAACGGCTTGGTGAGTATATATAACTGAAAAAACGGCCCTGTGAATAGATCTAATTGGTAGAAACGACCCTATGAATCGACCTGATTGGTAGAAACGACCCTGTGAATCGATCTGATTGATAGAAACCACCCTGTGATTTGATCTGATTGTTGGAAACGACCCTGTGAATTGATCTGATTTGTAGAAACGACCCTGTGTATCGATCTGATTGGTAGAAACGACACTGTGAATTGATCTGTTCGGTGGAAATGGCACTGTGAATCGATCTGATTGATAGAATCGGCCTGTGAATCGATCTGATTGTTAGAAACGGCCCTGTGAATAGATCTGATTAGTAGAAACGGCACTGTGAATCGATCTGATTGGTAGAAACGACGCCGTAAATCGATCTGATTGATTGAAACGGCCCTATGAATCGACCTGATTGATAGAAACGGTCCCGTGAATCGATCTGATTGATAGAAACGGCACTGTGAATCGATCTGATTTATAGAAAAAGCTCTATGAATCGATTTGATTGATAGAAAAGGCCCTGCGAATCGATCTGATTGTTGGAAAGGACCATGTGAATCGACCGTATTGGTAGAAACGACCCTGTGAATCTATCTGTTTGGTAGAAACGACCCTGTGAATCGATCTGATTGGTAGTAAAGAACCTGTGAATCGATCTGATTGATCGAAACCACCCTGTGATTTGATCTGATTGGTGGAAAGGACCATGTGAATCGACCGTATTGATAGAAACGACCCTGTGAATCTATCTGTTTGGTAGAAACGACCCTGTGAATCGATCTGATTGGAAGAAACGGCCCTGTGAATTGATCTGTTCGGTGGAAACGGCACTGTGAATCGATCTGATTGATAGAAACGGCCTGTGAATCGATCTGATGGGTAGAAACGGCACTGTGAATTGATCTGATTGGTAAAAACGACCCTGTGAATTGATCTGTTCGGTGGAAACGGCACTGTGAATCGATCTGATAGATAGAAACTGCCATGTGAATAGATCTGATGGGTAGAAACGGCACTGTGAATCGATCTGATTGGTGGAAAAGTTCCTGTGAATTGATCTGATTGGTTGAAACGACCCTATGAATCAATCCGATGGGTGGAAACGGCCCTGTGAATCGATCTGATTGGTAGAAATGACGCAGTGAATCGATCTGATTGGTAAAAACGACCCTGTGAATCGATCTGATTGGTAGAAACTGCCCTGTGAATCGATCTGATTGGTAGAAATGACGCAGTGAATCGATCTGATTGGTAGAAACGACCCCGGGGAATCGATCTGATTGGTAGAAACTGCCCTGTGAATCGATCTGATTGGTAGAAACGACCCTGTAATTCGATCTGATTGATAGAAACGACCCTGTGAATTGATCTCATTGATAGAAACAGCCCTATGAATCGATTTAATTGATAGAAACGGCCCTGTGAATAGATCTGATTGGTAGAAACGGCACTGTGAATCGATCTGATTGGTAGAAACGACGCCGTAAATCGATCTGATTGATTGAAACGGCCCTATGAATCGACCTGATTGATAGAAACGGTCCCGTGAATCGATCTGATTGATAGAAACGGCACTGTGAATCGATCTGATTTATAGAAAAAGCTCTATGAATCGATTTGATTGATAGAAAAGTCCCTGCGAATCGATCTGATTGTTGGAAAGGACCATGTGAATCGACCGTATTGGTAGAAACGACCCTGTGAATCTATCTGTTTGGTAGAAACGACCCTGTGAATCGATCTGATTGGTAGTAAAGAACCTGTGAATCGATCTGATTGATCGAAACCACCCTGTGATTTGATCTGATTGGTGGAAAGGACCATGTGAATCGACCGTATTGATAGAAACGACCCTGTGAATCTATCTGTTTGGTAGAAACGACCCTGTGAATCGATCTGATTGGAAGAAACGGCCCTGTGAATTGATCTGTTCGGTGGAAACGGCACTGTGAATCGATCTGATTGATAGAAACGGCCTGTGAATCGATCTGATGGGTAGAAACGGCACTGTGAATTGATCTGATTGGTAAAAACGACCCTGTGAATTGATCTGTTCGGTGGAAACGGCACTGTGAATCGATCTGATAGATAGAAACTGCCATGTGAATAGATCTGATGGGTAGAAACGGCACTGTGAATCGATCTGATTGGTGGAAAAGATCCTGTGAATTGATCTGATTGGTTGAAACGACCCTATGAATCAATCCGATGGGTGGAAACGGCCCTGTGAATCGATCTGATTGGTAGAAATGACGCAGTGAATCGATCTGATTGGTAAAAACGACCCTGTGAATCGATCTGATTGGTAGAAACTGCCCTGTGAATCGATCTGATTGGTAGAAATGACGCAGTGAATCGATCTGATTGGTAGAAACGACCCTGTGAATCGATCTGATTGGTAGAAACTGCCCTGTGAATCGATCTGATTGGTAGAAACGACCCTGTAATTCGATCTGATTGATAGAAACGACCCTGTGAATTGATCTCATTGATAGAAACAGCCCTATGAATCGATTTAATTGATAGAAACGGCTCTATGAATCGATCTGATTGGTAGAAACGGCCCTATGAATCAATCTGATTGGTAGAAACGGCTTGGTCGATAAATATAAGTGGTAGAAACGGCCCTGTGAAACAATCTGATTGATGGAAACGGCTTGATGAGTATATATAATTGAAAAAACGGCCCTGTGAATAGATCTAATTGGTAGAAACGACCCTATGAATCGAAATGATTGGTAGAAACGACCCTGTAATTCGATCTGATTGATAGAAATGGCCTGTGAATCGATCTGATTGATAGAAACGGCCCTGTGAATAGATCTGATTGGTAGAAACGGCACTGTGAATCGATCTGATTGGTAGAAACGACCCCGTAAATCGATCTGATTGATTGAAACGGCCCTATGAATCGACCTGATTGATAGAAACGGCCCTGTGAATCGATCTGATTGATAGAAACGGCCCTGTGAGTCGATCTGATTGATAGAAACGACCCTGTGAATTGATCTGATTGGTAGAAACGACCCTGTGAATCGACCGTATTGGTAGTAAAGAACCTGCGAATCGATCTGATTGATAGAAACCACCCTGTGATTTGATCTGATTGTTGGAAACGACCCTGTGAATTGATCTGTTCGGTGGAAACGGCACTGTGAATCGATCGGATTGATAGAAACGGCCTGTGAATCGATCTGATAGATAGAAACGGCCCTGTGAATAGATCTGATGGGTAGAAACGGCACTGTGAATCGATCTGATTGGTGGAAACGACCCTGTGAATTGATCTAATTTGCAGATACGACCCTGTGAATCGATCTGATTGGTAAAAACGAACCTGTGAATTGATCTGTTCGGAGGAAACGGCACTGTGAATCGATCTGATAGATAGAAACGGCCCTGTGATTAGATCTGATGGGTAGAAACGGCACTGTGAATCGATCTGATTGGTGGAAAAGATCCTGTGAATTGATCTGATTGGTAGAAACGACCCTATGAATCAATCGGATGGGTGGAAACGGCCCTGTGAATCGATCTGATTGGTAGAAACGACCCTGTGAATCGATCTGATTGATAGAAATGGCCCTGTGAATAGATCTGATTGGTACAAACGGCACTGTGAATCGATCTGATTGGTAGAAACGAACCCGTAAATCGATCTGATTGATTGAAACGGCCCTATGAATCGACCTGATTGATAGAAACGGCCCTGTGAATCGATCTGATTGATAGAAACGGCCCTGTGAGTCGATCTGATTGATAGAAACGACCCTGTGAATTGATCTGATTGGTAGAAACGACCCTGTGAATCGACCGTATTGGTAGTAAAGAACCTGCGAATCGATCTGATTGATAGAAACCACCCTGTGATTTGATCTGATTGTTGGAAACGACCCTGGGAATTGATCTGTTCGGTGGAAACGGCACTGTGAATCGATCTGATTGATAGAAACCACCCTGTGATTTGATCTGATTGTTGGAAACGACCCTGGGAATTGATCTGTTCGGTGGAAACGGCACTGTGAATCGATCTGATTGATAGAAACGGCCTGTGAATCGATCTGATAGATAGAAACGGCCCTGTGAATAGATCTGATGGGTAGAAACGGCACTGTGAATCGATCTGATTGGTGGAAACGACCCTGTGAATTGATCTAATTTGCAGATACGACCCTGTGAATCGATCTGATTGGTAAAAACGAACCTGTGAATTGATCTGTTCGGTGGAAACGGCACTGTGAATCGATCTGATAGATAGAAACGGCCCTGTGATTAGATCTGATGGGTAGAAACGGCACTGTGAATCGATCTGATTGGTGGAAAAGATCCTGTGAATTGATCTGATTGGTAGAAACGACCCTATGAATCAATCGGATGGGTGGAAACAGCCCTGTGAATCGATCTGATTGGTAGAAACGACCCTGTAAATCGATCTGATTGATAGAAATGGCCCTGTGAATAGATCTGATTGGTACAAACGGCACTGTGAATCGATCTGATTGGTAGAAACGAACCCGTAAATCGATCTGATTGATTGAAACGGCCCTATGAATCGACCTGATTGATAGAAACGGCCCTGTGAATCGATCTAATTGATAGAAACGGCCCTGTGAGTCGATCTGATTGATAGAAACGACCCTGTGAATTGATCTGATTGGTAGAAACGACCCTGTGAATCGATCTGATTGGTGGAAACGACCCTGTGAATTGATCTTATTTGTAGATACGACCCTGTGAATCGATCTGATTGGTAAAAACGACCCTGTGAATTGATCTGTTCGGTGGAAACGGCACTGTGAATCGATCTGATAGATAGAAACGGCCCTGTGAATAGATCTGATGGGTAGAAACGGCACTGTGAATCGATCTGATTGGTGGAAAAGATCCTGTGAATTGATCTGATTGGTTGAAACGACCCTATGAATCAATCCGATGGGTGGAAACGGCCCTGAGAATCGATCTGATTAGTAGAAATGACGCAGTGAATCGATCTGATTGGTAGAAACGACCCTGTGAATCGATCTGATTGGTAGAAACTGCCCTGTGAATCGATCTGATTGGTAGAAATGACCCTGTAATTCGATCTGATTGATAAAAACGACCCTATGAATCGATCTGATTGATAGAAACGGTCCCGTGAATCAATCTGATTGGTAGAAACGACCCTGTGAATTGATCTCATTGATAGAAACAGCCCTATAAATCAATATGATTGATAGAAACGACTGTATGAAACGATCTGATTGGTAGAAACGACCCTGTGAATCGAAATGATTGGTAGAAACGACCCTGTAATTCGATCTGATTGATAGAAACGACCCTGTGAATTGATCTCATTGATAGAAACAGCCCTATGAATCGATTTAATTGATAGAAACGGCTCAATGAATCAATCTGATTGGTAGAAACGTCTCCATGAATCAATCTGATTGGTAGAAACGGCTTGGTCGATAGATATAGTTGGTAGAAACGGCCCTGTAAATCAATCTGATTGATGGAAACGGCTTGGTGAGTATATATAATTGAAAAAACGGCCCTGTGAATAGATCTAATTGGTAGAAACGACCCTATGAATCGACCTGATTGGTAGAAACGACCCTGTGAATCGATCTGATCGATAGAAACCACCCTGTGATTTAATCTGATTGTTGGAAACGACCCTGTGAATTGATCTGATTTGTAGAAACGACCCTGTGTATCGATCTGATTGGTAGAAACGACCCTGTGAATTGATCTGTTCGGTGGAAATGGCACTGTGAATCGATCTGATTGATAGAAACGGCCTGTGAATCGATCTGATTGTTAGAAACGGCCCTGTGAATAGATCTGATTGGTAGAAACGGCACTGTGAATCGATCTGATTGGTAGAAACGACGCCGTAAATCGATCTGATTGATTGAAACGGCCCTATGAATCGACCTGATTGATAGAAACGGTCCCGTGAATCGATCTGATTGATAGAAACGGCACTGTGAATCGATCTGATTTATAGAAAAAGCTCTATGAATCGATTTGATTGATAGAAACGGCCCTGTGAATCGATCTGATTGTTGGAAAGGACCATGTGAATTGACCGTCTTGGTAGAAACGACCCTGTGAATCTATCTGTTTGGTAGAAACGACCCTGTGAATCTATCTGACTGGTAGTAAAGAACCTGTGAATCAATCTGATTGATCGAAACCACCCTGTGATTTGATCTGATTGGTGGAAAGGACCATGTGAATCGACCGTATTGGTAGAAACGACCCTGTGAATCTATCTGTTTGATAGAAACGACCCTGTGAATCGATCTGATTGGTAGTAAAGAACCTGTGAATCGATCTGATTGATAGAAACCACCCTGTGAATTGATCTGACTTGTAGAAACGACCCTGTGAATAGATCTGATTGGATGAAACGGCCCTGTGAATCGATCTGTTCGGTGGAAACGGCACTGTGAATCGATCTGATTGATAGAAACGGCCTGTGAATCGATCTGATAGATAGAAACGGCCCTGTGAATAGATCTGATGGGTAGAAACGGCACTGTGAATCGATCTGATTGGTGGAAAAGATCCTGTGAATTGATCTGATTGGTTGAAACGACCCTATGAATCAATCCGATGGGTGGAAACGGCCCTGAGAATCGATCTGATTAGTAGAAATGACGCAGTGAATCGATCTGATTGGTAGAAACGACCCTGTGAATCGATCTGATTGGTAGAAACTGCCCTGTGAATCGATCTGATTGGTAGAAATGACCCTGTAATTCGATCTGATTGATAAAAACGACCCTATGAATCGATCTGATTGATAGAAACGGTCCCGTGAATCAATCTGATTGGTAGAAACGACCCTATGAATCGACCTGATTGGTAGAAACGACCCTGTGAATCGATCTGATCGATAGAAACCACCCTGTGATTTAATCTGATTGTTGGAAACGACCCTGTGAATTGATCTGATTTGTAGAAACGACCCTGTGTATCGATCTGATTGGTAGAAACGACCCTGTGAATTGATCTGTTCGGTGGAAATGGCACTGTGAATCGATCTGATTGATAGAAACGGCCTGTGAATCGATCTGATTGTTAGAAACGGCCCTGTGAATAGATCTGATTGGTAGAAACGGCACTGTGAATCGATCTGATTGGTAGAAACGACGCCGTAAATCGATCTGATTGATTGAAACGGCCCTATGAATCGACCTGATTGATAGAAACGGTCCCGTGAATCGATCTGATTGATAGAAACGGCACTGTGAATCGATCTGATTTATAGAAAAAGCTCTATGAATCGATTTGATTGATAGAAACGGCCCTGTGAATCGATCTGATTGTTGGAAAGGACCATGTGAATTGACCGTCTTGGTAGAAACGACCCTGTGAATCTATCTGTTTGGTAGAAACGACCCTGTGAATCTATCTGACTGGTAGTAAAGAACCTGTGAATCAATCTGATTGATCGAAACCACCCTGTGATTTGATCTGATTGGTGGAAAGGACCATGTGAATCGACCGTATTGGTAGAAACGACCCTGTGAATCTATCTGTTTGGTAGAAACGACCCTGTGAATCGATCTGTTTGGTAGTAAAGAACCTGTGAATCGATCTGATTGATAGAAACCACCCTGTGAATTGATCTGACTTGTAGAAGCGACCCTGTGAATAGATCTGATTGGATGAAACGGCCCTGTGAATCGATCTGTTCGGTGGAAACGGCACTGTGAATCGATCTGATTGATAGAAACGGCCTGTGAATCGATCTGATAGATAGAAACGGCCCTGTGAATAGATCTGATGGGTAGAAACGGCACTGTGAATCGATCTGATTGGTGGAAAAGATCCTGTGAATTGATCTGATTGGTTGAAACGACCCTATGAATCAATCCGATGGGTGGAAACGGCCCTGAGAATCGATCTGATTAGTAGAAATGACGCAGTGAATCGATCTGATTGGTAGAAACGACCCTGTGAATCGATCTGATTGGTAGAAACTGCCCTGTGAATCGATCTGATTGGTAGAAATGACCCTGTAATTCGATCTGATTGATAAAAACGACCCTATGAATCGATCTGATTGATAGAAACGGTCCCGTGAATCAATCTGATTGGTAGAAACGACCCTGTGAATTGATCTCATTGATAGAAACAGCCCTATAAATCAATATGATTGATAGAAACGACTGTATGAAACGATCTGATTGGTAGAAACGACCCTGTGAATCGAAATGATTGGTAGAAACGACCCTGTAATTCGATCTGATTGATAGAAACGACCCTGTGAATTGATCTCATTGATAGAAACAGCCCTATGAATCGATTTAATTGATAGAAACGGCTCAATGAATCAATCTGATTGGTAGAAACGGCTCCATGAATCAATCTGATTGGTAGAAACGGCTTGGTCGATAGATATAGTTTGTAGAAACGGCCCTGTAAATCAATCTGATTGATGGAAACGGCTTGGTGAGTATATATAATTGAAAAAACGGCCCCGAGAATCAATCTGATTGGTAGAAACGACCCTATGAATCGACCTGATTGGTAGAAACGACCCTGTGAATCGATCTGATCGATAGAAACCACCCTGTGATTTAATCTGATTGTTGGAAACGACCCTGTGAATTGATCTGATTTGTAGAAACGACCCTGTGTATCGATCTGATTGGTAGAAACGACCCTGTGAATTGATCTGTTCGGTGGAAATGGCACTGTGAATCGATCTGATTGATAGAAACGGCCTGTGAATCGATCTGATTGTTAGAAACGGCCCTGTGAATAGATCTGATTGGTAGAAACGGCACTGTGAATCGATCTGATTGGTAGAAACGACGCCGTAAATCGATCTGATTGATTGAAACGGCCCTATGAATCGACCTGATTGATAGAAACGGTCCCGTGAATCGATCTGATTGATAGAAACGGCACTGTGAATCGATCTGATTTATAGAAAAAGCTCTATGAATCGATTTGATTGATAGAAACGGCCCTGTGAATCGATCTGATTGTTGGAAAGGACCATGTGAATTGACCGTCTTGGTAGAAACGACCCTGTGAATCTATCTGTTTGGTAGAAACGACCCTGTGAATCTATCTGACTGGTAGTAAAGAACCTGTGAATCAATCTGATTGATCGAAACCACCCTGTGATTTGATCTGATTGGTGGAAAGGACCATGTGAATCGACCGTATTGGTAGAAACGACCCTGTGAATCTATCTGTTTGGTAGAAACGACCCTGTGAATCGATCTGTTTGGTAGTAAAGAACCTGTGAATCGATCTGATTGATAGAAACCACCCTGTGAATTGATCTGACTTGTAGAAGCGACCCTGTGAATAGATCTGATTGGATGAAACGGCCCTGTGAATCGATCTGTTCGGTGGAAACGGCACTGTGAATCGATCTGATTGATAGAAACGGCCTGTGAATCGATCTGATAGATAGAAACGGCCCTGTGAATAGATCTGATGGGTAGAAACGGCACTGTGAATCGATCTGATTGGTGGAAAAGATCCTGTGAATTGATCTGATTGGTTGAAACGACCCTATGAATCAATCCGATGGGTGGAAACGGCCCTGAGAATCGATCTGATTAGTAGAAATGACGCAGTGAATCGATCTGATTGGTAGAAACGACCCTGTGAATCGATCTGATTGGTAGAAACTGCCCTGTGAATCGATCTGATTGGTAGAAATGACCCTGTAATTCGATCTGATTGATAAAAACGACCCTATGAATCGATCTGATTGATAGAAACCACCCTGTGATTTAATCTGATTGTTGGAAACGACCCTGTGAATTGATCTGACTTGTAGAAACGACCCTGTGAATCGATCTGATTGGAAGAAACGGCCCTGTGAATTGATCTGTTCGGTGGAAACGGCACTGTGAATCGATCTGATTGATAGAAACGGCCTGTGAATCGATCTGATTGATAGAAACGGCCCTGTGAATAGATCTGATTGGTACAAACGGCACTGCGAATCGATCTGATTGATAGAAACCACCCTGTGATTTGATCTGATTGTTGGAAACGACCCTGGGAATTGATCTGTTTGGTGGAAACGGCACTGTGAATCGATCTGATTGATAGAAACGGCCTGTGAATCGATCTGATTGATAGAAACGGCCCTGTGAATAGATCTGATTGGTACAAACGGCACTGTGAATCAATCTGATTGGTAGAAACGAACCCGTAAATCGATCTGATTGATTGAAACGGCCCTATGAATCGACCTGATTGATAGAAACGGCCCTGTGAATCGATCTGATTGATAGAAACGGCCCTGTGAGTCGATCTGATTGATAGAAACGACCCTGTGAATTGATCTGATTGGTAGAAACGACCCTGTGAATCGACCGTATTGGTAGTAAAGAACCTGCGAATCGATCTGATTGATAGAAACCACCCTGTGATTTGATCTGATTGTTGGAAACGACCCTGGGAATTGATCTGTTCGGTGGAAACGGCACTGTGAATCGATCTGATTGATAGAAACCACCCTGTGATTTGATCTGATTGTTGGAAACGACCCTGGGAATTGATCTGTTCGGTGGAAACGGCACTGTGAATCGATCTGATTGATAGAAACGGCCAGTGAATCGATCTGATAGATAGAAACGGCCCTGTGAATAGATCTGATGGGTAGAAACGGCACTGTGAATCGATCTGATTGGTAAAAACGACCCTGTGAATTGATCTGTTCGGTGGAAACGGCACTGTGAATCGATCTGATAGATAGAAACGGCCCTGTGAATAGATCTGATGGGTAGAAACAGCACTGTGAATCGATCTGATTGGTGGAAAAGATCCTGTGAATTGATCTGATTGGTTGAAACGACCCTATGAATCAATCCGATGGGTAGAAACGGCCCTGTGAATCGATCTGATTGGTAGAAATGACGCAGTGAATCGATCTGATTGGTAGAAACGACCCTGTGAATCGATCTGATTGGTAGAAACTGCCCTGTGAATCGATCTGATTGGTAGAAATGACCCTGTAATTCGATCTGATTGATAGAAACGACCCTATGAATCGATCCGTTTGATAGAAACGGTCCCGTGAATCAATCTGATTGGTAGAAACGACCCTGTGAATTGATCTCATTGATAGAAACAGCCCTATGAATCGATATGATTGATAGAAACGACTGTATGAAACGATCTGATTTGTAGAAACGACCCTGTGAATCGAAATGATTGGTAGAAACGACCCTGTAATTCGATCTGATTGATAGAAACGACCCTGTGAATTGATCTCATTGATAGAAACAGCCCTATAAATCAATATGATTGATAGAAACGACTGTATGAAACGATCTGATTGGTAGAAACGACCCTGTGAATCGAAATGATTGGTAGAAACGACCCTGTAATTCGATCTGATTGATAGAAACGACCCTGTGAATTGATCTCATTGATAGAAACAGCCCTATGAATCGATTTAATTGATAGAAACGGCTCAATGAATCAATCTGATTGGTAGAAACGGCTCCATGAATCAATCTGATTGGTAGAAACGGCTTGGTCGATAGATATAGTTTGTAGAAACGGCCCTGTAAATCAATCTGATTGATGGAAACGGCTTGGTGAGTATATATAATTGAAAAAACGGCCCCGAGAATCAATCTGATTGGTAGAAACGACCCTATGAATCGACCTGATTGGTAGAAACGACCCTGTGAATCGATCTGATCGATAGAAACCACCCTGTGATTTAATCTGATTGTTGGAAACGACCCTGTGAATTGATCTGATTTGTAGAAACGACCCTGTGTATCGATCTGATTGGTAGAAACGACCCTGTGAATTGATCTGTTCGGTGGAAATGGCACTGTGAATCGATCTGATTGATAGAAACGGCCTGTGAATCGATCTGATTGTTAGAAACGGCCCTGTGAATAGATCTGATTGGTAGAAACGGCACTGTGAATCGATCTGATTGGTAGAAACGACGCCGTAAATCGATCTGATTGATTGAAACGGCCCTATGAATCGACCTGATTGATAGAAACGGTCCCGTGAATCGATCTGATTGATAGAAACGGCACTGTGAATCGATCTGATTTATAGAAAAAGCTCTATGAATCGATTTGATTGATAGAAACGGCCCTGTGAATCGATCTGATTGTTGGAAAGGACCATGTGAATTGACCGTCTTGGTAGAAACGACCCTGTGAATCTATCTGTTTGGTAGAAACGACCCTGTGAATCTATCTGACTGGTAGTAAAGAACCTGTGAATCAATCTGATTGATCGAAACCACCCTGTGATTTGATCTGATTGGTGGAAAGGACCATGTGAATCGACCGTATTGGTAGAAACGACCCTGTGAATCTATCTGTTTGGTAGAAACGACCCTGTGAATCGATCTGTTTGGTAGTAAAGAACCTGTGAATCGATCTGATTGATAGAAACCACCCTGTGAATTGATCTGACTTGTAGAAGCGACCCTGTGAATAGATCTGATTGGATGAAACGGCCCTGTGAATCGATCTGTTCGGTGGAAACGGCACTGTGAATCGATCTGATTGATAGAAACGGCCTGTGAATCGATCTGATAGATAGAAACGGCCCTGTGAATAGATCTGATGGGTAGAAACGGCACTGTGAATCGATCTGATTGGTGGAAAAGATCCTGTGAATTGATCTGATTGGTTGAAACGACCCTATGAATCAATCCGATGGGTGGAAACGGCCCTGAGAATCGATCTGATTAGTAGAAATGACGCAGTGAATCGATCTGATTGGTAGAAACGACCCTGTGAATCGATCTGATTGGTAGAAACTGCCCTGTGAATCGATCTGATTGGTAGAAATGACCCTGTAATTCGATCTGATTGATAAAAACGACCCTATGAATCGATCTGATTGATAGAAACCACCCTGTGATTTAATCTGATTGTTGGAAACGACCCTGTGAATTGATCTGACTTGTAGAAACGACCCTGTGAATCGATCTGATTGGAAGAAACGGCCCTGTGAATTGATCTGTTCGGTGGAAACGGCACTGTGAATCGATCTGATTGATAGAAACGGCCTGTGAATCGATCTGATTGATAGAAACGGCCCTGTGAATAGATCTGATTGGTACAAACGGCACTGCGAATCGATCTGATTGATAGAAACCACCCTGTGATTTGATCTGATTGTTGGAAACGACCCTGGGAATTGATCTGTTTGGTGGAAACGGCACTGTGAATCGATCTGATTGATAGAAACGGCCTGTGAATCGATCTGATTGATAGAAACGGCCCTGTGAATAGATCTGATTGGTACAAACGGCACTGTGAATCAATCTGATTGGTAGAAACGAACCCGTAAATCGATCTGATTGATTGAAACGGCCCTATGAATCGACCTGATTGATAGAAACGGCCCTGTGAATCGATCTGATTGATAGAAACGGCCCTGTGAGTCGATCTGATTGATAGAAACGACCCTGTGAATTGATCTGATTGGTAGAAACGACCCTGTGAATCGACCGTATTGGTAGTAAAGAACCTGCGAATCGATCTGATTGATAGAAACCACCCTGTGATTTGATCTGATTGTTGGAAACGACCCTGGGAATTGATCTGTTCGGTGGAAACGGCACTGTGAATCGATCTGATTGATAGAAACCACCCTGTGATTTGATCTGATTGTTGGAAACGACCCTGGGAATTGATCTGTTCGGTGGAAACGGCACTGTGAATCGATCTGATTGATAGAAACGGCCAGTGAATCGATCTGATAGATAGAAACGGCCCTGTGAATAGATCTGATGGGTAGAAACGGCACTGTGAATCGATCTGATTGGTAAAAACGACCCTGTGAATTGATCTGTTCGGTGGAAACGGCACTGTGAATCGATCTGATAGATAGAAACGGCCCTGTGAATAGATCTGATGGGTAGAAACAGCACTGTGAATCGATCTGATTGGTGGAAAAGATCCTGTGAATTGATCTGATTGGTTGAAACGACCCTATGAATCAATCCGATGGGTAGAAACGGCCCTGTGAATCGATCTGATTGGTAGAAATGACGCAGTGAATCGATCTGATTGGTAGAAACGACCCTGTGAATCGATCTGATTGGTAGAAACTGCCCTGTGAATCGATCTGATTGGTAGAAATGACCCTGTAATTCGATCTGATTGATAGAAACGACCCTATGAATCGATCCGTTTGATAGAAACGGTCCCGTGAATCAATCTGATTGGTAGAAACGACCCTGTGAATTGATCTCATTGATAGAAACAGCCCTATGAATCGATATGATTGATAGAAACGACTGTATGAAACGATCTGATTTGTAGAAACGACCCTGTGAATCGAAATGATTGGTAGAAACGACCCTGTAATTCGATCTGATTGATAGAAACGACCCTGTGAATTGATCTCATTGATAGAAACAGCCCTATGAATCGATTTAATTGATAGAAACGGCTCAATGAATCGATCTGATAGGTAGAAACGGCTCTATGAATCAATCTGATTGGTAGAAACGGCTTGGTCGATAGATATAGTTGGTAGAAACGGCCCTGTAAATCAATCTGATTGATGGAAACGGCTTGGTGAGTATATATAACTGAAAAAACGGCCCTGTGAATAGATCTAATTGGTAGAAACGACCCTATGAATCGACCTGATTGGTAGAAACGACCCTGTGAATCGATCTGATTGATAGAAACCACCCTGTGATTTGATCTGATTGTTGGAAACGACCCTGTGAATTGATCTGATTTGTAGAAACGACCCTGTGTATCGATCTGATTGGTAGAAACGACACTGTGAATTGATCTGTTCGGTGGAAATGGCACTGTGAATCGATCTGATTGATAGAATCGGCCTGTGAATCGATCTGATTGTTAGAAACGGCCCTGTGAATAGATCTGATTAGTAGAAACGGCACTGTGAATCGATCTGATTGGTAGAAACGACGCCGTAAATCGATCTGATTGATTGAAACGGCCCTATGAATCGACCTGATTGATAGAAACGGTCCCGTGAATCGATCTGATTGATAGAAACGGCACTGTGAATCGATCTGATTTATAGAAAAAGCTCTATGAATCGATTTGATTGATAGAAAAGGCCCTGCGAATCGATCTGATTGTTGGAAAGGACCATGTGAATCGACCGTATTGGTAGAAACGACCCTGTGAATCTATCTGTTTGGTAGAAACGACCCTGTGAATCGATCTGATTGGTAGTAAAGAACCTGTGAATCGATCTGATTGATCGAAACCACCCTGTGATTTGATCTGATTGGTGGAAAGGACCATGTGAATCGACCGTATTGATAGAAACGACCCTGTGAATCTATCTGTTTGGTAGAAACGACCCTGTGAATCGATCTGATTGGAAGAAACGGCCCTGTGAATTGATCTGTTCGGTGGAAACGGCACTGTGAATCGATCTGATTGATAGAAACGGCCTGTGAATCGATCTGATGGGTAGAAACGGCACTGTGAATTGATCTGATTGGTAAAAACGACCCTGTGAATTGATCTGTTCGGTGGAAACGGCACTGTGAATCGATCTGATAGATAGAAACTGCCATGTGAATAGATCTGATGGGTAGAAACGGCACTGTGAATCGATCTGATTGGTGGAAAAGATCCTGTGAATTGATCTGATTGGTTGAAACGACCCTATGAATCAATCCGATGGGTGGAAACGGCCCTGTGAATCGATCTGATTGGTAGAAATGACGCAGTGAATCGATCTGATTGGTAAAAACGACCCTGTGAATCGATCTGATTGGTAGAAACTGCCCTGTGAATCGATCTGATTGGTAGAAATGACGCAGTGAATCGATCTGATTGGTAGAAACGACCCCGGGGAATCGATCTGATTGGTAGAAACTGCCCTGTGAATCGATCTGATTGGTAGAAACGACCCTGTAATTCGATCTGATTGATAGAAACGACCCTGTGAATTGATCTCATTGATAGAAACAGCCCTATGAATCGATTTAATTGATAGAAACGGCCCTGTGAATAGATCTGATTGGTAGAAACGGCACTGTGAATCGATCTGATTGGTAGAAACGACGCCGTAAATCGATCTGATTGATTGAAACGGCCCTATGAATCGACCTGATTGATAGAAACGGTCCCGTGAATCGATCTGATTGATAGAAACGGCACTGTGAATCGATCTGATTTATAGAAAAAGCTCTATGAATCGATTTGATTGATAGAAAAGTCCCTGCGAATCGATCTGATTGTTGGAAAGGACCATGTGAATCGACCGTATTGGTAGAAACGACCCTGTGAATCTATCTGTTTGGTAGAAACGACCCTGTGAATCGATCTGATTGGTAGTAAAGAACCTGTGAATCGATCTGATTGATCGAAACCACCCTGTGATTTGATCTGATTGGTGGAAAGGACCATGTGAATCGACCGTATTGATAGAAACGACCCTGTGAATCTATCTGTTTGGTAGAAACGACCCTGTGAATCGATCTGATTGGAAGAAACGGCCCTGTGAATTGATCTGTTCGGTGGAAACGGCACTGTGAATCGATCTGATTGATAGAAACGGCCTGTGAATCGATCTGATGGGTAGAAACGGCACTGTGAATTGATCTGATTGGTAAAAACGACCCTGTGAATTGATCTGTTCGGTGGAAACGGCACTGTGAATCGATCTGATAGATAGAAACTGCCATGTGAATAGATCTGATGGGTAGAAACGGCACTGTGAATCGATCTGATTGGTGGAAAAGATCCTGTGAATTGATCTGATTGGTTGAAACGACCCTATGAATCAATCCGATGGGTGGAAACGGCCCTGTGAATCGATCTGATTGGTAGAAATGACGCAGTGAATCGATCTGATTGGTAAAAACGACCCTGTGAATCGATCTGATTGGTAGAAACTGCCCTGTGAATCGATCTGATTGGTAGAAATGACGCAGTGAATCGATCTGATTGGTAGAAACGACCCTGTGAATCGATCTGATTGGTAGAAACTGCCCTGTGAATCGATCTGATTGGTAGAAACGACCCTGTAATTCGATCTGATTGATAGAAACGACCCTGTGAATTGATCTCATTGATAGAAACAGCCCTATGAATCGATTTAATTGATAGAAACGGCTCTATGAATCGATCTGATTGGTAGAAACGGCCCTATGAATCAATCTGATTGGTAGAAACGGCTTGGTCGATAAATATAAGTGGTAGAAACGGCCCTGTGAAACAATCTGATTGATGGAAACGGCTTGATGAGTATATATAATTGAAAAAACGGCCCTGTGAATAGATCTAATTGGTAGAAACGACCCTATGAATCGAAATGATTGGTAGAAACGACCCTGTAATTCGATCTGATTGATAGAAATGGCCTGTGAATCGATCTGATTGATAGAAACGGCCCTGTGAATAGATCTGATTGGTAGAAACGGCACTGTGAATCGATCTGATTGGTAGAAACGACCCCGTAAATCGATCTGATTGATTGAAACGGCCCTATGAATCGACCTGATTGATAGAAACGGCCCTGTGAATCGATCTGATTGATAGAAACGGCCCTGTGAGTCGATCTGATTGATAGAAACGACCCTGTGAATTGATCTGATTGGTAGAAACGACCCTGTGAATCGACCGTATTGGTAGTAAAGAACCTGCGAATCGATCTGATTGATAGAAACCACCCTGTGATTTGATCTGATTGTTGGAAACGACCCTGTGAATTGATCTGTTCGGTGGAAACGGCACTGTGAATCGATCGGATTGATAGAAACGGCCTGTGAATCGATCTGATAGATAGAAACGGCCCTGTGAATAGATCTGATGGGTAGAAACGGCACTGTGAATCGATCTGATTGGTGGAAACGACCCTGTGAATTGATCTAATTTGCAGATACGACCCTGTGAATCGATCTGATTGGTAAAAACGAACCTGTGAATTGATCTGTTCGGAGGAAACGGCACTGTGAATCGATCTGATAGATAGAAACGGCCCTGTGATTAGATCTGATGGGTAGAAACGGCACTGTGAATCGATCTGATTGGTGGAAAAGATCCTGTGAATTGATCTGATTGGTAGAAACGACCCTATGAATCAATCGGATGGGTGGAAACGGCCCTGTGAATCGATCTGATTGGTAGAAACGACCCTGTGAATCGATCTGATTGATAGAAATGGCCCTGTGAATAGATCTGATTGGTACAAACGGCACTGTGAATCGATCTGATTGGTAGAAACGAACCCGTAAATCGATCTGATTGATTGAAACGGCCCTATGAATCGACCTGATTGATAGAAACGGCCCTGTGAATCGATCTGATTGATAGAAACGGCCCTGTGAGTCGATCTGATTGATAGAAACGACCCTGTGAATTGATCTGATTGGTAGAAACGACCCTGTGAATCGACCGTATTGGTAGTAAAGAACCTGCGAATCGATCTGATTGATAGAAACCACCCTGTGATTTGATCTGATTGTTGGAAACGACCCTGGGAATTGATCTGTTCGGTGGAAACGGCACTGTGAATCGATCTGATTGATAGAAACCACCCTGTGATTTGATCTGATTGTTGGAAACGACCCTGGGAATTGATCTGTTCGGTGGAAACGGCACTGTGAATCGATCTGATTGATAGAAACGGCCTGTGAATCGATCTGATAGATAGAAACGGCCCTGTGAATAGATCTGATGGGTAGAAACGGCACTGTGAATCGATCTGATTGGTGGAAACGACCCTGTGAATTGATCTAATTTGCAGATACGACCCTGTGAATCGATCTGATTGGTAAAAACGAACCTGTGAATTGATCTGTTCGGTGGAAACGGCACTGTGAATCGATCTGATAGATAGAAACGGCCCTGTGATTAGATCTGATGGGTAGAAACGGCACTGTGAATCGATCTGATTGGTGGAAAAGATCCTGTGAATTGATCTGATTGGTAGAAACGACCCTATGAATCAATCGGATGGGTGGAAACAGCCCTGTGAATCGATCTGATTGGTAGAAACGACCCTGTAAATCGATCTGATTGATAGAAATGGCCCTGTGAATAGATCTGATTGGTACAAACGGCACTGTGAATCGATCTGATTGTTAGAAACGAACCCGTAAATCGATCTGATTGATTGAAACGGCCCTATGAATCGACCTGATTGATAGAAACGGCCCTGTGAATCGATCTAATTGATAGAAACGGCCCTGTGAGTCGATCTGATTGATAGAAACGACCCTGTGAATTGATCTGATTGGTAGAAACGACCCTGTGAATCGATCTGATTGGTGGAAACGACCCTGTGAATTGATCTTATTTGTAGATACGACCCTGTGAATCGATCTGATTGGTAAAAACGACCCTGTGAATTGATCTGTTCGGTGGAAACGGCACTGTGAATCGATCTGATAGATAGAAACGGCCCTGTGAATAGATCTGATGGGTAGAAACGGCACTGTGAATCGATCTGATTGGTGGAAAAGATCCTGTGAATTGATCTGATTGGTTGAAACGACCCTATGAATCAATCCGATGGGTGGAAACGGCCCTGAGAATCGATCTGATTAGTAGAAATGACGCAGTGAATCGATCTGATTGGTAGAAACGACCCTGTGAATCGATCTGATTGGTAGAAACTGCCCTGTGAATCGATCTGATTGGTAGAAATGACCCTGTAATTCGATCTGATTGATAAAAACGACCCTATGAATCGATCTGATTGATAGAAACGGTCCCGTGAATCAATCTGATTGGTAGAAACGACCCTGTGAATTGATCTCATTGATAGAAACAGCCCTATAAATCAATATGATTGATAGAAACGACTGTATGAAACGATCTGATTGGTAGAAACGACCCTGTGAATCGAAATGATTGGTAGAAACGACCCTGTAATTCGATCTGATTGATAGAAACGACCCTGTGAATTGATCTCATTGATAGAAACAGCCCTATGAATCGATTTAATTGATAGAAACGGCTCAATGAATCAATCTGATTGGTAGAAACGTCTCCATGAATCAATCTGATTGGTAGAAACGGCTTGGTCGATAGATATAGTTGGTAGAAACGGCCCTGTAAATCAATCTGATTGATGGAAACGGCTTGGTGAGTATATATAATTGAAAAAACGGCCCTGTGAATAGATCTAATTGGTAGAAACGACCCTATGAATCGACCTGATTGGTAGAAACGACCCTGTGAATCGATCTGATCGATAGAAACCACCCTGTGATTTAATCTGATTGTTGGAAACGACCCTGTGAATTGATCTGATTTGTAGAAACGACCCTGTGTATCGATCTGATTGGTAGAAACGACCCTGTGAATTGATCTGTTCGGTGGAAATGGCACTGTGAATCGATCTGATTGATAGAAACGGCCTGTGAATCGATCTGATTGTTAGAAACGGCCCTGTGAATAGATCTGATTGGTAGAAACGGCACTGTGAATCGATCTGATTGGTAGAAACGACGCCGTAAATCGATCTGATTGATTGAAACGGCCCTATGAATCGACCTGATTGATAGAAACGGTCCCGTGAATCGATCTGATTGATAGAAACGGCACTGTGAATCGATCTGATTTATAGAAAAAGCTCTATGAATCGATTTGATTGATAGAAACGGCCCTGTGAATCGATCTGATTGTTGGAAAGGACCATGTGAATTGACCGTCTTGGTAGAAACGACCCTGTGAATCTATCTGTTTGGTAGAAACGACCCTGTGAATCTATCTGACTGGTAGTAAAGAACCTGTGAATCAATCTGATTGATCGAAACCACCCTGTGATTTGATCTGATTGGTGGAAAGGACCATGTGAATCGACCGTATTGGTAGAAACGACCCTGTGAATCTATCTGTTTGATAGAAACGACCCTGTGAATCGATCTGATTGGTAGTAAAGAACCTGTGAATCGATCTGATTGATAGAAACCACCCTGTGAATTGATCTGACTTGTAGAAACGACCCTGTGAATAGATCTGATTGGATGAAACGGCCCTGTGAATCGATCTGTTCGGTGGAAACGGCACTGTGAATCGATCTGATTGATAGAAACGGCCTGTGAATCGATCTGATAGATAGAAACGGCCCTGTGAATAGATCTGATGGGTAGAAACGGCACTGTGAATCGATCTGATTGGTGGAAAAGATCCTGTGAATTGATCTGATTGGTTGAAACGACCCTATGAATCAATCCGATGGGTGGAAACGGCCCTGAGAATCGATCTGATTAGTAGAAATGACGCAGTGAATCGATCTGATTGGTAGAAACGACCCTGTGAATCGATCTGATTGGTAGAAACTGCCCTGTGAATCGATCTGATTGGTAGAAATGACCCTGTAATTCGATCTGATTGATAAAAACGACCCTATGAATCGATCTGATTGATAGAAACGGTCCCGTGAATCAATCTGATTGGTAGAAACGACCCTATGAATCGACCTGATTGGTAGAAACGACCCTGTGAATCGATCTGATCGATAGAAACCACCCTGTGATTTAATCTGATTGTTGGAAACGACCCTGTGAATTGATCTGATTTGTAGAAACGACCCTGTGTATCGATCTGATTGGTAGAAACGACCCTGTGAATTGATCTGTTCGGTGGAAATGGCACTGTGAATCGATCTGATTGATAGAAACGGCCTGTGAATCGATCTGATTGTTAGAAACGGCCCTGTGAATAGATCTGATTGGTAGAAACGGCACTGTGAATCGATCTGATTGGTAGAAACGACGCCGTAAATCGATCTGATTGATTGAAACGGCCCTATGAATCGACCTGATTGATAGAAACGGTCCCGTGAATCGATCTGATTGATAGAAACGGCACTGTGAATCGATCTGATTTATAGAAAAAGCTCTATGAATCGATTTGATTGATAGAAACGGCCCTGTGAATCGATCTGATTGTTGGAAAGGACCATGTGAATTGACCGTCTTGGTAGAAACGACCCTGTGAATCTATCTGTTTGGTAGAAACGACCCTGTGAATCTATCTGACTGGTAGTAAAGAACCTGTGAATCAATCTGATTGATCGAAACCACCCTGTGATTTGATCTGATTGGTGGAAAGGACCATGTGAATCGACCGTATTGGTAGAAACGACCCTGTGAATCTATCTGTTTGGTAGAAACGACCCTGTGAATCGATCTGTTTGGTAGTAAAGAACCTGTGAATCGATCTGATTGATAGAAACCACCCTGTGAATTGATCTGACTTGTAGAAGCGACCCTGTGAATAGATCTGATTGGATGAAACGGCCCTGTGAATCGATCTGTTCGGTGGAAACGGCACTGTGAATCGATCTGATTGATAGAAACGGCCTGTGAATCGATCTGATAGATAGAAACGGCCCTGTGAATAGATCTGATGGGTAGAAACGGCACTGTGAATCGATCTGATTGGTGGAAAAGATCCTGTGAATTGATCTGATTGGTTGAAACGACCCTATGAATCAATCCGATGGGTGGAAACGGCCCTGAGAATCGATCTGATTAGTAGAAATGACGCAGTGAATCGATCTGATTGGTAGAAACGACCCTGTGAATCGATCTGATTGGTAGAAACTGCCCTGTGAATCGATCTGATTGGTAGAAATGACCCTGTAATTCGATCTGATTGATAAAAACGACCCTATGAATCGATCTGATTGATAGAAACGGTCCCGTGAATCAATCTGATTGGTAGAAACGACCCTGTGAATTGATCTCATTGATAGAAACAGCCCTATAAATCAATATGATTGATAGAAACGACTGTATGAAACGATCTGATTGGTAGAAACGACCCTGTGAATCGAAATGATTGGTAGAAACGACCCTGTAATTCGATCTGATTGATAGAAACGACCCTGTGAATTGATCTCATTGATAGAAACAGCCCTATGAATCGATTTAATTGATAGAAACGGCTCAATGAATCAATCTGATTGGTAGAAACGGCTCCATGAATCAATCTGATTGGTAGAAACGGCTTGGTCGATAGATATAGTTGGTAGAAACGGCCCTGTAAATCAATCTGATTGATGGAAACGGCTTGGTGAGTATATATAATTGAAAAAACGGCCCCGAGAATCAATCTGATTGGTAGAAACGACCCTATGAATCGACCTGATTGGTAGAAACGACCCTGTGAATCGATCTGATCGATAGAAACCACCCTGTGATTTAATCTGATTGTTGGAAACGACCCTGTGAATTGATCTGATTTGTAGAAACGACCCTGTGTATCGATCTGATTGGTAGAAACGACCCTGTGAATTGATCTGTTCGGTGGAAATGGCACTGTGAATCGATCTGATTGATAGAAACGGCCTGTGAATCGATCTGATTGTTAGAAACGGCCCTGTGAATAGATCTGATTGGTAGAAACGGCACTGTGAATCGATCTGATTGGTAGAAACGACGCCGTAAATCGATCTGATTGATTGAAACGGCCCTATGAATCGACCTGATTGATAGAAACGGTCCCGTGAATCGATCTGATTGATAGAAACGGCACTGTGAATCGATCTGATTTATAGAAAAAGCTCTATGAATCGATTTGATTGATAGAAACGGCCCTGTGAATCGATCTGATTGTTGGAAAGGACCATGTGAATTGACCGTCTTGGTAGAAACGACCCTGTGAATCTATCTGTTTGGTAGAAACGACCCTGTGAATCTATCTGACTGGTAGTAAAGAACCTGTGAATCAATCTGATTGATCGAAACCACCCTGTGATTTGATCTGATTGGTGGAAAGGACCATGTGAATCGACCGTATTGGTAGAAACGACCCTGTGAATCTATCTGTTTGGTAGAAACGACCCTGTGAATCGATCTGTTTGGTAGTAAAGAACCTGTGAATCGATCTGATTGATAGAAACCACCCTGTGAATTGATCTGACTTGTAGAAGCGATCCTGTGAATAGATCTGATTGGATGAAACGGCCCTGTGAATCGATCTGTTCGGTGGAAACGGCACTGTGAATCGATCTGATTGATAGAAACGGCCTGTGAATCGATCTGATAGATAGAAACGGCCCTGTGAATAGATCTGATGGGTAGAAACGGCACTGTGAATCGATCTGATTGGTGGAAAAGATCCTGTGAATTGATCTGATTGGTTGAAACGACCCTATGAATCAATCCGATGGGTGGAAACGGCCCTGAGAATCGATCTGATTAGTAGAAATGACGCAGTGAATCGATCTGATTGGTAGAAACGACCCTGTGAATCGATCTGATTGGTAGAAACTGCCCTGTGAATCGATCTGATTGGTAGAAATGACCCTGTAATTCGATCTGATTGATAAAAACGACCCTGTGAATCGATCTGATTGATAGAAACGGTCCCGTGAATCAATCTGATTGGTAGAAACGACCCTGTGAATTGATCTCATTGATAGAAACAGCCCTATAAATCAATATGATTGATAGAAACGACTGTATGAAACGATCTGATTGGTAGAAACGACCCTGTGAATCGAAATGATTGGTAGAAACGACCCTGTAATTCGATCTGATTGATAGAAACGACCCTGTGAATTGATCTCATTGATAGAAACAGCCCTATGAATCGATTTAATTGATAGAAACGGCTCAATGAATCAATCTGATTGGTAGAAACGGCTCCATGAATCAATCTGATTGGTAGAAACGGCTTGGTCGATAGATATAGTTGGTAGAAACGGCCCTGTAAATCAATCTGATTGATGGAAACGGCTTGGTGAGTATATATAATTGAAAAAACGGCCCCGAGAATCAATCTGATTGGTAGAAACGACCCTATGAATCGACCTGATTGGTAGAAACGACCCTGTGAATCGATCTGATCGATAGAAACCACCCTGTGATTTAATCTGATTGTTGGAAACGACCCTGTGAATTGATCTGATTTGTAGAAACGACCCTGTGTATCGATCTGATTGGTAGAAACGACCCTGTGAATTGATCTGTTCGGTGGAAATGGCACTGTGAATCGATCTGATTGATAGAAACGGCCTGTGAATCGATCTGATTGTTAGAAACGGCCCTGTGAATAGATCTGATTGGTAGAAACGGCACTGTGAATCGATCTGATTGGTAGAAACGACGCCGTAAATCGATCTGATTGATTGAAACGGCCCTATGAATCGACCTGATTGATAGAAACGGTCCCGTGCATCGATCTGATTGATAGAAACGGCACTGTGAATCGATCTGATTTATAGAAAAAGCTCTATGAATCGATTTGATTGATAGAAACGGCCCTGTGAATCGATCTGATTGTTGGAAAGGACCATGTGAATTGACCGTCTTGGTAGAAACGACCCTGTGAATCTATCTGTTTGGTAGAAACGACCCTGTGAATCTATCTGACTGGTAGTAAAGAACCTGTGAATCAATCTGATTGATCGAAACCACCCTGTGATTTGATCTGATTGGTGGAAAGGACCATGTGAATCGACCGTATTGGTAGAAACGACCCTGTGAATCTATCTGTTTGGTAGAAACGACCCTGTGAATCGATCTGTTTGGTAGTAAAGAACCTGTGAATCGATCTGATTGATAGAAACCACCCTGTGAATTGATCTGACTTGTAGAAGCGACCCTGTGAATAGATCTGATTGGATGAAACGGCCCTGTGAATCGATCTGTTCGGTGGAAACGGCACTGTGAATCGATCTGATTGATAGAAACGGCCTGTGAATCGATCTGATAGATAGAAACGGCCCTGTGAATAGATCTGATGGGTAGAAACGGCACTGTGAATCGATCTGATTGGTGGAAAAGATCCTGTGAATTGATCTGATTGGTTGAAACGACCCTATGAATCAATCCGATGGGTGGAAACGGCCCTGAGAATCGATCTGATTAGTAGAAATGACGCAGTGAATCGATCTGATTGGTAGAAACGACCCTGTGAATCGATCTGATTGGTAGAAACTGCCCTGTGAATCGATCTGATTGGTAGAAATGACCCTGTAATTCGATCTGATTGATAAAAACGACCCTATGAATCGATCTGATTGATAGAAACGGTCCCGTGAATCAATCTGATTGGTAGAAACGACCCTGTGAATTGATCTCATTGATAGAAACAGCCCTATAAATCAATATGATTGATAGAAACGACTGTATGAAACGATCTGATTGGTAGAAACGACCCTGTGAATCGAAATGATTGGTAGAAACGACCCTGTAATTCGATCTGATTGATAGAAACGACCCTGTGAATTGATCTCATTGATAGAAACAGCCCTATGAATCGATTTAATTGATAGAAACGGCTCAATGAATCAATCTGATTGGTAGAAACGGCTCCATGAATCAATCTGATTGGTAGAAACGGCTTGGTCGATAGATATAGTTGGTAGAAACGGCCCTGTAAATCAATCTGATTGATGGAAACGGCTTGGTGAGTATATATAATTGAAAAAACGGCCCTGTGAATAGATCAAATTGGTAGAAACGACCCTATGAATCGACCTGATTGGTAGAAACGACCCTGTGTATCGATCTGATTGGTAGAACGACCCTGTGAATTGATCTGTTCGGTGAAAATGGCACTGTGAATCGATCTGATTGATAGAAACGGCCTGTGAATCGATCTGATTGTTAGAAACGGCCCTGTGAATAGATCTGATTGGTAGAAACGGCACTGTGAATCGATCTGATTGGTAGAAACGACGCCGTAAATCGATCTGATTGATTGAAACGGCCCTATGAATCGACCTGATTGATAGAAACGGTCCCGTGAATCGATCTGATTGATAGAAACGGCACTGTGAATCGATCTGATTTATAGAAAAAGCTCTATGAATCGATTTGATTGATAGAAACGGCCCTGTGAATCGATCTGATTGTTGGAAAGGACCATGTGAATCGACCGTATTGGTAGAAACGACCCTGTGAATCTATCTGTTTGGTAGAAACGACCCTGTGAATCGGTCTGACTGGTAGTAAAGAACCTGTGAATCAATCTGATTGATCGAAACCACCCTGTGATTTGATCTGATTGGTGGAAAGGACCATGTGAATCGACCGTATTGGTAGAAACGACCCTGTGAATCTATCTGTTTGGTAGAAACGACCCTGTGAATCGATCTGATTGGTAGTAAAGAACCTGTGAATCGATCTGATTGATAGAAACCACCCTGTGAATTGATCTGACTTGTAGAAACGACCCTGTGAATAGATCTGATTGGATGAAACGGCCCTGTGAATCGATCTGTTCGGTGGAAACGGCACTGTGAATCGATCTGATTGATAGAAACGGCCTGTGAATCGATCTGATTGATAGAAACGGCCCTGTGAATAGATCTGATTGGTAGAAACGGCACTGTGAATCGATCTGATTGGTAGAAACGACCCCGTAAATCGATCTTATTGATTGAAACGGCCCTATGAATCGACCTGATTGATCGAAACGGTCCCTTGAATCGATCTGATTGATAGAAACGGCCCTGTGAATCGATCTGATTGATAGAAACGGTCCTGTGAGTCGATCTGATTGATAGAAACGACCCTGTGAATCGATCGTATTGGTAGAAACGACTCTATGAATCTATCTGTTTGGTAGAAACGACCCAGTGAATCGACCTGATTGATAGAAACGGTCCCGTGAATCGATCTGATTGATAAAAACGGCACTGTGAATCGATCTGATTTATAGAAAAAGCTCTATGAATCGATTTGATTGATAGAAACGGCCCTGTGAATCGATCTGATTGTTGGAAAGGACCATGTGAATCGACCGTATTGTTAGAAACGACCCTGTGAATCTATCTGTTTGGTAGAAACGACCCTGTGAATCGATCTGATTGGTAGTAAAGAACCTGTGAATCGATCTGATTGATAGAAACCACCCTGTGATTTGATCTGATTGGTGGAAAGGACAATGTGAATCGACAGTATTGGTAGAAACGACCCTGTGAATCTATCTGTTTGGTAGAAACGACCCTGTGAATCGATCTGATTGATAGAAACCACCATGTGAATTGATCTGACTGGTTGAAACGACCCTGTGAATAGATCTGATTGGAAGAAACGGCCCTGTGAAATGATCTGTTCGGTGGAAACGGCACTGTGAATCGATCTGATTGATAGAAACGGCCTGTGAATCGATCTGATTTATAGAAACGGCCCTGTGAATAGATCTGATTGGTAGAAACGGCACTGTGAATCGATCTGATTGGTAGAAACGACCCCGTAAATCGATCTGATTGATTGAAACGGCCCTATGAATCGACCTGATTGATAGAAACGGTCCCTGTGAATCGATCTGATTGATAGAAACGGCCCTGTGAGTCGATCTGATTGATAGAAACGACCCTGTGAATCGACCTGATTGATAGAAACGGTCCCGTGAATCGATCTGATTGATAGAAACGGCCCTGTGAATCGATCTGATTGGTGGAAAGGACCCTGTGAATCGATCGTATTGGTAGAAACGACTCTATGAATCTATCTGTTTGGTAGCAACGACCCTGTGAATCGACCTGATTGATAGAAACGGTCCCGTGAATCGATCTGATTGATAGAAACAGCACTGTGAATCGATCTGATTTATAGAAAAAGCTCTATGAATCGATTTGATTGATAGAAACGGCCCTGTGAATCGATCTGATTGTTGGAAAGGACCATGTGAATCGACCGTATTGGTAGAAACGACCCTGTGAATCTATCTGTTTGGTAGAAACGACCCTGTGAATCGATCTGATTGGTAGTAAAGAACCTGTGAATCGATCTGATTGATAGAAACCACCCTGTGAATTGATCTGACTTGTATAAACGACCCTGTGAATAAATCTGATTGGAAGAAACGGCCCTGTGAATCGATCTGTTCGGTGGAAACGACACTGTGAATCGATCTGATTGATAGAAACGGCCTGTGAATCGATCTGATTGATAGAAACGGCCCTGTGAATAGATCTGATTGGTAGAAACGGCACTGTGAATCGATCTGATTGGTAGAAACGACCCCGTAAATCGATCTGATTGATTGAAACGGCCCTATGAATCGACCTGATTGATAGAAACGGTCCCGTGGATCGATCTTATTGATAGAAACGGCCCTGTGAATCGATCTGATTGATAGAAACGGCCCTGTGAGTCGATCTGATTGATAGAAACGACCCTGTGAATCGACCTGATTGATAGAAACGGTCCCGTGAATCGATCTGATTGATAGAAACGGCCCTGTGAATCGATCTGATTGATAGAACCGGCCCTGTGAATCGATCTGATTGGTGGAAAGGACCCTGTGAATCGATCGTATTGGTAGAAACGACTCTATGAATCTATCTGTTTGGTAGCAACGACCCTGTGAATCGACCTGATTGATAGAAACGGTCCCGTGAATCGATCTCATTGATAGAAACAGCACTGTGAATCGATATGATTTATAGAAAAAGCTCTATGAATCGATTTGATTGATAGAAACGGCCCTGTGAATCGATCTGATTGTTGGAAAGGACCATGTGAATCGACCGTATTGGTAGAAACGACCCTGTGAATCTATCTGTTTGGTAGAAACGACCCTGTGAATCGATCTGATTGGTAGTAAAGAACCTGTGAATCGATCTGATTGATAGAAACCACCCTGTGATTTGATCTGATTGGTGGAAAGGACCATGTGAATCGACCGTATTGGTAGAAAGGACCCTGTGAATCGATCTGATTGGTAGTAAAGAACCTGTGAATCGATCTGATTGATAGAAACCACCCTGTGAATTGATCTGACTTGTAGAAACGACCCTGTGAATAGATCTGATTGGAAGAAACGGCCCTGTGAATTGATCTGTTCGGTGGAAACGGCACTGTGAATCGGTCTGATTGATAGAAACGGCCTGTGAATCGATCTGATTTATAGAAACGGCCCTGTGAATAGATCTGATTGGTAGAAACGGCACTGTGAATCGATCTGATTGGTAGAAACGACCCCGTAAATCGATCTAATTGATTGAAACGGCCCTATGAATCGACCTGATTGATAGAAACGGTCCCTTGAATCGATCTGATTGATAGAAACGGCCTTGTGAATCGATCTGATTGATAGAAACGGCCCTGTGAGTCGATCTGATTGATAGAAACGACCCTGTGAATCGACCTGATTGATAGAAACGGTCCCGTGAATCGATCTGATTGATAGAAACGGCCCTGTGAATCGATCTGATTGACAGAACCGGCTCTGTGAATCGATCTGATTGGTGGAAAGGACCCTGTGAATCGATCTGATTGATAGAACCGGCTCTGTGAATCGATCTGATTGGTGGAAAGGACCCAGTGAATCGATCTGATTGATAGAAACGACACTATTATTCAATCTGATTGGTAGAAACGACCCTGTAAATTGATCTGATTGGTAGAAACGATCCTGTGAATTGATCTGATTGGTAGAAACGACCCTATGAATCAATCTGATTGACGGAAACGAACCTGTGAATTGATCTGATTGGCAGAAATGACCCTATGAATCAATCTGATTATAGAAACGACCGTGTGAATCGATCTGATTGGTGGAAACGATCCTGTGAATTGATCTGATTAGTAGAAACGACCCTATGAATCAATCTGATTAGCAGAAACGGCCCTGTGAATCTATCTGATTGGTTGAAACGACCCTGTGAATTGATCTGATTGATAGAAACGGTCCCGTGAATCGATCTGATTGGTAGAAACGACCCCGTAAATCGATCTGATTGATTGAAACGGCCCTATGAATCGACCTGATTGATAGAAACGGTCCCGTTAATCGATCTGATTGATAGAAACGGCCCTGTAAATCGATCTGATTGATAGAAACGGCCCTGTGAGTCGATCTGATTGATAGAAACGACCCTGTGAATCGACCTGATTGATAGAAACGGTCCCGTGAATCGATCTGATTGATAGAAACGGCCCTGTGAATCGATCTGATTGATAGAACCGGCCCTGTGAATCGATCTGATTGGTGGAAAGGACCCTGTGAATCGATCGTATTGGTAGAAACGACTCTATGAATCTATCTGTTTGGTAGAAACGACCCAGTGAATCGACCTGATTGATAGAAACGGTCCCGTGAATCGATCTGATTGATAAAAACGGCACTGTGAATCGATCTGATTTATAGAAAAAGCTCTATGAATCGATTTGATTGATAGAAACGGCCCTGTGAATCGATCTGATTGTTGGAAAGGACCATGTGAATCGACCGTATTGTTAGAAACGACCCTGTGAATCTATCTGTTTGGTAGAAACGACCCTGTGAATCGATCTGATTGGTAGTAAAGAACCTGTGAATCGATCTGATTGATAGAAACCACCCTGTGATTTGATCTGATTGGTGGAAAGGACAATGTGAATCGACAGTATTGGTAGAAACGACCCTGTGAATCTATCTGTTTGGTAGAAACGACCCTGTGAATCGATCTGATTGATAGAAACCACCCTGTGAATTGATCTGACTGGTAGAAACGACCCTGTGAATAGATCTGATTGGAAGAAACGGCCCTGTGAATTGATCTGTTCGGTGGAAACGGCACTGTGAATCGATCTGATTGATAGAAACGGCCTGTGAATCGATCTGATTTATAGAAACGGCCCTGTGAATAGATCTGATTGGTAGAAACGGCACTGTGAATCGATCTGATTGGTAGAAACGACGCCGTAAATCGATCTGATTGATTGAAACGGCCCTATGAATCGACCTGATTGATAGAAACGGTCCCGTGAATCGATCTGATTGATAGAAACGGCACTGTGAATCGATCTGATTTATAGAAAAAGCTCTATGAATCGATTTGATTGATAGAAACGGCCCTGTGAATCGATCTGATTGTTGGAAAGGACCATGTGAATCGACCGTATTGGTAGAAACGACCCTGTGAATCTATCTGTTTGGTAGAAACGACCCTGTGAATCGATCTGACTGGTAGTAAAGAACCTGTGAATCAATCTGATTGATCGAAACCACCCTGTGATTTGATCTGATTGGTGGAAAGGACCATGTGATTCGACCGTATTGGTAGAAACGACCCTGTGAATCTATCTGTTTGGTAGAAACGACCCTGTGAATCGATCTGATTGGTAGTAAAGAACCTGTGAATCGATCTGATTGATAGAAACCACCCTGTGAATTGATCTGACTTGTAGAAACGACCCTGTGAATAGATCTGATTGGATGAAACGGCCCTGTGAATCGATCTGTTCGGTGGAAACGGCACTGTGAATCGATCTGATTGATAGAAACGGCCTGTGAATCGATCTGATTGATAGAAACGGCCCTGTGAATAGATCTGATTGGTAGAAACGGCACTGTGAATCGATCTGATTGGTAGAAACGACCCCGTAAATCGATCTTATTGATTGAAACGGCCCTATGAATCGACCTGATTGATCGAAACGGTCCCTTGAATCGATCTGATTGATAGAAACGGCCCTGTGAATCGATCTGATTGATAGAAACGGTCCTGTGAGTCGATCTGATTGATAGAAACGACCCTGTGAATCGACCTGATTGATAGAAACGGTCCCGTGAATCGATCTGATTGATAGAAACGGCCCTGTGAATCGATCTGATTGATAGAACCGGCCCTGTGAATCGATCTGATTGGTGGAAAGGACCCTGTGAATCGATCGTATTGGTAGAAACGACTCTATGAATCTATCTGTTTGGTAGAAACGACCCAGTGAATCGACCTGATTGATAGAAACGGTCCCGTGAATCGATCTGATTGATAAAAACGGCACTGTGAATCGATCTGATTTATAGAAAAAGCTCTATGAATCGATTTGATTGATAGAAACGGCCCTGTGAATCGATCTGATTGTTGGAAAGGACCATGTGAATCGACCGTATTGTTAGAAACGACCCTGTGAATCTATCTGTTTGGTAGAAACGACCCTGTGAATCGATCTGATTGGTAGTAAAGAACCTGTGAATCGATCTGATTGATAGAAACCACCCTGTGATTTGATCTGATTGGTGGAAAGGACAATGTGAATCGACAGTATTGGTAGAAACGACCCTGTGAATCTATCTGTTTGGTAGAAACGACCCTGTGAATCGATCTGATTGATAGAAACCACCCTGTGAATTGATCTGACTGGTAGAAACGACCCTGTGAATAGATCTGATTGGAAGAAACGGCCCTGTGAATTGATCTGTTCGGTGGAAACGGCACTGTGAATCGATCTGATTGATAGAAACGGCCTGTGAATCGATCTGATTTATAGAAACGGCCCTGTGAATAGATCTGATTGATATAAACGGCACTGTGAATCGATCTGATTGGTAGAAACGACCCCGTAAATCGATCTGATTGATTGAAACGGCCCTATGAATCGACCTGATTGATAGAAACGGTCCCTGTGAATCGATCTGATTGATAGAAACGGCCCTGTGAGTCGATCTGATTGATAGAAACGACCCTGTGAATCGACCTGATTGATAGAAACGGTCCCGTGAATCGATCTGATTGATAGAAACGGCCCTGTGAATCGATCTGATTGGTGGAAAGGACCCTGTGAATCGATCGTATTGGTAGAAACGACTCTATGAATCTATCTGTTTGGTAGCAACGACCCTGTGAATCGACCTGATTGATAGAAACGGTCCCGTGAATCGATCTGATTGATAGAAACAGCACTGTGAATCGATCTGATTTATAGAAAAAGCTCTATGAATCGATTTGATTGATAGAAACGGCCCTGTGAATCGATCTGATTGTTGGAAAGGACCATGTGAATCGACCGTATTGGTAGAAACGACCCTGTGAATCCATCTGTTTGGTAGAAACGACCCAGTGAATCGATCTGATTGGTAGTAAAGAACCTGTGAATCGATCTGATTGATAGAAACCACCCTGTGATTTGATCTGATTGGTGGAAAGGACCATGTGAATCGACCGTATTGGTAGAAAAGACCCTGTGAATCGATCTGATTGGTAGTAAAGAACCTGTGAATCGATCTGATTGATAGAAACCACCCTGTGAATTGATCTGACTTGTAGAAACGACCCTGTGAATAGATCTGATTGGAAGAAACGGCCCTGTGAATTGATCTGTTCGGTGGAAACGGCACTGTGAATCGATCTGATTGATAGAAACGGCCTGTGAATCGATCTGATTTATAGAAACGGCCCTGTGAATAGATCTGATTGGTAGAAAAGGCACTGTAAATCGATCTGATTGGTAGAAATGACCCCGTAAATCGATCTGATTGATTGAAACGGCCCTATGAATCGACCTGATTGATAGAAACGGCCCTGTGAGTCGATCTGATTGAGAGAAACGACCCTGTGAATCGACCTGATTGATAGAAACGGTCCCGTGAATCGATCTGATTGATAGAAACAGCACTGTGAATCGATCTGATTTATAGAAAAAGCTCTATGAATCGATTTGATTGGTAGAAACGATCCTGTGAATTGATCTGATTGGTAGAAACGACCCTATGAATCAATCTGATTGACGGAAACGAACCTGTGAATTGATCTGATTGGCAGAAATGACCCTATGAATCAATCTGATTATAGAAACGACCGTGTGAATCGATCTGATTGGTGGAAACGATCCTGTGAATTGATCTGATTAGTAGAAACGACCCTATGAATCAATCTGATTAGCAGAAACGGCCCTGTGAATCTATCTGATTGGTTGAAACGACCCTGTGAATTGATCTGAATGATAGAAATGGCTCTATGAATCGATCTGATTGATAGAAACTACCCTATTAATCAATCTGATTGGTAGAAACGACCCTGTGAATCGATCTGATTGGTAGAAACGACCCTGTAAATCGATCTGATTGATAGAAACGGCCCTATGAATCGATCTGATTGATAGAAACGGTCCCGTGAATCGATCTGATTGGTAGAAACGACCCCGTAAATCGATCTGATTGATTGAAACGGCCCTATGAATCGACCTGATTGATAGAAACGGTCCCGTTAATCGATCTGATTGATAGAAACGGCCCTGTGAATCGATCTGATTGATAGAAACGGCCCTGTGAGTCGATCTGATTGATAGAAACGACCCTGTGAATCGACCTGATTGATAGAAACGGTCCCGTGAATCGATCTGATTGATAGAAACGGCCCTGTGAATCGATCTGATTGATAGAACCGGCCCTGTGAATCGATCTGATTGGTGGAAAGGACCCTGTGAATCGATCGTATTGGTAGAAACGACTCTATGAATCTATCTGTTTGGTAGCAACGACCCTGTGAATCGACCTGATTGATAGAAACGGTCCCGTGAATCGATCTGATTGATAGAAACAGCACTGTGAATCGATCTGATTTATAGAAAAAGCTCTATGAATCGATTTGATTGATAGAAACGGCCCTGTGAATCGATCTGATTGTTGGAAAGGACCATGTGAATCGACCGTATTGGTAGAAACGACCCTGTGAATCCATCTGTTTGGTAGAAACGACCCAGTGAATCGATCTGATTGGTAGTAAAGAACCTGTGAATCGATCTGATTGATAGAAACCACCCTGTGATTTGATCTGATTGGTGGAAAGGACCATGTGAATCGACCGTATTGGTAGAAAAGACCCTGTGAATCGATCTGATTGGTAGTAAAGAACCTGTGAATCGATCTGATTGATAGAAACCACCCTGTGAATTGATCTGACTTGTAGAAACGACCCTGTGAATAGATCTGATTGGAAGAAACGGCCCTGTGAATTGATCTGTTCGGTGGAAACGGCACTGTGAATCGATCTGATTGATAGAAACGGCCTGTGAATCGATCTGATTTATAGAAACGGCCCTGTGAATAGATCTGATTGGTAGAAAAGGCACTGTAAATCGATCTGATTGGTAGAAATGACCCCGTAAATCGATCTGATTGATTGAAACGGCCCTATGAATCGACCTGATTGATAGAAACGGCCCTGTGAGTCGATCTGATTGAGAGAAACGACCCTGTGAATCGACCTGATTGATAGAAACGGTCCCGTGAATCGATCTGATTGATAGAAACGGCCCTGTGAATCGATCTGATTGATAGAACCGGCTCTGTGAGTCGATCTGATTAGTGGAAAGGACCCTGTGAATCGATCGTATTGGTAGAAACGACTCTATGAATCTATCTGTTTGGTAGAAACGACCCAGTGAATCGATCTGATTGATAGAAACGACACTATTATTCAATCTGATTGGTAGAAACGACCCTGTAAATTGATCTGATTGGTAGAAACGATCCTGTGAATTGATCTGATTGGTAGAAACGACCCTATGAATCATTCTGATTGACGGAAACGATCTTGTGAATTGATCTGTTTGGCAGAAATGACCCTATGAATCAATCTGATTATAGAAACGACCGTGTGAATCGATCTGATTGGTGGAAACGATCCTGTGAATTGATCTGATTAGTAGAAACGATCCTGTGAATTGATCTGATTGGTAGCAACGACCCTGTGAATCGACCTGATTGATAGAAACGGTCCCGTGAATCGATCTGATTGATAGAAACAGCACTGTGAATCGATCTGATTTATAGAAAAAGCTCTATGAATCGATTTGATTGATAGAAACGGCCCTGTGAATCGATCTGATTGTTGGAAAGGACCATGTGAATCGACCGTATTGGTAGAAACGACCCTGTGAATCTATCTGTTTGGTAGAAACGACCCTGTGAATCGAACTGATTGGTAGTAAAGAACCTGTGAATCGATCTGATTGATAGAAACCACCCTGTGATTTGATCTGATTGGTGGAAAGGACCATGTGAATCGACCGTATTGGTAGAAAGGACCCTGTGAATCGATCTGATTGGTAGTAAAGAACCTGTGAATCGATCTGATTGATAGAAACCACCCTGTGAATTGATCTGACTTGTAGAAACGACCCTGTGAATAGATCTGATAGGAAGAAACGGCCCTGTGAATTGATCTGTTCGGTGGAAACGGCACTGTGAATCGATCTGATTGATAGAAACGGCCTGTGAATCGATCTGATTTATAGAAACGGCCCTGTGAATAGATCTGATTGGTAGAAACGGCACTGTGAATAGATCTGATTGGTAGAAACGACCCCGTAAATCGATCTGATTGATTGAAACGGCCCTATGAATCGACCTGATTGATAGAAACGGTCCCTTGAATCGATCTGATTGATAGAAACGGCCCTGTGAATCGATCTGATTGATAGAAACGGCCCTGTGAGTCGATCTGATTGATAGAAACGACCCTGTGAATCGACCTGATTGATAGAAACGGTCCCGTGAATCGATCTGATTGATAGAAACGGCCCTGTGAATCGATCTGATTGATAGAACCGGCTCTGTGAATCGATCTGATTGGTGGAAAGTACCCTGTGAATCGATCGTATTGGTAGAAACGACTCTATGAATCTATCTGTTTGGTAGAAACGACCCAGTGAATCGATCTGATTGATAGAAACGACACTATTATTCAATCTGATTGGTAGAAACGATCCTGTAAATTGATCTGATTGGTAGAAACGATCCTGTGAATTGATCTGATTGGTAGAAACGACCCTATGAATCAATCTGATTGACGGAAACGATCCTGTGAATTGATCTGATTGGCAGAAATGACCCTATGAATCAATCTGATTATAGAAACGACCGTGTGAATCGATCTGATTGGTGGAAACGATCCTGTGAATTGATCTGATTAGTAGAAACGACCCTATGAATCAATCTGATTAGCAGAAACGGCCCTGTGAATCTATCTGATTGGTTGAAACGACCCTGTGAATTGATCTGAATGATAGAAATGGCTCTATGAATCGATCTGATTGGTAGAAACGACCCTATTAATCAATCTGATTGGTAGAAACGACCCTGTGAATCGATCTGATTGGTAGAAACGACCCTGTAAATCGATCTGATTGATAGAAACGGCCCTATGAATCGATCTGATTGATAGAAACGGTCCCGTGAATCGATCTGATTGGTAGAAACGACCCCGTAAATCGATCTGATTGATTGAAACGGCCCTATGAATCGACCTGATTGATAGAAACGGTCCCGTTAATCGATCTGATTGATAGAAACGGCCCTGTAAATCGATCTGATTGATAGAAACGGCCCTGTGAGTCGATCTGATTGATAGAAACGACCCTGTGAATCGACCTGATTGATAGAAACGGTCCCGTGAATCGATCTGATTGATAGAAACGGCCCTGTGAATCGATCTGATTGATAGAACCGGCCCTGTGAATCGATCTGATTGGTGGAAAGGACCCTGTGAATCGATCGTATTGGTAGAAACGACTCTATGAATCTATCTGTTTGCTAGCAACGACCCTGTGAATCGACCTGATTGATAGAAACGGTCCCGTGAATCGATCTGATTGATAGAAACAGCACTGTGAATCGATCTGATTTATAGAAAAAGCTCTATGAATCGATTTGATTGATAGAAACGGCCCTGTGAATCGATCTGATTGTTGGAAAGGACCATGTGAATCGACCGTATTGGTAGAAACGACCCTGTGAATCTATCTGTTTGGTAGAAACGACCCTGTGAATCGATCTGATTGGTAGTAAAGAACCTGTGAATCGATCTGATTGATAGAAACCACCCTGTGAATTGATCTGACTTGTAGAAACGACCCTGTGAATCGATCTGATTGGAAGAAACGGCCCTGTGAATTGATCTGTTCGGTGGAAACGGCACTGTGAATCGATCTGATTGACAGAAACGGCCTGTGAATCGATCTGATTTATAGAAACGGCCCTGTGAATAGATCTGATTGGTAGAAAAGGCACTGTGAATCGATCTGATTGGTAGAAACGACCCCGTAAATCGATCTGATTGATTGAAACGGCCCTATGAATCGACCTGATTGATAGAAACGGCCCTGTGAGTCGATCTGATTGAGAGAAACGACCCTGTGAATCGACCTGATTGATAGAAACGGTCCCGTGAATCGATCTGATTGATAGAAACGGCCCTGTGAATCGATCTGATTGATAGAACCGGCTCTGTGAATCGATCTGATTAGTGGAAAGGACCCTGTGAATCGATCGTATTGGTAGAAACGACTCTATGAATCTATCTGTTTGGTGGAAACGACCCAGTGAATCGATCTGATTGATAGAAACGACACTATTATTCAATCTGATTGGTAGAAACGACCCTGTAAATTGATCTGATTGGTAGAAACGATCCTGTGAATTGATCTGATTGGTAGAAACGACCCTATGAATCATTCTGATTGACGGAAACGATCTTGTGAATTGATCTGATTGGCAGAAATGACCCTATGAATCAATCTGATTATAGAAACGACCGTGTGAATCGATCTGATTGGTGGAAACGATCCTGTGAATTGATCTGATTAGTAGAAACGACCCTATGAATCAATCTGATTAGCAGAAACGGCCCTGTGAATCTATCTGATTGGTTGAAACGACCCTGTGAATTGATCTGATTGATAGAAATGGCTCTATGAATCGATCTGATTGGTAGAAACGACCCTATTAATCAATCTGGTTGGTAGAAACGACCCTGTGAATCTATCTGATTAGTAGAAACGATCCCGTGAATTGATCAGATTGATAGAATCGATCCTATGAATCAATGTGATTGGTGGAAACGACCCTGTGAATGGTTCCGATTGGTAGAAACGACACTGTGAATTGATCTGGTTCGTGTAAAAGATCCTGTGAATTGATCTGACTGGTAGAAACTTCCTTATGAATCAATCTGATGGGTGGAAACGGTCCCGTGAATGATCTGATTGGTAGAAACGACCCTGTAAATCGATCTGATTGGTAGAAACGACCCTGTGAATTGATCTCATTGATAGAAACAGCCCTATGAATCGATATGATTGATAGAAACGGCTGTATGAAACGATCTGATTGGTAGAAACGACCCTGTGAATTGATCTGTTCGGTGGAAACGGCCCTGTAATTCGATCTGATTGATAGAAACGGCTCTATGAATCGATGTGATTGGTAGAAACGACCCTATGAATCAATCTGATTGGTAGAAACGGCTTGGTCAATAGATATAATTGATAGAAACGGCCCTGTGAATTGATCTGATTGATGGAAACGACCCTATGAATCAATCTGATTGGTAGAAACAGCTTGGTGAATAGATATAATTAATAAAAACGGCCCTGTGAATAGATCTAATTTTTAAAACGATCCTATGAATCGATCTGATTGGTAGAAACGACCCTATGAATCGACCTGATTGGTAGAAACGACCCTGTGAATCGATCTGATTGGTTGAAACGACGCTGTGAATCGATCTGATTGATAGAAAAGGCTCTATAAATCGATCTGATTGGTAGTAACGAACCTGTGAATCGATCCGATTGGTAGAAACGACCCTGTGAATCGATCTGATTGATAGAAACGGCGCTATGAATCGATCTGATTGGTAGAAACAACCCAGTGAATCGATTTCATTGGTAGAAATGACCCTGTGAATCTATCTGCTTAGTAGAAACGATCCCGTGAATTGATCAGATTGATAGAATCGATCCTATGAATCAATGTGATTGGTGGAAACGACCCTGTGTATGGATCTGATTGGTAGAAACGATACTGTGAATTGATCTGTTTGGTGTAAAAGATCCTGTGAATTTATCTGATTGGTAGAAACTTCCTTCTGAATCAATCTGATGGATGGAAACGGCCCTGTGAATCGATCTGATTGGTAGAAATGACCCTCTGAATCGATCTGATTGATAGAAACGACACTATTATTCAATCTGATTGGTAGAAACGACCCTGTGAGTTGATCTGATTGGTAGAAACGATCCTGTGAATTGATCTGATTGGTAGAAACGACCCTATGAATCAATCTGATTGACGGAAACGATCCTGTGAATTGATCTGATTGGCAGAAACGACCCTATGAATCAATCTGATTATAGAAACGACCGTGTGAATCGATCTGATTGGTGGAAACGATCCTGTGAATTGATCTGATTAGTAGAAACGACCCTATGAATCAATCTGATTAGCAGAAACGGCCCTGTGAATCTATCTGATTGGTTGAGACGACCCTGTGAATTGATCTGAATGATAGAAATGGCTCTATGAATCGATCTGATTGGTAGAAACGACCCTATTAATCAATCTGATTGGTAGAAACAACCCTGTGAATTGATCTGCTTGGTAAAAACGACCCTGTGAATCGTTCTGATTGGTAAAAACGACCCTGTGAATTGATCTTTACGGAGGAAACGGCACTGTAAATCGATCTGATTGGTAGAAACGACCCTGTAAATCGATCTGATTGATAGAAACGGCCCTATGAATCGATCTGATTGATAGAAACGGTCCCGTGAATCGATCTGATTGGTTAAAACGACCCTGTGAATCATCTGATTGGTAGTAAAGACCCTGTGAATCGATCTGATTGATAGAAACGACTCTGTGATTTAATCTGGTTGATGGAAACGACCCTGTGAATTGATCTGATTGGTAGAAACGACCCTATGAATCGATCTGATTGATAGAAATGGTCCCGTGTATCGATCTGATTGATAGAAACGGCCCTGTGAATCGATCTGATTGATAGAAACGGCCCTGTGAATAGATCTGATTGGTAGAAACGACCCTGTGAATCGATCTGATTGGTAGAAACGACCCTGTAAATCGATCTGATTGATAGAAACGGCTCTATAAATCGATCTGATTGATAGAAACGATCCTGTGACTCGATCTGATTGGATGTAACGACCCTGTGAATCGATTTTATTGGTAGAAATGACCCTGTGAATCTATCTGATTAGTAGAAACGATCCCGTGAATTGATCAGATTGATAGAATCGATCCTATGAATCAATGTGATTGGTGGAAACGACCCTGCGAATGGATCCGATTGGTAGAAACGACACTGTGAATTGATCTGATTGGTGTAAAAGATCCTGTGAATTGATCTGATTGGTAGAAACTTCCTTATGAATCAATCTGATGGGTGGAAACGGCCCTGTGAATCGATCTGATTGGTAGAAATGACCCTGTGAATCGATCTGATTGGTAGAAACGACCACGTGAATCGATCAGATTGATAGAAACGGCCCTGTGAATCTATTTGATTCGTAGAAACGACCAGGTGAATCGATCTGATTGGTAGAAACGATCCTGTAATTCGATCTGATTGATAGAAACGGCCCTATGAATCGATCTGATTGATAGAAACGGTCCCGTGAATGATCTGATTGGTAGAAACGACCCTGTGAATCGATCTGATTGATAGAAACGACCCTGTGAATTGATCTCATTGATAGAAACAGCCCTATGAATCGATATGATTGATAGAAACGGCTGTATGAAACGATCTGATTGGTAGAAACGACCCTGTGAATTGATCTGTTCGGTGGAAACGGCCCTGTAATTCGATCTGATTGATAGAAACGGCTCTATGAATCAATGTGATTGGTAGAAACGACCCTATGAATCAATCTGATTGGTAGAAACAGCTTGGTGAATAGATATAATTGATAAAAACGGCCCTGTGAATAGATCTAATTTTTAGAAACGATCCTGTGAATCGATCTGATTGGTAGAAACGACCCTATGAATCGACCTGATTGGTAGAAACGACCCTGTGAATCGATCTGATTGGTTGAAACGACGCTGTGAATCGATCTGATTGATAGAAACGGCTCTATAAATCGATCTGATTGATAGAAACGACCCTGTGAGTCGATCTGATTGGTAGTAACGACCCTGTGAATCGATCTGATTGGTAGAAACGACCCTGTGAATCGATCTGATTGATAGAAACGGCCCTATGAATCGATTTGATTGATAGAAAGTGCCCCGTGAATCGATCTGATTGGTAGAAACGACCCTGCGAATCGATCTCATTGGTAGAAACAACCCTGTGAATCGATCTGATTGGTAGAAACGATCCTGTGAATTGATCTTATTGATAGAAACGAATCTATGAATCAATCTGATTGGTGGAAACGACTCTGTGAATCGATCTGATTGATAGAAACGGCTCTATGAATCGATCTGATTGATAGAAACGACCCTGTGCATCGATCTGATTGATAGAAACGGCCCTATAATTCGATCTGATTGGTAGAAATGCCCTATGAATCGATCTGATTCATTGAAACGACCCTATGAATCAATCTGATTGGTAAAAACGGCTTGGTCAATACATGTAATTGGTAGAAACGGCCTTGTGAATCGATCTGATTGCTGGAAACGGCTTGGTAAATAGATATAATTGGTAGAAACGGCCCTGTGAATAGATCTAATTGGTAGAAACGATCCTGTGAATTGATCTGATTGGTAGAAACGGCCCATTGAATCGATCTGATTGGTGGAAACGACCCTGTGAATCGATCTGATTGGTGGAAACGACCCTGTGAATTGATCTGATTGGTAGAAACGACCCTGTGAATCGATCTGATTGATAGAAATGGTCCCGTGTATCGATCTGATTGATAGAAACGGCCCTGTGAATCGATCTGATTGATAGAAACGGCCCTGTGAATAGATCTGATTGGTAGAAACGACCCTGTGAATCGATCTGATTGGTAGAAACGACCCTGTAAATCGATCTGATTGATAGAAACGGCTCTATAAATCGATCTGATTGATAGAAACGATCCTGTGACTCGATCTGATTGGATGTAACGACCCTGTGAATCGATTTTATTGGTAGAAATGACCCTGTGAATCTATCTGATTAGTAGAAACGATCCCGTGAATTGATCAGATTGATAGAATCGATCCTATGAATCAATGTGATTGGTGGAAACGACCCTGCGAATGGATCCGATTGGTAGAAACGACACTGTGAATTGATCTGATTGGTGTAAAAGATCCTGTGAATTGATCTGATTGGTAGAAACTTCCTTATGAATCAATCTGATGGGTGGAAACGGCCCTGTGAATCGATCTGATTGGTAGAAATGACCCTGTGAATCGATCTGATTGGTAGAAACGACCACGTGAATCGATCAGATTGATAGAAACGGCCCTGTGAATCTATTTGATTCGTAGAAACGACCAGGTGAATCGATCTGATTGGTAGAAACGATCCTGTAATTCGATCTGATTGATAGAAACGGCCCTATGAATCGATCTGATTGATAGAAACGGTCCCGTGAATGATCTGATTGGTAGAAACGACCCTGTGAATCGATCTGATTGATAGAAACGACCCTGTGAATTGATCTCATTGATAGAAACAGCCCTATGAATCGATATGATTGATAGAAACGGCTGTATGAAACGATCTGATTGGTAGAAACGACCCTGTGAATTGATCTGTTCGGTGGAAACGGCCCTGTAATTCGATCTGATTGATAGAAACGGCTCTATGAATCAATGTGATTGGTAGAAACGACCCTATGAATCAATCTGATTGGTAGAAACAGCTTGGTGAATAGATATAATTGATAAAAACGGCCCTGTGAATAGATCTAATTTTTAGAAACGATCCTGTGAATCGATCTGATTGGTAGAAACGACCCTATGAATCGACCTGATTGGTAGAAACGACCCTGTGAATCGATCTGATTGGTTGAAACGACGCTGTGAATCGATCTGATTGATAGAAACGGCTCTATAAATCGATCTGATTGATAGAAACGACCCTGTGAGTCGATCTGATTGGTAGTAACGACCCTGTGAATCGATCTGATTGGTAGAAACGACCCTGTGAATCGATCTGATTGATAGAAACGGCCCTATGAATCGATTTGATTGATAGAAAGTGCCCCGTGAATCGATCTGATTGGTAGAAACGACCCTGCGAATCGATCTCATTGGTAGAAACAACCCTGTGAATCGATCTGATTGGTAGAAACGATCCTGTGAATTGATCTTATTGATAGAAACGAATCTATGAATCAATCTGATTGGTGGAAACGACTCTGTGAATCGATCTGATTGATAGAAACGGCTCTATGAATCGATCTGATTGATAGAAACGACCCTGTGCATCGATCTGATTGATAGAAACGGCCCTATAATTCGATCTGATTGGTAGAAATGCCCTATGAATCGATCTGATTCATTGAAACGACCCTATGAATCAATCTGATTGGTAAAAACGGCTTGGTCAATACATGTAATTGGTAGAAACGGCCTTGTGAATCGATCTGATTGCTGGAAACGGCTTGGTAAATAGATATAATTGGTAGAAACGGCCCTGTGAATAGATCTAATTGGTAGAAACGATCCTGTGAATTGATCTGATTGGTAGAAACGGCCCATTGAATCGATCTGATTGGTGGAAACGACCCTGTGAATCGATCTGATTGGTGGAAACGACCCTGTGAATTGATCTGATTGGTAGAAACGACCCTGTGAATCGATCTGATTGATAGAAATGGTCCCGTGTATCGATCTGATTGATAGAAACGGCCCTGTGAATCGATCTGATTGATAGAAACGGCCCTGTGAATAGATCTGATTGGTAGAAACGACCCTGTGAATCGATCTGATTGGTAGAAACGACCCTGTAAATCGATCTGATTGATAGAAACGGCTCTATAAATCGATCTGATTGATAGAAACGATCCTGTGACTCGATCTGATTGGATGTAACGACCCTGTGAATCGATTTTATTGGTAGAAATGACCCTGTGAATCTATCTGATTAGTAGAAACGATCCCGTGAATTGATCAGATTGATAGAATCGATCCTATGAATCAATGTGATTGGTGGAAACGACCCTGCGAATGGATCCGATTGGTAGAAACGACACTGTGAATTGATCTGATTGGTGTAAAAGATCCTGTGAATTGATCTGATTGGTAGAAACTTCCTTATGAATCAATCTGATGGGTGGAAACGGCCCTGTGAATCGATCTGATTGGTAGAAATGACCCTGTGAATCGATCTGATTGGTAGAAACGACCACGTGAATCGATCAGATTGATAGAAACGGCCCTGTGAATCTATTTGATTCGTAGAAACGACCAGGTGAATCGATCTGATTGGTAGAAACGATCCTGTAATTCGATCTGATTGATAGAAACGGCCCTATGAATCGATCTGATTGATAGAAACGGTCCCGTGAATGATCTGATTGGTAGAAACGACCCTGTGAATCGATCTGATTGATAGAAACGACCCTGTGAATTGATCTCATTGATAGAAACAGCCCTATGAATCGATATGATTGATAGAAACGGCTGTATGAAACGATCTGATTGGTAGAAACGACCCTGTGAATTGATCTGTTCGGTGGAAACGGCCCTGTAATTCGATCTGATTGATAGAAACGGCTCTATGAATCGATGTGATTGGTAGAAACGACCCTATGAATCAATCTGATTGGTAGAAACAGCTTGGTGAATAGATATAATTGATAAAAACGGCCCTGTGAATAGATCTAATTTTTAGAAAGGATCCTGTGAATCGATCTGATTGGTAGAAACGACCCTGTGAATCGATCTGATTGGTTGAAACGACGCTGTGAATCGATCTGATTGATAGAAACGGCTCTATAAATCGATCTGATTGATAGAAACGACCCTGTGAGTCGATCTGATTGGTAGTAACGACCCTGTGAATCGATCTGATTGGTAGAAACGACCCTGTGAATCGATCTGATTGATAGAAACGGCCCTATGAATCGATTTGATTGTTAGAAACTGCCCCGTGAATCGATCTGATTGGTAGAAACGTCCCTGCGAATCGATCTCATTGGTAGAAACAACCCTGTGAATCGATCTGATTGGTAGAAACGATCCTGTGAATTGATCTTATTGATAGAAACGAATCTATGAATCAATCTGATTGGTGGAAACGACTCTGTGAATCGATCTGATTGATAGAAACGGCTCTATGAATCGATCTGATTGATAGAAACGACCCTATGCATCGATCTGATTGATAGAAACGGCCCTATAATTCGATCTGATTGGTAGAAATGCCCTATGAATCGATCTGATTCATTGAAACGACCCTATGAATCAATCTGATTGGTAAAAACGGCTTGGTCAATACATGTAATTGGTAGAAACGGCCTTGTGAATCGATCTGATTGCTGGAAACGGCTTGGTAAATAGATATAATTGGTAGAAACGGCCCTGTGAATAGATCTAATTGGTAGAAACGATCCTGTGAATCGATCTGATTGGTAGAAACGGCCCATTGAATCGATCTGATTGGTGGAAACGACCCTGTGAATCGAGCTGATTGGTAGAAACGACCATATAAATCGATCTGATTGATAGAAACGACCCTGTGAATCTATCTGATTGATAGAAAATGCTCTATAAATCGATCTGATTGATAGAAACGACCCTGTGACTCGATCTGATTGGAAGTAACGACCCTGTTAATCGATCTGATTGGTAGAAACGACCCTGCGAATCGATCTGATTGGTAGAAATGACCCCGTGAATTTATATAATTGGTAAAAACGACCCTGTGAATTGAACCGACCCTGTGAATCAAGCTGATTGGTAAAAACGACCCCGTGAATTTATCAGATTGGTAAAAATGACCCTGTAAATCGATCTGTTTGATAGAAACGGCTCTATAAATCGATCTGATTGATAGAAACGATCCTGTGACTCGATCTGATGGATGTAACGACCCTGTGAATCGATTTTATTGGTAGAAATGACCCTGTGAATCTATCTGATTAGTAGAAACGATCCCGCGAATTGATCAGATTGATAGAATCGATCCTATGAATCAATGTGATTGGTGGAAACGACCCTGTGAATGGTTCCGATTGGTAGAAACGACACTGTGAATTGATCTGTTTGGTGTAAAAGATCCTGTGAATTGATCTGATTGGTAGAAACTTCCTTATGAATCAATCTGATGGGTGGAAACGGCCCTGTAAATCGATCTGATTGGTAGAAATGACCCTGTGAATCGATCTGATTGGTAGAAACGGCCCTGTGAATCTATTTGATTCGTAGAAACGACCAGGTGAATCGATCTGATTGGTAGAAACGACCCTTTAATTCGATCTGATTGATAGAAACGGCCCTATGAATCGATCTGATTGATAGAAACGGTCCCGTGAATGATCTGATTGGTAGAAACGACCATGTGAATCGATCTGATTGGTAGAAACGACCCTGTGAATTGATCTCATTGATAGAAACAGTCCTATGAATCGATATGATTGATAGAAACGGCTGTATGAAACGATCTGATTGGTAGAAACGACCCTGTAAATTGATCTGTTCGGTGGAAACGGCCCTGTAATTCGATCTGATTGATAGAAACGGCTCTATGAATCGATGTGATTGGTAGAAACGACCCTATGAATCAATCTGATTGGTAGAAACGGCTTGGTCAATAGATATAATTGGCAGAAACGGCCCTGTGAATTGATCTGATTGGTAGAAACGACCCTGTGAATCGATCTGATTGGTAGAAACGACCCTGTAAATCGATCTGATTGACAGAAACGGCTCTATAAATCGATTTGATTGATAGAAACGATCCAGTGACTCGATCTGATGGATGTAACGACCCTGTGAATCGATTTTATTGGTAGAAATTACCCTGTGAATCTATCTGATTAGTAGAAACGATCCCGTGAATTGATCAGATTGATAGAATCGATCCTATGAATCAATGTGATTGGTGGAAACGACCCTGTGAATGGTTCCGATTGGTAGAAACGACACTGTGAATTGATCTGGTTCGTGTAAAAGATCCTGTGAATTGATCTGACTGGTAGAAACTTCCTTATGAATCAATCTGATGGGTGGAAACGGTCCCGTGAATGATCTGATTGGTAGAAACGACCCTGTAAATCGATCTGATTGGTAGAAACGACCCTGTGAATTGATCTCATTGATAGAAGCAGCCCTATGAATCGATATGATTGATAGAAACGGCTGTATGAAACGATCTGATTGGTAGAAACGACCCTGTGAATTGATCTGTTCGGTGGAAACGGCCCTGTAATTCGATCTGATTGATAGAAACGGCTCTATGAATCGATGTGATTGGTAGAAACGACCCTATGAATCAATCTGATTGGTAGAAACGGCTTGGTCAATAGATATAATTGATAGAAACGGCCCTGTGAATTGATCTGATTGATGGAAACGACCCTATGAATCAATCTGATTGGTAGAAACAGCTTGGTGAATAGATATAATTAATAAAAACGGCCCTGTGAATAGATCTAATTTTTAAAACGATCCTATGAATCGATCTGATTGGTAGAAACGACCCTATGAATCGACCTGATTGGTAGAAACGACCCTGTGAATCGATCTGATTGGTTGAAACGACGCTGTGAATCGATCTGATTGATAGAAAAGGCTCTATAAATCGATCTGATTGGTAGTAACGAACCTGTGAATCGATCCGATTGGTAGAAACGACCCTGTGAATCGATCTGATTGATAGAAACGGCGCTATGAATCGATCTGATTGGTAGAAACAACCCAGTGAATCGATTTCATTGGTAGAAATGACCCTGTGAATCTATCTGATTAGTAGAAACGATCCCGTGAATTGATCAGATTGATAGAATCGATCCTATGAATCAATGTGATTGGTGGAAACGACCCTGTGTATGGATCTGATTGGTAGAAACGATACTGTGAATTGATCTGTTTGGTGTAAAAGATCCTGTGAATTTATCTGATTGGTAGAAACTTCCTTCTGAATCAATCTGATGGATGGAAACGGCCCTGTGAATCGATCTGATTGGTAGAAATGACCCTCTGAATCGATCTGATTGATAGAAACGACACTATTATTCAATCTGATTGGTAGAAACGACCCTGTGAGTTGATCTGATTGGTAGAAACGATCCTGTGAATTGATCTGATTGGTAGAAACGACCCTATGAATCAATCTGATTGACGGAAACGATCCTGTGAATTGATCTGATTGGCAGAAACGACCCTATGAATCAATCTGATTATAGAAACGACCGTGTGAATCGATCTGATTGGTGGAAACGATCCTGTGAATTGATCTGATTAGTAGAAACGACCCTATGAATCAATCTGATTAGCAGAAACGGCCCTGTGAATCTATCTGATTGGTTGAAACGACCCTGTGAATTGATCTGAATGATAGAAATGGCTCTATGAATCGATCTGATTTGTAGAAACGACCCTATTAATCAATCTGATTGGTAGAAACAACCCTGTGAATTGATCTGATTGGTAGAAACGACCCTGTGAATCGTTCTGATTGGTAAAAACGACCCTGTGAATTGATCTTTACGGAGGAAACGGCACTGTAAATCGATCTGATTGGTAGAAACGACCCTGTAAATCGATCTGATTGATAGAAACGGCCCTATGAATCGATCTGATTGATAGAAACGGTCCCGTGAATCGATCTGATTGGTTAAAACGACCCTGTGAATCATCTGATTGGTAGTAAAGACCCTGTGAATCGATCTGATTGATAGAAACGACTCTGTGATTTAATCTGGTTGATGGAAACGACCCTGTGAATTGATCTGATTGGTAGAAACGACCCTGTGAATCGATCTGATTGATAGAAATGGTCCCGTGTATCGATCTGATTGATAGAAACGGCCCTGTGAATCGATCTGATTGATAGAAACGGCCCTGTGAATAGATCTGATTGGTAGAAACGACCCTGTGAATCGATCTGATTGGTAGAAACGACCCTGTAAATCGATCTGATTGATAGAAACGGCTCTATAAATCGATCTGATTGATAGAAACGATCCTGTGACTCGATCTGATTGGATGTAACGACCCTGTGAATCGATTTTATTGGTAGAAATGACCCTGTGAATCTATCTGATTAGTAGAAACGATCCCGTGAATTGATCAGATTGATAGAATCGATCCTATGAATCAATGTGATTGGTGGAAACGACCCTGCGAATGGATCCTATTGGTAGAAACGACACTGTGAATTGATCTGATTGGTGTAAAAGATCCTGTGAATTGATCTGATTGGTAGAAACTTCCTTATGAATCAATCTGATGGGTGGAAACGGCCCTGTGAATCGATCTGATTGGTAGAAATGACCCTGTGAATCGATCTGATTGGTAGAAACGACCACGTGAATCGATCAGATTGATAGAAACGGCCCTGTGAATCTATTTGATTCGTAGAATCGACCAGGTGAATCGATCTGATTGGTAGAAACGATCCTGTAATTCGATCTGATTGATAGAAACGGCCCTATGAATCGATCTGATTGATAGAAACGGTCCCGTGAATGATCTGATTGGTAGAAACGACCCTGTGAATCGATCTGATTGATAGAAACGACCCTGTTAATTGATCTCATTGATAGAAACAGCCCTATGAATCGATATGATTGATAGAAACGGCTGTATGAAACGATCTGATTGGTAGAAACGACCCTGTGAATTGATCTGTTCGGTGGAAACGGCCCTGTAATTCGATCTGATTGATAGAAACGGCTCTATGAATCAACATGATTGGTAGAAACGACCCTATGAATCAATCTGATTGGTAGAAACAGCTTGGTGAATAGATATAATTGATAAAAACGGCCCTGTGAATAGATATAATTTTTAGAAACGATCCTGTGAATCGATCTGATTGGTAGAAACGACCCTATGAATCGACCTGATTGGTAGAAACGACCCTGTGAATCGATCTGATTGGTTGAAACGACGCTGTGAATCGATCTGATTGATAGAAACGGCTCTATAAATCGATCTGATTGATAGAAACGTCCCTATGAGTCGATCTGATTGGTAGTAACGACCCTGTGAATCGATCTGATTGGTAGAAACGACCCTGTGAATCGATCTGATTGATAGAAACGGCCCTATGAATCGATTTGATTGATAGAAACTGCCCCGTGTATCGATCTGATTGGTAGAAACGACCCTGCGAATCGATCTCATTGGTAGAAACAACCCTGTGAATCGATCTGATTGGTAGAAACGATCCTGTGAATTGATCTTATTGATAGAAACGAATCTATGAATCAATCTGATTGGTGGAAACGACTCTGTGAATCGATCTGATTGATAGAAACGGCTCTATGAATCGATCTGATTGATAGAAACGACCCTGTGAATCGATCTGATTGATAGAAACGGCCCTATAATTCGATCTGATTGGTAGAAATGCCCTATGAATCGATCTGATTCATTGAAACGACCCTATGAATCAATCTGATTGGTAAAAACGGCTTGGTCAATACATGTAATTGGTAGAAACGGCCTTGTGAATCGATCTGATTGCTGGAAACGGCTTGGTAAATAGATATAATTGGTAGAAACGGCCCTGTGAATAGATCTAATTGGTAGAAACGATCCTGTGAATTGATCTGATTGGTAGAAACGGCCCATTGAATCGATCTGATTGGTGGAAACGACCCTGTGAATCGATCTGATTGGTGGAAACGACCCTGTGAATTGATCTGATTGGTAGAAACGACCCTGTGAATCGATCTGATTGATAGAAATGGTCCCGTGTATCGATCTGATTGATAGAAAAGGCCCTGTGAATCGATCTGATTGATAGAAACGGCCCTGTGAATAGATCTGATTGGTAGAAACGACCCTGTGAATCGATCTGATTGGTAGAAACGACCCTGTAAATCGATCTGATTGATAGAAACGGCTCTATAAATCGATCTGATTGATAGAAACGATCCTGTGACTCGATCTGATTGGATGTAACGACCCTGTGAATCGATTTTATTGGTAGAAATGACCCTGTGAATCTATCTGATTAGTAGAAACGATCCCGTGAATTGATCAGATTGATAGAATCGATCCTATGAATCAATGTGATTGGTGGAAACGACCCTGCGAATGGATCCGATTGGTAGAAACGACACTGTGAATTGATCTGATTGGTGTAAAAGATCCTGTGAATTGATCTGATTGGTAGAAACTTCCTTATGAATCAATCTGATGGGTGGAAACGGCCCTGTGAATCGATCTGATTGGTAGAAATGACCCTGTGAATCGATCTGATTGGTAGAAACGACCACGTGAATCGATCAGATTGATAGAAACGGCCCTGTGAATCTATTTGATTCGTAGAATCGACCAGGTGAATCGATCTGATTGGTAGAAACGATCCTGTAATTCGATCTGATTGATAGAAACGGCCCTATGAATCGATCTGATTGATAGAAACGGTCCCGTGAATGATCTGATTGGTAGAAACGACCCTGTGAATCGATCTGATTGATAGAAACGACCCTGTTAATTGATCTCATTGATAGAAACAGCCCTATGAATCGATATGATTGATAGAAACGGCTGTATGAAACGATCTGATTGGTAGAAACGACCCTGTGAATTGATCTGTTCGGTGGAAACGGCCCTGTAATTCGATCTGATTGATAGAAACGGCTCTATGAATCAATGTGATTGGTAGAAACGACCCTATGAATCAATCTGATTGGTAGAAACAGCTTGGTGAATAGATATAATTGATAAAAACGGCCCTGTGAATAGATCTAATTTTTAGAAACGATCCTGTGAATCGATCTGATTGGTAGAAACGACCCTATGAATCGACCTGATTGGTAGAAACGACCCTGTGAATCGATCTGATTGGTTGAAACGACGCTGTGAATCGATCTGATTGATAGAAACGGCTCTATAAATCGATCTGATTGATAGAAACGTCCCTATGAGTCGATCTGATTGGTAGTAACGACCCTGTGAATCGATCTGATTGGTAGAAACGACCCTGTGAATCGATCTGATTGATAGAAACGGCCCTATGAATCGATTTGATTGATAGAAACTGCCCCGTGTATCGATCTGATTGGTAGAAACGACCCTGCGAATCGATCTCATTGGTAGAAACAACCCTGTGAATCGATCTGATTGGTAGAAACGATCCTGTGAATTGATCTTATTGATAGAAACGAATCTATGAATCAATCTGATTGGTGGAAACGACTCTGTGAATCGATCTGATTGATAGAAACGGCTCTATGAATCGATCTGATTGATAGAAACGACCCTGTGAATCGATCTGATTGATAGAAACGGCCCTATAATTCGATCTGATTGGTAGAAATGCCCTATGAATCGATCTGATTCATTGAAACGACCCTATGAATCAATCTGATTGGTAAAAACGGCTTGGTCAATACATGTAATTGGTAGAAACGGCCTTGTGAATCGATCTGATTGCTGGAAACGGCTTGGTAAATAGATATAATTGGTAGAAACGGCCCTGTGAATAGATCTAATTGGTAGAAACGATCCTGTGAATTGATCTGATTGGTAGAAACGGCCCATTGAATCGATCTGATTGATAGAATCGGTCCTATGAATCGATCTGATTGATAGAAATGGTCCCGTGTATCGATCTGATTGATAGAAACGGCCCTGTGAATCGATCTGATTGATAGAAACGGCCCTGTGAATAGATCTGATTGGTAGAAACGACCCTGTGAATCGATCTGATTGGTAGAAACGACCCTGTAAATCGATCTGATTGATAGAAACGGCTCTATAAATCGATCTGATTGATAGAAACGATCCTGTGACTCGATCTGATTGGATGTAACGACCCTGTGAATCGATTTTATTGGTAGAAATGACCCTGTGAATCTATCTGATTAGTAGAAACGATCCCGTGAATTGATCAGATTGATAGAATCGATCCTATGAATCAATGTGATTGGTGGAAACGACCCTGCGAATGGATCCGATTGGTAGAAACGACACTGTGAATTGATCTGATTGGTGTAAAAGATCCTGTGAATTGATCTGATTGGTAGAAACTTCCTTATGAATCAATCTGATGGGTGGAAACGGCCCTGTGAATCGATCTGATTGGTAGAAATGACCCTGTGAATCGATCTGATTGGTAGAAACGACCACGTGAATCGATCAGATTGATAGAAACGGCCCTGTGAATCTATTTGATTCGTAGAAACGACCAGGTGAATCGATCTGATTGGTAGAAACGATCCTGTAATTCGATCTGATTGATAGAAACGGCCCTATGAATCGATCTGATTGATAGAAACGGTCCCGTGAATGATCTGATTGGTAGAAACGACCCTGTGAATCGATCTGATTGATAGAAACGACCCTGTGAATTGATCTCATTGATAGAAACAGCCCTATGAATCGATATGATTGATAGAAACGGCTGTATGAAACGATCTGATTGGTAGAAACGACCCTGTGAATTGATCTGTTCGGTGGAAACGGCCCTGTAATTCGATCTGATTGATAGAAACGGCTCTATGAATCGATGTGATTGGTAGAAACGACCCTATGAATCAATCTGATTGGTAGAAACAGCTTGGTGAATAGATATAATTGATAAAAACGGCCCTGTGAATAGATCTAATTTTTAGAAACGATCCTGTGAATCGATCTGATTGGTAGAAACGACCCTGTGAATCGATCTGATTGGTTGAAACGACGCTGTGAATCGATCTGATTGATAGAAACGGCTCTATAAATCGATCTGATTGATAGAAACGACCCTGTGAGTCGATCTGATTGGTAGTAACGACCCTGTGAATCGATCTGATTGGTAGAAACGACCCTGTGAATCGATCTGATTGATAGAAACGGCCCTATGAATCGATTTGATTGATAGAAACTGCCCCGTGAATCGATCTGATTGGTAGAAACGTCCCTGCGAATCGATCTCATTGGTAGAAACAACCCTGTGAATCGATCTGATTGGTAGAAACGATCCTGTGAATTGATCTTATTGATAGAAACGAATCTATGAATCAATCTGATTGGTGGAAACGACTCTGTGAATCGATCTGATTGATAGAAACGGCTCTATGAATCGATCTGATTGATAGAAACGACCCTGTGCATCGATCTGATTGATAGAAACGGCCCTATAATTCGATCTGATTGGTAGAAATGCCCTATGAATCGATCTGATTCATTGAAACGACCCTATGAATCAATCTGATTGGTAAAAACGGCTTGGTCAATACATGTAATTGGTAGAAACGGCCTTGTGAATCGATCTGATTGCTGGAAACGGCTTGGTAAATAGATATAATTGGTAGAAACGGCCCTGTGAATAGATCTAATTGGTAGAAACGATCCTGTGAATCGATCTGATTGGTAGAAACGGCCCATTGAATCGATCTGATTGGTGGAAACGACCCTGTGAATCGAGCTGATTGGTAGAAACGACCATATAAATCGATCTGATTGATAGAAACGACCCTGTGAATCTATCTGATTGATAGAAAATGCTCTATAAATCGATCTGATTGATAGAAACGACCCTGTGACTCGATCTGATTGGAAGTAACGACCCTGTGAATTGATCTGATTGGTAGAAACGACCCTGTGAATTGAAGTGATTGATAGAAACGGCCCTATGAATCCATTTGATTGATAGAAACTGCCCCGTGAATCGATCTGATTGGTAGAAACGACCCAGTGAACCGATCTGATTGGTAACAACGACCCTGTGAATCGATTTTATAGGTAGAAATGACCCTGTGAATCGATCTGATTGGTGGAAACGACCCCGTAAATTTATCGGATTGATTAAAACAACCCTGTGAATTTATCTAATTGGTAAAAACGACCCTGTGAATCGAGCTTATTGGTAAAAACGACCTTGTGAATTTATCAGATTGGTAAAAACGACCCTGCGAATTTATCAGATTGGTTAAAACAACCCTGCGAATCGATCTGATTGGTAGAACCTGCCCTGTTAATCGATCTGATTGGTAGAAACGACCCTGCGAATCGATCTGATTGGTAGAAATGACCCCGTGAATTTATATAATTGGTAAAAACGACCCTGTGAATTGAACCGACCCTGTGAATCGAGCTGATTGGTAGAAACGACCCTGTGAATCGATCTGATTGGTGGAAACGACCCTGTAAATCGATCTGATTGATAGAAACGGCTCTATAAATCGATCTGATTGATAGAAACGATCCTGTGACTCGATCTGATTGGATGTAACGACCCTGTGAATCGATTTTATTGGTAGAAATGACCCTGTGAATCTATCTGATTAGTAGAAACGATCCCGTGAATTGATCAGATTGATAGAATCGATCCTATGAATCAATGTGATTGGTGGAAACGACCCTGCGAATGGATCCGATTGGTAGAAACGACACTGTGAATTGATCTGATTGGTGTAAAAGATCCTGTGAATTGATCTGATTGGTAGAAACTTCCTTATGAATCAATCTGATGGGTGGAAACAGCCCTGTGAATCGATCTGATTGGTAGAAATGACCCTGTGAATCGATCTGATTGGTAGAAACGACCACGTGAATCGATCAGATTGATAGAAACGGCCCTGTGAATCTATTTGATTCGTAGAAACGACCAGGTGAATCGATCTGATTGGTAGAAACGATCCTGTAATTCGATCTGATTGATAGAAACGGCCCTATGAATCGATCTGATTGATAGAAACGGTCCCGTGAATGATCTGATTGGTAGAAACGACCCTGTGAATCGATCTGATTGATAGAAACGACCCTGTGAATTGATCTCATTGATAGAAACAGCCCTATGAATCGATATGATTGATAGAAACGGCTGTATGAAACGATCTGATTGGTAGAAACGACCCTGTGAATTGATCTGTTCGGTGGAAACGGCCCTGTAATTCGATCTGATTGATAGAAACGGCTCTATGAATCGATGTGATTGGTAGAAACGACCCTATGAATCAATCTGATTGGTAGAAACAGCTTGGTGAATAGATATAATTGATAAAAACGGCCCTGTGAATAGATCTAATTTTTAGAAACGATCCTGTGAATCGATCTGATTAGTTGAAACGACCCTGTGAATCGATCTGATTGGTTGAAACGACGCTGTGAATCGATCTGATTGGTAGAAACGACCCTATGAATCGACCTGATTGGTAGAAACGACCCTGTGAATCGATCTGATTGGTTGAAACGACGCTGTGAATCGATCTGATTGATAGAAACGGCTCTATAAATCGATCTGATTGATAGAAACGACCCTGTGAGTCGATCTGATTGGTAGTAACGACCCTGTGAATCGATCTGATTGGTAGAAACGACCCTGTGAATCGATCTGATTGATAGAAACGGCCCTATGAATCGATTTGATTGATAGAAACTGCCCCGTGAATCGATCTGCTTGGTAGAAACGTCCCTGCGAATCGATCTCATTGGTAGAAACAACCCTGTGAATCGATCTGATTGGTAGAAACGATCCTGTGAATTGATCTTATTGATAGAAACGAATCTATGAATCAATCTGATTGGTGGAAACGACTCTGTGAATCGATCTGATTGATAGAAACGGCTCTATGAATCGATCTGATTGATAGAAACGACCCTGTGCATCGATCTGATTGATAGAAACGGCCCTATAATTCGATCTGATTGGTAGAAATGCCCTATGAATCGATCTGATTCATTGAAACGATCCTATGAATCAATCTGATTGGTAAAAACGGCTTGGTCAATACATGTAATTGGTAGAAACGGCCTTGTGAATCGATCTGATTGCTGGAAACGGCTTGGTAAATAGATATAATTGGTAGAAACGGCCCTGTGAATAGATCTAATTGGTAGAAACGATCCTGTGAATCGATCTGATTGGTAGAAACGGCCCATTGAATCGATCTGATTGGTGGAAACGACCCTGTGAATCGAGCTGATTGGTAGAAACGACCATATAAATCGATCTGATTGATAGAAACGACCCTGTGAATCTATCTGATTGATAGAAAATGCTCTATAAATCGATCTGATTGATAGAAACGACCCTGTGACTCGATCTGATTGGAAGTAACGACCCTGTGAATTGATCTGATTGGTAGAAACGACCCTGTGAATTGAAGTGATTGATAGAAACGGCCCTATGAATCCATTTGATTGATAGAAACTGCCCCGTGAATCGATCTGATTGGTAGAAACGACCCAGTGAACCGATCTGATTGGTAACAACGACCCTGTGAATCGATTTTATAGGTAGAAATGACCCTGTGAATCGATCTGATTGGTGGAAACGACCCCGTAAATTTATCGGATTGATTAAAACAACCCTGTGAATTTATCTAATTGGTAAAAACGACCCTGTGAATCGAGCTTATTGGTAAAAACGACCTTGTGAATTTATCAGATTGGTAAAAACGACCCTGCGAATTTATCAGATTGGTTAAAACAACCCTGCGAATCGATCTGATTGGTAGAACCTGCCCTGTTAATCGATCTGATTGGTAGAAACGACCCTGCGAATCGATCTGATTGGTAGAAATGACCCCGTGAATTTATATAATTGGTAAAAACGACCCTGTGAATTGAACCGACCCTGTGAATCGAGCTGATTGGTAAAAACGACCCCGTGAATTTATCAGATTGGTAAAAACGACCCTGCGAATCGATCTGATTGGTAAAAACTACCCTGTAAATCGATCTGACGACCCCGTGATTTGTGTTTCGTTTCATCAATTACTTTAACCAGAACTTGTCCTTGACATGTTGAAATCCTAATTAGCATTATGGTTAAATTGCTCCATATTTATAGTTCACAAGACCGTTTCAAGTGTTACTGTGACACTTAAGGAGTCGCTGCGAAGCTACCCAACTGTAACACCTAACAGTCGACCAAACAGATAACATCTTGTTTGTCAACAGTTTTTTTTTTTGCGATGCATAACATCCTGCCTTGTATATATGCTTAGACACAACTGATAGTTATACTACCCCTACGAGTAGATTAACGGGAAATAGCGGCTCCTTTTGGACTTGAATGTGTTTATATCGTCTTGATATACCTGAGTTGAGAAGGACGACTACTTTATTCCGTGGTCTAAAAACTACTGCCCCATGTTAGCCATGACCATACATGTGACAAGTTTACATTCTGGAGGGCAATCTTAAGTTACATCAACGTGATAGGCTTTAAACTATAGTGACGTAATGTAAGATAAATAATATCATACGTTATCCCCAGATATGTTAATCACATAAATCTGTTCCCAACACTCACCTTTATGAATTTAGGACGTGAATTCAGAACAAACTTTCGTGATGTAATTCTCTCTGGTAAGGGAATAGTCAAGGTTAAATAAACATGGCGACAATAATGCAACATTTTATTTCCCATCTTTGCTAGTTTTCGGGCCCAGGAGATTTAAACTTTTGGTAGTATTTTTACATACCTACCTACTTATTGAATTCTTTCGTTGAAAACATGTTTAGACAGAAAATTGGGAAACTTTCTTAAATGTTTTGTAAATGTAAAGTTACACCAAAAATATTGCATAGTGACCCATTTCTATTACTTGATTATAGATTCCTGGGGAACAAATATTAGTGCTGTAATTAACGCTGGTAGGGGAAGGTCAATAACTTTTTTAAACATGAATTTAATGACGAACGTTTTTGAAACGAATCAATGTTCTGGTTATCTCTGGTGCGACTGCAGTCTTTGAAAAAAACTTGAGGGACGCAATTTAATGCACGCGAATTTCCCAACAAAGGTTTAAATGTTTTGTGTTGTCTGTGGTGTGACACTGGTGTGGAAAGCTGTCGAATAAAATGGCGACAACCTTCAAACGCATTGTTATGCTAATTTGATTCCCGGCATGCTAGTTGACAAAGAAATGAAAGATTTCTTGAATGTTCTTGGCGATAGGTACGTGAATTTCAACCAAAATGTTATCAGCAAGACTCAGAATGCGACAGTGACAGCCACTGAAACGTCTTCCAGTCTTGGGTAAAATGGAGGCATATACCATTTTGACTTTTGAGGGGAATGGAAATCAGTTGATTTGAGGGTGTCACAATAGGCGAGGGAGAAAATCGTTTTTATGCTACGAAAAAATGAAGACCTTGAACGAAGTTTTCGGACTTTAGTACAACGTCATTGTCACACGCAACGTAATATTACCGTAATTGGTATAGTACAGGTGTGATGGTTCAAATACCAAAAATGGCAACAGTGACAGGAAGACTTCCCTGGCGGCGATGATAACATACGAACACAGAGCCAACAGATGAGGTTTCAACTGGTACTGGTATTATTATACTCTGCAAACATCAAGTACAATAACGCGGTAAAACTCCACTACTCTAATAACTAGATACTTAAACTCCAATACAATTCAACGAGACGTCCGATCTGAACTCAGTGCTGAACAACTCCCCTATATATACCCCCACTGTCTATAAATAGACCATTACATCAGCATACATAATGAGTCTGAAACTTACTACAAATTTCTAGAATGTTCCATTACCTTCTATTGCCTTCTACAGTGTTCTATTACCTATTCAACCAGTTTCTAAAAATCTAGAATATTCCACCCAGATACAGTACGGTTCTAGACATTCTCAGTGACACGGAAGTGGTAAACAAGTCGTATGCGACAGTCATTTTTGTTTGAATACCTAACATTTTTAGGTTCATGTGCTGTAAGTTACAGAGCACATACCTAAGCGGCTGTCTCTTAGCAAATAATGAAGCAAAGGCAATTTCGATGTCCAGATCGCGAAATTCTCCCTTTTTACGCAAACTGGGAAGTTCGAATTACTAAACGAAGTACAGGACGACGAAGCTTAGATATCCAAGAACCAACACATACCAAAAATTATGCTTCAAAGTGAATATTCGTGGTGTATTTTAAGTCTAACCGGGCCAGAAATGCGAATTTGTTTGTACTCTAAATATCCAAACATATTTTTTTTTTGTATTTATAAACTTTGATTGGAGTTTGCACTGAAATTAACATCTTACATACCTGGTTTGTACATTACAAATTGCAATTAATCTACATATTGTGAAGTGGATTGGGTAACAATTTTCATAAAATATCCCCATTTCTTGTTATGAGAAGTCAACCTATTCCGTCGGACAGCAATGAAGTACTCTATCTCCAGGAAATATTTTACATATCTTTTGTATGCCATGAATTCTGGCTTTTGATTTTTATGTCTACACAAGTAAATTTATTTTTTTGCAACCAGAAAGAGGAAGTTGACTAAACATGTAAAGTTTTCTTCCCCAAGAAGGATTTGTTGTGCATTTGGGAATGCCCTCAGGCCAAGCTTACTAGTGCTTCCCAAAAATCTTGGGTGCATTGACATTGGTAGAACATATGGATAAGAGATTCAGAGCATGATGAACAGAAAGTACACAGATCAGACTCCACGATGGGAGGGTTCATCTTGAAAATGTTTTGTTTGTGGTCAGAATATTATGGATTATTTTGAGTTGAAATTCTCTGAGGCGAGTATCAATTGTCAGGCCCGTAGTTTTTTTTTTTTTTTGGGGGGGGGGGGGGGTTCGGTCGAACCCCCTAAATTTTGGAAGTGATTTATGATCGTAGATTAGAACATAATAAAAGAAACAGTATTAATTAAAACAATTACCATCGTTTAAATCACTTGACTCAGTGAGGTAACTATCAGACTCAGCTGAAATTGCATAGCAATGAGCATTTTGGTGACAACGAGCTTTAAATATCAGTCGTGAAGTTACGCCGTCTCAGCTCAACAGCATCCAATCAAAAAAGATTGTTATAAATGGGCAAGCTTTTATTCGGTGATTCCGCGATGGTGTAATGAAGATCGCGTTCAAGCAGCTGATGTTAAATATTAAAGCAACATTGAAACAAGATTGTAATGGTAGTCACTCTCTGAAGGATGTAGTGGCCCTGAATAGCCCTTGTGCTAGTGTTCGCTCAGTTAGTAAAGTATGGTGATTGACACGACAACACGACACTGTACTTTCCTAGTTTGCTTCATTAGTTTTGTATTCTTCAAATTAATGATGGCATATATACTGTTTTTTCCCAAGTGTATCAGCCAAATGTAATCAACTTATTGTATTAATACGTGAAGCCTGTGTTATTGGACAATACTGTACAGCTACGGGTTGAACAGATCATTAAAAAAATGTCGAAGATTTATCATCACGAGTTGTATAGGTCGAAGATCTTCTTGCAGCCAACAATCTACCCCACAGTGTGTTGCTTCAGCACTGAAACTATGCGATGAATTATATTTTTCAAACATATTTTTTACACGTTTTTTTGATGTCTTTAGAAGATTTACTATATTTTTAGTGGGTTCATAAAAAGGATATGTAGTCATTGAAGTCTATTGAGACCACTGCCACTATATGCATATTATTTTACCGCTCTCTAAAAACAAATTTACAGTGAACCAAAACATTTACATACTATAAGAAACTTGGTGGTATGCCATTGGTTACTGCATTTATTTTGTTTAATGCAATCATTGTGCCAGCTATTTCTTATGGTATCTATATGGGGGTACGAAAATTCGGAAATCGAGAGGGTGCAGACAACATTGTGCAGATATCTACTTAGCGTTAATAGTTGTACAAACAATGTAGTGATGTTGGAGGAATGTGGAAGGCTGCCATTTTGCTGTGGTTATTTTAAGCGTTGTATCTCATATTGGTTAAAATTACTTGAAGTAAAAAATAGCTGGAACCCCAAAACATGTTATATCATGCTAAAACGATTAGACAAGACCAGCAGACTTACTTGGAAAACCCATATAAAAATCTTCTGTTCAAATATGGTTTCGGCATTGTCTGGTTTGAAAAACAAGTTGGAGATACTGTAAATTTCTTAGAGATATTTACTCAAAGAATAAAAAATTTTTGTCAGTAAGAATGGCATGCCTCAATTTTACAATCATCCAGGCTGTGTACTTTCGGAAAAATCAAAGTAGTATTATAACCTGAGAGATTTATTGGCAAGTAATTATAAACTAAAATATATACTGACGAGTTTTCGCTGTTTTGGCCATAAACGTAATGTTGAATTAGGCAGACACACAACAATACAGTTAGGTTAATACATTTCTAGTTTTTGCAGTGATACGTTTGAATTTAGCACGGTAGAAAATGATATTCACTTTGTTTTTATATGTCCATTTTATAATGATCTAAGGGCTGATATTTTGTCAATAACCTTATGTAATTATGCAAATACTGTCAGTCTGGGCTTACTTCGTCGCTACACAAACTGCCACACCATATATTAACTAGCTCTGTATCTTTTAAAAGTTTTCAAGTGACGAGATGAATATGAATCCAGCTGAACTTAGTACCATATGTTTACATGAATGTTGTATTGTTTTTAAAACGTGCTATGCACATATCTACCCATTACATTTTCTACGATGGGCTGAGGCCCTGTACCGAAATAAAATTACATAATACAAAATTGACTAATACTAAAATGAATAATTGTAGACAGGTTTCGACATGAAACTGTGTCACTTTTATGTGCGCTAACATCTGCGAAGAGCGAAAAGAATAGCATTCTACCTTAAAATGCGTAGACAATGATGCTAAGATACGTACAGTCTTGTCTCTTTTGTGTACACCATTTTGCTGTAGTGGATCTAGGATGTGGGTGTGTTTGTCTGTGGGCGGGGAATGGCTCAGGACCCCTTATCGAAAATGGTAAAATAGTTCAAAGATTGTATGTTGAAATAACTTACCAACGTAACACAAAGTAAACCAATTGAATTTAAAACCGAGAATATAAAAATGTCTGCATCAGAGCTCAAAGACACTTTTTGAATAGTATAAAGTTCACACGTTTCACATCAAATATATTATTTTTGTTTTCGAACCCCCTATTCAAAAGTGCTGGCTACGGGCCTGATTGTAGTGCGAAAGGGTAATTGGTAGGTTGGCAACCAAGACATCAAGTGCGAAATATTCAATAAAACAGTAAAATAGGTCTCAGATCTATGATTGTTTTCCATGGACGTGACACTTTATTGTCACTCGGTCGTCTCAACCAGTTAATTCTTTGGGCTGCATAAATGGCATAGGTGTCTGGCATTGAAAAACCACCCTTGTCTGTGTCACCTATATCTGTATTCCTTACAATCTTATCTGGGCCCCTCCACAGACATTTAAATAACATTGTGTTAATTTTTTTCAGATATTTGGTTAGCATGTATTGAAGTCTTGAAATTGCCATAGTTTTAATAATTTGGATCTTACCCAAGAGTGTAAGGTCTCTAGATTTCCAGAAATTGAGCGTTTTCTTTAAATTTTCCGTTACATTCGCCAGATTTAATTTCAATGAAGCACCTGAGTTGTATGAGGAGAACACGCCAACAATTTTAATTATGTCATTTGGCCATACAATACCCAACGGTTTAGATTTGTTATGCTTACATTTACCTAACCACATGCCTTCACTTTTTTCTGTATTAATTTTAAGACCTGGTATTTGAGTGAATGTATTAATAGATTTGAAATGATGTTGTGCGGAGTGGATATCTTTAACAAAGCATGTCAGGTCATCAGCAAATGCTGTATATTTCACTTCAATGTCGCCAATTTTAATTCCTTTTACATTGTCATTGGAGCGCAGGGAGACAAGCAGAATTTCTAGGGCTAGGATGAACATTGGTGAAACACAGTCACCCTGCCTTACCCCCCGATTCAATACGAAATACACTACGTCTCCGATGTTCCTATTTTTCACAAAGGCAGACTGGCTCTCGTTAATAATAGATGGTAACACCCTTTCCATACGCTTGGCAAGACTTTTTGTCCAAATTTTATAGTCAGTATTGAGTAAACATATTGGCCTCCAGTTTTTAATAAATCTTCTGTCTTTGCCTTTTTTCTCTAACAGGGTTATTATCCCTTGCTTCTGAGATGTTGAATATTCGCCCTTCTCAAAAGCATAGTTTATAGAGTTTACTACGTGGGTACCGACAATTGGCAACAAAAATTATAAAAAAATCAGCTGACATGCCATCATTGCCCGGGGTTTTGTTTGACGGAAGTGATTTTAGAGCACTGTACGCCTCCTCCAGTGTAATAAGTCCATCACAGGTTTTGCTTTGCTCTCTTGTCAACTTTATAATATTTGGATTGTTAAACATCAAATTTTCCACATTGCTGTTAGTTTCTTTCACTTTTGTTGAATATAGATTCTCATCGAATGATTTAATTTCACGATTTACCTCTGTGGGTCTACTAATGACATTCCCACTAGGTGTTAATAATTTTGTTGATTTGAGATCGTTTGCAATTAAATGTTTCTAGCTGCAACAAATATTTATTGTTTTTTTCACCAAGTTCATACCAGTTACTGCGTGACCTAACAAAGCTTCCCTCGGTTACATATTTATATTCTTGTTCTAATTTTTCTGTTATTTCTTCAATTTGTCTGCTACAGCTCTTGTTGGGTTCACAGTAATATCATTATTCAGTTGTTTTAGTTTTTGTTCTAACTGAGCAGTTTTTGCTTTACGTTCTTGTGCTTTTTGCTTACTGAACTTAATTGATTCTTCTTTAATTTTGTATTTTACCCAGTCCCACTTCAGGCCAATATCATTCAACTCGCCCCCCCCCTCAGCTAGCCAAGTTGTAAAATTTTTGTGAATTACTTTAACATAGTTTGGGTCTTTAAGCAAGCTGTTATTCAATTTCCACTATGATGGCCCCCTTTTTCTGTCGTCCCAGGATAATTCTAAAACAATAGCGGAATGATCAGTGAAGGCACATGGTACAATGTTAGTACAATGCATAGTACAATGCAATAAATCACTGGTAAGGAAGAAATCTATTCTACTTTGGATAATTTCAGGACGAAAAGATCTCCATGTAAAGTTCCGCTTATCTAGGTTCATAACACGTCAGATGTCAATCAACTCAAGTGGTTCCATTGTTTCGTTAAGAATTTTTAATGAAACCGTCCAAGGCTTAGGGTTGCCCCCTCTTCTATCTAATTCTACGTTCAATGCAACATTATGATCTCCGCCCCACACGATTTGGGCATCTGAATTGGAGGTGATTTGTTCTATTGTTTTAATTATGTCTTTCAGAAAAGCCACATGTTCCACCTGCTTATTTGGGGCATAGGAATTAACTAGAATAAGATGTTTATTGGCTACCTGTGCGTCAATAATCAGAAATCTCCCCTCTTCATCTCGGTAAACATTGTTAATGTCAAAGTCAACATTTCTAAAAATTGAAAGAACCCCTCTACTATTATTTTGACCATGTGAAAAAATAATGTCTTCTTTCATTTGCCTCAAATGTTTTGGCTACTATGAGTTTCCTGGATCATAATGATATTAGCATTCGTACTAGCTAGCCATCTAAAAGCAGTTTTTCTCCAAACATATTTTAGTATAAGGTAGTTATAACTAATGACTCGCACGTTACATGTACGGTGTATCTATATTGATTCACTCACAACTTTGCGTATTTAGATTTTTATTAAGAATTTTCACTCATAACTGGGATGTTACATACGTATTTACTATATTTATTTACTAATAAACTTATGTTACAAGCATGACATGACACAGTACGTATAAATACATCGTGCCTGTAAGCACGGTTCTTCTAGTAACAGTGCTGTAACGTATGGACTGTGAGTACTGGTAAATAAATATTAATAGACCGCACTTGTAACATTTTGGTACAAGAGTGCATGAGTTCAATTCAGAGACACCATTGAGAATCTCACAATGCCGTAACGCCAAAAGTTTACAGAAATTATGCTTTACAGCCGACCACGATCGACGCAAACACAGAAAACAGCTTTCAAAAGATTGTGAGGGCCCATGAGCTTTGAATAACGCGATTCAATAAGTCCTTTCAAATCAGATATTAGCGTAATGCATGATGTTAGCACGGTTACTAGTAACCGTGATGTTAGCTTACGGGAAATAGCACCTTCGGTTGAAATGATAACAGCTGTGTTCCAAGTAAACAACTGGGCGGACCATTCAAATTACATTTCCCATGACGCACTGGTGCAATCACTGGGATTAGTGTTATTTGCTTTTAAATAAACTACAACTACATACGCTTTGTATTAGTGATTAGCAATACTCCAATAATAGCCACACATCCAATAAACAATCGTCTGGGGGACTGAATTGGACCTTCAAAGGATACTTATCCCGATTAAGATATTTATCTCAATTGTGGGTTAGACTTGATCTAACCCACGGAGTCTCCGTTTAGTATGCCGACAAAATAGTCAAAATATCCCGATCACTGCATCCAGATCGATATATATATATATATATTGCGTTCGACGATTAGCCCTGACTGACTTACGTATGCCGTGGTATTCATGTACACAAATTTACCCAATGACACCACTGTAGAAATATATAACTGAATTGGGCCAATTGACTTTTTTGTGTGCAAACAATATTTATAAACAACATTATGAAAAAAAATCAAGTGAAAATGGTATATAAATTGGGTAAACAGTCAATGATATTCCAAAACCGGGCCACGCCCCCTTCTCCCGTCACCTTCGAGTTTTTTCGGCATTACGAGTGTTGCCGAAATGGCGCCACCAACGGGACCATAAAGCAGGAGATTGCTAGCAGACAAGATTGTTAACCATTTTCCATACGCAAGCGTTTAGTAAACCAGCATACAGTACAGTTCTCGCGAAAGCTTTGGCCTTTGTGGCATCATTGTCGCCTACGCATGGCTTCATTGTCGCCCCAGCATCGCATCATTGTGGCATCAGCTTCGCGTCATTGAAAATTGAAGCTGTGTTCGCCTCTCTTATTTTGTGGCATCATCGTGGCCTCAGGTTCGCAGTCTCATGGCATCAACATGGCATCAGCTTCAAAGTATTGTGACATGAGTATGACCTCATTATTTGCACACAGTAAAGGAAAACACATGTAAAGAAGTTCGATATATAATCGATTTGAAATTCAAGGCGGTAAGGGGAATAAAATAATAAAATAAAATAATCAAGAGTAAAATGACATTTTACTAAAAAGATATCTTGTTGAATTATTTTAGTGTTGCGAGTATTGGGCACCAACAACTTTGTGAAGTAAATTACAATCGGCAAGGTGACGAGTGTCGTATTGGCTGCAAGGAAAATTGTGATAAATTTAAATCACACGATGCAATCGTCGTTCGGATACAACAAAATTTGCTATATACGAAATGAAACTGTTCTTGTTATAAAATTACCTTTTTTCACTCATATTATTTGCTGGTAAGAGAACCGATCCCATGCCCGGACTATTAATACATGCAAAACCCACGTACGCTGCCTGGTGCGTCGGCGTTGTCGCCAGTCATCTTGATACAAAGTTCCAAAACAAGTGCGTACATTCCCAACTATGATTGGATGGTTGTGATGGCGTCAGTCTTTGATAAAATTTGACATCCAATTTTCAAAATTAAGTCACGATCAGCATGGACGTATTTGGTGACCAGCCGATGAACAATTTGAAAATTATGATTCACACGGAAGTCCTTCGATACTGAAAATCGTCGACCCCAGCCTAGTCTGGTTTATCTTATTTCCCAACTCACAAAACTGATTTGTATCTCAGCCCTGTTTTTTTTCTTTTTTTGAACTGAGGTCAAATCCCATCCGTTTGTCAAAACATGGAGCTCCATGGTCAAAATATGCCGATGTTTTTTCAGTGAATAATTGTGAAGCCTGTCACAGCGCAAAAAAACTTAGTGAATCGACGCCGGAGATTGGATGGTACGACGACCCTTCAATTTGCATCAAATATGCTTTGAATTGATCATTGATATCATTGATTGGATGAGAGTCACCTGATCGGGGCACGATCTGGGTCACAGAACCATATTTGTCCGTATTATCGACAGAACTTTGCGAGAGAACCACACCCACCTTTTCATCCATTTTTAGCGCGGAACTTGAAGTTGCCAACAAATGTCGAAAAACTCATGAATTGTATGGATTCGAATAAAATAAAGCTAGCTATTGGCAAGACTGGTTAATAATATATCCCCCGATGCACTTCGATTTTTTTTATTTCAAGGTGAGAAATGGATAGTTGAAGTTCCATCGATTTCAAGGCGACTATTCCACTGCAATAACTCTACGCACTGTTGTAGTTTCGAGAGGTAAAAAAATATATAATAAATAGTACTTGTTTCATTATTTGGTTTTACAGCAAATTACGGAACATGATCCAGGTGAATTGCTATAAATAAATGCTGATTGTGTTGAATGGCGGACGTCGGGGATCGATATTCCAAACAAATTATTGGGACACGGTCGGTGGACCTTTCAAACAAATGAAATTATTAACGAAAGACGAGATTTTTCTAGATATATACGAACATATATATACCAAATCACCGTCCCTCAACACCACGGTGACCAAATATATGCAAAATTGACAAATACACAAAGACGTGTAATATTATGCTTTTATGGTCCTTCGGCTTGTTTTCTCCTTGGGGGGGGGGACAACAATAATTCGAATTTACGGCATCAGTGGACCAAAGCCGTCAAGAACACCAGGAAATATTGGAATGGACCTTCTCCTCATAACGTTATCTGCAGTGCCCGAATCATTTATCAGTACGTATCATTTACGCCCGAATCATTTATCAGTACAATTTCATTTGTTTCGATCTTGCAGTTGTAGGTATTCGCGTCCTACCGGACGCACACAAATTTACATTTTAGAGTGCAGATTTTCTAACATTATTGATACATTGTTCAGGTGGAGTTTAATAAAAATAACAACGTTAAGATTTTCGGTCACGATGTTCAAACTCTGTGCCTGTGCCTTAACCGGGTGCCTGAATCGTCATGGTCATTTTGGGGAGGTACACGATCACCCACATCGCGTATTTTCTCGCAGGTTCAAACCTGTATGGGCCACTTTGTCCCTGGCACTGTCAAACAAAATCGTGACATCTCTCGTTGTCATCATATTCCTCGATCTCATAACTCTCGTCAGACGATGATAAGATAGATTCCGTGTCGCTTTCCGAGCACTGCATGCGTATAGCGGCCATTGTGAAACGATGACAAGTTCCCCCCGTGACGTCACAAATCACCCTTGCATGTTAATTAGGTTCTCTAGCTGAAGCCTCGTTCTGAGTCGGCCAAGAAATTGGACGTGGGCGTTTCCTTATCCAGAACATTATTATTGATCGTTTATTTAATTTATGTACATTTTTCACTTGTTTTTTTTCATAATGTTGTTTATAAATAAATTTTGCACACAAAGAAAGTCAATTGTCCCAATTCAGTTACACTTTAACAAAATTCAAAACTGTACACACTGCACTGTATCGTTCTAGTGTAGTCCACCGTCCCTCAACACCGGTGTTGAGGGACGGTGTGTAGTCAAAAACTCGATAACTCACTATTCTATAATAGCGACATTGAGGGCGCGCTAGCCATTCATATAACATCACATTGTTAATTATTCAATTCGTTTTCGATATTTTCCGCTAAAATTTAATATGTACAATTGTAATAGTAATCAGTGCACTTCTGGAAAATGTGTGATTATAATTGGGAACCCAAATTTAACATTCACTTTAGCGGGCAACCATTATAAATCAAGGGGTGGCTGGAAGAGTATAACCAGACTATTTTCGTCCACCTGTGTGTTTTTTAATGTGCCAACATGTTTTCCCTGCAACACGTGCATTTTTTTCTGTCAATGTCTAGCTTGCATTTTTTAAAAGGCGGTAGTCGTTGCGCCACGCATGCGCAAGATATATGGGTCTCATATAAAAAAAGATGAAGACTTCAACGAGTACAGACGTTACCAAGCTTTAATTATATATTTTGGGGGGGGGGTAATTGAAAGGTATCGTAGGAGACATCGTTGCGCCCAGGTCAAACCTCATACTTTTGATTTCCATTAGAAGAGCATTGAGTTGTGGAAAAATCAATGTTTATCAAAACAAATGTCGCACATGCGCAGAGCGACGACCACCGCCCTTTAAACAACGAGTTCTGTCAGCCTATGAGTTCGAATGGGCAGCCGCTTACATGGACCCTGGACAAATTGATGCGAGGAATATTTTAATGAATGTCACATCAATATCCCAGGTTATGGCACGCCAAAACTGTCTTATGTGGATATATATCATTATACACTGCATACTCGTTATTATACAATGCATGCTCGTTATTATACAGTGTATAGTCTATATTATACGGTGCTTACTCGTTATTATACACTGCATACTCGTTATTATACACAGCATACTCGTTATTATACAGTGTATAGTCTATATTATACAGTGCTTACTCGTTATTATACACTGCATACTCGTTATTATACGGTTCATACTCGTTATTATACACTGCATACTCGTTATTATACAGTGTATACTCGTTATTATACAGTGCATATACGTTATTATACACTGCATACTCGTTATTATTCAGTGTATAGTCTATATTATACGGTGCATACTCGTTGTTATACACTGCATACTCGTTATTATACACTGTATACTCGTTATTATTCAGTGTATAGTCTATATTATACGGTGCATACTCGTTGTTATACACTGTATACTCGTCATTATACACTGTATACTCGTTATTATTCAGTGTATAGTCTATATTATACGGTGCATACTCGTTGTTATACACTGTATACTCATTATTATACACTGTATACTCGTTATTATTCAGTGTATAGTCTATATTATACGTTGCTTACTCGTTATTATACACTGCACACTCGTTATTATACACTGTATACTCGTTATTATACAGTGCTTATTTGTTATTATACACTACATACTCGTTATTATACACTGCATACGTGTTATTACACACTGCTAACTCATTATTATACACTGTATACTCGTTATTATACAGTGCTTATTTGTTATTATACACTACATACTCGTTATTATACACTGCATACGTGTTATTACACACTGCTAACTCATTATTATACACTGTATACTCGTTATTATACATTGCATACTCGTTATTATACACTGCATACTCGTTATTATACACTGCATACTCGTTATTATACACTGTATACTCATTATTATACACTGTATACTCGTTATTATACATTGCATACTCGTTATTATACACTGCATACTCGTTATTATACACAGCATACTCGTTATTATACATTGCATACTCGTTATTATACATCGCTTATATTATTATACACTGCATACTCGTTATTACAAACTGCTAACTCATTATTATACACTGTATACTCGTTATTATATATTGCATACTCGTTATTATACATCGCTTACTCGTTATTATACACTGCATACACGTTATTATACACTGCATACACGTTATTATACACTGCATACTCGTTATTATACATTGCATACTCGTTATTATACACTGTATACTCGTTATTACACACTGGTAACTTGTTATTATACAGTACATACTCGTTATTATACACTGCATACTCATTATTATACACTGTATACTCGTTATTATACACTGCATACTCGTTATTATACATTGCATACTCGTTATTATACATTGCATACTCGTTATTATACACTGTATACTCGTTATTACACACTGGTAACTTGTTATTATACAGTACATACTCGTTATTATACAGTGCATTGTGTGCATACACATTGTACAATTCAAATTCGTTAATATACAATGCATTGTCATTATTTTATACATCATCCCAGAATACAATGCAATATGTCAATTCAGTGTGCATGTGCTAGTTGTACTGTTTACTGAACTGCATGTTTGAGTAGCTTTTGCGCCACGTAAGCAGCAATGGAGATGGAATCCTCTATGATAAATATCCTGGTCAGTCTCAATTTGCAATCATTGAAAAGTAAGTTTGAAAGGGAAAGAATAACACCTGATATAATTTGTAAACTGTCCATTCCACAAATGGAAACACTAGGTGTCATCAATTCAAGCGATATGATGAAACTAAGAGTTGCATGTTCAACATATGGAGGACAATCGCCTATGATACAAGGACGTGAATTCTCAATCCCTTAATTTGTTTTAGAAAACTTGCTGGATGAAGATTTTACCATAAAGGAGATTTCAACGATTCTGACTGTTTCCGAAAGTACAGTTTATCGACGAATGTCGAAATACGGTTTGAGTAAAGTGAATTTTACAGAGATATCTGATGTTGAACTAGATGCTAAAATACTGAATATAACAAGAGATTTCCCATACTGTGGAGAAAACATGCTTAGGCAATTACTTCTTAGTCGACATTCCATAAAGATTCAACGCATGAGATTAAGAGACAGTGTACACCGAGTAGACGAGGATGGAGTCATTAGCCGAAGGATTACACAACTGCATAGGAGAGTTTATAATGTTAAAGGCCCTAATCATTTGTGGCATGTGGACACGAACCATAAATTGATTCGATGGTATATAGTAATATTTGGTTCAATTGATGGGTTTAGTCGTTTGCCCACTGTTCTAGCTTGCCTCAATAATAATAAGTCTGATACTCTTTTGCATCACTTCAAAATAGGTGTTGAGCAGTATGGTTGCCCAAGTCGTGTCCGCTCTGACAAAGGTCTAGAAAATGTGGGTATAGCTGATTTCATGCTTTCAGAAAGAGGGGTAGGTAGAGGAAGTATGATAACTGGCAAGAGTACCCACAACCAACGCATTGAACGACTATGGAAAGACGTTTTCAGTGGTGTACTGAGTATTTACTACCAGTTGTTCTATCATATGGAGGACTGTGGTGTTTTGAATCCTTTAGACACCAGGCATATTGTTGCATTGCATTACGTCTTTCTGCATAAGATTGACGAGAAATTGGAAATTTGGCGACAAGCATGGTCACGGCACAGAATGAGAACCACGAGAACTTCACCTCTCCGTTTGTGGGTTTCAGGTCAGCTCCAGAATCCAATGGGAATTGAACTAAGGTCCACAGAAATTGTTAATTATGGGGCAGAGGGGATTATCTATGATGATGAAGAAGACGTAGACCCAAGACCAATTTTGAATACACCATCATATGAATTGTCACCACAATGCAGGGATCACCTTGGTGCAGCTATTCCAAGAGACTGGACTTCTGACAATTATGGGGTGGATATCTTCATGTTAGCTATACAAATAATCAACAACCATAATGTAAACCAAGGTTATAGGTAGTAACATTTAGACAACGGTAGTATGTTCCTCTATTCACGGTTACTTTTTTAGTAACCGTGCTCTATTTAAGGATAAAACGAGGTTGCCATAATTTCGGTACAATACATTTTTGGGAAGGGATGTCTCCACTGGGTACATGTTTATTAAGGCTATGGACCTTGCACATGTTGGTATTGTGGCACACTATTTTACAGTTTCTGTTTTTTGAGAACAATTCGGATATTGTTAATGAAACCCTATTTGCTCTTATCACACGGCGGCCATTACTGAATATTAATTGATTTTCATGCCTTGCTTTCGTCTTGACATATTGGTGGCGGATAATATGTATCCTTTCGTTGCATGGAACGTGAAAGCAAGGCTTGAAACACAAATTAGTCAGCAATGGCCACCGCATGATAACAGCTAACTGTGATGTCATTTGTTACATTTTTGCCAAACAGCATGCGAATGATGTCAGATATATTTAGTAACTGTAGTGAACACCACCATATTTGATCTTTGGAAATGAAAATAAACAACTGTGCCCGCCTATAACGTTGGAGTTTGATCCCAGAGTGTGGAAACTAATTTGCATAATAGTGGAAATGTTTATGGTTATACAGTAACTTTCTTAAGTGTTCTGATTTCAGCACAACTTGATAAGAGCATCTTGAGTGATGGTTTACTATACATGGGTATTAGCGGAGGTATTGGTCAGACAAAGCCTCCGTTTGTATTTTGGGTGACATTGACATTTTAAACAGTCTGCAAAATAAAATAACATTTATCATGCTTATGTTCAATGTATGTATCAGTTTTGAAAAAAATCTGTCCATGCATGACTGATAACTGGTTCCGGAATGGTGACAATTTGCGATTTTGATGCATTTTTTACTTCCGTGTGCGAAACGTAAAAAGGTCTGTATTTTACTAATTTGGTGATATCTTAAGAACCGTTGAACACACTTGACACTTGTACATAGATGCATTAGGGGTGATGCACATGGCTGATTAGGTTATGGTTAAAATATATTCAAATTAACTTATTTGCATAATAATTAATCTAATTATAGCTATTTTGGTGATATCTCAGAAACCATTCAACACATTGCAATAAAACTTGGTACAAATTTGGATAATGTGCAGACGTAATTACGTTTTGGTTGAAACCAATTTTCATTAAATCATGTATAACGGCCAAATTTCAGCTAACTGTTCTACATGGTTTAATGAAACTTTGTAAATAGATGCATTAGGTTGATGCACACACCTGGTTAGTTTAAGCTGGAAGTTTATATGCAAATTAGTTATTTAATTTGCATAATGATTATCCAAATTGTAGCTACGATATTGATCTCTTGAACTATTCTACATATTGCAGTAAACCTGGTACACAGATTGGGTGTAGGCATGATTAGATTATAGTGGGAATTAGCCATTTTTAGCAGTTTCACTGATATTTCAAAACACCATCACAGTTTCTTAATTCTCTGTTGTCAGCAAGTACACTCAAGTTATTCAAAGATGTATATAGGGTGGATGCAGTGTAGTTTTTCCCCCAATTTGTCTTGTCAGCAATTATACTATTTCTAATTCTCACACAGCTTTCTTTGTTTTGTTTTAAAATGGCTGCCATTCGACCATCTTGAATTTTACCATGTAAAAAATTTACATGCGTATCCAAAGTTGTATATGTGTATGATGTTTGAACTTGATCGGTCCAGGTATGTCTGAGGTACAGGTGTTTAAAGTCTGTGTATAACAGATTCCTCTTGCTCCAAGACCATGTATGTGGACAGCAAAAGGTATAATGCAATGAATGCAATTTAATACAAATGCATTTTAACATGTTCTATAATGGTTAAATGAAAAAAAATGTATTCATTCAGGGCGAAGTAAGATTGTAAACTGTAATTCGTAACACAATCATGCATAATAGCTTTGCTAAATGGGCTTGAATGAAAATTGCTGCTACATTTTATGTCAACATAATATACTTTATTGTATAACCCAAAACAGAAATGTCAAACTAAACTAAACTAAACTAAAATGTTCTATTACATTCATATACTGTAGAAATACAAATTATTCACGCAATTTCATGTAATTTTCAGAAAATAAAATTGGCTTGAAAATCAGGTTTTACAAAATGCACCCCACTTTTTCAATGTGCGTTAGGATTCTAAATATGCTTGTGATTCCTTGAAGTTTTATGATACTAGACGGTTATTGTAATGCAATAAACAACAATTCAATTGTGCAAAATGTATGCAAAAATATTTGTGTGAACATTTTAAGTTCTACATATAACACTCTACATTGTTGAGGGAATGTATTGGATTTAGTACCTAAAATCTATGGACAACATATGGGTATGCTTAGGAAAATCAACCAATGGTTTTATTCAATACAAACATTTCAATTATAATAATGTAATTGTGTTTTTGGAGTGAATTAGTGTGCATTGACAAAAAACATCTTAAACAAGTCATTGTTAATGACACACTCCCCGTCCAGAATTTTTTGATCTGACATATCAATTTGATGCTAATGAAGTCATTGAGATTAGATTGAAACCATTAATAGGAGATGGATTTGTAAAAAAATACGATTTAGTGCTTTTACGCGAGAATTGGACATTGGGCAGTCACATTGAATCAAATTACAAAAATAATGTTCATGTTGATTTATCTATTGGTATACTGTCTTTGTACAAAATTTAAAGAGAAATGTTTATTGCATTCAAGATAAAGTAGCATGGGTACCATGAAAAACAAGATGGCCGTCAGTTGGCTATATATGTTCGAATCACGAAAAAAAATGATGTGCACCTACAACCCAATATGTATGATCATCATACCAACTTTGATTCATATCGGCCTAGTCATCTCTGAGAAACAGCTCCAAACATGTAAAAATGATGATTTAGCACTTTTACATGAAATTTGGGCATCGGTCAGCCATATTGAATCCAATCACAAAAATAATGATGGTGTAGTTGTATCTCTTGGTATACTATCTTTGTACAAAATTTAAACAGAAACGTTCATGGCATTCAAGATAAAGTAGCATAGGTACCATGAAAAACAAGATGGCCGCCAGTCGGCTATATTTGTTCGAATCACGAAAAAAAATGTTGTGCACCTACAACCCAATATGTATGATCATCATACAAACTTTGATCCAAATCGGCCCAGTCATCTGCGGACACGTTTAGGTATCAGAAATAGCAAATTTTACATCCAAAATGGCCACCAGTTGGCCATTTTTGCTCCGATCATAAAGTAACTTGACGCGCATATGTAAGACATTATGAATTATTTTCATGTAAAGTTTGAATGAAATCCGTCAATGGGTGTCCGAGATATAGCCTCGGACGTACGTACGGATGGACGAAACTAACCCAAATTAATAGTCCCCGTTTTCGGACTTCGTCCGAACGGGGACTAACTATAACAATCCACAAACTATAAGCTAACTTTCTCCATTTGTTTAATGAAAATTTAGATGAGGATGTTAGAATTTAAGAGTAAATATTTTTTTATTTTTTGCTGAAATTCAAAAGAAATGTACATATATGTTCAAAGTGAAGAGTTCAGCATCTTGATGCATAAATGTTAATTAAAGAAATTTTAGCAGTAGTGAACAAGTGGAACAATTTTTTGGCAGCCTGGATTACCATACAAAGTCTAACAGTTAAATTTGAACTTGAGAGCATTCATGTAGCTTTGTTGGGATCATGAGACTATTATGTGAAATACTTGATGGCCTGAATGTGGGTACATTGAAAGAACAAAATGAGAATGCACCAGCAAAACCATCCCGTAGAACCCAATTCAATCGTCTTAGCAAATTAAAATCAAACACTTATTCAAATGATTGTGTTTTGGAAGTGCTGAAAGTCCCAAGACCCCAATAGAGGTTTAAGAATGGTACAATTTATAAACAACTTTAAATACAAAAAGATGTTTAGGATATTTTGTATGTACCAGTAATAAACATAGTGATATGATGTATGCACAATTGTCATTTGTATATCCATTAGGGATAACTTTTTGACAACACATTAATGGGAAACTCTCATATATGTATTAAAATCATATGTTACCATAGAATTTACTTGTAAATGCATAGTCATATAAAGTATGCATTTGTTCAGTTGATAACAACTCATGTTCAATACTAGGTATTGGTAATTTAAGTTTATTAATGCATGTATCTGCCTCAGGTAGGAAGGACTCTTTATATTCAACAAATTCTATCGAAGGATGTGTGCCAAAACCCAAAACTGGCTCTTGAACTGATCCTGTTGCAAATGACAGAACATCCTCCAAAGTAACATGATCTCTTCTATTACCTAAACAACAGAAAAAAGTTGTTACTAGCAAATTATTGAGTATGCAGGAAACTGTAATGATACATTAAGCACATTTCTGCAGTTCCTGGGATTGCACCATTGAATCATGGAAATGTCATTTGAATGAACAGCCCACTGCTCATTATGTATTCAAAAGTTACTGCCAATCCTACATTGTATGTTTTAGCATATTATGTACACATTATCTCTACCTTGAACGGACATATTTGTAACACTTTGATTTGAATAAATCTATATGATTGACAGTCATTTAGAAGAATTGTATCTTGTTTTCTCGTCCACTTTTAGATGAAAATTACACTTTAATCTTGTTCAACTAATAGTCTAATGCCAAAATCATATTCTACAAATATTCATGAATGTATGCAACAGAAATAAACAGTCCTCTATGCATTCTGATAATACAATCCATTATTCCAACCAGATGTGTTAACATTAGGTGTGATTTTCATACTGAAATCTGATCACCAAATTTTCCTGTTACACTCAAAGCTATGGTTTAAAGCTCATTCCAGAAGCTAAATATTATAGCAGTAATAAGACCCAAGATCAAAAAAGGCTTAGAACGAGCGCCGTGCTGAAGATAATGAACATAAATGTCCAAAAAATTAAAATCAATTAATAATAATCATGCAAGTTGTCAGTTATCAGTGCCCCCCTTCCCTCCACCACACACATGGTAGTCCCAATGTGTGCACAATTTTTCTCCTTAGCTCTAAAGCTTAGCTATGGTGGATTGTTGGATACTTACTTGCAAGTTCACGCAAATATTTAATGAAGACAGCATACACTTCCCCTTCAAATCGCCTTTTATTTGACCCAACTTCACTGAATTCAGGGACCAACAGCAATTTTAGTTTTGGGAAGGTCAATGCACTAGACGGATTGTGGATAAATAAATGTTGCATGGTCGGCAGCTTAATACATAACTGAAAAAAAGAAAATAAAGAAACAAGTCATTGTCAATGACACGTCCTCCTTCAAATTCTGGGTGATACTGGCATTGAGGACATTAACAAAATGGTATCAAGTCTTTGTGCTTTGAACAAAAACAGTGTGAATGTCATGTCCAGTCACCCGTTTGTTGCTTTAGTATGCAGCCAAGCAGTGCAGTAATTCTTCCCAACTAAAGCACACTGCAAGTGCAATTATACTTGTTCACCAAATAGAATGGGTTTTGTAACCAATTTTGATTAATGTATTACTTAAAGGCATGTGCAGCATAAATGTCATAAATGCACTCTAAATCAAAGAGTGCAAAAGTTGAAAACATACACAGCCAGATATGCACATGTGTACCCACCATGTCCTATTTTATCTTCCTGACCTTACTAATGCATTGTGAGAAAGTTGTTGCAAGTAAGTAATGGGCTTTGCAACACTGTAGCAACAAAGTATCAGTTGTTCAAGATATGCAAATTAGTGATCTCACTATGACACCAAAATTATGTTTAAGAAACATATAAACCATTTTTTGACAAAAATTAGAATCATGATCTAAATGAATATTAAGCATATGCACGACAAGATGTATGTGTGTGAAGTTTGAACTTGATTGATGTTGCAGATATGGATCCAGAACTGAATTCGGTCATTTTGAACCCGATCCACGCAAAAAATATGACATGCATCAAGGTCCTATTATGTTTAATGTATGTACCAAATTTGAACAAAATCTGTTTATGCATGCCTGAAATCCGTTTCCGGAATGGTGAAAATGTGCGATTTTGATGCATTTTCGGCCTTAAAATGGCCGCCATTCGGCTATCATTAATCGGATCATGAAACAAATGCATGTGCATACGTCCCATATAACGTGTAAAGTATGAGTGAAGTTTGAACTTGATCGGTCCATGCATGTTCGAGATACAGGCGAGGACGGACACACAGACGCACGCACAGAGCACAATCCATAAGTCCCCGTTTACGGACTATGTCCGAACGGGGACTAACAAGTCATGACATAGCCACTATACAATTCAATTTAATGTAAGTTTACAGCACATGTATGTTACATGATACATGTCACAGATTTTGAATCGATCTGGTATCTAGAATGAAAACTGGAAACAAATACATTTCCATTCAGGGCAAATACTATGTATAACAACTATACGTTAGTTTAATTATACCTGATATATTCCCAATTTGTCCAGTCCTTGCTTTAATTGTTGAATACATGGACAAGAGGAATCTGTATCCATAAATAGTTCTTGTCTTATATCTTCAGAAAGAAACTGCGGTAATTGTCCATTTTGCAACATACTGAGAGCTATACCAGAATACAAACAATAATTAGTACATGATTTACTTGAGTTTAATATAGGCGGCTACTCATAAATGAAAATACCCAGAATTTACTAGCAATAAAATCAATCAAAAAATCAGATATCAAATGAGTGAAGACAAAAACAAACGTATTGGGTAAAGACCATGTTCTTCTTTTTGCACTGAAGAACATGGAATTATTCTAAAAATAGCAATTTTTGAAAGATGTTAGGTCAATTTGCTCAAAATACTATACACATGAAAAAACGCTGTTTTGTGTTATCATGGAAATGTATTTTAAATGATTTTACATAATAAGCCAAAAACATAATACTATTTATGACCAACTTTTTCAAAATTGATGTGTACCTGACTTCTACCTTTATATACAATTGAACTGCAAGTCACCAAAAGTTGAGAAAATACATGCATTAGCTGTTAGTATATTCAGAAAATTGCAATAAAATGAGTGGTCATCAGTTATTTTTCCATGGTAACTGAGTATGTAAATTATTAATCAAGTGATAGAGCAATTCATAAACATTCCCATGATATTCTATGTATGTACTAAGTCTGAATGTAATGAAGCCTAAATGGGATTTTGCTGTAGTTTTCAAGAAGTTTAAAATATCAATCAAAGAAAGCTTAGAAAGAACTCCTGTGTGCTTGTGAGAATCAGAAACAGTAATGTTTGACAGCACAAATGGAAAACACTACATATCACCCTACATACCCATGAGCGCATAAATCTTTGAATAACTATGAGTGTACTTTTTAACAATTGATATATGACAACTTAGATAATTAAAATGCACAAATTCCCACTATCATCTAATAATGTCTATGTATTACATCCAATGCATTTGTTTACCAAGTTTCATTGAAATATGTTGAACGGTTCTATAGATACCAGTGAAACAGCTGTAAATTAGTTAAAAATATCTAGAAACGTTCATGAGATATCACTGAAATAGCTACAAATTGGTTGATTAGTATGCAAATTAGATAATTTGTATAGATTGCCACTATAACAGCACCGAAATAACCTGATTAGGTATGTGCATCATTTCATGTGTACCAGGTCTCATTGAAATATGTTGAATGGTTCACTAGATATCAGCATAGTGGCTACAATTAGGCTAACCAAAAACTGAATCTGATCTGCCCATTATCCCAGACCATCTACATACCAAGTTTCATTGAAATCCAAACCATTCATCATCCATAAATACAGGTTTTTTACATCTAAGTGGTATCATTCAAATTGAACTAACAATTTTACCATATATTTTTAGTTGCGATTCTATCAAGCTGTTAGGAATGAAGGGAGGAACTCCTGACAAAATAACCTTAGTAGCTGGTTTAGTCAAAGGTTCAACATGAACGAGAATATCTCCAATGTCAGTAATACTGGCAGCACAAACTTGCTCGACAGAGCTCAAAGAATCAAGAAACACAATAACACTGCCGTTGGCTCTTGAAGCAGACAGACAGACAGACAGACAGACATGGTAACCACAAAGACTCCCTTTTTGTGCATCGCACACGTGAGACAAAAGTGACAATCATATGACACAAGTAGATTAAGAATAAACATACCCATGATTACACCAATAGTCATATAATCACTGGACATATACATCTTCTTCCCATTATCAAAGTAGGTCTCTTTAATCTCTCTTAAAATGATAGCAAAAAATTCCTTCCTAGGACCTCCATAATCCTTGGCTTTCTGAATGTAATGAAAGTAAAAAGCAATATTTAGGCTATTAATGTTAAAGAATAGAGGAATATGCTAATCAGTGTTTACTGGTATTGTGCTAACATATATCAAGCATAAATACATTATATGTATTATAATTGTCAAAACAAGCATCAAAGATGCATAGTCCCGTTGTGATTTTAATGGCAAAGCTGATCAGTAGTATTAGAGGAATGCAGTGATTTTTCACTGCTGGTAATCAGTAAGGTGTGCTTTTGGTTGAATTGTGATATTTTGAATCCAACCTGCAAAAAAAGGACATGCACCAAGTTCTGAAATAGCCAAAACAGCAGATTTTGACCAAGTTTTAGCATGCCATTTGGCCATCTTGAATGACGGCCATTTTGAATCCAACCTGCAAATCGAAGAAAGCTAAGAAAAAACTCCTGTGTGCTCTGTGAGAACCAGAAACAGCGTTGAAGTTGACGGTTCATGAGATATCACCGAAATACCTACAATTTGACTAATCATGCAAATTAGATAATTAGGATTGATTTCCACTATAACATAATCAGGTAAGTACATCACCCCAATGCATCTATGTACCAAATTTTATTGAAATACGTTGAATGGTTCTTAAGATATCACCAAAATAGCCTAAATTTACCTAATTTTTATGCAAATTAGATTATTAACATGCATACATACAGACAGGGTAACCGCAAAGACTCCCATTGTGTGCTTCGCACATGGGAGAAAAAAAAAAAGGATGTGTACCAAGACCCCATTTTGATCAATGTATGTACCAAGTTTGAACGTAATCCGTACATGCACGACCGAGACTCGATTCCGAAATGGCCAAAATAGTGGATTTTGACACATTTTTAACACTAAAATGGGCACCAGTCGGCCATCTTGAATCAGATCACAAACAAATGTATGTGTATATGTATCCCAAGTAGTATGAGGTGTGTATGAAATTTGAACAAGATCGGTCCAGGCATGTGCAAGATACGGGTTCGGACGGACGCACGCACTGAGGTCAAACTAAAAGTCCCCATTTCAGACTTCGTCCGACGGGGACTAATAAGTTATACTTTCGAATAACAATATAGTGAATAATATCTCTAGTTTATGTCTGCTTCTATTGGGAGGAGATGTGGTATTAAAAATCATTGAATCTTCAGTAAAGCGACAGGTGGCTGACTAGCAACTTTGTGACTGAGGTGGCTCTCCAGGGTGAATGATGCCATGCACACCTAACTAAGTAACCTTATACAGAAATGCCCCCTATTGTTTCAGACTATCATCTGGTGGGACTAAAACACTAAAACAAATTTACCTCTCCATAAAATTCCACCTCTAGTGTAGTTCTTAGCTCGTTTATATCTAGCTGACTGATCTCAGACATTCCAGTTTCTTTTAATGAAACTCTATCGACACAGATAATAGATGTATCTTCTTCATCACACTGATCCATTGTTTGTATTTCTAAGCTTCTTCCCAGCATTATTTTGGACTGGTAAAACCTTAGTATTTCTACTGGATCTCTTACATTATTTTGTAAGCAATATTGCACTGTCAGTTGTACAGTTTCATCTACAGTAGATGAATCTTCTACTGCAATCATCTGTAAATATAGTCAGCCCTAACATGTTTAACAGTGTCAAGTCTTTTATTATTCTGGATACTGACTACTGAAGTATGTGATATTTTCATGTTAAAGGTTGAAGCCTACTTTTGAATTAATGACTTAAAATATATCATTATGTATCATATATCTGTTGGTGTTATGTGCTAAATCTGTACACAATTAATGTCTAAAGTACATGTCCCTGTAGGGATCCCTCATTATCAACTACAAAATCATTTTGAATGGAATCACTTGTGATCATATCAGGAAGGTCTGGTACATAATTATAACATGTTCTAAAAAATGAGAAATTTCATTAACACTAAAAACATACTTACAGGGTTAATGACGTCTTCTCTTATATTTTGAATGTCCGATTCAACTACATGTACTATATTATCATGTGTCCCGTTATCACTTGTCCTGAAGAATAAATTATTTATGGCCATTTGTATATATATTTAAAAAAATTTGAACAGAAACTGAATCTTTTCAATAACAAAATGTAATGAAAATCTGCAAATAGAAATTGCCAAAAGGGACTTCATAAATACATTTTACCAATGATTTATAAGTTCATGGTGTGCAACTCAAAATAATTGTGATATGTGATATATCAAGGATTTGTATAGACTTGCATACACTCTAGTTTGTTTGTTGGTATGTTTTCAATAAAATCAAATATTTAAAAAAAATTATGCGAGTGAGTAAAGGGCGAAAGATGGGTTACCACGAAACAAACAAAAGACTTGTGTCCCTAGTAGATGCCCCTGGTTGTAACAGAATCAAGACAGAAGTTTGTTTATGAAAATTGAACTCCAATTTTGTCGTTAGTGGAATATTAATAAGCCTGTTAATCATTGCATCACGGAATGAACCCCAGACCGGTGACAATCATCACCGGTATTGCTAGAGGGCGTCTACAAGGGACAAAAGTCTCTTGTATGTTTTGCGGTAACCATTATGCGGTAACCCGGCTTTCACCATTAACACACATAATATTTTTAGTATATCATTTTATTGAAAAAATACCAAAAAACAAAACAAACGAGAGACTGTACAATGCTTGGAAATGTTTGATAGCATACATGAGTAAGGTTATCGCCATAACACGAACCATATCTTTCACAGACTCATTCAGGAAATGAATGTATGTCTTTCGATTTTGTGATTATATTTGTATCTTTATCGCACATCACACCAGTATTACATATCCTCTCCTATAAATCCTTGATATTATGAGGTTATGACCTGATATCACTTGTGAATAGAGCTGGTTGATACGAGTGACGTCATGGGGTAGATAATACAGCCCATGACGCCACGAGTATCAACCAGCTCTACGAACAAAGGATATCAAGTGATAACCTTTTTATCACATGACCAACGTTGAGTGTCAAAAGGACAGAGAAATTATATTTTTACGGAACTTCTCTGCGGCCACCGATGTTTTTTGATAATCGGCTGAATATTACCCTTCTTTTAGACGTCTTTCCAAAATAAACAGCGTGCGGTTCGAACACACATAAAACTATGACTTTTAACGTGAATATCGTGACGTTTACCGTACCATATCAGCAGTGATCTTTCACGATAATGCCACAACTGGGAACGATATGCACCATGGCCATGTGATTGCAAAGCAAATCATATCACTCAGACTGTTAGAATGGCGAGCAGATGAGAGAATTTTGTATGTAGGTCTATGTCTAAGAATCACTTACTCATTAATAACGACGTCTTCTTGTACGGCAGATACCAAGGGTATATTTTCATTTGTCTATAAATGAGAAATACATACATTTAGTATGTTAACATGTACAAGGAGATGCCATACTATTACCATGGCAATCACACTATGTAATGATTATTAAATATACATGTGATGTAGTGGAATCAAAATGTCACATTTAATGTTTCACTGTTTATGTTATGTGTGCTCGGGAATAAAAAATACTGCTGTGTTTTTCGGATGTTTACAAAATTCACATTTTGCACTACATGCATTCTAATCAAAGAAACCAGCTGCCCAGAAAACATAGATTAATATTTTATTTACTTTACCTGCTTTTCAGTGATTTCATATTCTTTTGTTTATTGTTGCTGTCTACTTGTTGCTAATAATATTTATTGTATTTTTTATACTTTATTGTACCTCATTTAGTTAAGATCCTATTAAGAATACGACTTCAAGTCATTCATACATTCTGTCTGAAAACTGAATTACCGACACCTTAATATTGAAACTTACCAAAGTCATAGTTGTGATATTTTCATCTTCACTGTCATCAAATACAGAGGAACACGTCCAGAGATGATCACGTAATTCCCGGACAAGGACTTCTTGATTGCAACCTCTACATATTTCTTTTAAGGACGAACCTTCTGCTTGTTGTTCAATTGGTTCCGTGCTAAGTGTCGTTTGGATTGGTCGAATGTAGATTTTTGCTTGGGATCCCATGTGCGCCTTTAATTCACTGACAGACCACGATCGACAGCTGACTAACGTCAACTCACGACAATGCGGTAAACACTGCATCAGTTCGAATCCACCACAGTTACGTAATTGCGGGAAACCTTCAGACTCGTCCGATATTTTTTGTATTACACTTTCTTCATCATCATCGGCCAAAAACTGTATTTTTTTCGATCCCAATCCCGCTCTGTGAAGTACTTGCCTTTCAGTTACTGACGGGGCTCTTGACGACGTCCTACTTGCAAGGCAAATGAGGTGACTAGTCCACGTTCTACGACGAGCGGCACTGGATTGGACGCGTTTCCTTTTCTGGCCACGGGCGTTAGATGACCCCGAGGAGGAAGAGGTACTTGGCGAGAATAAGGATGCACGCTCTAGTGCAATTTCAGCAGCGCCATGTCGACGTGCACTGGTGCTCGGTATGTCGTCTTTTTTGTTGACAATTTCGCTTACCATCTCACGTAACCGAACCTGATCGCCCATCTTACTCACCCCAAGTCGAATTAACTGACCATCAGTTAAATTTGGCACGGTGTGTATATCTATCCGTTCATCCCTGAAACGCTGTGTTAGGTTTCCTAATCCCAGCCTCAGCATAACAGTTTCAATCTCTCGATCACGATCTCGGTAATCTACTTGTGCCGCCGACATTTTAGAAATCACGTGTAAACGCCCTCTGTGTTGGATTACAAACCGAATTGCATTTTGGGATGATGTGTATAGTAACGAGTAAGCAGTGTATAATAACGAGTATGCAGTATATAATAACGAGTATGCAGTGTATAATAACGAGTATACAGTATATAATAACGAGTATGCAGTGTATAATAACGAGTATGCAGTGTATAATAACAGGTTTGCAGTTTGTAATAACGAGTATGCAGTGTATAATAACGAGTATACAGTGTATAATAACAGGTTTGCAGTTTGTAATAACGAGTATGTAGTGTATAATAACGAGTAAGCAATGTATAATAACGTGTATGCACTGTATAATAACGAGTATGCTGTGTATAATAACGAGTATGAACCGTATAATAACGTGTATGCACTGTATAATAACGAGTATGCTGTGTATAATAACGAGTATACAGTGTATAATAACGAGTATGCAGTGTATAATAACGAGTATGCAGTGTATAATAACGAGTATACAGTGTATAATAACGAGTATACAGTATATAATAACGAGTATGCAGTGTATAATAACGAGTATACAGTGTATGATAACAGGTTTGCAGTTTGTAATAACGAGTATATGCAGTGTATAATAACGAGTATGCAATGTATAATAACGTGTATGCACTGTATAATAACGAGTATGCTGTGTATAATAACGAGTATGAACCGTATAATAACGTGTATGCACTGTATAATAACGAGTATGCTGTGTATAATAACGAGTATGAACCGTATAATAACGAGTATGCTGTGTATAATAACGAGTATGAACCGTATAATAACGAGTTTGCAGTTTGTAATAACGAGTATGCAATGTATAACAACGAGTATACAGTGTATAATAACGAGTATACAGTGTATAATAACGAATATGCACTGTATAATAACGTGTATGCACTGTATAATAACGAGTATGCAATGTATAATAACGAGTAAGCACCGTATAATATAGACTATACACTGTATAATAACGAGTATGCAATGTATAACAACGAGTATACAGTGTATAATAACGAGTATACAGTGTATAATAACGAATATGCACTGTATAATAACGTGTATGCACTGTATAATAACGAGTATGCAATGTATAATAACGAGTAAGCACCGTATAATATAGACTATACACTGTATAATAACGAGTATGCAGTGTATAATAACGAGTATGCAGTGTATAATAACGAGTATGAACCGTATAATAACGAGTATGCTGTGTATAATAACGAGTATGAACCGTATAATAACGAGTTTGCAGTTTGTAATAACGAGTATGCAATGTATAACAACGAGTATACAGTGTATAATAACGAGTATACAGTGTATAATAACGAATATGCACTGTATAATAACGTGTATGCACTGTATAATAACGAGTATGCAATGTATAATAACGAGTAAGCACCGTATAATATAGACTATACACTGTATAATAACGAGTATGCAGTGTATAATAACGAGTATGCAGTGTATAATAACGAGTATACACTGTATAATAACGAGTATGCAGTGTATAATAACGAGTATGAACCGTATAATAACGAGTATGCAGTGTATAATAACGAGTAAGCACTGTATAATAACGAGTATGCAGTGTATAACAACGAGTATGCACTGTATATTAACAAGTAAGCAACGTATAATATAGACTATACACTGTATAATAACGAGTATGCAGTGTATAATAACGAGTATGCAGTGTATAATAACGAGTATGCAGTATATAATAACGAGTATGCAGTGTATAATATAGACTATCCACTGTATAATAACGAGTATGCAGTGTATAATGATATATATCCACATAAGACAGTTTTGGCGTGCCATACCAGGTGGTTTTCTGAACTTTTTCAGTGATTAAAAACAAATTGAAAAATAGCAAAACAGTCTATGTATTACATATATACGCCACGGAAAGTACTATTTTGGTTTTGTTGTTTTGGGGATGAACCATTAGAAACTGTGAAGTGGGAAGTGGAGGGGAGGGGACTTAGGGGCGATGGCAGAATAACTGCGTAAATGTTGTTTTCCTTCGCTAATTTTTTAAAAGATCATTTGCTGTAATTTCTTTCCACCGTGTGACTTTAGTCGTGTCGAATTGTTTTTTTCTATTACTGTTTCCTGCCGGATTGTTTTTATGATATTTATATTATGTATTAATATAAGTACATCTACAGCCTAGAACGTTTACATAAGATCATTAGTTAGAAACAAATGAAACAATCTACACAATTCAAAATTTGATTTTGGTATAGAAATTATAATTATAAATTATTGAACATGTAAACCGTGAATATTTAATTATTAACTTGCGTATTTGAGAGAACACGTTATTTGATGTAAAGCAGAATAAATGAAATTTATGCAAATAAACCCTGTTCGTTTCATATCCTGTCTTGGCGAGGACGAGGTTAAATATGTCACGTGACCGAGGTGTGGAAGCTAAGTATTCAATATGGCGGACTGAACTTACTCGTTAAATAAGTTCATCGAAAAATTCTGAGTGTTTTTGTCGCACATAACCATTTGACGAGTATGGCCGAACGATCGTCCAGTACAGCGTCTGTCCCACATGAGATCAAGGCAAAATTAATCGAGCTGGACCAGGAATTAGCAGAAGGTAAGTTCGAAATTTACTAAAATTGTATCAATCATCATCATATGTTTTTATGAAACGAGTGATCGGTCGTCAGATTTATGTTTATAGTTTGACCGACTCGTCGACTGGCTGTTGCGTTTTGTTTCCTCTATTTAGACTTTGCATCCCTTAAATTAGACAGAATTTGGTACTCGGTGGCGGCCTTGATCGTCGCGACCATGTCATGAAGTCGTCATCATGACAAGAATAGCGATTAAGAGAACGAATGAACGTGATGTTTATTTGTAATCAGCCAACGATTACACTCTGACTTGGTGACTGATTTCATACGATTTACTCAGTTGTCACTGTCCGCTGTAACATCACAATGTCTAGATCTGTGCACACTTATGACTTATTGTACAGACAATATATGTCTGTTGGTGCTCACTTCCGTAAATAAACAGACCCAGAAAATGAAGAGGATGATCGAGAACATCGTATACATTACATAGTGTAGTTTGCCCTCGCTTGCCCTGACGAGGGGACTGATAAAAAGTGCTCCAGTCATTTGATAAGAAATACTTCAGATCACTAACTAAGTAAAATTGCATGATTGACTTGGCAATAATTAACATGTTTTATTTGGACCCATATCTCGGTGTACGTGTGTATGGTTCACACAAATGTTGGAGATAACAGTAATAGTTCACAAAGTTCCTACTTATCAGTTTGATACAGAATTCATTTATTGCTAAATTGTAGTTTTTTAAACCAGTTTCACACAACATTCTGCCCTTGTACAATATTATGCAAATGACGTTATATTTTGGGAATGTAGAATGGTGATGTTATGAAGTGACTCATACAGTGACATCAACAATGTAGTGAGGTCAAAGGTTGCTGTAATTTGGGTGTGATTTGTACCACACTGAACAGAAAAGTATACGTGTACCAACATTAGTTTTTTGTATCTTATGTAGATAAACCATAACACTATCTGCATTTAGAGAACTTGTCAGTGATGAGTGTTAATCATGTCAATACATGCTGGGTGTGGCACAGTAGTAGTAATCAACAGTTACTCTACTGGTACGGGCATATATTATGTCTTTTTGAGGAAAAAAATGCGAAACAATCGAGTCGTCATTGATTTCCATGACACTTTTTACAATGAAGAAACAAACATGATCATAAAATACGCACATTTTATTACAATACGGTTTACATACCGTCTGAATTACGGTTCAAAAATGGGTGGGGTCTGTGGGAAAACAACGAAGACAAGATCTTTATCATCATCTTCATTGTGGAATGTTTTGGATCGTATGCAAACTCCTGATACAAAGCTATTTCCATCATTGTGTATTTCATCATGATTTGACCTGAACAACTTCCTTTGATTTAGCAGGTCACGTCTTTCGTTAACCAATGAAAATGCTGTGTCATACAGACGAAGTTTCCCGATTATTGACAAAGTAATTTTTCAATGCAATGCAGAAGTGAATTACTGCGATCTTTTAACACTGATTTTGACAAAAAGAGCTGTTGATTCACAATTTTTGAAAGGTTAACTGAGGGTGGGAGAAGTATTTAAACCTTTCCCAGCTGCCAACAAGTCATGTCGAAGAATAGTTTGCTCATTCATGATAGACTCAATGGACACGATTATTCTGAAAAGTAAAACGATGTTCAGTGACTCTGTTTCACGACTTGATGATAAAATTTTTGCCGTTTGGAAAACTACTACTCAAAGGAAATATGGATTATATTGCAACATCGGGGTTCATCCCGAGTAAATAACAGAATAGAAAAGGTGCGAACTATGTTCCGTACGTTCGCCTGCTATGCAGTTTTCCATGTAAGTTTTCTTGTAAAAGCTGGAACTAAACTTCCGTACTAATCATGATTTTTATGCAATGAAATACAATTTTTACATGCATACAAATGTATTTTAATAAATGTCATCGACGCCTGGTAAAAACACCCTGGGCCTACATTCGGGGATGCCCTCAACTCATTAAATGTCTAAAAACAGAGGGGCTTATACTCGGAGAGGGCTTATACAATGTACTCGGGTAAGTACAGTATATGTATTTGCCACAAAATGGGATAAAAAAGATGTCTCATACAGTAGATGGTTTTGCGAATCTCTGATCTTGAATTATGGCCACAAGATCATGGTCATCTCCATGAAATTGCCTCTGCAAAGTTCAACAGACTACATCTCAAAGTGTAGAAGACGAATAACAATTCTAAGACCTGATTTCACAAATTATTATCATAAACATAAAATGCACAAACAACAAGAAAATGAACAATATGTGCAACATATTTATCAATATTACTAATCACACCTTGAATGTTACATTAAGGATATAGTAAGATTTAGTTTGATATGGTTTAAAACAATTCCTATATGAAAGTAATTAGTATGAATTTTACTTCCTGAAAACCTCTACTACATCCTTAAAACAAAACCCTAGTATTTTATAAAGTTTGATCAACTAAACAATTTGACTTGACAGTGTGATTAATGCGGTACATGTATATAACATATATGTAGTAGTGATCTGTACTTATTGATGTTATTTGACCAATTGTGTTTCACTTTCTGCACATTATTACTGAGTTGTACTGTAATTAGTGTTTATCAGATGTTGTCCAAAACAGGAGCCTATGTTTTGGTTTCATGCCCATGTTGATTTGTTTTCTGTTTCGCTGACTTTTGACGGCCAGCTGCTCAAGCATTTCTTGAGCATGCCTGGGTCAATTTTATTCTAACTTTACATGTATATTGACATCACTCATTTTGTTTCAAAATGGCCGACTGGCAGCCATGTCGTAAAGCAATTCAATTATTGGCCAATTTTTCTTTTCAATGTAATTCAACCACCTGGGAGCCAACTTTTTTCTCTGACCTAAAATGATTATGTATAAATTTTGTACATGTACAGAGCAAAACAATAATTTCCTGTGTATGCCAATTGTTTTTGTTTCAACAACATTTTCTTGGCATTACTTCTCCTATCAAATGAAATGCATCCAATACAGATGTGAACAATGTCATTGACATGACTTGTTGAAAAATAAAATCGTTTCAAATTTTTTAGCTACCACACTGACAAGGAACATACAGATATCTCTGGACATGATGTCACCATAGCGTAGACAGAAATGTTTCTGTTTGCAGAGAGGCATTCAGTTTTAATAGATAATTTGATTACTAATTCTATGCAGAAAAGTAAAAAAATGTGTGGTTTTAGACATTTCATTTTACACAGGGTTCAGTTTAGAGAAGAAGATTATTAATTGTTTACATATATTTGCATAAACTTAATTACAATGCTGATTTTTAGTTGCATGACAGCTGGACAAAAGCAAATTTCTATCATTGTTGTTTTTTGCTTGCATTTAGTTGCCAATGCTAATGGTATATTTATTACTGCTATTCAACTGATAACCATATAGATTGACAGACATGACTGAAAGCTTTGCATGTTGCTGCTCAATTATTTGAGTTTTATGTTTGCTTGACAGGTGATATCACACGCAAAGGGTATGAAAAGAGAAAAGCAAAACTCTTAGCCCCTTTTATAGTGAAACAACAACAACAAAGACAAAAACAACAACCTCAGCAACAACCTGCGAGTGGTAAGTTTTTGAGATATTTATTTTTGTTTATTTTTATTATCAAATAATTATCCTTGGTGATCATTTGGAGGGAGGGTGATATTTTTGTGTGAGTGCTTGCTCCAAAACTCAGCCAGGACAATGTTCGGGTGTATTATTTCCGTCAAAACACTATTATGACTAAGTTAATGCTGTAGAAAAGACTTAACAGTTTAATGTACGATAACATATTTTATCTGTTATTGTCTTGAAAGCTGCTAACTCTATAATATTTGTTTTATCTTTCAAAAAATGGTAATCATCTCTTTAAAACAGCAAAAATCAACACCAACAAATCATGCTGCAACTTCAATAAAAATTGAATTTACTTCAGCAATGCGTTATCTGTGATCATTATTTTTAGGAAGATAGCCCACTTGCTAATGGGCAAGGTTTTAGATAGGTGTAGTACATTGTATGAGACAAATATGTTAATTAATTTATAATTATAGTTTGTGGAAGGTTATTATAATTAGTTTGGTAGACATAACAACATCATGACCTTGACATAAAAACATTGTTATTCATGTATTGTTGTAATTGTAACTGGTAACACTTGTCAGTCACATAATACAGTTTTATATATTGTTAGGACACAGTGACTTGCAAAGTGTTTTTATATGGTGTAGTAAATACTTCACATGAGGTTGATAACTTATCTTATATATCCAGGATGGGAAGGATAACAATGATTGGAAGAGTTCTGACAAATAATAGTATATACCAATCTCCCAGGCAGATCTTATGCTCGTTGTTGATTGGTCGATGCGTCACAGTGGCACTACTTTTAAAGACGCTCACCAAAACAGTGCCATGCAAGTGTTCGATTTTCCAACCCGACGAATGCGTACACGTTGTTTACAGATTTTGGCTGTTTTCAAAGTTAGAAGCTTTTTTTTTTTTTCTTTCTGTAGCACAAACAGTTCAAACAGGACGATCATTTGATGAACCGAGTAACACCCTAGTAATGGTTATTACGCAATGAAATTATTTTCTTTTGTAAATTATAACTATTTTCACCATTTTCAGTGCGTTCACAAAAAAATCATTATCAGCTATCGACGAAATATTTTAAAACTTGTTTTCCAGTAGGAATAAATCAACACGAGAGTCCTCTTATAACAAAAATACGAAAATAATACGCGTAGTAAAAGTCTTGTGGTGTTTCACCACAAAATGGCGGTGTGTGGTGGCAGAGATACTTCCGGTGATCTAACCGCAAGGAACTCTGGGAAGGAGAATGAGTATACATGTAGCATAGGGAGGATAGCATTGATTGGAAGAGCCGTAACAAACCTTTTGACCTTTCTCTAGTTTTAGCTCTATGGATGTTGGTGTGATTGTATTAATAGCTGTGGTATTGTTTGATTGTCCTTGTTTTCTCTATGGCTAATATTCTATTTATAGAGACAAGGATATATGCATAACTCTCATTGTTTGTTTCATTTAAATCTAGAATATTGTGTGGCAATGACCAAAGTAACAAAATATTTTAGTTAAAGTGATATTTTCGACTTCTTGTTAAAAAACACAGGTCTAATTGCTTTGATATTATACATATAGGTACATGTGGACCTCTCTCAGATTTGTTCATTTCGTGATATTTTCGATTCTTTAATTTTGATGAATATTTTTGTAATTTTTGGTAAAAAGTTATATTTTTGACTTCTTTTAAAAAAACGCAAGTCCCAATGCTTTTATATTACCGTACATACATGTAGATAAGTACTAAATGTGGACTGCTCTCAGATTTGTTCATTTAGTGATAATATCTTTAATTCTCTAATTTTCGTGAATATTTTTGTCATTTTTGCTAAAAAGTAATATTTTTGACTTTTTGCTGAAAACTGCATGTCCAATTGCTTTGATATTATACATATAGGTACTACATGTGGACCTTTTTCAGATTTGTTCATTTCATGGTGATATCTTTAATTATCTAATTTTGTTGAATATTTTTGTCATTTTTGGTGAAAAGTGATATTTTTGATTTCCTTTTGAAAACTGCTTTGGTACTATACATATTGTTCATTTTCTAATGATATCTTCTGTTCTTTAGTTGATATATGCATTGCTAACAGCGTAGCTATCTCAGCTGACAGGCTGCTTGTTTTTAGCTTTTCCTTACCCCGACTAGCCTCACAAGGTCGTGTGAATTGTGCCCTCTGCGATCCTCCAAACCCAACATATGCCTGAGAGAACAATGTTAGTACCAGTCAAATTGCAAGAACATCAGATAGTGACAGCCACCAAAAAGTTACCATTGACGACAGAGTTTATTTCTGACCAATGTTTATCATCTTGAAAACAGTGATTTTTGCCGACAATGCAAACACAGCTTTGATTGACCACCAAACCAAATATTCCTCGAAAGAAAGCGTGAACTTTGCAAATTCGTAGTACTGATCTTGTCGACAAGACATACACTATTCTGTTAGTAGCATCTGATGCTGTTCGGCCAGCGAGTGCGCCAGGCTAAGTTTCGGCTAGATATGTATGTGTTGAAAGCTTGTCAATTTTGAAACATACTCAAGGAAAAATATTATTTATTTTTTGAGAAGCAAAATGAATTTTCTAGGAAATATTTTATACAAATTTTTCAAAGGCCACCAATAACAAACTTACTGAGAATGGATATTGTATTGTATGTATTGTAAGTAAATTATAGTGGAAGTCAGTGGAAATGGATGAGAAATATTGGACTTCAATCTTTACTTATATTGTGTCTACAAGGATAGATTTTTTAGGACTTTTCAAGATACATTCTTTCACCATGAATGTTGCATTACAATTAACTTCTATTTGTGTGCAATGTGTATATTGTGAATAATATGGTTGTGTACAAAAATATCAACTGAAAATGTTTTCAGGGATTGACATTAAGGGTAGTCCTAGTAGTAACTCACTACTAAGTAGCCTTAACCAACTATAGTAAATTTAAATATTTCGCAGCTATTTCCCATTTATTTGTTGTTGTATTTTTGAATTTCTTCACTTGCCACTGTTTGTTTTTACACAATAAAGATGAATATATTAGAAACATACATTTCTGACAAGTCAGTCTATAGAGTAATGTCAAGCCCTGGTTTTACTTCATATACATATGGTGAATTGTGTAATGCAGTTATTCATAATGATTATGTTCTAAGATAAGTGCAGTGTGATCTCTAGGATATGAATAGTGGCGGTACCGCTCCAGTGCTTTGTTTTACTGACACGGTGGTCTGACATCGCTATGATAATTTTTCTGACAACAGCTGTTTATTAAACCAATGAAGTAATTCTCATTTGTTTCTTGGCATACATGTATGTATTCATACCTCACTTCAACAATGTTTATCATACATGTAAGTATATTACAATAACTATTTCAATGACACAGAGTAGCAGACTATTTCAATGACACACTGTACCAGACTATTACAATGACACACTGTACCAGACTGTTACAATGACACACAGTAGCAGACTATTTCAATGACATATTGTACCAGACTATTACAATGACACACTGTACCAGACTATTACAATGACACACTGTACCAGACTGTTACAATGGCACTGTACCAGACTGTTACAATGACACTGTGCCAGACTATTACAAATGACACACAGTACCAGACTATAACAATGACACACTGTACCAGACTATTACAATGACACTGTTCCAGACTATTACACTGACACACTGTACCAGACTATTAAAATGACACTGTACCAGACTATTACAATGACACTGTACCAGGCTATTACAATGAAACACTGTACCAGACTATTACAATGACACACTGTACCAGACTATTACAATGACACTCTGTTCTAGACTATTACAATGACACACTGTACCAGACTATTACAATGACACTGTACCAGACTATTACAATTACACACTGTACCAGACTATTACAATGACACACTGTACCAGACTATTACAATGACACTGTACCAGACTATTACAATGACACTGTTCCAGACTATTACACTGACACACTGTACCAGACTATTACACTGACACACTGTACCAGACTATTACAATGACACTCTGTACCAGACTATTACACTGACACACTGTACCAGACTATTACACTGACACACTGTACCAGACTATTACAATGACACTGTACCAGACTATTACAATTACACACTGTACCAGACTATTACAATGACACACTGTACCAGACTATTACAATGACACTGTACCAGACTATTACAATGACACTGTACCAGACTATTACAATGACACTGTTCCAGACTATTACACTGACACACTGTACCAGACTATTACACTGACACACTGTACCAGACTATTACAATGACACACTGTACCAGACTATTACACTGACACACTGTACCAGACTATTACACTGACACACTGTACCAGACTATTACAATGACACTGTACCAGACTATTACAATGACACTGTACCAGACTATTACAATGACACTGTACCAGACTATTACACTGACACACTGTACCAAACTATTACAATGACACACTGTACCAGACTATTACAATGACACTCTGTTCTAGACTATTACAATGACACTCTGTTCCAGACTATTACAATGACACACTGTACCAGACTATTACACTGACACACTGTACCAGACTATTACAATGACACTCTGTTCCAGACTATTACACTGACACACTGTACCAGACTATTACAATGACACACTGTACCAGACTATTACAATGACACACTGTACCAGACTATTACAATGACACACTGTACCAGACTATTACACTGACACACTGTACCAAACTATTACAATGACACACTGTACCAGACTATTACAATGACACACTGTACCAGACTATTACAATGACACTCTGTTCTAGACTATTACAATGACACTCTGTTCCAGACTATTACAATGACACACTGTACCAGACTATTACACTGACACACTGTACCAGACTATTACAATGACACACTCTACCAGACTATTACAATGACACACTGTACCAGACTATTACACTGACACACTGTACCAGACTATTACAATGACACACTCTACCAGACTATTTCAATGACACACTGTACCGGACTATTTCAATATGTTTATAATTGTTCATATTAGTTGTTTCAGGTGGAAGATCTGCACCACCTGGAGCCTACAAACTACCTTACCATCGCGATCGTCCGGAAGCTCCACGTCCTCACAAATCACAGAATAAACGTCGTCGAGACAGGCCATCACATAGAGACAATGCTGATAGATACAGATCAGGTAGGTTTAATTTTATGTTCTATGGTCTCACTGAACTCATTATATGCTATAGAGACTCATCCATCAAAGTAAATTGTATGAAATCTGATCTGACATAAACAACAGTATTTTTCATTGCTTCCTGTCAGTGATTAATGAGGACTTTAATATATATTATAAAAAACCACTGTTACCAATATTTGAAACCATTGTTTCATTGGAAAATTCAGAAATTTAAAACGTTATCAATAAGCGCAAAATTGTGAAATGAAATGTCAGTGAAAATGGAGTACCTTTATAGTACATGTATTATAATTATGATGGAATAAAAAAAAAATTACTTCAGTATTCCTTCGAAAAAAGAGAAGTATGTATGTATGAAACGTGAAATTTTTACATTTACTACTAGTGAAGTGTGTCATTAAAACTGTTTTTTTTTAGCTCCACTGTCTATTTTGTCGAGCAGAGCTAATCATACATGTATCTGTTTTCATGTCAACTTTTTTAGTTTTTCGACTTCTTCTTGAAAACTACAATTCTTATCGCTTTGATACTTTGTGGATATCTACTTTGGTACTTTGGGTAGTCCAATTGCTTTGATATTACATATATAGGTACTACATGCGGACCTCTCTCAGATTTGTTCATTGCATAGTGATATCTTCAATTCTCTAATTCTGATAAATATTTTTGTTATTTTTGATGAAAACAGCAAGTCTTTGCTTTGATAATGTACATATTGTTCATTTTCTAATGATGTCTTCAGTTCTTCTGCTATCTCAGCCGACAGGCTGCTTGTTGGTTTTTACTTTTATTTTTACCATTAAAATTGTGTATTTTAAAATAATGAAAAGTTTTTTATTTATCATAAATCACATTTTCTGTGGACTTTAAAATTTCAAATGATGGTCTTTAATGTTTGCTATATAGTTCTATGTATTTTTGAGTAAACTCAAGGTTCTGAGATGAACAACTTATACATGTAATTATAATAACATATTTTCTTTTCAGATGTTAGAGAAGAAGCAGTCCGAGAAGCCCTGGCAAGGCAGAAACAGATTCAGCCAGCAGTCCCTATGCCATCCAAAAGAAGCTCATTAATGACCAATAGTACGGCTGTAGAAACACCACCAGGTGAGAAAATGTCATTGTTTTTAGCTCCGCTGTCGACTTTGTCGAGCGGAGCTTATCATATGAGTGATTGTCCGTCGTCGTCCGTGTCAATGTTTTACTTTTTCGACTTCTTCTTGAAAACTTTAAGCCTGAATGCTTTGATACTTGGTGTATATGTACCTTGGGTAGACCTCTCTTAGGTTTGTTCATTTCATGTTGATATCTTCAATTCTCTAATTTTGGTAAATATTTTTGTCATTTTTGGTAAAAAGTGATATTTTCGACTTCTTGTTGAAAACTGTAAGTCCAATTGCTTTGATATTACATATATAGGTACTACATGTGGACCTCTCTCAGATTTGTTTGTTTTGTGATGATATCTTCAATTCTCTATTTATTTTGGTGAATATTTTTGTAATTTTTGGTAAAAAGTGATATTTTCGACTTCTTGTTAAAAACTGTAAGTCCGATTGCTTTGATACTATTCATATTGTTCATTTTCTAATGATGTCTTCAGTTCTTTAATTGAAATGTGCATTGCTACCAGCGGAGCTATCTCAGCCGATAGGCTGCTTGTTTAATGATACTTTCTGTTCTTTAATTGAAATGTGCATTGCTAACAGCGGAGCTATCTCAGCTGAGAGGCTGCTTGTTTTATTATTGAGTAAAATCAATTAATGCCATATTAAAACTACTGTGACCATGTTCAAAATCTTGCCTTTTGTAAGATTTCTGTGTGTTCACTGTGTGAGGGCGCTATTTTTCATATCACTGGTGATCAAGACTTGTTAGCAAAAGTAAAAATTCCATTTACCAAAACTAGTTGTACAATCAAATAATTTTTTTTTTAATATATAGTTCTGTTGATGGTCTGCAGAAATAAACTGATCCTGAGAACCTTTATCTCTTTATCAATTTATTCCTAGAATATTGGATTACCTTGGATTGTTTGCATTCAACTGTTGGAAATTTGCATATCAAAAGTCCCACTATATTTGAAGGGGATACTCAAATTTGAAATGAAATTGACATTTGTAATAAAATAATAATTTATTGTGTTCAAATGTAAAACATTCTGATTCCAAAAATCGCCATTTTAATATTTCACACAATTTCTTCTCCAAAAATTTGATTTCATTTACAATAACATGTGGGTTGTAGAATACAAAGCATATGATGAAAGTTATATATCAGCTTGTTAATATTGGAAGTACTAAAGTCAAAGCAAACACTGCTGCAATTATTCCAGGGGATACTGCAATGTTTCAAGGAAAAACTGGAATTAATTTTCACTGAAAAGAAATTTGGCTGTTTTTTATATGACATTAATGTTCACTGAATTTTGATGAGTTAAACCAGGAAAAAAAGTATTTTCACTTGATTTTATTAGTCCCTGTTCGGACGCAATTTGAAAACTGGGACTTATGGTTTGACCAGATACAATGATGATCAGATACAAAATAACTGAATGTCAGTCATTTCAGTGTTAATAAATCACGATAATCAAGCATCAGCTTCTGGATTCATATCTTTGACATGTTTATGTTTGAACTATCTTACTATAAACAAAATTATTTATCTTAAGTTTGATAACTAACAGGGACTGTGTCATGCATATCTTGTTGTCATTGTTTCACTCCTTCAACGAAAATAGCAAAAAATTAATTGCAAGTGAGAATAAGTACTTTACAGTACTCTAGTGGTTTTCATGAACACTTTATTAGTCTCTGTTCGGACGTAGTCCGAAAACGGGGACTTATGTTTTGCCCTGTGTGCGTGCGTGCGTCTGTGCTCACCTATATCTCGAACATGCATGAACCGATTAAGTTCAAACTTCACTCATACGTCACACATTATATGGGACATATGCACATGCATTTTTTTCATGATCCGATTAACGATAGCCGATAGCCATTTTAAGGCCGAAAATGCATCAAAATCACACATTTTCACCATTCCGGACCCGGATCTCAGTTATGCATGGACGGATTTCGTTCAAATTTGGTACATACATTAAACATAATAGGACCTTGATGCACGTCATTTTTTTTTTTTTTTGGATCGGGTTTGAAATGGCCGACTGGCGGCCATTTTGTTTTAAAGAATTCAGTTCTGGATCCGTATCTGAGACATGCTTGGATTGATCGAGTTCCAACTTTACACACACAAGGTACATCATGTCACAAATATGTATGTGCATTTGTTTCATGATTTCATTAACGATAGCCAAATGGCGGCCGCTTTAAGGCCGAAAATGCATTGAAATCGCACATTTTCACCATTCCGGACCCGGATCTCAGTTATGCATGGACGGATTTTGTTCAAATTTGGTACATACATTAAACATAATAGGACCTTGAAGCACGTTATTTTTTTTTTCGGATCAAGTTCGAAATTGCCAACTGGCGGCCATTTTGTTTTAAAGAATTCAGTTCTGGATCCGTATTCGAGACATGTCTGGATTGATCAAGTTCAAACTTCACACACACAAGGTACATCATGTCACAAATATGTATGTGCATTTGTTTCATGATTTCATTAACGATAGCCAAATGGCGGCCTCTTTAAGGTCGAAAATGCATTGAAATCGCACATTTTCACCATTCCGAACCCAGATCTCAGTTATGCATGGATGGATTTTGTTCAAATTTGGTACATACATTAAACATAATAGGACCTTGATGCTCATTATTTTTTTTTTCGGATCAAGTTCGAAATGGCCGACTGGCGGCCATTTTGTTTTAAAGAATTCAGTTCTGGATCTGTATCCAAGACATGTCTGGATTGATCAAGTTCAAACTTCACACACACATGGTACATCATGTCACAAATAGATATGTACATTTGTTTCATGATCCGCTTAACAATAGCTGAATGATGGCCATTTTAAGGCCGAAAATGCATCAAAATCACGTATTTTCACAATTCCGGAACCGGATCTCAGTCATGCATGGATGGATTTTGTTCAGATTTAGTACAATGTGTTGTACATATGCAGGTGCATTTCGGTCATGATCTGCTTTGAATGTAAATGTCACTCAAATATGAACGGAACGGGGACGTGTCATTGACAATGACTTGTTTCAGCACTTGCTTTGATGAGCCAAGTATGCATAGTGTGATTGATGTAAAAGTTAGTACCATCGTCTCCACACATACTGGGAAATGTGAAAAAATCAATGTACAACTGTATTTCAAATAGTTACCGAAGTATTGTCTTTTTTAGATACCTCCACAGATGAAGAAGACAGTCAATCCAGTAGTCTACGAGGCCATGGAAGTCAACCATTTTTAGAATATTCACCATCACTGGCCAGCAATCGAAGTAGTTCATCTAACTCCAGTCTTGGTGGAGCTGTATCTGTTGGACCATCACCAAGTCACATGCCAAGACATCAGTCACCAAAAGATACACGTAGACATCCTAATGGTCAACCCACAGGCGTATATGTATTACCACCAAGAACTAAAACTAATAGCCTGGCAGAAACCACCACCGATTCACCTACCCCAAGCCCAAATAGTGAGTCTGGAAACTATGTATAGTACTGCAGACAGCTCACTTTGGAGAGTTGTATGTGAAAATATGGATTACTGAGCTGTCCTGATATGTACATAGCACATTGCTGATTAATACGTGAATCAGTCTTCTGATGAAACTCTACGTATTTAGGAGTCAAAAACAAACTTGAATTAAAACATAAATTATTTTATATTTTCACGCTATGCTTCTCATTAGTAGGCCGCTTAATTTTCGCTGCTAGGATTTTTTGCATGGTATTTTGCAAATGTTGCTTTCCCCTTGAAATTCACACAAAATTGTGAAATTAAAGCAGTTGACAGTATACCCAGTATGTTGATGTGTAATTCGAATAGTTATGTACATGTAGATACTGAGAATTGAATTGTGTGTTTTCCAGGGTCATTGCAGTTGACAGTATACCCCAGTATGTTGATGTGTAATTCATATAGTTATGTACATGTGGATACTGAGAATTGATTTGTGTGTTTTCCAGGGTCATTGCAGTTGACAGTATACCCCAGTATGTTGATGTGTAATTCATATAGTTATGTACATGTAGATACTGAGAATTGAATTGTGTGTTTTCCAGGGTCATTGCAGTTGACAGTATACCCCAGTATGTTGATGTGTAATTCATATAGTTATGTACATGTAGATACTGAGAATTGAATTGTGTGTTTTCCAGGGTCATTGCAGTTGACAGTATACCCCAGTATGTTGATGTGTAATTCATATAGTTATGTACATGTAAATACTGAGAATTGAATTGTGTGTTTTCCAGGGTCATTGCAGTTGACAGTATACCCCAGTATGTTGATGTGTAATTCATATAGTTATGTACATGTAGATACTGAGAATTGATTTGTGTATTTTCCAGGGTCATTGCAGTTGACAGTATACCCAAGTATGTTGATGTGTAATTCATATAGTTATGTACATGTAGATACTGAGAATTGAATTGTGTGTTTTCCAGGGTTATTGCAGTTGACAGTACACCCCAGTATGTTGATGTGTAATTCATATAGTTATGTACATGTAGATACTGAAAATTGAATTGTGTGTTTTCCAGGGTCATTGCAGTTGACAGTATCCCCCAGTATGTTGATGTGTAATTCATATAGTTATGTACATGTAGATACTGACAATTAAATTGTGTGTTTTCCAGGGTCATTGCAGCCACAGCACCCACCTCCTGATGTCACAACAAACACTGGTGATCGTTCTGCCATTGAAAGGTCTCATTCTCATCTGCAGAGTGTTCGGGGAAAGGGTCCCATTGGACAACAGCCTGGTAGGTCACATTCTTAAACACACAACTTCCCTGTATAATGAGAATTTTGGTTATCGTCTCAGATGCTTGTAGTTTCTCATTATTTGCAGACCCAGACCCAGGATCAAGGGGAAATGTGCATAGTCTTGTTTATGAATGAGTGGACAATGTCACTAATTTGAAGTTTTGGTGCAAAACATATTTTAAGAGGAAACACTAAATAATTAACACTTTCGCTAAAGGTTGCCTGTCTGTATTTTTGACTCCCATGTGCGAAGCACAAAATGGGAGTCTTTGCAGTTAGTGTGTCTGTATGTGTGTGTGTGTGTATGTGTGTGTGTGTGTATGTGTGTATGTGTGTCCGACTGTTCCACTGCTATCTCAAGAACCATACATCGGTTTTTGATGAAACATGGTGCATAGATGCTCTGGGCCAATGCGCAGATTTGATTAGGTTTTAGTAAAAATCCATGCTCGTTAATTACCTAATTTGCATGATAATTAGCTATTTTTTAGCTGTTCTATGACTGTTCCACTGATATCTAAAGAACCACTCATTGGATTTTGATGAAACTTGGTACATAGATGCTCTGAACATGTGCGCAGATTTGATTAGTTTTTGGTAAAAATCCGTGCATATTAATTACCTAATTTGCATGATAATTAGCTGATTTTTAGCTGTTCCATGATTGTTCCACTGATATCTAAACAACCAATCATTGGATTTTGATGAAACTTTGTACATACATGCTCTGAACTAATGCTAGGTTTTGATTAGTTTTTGGTAATAATCCGTGGATACTATTTACCTAATTTGCATAATGATTAGTCAATTTTTGTTTTTTACACTGATATCTCAAGTACTAATCATCACATTTCAATGAAACTTGGTACATAGATGTCATATGACACTGCACAGACCTGATAGTTTTTATGGTAATATCAGTACATATTAATTACCTAATTTGCATAATTAATTAATTTTCAGCATTTGATATAAGTAGTGAGCATTACATTTCAATGAAACTTGGTACTTACATACTCAAGGACTATGCAGAGATTGATTGTTTCCGATAAATATTTGTGCATATTAATCACCTAATTTGCATAATGATTAGTCAATTTTCGGTTTTTCCACTGATATCTCAAGTACTAATCATCACATTTCAATGAAACTTGGTACATAGATGTCATATGACACTGCACAGACCTGATAGTTTTATGGTAATATCAGTACATATTAATTACCTAATTTGCATAATTAATTAATTTTCAGCATTTGATATAAGTACTAATCATCACATTTCAATGAAACTTGGTACATAGATGTCATATGACACTGCACAGACCTGATAGTTTTTATGGTAATATCAGTACATATTAATTACCTAATTTGCATAATTAATTAATTTTCAGCATTTGATATAAGTAGTGAGCATTACATTTCAATGAAACTTGGTACTTACATACTTGAGGACTATGCAGAGATTGATTGTTTCTGATAAATATTTGTGCATATTAATCACCTAATTTGCATAATTAGTTAATTTTCAGCTTTTCCACGGGTATCTCAATTACTAATCATCGCATTTCAATGAAACTTGGTACATAGATCCTTTAGGACTATGCAAAGACCTGATTAGTTTTAGGGCAAATAATTGTGCATATTAATAAATAATTTGCATAATTAATTTTTCAGCTTTTCTACTGATATCTAAAGTACTAATCATCACATTTCAATGAATCTAGAATTATGCAGACCCAATGAGTTTCTGGTAAATATTTGTGCATATTAATCACCTAATTTGCATAATTAACCAACTTTCACACTGATATCTCGGGTACTAAACATCACATATCAATGAATGTACATGGATGCTGTAGGACAATAGACAGACCTGGATAATTGTGGGTTAAAACCTGTACATATTAATTACCTAATTTGCATAATTAACCAATTTTAAGCTTTCACACTGATATCTAAAGTACTAATTATTCCATTTCAATGAAACTTAGTACAAAGATGCTCTAGGACAATGTACAAACCTAATTAGTTTGGGGTAAAAATCTGTTCATATTAATTCCCTAATAAGCATAATAATTCATAATTTTTTGGTTCTAGTCACATTTCAATTAAACTTGGAAACATAGATTTTCTGTTACATTGCGCAGACCTCATTAGTTTTACACTCAAATCTGTTCATATTAATTTTCTGATTTGCATAATTAGTTTTCAGCTAAGTAATTTCGAATTATATTTAATGTGTCTCCAATACTCTCAGCACATGGGAGTTCTTTCTAAGCTTTCTTTGATTTCATGTTTTTCTTACATAAATATTGTTGTTTATAATCCTGCATATAAACAATGTTGTAACATCTTTTTTGTCTTCAAGGATTCTATTGCTTACAAATACAAAGAAAATTAGATTGTCTGAAACATTTGTGACCAAATTATTACAAACTTGTTATCCTCAATATTATCAACTTTCATGCATACATACATTGTAGTTCTTTGATATAACTGACTTTATTCTCCTCAATTGAACACTTGCTTATGAATTAGTGCACCCTCAGTGGCCATGAAGAGATAACTGATTTCTCTTTTGTTTTCAGCTGTTGGAACTAATAGTAAGGTATCTGCCAAAATACAGCAATTATTAAATACATTAAAAAGACCTAAGCGGAAACCGCTTAAAGAATTCTTTGTTGATGAAGACGAGGAATTAGAAAGTAAGTTTATTACAAACCCTTATATGATATGGCGCTAAGTTATTCAAGGGTTAATTTCCATGGGTACTAAACACTGAACAATATATTAGCTATAGAAGTCTATGGAAACCAACAGTTGCATGTATTGTATGTTGGATTGTTATGAACATGTCATGTGACTCTGCTGACATTGCCACTGAGTACATGTCATGTGACTCTGCTGACATTGCCACTGAGTACATGTCATGTGACTCTGCTGACATTGCCACTGAGTACATGTCATGTGATTCTGCTGACATTGCCACTGAGTACATGTCATGTGACTCTGCTGACATTGCCACTGAGTACATGTCATGTGACTCTGCTGACATTGCCACTGAGTACATGTCATGTGATTCTGCTGACATTGCCACTGAGTACATGTCATGTGACTCTGCTGACATTGCCACTGAGTACATGTCATGTGATTCTGCTGACATTGCCACTGAGTACATGTCATGTGACTCTGCTGACATTGCCACTGAGTACATGTCATGTGACTCTGCTGACATTGCCACTGAGTACATGTCATGTGACTCTGCTGACATTGCCACTGAGTACATGTCATGTGACTCTGCTGACATTGCCACTGAGTACATGTCATGTGATTCTGCTGACATTGCCACTGAGTACATGTCATGTGACTCTGCTGACATTGCCACTGAGTACATGTCATGTGACTCTGCTGACATTGCCACTGAGTACATGTCATGTGATTCTGCTGGCATTGCCACTGAGTACATGTCATGTGACTCTGCTAACATTGCCACTGAGTACATGTAGATAAAAAAAACATCCTTATAGAACAGTATATATTAGAAGTATTTGTTTTTATGAAATACAACAATGAAATGTTTTTGTTACACAGTTCTTGCTAACCAGGTAGATGCCAACGCACCTAAACCAGAAGGTAATGCAATCACACCGGCCATTGGTGATCAATTGGCGGTAAGTACAATAGAATGTCTTATTTGGCTTTGGGGAAAATTCACAATTCAGTTTTTGTCATGTCATATGCATTTGCAACTGAACATTATGAAATGGAGGCAAAATAGTCAATAAAAATAACCGAATTGTTTAACAAATATTCAACAAATGCATCATTTCATAGATCCCGTCCGGTTTACCTCGCAATCTGGAGGCATCGGTTCAAAGGTATGGTTCAGCAACTTACAAGGCACCAGCCGTCACTTCAATAGATAGTAATGGAAAGCCAACATTTACATTAACTTATGGTAAGTGAAGATGTACAGTTATATGTAGACACATAGACAGAAAGGTTATGTAGACACATAGACAGAAAGGTTAGGTAGACACATAGACAGAAAGGTTATGTAGACACATAGACAGAAAGGTTATGTAGACACATAGACAGAAAGGTTATGTAGACACATAGACAGAAAGGTTATGTAGACACATAGACAAACGGTTATGTAGACACATAGACAGAAAGGTTAGGTAGACACATAGACAGAAAGGTTATGTAGACACATAGACAGAAAGGTTATGTAGACACATAGACAGAAAGGTTAGGTAGACACATAGACAGAAAGGTTATGTAGACACATAGACAGAAAGGTTATGTAGACACATAGACAGAAAGGTTATGTAGACACATAGACAGAAAGGTTATGTAGACACATAGACAAACGGTTATGTAGACACATAGACAGAAAGGTTAGGTAGACACATAGAAAGGTTATGTAGACACATAGACAGAAAGGTTATGTAGACACATAGACAGAAAGGTTAGGTAGACACATAGACAGAAAGGTTAGGTAGACACATAGACAGAAAGGTTATGTAGACACATAGACAGAAAGGTTATGTAGACACATAGACAGAAAGGTTAGGTAGACACATAGACAGAAAGGTTATGTAGACACATAGACAGAAAGGTTAGGTAGACACATAGACAAACGGTTATGTAGACACATAGACAAACGGTTATGTAGACACATAGACAGAAAGGTTATGTAGACACATAGACAGACAAGTTATGTAAACACATAGACAGAAAGGTTATGTAGACACATAGACAAAAGGTTATGTAGACACATAGACAGAAAGGTTATGTAGACACATAGACAGAAAGGTTATGTAGACACATAGACAGAAAGGTTATGTAGACACATAGACAGAAAGGTTATGTAGACACATAGACAGAAAGGTTAGGTAGACACATAGACAGAAAGGTTAGGTAGACACATAGACAGAAAGGTTAGGTAGACACATAGACAAACGGTTATGTAGACACATAGACAAACGGTTATGTAGACACATAGACAGAAAGGTTATGTAGACACATAGACAAAAGGTTATGTAGACACATAGACAGAAAGGTTATGTAGACACATAGACAGAAAGGTTATGTAGACACATAGACAAAAGGTTATGTAGACACATAGACAGAAAGGTTATGTAGACACATAGACAGAAAGGTTATGTAGACACATAGACAGAAAGGTTATGTAGACACATAGACAGAAAGGTTATGTAGACACATAGACAAACGGTTATGTAGACACATAGACAGAAAGGTTATGTAGACACATAGACAGAAAGGTTATGTAGACACATAGACAGACAAGTTATGTAAACACATAGACAGAAAGGTTATGTAGACACATAGACAAAAGGTTATGTAGACACATAGACAGAAAGGTTATGTAGACACATAGACAGAAAGGTTATGTAGACACATAGACAGAAAGGTTGTGTAGACACATAGACAGAAAGGTTGTGTAGACACATAGACAGAAAGGTTATGTAGACACATAGACAGAAAGGTTATGTAGACACATAGGCAAACGGTTATGTAGACACATAGACAGACAAGTTATGTAGACACATAGACAGAAAGGTTATGTAGACACATAGACAGACAGGTTATGTAGACACATAGACAGACAGGTTATGTAGACACATAGACAGACAGGTTATGTAGACACATAGACAGACAAGTTATGTAGACACATAGACAGAAAGGTTATGTAGACACATAGACAGAAAGGTTATGTAGACACATAGACAGAAAGGTTATGTAGACACATAGACAGAAAGGTTATGTAGACACATAGACAGAAAGGTTATGTAGACACATAGACAGAAAGGTTATGTAGACACAGACAGAAAGGTTATGTAGACACATAGACAGAAAGGTTATGTAGACACATAGACAGAAAGGTTATGTAGACACATAGACAGAAAGGTTATGTAGACACATGGACAGACAAGTTATGTAAACACATAGACAGAAATGTGCAGCTATGAAACAGACAGTTTCATAAAAAGAACATTAATTGGTTGACATAGAGACCCTGACATTGATGGTTGTATGAATGTTGTTGTGTCACTTGTTTGTGTGTTTGTTTGTTAATTACCTACTCTACCACAGTGTGATGATAAACTCCAAACATAAATCTCTCATTGTAATATTTTTGTTTTTCACAGGCAAACTTCTTAGTAGAACACAAAAGATAGCATATTCATTGTTAAATAGGATTGGGAATAAAGGAGAACACAGTGTGAAACCTGGTGATAGGGTAGGTCTTACTGGCATTTTAACACGAGTATTTGTTTTTTCATTCAAGTACATTTAGACTTCTGTGTTGTCAAAACCTTTTGGGTTACATAAGAGTACAAATGATGTGTTATCAGAGCAGTATTAACCACAGTCAGTTATGTCTGGTTACTGACGTACACTTATAACATAACTAACTGGTCAAAAAGTTAAAGTGCATGTGAAATGACCAACACATTTATGTGTTTGGTCTGGTAGTCTAAAATGTATATTTGTGAAAAATAAAATTAATAAATCATATTTGAGTAAAATTTAAATGATTATGAGTTGTAGACCTTCTAGTTGTAGTCAACTGTTTATGACCTTCTGACTTTTCTAAAGTAAAACTTTAAACATGAGACAAATGGTAAAACTATTGATTTCAAAAAGATTACAAAAGATTATCAAACATTTGATTTCCAGCCCCCTAATCTCTGGAATAAAAAAATCATTGGATAGCTTGAGTTAAACAAATTTGCTGTGATCTGAATAAAAACAAAGTTCTTTAATAAAAACTAACATACTTTGTATAGTGGATCGCATTAAAATAAAAAAAATAATCGCTTTTTGCTGACAACACGATACTACGCATACCTGTAAAATCTATGTCAGAAGTTCAAATACCAAATCATGTCACCATGAACACATTTGCATAAATATGAGATATATGAGGTTAATATTTCTATTCTATTGCAGGTTGCTTTGGTTTATCCAAATTCAGACCCTGTTGGATTTATATGTGCATTTTATGGCTGCTTGACAGCTGGAGTAGTGCCTGTTCCAATTGAAGTACCAGTCACAAGGAAGGTAGGATATACTATTCACTGTATTAATGTTCTCTTCTGGTGAATGTTATGTTTACCGGAATGACACAATGCTTCTTAGTGTGTTGTCATCATTTAACTGTGAACTTTCAAACAGGAAACATTTCAGCTTGTCCTCAATACTAAGTGCAGTAAAATGCTGAATTAATTGAGAACATATTTTGTTTCAACAAAAATCAAACCATGCGATAAACAAAAATTATGAACACATGGCCTAATAACAAACTTCTCTGTTAGGTTTAATTTTACTTTTCACATGACTTGGCATTTTAAATTTATAATTCTTGATGGACTGTAATATACTGTTTAAAGTTAAAGTTCTAATAATGAAGTACTGTGCCATTCAAGTTATCATTGCTTTTATTGTAGATTGAACCATTGCCTCTATAAAGTCTATGGTTTAATTCTACTATTGTATCCCAGGATTATACATTTCTTGAGTGAGTTACAGACTTTCGCTGACTGCCTAAATAGGTTTAACTTGCCGCCAAAAAGTAACAAAGCTTGCAGTAAACAAAATGTAAACATTCTTCTTAATAGAAAGACATTTTTTGTGGGATTTCACTAAGCTCACATTTCTGCTGATGGAATGCTTTCATTCTTTAATCTGTTTAGTAATCTGACATCAGTTTAGTAATCCTTCAAAACAGTTTTCAGTCACTCCAGTAATATCACAGAAAGTGTTATGATGTGTATTACAGGATGCAGGTAGTCAGCAGATTGGGTTTCTTCTCGGAAGCTGTGGTGTCACTGTTGCTTGCACAAGTGAAGCATGTTTGAAAAGTTTAGCCAAGACGCAGACGGGAGAAGTTGTCACATACAAAGGTAATTCAAGTTCTATCATTGTGTTGCATCAGTAGGGAAGTTTACACTGTAGATAATTGCTGCCATACACCGTGGTGATACTCCCATGATGCATTTAAAGCTATCACTACTTTATTAGTACCCATTCAGATGCAGTTTTGACCTCCATACATGACCTACATGTCCGGACTGATCACTTTCAAACTTCACAAATATATACACAACTTGGGTCCATTCGATTTTATTCAAGATGTCCAAATGGTGTCAATTTCATCCCGGCGACATTCCTGTGATTGCAGAACCTGTTCTCAGTCATGTATGGATGGATTTCGCTCAACTTGGCACAAACATCAGACATTATGGGACCTTGATGCACACCATTTTGTTTCCCAGATCAGATTAAAATGACTGTTTAACTGTTTTAACAAATGCTGTTCTCTGACATGCCTTGACAGGTCATGTTCAAATAAATCATGTCACACATACGCACATGTATTCATTGGACAATTCAATAATGAATAATGGTCATTTATATTGTTACAAAGTCATCAAAATCAAGCATTTCAGGATGTATAGATGTCTAATTCATCTCAAGCTATCTTTGATTCATTAATAAAACTCTGCAACTTGGCGACTCCCATGATGCATCTGAAGCTATTATTGATTCATCAATAAAACCCTACAACTTTGCGACTCCCATGATGCATCTCAAGCTATCACTGATTAATTAATAAAATCCTGTAACTTGGCGACTCCCATGATGCATCTCAAGCTATCACTGATTCATTAATAAAAACCCTGCAACTTTGCGACTCCCATGATGCATCTCAAGCTATCACTGATTCATCAATAAAACCCTACAACTTTGCGACTCCCATGATGCATCTCAAGCTATCACTGATTCATTAATAAAACCCTACAACTTTGCGACTCCCATGATGCATCTCAAGCTATCACTGATTCATCAATAAAACCCTACAACTTTGCGACTCCCATGATGCATCTCAAGCTATCACTGATTCATCAATAAAACCCTACAACTTTGCGACTCCCATGATGCATCTCAAGCTATCACTGATTAATTAATAAAACCCTGTAACTTGGCGACTCCCATGATGCATCTCAAGCTATCACTGATTCATTAATAAAACCCTACAACTTTGCGACTCCCATGATGCATCTCAAGCTATCACTGATTCATCAATAAAACCCTACAACTTTGCGACTCCCATGATGCATCTCAAGCTATCATTGATTAATTAATAAAACACTGCAACTTGGCGACTCCCATGATGCATCTCAAGCTATCATTGATTCATTGATAAAACTCCGCAACATGGTGGTACTCCCATGATGCATATTACTCAATACTTCTAATAAACTTCTTGTAAAGGCTATGGCAATATAGGATGTGTGTTGTAATCTCGTTGATTAAATAAAGGTCAAGACATATAGTGTGTATAATAACCCCTGTAAGCGAATAAAGGTCATGGTAATATAGGATGTGTATAATGACCCCTGTAAGCGAATAAAGGTCATGGTAATATAGGATGTGTATAATAACTCCTCTAAGCGAATAAAGGTAATGAAAATATAGTGTATATAATGACCCCTGTTAGCGAATAAAGGTCATGGTAATATTGGATGTGTATAATAACCCCTGTAAGCGAATAAAGGTCATGGTAATATTGGATGTATATAATGACCCCTGTTAGTGAATAAAGGTCATGGTAATATTGGATGTGTATAATAACTCCTCTAAGCAAATAAAGGTCATGGTAATATTGGGTGTATATAATAACCCCTGTAAGCAAATAAAGGTCATGACAATATAGTGTGTATAATAACCCCTTTAAACGAATAAAGGTCATGGTAATATAGGATGTGTATAATAACCCCTGTAAGCGAATAAAGGTCATGGTAATATAGGATGTGTATAATAACCCCTGTAAGCAAATAAAGGTCATGGCAATATAGTGTATATAATAACCCCTGTAAGCGAATAAAGGTCATGATAATATAGGATGTGTATAATAACTCCTCTAAGCAAATAAAGGTAATGAAATTATAGTGTATATAATGACCCATGTTAGAGAATAAAGGTCATGGTAATATTGGATGTGTATAATAACCCCTCTAAGCAAATAAAGGTCATGGTAATATTGGATGTATATTATAACCCCTGTAAGCGAATAAAGGTCATGGTAATATTGGGTGTATATAATAACCCCTGTAAGCAAATAAAGGTCATGACAATATAGTGTGTATAATAACCCCTTTAAACGAATAAAGGTCATGGTAATATAGGATGTGTATAATAACCCCTGTAAGCGAATAAAGGTCATGGTAATATAGGATGTGTATAATAACCCCTGTAAGCAAATAAAGGTCATGGCAATATAGTGTATATAATAACCCCTGTAAGCGAATAAAGGTCATGATAATATAGGATGTGTATAATAACTCCTCTAAGCAAATAAAGGTAATGAAATTATAGTGTATATAATGACCCATGTTAGCGAATAAAGGTCATGGTAATATTGGATGTGTATAATAACCCCTCTAAGCAAATAAAGGTCATGGTAATATTGGATGTATATTATAACCCCTGTAAGCGAATAAAAGTCATGGTAATATTGGATGTATATAATAACCCCTGTAAGCAAATAAAGGTCATGGCAATATTGGGTGTATATTATAACCCCTGTAAGCAAATAAAGGTCATGGCAATATAGTGTGTATAATAACCCCTGTAAGCAAATAAAGGTCATGAGAATTTTGGATGTATATAATAACCCCTGTAAGCAAATAAAGGTCATGGCAATATAGTGTGTCTAATAACCCCTGTAAACGAATAAAGGTCATGGTAAATTAGATGTGTATAATAACCCCTGTAAGCGAATAAAGGTCATGGTAATATAGGATGTGTATAATAATCCCTGTAAGCAAATAAAGATCATGGCAATATAGTGTGTATAATAACCCCTGAAAACAAATAAAGGTCATGGTAAATTAGATGTGTATAATGACCCCTGTTAGCGAATAAAGGTCATGGTAATATAGGATGTGTATAATAACCCCTGTAAGCGAATAAAGGTCATGGTAATATAGGATGTGTATAATAACTCCTCTAAGCGAATAAAGGTAATGAAATTATAGTGTATATAATGATCCCTGTTAGCGAATAAAGGTCATGGTAATATAGGATGTGTATAAGAACCCCTGTAAGCGAATAAAGGTCATGGTAATATTGGATGTGTATAATAACCCCTCTAAGCAAATAAAGGTCATGGTAATATTGGATGTATATTATAACCCCTGTAAATGAATAAAAGTCATGGTAATATTGGATGTATATAATAACCCCTGTAAGCAAATAAAGGTCATGGCAATATTGGATGTATGTTATAACCCCTGTAAGCAAATAAAGGTCATGGCAATATAGTGTGTATAATAACCCCTGTAAGCTAATAAAGGTCATGGAAATATTGGGTGTATATAATAACCCCTGTAAGCAAATAAAGGTCATGGCAATATAGTGTGTATAATAACCCCTGTAAGCAAATAAAGGTCATGGTAATATTGGATGTATATAATAACCCCTGTAAACAAATAAAGGTCATGGCAATATAGTGTGTCTAATAACCCCTGTAAACGAATAAAGGTCATGGTAAATTAGATGTGTATAATAACCCCTGTAAGCGAATAAAGGTCATGGTAATATAGGATGTGTATAATAATCCCTGTAAGCAAATAAAGATCATGGCAATATAGTGTGTATAATAACCCCTGTAAACGAATAAAGGTCATGGTAAATTAGATGTGTATAATGACCCCTGTTAGCGAATAAAGGTCATGGTAATATAGGATGTGTATAATAACCCCTGTAAGCGAATAAAGGTCATGGTAATATAGGATGTGTATAATAACTCCTCTAAGCGAATAAAGGTAATGAAATTATAGTGTATATAATGATCCCTGTTAGCGAATAAAGGTCATGGTAATATAGGATGTGTATAATAACCCCTGCAAGCGAATAAAGGTCATGGTAATATTGGATGTGTATAATAACCCCTCTAAGCAAATAAAGGTCATGGTAATATTGGATGTATATTATAACCCCTGTAAGCGAATAAAAGTCATGGTAATATTGGATGTATATAATAACCCCTGTAAGCAAATAAAGGTCATGGCAATATTGGATGTATGTTATAACCCCTGTAAGCAAATAAAGGTCATGGCAATATAGTGTGTATAATAACCCCTGTAAGCTAATAAAGGTCATGGAAATATTGGATGTATATAATAACCCCTGTAAGCAAATAAAGGTCATGGTAATATTGGATGTAAATAATAACCCCTGTAAGCAAATAAAGGTCATGGCAATATAGTGTGTATAATAACCCCTGTAAACGAATAAAGGTCATGGTAATATTGGATGTATATAATAACCCCTGTAAGCAAATAAAGGTCATGGCAATATTGGATGTATATTATAACCCATGTAAGCAAATAAAGGTCATGGCAATATAGTGTGTACAATAACCCCTGTAAGCAAATAAAGGTCATGGTAATATTGGATGTATATAATAACCCCTGTAAGCAAATAAAGGTCATGGCAATATAGGATGTGTATAATAACCCCTGTAAGCGAATAAAGGTCATGGTAATATTAGATGTTTATAATAACCCCTGTAAATGAATAAAGGTCATGGTAATATTGGATGTATATAATAACCCCTGTAAGCAAATAAAGGTCATGGCAATATAGTGTGTATAATAACCCCTGTAAGCGAATAAAGGTCATGGTAATATTGCATGTTTATAATAACCCCTGTATGCAAATAAAGGTTATGGCAATATAGGATTTGTATAATAACCTCTTCAAGTAAATAATGGTCATGGCAATATAATGTGTATAATTATCTGAGATTTATTATATACATACAGTCAGTGAATTGACTGATATTCTAACGATCTGTGAATTTTTTTGATACAATGTAATATGTAAATGTATTGTGTTTTCTTTAGCAGTAAGAGTAAATACAAAAATGAAATATACCATACTTAATACTGACTGTCTATTGCAGTCACTCAATTCGAGATCTTTTATATTTTTCTTCCATTCTTGTCTATCACATGAAAGGAATGAAGAGGAAAGGTAGACAAACATTGCGTTGTGAGCATGGTACAAATAACATGTAAATAAATTATTAACCCTTTGAATGCCATCAAATTTTGGTGCAATATTTTGTCTTGTTTTTGGTGTATTTTGATAATTTTTTATCATTTTGTACCAAATGAACATAATTTCATAAGGGTACAGGTATTGACCAAAATTTTGGAAAAAATATAAAAACATTATACAGGTTCAAGTTGTGATGGTGACATAAGTTGACTTTGGTGCACAAAGGGTTAAAACTGTAGACAAAAAACTGAATATTTCCAATTATTTTGGGTTTTTAAGGTTTGTTTATTTGTAAAATACTTGAAGTTTTTAATTATTTTAAAAATGCTATTGTAGCTAAATTTGTTGCATGTTAAATGTTTGTATTTATCATTAGAGTTGACATTACTAAAATTGTTAAGCCCTGCCTTAGTTTGTTTTATTTTGCTATCATTGAGACATACTGAATCTAACTGTTAGGTGTCATACACATATGGTCTATAATATGTTTATGTAAATTAGATTTTGTAATGTGAGTTTATTGTAATTTTCTAGGTTGGCCTAAGTTGACATGGTATATCACAGAACATTTAACAAAACCACCCAAAGACTGGGTACCACCACCAAGGCTATCTGAAGAAACTCCAGCTTATATTGAGGTAAGTTATTTATCCAAATTACTTGCATGTTTGTTTGTTGGTTGTATCTCAACTCTCTTGCATGTGGGATTGTTAGACAATGTACAAAATGTAGTTACGAGCATGGCTTTGACCAATTAAATTTTGAAAAATCTTATACATACAGTACAGTTATCATGAAAGCTTTGGTGTTTGTGGCATTGTCGCCTACGCATGACTTCAATACACTTGATTTCAATATCAAACGAGATGGTTATGATGCATGTCAGTTTTCATTGTGATTTGATTAATAATGGTTGTTTTTCTCATTCATACTTTGACTGATTTTGATCAAGAAAGCTGTCTTTACTCACTCACTCATCTAACATTTAATTATAATTTTCATAATTCATAATTCACTCAGTCACTAAAAACTGGATGGGGATTATGTCATTAGCGATGACTTGTTATTAAAAGCTGTAGATTATACGCATGTGATAGTTAATACTCACTGTATCCATAATCCTCACAATTAAAACCAGCATTTTGATGTTATCAATGAGCGAGCAGGGAAAAAGCAGTAAAAAATGTGATCAGTTTCTAAACAGGAAATTAAGTGATAAGTAGTCAATTGAAAAACAGTAAAAATGAAAGGTTGAGTTCTCTACCATATTTAACAAGGAATTCTATTTGTTTTTTAGTATACTACTGGCAAAGATGGCAGTGTAATGGGGGTGACTGTGTCCAGGGCAGCTATGCTATGTCACTGTCGTACACTAACTGCAGCTTGTAACTACACTGAGGGTGAAGTTATGATCAATGTATTAGACTTCAAGAGAGATGTTGGACTTTGGCACGGAATATTAACAGTAAGTTTAGACCATCTTTTCACCACCAGTTCCCTCTTTTCATCACAAATTCACAAAATAGTGTTGTTTATAGTCTGTCATTCTCTTCAGAATATTGGAACAAAAATAGCCAATTTTTTTGAATACCCCACAACCCCGAGGGGAAATAGATGTATACTAGTGCCCGAATTAGGCTATGCAATATGTGTTTTATAACACATTACACGTTCATACTAGGAACGTGCATAGATAGTCTGCCGTCTTCTTCTCGACGTCTGCTAGCGGTGTCCCGATTTCTTCACAAAACAATGTAAAGACGCTTCTAGAAAACCTGTTTGCGTCCTTCGTCTTCGGTGCATCTTTATTAGCTCCGCTGTCGACTTTGTCGAGCGGAGCTTATCATATGAGTGATCGTCCGTCGTCGTCGTCGTCCGTGTCAATGTTTTACTTTTTCGACTTCTTCTTGAAAACTACAAGCCTGAATGCTTTGATACTTGGTGTATATGTACGTTGGGTAGACCTCTCTTAGATTTGTTTATTTTGTAATGATATCTTTAATTCTCTAATTTTGGTGAATATTTTTGTAATTTTTGGTAAAAAGTGATATTTTAGACTTCTTGTTGAAAACCGCAAGTCCAATTGCTTTGATATTACATATATAGGTACTACATGTGGACCTCTCTTAAATTTGTTCATTTTGTAATGATATCTTTAATTCTCTAATTTTGGTGAATATTTTTGTAATTTTTGGTAAAAAGTGATATTTTCAACTTCTTGTTTCTTGTTAAAAACCGCAAGTCCAATTGCTTTGATATTACATATATAGGTACTACATGTGGACCTCTCTCAGATTTGTTCGTTTTGTAATGATATCTTTAATTCTCTAATTTTGGTGAATATTTTTGTAATTTTTGGTAAAAAGTGATATTTTCGACTTCTTGTTGAAAACCGCAAGTCCAATTGCTTTGATATTACATATATAGGTACTACATGCGGACCTCTCTCAGATTTGTTTATTTTGTAATGATATCTTTAATTCTCTAATTTTGGTGAATATTTTTGTAATTTTTGGTAAAAAGTGATATTTTCGACTTCTTGTTGAAAACCGCAAGTCCAATTGCTTTGATATTACATATATAGGTACTACATGTGGACCTCTCTCAGATTTGTTTATTTTGTAATGATATCTTTAATTCTCTAATTTTGGTGAATATTTTTGTAATTTTTGGTGAAAAGTGATATTTTCGACTTCTTGTTGAAAACCGCAAGTCCAATTGCTTTGATATATTATACATATAGGTACTACATGTGGACCTCTCTCAGATTTGTTCATTTTCTAATGATATCTTCTGTTCTTTAATTGCCATGTGCATTGCTAACAGCGGAGCTATCTCAGCCGACAGGCTGCTTGTTTTCTACTTGTGTGTCAAGTTCTTCTTCTTAACTGAAGCTAAATCGTCAAGTCTTTTGAGGCTGACCATTGATATCAGCGACCGAACTAGCAGACAACATATTGGAAATCACAGGATCAGGTGACTAGTGACGTCATCCCCGGGCACAAGTTGATGTACTAGTCTCCCTAGGGAACTAGCAATTTCGCTGGCGCTACTATGGTAATTTAGTCGATAACATGTGATCCTGTTTTGACCAATTACAGTACAATATTAACGAGTGATGTGTTATAAACAGTTTTAGTGACCCTCAGAGCTTGGTTGACAATAATCTCTTTGGGTCATTAACACATCTTTTGGGGGTGAACATTTGTGAAATGTTAACTCATGGATATTTACAATCAGTAAAAGTGATTGTCATGTATTTTATATGTTAAGCTCTTGAATAGATTGATATATATTTGTAATATGATGTTTTCTAGGCTGTATTTAATGGTATGCATGTGGTGTTTGTACCTTATTCTCTGATGAAAGTTAATCCAGCATCTTGGATGCATATGATAACAAAGTTCAAAGGTGAGATTTATTTACATTGATTTCATGTTTCATAACTACAAAATGACACCAGTTTTTTTATATTTGTTGTCAATTACTTTGATGGGCAACGATTATGATTGAGTATGTCAGTAACAAATCAGAGACATTATTTGTTCAATACCTTGCAAGATAACCAAATATCTGGAAATGTCTTACCTCATGAAGAATGGTTATCATGAAAGAATGAGTGGAAACAGCTCTCATTGTGAAATAATGAGTGGAAACATCTCTCATTGTGAAAGAATGAATGGAAACATCTCTCATTGTGAAAGAATGAGTGGAAACATCTCTCATTGTGAAATAATGAGTGGAAACATCTCTCATTGTGAAAGAAGGAGTGGAAACATCTCTCAATGTGAAATAATGAGTGGAAACATCTCTCATTGTGAAAGAATGAGTGGAAACATCTCTCATTGTGAAATAATGAGTGGAAACATCTCTCATTGTGAAAGAAGGAGTGGAAACAGCTCTCATTGTGAAATAATGAGTGGAAACATCTCTCATTGTGAAAGAATGAATGGAAACATCTCTCATTGTGAAAGAATGAGTGGAAACATCTCTCATTGTGAAATAATGAGTGGAAACATCTCTCATTGTGAAAGAAGGAGTGGAAACATCTCTCAATGTGAAATAATGAGTGGAAACATCTCTCATTGTGAAAGAATGAGTGGAAACATCTCTCATTGTGAAATAATGAGTGGAAACATCTCTCATTGTGAAAGAAGGAGTGGAAACATCTCTCAATGTGAAATAATGAGTGGAAACATCTCTCATTGTGAAATAATGAGTGGAAACATCTCTCATTGTGAAAGAAGGAGTGGAAACATCTCTCATTGTGAAATAATGAGTGGAAACATCTCTCATTGTGAAATAATGAGTGGAAACATCTCTCATTGTGAAATAATGAGTGGAAACATCTCATTGTGAAATAATGAATGGAAACATCTCTTATTGTGAAATAATGAGTGGAAACATCTCTCATTGTGAAATAATGAATGGAAACATCTCTCATTGTGAAATAATGAGTGGAAACATCTCTCATTGTGAAAAAATTAGTGGAAACATCTCTCATTGTGAAAGAATGAGTGGAAACATCTCTCATTGTGAAAGAATGAGTGGAAATATCTCATTGTGAAATAATGAATGGAAACATCTCTCATTGTGAAATAATGAGTGGAAACATCTCTCATTGTGAAATAATGAGTGGAAACATCTCTCATTGTGAAAAAATTAGTGGAAACATTTCTCATTGTGAAATAATGAATTGAAACATCTCTCATTGTGAAAGAATGAGTAGAAACTTCTCTCATTGTGAAAGAATAAGGGCAAACATCTCTCATTGTGAAATAATGAGTGGAAACATCTCTCATTGTGAAAGAATGAGTGGAAACTTCTCTCATTGTGAAAGAATGAGGGCAAACATCTCTCATTGTGAAATAATGAGTGGAAACATCTCTCATTGTGAAATAATGAGTGGAAACTTCTCTCATTGTGAAATAATGAGTGGAAACATCTCTAATTGTGAAATAATGAATGGAAACATCTCTCAATGTGAAAAAAATAGTGGAAACATCTCATTGTGAAAGAATGAGTGGAAACATCTCTCATTGTGAAAAAACTTAGTAGAAACATCTCTCATTGTGAAAGAATGAGTGGAAATATCTCATTGTGAAATAATGAATGGAAACATCTCTCATTGTGAAATAATGAGTGGAAACATCTCTCATTGTGAAATAATGAGTGGAAACATCTCTCATTGTGAAATAATGAGTGGAAACATCTCTCATTGTGAAATAATGAGTGGAAACTTCTCTCATTGTGAAATAATGAGTGAAAATATCTCTCATTGTGAAATAATGAGTGGAAACATCTTTCATTGTGAAATAATGAATGGAAACATCTCTCATTGTGAAATAATGAGTGGAAACATCTCTCATTGTGAAAGAAGGAGTGGAAACATCTCTCATTGTGAAATAATGAGTGGAAACATCTCTCATTGTGAAATAATGAGTGGAAACATCTCTCATTGTAAAATAATGAGTGGAAACATCTCTCATTGTGAAATAATGAGTGGAAACATCTCTCATTGTGAAATAATGAGTGGAAACATCTCTCATTGTGAAAGAATGAGTGGAAACATCTCTCATTGTGAAAGAATGAGTGGAAACATCTCTCATTGTGAAATAATGAGTGAAAATATCTCTCATTGTGAAATAATGAGTGGAAACATCTCTCATTGTGAAATAATGAGTGGAAACATCTCTCATTGTGAAAGAATGAGTGGAAACATCTCTCATTGTGAAAGAATGAGTGGAAACATCTTTCATTGTGAAATAATGAATGGAAACATCTCTCATTGTAAAATAATGAGTGGAAACATCTCTCATTGTGAAATAATGAGTGGAAACATCTCTCATTGTGAAATAATGAGTGGAAACATCTCTCATTGTGAAATAATGAGTGGAAACATCTCATTGTGAAATAATGAATGGAAACATCTCTTATTGTGAAATAATGAGTGGAAACATCTCTCATTGTGAAATAATGAATGGAAACATCTCTCATTGTGAAATAATGAGTGGAAACATCTCTCATTGTGAAAAAATTAGTGGAAACATCTCTCATTGTGAAAGAATGAGTGGAAACATCTCTCATTGTGAAATAATGAGTGGAAACATCTCTCATTGTGAAAAAATTAGTGGAAACATTTCTTATTGTGAAATAATGAATTGAAACATCTCTCATTGTGAAAGAATGAGTGGAAACTTCTCTCATTGTGAAAGAATGAGTGGAAATATCTCATTGTGAAATAATGAATGGAAACATCTCTCATTGTGAAATAATGAGTGGAAACATCTCTCATTGTGAAATAATGAGTGGAAACATCTCTCATTGTGAAAAAATTAGTGGAAACATTTCTCATTGTGAAATAATGAATTGAAACATCTCTCATTGTGAAAGAATGAGTGGAAACTTCTCTCATTGTGAAAGAATAAGGGCAAACATCTCTCATTGTGAAATAATGAGTGGAAACATCTCTCATTGTGAAAGAATGAGTGGAAACATATCTCATTGTGAAATAATGAGTGGAAACATCTCTCATTGTGAAATAATGAGTGGAAACATCTCTCATTGTGAAATAATGAGTGGAAACATCTCTCATTGTGAAAGAATGAGGGCAAACATCTCTCATTGTGAAATAATGAGTGGAAACATCTCTCATTGTGAAATAATGAGTGGAAACTTCTCTCATTGTGAAAGAATGAGTGGAAACTTCTCTCATTGTGAAAGAATGAGTGGAAACTTCTCTCATTGTGAAAGAATGAGTGGAAACATCTCTCATTGTGAAATAATGAGTGGAAACATCTCTCATTGTGAAAGAATGAGTGGAAACTTCTCTCATTGTGAAAGAATGAGGGCAAACATCTCTCATTGTGAAATAATGAATGGAAACATCTCTCATTGTGAAATAATGAGTGGAAACATCTCTCATTGTGAAATAATGAGTGGAAACATCTCTCATTGTGAAATAATGAATGGAAACATCTCTTATTGTGAAAGAATGAGGGCAAACATCTCTCATTGTGAAATAATGAGTGGAAACATCTCTCATTGTGAAATAATGAGTGGAAACATCTCTCATTGTGAAAGAATGAGGGCAAACATCTCTCATTGTGAAATAATGAGTGGAAACATCTCTCATTGTGAAATAATGAGTGGAAACATCTCTCATTGTGAAAGAATGAGTGGAAACTTCTCTCATTGTGAAAGAATGAGGGCAAACATCTCTCATTGTGAAAGAATGAGTGGAAACATCTCTCATTGTGAAATAATGAGTGGAAACATCTCTCATTGTGAAATAATGAGTGGAAACATCTCTCATTGTGAAAAAAATTAGTGGAAACATCTCTCATTGTGAAAGAATGAGTGGAAATATCCCTCATTGTGAAAGAATGAGTGGAAACATCTGTCATTGTGAAAAAAATTAGTGGAAACATCTCTCATTGTGAAAGAATGAGTGGAAACATCTCTCATTGTGAAAGAATGAGTGGAAACATCTCTCATTGTGAAAGAATGAGTGGAAACATATCTCATTGTGAAATAATGAGTGGAAACATCTCTCATTGTGAAAGAATGAGTGGAAACATATCTCATTGTGAAATAATGAATGGAAACATCTCTCATTGTGAAATAATGAGTGGAAACATCTCTCATTGTGAAAGAATGAGTGGAAACATCTCTCATTGTGAAACAAATTAGTGGAAACATCTCTCATTGTGAAAGAATGAGTGGAAACATCTCTCATTGTGAAATAATGAGTGAAAACATCTCTCATTGTGAAATAATGAGTGGAAACATCTCTCATTGTGAAATAATGAGTGGAAACATCTCTCATTGTGAAAAAAATTAGTGGAAACATCTCTCATTGTGAAAGAATGAGTGGAAATATCCCTCATTGCGAAAGAATGAGTGGAAACATCTGTCATTGTGAAAAAAATTAGTGGAAACATCTCTCATTGTGAAAGAATGAGTGGAAACATCTCTCATTGTGAAAGAATGAGTGGAAACATCTCTCATTGTGAAAGAATGAGTGGAAACATATCTCATTGTGAAATAATGAGTGGAAACATCTCTCATTGTGAAATAATGAGTGGAAACATCTCATTGTGAAAGAATGAGTGGAAACATCTCATTGTGAAAGAATGAGTGGAAACATATCTCATTGTGAAATAATGAGTGGAAACATCTCTCATTGTGAAATAATGAGTGGAAACATCTCTCATTGTGAAATAATGAGTGGAAACATCTCTCATTGTGAAAAAAATTAGTGGAAACATCTCTCATTGTGAAAGAATGAGTGGAAATATCCCTCATTGCGAAAGAATGAGTGGAAACATCTGTCATTGTGAAAAAAATTAGTGGAAACATCTCTCATTGTGAAAGAATGAGTGGAAACATCTCTCATTGTGAAAGAATGAGTGGAAACATCTCTCATTGTGAAAGAATGAGTGGAAACATCTCTCATTGTGAAAGAATGAGTGGAAACATCTCTCATTGTGAAAGAATGAGTGGAAACATCTCTCATTGTGAAAGAATGAGTGGAAACATATCTCATTGTGAAATAATGAGTGGAAACATCTCTCATTGTGAAAGAATGAGTGGAAACATATCTCATTGTGAAATAATGAATGGAAACATCTCTTATTGTGAAATAATGAGTGGAAACATCTCTCATTGTGAAAGAATGAGTGGAAACATCTCTCATTGTGAAACAAATTAGTGGAAACATCTCTCATTGTGAAAGAATGAGTGGAAACATCTCTCATTGTGAAATAATGAGTGGAAACATCTCTCATTGTGAAATAATGAGTGGAAACATCTCTCATTGTGAAATAATGAGTGGAAACATATCTCATTGTGAAAAAAATTAGTGGAAACATCTCTCATTGTGAAAGAATGAGTGGAAATATCCCTCATTGCGAAAGAATGAGTGGAAACATCTGTCATTGTGAAAAAAATTAGTGGAAACATCTCTCATTGTGAAAGAATGAGTGGAAACATCTCTCATTGTGAAAGAATGAGTGGAAACATCTCTCATTGTGAAAGAATGAGTGGAAACATATCTCATTGTGAAATAATGAGTGGAAACATCTCTCATTGTGAAATAATGAGTGGAAACATCTCATTGTGAAAGAATGAGTGGAAACATCTCATTGTGAAAGAATGAGTGGAAACATATCTCATTGTGAAATAATGAGTGGAAACATCTCTCATTGTGAAATAATGAGTGGAAACATCTCTCATTGTGAAATAATGAGTGGAAACATCTCTCATTGTGAAAAAAATTAGTGGAAACATCTCTCATTGTGAAAGAATGAGTGGAAATATCCCTCATTGCGAAAGAATGAGTGGAAACATCTGTCATTGTGAAAAAAATTAGTGGAAACATCTCTCATTGTGAAAGAATGAGTGGAAACATCTCTCATTGTGAAAGAATGAGTGGAAACATCTCTCATTGTGAAAGAATGAGTGGAAACATATCTCATTGTGAAATAATGAGTGGAAACATCTCTCATTGTGAAATAATGAGTGGAAACATCTCATTGTGAAAGAATGAGTGGAAACATCTCTCATTGTGAAAGAATGAGTGGAAACATATCTCATTGTGAAATAATGAGTGGAAACATCTCTCATTGTGAAATAATGAAGGGAAACTATTTACCTCATGATAGAATGACCTGAAATGGCCCATCTTGTAAAAGAACAGCCTGAATGAGCTCACCCTGGTGACATTTGTTTTGAAGTCCCCATTCAGGCAGTCTTAAAACAAGGTCCTGATCGAGGGATTTATCGCCGTGCATTTGTCCTTCTATGTTTCCACACCAGTAACTTTGCCTGAACCAATCATGTCCAAACTCACACATACATCAAGCATGTCCAATGTATTCTATAATTCAATTCAAGATGGCTGAATTCATCAGAATAAATCGGTTTCTGCCATTACCAAACCAGATCTCAGTCATACATTAACAGATTTCATTCAAACGTACATTGAATATTATAGGATGTGTTGTATTGGTTTTATTATTTGTTTATATATGGTTTTTAGAGTATTGTGTTTTATCTGATGCCTGTAAATGTGCCTTTGGTTATTCTTGAAATAAATTAAGTAAATATATTTCTATGGTTACAGCATCGGTAGCTGTGGTGAAGTCACGTGATATGCATTGGGGTCTAGTTGCACAAAAAGAACACAAAGATGTGAACCTATCATCATTAAGAATGCTTCTAGTGGCAGATGGAGCAAATCCATGTAAGTAAAAATATTATTAAATATCTTAATTTACATAATGGTAAATTTTTCCCGGTAACTGCATATTTGTGTTTGGTAAATAACATTATTTCTGTAGAAACTGTATTGTGTCTAAAAATACTTTTGTTTCTAGATAAATTAAGTTTGTATAGAAAATATTGTTTTGTTTCGATAATAGGGAATAAAAGACGATATGCTGCCCATTATAACTTAGAATGGGGATTATTGCAATTATTATACAAGAAAATATCCTCATCCTGTAATAATGGTCTGTGTAGATCCTTTATTAAACTTATGTTTTGACCTCTGTGCTTCCGTGCGTGCATGCGTCTGGCCAGGCCTGTATCTTAGAAATGCCTGGACCAATCAAACTTCACACATACATCATACATGATATTATACATATGCACATCAATTTGTTTCACGATCTGATTCAGAATGGCTGACTAGTAGCCATTTTGTTTTAATGAATGGGCTTCTACAGCCATATCTCTGACATGCTTTGACTGATTATGTTCAAATTTTATATATTCATTATATATGTATTCAAAATGGCTGATTTTGTTAGTCCCTGCGCCTGAAAAGGGGACTTTATAATTCAGGTTATGTCCATTTTTCAGTCTCCAACATTTTCTCAGAAATTCTACAGCAGATATCAGTGAAACTTGGCAGGTTGATGAACAAGTCTCTGCTGAGTATGCACGTAATTTTTTTTCCAGATCTGAAAATCCCAAGTGGGTCTTTTTCACGATTTTCATCAAAAATTATCTCTCCCGGCAACATTGACAGAACGTCTGCACATGCTCAGAATAAATTAATTACTGTAAAATACTTTATCTTTGCTTGCAACATTTTTTTGCTATTTTCACTGAAGGAATGTTTCAGTTAAAATAAAATCCAGCGAATATACCCTTTTCTTATATTTTACAGTCAACTTGTCAAAAATCAATGAAAATAAATTCAATACAAAACACCCAGAAAAAGTCTTTTCAGCGAATGATAATCCAGCTGAAATAAAATATTTTACAGTAGATTAGATCTGTGAGTAAGGCTGCTGTTATTACGGCACGTGATTTCTCCATTGCGTGCAATTTATCATAGTACTGTTTATATATGTGTTCTGTTCGGCTCAGTGGTCTCATTCACTCGTTACTAGAAGAACTAGTAACTTTATTTGATTTCAAGAACTTCAAGAAGGCGGCATAAGAGACGTGTTTGCAAAGGTAAGTTCTCCAGTTTCAACAAAATTGAATGTATATTGGGGTACGATTGGTGTACATTCCGTGACGTATGGACGTGAATATTATGATGATTGCCAGCTTTATATTCTTGTGAAAAGCCAAAAAAGCAAACAATTGTCTCCAATCTCCGAAACTAGTTCGTAAACTGTCAAATTATTGTACATGGGGACATAGTTTTCAACTAAATCGTTATCCGGTCTTTTGCTTGTGTCGCGATTTCCGACATGTCCCTGTGTCGATCAATTTATTCATTATATAATAGTAGGTTGCCTATGATTATATTCGTATTTTTAGCTCCGCTGTCGACTTTGTCGAGCGGAGCTTATCATATGAGTGATTGTCCGTCGTCGTCCGTGTCAATGTTTTACTTTTTCGACTTCTTCTTGAAAACTACAAGCCTGAATGCCTTGGGTAGACCTCTCTTAGGTTTGTTCATTTCATGTTGATATCTTCAATTTTCTAATTTTGGTGAATATTTTTGTCATTTTTGGTAAAAAGTGATATTTTCGACTTCTTGTTAAAAACCACAAGTCCAATTGCTTTGATACTACATATATAGGTACTACATGTGGACCTCTCTCAGATTGTTCGTTTCGTGATGATATCTTCAATTCTCTAATTTTGGTGAATATTTTTGTAATTTTTGGTAAAAAGTGATATTTTCGACTTCTTGTTAAAAACCGCAAGTTTGATTGCTTTGATATTACATATATAGGTACTACATGTGGACCTCTCTCAGATTTGTTCATTTTGTGATGATATCTTCAATTCTCTAATTTTGGTGAATATTTTTGTAATTTTTGGTAAAAAGTGATATTTTCGACTTCTTGTTAAAAACCGCAAGTGCAATTGCTTTGATATTACATATATAGGTACTACATGTGGACCTCTCTCAGATTTGTTCATTTTGTAATGATATCTTTAATTCTCTAATTTTGGTAAATATTTTTGTCATTTTTGGTAAAAAGTGATATTTTCGACTTCTTGTTAAAAACCGCAAGTCCAATTGCTTTGATACTACATATATAGGTACTACATGTGGACCTCTCTCAGATTTGTTCATTTCGTGATGATATCTTCAATTCTCTAATTTTGGTGAATATTTTTGTTATTTTTGGTAAAAAGTGATATTTTCGACCTTTTGTTAAAAACCGCAAGTTCAATTGCTTTGATATTACATATATAAGTACTACATGTGGACCTCTCTCAGATTTGTTCATTTTGTGATGATATCTTCAATTCTCTAATTTTGGTGAATATTTTTGTAATTTTTGGTAAAAAGTGATATTTTCGACTTCTTGTTAAAAACCAATAGTTCAATTGCTTTGATATTACATATATAGATACTACATGTAGACCTTTTTCAGATTTGTTCATTTTGTGATGATATCTTCAGTTCTCTAATTTTGGTGAATATTTTTGTCATTTTTGGTAAAAAGTGATATTTTCGACTTCTTGTTGAAAACTGTAAGTTCGATTGCTTTGATATTACATATACAGTAAAACCTGTCAAAACCGACCCCTGGATAAACCGACCTACTGTCAGAACCGACCGATTTATGTAGTCCCGAAATTTCTCCATAGACGCCTATGTTAAAACAACCTGTGAAATCCGACCACTGTCTACTCCGAACACCGACCGCATTGATCGGCCCCAAGTCCAATATTCACACTGAATACATCGACCATCCGACCAGTTGCACCACGTCCGCTGTCTAGTAATCCGGTCTGCCCGACCTAAAAAGTGTGCATTGTGTTGAATTTACCGTGAACGTCACAGAAACAATATCAAATCTCACACTACAAGTAACGTCCCGTGTAAAACAATAGCAACTGATTAAGTTTTTCACACCACACGCCATCGCATCACGTGATGTCTGGACAGTGTAATGACCCCGGATATAAACAAATGATCAGGGTCATCAACTTCAATTGCGGTGAAGCACACTGCATTATCACTTCTTCAACGATCAAAACATTGAGTTTTCTTCTTTCCATAACGATTCTGATCGACAATTTTGTGCTTTCGAATGTTTCCGTAAAGGGGGCTTCAAGATTGAAATTTATGATGACGAAGAAGCAGACGATGACAAAAAATTCGGAAACCTTATTTAGCATGTTGCAGAGCCGCAAACACAGTGTAGCGTTGTAGAATACCTCCACTTTGATGAACGTATACCGACTGAAGCAATGTATGACGGCGAGTGGGAGCAACAGATTGTTGAGAATTTTATTGCAGACAAAGAAAACCATGAATCTACAGACAACGATGACAACGACAGTCAAATTATTGACCCCCACGATGACCGTGACTTGACGCATGGCGATGTGCTAGACATGTTGACAAGATTACAAAACTTCGCAATAAACAAAGACTCCAGCTACTTGACAGATATCCAAAATTTCATAATTCGAACGAACAAAATCGTTGAAAAAAGATGTTCTTTAAAGCGGTGAAAACTTGATGATTTTTTTACATCGTAATTTGATTCATTGACTTAACAGCAAAATCAACTGTCTGCATAAATTATAATAATTACATGTAGCTCACGTGAACTTACGTTGTGATGTCATTCAAAATGGACGCCTTCAGTTACGATACGCGATACTTACCCGGTCTGTTCCAACAGTTATTTTAATGTTTATTGATTTCATGTACATACCATAATATTCTTGTCTTGTTTGGTAAATTATTTTATTGAAACAATACAATAAATGTAAATACATGTATAATCACCGGAGGCAAACTCCGGTGTCTTTCATTTGTCCCGTGTTTACAGCACATGTAATTGTTGTTTCAATCGAAGTTATGCCCACCCTGAATAAACCGACTCCCTCTGAAAACCGACCATAGATCCCAGTCCCAGTCATGGTCGGTTTTGACAGGTTTTACTGTATATGTATTACATGTGGACCTCTCTCAGATTTGTTCATTTTGTGATGATATCTTCAATTCTCTAATTAATTTACTTTGGTGAATATTTTTGTAATTTTTGGTAAAAAGTGATATTTTCGACTTCTTGTTAAAAACTGTAAGTCCGATTGCTTTGATACTATTCATATTGTTCATTTTCTAATGATGTCTTCAGTTCTTTAATTGTAATGTGCACTGCTAACAGCGGAGCTATCTCAGCCGATAGGCTGCTTGTTTATGTTGTGAGCATTAAACTGTTAGTTGTAATGAAGATTTTGCCGATCTCCTGCGATTCAACATGGCGGATTACAGTGACAACACGTGTATGGACGGTCAGTCGAGTCGTCTGCAACGAACCATGAAATCGCCCGGCATTTTTTTGGCAGTTTTTTTTTTTAATATTTTGGATATTTCATTCACTCCTGACGCCTAAAAGAGTCAAATTTATATTTTACCGTAGTCATTGACACCTATTCAAGAGTATGATGTTTATTGTGAATAGCCTGAATGGGTAAGCTTCGTTTCGACAACGAGCTGTTATTTCTGTGAACAATGTTAAATTATTCTTTGAAAGCCCAGTTTATTTTTTGAAAACAACTAATTTTTGGATTAAAAAAAAAATCATGCCGTTTTCCCCGTCAAAATCAAAGCATAAGGATCTTGCTACAACATCGGTGAATCTCTACAGTACCTTGTTGCGTTCACCACAAGGTCACTGAACCGTCATTAACATATTTAAATGAGCCACGTGTAAATGGAAACATGGCGAATATTGTATGGTATCGAGCATTTACATTCGACCGAAATCATTCGTTTACGATGAAATTAAGTTGAATATTACTTCCAATTCATAAAAATTCAACGAATTAATGTTTTGTGCGTTATTATAATCATTACTGAATAATACAACAATTGCAATACTTCGAAAACAAGTAAGTTATTCACTTGCGAAACACAGAATGACCAGATTGTGCTACCGTGATCATTCGCTACCGGTACTAACCACTAAGCAATGTATTCATGTTTGTATTTATTCGAAACTTCTTTTAGAACATACTTTACTTTTCGTTATCAACAAAATTATAAAAAAATAATGCATATTACATTTTGTGATTTTTTTGGGGGGGGGGATTCAATTCCAACATTTCGCAGTGCCTATGAACCAAAGGCCTTTCATTCTTCTCTGAGTGTGACACCTAAACCAGAGGTGTTATGGTGTATAAACTGGCACTAAATGAAAAGGCTGTTGAACCTTATTCAAATGTATAAGTACATGTTATTATGTATTTCATTATGAAAACTGACTAAATTAAATGTGATCTTATTTTTAATTGTTTGAACAGAATGATTTATATCTGTAATGACGTTTCATCCAATATTAATTGTGCAATTGTTAAAATGCCTACCTGCACATTTATTGTTTTTGTTTCTGAAATAGACATTTGTAAAAAAAAAAAAAAAAAAATCATGCTTGATGTAGCCCCTTTTCTGTTATGTTTTCAACTTCTTCCAAAGTAAAACTGGCGAAGGCATGTAATTGCCATACAATCATCAACTGTGGGAAAACTTGTATGTTATTGAAAATCTTTATTTTGTTGTCTGTGAATTAATATAATATTTGAAATGGCGTAATGGTGCAAAATATCCTCAAACAATCGGTCTTCTGGTGGCACTAGACTGCGCATTTATGCACAGTCAGTATCCCAATGCACGATCTCAGCTTACTAAGTGATGATGGTGGTTGAAATGGAAAACTGAATACAAAAATCCACTAACATCTCAAACGAATTTCCGTCTGCTGTGAATGCATGTTTCGTTGCATCAAATAAATAACCCAATTTTATAATAGAAGTTTGCGATCTTGTGCCATACAGGGTCAAGTGATTGAGCAATAAAAAACATGGTACCAATGATCTGAAATTTCAGGAGTGCTCGCTGAAGGTTTATCAATCCTGCGTATTGTCTTGTTCTTTTGCAATCCTGCATTTCAGTTACTAGAATTCATACTAAAAAAAATAGTTTCTGTTTTTCTTCTAATAATTCGGCCTTTCTCAAAAACAAATATTTTTCCATGGTCGAAATGCAAGAAGAATACAAAACTACTGTGATTGCATAGCGATACATGTAGGACCATTGTCAATTAGTTCGCCTGATCAACACAGCGTTATACATAGGACTGATATTGAATCACGGAGAGTAAAATCTTGTGATACTAATCTCTAGAACGACTCAGATTGGTACAATCTTGGACAATACTCATTTTAAACTTTTTTTGTTTTTTTACAGTGGTGCTGCTTCAATTTCGCAAGGCAATTTTTTCTGGGTTCCTACAACATGGAGTGTCAGGGACTTCATTGAAATGTTGTACACAAATTTCATAAAATCCTGAATATATCTAGAAGTGAAAATTAAATGGTTTACAGTATTTTATACCCATTAATAATGATTGAAATGCAATAATATCACTGCACTAAAAAGACTTCGAACAATTACTGTTACTTCTCCATTGAAGGTTATGAGCAGACCAACCTTTATCACTACTGGCTTTCTTAATTATTACATGTACTTGCTCTGAAAACATAGCTTTTACAATTGTTTAAATTAACAGATGTTGTTCTATGTACAATGAATACATTTTAAATAATAAACCTTACTGTGTTAACAAATTGTATTTGACAACATGAGAATGATTCTGATGCCCAGTGGTGATGTTGAAACAAAGCCAGGTTCTGGTAATATACTAAGACTTGATTAACAAAGAGGTCATGTACATCAAGGGTCACTCAGATTTATGAATGCAGTTTCTTGAGCAAGTATACATGTATGACAAATAATTTTGTTGCACTTGTGTACTCTGAGATTCTGAACATGGGTCAGTGGAAGTTTTTAGTTGTCAGTACAAAACTAGATTATGGGAAATCACTTTATGATGAGTTGTAACCACAAAGAGTACATATTTATTCACCTGTTTGCAGATGTTCCTTGTACTACCTGTACTTTATAATCAAATAACGGGGACTGTGACATTTCATGTCATGCTTTAATAAATGCTGTTCCAGAGCAATATCTCTCAATACTCGTTTGACGATCAGATACAAATGTCAATCATTTTAATGTTAAACAGTCATCATAATCATATTCCTGACATGTTTATACTCCAGCTATATTACTATAAACAAAACTATATATCTTAAATTTGATACCTAATGAGGACTGTGCCATGCATGGCTTGTTTCTATAATAATGTTCTTTGTAGATCTCTTATTTCTATAATAATGGTCTTTGTGGATCCTTTATTTCTATAATAGTGGTCTGTGTAGATCCTTTATTTCTATAATAATGGCCTTTGTAGATCCTTTATTTCTATAATAGTGGTCTGTGTAGATCCTTTATTTCTATAATAATGGCCTTTGTAGATCCTTTATTTCTATAATAACGGTCTTTGTAGATCCTTTATTTCTATAATAATGGTCTGTGTAGATCCTTTATTTCTATAATAACGGTCTTTGTAGATCCTTTATTTCTATAATAGTGGTCTGTGTAGATCCTTTATTTCTATGATAATGGTCTTTGTAGATCCTTTGTTTCTACAATAATGGTCTATGTATATCCTTTATTTCTATAATAATGGTATGTGTAGATCCTTTATTTCTATAATAATGGTCTGTGTAGATCCTTTATTTCTATAATAACGGTCTTTGTAGATCCTTTATTTCTATAATAGTGGTCTTTGTAGATCCTGTATTTCTATAATAGTGGTCTGTGTAGATCCTTTATTTCTATAATAACGGTCTTTGTAGATCCTTTATTTCTATAATAATGGTCTATGTAGCTCCTTTATTTCTATAATAGTGGTCTGTGTAGATCCTTTATTTCTATAATAATGTTCTTTGTAGATCTCTTATTTCTATAATAATGGTCTGTGTATATCCTTTATTTCTATAATAATGGTCTTTGTAGATCCTTTATTTCTATAATAGTGGTCTGTGTAGATCCTTTATTTCTATAATAATGGCCTTTGTAGATCCTTTATTTCTATAATAACGGTCTTTGTAGATCCTTTATTTCTATAATAATGGTCTATGTAGATCCTTTATTTCTATAATAGTGGTCTGTGTAGATCCTTTATTTCTATAATAATGGTCTTTGTAGATCCTTTATTTCTATAATAGTGGTCTGTGTAGATCCTTTATTTCTATAATAATGGTCTTTGTAGATCCTTTATTTCTATAATAGTGGTCTGTGTAGATCCTTTATTTCTATAATAATGGCCTTTGTAGATCCTTTATTTCTATAATAATAGTCTGTGTAGATCCTTTATTTCTATAATAATGGTCTTTGTAGATCCTTTATTTCTATAATAGTGGTCTGTGTAGATCCTTTATTTCTATAATAATGGTCTTTGTAGATCCTTTAGTTCTATAATAGTGGTCTGTGTAGATCCTTTATTTCTTTAATAATGGTCTTTGTAGATCCTTTATTTCTATAATAGTGGTCTGTGTAGATCCTTTATTTCTATAATAATGGCCTTTGTAGATCCTTTATTTCTATAATAATGGTCTGTGTAGATCCTTTATTTCTATAATAATGGTCTTTGTAGATCCTTTATTTCTATAATAGTGGTCTGTGTAGATCCTTTATTTCTATAATAATGGTCTTTGTAGATCCTTTAGTTCTATAATAGTGGTCTGTGTAGATCCTTTATTTCTTTAATAATGGTCTTTGTAGATCCTTTATTTCTATAATAGTGGTCTGTGTAGATCCTTTATTTCTATAATAATGTTCTTTGTAGATCCTTTATTTCTATAATAGTGGTCTGTGTAGATCCTTTATTTCTATAATAGTGGTCTGTGTAGATCCTTTATTTCTATAATAATGTTCTTTGTAGATCCTTTATTTCTATAATAATATCCCAAAATCACAAATTGTAAATATGTGCAGCCGTAAGCTTGAGAAGAAATAAATCACCCTTGTCATTGGTGAGTCGGGAATTGCTCACAAGCTAATTGTATGCAAAAAAAAACAGGTGATTTTTGGATGAAAGTGACCTCAGGGTCTTACCATGAAAAGAAACATAACAAGTTTCTTGTTTAAATGATTCTTACAAATGTGGGCAAACAGTGGATTTAACTGGTTTATGTGTCATCTTGTGGTACAGATTGGCCAATGAGAATGTGCTGTGCTCAGTATTATATTTCAGATTACTGTTACTGTGACTGGAAAATACTCTAATATTGTTTTGAAATATTGCATTTGACTTTTACATTGAATTTAATAAAAACTTAATTTTAGAGTTTCTGTGCAGGTGTTGTTTCTGATTACTAGGTATGTTCTGTTTTTCCACCAGGGTCCTTGTCTTCCTGTGATGCATTCTTAAATACTTTCCAGAGTAAAGGGTTGAAACCAGAGGCCATATGTCCCTGTGCTGGATCTACAGAGGCAATGTCCATTGCTGTCAGGAGGTAAATTATTTTAGTTACCTCTGCATATGGATCTGCCTGTTAAATTAATGCAATGTCTGAATAAAAGTGGTTACAAAATTATAGTAATGTGTTTCTAATGAGATGCGATAGTTTGCATTGTTAACCTCTACAAACTGTTCTTTTATCAAGATTAATGGCATAGATTAACACTGCTACACTATTAGAAACTAATTTTATTTCACGGGAGACAACTTTTCCTGAAATCATAAAATGTTGTTACAGTGTAAATTTGTCTGGGATCTAACAAACATGAAGTGTGACTTTTGCAAAATTATCAAGTCGTGAACATTTATAGCAGCACAAATGTACCTGGCATACACACTGTACCTGGCATACACACTGTTGTACCTGGCATACACACTGTACATGTACCTGGCATACACACTGTACCTGGCATACACACTGTACCTGGCATACACACTGTACCTGGCATACACACTGTACCTGGCATACACACTGTACCTGGCATACACTCTGTACCTGACATATACACTGTACCTGGCATACACACTGTACCTGGCATACACACTGTACCTGGCATACACACTGTACCTGGCATACACACTGTACCTGGCATACACTCTGTACCTGACATATACACTGTACCTGGCATACACACTGTACCTGGCATACACACTGTACCTGGCATACACACTGTACCTGGCATACACACTGTACCTGGCATGCACACTGTACCTGGCATACACACTGTACCTGGCATACACACTGTACTTGGCATACACACTGTACCCGGCATACACACTGTACCCGGCATACACACTGTACCCGGCATACACACTGTACCTGGCATACGCACTGTACCTGGCATACGCACTGTACCTGGCATACACACTGTACCTGGCATACACACTGTACCTGGCATACACACTGTTCCTGGCATACGCACTGTACCTGGCATACACACTGTACCTGGCATACACACTGTACCTGGCATACACTCTGTACCTGACATATACACTGTACCTGGCATACACACTGTACCTGGCATACACACTGTACCTGGCATACACACTGTACCTGGCATGCACACTGTACCTGGCATACACACTGTACCTGGCATACACACTGTACCTGACATACACACTGTACTTGGCATGCACACTGTACCTGGCATGCACACTGTACCTGGCATGCACACTGTACCCGGCATACACACTGTACCTGGCATACACACTGTACCTGGCATACACACTGTACCTGGCATACACACTGTACCTGGCATACGCACTGTACCTGGCATACACACTGTACCTGGCATACTGTACCTGGCATACACACTGTACCTGGCATACACACTGTACCTGGCATACACACTGTACCCGGCATACACACTGTACCCGGCATACGCACTGTACCCGGCATACGCACTGTACCCGGCATACACACTGTACCCGGCATACGCACTGTACCCGGCATACGCACTGTACCCGGCATACGCACTGTACCCGGCATACACACTGTACCCGGCATACACACTGTACCCGGCATACACACTGTACCCGGCATACACACTGTACCCGGCATACACACTGTACCTGGCATACACACTGTACCTGGCATACACACTGTACCTGGCATAAATAAAACTATTTATCATTTTAACCTGTTAGAATAAATGAATTTTTCTGATCTGAGTCATTAAAACCTCTGTGTCAATTTTAGGCCTGGTAAAATTGGTAATACAGCTACTGGACGTGGTGTTCTCTCAATGTCTGGTCTTAGTTACGGTGTTGTTAGGGTAGATACAGATGATAAATTAACCTCACTTACATTGCAAGATGTAGGAGTTGTCATGCCTGGAGGTAAGTCATACCTTGTCATTACATGTCACTTCCTATCATTAATTTTCACTTTCTGTCATTAAATGTCACTTCCATTAAATGTCACTTCCTGTCATTACGTGCACCAAATTGCAATTACAACAAATTCTTATTATTATATTGTATCACAGCTGTAATGGTTGTAGTGAAAACCGATGGTCCCCCAATACTTTGTAAGACAGATGAAGTGGGTGAACTGTGTGTTCATTCTGGTGCTATAGGCTCATCTTACTGGGGATTACCTGGTGTCTCCAATCATGTATTCAAGGTAAGGTAGTAAAAACACTGCCATGGACAATGTTTAAGATAAGGGGGTCATATTTTGGGAGATCACTGGAATCAAAACATAATCCATGGTCAATTCTTGCTAAACCTGCTGATGTCAATTTGTATTCTACTGATTCACACTCTTGAAAAGGCGATTATTATTAGTAGCACATTGTTTAAAGCGTGTTTTTATTTTTTGTTTTGGCAGCACCACAAGACGGCCCTGATGCTAAAATATTGCCCATGGGTGATGGTTCAGATGAATATGGTACCTACACTGACACTTTGTATATTTTATTTTCTATTAGGTTCAACCATTATCCACTGAGGGCAGATCTGTGGGTGAGAATAGTTTTGTCAGAACAGGGTTGCTAGGATTTCTTGGTCCTGGTGGTCTTGTCTTTGTATGTGGGAAGACAGAAGGTTTAATGTTAGTCAGTGGTAGAAGACATAATACAGATGATATTATTGCAACAGTATTGGCAGTAGAACCAATGAAATTCATTTACAGGGGAAGGTAAGTTGGTATTACTTGTTATTGACATACAGTACTGACATTGTGATTTCATTGCTATCCAAGCTATTGTCATTTCAATGTCTGAGAATACAAGTGTATGCTGTGTTTCCTTAAGAATGTTATTTTGATGGTTGCTGTATGAGACCCTATTCTAAATGACACTTCAGTAGTGTTCATTGGTATGTGTATTGTATATCATTGGTATGTGCAATGTATATCATTGGTATGTGAAAGGTATATCATTGGTATGTGCAAGGTATATCATTGGTATGTGCAATGTATACCATTGGTATGTGCAAGGTGTATCATTGGTACGTGCATGGTATATCATTGGTATGTGAAAGGTATATCATTGGTATGTGCAAGGTATATCATTGGTATGTGCAAGGTATATCATTGGTATGTGAAAGGTATATCATTGGTATGTGCAAGATATATCATTGGTATGTGCAATGTATATCATTGGTATGTGCAAGGTATACCATTGGTATGTGCATGGTATATCATTGGTATGTGCAAGGTATATCATTGGTATGTGAAAGGTATATCATTGGTATGTGCAAGGTATATCATTGGTATGTGCAAGGTATATCATTGGTATGTGAAAGGTATATCATTGGTATGTGCAAGGTATATCATTGGTATGTGCAAGATATATCATTGGTATGTGCAATGTATATCATTGGTATGTGCAAGGTATACCATTGGTATGTGCATGGTATATCATTGGTACGTGCAATGTATATCATTGGTATGTGCAAGGTATATCATTGGTGTGTGCAAGGTATATCATTGGTATGTTCAATGTATATCATTGGTATGTGCAATGTATATCATTGGTATGTGCAAGGTATATCATTGGTATGTTCAATGTATATCATTGGTATGTGCAAGGTATATCATTGGTATGTGCAAGGTATATCATTGGTATGTGCTAGGTATATCATTGGTATGTGCAAGGTATATCATTGGTATGTGCTAGGTATATCATTGGTATGTGCTAGGTATATCATTGGTATGTGCAAGGTATATCATTGGTATGTGCAAAGTATATCACTGGTATGTGCAAGGTATATCATTGGTATGTGCAAGGTATATCATTGGTATGTGCAAGGTATATCATTGGTATGTGCCAGGTATATCATTGGTATGTGCAATGTATATCGGTGGTATGTGCAAGGTGTATCATTGGTATGTGCAATGTATATCATTGGTATGTGCAATGTATATCATTGGTGTGTGCAATGTATATCATTGGTGTGTGAAAGGTATATCATTGGTATGTGAAAGGTATATCATTGGTATGTGCAAGGTATATCATTGGTATGTGCAATGTATATCATTGGTGTGTGCAATGTATATCATTGGTGTGTGCAATGTATATCATTGGTATGTGCAAGGTATATCATTGGTATGTGCAATGTATATCATTGGTATGTGCAATGTATATCATTGGTATGTGCAAGGTATATCATTGGTATGTGCAATGTATATCATTGGTATGTGCAAGGTATATCGTTGGTGTGTGCAATGTATATCATTGGTGTGTGAAAGGTATATCATTGGTATGTGCAAGGTATATCATTGGTATGTGCAATGTATATCATTGGTATGTGCAAGGTATATCATTGGTATGTGCAATGTATATCATTGGTGTGTGAAAGGTATATCATTGGTATGTGCAAGGTATATCATTGGTATGTGCAATGTATATCATTGGTATGTGCAAGGTATATCATTGGTATGTGCAATGTATATCATTGGTGTGTGAAAGGTATATCATTGGTATGTGCAAGGTATATCATTGGTATGTGCAATGTATATCATTGGTATGTGCAAGGTATATCATTGGTATGTGCAATGTATATCATTGGTATGTGAAAGGTATATCATTGGTGTGTGCAATGTATATCATTGGTGTGTGAAAGGTATATCATTGGTATGTGCAAGGTATATCATTATTATGTGCAAGGTATATCATTGGTATGTGCTAGGTATATCATTGGTATGTACAAGGTATATCATTGGTATGTGCAATGTATATCATTGGTATGTGCAATGTATATCATTGGTATGTGCAAGGTATATCATTGGTATGTGCAATGTATATCATTGGTATGTGCAAGGTATATCGTTGGTATGTGCAAGGTATATCATTGGTGTGTGAAAGGTATATCATTGGTATGTGCAAGGTATATCATTGGTATGTGCAATGTATATCATTGGTGTGTGCAATGTATATCATTGGTATGTGCAAGGTATATCATTGGTATGTGCTAGGTATATCATTGGTATGTGCAAGGTATATCATTGGTATGTGCAATGTATATCATTGGTATGTGCAATGTATATCATTGGTATGTGCAAGGTATATCATTGGTATGTGCAATGTATATCATTGGTGTGTGCAATGTATATCATTGGTATGTGCAAGGTATATCATTGGTATGTGCAAGGTATATCATTGGTATGTGCTAGGTATATCATTGGTATGTGCAAGGTATATCATTGGTATGTGCAATGTATATCATTGGTATGTGCAAGGTATATCATTGGTGTGTGCAATGTATATCATTGGTATGTGCAAGGTATATCATTGGTATGTGCAAGGTATATCATTGGTATGTGCAATGTATATCATTGGTATGTGCAAGGTGTATCATTGGTATGTGCAATGTATATCATTGGTGTGTGCAATGTATATCATTGGTGTGTGAAAGGTATATCATTGGTGTGTGAAAGGTATATCATTGGTATGTGCAATGTATATCATTGGTGTGTGCAATGTATATCATTGGTGTGTGAAAGGTATATCATTGGTATGTGCAATGTATATCATCGGTGTGTGCAATGTATATCATTGGTGTGTGAAAGGTATATCATTGGTATGTGCAATGTATATCATTGGTATGTGCAATGTACATCATTGGTGTGTGAAAGGTATATCATTGGTATGTGCAATGTATATCATTGGTGTGTGCAATGTATATCATTGGTGTGTGCAATGTATATCATTGGTGTGTGCAATGTATATCATTGGTGTGTGCAAGGTATATCATTGGTATTTGAAAGTCAATTCAATTGTACATATATGTGCTTGTCATTCCCTGTGAACCTAATGCAAAGACAATATACAAATGTCAAGACAATGCCAATCTTATGTCAATTTAATGCAAAGAAAATATAAAAATGTCAACTTTAAGAATAATATATAAAAAAACACTCAAAGCAAAATCAGATTTCTCTCCATACCTTTCTTGATTTCATGCCAACTAATAAATGAATGAATGAATGAATGAATGAATGAATGAATGAACGAACAAAACAAAACAAAACAAAAAACAAACAAATGAAATTTTTTTTTTCTGTTGCAGAATCGCAGTATTTTCTCATAAGGTATTAAGAGATGAGAGAGTTATTGTGGTTGCTGAACAAAGACCTGATGCAACAGAAGAAGAGGTTTGTCACATATCTGTGCTTCTGATTTTTATTTTCACTCAATTATTAGTCCTTAGTTTTGGGTTTTAGGCTTGTCCTTGTGTCTGTCCATTTGCATGTTTGTCCATCATTTCTCAGACATGTATGGGCTGATTTTGTTCATAGTTGGCCTAAATACAAGTTACAACAATATACACATACATACCACATTTTGTATTTTGTTTCATTTCTCCTTGTTGTTCACCTGGCTGTCATTTTTTATTCCCAAACACCAATGATGTGTATCATGTCACACATATTGACATACATTATTATTTAATAAATTCTGGTTTACATTGCTTGGCTCACTTTTGGCTTGTTTAAATTTGGTACAAAGGCAAGATGTAATTGTATAAATATAATGAAATTTAACTTCAACTTTGAATTCCATACTAAATGTCTTGTTTTGTGAATTGGTTCTAATTGACCATGCAAAGAGTGGGTGTGTTTTATTTGTTGTTTGAAATTATTAGAAAGACAAAACAAAAAATTGTGTGTCTTTAAGTGTAAATTCAGCCAAATACAAACAGGGACTATTTCATTGACAATGACTTGTTCTTTATAAATTACACTTACCGGTAAGTGGTAAAATGTGCTGAATATTACTGAATATTAAAAGTCATAACTAGGTTTTGTTCTACATTGTTTTCAGTGTTTTCAATGGATGAGCAGGGTTCTACAAGCAATTGATAGTATTCATCAGGTTGGAGTATACTGCCTAGCATTAGTGCCTAATAACACTCTTCCTAAGGTAATTTATTTTAATAAAGGTGTACACAATGTATGTCATCGTTTCACGTATAAATAACCATTTGTCAATTTATTGACATATGTGTATAATATAAACCGTATATGCAAATACCTGATGTTAACCACTCCTGTATTTCTTGATCATTCTGAGCTTTGTCTTCAAATACATGGGCTTACAGTAGTTCATTTGTTAGTTGACATGTTAATCAGAAAAGATGGTTCAGCTTATCAAGTATGATGGTATTACAAAGTATATTATGTAGTACTAAATGATAGATGCAGATATCGCTCTAATGTTTTATTTGTTTTGTATTTTCATCTTCTCTATTAGAGATTAATATATGTTTAATAAATTTTATCTACATAAAATAATGTCTCCATGATGACATAAATTACAGCATGCCACTGGGTATTTGCATCATGCCATATAAGGAAATTTCAAATTCCAAATATAAAACGATTAGGCACGTAAGCGTCCTCTAATAATAATAACAAACATGACAGCCCCCAGGGTTCGACTGACCGCACTCAAAGAAATTCGCCAAATCTGTTCTAAACTGGATTTCGACATTTTTATGTTGTATGTCGGTCGATACTCCCACTGTACTGTCTTAGTGCATACTTTGCGGTATCCTTGTAATAACCTCATATTATTATTATTATCAAGCAGATCTATGACGTCACTTATATCAACTAGCTCTTGGTGATGTTTTGTGATAATATTCTGTGTATTTAAAAAATAACTTGTTTACAGACACCCCTTGGTGGAATCCATATCAGTGAAACTAGGAATAAGTATTTAGAAGGATCTTTGCATCCAACCAATGTATTGATGTGTCCACATACGTAAGTCTTGCATCTCTTAAATCTTTTATTTTATTGAAATTTTGTGTCACCCAAAAATGTAACTATTTAAATCTTTTATTTGTAGTGAAAACTCCCTTAGTTTGACTGTCCCATCGTTTGTGGTATTGTTTAAAACTCACGTGGGCAGAGCACACTTAGGAGACTTTGTTCATTTCAAAGAAATTTGGTGTGCAGACCTGATTAGATTTGTGTTGAAATTCATACAGATTAATTATCTAATTTGCATAACAATTAGTGAATTTCCTGCTTTTCAACTGATATCTCAAGAACCATTTTAATAATGGATTTTAAATGAAACTTGGTACATAGTTGCTCTAACTACAGACCTGGTTTTTGACTCCCGTGTGCGAAGCACAAAAGGGAGTCTTTGCAGTTACCCTGTCTGTATGTCTGCATGTCCGTATGTCTGCATGTATGTATGTATGTATGTATGTAAATTAGCATACACACGCTGGTACATCGCTCTCCTGGTAATTCGATTTTTCATCCTTTTATAGGTCAGTTATTACACCTTATTTCATTGCACCATTTTTGTAAATACTTTCCCGTTTAGGTTGGTGCATCTCTTGGTTGTTTTGGCAAAATCTGCCCTGTTTTCAGTTGTTTTTAGTTTTCTCTGTTTGTGTTACTCGTCAAGAGGCCTGCCAAGATGGCCGCCTCCACGACGAGTACACGTGTCAACCCCTTTGCTGGGCTGACACGAAAGCATGGAGTCAAATGCATGTCACTGGATGGCGTTAAAATTGAAAAATATGTTGAGGCTTTCTCACAGCTTTGTGGTCCGGAAAAAATTGTTGCAGCTTCTCGTGCTAATGGCAGCGTAATTGTTTTCTTTAATTCACTTGAGTCTGCCGAATCTGTGTGTGCATCTGGGTGTGGAATTGAGCACACATTTATTACTGTACAACCACTCGTGAAACCCGCAACGAAAGTCGTGCTATCTGGTGTACCCCCGTTTATACCCGATTACCTACTACAAGAACAACTTTTACGGTATGGTAAAGTAGTGAGCAAAATAAATACAATCCCACTAGGCTGCAAAAGTCCCAATTTGAGACATGTTAAAAGTTTTCGCAGACAAGTATACATGCTGTGCGATCAGGATAAACTAGAAGGTGTTCTTAATATCGTTTTTGAGGAGCGTACTTATCGTATTTATTTGTCAACGGACGAAATTATTTGTTATAAATGCCACAAAAAAGGCCACACTCAACGTAACTGTATTCAGACTATAACACCTGTACCTACACCCGCAGTCACTAACAATACAAACCCACAAACTGGTATTCAAAACGATAATAACGTAAATCAAAACCCAAACCATGACGATAGCACTCCCCCAAATGATATGCAAATCGATAATGTTACAGATAGTGAAAATAACACAATCGATACCATACAAAACGTTAATATAAGTAAAGACACAAACATGAACGAAGCGATCGACACAACGTCATCTGAACCAGCTCAAAACAAACAATCTGCCACGCGTTCAGTCCTTTCTAATGCAAATGATGCCTCTCAAAATGAGTGTGTCAATGACAATACACCCACACCGTCACTCATTCAAACAGACCCGCATTCCACTGAAACAATTGACACAACCACTCGCTCAACTGAATCTGAACCAAACGGCTCAACAACTACCACTGGTGCGGCAGAGGTACAAACCCTCTCCGCTTCTCCTCTCTCTTACGCTGCTGTCACTGCAACGCCCATTGATGTCTTTGACAGGAAGCAGACCTCATCATCCTTTCCCTTTCACGACATGGACGATGTGGAGTCTGTCGCTTCTGACGTGTCAGATGTGTCCCAATTTCTCCAGGAGGAGAGTGCAGCTGATTTAGAAGTTTCTCTACTTCCACATGACTCTTTGCAGAAATTTCTAGACGAGTCCTACAACTCAAAACATCTTATGGAACAAGCAAGCCAGTTTTGTCCTGACCTCCGCTTACTAATAAGATCGCTAACTGATTTCCGCAAAAACAATGACCTGCCTTCCAAGGAAAAGGTCCGCATCCAACGACTATCCTGCAGAATCGCTAAAAATATTGGGATCACAAGAACACCAGTTGAAAACAAACGGAGCAATGAAATCCTCGATAAAAAGCGTGGTATTTCTACTACCTGTAGTAGAAGGTCAAAAAGAGATAAACAGTAATTGTATCAACTATAATAATGGATTCTCCACTTGTGATGTATCAATGGTCTATTTGTTGTTCTCATATTCATCCATATATGAGTCTTAGTTTTATTATATTATTTATTGTTCCAATAACTGGATACATGTTCTTCATAGTCATTGCTTGTCAGATTTTAACATCTGTCTTCTTGCCTACATTGTGCTATTTAATATCCTTATTTGTCACAATCATCAAATCGATTTTGGGGAGTGTTTTCACAGTTGAAATGAAACTCTGCTCTGCTACTAGTCTTTCAGGTATGGCCACTATGGCAACAATGCTTCTTGGGTATAATTTGTACTGCTCAGTCGTTGATATTATAAAATCAAACATGCAGATTGCTCTTGCAGTCGATATTCAACTATCCTCCGTTATTTGTATGATAACTTTGCCAGCTATGTTCACCATAGCAACAACGTCCGAGCTCTTTGGGTATTGTCTACTCTGTTCATGGTTTAATAATGTAAAACCATGCCTGGAAATTAATTCCGGAGTTGATGTTCAACTCTTTTATGTTACATCAAAGATTGTAACTGGTGTGTCAACTATCACCGTAGCAGCAATGTTTGTACTCTGTGGCAATTTTTTACATTGCTCATTGCTTAATACTATATACACAGTTTTTGGTTTCACAGCTGACTTTCAACTATTCTATGTTACACCTGAGTGTGTAACGAGTGTACAAGCTATTGTCACCATGACAGCAACGTCGTTATCTGGGCTGTGTCTATATCACGCATCGTTTAATATTTTAAAATCAAAATTGAAACTGGTTCTCATAGTTGAATTTCAACTCTCCTATGTTACACCCGAGTGTGTAACAAGTGTACAAACCATGTTCACCATGGCAACAACGTCGTTATCTGGGCTGTGTCTATCTCACGCATCTTTTAATATTTTAAAATCAAAATTGAAACTGGTTCTCATAGTTGAATTTCAACTATCCTATGTTACACCCGAGTGTGTAACAAGTGTACAAACCATGTTCACCATGGCAACAACGTCGTTATCTGGGCTGTGTCTATCTCACGCATCTTTTAATATTTTAAAATCAAAATTGAAACTGGTTCTCATAGTTGGGTTTCAACTATTCTATGTTACACCTGAGTGTGTAACAAGTGTACAAACCATGTTCACCATGGCAACAACGTCGTTATCTGGGCTGTGTCTATCTCACGCATCTTTTAATATTTTAAAATCAAACTTGAAACTGGTTCTCATAGTTGGGTTTCAACTATTCCATGTTACACCTGAATGTGTAACAAGTGTACAAGCTATTGTCACCATGACAACAACGTCGTTATCTGTATTTTTCCTATATCAGGCACTGTTTAATATTTTAAAATCAAACTTGAAACTGGTTCTCATAGTTGGGTTTCAACTATTCCATGTTACACCTGAATGTGTAACAAGTGTACAAACCATGTTCACCATGGCAACAACGTCGTTATCTGGGCTATGTCTATATAACGTATCTTTTAATATTTTAAAATCAAACTTGAAACTGGTTCTCATAGTTGGGTTTCAACCATTCCATGTTACACCTGAATGTGTAACAAGTGTACAAGCTATTGTCACCATGACAACAACGTCGTTATCTGTGTTTTTCCTATATCAGGCATTGTTTAATATTTTAAAATCAAACTTGAAACTGGTTCTCATAGTTGGGTTTCAACTATTCTATGTTATGCCTGAGTGTGTAACAAGTGTACAATATATTGAATTGGTTTTTCCTGGTCTTGTTCTCTGTTTCGTACATGGCTGATGTATCTGCGCTGACATGGAACGTCCATGGATGTCGTGACGCATTTAAACGATACCAACTTTTCGAGTTTCTCAAAATTAATCATCCTAGTTCATTTTATTTTCTACAAGAAACACACACCATCCAATCCGATGAATCTACTTGGCAAGTTGTCTGGAGAGGACCGATTATTTTTAGTCACGAAAACACACACTCAGCTGGGGTGGCAATATTATTAAACCCAAACAGAAATTTCACTATTTTAAATGTTGACAATGTGATCACAGGACGACTATTGCATGTTCATGTTGATATCAACGGTCTCCCGGTTCATTTAATAAATGTTTATGCACCCACCAATGGCCCAGAACGTGTAGAATTTTTTCAACACGTAAAAAGTCTCATTAATAGATTGAATAATGACCCCATTATAATGGGAGGGGACTTTAACTGTACTCTCAATGCTAATGTAGACAGAGCTGACAGCTCTGAACCACATGCTCACTCTTCAACATCTTTGCAACACATTATCCGTCGTTTCAAGCTCGCAGACGCATGGCGTACTCTTCATGCTACCGCTAAACAATTCACGTGGTCAAGGCATGAGAGTAAATCGCGGATTGATACATTTTATATCTCGAAATCTATTGTATCAAGAGTCAAATCATCATCAATTCAACCACACTGTAATATGTCTGATCACTGTCCTGTTAAAATACTTGTATCTTTTAATCACACGAGTACTCGGAATCCTGTATGGCATCTCAATCTCAGCCTCCTCCAGGATCAAGAATACTGTAATATAATAGATGAAAACTGGTTAAAATGGCGTCGAGAAAAAGCTCGCTTTGAGTCTCTATCTGTATGGTGGGACATTGGTAAACTTAAAATTCAACAGCTGACTAAACAATACTCTGCTAGACTTGCAAATACATACAAACAGAATAAAATCAAATTAAATGATGAAATTAAATCTATTGAACAGGAAATAGCTAACAATCCTGCACTTAGCAACAAGCTGGACGAAACAAAGTCACTTCTTGAAAAATTAATGATGACAGAATCTAAAGGAGCCGCTATTAGATCACGCTATAAAATGTTAAATGAAAACGACGCCCCAACATCGTTTTTCTTTGATCTTGAGAAATACAAAGGAAATAGGAAAATGATGTCGCAGCTAAAACAACCGAACGGCGAAGTTACTGAACTACAAAGTGGAATGCGAAAACTAGCATGGGACTTCTACAGCGATCTTTTCTCTCCAGACAATGTCTCACCAGAGTGCCAAAATGTAATCTTGGCGGATCTACCCCAACTGAACAGTATCAAGCGTGAAAATTGTGACGCACCTATCACTCACGAGGAACTGACAAATGCAATGAAATTAATCTCTAGCAACAAAACTCCGGGAATAGATGGTCTGCCCGTTGAATATTACAAACACTTTTGGCCCATTTTGGGCACTGATCTTCACCAGGTATTTGAAGCTTCGATCGAGGTTAATCAGCTCCCTATTTCTTGTAGGCGAGCGGTCATAACGCTTCTACCAAAGAAAGGGAACACCAATCTTTTAAAAAATTGGCGACCAGTGAGCTTGATGTGCGCTGATTATAAGATCTTAACAAAGGCACTATCCCTCCGTTTAAAAACCGTCTTAGGTGATATTATTCATTCTGACCAAAGTTATTCCATTCCTGGTCGACAGATATACGACAATATACACCTCGTCAGAGACGTCGTTACATATGGTAATGAACTAAATATAACACTGGGTATTGTATCCCTCGATCAAGAAAAAGCTTTTGATCGGGTGCACCACGGATACCTTTTAGAAACCTTAAAAGCATTTGGGTTTGGCCCAGAGCTGATTAAGTATATACGACTTTTATACACCGACACACAAAGTCTTGTTCGCATAAATGACTCTTTGACCAGTCCCGTGCAGTTTATGCGTGGTATCCGACAGGGATGTTCACTGTCAGGACAATTGTACAGTATTGCTATCGAGCCGCTCCTGCACAAAATTCGTACCCAAAGCGGCATTCGCGGTATCATAATTGATAACATGCCTGAACAAAAAGTAAACCAAACTGCATATGCTGATGATATCAGTTTTTTCATCACCGAAAACTCCGATTTTGCCAAACTGCAGGAGTGGCTTTCAATTTACGAGAAAGCTAGCAACTCGCGCATCAACTATGGTAAATCGCAGGGCTTATGGGTTGGTGCGTGGAAAACTAGAACTGACAAACCACTTAATATAGGTTGGAACAATAACGGGTTGAAAATCCTTGGTATCTATATCGGAAATAATCCCACGTTCGTGGATAAAAACTGGTCCGGTATCTTAGAAAAAGTTGAGGTAAAGCTAGGTCAGTGGAGCAAATATGCACCTGTCATGTCCTATAGAGGGCGTGCTATTGTAATTAATAACCTTGTAGTATCCAAATTGCTTCATGGGTTGATATGTCTGTGCCCGCCCACACATATTGTTGAGTCTGTCCAACGAAAGCTCCTTGACTTTTTTTGGCAAGGTAAACACTGGGTAAATGCAGAAGTTGTCTACTTACCAATAAATGAGGGTGGACAAGGACTGACACATCTACCAACGCGCATTACTTCATACCGTCTGCAATTTATACAGCGATATCTTTACTTCAGTCCAGGTCACCCTTGTTTCATGTTTACTGACTTCTTTCTTAGAAAGTTCCAACACCTGAAATATGACAAACAATTGTTTATTACTGAATTCCCACAACATTCGTATAATATGCCTGATTTCTATCGTAACTTACTAAAAACCTGGCGGTCAGTCACATATATTCGTAAAGATACGCCATCTAATATGCATAATCTATGTCAAGAACCGTTGTTTCACAATAAACTAATCCTACACCATCTACATAAAACGCCATTGAATCTCACACACTTTATCGAGGCCGGCTTCACAAAAATTGGTGATCTCATCGATGGTAATGAATGGCGCTCAGCTGAACTGCTCCATCCTCATATTAATATGTACTCCAAACGTGTTCTTAATATTGCATTGAATGTAATACACAAAGCAATCCCAGCTCAATTTAAAGAAATATTACAAAAAACTAACAATGCGCCAAATACGAATGTCACGACTACCACATATTCTCTTGAATTAATCTATAGAGATGACGATAATGACATATTAATAAACTGTCCACTGTATAAATTAGAAAAGGGCACAATTTATAAATTTCTAATCTATACCCGAAAACTGATAAAAGATCCCACCCACCCAGGCACACTTTGGTGTGATCTGTTATCTCTTGATCCCGACAAACCAATATTTCAAGATTGCTACATTGCACCGCTAACGAAAAAAGATGGAGATTTACAGTGGCGACTTCTTCATGGGGCATACCCTACTGGAGGTTTTCTGGTTAAGTCTGGTTTACAACAAACAGATAACTGTCCATTTTGCCAGGATAAAGACGATCTCGTCCATATTTTTGTAGAGTGTACAAGACTTGAACCACTCTTCAAATTGTTCAACAGCATCATACAAAATCTATTTGACGGAGAAAGAATACCACTATCACAGTATCTACTAGGCGCCACTAGAGGCAAGAGCATAACACAGAACCATAGATTACTATGCTACATACTCGTCTCATTGAAAGCAGCTATCCACGTGACACGGGTAAAGAAAATGAAAGGACTACCGAAAACGGACGTCACTCAAGCCTTTAAGGCGAGACTAAAATGGAGAATTAACACAGAGTACAACTACCACTATCTCAACCATACCGTTGACCAGTTCAAGTATCGGTGGTGTAACAACAATGCGCTGGCATCCATTGCAGAAGATATACTCGTCTACGCGGATTATTTGAAATAACACCCTTATGAACATTATCATCATCGTATTTGTTAATAACAATGAGAGCTGTATTATTTATAACGATTAATACTTAAATAGTATCTTTACTACCTACCTGAACAATACTTACTCGTCGTATTTATTCGAATTTGATATCTTGGTTTTCATGTAAACCTATATTTTTATCTTTTTTAGTCATGTAATAACAGAAATGTAAATATCTTTTTTATACCTGCGAATAAAAATTAGAAATGTATGTATGTATGTATGTATGTATGTATGTATGTATGTATGTATGTATGTATGTATGTATGTATGTATGTATGTATGTATGTATGTATGTATGTATGTATGTATGTATGTATGTCACTTTTTTTGTTCCACCGTTATCTCAAGAACCACTAATCAGATTTTGGTAAAACTTGGTACATAGATGCTCTGGTATAATGCGCAGAGTTGATTAGGTTTGGGTAAAAATCTATGAATATTAATTACCTAATTTGCATGATAATTAGCTGATTTTTAGCTGTTCCATGACTGTTCCACTGATATATAAAGAACCACTCATTGGATTTTGATGAAACTTGGCACATGGATGCTCTGATCTAATGCGCAGATTTCATTAGTTTTGGGTAAAAATCTGTTTATATTAATTACCTAATTTGCATAATGATTAATCAATTCTCGGCTTTTCCACTGATATCTCAAGTACTAATCATAACATTTCAATAAAACTTGATACATAGATGTCATATGAGACTGCACAGATAGTTTTTAGTGTAATATCAGTACATATTAATTACCTAATTTGCATAATTAATTAATTTTCAGCTATTGATATTTCAAGTAGTAATGAACACATTTCAATGAAACATGGTACATAGTTACTTGAGGACTGTGCAGAGACCTAATTAGTTTTGGAGAAATATTTGTGCATATTAATCACCTTATTAGCATAATTAGTTAATTTTCAGCCCTTCACCTGATATCTCAAGTACTAATCATCACATTTCAATGAGACTTGCGACATAGATCTTCTAGGACTATGCAGAGACTTGATTAATTTTAGGATAAATTATTGTGCATATTAACTACTAATTTGCTTAATTAGTTAATTTGTCCTAGGAACCACTTATTGAATTTTAATGAAACTTTTAAAGAGTGCTCATCACATTTCAATGAACCTACATGTGTAGGACTATACACCATATTAGTTTTGGTAAATATTTATGCTTCTTAATCACCTAATTAACATAATTAATTAATTAATAGGACAATAGACAGCCTGATTAATTTTGGGTTAAAATCTGTTCATATTAATTCTCTTAATTAGCACAATAATTAATAATTTTTTGGTTCTAATCACATTTCAATGAAACTTGGTACATAGATATTACATTACGCAGATCTTATTACTTTTACATTGCGCAGACCTTATTAGTTTTACACTTAAATGTGTTCATATTAGTTACCTTATTTGCATAATTAGTTTTCTGCATTTCCATCAATATCTCAAGTTCAAGTAATTTTGAATTAATTTTTAATGTGTCTCCAATACTCTCAGCACACGGGAGTTCTTTCTAAGCTTTCTTTGATTTTTAATGTAGAAATCTATGCATTTTATTGGCATAAATATATAAACTTTCTGGAATCTCAATGAGCACTCGTCAGATTGAAACTTGGTACTTAGACAGTCTGGAATAGTTCTCAAACCTGATTAGTTATTGTTAAAATCCTATGTCTATGAATTGCAAATTAGGCAACTTTCTGATATCTTTAAATGAACTTGTTGTTTTCCCATAATATTAGCTAGTTGTGAACACACAGAACTGAGGGCGCACTTCGTTGATCAGAGCATACAAACCAAGTAAATCTGAATAGACTTGGCCAAGTAAACTGTCATGTTTTTAACTCATTGTTCAACTCTGCTTATCCCTGTATCTATTTTGTGAGACAATAAACCAATATAAAAGTTATTGCTACCTCAGAAATTGCACACTACATTCATGATTTTTTAAAATTTGTAAGAATACAACTTTAATGACAATTGCCTTGTGATGTGTGAAATGAACACACTGTCACTGTGTTTCTCTGATAATTCTATCCAATTACTTCACTCGTATCAACCAGCTCTTTTATCAAGTGATACAATGTATGGCTACTTTCAGGTGTGTTACCAATCTGCCTAAGCCAAGAATAAAACCAGCAGAGGTTGGACCGGCATCAGTAATGATGGGTAATTTAGTAAGTGGTACTCGGATAGCTGGGGCATCTGGTAGGGAGATAGGTATGATTGATGAAGACAGTGATACTGCAAGGAAGGTAAATACTCTGTAAACATTGTGCTTCCATTGGTCATTGAGAATATAACTTACTTTAATTGTCACTAAAATCGGATGCCAATTGTCTGTACTTTTTGTTTCTCCATTCACAGTATCAGTTTCTTTCTGAAGTTCTAAGATGGAGAGCACAAACGACTCCTGATCACATTTTATTCAATGTGTTGAATGCTAAGGTAAATGCACAGCACATCAATATAAACCTAAATTTTAATTATTCAATGGCTTTTAATTTCACTATTTTCAAGTAAAACTTGCTAAATTAAATCTTGTAAAATAACCATAGAACTTATTGTTTTCCTGGCAAGTTCATGAACTTAAAACCCAGTCAAATGTCTCAAAATGGCGAAATAGTGATATTAAACAGTTCTAAAATATTAATAACTATTATTCTAATTGTTTATTTTTGCAGGGTAATATTAATGTGAGTGTTTCATGTTTACAACTCCATAAGAAAGCTGAGAGGGTAGGTGCAGTGTTACATGACAAAGCTAAAGTTAATAGCGGCGATCATGTTGCCTTGATATATCATCCTGGTATTGACCTTGTTATTGCATTCTACGGATGCCTTTATATAGGTAAGAACCCATTGTACAATTCACAAGGTCTTTCCAAAGGTGATCATCGGAATGTTAGGAAAACCCATATTTGACCTCACTTAAATTGAATGATTTGATTGAGCCTGCTAAAAAGCTGAATCTATCAATCAATTTCAAATTTAAACCAATAAATTGTGCTGTCTCAAGTCATATCAAAGCTTAACTAACATAAAACATTTTATTCCCAATTGCAACGGGTCACAACTTTCGACTTTGTGTTCTTTTTGCCATGGAAATGCATCAAAGCATGCACCATTGTGTTTGATTTCTTCAACATTGAATATAGATTTATAGTGGGAATTCTGCCTAGATATAATGATGACCAAATAAATGAACTTTGGTTTAACAAAGATGGTGACGAGAACCATAATGTGATACAATGTTGCTATCAGTAACAACATTTCCGCTTCCTATATCTCAAGAATATCCCATAAACATTACAGGTATTCCATTGATTGATTGATTGTGTTATTCTTGTGTTATCTTTATTTAGGTGCTGTTCCCGTTGCTATACGTCCTCCCCATAGTCAGAATATTTTAACCACCCTTCCAACTGTTAAAATGATTGTAGAAGTCAGCAAATCAAGAGCAATTCTCTCAACATCAGCTGTTATCAAGTTACTCAAATCTAAGGTTTGTAATTGAAGTTTTATGTTCTGGGGTTCAAATGACATTTAACATGACATGACAATGTATGCTCCATATTTGGTGTATTCTAAGCTGGCACACTGAACTGATATCTCATTCCATGGTATGCTATATTATCAATTCATTCAAAGATGCAAGTTACTGTAAAACATGTATTTTTCACAAGCATGTCTTTTTGGCGAATTTAGCGAGAGAACTAATTTGCTAATTTAAGATGTTGCTAATGACTTCATTATAAATTGAAAACAACGTCTTTTTCTCCACACACACACTTTGTAAACAACACAGAAAACATAATAATCTGGACCGCTTCCTTATTACACAGTTGACAGTTTTTTTTATGAAGGTGATAACTGCACATTTTTAGGAAATCAGCGAAGACAAGAGAGATTCACTAAATCAACATTTCACTATTATGTTATTTTACCACAATTCGCTAAAATAGTACATGTATGTCGCTTTTTCAACTTGTTTTACAGTAAGTCTCCTGACAATACTGGGTGACAAACACTGTATTTCCTAAATTTATCAAAAGTCTTTTGAAATTATTACTAAGCCAAAGCAGGTATGAGTTTCACCCTGATGACACTCAGTAAATTTTTATAGTCATTTTATTTTCCAATTTTACAGGAAGCAGCTGGCACTGTAGACTCCAAATCATGGCCTCCTATCATAGACAGTGAAGACCTGCCTAAGAAAAAACTTGGACATTTCTACCGAGCACCTACGCCGGAAATGTTGGCGTATATAGATTTTAGTGTATCAACTACTGGAATGTTGGCTGGAATTAAGGTATACATGACTAAGCAAAGATGATTTATTATATTTCTTTATTGAAATTTTAAGTTCGAGAGATAGGTTCATTGCCAATAGTGCTGGCAAATTTATTGACAGCATATCATTTTACTATAAGTAATTTTACTTAGACTTTAGTTATTTATGTATTTTCTTTTGTCTCGTGTGTGTACTTGTGTTTTATTATATTTAATGTCTTTTGACCACAGATAATGTAACAAAATATATTATTTAGTGTCAAATAAAATATACTGTACTATACTATTTCTTTATTGTGCACTCAACATCTTTATATTCGTGCCTTTGGTGTCTTCTCTTGTTTAATAACCTTCCATCTGTTTAATGTTCTATCAGTAAATATTTTTGAAAACTATCAGCCTGATTTCCATTGTTTTCTGTGACACTATTGGTTTGCTTCACATTCAATTGATGTGAGATCTTCATCACACCCTTTCCATACCTTTTTTAGCTCCACTGTTGACTTTGTCGAGCAGAGTTCATACGAGTTATTGTCCGTTGTCCATGTCAACTTTTTACTTTTTCTACTTGAAAACTACAATACTTATTGCTTTGATACTTGGTGTGAATGTAACTCGGGTAGACCTCACTTAGATTTGTTCATTTTATGATGATATCTTTAATTTTCTGATTTTGGTGAATATTTTTACATTTTTGGTAAAAAGTGATATTTTTAACTTCATGTTAAAAACCACAAGTCTGATTGTTTTGATACATAAAGGTACTACAAATGGACCTCACTCAGATTTGTTCATTTTGTGATGATATCTTCAATTCTTTAAATGAAATGTGCATTGCTAACAGCGGAGCTATTTCAGCTGTGAGGCTGCTTGTATATACACTGTAGATTGCATACACTTATACATAATTAGTAAAAAAATTGTTTGATTTCAGATGTCACATGCAGCAGCTACAGCACTGTGCAGATCACAAAAATTACAATGTGAATTGTATCCATCAAGGGTAGTGGCTCTTTGCCTTGATCCATACTGTGGATTAGGATTTGTATTATGGGTCCTTAGTAGGTGTGTATTCTAAAATATCATGCATTTAAAGAATGAAATGAATCCATGTGCACTTTATAATAGAATTGTGTGAAATAATACAGTAACTTTGAGTTCATTTTTTTTGAGTTTTACTGAAATTATGGTGAAGTCTCATTTTGAGTTCACTTTGAATATTGTAATCTTGTTTTTCTTTTGTTCAGTGTTTATTCAGGACACCAATCTATATTAATACCGCCCTCTGAAGTTGAGATAAATCCTGCTCTCTGGTTAACTGCACTCAGCCAATATAAAGGTAAATAGCAACATTTTCTTGTAAGCCTTTTTGAGTAACTTTGGTTAAAACACAAATCCTAGAGTGAAGTAATGACATTCACAAACTTTCCATCATGTATTTTGTTGTTTGACTAAATTATTATTGTTATCACTACAATAAATTCTGTCAAGCATTGCTGTTCCAAAATCTGCTTCAGAAACGATAAACACAATTAACTTAGGATGTATGTGATGGTTGGAAGTCATAGCATATCTACTAGTAACCATTGATACAATGACAACATAAGTAAAAGTCATTCTGTGCATCTCTGACCAGTCTCTTTGGGAAATGCTTCAGTTTTGAATTTGTGATAAGGTTGTCTTAAAATTGTAGGTTAGAAACTCTCATTTGATTTGGTGAATGTAAAATACTGAAAACTCAATCACAGATAAAGTGATAATTTTTGGTTATTAGCAAAAAGCATGTGACTTATATATCTTGTAAATGGCACATTGCTTTGAAGTATAAATCATATGACAATATTTAACTGTTTTAACTATGTTTTTATGTTTTTAGTGAGGGACACATTTTGTTCCTATTCTGTGATGGAATTATGTACTAAAGGACTTGGTACGTCAACAGGTCAACTAAAGGTCAGTATATTTCTCAGTTAGCAGTCTGTAAATAGTTGCAATATAAACTGTCATGTTAAAGGGGAACTCAATAGAGCAGAGTTTGGTGTTTGTATTTATCACATCATGTATATTGATTATAAATTTGAAAAAAAAAAATGATTATCTTCAGAGTTATGATGATTTAAATATGAGAAACCATAAACCTGCGAAGGACTTCCGTTTGCGCCATCTTGCCATAAAAAAATGCCCTTATGAGGTATAAACAGGTAAGGTAACAAAGCATGATGACGAAATAGTATCTGATTAAATATAGACAACTTAGGGAGCCATATAGTCTAGGTTATTTCAACTTTTACGTTAATGTTATTTACAAGCGTATCAACATACAAACATTATGGATGTGCGATTGATCGAGACAGACATTTTTTAGCTCCGCTGTCGACTTTGTCGAGCGGAGCTTATCATATGAGTGATTGTCCTCTGTCGTCGTCCGTGTCAATGTTTTACTTTTTCGACTTCTTCTTGAAAACTACAAGCCTGAATGATTTGATACTTGGTGTATATGTACCTTTTGCAGACTTCTCTTAGATTTGTTCATTTCATGATGATATCTTCAATTCTCTAATTTTGGTGAATATTTTTCTTATTTTTGGTAAAAAGTGATATTTTCAACTTCTTGTTAAAAACCGCAAGTCCAATTGCTTTGATATTACATATATATGTACTACATGTGGACCTCTCTCAGATTTGTTCATTTTGTAATGATATCTTCAATTCTCTAATTTTGGTGAATATTTTTGTAATTTTTGGTAAAAAGTGATATTTTCGACTTCTTGTTGAAAACCGCAAGTCCAATTGCTTTGATATTACATATATAGGTACTACATGTGGACCTTTCTCAGATTTGTTCATTTTGTGATGATATCCTCAATTCCCTAATTTTGGTGAATATTTTTGTCATTTTTGGTAAAAAGTGATATTTTTAATTCTTGTTGAAAACAGCAAGTCCAATTGCTATACATACTATACATATTGTTCATTTTCTAATGATATCTTCAGTTCTGTAATTGAAATGTGCCTTGCTAACAGCGGAAGTATCTCAGCCGAGAGGCTGCTTGTTACAATACGATTTACATACCGTCTGAATGTACGGTGAAATAATGGGTAGGGTCTGTGGGGAAACAGTGGACAAAGGCATTTATCATTATCTTCGTTTTGGTATGTTTTCGATCATACGCAAACTCTCGACTCAAAGCAATTTTCCACCATGAGGTTTTTCAGCACGATTTGACCTGAAACAACTTCCTTTGACCTAACGGGTCATTTCTTTCATTAACCAATCAAAATGATGTGTCGTATAATGAAATTTTCCGATTATTGACGATTATTTTTTAACGCAATGCGAAAGTGAATTACCGCAATGTTAAAATGCGATCTGTAGCACTAATTGCAACGAAAAAACAAGGATTTTTTCCCTAAAAACTGGCGATTCGCAATTTCCGAAATACAAACTGAGTGTGGAGTAAGAATTTAAACACCTTTCACGTTCGCCAACATGTCACATCGTTCAAACCCTAAGCCTTTCATGATAGTCTCAAAGTAAACCATGCCCAATAACCAGGTACATGACTTAACGATCACATTTTTGGCTTTTCGAAAGCTACTACTCAAAGTAGTATGGATTACTCCAGTATTGCAACATCGGGGTTCATCCTGAGTCAATGACAGAATAGAAACGATGCAAACCACGTTGTGTACGTTCGCCATGCTCTCTGAAATTAATGTGAGTTTTCTCATAAAACTAAAAGCACGAACCAAACTACCATGCCAATCACGATTATTATGAAATGAAACACACCTTTTACACACATATTTTAAAGAATATCGTTGACACCCAGTAAAAACACTCTGGGCTTATAATCGTGAATGCTCTCAACTCGATAAATACCTAGTAAAAATAGAGGGATGGGCTTCATACTTGGGAGGGGCTTACGATCAGGGAAGTACAGTACTTTAACGCAATTGGGCTTTCACTCTCAGAATACTGTGGTTCAAACGCATAAGGCTCTAACCCAAGTTCTAAAAAGAACATTGTGCATATAAAAGTTGAGTTTATACTAGTAGTACACAATGCTTGGCAGCATGAACGGCTATGTACAATGGCGTATACGAATGCGATCAAATACTAAAATGTCATAACTTTGAAAAGTACCCAGATGTTAAATAGGTTCGTTCGTTATTTATTCCCCTCCATGAATGGCCTCCATGGTGTTTAATTGCAAGCATTTCAAATGCCTATCCAAGCTACAGTTATAATTAAAACAAAATTAAACCACTGCAATATTATTTCGAATACAGTTTAGAATAAACACAACTATAAATTAAAGCTGCAAGCAGCATCACAGGGGCCCAAGTATACATGCCATAAATAATGTCAAATGATACACATGATACACAATTAGTTTGAATGATTAGTACCATGAGGTCGAAATGCAGTTGGTTCCATATATTAATTTGAGATACAAAGGTTATTAATATATGGTCATCTGTTATTTTAATCAAATCTCTTGTTCAACGTTGTCATAATAACACAGGATTCATCATTCTAACTACAAAAGTGCTTGAGTTATAACAGTTATGATTATTAATGAGGTTAGAAGCCCCCACTCCATGCAGTTGGTTCCATATATTTATTTGAGATATTAATGTTATGAATATTAATGAGTTCACATGACCATATATGGTCATCTGTTATTTTAATCAAATCTCTTGATCATTGTTGTCATAATAACACAGCATTCATCTTCTTAACTGCAAAAGTGTTTGAGATATGGCAGTTATGCATATTAATGAGCTCACATGACCATATATGGTCATCTGTTATTTTAATCAAATGTCTTGTTCAATGTTGTAATAATAACACAGGATTCATCTTCCTAACTGCAAAAGTGTTTGAGATATGGCAGTTATGCATATTAATGAGCTCACATGACCATATATGGTCATTTGTTATTTTAATCAAATCTCTTGTTCAACGTTGTCATAATAACACAGGATTCATCATTCTAACTACAACAGTGCTTGAGTTATAACAGTTATGCATATTAATGAGGTTAGAAGCGCCCACCCCATGGGTGCCAAGCCACATGGCCTAGCAGTGTGCTATTGGGGCAAAATGATGCATCTGATGACACAAATGCACATACAAAATTTGAAAGAAATCAGACTAATACAAAACATGTAGTTGCATAATTTCTATTTTCACAAAATCCAAGATGGCGGCCAAACCATGTGACTGATCAAAATAATATTATTTTTCTCATATGGAGCTGAGTCCAGGCATGGTAAATATAAAAACATCTAGTAGATTGGTTGACTCACCTCTGAGAAACAAATGCCCAAACTTTTGATCAATTTTGCTTAAAATCCAAGATGGCGGCGAAACCATGTGACTGATCTGAAATTTTTTTTAGTTTTCTAAAAGGGTTAGATAGGGACATGCCATGACGCAATATTTGAGATTAACGCTCAAGTGTGGCATGAGTAAAAAACTACTTCCTGTTGGGAACAAACCCAAAATGGCGGCCAAACCACGTGACCAATCATAATGAATTTCTCAAATCTAAATCTGCTCCATATGTAGAAGCTAAGTACTGTATATGAGAACATTTTACTTGGCGGTTCTGAAGAAGAAGATTTTTAAGTGTTTCTTACCGTTTTTAGGAAAAACAAAATGGCGGGAAAAGTCACATGACCGCTAAAGTTTTTATTTCTGATATTTATTACACATGAGTTGTACTATACACCATAAAAAAATCTAGACGCCTAGACCCTCAGAAAGTGGTCAAACAGCCACTTCCGGTTTTATTTCAATCCAATATGGCTGCCAAACTAATTGGCCAATCAAAATTCTGAAAGCATGTTGCACCAGTTCATCTTAGAGTCTATCAGTATAGAGCAATTTCAGACTATTTGATTCAGTGGTTTTCTCAAACAGCTTGATGAAAAAAGTTATGGAAGAAAGAAGAAGAAGAAGAAAGAAGAAGAAAAAACCGAACAATAAGAATAGGGGCCACGCCCTACAGGCTTGGGCCCCTAATTAAGGCCGCATTTAGGTTTGCTTTCATGCCTTGTATATGCATAAATCTTTCAGGACACATTACAGCATCTGACAGGCCCTCAACAAAATTTTGCTTCTTGTACCAGGATAAAATAAATGCAGTTTTTAGTCCCCGTTCGAACGCAGTCCGAAAACAGGGACTTATGTTTTGACCTCCGTGTGTCCGTGCGTGTGTCCGTGCATGCGTCTGTGCGTGTGTCCGGACCTGTATCTTAGAAATGCCTGGACCAATCACAATCAAACTTCACACATACATCATACATGATATTATACATATGCACGTCAATTTGTTTCACGATCTGATTTAAGATGGCCGAATGGCGGCCATTTTTGTCCTAAAAATCATCAAAATCAAGCATTTCCCGGCTGTTTACAGATGGATTTTGTTCATACCTTGTATATACGTTGGACATTATAGGACCTTGATGCACATCATTTTGTTTTACGATCTGATTCAAGATGGCCGAATGGCGGCCATTTTTGTGCTAAAAAATCATAAAAATCAAGCATTTCTCGGCTGTTTACAGATGGATTTTGTTCAAACTTGGTATATACGTTAGACGTTATGGGACCTTGATGCAAATAAGTTTGTTTTTCAGATTAGATTCAAAATGGCCGACTGGCAGCCATTATGTTTTAATGAATGTGGTTCTCGTGCCATATGTCTGACTTGTTTTGACTGATTATGTTCAAATTTTTAATATATTCATTATACATCATGTCATAGATATACGGATATATTGGTTTGACGATCCTTTTCAAAGTGGCCAAATAGTGGCTATTTTTGTGCTAAAAAAATCATCAAATATCAAGCATTTATGGATGGATTTTGTTCAAACTTATAACATACATTAGACATTACATGTTCCTGATGCATGTAATTCTATTTTTCAGATTGGATTCAAAATGGCTGACTGGTGGCCATTTTGTTTTAATGATTGGGCTTCTAGAGCCATATCTTTTAAATGCTTTGACTGATTATATTCAAATTTTATATATTCGTCATACATCATGTTATATATCTATATATATATATATATATATATACATGTATTCAAAATGGCTGATGGAGAAGTACTTGCTTCGACGATCAGATACAAATGTCAATCATTTTAATGTTAAAAAATCATATTCCTGACATAGTTATATTCCAGCTATATTACTATAAACAAAACTATATATCTTAAATTTGATAACTAACGGGGACTGTGCCATGCATGGCTTGTTTGTTTTTTTCTAATTTGTTTTATTAAGATTATTCAAAACAAGAAGATGTATATATGTTCAATGTTTAACATTTTTATTAAAAAATGTTTTAGAATACATACATTGATTTGGACTAAACATTCTCTGAAACAGAAAACAGAACTTTTTCCAATTTTATGTGGCACACTAGTACACAAAGAAAAAACTTGTAGTATATCATTGTAAATATGTAAAATGTGATTGGTCCCTTCCAGTTTCAGATGGCGTAGGCATGTTAGTAAGATAATACACTTTTCACATGCTTAGACCATTGTGTCAGTCATTAATTGCAGTTTATTCATATTGTCTGCAAAATACTATGTAGATATGTTTAGTAATACTATTATTCTAACAATAACCTGACCTTCTATAACAGAAATTTGTTGTTAAGCATTTTCTAGGAAAGTGTTCTTTCTTTGTTCCAAATAGTACTAAGGTAGTTTACTATGATATGTACATGAATCAGTTGCAATATCTACAGGTCATTAACTTATTGTCCTTCTATACTAATAGGAATATATATTCTACATACATAAAGGAGTAATACATACACAGTAACAACACACAACACAACTTTCGATGATGCCAAAATCATCCAAAACTTGACAAATTTGCAGTATTACTTTGTTAAAGTACCATAACTCGATTGATAGCATGCTAATGAATACCTGTTTGAAATCTAGGTTCTAGTTAATGTACTTAGCCATAGCGTCTTCATAGCTTTACCTTGTAGCCTTACTTTAACTATCAGTAAATTATATTTGCCCTTCTAATATGAATTCTTGTTATTGCAGACCCGAGTTGATCTGACATGTGTACGTACATGTGTGGTAGTTGCAGAAGAGAGACCAAGAATTCAACTCAGTACATCATTTTCAAAATTATTCAGAACACTAGGTTTGTCACCTCGTGCTGTGAGTACGTCATTTGGATGTAGAGTTAATGTTGCCTTATGTCTACAGGTATGAGAAATATTTAACATCGATATTAGTCTGACATGTTTATCTTTAATATTATCTATCATGCCATATACACATCACATGTCAACTCACAGATATTAGTCTGACATGTTTAACTTTAATATTACCCATCATGCCATATATACATCACATGTCAACTCACACTGATATTAGTCTGACATGTTTAACTTTAATATTACCCATCATGCCATATATACATCACATGTCAACTCACACTGATATTAGTCTGACATGTTTAACTTTAATATTACCCATTATGCCATATATACATCACATGTCAACTCACACTGATATTAGTCTGACATGTTTAACTTTAATATTACCCATCATGCCATACATACATCACATGTCAACTCACACTGATATTAGTCTGACATGTTTATCTTTAATATTACCCATCATGCCATATATACATCACATGTCAACTCACACTGATATTAGTCTGACATGTTTAACTTTAATATTACCCATTATGCCATATATACATCACATGTCAACTCACACTGATATTAGTCTGACATGTTTAACTTTAATATTACCCATCATGCCATATATACATCACATGTCAACTCACACTGATATTAGTCTGACATGTTTAACTTTAATATTACCCATTATGCCATATATACATCACATGTCAACTCACACTGATATTAGTCTGACATGTTTAACTTTAATATTACCCATCATGCCATACATACATCACATGTCAACTCACACTGATATTAGTCTGACATGTTTATCTTTAATATTACCCATCATGCCATATATACATCACATGTCAACTCACACTGATATTAGTCTGACATGTTTAACTTTAATATTACCCATTATGCCATATATACATCACATGTCAACTCACACTGATATTAGTCTGACATGTTTAACTTTAATATTACCCATCATGCCATATATACATCACATGTCAACTCACACTGATATTAGTCTGACATGTTTAACTTTAATATTACCCATTATGCCATATATACATCACATGTCAACTCACACTGATATTAGTCTGACATGTTTAACTTTAATATTACCCATCATGCCATATATACATCACATTTCAACTCACACTGATATTAGTCTGACATGTTTAACTTTAATATTACCCATCATGCCATACATACATCACATGTCAACTCACACTGATATTAGTCTGACATGTTTAACTTTAATATTACCCATCATGCCATATATACATCACATGTCAACTCACACTAATATTAGTCTGACATGTTTAACTTTAATATTACCCATTATGCCATATATACATCACATGTCAACTCACACTGATATTAGTCTGACATGTTTAACTTTAATATTACCCATCATGCCATATATACATCACATGTCAACTCACACTGATATTAGTCTGACATGTTTAACTTTAATATTACCCATCATGCCATATATACATCACATGTCAACTCACACTGATATTAGTCTGACATGTTTAACTTTAATATTACCCATCATGCCATATATACATCACATGTCAACTCACACTGATATTAGTCTGACATGTATATCTTTAATATTACCCATCATGCCATATATACATCACATGTCAACTCACACTGATATTAGTCTGACATGTTTAACTTTAATATTACCCATCATGCCATACATACATCACATGTCAACTCACACTGATATTAGTCTGACATGTTTATCTTTAATATTACCCATCATGCCATATATACATCACATGTCAACTCACACTGATATTAGTCTGACATGTTTAACTTTAATATTACCCATCATGCCATATATACATCACATGTCAACTCACACTGATATTAGTCTGACATGTTTAACTTTAATATTACCCATCATGCCATATATACATCACATGTCAACTCACACTGATATTAGTCTGACATGTTTAACTTTAATATTATCTATCATGCCATATATACATCACATGTCACACTGAAAGTTCAAGCAGTACAAATTAAACAGTTCACAGTACTCTGACATATGTTCAAGTTGAATATTACCCAGAATGCGATATTAATATCACATTTCAACACTAATGTTACAGGGAGCCAGCAGTCCAGACCCAACTATTGAGTACGTTGATTGCAGGGCATTACGTAATGACCGAGTTACTTTGGTTGAGAAGGGAAGTCCTAGAAGTATATGTCTCATGGAGTCTGGAAAGGTAGAGTTCTTTGCCATGCTAAGATAATCTTGTAGTATGCTTCAGTTGTGTGCATACTAATTAGTTAACTTATCGTCTAAATTACCTTTCTGCACAATATATTATTTTTTTTAGTTTGCTTCAAACATAGTTGCTATCTGGTACCACTAAGAGACTATGATTTTATGAATTAACTAATGTTTATATGTCAAAATATTATAATTGTATCGTGTTATTCATTATTTTTTTTGTTACTATAAACAGCATATAATTATTAATTTATACTATGTCTGATTTTTTCCTAAGATACTTCCCGGTGTTAGAGTGGTCATCGCAAATCCAGACACTAAAGGACAGTGTGGAGATTCACATCTTGGAGAGGTAATATAAAATCATTGATTGAAGACATTGCATTATTGCATCACTATTACTATTGCATTGCTTGTCATGTCAGCATCACAGTTAAACGTGAATTGGACAGTGACGATGACAGATTATAAATTGACTGTTATGTTTTGTGTTTTCAGGTCTGGGTTAGTAGTCAACATAATGCCTGCGGCTACTACACCATTTATGGCGATGATGCCCTGCATAACGATCACTTTGATTCTAAATTGATCACTGGTGATACTGATCAACCATTTGCAAGAACTGGATATCTTGGCTTTATTAAAAGAACTGATCTTACACAGGCTGATGGTGGTAAGTTTCTTTGTTTTTACAATTTTTTTTTACATTCACTGGGAGTGTTCTGCTATGTCACTTCTTAAATATATCCGTGGCAACCAGAAAAAAGTCTATTGTATCCATACATGAAACTGTTTATACAGAATTTAAACAAAATTGTTCATTTTAGACAGTGAGGGACAGGCTGTTGAGTCAGTGAGGGGACAGTTCATTGGATTGGTGAGGGACAGACCTTTGAGTTAGTGCATGCATGCCATTGGTCAGTGTGGAATGGGATATTATTTTATTCACATTATGTCATTAATGTTTTTTTACAGAGCGTCATGATGCATTGTTTATCGTAGGGTCATTGGATGAGACAATGATGTTACGAGGAATGCGATATCATCCAATAGACATAGAGAATAGCGTACTCAGAGGACATAAAAGTATATGTGAATGGTAAGTCACTCATAGCTCTTTGAATTTTTGTTTTGAGTTTTAGTAAATGTGATAATTAGGAACAGAAAACGAACAACATCCATTTCTCATATAAATCATAATGTGATAATCTAAATTTAAAAGTTTCATACATTTTTTTAAAAATCTCAATTTACTGTATTTACTATTGAGCATATGTGTAACCTGTATATCAGTGTGTCACATATATATAGCAAAGGTAGTTTGTGAATATTTAAAATGAGTAAGAGGTTTTTATTATTAATAATTATAAAATCTATGTGTGAATCATCTGTTGTATCATATTATTAACGGGTTATCTTGCAGTGCTGTATTTACTTGGACTAACCTATTGGTTGTTGTGGTTGAACTTGATGGTACGGAAAATGAAGCTCTTGATCTTGTTCCACTTGTCACAAATGTTGTGCTTGAAGAACACTATCTTATTGTGGGTGTGGTCGTTGTGGTTGATCCAGGTGTCGTTCCGATTAACTCTCGGGGTGAAAAGCAACGCATGCATCTTCGAGATGGTTTTTTGGCAGATCAGTTGGACCCAATATATGTTGCTTATAATATGTAAATGTATATTCTAATGAATTTATTTGTGACCTCAAACATCTTATGAGCCCCTCCTGTCCTTGTAGTACTTTGAATATCAACCACCCTTACAGAGATAATATATAACCAATCTCCTGTCCTTGCCTCATTATGGTGTGCTCACCTTTCAGCTCCAAAAGAAGTGCATGCTAGTTATGAAATTTACAACAGAGATGTAAAGTACTTGCAATCCTACTCCCAATAAACTCATAATGCTCTTTAAGTGGAGACAGCCTAGAGCCAAATGTACCCCCCCCCCCTCCCAGGATAGTTTCCAGAACATTTTTTGCCTATAATCATGTTAGTGACTCAACTTTTCCAATGCTTCTTCCAAAGCTTCAGTTTGTCCCAAAGTATATTTCTAAAATGTTTCCCCATGTCATTGGTGAAGTACACACCAGACATTATAGTGTGTCTTCTATTTTATAAGTAACATTTGCATTATGTAATTATGGTATACAAAAAAAAGTTTATTTTTCATTTTTTTTCTAAATGACATAATTTACAATATTAATAATTTAATCCTATTTGGATTTTTTCACTTTTAAAACTGCTGTTGATTATTATGTTATCCTGTTTTGTATTACCATGTGACATAATTGACTTTGATACATTTGTAAGATTACCCATAATCCACTGCATCACAGAGTAGCTTTTGACCAATATAAATGCATTGATAAGTATATACCGGTAGTAGAAGTAAAACAGTGATCAGTATTATATATGCAATATCAAGTACATTTTATTTGTCCAGTCAATTGCTTTGACAAAATCTGAATTCCTCAATCCTGTGTGTTTATATTTGTGTGAAAAAAAACTCACTGCTAGATCCTGTTTTATGAGTGAAATCAAACATAGTGATGTAGTTGTGTCCAAACATCGCGTGGAATTTGACAAACACATATGCATTTGTTGAGTATTTCCATGCTTAATAATGTGCTGTATACATTTGATGATGGTTAATTTTGATGATGTAATGATATCTTAATGGTGTATTCTTTGAAAGATGGCATTTCAACATTGAACTATAGAAAACACAAAAAAACAAGTTTGATAGCAAATCTTTTGATTTTTACATATGCAAGATGTTGCAGTGAATGAAGAGTCACATTTTTGTATTGTTCAGTGTGAAACTTGTTTACTTTACTCATGTTCTGAGTGTTCTTTGTTTTCATGAAGTATTGTTATGGTTGAAATTTTAAAACTCTTAAAACCTTGCAAAATAAAAGAAGTAATTAAGGGACTTGAAAGATAAAATAGTTTTTTAGCTCCGCTGTCGACTTTGACGAGCGGAGCTTATCATATGAGTGATTGTCTGTATTCGTCCGTCGTCGTTTGTATCAATGTTTTACTTTTTCAACTTCTTCTTGAAAACTACAAGCCTGAATACTTTGATACTTGGTGTATATGTACCTTGGGTAGACCTCTCTCAGATTTGTTCATTTCATGATCAATTCTCTAATTTTGGTGAATATTTTTGTCATTTTTGGTAAAAAGTGATATTTTCAACTTCTTGTTAAAAACCACAAGTCCAATTGCTTTGATATTACATATATAGGTACTACATGTGGACTTCTCTCAGATTTGTTCATTTTGTAATAATATCTTTAATTCTCTAATTTTGGTGAATATTTTTGTCATTTTTGGTAAAAAGTGATATGTTCGACTTCTTGTTAAAAACCGTAAGTCCAATTGCTTTGATATTACATAAATAGGTACTACATGTGGACCTCTCTCAGATTTGTTCATTTTGTAATGATATCTTCAATTCTCTAATTTTGGTGAATATTTTTGTCATTTTTGGTAAAAAGTGATATTTTCGACTTCTTGTTAAAAACCGTAAGTCCAATTGCTTTGATATTACATAAATAGGTACTACATGTGGACCTCTCTCAGATTTGTCCATTTTGTAATAATATCTTCAATTATCTAATTTTGGTGAATATTTTTGTCATTTTTGGTAAAAAGTGATATTTTCAACTACTTGTTAAAAACTGCAAGTCCAATTGCTTTGATATTACATAAATAGGTACTACATGTGGACCTCTCTCAGATTTGTTCATTTTGTAATGATATCTTCAATTCTCTAATTTTGGTGAATATTTTTATAATTTTTGGTAAAAAGTGATATTTTCGACTTCTTGTTAAAAACCACAATCATTTATGGTGAAAAATGATATTTTTGAATTCTTGTTGAAAACAGCAAGTCCCATTGCATTGATACTATGCATATTGTTCATTTTCTAATGATATCTTTTGTTCTTTAATTGAAATGTGCAGTGCTAACAGCGGAGCTATCTCAGCCAACAGGCTGCTTGCTTGTGTTATAATTTTCATAATTTTTTAATAATGTTATAATATCTTAAATGTTCACTAATGTCTTTCCTCACAGACAGGTTAAGTAGGGTTAGCAAATACAAAAGGGTTGAGATGATTTTTGTAAAGTTTATCAGGGTTTGGCCGTGGTTCGTATATGCTTTGCATGAATTTGACAATTTGAAATACCTCCTTGAAGATATCCTATCTCTCTCTCTATTCCAAGTAGTAACCCAAATATCTGTTGCACCCAGATCTCTTTCAATCTCTATACATACTCCCATATCTCTGTGTAGTAACCCAAATATCTGTTGTACCCAGATCTCTTTCAATCTCCATACAGTTACCCATATCTCTGGGTAGTAACCCAAGTATCTCATGCTCCCAGATCTCTTTCAATCTCTATACATATTCCCATATCTCTGAGTAGTAACCCAAATATCTGTTGCACCCAGATCTCTTTCAATCTCTATACATATTCCTATATCTCTCAGTAGTAACCCAAATATCTGTTGCACTGAGATCTCTTTCAATCTCTATACAGTTACCCATATCACCGAGTATTAACCCAAATATCTGTTGCTCCCAGATCCCTTTCAATCTCTATACATATTCCCATATCTCTCAGTAGTACCCCAAATATCTGTCGCACCCAGATCTCTTTCAATCTCTATACAGTTTCCCATATCTCTGAGTAGTAACCCAAATATCTGTTGCACCCAGATCTCTTTCAATCTCTATACATATTCCCATATCTCTCAGTAGTAACCCAAATATCTGTTGCACTAAGATCTCTTTCAATCTCTATACAGTTACCCATATCACCGAGTATTAACCCAAATATCTGTTGCCCCTAGATCCCTTTCAATCTCTATACATATTCCCATATCTCTCAGTGGTAACCCATATATCTGTTGCACCCAGATCTCTTTCAATCTCTATACAGTTTCCCATATCTCTGAGTAGTAACCCAAATATCTGTTGCACCCAGATCTCTTTCAATCTCTATACATATTCCCATATCTCTCAGTAGTAACCCAAATATCTGTTGCACTGAGATCTCTTTCAATCTCTATCCAGTTACCCATATCACCAAGTATTAACCCAAATATCTGTTGCTCCCAGATCCCTTTCAATCTCTATACATATTCCCATATCTTTCAGTATTAACCCAAATATCTGTTGCTCCCAGATCCCTTTTAATCTTGATACAGTTACCCACATCTCCGAGTAGTACCCCAAATATCTGTTGCACCCAGATCTCTTTCAATCTCCATACAGTTACCCACATCTCTGAGTAGTAACCCAAATATCTGTTGCACCCAAATCTCTTTCCATTCCTACACATATTCCCATATCTCTGAGTAGTAATCCAAATATCTATTGCACGCAGATCTCTTTCAATCTCTATACAGTTTCCCATATCTCTTACTACCCAAATATCTGTTGCACCCAGATTCTTTCAATCTCCATACAGTTACCCATATCTCTGAGTATTAACCCAAATATCTGTTGCTCCCAGATCCCTTTCAATCTCTATACAGTTTGCCATATCTCTGGGTAGTAACCCATATATCTGTTGCACCCAGATCTCTATACATATTCCCATATCTCTGAGTAGTAACCCAAATGTCTGTTGCTCCCAGATCCATTTTAGTCTCTATACAGTTACCTATATCTCTGAGTAGTAACCCAAATATCTGTTGCACCCAGATCTCTTTCAATCTCTTTACAGTTACCCATATCTCTCAGTAGTAACCCAAATATTTGTCATAACCAGATCTCTTTCAATCTCTATAGTTTCCCTTATCTCTGGGTAGTAACCCAAATATCTGTTGCACCCAGATCTCTTTCAATCTCTATACAGTTTCCCATATTTCTGAGTAGTAACCCAAATATCTGTTGCACTCAGATCTCTTTCAATCTCTATACATATTTCCATATCTGAGTAGTGACCCAAATATCTGTTGCACCCAGATCTCTTTCAATCTCTATAGTTTCCAATATCTCTGAGTAGTAACCTAAATATCTGTTGTACCCAGATCCCTTTCCATTTCTATACAGTTTCCCATATTTCTGAGTAGTAACCCAAATATCTGTTGCACCCAGATCTCTTTCAATCTCTATACAGTTACCCATATCTCTCAGTAGTAACCCAAATATCTGTTGCACCCAGATCTCTTTCAATCTCTATACAGTTTCCCATATCTCTGAGTAGTAACCCAAATATCTGTTGCATCCAGATTTTTTTCAATCTCTATACATATTCCCATATCTTTGGGTTGTAACCCAAATATCTGTTGCACCTAGATCTCTTTCAATCTTTTTACAGTTACCCATATCTCTCAGTAGTAACCGAATTATCTGTTGTAGCCAGATCTCTTTCAATCTCTATACAGTTACCAAATCTCTGGGTAGTAACCCAAATATTTGTCGTAACCAGATCTCTTTCAATCTCTATAGTTTCCCATATCTCTGAGTAGTAACCCAAATATCTGTTGCACCCAGATCTCTTTCAATCTCTATACAGTTTCCCATATTTCTGAGTAGTAACCCAAATATCTGTTGCACCCAGATCTCTTTCAATCTCTATACAGTTTCCCATATCTGAGTAGTGACCCAAATATCTGTTGCACCCAGATCTCTTTCAATCTCCATACAGTTACCCACATCTCTGAGTAGTAACCTAAATATCTGTTGTACCCAGATCTCTTTCCATTTCTATACAGTTACCCATATCTCTCAGTAGTAACCCAAATATCTGTTGCACCCAGATCTCTTTCAATCTCTATACATATTTCCATATCTCTGAGTAGTAACCCAAATATCTGTTGCACCCAGATCTCTTTCAATCTCTATACAGTTTCCCATATCTCTGAGTAGTAACCCAAATATCTGTTGCACCCAGATCTCTTTCAATCTCTATAGTTTCCCATATCTGAGTAGTGACCCAAATATCTGTTGCACCCAGATCTCTTTCAATCTCTATAGTTTCCCATATTTCTGAGTAGTAACCCAAATATCTGTTGCACCCAGATCTCTTTCAATCTCTATACAGTTTCCCATATCTGAGTAGTGACCCAAATATCTGTTGCACCCAGATCTCTTTCAATCTCTATACAGTTTCCCATATCTGAGTAGTGACCCAAATATCTGTTGCACCCAGATCTCTTTCAATCTCTATACATATTTCCATATCTCTGAGTAGTAACCCAAATATCTGTTGCACCCAGATCTCTTTCAATCTCTATACAGTTTCCCATATCTCTGAGTAGTAACCCAAATATCTTTTGCATTCAGATCTCTTTCAATCTCTATACATATTCCCATATCTCTCAGTAGTAACCCAAATATCTGTTGCACTGAGATCTCTTTCAATCTCTATACAGTTACCCATATCACCAAGTATTAACCCAAATATCTGTTGCTCCCAGATCCCTTTCAATCTCTATACATATTCCCATATCTCTCAGTATTAACCCAAATATCTGTTGCTCCCAGATCCCTTTTAATCTCGATACAGTTACCCACATCTCTGAGTAGTACCCCAAATATCTGTTGCACCCAGATCTCTTTCAATCTCTAAACAGTTTTCCATATCTCTCAGTAGTAACCCAAATATCTGTTGCACCCAGATCTCTTTCCATTTCTATACAGTTATCCATATCTCTGAGTAGTAACCCAGATATCTGTTGCACCCAGATCTCTTTCAATCTCTATACAGTTACCCATATCTCTCAGTAGTACCCCAAATATCTGTTGCACCCAGATCTCTTTCAATCTCTAAACAGTTTTCCATATCTCTCAGTAGTAACCCAAATATCTGTTGCACCCAGATCTCTTTCCATTTCTATACAGTTATCCATATCTCTGAGTAGTAACCCAAATATCTGTTGCACCCAGATCTCTTTCAATCTCTATACAGTTTCCCATATCTCTGAGTAGTAACCCAAATATCTGTTGCACCCAGATCTCTTTCAATCTCCATACAGTTACCCACATCTCTGAGTAGTAACCCAAATATCTGTTGTACCCAAATCTCTTTCCATTCCTACACATATTCCCATATCTCTGAGTAGTAATCCAAACATCTGTTACACCCAGATCTCTTTCAATCTCTATACAGTTTCCCATATCTCTTACTACCCAAATATCTGTTGCACCCAGATTCTTTCAATCTTCATACAGTTACCCATACCTCTGAGTATTAACCCAATTATCTGTTGCTCCCAGATCCCTTTCAATCTCTATACAGTTTGCCATATCTCTGGGTAGTAACCCATATATCTGTTGCACCCAGATCTCTATACATATTCCCATATCTCTGAGTAGTAACCCAAATGTCTGTTGCTCCCAGATCCCTTTTAGTCTCTATACAGTTACCTATATCTCTGAGTAGTAACCCAAATATCTGTTGCACCCAGATCTCTTTCAATCTCTAAACAGTTTCCCATATCTCTCAGTAGTAACCCAAATATCTGTTGCACCCAGATCTCTTTCAATCTTTTTACAGTTACCCATATCTCTCAGTAGTAACCCAAATATTTGTCGTAACCAGATCTCTTTCAATCTCTATAGTTTCCCTTATCTCTGGGTAGTAACCCAAATATCTGTTGCACCCAGATCTCTTTCAATCTCTATACAGTTTCCCATATTTCTGAGTAGTAACCCAAATATCTGTTGCACCCAGATCTCTTTCAATCTCTATACAGTTTCCCATATCTGAGTAGTGACCCAAATATCTGTTGCACCCAGATCTCTTTCAATCTCTATAGTTTCCAATATCTCTGAGTAGTAACCCAAATATCTGTTGCACCCGGATCTCTTTCAATCTCCATACAGTTACCCACATCTCTGAGTAGTAACCTAAATATCTGTTGTACCCAGATCTCTTTCCATTTCTATACAGTTACCCATATCTCTCAGTAGTAACCCAAATATCTGTTGCACCCAGATCTCTTTCAATCTCCATACATATTTCCATATCTCTGAGTAGTAACCCAAATATCTGTTGCACCCAGATCTCTGTTAATCTCTATACAGTTTCCCATATCTCTGAGTAGTAACCCAAATATCTGTTGCATCCAGATTTTTTTCAATCTCTATACATATTCCCATATCTCTGGGTAGTAACCCAAATATCTGTTGCACCCAGATCTCTTTCAATGTTTTTACAGTTACCCATATCTCTCAGTAGTAACCCAAATATTTGTCGTAACCAGATCTCTTTCAATCTCTATAGTTTCCCTTATCTCTGGGTAGTAACCCAAATATCTGTTGCACCCAGATCTCTTTCCATTTCTATACAGTTATCCATATCTCTGAGTAGTAACCCAGATATCTGTTGCACCCAGATCTCTTTCAATCTCTATACAGTTACCCATATCTCTCAGTAGTACCCCAAATATCTGTTGCACCCAGATCTCTTTCAATCTCTAAACAGTTTTCCATATCTCTCAGTAGTAACCCAAATATCTGTTGCACCCAGATCTCTTTCCATTTCTATACAGTTATCCATATCTCTGAGTAGTAACCCAAATATCTGTTGCACCCAGATCTCTTTCAATCTCTATACAGTTTCCCATATCTCTGAGTAGTAACCCAAATATCTGTTGCACCCAGATCTCTTTCAATCTCCATACAGTTACCCACATCTCTGAGTAGTAACCCAAATATCTGTTGTACCCAAATCTCTTTCCATTCCTACACATATTCCCATATCTCTGAGTAGTAATCCAAACATCTGTTACACCCAGATCTCTTTCAATCTCTATACAGTTTCCCATATCTCTTACTACCCAAATATCTGTTGCACCCAGATTCTTTCAATCTTCATACAGTTACCCATACCTCTGAGTATTAACCCAATTATCTGTTGCTCCCAGATCCCTTTCAATCTCTATACAGTTTGCCATATCTCTGGGTAGTAACCCATATATCTGTTGCACCCAGATCTCTATACATATTCCCATATCTCTGAGTAGTAACCCAAATGTCTGTTGCTCCCAGATCCCTTTTAGTCTCTATACAGTTACCTATATCTCTGAGTAGTAACCCAAATATCTGTTGCACCCAGATCTCTTTCAATCTCTAAACAGTTTCCCATATCTCTCAGTAGTAACCCAAATATCTGTTGCACCCAGATCTCTTTCAATCTTTTTACAGTTACCCATATCTCTCAGTAGTAACCCAAATATTTGTCGTAACCAGATCTCTTTCAATCTCTATAGTTTCCCTTATCTCTGGGTAGTAACCCAAATATCTGTTGCACCCAGATCTCTTTCAATCTCTATACAGTTTCCCATATTTCTGAGTAGTAACCCAAATATCTGTTGCACCCAGATCTCTTTCAATCTCTATACAGTTTCCCATATCTGAGTAGTGACCCAAATATCTGTTGCACCCAGATCTCTTTCAATCTCTATAGTTTCCAATATCTCTGAGTAGTAACCCAAATATCTGTTGCACCCGGATCTCTTTCAATCTCCATACAGTTACCCACATCTCTGAGTAGTAACCTAAATATCTGTTGTACCCAGATCTCTTTCCATTTCTATACAGTTACCCATATCTCTCAGTAGTAACCCAAATATCTGTTGCACCCAGATCTCTTTCAATCTCCATACATATTTCCATATCTCTGAGTAGTAACCCAAATATCTGTTGCACCCAGATCTCTGTTAATCTCTATACAGTTTCCCATATCTCTGAGTAGTAACCCAAATATCTGTTGCATCCAGATTTTTTTCAATCTCTATACATATTCCCATATCTCTGGGTAGTAACCCAAATATCTGTTGCACCCAGATCTCTTTCAATGTTTTTACAGTTACCCATATCTCTCAGTAGTAACCCAAATATTTGTCGTAACCAGATCTCTTTCAATCTCTATAATTTCCCTTATCTCTGGGTAGTAACCCAAATATCTGTTGCACCCAGATCTCTTTCAATCTCTATACAGTTTCCCATATTTGTAGTAACCCAAATATCTGTTGCACTCAGATCTCTTTCAATCTCTATACATATTCCCATATCTCTCAGTAGTAACCCAAATATCTGTTGCACTAAGATCTCTTTCAATCTCTATACAGTTACCCATATCACCGAGTATTAACCCAAATATCTGTTGCCCCTAGATCCCTTTCAATCTCTATACATATTCCCATATCTCTCAGTGGTAACCCATATATCTGTTGCACCCAGATCTCTTTCAATCTCTATACAGTTTCCCATATCTCTGAGTAGTAACCCAAATATCTGTTGCACCCAGATCTCTTTCAATCTCTATACATATTCCCATATCTCTCAGTAGTAACCCAAATATCTGTTGCACTGAGATCTCTTTCAATCTCTATCCAGTTACCCATATCACCAAGTATTAACCCAAATATCTGTTGCTCCCAGATCCCTTTCAATCTCTATACATATTCCCATATCTTTCAGTATTAACCCAAATATCTGTTGCTCCCAGATCCCTTTTAATCTTGATACAGTTACCCACATCTCCGAGTAGTACCCCAAATATCTGTTGCACCCAGATCTCTTTCAATCTCCATACAGTTACCCACATCTCTGAGTAGTAACCCAAATATCTGTTGCACCCAAATCTCTTTCCATTCCTACACATATTCCCATATCTCTGAGTAGTAATCCAAATATCTATTGCACGCAGATCTCTTTCAATCTCTATACAGTTTCCCATATCTCTTACTACCCAAATATCTGTTGCACCCAGATTCTTTCAATCTCCATACAGTTACCCATATCTCTGAGTATTAACCCAAATATCTGTTGCTCCCAGATCCCTTTCAATCTCTATACAGTTTGCCATATCTCTGGGTAGTAACCCATATATCTGTTGCACCCAGATCTCTATACATATTCCCATATCTCTGAGTAGTAACCCAAATGTCTGTTGCTCCCAGATCCCTTTTAGTCTCTATACAGTTACCTATATCTCTGAGTAGTAACCCAAATATCTGTTGCACCCAGATCTCTTTCAATCTCTTTACAGTTACCCATATCTCTCAGTAGTAACCCAAATATTTGTCATAACCAGATCTCTTTCAATCTCTATAGTTTCCCTTATCTCTGGGTAGTAACCCAAATATCTGTTGCACCCAGATCTCTTTCAATCTCTATACAGTTTCCCATATTTCTGAGTAGTAACCCAAATATCTGTTGCACTCAGATCTCTTTCAATCTCTATACATATTTCCATATCTGAGTAGTGACCCAAATATCTGTTGCACCCAGATCTCTTTCAATCTCTATAGTTTCCAATATCTCTGAGTAGTAACCTAAATATCTGTTGTACCCAGATCCCTTTCCATTTCTATACAGTTTCCCATATTTCTGAGTAGTAACCCAAATATCTGTTGCACCCAGATCTCTTTCAATCTCTATACAGTTACCCATATCTCTCAGTAGTAACCCAAATATCTGTTGCACCCAGATCTCTTTCAATCTCTATACAGTTTCCCATATCTCTGAGTAGTAACCCAAATATCTGTTGCATCCAGATTTTTTTCAATCTCTATACATATTCCCATATCTTTGGGTTGTAACCCAAATATCTGTTGCACCTAGATCTCTTTCAATCTTTTTACAGTTACCCATATCTCTCAGTAGTAACCGAATTATCTGTTGTAGCCAGATCTCTTTCAATCTCTATACAGTTACCAAATCTCTGGGTAGTAACCCAAATATTTGTCGTAACCAGATCTCTTTCAATCTCTATAGTTTCCCATATCTCTGAGTAGTAACCCAAATATCTGTTGCACCCAGATCTCTTTCAATCTCTATACAGTTTCCCATATTTCTGAGTAGTAACCCAAATATCTGTTGCACCCAGATCTCTTTCAATCTCTATACAGTTTCCCATATCTGAGTAGTGACCCAAATATCTGTTGCACCCAGATCTCTTTCAATCTCCATACAGTTACCCACATCTCTGAGTAGTAACCTAAATATCTGTTGTACCCAGATCTCTTTCCATTTCTATACAGTTACCCATATCTCTCAGTAGTAACCCAAATATCTGTTGCACCCAGATCTCTTTCAATCTCTATACATATTTCCATATCTCTGAGTAGTAACCCAAATATCTGTTGCACCCAGATCTCTTTCAATCTCTATACAGTTTCCCATATCTCTGAGTAGTAACCCAAATATCTGTTGCACCCAGATCTCTTTCAATCTCTATAGTTTCCCATATCTGAGTAGTGACCCAAATATCTGTTGCACCCAGATCTCTTTCAATCTCTATAGTTTCCCATATTTCTGAGTAGTAACCCAAATATCTGTTGCACCCAGATCTCTTTCAATCTCTATACAGTTTCCCATATCTGAGTAGTGACCCAAATATCTGTTGCACCCAGATCTCTTTCAATCTCTATACAGTTTCCCATATCTGAGTAGTGACCCAAATATCTGTTGCACCCAGATCTCTTTCAATCTCTATACATATTTCCATATCTCTGAGTAGTAACCCAAATATCTGTTGCACCCAGATCTCTTTCAATCTCTATACAGTTTCCCATATCTCTGAGTAGTAACCCAAATATCTTTTGCATTCAGATCTCTTTCAATCTCTATACATATTCCCATATCTCTCAGTAGTAACCCAAATATCTGTTGCACTGAGATCTCTTTCAATCTCTATACAGTTACCCATATCACCAAGTATTAACCCAAATATCTGTTGCTCCCAGATCCCTTTCAATCTCTATACATATTCCCATATCTCTCAGTATTAACCCAAATATCTGTTGCTCCCAGATCCCTTTTAATCTCGATACAGTTACCCACATCTCTGAGTAGTACCCCAAATATCTGTTGCACCCAGATCTCTTTCAATCTCTAAACAGTTTTCCATATCTCTCAGTAGTAACCCAAATATCTGTTGCACCCAGATCTCTTTCCATTTCTATACAGTTATCCATATCTCTGAGTAGTAACCCAGATATCTGTTGCACCCAGATCTCTTTCAATCTCTATACAGTTACCCATATCTCTCAGTAGTACCCCAAATATCTGTTGCACCCAGATCTCTTTCAATCTCTAAACAGTTTTCCATATCTCTCAGTAGTAACCCAAATATCTGTTGCACCCAGATCTCTTTCCATTTCTATACAGTTATCCATATCTCTGAGTAGTAACCCAAATATCTGTTGCACCCAGATCTCTTTCAATCTCTATACAGTTTCCCATATCTCTGAGTAGTAACCCAAATATCTGTTGCACCCAGATCTCTTTCAATCTCCATACAGTTACCCACATCTCTGAGTAGTAACCCAAATATCTGTTGTACCCAAATCTCTTTCCATTCCTACACATATTCCCATATCTCTGAGTAGTAATCCAAACATCTGTTACACCCAGATCTCTTTCAATCTCTATACAGTTTCCCATATCTCTTACTACCCAAATATCTGTTGCACCCAGATTCTTTCAATCTTCATACAGTTACCCATACCTCTGAGTATTAACCCAATTATCTGTTGCTCCCAGATCCCTTTCAATCTCTATACAGTTTGCCATATCTCTGGGTAGTAACCCATATATCTGTTGCACCCAGATCTCTATACATATTCCCATATCTCTGAGTAGTAACCCAAATGTCTGTTGCTCCCAGATCCCTTTTAGTCTCTATACAGTTACCTATATCTCTGAGTAGTAACCCAAATATCTGTTGCACCCAGATCTCTTTCAATCTCTAAACAGTTTCCCATATCTCTCAGTAGTAACCCAAATATCTGTTGCACCCAGATCTCTTTCAATCTTTTTACAGTTACCCATATCTCTCAGTAGTAACCCAAATATTTGTCGTAACCAGATCTCTTTCAATCTCTATAGTTTCCCTTATCTCTGGGTAGTAACCCAAATATCTGTTGCACCCAGATCTCTTTCAATCTCTATACAGTTTCCCATATTTCTGAGTAGTAACCCAAATATCTGTTGCACCCAGATCTCTTTCAATCTCTATACAGTTTCCCATATCTGAGTAGTGACCCAAATATCTGTTGCACCCAGATCTCTTTCAATCTCTATAGTTTCCAATATCTCTGAGTAGTAACCCAAATATCTGTTGCACCCGGATCTCTTTCAATCTCCATACAGTTACCCACATCTCTGAGTAGTAACCTAAATATCTGTTGTACCCAGATCTCTTTCCATTTCTATACAGTTACCCATATCTCTCAGTAGTAACCCAAATATCTGTTGCACCCAGATCTCTTTCAATCTCCATACATATTTCCATATCTCTGAGTAGTAACCCAAATATCTGTTGCACCCAGATCTCTGTTAATCTCTATACAGTTTCCCATATCTCTGAGTAGTAACCCAAATATCTGTTGCATCCAGATTTTTTTCAATCTCTATACATATTCCCATATCTCTGGGTAGTAACCCAAATATCTGTTGCACCCAGATCTCTTTCAATGTTTTTACAGTTACCCATATCTCTCAGTAGTAACCCAAATATTTGTCGTAACCAGATCTCTTTCAATCTCTATAGTTTCCCTTATCTCTGGGTAGTAACCCAAATATCTGTTGCACCCAGATCTCTTTCCATTTCTATACAGTTATCCATATCTCTGAGTAGTAACCCAGATATCTGTTGCACCCAGATCTCTTTCAATCTCTATACAGTTACCCATATCTCTCAGTAGTACCCCAAATATCTGTTGCACCCAGATCTCTTTCAATCTCTAAACAGTTTTCCATATCTCTCAGTAGTAACCCAAATATCTGTTGCACCCAGATCTCTTTCCATTTCTATACAGTTATCCATATCTCTGAGTAGTAACCCAAATATCTGTTGCACCCAGATCTCTTTCAATCTCTATACAGTTTCCCATATCTCTGAGTAGTAACCCAAATATCTGTTGCACCCAGATCTCTTTCAATCTCCATACAGTTACCCACATCTCTGAGTAGTAACCCAAATATCTGTTGTACCCAAATCTCTTTCCATTCCTACACATATTCCCATATCTCTGAGTAGTAATCCAAACATCTGTTACACCCAGATCTCTTTCAATCTCTATACAGTTTCCCATATCTCTTACTACCCAAATATCTGTTGCACCCAGATTCTTTCAATCTTCATACAGTTACCCATACCTCTGAGTATTAACCCAATTATCTGTTGCTCCCAGATCCCTTTCAATCTCTATACAGTTTGCCATATCTCTGGGTAGTAACCCATATATCTGTTGCACCCAGATCTCTATACATATTCCCATATCTCTGAGTAGTAACCCAAATGTCTGTTGCTCCCAGATCCCTTTTAGTCTCTATACAGTTACCTATATCTCTGAGTAGTAACCCAAATATCTGTTGCACCCAGATCTCTTTCAATCTCTAAACAGTTTCCCATATCTCTCAGTAGTAACCCAAATATCTGTTGCACCCAGATCTCTTTCAATCTTTTTACAGTTACCCATATCTCTCAGTAGTAACCCAAATATTTGTCGTAACCAGATCTCTTTCAATCTCTATAGTTTCCCTTATCTCTGGGTAGTAACCCAAATATCTGTTGCACCCAGATCTCTTTCAATCTCTATACAGTTTCCCATATTTCTGAGTAGTAACCCAAATATCTGTTGCACCCAGATCTCTTTCAATCTCTATACAGTTTCCCATATCTGAGTAGTGACCCAAATATCTGTTGCACCCAGATCTCTTTCAATCTCTATAGTTTCCAATATCTCTGAGTAGTAACCCAAATATCTGTTGCACCCGGATCTCTTTCAATCTCCATACAGTTACCCACATCTCTGAGTAGTAACATAAATATCTGTTGTACCCAGATCTCTTTCCATTTCTATACAGTTACCCATATCTCTCAGTAGTAACCCAAATATCTGTTGCACCCAGATCTCTTTCAATCTCCATACATATTTCCATATCTCTGAGTAGTAACCCAAATATCTGTTGCACCCAGATCTCTGTTAATCTCTATACAGTTTCCCATATCTCTGAGTAGTAACCCAAATATCTGTTGCATCCAGATTTTTTTCAATCTCTATACATATTCCCATATCTCTGGGTAGTAACCCAAATATCTGTTGCACCCAGATCTCTTTCAATGTTTTTACAGTTACCCATATCTCTCAGTAGTAACCCAAATATTTGTCGTAACCAGATCTCTTTCAATCTCTATAATTTCCCTTATCTCTGGGTAGTAACCCAAATATCTGTTGCACCCAGATCTCTTTCAATCTCTATACAGTTTCCCATATTTGTAGTAACCCAAATATCTGTTGCACCCAGATCTCTTTCAATCTCTATACAGTTTCCCATATCTGAATAGTGACCCAAATATCTGTTGCACCCAGATCTCTTTCAATCTCTATAGTTTCCCTTATCTCTGGGTAGTAACCCAAATATCTGTTGCACCCAGATCTCTTTCAATCTCTATACAGTTTCCCATATTTCTGAGTAGTAACCCAAATATCTGTTGCACCCAGATCTCTTTCAATCTCTATACAGTTTCCCATATCTGAGTAGTGACCCAAATATCTCTTGCACCCAGATCTCTTTCAATCTCTATACATATTTCCATATCTCTGAGTAGTAACCCAAATATCTGTTGCACCCAGATCTCTTTCAATCTCTATACAGTTTCCCATATCTGAGTAGTGACCCAAATATCTGTTGCACCCAGATCTCTTTCAATCTCCATACAGTTACCCACATCTCTGAGTAGTAACCTAAATATCTGTTGTACCCAGATCTCTTTCCATTTCTATACAGTTACCCATATCTCTGAGTAGTAACCCAAATATCTGTTGCACCCAGATCTCTTTCAATCTCTATAGTTTCCCATATCTGAGTAGTGACCCAAATATCTGTTGCACCCAGATCTCTTTCAATCTCTATAGTTTCCAATATCTCTGAGTAGTAACTCAAATATCTGTTGCACCCAGATCTCTTTCAATCTCTATACATATTCCCATATCTCTCAGTAGTAACCCAAATATCTGTTGCACTGAGATCTCTTTCAATCTCTATACAGTTACCCATATCACCAAGTATTAACCCAAATATCTGTTGCTCCCAGATCCCTTTCAATCTCTATACATATTCCCATATCTCTCAGTATTAACCCAAATATCTGTTGCTCCCAGATCCCTTTTAATCTCGATACAGTTACCCACATCTCTGAGTAGTACCCCAAATATCTGTTGCACCCAGATCTCTTTCAATCTCTAAACAGTTTTCCATATCTCTCAGTAGTAACCCAAATATCTGTTGCACCCAGATCTCTTTCCATTTCTATACAGTTATCCATATCTCTGAGTAGTAACCCAGATATCTGTTGCACCCAGATCTCTTTCAATCTCTATACAGTTTTCCATATCTCTCAGTAGTAACCCAAATATCTGTTGCACCCAGATCTCTTTCCATTTCTATACAGTTATCCATATCTGTGAGTAGTAACCCAAATATCTGTTGCACCAAGATCTCTTTCAATCTCTATACAGTTTCCCATATCTCCGAGTAGTAACCCAAATATCTGTTGCACCCAGATCTCTTTCAATCTCCATACAGTTACCCACATCTCTGAGTAGTAACCCAAATATCTGTTGCACCCAGATCTCTTTCAATCTCTATACATATTCCCATATCTCTCAGTAGTAACCCAAATATCTGTTGCACTGAGATCTCTTTCAATCTCTATCCAGTTACCCATATCACCAAGTATTAACCCAAATATCTGTTGCTCCCAGATCCCTTTCAATCTCTATACATATTCCCATATCTTTCAGTATTAACCCAAATATCTGTTGCTCCCAGATCCCTTTTAATCTTGATACAGTTACCCACATCTCTGAGTAGTACCCCAAATATCTGTTGCACCCAGATCTCTTTCAATCTCCATACAGTTACCCACATCTCTGAGTAGTAACCCAAATATCTGTTGCACCCAAATCTCTTTCCATTCCTACACATATTCCCATATCTCTGAGTAGTAATCCGAACATCTGTTGCACCCAGATCTCTTTCAATCTCTATACAGTTTCCCATATCTCTTACTACCCAAATATCTGTTGCACCCAGATTCTTTCAATCTTCATACAGTTACCCATATCTCTGAGTATTAACCCAATTATCTGTTGCTCCCAGATCCCTTTCAATCTCTATACAGTTACCCATATCTCTCAGTAGTAACCCAAATATCTGTTGCACCCAGATCTCTTTCAATCTCTATACATATTTCCATATCTCTGAGTAGTAACCCAAATATCTGTTGCACCCAGATCTCTTTTAATCTCTATACAGTTTCCCATATATCTGAGTAGTAACCCAAATATCTGTTGCATCCAGATTTTTTTCAATCTCTATACATATTCCCATATCTCTGGGTAGTAACCCAAATATCTGTTGCACCCAGATCTCTTTCAATCTTTTTACAGTTACCCATATCTCTCAGTAGTAACCCAAATATTTGTCGTAACCAGATCTCTTTCAATCTCTATAGTTTCCCTTATCTCTGGGTAGTAACCCAAATATCTGTTGCACCCAGATCTCTTTCAATCTCTATACAGTTTCCCATATTTCTGAGTAGTAACCCAAATATCTGTTGCACCCAGATCTCTTTCAATCTCTATACAGTTTCCCATATCTGAATAGTGACCCAAATATCTGTTGCACCCAGATCTCTTTCAATCTCTATAGTTTCCCTTATCTCTGGGTAGTAACCCAAATATCTGTTGCACCCAGATCTCTTTCAATCTCTATACAGTTTCCCATATTTCTGAGTAGTAACCCAAATATCTGTTGCACCCAGATCTCTTTCAATCTCTATACAGTTTCTCATATCTGAGTAGTGACCCAAATATCTGTTGCACCCAGATCTCTTTCAATCTCTATAGTTTCCAATATCTCTGAGTAGTAACCCAAATATCTGTTGCACCCAGATCTCTTTCAATCTCTATAGTTTCCCATATCTCTGAGTAGTAACCCAAATACCTGTTGCACCCAGATCTCTTTCAATCTCTATACAGTTTCCCATATTTCTGAGTAGTAACCCAAATATCTGTTGCACCCAGATCTCTTTCAATCTCTATACAGTTTCCCATATCTGAATAGTGACCCAAATATCTGTTGCACCCAGATCTCTTTCAATCTCTATAGTTTCCCTTATATCTGGGTAGTAACCCAAATATCTGTTGCACCCAGATCTCTTTCAATCTCTATACAGTTTCCCATATTTCTGAGTAGTAACCCAAATATTTGTTGCACACAGATCTCTTTCAATCTCTATACAGTTTCCCATATCTCTGAGTATTAACCCAATTATCTGTTGCTCCCAGATCCCTTTCAATCTCTATACAGTTACCCATATCTCTCAGTAGTAACCCAAATATCTGTTGCACCCAGATCTCTTTCAATCTCTATACATATTTCCATATCTCTGAGTAGTAACCCAAATATCTGTTGCACCCAGATCTCTTTTAATCTCTATACAGTTTCCCATATCTCTGAGTAGTAACCCAAATATCTGTTGCATCCAGATTTTTTTCAATCTCTATACTTATTCCCATATCTCTGGGTAGTAACCCAAATATCTGTTGCACCCAGATCTCTTTCAATCTTTTTACAGTTACCCATATCTCTCAGTAGTAACCCAAATATTTGTCGTAACCAGATCTCTTTCAATCTCTATAGTTTCCCTTATCTCTGGGTAGTAACCCAAATATCTGTTGCACCCAGATCTCTTTCAATCTCTATACAGTTTCCCATATTTCTGAGTAGTAACCCAAATATCTGTTGCACCCAGATCTCTTTCAATCTCTATACAGTTTCCCATATCTGAATAGTGACCCAAATATCTGTTGCACCCAGATCTCTTTCAATCTCTATAGTTTCCCTTATCTCTGGGTAGTAACCCAAATATCTGTTGCACCCAGATCTCTTTCAATCTCTATACAGTTTCCCATATTTCTGAGTAGTAACCCAAATATCTGTTGCACCCAGATCTCTTTCAATCTCTATACAGTTTCCCATATCTGAGTAGTGACCCAAATATCTGTTGCACCCAGATCTCTTTCAATCTCTATAGTTTCCAATATCTCTGAGTAGTAACCCAAATATCTGTTGCACCCAGATCTCTTTCAATCTCTATAGTTTCCCATATCTCTGAGTAGTAACCCAAATACCTGTTGCACCCAGATCTCTTTCAATCTCTATACATATTTCCATATCTCTGAGTAGTAACCTAAATATCTGTTGTACCCAGATCTTTTTCCATTTCTATACAGTTACCCATATCTCTCAGTAGTAACTCAAATATTTGTTGCACACAGATCTCTTTCAATCTCTATACAGTTTCCCATATCTCCGAGTAGTAACCCAAATATCTGTTGCATCCAGATTTTTTTCAATCTCTATACATATTCCCATATCTCTGGGTAGTAACCCAAATATCTGTTGCACCTAGATCTCTTTCAATCTTTTTACAGTTACCCATATCTCTCAGTAGTAACCCAATTATCTGTTATAGTCAGATCTCTTTCAATCTCTATACAGTTACCAAATCTCTGGGTAGTAACCCAAATATTTGTCGTAACCAGATCTCTTTCAATCTCTATAGTTTCCCATATCTCTGAGTAGTAACCCAAATATCTGTTGTATCCAGATCTCTTTCAATCTCCATACAATTTCCCATATCTCTGAGTAGTAGCCTAAATATCTCTGTTGTACCCTGATCTCTTTCAATCTCTATACAGTTACCCATATCTCTGAGTAGTAACCCAAATATCTGTTGCACCCAGATCTCTTTCAATCTCTATAGTTTCCCATATCTGAGTAGTGACCCAAATATCTGTTGCACCCAGATCTCTTTCAATCTCTATAGTTTCCAATATCTCTGAGTAGTAACTCAAATATCTGTTGCACCCAGATCTCTTTCAATCTCTATACATATTCCCATATCTCTCAGTAGTAACCCAAATATCTGTTGCACTGAGATCTCTTTCAATCTCTATACAGTTACCCATATCTCCGAGTAGTAACCCAAATATCTGTTGCATCCAGATTTTTTTCAATCTCTATACATATTCCCATATCTCTGGGTAGTAACCCAAATATCTGTTGCACCTAGATCTCTTTCAATCTTTTTACAGTTACCCATATCTCTCAGTAGTAACCCAATTATCTGTTATAGTCAGATCTCTTTCAATCTCTATACAGTTACCAAATCTCTGGGTAGTAACCCAAATATCTGTTGCACCCAGATCTCTTTCAATCTCTATACAGTTTCCCATATCTGAGTAGTGACCCAAATATCTGTTGCACCCAGATCTCTTTCAATCTCCATACAGTTACCCACATCTCTGAGTAGTAACCTAAATATCTGTTGTACCCAGATCTCTTTCCATTTCTATACAGTTACCCATATCTCTGAGTAGTAACCCAAATATCTGTTGCACCCAGATCTCTTTCAATCTCTATAGTTTCCCATATCTGAGTAGTGACCCAAATATCTGTTGCACCCAGATCTCTTTCAATCTCTATAGTTTCCAATATCTCTGAGTAGTAACTCAAATATCTGTTGCACCCAGATCTCTTTCAATCTCTATACATATTCCCATATCTCTCAGTAGTAACCCAAATATCTGTTGCACTGAGATCTCTTTCAATCTCTATACAGTTACCCATATCACCAAGTATTAACCCAAATATCTGTTGCTCCCAGATCCCTTTCAATCTCTATACATATTCCCATATCTCTCAGTATTAACCCAAATATCTGTTGCTCCCAGATCCCTTTTAATCTCGATACAGTTACCCACATCTCTGAGTAGTACCCCAAATATCTGTTGCACCCAGATCTCTTTCAATCTCTAAACAGTTTTCCATATCTCTCAGTAGTAACCCAAATATCTGTTGCACCCAGATCTCTTTCCATTTCTATACAGTTATCCATATCTCTGAGTAGTAACCCAGATATCTGTTGCACCCAGATCTCTTTCAATCTCTATACAGTTTTCCATATCTCTCAGTAGTAACCCAAATATCTGTTGCACCCAGATCTCTTTCCATTTCTATACAGTTATCCATATCTGTGAGTAGTAACCCAAATATCTGTTGCACCAAGATCTCTTTCAATCTCTATACAGTTTCCCATATCTCCGAGTAGTAACCCAAATATCTGTTGCACCCAGATCTCTTTCAATCTCCATACAGTTACCCACATCTCTGAGTAGTAACCCAAATATCTGTTGCACCCAGATCTCTTTCAATCTCTATACATATTCCCATATCTCTCAGTAGTAACCCAAATATCTGTTGCACTGAGATCTCTTTCAATCTCTATCCAGTTACCCATATCACCAAGTATTAACCCAAATATCTGTTGCTCCCAGATCCCTTTCAATCTCTATACATATTCCCATATCTTTCAGTATTAACCCAAATATCTGTTGCTCCCAGATCCCTTTTAATCTTGATACAGTTACCCACATCTCTGAGTAGTACCCCAAATATCTGTTGCACCCAGATCTCTTTCAATCTCCATACAGTTACCCACATCTCTGAGTAGTAACCCAAATATCTGTTGCACCCAAATCTCTTTCCATTCCTACACATATTCCCATATCTCTGAGTAGTAATCCGAACATCTGTTGCACCCAGATCTCTTTCAATCTCTATACAGTTTCCCATATCTCTTACTACCCAAATATCTGTTGCACCCAGATTCTTTCAATCTTCATACAGTTACCCATATCTCTGAGTATTAACCCAATTATCTGTTGCTCCCAGATCCCTTTCAATCTCTATACAGTTACCCATATCTCTCAGTAGTAACCCAAATATCTGTTGCACCCAGATCTCTTTCAATCTCTATACATATTTCCATATCTCTGAGTAGTAACCCAAATATCTGTTGCACCCAGATCTCTTTTAATCTCTATACAGTTTCCCATATATCTGAGTAGTAACCCAAATATCTGTTGCATCCAGATTTTTTTCAATCTCTATACATATTCCCATATCTCTGGGTAGTAACCCAAATATCTGTTGCACCCAGATCTCTTTCAATCTTTTTACAGTTACCCATATCTCTCAGTAGTAACCCAAATATTTGTCGTAACCAGATCTCTTTCAATCTCTATAGTTTCCCTTATCTCTGGGTAGTAACCCAAATATCTGTTGCACCCAGATCTCTTTCAATCTCTATACAGTTTCCCATATTTCTGAGTAGTAACCCAAATATCTGTTGCACCCAGATCTCTTTCAATCTCTATACAGTTTCCCATATCTGAATAGTGACCCAAATATCTGTTGCACCCAGATCTCTTTCAATCTCTATAGTTTCCCTTATCTCTGGGTAGTAACCCAAATATCTGTTGCACCCAGATCTCTTTCAATCTCTATACAGTTTCCCATATTTCTGAGTAGTAACCCAAATATCTGTTGCACCCAGATCTCTTTCAATCTCTATACAGTTTCTCATATCTGAGTAGTGACCCAAATATCTGTTGCACCCAGATCTCTTTCAATCTCTATAGTTTCCAATATCTCTGAGTAGTAACCCAAATATCTGTTGCACCCAGATCTCTTTCAATCTCTATAGTTTCCCATATCTCTGAGTAGTAACCCAAATACCTGTTGCACCCAGATCTCTTTCAATCTCTATACAGTTTCCCATATTTCTGAGTAGTAACCCAAATATCTGTTGCACCCAGATCTCTTTCAATCTCTATACAGTTTCCCATATCTGAATAGTGACCCAAATATCTGTTGCACCCAGATCTCTTTCAATCTCTATAGTTTCCCTTATATCTGGGTAGTAACCCAAATATCTGTTGCACCCAGATCTCTTTCAATCTCTATACAGTTTCCCATATTTCTGAGTAGTAACCCAAATATTTGTTGCACACAGATCTCTTTCAATCTCTATACAGTTTCCCATATCTCTGAGTATTAACCCAATTATCTGTTGCTCCCAGATCCCTTTCAATCTCTATACAGTTACCCATATCTCTCAGTAGTAACCCAAATATCTGTTGCACCCAGATCTCTTTCAATCTCTATACATATTTCCATATCTCTGAGTAGTAACCCAAATATCTGTTGCACCCAGATCTCTTTTAATCTCTATACAGTTTCCCATATCTCTGAGTAGTAACCCAAATATCTGTTGCATCCAGATTTTTTTCAATCTCTATACTTATTCCCATATCTCTGGGTAGTAACCCAAATATCTGTTGCACCCAGATCTCTTTCAATCTTTTTACAGTTACCCATATCTCTCAGTAGTAACCCAAATATTTGTCGTAACCAGATCTCTTTCAATCTCTATAGTTTCCCTTATCTCTGGGTAGTAACCCAAATATCTGTTGCACCCAGATCTCTTTCAATCTCTATACAGTTTCCCATATTTCTGAGTAGTAACCCAAATATCTGTTGCACCCAGATCTCTTTCAATCTCTATACAGTTTCCCATATCTGAATAGTGACCCAAATATCTGTTGCACCCAGATCTCTTTCAATCTCTATAGTTTCCCTTATCTCTGGGTAGTAACCCAAATATCTGTTGCACCCAGATCTCTTTCAATCTCTATACAGTTTCCCATATTTCTGAGTAGTAACCCAAATATCTGTTGCACCCAGATCTCTTTCAATCTCTATACAGTTTCCCATATCTGAGTAGTGACCCAAATATCTGTTGCACCCAGATCTCTTTCAATCTCTATAGTTTCCAATATCTCTGAGTAGTAACCCAAATATCTGTTGCACCCAGATCTCTTTCAATCTCTATAGTTTCCCATATCTCTGAGTAGTAACCCAAATACCTGTTGCACCCAGATCTCTTTCAATCTCTATACATATTTCCATATCTCTGAGTAGTAACCTAAATATCTGTTGTACCCAGATCTTTTTCCATTTCTATACAGTTACCCATATCTCTCAGTAGTAACTCAAATATTTGTTGCACACAGATCTCTTTCAATCTCTATACAGTTTCCCATATCTCCGAGTAGTAACCCAAATATCTGTTGCATCCAGATTTTTTTCAATCTCTATACATATTCCCATATCTCTGGGTAGTAACCCAAATATCTGTTGCACCTAGATCTCTTTCAATCTTTTTACAGTTACCCATATCTCTCAGTAGTAACCCAATTATCTGTTATAGTCAGATCTCTTTCAATCTCTATACAGTTACCAAATCTCTGGGTAGTAACCCAAATATTTGTCGTAACCAGATCTCTTTCAATCTCTATAGTTTCCCATATCTCTGAGTAGTAACCCAAATATCTGTTGTATCCAGATCTCTTTCAATCTCCATACAATTTCCCATATCTCTGAGTAGTAGCCTAAATATCTCTGTTGTACCCTGATCTCTTTCAATCTCTATACAGTTACCAAATATCTGTTGCACCCAGATCTCTTTCAATCTCTATAGTTTCCAATATCTCTGAGTAGTAACCCAAATATCTGTTGCACCCAGATCTCTTTCAATCTCCATACAGTTTCCCATATCTCTGAGTAGTAGCCTAGATATCTCTGTTGTACCCAGATCTATCTTTGTGCAGTCACCCATATCTCTCTGTAACCCAGAAAGTGCTAACACAAATAAAAGCATGCAAAGATATGGCAGGTCAGTCAGGGGTAGATTTTTGATAATGGTATATTGTGATTTTGTGGCATTATGCAAAGCAAATACTTTCCTGGTTAACTTGTCAAATACCTCATATGTACACCTGTCTATAAGTATGCATTGTTTGTAAAGAACTATTTTACAATTATTGTTATTTGTGTGATTCACATAACGTCTTCAGTATGTGTGATATATAAACATGTACAGCAGGATGTGCTTTTGTATTGATATAGTGAACAGTCTTTTGGCCATCGATGTATGGCCTTCTATAAGTATCCTTGTATTCAAAATATTTTCCTCTAACCATTGTTGTATCTATTGTGTTTATCAATGGGTGGCAAGTGACATGTAATAGGGGGGGGGGGGTACCATCAACCTGTATTACAGACATTTACCATAGTAATATCAGTTTGATGTTATTGCTATCACTATGGCAACATAAGTTATGTATACTGTAGAATTTTTAAAAATATGAGTTAGAATAAAGTGTCTATATAACACTAAAATCTATTGGAATAAAATATTTTTAGCAATATTATTTTCGACCTCTGCCATCGAGAACCATATATTGCCAGTACACACTACATCGTATATTGCAATTCATTCACTATGATCCTTCCACCACATATTGTAAAACTTTAAGCTATTTTAATTTACATCAATCTGTTTTTGATAAGTCACCAAGGAATGTGCAAACCATGTCAGTAATATTAAAATCACTTTATCAGGGTGTGTTCAGAGTGAAATAAATGCATTTGGTTTTAACCAGTTATAGTCCAGACTCAACCACCACAAGGATACCAATGAATATTTGGGAAATGAAATATGTTCATAAGTATGCAAATTTCTGTTATAAATAAACTAGTTATGTTTATTTTTTTTAATTTTCTAAATTTGTGTACAGCTTAATTCAATCTATGCATAGTTTATGTTAATTAATTAATTAATCATCTATTGTAATTAACCAAGTTAGCCCCATTAAGGGTGGTGCACAGACACCAGGACAAACAGATTTTTATATTAATGTATTACATTTTGAATTCCTGTTTTATTTGCTCACAGCATTGTGGTAATGTGTTGAATGTACAATGATTGCAACAGGATCTTATTTTGCCATTGAATAAATCTGCCCTGTGGCTATTTGAAAATAGTACTGTGTGTGTACATGTATGTATTTTGCATCATAAAAATATTTGTTTTCAAGGTGACCTCATTCATTAACATTTACGGTAACTTCCATGGATAGCTCAAGTGAAAGGGGAAAGACATCTGTTGGTGATGTTTTGCCATAATGATGGTACATTTATATTGGTAAATATTAAGTTGTGTGGTGGCTGGTAGTGCCATATCTTACAACTGTTTAGTCTTCACAAAAGTGGAACACTGATGGGGAGGAGGTAGAGAGATACTGATATTTCTCTCCATTCGTCCTGGTATCATCAATTTTTATAGTGGCCCATCAAATTTCATGATTTTGAGCTTCTTACTCTCTCCAACTTGTACTTCATATTTGAGCAATTGAGAAAGGCACTCAAATGTACCAACTTCGATATTATTCAGGTCGTGAGAACTAGACATATTTAGCTCCGCTGTCGACTTTGTCTAGCGGAGCTTATACGAGTGATTGTTCGTTCGTCGTCTGTGTCAATGTTTTACTTTTTCAAACTCCTCTTGAAAACTACAAGCCTGAACGCTTTGATACTTGGTGTATATGTACATGTACCTTGGGTAGGCCTCTCTCAGATTTGTTCATTTCATGATGATATCTTCAATTCTCTAATTTTAGTGAATATTTTGTCACCCGTCAAATGAATACAGTCCAGTACATGCACCCCTGAATACCGGTCACCTGTCAACAGATACAGTCCAGTACATGCACCCCTGAATATTGGTCACCTGTCAAAAGATACAGTCCAGTACATGCACCCCTGAATACTGGTCACCTGTTAAAAGATACAGTCCAGTACATGCACCCCTGAATACCGGTCACCTGTCAAAAGATACAGTCCAGTACATGCACCCCTGAATATTGGTCACCTGTCAAAAGATACAGTCCAGTACTTGCACCCCTGAATACTGGTCACCTGTCAAAAGATACAGTCCAGTACATGCACCCCTGAATACTGGTCACCTGTTAAAAGATACAGTCCAGTACATGCACCCCTGAATACCGGTCACCTGTCAATAGATACAGTCCAGTACATGCACCCCTGAATACTGGTCACCTGTCAAAAGATACAGTCAAGTACTTGCACCCCTGAATACTGGTCACCCGTCAAAAGATACAGTCCAGTACATGCACCCCTGAATACCGGTCACCTGTCAAAAGATACAGTCCAGTACATGCACCCCTGAATATTGGTCACCTGTCAAAAGATACAGTCAAGTACATGCACCCCTGAATATTGGTCACCTGTCAAAAGATACAGTCCAGTACATGCACCCCTGAATACCGGTCACCTGTCAAAAGATACAGTCCAGTACATGCACCCCTGAATACTGGTCACCTGTCAAAAGATACAGTCCAGTACATGCACCCCTGAATACTGGTCACCTGTCAAAAGATACAGTCCAGTACATGCACCCCTGAATATTGGTCACCTGTTAAAAGATGCAGTCCAGTACATGCACCCTTGAATATTGGTCACCTGTCAAAAGATACAGTCCAATACATGCACCCCTGAATATTGGTCACCTGTCAAAAGATACAGTCCAGTACATGCACCCCTGAATACAGGTCACCCGTCAAAAGATACAGTCCAGTACATGCACCCCTGAATACCGGTCACCTGTCAAAAGATACAGTCCAGTACATGCACAAGCACCCCTGATTACTGACCACCAGTCAAAAGATACAGTCCAGCACATGCACCCCTGAATACGGGTCACCAGTCAAAAGATACAGTCCAGTACATACACCCTTGATTACTGGTCATCCGTCAAAAGATACAGTCCAGTACATGCACCCCTGAATACTGATCACCCGTCAAAAGATACAGTCCAGTACATGCACCCCTGATCACCTGTCAAAAGATACAGTCCAGCACATGCACCTCTGATTACTGACCACCAGTCAAAAGATACAGTCCAGTACATGCACATGCACCCCTGAATACTGGTCACCTGTCAACAGATAGTCCAGTACATGCACCCCTGCATACTGGTCACCTGTCAAAAGATACAGTCCAGTCCAGTCCAGTACATGCACCCCTGAATACTGGTCACCTGTCAACAGATACAGTCCAGTACATGCACCCCTGAATACTGGTCACCTGTCAACAGATACAGTCCAGTACATGCACCCCTGAATACTGGTCACCTGTCCACAAATACAGTCCAGTACATGCACCCCTGAATACTGGTCACCTGTCAACAGATACAGTCCAGTACATGCACCCCTGAATACTGGTCACCTGTCAACAGATACAGTCCAGTACATGCACCCCTGAATATTGGTCACCTGTCAAAAGATACAGTCCAGTACATGCACCCCTGAATACCGGTCACCTGTCAAAAGATACAGTCCAGTACATGCACCCCTGAATACTGGTCACCTGTCAAAAGATACAGTCCAGTACATGCACCCCTGAATACTGGTCACCTGTCAAAAGATACAGTCCAGTACATGCACCCCTGAATATTGGTCACCTGTTAAAAGATGCAGTCCAGTACATGCACCCTTGAATATTGGTCACCCCTCAAAAGATACAGTCCAGTACTTGCACCCCTGAATACTGGTCACCTGTCAAAAGATACAGTCCAGTACAAGATAATAATGAATTTATTGCATCCTTAGAAATAATTTCCATTGGTTGAACAGCAATAAAATTTTAGTAATAAAGTACAATACATATAAAATTAAAGTAAAAGTAAAATGTCAGTTATTGATATTTCTGATTTCAAATATTTTGTATTCACCAACTTGTCTTATTAGTACTTCTTCTCTTGAACTCATAATATATTTAAATATCTGGTTATCACTTTTCAATTCTTCTGGAATACTGATATTATTAAATAGCTTTTGTCTTTCTGTTTGGTACCTAAGACATTCCATGAAGAAATGTTCTTCATTTTCAATTTTGATCTGGGAACATTGCTTACAGATTCTGTCTTCTAAAGGTATTTTGGGTTGGGTATGTCTACCCTTCTCAATTTCTAATACATGACTGCTTATTCTGAAACGAGTCAATAAGATTTTATGTTTCAGATTACATAAAAGCAAATATGGTTCAAAAGTGTACGAGTCTTTAAACTTTATATATGTTCTCAGTTTTCTATTATCATTTGTTACACTCAACTTCCAGAACTCTACATACCTTTGTTGGATGTTGTTTCGTATGTTTTTTATTTTACTGTGTGGTAATTTTTGAGGTATGACAGACGAGGACAAGTTTGTAATATTTTCGGAGACCATGTTTTTTACTGATGTAAACCAATTTAAATTTTGTTGTTTTTGTTCTTCAAAGGCTTGTTTTGTAATATTACTGTCTGGTAAGGCATTAATACGATACCAGTATTTAATAAGATTTTCCTGAATATCTATAAGTAATGGGAATTCACCAAGTTCAGCTCTGCATGCTGCATTTGACGAGAATTTACTCACACCTAGTATTTGTTTGCAGAATTTCAAATGTAACTGTTCAATTGGTGTTTTGTCCCATCTATTATTGTCTAGTATGTCATGTCCCCAAGTTGTTGATCCATATAACAAAATTGGTTTAATACATATCTGAAAAAGGTGCATAAATGTTCTACAGTCAGTCTCTCTTGGCATTGCTTTCAACAGTGCATACATTGCTCTAGTAGCTTTGTTTGTTAAACATTGTCTTGTTTCTTGGAACTTTCCATTTGATTGTAAAGTTATACCTAAATAAATATAAGAATTGACACAACTTATATTTTGTTCTTGGAATTGAAATAACTCTCTCTTTCTCATTGTTCCCTTTTTGAAAATCATAACTTTGGTTTTATTAAGATTTACCTGGAGTTTCCATTTGTGGCAGTATTCAGATAGTTTATTTAATGCATTTTGCAAACCTAATTGTGTTGTTGAAATCAATACTAGGTCATCTGCATAAAATAGAGAGTTAATTTTATAATTATTTAATGTTACCTGGTTTACTGAATCTTTTAATGTGTCATTCAAGTCATTAACATAAAGACTAAAAAGCATTGGACTTATAGTACATCCCTGTCTCACACCCTTATTTGTATTAAATATTGGAGATATTTTTTTGCCAAAGCGAATACATGTTTTAGTATTGTTATACATGTTTTTAATCAAATGATAAAGTTTCCCATCAATTCCGTTCTTTAATAATTTATAAAATAAACCATCCCTCCAAACAGTATCGAAAGCCTTGCGGAAATCTACAAAGCATGTATATATTTTAACATTTTGGTTCAGGTATTTATTAACTATTGTTTTTAAAGTAAAAATGTGATCAGTGGTCTGATAACCTTTTCTAAACCCAGCCTGATTGTTATTTATAATATTATGCTTCTCTGAAAAATCACATAACCTATTATTGACTAAATTACAGAACACTTTGCCTATACAACTGGAAACTGCTACCCCCCTATAATTTCCTGGTTCATCCTTATCCCCTTTTTTAAAAATATGAGTAATTATACTTGTATTCCAGATGTTAGGATAAATGCCTGTATTGAATATTAAATTAAACAATTTATGGAGTGGTTTAATTAGATGGTTTTTACTGTTTTTTATAAGTTCTGCACAGAACCCTTCATATCCAGCTGATTTTTTGGATTTAAGTTTGTTAATTGCTATTTTAATTTCTTTTTCAGTTATTTCAGCATTCAAGCAATTACTTGATTGTTGCATATTTTCAACTATTCCTGTTTTAGTCACAATGTTTTTCTGAAAGTCTGTTAAATCATCTTTAGTATTCAATTGTTTATAGTATTCAATCCATTTATCAGGTGAAATTGGGTTTTCTTGATTTCTGTCTGAATTCTTTAACTTGCTTATAATTTGCCAAAATTGTTTAGGGTTAGTTTTGTTTAACTGTGTTAGCTTATTTGCAATAAGGTTTTGTTCTTGTTTTCTTTTTGTTTTTACTATATTTTTATATTTTTTCTTTTTAGCATAAAATAGTTCTCTAAGTTTAATGTCAAATGGGTATTTGTTAATCATTCTTGATTTAATACAAAGATCTTTTTTCAATAACTTACATTCTTTGTCAAGCCATCTCTTATTATGTTTATGTTTAATTTTTGCACACTTATTAGTTTTCCTGTTAAAAATATTGCCTGCCGCATTATCTATCATAGTATTAAAATCCTTAACTGCATTATTAATTCCTGTACTGTCATTAGAATAGTTATTGTTTTGAAATTCATTAATATTATTTTGAATTTCTTTAGATGCTAATTTGTCTTGGTAATTGAATACAGATAAACTGTCCCAGACCCAACCCGTGGGGGGATTATTTAGGTGTTTTATATTATTGATATTATTATAGTCTAACCTGATGTTTTTGTTCAGTTTAATTAAGAATGAGATTTGACAGTGATCTGAGTTGCATGTGAAGTCATGCACTCTGAAATATTTTATATTTTCTATTAATTCAGTTGATGCAATAGCATAGTCAACTGTACTGACACCATTGTAATGGTAACAAGTTAGTTTTCCACTTGTATCTCCAGGTAATCTACCATTAAGTAAATGTATACCATTATTTTTACACAATTCTATAAGAGTTCTACCCTGTGTATTGACAGTTTCATCTTTACTATTACGGGGATTGATGTCTTCTTTACATGTATATAAATTTGACCCTGGAATGAAATTATCCATGTCATCATTGTCCTCATAGTCAGCTAACGAACCTACTCTGCTATTAAAGTCCCCAAGAATGGCAATAGTACCATTGGACGAAAAGTTTGTAATATGGTTGTCTAACCGTTCAAAAAAGTCTGGTTTACAATGTTTAGAGTTGAATGGTGGGTGGTATACAAAACAGATATACATGTCTTTTTCTAATTGAAAAAAGTTTTTTTCCAGTTTGCACCATATCATATCTTCTGATTCCGTCTGCTCAATTCTGATGCCTTTTCTCAGTTGTTGTTTTATTAATAGAGAGATACCTCCTCTAGATTTGTTTTTTCTTAATACTGAATAAGTATAATATTCTGGAATGTTAAGCAAGTGTTGTGAATCTGTGGTTAACCATGTTTCACCCAGTCCAATAATGTCATGATTTGTAATTTTCTTTATAAAGTCATTGTCTTCTAGCTTGTTACTAACTCCTTGTATGTTCCAATATGATATAGATAATGCTCTCTTTTGAGCACTGTTTATATTCCTGTATTTTTGTTGATCCATTAGTAAGTTGTTTGTGGTCTGTGACCATCCGTCTCATAACAAGGAGTATACCTTCTGTTATTCTTCTTTTCTTTCCATTGGCTACTGTATCCTGGCTTGTTTATTTGTCTTGTGACATCGATTAGTGGTCCAATCACATCTTTCATATTTTTCACAAAGACAGCTGTCCCACGTTTATTCAGGTGCACAGTATCATATAGGTGGGTTATGTAACTGATGTTATCATTGTCTATGTAGATATAGTTATCACCATTGTTACTCATTACTTTTAACTTCTTATTAAGAACATCTATATTCTTATTTATGTTAACATCATATCTTCTGTGTATTATTGATGATACGCATATTTTGGCTGTTGGATATTTTTGCTTCATGTTGTTAATCAGTTTTCTATATTCCTCCATACACGACTCTATTGTACATCCATCGGAAATGTTATTGGTTCCTACATGGATCACAATGTTCTGGATATTCTCATTAGTTGTCCTTTGAATATATTCATCTATGTCTTTTATCTTGCGACCTGGTAGTGTTTTAATTTGTGTATTCTTGTATATACGTTTTATGTCAATATTTTTCAGCATTGAGTCACCCACAATAAGAGTTTGTATTTCTCTGTTCTTCTTTCTATAATCAACCAATTTATATTTATCCTGATTTTCTAGCGCTGTTTGAGATAACGTCTTGTTATTGTTGTTTACCAATGGTAGGTTGTTGAATAGGTTTGGGGAGTGGAAGTCTAGCAGTTTTGATTTCTCTATTTCGCCAATTCTATTTTGTAGTTCTTCATTTTCCAGTTGAATTCGCTCTATTTCTTGTTCTTTCTTAACTAGTTCATCTTTCATCAGATTAGTATTCTGTGATATGTTGTCACACATATCCTTGTATTTCTGAATCTTTGACAATACAACTTCTTGAGCTACTGCAACTGAAACCAATGATGTTTTGTTAAGTTGCACTGTTTTGTCTATGGATATGATATATCTTTCCATTTTGTCTAATTTATTTGTCAACTTATCCATGTCTTCCTTATTGGTGTACATAGCTGTTTGTTGTTTAGCTGATTTAACAACTTCCACCTTTGTTGCCATAAGTTTACAAATTTTTTGAATTTCTTTATTTTGGCGTGTAAGGCTGTCTTGTACTGCTTTTAGTTGGTCTGCTAGTTCTTGACTCATATTTCCTGTTCTCATTATGTTGCAATAATTCTTGTCTATATGTTCAATTGACTTGAACATTTGCATCAATGTGGCAGCCAATTCTGTGTTATCTAATGTTGCGCTATTCAACTTTGGTGTTTTTGAAATTCGTAATGGAATTTTCGATGGTGTATAATCATCCTTTGGTATTGTTTTGTTTTTTTCATTTCTTGGAGTACAGCCTATCATAGTTGAGTGATCCTTTTTTGAAACAGTGGTATCTGTATTACTAATTTCTTTATCTTCCTCACATTGGGGAACTGCTTCTCTTTCCTTGGTTTCTTTGTTTTCGATTTCTTCATCCTCTGATGAATCACTATCAAGTCTATACTTTAGAGGTTTCTGGATATTTCTCTGTGGATACCGTCTCTCTTTATTTTGATCTAGGTTAGTTGTCACCTTTATCTGCAATCTGTCTTGTATATGCATCAAAAATAGTGCTCCCTCATTCAGCATCCATGTGTGATATGAATTTCCTTGAATAAGGAGTGTTCCATTATGGTACACTTTGATGGTGACTGTGTTACCATGTTTGTCAGTTAAACGTAGTTGGGTGGTCTTCTCTTGCTTCTTATCCTCATAGGAATGCTTTTCTTCTGGATATGCTAGTTTCAGACATTGTAGCCACATTTCCTTCATAACATTGCTTGAATGTATGCTTATGGATGATTTGTTGAATTTGATATGAATGTTGTCATTTTCATTAATATTAAATTCATTCAAGAATGATCTTAACTTTTCTTCCTCTTCATTATTTTGCTGAGATTTATCACTAGCATCCTTACTACTGGTGTATTTTGCTATTGTGGTTTTGGATGCCATAATTGTAACCTTTTGTTTTAAGGTTTCTTTGTTCACACTCTTTGGCTGTAATGGTGGATAATGGCTGCTTTTGTTGTCTTTGTCTTTGTTTACATTACAACTCTCCATGCAATTTTCTGAACCTTGTATATGGTAATTGTTGTCTAAAGTAGTAATTAACTTTCACTTACAGTTCAGTTGGATCAGTATAGTCTGTAGTTGTGTCGTCCAGTCTTTCCTTAGTTGTCCAGTCTTCCCTTAGTTTCTTAAGTGAATATATTTTTCCTCTGTGACCTTGACCACCCTTAACACATTGAAACAAAGACTCTACACACCGATTTAGTTTAGTGTTTCCAACTTGTCATCAGAAGGAGAATCCAGCACAATAAGTTCCTTATGGATGTCAGCAAACCTTCATGGTCTTTAAGATGAGTTTTCACAGGATATAATCAGTTTTGAAAAGTTGTTTTACAGCTTTTTTTCAGAGAGCATAAAATGCACACTGTTTACAAGACGGTAGCCATTTTGGATATAGTTAGTAGGTAGTTGTAAGAAACTACCTCACGTGGAAGCCAGTCGAAGTCGTTGAAGTACGAACACAGTTGACAGCTGCAGGTCACGTGCAACAACAGACACGAGGATCAATACAGTACATGCACCCCTGAATACCGGTCACCTGTCAACAGATAGTCCAGTACATGCACCCCTGCATACTGGTCACCTGTCAAAAGATACAGTCCAGTCCAGTCCAGTACATGCACCCCTGAATACTGGTCACCTGTCAACAGATACAGTCCAGTACATGCACCCCTGAATACTGGTCACCTGTCAACAGATACAGTCCAGTACATGCACCCCTGAATACTGGTCACCTGTCCACAGATACAGTCCAGTACATGCACCCCTGAATACTGGTCACCTGTCAACAGATACAGTCCAGTACATGCACCCCTGAATACTGGTCACCTGTCAACAGATACAGTCCAGTACATGCACCCCTGAATACTGGTCACCTGTCAACAGATACAGTCCAGTACATGCACCCCTGAATATTGGTCACCCCTCAAAAGATACAGTCCAGTACATGCACCCCTGAATACTGATCACCAGTCAACAGATACAGTCCAGTACATGCACCCCTGAATATTGGTCACCCCTCAAAAGATACAGTCCAGTACTTGCACCCCTGAATACTGGTCACCTGTCAAAAGATACAGTCCAGTACATGCACCCCTGAATACTGGTCACCCGTCAAAAGATACAGTCCAGTACATGCACCCCTGAATACCAGTCACCCGTCAAAAGATACAGTTCAGTACATGCACCCCTGAATACCGGTCACCCGTCAAAAGATACAGTCCAGTACATGCACCCCTGAATACCGGTCACCCGTCAAAAGATACAGTTCAGTACATGCACCCCTGAATACTGGTCACCTGTCAACAGATACAGTCCAGTACAGTACATGCACCCCTGAATATTGGTCACCTGTCAAAAGATACAGTCCAGTACATGCACCCCTGAATACTGGTCACCTGTCCACAGATACAGTCCAGTACATGCACCCCTGAATACTGATCACCTGTTAAAAGACACAGTCCAGTACATGCACCCCTGATTACTGATCACCTGTCAAAAGATACAGTCCAGTACATGCACATGCACCCCTGATTACTGATCACCAGTCAAAAGATACAGTCCAGTACATGCACATGCACCCCTGATTACTGATCACCTGTCAAAAGATACAGTCCAGTACATGCACATGCACCCCTGAATACTGATCACCTGTCAAAAGATACAGTCCAGTACATGCACCCCTGATTACTGATCACCAGTCAAAAGATACAGTCTAGTACATGCACCCCTGATTACTGATCACCTGTCAAAAGATACAGTCCAGTACATGCACCCCTGATTACTGATCACCTGTCAAAAGATACAGTCCAGTACATGTACCCCTGATTACTGATCACCAGTCAAAAGATACAGTCCAGTACATGCACCCCTGATTACTGATCACCAGTCAAACGATACAGTCCAGTACATGCACCCCTGATTACTGATCACCAGTCAAAAGATACAGTCCAGTACATACACCCCTGAATACTGATCACCTGTCAAAAGATACAGTCCAGTACATGCACCCCTGATTACTGATCACCTGTCAAAAGATACAGTCCAGTACATGCACCCGTGATTACTGATCACCTGTCAATAGATACAGTCCAGTACATGCACCCCTGAATACTGATCACCTGTCAAAAGATACAGTCCAGTACATGCACCCCTGATTACTGATCACCTGTCAAAAGATACAGTCCAGTACATGCACCCCTGATTACTGATCACCTGTCAAAAGATACAGTCCAGTACATGCACCCCTGATTACTGTTCACCTGTCAAAAGATACAGTCCAGTACATGCACCCCTGAATATTGGTCACCTGTCAAAAGATACAGTCCAGTACATGCACCCCTGATTACTGATCACCCGTCAAAAGATACAGTCCAGTACATGCACCCCTGATTACTGATCACCCGTCAAAAGATACAGTCCAGTACATGCACCCCTGATTACTGATCACCCGTCAAAAGATACAGTCCAGTACATGCACCCCTGAATATTGGTCACCTGTCAAAAGATACAGTCCAGTACATGCACCCCTGATTACTGATCACCCGTCAAAAGATACAGTCCAGTACATGCACCCCTGATTACTGATCACCCGTCAAAAGATACAGTCCAGTACATACACCCCTGAATACTGATCACCTGTCAAAAGATACAGTCCAGTACATGCACCCCTGATTACTGATCACCTGTCAAAAGATACAGTCCAGTACATGCACCCCTGATTACTGATCACCTGTCAATAGATACAGTCCAGTACATGCACCCCTGAATACTGATCACCTGTCAAAAGATACAGTCCAGTACATGCACCCCTGATTACTGATCACCTGTCAAAAGATACAGTCCAGTACATGCACCCCTGATTACTGATCACCTGTCAAAAGATACAGTCCAGTACATGCACCCCTGATTACTGTTCACCTGTCAAAAGATACAGTCCAGTACATGCACCCCTGAATATTGGTCACCTGTCAAAAGATACAGTCCAGTACATGCACCCCTGATTACTGATCACCCGTCAAAAGATACAGTCCAGTACATGCACCCCTGATTACTGATCACCCGTCAAAAGATACAGTCCAGTACATGCACCCCTGATTACTGATCACCCGTCAAAAGATACAGTCCATTACATGCACCCCTGAATATTGGTCACCTGTCAAAAGATACAGTCCAGTACATGCACCCCTGATTACTGATCACCCGTCAAAAGATACAGTCCAGTACATGCACCCCTGATTACTGATCACCCGTCAAAAGATACAGTCCAGTACATGCACCCCTGAATACTGGTCACCTGTCAAAAGATACAGTCCAGTACATGCACCCCTGAATATTGGTCACCTGTCAAAAGATACAGTCCAGTACATGCACCCCTGATTACTGATCACCCGTCAAAAGATACAGTCCAGTACATGCACCCCTGATTACTGATCACCCGTCAAAAGATACAGTCCAGTACATGCACCCCTGATTACTGATCACCCGTCAAAAGATACAGTCCAGTACATGCACCCCTGAATATTGGTCACCTGTCAAAAGATACAGTCCAGTACATGCACCCCTGATTACTGATCACCTGTCAAAAGATACAGTCCAGTACATGCACCCCTGATTACTGATCACCCGTCAAAAGATACAGTCCAGTACATGCACCCCTGATTACTGATCACCCGTCAAAAGATACAGTCCAGTACATGCACCCCTGATTACTGATCACCTGTCAAAAGATACAGTCCAGTACATGCACCCCTGATTACTGATCACCTGTCAAAAGATACAGTCCAGTACATGCACCCCTGATTACTGATCACCTGTCAAAAGATACAGTCCAGTACATGCACCCCTGATTACTGATCACCTGTCAAAAGATACAGTACATGACATCGATAACAATTTATTAATTTGTATAGACATTTATTTTTACTGTACAAAGCATTTTCTACGATACTTTATTTTCATAAAAACAACAAAAATATTGAATAATAAAATGAAACAAGATAAATCTGAAAATTTATAAAATAAAATAAAAACTAAATTTGAACAATTCATCCTGAAGGCAGAGATTGTGCTTTCCCCAGGGCAAACATTTATTTATAGAGGGTAGCAGATTCAGGTTTAATGAAACAATAGTTAAGAAAGAGTGAGCGTGTAATTTACAAAAAATACAGAATTTAACAAAACTTTGAAATTATTGTTCAAGTCTTCTTACAGCTGCAACAATCATTTTTTTTTTATATTTGAAATTACCCCATACATAAATGGAATCACCCGTTTCTGAAACATAAAACTAAAAAACAGGTTAAATTATATACAAATAATTCCTAAATAATTAATGCTTTGCTAATGTTGGATGGAATGGTTCAAATATAGAATTTTTTTAGTTGGTATGTAAAATTGCACCTTTGTATGTACACCTAATATATATATGGTTGATATTATTGACTCTCTCTGATACTTACTTGGACAATAATGTTGATACGTAAAAAGAAAGAAATGTGGAATGAATTTTAAATTATAGAGAATGGCAGTGTCTGCTAACAGCTAGCTTTTTTATTCAAATTTGCAAGCTTACTTTTTAAAATAAAGCTAAATATATATTTAATTATTTATCATTTGTCAAATGTACACAAGGCATGATTAATGTGTTTGGATTAAAAGCTTATGATAATCTGAAAGCTGTTTTAAAAAATTTAATATAATTATATTTTGCATTAATTTACCGCAGTTTCCAACAAACATGATTTTTAAAGATGTATTTGGACATGGATGATTTTTTTCTCCTAAATATATATCCATTTATTTACACCAGAACAAAAACTATGTGCAGTAGAGCTAAAAAAGGAACATGACCTATGATCTTGGAACAAAGTGTTTACATTTACCCCTCCATTGTGTTGATATAAAATCCACTTCAAAAAAATTACCCATAATTCAGTCTGATTTGAAACAGACTCCAACTGATCTGAAATTTCTTTACATTAATTTATACCAATCCTATCTACATATACACATTATTTGAAATTTCAAAACAAAAATCTGATTTTGTTTTTCCCTCAAAAAATGACAGTTGGCATTAGACCTTGTCTGAGAAATCATAGCGAGTTATGGGTAATTCCCAGGACTCTGGATACAGTATCACAAAGTATGGGATACATGTCATAAATGCCAAGGACTCTGGATACAGTATCACAAAGTATTGGATACATGTCATAAATGCCAAGGACTCTGGATACAGTATTGCAAAGTATTGGATACATGTCATAAATGCCAAGGACTCTGGATACAGTATCGCAAAGTATTGGATACATGTCATAAATGCCAAGGACTCTGGATACAGTATCACAAAGTATTGGATACATGTCATAAATGCCAAGGACTCTGGATACAGTATCGCAAAGTATTGGATACATGTCATAAATGCCAAGGACTCTGGATACAGTATCGCAAAGTATTGGATACATGTCATAAATGCCAAGGACTCTGGATACAGTATCGCAAAGTATGGGATACATGTCATAAATGCCAAGGACTCTGGATACAGTATCACAAAGTATTGGATACATGTCATAAATGCCAAGGACTCTGGATACAGTATCACAAAGTATTGGATACATGTCATAAATGCCAAGGACTCTGGATACAGTATCACAAAGTATGGGATACATGTCATAAATGCCAAGGACTCTGGATACAGTATCACAAAGTATTGGATACATGTCATAAATGCCAAGGACTCTGGATACAGTATCACAAAGTATGGGATACATATATTTTACAGTTTTTGTTACCACATGAAATCACAAATAGAGGATAATCATGTTTGAATTTCAGGCAAGCAATGTAATTTACACATGTATGGAACTCGTATCAAACATGATGTGTCATGTTGAGCAGCACCACTCAATACTGAACTGATTTATTTTTTTAACCAGTACAACGTTAGCATTCTTATTGGGAACAGGAAAATGAGTTTGTAATTAGATGAAAGACTAAAGTCACATGATATAATGTCTTAGCCAATGACTAAATCAACATAAAGAGAAAACTTAAATAAGCTGTCTGCAGAAACAAACTACTTACTCAAAATGCAATAAAATAAAACTTCTTTGTTAAAAAACAACAACAACCTCTATCTTACACTTACAGATACAATACATGAATTACGGTATGTTTCATTTAAAGCACCAAAAGTTGCCCACAAAATTGCCCCCCCCCCTCTCTAAAAACAAGAAGTACAGTTATTGATTTAATAAATCGTTATTTCATAAATTTTTTAAAATAGTTCTGTTTAAAAAAATGTCTTGCTTAGAGAAAAACAAATTTGGCTGACTTTACACAGTACGTATCACCAAATAAACATCCACAAAACTGTTTAATATGTATTTCCTTAGCTTGTGTACCCAATGCATTCCATATTGTACAGTTCAACTCCCAACTATTCAACGACACGTCTTTCCATCTGGCAAATGACTTCAATGTCATCAGAATAATTGATGGACAATAGACAAGCCCAACTATTGAATAATTTGAGGTGATATAATCAGACCATGGTATTTGTTGAAGTCATTCCATCAATATGAATTGGTGGTGGTGCACGTATGGGCATGTCATTAACATAGTCGTGATCTGACAGGTATTCCTCGCTACCCGCCTGTGATAACGAACCGCTTCCTACATTGTTCAAAACTTTATCAAGTGAATGTTTACTACCATCCAGTGAATTCATACTGGAATTGATAAGACTTCGCTTTGGTGGCGATCCGGGTGATGTCCCGTCAGAAGAAAGACTATGTGCAACATTGTTCCTATCACCACCATTAGGTGTTGTTAAAAGTCTATCGTTTTGTCGTTGGCCGTAATTAGGCACCATGTTTGAAGGCGACATTGGTATCAATGGTTGTCTGTTGTGTAATGCATTAGCTTCCTCCTCTTCTTGACTTAAACGATGATATTCAAGGTTATCTACAGCATTGCCAGGCAAAAGACAGCCTGGGGCATCTTCTTCTTCATCCTCCTCTTCCTGTGGCTCAAAATATTCTGTAAAAACAAAACAAAATTATTTTTATATAATGGAGAATACTAAAAATTGTAAGATTTGTGCCAAAACAAGTAAATTCTACAGAGCAAAGAAACAAAGGAGTATTGCATTGATTTTCGTGACATAGAGGGCGCTATTTAAAACTATCAATGGCTTTTGAAGATTAAAGAAAGCACTGCACTATTCTGCTGTTGTGTAAAACAAAAATTATTAATTTGCAAAATTGAAACAACGTATGTTTCACAATAAAAAAAAGTTGATTAATCGAATAAAAATAAACATAAATAATAACAGTTAGCAGTGCAAGTACACCACCAGAAAATGCTGTATATTATATCCGTAAAATATTTGCCGATTGACAATTGACTTCAAAGCATTCAAAGTTTCAAACAAATTCCCGGCACTTCTTGCATGATATGCGTCAGATTAATTACAGCGCCAATGCATTGATGGTAGAAATAATTAGTGATATAATTAGTGATACAATTAGTGATACAGACTAAACTGAGTGTACACATATTACAGGGGTTAAATAACCAGGGTTGAACAGAACACACACACACACACAGCTTATACTATTATACCACTAATGTAAAGAATGTTCACAAAAGAAGAAGGTTCAAGAAGAGGTTTAATTTGTGAAAGATCTAAAAGTGACAGAGGTGATACAGAAGCTGCATGCAAGTTGCCAGTACCTCCAATACAAATGTGTGAGTTTGCAATTTTATTCACTGAGTTTATTTGCTATATTTTGGACACCGCATCAGGCAAAGATGCAACGTTTACATCAAACAGTTTATTGGTTCTCACTGATAATTATTTCCCCTCCATTTTTGCAACAAGCCCATCCAATTTAAGCAATGTACATTTCATGTTGTATGAAAGCGAAAAGTTCAACAATCAATAAAATAGACACTTTGTATTTGAGATACTGAGACCAGATTTGAACCGCTATGATCACATCAAACAGCCTTCTTTCTCACCTAACGCAGGTGAAGGTGACATGTTGATGACATTCATATATTGCGCGGGCAGTGAACTCATTAGGGAGAACTTTGGGGAAGGAGGAATGTACTCCTCTGAGTCAGTAAGTTGTGCTAAAAAAAACAAAAAAATAACATTATCATGCAAGTGTTATCTCATGCAACAGTTGCTTATCCCGTGTGACAACCAATTATAAATTAACATAACCTGGTGCAAGGACTGAACAGATAAAAACAAGCACAATTAAGTGACATGTATCAAATGTCCCGATTGGCTAGATAAAACAATGGTGCTTATTGGCTAATTTGAATTATGAGATACCGGTAATACAAATTACAAAGTTACTCATTCTGTTTTTTTTTTCTAACCTTTTCATTTATTGTCATATATAAAAGATTATTATTAATATCCCTAACCTACAGACCCGCCAGAAAGTATTTACGCACCACACTACAGGCAGCTACTACCTACGATATCATACAATAAAATAAACTCAATAACGGTTTGAATAAATATATTTATATATCTAATAAAATATGCGTTTTTACACACAATAAAAACAACAAAATTGTCATTGTCATGCAGGATTGAATAAAAACGGCAGTCTGAATGAAACAGTGAAAAAACGTTTGAATTCTCTATGGAGAATACCGTGTAAACGCAAGCTCATGAATATTCATGAAGACATAGAACGCGGCGATTGTCAAAAATGCGTGTGTCCACCTCTTCGCTGGATGACTTCTCTGAGCCGTTTTGGCATGGTATCGACGAGTTTCCGACACATGTTCACTTGGAACTGTCCCCAAGCTTCCATTATACTCGCGTATAAATCCTCGATGTTAGTAACTGGTCGGGAATGCACCTCTAAATCGATCAACTCCTAAAGGTTTTCAATGGGATTCAAATCTGGAGACTGTGCAGGCCAATTCAAAGTGGTAAAGTTGTCGAGAAGATAACCGTACTCTTGTGGATTATTTAGAAAATCCCTCACTGCCAATGCTATGTGAACGGGGGCATTATCCTGTTGGAAATGAAAATTGGGTCCAACGAGTCTTAGTGCCGACGGTATCATTTCGTTTTGCAGGATATCCAAATATTTCCATCGGTTCATGGTCGTCGGTACACGGACCAGCGACCCTAAGCTGGTAGCCGAAAAACATCCCCACACCATGACGCTACCACCACCAAATTTTATTGTAGGTTTAATGCATTTCAGCTCGTACTCTTCACCTGGTCTCCGACGTACAAATAATCTTCCACGGCTACGAAACACCATAAACTTTGATTCGTCCGACCAGATCCCACTGCGCCGGAGTCCAGTCGATGCGTTGTCTGGCAAATTGCAACCACGCTGCGATGTGTCGATTAAAATTGGCACGCAAATCACGGGCAGTGTGAAACCGATTCGCTAAACTAGACCTGATGAGTAGCCGGTCTTCGCGTTGCGTTGTACGCCTTGGTCGACCTGATCGACGACGATTGCCCATACTACCTCGCAGATGAAGTTTTCGCAGGTTGAAACGTATGGAGCCTTCAGAAATTCCCAGTCTTCTTGCAATTTCCCTATTAGACACTCCTTCTGTATACAGTGCTTCAATGTTCCCTTTAGTAAATTCTGACAATTCCCTAACTTTTGGCATGGCTCAATGTTTGTAAATAAAAATTACGTATCTGACACTATGACCTCGATAAGAATATTCATGAACTACAACTGACAGGTGGGAATACCCAGAAGCGCGTGTTGAAATAATTTCAGCTTCCCAATTGGTTCAAATTTGCATGAGAAAGGACACGACTATCGCACATGTTTTATGGCGCGAAGTTTTAATGAGATGCAAATGATATGCAAATGAGCGCGCTCCCATAGAGTTAACCATGGCGATTTTTGCTCACTGAAAAAACATCTACATACAAAAAAACTAAACACAAATCAATCATTTTATTTTGACTAAAATGCACTAGTTCTTCTTAAATTTAGTATATTTTAAAGTCAACACATCATGTTACCAGGAATTGTTATTTTTAGTTACGAAAACGATCAAAAGACAGGTGCGTAAATACTTTGTGGCGGGTCTGTATATGACTGGCCGCAGATTGGCTGGGAATGTGTCACATGATTACTTACCTCTTTGTTTCTGAGCTTGTAATAGTAATAATGGATCAGTGCTGTATCTAATACTGTCTTCTTTCTTTGTAGGGCAGTTTAGTTTGCCCTGCATAATGTCTTTGCCGTTGCTACCAGTGGGGCTAGCTATGGCGCCTTCACCTACGTATGCTCTATCGTAACCATTGGATCCTCCACTTTCATGTCGTGCAATCTATAAATTAGATTACAATTAATTGTGTTTATAGTGACAAGTCATTTCAAGAATTAGTATGAATTTGTTAAAATATCAATTTTTTCTTTAGGTTCCTAATAAAATACATACAGGAGGTGGATGAGCCATAGGTGCATATGTTGTGGGATAACCCTGTGATCCAAGCCCATCACTTCCGGCACTATGTCCAAACGTGCTCACTGGTTGCAGGTAATCTTCTGCATCCATCAATAATTCAGGACCCTCATCTGGAAGCAGACTTCGATAAAACTCACTGCGAGAGGGACTTGGCAACGGCTCATGACCGTCATTCTATAAAAGGAATTGAATAAGAAATTAATTTACTGTGCCATGTGTTTCAAAAGGGATGACAAGCATATGGCAGAGTAAATGTTAGATTTAATTATATACATTATATAACAAAATGTCAATAACATCAGTGGTATGATTTCTCTTGACTAGTGAATATGTTAATCTCACAAAATTAAACTGACACACTCCACTTACATCAATAACTAAATAGCGTTGAGGATCTCTTGCCATTTTTGTAAACTCCTCCGCCAATTCATGGAAGACTGGCCGACTGTCTGCATCCAGCATCCAGCACTTTAGCATAATCATGTACACATCGATTGTACAGATAGTTGGCTGAGGTAAACGCTCTCCTTTTTCCAATAAATCAGGTACGTCACGGGCGCTGACACCCTCATAAGGTTTACCACCAAATGTCATAAGCTCCCATACAGTGACACCAAAACTCCACACATCGCTCTGTGGAGTGAATCTTCTATGCGTAATGCATTCTAACGCCAGCCATTTGATAGGCATCTGTGTTGAAAAGGAAAATTAAATTATTTTCCCAATTCCAAGAAAACATGGAGTTAAATATAAGCATGGGGTATGAAAACAAAATTATTAGTTGAGGAATTGTTAGAGTAAGTTTGGAAGGATGACTAGAACACATAATATCCGAATGAAATTCTGCAATTTGACCTCTGACCCCACATACCTTTCCACCAGCTGCGGTATACTCTTCTTCGTTGATTTCAATGAATTTAGCAAGACCGAAATCTGTTATTTTAACCTTCATAGGACTCTCTACCAAGACATTCCTAGCAGCCAAGTCACGATGTACAAGTCGTTTTTCTTCCAGGTAAACCATGCCCTAAATTGTGCAGATGAAAACAATATGACAGATTTAGAAATGGGTGTAACTCTTAATCAATGGTTATATAAATATTTGAGCTACAAAAACAAATACACCACAGTAATACAAGCTTCACGTAATTTACAATAAACCATTTAATTTTTCCAATTTTAAGATTGTAAAGAATTTGTGAAGACAGTTTTTTGGGAAAGTCACTGAGACTCCATATCATTGCCATTGCTACAAAATTTAGCAATTTTCAATGACATCTGACTGAAGAAACTGAACTGAAGAAGATTACAGATATGGTCTGTAGATGTCTGAGAAATATGTACAAACATTTACACGACTGAGACAATATTCCAAATCTTCACCTTTGCAATCTGTGTACACCAATTGAGTAGATGTTGTGAGCTAACTTTACTCTTATGTTCTCTTACGTAGTCCAGTAACGCTCCGAGTGGCATCAGTTGTGTGATCAACATCATTTGTGACGCCATACACACACATAGCAACCGTGTAAGATGCTCATGTTGAACAGTTGCCATGACGTAAGCTTCCTGTAAATATAAAAATATATTTTGTCTTAAACTAAATTTGATATCAGTTGAGATGTTTGTCATTATTTTTGTTTGCGACGAAAAGCTACAAACACTTGGAGACAATGTTTACAGATTTAAGACCTAATTTAATGCTTTTATTAAACATGCACAATAACATGTGAGCTTTTTCATATTCTCACAGAAGAAAACTGAAACTAAAATATGTACAGATTATACGTGCAAGGTGACACAAAATTGAAATTAATATTCAAATTTACCTCTAGCAGTTCTTGATTGGCTTTTGCAGACATTCCTTCTCTTAGAACTTTAATGGCCACAGGAATCCGTACTTTGTCACCTTCAGGTAACCAGATGCCCTGTAAATACAAATAATAGATTAAGTATCAACACTTAAAATATACATTTGTACTGTAAAATATACATAACTTTAAATGCAAGGGAAGAGATGTACTTGGATTTATACAATAGTTTTGAGTTTTGAAATGGCAATCATTACAAGTTAAATTGTTAAGGCCATATCTCAAGTTTACAAGACATTTGATTTGTGAAATATAGAAAAGCCATTCAGAATGATTCCATCAATAGAAAGTACACTTACTTTGAATACAGTACCAAAAGCACCGGATCCCAAAAGACCACCTTTTTTCAGTTCAGTTTCTTTAATAAGTCTCACAGTTGATTGGTTTGGAGCAGCGCCACTAGGTGTCAATGGCTGAAAATATTCAAATTTGGAACATGACATTTATAATTGTCACAAAAAAAAAAAATTAAACTTATTATTAATATTAAATAACACCTAAAGCTGTATAGAAAGTACAAAATGTGCAGCACATGTAAACAGAAAACGTAGTTTATTGACAACAGCCAACAAAGCAGCAGAAAAGCTTGGTACATAAACCATGCTATTTTGTACTTTCAATTCATATCACATGTACACAAAAAAATTCTTTAAAATATTATCAAAATCTCTTTAAAAAAATGACACACATAAAGCAACAATTACCTCTGTGAATGTATCCAAATTCTACAGTAACACCATGCATACAAAAAAAATAACAACCAACAATTAGAATAAATTACAACCAACAATTAGAATAAATTACAAACAGCAGATAAGAAAGCAGTATGAACAGTACAAGTTGAATTCAAGCACATTAACATCTTGAAATAACATGCAGAATTCATAGACAATATCAGCGCATTTAGTGGTTAAATGAATGTAAACAAAGTATATGTTAAAGTGTGTCAAAGAGGGCGCTTGTCAAATTCATCATGCATACTGGAATCAAGAGAGAAATCAGTAGTGATCTGAAATCAAGACAATAGGAAAGTATTTTTCAGATAAAAATAAATAGTATTTCTCACTTGAGAGACGCAGCCATTTCCATGGCTTACTCAAAATTTACAAAAATAAAAATAAATAAAACTTGGTAAAACTCTTTAAACTTACAAAATCAGTGTATTCGAGGTAACTTCGCCTCTTTTCGTCCATATTTCTTTGTCTTCGAAAATACCAGATGACGAAGAAAATCAAAATGAGCAGCAAACTGAATCCCACAAGACAACCAATGATGATAGGTGTACTGCTGACCCTTAGAGAAGGGAAACAACATTAGATGGAACACAGTTATTATGAATTTAATGAAATGAAAACACACAAAAAACTAACAAATGTAGTATGCAAATGTTAGTGCAATATGCAAACTATATGCAAATATAAGCAACAATATGCAAGTGTGAGTATTCAAGTATAGCATTTTTATCTGTCTATCAGTATTGCTTTTTTATTGATTCAAATCTTTAATTTTCAGCCATAGATATTTGGAGGATTGACACTACTAACAAGATTGATTCAAATAACGGATTTTGTGATTTCATTGAAAACAGTGTATTATAGCCGTCTTCCACTTTCAGAGAGAATGCCATACAAACCTGCATGCAAATATACATGACACAATTACACGTGAATGACTCCTGTCAAGATGTTAGAGTTAGTATTTTGAATAATTTATGTGTTAACTGTTGAGACATGCTGATATTGTGACCACATTTTATGCAAAAAAAGTGAATGTGAAATGCAAAACTAGGATAACACATGATGTCCAAATCAAAGATTTATCAGTTTGTCATATATATATATATATATATATATATATATATATATATATATATATATATATATAACTAGTAATATATGCAATTACATAAATTACAGAGGTGATTTGATGGTCAAAATAAGTAACATACCAGTATAAATAATTCAGAATAAAACAAATGCTATTTTCAGATAATGCATCAATTTGAGATGTAGAGCAAATATGTAGTTGGTAATTACAGTCCTGATTACGCTAAAGATAAGTAATATTACTCACGGTCTTGCCCCTGTTGATGGACTTCCTATTGAGATACATATTCCGTTAGATTCCTCCTCATTAGGTCGGCAATCCAGCACACAATCACCATTATCTGCTCTCAAATGCTTACACTCAAAACATGATGAGCGCTGGTCATCATAACATCCATTAAGACATTCATCGTGACAGGACTGGCAGTGCTTTTTAGAATTTGAAAAGGTATTTCCAGTACAGTTGCTCACACAAATATTTTCATCCATAATGAAGGGCTTGTTAACTGGACACTCAGCAACACAGGAAAACTAAAAACAGGAAAAGAATAAAATTTGATATATGATACATTGTAATTATGTGGGAAATTTTTTATACCACATGCATAAGCAAAGATGAAATTCATCCCAAACTTCCCATACAGGAAACAGTGGATTAATAAATATTATTTTTTCATCATCATCATTATTATTTTATATTATTATTAACTTACAACTGTAGTATTGACTTCTTGATAGTTATCGTTCATTGGAATTTTGTAGTTTTTACAATCATTGCAGTCTGTGGGATCACTCCCAGAGCAACCTTCTTTGCATTCTTCATTACACATTTGACAAATCTTCTGATCATCTGCGAAATAGCCAGGTGGACAATCCAGCATACAAACGTTACTGTACCGCACATGAACACATTTCGTGCAACTATAAGGTCCTTTGTCGTTACAAGATAAACACTCCTCATGGCAAGCTTGGCAAACCTGAAAAAATAAATCATCTCAGAATTTAGCCTTACATGAAACATTAACATAGCATTCACATAGACAATAAATTGTTTGATGCACCTGGTAAGTTATGAATCTCAAAAACTGATTGGTTGAACTGTTTCAATTGTAGCAATATGATTGGTCAGTTTGATTACTTACATGTGAATCTATGAATGTTCCAGCGATGTGATAGTCTTCAAAGTGTCTATCAGGACATGCACTATTTGGTGCCATACATTCCACTAAATTCCCGTCTTTATTCAATAAAACTTGGGAACAGGAGCGGCAACTGTCACCACCAATTGAATTTCCTGGACCAGTGCACCTGGGAATGGAGTAGTTTGTCAATATCCAATGTCTATTCCAATACACTTTTGAGGTCTAGCAAAACAATAGTGGCGTTCACGTTAGAGATCTCGGCATGTGCCAAGACTCAGGACCGAGTCGGCAAGTGCCGAGACTCAGGACCGAGTCGGCAAGTGCCGAAACCTGTGTGTGAACGGTCGGGACCGAATCGGCACATGCTGAACAGAACTCAATCTCGGTCCCGATAAATGCTCGAGACCGAAACTCGGCATGTGCATGATCTATATTTAACGCATGTATTTGAAAGAATAAAATTGAGGTTTCTGTCTGATGTCTAAAATCAGCATTTTTTATGCATTGACCTTGATAATCCTTACCCAGAATTAGGACCTTCTATTTTACAGTTTTCATGACATAACTGACAATAATTATCCTGATCTGCATACTTGGCAGTAGGACATTCAGATTTACAGAATGGTCCATCTTTGACGTTAAGACAAGCTGAACAGTTCTCTGCCCCCTGCAATACAGAAATAATCCATTAACACGACAAGGAATGAGAGTTTCACTCATAATGTGAATTTACTTCAAAGTGCAATGAAGATTTAAAGGTACAATCCACCAATAACACACCAGGAAGACTTGTGAAATGTGCAGCACTTAAGGAGAAAATACACACTTACCGACCAGGAGCAGGATTCAAAGCATTCTTCATGGCAATAGTCACATTGTCTGTCAGAAACCATATATTGCCTAACAGAATAACAATAATAAGTAATGTATTCACACAGCATTATCAAAATATTAATCACTACAAGTGCATTCAAACCAAAGATTGCATGTATCATATGCTGAATCATTGAAATCAGATCATAGACACACCTCTTAATTTGTGTAAACATATGTGCTACTATAAAAGAGCAAAAAGTATTATTGATTTTATCAGTGAAATTTGGAGTAATAGTTGGATGTATAAAATGCTAATGTCTGACCTGATTTGTCTGACAAACATGAATGCAACAACCATAACTGACAGCAGAAGTGAACTAACTCATTGATAATCCCAAGTATTGGTCAATAGCAGCCAATTGGGTTGGTGTACATAAATATCGATCTCTTTAAGCTAAAAATGTCATAAAATTTCATGTTATGTTATTGTATTTCAATAATAACACTATAAACACTTACCCATTATCTAACTCACAGCGCTCTACACACTCCTCTCCTAGTTTATAGTTTTTACATGTTAAGCATTCGTCAGCTCGTGGGCCCCAGCAACCGACATTTGTACATTCTGAATTGCAAATGTCACCATCTTCGTCTGCAAAAAAAACATTTACCATATATATTAGCAACAATCACAAAAAACAAATTCAGTGGTTTTCGCAAGTTTGTTTTCGATGGAGATAACCCTTGTGCTTGTTAAACTGAGCCAGAATGATGCTGGATTGATGCCAGAATGCCGGAATGATGCCAGAATGATGCCGGAATGATGCCAGAATGATGCTGGATTAATGCTGGATTGATGCCAGAATGATGCTGGAATGATGCCAGAATGATGCTGGATTAATGCTGGATTGATGCCGGAATGATGCTGGATTAATGCTGGATTGATGCCAGAATGATGCTGGAATGATGCCAGAATGATGCTGGATTAATGCTGGATTGATGCCAGAATGATGCCAGAATGATGCCAGAATGAAGCCAGGATGATGCCAGAATGAAGCCAGGATGATGCCAGAATGATGCCAGAATGATGCCAGGGTAATGCCAGAATGATGCCAGGGCGATGCCAGGATGCTGCTGGATTAATGCTGGATTGATGCCAGAATGATGCTGGATTAATGCTGGATTGATGCCAGAATGATGCCAGAATGATGCCAGAATGATGCTGGATTAATGCCAGAATGATGCTGGATTGATGCCGGATTGATGCTGGATTGATGCCGGATTGATGCTGGAATGATGCCGGAATGATGCCAGAATGAAGCCAGGACGATGCCAGGATGATGCCAGAATGATGCCAGAATGAAGCCAGGATGATGCCAGAATGATGCCAGAATGAAGCCAGGATGAAGCCAGGATGATGCCAGAATGATGCCAGGGTGATGCCAGAATGATGCCAGGGTGATGCCAGGATGATGCCAGGATGATGCCAGAATGATGCCAGGATGATGCCAGAATGATGCCAGGGTGATGCCGGAACGATGCCGGAACGATGCCAGAATGATGCCAGGGTGATGCCAGAATGATGCCAGGGTGATGCCAGGGTGATGCCAGGATTATGCCAGAGTGATGCCAGAGTGATGCCAGAATGATGACAGAGTGATGACAGAGTGATGACAGAGTGATGCCAGGATTATGCCAGGATGATGCCAGAATGGTGCCAGGGTGATGCCAGGGTGATGCCAGGGTGATGCCAGAATGATGCCAGAATGATGCCAGGGTGATGCCAGGGTGATGCCAGGGTGATGCCAGGATTATGCCAGAATGATGCCAGAATGATGCCAGAATGATGCCAGGGTGATGCCAAGGTTATGCCAAGGTTATGCCAGAATGATGCCAGAATGATGCCAGAATGATGCCAGAATGATGCTAGGGTGATGCCAGAATGATGCCAGAATGATGCCAGAATGATGCCAGGGTGATGCCAGGGTGATGCCAGGATGATGCCAGAATGATGCCAGAATGATGCCAGAATGATGCCAGAATGATGCCAGGGTGATGCCAGAATGATGCCAGAATGATGCCAGAATGATGCCAGAGTGATGCCAGAGTGATGCCAGAATGATGCCAGGGTGATGCCAGAAAGATGCCAGGGTGATGCCAGAATGATGCCAGGGTGATGCCAGAATGATGCCAGAATGATGCTAGGGTGATGCCAGAATGATGCCAGAATGATGCCAGAATGATGAAAGAATGATGCCAGGGTGATGCCAGGGTGATGCCAGGGTGATGCCAGAATGATGCCAGAATGATGCCAGGGTGATGCCAGAATGATGCCAGAATGATGCCAGAATGATGCCAGATTGATGCCAGATTGATGCCAGAATGATGCCAGAATGATGCCAGATTGATGCCAGAGTGATGCCAGATTGATGCCAGATTGATGCCAGAGTGATGCCAGGATGATGCCAGGATGATGCCAGAATGATGCCAGAATGATGCCAGAATGATGCCAGAGTGATGCCAGATTGATGCCAGAGTGATGCCAGATTGATGCCAGAGTGATGCCAGATTGATGCCAGAATGATGCCAGAATGATGCCAGAATGATGCCAGGGATATGCCAGGGTGATGCCAGAATGATGCCAGAATGATGCCAAGGTGATTCAAGAATGATTCAAGAATGATGCCAGAATGATGCCAGGGTGATGCCAGGGTGATGTCAGAATGATGCCAGAATGATGCCAGAATGATGCCAGAGTGATGCCAGAATGATGAAAGAATGATGCCAGGGTGATGCCAGGGTGATGCCAGAATGATGAAAGAATGATGCCAGGGTGATGCCAGGGTGATGCCAGGATGATGCCAGAATGATGCCAGAATGATGCCAGAGTGATGCCAGAGTGATGCCAGAGTGATGCCAGAGTGATGCCAGAGTGATGCCAGAGTGATGCCAGAATGATGCCAGAGTGATGCCAGAGTGATGCCAGAGTGATGCCAGAGTGATGCCAGAGTGATGCCAGAGTGATGCCAGAGTGATGCCAGAGTGATGCCAGAATGATGCCAGGGTGATGCCAGGGTGATGCCAGGATTATGCCAGAATGATGCCAGAATGATGCCAGAATGGTGCCAGAATAATGCCAAGGTGATTCAAGAATGATGCCAGGATGATGCCAGAAAGATGCCAGAATGATGCCAGAATGATGACAGAATGATGCCAGAATAGCCATTGCATTCTGTAGTAAATACCCCAGTAATACATAGATCACAGTTATGTTCAGTGGCCACTGAAAGAAGAGATTTGAAAATGGTGGTGCATGTCTGAATGTCACCAATACAGATGATTTAGCAGTGCAGAAATAGATATGCTTTAGATTTGTCAATGACCTAAGTTACTTTAGATTCATTATATTATATCATAGTTGAACTCTGGTGACCTTGCCATTTGTTATATAATATTATTCCTTTTATCATAGTTTGTTTCAATATATCTATGCATTGTCATAATTAATTTTGAATACAAACAAGTTTTGGGGTTGAACCAACAGTGGGGAATCAGTCTACCGAATATCTGATACAATGTAGATGTAAATATCTTACAAAAACATTGGTGCCTAATTTGTTTAATTATTTTAAGGGACATAATTTCCAGCTTTATTCAAAGTAATTCAGATATTTTAGTATAAAAACAAATGTCTCATTGCAAAAAAAAGTGCTGCATTTAGTCGTAAATAGATTCATAAAACATGCAAGATAACAGAAAATCTAGCTGGCTTTTGTCCAAGTATTTTGTACAGGTGTCTGTCAAAAATGAATGATTCACTGAGACAAATATGCCTCATTGTGTGACTACTGTATTATATGAAAAGTAAAAAAACACCCTTTATGAATAGCTATCATGTTGCGAGCTCTGCTTTGTATGCAAATCAACTTAAATAGTTTGTGTCCAATGGAGGGAGAAGTCAACAGTACTGTTGCCTCCTGAGAAAATACATCTTCAAACACTGCAATCTTTGAAGTGTGTTTTTAAACTAGTATTATAAAAACTCTATCATTCTGTTCTAATAGCTGAAACATATTCCTGTGAGTTTTCATTTGTCAAATGAACTGTTTGTCAAATACAGAATACATATATTTTAGAATAATTTTCTTTTCAAAATATGGATGCAGCGTTTTGCTTTTTATGTATTTTTTCATGTATTGTTTTTGATTTGATAACTTTGAACTAAACAGATTTTCTATTAGCTTCAGATCTTGATCAAAGTTTGGCACCCAGTTCATATGTGCTTATATTGATTTTCTGACATCTTGTTTTCTGTTAAGATTTTATTGGTAGGTTTGCAAATGTGTATCAGACTGTGCAAAAAATCTCTCCATGAGTTGGTTTTGAAACCCAGTATGGGATTCTGAGATACATTACCAAGGATAGTATTACAAGATAAATCATTTGCTTCATTGAACACATACAACAAAGCATATTTCCACTGAGATCAGTGACCTTTGATGTGATCAGTCAAGTAGAAACAGTCAAAATATTTTATCAGATTTTCTCAATTTTTGCATGATATTTTCATACAGGACATCTGTTGTTCAAACTCAGGGAAGACTTTATACTGATGAATAAGGTGACCAAGTTTGATGAAGTTTGGAATAGAATTAGTAAAGTTATTGTGCACACAACAACAGTTATTAACGACAACAACAACAACGCCGGACAAATTTTTTCCCTTAATATACCTTTCCCTTCCATCTTTGATGGTACGGGCAAGGTAAAAATGCAATATAAAATGTGTGAACTCACAAACAGAATAAACACTTACTGCATGTTGCTTCTAGTTTATTGTTATTAACAGAAGCGGACTGTATATTTTTATTTTTAAGAATTCCATTAAACATTTGCCTGGTTACATAACACAGATAGTTGTTTTCCTTAATGTACACATTTCCCATTCGTATTTCTTGGAGTGACACAAGTCCCAGCGACTTCAAAGTGGTGCCCATCACAGCTAATGCAAACCCCCTGTGGAAAAAATACACATGATAGAATAAAGAGAATTCTAGGGGGGTGGAAATGTATTCTAAATCATGTGACTGTGATTTCTAATCATCATTAGTTGATGGTTTTACTGCTTAACTTTGACTGGAATAATTTTCCAACCAACTCAGGGAGTAACAATTACAAATCTAAGTTGGGAACTGATCTTTTCTAAAAATTTAATTCAAAAAAGCTTTCAACATGGGTATTTTATCATTCTAACAGTCGCATGACTATAAATACCAACTCTGATTGGTGAATTATAATGAACAACATCTAAATTTATTATTCTAATAAGCACATAACACATCAAACTACACACAGATGTGCTTCTTCAACTTTATAAAACAACTAGCAGTAGTTTACAGTTGAACTGAACATGTTCATGAAAAATATGCCTATCTACATATTAATTCACAAATTTAATGGCAGGTAAATGAATTTAAACCTTAAATGATATGCATGGAACATTTTATCACCAACACCTCAATGCAAATACACAACTTCATTACCAATGACTAGAAAATGAACTATTTTTACTAAATTACATTCATTAATAATTTAGTTTTCAAATTTCATTTTAATTCTTATCCAAAGTCAGATTGCATACAAAAATTAAAATCTAATAAATTTGAATAGTTTACTGACATCTACTATACAAGAGCGGCCATCTTGAATCTTAATCAGACCTAAAAAAACACAAGTTATGAAATGCAAATATCATTCCTTCAAAATGTTAAAAAACACAAGTCATTCGACAATGAAATTTGATCATATTTGGAATTATTGCATGGAAAAATTGCTTGGATATGAATACCTTATTAGACACAGAACTTACAGTACTTTTCCCAAGGTATTTGAAACTTAAATCATCATCCAAGTCAGAAGCTGATCAGCAAGAGTCTTACAGTTGGATGACAGTTGGTTTCAAATACTCCGGAAAAGTGTTTCAGGTTCTCTGTCTAATATGCAAGAGATTTTAACCACACAAAAACATTGAAATTAGGTCAAATTTTGTCAGCTTATAGCTTTAATAATACCCAAATGAATCGTTGGTTGAAAAAGTCTTGTAGGAATTTGAAATGTGCATATCATAAATAAACTTGTGTTTTTTACAACAGAGTCAGTTACAAGATGGCCGCCCTGGATAGCAAATATTAGTCAGTCATATAAAGTATATTACCACTCATATACGAGCTGACTGTAAATTTGTCATAGTATATGTGTCTTGAAAATTATTGAATAAATGTGCAAAATTATTTTGTGAAAATTTAATTTAAAGTGTGTAAAGACATTGGTAATGAAGAAGTATAGAGTAAAGAAATTCTAGCTACATATGGTTGTTTTACAAAACAGTGAACTAAGTCAACAACAATGAAAGAACCAATGAAAGCTGAGAAGCTGGCAGATATGTAAAAAGCAGACAACAACAATTTTAACAAATTTACCAAAAGTTACTTCAAAAACAGAAAAATCTTCCAATTTCCCAGCCTTCATTATTGACATGGTTTTCACAGTGGCATAAGGCAATAATGACTTGACTTTGAGTTTAATTGAAATATACAGTAGTTTAATTATGGTAGCATGAACTACATGGTTGGTTGGAAGCTATGAAGCAAACTCCAAGAAAGTTGCATTTAAACTGACCCTTCATCACAAAATTCAGCATATTTTTCTCTATTGGCTAGAGCTTCTGAACACCTTCAAAGTCAGAGTTAAAAGACAAATTAAATAACTGTAGTTAGTAAATTATGATGTGTTGAATTTTAGTTGTCTTATATTTTTGCAATCAGTAGGCATTAGTTATCACACTAAGACTGTGGTATAAATTACCCAGGACTGCCTGCTGCCACTGTTTAACCACAAAACTCTGTTAGTGTCAAGCAGGCAAAAAAGTCACATGCAGCAGTCAAAGACAAAATATATTTATACAAATTGGTGCCTATATTTGCATAATTTACATATATCTACATATGTTAGCATATATCTGCATATTTTAGCATGTATCTGCATATGATTTGCATACATTAGCAATCATTATCTACATGTATGTGCAATGGAGTAAGCAAAAAATGGATTTTTACTAATAACTACAGAATTTTTTTTAAACACAGACCAAAACGGTACATGAGTAATCCATAATTCAAATTTGCATATTGATTTTTTTGGTGGCTATAACAGCTTATTAATATATTAGCAATATAATTGTTAAAATCGGTAAAATGAATGTGACAAATTTAGAATTGGACGTGAATTCGTTAAAATATGACTCCAGAAATGTTACCATTTTCGTAAATATAGATGGAAAAAGCAGAAATTTCGAAAAAATATTTTTGGGAACTGATACTAGCTGTGAGCAGGTTAGCTTCAGAAGAAACAGGCTTTATAAACTATTTATTAGTTTCTATGAAACGCTTTTCACTGAAATGGCTTCACCATTAGAGGAAAAATATTTGAAATGCTTTTTTAATACTTTGATGAACATATTGAAAGTTATATGTATGAAATAATTTTCCAACCATTTTCACAGTGTGGTCTAAAATTAAAGTAAAAGTGAGATAATTTTGTAGTACCATTTCAGTGAGAAGGATACAGGATGTATGAATTAAAACCTTTTCACTACCAGCGCTTCTGCAATATAGTCCCAATCTAAATTGCAATTTTATTTAAATTGTAATAACAAGCAGCCTGTCGGCTGAGATGGCTCCGCTGTTAGCAATGCACATGGCAATTAAAGAACAGAAGATATCATTAGAAACTGAACAAATCTGAGAGAGGTCCACATGTAGCACCTATATGTATAATATATCAAAGCAATTGGACTTGAGATTTTCAACAAGAAGTCGAAAATATTACTTTTTACCAAAAATTACAAAAATATTCATCAAAATTAGAGAATTAAAGATATCATTATGAAATGAACAAATCTGAGAGAGGTCCACATGTAGTACCTATATATGTAATATCAAAGCAATTGGACTTGCGGTTTTCAACAAGAAGTCGAAAATATCACTTTTTACCAAAAATGACAAAAATATTCACCAAAATTAGAGAATTAAAGATATCATTACAAAATGAACAAATCTGAGGAGAGGTCCACATGTAGTACCTATATATGTAATATCAAAGCAATTGGACTTGCGGTTTTCAACAAGAAGTCGAAAATATCACTTTTTACCAAAAATTACAAAAATATTCACCAAAATTAGAGAATTAAAGATATCATTACAAAATGAACAAATCTGAGAGAGGTCCACATGTAGTACCTATATATGTAATATCAAAGCAATTGGACTTGCGGTTTTCAACAAGAAGTCGAAAATATCACTTTTTACCAAAAATGACAAAAATATTCATCAAAATTAGAGAATTAAAGATATTATCATGAAATGAACAAATCTGATAGAGGTCCACATGTAGTGCCTATATATGTAATATCAAAGCAATTGGACTTGCGGTTTTCAACAAGAAGTCGAAAATATCACTTTTTACCAAAAATGACAAAAATATTCACCAAAATTAGAGAATTAAAGATATCATTACAAAATGAACAAATCTGAGGAGAGGTCCACATGTAGTACCTATATATGTAATATCAAAGCAATTGGACTTGCGGTTTTCAACAAGAAGTCGAAAATATCACTTTTTACCAAAAATTACAAAAATATTCACCAAAATTAGAGAATTAAAGATATCATTACAAAATGAACAAATCTGAGAGAGGTCCACATGTAGTACCTATATATGTAATATCAAAGCAATTGGACTTGCGGTTTTCAACAAGAAGTCGAAAATATCACTTTTTACCAAAAATGACAAAAATATTCATCAAAATTAGAGAATTAAAGATATCATCATGAAATGAACAAATCTGAGAGAGGTCCACATGTAGTACCTATATATGTAATATCAAAGCAATTGGACTTGCGGTTTTCAACAAGAAGTCGAAAATATCACATTTTACCAAAAATTACAAAAATATTCACCAAAATTAGAGAATTAAAGATATCATTACAAAATGAACAAATCTGAGAGAGGTCCACATGTAGTACCTATATATGTAATATCAAAGCAATTGGACTTGCGGTTTTCAACAAGAAGTCGAAAATATCACATTTTACCAAAAATTACAAAAATATTCACCAAAATTAGAGAATTAAAGATATCATTACAAAATGAACAAATCTGAGAGAGGTCTACCCAAGGTACATATACACCAAGTATCAAAGCATTCAGGCTTGTAGTTTTCAAGAAGAAGTCGAAAAAGTAAAACATTGACACGGACGACGACGGACAATCACTCATATGATAAGCTCCGCTCGACAAAGTCAACAGCGGAGCTAAAAACAAAAAAACAAAGATACATTGTATATGTTCAGTTGGGAATTACTCACATTGGGAGAAAATTAAAACATCATTTTTTTTGGGGGGGGCAAACAATGTGGGCATGGAATGATGAACATCAACCGCACAATAACCAGATGATGATATAACTGCATAATACTTACTCATAGAGGTCACGTCCAGCGATTACTTCCAAATTTTTGAAACAAGACAGATCATCCTGTCCAGGACCAGCATGTAATACAGATACATATCCAGTGACTTGTTTGACAGTGTTGAAAACATCTAATTCAGATGTGTGGATACCGACAACACCAAGAAATGGATCACTGTAACAGAGAAAGATTTTTGTTTGCAAATAATCAAAAGAAATTAAGACAGATTGAATAGCAGTGTATGTGGTTTGGCTGCTCCATTCCTGATTCGTAACACGGTTACATTCATTAAGTAAATTCAGGAAATATTATATTTAAATCATTTCATACTAACCCGTCAAATGTACTTGATGTAAAGATAAGACTCCCGTCAATAACAGTGCAGTTTTGGAAAATATGGATGTTTCTTTCGTCGACTTGGTCATATATACTAAGTTCATCTCTGCCAAACCCAGGACATGCTGTGAAAAAAAAAAAATTGTATTTTAGTGTTTTGTAAGCATCACAAAATGTTTCAAACTCATTGATGTGTTGATTGCACACAGAAATACAGTCTTCCATCTTTTGCCAGACTGCAATATAAATTCTATATGTATTCTGAATTTTATTTTTTATTGATGTCAGGTTCAGTCTTAGAATGACATTTACATTTGAACCATTTATAAAATTCATAAATACTTTGAGTTTTAAAACATTTATGTACGTTGGAAATAATAATTTGCATATTTGCTGATTTATCCTGATTTATACCTCTCTGACAAGCAAAAGTGACAATTTATTTCTAAAAGCCATTTGATCTTATCCAACATCTTTGATCCAGTACGTCTGCGATGACGCACATTGAAGACGAGACATAATTCACATGCATTGAAAACGTGACAAAACTAATGACTGAACACTGATCTGACAGCGACTGTAAAACTTACAGCCATTTCAGACAAAGATGGATTGTAAGTCTATTTATTTTTTCTCATCATTAATTTTTAACCATGAACAGATGATTAAAGCTTGACAAATTGAACATAAAATAAACTCAGATATATTACATATCCTGTTGAGGTGTAAGATTAGTGCATAACAACTGACAACATCTCCATCACCTCGCTACCAACTTCATCATTTTGATTTTATGACAGCACAAAGTGAGCTTAGTAGATTTCATCTGCCTAGTTTTATTATGGTGGAAATTTCCTCTCATGTAAATTTGATTGTTGATAGAAAATTTCTGTGGAGTTCTAGACGCCATAAACATTTAGAGAACATTACCTTACATTAATTCCTGATCAAAAGTTAGAAGAACCACCATATTGGTTAAAACTAGTAGCCAAAAGAAAATTATGCCTATTTTTTTCAAAAATTAATAATAAATTCAAAATAAATGACAATATATTTCTACAAAGTTGCTGTATACAAGCCTATCAACACATAATATAATCTGTCAAATGAAATGCATTCAGAAATTGACGTATACCGGGTACCGCACCGTATACCGGCATAAACAAGTTATCTGATAATGGGTAACTCTTCTTATAAACAGAAGTTGATCTTAAAATAATTTAGTTGCATGGAATAGATTCAGCAAAAGATACACTGATGCTTACTAAATTCATTTGATTATAAAATCCCCCAGACAAAGGGATTCAATTACATGTTTGACACAGCTAGTGTACCAATTCACATTTTGAACCATAATGTCATAATTTCTCGTACAGCTATAACAATTCTGTGGGCACAAACACTTAAATTCATCAGTGAGTGTACATCTAACCCATTTACCTCTAATGCAAACAAAATCTAAGTTCTGTCTGCTTATTTTCAGGTTTTTAAGTGATATATACAATTGTCAAAGTTTAGTATCAGAACCTATAAGCAATGTTAAATTATTTATTTGGTTCAAAATTAACGTCAAATTCAGAAACAAATTCCACTAAAGAAAGTGACAGAATTAAAATAAATGCTGAATCAAACCAAAATGACATGCTACATAACAAAACCATGAGGAACCAATCAAATTCCATGTCTCAATTCAATTATGTTAAAATATCATTCAATAAATAAAGATTTGGTAAAGTGACCCATCCATGTATCTCACAAACCTATAAAAGGTCATTGTCAAATTTACTGGTAAGTCAATTCTAAATATTTGGAACACTACTTTGGCAGTGTTCAGAATTCCTAAACTGATTTTGATTAAAAGAAGCATAAATGATTTGACAACAATTAAATCATAATCATGTACATTTTTATCACTGTTTAATGTATAATTTGTTACTATGGAAACAAAACCATATTTATTAAGGTTCCCTGGATATGAGTTATTTGTGCTGACCCACAAAACTGAAAGGCTAAGTCACATTGAAACCTGATCTGTCACACAGCATGTTACAACATGTCTATGCATGCTGGCTCAACTTAAAGCTTTCCAATCTTTCTCTGTTTGCATTCTGCATATTGCCTTGGGCAGGTAGTTCCCTGGTAAAGCAATACAAGCAAGTTTATCTTAGAGTCTACATATTTGAAGAGAGCACTGCAATTCCAGCATTTTCTATGATTATATCTCCCTCACATTTAAATGCATATAAGAGAGCCGAAAAGTAGAACTACCGTACATGTAATTGCCCACAAGACAGAAAGAAAAAAAAGAATAAGAATTCTCCTTAGCTGCTGACGAAATCTTAGATAGGGACAGACATTATATATTAGCTGGACATAATAATGTATAAAACATGAATTCATTGGAGTTGTCTGCGATGAAGTTTTAAATTCTTCATGTTACATTAAAGAAGAAGCACCGGTATTTATTATTACAAAGTAGAGGGCAATAAAATATACTTTAATATTAGCTTCACCACACACATTCCCACCATGCATAGACTAACTGTATCTCACAGTGGATTTCTAAATCTTCAACAATCTCAACAAGGCAGGGAAAAAATATTCCTGTTGATGGTCATTATGTATCTCAGTTAAAAATGTTATTATAATAAAAAGTTTAAAATATATATATATATATATATATATATATATATATACAAGTACATGTGGATGATTTTAATGATACTTTTAGAGAAATAATTTGTTTTCTAAACTTCCTATTCCAAACCTATTCTTTGTTATATTTACATAATACTGAGTCCTATCTTCATCTGGTTCCCTGCCTTAATTCCTATCTATGGCTGCTATTTCTTCACTTCCTTAACATCCAAATCTGTGCTATTTCACAATACTTCCTGATGAAATGCCTGTGAAAAAACTATATGAAGATTACATGATTAAATATTAAAGGTAAGTTAGAGGTGGACTATTAGAAACTCAGGGAGGGGCGATGGCAGAAAAACTATTTTTATTAACTTTTTTTTGTTTTGTGCAATTTTTTCCTCATGATAAATTTTCTTATAATTTGCTGAAATGTGAAAAAAAAATTTCTTAAGATTTGTTACTACCCTGCAGAATTTTTTGTCAATGAATTTTACTTGTGTATTTTCGGAGTTTCTAATAGGGAACCCCTTAAAGCAAAAATTTGTCCATTGCATTCCATTGCATTCCACTGTTTTTTTATTTTTGAAATTCTTATCTTTCAATCATTCATTTTTGCATATAAAAAGACATAACATGTCTCCTTCAGCAATGATTGGAACAAGGTAAAAATGGGCGACACCTTTCAGTGTATTTATGTGCAGACGAGACACCAATCGATTATTTGTTTTACTCAAAACTAGATTCACTATTTTTTGGTTTCTCTATATTCATTGAAACATATCATTCAGAAAGTCTCCAAGAACTGAGACTACATCCTTTATATATATATTCATTGAAACATATCATTCAGAAAGTCTCCAAGAACTGAGACTACATCCTTTATATATATATTCATTGAAACATATCATTCAGAAAGTCTCCAAGAACTGAGACTACATCCTTTATATATATATTCATTGAAACATATCATTCAGAAAGTCTCCAAGAACTGAGACTACATCCTTTATATATATATTCATTGAAACATATCATTCAGAAAGTCTCCAAGAACTGAGACTACATCCTTTATATATATATTCATTGAAACATATCATTCAGAAAGTCTCCAAGAACTGAGACTACATCCTTTATATATATATTCATTGAAACATATCATTCAGAAAGTCTCCAAGAACTGAGACTACATCCTTTATATATATATTCATTGAAACATATCATTCAGAAAGTCTCCAAGAACTGAGACTACATCCTTTATATATATATTCCCATTAACCTACGACTTTCAATTTACTTGTAAACCTCTTGAGGCAATTTGTAGAGGTTTTATGACAAAATACAAATGTTACAGTTTCTTTTTAAGATTTACAGCAATATTTAATATCTATTTCCAAGGGAAAAATGTATGATACAAGTAGATACATGCATGTATGAATTAGCTGAAAGTAGTTACAATCTCAACTACATTAACTAACTACAATAGATAGCCTGCAGTTATAACTTATTCTGACAGAAATTAGATGTCCTTAAGCAGAAAACTGTTTTAACGACTTTATGATCTACAGTGAACATTGTTTGAAAGTAATAGCATTCAATAAACATCGCCATTTAGGTCATTCAGAGATTTGAATGATAAATATAATGTAAAGGGTGATGTCAGAAACGAAAAACTTAAAAAGCAGATTTTTTGAGTGAAAATCAAAGGATATCAAGCATTTTTTTCTTAAATTCAGAAGAGCAATAATTTTTGTTTACACAATGCATAATAATCTCTAGTTTTTACTGATTCTGAATTATTTTATGTTAAATAGGATAAAAGTCAATGTTTAACCATTTCTGAGCAAAATGTCACCCTCTCTCACTCTAACTGATATTTTTACAATAAATGTTGCGATATGCCAGTCTGTGTATGTGGGTTTGAACAGTATGTAAGAAAACCAAATCGTGTAACAGTAGTTTTTATCGTTGCTACAATATATATGTAAATGACAGAGTTTTGTATATAGTTAAAATTAGTTTTATTTTAAGGATATTGTGTACAGATAAATTTGTTGGTTATGTGTGTTACTGTAAAATCTGTATTAGAAGCCACCGCTTCAATTAAAATGGTACAATGCAACTGAAGGGATGCGGCTTCTATTAGAACATCTACACATATGAACAATTTTTGGTTCTCAATTATTCAAAAAGAATGGGTACGACTTCTATTAGGGATGCTGCTTATAATACAGATTGTATGGTACTATTTAGAGATGCACTTCTGACAGAGCAAATACTGAATATTGTGAACCTCAAAATATATTTATTTTTTCCTGTGTAATTTTATAACAGATCCAGATCAAGGGCTGATATAATAATGTAATAATGTTTTTTTTTACAGTTTAAACCGATCATCAAAGAAAATGAAAAAACTATATAGTTTCAATATGCTGAAATGTGGAAGTATTGTTATTATTAACCGCAACATTAATTGAAAAATCCTAGAAATAGTGTTCAAGACAATAATTTGAAAACTTAGGAAGCGCCAAATGACATTTATCCTTCAAATCAAGTCAAGTTGTTTTTAAAGCTGAATAAACAATGCATCTTCTTTTTGTTTACCCAACCTAAACAGTTATTATTAAATTCAAATTCATGTTGTGCACTTAATACAAAGCACCCCTGATTATGGAGTTTAAACTAATTGTTGTAACATTGTATTACAAACTGTGATTAATAGGATTTCAATAGAAATCAGATTTTGAGATTGTCATTTTTTTTTAAATTGAGTACATAAAGCCATTTCCTGAAAGGATGTCTTCTGGACCCATTGGAAAATTTTATTACGCAGGATGTCTGGAAATACTTCTGACATGTAACACCTCTTGTGTTATTTTAAAATAAACAATACAACACATACATGTATGTATCAGTTTCATTTTAAATAAGCACTACTAAATTAAATCCAGACAAGTAATGTTCCCAATAAAATTAGGAAACAAATAATTTACCAAAAAATGATCATTTTTAAGTAGTGGACTTCATAAATATTTAAGAGGCTTGGAATTAAACACATTTTCATTACACTGGAGGAAATAAATAACTGACAAAGTTATCAGCTGGAGGCAATATCCTGTGCTAGTCTGAGATATTATTATATACAAAATGATCACTTTCTTATGAATCAGAATGTAATTAATTAGATAAATTAACTAATTAAAGTGACAATTTAACCTATAATTTTTAAAAGAAAATTTTAAGTACAATTTATTTTTTGAAAATATCGACCAGAAGTCTTTTTTTCTTTAGTGTTTTAGGTGATCATATATATTCATTTAAGTCTTGACATACATGTAATATCAGTTGTTCAACTCTTCAGAAGAAAATCAATTTAGAAACTCACAAAAAGTACCCAAGAAAAAAAAAATTGACAGTAAAAAGTACATGTATGACTTCATGTCTGAGCAAATTCCAAATTAAGATTACACCAAAGGAAAGAGCTGCAAATAGAATACATTTGAAATGTATCTGCTTGACAGGATACAGCATGACATAAAACAGAGCAAGGTCAGCAAAGAAACTACCATTATATGGCAAATAAAATTTAAAACAGGTGTAAGTTTCAATAATATGTAATAAATAAACATTTTTGTCTCCATTCCTTTCCCTTGCCAAGAAAATGTTAGGTACAAACAAAATTGGAAGATAAAAAAGATTTGTTCAAATACACCAGACTATGGAAAAGGGCAACTGTCCTGATTTATCGTTTGAATGTAAATTTGTTTAAAATGCAAGATTATGTTTCAAGTTATATCACAAACATTCAAAATCAAAGAAATTATTATTTATGTTATTTAAAGAAAGGATTTTTAAACAAAACTATGCTTAATACGCAACAAATTATTAGCAGAACAAAAATGATCAGGTTCTTAACAATTTTGATACATTGTGACTTTGAAAGCAAGTTACAAAACAGCTTGGAGTTGAAAGTAGACAGAATATTTTCATTTGAAAACGACACCTTTATTCATTAATTTTTAAGTGAAAACAAGTCTACATCGTGATATTGAGAGTAAGACACAAACTAGTCTGATGCGAACATATTTGATATAGCAGGTATTTAAAAATAGGTTAAGAAAACTATGTGAACAAAATTTGATATTACAGACACAGACACTTAGGTAATAGAACATGACGTAAAGAATATCATTCTATTCCCAATGGTGTTTGCCACAGTTGACGATTCCTACTGTCTTTGATTTGCTGAAAGGGTTTCAGTATTCTTATCAGTTAACTTCATGAATACAATTTGCTATGAGCAGTTGACAACAACAGCGATGTTAACAAAGAAAAGGAACAAAGTCCCTTACAACCTTTTACCCCCACCTTTCATTATGAGCAAGGGCAATTCATTTCTGTTCAGTAGATTATCTTACAGTTGCACTCTGAGATCATTTCTATAACTTTATTGGAGACTTGACAATATTGTCCCTTCATCATTGTTGCAATTTACTGAAGTACCAGGTAATACAGATGTAAGTTTTGTGAATCATCAAACATTGTGAAAAACAAAAAGGAAAATCATTTACACGTCAAATGAAAATTTAAACAGTTTTCAACTTTCACACATGCTAAAAATTGATGAAATTTAAACAGTTTTCAACTTTCACACATGCTAAAAATTGATGAAATTTAAACAGTTTTCAACTTTCACACATGCTAAAAATTGATGAAATTTAAACAGTTTTCAACTTTCACACATGCTAAAAATTGATGAAATTTAAACAGTTTTCAACTTTCACACATGCTAAAAATTGATGAAATTTAAACAGTTTTCAACTTTCACACATGCTAAAAATTGATGAAATTTAAATAAATAGTAAATATTTATGCTAATTCTGACCACCAAATATTTCATATATACTCTTAAAACCATTAAAATCTGTGGGAATGATCCAAGAATGTATGCAACATAGAGAAACAGCGGTTCTGTTCAGTTTGCTCAATTCCTCACGTCTCTGTTCAAGGACCTCCTCAATGTTTGCAATCTATAAAAAAATGTACCATTAGAATCAGCAAGAGCTGACTATTATGCCAAGTAGCAAAAGATTCTCAGAGCAATATTTTCACTCAAATGGTCAATCACTTGAAAGCTTCAAGGGCTTTAAAAATCTCTGGAAAGGTGAAAATATTCTTCCCTTTTTGTCATCAATTTTTTATGTATAAGATAAATTATTCACTGATTTCACCTTCTCTATTTTCACTATCAACTGAAATCCACCAACTTATATCCACATTCACATCTACAATGGGAATTATTTGTTTCACTGTAAAAACTGAATTTAAAATCCAAGTGAAATTAATGCTTTTACAATAATTAACAAATTAATAAATTTGGAAAGTCATTTTGATGGAACCATTTCTTGAAACTCTTTAATAAATATTCAAAATGAAAATTTACTATTTGGGTTCCTTTTCATTGTTACCGGTAGTATTACAATTTGAAATACAAGAAATGGTAATTTAATAATATAGTGAATATAAAATTACATCACTCAACAACACAAATCATCTTTGAACCTCAGATTTTTACAAAACATCAATTCTTCAATTTTTTCTTCTAATTATAAGACAGACAAATAGGAGAATGTATCAAAATATACAAAAAAAATATTAGTCAATATCAAGCAAAGTTAATATTGGCATTTACAATGTAGGTATGGAATTAAGATAGGAGGAATAGAAAATCAGCAGGTTGAGACATACTGTTTAACTGAGACATGTTATCCCCTCCATCATTATGATGACGCATTGAAATAGACTGTGAATTGTTTCTCTAATTCAAACTGACAAAGCAGTGCAATGAGAAAGAAAATTGATCACTAGTTACAACAATTTAATTCCACTGAATGCCATATGCTTACCGAGATTTCTTTTTTTGTTTTACTTTTAATCATTTATTATTTTCCATGCTGATCCAATTATACAGAATTATTTATTAATGCTGTTCCTCTCAAACCTTTGCTGAAGGTGTGCCATACATTTAACTCATCCTATATATTCAAAAAATCCTTTAATTTTGTGAGAGGAAAATTTTCATGAATTTCGAGGATCAATAGATTTATCGTATTGAAAATTTCACTGCTGGCCTATGAGACGAAGTGTCAGTGATTTTCATGAATGCCATGAAATCCCAAAATTTAGAAAATTTATAAAGTTAATTCAGAAGGTTTCAAAAAATCAGGTTCTTTTGATCTATAGGTAAAATGAGAAATGATTTTTGAATAGCAGACACATATTCACATTTCATAACTTTCTATGCGTAGTAAAACTGATGATAACAAGTCGCTAGATGTACTTGTCAAATTACTAAATTTTTCCCTCATAATTACCATAAAGCTGTAAACTATTTAATAGTAAATGTCATGATTAGACATCATTTTTTGATTACCACAAAATGTTGCGAATACCCTAATCTTTCATTCCCTCAAAATTCATGAAAAGTAAAATTAGCGGTTTCATCAGTATTATATATCTTGAAGGATTTGTTCATGAAAACTTTGCAGAAATACTATTGTGAAAGTATTCCTGCATCAAAATTTTCAGTGGGGAATCCCCCCCCCCTCAATTTTTACATGGTTTGAAGAATTGGAGGAATGGTATCTAATGTGAACACAACTTCAATATTCTTTTTTGTTTCAGCTTGTACTAAACAAAGACTGCGAGCTGTCCATACAACTCAGAAGATTAAATACTATAGACAGAAATGAGTGGTAGGAAGGTTCAGATATTGATGCCTTCGGGGCAAGAAAAGGTTTTTGACATTCTCCTTTCAGAATGTGGTAATTTTAAGACTCCATGAAATCAACTTGTGCTATTAGTTTGGGAGAAGCTGTCACTTAGATATGGGATGCATCATAGTCCTGTTACTATGGTATATGATAAAGCCACAAAAGCTGGTATCCATGGTGACAAATTACATTCATGTAAAAACCTAATGCTGTTGCTGAAGTCATACATCTCCCTTCAGGTTATTAGGGAAGACATATTCTTCAAAAATTAAGTTGCTTTATGCTGTTACAGGCAAAGATACAACAAACTGTACATTCTTTTACTGAGAAGTTTATACATGTATTGAAAGCATTCATTCACACTGTAGCATTCATTTACCTCAACCAAACCAATAAACATACTTGTCAAAGGTGAGCGCAGATTACAAAATAATGACCAAGGATTGTCATGGTACAAATTTCCAAACAGGAATAACTATTGACAAAACACAATAAACCCATTAGTCAAGACCTGATGTTAAAAAATATTATGTAGTTCATTAATTTTACTGACTTTGCATAACACCATGCAAGTAAATATAGAGGGTCAATGAAGGAGTCAGTCTACAGTTTTTGTGTCAACACAATATTTCCATTTATAAATGTCAAAGTAGATTACATGTGTGTGGAATTCACACAGACCTAGCTGAATTAATCCAAATCAAGACAAGTTAGTATCTGTCAATAATTGACACAAATTCATGAGTGTGTACGGTCAATGCCTAAGATCATTTGCAATATTTATATCGTTTTAAATGAAAACAGTTTAAAATGAAAGACATTTATTCAAGCCAAGTATGACATCACCTGTCAGATTTTTCTAAATATGAATTAATAATATATTTGCCTGCAAATCAAAACTTTGAAGCAAAAATAATGATTGTTTTTCAATAAATCCCAATTTTTTAGGTTGTCGTCAGCAGTCATATACAGTCAGAGTTGTATATCATATGATAGACAAGATTAATGCTGCTATTACTATAATGACAGCAGATGACATGGAGAAAAGGTTGTAGGATTATAATATTTATCACATGCATATTTCATGATAAAATGAAGCTATTAATGAAAAAACACCGAATACAAATATATTATTGCATTCGCCTGTATGCTAATTTTGTTGACAAATGGTATTCTATTTCAGAACATCTTGTTTACTCAATGTGGTAATTATTTAATCTAATTAGAATTTATTTTTTTATTTCAATTAATTTTTTTTAGTATTATTTAAGTACATGAACTGGTAAAAATGAAATATGTTTATAATAAGAAGAAAAAAAATCAGAATGATAATAATTTGAATGGAGGAGAGTATGGTACAAGATATAAGGTGAAAGTAGGAAAAATTGAGGGAGTACGGATGCCTAGCAATCATGCAAACAGTATGTATAGCACCCAGGAGATAACAATTTCCTAACTTATTCTGACTTGCTGATGGCAATACAACAAAATTGACATGCCCACATTGTTGAATATGATTTCTCTCTGATCATTTATTTTAAATATATGTATGCGATATTTTGAAAATTGCATCAGTTGTTACAATGGCAACTTAAGAGAAGGCCCAATTTTGTAGTGCTGGAAAATTACATTTCTGTTTCTATAATCAAAGTTTTGCATCAACAAGTCCTCATGGCATTCTAAGCTTTGTATTGGCAAGTGTTCATGGCGTTCAAAACATTGAATTGACACGTGTTTATGGTGTTCTATGATTATATTCGTCAGAAAAGATTGACATGCAGGTTTTCATTGCATATTACCATGCATTGTTAAGAAACTTGCACATCTGCATCTACTTTCTCTGGTGAAATTTAGTCAACCAAACAACTATGGTGGTGAACTGCATCTCTTCTGTCGAAATAGAAATTTAGTTTTAACAATAAAATGAAAAGTAACAGAAATTCTCATATTGAAAACATTAATGTGCACATCACAACCATGATATGACCTCTTCTGACTTTTTAACCATCCTTGACTTCTCCCTTCAAACATTAGGTCACATTTTTCACATTTGTCAAATTTTTCCTGTTAAAATTACTGCTAGGGAACATACACCAACATTGTGAAATAAAATACAAAAAATATTGAACATTTTGCTGCTGTGTACAATAGAATTGGCAATTTAAAAACTCAAAATGACTTCTATAATTAGCTCAAAAAAATCTAATTAATTCTAATTTGTTGTAATCTATTATAATTACCGAAGGCAATTTGTTTCATTATCATTTCATTATCATTCCTATAAGTTCAAAGTTTAAAAAAAATCATTGGCAGACAATTAGAGGGTCAACCATATGAAATCCAGGGGATAGATGGAAGATTTGTTAAAAAAAATGCAAGCTCCACACAAAGAAAAGAGTTGCAAGCAAAGTGTTGCAGGGAAAAATAAAAATGCACAGATGACCCATAACTGCAAAAAAGTCATAAACATTGTTTTCCCCCAAAATATGTTATGACTGCGCTTAGCAAATTTCCTGTGTTCTTTGGTACGAAAAAATACACAAACTGTTAGCAGGAAAAATGTTTTGTTGGGAAAAAGTATAAAACAGCATTATACAAGCAATCTGCAAGGTTACTCGGCAACCATCTGAATTAGACATTTTCGTGCATCACACATGAACGATGCACAAGTCAAGCAATTTCCGTTCTTTTTAATACACAACCTAAAATTCCATGAATTTTAAACAGAATACCATCACCATGGTCTGCACAAATCAACAAAAGTTCAAATTGAAAAGCAAATTATAAAAACAGAAAATGAATGCAGAATATAGTGGCACATAGCAATAGCTCAACACAAGATATTAAATATTTTTGAATATAAATATAGCCAAGAGCATCTACATGTATACCATAATCAGGTTTCTAAATTCTAGAATTAGATATAGATACACAATATGATTCCAATGTAAACTGACACATCCCATGAAAACAATAAAGACAGAATGGACAGAAAACATTTGCTTAATTAGTGAAAACTGACCCTGAAAAGTGCTTGCCCCACCTACATATTAAATTAGATCAACAAAATCCACACCTTCTTCACTACATACACATTGTACATTTATTAAGTAAAGGCCAATTACCGCAACTATTGTATCAACATTTTCCTGGGGAAAATTTTTTCATTAGACACAAAATTATAGAATGACTGTTGATTATTTACACCAAATGCTTTACAGTAAATCAAACACAGTCAGGTATGTTTAATATATTTTTTACACATCCCTGAGTTATACCAAGACTTATAAATGAAAGAATGTTATGAACTTATCTGATTAGACACATTAAATTTATTTAATGATTGAGCAGATTTTAACAGATTATTCTTTGTAGAAACAGAGAGAGTAAATCAGAAATGCAAACAACACACAAAGTATTTAATCTCACATTGCAATGATGTAATCCTGGGACTAGCAGTTACCACTATAAATTACTCACTAAATAAAATGCTAATATCAAAGTTGATATTATAATAATAATAATAATAATCAAATTTTATTGCATCCTTAGAAATTACAATATTTCTTTTGGTAAAAAGCAATAAATATATCCGTACACAACACAATTACAATACAATATAAATAGATATTTGACATTAAGCAAATAGATGCAGTAATCAAAACAAGTAAGGCTAGTTTCTTTTTTGAACTGAATAACTGAATCCTTCATAGTAAAATAGTTTTTATAGTTATTAACTGCAGAATCACAGTCCATCTATGATAGAGGCTGTGGCAGAATTATTCAGTAGTATTTTTTGTTAACCCGGGTGTTTTTGTTTTGATCTTAAAGTAACCTACAACGTCCCTAGTAGTCAAGCCTGCATGTGTAATATAATACAAAATCCACTGAAACCTGAATTCAACTGTTTGTACAAACCAAAACAAATACTTTTACTTGTGAATACACTGCATATAATTCATCTTCTGCTGTTGGAAGTGATTTAAAAATATGTGAAAACACATTAAACAAAAATTTCATAGAAAATTTGTATATTTAAAAAAAATATATATCAAAAATTAAAAACAAAATAAATAAAATGCAGTGAAGTAAATTTTAATAGCATCAATTTGATCAGTTAAAAACATTTTTTTTAATTTGTGAACAATCAGCTAAAAAGAAGAAGGAAGATTACTACACACTACTGCACTTAAAGAATGCCAGCAATGTTTGCATTGAATTATGTGTTGTTTGTAAGGTATGCCTTTATTTCGATCAAGTTTAAAATAGAGTAAGATGAGCTAGAGTAATACACTCATTGTTTCATTAAACTTGTTAAATTTGGTGTTATTTAACAGTCTTATAATGAATCCCACACATGTCAGTGAGGAATTCACAATTGGAAAGCAATTACATTAAACTTGATGGAAATCCTCCATGCTGGAAATGATGGCTTAATCCTTTAAATATCTGCCACTGTCTTTGATTAATAGTTCCCACCTCACGTGATATATAAAAAAACTCAATGAATTTTTAGATTTTCTTTGAAATCTTTGTTCTGTAAGCACTGTCTGTAACCACAGCTGTGCAGCAACAATAGATATCGTATTCACAGGAAAATAAAAACTTTGAACACAGCATGTAAGCCGGACAGTGTTTTATCTTGAGACATTCTCAATAGGACAGTGAAGGAGACAGTTCTAACATAAAAACAAACCAATTAAAATGTATAGTTATCATATTACTCACTTTTTGGACATGGACCATCACACTCCTCACATATATCTTCATCGTTGGCAATCTTTCCAGGTGGACATGACTTAACACAGCTACTTTGATCCACAAGTAAATGTTCTATAAGAAAAAAAGAAATACAAACGTATTTCACGTATTTCACGATGGAAGCCATGGCTGGAAACAAGCCTTATACTTGGCTGCCTAGCACAGTCATGGTATTCCAGCCAGATGAATAATAACTCCTAAGTTAGGGAGTCTTGAATGATAATTGATATTGACAAGGAGAGTGCAAGATGCTGAAGCAAAGTGAGTTTGATGTAGAATACCCATATATGGGAGAGGCAGAACAGAGTCCACATAATTTTACTTGGAAACTCCACCACATTAACCATTATTCAATTGGCACAAAATAACCTTTCAGATAAAAAGATCAGCAATAAAAACAACACACAGGAAGTGAGGCAGACTTTCTGAATCTCTTTAAAAAAGAAAGTTTCATAATATTCTTCTTTTGTTCACAGTCATTATTATTACATATATCACAAGTTACATAACTTACATAACAGCACAAAGAATACTAAGATAAGAAATAAACAGTTTGAATTGTGATTCAAAAGATGACCATGACAGTTAAAAATCAGACAGGACCATACCATGTCAACCCCATCCCACCCTACCACAAACAAAGAGACTCCACCCTAAAGCTATTCTGGTAAATACCACAAAACTTCCTTTCACACAGGATCTTTATAACTGCTTAAATAAAAAAATGCATCTCAATAATAATTGATCCTTTCAGTAATCTTCAACCTTTTTGTAAAGACCTTTTTTTGATATTTGGTTTAGTTGCCCATTAAACACAATGCAAACAATTTCTAATTCTATAATTAACCCTATAAATGACAAATCACAATTTTCGAACAATATTTAATGATTTTTAGGTATTTTTGTAAAAAAAAACAATTACGCATATTGTTAAGTTGACTTCAGAGGTTATGAACTAAATCCGAAAATTAACCCACCGTACATAATGATGTGAGAAGAGAAAATGGTAACCATGGAAACCAATTTTAAGTTGATAAAATACTATAAGGACATTTTTTCAACTGTCCTCATTCAGTTTGATTTTTTTGTTTAAATGTACTGTAAATTTCCCTTTTAATTTATTTTTGCTATTATCATTCACAAAACACTCCTGTTTATAGTCTGCACTTTCCTTCAAAAGATTGGGAGAAAAATAACCAATTTTTTTGAGTAAAAACTGAAAACTGTCTAAAATTTTGTCTGCTGGCTCCAAAATTAGATTTCAAGATTGTGTTTCTTACCTGGGCACTCTTTCACACATTTAGATCCATAGGCATATTTGGCATTTGGATTGGGAACATTTTGAAATGTTATTGAATCATAAATAAATGGATCTGGACATTCTTTTACACATGCACCATCATCTTCAAAAAGCCTGCAAGCCTACAAATATAAAAAAAAAAAATATTCAAATTTCAGTTGAGGGGAAAAAATTGTCAAGTGAGAATATAATTATTATGAATTGAATTTTGAAGAAAAAATGTATTTATTTATAAAACAAATGTAGAAAATTCATGAGAGTGCTGCAGCTGCAGAAAAAGCCTGAGGTGGAGTTATCTAGCATGTTTTGCATCACAGCTTTGTTCTAAGTTAACTGGATTTAAGGTAACATTTTCATCCTAATGTTTGATCATTGTTTGATCATATTATGTTTGTACATTTATATAGTTTTACCATGTTCTGCAACCATTTTAATTCATGCTAACAAGTAGGTTATTCTACTCCCATACTGCATACTTTGCAGTATTTTTGTAATGTCCTTATTATTTTAAATCTTTTTCCTGCTTGTAGTAATGCTGTAGAGAGTGAAATATTCTCTGAGCTTAATATCGTGGATTTGATATTTCAAAAATATGCACGAGGTTGTAAATTCATTGGATTTGTAAAGAAATTTAATGCATTTAGCGGTAAAATAAGCAAAAATAAAATAAAGCTAATAATTATGCCCAAAACATTAATTGATTCAGATATAATAGCCTGAAACAGCAATGACAAATGTTCTGACTTGTTTGAACATTTGTATTCAGCGACAGGATTCAACTTCCATCACGTTAAAATACTTGTGTATTCAAAGTATAGCACCAATGTGCATGAATGGGAAATCATTGTTCTTGAACATACCAAAGACTGTGATGTAGTTAACCAAAAAAATCAAATGCTTCAACAAGTGCAGATATGTTTTAGAATGAATGAAAATATGGCTCTGTACCAACTTTATTGTTTTCGGCTCTAGATATATAATAATGTAATTTATTACAAATGTACTGCAGTTTATTTTGATTCGTTCCTGAAATCAAAATCAGTATTTCCACACCCCATATGCAAATGAGGTCTGAGAGTAAACAAAGTAGTCCTTTCAGTAGTATCATTTTTTTTTAAACACAGCAGAAAAAAACAATATTTAAAAGTACAATATTTTTTTCTTGGGGTACATACTTGCCAAGTGAAATGAAATTTTAACAACAGTAATGGTACTTTTAGGCAGCCACGTATTTTGACTAACATGTGATGCGGTGTAACATACTCAAGATGCGGTGTATTCTGATTCGCTCGTGAAAGTACGGCCACAGGAAAAATCGCATCACTCGTGAAAATAACTTCCATATGCAACGAAAGCTACAGGAAGGGTGTGGGATTCTGTATAGTATTAATATAAATCAATGTAATTAACTAATCAGGTCTAAAAAATAGTAAATGTAATACAATACGTGACTATTTATAAAGGTACTGTAAAATACTTTATTTTAGCTTGAATTAATTTTCACTGAAAAGACATTTTGGATGTTTTGTATGGATTTTATTTTCACTGATTTTTGACGAGTTGAATGTAAAATATAGGATATATTAACTGGATTTCATTTTCACTAAAACATTCCTTCAGTGAAAATTAAATCCAAGCGAAAATAAAGTATTTTACAGAAGGTGATTGTTCTTGATGGCTGTGAAAATATGATGAATATTCATGAAAGAAATTCAGCTCATTACCATCAAGGTTATGATTGACTACATGTACATGTAATAGTCAATATTGATTCTTAATATCTGGGAATCATATCATAAATTGTACTGTTTAATCAGTCATTTGTTTAATCGAGGTGCAAAGTCCGGGGTGTGTTTTAACATGATTCATTCCCATTTTGATTGAGTGCATTGGATAGATATTTAAAATCTTCAAAACTAGTGAAAAAGGATTTGTTGAAAATATTCAATGACTGTCCAATATTGAGGGAATAATCAAGTGGGAAAGTCAGTTCTCTGCGACTGAAGTTTGAGATGAATTGTCTACTTTTAAATTTAAATTATATTTTATTTAAATTATATTTTATTCACACAGTGGGGTGGAAATCAGTGTTAATGTGTTTTTTAGGGTGCTGGTGAGGTGGGGTCTGTGATTTAGTTCCCCTCTGAACTTGAAATTAGTAATGTTTTTAACCAAAGCAATCTTCATTACTACCAAACAGAGACAGTAAAGTCATTGAATGACCAAAATTCATCCATAAAAACAGATGTGAAGGTGCCAGTGTTTAATTTGAAACCAGAATATAGTACATTAAACTGACACAGATAGAAAGATGCAGATCCAAACTAATATTTTATCTTAGTATAATAAAATCTTAGAAAAATTTGCCAGTCATTAAAACCGGTAGAGTAGAGTGGGACACAGTGTGAGTGAGTGCACAGAAGTGGGCACAGTGTACAGAAGGGGCACAGTGTACAGAAGGGGCACAGTGTACAGAAGTGGGCACAGGGTACATAAGTGGGCACAGGGTACAGAAGGGGCCACAGTGTACAGAAGGGGGCACAGTGTACAGAAGGGGGCACAGTGTACAGAAGGGAGCACAGTGTACAGAAGGGAGCACAGTGTACTGAAGTGGGCACAGTGTACTGAAGTGGGCACAGTGTACATAAGTGGGCACAGTGTACAGAAGGGGCCACAGTGTACAGAAGGGAGCACAGTGTACAGAAGGGAGCACAGTGTACTGAAGTGGGCACAGTGTACTGAAGTGGGCACAGGGTACATAAGTGGGCACAGTGTACAGAAGGGGCCACAGTGTACAGAAGGGGGCACAGTGTACAGAAGGGGGCACAGTGTACAGAAGGGAGCACAGTGTACAGAAGGGAGCACAGTGTACTGAAGTGGGCACAGTGTACTGAAGTGGGCACAGTGTACAGAAGTGGGCACATGGTACAGAAGTGGGCACATGGTACAGAAGTGGGCACAGGGTACAGAAGTGGGCACAGGGTACAGAAGAGGGCACAGCGTACACAAGGGGACACAGCATACAGAAGGGGACACAGCATACAGAAGTGGGCACAGGGCACAGAAGTGGGCACAGGGCACAGAAGTGGGCACATTGTATAGAAGGGGCACAGTGTACAGAAGTGGGCACAGTGTACAGAAGTGGGCAAAGTGTACAGAAGGGGGCAAAGTTTACAGAAGGGGGCACAGCGTACAAACAGGGGCACAGTGTACAGAAGTGGGCACAGTGTACAGAAGTGGGCACAGGGTACAGAAGGGGCACAGGGTACAGAAGGGGCACAGGGTACAGAAGGGGGCACAGTGTACAGAAGGGGGCACAGTGTACAGAAGTGAGCACAGTGTACAGAAGGGGCACAGTGTACAGAAGGGGCGCAGGGTACAGAAGCGGGCACTGTGTACAGAAGGGGGCACAGTGTACAGAAGGGGCACAGTGTACAGAAGGGGGCACAGTGTACAGAAGGGGGCACAGTGTACAGAATGGGGCACAGTGTACAGAATGGGGCACAGTGTACAGAAGGGGGCACAGTGTACAAAAGGGGCACAGTGTACAGAATGGGGCACAGTGTACAGAAGGGGGCACAGTGTACAGAAGGGGGCACAGTGTACAGAAGGGGGCACAGTGTACAGAAGGGGGCACAGTGTACAGAAGGGGGCACAGTGTTCAGAAGGGGGCACAGTGTACAGAAGGGGGCACAGTGAATCAGAAGAGACTCGATCAGTGTAAAGTGGGAATCCTTTCAGTGAACAGTTTGACAGGCTTTCAGATAACACAAGAGAACTGGTGATGGTTGTAGAACCATAACTGCCTCAGCTCAAAGATTGTTATGTAATACAGGGGAATGTGAAGGGAAATGTATTGTAATGTTACCTCTGTGTAATTTACAATATATCTGCATTAACATTCACTGTGAAAGACAATATGGGAGTTGACTTAAATGACTGGTAAAAGCAAGACTGGTCAAATTTTGCAAAAAAGTAGTTAGAATTTCCAGATACGCAATCGACACATTGTGGGATATCAAAATATGGATGATAAACAGCAAGTGGTATTTCCAGAGATGTAGTTGGAATTGAAGCAAGGGAGTGGCCTATTAATCCATAAAACATATCCTGTTTTATTGTGTGTTGCCATGCACACAATCGGAAAAATATGTTATTACTGTAAATAATTATGAACAATGAAAACTGAAATTTAGAAAAACTATGAACAATTAATAAGGAAAATATGTGATTTAATGCTGTACAGTTTCCAGAAAATGATTACAAGCCGTTTGGTGACAGTTGGGAATGATACCAAGATTTAACAATTCCTTGAGAACATCGCAATGTTCTTTTAACACATGAAACGGATGTGCATTGGTCAAATTTTGTATAGTTTCAATAGGCATACAAGCACCTGTATATATTTTGACAATAAACCCCTCATTCACATTGTGCAAATACAAACAAAACATTAAACCTTCTTGATAGTAACAAGTAAGTGTTGTATAAACCCGAATGAAAAGTCCGGAGTCACGGCTAATACTTCTAGCGAGTCACCCCTCTAAAAACGTCATTACTGTGCCAATGACATTGAAATTTGCTCTTTCATAAAGCAGCAGTTTCCATCTTCAAATAATCAAAATAACCTTGATACCCTGGCGAAGCATGTCTATTGTTTCACAATGACTGTCCCAAAGAATTTTCGTCTTCTCAATTTCTCAAGATAAACGTCCCAGCATTTCTTGTATTAATTTCCATTGCACAAAAAAGTAGCAAATACTGTTACTGAAGCACAGAATTTGCATGATTTTTTTTTTCCGGCCATTCACGCAAACTGCAAACAAAGTCTTTTACCTCATCCATAGTTGTTGACACTTTGCAACCGCCTTGATGGATGTATTGTGACGTATTTTGACCCGGGATTCTGACCTTGCATTCTGGCAACATTTACTGCCTTTTCATACCACTTCAGTTTCCTTTCATTATTTCATCAAGATTCCATGATATTTAATATTTAAAACCAACCTTCATTTCACTCACTCACCAGTCACTCTAGTTTTTACTTTTCTAAAATTATTTTACTGATCAAAAGACTTTCCACTCCCATCATGCAATCCCCCATAGTACTTCCGGAAACACAGAGGCAATCGCCAGCATATCTACAAATAACCTCGCTCTCAGGAGCTGAGGAATAAGGTTAACTTTTAAATTGATCCTACTGTAGACTAACATAGAGGTTGGTAATTAAACACATCTCCCAAGGACATTGGTCTATAAATAAGAAGCTAATGTTCAAACATGCAGTCACAGTGACCAAAACAATTTTAATTGGCAGGATATAAACAGTGAAATATGGGGGTCAGGAAATTATCTAAAAGGTCAAATGTCAAGTGTGACCTTGTGGTCACAAGCACATGTCCAAGCTTACATGCTTACAGAATATCAAATAAATCAAAAAATTATAACAGCTCATTAACAAGCAGCCTGTCGGCTGAGATAGCTCAATAGCTCTGCTGTTAGTAATACACATTTAAATTAAAGAACTGAAGATATCATTAGAAAATGAACAATATGTATAGTATCAAAGCAATTGCTGTTTTCAACAAGAATTCAACAAATAATCATTAAAATCAAAGAAAGCTTAGAAAGAACTGCTGTGTGCTGAGAGTATTGAAGACACATTAAAAATTAATTCAAAATTACTTGTACTTGAGATATTGATGGAATAGCTGAAAACTATGGTTACTGATATGAACAGATTTGAGTGTAAAACTAATAAGGCCTGCGTAATGTAATATCTATGTACCAAGTTTCATTGAAATGAGATTAGAACAAAAAAACTATGAATTATTATTAGAGAATTAATATGAACAAATTTCAACCCAAAATTAATCGGGCCTGTCTATTGTCCTAAAGCATTTATGTACCAAATTATTTACCAAATGTGATGATTACTACTTGAAATATGAAAAGCTGAAAATTAATTAATTATGCAAATTAGGTAATTAATATGTACTGATATTACCCTAAAAACTATCAGGTCTGTGCAGTGTCCTATGACATCTATGTACCAAGTTTCATTGAAATGTGATGATTACTACTTGAAATATCAAAAGCTGAAAATTAATTAATTATGCAAATTAGGTAATTAATATGTACTGATATTACACTAAAAACTATCAGGTCTGTGCAGTGTCCTATGACATCTATGTACCAAGTTTTATTGAAATGTGATAATTACTACTTGAAATATGAAAAGCTGAAAATTAATTAATTATGCAAATTAGGTAATTAATATGTACTGATATTACCCTAAAAACTATCAGGTCTGTGCAGTGTTCTATGATATCTATGTATGATATCTAAGTTTTATTGAAATTTGATGATTAGTACTTGAGATATCAGAAAAGCCAAAAATTGATTAATCATTATGCAAATTAGGTAATTAATATTGCACAGATTTTTACCCAAAACTAATCAAATCTGCACATTAATTAGTTCAGAGCATCTATGTGCCAAGTTTCATCAAAATCCAATGTGTGGTTCTTTAGATATCAGTGGAACAGTCATGGAACAGCTAAAAATCAGCTAATTATCATGCAAATTAGGTAATTAATATGGTTGGATTTTTACCAAAACCTAATCAAATCTGCGCATTGGCCCAGAGCATCTATGCACCAAGTTTCATCAAAAACCGATGCATGGTTCTTGAGACACAGACTTTTTGTGCTTCGCACACGGGAGTCAATTAGAGAATTGAAGATATCATCATAAAATGAACAAATCTAAGAGAGATCTACCCAAGATACATATACACCTTGAGTATTAAAACATTCAGACTTGTAGTTTTGAAGAAGTCGAAAACGTAAGAAGTTGACACAGACGAGGGACGCCAACGAACAATCACTCATATAGCTAAAAAACATAAACAGCACCTAGAGCAGATAAACTTGACCGAACAGATAAACTTGAAATCAGCAGATACATATTTTTGTGGTAAAGTTTTTGTTTTGTTGTTGTTGTTTTTTAATTCAATACCTTGTACATTTTAATTTGATTTTAACTTGTTTTACACAACAAAAGAAATATATTGAGTACTAAATTTATGATTTTAAGATGAAATAAAACTTGGCAAACCTGAAATTAGATTAAATTAAATAGTTTGTTGTTACTGCACACAAAGTGACCAACCCAATTCTTAAATATAAGCAATAATTCCACATAAGAATAGTGAAGATAATTCACCAACCTATTGGATGACCTACCAACCCCAATAGAATAGAATAAATCGTTCCTTACCAGGCAGTCTAAGCTTGATGGTCCAGTGCACCCAGCGGCACAGCTTGCATGACAACAATCTCTCTGTGATGGCCCTTTACAGCGATAGTCACACTGTTCAGCACACACAGTTTTTGTCACTATATCAGACAAAAAAAAACCATTTGTGTTATATTTTTGTCTTTCATAAATATAAATGCAACAAATAACTATTAAGTCACCTATAAGTGAATTTATTTTTGAGGTGTACATTTGAAGGCAAAAATATGATGATGACAATGGACTACAACCAGCTATGCAAATTAAATTGAAGCAATAACTAGATTTGAAAATATTTTGAAATTTACTTAGATAGTATTATATGACTTACATGTTTGGCAGTTTTCTGGCCCAGACCCCCAGCAATGGTTGGAGTCACAAGAAGTGTGGCAGATCTTGGGACCTATAAACAACAAGATTATCGCTTTTGAAAACAGTATTGCTATTATTTTTCCACAATAGAATTAAAACTTAATTCATTAAAAAATGCCTATTTGTTGGTTGTACTTTTACAATAAATCTTACATATTCAACGTGACTGATTCCTAGTAAATACTGCCCCCTATTGGCAAACGTTTTTTAAGTGAAAAGTTCCCTTTATGACAACCAAATTGCATAATATATTTCATATACTGTTACCAATCAGCAGTAACCTAAACAGTACATTCATTTGCATGATTATGCTAACTAGTTTGCCAACATTATTGAGTCTCTGACCAAAACATACCCATAATCATGGCTAGTCTTATTCTGACACTTTTAAATCCTTTTGAAAAAAATACACAAAAATATTATAACAACAAATCAGAGCAAACAGCAAAACCCTATCTTTAAATATTTGAGAAACAAATTTATGTCGCATAAATTTGGGTAAATTTGTTCACATTTTCTGTAATTTTCAAAGAATTCAATCTTAATTTTAACCCAAACAAACAAAATGTGACATGCTTCTAGTTTTTGATCTATTTTCATTCTGGTGACAAAATTGACTTTGGCGCAGTTTTGGTTTGATTTTGGTTCAGCTAGATTTAACCCGCATTTAATGAAACAAGCCATGCATGGCACAGTCCACGTTAGTTATCAAATTTAAGATATATAGTTTTGTTTATAGTAATATAACCATGTAAGGAATATGATTTTTTAATATAAAAATGATTGACATTTGTATCTGATCGTCAAACAAGTACTTGTCCATATTGAGAGATATTGCTCTGGAACAGCATTCAAAATCAGCCATTTTGAATACATATATATATATATATATATATATATAACATGATGTATAACGAATATATAAAATTTGAATATAATCAGTCAAAGCATTTAAGAGATATGGATCTAGAAGCCCAATCATTTAAACAAATTGGCCGCCAGTCAGCCATTTTGAATCCAATCTGAAAAATAAGATGACGTGCATCGGGAACCTGTAATGTCTAATGTATGTACCAAGTTTGAACAAAATCCATCCATAAATGCAAGAAATGCTTGATATTTGAGAATTTTTTTAGCACAAAAATGGCCACCATTCAGCCATTTTGAATAGGATTGTCAAACCAATATATATACGTCTATCTATGACATTATGTATAATGAATATTTAAAATTTGAACATAATCAGTGAAAGCAAGTCAGACATATGGCATAAGAACCACATTCATTAAAACAAAATGGCCGCCAGTCGGCCATTTTAAATCTAATCTGAAAAACAAAATTATTTGCATCAAGGTCTCATAATGCCTAATGTATATACCAAGTTTGAACAAAATCCATCTATAAACAGCCAAGAAATGCTTGATTTTTTAGCACAAAAATGGCCGCCATTCAGCCATCTTGAATCAGATCGTGAAAAAAATTGACATGCTTATGTATAATATCATGTATGATGTATGTGTGAAGTTTGATTGTGATTGGTCCAGGCATTTTTAAGATACAGGTCTGGACACACGCACGGACAAACGCACGGACACACGCATGCACGCACGGACACACAGAGGTCAAAACATAAATCCCATAAGAACGGGGACTAAATATTACCGCCCTCATGCAGAGAAGACATTAGCTCTTTTAAAGTCAGATGAATGATCTCCCACACTCAGGCACAATGCCCATAATCTATGAATAATAAAATAACATACTTTGCAGCATACATTATTAAAACAATCATGATTGAATGAAATCAAAAAGACAATTGTTACTTACAGATTGCAGCATCTTCGTCTGTAGGTTTAATAATGATATTAGCATTAGTACTTGTAATATCCTCCCAATTTACTGTCTCTGCGTAACATAGATCTCTATTGTGAGTTATGTTGACACCACCAGAAATAATCTCTGAAAATAAATTATTATAAAATCATCAATATCTTTTTCTCTATTATCTGAAAACTGATAAAATGTCTATTTTCTGGTAACGTATTCATGAAACACAAACACTATCTGGACTAAAATGTTTTTTGTTTGTTTTATTTTTCTCAAACCCACTTTTTGCACAAAAACAAAAACAAAGTACCGGTAATGTGTATTAAATACGCTACCCAAAATTCATTGATTTCCCATGATTCACTACTTGTGTTGCTTTGTGTCAGTATAATAATTTTGGGGCAAACTAGTATAATGCGAGAACAGAATAATATACATATTATTATTACCCAATTGTTCGATAAGTAAAAACTATAAATAACTTAGAAATTCAGACAAATTAATTTTTGAACCCTAAAAAAAATTATGATTTTGAACACTAGAGGGCATAGTAAGAGTGCCACAATGGTTTCCATGGTTTGTACCAACAGATTCAATTCATATTAAATGTACTGTACATTTCATTTTAGCAAATTTTACCTGATACATTATCATTATAAACTTTAAATTTCAAGTTTACAAATTAAACATGACCATTTTTTATTTAATTTTGTTTTAAACTATATTCAAGTTTTGTCAAACGTCACAAAGAAATTTTATTTAAATACATGATTAAGTAAAACAAGCAGCCTATCGGCTGAGATAGCTCCACTGTTAGCAATGCACATTTCAATTAAAGAACTGAAGACATCATTAGAAAATGAACAATATGTATAGTATCAAAACAATCGGACTTACAGTTTTTAACAAGAAGTCGAAAATATTACTTTCTACCAAAAATGACAAAAATATTCACCAAAATTAGAGAATTGAAGATATCATCACGAAATGAAAAAATCTGAGAAAGGTAGTATCTATATATGTAATATCAAAGCAATTGAACTTTTGGTTTATAACAAGTCGAAAATATCACTTTTTACCAAAAATTACAAAAATATTCACCAAAATTAGAGAATTGAAGATATCATCACAAAATGAACAAATCTGAGAGAGGTCCACATGTAGTACCTATATATGTAATATCAAAGCAATCAGACTTACAGTTTTTAACAAGAAGTTGAAAATATCACTTTTTACCAAAAATTACAAAAATATTCACCAAAATTAAAAAATCGAAGATGTCATCACGAAATGAACAAATCTGAGAGAGGTCCACATGTAGTACCTATATATGTAATACCAAAGCAATTGGACTTGCGGTTTTTAACAAGAAGTCGAAAATATCACTTTTTACCAAAAATGACAAAAATATTCACCAAAATTAGAGAATTGAAGACATCATCACAAAATGAAGAAATCTGAGAGAGGTCCACATGTAGTACCTATATATGTAATATCAAAGCAATCGGACTTGCGGTTTTTAACAAGAAGTCGAAAATATCACTTTTTACCAAAAATGACAAAAATATTCACCAAAATTAGAGAATTGAAGACATCAACATGAAATGAACAAACCTAAGAGAGGTCTACCCAAGGTACATATACACCAAGTATCAAAGCATTCAGGCTTGTAGTTTTCAAGAAGAAGTCGAAAAAGTAAAGCATTGACACGGACGACGACGGACAATCACTCATATGATAAGCTCCGCTCGACAAAGTCGACAGCGGAGCTAAAAATGTTGCATCACAATTCTGGTGGAAAATTTATGGTTACAGCATTCTTTCTGTTACTCAGCAACTAATTAATTTTCTTTTCTAGACAACATGAATTCAGTATTTGGAATTTTGCTTTAGGTGCTCACTAACTACATGTACAATTAGGGTGCAAATAAAAAGTTTTGTTTCTGAAAACCTGCACGTATTATACAGTACATATGGTAGAATTAGGAATTGTCTTTCTGTTTCAGAGAATGTCGATTCAAATCAATCTTTTACGCATTAAATATTGTACATTTAATACACAATAAAATTTTCATTTTTCCTTGGACGAGAAGCAAAATGATTTGTTTTTTTGGCCCAAGTGTAGGAAGTCCATAATGTTTGATATTTGAAATTCACTCAGACGCTGCGGCAACATCAGTAAAATGCTGGTCAATAAATTAATAAGGTTGGAGCCTAAAGGCCATACATTAACAGTTGTGAGTGTGCATCACACAGGAAGCTACATGTAACTGAGGCATATTAAATTTAAGCCATCTCTGTGAAACATTCACTTAAAAAAATATTCTATGATGTCACCTGAAAACAGAATCACAAATAAGCCGCGGGAAAAGTACAGGTAGTAATTTTTGAATATTTTGAAGATGCTGTAACTTGGTTCACGGTCCAAGTAACTACATTTGAAAGTATTTCATCAAAATAGAAGAAACAATACTAGTTTACTAACAGCCTCCATATCAGACCTAAATCATAACAGATAGCTAAATTAGTACCGACAGACAGACAGACAAAGGTGAAACTATAATTTCCTGTCTTCGGACTAAAAATTAATTTCCAAGATGGTTATGAATGATACAAGTGCAAGAAATACAGAATGACTTTAAATAAAATTTACTCTTACCTTTCAAAGCAGTGAACTGCAGTTCTTTGAGACCAACTCCAGCTCTTGATTTATCATAGTTTAACACAATATATAGGGCATTACCATTGTATAAGGTAGCGCCTCGAATAACCCGTAAATTTGGCAATGGCACAACATCAACGTTTACCAAACCAATAGAGACGTAGCCACTCACTTCTTGAATATCTTTCAAAAATGATAAATCAGCATCTTCATCAACAATATCTACTATTTCAAGGTTTCCGTCGACATAGGTGCAGTTTGAATAACGTAACTTGAGTTGAAGGTAGTGTTGTTCTTTGTCTTCAGGTCTAGAAAGACGACTGTTAGTCCCTGTACAAACTGTAGGGAAAACAAAAGGGGAATATTTAGTTATTTGTGGAAATAAAAACAAGATTGTTTTCATTTTCAAGAAGATAATTAGGGAAATAGAAAAACAAGTCTTAACAAATTTGACTGACAGTACATATTTGCAAAATACTGCAATTTCAATTTGGCACAAAAAACATTTTTGTCATCAAAGTAACATTCAACATTTCCTATCCATGATATATTTTTCCAAAATGTTAGTTCAGTTTTGTTCAAGCAAGTGTTTTGTTTCGTTGCCTATTTTTTCCTTTTTTTTGGCAAAATTTCTAAATTTGCACTCTATTTCCTGTATTCAGATAATACTCCAAACAAAGGAACCTGCATGGTCTTGTCTGAGGCTTAGGAATAACTATTTTGAAGTTAGGCGTGAGTGGTTTATAACTTTGAGGGGAATCAAAGCTTTACGTAATGAAAACATTCCTGTTAAAAAGGGTTACAAACGATAACCTTTGTAAAGCTAAACTTTATCAAATACACACACAAGGTCTCCCCAACCTAGTTCGGGACATACCAAATTTGATGCTGAAGTAGCCACAAAAAGACAGACTGAGAAATTTAAGAGGAAATCATCAAAAAGACTTTCCTGAAATAAAGAATGAAGCAAGAATGGTCAAAAAAGTTATTATGGGATCCAAATTTAATTCATTTTTGAGTATATGGGACACCCTAAATTTAAGTGCCCAATTTTTGCATCAAAATTACTTTAAATGTAGACATACCGGTAATGGGTGTTACAGACTTTGTGTTTTGACAAGAACTGTGTCAATGTGTATGGTTGAATAGGTATTTTAATAGACGTATGTATGCATGCGCTGGTCGGCCAGTCAGACTTTTGTGTTACTCCTCACATCACAAGTTTAAATAGACATGGGTGACAGTGAACAACTTGTTAATCTCAGCCAATGTATTCTACAGGGTGACAGTGAACAACTTGTTAGTCTCAGCCAATGTATTCTACAGGGTGACAGTGAACAACTTGTTAATCTCAGCCAATGTATTCTACAGGGTGACAGTGAACAACTTGTTAATCTCAGCCAATGTATTCTACAGGGTGACAGTGAACAACTTGTTAATCTCAGCCAATGTATTCTACAGGGTGACAGTGAACAACTTGTTAATCTCAGCCAATGTATTCTACAGGGTGACAGTGAACAACTTGTTAATCTCAGCCAATGTATTCTACAGGGTGACAGTGAACAACTTGTTAATCTCAGCCAATGTATTCTACAGGGTGACAGTGAACAACTTGTTAATCTCTTTAATGACTAAACCAAATAAACCACAAAACATGAATTTTTTCACACATTTTAATCTAATTTGTAATTTCATTTTTGAAAAAAATATCGCAGTAGTATCCAATGACTAGCTCCAATGACTAGCAGTATTTCCATTTGTGTGACGAGGCGGTAGTCAAATGTGTCGTAATATGTAAATAAACAACAACATATATGTTGCATGGGACCCACATCAACCATACATGATCGCCAATTTAGTGGGACATAAACTTCATATGATATAACAAGCAGCCTGTCGGCTGAGACAGCTCTGCTGTTAGCAATGCACATTTCAATTAAAAGAACTGAAGATATCATTAGATAAAAAGACAAAATATATAAAATTTAAGATTTTGACATGAAATGAACAAATCTGAGAGAGAACCATTCATATCAAACTTGAAAACATTTAGACTTGTCGTTTCAAAGTAGTTGAAATTGTAAAGTTGACGCTGACGACAGAGGACGAAGACGGACAATCAGTAATATGAACAGCTCTGTTTTGTAGACAGCAGAGCTAAAAATGCTTTGTTAACTTGGCTAGTCAACAGGTAATCAGTACTGAGCATTAATACAACCTTGTGATATGGTTACAAAACTGAAATATTGAACAATATCAAAAAAGAAAAAATCTAAAAAAAAATGAAAAATGTTTTTGATAGCTTTGATTCATGAATTTGAGGCCAAACAAATTTAACACTAGGCACTAGAGATGTAGATGAATAAAAATGTTAACAAAATACTGATCCAATTCCTTTTAGAGTATCATTCTGCCTGGCAACTAACAAGCATACCCTTTTTTGAAAGTTCAAGCAGTGTCACAAATTACTCTGAGTAGAAGTTTATTAACTGTATACATGCATTTATTTCATGGAGATTAGGCACTAATCAGGCAAAGAAAGAAGAATTGTTAAAGTCTGCGTAAATCAATCAAGTCCTGGTGCAAGCGATTCACTATAACCTTGACTTTGAAGGTGTACTTTGAGTCAATGCTAAGGACAACTTTGTCACCTGTCAAGTAATAATTTTTTTTTTACTGAGAAAAACTAAAAACAAATAAAATTGATTTTTATGGTACATTATTGAAGATTGTAGAGATAATTTTTTTTTTTTTTTTATCAGCAACTGTGTTTTAAAGAGTTTCTATGTTCACTTAGAGCATAAAAGCAAGTGTTCTGTTACTGTGATGGTATGCCTCCAATGATGCTATGGTGCACACACAGTGCTTCAATATAGAATACAACACAAAATGCACTAATCTCTGTCCACATACAACATTATAAAGAATAAAACAAAATAGAGAAAACAATCCCAGTCCGTTAATCGACCTTTGGTGAGTGACAATACGTGAGCAGCTGCACAAGCTTCTGTACCCAGTAGGCATAGCGACGGACAAAGCAGTGAATACATCAACATACTAGTTCCCATCGCGATGCAATAGATGCCTATACAGTAGCACCGTAAAACTGTACACACAACTTGCTTAAGTCACCATCCTAGACTTTACCTTTTCCTTACAACCTCAAACAAAGGTAATAACGCATTTCCATGACAATGAAGAGACCACATACAGCATTGTTATCCAAAAATTCCCACCAGTCCTTATGCCACTTTTCTGTTTTTTTGTCGGAGTGATGTTATTTGACGAAAAAAATACCATTACAGTACCGCATACCAACAAAGAGTAGCGTCAATAATCAAAGCTAAAATACAAAAGCCGCTGAGGTTGATATATTTAAAAGTCTGTCACGTAAACAAGCACACATGGCTCACATGGCATTTGTTTTCAATATTTTAAAATTAAGTGACGCAGACTGAGATGAACCACATCCCAGCTGGCCATTATGCTGTTATTAAAATTTTTGTTTAACAACGCATGCATACATTTATACTAACTATTGGCAGGGGTGGCAGTGATAGTAAAATAAAGCCACAAATACATTTATAGTAACTATTGGCAGTGGTGGCAGTGATAGTAACTATTGGCAGGGGTGGCAGTGATACTAACTATTGGCAGGGGTGGCAGTGATAGTAAAATAAAGCCACAAATACATTTATACTAACTATTGGCAGGGGTGGCAGTGATAGTAAAATAAAGCCACAAATACATTTATACTAACTATTGGCAGGGGTGGCAGTGATAGTAACTATTGGCAGGGGTGGCAGTGATACTAACTATTGGCAGGGGTGGCAGTGATACTAACTATTGGCAGGGGTGGCAGTGATAGTAAAATAAAGCCACAAATACATTTATACTAACTATTGGCAGGGGTGGCAGTGATAGTAAAATAAAGCCACAAATACATTTATACTAACTATTGGCAGGGGTGGCAGTGATAGTAAAATAAAGCCACAAATACATTTATACTAACTATTGGCAGGGGTGGCAGTGATAGTAAAATAAAGCCACAAATACATTTATACTAACTATTGGCAGGGGTGGCAGTGATAGTAACTATTGGCAGGGGTGGCAGTGATAGTAAAATAAAGCCACAAATACATTTATACTAACTATTGGCAGGGGTGGCAGTGATAGTAAAATAAAGCCACAAATACATTTATACTAACTATTGGCAGGGGTGGCAGTGATAGTAAAATAAAGCCACAAATACATTTATAGTAACTATTGGCAGGGGTGGCAGTGATAGTAACTATTGGCAGGGGTGGCAGTGATACTAACTATTGGCAGGGGTGGCAGTGATAGTAAAATAAAGCCACAAATACATTTATAGTAACTATTGGCAGTGGTGGCAGTGATAGTAAAATAAAGCCATGCATACATTTATAGTAACTATTGGCAGGGGTGGCAGTGATAGTAACTATTGGCAGGGGTGGCAGTGATACTAACTATTGGCAGGGGTGGCAGTGATACTAACTATTGGCAGGGGTGGCAGTGATAGTAAAATAAAGCCACAAATACATTTATACTAACTATTGGCAGGGGTGGCAGTGATAGTAAAATAAAGCCACAAATACATTTATACTAACTATTGGCAGGGGTGGCAGTGATAGTAAAATAAAGCCACAAATACATTTATACTAACTATTGGCAGGGGTGGCAGTGATAGTAACTATTGGCAGGGGTGGCAGTGATAGTAAAATAAAGCCACAAATACATTTATACTAACTATTGGCAGGGGTGGCAGTGATAGTAAAATAAAGCCACAAATACATTTATACTAACTATTGGCAGGGGTGGCAGTGATAGTAAAATAAAGCCACAAATACATTTATACTAACTATTGGCAGGGGTGGCAGTGATAGTAAAACAAAGCCACAAATACATTTATACTAACTATTGGCAGGGGTGGCAGTGATAGTAAAATAAAGCCACAAATACATTTATACTAACTATTGGCAGGGGTGGCAGTGATAGTAACTATTGGCAGGGGTGGCAGTGATAGTAAAATAAAGCCACAAATACATTTATACTAACTATTGGCAGGGGTGGCAGTGATAGTAAAATAAAGCCACAAATACATTTATACTAACTATTGGCAGGGGTGGCAGTGATAGTAAAATAAAGCCACAAATACATTTATACTAACTATTGGCAGGGGTGGCAGTGATAGTAAAACAAAGCCACAAATACATTTATACTAACTATTGGCAGGGGTGGCAGTGATAGTAACTATTGGCAGGGGTGGCAGTGATAGTAACTATTGGCAGGGGTGGCAGTGATACTAACTATTGGCAGGGGTGGCAGTGATACTAACTATTGGCAGGGGTGGCAGTGATAGTAACTATTGGCAGGGGTGGCAGTGATACTAACTATTGGCAGGGGTGGCAGTGATAGTAACTATTGGCAGGGGTGGCAGTGATACTAACTATTGGCAGGGGTGGCAGTGATACTAACTATTGGCAGGGGTGGCAGTGATAGTAACTATTGGCAGGGGTGGCAGTGATAGTAACTATTGGCAGGGGTGGCAGTGATAGTAAAGCCACAAATACATTGTTGCAGACCACCACAAAGAACAAAGTCAGATTGAAAAGTGTGTATGTACACTTGTGCATAGCAACACGGATTCTGCTATTTCTCAATTATTATTGATATATCTAAGAACAGCAACCATCATGAATCACAAAAAGATAATTTCAGAATTAAAAAATTAATTTTTTTAATTTTCTTCCTATTTCAAAACCTCAGTTGTCCAGTATTGTTAAAATGTTCATCATCATGAAATAGAGAATGGTGGTCATTTATGAACACGTCAGAATGTTCTAAATAAATAATACCAGAGGTACATTACTTGGGGTTTGTAACTACGATGACATGATACCAAGATCCCGTCACAATCTCGCTCTCGCATAAGCGTTCCAACTCAGAAAAAATGCGAATGCGCATGCCCGAGGTAACTAGGATACTGGGATGTCCAGGTGGATCAAAATAGCTGCCCACGATATGACGGATTACGAGAACTATATTTTCTGTACATTTTCGATGTATTACAATTTTCACTATGATAGTGACAAGAAAAGTTTATTTTTTTCATTACAAACCTTGAACATTGATATGCGTCATGTCAGAAGGTTGTAGCCTCAGTCTCGCTATCTACGAGAAGAGACTTGAATGGGATCTTGACATGATGTCACCATACAGTACTATGCAAGTTGCAAGCCCCAAGTAATGTACCTCTGATAATACATGGTTTATTTGCTAGGTTTGAACAGCAGCATTTTATCCTAGTCACTCACCTATTAATGGGAGATTATCTCTTCAGCGTTTCTTTGGTTGTGGCCGAACATGGTCAGAAGTTTGGCTCAGTTCGTTATAGCAGAGCTGGAACAGTGCCTTTGACCAGAGATTTTTGTTTAGATATTGTTTTATCAGAGTTTAATCCCCTAAGTGTTCAAAGGAGCTACATTGTAACTGATAAAATGGGCTTAGATAAAATGCTGTCATAAAAATGTATTTCACAAGCGCAGAAAGAACAAATTGCATGTATAAGCATTGATAAGACGAACAGTCTGATCTCTAAAGTACAATGTACAATTAATCATAGGCAATTTAGATATGGACACTGCTAATAATAGATAATCTAACCTGATCACAATACACTTTAAATCAATACACTTAAACTCATGTATTTGAGCCCTATCACAGATAAAAGATTTCACCACCTACCTAAGAAAAACTCATTTTTAAACAGTATGACCTTGACTCACTCAATTACATTTGTACATGTATTTCCGATACAACTGAATACAATACATACTGGTATACACCTACACACCCACCCCCACCCATCTACTGTACCACAAATGAAATCCACTCAAGTATTGTACAAGAACTAGTGCAATTAAAACAACTGACAATCACAAATAAGTTATTGGTTTCAAATAGAATATATTGTTTTCCTTAAAAACAGTAACTTTAAAACCCAATGAATATCCCTGCAACATCAAAATAAGCCCAGTGACTATTTCCCCTGTCATGATAGTAAAGTGCTTTGAATCAGAAAAAGTCAGAAAACTGACAAATTACAAATATTTATAGTAAAATGTTATTCACAACTACGCAGAACCTAGCTTCAAATGATACAAATACAAAGTGTTAACAGCACGCCTTATGTAGTTCAGCATGGCAGGACACGGTACAGCACGCCAGTCTCTGGACACGGTACAGCACGCCAGTCTCTGGACACGGTACAGCACGCCAGTCTCTGGACACGGTACAGCACGCCAGTCTCTGGACACGGCACAGCACGCCAGTCTCTGGACACGGTACAGCACGCCAGTCTCTGGACACGGTACAGCACGCCAGTCTCTGGACACGGTACAGCACGCCAGTCTCTGGACACGGTACAGCACGCCAGTCTCTGGACACGGTACAGCACGCCAGTCTCTGGACACGGTACAGCACGCCAGTCTCTGGACACGGTACAGCACACCAGTCTCTGGACACGGTACAGCACGCCAGTCTCTGGACACGGTACAGCACGCCAGTCTCTGGACACGGTACATCAGGCCAGTCTCTGGACACGGTACAGCACGCCAGTCTCTGGACACAGTACAGCCTGCCAGTCTCTGGACACGGTACAGCATGCCAGTCTCTGGACACGGTACAGCATGCCAGTCTCTGAACACGGTACATCACACCAGTCTCTGAACACGGTACATCACGCCAGTCTCTGGACACGGTACATCACGTCAGTCTCTGGACACGGTACAGCACGCCAGTCTCTGGACACGGTACAGCATGCCAGTCTCTGGACACGGTACAGCATGCCAGTCTCTGGACACAGTACAGCATGCCAGTCTCTGGACACGGTACAGCACACCAGTCTCTGGACACGGTACAGCATGCCAGTCTCTGGATGCAATAATATGAAACACAATTCATGTGCTAACTTACTGGAAAAAAAACAAACTTGAATATTTCATTTGAAAGAAAGAAAGCCAAGATGATTTTGATAATCCATCATCCGTAACTGGACATGCAAATGGGAATAAAGAAAGAATACCAAATTACAGATATTCAGATGAAATTCATCATGTCGTTGTTCAAAAACTAACATGAGAGAGTGTTGAATCAGTGGGAATACAAAATTTTAGCAGAAACGTCGTTCTACTGTGAATGCCAAATGTGTCAATATAGTTTCTTGATTAGTTGAGACAACACACATAGTTATATGAATAATATTACCAGTAAGGTGATAAGCCAAGTGACCCAAGAGAAAAATTAAAACTCACACAACGAATACCATGGCATGATTTCTTGTGTTTGGCAACTTAGTGCTCAAAACCATATGCTAGCCAAAACATCATTACTTTGAATACAAACATCAGTGAGCAGGCTAATTAGTTAGTGCACAAACAAAAATAAATTTCTTTTTTTGGTAGTTGAATTATTTAGCATATGAAAACAAACACTGCAGAAAAATTGACATTTTAAATGAAAACACGATTTTGTGTTCAAACATGTCAGAACAGGTCGCTGATAAAATACCATTTTATAGCACATAAACATGGTTATTGTTTAATTCAAGCAATGTTGGAAAGCTGATATAATAATCACTTTACACAACTACGTGTGTACTATTAAAAAAAATAAGCAGTTGAAACGTTGAATAGATTGTTTGCAGCTTAGAGCAAGATCTGAAGGTAGGTCACACATATAAATGCGTCCAGTCAAGCAGTGTTTTTCACATCAGAATTTGAAAGAAACTGGGAACTGAAATACAATTTTGATTTGATGGTGTCAGCCATCACAGTAGAAAGCAGGTAACGTGAGATTACAATAGTAAATTGCAATTTTACTTATTTGATTATTCAATTTCACAAACAGGAAGCACACCCTTCCATATCACAATGCATTGTGGGTATAAACGATGAAAAACTTTGAATAGACTGAGTGATGAATCAATCCAGGGACCTAAAACATGACGAAGACAGATGAAGAATTAATACACACAGACGGTTGCCATCACAACCAAGTTATCCTCATCCATAGCACAAATTAATTATTACACAAAATAAAAACAAATATATTTAAGTGACTTTCAGTGTTTTTTGATACAAGTCATACATGTATGCTTTTAAACTCTTTTCTTGTTAACCTTGTTAATTATTCTAACAATTGAGGAACATTTCGTAGTAAGTAGAGAATAAAGTCACTAAGACTTGCACCAGGTTTGTCTGTATCCTTTTGTTATAGCACTAGAGAGCTACGTCGAGACACTCCATATATTAAAACACATTTACTGAGTCATTGTATAAATCTCAGTCTGCATGTACTTATCAGGAAGTAAAAAAGGCTATAACATGCAAAACATCAATGTTAACTTATGCTACAGTGTTAAACAAGAACAGTGAAATTGTTGGTTAACATATCAGTATATGCCAGTATCAATCAAAAATAAAAAAGTCCCAATTTTGAAAAAAAAATTAAAAGGTACCAGGCATACCTAGCAGTACGTTTTTGATGCTGAATACATGTATCCTCGTTTAGGAAAAAAGCTCTTCCCCCAATAAAATGTACTTTCCTATAATTATATTTTCAAACCATTACAAATGTTAGTTCTCAGAAAGTTAAGGAGACTTCTTATTTTAATTCTGTTGATGACAACTGAACAAAGACGGCAACAATAATAGTAACGTTCTTGTCAATATCGGTAATAGCTATTCTAACACGTCATTGCCGTCAAAATTCTCAAAGGAACACAGCCTTTCACAGGTGAAAGTTGATGACAATAAAATTCAATGTCATGATGTTTTTGAGAGACTCCTGGGACATTCCAGCAATGTGATGGAATAAAATTCATATTATAATTATAATATGTTAACGTTTGTCAATGCTGAACATAGTGAACTTTGTATATCGTTAACTAAAATGTAATTTGTAATATTCGTTTCACAATTAAAAAAAAAGTCACATGAATAACAAAGTTTACTTTAATAATGCAAAATCAAGTACTATTAAGCGTTGCTAACCAACGTATATACACAGCAGATGATGGCACTTAGAAAAAAAATTTGAGCAAGTCTGTCGTATTCTGATCACAATAGATGCTTAACCTGAACAAATATCAGCAACATACTTTAATTCAGAAAACGATGAAATCTGTGAGTAAAAATCAAATAAATGTTCTCGTCATCTTGAAAGTTGAAAAATGAATTAATTTAATAATCATGGAATTTGACTTGACAATACCCTAGGATATATTGATACAGGTTTAATTACTTATAACCATGGCGATTATTGAAGTATGGCGCAAGTGATTGTCGCTTTGAATGGTAATTCGGGCATTAACCCATTAGGATATCGGGAATTCAATCTGGAAGTCTATGACGTCATAAAACACCCACGCACCAAGCTCTCTGCTAATTCAACAGGAAGACTGGTATTAAACATATAAAAGCATTGCCATCACGCTCAGATTAACCCATGAATCAACAGATTTTTGGATTTCCAAATTTACGTCTTTCAACTTATTACAGAGTGCATTTTTCTCATTGTCACTTTCTACTCAGTGTTGTTAAACAGCAATCATTTCACTCATTTGGTATTTCACTAGAATCAAGGCAATCAAATCATTGAGTACTAAGGTATGTCATAGTAGATGCATTCCTTTTTAATACCATGATTACGTAATAAAAATCTTGTTTTCTCTCTCATTCTCTTTTGCCATAATCTATATGTTGGATTTCCATGGTTTAAACAGGTTTTTAGTTTACAAATGGTTTGGTTTGGAAGGGTTTTCAATGGACATTTCAGAAGGAGTTTGGTTTAGACAGGTTTACGGTTTAGACAGGTTGTCAGTTTATACAAGGCTCAGTTTAGACAGGTTGTCAGTATACACAGGGCTCAGTTTAGACAGGTTGTCAGTTTATACAGGGCTCAGTTTAGACAGGTTGTCAGTATACACAGGGCTCAGTTTAGACAGGTTGTCAGTTTATACAGGGCTCAGTTTAGACAGGTTGTCAGTTTACACAGGGTTCAGTTAAGACAGGTTGTCAGTTTACACAGGGCTCAGTTTAGACAGGTTGTCAGTTTACACAGGGCTCAGTTTAGACAGGTTGTCAGTTTATACAGGGCTCAGTTTAGACAGGTTGTCAGTTTACACAGGGCTCAGTTTAGACAGGTTGTCAGTTTACACAGGGTTCAGTTTAGACAGGTTGTCAGTTTATACAAGGCTCAGTTTAGACAGGTTGTCAGTTTACACAGGGCTCAGTTTAGACAGGTTGTCAGTTTACACAGGGTTCAGTTTATACAGGTTTATTCTACTGCTACATTAAAAATATATTTTCACAAATTAAATTTCTGCACGTAGTATTTTCATTCTGAAATGTTCTCATCATAAAGCATCACTCTTCACTTGAAATAAATACATCAAATTTATTATAAATTACGTAAACCTTGAGACATAATTAATAGGAGTAATGGATTGAACAAGAGTCAGTTCTGTAAATTATTAACTTTATAATTAAGAGAGACCTTCTATATCTGCACAAATCAAATCTTAATGCATTGTAACAAAGCTGAGCAATTACACTGATGATGTAGGTTTCCTCTCTGACAGCAAACGATGAAATGAATCCAATGTCAATAGATAAACAAAAAGTTGAATACCTCTCCATATTTAATGTGCATCATGTCAGGTCATGACATACTGTAGTCCCTGTATGTTTTCAAAGTAAGTATACGGCCCATGCCACATATCAACAACAGGAGAATGATATAATTTCAAATTTGTAGCAGATGTAAAATGTTTCACCACATTTGAAAAAAAGAATTATGAATGAAAGCCTAACATCCAGTTTCACAAAACCTTGTTTTGGCGTACTTCTACTACAAATATTCAGCCATTTTGAACAATAATTTTACAGGTTTAGACTTGATTTTTATCACCAATCAATCTCTGAATGTGGGATACATACATTTATTGACAACAAAGAAATGAAATAATGGGTTAAAAAGTGGTTAAGTTACTGTTAGTGGGAAATGTTTAGACATGTTTCATTATTTCTATTATTAGGGTTTGATGTATCCCATCATGCAGTGCGAATGATTGACAGACCTATAATTCACAAAATATTTATAAACAAAAAATTGTTTACAAATGTTATATGTTCACTCTTAATTGGTGCCTTGATAAGTTACATGGATAAAACTACCAATTTTAATAAATAACAACTGTTTTAAATGCTAGGCAGGAAAAGAATAGGGGTGGGGGTTTATCAATTTGTAAATAAACACATATGCTACAATAATTACAGAAAAAGAGACATGTGTCCTTAGTGACTTATAAAAACTATCTGCCAACCATATTGTTATCTTAGTAACTGAAAAGTAATTTCTGCCAGGCAGGCATATCATCAACATTTGATAAGTTAACAGCAGTCAGAGCAAGCTTTCTCATATGCATTTTCAGTTTGGAGCAGAATTCTGGCATCAATGTAACTAAGCAGTGAACACTTGGTCACATTCTCATTGAAGCCAAAGCTGACCAACCTGGTAGCCATTTTGAATTTAATAAAACAAATGGCATGGCAAAATAAAGCTTTTAAGCGACACTGGAATAATAAAACAACAAAACATAATGTGAAACTGACAGCTGATCTTTGATTGACTGTCAATCAATGTTACCAGAGAAGATTTCCTTTTGTTCGACGCATGATAAATTTATATTTATATGACTGCTTAGCAGGTAATTTGTTTTTACTCTATGATGAATCCATTAGTTCAAAATTACAGTTTTTTAATTATTTCGAAATTTTAAGAAGTCAAATCAACCCTGTGGGCAAATTGCAATCTTTGTTGCTAGTTATTTACTGCATATTTTGTCAGTTTTAACTGTGGGTCAGATAGCAAGGCAAACAATTACTTCCTACTCTGTTAGATATATTAATGAACCAATTCAATCAGATTATTAACTATAATAACAACGGATTAACTGACAACACATTGAGGCAATGTTTGTTCACTTAGTATCAGTCATACAAAACAATGTCAAGGAAATATAATAGATTTTATTAACCTCCAGAAAGGATATTAATTTCTTTATAATAGTCAGCGAAACCAATGGATATGGAAAGTGAAAGTGAGCACACACTGACAATTAATACCTATATAATATCAGATTTTTATTAAACAGACACTGATGAATATAATAATATTTGTACTAAAGAAAGAACTTGTGACACTCTGGGCCACCCAGCACAACTGTTAAAATGTCATTTGGTATGATCAACGTGTAGTGTTTGCCCGATTCCTTTGTTGCTTGGATTTCAATGATTCGTGCATACTAATATTCTGAGACACCAGCCTGATATTTATATCCATGGATAGAATGGCTGTGTGTTAGCAAGTCACGTAGAATCAGTGCCGCAGAGAAATTCATACTAAAGGTCATTCAGGATATATCCTTGTATCAAAAATAGTTCATTTTTGAAATCTTTCACAAATATTTTAACATTTTTTAATCCTTTTTTCAATCAGGACTATTCACCATTAGCAAACTATGTTGACTTAGTCAAAAAATAGGAAAAAAATTAGTGATGTACCAAAATGTTGACAGGTGAAATGAGGTCAGTTTACGGTTAAAATACAAGTTCATTCAAGTCTTTCATTTGAATTGCTTGATGGGAACCATTTATATTTAATTTTTGTTGCATTATCTAATTTAATTGAATTTCTTCTCGTTTCAACAAACGGTCATCATACATGGATTATTGACTATAATCATTCTCATCTCACAAGCACAAACTTAAAATAAACGAAGAATGACTTAACTCTTAGATCAAATCAGTATTGAATCAATTCATCTATTCAGCTGAAAGCATCCACAGAAAAAGAACGATAGAACCACTAAAAACGAAAAAAAATCTCTAGGGGCAAGAGTTCATTAAATCCATCTCCAAGTTGTTTGAAGATTAATGACAAAATAGAAGGTTTGTGAAAGAATATCAATGAATCATTAAAATTACTTTTAAACGACCCGACCAATCTTCTTTGGCTTTTTGGAGATGTAAAGTGCAATTTCAGTTGACATTTTTTTCTCTCAGAGGAATACAAAATGAAAGAGATCATGATTATGTTGTCTGCCTACACAATATCATACTTAAAAATTGCTGTCTGCTTTTTATTAAAAAATTCTGGGGAAATTTTAATACCAATTTTTGTCACATTTCCACAAACCCACATACATACAACTATTTGATGTCCTATAGCTAATGAGGAATTTTGATTCAAAGAGATTATTAAAAAGAAATTAAAATTTTGATTCAAAGAGATTATTGAAAAGAAATTAAAATTTTGATTCAAAGAGATTATTGAAAAGAAATCAAAATTTTGCACCAACATTTTGGCAGGACAAATTATTGCAATGATCTATTAAAGCAAATTGATAGATTTTTTAACAAATCTTGACATTTATTAAAAATTTGGATAAAAAGATGCTAATTATAAACATAAAATATGATGGCACACAAAAATGAAGCATGCAAACAAAGCTGCATCAATACATTTTTAAAATAAATGAGATAAGTGTGATCTAATTAGTAACTCTCATAATGCCCGGTATAATTACATATCAAATATCTTTTGAATTTTTTCCTGAAAAAATGTGATGGATTATTAATTTATATCTTGATACAATGTATGCTAGTTTCATTACATAAAGTGTTTCAAACTGTCATGATTCTTAAAATGCTGTGCAAACTATTAAATTTTCCTGCCAAAATGTATGCAACATCTTCATATATTTTTTTTATAATTTCTTTTTTATTTTTGAACTAAATAGACATTAGTTCCTAATGGTAACTAGAATTGAGCAAAAGTTAGGAAAAAAATGTAATTCAATTTTGTAACTTTGGTGCTTGAAACATTTTGTGATTCAAGAAATTAACAGATCACAGTATCTCATTCTTTTCTCAGATATCTCAACAGAAATTAACAGTTCACAGTATCTCATTCTTTCCTCAGATATCTCAACAGAAATTAACAGTTCACAGTATCTCATTCTTTCCTCAGATATCTCAACAGAAATTAACAGTTCACAGTATCTCATTCTTTCCTCAGATATCTCAACAGAAATTAACAGATCACAGTATCTCATTCTTTCCTCTGATATCTCAACAGAAATTAACAGTTCACAGTATCTCATTCTTTCCTCAGATATCTCAACAGAAATTAACAGATCACAGTATCTCATTCTTTCCTCAGATATCTCAACAGAAATTAACAGTTCACAGTATCTCATTCTTTCCTCTGATATCTCAACAGAAATTAACAGATCACAGTATCTCATTCTTTCCTCTGATATCTCAACAGAAATTAACAGTTCACAGTATCTCATTCTTTCCTCTGATATCTCAACAGAAATTAACAGTTCACAGTATCTCATTCTTTCCTCAGATATCTCAACAGAAATTAACAGTTCACAGTATCTCATTCTTTCCTCTGATATCTCAACAGAAATTAACAGTTCACAGTATCTCATTCTTTCCTCTGATATCTCAACAGAAATTAACAGTTCACAGTATCTCATTCTTTCCTCAGATATCTCAACAGAAATTAACAGTTCACAGTATCTCATTCTTTCCTCTGATATCTCAACAGAAATTAACAGTTCACAGTATCTCATTCTTTCCTCAGATATCTCAACAGAAAATAACAGTTCACAGTATCTCATTCTTTCCTCAGATATCTCAACAGAAATTAACAGATCACAGTATCTCATTCTTTCCTCTGATATCTCAACAGAAATTAACAGTTCACAGTATCTCATTCTTTCCTCAGATATCTCAACAGAAATTAACAGATCACAGTATCTCATTCTTTCCTCTGATATCTCAACAGAAATTAACAGTTCACAGTATCTCATTCTTTCCTCAAATATCTCAACAGAAATTAACAGATCACAGTATCTCATTCTTTCCTCAGATATCTCAACAGAAATTAACAGTTCACAGTATCTCATTCTTTCCTCAGATATCTCAACAGAAATTAACAGATCATAGTATCTCATTCTTTCCTCAGATATCTCAACAGAAATTAACAGATCACAGTATCTCATTCTTTCCTCAGATATCTCAACAGAAATTAACAGTTCACAGTATCTCATTCTTTCCTCAGATATCTCAACAGAAATTAACAGATCACAGTATCTCATTCTTTCCTCAGATATCTCAACAGAAATTAACAGTTCACAGTATCTCATTCTTTCCTCAGATATCTCAACAGAAATTAACAGTTCACAGTATCTCATTCTTTCCTCAGATATCTCAACAGAAATTAACAGTTCACAGTATCTCATTCTTTCCTCAGATATCTCAACAGAAATTAACAGTTCACAGTATCTCTCATCATGTTTTTTTTTTCTTGGAGTGACCTTGAAAAAGAACATTTGATATAACAAGCAGCCTCTCGGCTGAGATAGCTCCGCTGTTAGCATTGCACATTTCGATTAAAGAACAGAAGATATCATTAGAAAATGAACAATATGCATAGTATCAATGCAATGGGACTTGCTGTTTTCAACAAGAATTCAAAAATATCATTTTTGACCATAAAAGATTGTCGTTTTTAACAAGAAGTCGAAAGTATCACTTTTTACCAAAAATGACAAAAATATTCACCAAAATTAGAAAATTAAAGATATCATTATGAAATGAACAAATTTGAGAGTGGTCCACATGTAGTACCTATGTATGTAATATCAAAGCAATCGGACTTGTGGTTTTTAACAAGAAGTCGAAAGTATCACTTTTTACCAAAAATGACAAAAATATTCACCAAATTTAGAGAATTAAAGATATCATTACAAAATGAACAAATCTGAGAGAGGTCCACATGTAGTACCTATATATGTAATATCAAAGCAATGGGACTTGCAGTTTTTAACAAGAAGTTGAAAATATCACTTTTTACCAAAAATGACAAATATTCACCAAAATTAGAGAATTGAGGATATCATTACATAATGAACAAATCTGAGAGAGATCCACATGTAGTACCTATATATGTAGTATCAAAGCAATTGGACTTGCGGTTTTTAACAAGAAGTCGAAAATATCACTTTTTACCTAAAATGACAAAAATATTCACCAAAATTAGAGAATTGAAGATATGATCATGAAATGAACAAATCTGAGAAAGGTCTACCCAAGGTACATATACACCAAGTATCAAAGCATTCAGACTTGTAGTTTTCAAGAAGAAGTCGAAAATGTAAAACATTGACACGGACGACGAACAATCACTCATATGATAAGCTCCGCTCGACAAAGTCGACAGCGGAGCTAAAAAAATACTATCTGGTAATTAAGGAATTCAGTGAGAGAATTCTCCATGGTAGACTGGTGTTGGATTGATAGCATTTTTCAATGAATCTCTGATACTTCAAATTCACTAAATTGAATAAAGATTTGTTAGCGTCACTGGCAGTTTCTGAACAATATACACACTCAGTTGTAAAGTTTTCAACTCCTGCAATACTCATACACACCATTGCACACATAAGCACAGGTATTGTCCTATGTATTAGAAGAGTATCTGCCACAGAAGTGCATATAGACCAAAAAAACACATTTGATGTACCGGTATATTGAATAATAGAAACACCTTTGTAAGCATATAATCAATAAATATTCAAAAAGTACATTTATTCACAGTGTTGAGGGACTGTGATTAATTAGAGTGGACTTGTAGAAGCTCCTTTAGAGAAAACAAGAACCAATGCATGCATTCCAACATTTCGATCAAGTTCCAAAAAAGTACTTCAATGGGCTTATTAACAGTTGATTAAGCAATATAGATTTCCTCTCACTTCAATAATGTAAAAATAAAAGGTGCACTATTCATTTGCTGATTTTCTGACTTCCGTTTTCTACTTGTTATATAAAGTACCGTCTTTTTGATCTGGGTTTCCTGACACTGAACTTGACAAGAGACCCATGTTGGTCAACCATGAATAAAACACAAAGCATATCCTTTCGGTTGGTCACATCTGCAGTCTCATTTAGAAGATAATTAGCTCAAAAAAACAAACTTTTGAATAATAAAGTCAACTTCACAGAATAAACCTACATTGTATATAAATTTTGGGGGAATTTTTTTTTAATTTGTTGTCAAGAACTGAAGTAAATTTTGTTTATTTAGAGAAACACAAAAATATTGCACCAACTTTTCCTTGAGAACATTTATAGTAGTCAAGGGGTTAACATTGCTGGAGACTTCAAACTTAAGAGATTCAATGAAGCGATTAGCTGAAGAGTTAGTAATAGAGTAAGCCAATAGGACACTGTCATGAATGGTAACAATAGTGAAAAGATATGCATGGCAGCATTTTAGAACTTGACTTCAAAACACAGAAACAAACATGTTTAGTGACTTTCTCCCTGTTTGTTTTATGGTCCAATAAAATTAGCAACTTGTAGTTTATTTTCACCCATACAATCATTTATGTCACAACCACACATACATGTAGTTTAATAATAAATACTTTATAGGCAAAAAGTGTTCACCCTGTCTCACCTAGATGTACCCATGCTGTCATAAGATTGTGTCATGTATGTTTGTTACACTATAAAAGAGTGTAAAATTGTTTGTTTAAACAAAATTTGAATTTGACTGTGGTACTTTAACCTCAAGCCACAAAGACGGAGATAGATATGCAAGGGCATATCTCTGCAAGGGTATAGATATTTCCGTCTTCAGTCAATAGTAATTTTTTTTTTCAATATTCACTGAAATTTGAAAATAATTTTACATTAGTTTATATGAAAACTGTTCGCTATTTCTTGTTTTCCTTTCTCAGTTCTGTATTTTACCAACATTTGAAACAAGCCTCATATGTAAACCTTTCTGAGTGTTGGCAGTAGAAGTAGAGTATCTGCAATATCACCACGGAAACACAGGGAATGAAATAGAGTCATCAGAGCTGTTGTTGAAAAGTGTGAAAATTATAATTACAAAGCAGTTCGCAATGATCAACTTTAATCACTGCCGTGTCAGTAATAAAGTGTCATTTGTTAGTTTTCTTCTAATCTATCTTTCTCCCAAGTTAACGCTTAATTGCAAACGAACATTAATGAATTCATATGTGATTGTAAATCACAATACTCAATCAAATCTCTAATGTATGCAAGTGTCGTAAAGAACAACCAATCATGCTGTCTACCATGGGATTAATTCTCTTTAAATGTCAGCACAGATTGTGACCATACAAAACAGAAAGTTGTTCTTCCAGTTGATATAATGGGTACTGAACCTACATTCTATGAGAAGTGGCAATTTTTTAAAATGACAAGAGGGAGAAGGAGGAAGAGAGGAGAGATATGGGGGATGAGAAGAGATAAGTGGAGGAGAGGGATAGTGTCGGCTGATATAGCTTTGCTGTATTCATTGTAGTTAGACAATTGAAAAAAGCATTTTTCACCAAAAGTAACAAAAGTATTCATCAAAATTAAGAGATTTGAAGATATTATCACACAATGAACCAATCTGGGGGAGGTCTAGGTACATACATGTACATGTATGTACAAAGTTTCAAAGCAAGCAGACTTGCAGTTTTCAAAAATGTAAAGTTGACACCAATGAACGATTAGTAATATGAACAGCGGATACAAGTGGGAAAAAGATGAAAAATCCGAGATATAGAAGTTGAAATTATAAGAAAATCAAATAATTGTCACGAATCACGTACAACATTTAGGGATCGGTGAAATCAGAAACATTTACTGAAGCATTTAAGTACCAGAGATTGCATCAGTGATCATTTACAAATAATACCATAAAGAACTGTTTTGGTTATTACATGAACCCATATTTTGTCTTGCCAATCATTTGCTTCATATCTTTTCATGTTTTATATTTTTAAAAGCAGAATGTTATTTATCAGTTTTGGTTTCCAAAACAAATAAGTGCTGATATCGGGCCCATAACAAATATTCCTGGGGTAGTTATTGTGTGCATCAGATAAAATAGTGTACATCACAACTTTTTTAAGAATTCTTTTTGTCAGAATTTTAGAGAAAATTTAGAGAAATTCATTTTTCATGAAAAATTATTTTGAAAAACAAATTGACCAGAAATATTTTGTCTTTATTGTTTAAATTGTGATAATTATGGCACAATGCACTTGCCTTAGTGCAAAATACAACTAATTTGTACGGTAAATAAAACGCTCCATAATGTCTCAAATATTGTGCATAAAATTATTAATGATAGAGGTTAGCATGTTGCTAGGCAACACTTCACAGCGATCTCAACCATGTACGTCATATTCTTAACAGAGACTGTATTCTTGCCAACAAAAAAATCTCCATCAATACATTCAAGCTTCAATTAATTTTTCATATAAAATTACAATGATGAATGGCAGGAGTAAATGGAATTAATTAGATACAGATCAATTGAGACAAAGTCACATTAAGGATATTTAAATGTCAATACTTTTTCATTACATCAAGCAAAAATGTAAGGGTCCTTGGAATATTTCAAAATCAAAACAGCATATGCAACAGATGAAAATATTATGAATTTTTTTTTTATAGCTTTGTCTACATTAAGTAGAAGTATTTGTACTTATTACGGCAATGAAGTTTCAATAAAAAAAAATTCTCAAAACAAATGAAAATAAATTGAATTTATTATTTTGTTTCATTTAAGAAAGAGCACAAACAGCTTCAGTGGTAAATTTTCAACCCAAAAATGCCAAAATAAATATAAAATGCAGAAAAGGGGAAATATAGATTTCAGTGCCTGGTAACATTACCTGTACAAGTTGGAACTGGTAAGCAGTGAGTGAAAACATTACCTGTACAAGTTGGAATGAAATGCCCAGTGCCATTTCGGCACAAATCTGACATATATTCTGGATCAAGTAGCGGAATATCCATTATCGTTTCTTCTTTCATCGTGACTGTGTTATTCAAGTTTTATAAGTTTTTTTTTCTTGACAGTGATGTTGAACTGTTGATGTAAACTGAGTGGCAGAAGTTTGAAATGTACAACCTTGGCAGTGCTCAGCAAGGAAATGTCCCAAAGATAGTAAAATGACATACATGCATGTCACAATAGAAACGAACACCACTCTGTTCAGTTGTGATGATGACGACGGTTTAAAACAGATGGCGTAAAAATGTCAATTTTCAACGATGGGTTTTTCGTACAAAAAAAGTATTCACTTAGGAAGTACAAAAATGTTTAAAAAAATTTAGTAGTTGGTCACCGTGGTGATTTCTGCTTTGATCCGAGACAATAGATGATATCGAACACGTCAGGTGCCAACTGTAGCTGTTCATAATAATTCAGTTAGCTGATGTGAAAATGATTGGATCGAGTAGTCTTGAAACAGTTCTGGATTACCAATGAAGAAGTTATCCTTCCATCGTTGAATCCCTTCATCTAGCTGTTCTGTTATCAGGCATCAACGAATCACTGGCCAATTGTCAACACAGAGCAATAGAGCAGCAACTAAGTGAGAAACTAGGACCCCTCAGGTGAGTGGTAACTCCCAACCACTTGTTTTTGTTTGACGTTTTAATGCACATCCACTGTCCTCTAAATAATAGCCAGGTTTATATCAATATATACAACTTATGATGTGTCATTATATACTAACTAATCGATAACCTTAAAGGTACATCAATATTTTGAAGGTCATCACTGTCAGTATCCAACTATACGTCAATTTCTCATTTCTTTCTATGTTATACTGTACTGATTCATATGACAGTAAAGTTTCACTCAAGTATAATAATCTACAATTTTGTTCATTTATATTGAGCTACATAATATTTCTTAAAATCATTATTAGCTCCTTCTACCTTAAGGTCAAAAAAATAACAGTGGTTTGAAAACTGAACCATTTTCATAAATTCAAATTTAGGTATATTCTTTTTTTATATAATTAAATTATAATTTTGTTATTTTAAAGCACGCGACTGAGGGGAAAACACCACCACAGGAAGTAATTTTTGCAAGCAGCCCCTGGACGAATACAAATACTTCTGAAAATAAAGCTTCATTGTGTTGTATCAATAGAACAGTATACAACGTGCAAAGACTTGTTCCAATGCAACAAAATCATTTTTTTTTGTTTTCTTGACTATATTCATGTGGAATATGAATGCCTAACGTGGGCGGACTGCTAAGAATTATGATAATCTTGTGGATTAAAAACAAAACACCAACTTCCTGAACTTTTTATTGTCCACTTCCGGACGCAGGACATCAGAATCTTAGACCTTTATCAATGTCAAGACAGTGTATATTCTCACGCAGACCAAATAAAGAACTAATGTGTTCATGTGTAGAGCTCCTATAAGGGAGCATCAGCCATATCTGGCTATTTATTTCTATTCATACCAAGTCCTACAAGTACAAGTATCTGATAGCGTAAATACAGCGCACTATTTCCAATGATCTGTAATTATCATAATTTCATACATGTACAAAAAAAAAAAATTCTAGTTTTCTGGGTTATGTTCACAAGCATCTTACATAGCCCTCACATTTTATTCAATTTCTATTCATTTTGGGTAAGTTATTAACATGTATCCAAAAATATATTTTTTTTTAAATCACAAAAAATGCAACTTATATCCATATAAATTAAAGTTTTAAATGCAACATTTTTTTTCTGAATATTCCCAAAATAATGGCAGAAGGCATATGTTGTATTTTTTATTTATTTATATTTCATTTTTTGTTGATAAATACTGTTTTTTCACTTGTATACATGTAATGGTTAATAGACAAAACCTTCCGGGTTTTTATATAAACAAGGGAAAGGGTGGGATAGGGAGCGGTGGGGTGGGGGTGTCATATTGACATTGACAAACAAAGTTGAATAATGTTGAAACAAAAAAATGTGTGACAAAGGAAAAAAGAAACGAAAATGAAATAACCATGTCTCAAAAACTGGACAAATAGATTAAAGTTTTACTTAAATGATACTACTTCCAAAAAACACTTGTTTATATTATCACATTGCATTCTGGAGCTTTTTGTTTCTTCCTTTCAGCAGTCGATGCCAAAAAATTCCCCTAAAATATTGAGAGACAATGAAAGTTGTTTATTACCTGAAGCCCTTCCAGGAGAGAGAGGGTTGGTTTTACATCAAGAAAACTAGATAATGAAAAGTCCCTGTTTTTGGAAATGTAGAAATGTAAACAAAGCAATGATCGACAATATGGAAGAAAAACAAAGTTCACATAGCTCCAAAACCTTTCTGTTAAGTAAATCATTCAGACAATTACATTGCTTGTAAGGAATTCTAGGATACTGACAATGATCGACTGGTTGACAACGTCTGGGGTCAACAGATGAAAAAAACTTTTCCTGTGTAATGAATCGTAAGTAATGAAAGAAAAATGCCAAGAACAAAGTCAAAAACACTTTTTGTTTCCATGGTGAACAGCATCACATAGCCAAGATGTTGACAAGATGACTTTCAATGTAATGTACTAGTGTGAGAAAAAAGCAGGAACATGGGAATTTGGATACTTGATAAACTTTGCTGATGGCAAGTATAATCCTGATACAAAAGAAAAGAAGAGAGAGCTTCTCTGCATTTCATGTTTGCTAAATGTAAGCCCATTTAAGCCTTTTGTGTGGCATTATTTCAGGATGTGTTAGTTCCTATTTTCACCAGAAGACAATTTTGTCCATTTCACTCAACAGTCTAACTACCCGGTATACAATGATGTTAGAAATCATAGGTACCGGTATCCTCCTCATCAACAGAGGAAAACAAAAATATCACAGTTTTACATCCAAATGTGTAAGTACAGAATTGGACACATGCTAAATGTATCAACATTTAGAATTGTTGTACCCAGTACAAAAGATTTTTTTTAAGGGAAACTGACAAAAACTATAGGAATCTACATACATCTTATTTCATAAGAATAAACAGTATCTTTCTGAATGTTCTACTAATTTATGACAATTTTTTCACAAAAACAAAATTTGGAAATATGGTAATAACTTTTATCATAGAAACCAATGGTAATTAGAAAGTCACCATTTTCATGGCAAAATATGGAAGTTTCTAAGACTGCTTGAAAATCATCAACACAAAGCACGTCTTACAAAAGCACAAGACCTACACAAAGGAAAGTTCTTGTGAAGCTTCTCAGGAACAATTATTGAACAACTTCAGCTGTAGGCTGTATGATCGCTATTGTACAGGTGAAATCACAATTCAGCCTCAGACATTGATATGGATGTAATGTTTACAGTTGAATTAACAAGAAAAAAAATGGTTTCTTTAAAGGTACTTTTTATGTAGTGACTCTTCAAGATCATTTTTTTTTTTTTGTAGTTTTCCAACAAATTGGATAATTGCATACTTTGAACTGTTTGATGATTGAAAATCTTCATAACATAGACTGCTTGCATTAACAAGTAGTAAATTTAATTTTTATCACAAATAATCTTCCCAACCCTGATATCTCATTAGGGCTCTGCTAAATATCTGTACTTGGGGTTCGCATATTTTCTGATAGTAGAGATATGCCAACACAATGATGCTCAAAATAAGATGTTGAATCTACACCAAATTATGGCGTGGCATTCACTTCAGTAAGATTCACTAAGAATTAAATAAAGAAAAGTACTATCTAACACTACATTTTCTCTGAAAAAAACAAACACATTAATGATGCAGAAAACATGGTATACAAAATTCAGAGTTTGTTCAGTGAATTGTTTAGGAATGTTGACGCTTTCTGTTTTACAATAAATTATTTAGCTGATGAGTAGTCAAATCATAGTGTAGTTAATTCCGCTTGACATATTTAATTGGTGTAGTTGGACTGTTTGGTTGGGTCCCACGTCAACACAATGTCAGAGGCAGAAATCAACAAAGCCTCATCTCAATGAACAGAAAGTGGCCTAACATGGTTGAAATTCAAGAGTAAACTGAACACCAGCTGAACTATTACCCCCTTGTATTGAAATTCAAGTATGTTGTTCAAGGTTTTTTTGAGCACAAATAATAATTTTTCACAAAACTGAGCTGCTTTAATTAAAGGTGATCAACACTTGCGTACGTAATTTGAAAGTTGATTGTATTACAAATTGATGGTACATTTCCCACAACTTGTCATTATGAAAAACAAAAGAAAATAAAGTTGATTCAGCTAATCATATGCATGGCATTCATATAACGAACAATGGCTTTAAAAAGCACTATATTGTTTAAATATTCTATTGTAATTGTCAAATAAATGATCCCTCTCTTGTGAATATCAGAGAGAACAACTTCACGGAAACACAAAATGCTAGAGTGGCCTTCGATATTCCCGATGTGATTTTGATATGTTAAAGTGATTTTAAAAATTTTGGCATTGAAAATGGATGCCCTCTAAACTTTGAAATTCAAGTCATGGAACAATCCAATTTGTATTGGGTATGGTGAAGTACTATATAATGTTCCCTTACTAATGCTACATTAGACCCAAGCTGGAACAGCACCCTTGAGTTCGGGGGGGGGGGGGGTCATTTAGATGGTCTGGCCATGTTGGGACGCAGTCCTAATGGAGTCGAACTTTGTTTGATGCAGCTCAAGCTTGAATATTTTACACAGTCATTTTGGTGGCATGAGCCAACTCAGGCTGTAGGGCTTCTATTAAAATGATGTCATGTAAATAAGGTCAATTTGTGAAGTCTGACTATTAAAAACTGGTAGCAAAACATTTTTTTTTTTAAATTGCTAAACAAAATTTATGAGGCTTTGCAAATCTTTTTAACGAGAACCTCCACTAACAGTTCATATTTTGTCAACGCTTCACAGACTGTAATCGGAATAAGTGTCAAAGGATTAGATAAACACAATACTGGATCATATAATCACGAATCAATGGAGCGGTTAGTGTTGATGATATCGTTTGAAATTGACAACATCCAACCTCTGTTCATACTGAATCCATAACAAGTTATCTACAAAAATGTTTAATTTTCGTCATAAGAGGGCAGGCTATCGACCTAAAAGCCTTGTGGTGGAACACTTTGCATCATACCTATAATTTGATTTCTCAAACCCAACACATGAGGGAGCAGTTTTATTTCACACACATTTAATGGAAAGTTGAACACAATAATAAATTCTCAAAAGAACAAAAATTAAATGTAATTTTCTGTGCCACTAACCATCACAAACTCTGGGAGGAGAGATGGTACAAAAACTGTTATTTTTTTCATTCTCTCAGTTTTGAGCTATTTTTTTCAAGGTGGTGTTTTTTTGTATCCTGAATGTTTTATTCATAATTATAGTTTGTTTGTTTTTTTCACATGAACTTCCACTCTATTCTGTACACTTTTACCTGTCTAACGTATGTAATAGAAACACTAGTAAATGTGATAACAGAATCACTGTGATTGGTTCTCAATGTAATTCATATTAATAATAATTCCTTTTCAGTTTTTGCATCATTGTCAAGGTGTATGTTTAAATGAAATACTATATAAGCAAATAATGCAGCTAACAAACATATTTACTACATTCTCCAGAATTCAGAGTGTAATTTAAAAAGGATAAAACAAATGATTGTTTCAGAGCTCATACCACTAATTGAATTTCCATAGACGACAATGTTAACATATGACGAGGTTGCTATATGAAAATGACGAAGAAAGTTGAAAATATGGCTCAAAATGGGAAATCAACATGCTAGTAATCAACCATATGAAAAAAACTAACATGTTGGCCAGCTTAAACTCAGGTAAACAAGACACACCTACTGTATTTGGATTGCACCAAGAGAAATCACTGGAAAAACACCAAGATTAGAACATCCAAAAACACACAGAATAAACCCACAGGTACACAGCCGCTAAGTAGTAAACAAAAGACCACATGTTGGTTTCACCTCTGACCCAGGTGATTATGCCCTCAAACAGGGAGCACCTGAGAAAAAAAATATTTAAAAAATTTCATTGGTTCTTGCTAGGCATTTAAATTGAGGGCTATGAGCAGCCATTGGTTGATTAGTGGCATGAGACCTGAAGCAATTATTGTGGAATACAATGACTTGATGGAATTGAGCAAGAGTTAAAAAGTTTACATTTCATGACAGACACCCTCTAGTGGTAACTAATTGAAATTCCTTCTAATAAAGTTACTTGTGTGCAGCTTTTTGTTGGGATCTTTGTGAACACCAGGTTACATTAAGGTCATCCAGGTTGTTTTCCTTCATTGAAAGTAAACACATCACAGACAAATGAGTGAAAGAACAGTGAATAAAAGTGAATATATGAACAGTCGCTTCAGTTCCTCTTGCCTCAAAATATTTTTTAGAAGAGAGAGTTAAATTTGGGGGGAAACATGAATCTTGGAAAAACCCAGAACTTTCAGCCGGAGCCCCTCTTCATTGTGATATGTGAAACCAAACAGCCCAATTGAGTACTAGTATGGGTATTTCCAATTGAGTATAGTATGGGTGATCAGTAGCTATCAGGAAGGAAGAACTCGGTTGACAGGAGATTACAAAAAGTGTACATTACAATATAATATTGCAATAAACTTTTGGGGGTATATTTTGGTTCATAGCAGTCATACCTTTATGTGCAAATGACAGATGTGAACCGTTCATGCCAAACACTTTGACACAGGAACCATATTGTGGCTCAAGTTCAAGTTCTCATTCAATATAAACCTTCCGTTTTTTTATATCGATATTCATTCAACAGGACAATTCTCAGATAATCACCAAAGTCAGGGTCTTCAGTTTGCTTTGGTAAAATTGAACTACTATACCTAACTTGGAGATTGGTTGATAAACAAATTCAAGATCAATTTACATTAATAAATCACTTATTACTCATAGGTGAATTCTCGCATTATTATAATGTTTGCTTTTATAATTACTATTAGTTGAAAATTACATCACATCAATCACATATGAATACATGTAGTACGATATGAATAGTACCACTGTAAGTGTATCTTAATATACACTTCAAGAGATACATTCCCACAAATTAATACTTGCACTATTTTCATGCTCTCAGGATGTTGGTCAATAATTATGAAGCTAAATAACATTCAATATTTTTTTTTTGTCAACTATCAAATTTTCCAGACTCTTGTTCTTCAGGTCATTCCTACAATATTTGCGATTTATTCACACATTTGTGGAAAACTAGTCTCTGACATAATTAAATTGATTTACAGAATATCCAAGAGAACAAGCAAAAGTAGGTCACTGTTAAGCAATGGGATTTACTGAAAACAGTTTTCATCCATTAGTCCATTAGGTACACATGTACTCTAGAGTAATTGAATCTGGCTGCCTTAAGAGTTCTTGTAACAGGTGATTGGAGAACTAAAGGATATGCCACATACAGACTACTCTCAATCAAGAAGATTATACTTTGTATATATTTTGTAGCAAGTACTGTGAGTAAATATAACCACAGAAACCACAGTCATATATTACACTATGTGATTTAGCATTGTGACCATTTACCAAGCTGGCCATAAGGAAGATCAGTCTCCTACAAAGGTTTCCCCAAAGTCTACCTGTTAGTCATTGAGTCTTGGAAAACTCAGTGTGTTAGGAGAGGGAGGACGGGAGGGTATGTTGACCTATTTTTTGATGTTGAATCCTTAGGTAGGATTCAAACATCGGTTTACTGACCACAAGTCACATCCAACAACCACTAAGAATTACTAGTATAACTATCATATTTAGGAAGTCAAAATTTGACTTCTGAACAGAAAAAATAGTTTCATGAAAAGCTGATTTCTGATAATTTGTAAAACTGTTTGTGGTCAACAGACGAAAATAAAAGAATTGACATTATAGTAAAAAAAAATTCCATTTTATGCCTCTAGATGGCAGTATTCAAATATTAAATGAAATGTAAAATATTCTTTGAGATTGTAGAATGTGTTGTGATAGATCCTTAATACAGACGGATTCATAATAATAGAAATATATCAAGTGTTCAAAGTGACAATCTGCACCACACTTGAAACAATATCAGCAAAAAAAATCTTTTGAATGTTGCATCCAATGTTTGGTATGTTATACCGCCCATCATATCTCCACCCCCACAAATAATTAGTCAATGGGGAATCGTTACCATATACTGAATGATACAGATTTAAAATACTTTAAATTTACATAAATTGTTTGTAAATAAATAACCAAAACACAGATTGACCTCTTCAGGCTGACCAGAGCCCAATGTAAGACCCTATTTTCTAGACTGTCCTGAAATGCCTGTCTGTTTACAAAGAGAGCAACTTAAGTTTGTTTGGTGTTCTTGTATCAATATTTATGTCAGTGCCTGGTTGGTTGTCATTCAATTAGGCAATATGTCAGTACACTTTACAATGCTAGATTTGTTGCCTGGAGAGCCCTAAAAGTTCTTTACATTTACAGGGCAGTAGAAGTATTTCAGTTTTATGGTCACTAGTCTATGTCGTTTAAGTCATGAAATATGCAGTTTGGAATAGTTAGCCTAGAACTTGCATATAACTAATGATGTAAACAACCAATTGACAGATACATTGGTAAAATGTATATGAAGGAACTGAACTTTATTTTGTTTTTTTGTTTGATAATATTGAAAACCATTGGTGGGTTCTAATGCCACATGATATTTTTGTCAGAGTAAGTCGTCAAATCTGCCATTTGGTTCATCTTAGTTCACAGCTATTCATGTTATACTTACTGACACACATTATACAATACTACAGCCTGGAATGGAGATAGTAGTTTGGAATTGCTGGGTAATCTGATAAGTTTATAGTTGCATAAAACATAAGACAGCAAATGAACAGCATATTTTCTATCTAGAATCCTTCGTAAAACATAAGATATTTATAATCACTTTGATTTCAACTTTTTGACAGAGAGAATGTCATAATTAATATGTGTAGAAGAAATGTTGTAGAAATTTAATGATTTTTGTTTCATTTTCTGCATAATTAATCTATGAATTATTATTGCGATCAAAATTTAAAAGAATATAAGGAGCAAACTGATAATCTTTGTGAAAGATATAAGAACTGTTTACTACAGCTTTGAACAAGTTTTAATTTATCGACAGCACACTCCAGGCTATAAATTGGTCAATTTTAGTTAATTTGTCATCATTTTTAACTTCCTTTGTCATGCTGAGTATATCAAGGTCATCTCGTTTGGAGTATTTTCATTTTTTAGAACACATATGGTATTTACACCGAAGCATACAGAGCAACCTGGAAGAATCTAGAGGGCTTCCGGCACACAGGGTCAAAGTTCAACTAATCCCACTGTTAAGGGGATGCTGCCACTAAATTTCCAGCAGTGACTGTTCATAGAAAATCAGACAAACTGTTTGCAGAAATAATTAACTTCACACTTCATTAACAGTCTAAAACAAAACAAAACCCCAAGTCATATGCAGTGTTACATGCTTATAAACATCATAAATAGCTCAACAAAATAAATTTGTTACCATACATGTATAAAAATATCATTAACTGTCTAATTTTAAGTTGAGGATAATTGTTCAACACAAATTTAACTTGAATTATAAACGCTAAGAAGGCCAATTCACCCGTAACCAATAGGAAATTATTTTAATTTGTTTGTACCAGTATGTAGGTAGGAAATATATGGTGCAAAAGCATTACTCACAAACTGAAATTTTATCAAATATATAAAAAAAGAAAGAAGTTCAGCTGTATAATGTATTGGACTTGGTAAACAATATTGCTGATTCACTTCAGGAAACACTTAAAAAAAGATTTAAACAAAAGTAACAATTTTATCTCTTCATCTGATATCCTTTACATTAGAATGGTGCATAACCTGTATTGATCCAAGTTTCCGGTTTGACATGGGGAGGGGTGCAGGTTAATGACCTCAGTAAGCCAGTGGACTTATTTTGTCTCAATAATCAACTTAAATTAAATTTTTTAAAAGTGAACAATTTAAAAAAAAAACTCTTAATAACATTTTGAATTAAGTAATAAATAATTCAGTAATAAAAACAGACTACAAAATTGGGGAAGCCCCTTTTCAAATATTTAAGTATAAAAGTTCTGGGTGAGAAGTGCTTGTCAGTAAATTTGTTGGTTTGAGCTTCAAAAGCTAAAAATTAAACACAGTGAAAGTGGTTGGTGACTCGACCTATCACATACATGTATATGGATTAATATTCAACTTTAAGGTTGAAATAAAAAACCTGCTGACTGTACAAAAAGGTTTTCATTATTTAGACAAGAGTAGCTTTGAAAGCTACAAGTACATGTACAAGTGGCACTCGCCTATTAAGTTCAATAGTAACAGGAAATTTGATAGGATATCATTTCAAACATTGGTGAAAATCGACCAATAAAAGTACTCATTAGAAAATTACAAAACACCATGCAAAAAGTGGATGGATTTCAACAACTATTTTTCTATAATACTTCGTATACATAGCATTATAGACAAATTTTCATAAATGTTGCGAGTCAGCGAAAATAGTAATCTTTTTTAGGAGTGATAATTTCCCCTGGGTCCTATAACACAGAGTGTCAGTGACTAGTGCAAAATTTGTTATTTGCGGATACCATAAAATCATTAAATTACGAAATTCAGCATTTTACAGTTTTATCAGTTCAATAAACAGAGAGAAGAACAGCTGGATGATTGGCTGGCTATCAAAAGTACTAAATGTTTTTATCAACTGAAAGATGATATGACAGGCCTGCTTGCATTTTAAACATTGATAGTCAATAATATAATAAAGAGATACTAACTGGTGCCCATATGCATACCATGACTGGTGTTATCTTTAAAATACCACTTTACAGTCATAACTTGTTGATGCAGGAACATTTCATACTGGGACAGTCACAAGAGAGACATTGTTTGTTCAAAATTCCTCATCAAAGACTTCAATCAAAACTTGTAATCTTAACGTATTTTATTCCCTGAGCTTTAAAAATGACCTCATTTGCCCAAGGAGAGAGCTGCTCTTTCAGAAAAGGCGTCATCAGGCTTAAAACCAAGATAGGGAAACTCCAGTTAAACAATAAGATATTATCAAGTATGTCAAAGACAGACTTGACCTTTTGACCCTTTGATACTGTTTGATGGCTTTTCATAAAAATAATTTGATTTGCCATATTTTTTTTTACAAAAATGTGACTAGTCAATGGAAACTTGCATTTATTTTGGTAGAAATTATAAAAAAGAACACAAAAATGAACCAGCATTTTGGCTGAAAACAATACATTTGAGTATTTTTCAAAAGCAGACACGACAAACCATTTTGTGATTAAACTTAAATGATGACCAGACAAGATCATCATAGTTATTTCCCTTAAATACATGATATTGAAAACAGTGTAAAGCACTCACAGCTGTGAGTCCAATTAGACAGTAAGTGGAGCAGTCAATGATGCCAGATGAATGGTAGTATCAGTTATCACTGACCACATCTCTCAAGTACACTGAATTAAAGCCAGGTTTTATGTACAGTCAGTGAGTAGGAATTTCACACTACATTCAATACTTGTATAAAAGCGCACTCATGGACAATACAACTCACTTTATTTTCAAACCAACATTTTGCAAGGGATGTTTACATGATTATATTTGTATTAAATATGATATCAACATAACAAAGCCTCTAGTCTGGGAGCGGAATTTCACTGAAAAACAATTCATTTTGTGGAATGGCGGCCTCACATATATAGAGTGAGTAGTGAGTATACTCAGTCAATGCTAATGCATAATTGTGCCTGATTGATATAATTTAACCATCAGACCAATCAGAGAGCAGCTTGTTTGTTGACAGTTGTTTTCAACATATTGTACATTAAACATGCATATGTGCTTTAACTAAACTGGTACACTCAGCTAGGTTAACTATTTGTTTGTGTCAGTGCAGTTGGTTCAGTTGCAATTAAGTACTGTGATACAGTTCAATTTTAAAAACTTTAAAGAAACCATTTTTTTTAACTTATTTACACTCCGGGTTCATTGACTCAAATCATTGGCTCATATGTATAGTACCGGTAACACCACTTTTCAAACTGTTGCAACTTTAGAACAAGACCTACACAAATGTAGGTTTTGTCTCTTGCAAATCTGTCAGTAGTCAGTGACCTTCCCGCTGACCCAAGAAAAATTTGCATCTACTACCTCATCACTTTCACAACAAGTCAGACTGATGAGGTAGTAGGGACTAAACAACCTGATAACTCAGCATTTCTGGTTTTCAATCAAATGAATAATGAAATCAGTGTCAAGTCACGGCTAACAAATACTGTTTACCACTTTAATTACACAAATTTCAAGTGTCAGTGTGAACAGTGAAAATTTGTCTAGGGATCTAGATTGTCATCGATTTCCTGAAATTTTATACTCATGAATGCATATAATCAAGTCAGGAACATTTCTAGCAGTGACATTAAGCCATGCATGGCACAGTCCCCATTAGTTATCAAATTTAAGATATATAGTTTTGTTTATAGTAATATAGCTGGAATATAACCATGTCAGGAATATGATTTTGTAACATTAATATGATTGACATTTGTATCTGATTGTCAAACAAGTACTTGTCCATATTGAGAGATATTGCTCTGGAACAGCATTCAAAATCAGCCATTTTGAATCATGTATATATATATATATACAACATGATGTATAACAAATATATAAAATTTGAATATAATCAGTCAAAGCATTTAAGAGATATGGCTCTAGAAGCCCAATCATTAAAACAAAATGGCCGCCAGTCAGCCATTTTGAATCCAATCTGAAAAATAAAATTACGTGCATCAGGAACCTGTAATGTCTAATGTATGTTATAAGTTTGAACGAAATCCATCCATAAATACAAGAAATGCTTGATATTTGAGGATTTTGTTAGCACAAAAATAGCCATCATTTAGCCACTTTGAAAAGGATCGTCAAACCAATATATCTGTATATCTATGACATGATGTATAATGAATATTGAAAATTTGAACATAATCAGTCAAAACAAGTCAGAGATATGGCACGAGGACCACACTCATTAAAACAAAATGGCTGTCAGTCGGCCATTTTGAATCTTACCTGAAAAACAAAATGATGTGCATCAAGGTCCTATAATGTTTGATGTATATACCAATTTTGAACAAAATCCATCTGTAAACAGCCGAAAAAATGCTTGATTTTGATTTTTAGCACAAAAATGGACGCCATTCGGCCATCTTGAATCAGATCGTGAAACAAATTGACATGCATATGTATAATATCATGTATGATGTATGTGTGAAGTTTGATTGTGATTGGTCCAGGCATTTCTAAGATACAGGTCCGGACACACGCACACACGGACGGATGGACGCACGGACAGTTCACAGTAGTTGGATACTACTGTATTCTAATTAAGCAGTTCACAGAAGTTGGATACTAGTGTATTCTAATTTAGCAGTTCACAGTAGTTTGATATTACTGTATTCTAATTAAGCAGTTCATACATGTAGTAGTTGGATACTACTGTATTCTAATTTAGCAGTTCACAGTAGTTGGATATTACTGTATTCTAATTAAGCAGTTCACAGTAGTTGGATACTTCTGTATTCTAATTAAGCAGTTCACAGTAGTTGGATATTACTGTATTCTAATTTAGCAGTTCACAGTATTTGGATACTACTGTATTCTAATTAAGCAGTTCACAGTAGTTGGATAATACTGTATTCTAATTAAGCAGTTCACAGTAGTTGGATACTACTGTATTCTAATTAAGCACTTCACAGTAGTTGGATATTACTGTATTCTAATTTAGCAGTTCACAGTATTTGGATACTACTGTATTCTAATTAAGCAGTTCACAGTAGTTGGATATTACTGTATTCTAATTAAGCAGTTAACAGTAGTTGGATATTACTGTATTCTGATTAAGCAGTTCACAGTAGTTGGATACTACTGTATTCTAATTAAGCAGTTCACAGTAGTTGGATATTACTGTATTCTAATTAAGCAGTTCACAGTAGTTGGATACTACTGTATTCTAATTAAGCAGTTCACAGTAGTTGGATATTACTGTATTCTAATTAAGCAGTTCACAGTAGTTGGATACTACTGTATTCTAATTAAGCAGTTCACAGTAGTTGGATATTACTGTATTCTAATTAAGCAGTTAACAGTAGTTGGATATTACAGTATTCTAATTAAGCAATTCATACATGTAGTAGTTGGATACTACTGTATTCTAATTTAGCAGTTCACAGTAGTTGGATATTACTGTATTCTAATTAAGCAGTTCACAGTAGTTGGATACTATTGTATTCTAATTAAGCAGTTCACAGTATTTGGATACTACTGTATTCTAATTAAGCAGTTCATACATGTTGTAGTTGGATACTACTGTATTCTAATTTAGCAGTTCACAGTAGTTGGATATTACTGTATTCTAATTAAGCAGTTCACAGTAGTTGGATACTACTATATTCTAATTAAGCAGTTCACAGTAGTTGGATATTACTGTATTCTAATTAAGCAGTTCACAGTAGTTGGATACTACTATATTCTAATTAAGCAGTTCACAGTAGTTGGATATTATTGTATTCTAATTAAGCAGTTAACAGTAGTTGGATATTACTGTATTCTAATTTAGCAGTTCACAGTAGTTGGATATTAATGTATTCTAATTTAGCAGTTCACAGTAGTTGGATATTACTGTATTCTAATTAAGCAGTTAATAGTAGTTGGATATTCCTGTATTCTAATTTAGCATGTTTTTCCAGTAAATGTCCAGCTGTCAGTCAGTGATGAACAAATTGGGTCACCAAGCATACATGTACAGTGTTTGTACGCCATCATGCAGCAGTGTTAGGTTGAAAATAATGTAACAGTTGTTTTTCTTGAATGATCTTAAGAGTTTGTGTGGTTAGGTCAAATTTTCTGGATGTAATACAACAAAGTGGTACTTGAAATGGTGGTTGTGTGTCGAATAAAACCATACTTTACCATGCGTTAATAGAACAACTACAGGAATGCAAGATTGATAACTGTGAAATAAACTGAAATGATAAATTGACCTCACCCTTTATATATCAGACTAGGGATAAGGGGTAGACCATGAAATCATGGAGAAAGATAGCAAAAAGACATGTTTCATTTTGCTTGCCAGTACTACATGAGTACTAGTACTACTACATGTATGATGAGTTTTTTTCACCATTGTTTTTATTTTAGCTAGTTTTTAATTTCCTGTGTTTCAGGAATGATAACTTTTTTCCTTCATATCCTCCCAACAATTCCAAATAGTCTACCCTTTTATTGGCTATATCATGCAAATAGAAGTTAAAAACATGAAACTGCATTTTTAAGAAGTATAAGTTCATTACAGTGGAAACTGTGAATGAAAATTCTTAGCATTATTGAATTACTCTAGTAACACTGAAAACACACATATCTGAAATAATCCGCCTAAACCTCATAAGGTCTGCAAAAATTAATTGCCATATCACTGACCTGTAGGCTAGAATTGCATATGTTTATTTATATTTAAGAGAAGAACAGCCCATTGACAATTTCAGGGATGACCCAATGGTATTTATGGGGCATTCATCTAAAATGATATATTACTACTACTAGCAGCGTTCGATGTAAGCCTTATTTTACAAAATAGCATAGTATTTTTTCTGTTTATTAAATGCTACAACATCTGGTTCACCCAGTCTAACAAAAAACAACAGATTTTTAAATTAATGAATAAAATCAATAAATTAAGGACAAAACTTGGAAACACATTTTCCATGGAGGTTGCATCTAGCTGGAATTAATTTTCGCTGAAAAGATTTGTTGGGTGTTTATATGGAATTTATTTTGATGAGTTGAATGTGAAATATAAGAAAAAAGGTATATTGGCTAGATTTTATTTACACGAAATCATCCGATTACTTTTGTTTTAGGACATACTGTATGACCTATCTAAGCAGCCAGAGAACATAACATTAGAGATTCAGACTCATTCAGTCAAAGACAAACAATTGCATGGGAAAATATCTGCCATGATGCGTGCATTATATCAGTACATGATAGCGCTATTGTTTACACTCTGCTGGGAATCACTCAGTTTGAAGGAAATTCCAAATCTCCAATCTAATTTACTTTCCATAAAGGTCATACACATACACACGTTGTTTTATAATTGTTTTGTTAATTTTAATTAAATTAATTTTAATTTTAATTAATTTTGATAAAAGTGATGCTGTTTTATTTGGTGAATTATGACTTTGGTTTACAGACAGAACAGAACACAGGGCAAATGTTCCTATAATAAGAAAATGGCCGCCAAACATATTGATACCAAGGGACAAATTATAGTGGCTGTATATTATACTACATAAACATATTTGGCCAATGGGAATATCTCATGGAGTCTTACCTAATTTAGAGGTCTTACCCTCAAGGGAAAGTAACAAAATGACAAAATCTAACTAACTAAATCACCTAATGTCTCGTTACAGTCGTTGCCAATTACGGATATAATCATTCAATCTGGTTTAGCTGGTGTGTATGTATTGTGTAGCTGTTATTACTGAAACCTGACTACACTTAGATATAGATACTATTATTCACATGTCTTTGGGCCTAATAATTTGTGTTCAGTCAAAATAGCAAAGCTTAGGGTTTACTCACAAAATGTCATCCCATACAACTGACAACAAATAAACTAAATCATACAGAGACACAAATTGTTTATCTTCATATTTCACATTAAGTAGAAATATTGAAGGACTATTGAGGAAGCCAATTATACAGCAACTTTTAAAGTGACTTTGTTTAGACTTTTCTGATTGGCTAAAACTTTAGCTTTTAAAAATTGGGCAGTGGAACATTTCCATAGCACAACAAACACTTTTTCCTCTCCTGACTTTTTTGTTTATCAAAGTGTTTACAGTGCATTTCCAACAGAAACCATTTCTAGTGGCAGTGCATATCTAATAGTGATAATACACTCAGTCTGCCAGTTCTGATCTGAGGACAGTGTTTTGACTGGCTGACGTACACTCAATTAGATATTTCATAAACTCAGGATGCTAACTGGTGTAATTGTTATAAATTACCCCCACATGTTTAATATGTATTACAGGTTTCATTCATATTTTCTCATTATGACTTATTATATAGATGACTTAAAAAAGTACATTCAATTAATGCCCTGAAAACATGTTTTACAGCACCTCATTATATTAAATCACTAATCCAGTATTCTGTCAGGAGCCATATTTCATAAATCCAGTTAGGAACTTGGCATCTGTATGCAAAGCAGTAATTTGAGATAAGGTGAATTGAGTTTTATTTATGTTACTTCTAAACAGCAAGACAGTACTTGCCTTTATTATATACCCTATATATAAAATATGTTTTTGAAATTCAGTCCCTCACCTCCTTGGCTATTATCACAGATTTTTCATCAACGGAGTGATTTACATCGTAAACTTTGGTTCCCCGAGCATCTCTAATAAAGAACCTATCTAACCGCTGGATTTGGCGAAAATCGGTCGTTTTCGACATCGACGTATTTTCACTCGGAATCGCAAGGGCGATAAGACTCGATTTTCAAGGATGCAGGTTGTTTGGATCGAACCGTTTCTTTTGTTTCGAGTTCGTTGTGAGTCTAGAAATGTAACTACGTTGTTTTTTAGTGAATACAGAATATGTTCAGTTTCAATACAGGATTTTGATATGCCAATTGGGCAATTTTAACAATTTCTTACTGAAGCGTCCCCTGTATAAATGGACCTCTACTCTCCAAAAAATGACAATGGCACTAGCCCAGAATAGACTTCCTGTTCAGCGTGTCTTCGATTGTAGCAATGTTTACGCCACTGTACAAAAATACGCACACTCACGAATTTGACAACATTCCCTTGAGCGTTGTAGGATAGTGGGAATAGAAGCAAATAGATGGAAATACCAGTTACATCACTCATGAAGATTGATGATTCGACTGCTGGCCGGGGTAGCTGTATTTAGTGTTCATTTCTATGCAATAGGTCTACACTTGCGATTCTCTATTTAGATAGCGTCATCGTACAACATTAATGAATGAAATTTACACTACAATCTCAGGCTTCCGAACAATCCGACTTTTAAGCTGGAGACTGTGGAGAACAATTATACAAGTACTGTCTACGATAAGTGGAAATAATATACCTATTTGACCGTTGTTATTTTTTGTACAAAATTCCAAGAACACAAAACAAACAACTGACAACAATCGACAAAACAACAAAAACTGCCGAGTACACCACACAGTAACTGTAGTCACATCAGTAAGAAAAATATACTGTGGACCTCATGGTCAATGTAAATACAAAATAAATGCAGTGAATACAATGTTTATAAAAATATTCTTGCAGCCTCCATGGACAAGTTGACAAGCTCTAATGTTGCAAAACCGCCAGTTGTGAACTGAACTTTAAATCTCATTAGGATTTCCATATAAAGTTACACAGATCGAATAAAAATGCATTTTTAGACAAGGAAAAATAATGCTTTTTTGTCAAGGCTATATACTAAATTCTCTTATTTTGGGGGTATTTTTGTGAGTGTAAACATATGCATTAAAATATGTATACCCATTAAAATTATCAAAACTTCAAATGTAATCATAGTAAAAATGTGAAGTACAGTAAACAAGATTATCGAGAGTGATTTTGGATTTGTTGAAAAAATCTAAAGACTAAATCTAAAAGTCTAATTGGTGATGGGAATTGCCGAGCCAGTTTATAAAATAGCGAACAAATTTTTTTGTAAATATTACTGACTGCAAAAGAAGCCCATCGCGAAGTGTCTTGTTAATAAATAAAATAAAACAGAATTATGGCTTTTTGTGCATAAAGATTTCAAAGAATCATAGTGTGACCATTGATGTCCAATCAGAACCACCATAGAAACCAAGATAGCAGCTATCATGTGACACATCTCCACCAATCGAAAATAACTATACTAAAGGTCTTCAAATTGCAAGTGAGTGAAAGGTTAACCAGCAGGTCACATCTGTTCTTTCCATATCTTAAATTTATAGTACTATTTTACAATAAACAAATCATGGATTTACAGCCAATACTTCCCTGTGAAATAGTAGGCATAGGCATAGTAAAATATTTCACATAATTGACAACATAGGAAAGGTCAACATTATAAATTTATTGGTTCACATTTGTCCAGAAAGTTTCTTTCAGCCTCATTAATTGTTCATTTATAGTTTTTTTTACAAGGGGTTCACTTTTCAAAATGCACCTCCAACAAAAGCGCAAACATGTAAAAACCACTGTTGTACACTGAAACACTAAAATATGACATATTTGTCCTATAGAAATACACCTGTAATTAAAGTGTGGTGGTTGTCGCGCTGCGTGTGTTCGAATTTCATGTAAATGAACAATGTATTTTACACGCATTGTATATGTCGCTATGAGTCTCATATCGAACAGGAAGCGGCGGCGGCACAACTGTCGCGCTTTAAGTGTATGAATATGTACATCTAATAGAGCAAATAATCATGTACCATTAAACTAAACCAATTTCAGCTCATGTAGAATTAGTATTATAATTATTCACTAAATGGCTCAATTTTCCAACTTGCAGTAATACAGTATATTTCAAATGTTCAAGATAATTTCAAGCACTATTTGGGGCAAATGGTTTCAAAAATTTATTCAAAATAATATGTGAACATTCACCATGACGACTATAGAATACCAATAAATCAATGAACATTTTAAAATAATTATCATATTTAAAGTATACATTGAATATTGTAAGCTGGTTCATTCAAATATACATCTTATTTTGACATAGATGCATATGTGTTACAAATACATGGAGTGAGTCACAGGAGACTTGCCAACTGACCACTATCTTAATATGTGCAGCAAATTTACCAAAATTTTGTACATTTTTGTATACAATCTTTGTTAATTTTGGACAAAATAGATACAATTTTGCTTGGCTACAAGGATTGATCAAAAACTTAAAAAGTGAGAATGCTACTTCAGTTGTTCAAAGGCTATCAGTGTGAAATTTAACCTTTTCACCACCACCCTTATTCACCCATTTGCATTTTTTTTCATATTCATATAGTAAATTTTTAGTTTTCACTCAAAAAATATGGCCAATCTTTTGAAGAGAAGTGCAGACTATAAGTGGGACTATTATGTAAATTTGTGATGAAAAGAGAAAACTGGTGATGAAAAGAGAAAAATGTCCTGTTACGTTATATACACACAAAACAAATCAAGATATCAGTGAATTGAAAACATCAAATGAATATCAGCATCACAGACCTTGAATTGAATTAAATTAAATTGTCACCAAAACCAATTTTTTTTTTCATCGATATCACCATGTGATACACAAAATAATTAGTTTTTTCAAAGTAAGTGTAATTCCAAGGACTGAGTAGAACTTTGAAATTATCTGCCAACTGAGAATGAATTTTCAATAATCTCGATCAGGCTCCAGGAACAAAAGAACAACAGCTTGTTTAGTGAAGGTATTCATCGGACAATTCGTAAACTCAAACATTTATGTTATCATATTGGTGATTTGTGAATTTCTCAGCAGTTTAGGTTAAAAGTCAAGGTGATAAAAATCTCATTAAAAACATGCATCTATATTTTGTGTTACTGTCATAACATTTGTCAATCAAAAATTAGTATGCTATTCCTGTTCAATGTGTGTTAACATCAACTGTACCACATGTAATCTAGATTTATGTAACTCACTATACACCACTCCTCAAACACCTAGGTACATGTACCATATTTTTTTATCAAATTTATAGTTGACCCTACAAAGATATTATGAGCATTGTAGCTAGGCATTAGAGTACCGGTAGTGTTGCATATTAGAAGCACATTTTTGCATCTATATAAGCCCACATCGATCAGCACTTCTAATACAGAAAATACAATCACTTGAATGTGCTTCTAAGCCCACATCGATCAGCACTTCTAATACAGAAAATACAGTCACTTGAATGTGCTTCTAAGCCCACATCGATCAGCACTTCTAATACAGAACATAGTTGAACTCTGGTGACCTTGCCCTTTGTTATATAATATAATTCCCTTTATCATAGTTTGTTTCAATATAAATATGCATTGTCATAATTAATTTTGAATACAAACAAGTTTTGGGGTTGAACCAACAGTGGGGAATCAGTCTACCGAATGTCCTTAAAAGATGTAAATATCTTACAAAAACATTGGTGCCTTACTAGTTTAATTATTTTAAGGAACATAATTTCTAGCTTTATTCAAAGTAATTTAGATATTTTAGAATAAAAACAAATGTCTCATTGCAAAAAAAAAGTGCTGCATTTAGATGTGAATAGATTCATAAAACATGCAAGATAACAGAAAAATTTAGCTGGCTTTAGTCCAAGTATTTTGTACAGGTGTCTGCCAAAAATGAATGATTCACTGAGACAAATATGCCTCATTGTGTGACTACTGTATTATATGAAAAGTAAAAAAACACTTTTTATGAATAGCTATCATATTGCAAGCTCTGCTTTGTATGCAAATCAACTTAAATAGTTTGTGTCCAATGGAGGGAGAAGTCAACAGTACGGTTGCCTCCTGAGAATCTACATCTTCAAACACTGCAATCTTTGAAGTGTGTTTTTAAACTAGTATTATAAAAACTCTATCATTATGTTCTAATAGCTGAAACATATTCCTGTGAGTTTTCATTTGTCGAATGAACTGTTTGTCAAATACAGAATACATATATTTTAGAATAATTTTCTTTTTAAAATGTGGATAAAATGTTTTGCTTTTAATGTATTTTTTATGTGTTGTTTTTGATTTGATAACTTTGAACTAAACAGATTTTCTATTAGCTTCAGATCTTGATCAAAGTTAGGCACCCAGTTCATAGGAGTGCTTATATTGATTTTCTGACATCTTGTTTTCTGTAAAGATTTTATTCGTAGGTTTGCAAATGTGTATCAGACTGTGCAATCTCTCCATGAGTTGGTTTTGAAACCCAGTATGGGATTCTGAGATACATTACCAAAGATAGTATTACAAGATAAATCATTTGCTTCATTGAACACATACAACAAAGCATATTTCCACTGAGATCAGTGACCTTTGATGTGATCAGTCAAGTAGAAACAGTCAAAATATTTTATCAGATTTTCTCAATTTTTGCATGATATTTTCATACAGGACATCTGTTGTTCAAACTCAGGGAAGACTTTATACTGATGAATAAGGTGACCAAATTTGATAAAGTTTGGAATAGAATTAGTAAAGTTATTATGCACACAATAAAAATTATTAACGACGACGACGACAACGACAACGCCGGACAAAATTTTTCCCTTAATATATCTTTCCCTTCCTTCTTTGATGGTACGGGCAAGGTAAAAATACAGTCACTTGAATGTGCTTCTAAGTCACACAACGCCACTAAGCATTTTAAGTATTGGGTAACATGGTTAAAGCTTAGAAAGAATGGTAAACTCAATTTGCAAATGAGCCACTTGTCAGGACAGAAAGAGAATTAAGTTAGATTACGCTGTTAGGTAGTTTAATCCAAGGAAGATCCAATCCTTTTGGGAAGATGGTTAGCTAGGAAGTACTTATGTTGAAATCTCATTCTTTATTCACTATCTCTTTATTGAGATTTGAAACAGTGAGTGCTCTAGATATGCAAGTTTAATATCTTGATTAGTGTAATAACCCCCCCCCCCCTCTATTCTGTCTTCTTTTTCTGTCATTTGAGCCTTGCTGATTAATAGAGTGCACATTTTATTAAATATTCCACCATTTTTTTTATTTTATATGTATTAATCATCCATACCTCAATGTATTTTTTAACAATAACTCATCTTGTGAAGGGTTATTAACATAATATTGAATAACCTTTAAATTGTGATTAATACAGTTATATTTTTATAACAATTATTAGATTATTAACTCTATTAATCATATATTCCCCAATTAAAGAATAAATACAAGGTCATGATGTCAGGAGGAGTCCTTCAATATCCTTGGCAAATAAACTAAATCAATTTTACTGAAAACTTTACAAAATAGCTTTCAATTATGCATAGGAATATGGAAATATACAAAACAAAATGCAGCTTTCCAGGAAATAATAACTTTCGTTTTCCATTCTTGTTACTATTCCATTGCAGAAGTGAAATAACAGAAAATATTAGTCAAAACGATTGAAGGGTAGCAAGATTTCTATATAAAATCAAAAACGCATATTTTATGTGCTTTTAACTAGTAGCTACACAGTAAGTGGCTTTCGCGTTAAGTGGGTTTCGTATTGGGTGGGTCTTGCGGGGAATAGGGCTTTGTCGCAGTAACTGGTCCTTTCATCGTTGTTGAGAATTAAAGTTTAACAACTTGCGCTATTCTGGGAATACCATCCTTAGAAGCTATTAATTTGCCTTTATGGTTTGTACAGTTGCTCTGGCAGGAGTTCCAAAATAAGACCCATGCTTACATTACATTATCATTATGATCTTATTGGTGTTGCAAAGGATAGTTGAATATTGTTTATTAAAATTAATAATCCCCATAACCGTTTTCCAATATAGATATAAAAATTATAGTACGTAACAAATATATAACTCAGTCTCAACAATGAAATAAAGAAAAGTATATATATATATTTACATTATTACTAATGCTTGCAATACAATTCAACTAATTCAAATTGAAAGAAATTGCAATATAAAATATTCCGTCAGTAACACTTTTCATTTCACGGTCAGTGTTGTTTACGAAAGTATTTGTTTATAATTTTATAAATTGGCTTGGCAATTTCCACCCCAATTAGTTATAATGTGTACATGTTTTAATAAATAAATTAAAGATACACTAACAAAAATGAAATATTAATTATTTCATTATATAACCTGCACAAAATTAATCAATAATTTTCCTTGCTAGAATGATGTGCAACTTCATATGGGAATCCTGATAAAGTTCACAGCTGGCGATTTAGCAATACCCATATCAGGGATAGTCAACTTTTTGTGATTTTGATTACATAATGTTTTTAGGTTCATGTGCTGCAAGTTACAGAGCACATATCAAAGCGGCCGTTTCTCGGCAAACAATTAAGCCAAGGCAAGGCAATTCTCCGTTTTTACGCAATCTGGGAAGTTTGAATTACCACATGTAAATGAAGTACAGGACGATGAAACTGAACTATCCAAGAACCAACAGATACCAAAAACCAAAATCTCAAAAGTGAATATTTGACAGGTAGGTCGTAGCGTCACTGATTGGAAAAAAATCCTGGCCCACCACTGCCATTGCAGCAGCCAAAAACTTATTTTTGAATACTTTCGCTCCAAATTTATTACCTCCAACCAGTTTTGTAATAGCAGTGTTCAAAGGATCATGCTTTTCATTTTGGCTACTTTGCTCACATTGTTACACTGTATCAACATAATCCAAAGGAAACTTTGAATGAACTGTAATTGCTGCCTTCATTCTAGAAAATACTAAACAGTTGGAAATAATAAATGTAACAGCAGAATACGTCCTAGTAATAAACTAAGTGACTTCTAAAGACTGAATGGTTTTTGCAAACTTCGTATACGGAGCCCATTTTCATTACCAAGAAAATTGACCCCAAAATTGGGGTAACTTTTCACCAGCAACGGCTTTTAACTCCCGTGATTTTTTTGGCTTGGCTGATTTTGTTCATACTTGACAGGTAGGTTGTACCGTCACTGATTGGAAAAAAATCCTGTCCCACCACTGCCATTGCAACTTCCAAAAACTGATTTTTGAATATTTTCGCTCCAAATTTATTACCTCCTACCAGTTTTGTAATAGCAGTGTTCAAATGATCATGCTTTTTATTTTGGCTACTTTGCCCACTGGTAAGATATCACTGGTGCCGACATTGTTACACTGTATCAACGTAATCCTAATGCAACTTTGAATGAACTGTAAATGCTGCCTTCATTCTAGAAAATACTATCGCAAAATGGTTGGAAATATAAAAGTAACAGCAGAATACGTCCTAGTAATAAACTAAGTGACTTCTAAAGACTGAATGGTTTTTGCAAACTTCGTATACGGGACAAATTTAGTTATAAACTTACGTTATAGCTTCACGTTCATGTCCTACCATGGAAACAGCCAAAAACACTTACTTGTCAGTGTCTGACTGTTATATACAGCCCTGAACACGTCAGAATAGTAAAAAAAAAGTAGGGAAATGTCAGTTGCCCGTGCCTTGAGAGCCGTTGAACCAACTGGAAAACAATCTGTTACCCTTCCCCGCCCACAGCATCGATATGATTTTATATTGCATAGAAAAGAACACTAAATGCAGCTATCCCGGTCAGCAATCGAATCATCAATCTTCATGATTTATGCAACTGGTATTTCCATCTATTTGCTTAATGGTCTGAACTTTAAAATTGTCAAGTTCGAGAATGTGTTTTTACGTACAGTGACGCGAACATTCAGCAACGTGTTATATGTGATTTGAACTTATTATATTTTATTTACTTTTCAAAATTCTTACTAACTTGTTATATTTTATTTTATTTTTCTGTATTGATTAATATTTCTATTGCTATATACTGAGAGAAATGTATATTTCTAAAGATGGAATAAATAATTATTATTATATTATTCAACAACGTGTTGAACAGGAAGTCCATCTTGGGCTAGAGGCATTGTAAAATTTTAGAGAATACAGGAAATGTTTCAGTAAAGAATTGTTATGCATATGTTATATATTCCCCCAAAACAATGTACCGGTAGCTATGTTTCTAGGCGTACAACGAATTTGAAACAAAACAAGCAGCCTGTCGGCTGAGATAGCTCCGCTGTTAGCAATGCACATGGCAATTAAAGAACAGAAGATATCATTAGAAAATGAACAAATCTGAGAGAGGTCCACATGTAGTACCTATATATGTAATATCAAAGCAATTGGACTTGCGGTTTTCAACAAGAAGTCGAAAATATCACTTTTTACCAAAAATTACAAAAATATTCACCGAAATTAGAGAATTAAAGATATCATTACAAAATGAACAAATCTGAGAGAGGTCCACATGTAGTACCTATATATGTAATATCAAAGCAATTGGACTTGCGGTTTTCAACAAGAAGTCGAAAATATCACTTTTTACCAAAAATTACAAAAATATTCACCAAAATTAGAGAATTAAAGATATCATTACAAAATGAACAAATCTGAGAGAGGTCCACATGTAGTACCTATATATGTAATATCAAAGCAATTGGACTTGCGGTTTTCAACAAGAAGTCGAAAATATCACTTTTTACCAAAAATTACAAAAATATTCACCAAAATTAGAGAATTGAAGATATCATTACAAAATGAACAAATCTGAGAGAGGTCCACATGTAGTACCTATATATGTAATATCAAAGCAATTGGACTTGCGGTTTTCAACAAGAAGTCGAAAATATCACTTTTTACCAAAAATGACAAAAATATTCACCAAAATTAGAGAATTAAAGATATCATTACAAAATGAACAAATCTGAGAGAGGTCCACATGTAGTACCTATATATGTAATATCAAAGCAATTGCACTTGCGGTTTTCAACAAGAAGTCGAAAATATCACTTTTTACTAAAAATGACAAAAATATTCACCAAAATTAGAAAATTGAAGATATCATCATGAAATGAACAAATCTGAGAGAGGTCTACTACCCAAGGTACATATACACCAAGTATCAAAGCATTCAAGCTTGTAGTTTTCAAGAAGAAGTCGAAAAAGTAAAACATTGACACGGACGACGACGACGACGACGGACAATCACTCATATGATAAGCTCCGCTCGACAAAGTCGACAGCGGAGCTAAAAACGTTCGATCCAAACGACCTGCGTCCTTGAGAATCTAGTCTTATCGCCTTTGCCTTTCGAGCGAAAAAAGGTCGAGGCCAAAAACAGGATAGGTTATTTACCAAATCCAAAATTTAGCATGAATACCTGCTACCTCAATTAGATTGAGTAATCGAAGGTAAAAACTGTGTTTATGCTATGAGAAAGTGCAGATCTTGAATGTACTTTAGTGGAAATCCATTTTTGCCTATCACGGTGAACGCAATTTAATGCGAGTGAATTTCCCTATTTGTAAGCGGTGTCCAATATGGCGACCAAGGGGGAAAAACATTGTTATGCAAATTAGCTTTAGTTGAAAATTTGTCGGAGTTTTCTCGTCGACAGCTACGTGAATTTGAACCAAAATGTTAGCGGCAAGACTCAGAGTATGACAGCGACAGCCACTGAAACGTTATTGAAGGCAAATGAACAATGGAATGGAAATTAGTTGATTTGAGGGTGTCACAATAAGCGAGGTAGTAAATCGTTTTTATGCTACGAAAATATGCAGACCTTGAACGTACTTTTTGGACTTTAGTACAACGTAATTTTTGTTTGATTACCTAACATTTTTAGGTCCATGTGCTGCAATTTACAGAGCACATACCTAAGTGGCCGTCCCTCAGCAAATAATGAAGCGAAGGCATTTTCGATGCGTAAATCGCGAAACTCGCCCTTTTTACGCAAACTGGGAAGTTCGAATTACTAAACTAAGTACAGGACGACGAAGATGAAATATCTAAGAATCAACACATACCAAAAATTATATCTCAAAAGTGAATATTCGTGGTGTATTTCAAGTCTAACCGGACCATACGTGCTAATGTGCTAGTACTCTAATTATCCAAACATATTTTAGTATTAGGTAGTAATTATAATGTATAGTTGTATATATAGATGACCAACTGACTGAAAAGGAACTTCTGAAAACTTACCGAATATCGGCAGCATTTTTCATGAGTAACCCACCTCCTCCAGCAGACATTTTATGGCAAAGAAAATTCAATACTAGTCCTTTTTTCACTAATGTAGGTAACCTTAGTGAAAGACAACATTTTTTTTTTTTTTTTACAAGAGATGGAGTTTGTTGTTTTGGCGGGAAAAGTATACCAGTGTAACACTACACCAGAAGTGTGGATATCATTTTATTGGCACACTGCCAGGAAAGAGGAAGTCCCAGATTGTGAACTGTGGTAACATTTTTCAATGTCTAATTTGGTTAATGAAATGATGATAATTGGTTACCTGCTGATTGTATAAGCAAAGAAAAGTTAAATATTTTACAAAGCAATGGAGACCTCAGAGAAGGGATGCCAGAAGCTATCGCTGCTTTTTTAAGCCTGTTCGTTCATCTGTTGAAAAACATGCTTGCAGTTTACTTACAGTTACCATTCTAAATTACATGAATTTTTGTGGATCCACATGTGTTGAAACATTATTCAAAAGCATGGAGGATGAAATCCAATCATACAATCAAATGGAAGTCGAAATGATTACCAATGTTGTGATCAGTTGGAAATAATTGAAATTTGATCATTTATAACATATTTCCTCCAATTTCCAATCACATATTTCATATAGTAGTCACAATGAAACTATAACTATTTGAATGATTTTAAAATGGATTCTTAAGAGAGAAGGCAGACAAATGTGGTACAGCTTAACATGTACAGGAATGCTGCAATCTTCTAACCTAATATACTGGCAGTAATGTCAATTACTTTGTTTTAGCTGAGATTAATTTTCCCTTAAAACTGCAAATTAATTTTAACTGATTTGTATTGGGGAGGGGGGTATTTTTTCTGATTTTAACCAGCAATTGCTTCATTAGTAGCACATGTGTTTATACACATTACAAAGGGATCTTTGTAGGCAAAATATTTTGATGATTTTTTCATAATACAATAAAAACACTTTTGATTTTTATTTGCTTCATTTGGAGATGCACTTCTAATAGAACTAATACATTACACAATATAGTACATCAAAACTGTGAAATCTCTTCTCTAATGTCAAACAAAATATTGACGTTCACTCACAATTTTACACAACAGAATCTATCAAAGCCAATTTGATCAAAATTTAGTGGGCAATTATAAAACAGATAAAAGAAGCAATTATCTGATGAGATGAAGGAATGACTGAACTATGCACGACAAAGTTAATTATTTACCAAAGAAGTTAATCCAGCATTCTACAACAGTTGAGAGAAGGCAATGCGGCAGTGTCAAAGATGTTGCTATGGAAACATCACTAATCTAATACAGATGAGCATCTATATACTATAATATCTGTATATGCTTCAAATAAAAGAGATCCATTGTATTCTAAATCCAGTTAATAACTAATTTGAGACATCAGAATAAGGACGTCAAAGGAACACAATCACAGTTCTTCAAATTAACACATACTTTTTGTGATTAGGAAATTATTTTTATTATTATTATTTAAAATTACAAACAATTGAACTGGGTACTTCATATCAAACCTTTCCAGGGGTCAACTGGGGTCAACTGTCATTGCAGAAAGAACCACTAGTTGGAGCAAGTTTATAGAAAATCAATGTAACTTTTCATCACCAGAATTCATTTCAGTATTTTGCATTTCTGGCTTATAAATACTGTAAAATACTTTATTTTAGCTGCAACTAATTTTCACTGAATATGTTTTTGGGTGTTTTGTATTGAATTTTATTTTCACTGATTTTTGATGAGTTGAATGTAAAATATATATATATAGGAGAAACAGTATAATCACTGGATTTTATTTTCACTGTTAAATTAATTCCCAGCAAAAAAATTTAGTATTCTACAGCGAAAAAGTCTGTCAACTTTGTAAAAAGCGACAAATGCCTGAAGTTTCTCACACAAACCTTAGTCAAATTTTTTTATGGAGTCCACAATGGGAGAGGGTTTCCCTTTGAGAAGTATACTGAATAGAAAAAATATGTACGCCCATCTACATATATGTGGCCATTCAAACAGACTATTTATACTGCTTGGGGTTAAACAAATGAACAGTCATTCTTATTTTCAACACGCTTTTCAGACAATCAGCATTTAAACCAGATCTTTAAACATACGTGGTTTCCTTCACTTTGCGAACTCGCAGACATGTTAAATAGACGGGAAATTGTTGCATTGAAGAATGAGTGAGTTTATATTTATCACTTCCCATGTACAGGCATCTTACAAGTATTACCGCATTACCCCGGGCACGCGCCCAGGGGCCTGAACATACAAAATCGTGAAAAATTGGGGGTGGGCGCTTACCCGAGGACCACCCCAAAAAAGATTTTAAAAAGTTGTTTTTGTGATCGTATGATAAAGTCAAATAAAGGAATGCTTTCGTACACTTTGTATACGTACTTATTTCTTGATTTATGCGAGGTTTCAATAAACGTGAGCACTCGATCAGTCAAGAACTGTGGGAACACTAAGACACAGGGTCGAATTTCAAAAATAAAACTTGTTTTATGTCAGCGATTGAAGTTGTATTACTCACTGAAATTGGCTACAAAGTACGGTAAGTATTGTAATCAAAGCACGGTTACATTTTTAGTAACCGTGATCAGTGCAAGTCGAAACGGCCGGGAAAAACTACCGCTTGTAATCCAAGATGGCAATGACCTCATTAGCATAATTTTGTTCACGCACGTATTGATACATCGCATCGTAATTACTGAAGAATAGCAGACAGGGTTATGAAACAAATAAACCTTTTATTACTGATGTGAAATGTTTACAAACTGTGAATACATAAACATATCCAAATGGCGATACATAAAAAACAGACTGAAAATAAACTCTGGTCGACCTCATTAACATGATTTATTCATTTATTCACGCACCCACACACATGACAAAATTATGATGCAACAAGTTCCCATCGTTGGCATGCCTCATTATGGTTATCATAATGGACTTGAGGTCGGCAAAATGTTTTTTCTTCAACGACAGAAAAATAATCCACATTACCGTAATGTCATAGCTGTGATGAGGGATGGAAAGAAAGTAGAAGTTTACGATGTGATGTTTCAAAAGTGCTAGCTCCCGTTCGCAGTCAGCTGGCACCGGTGTTGCTGGGTGTATATGATAAAGGGAAGTTGTGCAACCAAATTTGCCGAGTTCGCAGTTTTTCGCCAATAAAAAAATAACTAAGGCAAAAACTCACGGTTTTTCAGCATTTTTGTAATAAAGACATTATTTTCTATCAATAATCCACCCAAAACAGAAACATTTCTACTAATTCTTGTGTTTTTTTCGACGTTTTTTGAAAAATCTGCGATTAGGCTGCGAAAGTAGAACATTCCGGAGGGGGTGAAACGGAGGAGCCAAACTTAACACGTAAAAATATAACGCGTATTTTGACCTCTACGTGGCCAACCAATGGCTGAACACGGATACGTTTGCAGTCGTTGCCAAAAAGCCCCGCGTCCATCGCCTGGCGATGCTACGTTTTGAAACCAAAGCTAAGTGCTTCAAACCACTCACCAAGGTATGGATTATTGCAATATTGGATTCATCGTGAATGAAGAGAAAGCAGAATGTGTGCGCCACATGCTGCGTGGTTCATCTCACGTCATTAAGTTCCAATGAGTTTTTCTGTAAAACAACAAACAAAATGGCCCTTTTCAGGGCCACCACACACTCCCAAAAGAGAACTACCGTAACAAACACACTATTTAAATAAATCAAACGCATTCGTTTTTAACAAATAAAATTTTATTCTTGGCTAAAAATCACCCTGGGCGTTTAGGATGTCCCCAACATGTAACTTTTGTGAAAACAGGGGGGTGGGCGCTTGCCCAGGGAGGGGCACGTGCCCGGGGTAATACGGTAAATAAACACATTTTTCACTTGATAATTCACATAAATATATTTTTACAGAGGTACATTACTTGGGGTTTGCAATTACGGTGACATGATACCAAGATCCCGTCACATTCTCGCTCTCGCATAAGCGTTCCAACTCAGAAAAATGTGAATGTGCATGCCCGAGGTAACTAGGATACTGGGATGTCCAGGTGGATCAAAATAGCTGCCCACAATATGACGGATTACGAGAACTATATTTTCTGTACATTTTCGATGTATTACATTTTTCACTACGATAGTGACAAGAAAAGTTTTATTTTTTCATTACAAACCTTGAACATTGATATGTGTCATGTCAGAAGGTCGTAGCCTCAGTCTCGCTATCTACGAGAAGAGACTTGAATGGGATCTTGACATGATGTCACCATACAGTACTATGCGAGTTGCAAACCCCAAGTAATGTACCTCTGATTTTTATTATTATCATAATAATTATTATTTAATACTAAAGTTAGAAAATTATGATTATGTGAATTTGTTACTATTTATGCTTATTTTACAACAAATGTATGTAATTTTGAGGGGAAAATAATTAATTTTAACAATTGCAAATACTACATTTACTTCATTAGAAACGCATCTCTAATAGAAGTGCATACATACATACATGTATAAACAAAAATCGCATTACACCGAATCATTAACATATTTTGACAATAGAAATTCTTAAATTTCCCCAGTATTTATAATATCTCAAAATTTGTAAAACAGGAAAACAGCAGCTTTCATGAAATTTAACCACAAAAGTTAACAAACTGTGAACATGATTGGCAATGAAATTTATATTTTAAAAAAACAAAAGGCAAGTTAAACTGCTTGAAAATGTGCAGCCTACAGCAACTAACATTCACCAATCTTCAATGTAAGACATAAGACACTAAGATTATCTATTAAACTGAAAGAATTACACGCCACAGGAAAATTAAATTGATGTTCATCTATCTTTTGAGTGTATTGCAGACTACCAGACTAAACATCATCTGACAAAGATAACACTATGGCAAGGGCAGATACAACCAATACTAAGAATGTCTACTGTTATACAACTAATAAACTAGGTTATATCTGTTAACACCAAGAATGTCAACCTATTAAAATGTACACAATGATGTACAACTATAATTATCCCATGAAGTCATAATTTTTGTTTTTAATGTTTCAATTCAAGGTTGATAAGTTAGAACAAATAATGTTTGTGGAATTTGATAAAAATGCAGTTACAACAACTGATAATCCCGAAAGATACGCCACATTGTCAATCAATTCACGGTTACTAAAAATCAATTATGATCAATTCAACAAGGTCATTACAATGTTCAATTCTTCAGTTGAAATTAAAGTACATATAGCAATAGTTTATTTATCTTTACAGTATTTTATGCAAATCATATAATTAACATATGTAAATTATTTAATTAAGGCCTGCATATATTCAAATAATTCAAAGTAGCATATATTTATATGCAAATTGGCAAATTAGCATAAATAAATATGCAAATAATTTTTTATTAAATTTATAGATAACATATTTTTCAGTCATTAATTTTTCCTCAAATCTGCATCTTTTCCACATCTAAGTAGTGTATCCTCAAACAAGAATGATTCTGTGGGGACATAGAGTCACAATGCAAATCTAAACAAGCAGTCTATCGGCTGAGATAGCTCCGCTGTTAGCAATGCACATTTCAATTAAAGAACTGAAGACATCATTAGAAAATGAACAATATGAATAGTATCAAAGCAATCGGACTTACAGTTTTTAACAAGAAGTCGAAAATATCACTTTTTACCAAAAATTACAAAAATATTCACCAAAATAAATTAATTAGAGAATTGAAGACATCATCACAAAACGAACAAATCTGAGAGAGGTCCACATGTAGTACCTATATATGTAATATCAAAGCAATCGGACTTACAGTTTTCAACAAGAAGTCGAAAATATCACTTTTTACCAAAAATGACAAAAATATTCACCAAAATTAGAGAATTGAAGATATCATCACAAAATGAACAAATCTGAGAGAGGTCCACATGTAGTACCTATATATGTAATATCAAAGCAATCGGACTTGCGGTTTTTAACAAGAAGTCGAAAATATCACTTTTCACCAAAAAATGACAAAAATATTCACCAAAAATAGAGAATTAAAGATATCATTACAAAATGAACAAATCTGAGAGAGGTCCACATGTAGTACCTATATATGTAATATCAAAGCATTTGCACTTGCGGTTTTTTACAAGAAGTCGAAAATATCAGTTTTTACCAAAAATGACTAAAATATTCACCAAAATTAGAGAATTAAAGATATCATTACAAAATGAACAAATCTGAGAGAGGTCCACATGTAGTACCTATATATGTAATATCAAAGCAATTGCACTTGTGGTTTTTAACAAGAAGTCGAAAATATCAGTTTTTACCAAAAATGACAAAAATATTCACCAAAATTAGAGAATTAAAGATATCATTACAAAATGAACAAATCTGAGAGAGGTCCACATGTAGTACCTATATATGTAATATCAAAGCAATTGCACTTGCGGTTTTTAACAAGAAGTCGAAAATATCAGTTTTTACCAAAAATGACAAAAATATTCACCAAAATTAGAGAATTGAAGATATCATCACGAAATGAACAAATCTGAGAGAGGTCCACATGTAGTACCTATATATGTAATATCAAAGCAATTGCACTTGCTGTTTTTAACAAGAAGACGAAAATATCAGTTTTTACCAAAAATGACAAAAATATTCACCAAAATTAGAGAATTAAAGATATCATCACGAAATGAACAAATCTGAGAGAGGTCCACATGTAGTACCTATATATGTAATATCAAAGCAATTGCACTTGCGGTTTTTAACAAGAAGTCGAAAATATCAGTTTTTACCAAAAATGACAAAAATATTCACCAAAATTAGAGAATTAAAGATATCAACATGAAATGAACAAACCTAAGAGAGGTCTACCCAAGGTACATATACACCAAGTATCAAAGCATTTAGGTTTGTAGTTTTCAAGAAGAAGTCGAAAAAGTAAAACATTGACACGGACGACGGACGACGACGACGACGACGGACAATCACTCATATGATAAGCTCCGCTCGACAAAGTCGACAGCGGAGCTAAAAACTGAGTTGAGTCAGTTTGTTGAGAGAGAGAGAACTTCAAGAAAATATAAAGATTGCATATTGCTTACGGGAATATACTAAAATGCCTCATTTTTACACAACTGTGAATTTTATTTTTCAGTAAAATGTAGCATCAGATCAGTCACTGACAGTCTGTGCATCTGTAATTTGAATGCATATGATCTACCAAAACAATCAAAACATTTGTCAATGAGTATGTATAATTTTAGTTAGTTATAACTTTGTATCGTATCTCATTTATTGGTATGCATATATTATATGGTCATATATTATTATATATTTTTAACTTCCTTTTCTCTTGAGACCCATCAAGTACTAGTATGTGATTTCACAATCCAGTTATAACAGTAGTCTCAGAGTAGAGAAGAACAGCAGCAGCCAAATGATTTATCCAAGCAGTTTAGTATGAACCATAGTGAATATGGAAAAGATAAAAATGTTGCTATTATTGTCTGTCTGTCACCAGTATGCTAACACAAACTGTAGAATGTAGTTCAAGAAATGTTATCTGAATTCTTTAGTCATGTAGGACACTGTATAACGTCATAGAAACATAGTATAGAAGGACGACAACACAGACAACGTCATCAGTGTGAGCCCAACATCTTGCATTTTATATACTAGTATTAGAAAACCAGCTCTACATTTTTCTGGTTGAAAACTTCAGTATCATTTTACTAATTATTTATGTTTAGTTAGAAATTTAAAACACCCACAAGCAAGTAATGTTCCAGGGGCTCTGACAGATTTATCAAGATATGACCTCACAGGATTCCAAAATGACCCCAATCTAATCTTTTTTCCAGCTCCTGCCAAATGGTGTGTTATGCCACCATGACACCTATTAACTACTTCCAAATTTTTTTTATTTAAATCTGTAAAATCCTCCTATGCTGACATTTAATCCCGACAGAATGAATTAAGTGTTTCCATGATTGCATATTTTTATTTTAAACAAGCACCCTCTCGGCTGAGATAGCTCTGCTGTTAGCAGGGCATATTTCAATTAAAGAACTGAAGATATCATCAGAAAATGAACAATATGTATAGTATGTATAGCAATCGGACTTGCTGTTTTCAACAAGAATTCAAAATTATCACTTTTTACCAAAAATGACCTCAATATTCATCAAAATTAGATAATTGAGGATATCATCACAAAATGAACAAATCTGAGAAAGGTCCACATGTAGTACCTATATAAGTAATATCAAAGGAATTCTACTTGTGGTTTTTAACAAGAAGTCGAAAATATCACTTTTTACCAAAATTAGAGAATTGAAGATATCATCATGAAATGAACGAATATAAGAGAGGTCTACCCCAGGTACATACACACCAAGTATCAAAGCATTCAGGCTTGCAGTGTTCAAGAAGAAGTCGAAAAAGTAAAACATTATTCACATGGACGAAATCTGACGCCGACGGATAAACACTTATATGATAAGCTCTGCTCTAAAAAAAAAAATTTTAAAAACATTTTCCGTGCTTTCTTCACAAATAAAGAGTGGCGAGGGAAAAGATTATGTGAAATTGAATGACTAAAACATAGTTTCCTTTCGTCAAAAAATTCATCAAGGCCTTTCAAAATAGTTAGATAGATAAATCCCCAAAATTCAGCAGTTCAAACTATGCAAATGAGTGCATGCCTCTCTTTTATTTACTAAAAAGGAAATTTTGAGGATGCACTTTATCAATGGATATTTGGCAGAAAGCGAGGAGGGAGGTACATGACATACCGTAAATTATTGTATAAAAACCATGATATTGCAAATTAGGAAGCCGGTCAAGAAAATGGGAACAAACATGAGAAATATGCATAGAATTGCATGTTAGAGTCAACCATTTTTAAAGTACCTAAACAAGGCGTAAAACTAGTGACCCGTTTATACTCTGATGGAAACCACAGACATCTGAAACAAGACTAGTATGTGATGATAAATAATCACATTAATACTTATACTTTTTGTTCACTCCTATTCATGCAAGGATTTTTAAAACAAAGAATGCTAAAGTGTTTATGGTTGAATTTAGAATATCGGTACTTAACTGTCAAGGTGACATGTCTAGTGAAACTTAGATGATTTATTCACAGGGCAGGGCATCATGTATTTTGAATACCTGGACTATAATAAGCTAAGTCTCGAGAGTACACACTAAAATAACAAAAACACTTTAGAAAGTGCCTTTTATAAATTCAGTGTTGCGGCCACAATGTGTTGAGTTGATTGGTCCAACTTCAAAGCTTTTATCATCTTATAGGGAACTACTGAGACAGAACTCATGACTCATTCTACGGCGTCTCTAGTAATTGGGTTCGCTAGGTAACATCCTATGACGTGATTGGCCTCAAAGAAAAGCAGTTACACGTACTTCTCTTTAAAAAAAACTTTATAATGTGTTGATTTAGAAGTTATTACAAAACATACAATGTACTTAAAAATCACAACTCCACACATCCTGGTATTTATGACCCCAGAGGTCATACATCCTGGTAGTTTTTTAGCTTATAATCAGATTCTTTTGAGTTTATTGTTGTTTGGCACTATTATGTAACATACCAAAAAGACAAAAATTTTGTATTCGCAAATTAGAGAAAATGAGGAAATTTTGTAGCAGAAAACATATCACTGAGGACTTTTTTGCGAAACTTTGCTCTTGTAACTGCAATTTGTGAAGTGCCATGGACAAAACTATGGAGGTTTGGTTATTGAGGGTGTTAAATGGCTGTCTGTTAAAGTGTTAAGGTAGTGTATAATATAAATAAATATAGAAAGCATGCTAAGTTTTTTTGAATAACAGTGATTGACAGAATTTTTTCGCATGGAACTTCTATTTTTCTTCTCTATCCTTGACCAATGCTCAAGTAATTATGATAAATTTGGCATACAATCAGTACTATGATATTCATAAAATATACATGAGCAGCTTTTTCATCTTCTCACATTGAAATGTTAAGGTTTACTGGATCTCTCATCAGAGTACGCTGAAATATTAGGATATATTAGGATATAGTCAGTATAGAGGTTTAAATCAATCATACATGTTGCAGTGAAAGTAAAACAGTTTTTAGAGCATTTGATTTTGAACTCATTCCTGGGCGAAGTATATAGTATAGTATATTTTTATTTCTATTCTAATAATTCAATGGTGTAGTGAGTATAAAGTTTGTATTGCGAGTATAATTTTGCACAGTATACCTTTTTCGGGTAATAATCACTTGTTGATGCCACAACAGTGAATGGTAAAAATGTTAGTATGACATGTTTCCCCTTGGCTGGTTTCACTAAACCATGGTACTGCTAACTCAAGCACTTGGTTTAAATTACTTTGTAAAATCAATTTTAACACAAGTAGCCTCTCGGCTGAGATAGCTCCGCTGTTAGCAATGCACATTTCAATTAAGAACTAAAAATATCATTAGAAAATGAACAATACCATATAGTATCAAAGCAATCGGACTAGCTGTTTTTAACAAGAAGTTGAAAACATCACTTTTTACCAAAAATCACAAAAATATTCATAAAAATTAGAGAATTTAAGATATTATCACGAAATGAACAAATCTGAGAGAGGTCCACATATAGTACCTACATGTATATATGTAATATCAAAGTAATCGGACTTGTGGTTTTTAACAAGAAGTCGAAAATATCACTTTTTACCAAAAATTACAAAAATATTCATCAAGTTAGAGAATTGGAGATTTTGACATGAAATGAACAAATCTGAGAAAGAACTGACCAAGGAACTTGAATATTAAATTTAAAAACATTCTGACTTGCAGAAAAAGTTGAAATTGTAAAGTTGACGATGACAGACAATCAGTAATCAGTAATCAGCTCTGCTATATCGACTTTGTCGACAGCGGAGCTAACAAAATAGGAAATAAAGTACAGTTGCAAATGTACAATTCCACAATTTTATAAAATTCAGACCTGTAAGACAAGTCAAGCATTTTAACATGTGACAATTTTATTGAACCAGTGAATGACAAAGACAAAATTCTTAGAAATGCCGCAAGCAAAAACAGTTCCTGGTACTGAGATAATAAAAACTACATAATAGTGGCTTTGTGAAACATTTGAAGTACTGACTGTATCTGAAGTAGATAGATTTTAATCACAAGGCACATGGACAGTTTCCTTTTCACTGATAAATTTTCAGATTTGAAGGTTTTGTATATTCGCTGTAAATAACCAAAAATGGAATTTTTACTGAAATAAAATTTCTCAAACTCATGAAGATTTGTTTCTGGCAATAGTACAGCAGTTACTGGTGTATATTATTACTTGTTGAAACATGTTTTATTAACAACATCTGTAGCATAGGACCTGAAAACCACTTATTACATGTTAGCATAGTTTTTTGTATTTACATCTTTTCAATTACATTTAATTTGTTAATTTATTTTTTCCATGAGTTGCCATAGATACTTATACAAATAATTTCATTGTTTAATTTTCTCAATAAAGCCAACTTATCAGATAAAACTTGATGGCATTTCAAGATTTTAAAAAAGATTACAAAATAAAAGTCTGACTTTTGTACTGTAATTTTAATCCAGTAAGCAAGCTTAGTACGAAATTAGACTTATAACTAGATCCCCTTACAAAAACCCACCCCACCCTAACACCACTCCCAAATCTAGAGAGGCTTCTCACCCTTAAATGTCAAATTGTTGACCCTCGACAAGTCCGCTACCACCTCTACAAAAATGGCCTAGTCCAACAAACAATCTATAATGCTCCTTCCCACAAAACACAGGAACAAACATGTATTTATTTGATGTCAACAAGCTGTCACTAACAACCATCGATAGCCACAGGTGGTGCAAAACTAGAATACAGATTGGTCATTGTCTACCTGTGAGGACATTGCCCTGTCTGGAGTACAGGCAGGTACCCGGTGATCAGCATATCAGATATATTGTACATTGTTTTCATCGAAATGGAAAAATTAATTGGTTCAATTAAGCTGTGCTATTTTAAAGACAAATGTTTTTTTTTTTCAGAAAATTGAATGTATCTGAGTCATGGCATCAAGTTCTATTTACTTTGAGACCAATGTGTCATGAACAATCTGTCTATGTTTACATGTGAACTCCTTAGATACCGAGACAAATTAGGGGTATCTAGTCATAGTCTCATCTTTAACCTAAGTGATGAATTATTTAGATCGGTTGACCTGTCACCAGTATATAACATAATGGTTGTTGCATCAGACTCAAGATAGCTCCTACATGTACCTGTAGTTGAACACTTGAAAAGGTAGACCCCTACCCTGGCTTAGTGTGCAACAGACTCAATGGAATAGCTACATCTACTTTGGTGGAACCTTAATTCAAGTCTGCAGGTAATTGGGTTCAACTGGACCTAGTTGATGTCAGGATAGTGCAATAAAATGCAAAACTGCCATAATTATTATAGCAAAATTATCACATAGTCCAAAACATTGAATGATTTCTGTGCAAAATCCACTATATGTAAAGTATTTGCAATTTGTACATGAAAAAGTACTGTAAATGCTCTATTAAAAGTGCAAATAAATCAAAGTTTGTTGAATATTGAATTATTAAAATATTAACTTATTTTGACCATAGAAACTAGAAATACCTCTACAATTTACATCAGTACATGCGCTACTAATGCAGCTAATATAGTATTCAACTTCATATAGAATTCTAATTACAACAGAAATGATGACTCCTGATAGGTCAAATAAGCCAGCCAATCAAATTCAAGACTGACCTTCAAATGTGCCTGCATGATGCAGTTGAGTGAAGCATGTATACACGACAGAATCTGATACATAAACAAGCAGCCTGTCGGCTGAGATAGCTCTGCTGTTAGCAATGCACATTTCAATTAAGAACCAGACTTGTTTTCAAAAATACCACTTTTCACCAAAAATGACACAAATATTCACCAAAATTAGAGAATTGAAGATATCATTACAAAATGAACAAATCTGAGAGAGGTCCACATGTAGTACCTATATATGAAATATCAAAGCAATTGGACTTGCGGTTTTTAACAAGAAGTCAAAAATATCACTTTTTACCAAAAATGACAAAAATATTCACCAATATTAGAAAATTGAAGATATCATTACAAAATGAACAAACCTAAGAGAGGTCCACCCAAGGTACATATACAGCAAGTATCAAAGCATTCAGGCTTGTAGTTTTCAAGAAGAAGTCAAAAAAGTAAAACATTGACACGGACGATGAACGACAGAGGAATATACACTCATATGATAAGCTCCGCTCTACAAAGTCGACAGCCGAGCTAAAAACTGTCAATGAACAAGCTGCTTATTGGTTGGACTGTCAGGTGTTAGGGTTGGGTCGGCACAATCTTTCAAGTACTAATGTTGCTTTGCTTTGACGCACATGATGACCTGATTCCAACAATTTTAACTTGTCCAAACTTGACAACACTTATATTCAATCACAATAGCAATGTATGAACTGAATCACACAGATGACAGACAGGATTACAAGACTGACAAGTGGATGAAAAATATTCACTTTCACTCCTCAGGTAAAGAACCCATCAAGTAAAATATTCACTGCCACAAAATCATGTAATTTTCAAAGAAATTAACAGAAATGCATCTCTTTATATCTATAAATTATAATAGCAGTGTATATTATTTTACAATAATAGAAAACTGCATACAAGTCTTCTATTTGACTCAGACATCTTTATTGTACAAACCTAAAATACTGAGTCTGAGGACAAGGCAGATAAATAGTATCAATATTTTCAAGGAATCTGATTTGATAAAATAAAAATTAAAAAAAATCCATACATCGAGGAAAAAAATGAACCTTCAAGCAACAAGCAACAATTGTAAAATGACACCACTCTCATTAGTCCTAATTAAAAAAATATGTTTTAATCATTTGACTTAACATACTATATAGCATACTGTGTGATATATGTGTCCTTAAGCTAAAATATCATAGAGATCAATGTATCCATGACAACAAATCATGATTGCACCAAAATTATTGAAACCATATTATATAAATAAGAAAAGTAACGATCCCTGCTGTACTAACGATCCCTGCTGTACTAACGTGAAACTATTAAATTCATTGAAAAAGTTGAGTACAGTATGATACCCCATATCAGTACTCTACTACAGTCCTTAGCAACTACAAAGACTATTTTTTTTTAAATGGCTACCAATGGAAACCATTCCCAAGGGCAACAATGATGGGGAATTTTTCACTTTGACATAATAGCTTGGTTTCTATATTAAATACTTCAATTTCAAGTAAAATACAAATGACATTGCATGCAAACGACTTGCACACTACATAAAAAAGTTTTGTGGTTCAACCAGATATACATGCATTCAGGGGCTTGCATGTAAATTATCAAATATACATCACCGGCTACAATCATCTAAATATGTTTTTTGGGAACCAGCATCCTTCTAAGACAATGAGTTTTGAGACAATATTAAATATGATATCCATTAATGGAATTTTCTACAAGGTTGCTGTGAGAGGCAACCGATTATCTGGAAAAGTAGTTTACAGGATCTTGCTTTCAAGCTAAGCCTATAATAAGCTGAATGAAATTTGAGAGGGTGATAACGAGCTATTACTATGCTCAACTCTTACTACCACCAAGCTACATGTATTGCTATTGCCACCAAACTGCGAATCTGATGGGACAGTCTGTAAAAGTAAATTGAATGATGCATGCTTTTTTTTTAAATGAAAAAACATATACATAAATAGTCATGATGTACAAGTACTTGTATTTACTATGTGCATTGCAAGGCCTGTTAACTGAAGCAGCCATAAAAGGTACACATAAGAAAAACTAAAATGATTTCCCTACTTTGCAGGGACTCCTGCAAACCAAAATATCAAAGTCACAGGTCCCTCTTCCATTCTTTAACAACAATGCATAAACAACTTATTTAAAATTTATATGATTTGTTAAAATTAATGTGGGACATTTACACCTACCTCTCAGTGACTTGAAGACACGTCTCCGTCTCTGGTGCGTTAACTGGACATTAAGAAATCCAAACAAAAGGATGAAGAAGCAAAACCTATGAGTCAACATACTGACTCCAACATGGTATCACCACTTCCACAAAATGAACATCAGATACTGCCCATAAAGCAAGAGACAGGTTTTCTTGTCATTAAAAGGTGACTAAACTGTTCCCTAAATGTAACTCGATAGCAGAAAATATTTAAGACCCTGTGATCAGTACGGATTGGCTGAATGCTGTGGTTACTTCTTTTACTATGGTTATCAGTTGTTGGTGTAAAGATTGTTCTCTGCTTGTTAGTGAGTGTTTACCTACTATATGCTACTGTGCCACCATATGCTAATTAAACAGACCCCAAAGACGACATCTGTTCTGAACTCAAACTTCGGGATCACAAACACACACAACACCTGAAAAAGGCCTAACGTTAAATAATTTACAAATGCAAATGCCACAAGCAGTAATAATGATCCATTGTTTTCTGATGTGCTCAAATTATTAAAAAATTCAGTTTGCATTGCACTGAATCTGTGTTTGCGCACAATATGCAATGATGCACGTCACGGCATGTCAACAAAATTGACGTCAATGGAGCACAGATACAACATATCAAATCAACAGCCAATAAGAAGCTGGTCGACAACTGGGAGAAAAAAAACATAAGAATCAAAATTTTGAGCTCTGTTCACCTTGGTGTATACACAGATATCTCTGATTGAATCACTGAATGCGAATACAGCAAAATGCTTATGCTTTCCATACATAGATATCTGTCACCACAAGATGCCCACTAAAACTGGCATAGTTCCAACAATTAAACAATAGCTTTATTATAAACTTTATCGATAGTTAAAAAACAAGTATGATAAGTCGTATAGTGAGCATTACCAAGCTTACATAACAGCCTATTTCAATGAAGGATGAGAAGTCCAGTTTGACACACCTCATTAAATTTCACACAAAAAATTGAATCCAGCATTCAGCGCAAAACACACATACCAATTTTGACGATTACTACATACAATGAAATAAAACACGACTTACTAGTCAACTGGTCCATTTCACGTCAGTTCAGCAAATGTGATTGTCCGCACAGATTGTACTGACTGGCCAAATGTGATCCTCTCCTCTGATTGTAATTTTACTCTGAGTAATCGTAAAAATGTATAATATTTAACATACTTCAAGTATCAAAAATGCATGTATACGTATGCAAAAGTCAAACAAACTCAGTTTGAAGCAGTGACGCAACAGAGCAACTACAACTGCCTCCCCGAGACTCTGCACTAAAAAGTTTATGCAAATTTGATCACTCCTAACAATAAGGTGCCCTCACACTGGAACCTCCCACTTTTTTAGTGGAATCCAGCAGCTTTGAATAAACAATGAAACTTGAGCCAAAAAAGTCCAGTAGTGGTGCCATCCTGGTATGACCTCTAAATAGAAGAAAGACCGGTCTCTCCTTGCCTGCCCCTACTGTTTACCAATAAGACCCACCACTGTCAACTTACAACTACATAAAACATGTTGGCGTCATTACTATACCACACTCACTGTACTTTAAACTCAAAAAATCATTGCTACTTCAATAAGTAACTTATTGTTATAAAAGATTATTTATAATGTAGACAATTCACACAAACCTTTGCACCCATCTTGTAGATAATATTCCTTAGATACATACATGTATACAATCAGGCTAATATTGAAGATTAATTTAATGCAATAAACCAGTTTGACAGAGATTTAGGATTAACTTCCCTCTGTGATTATAAACCTCAACATTTCCTATCACAGACATAACATGTAATACTCCAGGGTGAAAATCTACAACAGGAGATCAAAACGCACTACTCACCAATAAAACATTATTAATGAAGTGCACCAAATGAAAAATTTCATAGATGAAATAATAATTTGACAGAGGGCATGCTATTTCTAAATCACTCTGTTAAAGATCTAGGCACCACAACAATATAGGATGGATAACTGGATTTTAAAAAGAGAAAACATTTCTGGAGATGCACACTAACAATTTAAATGCTGTATCTACACACAATGTATGACATTTTTTTCTTTAATTGTCCAAATTATTTTTCTTTAACCTGTTTGCTACAGCTTTTTAAAATTATCTTAACTCAACCCCACTTTTCAAACACAGTTGGTCTGTTCCTAAAATGTCCAATTCAATGTGTACATACTGTATGTCAACATTGAGACCACAAACTTGACAATTAAGAAAAATACATTAAAAGGTATATACCAGGAGTACAATGCCATGATTTTCAATAAACTGAACAGTCTTGAATTTGTTAATAGATTTCTTTTGAAGGTGGCAAACCATGAAAACGATTGTGACAGGCTTAAGTCAAATGTATAAATATAGACTCAAAAGCCTTCAAAAATCAAATGTGAGTCAATAAAGTCACCTGGCTCATAACCAACATACTCCTTGTTACCAAGGAATACAATAATGCAAGGGGTTTAGAAATCATTTACAATATAGTCCGTGATTGGATATCAGTGATCAGCACGTAATGGTATAACCAATTGGAGAACGGCTTACATTTTTTGTAGAAGCTACTAAACCACAACAATGAGTTTTTTCTAATATCTCAGACTACATAAATATACCATAATAAGAAGTATGATTCCTACACAGAACATGCCATTATGTTGGAGACAAGATAAGACTGACTTTCCTCCAGGTTAGGGTTTGACATCCAATCGCCCTCAGTGTATTGAAGAATGGAAAAACGTTTCCATGACAATAAGAACTATCAGTGAAAAACACTTTCTCTGAGATATCATTAACTCATTAAAAAAAATTAATATTGAACACAGATTTTAGTTATCATGAATTCACTGGTTCACAGTGGGTAAACATGTCTTAGCAAATGCAACCATGCCATTAATTACCTTGGCTCCTACAAAACAAAGTCTGAATTTCACTAATTTCACTTAACAAATTGTTACGCTCATCCCTATGGTGCCAATCATACCAACCTTACAAATTTAAGGCTCATCCCTTATGGTACAGACCATTACTATTTATTTGTTGTTTTTCTGTGTTCACAAATAACATAATTACGCAATGGAATGACACAATGTCTACTTTCATCTGAAGAGAAATTATAAAGAGTGTAAAGTAGTGAGATTCACAGAGAAAATGCGATCATTTCAGACAAAACATCACAGCTTACAATTGTGGCTGCTCCAAGCAAAGGAAATGATGCCAAGCATGACCTCAGGAAGTGTATTCAACAGGAGGTGACCTTTAACTTGACAGGGGTCAGAGGCTGACACCTAATCACCAATGCTACAATTCATCAACATTTGTTTTGTCACTTAGAAAGAATTATTATCTGTGTTTGGACTACAACACCACAATAGTTACTTTATTTTTTATGAAACAAGTAAATTGGGTAGACACAAGTGATTTATTTTTGGCATAAACTTTTCGCAAACCAATGAAAGAAATATTATTTTTAATTTTATGCCAATTTTCAAAGTGCAAAAGGTCACCTGTGGTTAGTTACTAGAGTGAATGACTGACTGTGCAGTTTAGTAGGATTGATAGTATGGCAAGCCAGCATTAACATCATATGAAAATTCGTGCTTACAACTCTTTCTAAGGGATTTGGATTATAACACGATCTAAATCCAACGTTAAGCCTATAAACGTTCCATTGTTTTTAGTGCCAAACCCCTTTGTTAAGTACAACAACAAATATTTCGTTGGTGTTTGTGAGCTCTTGTGTGATTGGTCAATGCATGGACAGCTCTTCCACTTCTGTGTTTTACTCCCTATCAATTTGGGCCCTGTTTAACTCTAAGGTTACGTCCAAACGCCACCCTGGAGATCTGTGTTGAAAAAAATAAACCTTTGTTGTTGAGGTGTATGCAAGACGATGAACAACTTATGTTTTTTAACATAACTTCACCTATTAACAATTCACCCCTAGACGTGATAATTTCATTTCAATAGTAAAAATCCGTCCTATTTGTACCCACAAGCCACACCCAGACCATTCATCAAAACGAGTGGTCTGGGGTATACTTGTACTCTGACCCATGCCGAGGACTGTTTGTAATGCTATATGATAAAACAGATATCATGTGAAACCAAATGAAAATCATTCTAAAATAACGTACTTATACCCAATCTTCAGCAGAACGAAGCCGTTAAAAATTGCAAAACAAGTCTGTTTCGATCGATTATCGGTTAAGCAGCATACAATTTTTGTTCTGTTTTGGCTCATTTAAAAAATACAAATGGTGTCAATATTCAAAAATGCATTTTGTGTCTCTGGCGTGCTTCAGAATGATAGATCGTGGCCAATCGTATTTTTTACAAAGGACCTGAATGTACAGCACGAATTTCACCCAACTTCCTGCTCGCTTCTGCTTTTCAATAATTTTTTTTTTCACTCGCTTTTGCATGGCGTTTATATATGCGACCGGAATCATTTGCTTACAATGAAACTAAGTTGAATTTTATTTGCATTTCATAACTATTCAACGAATTTATGCATGACCGGGTTGCGCAACTGCGATCGTTTGCTACTACGCATTGCAGTTAGTTGGTTTTCGTTTAGATTTGAAACTTCGCTTAGAATATACTTTCGTTACCAATAAAATAAAAACAAATGTATTTGAAAGATGACACTGGGTGACATTGTAATGAAATTTCAGGCAGTCTAATTTTTAAATCAGCAAGAATTATTAATTATTTTTAATTCTGCAATGATTTCTTTCGCCCAACTGCCGGCGTTGAAAGTCGCGTGGATGGATTTTTTAATGAAAATAGAAGTACCCAAAAAATATTTGTTGATTATTTTTTAAAATTTTGAACCCTAAATAATAGATGGTTTAATTCACAGCAGAATCCGGTACTAGTAAACGCGGGGAGGGAGTCCAGAGAGGGAACAGCCAGCATCCCTTTTACAGGGTAAACAACAGGATTTGTTTCGTTCTCACATGCAATATTAGGTTTTGGGGGCTTCTGAGTTCAAAAAAGATGACTAAATCAGCCAAAAAGCAAGCGTTCAGAGACATACCTATGCAGAAGTTGGTATGCCAGTACTTAATCCATTTTTAACACCTTGGCTACTATATTGACATTGGCTGTTTATTTCATGGATTTGGCACTTGAGGTGGCTGATAAGCCGCATCAAAAACGTGCACAAATCGGCCATTCTGTGCACGTTTTAGACATGGATTAAAAACAGTTATAAGCACAAATTTTCATACGATTTATATAATTAATCTATCAGACAATCATGTCTTGAATACTCATCAATTTCATATAACCTTGTACAATATAAGTAAGAGTTATTAATAAATCATGAACTTTGTTAACCTGTAAGGTCCTTTCTTGACATTCCACTAGATGATTGGTTCTCATGGGAAGCACCAGTTCAACAGACATGATAAAACAAAATTAGTATGTTGGAATGTCATGGTAAATGAGAAAAACACCTTGAGTCACAAAAGAACATATATTTCGATCAATAAAAAAAAAGTACAAGACACTTGAAATGAGTGTGTGCTGAAAGCACTAAGCTTGGGATGTTGATCTTCATTAAATCACCTCATCTCACATAAAGTATTCTTATGTGCCAAATCTAAGCTTCATTTTTTGAAGGCTTGCATTAAGTTCCCTGTTAAGCCTGGAGGTATTGCAGACACAACATACAAGAAGGACAGGAGACGACACCAAGTACACAAGAGATGACACCACACGCACAAGAGACAACACCATTCACACAAGAGACAACACCATTCACACAAGAGACAACACCAGGCATACAAGAGACAACACCAGGCATACAAGAGACAACACCAGGCATACAAGAGACAACACGCATACAAGTGACAACATCACGCACATAAGAAACGACACCATGCATACAAGAGACAACACCAGACATACAAGAGACAACACCATGCACACAAGAGACAACACCATGCATACAAGAGACAACACCATGCATACAAGAGACAACATCATGCACACAAGAGACAACATCACGCACACAAGAGACAACACCATGCACACAAGAGACAACACCATGCATACAAGAGACAACACCGTGCACCCAAAAGACAACACCATGCACACAAGAGACAACACCACACACACACAAGAAACGACACCATGCATACAAGAGACAACACCATGCATACTAGACAATACCACGCACACAAGAGACAACACCATGCACACAAGAGACAACACCATGCATACTAGACAACACCACACACACGAGAGACAACACCATGCACACAAAAGACAACACCATGCACACAAGAGACAACACCATGCACACAAAAGACAACACCATGCACACTAGAGACAACACCACACACACGAGTGACAACACCATGCACACAAGAGACAACACCATGCATACAAGAGACAACACCGTGCACCCAAAAGACAACACCATGCACACAAGAGACAACACCACACACACACAAGAAACGACACCATGCATACAAGAGACAACACCAGACATACAAGAGACAACATCATGCACACAAGAGACAATACCACGTACACAAGAGACAACACCATGCATACAAGAGACAACATCACGCACATAAGAAACGACACCATGCATACAAGAGACAACATCACGCACACAAGAGACAACACCATGTACACAAGAGACAACACCATGCATACAAGAGACAATACCACGTACACAAGAGACAACACCATGCATACAAGAGACAACATCACGCACACAAGAGACAACATCACACACACAAGAATTGACACCATGCATACAGGAGACAACATCATAGTAGGATCTATTGATTATAACAATGTTCACACATACCACAGTAGGATCTATTGATTATAGCAATGTTCACACATACCACAGTAGGATCTATTGATTATAACATTTTTCACACATACCACAGTAGGCTCTATTGATTATAACATTGTGCACACATACCATAGTAGGATCTATTGATTATAACAATGTGCACACATACCATAGTAGGATCTATTGATTATAACATTGTTCACACATACCACAGTAGGATCTATTGATTATAACATTGTTCACACATACCATAATAGGATCTATTGATTATAACATTGTGCACACATACCATAGTAGGATCTATTGATTATAACAATGTGCACACATACCATAGTAGGATCTATTGATTATAACATTGTTCACACATACCACAGTAGGATCTATTGATCATAACATTGTTCACACATACCATAGTAGGATCTATTGATCATAACAATGTTCACACATACCATAGTAGGATCTATTGATCATAACATTGTTCACACATACCATAGTAGGATCTATTGATCATAACATTGTTCACACATACCATAGTAGGATCTATTGATCATAACAATGTTCACACATACCATAGTAGGATCTATTGATCATAACAATGTTCACACATACCATAGTAGGATCTATTGATCATAACAATGTTCACACATACCATAGTATGATCTATTGATTATAACATTGTTCACACATACCATAGTAGGATCTATTGATCATAACAATGTTCACACATACCATCGTAGGATCTATTGATCATAACATTGTTCTACATACCATAGTAGGATTTATTGATCATAACATTGTTCACACATACCATAGTAGGATCTATTGATCATAACATTGTTCACACATATCATAGTAGGATCTATTGATCATAACAATGTTCACACACACCATAGTAGAATCTATTGATTATAACATTGTTCACACATACCACAGCAGGATCTATTGATTATAACATTGTTCACACACACCATAGTAGGATCTATTGATCATATCATTGTTCACACATACCATAGTAGGATATATTGATCATAACATTGTTCACACATACCATAGTAGGATCTATTGATTATAACATTGTTCACACATACCATAGCAGGGTCTATTGATTATAACATTGTTCGCACATACCATAGTAGGATCTATTGATCATAACAATGTTCACACATACCATAGTAGGATCTATTGATCATAACATTTTTCACACATACCATAGTAGGATCTATTGATCATACCATTGTTCACACATACCATAGTAGGATCTATTGATCATAACAATGTTCACACATACCATAGTAGGATCTATTGATCATAACAATGTTCACACATACCACAGTAGGATCTATTGATTATAACATTGTTCACACATACCATAGTAGGATCTATTGATCATAACAATGTGCACACATACCATAGTAGGATCTATTGTTCATAACATTGTTCACACATACCATAGTAGGATCTATTGATTATAACATTGTTCACACATACCATAGTAGGATCTATTGATTATAACATTGTTCACACATACCATAGTAGGATCTATTGATTATAACATTGTTCACACATACCATAGTAGGATCTATTCATCATAACAATGTTCACACATACCACAGTAGGATCTATTGATTATAACATTGTTCACATATATCATAGTAGGATCTATTGATCATAACATTGTTCACACATACCATAGTAGTATCTATTGATCATAACATTGTTCACACATACCATAGTAGAATCTATTGATCATAACATTGTTCACACATACCATAGTAGGATCTATTAATCATAACAATGTTCACACATACCACAGTAGGATCTATTGATTATAACATTGTTCACACATACCATAGTAGGATCTATTGATCATAACAATGTGCACACATACCACAGTAGGATCTATTGATCATAACATTGTTCACACATACCATAGTAGGATCTATTGATCATAACATTGTTCACACATACCATAGTAGAATCTATTGATCATAACAATGTTCACACATACCACAGTAGGATCTATTGATCATAACAATGTTCACACATACCATAGTAGGATCTATTGATTATAACATTGTTCACACATACCATAGTAGGATCTATTGATCATAACAATGTCCACACATACCATAGTAGGATCTATTGATTATAACATTGTTCACACATACCATAGTAGGACCTATTGATTATAACATTGTTCACACATACCACAGTAGGATCTATTGATCATAACATTGTTCACACATACCATAGTAGGATCTATTGATCATAACATTGTTCACACATACCATAGTAGGATCTATTGATTATAACATTGTTCACACATACCATAGTAGGATCTATTGATTATAACATTGTTCACACATACCACAGTAGGATCTATTGATCATAACATTGTTCACACATACCATAGTAGGATCTATTGATTATAACATTGTTCACACATACCATAGTAGGATCTATTGATCATAACAATGTCCACACATACCATAGTAGGATCTATTGATTATAACATTGTTCACACATACCATAGTAGGACCTATTGATTATAACATTGTTCTACATACCATAGTAGGATCTATTGATCATAACATTGTTCACACATACCATAGTAGGATCTATTGATCATAACATTGTTCACACATACCATAGTAGGATCTATTGATCATAACAATGTTCACACACACCATAGTAGAATCTATTGATTATAACATTGTTCACACATACCACAGCAGGATCTATTGATTATAACATTGTTCACACACACCATAGTAGGATCTATTGATCATATCATTGTTCACACATACCATAGTAGGATATATTGATCATAACATTGTTCACACATACCATAGTAGGATCTATTGATTATAACATTGTTCACACATACCATAGCAGGGTCTATTGATTATAACATTGTTCGCACATACCATAGTAGGATCTATTGATCATAACAATGTTCACACATACCATAGTAGGATCTATTGATCATAACATTTTTCACACATACCATAGTAGGATCTATTGATCATACCATTGTTCACACATACCATAGTAGGATCTATTGATCATAACAATGTTCACACATACCATAGTAGGATCTATTGATCATAACAATGTTCACACATACCACAGTAGGATCTATTGATTATAACATTGTTCACACATACCATAGTAGGATCTATTGATCATAACAATGTGCACACATACCATAGTAGGATCTATTGTTCATAACATTGTTCACACATACCATAGTAGGATCTATTGATTATAACATTGTTCACACATACCATAGTAGGATCTATTGATTATAACATTGTTCACACATACCATAGTAGGATCTATTGATTATAACATTGTTCACACATACCATAGTAGGATCTATTCATCATAACAATGTTCACACATACCACAGTAGGATCTATTGATTATAACATTGTTCACATATACCATAGTAGGATCTATTGATCATAACATTGTTCACACATACCATAGTAGTATCTATTGATTATAACATTGTTCACACATACCATAGTAGAATCTATTGATCATAACAATGTGCACACATACCACAGTAGGATCTATTGATCATAACATTGTTCACACATACCATAGTAGGATCTATTGATCATAACATTGTTCACACATACCATAGTAGAATCTATTGATCATAACAATGTTCACACATACCACAGTAGGATCTATTGATCATAACAATGTTCACACATACCATAGTAGGATCTATTGATTATAACATTGTTCACACATACCATAGTAGGATCTATTGATCATAACAATGTCCACACATACCATAGTAGGATCTATTGATTATAACATTGTTCACACATACCATAGTAGGACCTATTGATTATAACATTGTTCACACATACCACAGTAGGATCTATTGATCATAACATTGTTCACACATACCATAGTAGGATCTATTGATCATAACATTGTTCACACATACCATAGTAGGATCTATTGATTATAACATTGTTCACACATACCATAGTAGGATCTATTGATTATAACATTGTTCACACATACCACAGTAGGATCTATTGATCATAACATTGTTCACACATACCATAGTAGGATCTATTGATTATAACATTGTTCACACATACCATAGTAGGATCTATTGATCATAACAATGTCCACACATACCATAGTAGGATCTATTGATTATAACATTGTTCACACATACCATAGTAGGACCTATTGATTATAACATTGTTCACACATACCACAGTAGGATCTATTGATCATAACATTGTTCACACATACCATAGTAGGATCTATTGATCATAACATTGTTCACACATACCATAGTAGGATCTATTGATTATAACATTGTTCACACATACCATAGTAGGATCTATTGATTATAACATTGTTCACACATACCACAGTAGGATCTATTGATCATAACATTGTTCACACATACCACAGTAGGATCTATTGATCACAACATTGTTCACACATACCATAGTAGGATCTATTGATCATAACATTGTTCACACATACCATAGTAGAATCTATTGATCATAACATTTTTCACACATACCATAGTAGGATCTATTGATCATAACAATGTTCACACATACCACAGTAGGATCTATTGATTATAACATTGTTCACACATACCATAGTAGGATCTATTGATCATAACAATGTGCACACATACCACAGTAGGATCTATTGATCATAACATTGTTCACACATACCATAGTAGGATCTATTGATTATAACATTGTTCACACATACCATAGTAGGATCTATTGATCATAACAATGTTCACACATACCACAGTAGGATCTATTGATCATAACAATGTTCACACATACCACAGTAGGATCTATTGATCATAACATACCACAGTAGGATCTATTGATCACAACATTGTTCACACATACCATAGTAGGATCTTTTGATCGTAACAATGTTCACACATACCATAGTAGGATCTATTGATCATAACATTTTTCACACATACCATAGTAGGATCTATTGATCATAACATTGTTCACACATACCATAGTAGGATCTATTGATCATAACAATGTTCACACATACCATAGTAGGATCTATTGATTATAACATTGTTCACACATACCATAGTAGGATCTATTGATCATAACAATGTTCACACATACCATAGTAGGATCTATTGATCATAACAATGTTCACACATACCATAGTAGGATCTATTGATCATAACAATGTTCACACATACCATAGTAGGATCTATTGATTATAATATTGTTCACACATACCATAGGATCTATTGATCATAACAATGTTCACATATACCATAGTAGGATCTATTGATTATAACATTGTTCACACATACCATAGTAGGATCTATTGATCATAACAATGTTCACACATACCATAGTAGGATCTATTAATTATAACATTGTTCACACATACCATAGTAGGATCTATTGATCATAACAATGTTCACACATACCATAGTAGCATCTATTGATGATAACATTGTTCACACATACCACAGTAGGATCTATTGATCATAACAGTGTTCACACATACCATAGTAGGATCTATTGATTATAACATTGTTCACACATACCATAGTAGGATCTATTGATCATAACATTGTTCACACATACCATAGTAGGATCTATTGATCATAACAATGTTCGCACATACCATAGTAGCATCTATTGATCATAACATTGTTCACACATACCATAGGATCTATTGATCATAACAATGTTCACACATACCATAGTAGGATCTATTGATTATAACATTGTTCACACATACCATAGTAGGATCTATTGATCAAAAAAATGTTCACACATACCATAGTAGGATCTATTGATTATAACAATGTTCACACATACCATAGTAGGATCTATTGATCATAACAATGTTCACACATACCATAGTAGGATCTATTGATCATAATGTTCACACATACCATAGTAGGATCTATGGATCATAACATTGTTCACACATACCATAGTAGGATCTATTGATTATAACATTGTTCACACATACCATAGTAGGATCTATTGATCATAACATTGTTCACACATACCATAGTAGGATCTATTGATTATAACATTGTTCACACATACCACAGTAGGATCTATTGATCATAACAATGTTCACACATACCATAGTAGGATCTATTGATCATAACATTGTTCACACATACCATAGTAGGATCTATTCATCATAACAATGTTCACACATACCACAGTAGGATCTATTGATTATAACATTGTTCACATATACCATAGTAGGATCTATTGATCATAACATTGTTCACACATACCATAGTAGTATCTATTGATCATAACATTGTTCACACATACCATAGTAGAATCTATTGATCATAACATTGTTCACACATACCATAGTAGGATCTATTAATCATAACAATGTTCACACATACCACAGTAGGATCTATTGATTATAACATTGTTCACACATACCATAGTAGGATCTATTGATCATAACAATGTGCACACATACCACAGTAGGATCTATTGATCATAACATTGTTCACACATACCATACTAGGATCTATTGATTATAACAATGTTCACACATACCATAGTAGGATCTATTGATCATTACAATGTTCACACATACCATAGTAGGATCTATTGATCATAACAATGTTCACACATACCATAGTAGGATCTATTGATCATAACATTGTTCACACATACCATAGTAGGATCTATTGATCATAACAATGTCCACACATACCATAGTAGGATCTATTGATTATAACATTGTTCACACATACCATAGTAGGATCTATTGATTATAACATTGTTCACACATACCATAGTAGGACCTATTGATTATAACATTGTTCACACATACCACAGTAGGATCTATTGATCATAACATTGTTCACACATACCATAGTAGGATCTATTGATCATAACATTGTTCACACATACCATAGTAGGATCTATTGATTATAACATTGTTCACACATACCATAGTAGGATCTATTGATTATAACATTGTTCACACATACCACAGTAGGATCTATTGATCATAACATTGTTCACACATACCACAGTAGGATCTATTGATCACAACATTGTTCACACATACCATAGTAGGATCTATTGATCATAACATTGTTCACACATACCATAGTAGAATCTATTGATCATAACATTTTTCACACATACCATAGTAGGATCTATTGATCATAACAATGTTCACACATACCACAGTAGGATCTATTGATTATAACATTGTTCACACATACCATAGTAGGATCTATTGATCATAACAATGTGCACACATACCACAGTAGGATCTATTGATCATAACATTGTTCACACATACCATAGTAGGATCTATTGATTATAACATTGTTCACACATACCATAGTAGGATCTATTGATCATAACAATGTTCACACATACCACAGTAGGATCTATTGATCATAACAATGTTCACACATACCACAGTAGGATCTATTGATCATAACATACCACAGTAGGATCTATTGATCACAACATTGTTCACACATACCATAGTAGGATCTTTTGATCGTAACAATGTTCACACATACCATAGTAGGATCTATTGATCATAACATTTTTCACACATACCATAGTAGGATCTATTGATCATAACATTGTTCACACATACCATAGTAGGATCTATTGATCATAACAATGTTCACACATACCATAGTAGGATCTATTGATTATAACATTGTTCACACATACCATAGTAGGATCTATTGATCATAACAATGTTCACACATACCATAGTAGGATCTATTGATCATAACAATGTTCACACATACCATAGTAGGATCTATTGATCATAACAATGTTCACACATACCATAGTAGGATCTATTGATTATAATATTGTTCACACATACCATAGGATCTATTGATCATAACAATGTTCACATATACCATAGTAGGATCTATTGATTATAACATTGTTCACACATACCATAGTAGGATCTATTGATCATAACAATGTTCACACATACCATAGTAGGATCTATTAATTATAACATTGTTCACACATACCATAGTAGGATCTATTGATCATAACAATGTTCACACATACCATAGTAGGATCTATTGATGATAACATTGTTCACACATACCACAGTAGGATCTATTGATCATAACAGTGTTCACACATACCATAGTAGGATCTATTGATTATAACATTGTTCACACATACCATAGTAGGATCTATTGATCATAACATTGTTCACACATACCATAGTAGGATCTATTGATCATAACAATGTTCGCACATACCATAGTAGGATCTATTGATCATAACATTGTTCACACATACCATAGTAGGATCTATTGATCATAACAATGTTCACACATACCATAGTAGGATCTATTGATTATAACATTGTTCACACATACCATAGTAGGATCTATTGATCAAAAAAATGTTCACACATACCATACTAGGATCTATTGATTATAACAATGTTCACACATACCATAGTAAGATCTATTGATCATTACAATGTTCACACATACCATAGTAGGATCTATTGATCATAAAAATGTTCACACATACCATAGTAGGATCTATTGATCATAATGTTCACACATACCATAGTAGGATCTATGGATCATAACATTGTTCACACATACCATAGTAGGATCTATTGATTATAACATTGTTCACACATACCATAGTAGGATCTATTGATCATAACATTGTTCACACATACCATAGTAGGATCTATTGATTATAACATTGTTCACACATACCATAGTAGGATCTATTTATTATAACATTGTTCACACATACCACAGTAGGATCTATTGATCATAACAATGTTCACACATACCATAGTAGGATCTATTGATCATAACATTGTGCACACATACCGTAGTAGGATCTATTGATCATAACAATGTTCACACATACCATAGTAGGATCTATTGATCATAACAATGTTCACACATACCATAATAGGATCTATTGATTATAACATTGTTCACACATACCATAGTAGGATCTATTGATCATAAAAATGTTCACACATACCATAGTAGGATCTATTGATCATAACATTGTTCACACATGCCGTAGTAGGATCTATTGATCATAACAATGTTCACACATACCATAGTAGGATCTATTGATCATAACAATGTTCACACATACCACAGTAGGATCTATTGATTATAACATTGTTCACATATACCATAGTAGGATCTATTGATCATAACATTGTTCACACATACCATAGTAGGATCTATTGATTATAACATTGTTCTACATACCATAGTAGGATCTATTGATCATAACATTGTTCACACATACCATAGTAGGATCTATTGATCATAACATTGTTCACACATACCATAGTAGAATCTATTGATCATAACATTGTTCACACATACCATAGTAGGATCTATTGATCATAACAATGTTCACACATACCACAGTAGGATCTATTGATTATAACATTGTTCACACATACCATAGTAGGATCTATTGATCATAACAATGTGCACACATACCACAGTAGGATCTATTGATCATAACATTGTTCACACATACCATAGTAGGATCTATTGATCATAACATTGTTCACACATACCATAGTAGGATCTATTGATCATAACAATGTCCACACATACCATAATAGGATCTATTGATTATAACATTGTTCACACATACCATAGTAGGATCTATTGATTATAACATTGTTCACACATACCATAGTAGGACCTATTGATTATAACATTGTTCACACATACCACAGTAGGATCTATTGATCATAACATTGTTCACACATACCATAGTAGGATCTATTGATCATAACATTGTTCACACATACCATAGTAGGATCTATTGATTATAACATTGTTCACACATACCATAGTAGGATCTATTGATTATAACATTGTTCACACATACCACAGTAGGATCTATTGATCATAACATTGTTCACACATACCACAGTAGGATCTATTGATCACAACATTGTTCACACATACCATAGTAGGATCTATTGATCATAACAATGTTCACACATACCATAGTAGGATCTATTGATCATAACATTTTTCACACATACCATAGTAGGATCTATTGATCATAACAATGTTCACACATACCATAGTAGGATCTATTGATCATAACAATGTTCACACATACCATAGTAGGATCTATTGATTATAATATTGTTCACACATACCATAGGATCTATTGATCATAACAATGTTCACATATACCATAGTAGGATCTATTGATTATAACATTGTTCACACATACCATAGTAGGATCTATTGATCATAACAATGTTCACACATACCATAGTAGGATCTATTAATTATAACATTGTTCACACATACCATAGTAGGATCTATTGATCATAACAATGTTCACACATACCATAGTAGCATCTATTGATGATAACATTGTTCACACATACCACAGTAGGATCTATTGATCATAACAGTGTTCACACATACCATAGTAGGATCTATTGATTATAACATTGTTCACACATACCATAGTAGGATCTATTGATCATAACATTGTTCACACATACCATAGTAGGATCTATTGATCATAACAATGTTCGCACATACCATAGTAGCATCTATTGATCATAACATTGTTCACACATACCATAGGATCTATTGATCATAACAATGTTCACACATACCATAGTAGGATCTATTGATTATAACATTGTTCACACATACCATAGTAGGATCTATTGATCAAAAAAATGTTCACACATACCATAGTAGGATCTATTGATTATAACAATGTTCACACATACCATAGTAGGATCTATTGATCATAACAATGTTCACACATACCATAGTAGGATCTATTGATCATAATGTTCACACATACCATAGTAGGATCTATGGATCATAACATTGTTCACACATACCATAGTAGGATCTATTGATTATAACATTGTTCACACATACCATAGTAGGATCTATTGATCATAACATTGTTCACACATACCATAGTAGGATCTATTGATTATAACATTGTTCACACATACCACAGTAGGATCTATTGATCATAACAATGTTCACACATACCATAGTAGGATCTATTGATCATAACATTGTTCACACATACCATAGTAGGATCTATTCATCATAACAATGTTCACACATACCACAGTAGGATCTATTGATTATAACATTGTTCACATATACCATAGTAGGATCTATTGATCATAACATTGTTCACACATACCATAGTAGTATCTATTGATCATAACATTGTTCACACATACCATAGTAGAATCTATTGATCATAACATTGTTCACACATACCATAGTAGGATCTATTAATCATAACAATGTTCACACATACCACAGTAGGATCTATTGACTATAACATTGTTCACACATACCATAGTAGGATCTATTGATCATAACAATGTGCACACATACCACAGTAGGATCTATTGATCATAACATTGTTCACACATACCATACTAGGATCTATTGATTATAACAATGTTCACACATACCATAGTAGGATCTATTGATCATTACAATGTTCACACATACCATAGTAGGATCTATTGATCATAACAATGTTCACACATACCATAGTAGGATCTATTGATCATAACATTGTTCACACATACCATAGTAGGATCTATTGATCATAACAATGTCCACACATACCATAGTAGGATCTATTGATTATAACATTGTTCACACATACCATAGTAGGATCTATTGATTATAACATTGTTCACACATACCATAGTAGGACCTATTGATTATAACATTGTTCACACATACCACAGTAGGATCTATTGATCATAACATTGTTCACACATACCATAGTAGGATCTATTGATCATAACATTGTTCACACATACCATAGTAGGATCTATTGATTATAACATTGTTCACACATACCATAGTAGGATCTATTGATTATAACATTGTTCACACATACCACAGTAGGATCTATTGATCATAACATTGTTCACACATACCACAGTAGGATCTATTGATCACAACATTGTTCACACATACCATAGTAGGATCTATTGATCATAACATTGTTCACACATACCATAGTAGAATCTATTGATCATAACATTTTTCACACATACCATAGTAGGATCTATTGATCATAACAATGTTCACACATACCACAGTAGGATCTATTGATTATAACATTGTTCACACATACCATAGTAGGATCTATTGATCATAACAATGTGCACACATACCACAGTAGGATCTATTGATCATAACATTGTTCACACATACCATAGTAGGATCTATTGATTATAACATTGTTCACACATACCATAGTAGGATCTATTGATCATAACAATGTTCACACATACCACAGTAGGATCTATTGATCATAACAATGTTCACACATACCACAGTAGGATCTATTGATCATAACATACCACAGTAGGATCTATTGATCACAACATTGTTCACACATACCATAGTAGGATCTTTTGATCGTAACAATGTTCACACATACCATAGTAGGATCTATTGATCATAACATTTTTCACACATACCATAGTAGGATCTATTGATCATAACATTGTTCACACATACCATAGTAGGATCTATTGATCATAACAATGTTCACACATACCATAGTAGGATCTATTGATTATAACATTGTTCACACATACCATAGTAGGATCTATTGATCATAACAATGTTCACACATACCATAGTAGGATCTATTGATCATAACAATGTTCACACATACCATAGTAGGATCTATTGATCATAACAATGTTCACACATACCATAGTAGGATCTATTGATTATAATATTGTTCACACATACCATAGGATCTATTGATCATAACAATGTTCACATATACCATAGTAGGATCTATTGATTATAACATTGTTCACACATACCATAGTAGGATCTATTGATCATAACAATGTTCACACATACCATAGTAGGATCTATTAATTATAACATTGTTCACACATACCATAGTAGGATCTATTGATCATAACAATGTTCACACATACCATAGTAGGATCTATTGATGATAACATTGTTCACACATACCACAGTAGGATCTATTGATCATAACAGTGTTCACACATACCATAGTAGGATCTATTGATTATAACATTGTTCACACATACCATAGTAGGATCTATTGATCATAACATTGTTCACACATACCATAGTAGGATCTATTGATCATAACAATGTTCGCACATACCATAGTAGGATCTATTGATCATAACATTGTTCACACATACCATAGTAGGATCTATTGATCATAACAATGTTCACACATACCATAGTAGGATCTATTGATTATAACATTGTTCACACATACCATAGTAGGATCTATTGATCAAAAAAATGTTCACACATACCATACTAGGATCTATTGATTATAACAATGTTCACACATACCATAGTAAGATCTATTGATCATTACAATGTTCACACATACCATAGTAGGATCTATTGATCATAAAAATGTTCACACATACCATAGTAGGATCTATTGATCATAATGTTCACACATACCATAGTAGGATCTATGGATCATAACATTGTTCACACATACCATAGTAGGATCTATTGATTATAACATTGTTCACACATACCATAGTAGGATCTATTGATCATAACATTGTTCACACATACCATAGTAGGATCTATTGATTATAACATTGTTCACACATACCATAGTAGGATCTATTTATTATAACATTGTTCACACATACCACAGTAGGATCTATTGATCATAACAATGTTCACACATACCATAGTAGGATCTATTGATCATAACATTGTGCACACATACCGTAGTAGGATCTATTGATCATAACAATGTTCACACATACCATAGTAGGATCTATTGATCATAACAATGTTCACACATACCATAATAGGATCTATTGATTATAACATTGTTCACACATACCATAGTAGGATCTATTGATCATAAAAATGTTCACACATACCATAGTAGGATCTATTGATCATAACATTGTTCACACATGCCGTAGTAGGATCTATTGATCATAACAATGTTCACACATACCATAGTAGGATCTATTGATCATAACAATGTTCACACATACCACAGTAGGATCTATTGATTATAACATTGTTCACATATACCATAGTAGGATCTATTGATCATAACATTGTTCACACATACCATAGTAGGATCTATTGATTATAACATTGTTCTACATACCATAGTAGGATCTATTGATCATAACATTGTTCACACATACCATAGTAGGATCTATTGATCATAACATTGTTCACACATACCATAGTAGAATCTATTGATCATAACATTGTTCACACATACCATAGTAGGATCTATTGATCATAACAATGTTCACACATACCACAGTAGGATCTATTGATTATAACATTGTTCACACATACCATAGTAGGATCTATTGATCATAACAATGTGCACACATACCACAGTAGGATCTATTGATCATAACATTGTTCACACATACCATAGTAGGATCTATTGATCATAACATTGTTCACACATACCATAGTAGGATCTATTGATCATAACAATGTCCACACATACCATAATAGGATCTATTGATTATAACATTGTTCACACATACCATAGTAGGATCTATTGATTATAACATTGTTCACACATACCATAGTAGGACCTATTGATTATAACATTGTTCACACATACCACAGTAGGATCTATTGATCATAACATTGTTCACACATACCATAGTAGGATCTATTGATCATAACATTGTTCACACATACCATAGTAGGATCTATTGATTATAACATTGTTCACACATACCATAGTAGGATCTATTGATTATAACATTGTTCACACATACCACAGTAGGATCTATTGATCATAACATTGTTCACACATACCACAGTAGGATCTATTGATCACAACATTGTTCACACATACCATAGTAGGATCTATTGATCATAACAATGTTCACACATACCATAGTAGGATCTATTGATCATAACATTTTTCACACATACCATAGTAGGATCTATTGATCATAACAATGTTCACACATACCATAGTAGGATCTATTGATCATAACAATGTTCACACATACCATAGTAGGATCTATTGATTATAACATTGTTCACACATACCATAGTAGGATCTATTGATCATAACAATGTTCACACATACCATAGTAGGATCTATGGATCATAACAATGTTCACACATACCATAGTAGGATATATTGATCAGAACAATGTTCACACATACCACAGTAAGATCTATTGATTATAACATTGTTCACACATATACCATAGTAGGATCTATTGATCATAAAAATGTTCACACATACCATAGTAGGATCTATTGATCATAACAATGTTCACACATACCATAGTAGGATCTATTGATCATAACATTTTTCACACATACCATAGTAGGATCTATTGATCATACCATTGTTCACACATACCATAGTAGGATCTATTGATCATAACAATGTTCACACATACCATAGTAGGATCTATTGATCATAACAATGTTCACACATACCACAGTAGGATCTATTGATTATAACATTGTTCACACATACCATAGTAGGATCTATTGATCATAACAATGTGCACACATACCATAGTAGGATCTATTGTTCATAACATTGTTCACACATACCATAGTAGGATCTATTGATTATAACATTGTTCACACATACCATAGTAGGATCTATTGATTATAACATTGTTCACACATACCATAGTAGGATCTATTGATTATAACATTGTTCACACATACCATAGTAGGATCTATTCATCATAACAATGTTCACACATACCACAGTAGGATCTATTGATTATAACATTGTTCACATATACCATAGTAGGATCTATTGATCATAACATTGTTCACACATACCATAGTAGTATCTATTGATCATAACATTGTTCACACATACCATAGTAGAATCTATTGATCATAACATTGTTCACACATACCATAGTAGGATCTATTAATCATAACAATGTTCACACATACCACAGTAGGATCTATTGATTATAACATTGTTCACACATACCATAGTAGAATCTATTGATCATAACAATGTGCACACATACCACAGTAGGATCTATTGATCATAACATTGTTCACACATACCATAGTAGGATCTATTGATCATAACATTGTTCACACATACCATAGTAGAATCTATTGATCATAACAATGTTCACACATACCACAGTAGGATCTATTGATCATAACAATGTTCACACATACCATAGTAGGATCTATTGATTATAACATTGTTCACACATACCATAGTAGGATCTATTGATCATAACAATGTCCACACATACCATAGTAGGATCTATTGATTATAACATTGTTCACACATACCATAGTAGGACCTATTGATTATAACATTGTTCACACATACCACAGTAGGATCTATTGATCATAACATTGTTCACACATACCATAGTAGGATCTATTGATCATAACATTGTTCACACATACCATAGTAGGATCTATTGATTATAACATTGTTCACACATACCATAGTAGGATCTATTGATTATAACATTGTTCACACATACCACAGTAGGATCTATTGATCATAACATTGTTCACACATACCATAGTAGGATCTATTGATTATAACATTGTTCACACATACCATAGTAGGATCTATTGATCATAACAATGTCCACACATACCATAGTAGGATCTATTGATTATAACATTGTTCACACATACCATAGTAGGACCTATTGATTATAACATTGTTCACACATACCACAGTAGGATCTATTGATCATAACATTGTTCACACATACCATAGTAGGATCTATTGATCATAACATTGTTCACACATACCATAGTAGGATCTATTGATTATAACATTGTTCACACATACCATAGTAGGATCTATTGATTATAACATTGTTCACACATACCACAGTAGGATCTATTGATCATAACATTGTTCACACATACCACAGTAGGATCTATTGATCACAACATTGTTCACACATACCATAGTAGGATCTATTGATCATAACATTGTTCACACATACCATAGTAGAATCTATTGATCATAACATTTTTCACACATACCATAGTAGGATCTATTGATCATAACAATGTTCACACATACCACAGTAGGATCTATTGATTATAACATTGTTCACACATACCATAGTAGGATCTATTGATCATAACAATGTGCACACATACCACAGTAGGATCTATTGATCATAACATTGTTCACACATACCATAGTAGGATCTATTGATTATAACATTGTTCACACATACCATAGTAGGATCTATTGATCATAACAATGTTCACACATACCACAGTAGGATCTATTGATCATAACAATGTTCACACATACCACAGTAGGATCTATTGATCATAACATACCACAGTAGGATCTATTGATCACAACATTGTTCACACATACCATAGTAGGATCTTTTGATCGTAACAATGTTCACACATACCATAGTAGGATCTATTGATCATAACATTTTTCACACATACCATAGTAGGATCTATTGATCATAACATTGTTCACACATACCATAGTAGGATCTATTGATCATAACAATGTTCACACATACCATAGTAGGATCTATTGATTATAACATTGTTCACACATACCATAGTAGGATCTATTGATCATAACAATGTTCACACATACCATAGTAGGATCTATTGATCATAACAATGTTCACACATACCATAGTAGGATCTATTGATCATAACAATGTTCACACATACCATAGTAGGATCTATTGATTATAATATTGTTCACACATACCATAGGATCTATTGATCATAACAATGTTCACATATACCATAGTAGGATCTATTGATTATAACATTGTTCACACATACCATAGTAGGATCTATTGATCATAACAATGTTCACACATACCATAGTAGGATCTATTAATTATAACATTGTTCACACATACCATAGTAGGATCTATTGATCATAACAATGTTCACACATACCATAGTAGCATCTATTGATGATAACATTGTTCACACATACCACAGTAGGATCTATTGATCATAACAGTGTTCACACATACCATAGTAGGATCTATTGATTATAACATTGTTCACACATACCATAGTAGGATCTATTGATCATAACATTGTTCACACATACCATAGTAGGATCTATTGATCATAACAATGTTCGCACATACCATAGTAGCATCTATTGATCATAACATTGTTCACACATACCATAGGATCTATTGATCATAACAATGTTCACACATACCATAGTAGGATCTATTGATTATAACATTGTTCACACATACCATAGTAGGATCTATTGATCAAAAAAATGTTCACACATACCATAGTAGGATCTATTGATTATAACAATGTTCACACATACCATAGTAGGATCTATTGATCATAACAATGTTCACACATACCATAGTAGGATCTATTGATCATAATGTTCACACATACCATAGTAGGATCTATGGATCATAACATTGTTCACACATACCATAGTAGGATCTATTGATTATAACATTGTTCACACATACCATAGTAGGATCTATTGATCATAACATTGTTCACACATACCATAGTAGGATCTATTGATTATAACATTGTTCACACATACCACAGTAGGATCTATTGATCATAACAATGTTCACACATACCATAGTAGGATCTATTGATCATAACATTGTTCACACATACCATAGTAGGATCTATTCATCATAACAATGTTCACACATACCACAGTAGGATCTATTGATTATAACATTGTTCACATATACCATAGTAGGATCTATTGATCATAACATTGTTCACACATACCATAGTAGTATCTATTGATCATAACATTGTTCACACATACCATAGTAGAATCTATTGATCATAACATTGTTCACACATACCATAGTAGGATCTATTAATCATAACAATGTTCACACATACCACAGTAGGATCTATTGATTATAACATTGTTCACACATACCATAGTAGGATCTATTGATCATAACAATGTGCACACATACCACAGTAGGATCTATTGATCATAACATTGTTCACACATACCATACTAGGATCTATTGATTATAACAATGTTCACACATACCATAGTAGGATCTATTGATCATTACAATGTTCACACATACCATAGTAGGATCTATTGATCATAACAATGTTCACACATACCATAGTAGGATCTATTGATCATAACATTGTTCACACATACCATAGTAGGATCTATTGATCATAACAATGTCCACACATACCATAGTAGGATCTATTGATTATAACATTGTTCACACATACCATAGTAGGATCTATTGATTATAACATTGTTCACACATACCATAGTAGGACCTATTGATTATAACATTGTTCACACATACCACAGTAGGATCTATTGATCATAACATTGTTCACACATACCATAGTAGGATCTATTGATCATAACATTGTTCACACATACCATAGTAGGATCTATTGATTATAACATTGTTCACACATACCATAGTAGGATCTATTGATTATAACATTGTTCACACATACCACAGTAGGATCTATTGATCATAACATTGTTCACACATACCACAGTAGGATCTATTGATCACAACATTGTTCACACATACCATAGTAGGATCTATTGATCATAACATTGTTCACACATACCATAGTAGAATCTATTGATCATAACATTTTTCACACATACCATAGTAGGATCTATTGATCATAACAATGTTCACACATACCACAGTAGGATCTATTGATTATAACATTGTTCACACATACCATAGGATCTATTGATCATAACAATGTTCACACATACCATAGTAGGATCTATTGATTATAACATTGTTCACACATACCATAGTAGGATCTATTGATCAAAAAAATGTTCACACATACCATAGTAGGATCTATTGATTATAACAATGTTCACACATACCATAGTAGGATCTATTGATCATAACAATGTTCACACATACCATAGTAGGATCTATTGATCATAATGTTCACACATACCATAGTAGGATCTATGGATCATAACATTGTTCACACATACCATAGTAGGATCTATTGATTATAACATTGTTCACACATACCATAGTAGGATCTATTGATCATAACATTGTTCACACATACCATAGTAGGATCTATTGATTATAACATTGTTCACACATACCACAGTAGGATCTATTGATCATAACAATGTTCACACATACCATAGTAGGATCTATTGATCATAACATTGTTCACACATACCATAGTAGGATCTATTCATCATAACAATGTTCACACATACCACAGTAGGATCTATTGATTATAACATTGTTCACATATACCATAGTAGGATCTATTGATCATAACATTGTTCACACATACCATAGTAGTATCTATTGATCATAACATTGTTCACACATACCATAGTAGAATCTATTGATCATAACATTGTTCACACATACCATAGTAGGATCTATTAATCATAACAATGTTCACACATACCACAGTAGGATCTATTGATTATAACATTGTTCACACATACCATAGTAGGATCTATTGATCATAACAATGTGCACACATACCACAGTAGGATCTATTGATCATAACATTGTTCACACATACCATACTAGGATCTATTGATTATAACAATGTTCACACATACCATAGTAGGATCTATTGATCATTACAATGTTCACACATACCATAGTAGGATCTATTGATCATAACAATGTTCACACATACCATAGTAGGATCTATTGATCATAACATTGTTCACACATACCATAGTAGGATCTATTGATCATAACAATGTCCACACATACCATAGTAGGATCTATTGATTATAACATTGTTCACACATACCATAGTAGGATCTATTGATTATAACATTGTTCACACATACCATAGTAGGACCTATTGATTATAACATTGTTCACACATACCACAGTAGGATCTATTGATCATAACATTGTTCACACATACCATAGTAGGATCTATTGATCATAACATTGTTCACACATACCATAGTAGGATCTATTGATTATAACATTGTTCACACATACCATAGTAGGATCTATTGATTATAACATTGTTCACACATACCACAGTAGGATCTATTGATCATAACATTGTTCACACATACCACAGTAGGATCTATTGATCACAACATTGTTCACACATACCATAGTAGGATCTATTGATCATAACATTGTTCACACATACCATAGTAGAATCTATTGATCATAACATTTTTCACACATACCATAGTAGGATCTATTGATCATAACAATGTTCACACATACCACAGTAGGATCTATTGATTATAACATTGTTCACACATACCATAGTAGGATCTATTGATCATAACAATGTGCACACATACCACAGTAGGATCTATTGATCATAACATTGTTCACACATACCATAGTAGGATCTATTGATTATAACATTGTTCACACATACCATAGTAGGATCTATTGATCATAACAATGTTCACACATACCACAGTAGGATCTATTGATCATAACAATGTTCACACATACCACAGTAGGATCTATTGATCATAACATACCACAGTAGGATCTATTGATCACAACATTGTTCACACATACCATAGTAGGATCTTTTGATCGTAACAATGTTCACACATACCATAGTAGGATCTATTGATCATAACATTTTTCACACATACCATAGTAGGATCTATTGATCATAACATTGTTCACACATACCATAGTAGGATCTATTGATCATAACAATGTTCACACATACCATAGTAGGATCTATTGATTATAACATTGTTCACACATACCATAGTAGGATCTATTGATTATAACATTGTTCACACATACCATAGTAGGATCTATTGATTATAACATTGTTCACACATACCATAGTAGGATCTATTAATCATAACAATGTTCACACATACCATAGTAGGATCTATTGATCATAACAATGTTCACACATACCATAGTAGGATCTATTGATTATAATATTGTTCACACATACCATAGGATCTATTGATCATAACAATGTTCACATATACCATAGTAGGATCTATTGATTATAACATTGTTCACACATACCATAGTAGGATCTATTGATCATAACAATGTTCACACATACCATAGTAGGATCTATTAATTATAACATTGTTCACACATACCATAGTAGGATCTATTGATCATAACAATGTTCACACATACCATAGTAGGATCTATTGATGATAACATTGTTCACACATACCACAGTAGGATCTATTGATCATAACAGTGTTCACACATACCATAGTAGGATCTATTGATTATAACATTGTTCACACATACCATAGTAGGATCTATTGATCATAACATTGTTCACACATACCATAGTAGGATCTATTGATCATAACAATGTTCGCACATACCATAGTAGGATCTATTGATCATAACATTGTTCACACATACCATAGTAGGATCTATTGATCATAACAATGTTCACACATACCATAGTAGGATCTATTGATTATAACATTGTTCACACATACCATAGTAGGATCTATTGATCAAAAAAATGTTCACACATACCATACTAGGATCTATTGATTATAACAATGTTCACACATACCATAGTAAGATCTATTGATCATTACAATGTTCACACATACCATAGTAGGATCTATTGATCATAAAAATGTTCACACATACCATAGTAGGATCTATTGATCATAATGTTCACACATACCATAGTAGGATCTATGGATCATAACATTGTTCACACATACCATAGTAGGATCTATTGATTATAACATTGTTCACACATACCATAGTAGGATCTATTGATCATAACATTGTTCACACATACCATAGTAGGATCTATTGATTATAACATTGTTCACACATACCATAGTAGGATCTATTTATTATAACATTGTTCACACATACCACAGTAGGATCTATTGATCATAACAATGTTCACACATACCATAGTAGGATCTATTGATCATAACATTGTGCACACATACCGTAGTAGGATCTATTGATCATAACAATGTTCACACATACCATAGTAGGATCTATTGATCATAACAATGTTCACACATACCATAATAGGATCTATTGATTATAACATTGTTCACACATACCATAGTAGGATCTATTGATCATAAAAATGTTCACACATACCATAGTAGGATCTATTGATCATAACATTGTTCACACATGCCGTAGTAGGATCTATTGATCATAACAATGTTCACACATACCATAGTAGGATCTATTGATCATAACAATGTTCACACATACCACAGTAGGATCTATTGATTATAACATTGTTCACATATACCATAGTAGGATCTATTGATCATAACATTGTTCACACATACCATAGTAGGATCTATTGATTATAACATTGTTCTACATACCATAGTAGGATCTATTGATCATAACATTGTTCACACATACCATAGTAGGATCTATTGATCATAACATTGTTCACACATACCATAGTAGAATCTATTGATCATAACATTGTTCACACATACCATAGTAGGATCTATTGATCATAACAATGTTCACACATACCACAGTAGGATCTATTGATTATAACATTGTTCACACATACCATAGTAGGATCTATTGATCATAACAATGTGCACACATACCACAGTAGGATCTATTGATCATAACATTGTTCACACATACCATAGTAGGATCTATTGATCATAACATTGTTCACACATACCATAGTAGGATCTATTGATCATAACAATGTCCACACATACCATAATAGGATCTATTGATTATAACATTGTTCACACATACCATAGTAGGATCTATTGATTATAACATTGTTCACACATACCATAGTAGGACCTATTGATTATAACATTGTTCACACATACCACAGTAGGATCTATTGATCATAACATTGTTCACACATACCATAGTAGGATCTATTGATCATAACATTGTTCACACATACCATAGTAGGATCTATTGATTATAACATTGTTCACACATACCATAGTAGGATCTATTGATTATAACATTGTTCACACATACCACAGTAGGATCTATTGATCATAACATTGTTCACACATACCACAGTAGGATCTATTGATCACAACATTGTTCACACATACCATAGTAGGATCTATTGATCATAACAATGTTCACACATACCATAGTAGGATCTATTGATCATAACATTTTTCACACATACCATAGTAGGATCTATTGATCATAACAATGTTCACACATACCATAGTAGGATCTATTGATCATAACAATGTTCACACATACCATAGTAGGATCTATTGATTATAACATTGTTCACACATACCATAGTAGGATCTATTGATCATAACAATGTTCACACATACCATAGTAGGATCTATGGATCATAACAATGTTCACACATACCATAGTAGGATATATTGATCAGAACAATGTTCACACATACCACAGTAAGATCTATTGATTATAACATTGTTCACACATATACCATAGTAGGATCTATTGATCATAAAAATGTTCACACATACCATAGTAGGATCTATTGATCATAACATTGTTCACACATACCATAGTAGGATCTATTGATCATAACAATGTACACACATACCATAGTAGGATCTATTGATCATAACAATGTTCACACATACCATAGTAGGATCTATTGATTATAACATTGTTCACACATACCATAGTAGGATCTATTGATCATAACAATGTTCACACATACCATAGTAGGATCTATTGATTATAACATTGTTCACACATACCATAGTAGGATCTATTGATCATAAAAATGTTCACACATACCATAGTAGGATCTATTGATTATAACATTGTTCACACATACCATAGTAGGATCTATTGATCATAACAATGTTCACACATACCATAGTAGGATCTATTGATTATAACAATGTTCACACATACCATAGTAGGATCTATTGATCATAACAATGTTCACACATATAAACAATGTATCAAACAAAGCCACACATTAAGCACATATTAAAGTAGTTTACTACCATTAAACAAATTCAGAAAGAGCAGCTGGATTACTTTAATGTTCAAAATTCTGAAATAAAAAAAAATGTTAAGGTCACCAAACTAAGTTTTCTCAAAATTGTGTTTGGTGGCCTATGTTAAAAAAATGATATACAGTGTTAGAAGGCTACATACTGTACACATGTAATACTGTCACAAATAAATGGAGAATTATGAATATTAGTACATGTACAAGTTTTCCATGGAATAATATGTTTCCATGGAATCCATTGGAAAATGGACACATTTTAAACTATTTTGCATACATGTAGGTTTTCTTGGAAACACAGTCTTGAATTATCACACAACAATTTTTGAATGATTTACCATGATCAATTTTTTTTTATGTTTTAATGTTAGTGAACTACTTTAAACATTCGTAATATCATTGGGCAAGAATTTCACTCATGAATATTCCTTCATACTTATTATGGGTATGGTTTATTTGTTAATGTCATGGTAAAAATATTATGGAGGCTCACCTAAGACATTGAATATGACTAAATGCCCATAAACTGGATAGGTGAATTATGGTGATGTACTCTCTTTGATGAAATGATTCATAATACAATGAAACAAATGTAAGGTTGCCTTGGTGATATACTATCCAATGCTTTCATTTCATCATTGATGTATCCTGTATTCAAAGAAGCCCATCTTCTATGAAACCCATAATGGAGTGGGACAAATGTCAGGTTACCTTGGTGACAGACATACTCTGTATTCAATGAAGCATATCACCAGTGCAAACCCATAATACAATTGGACAAATGTTGGGTTGTCTTGGTGATGCATTCTGTATTCAATGAAACACATCAATGCAAATCCATAATGCAATGGTGTTGCCCTGGTGACGTATCTTGTTTTCACTGAAGCACATCATCAGCGCAAACCGCAAAGCAATTGGAGAAATGTTGAGTTGCCTTGGTGATGCATTCTGTATACAATGAAGCACATCATCAATGTGGACCCATAATGCAATGGTGTTGCCTTAGTGACGTATCCTGTATTAAATGAAGCACATCACCACTACTGTATACAACCCATCAATTTATTTCACGTACATCCAGCTTTGAATGTTATTTAAACAACAATTCAGTTCTTAGGAGCAACAAGATAAATAATGCAAGGTAGTAAACAAACCCACAAAATCAGTAAGAGACATTTACCCAGAACTTAACATTTCTTAATATTTTAGAAAAATGAAAAAATTTGTTTCCACGAAAATAGGAGGTAATTATTTCAATAAATTTTTAAGACATTATAGCTTGCAATCAAGGATTGTGTCAACAAATTTCATTTTTTACACTGCACTTATACAATATTCACTCCTAAATAAGTGCCTTAGGTGTAATGAATCCTGTCACCATTGCATTAGTACGCTTCTTGATCACATGACTCAGAGATTTTAATTTGTTTGATGAAAATTGACAACAGCAAGCATCGGCGAGCCAAAAGACATTTTTGCATTTGTTATGGAGCCCAAATGAGTCCTGTTCTTAGCTTGTATGCACTTCAATGGGAGATGCACTCATTCATCTAATACGGTAATACCTGTATTTCTGGATCACTGCTTTTTTAATCTATACTACATGTACATACATGACATCAATTATATTCTCAACTATATTTACTTGTTCACACCTATTTCATTTCTCATGCAGTTTTACTACCCGTAAATTGATGAGAAAACAACATTTTCAATTTTTCACAACTGTATATGCATCTCTAGGAACTCGTGTATCGTCTTTTTCACATCAGTTTGTTCCTATCAATATCAAATGCTGTGTCTACTTCCCAGAGAATGACGCTAGTTTATAGCATGTTTGATCACTGCTACATGACCAATGTAGATCATCAAATCTTGAAGTTCTAAGAGGATTAAGTGTGTCATATATATAGCGAGAAACTGACTATTCTCGTAAATGTTCATTTTTTATGAAATCAGTCAGCAAATTAGCTACTTCAGGAAGTGGGCCATAAATAAACTGTAGCTTAGTCACCATGCATCCATGTACTAATAAATAGCTAAATACAAAATTTAAATAAAAACAAAAATTACACAATCATATTAGTTCTTTTAATTTCATGACAAACTATCTGCTGTAGAACCATCATGATTTGAATAATGATAATTTTTTTCTTGGAGGTATCGAACTTGATACAGTTAAATCTTATAACTATCTGGGACTAGTCATTAGTGCCAATGGTAGGTTTAAGAATGGCCTAAAAAACCTTAAACGTAAGGCTCAAAACGCTCTGTTTTCAAGGAAAGCAAAGCTTGGCTCAATTCAAAACATAAGTATAAAAGTTTCAATTTCCCTTTTTGACAAACTCATCAGACCTATCTCCTAGTTTATGGTTGTGATGAGTTCTCCACTAAATCACCTATTGAAGACATTCAATTAAAGGGGAACCGCTCAATCTCTTGGATTGCATCAAGTGCTCATGGGTAATTAACTCCGCCTCTGTCCACTGAGTAAATGAATGCTTATCTTTCCCCCTGTACCGCTAATCCCACAAAACAACAACTGATATAAACATCCTAAGAACGGATTACAATTTGCTTGTTTAAATAATAATAATACAGAGCAGTCTTCATGTGCCATGATTTGAAACATTGTGCGCTCGGTAATTTATACATCGTCGGAAAAATATGACGTGGAACTATTTCAAGTTGATGATGGCCAACAAGAAAAGGCAGCAGTCCGCCGGATACACACGACCAGATTGTTGCTGAACGGTCGCGAAGAAAATCCGCCGACTCAAGTTTATTTGTCTATTTCCGTTGCGTCGGTCTATTGAAGGTACTGATCTCGTATACAGTAAACCTGAGAACGAAACTTCCTATGCACATTGTGTATACATACTACTCCTCCAGACTGCTAATATAACAAAAGTGAACTCTAGATTGGAGGTAGCCTTTACATTTTATTCAAAGTTGCGTTGAGATTACGTTGATACAGTATAACAATGTCGGCGCCGGTGATCTCTTACCGGTGCACAACATAGGCATGATCATTTAAACAAGACTGGTAGGAGGTAATAAATTTGGCGCGAAAGTATTAAAAAAAACAGATTCTGGCTGTTGCCATGGTAGCTGTAGGCTTGGATTGTTTTTCCAATTAGTGACGGTACGACCTGCCTGTCATGTATGAACAAAATTAGCCAAGAGAGGAGTTAAAAGCTGTTGCTGCTAAAAAGTTACCCCAACGTTTGGGTCCATTTTCTCGGTAATTAATATAGACATAAAAAGCATGCTTTTTAAACGTGCTTTTTAATCATAGAAATGTAGGGTGTGATACATATGGCGTGAAGGTATTAAAAGAATCAGTTTTTGGCTGTTGCCATGGAAATGGTGGTCAGAATTTGTTTTACAATTTTACAACAAGCAGCCTGTCGGCTGAGATAGCTCCGCTGTTAGCAATGCACATGGCAATTAAAGAACAGAAGATTAGTTTTAGTCAAAATAAGTGACTGCCTAGAAGTACCATTACTGTTGTTCAAAATTTATTTCAGTCGGCAAGTATATTCATATGGTAAAATATCGTACTTCTAAATATAGTTTATTTTTGCTGTTTCAAAAAACACTACTCTTGAAAGGACTAATTTGTTTGCTCTCAGACCTCATTTGCATATGTGGTGTGGAAATACCGATTTTGATTTCAGGGACGATTCAAAATAAATTGCAGTACATATGTAATAATGTAACTTCATTTTCGCTTTTTTTTTTGCTAAAATACATTCCAGTGAAAATGCCATTTCCCTCATACTCTATTGAGACTTGACACAGCACAGTGAAAATTGGATTCACACGTAATGCTTGAAAATAAATTGAATGAAAATAAATTAAGTGAAATTCTATGTGACTTCTTGAGATGAGTGGTAATGAACAAATTATACGACACCCAACCCCACCATTCCATACACAGTGTAAACTACACCCCCAAAACATCCTGTCACCAGTGTGTTCTATTTGACTTTAGGAGAAATTGAAATAAACAAATTATATGACACCAAACTTAATTATAATTTCAGCCTCTAGTTCAGCACTAATTAAATAAACTACCTCCTCTTCATGCCAACTTGAAGTTATTCATTGCCTACATCAGTGACTTCAAAATCTATGTTTCAATCCCAGGAATTTCACTTGCTATTAATTGCATGGGAGTGCCAGTCTTTTATTTTCTATTGTAATGTCAATTTCTTGCCAACCACAGACAGTCTATTTGCTGTAACTAAATCCTGGTATAAGCACCAGTTAGGCAGTATTGAACTATGTATTTGAAGCCAGCTGAGAGGTATATCCAATCCAATAGATTTCTCATTGTTTGGTAACTATTTGCTGCAAATGCAACAAAAATCAATATAAAAATATTACCCACACCGCATTCTACAGGTTACTTGTTAGTGATTATTAATAAAGTACAAAAAGTAAATTCGTTGAATTGTTCTGAAATGCAAGTAAATTTCAATTTAGTTTCATCGTAAGCGAATGATTCCGGTCGCATGCAAATGCTCGACACCTGATAGGTCAAATCGCTAATCAGTCAATCAAAATACTCGGTGATGCCAACATGTTCAAATTACCAACACGGATGAGATTTGCCCATGTTCCAGCACGATCTTTTATCTGGTTTTGATGGAAAGACGGCACACTTAAATCAAACAAGCATCGTATCGGCTGAGATAGCTCCGCTGTTAGCAATGCACATTTCAATTAAAGAACTGAAGACATCATTACAAAATGAACAATATGTATAGTATCAAAGCAATCGGACTTACAGTTTTTAACAAGAAGTCGAAAATATCACTTTCTACAAAAAATGACAAAAATATTCACCAAAATTAGAGAATTGAAGATATCATCATGAAATGAACGAATCGGAGAAAGGTCTACATGTAGTATCTATATAATATATGTAATATCAAAGCAATTGAACTTTTGGTTTTTAACCAGAAGTCGAAAATATCACTTTTTACCAAAAATGACAAAAATATTCACCAAAATTAGAGAATTAAAGATATCATCACAAAAAGAACAAATCTGAGAGAGGTCCACATGTAGTACCTATATATGTAATATCAAAGCAATCGGACTTACAGTTTTTAACAAGAAGTCGAAAATATCACTTTTTACCAAAAATGACAAAAATATTCACCAAAATTAGAGAATTGAAGATATCATCACGAAATGAACAAATCTGAGAAAGGTCTACATGTAGTATCTATATATGTGATATCAAAGCAATTGAACTATTGGTTTTTAACAAGAAGTCGAAAATATCACTTTTTACCAAAAATGACAAAAATATTCACCAAAATTAGAGAATTGAAGATATCATCACGAAATGAACAAATCTGAGAGAGGTCCACATGTAGCATCTATATATGCAATATCAAGCAATTGGACTTGCAGTTTTTAACAAGAAGTCGAAAATATCACTTTTTACCAAAAATGACAAAAATGTTCACCAAAATTAGAGAATTGAAGATATCATCACGAAATGAACAAATCTGAGAGAGGTCCACATGTAGCATCTATATATGCAATATCAAGCAATTGGACTTGCAGTTTTTAACAAGAAGTCGAAAATATCACTTTTTACCAAAAATGACAAAAATATTCACCAAAATTAGAGAATTGAAGATATCATCACGAAATGAACAAATCTGAGAAAGGTCCACATGTAGCATCTATATATGCAATATCAAGCAATTGGATTTGTGGTTTTTAACAAGAAGTCAAAAATATCACTATTTACCAAAAATATTCACCAAAATTAGAGAATTGAAGATATCAACATGAAACGTACAAACCTACCCCAGGTACATACACACCAAGTATCAAAGCATTCAGGCTTGTAGTTTTCAAGAAGAAGTCAAAAAAGTAAAACATTGACACGGACGACGACGGAGAATCACTCATATGATAAGCTCCGCTCGACAAAGTCGACAGCGGAGCTAAAAAACAAATAATCAAATATTACAGTCGGGCCATGAATTCCAATAATGTGGTACTCAAGGAAGCTTTTGTGGTTAACCAAAACATTAAAAGTAAATGGTATCTAGAAGTAACATCGTTATTAAACAATATCCAACAATATTATTCAGTTAAAACTGTGATAAATTAACCTTGGCACAAATGAAACAAATTGATTTGGGCATCAAGGATTTATTTCTAACAAGATTGAAAGGTGAGGTCCATAATGATAACCACACCAAAGCAAATGAGAAAAACAAACTAAGAACATATCGGCTAATCAAATCAGATTTAAACCTTGAGCCATATTTAGTCAAGCTAAAAAACTTTCAACTGCGTAGTGTGCTTACCAAATTTTGTCTTAGTGACTTAGTAATTGTTACAGAATGAAAACGTTATTATACCAGTAGCACAGTTCATAAGTAAAAGCTTCAAAGTCAGGAAGCAGGGTCTTACTTGACATCTTAATGCCTGCTGTAAATTTAGTAATTTTATATTATTTAGTAATTTAGTAAATTTATAAATTTTATATTATTTAGTAATTTAGTGATTGTATTTGTTATTTAGTATATTGTTTTATTTTTATATATATTTTTCTCCTTGTACTTTGTGACCATTTTCTTTCCCAATAAGTCAATAAGTAAATAAGTAAATAACATTAAACAACTAGAAACAGATGATTTTACTGATATTTTACTTTTATATATAGTTGGAGACATTACTAGTGATAAGTTTAAATAACTCCACGGGAGACAGACAAATCATAATGGAAAACAGTTTGATATATTCTCTTGACATGTACATGTGGAAATCAAAATTGAATGTCTTTACCAGCATGGTGTGAAAAACTATTAAATATTCACAGAAATAGAATAGAAAAAGTTAAATAAAACCAGTAAACAATATTGAAAAAGAAGAAAAAAAACAGAGAGAGCATTTGTAGGCAACTTTATTGGCCATGAATAAATCAATGTAGAGAAAAGTACACACATCTTGCCTAGGGTTGCTTCACTTTCCATCTGTCAAAATCCAATTGACTTTTGCCACTAGAAACGAACGTTACAAGCAACAGTGGCTAAATATAGCAAACTTTTAAATGTCAGCCATTTTGGGTTACAACCTTTGGAGAGATGAAAATGGCGGGAACGCTGCTGCTGGCGGGATAGGCAACAGAATCTGCCAATTAGCCCCATGCTGCTCAGTGTTGTGTTAAAATTGCTAACTTTGGCATGGGGTGTTCCTTCCACTGTTTTGCACACAATGAACAACTTTGTTGATTCCTGTCGACTGTCTGAATTAGGTATACAGTTCATTTCAGGATGAGTGGTCAGCTGATCTTTGGGGAACACTTGTACCCTGAATGCTGGTCTCGGAGGTCACACAAATGTAGGAACAAAAAATACTGTCATTTTGATCAACAATGGTCGATAACATATGGCAAAACTTTTCATCAACTTAAATGTTTTTGGTAAATAGTCAATCACATCACAAAGACAAATCATGGCTACTTGATGGTCATTTTTCATCTGTCATTTTTATTTAGTTATTTTATGATAAGCACCAATAATCACATCACATTATGTTTGAGACATGATCCAATGTGTAAAACCTATTGTTTATTTACATAAGATTTAAACATGTAATACATGACACTATGAGTGCAGTTTTAAACATGTAATGCATGACACTATGAGTGCAGTTTTAAACATGTAATGCATGACACTATGAGTGCAGTTTTAAAAATGTAATGCATGACACTATGAGTGCAGTTTTAAACATGTAATACATGACACTATGAGTGCAGTTTTAAACATGTAATGCATGACACTATGAGTGCAGTTTTAAACATGTAATGCATGACACTATGAGTGCAGTTTTAATGCATGACACTATGAGTGCAGTTTTAAACATGTAATACATGACACTATGAGTGCAGTTTTAAACATGTAATGCATGACACTATGAGTGCAGTTTTAAACATGTAATACATGACACTATGAGTGCAGTTTCAAACATGTAATACATGACACTATGAGTGCAGTTTTAAACATGTAATACATGACACTATGAGTGCAGTTTTAAACATGTAATGCATGACACTATGAGTGCGGTTTTAAACATGTAATACATGACACTATGAGTGCAGTTTTAAACATGTAATGCATGACACTATGAGTGCGGTTTTAAAAATGTAATACATGACACTATGAGTGCAGTTTTAAACATGTAATGCATGACACTATGAGTGCAGTTTTAAACATGTAATGCATGACACTATGAGTGCAGTTTTAAACATGTAATGCATGACACTATGAGTGCAGTTTTAAACATGTAATACATGACACTATGAGTGCAGTTTTAAACATGTAATGCATGACACTATGAGTGCAGTTTTAAACATGTAATACATGACACTATGAGTGCAGTTTTAAACATGTAATACATGACACTATGAGTGCAGTTTTAAACATGTAATACATGACACTATGAGTGCAGTTTTAAACATGTAATACATGACACTATGAGTGCAGTTTCAAACATGTAATACATGACACTATGAGTGCAGTTTTAAACATGTAATACATGACACTATGAGTGCAGTTTTAAACATGTAATACATGACACTATGAGTGCAGTTTTAAACATGTAATGCATGACACTGAGTGCAGTTTTAAACATTTAATACATGACACTATGAGTGCAGTTTTAAACATGTAATACATGACACTATGAGTGCAGTTTTAAACATTTAATACATGACACTATGAGTGCAGTTTTAAACATGTAATGCATGACACTATGAGTGCAGTTTTAAACATGTAATACATGACACTATGAGTGCAGTTTTAAACATGTAATACATGACACTATGAGTGCAGTTTTAAACATTTAATACATGACACTATGAGTGCAGTTTTAAACATGTAATACATGACACTATGAGTGCAGTTTTAAACATGTAATGCATGACACTATGAGTGCAGTTTTAAACATGTAATACATGACACTATGAGTGCAGTTTTAAACATTTAATACATGACACTATGAGTGCAGTTTTAAACATGTAATACATGACACTATGAGTGCAGTTTTAAACATGTAATGCATGACACTATGAGTGCAGTTTTAAACATGTAATACATGACACTGAGTGCAGTTTTAAACATGTAATGCATGACACTATGAGTGCAGTTTTAAACATGTAATACATGACACTATGAGTGCAGTTTTAAACATGTAATGCATGACACTATGAGTGCAGTTTTAAACATGTAATACATGACACTATGAGTGCAGTTTTAAACATGTAATGCATGACACTATGAGTGCAGTTTTAAACATGTAATACATGACACTATGAGTGCAGTTTTAAACATTTAATACATGACACTATGAGTGCAGTTTTAAACATGTAATACATGACACTATGAGTGCAGTTTTAAACATGTAATGCATGACACTATGAGTGCAGTTTTAAACATGTAATGCATGACACTATGAGTGCAGTTTTAAACATGTAATGCATGACACTATGAGTGCAGTTTTAAACATGTAATGCATGACACTATGAGTGCAGTTTTAAACATGTAATACATGACACTATGAGTGCAGTTTTAAACATTTAATACATGACACTATGAGTGCAGTTTTAAACATGTAATGCATGACACTATGAGTGCAGTTTTAAACAGCAATACATGTAGAAACTTTATAAACTCAACAGACATGAATTTTCATCATTTGATGATTTAAAAAAATTCTTCTAAGTTTCTGAAAATTTCTCTTGCATAATCAAATTGGTTTTAGTGTTCTATTCAATTTCCATCAAAACATGACTATTATTTTCAAACTAATCACCGTCATCCAGCCAAGCAAGAAAAGCAATTTCAATATTGACGGTTCTTGTTTTTTCATCTTTGCCTGGCTGTAATCTTAGTGGCCTCTGCAACTTGTAAACAAATTATGCAGACCTCTACAAAATTCCCAGGCACTGTTTACTTCTCTTTACTTCTCTGTTACCTCGTTAGTTGGTAATTTTATTAATTATTAATAAGGCATGATTAATTTCATTAATTTCCTCTTTGCACATTTTTTTTTATAAAGTTTGCTTAGGAACAGTAATGAGACATTAATCTGGGTTTAATAAATTTTAAAAATATTGATGAGTAGATTTCATAGAAAAATAGAAAGTCATCATAGAAACAACGAAGTAGGAGATTTATGATTATTATTACATGTTATTGTTTTTTTTTATAGAAGGTTTTGTATTCTGGGGGTTCATTCGGTTGAAAACAGATTGACATATTTTTTACAATATTACATTCTCAATCTATCATTTGAACTTTTCAGTTTTAAAAAAGCTGCCTGTTTTATGAAATTTTCTTTAAAAGCAGCATGTCATTTTTAAAAATAAATTCTAATGATCTGAGGGCAGTCTATAATAACAGTCATTTATAACCTGAGAATCATCAGGTTTCCTATCAGATTAACACAAAATTTCTCTGGCGTGTAAATTATTTTTGTTAATAACTTAATTATAGTTAACAGTAGGTGGGGAATTAATTCAAGAGTGGTGGCCTATACATATCTTTTGTAACAATGGCATTTTTGCAGTTTGCAGGAAAAATTGACTCTAGATAACTGGATAAAGTGGAAAATTATTATAATGGGAATGCAGATTTAGCAGTGTGATGTCAACAGAGATAAATGTCTGGGATGAGACTCATTGTCTCCCTTGGCAACCCTACTGAAGAGTGACAAACCTCAAAGAATGCTTGGAATGTAGCACAGTATGAAAAAGGAGGAGGGCACCAGTAAATTAACTGTAGCAAAGCTTATTTAAAATAAGATTGATACACTCACTCTCAAATTCAGTCACACTGCTTGTAAAATTTATTTTTTCAGAATTTTGTATCTACAATTTTTTTCAAAGTTGCTTCAACATATATGTGAAAATTATAAAATACTTGAAAAAAAAATAAAGCACCTTTAATATTACATATAAAAAAAATTCCAATTTGCGATTTTAACCAAAAATATATTTTCCAATTTTTCAAGGAATGTTCTCATGAGAAGCAATATTTTTGTGATGACTGTCAAAAACAAGTCAAATTATTTAACTCTAATAGAAGCTAAAAAGAAAACAAAAGTTTAAAACAAAAAGCGATGATAAATAAAGATTTTAGTTCTCTAGAGAAAGTTGACTAATTTGCATTTATATGAATAGATTACTGATTGGTAATATACAAGGATTGGTATATTTTAAGCACAAAAGTTGTCTTCATATTTGTTCACATCATGTACATGGTGTATTGCCATGGCAACAATGATTATACATGTATCACATACTACATGTAATTGACAACATTTATTAATGATATTCAGCAAGTTTTCTCACAACAAACTGCTTAAAATATGCACATACAGACTATTTTATTTGGAAAATGACGATTGATTTATTTATTTTGCTCTATTAGAAGCACATTTCCAATGGAAATGTATATAAATCCAAAGTTGCATTTGTTATATATTGAATCATTAAAATATTAATTATTTTGACCATAGAAACACATCTATAATTACATGCATATGCTAATAATAGAGCAAATACAGTATATGATATTTGCATTTACATAAATTATATGTTTCTACACGTATGATAAAAATAATGAAATTATTCAGTATACAACAAATGTCATTTTAGGTCCATATTCTGTAGATTAATAATTAACCATTGCAGTTTTCATAGAAATTGTGTTTAAATTTAAAGCCCCCCCCCCAATAATGGTTCGTCCCTTATAATATATTCTTCAGAAATAATTTTTTTACTAGCAAGTCAGAAAGACTTCTTACAGGGAGGGTTCAGGATAAAATCCTAGATGACAGTCAGAATAAATGCCAGTGCTACATCAATATGACATGGTATAATATTGTATTATAGTTTTTACAGAGAATATGACAGTAATAAAACATATAACCTATAAGACATTAATATAGAATTGTCAACTATTTCAGTAATACAATTGGGACTTTATTGAATTAACAAATAAAATCTAGGTGGTAAATTATTTGGTTCATTATATATACAGTAGAACTAATACTGTATTTCTTTATTATGACATTGTTTCCATGCATATCCACTAATACTTTATTTAGAATTAAATTAAATTAAATTGGGTTGAGATCACATACAAATTGATTGAATTCTCAATTTATGACTTTTTCTGTCATTGCATAGTTGCTAGGAGACGATATTGAAACAAGGAGTATGATAAAGGTCATTGACATCAATCATGTACCAGCATGAGATAGATAACGCTACCACAGTCAAAATTATTGAAACTACAGTCGGGCCAGGTCACGAAATTCAAAACATAACGGCAATTGAGAAACCACATGCAGTAAAAACCACATTGTGCTGTCATTTTCTTTTTTCTAAATCTGAGTAGTATCAAATCCTAATAATACTGAAGTACAACCCTGGGGGTCACGGAGATCAGGTTTCCTTAAGTGTGTTGGACATCAAATGGTATAACACAGCTGAATGGAAATTCCTTTCTGTTACTCAACCATGACCATTCATACTTTTAATTAGCGTTAATCTGTGGTCATTAACCCCACAAATTGTTTAATAGAAGTACCATAGTTGTGTTTAACTGAACACTGATAAGGAAAAATTTATTGCAATCAGGGGAAACTAGGTTATTTAATTTATTGTGAACATGGTAAAAGAAAATATACATACTAGAGAATAAACATGTAGCAAGGCACAAGGCATGAAATAAAAACAAGACTAAATACCTATTGACGACCTCCTGTCAAGGTCTCAAGAACACTGGAAACACAAATAACAAAGACAGATAATGTTTTACTTTCTTTACAAAACTACAAATTTAAAAAGAAAATCAAAGACACTAACCAAACATGTTTTCTTTATAGTTTTTTTTGGAAAAAGCATTCTAAACAGTCAGTAATAAAACATTTTTACAGTCCATTTTGAATTGCCATATAATGGTTATGATCCATGGTCAGATTTCTAATGACAAGACCATTTAAAAGATAACACTTAATCAGCTGTTTTGGTTATGACAAACAACAATGGCATTCAATTGTGATTATCTTCTGTGACAAATATGGTAAACTTGGAGAGCAGTGACTGCCAATGATAACATCACAGACAGAAAACACTATGCAGGTCATGGGTCTTAAATATAAAAAAAATTTAATGATAAGCAATAACTGATAAGTGCTTGACGTCATGCAAGAGAGATTTACCGAACTTCAATAAAAGTAACAAATTTCAATGACGTATATTTAATATATCCAATGTCCGGTTTGATGGTTGAGTTCTATGACATTTTTCTTAAGTGTCAATTTCCCTAGTCGGTGATATATGATTGGACCACAGAGAAGGCAATTAACTTGATATTGACCTTTCCTGGTCATTATCGCTAACATTTAACTCAATACTTGAATGCTACAATTTTAAGATTAAAACAATATCCATGCAGACTGAACAATATAAATCACTGCAGGCAGTTTTGTGAAATAAATAAATGGATATTAAACAAGTTAGAAAGAAAACACTATAAAGTCTAGCATGGAAAGTGAGATCAATTTGTTGGGATGTACATCTGTATGATTACACAATTCAGTTTTCCAAGTATTTTTAAAAGCCAACTCCAAACCTAAGTGGTGCATCCCCAACCAGTGACAAAGTAATCTGTGCGAGTAGAATGCTACCCCCCCCCCCCTTATAAACACACCATAACTTCTCAATGAGTTAAAATAAAGATATGTTAATGAGACCTATCCTGCTTTACTGTAAACAAACATGTTGGAGATCAGAGACCATAAAACTGTTGAGAGTAAGTGACCTTGGTTTTTGTACTTGTGGGGGGGGAGCCAAGAAACAATGGCCTTCACTTTGCTCACTGTGTCTGTACTTGTACTTATGGGTTGAAGTCTCACAACAGGCAATTAAGCAATGTAACAATATAGGCACACTGATAATTAGATCAAATCAAATTACATTCTGTATATAATTGAATGAACTTGTTTATTTGATTAGATTTCAGGCATTTTGGTATAATATGAAAAAGAATAAATTATCAATGTCATCAAAGTTACAGCTGCCAATAGAACACTGATGTGATGTAAACAGAAATGACATGATGGTTTATGGTTTGAAATCTACCAAATGAATTAAACATGTACACAAAATGCCACCTCTATTTATGAGTTTGTTTTTGTCGTTGCCCAGCACAAAGCTTTTCAAGATGTTCAAATTTAAATAAAACACTCTTGATATTTGAACATGCAACCAATACTGACGAAGTGACTATACTTGTTTTTGTGATTTATAGTTCATGAGAAGATCACAAATTCAAGATCAAGCTTGCACTTTGGTCGCAATAAACAATCGACACAGTGGCTAGGCACTGGGGAATGTGACCGATAATTGCAAAACGTGGGTAGATAAACGAGAATTAGATCCTTGCCAATCGTGATACCAACAGTTGAATGTATTCCCTGGACGCGGACGCACGTACATGCAACCGATCGGCTGGCAAACTACTAAGTTGTCTCGGTCTTTCTGGTAACAAGAAGCGTTGTTGCTTTTCAGGGTGCCGTTTTTTATAGCATTTTTTTCGAACTGATACATTAAATGTCGTTTGCGGAATTATGCTGTCTGTGTGCATGCAGAGGTCAGCAACGGCGAAAACGTGATGCAGTGACGAGCATCGAATAACACCAGTTTATGAAACGGACGATTTCCATTGACACTACTCTCATCGGCTCTTTACAGGTCATTTGTGTTATTGACTGTGAGATAATACAACGTGGTTTCGGCATGAATAATGAAACGAACTGTCATTGAGACTTGAAAACGGGACAGGGAGTTTCAAGCTGTGCACCCAATTAGGAGGCAAAATTTAATCGCCACAATCTGTTCCGTCGGTGTAACGGTCTCTGACCGCCGGTTTTAACTTGGCCTTATTTATATATTAAATGTAGCATATGTGAAGGGTAGGACGCGAATAAGGTGATTTAAAGTAAACAACCTTGTTTTTAACTACAGTACACGCCCAACCCGATTCGATGAATAGACGACATAGTTTGCAAACTAGTCAAAAGTTATACAAGTACACTCACCTTTAGAATTGACGTATGAACCATTTCCCATCACCAAAAACGCTACAATCCAGTAAAATAAAATCCCCCTGTCCATTATGGGACGTCTTGTTATATTACACTCTAACATAGGCGACGAGTATTGGGGGAAATGCGTATAAACAGTCGCAAAGTTACCCCAGCATAGCAATGTATACAACAATTTACAGCTCGATACGGCGGGCGGAAGTGACCTCGGTTGGTAAAGCAAACACTGAGGGCGCACGCATTTTCAACTCCAAAAAAGTTTTATAAAGTTCACCAGTTTTAAGTTTCGCCAATCTGCTAGTATGTGTCCATTGTCGAGAAATCATTACTATGGAATTATATTGGAGCGAAAACCGAACGAAAATTTTTTCAGGTCGATATCAGCCCGAATTTGCCACGGACGTGACTGCCAGGTTGTTATCACATACGAATTACAATGAGTCATAGTAAAATCACGTAAACCCCACGCTAAATCAAGAAACATTTTGAAAAAAATGTGGAAAACCGGATGTTCAACCATGATACGGCACGCCCCTAACCTAACAACACATGTAAATAGGAACAACATTTCGAATATTCTAAGAAATATAAAAGCTCAAAAAGATATACTAGTAAGTAATTTGAATATGACTGATCAATTGCTACCATGCCGTGCCACTATCTACAAATAAAAGACTTCAGATGTACTGGCAATTGCTGGATTCCAATTTATTTATACTGTGACATGCATGATACATTAATGTAGAAAATATTATTGCAATCATGGGTCACGTGATTGGAATTTGAATGGTAGGTAGCGCTATCCACAGCTCCTCGTGAAAGCTTCATTCTTTCTGCATTGATTCTAAGTATTTTGTGCAGAAACGTGCCGTTATAGTTAGCCAAAAGATGGGAGATAGCATCGGGAGTTGGAGATGTCGGATCGGATGTTTTGTTCATCCAAAAAACTGGAGAGTTGAACTTGAGTTCTTCTGTCCACGAACGAGATAGTCGTATGCAAATGAGCTATCATATCGGTTGACAGTTTGTATCGCGGTGCTTGTCCTGACGGTTGGTGGAGCAAATGTGTTAATATTTGGTATTGATTCCAGTCATAAATGATAAGAAGAAACTTGGCAATTATGCTTCCTAGTAGACCAATCTAGTTGCATTCGAAATTTTAAATCAGAAAGCCGAAATTCTTTTATTTTTATTTTATTTTTTTTATTAGACACATAAAATCCTTAGGAAAGGATAAAAAGGGTCTTACAGAAAGAAATAAAAAAAAAAAATACAATCTAAAAAAGAAAACAAAAAAGAAAAACTTTTCTAAAAAAAATAAAACAAATCAAAAACAATAAAGACAATTTGCAGCCAATGGTGAATACAGAATATAGAATGAACACAAAATGTAGCCTAATACACTGATAGTTGTTGCTGTTTTGTTCCATAGCTGTTTTTTAGGAAGACAGCTAATACTGGTGCTAGAGTATGGTTTGTCATAATCAAAATGAATTTATTCTGGCTATTTTCTTTATCAAAATTTTGAACTTTATTTTGTGCAGTCAGGAATTTGGCCCTATGGTGACTGTAAGCTGGACATTTCATTACAAAATGTTGCTCATCCTCAATTATATTTTGGCTGCACATATCACATGTTCTTTTATCCAGCGGCACATTATTATGTCTGCCTTTCTCAATTTTAAGGTCATGGTTGCTTGTCCTGAATTTTGCAATTAACCTTCTAAGACCATGGTTCTGCATATTAATTAGGTAATTTTCATTTTTTAAGTCTTGTTTGAAAAGTCTGTATGTTCTTAATTTGTTTTTAGCCAAGGTTTGTTTTCTATTATCATTATGCATGTCTAAGATCCATTGGTTCTCAAATGATTTGTTTATTTTTTTATGAATAAAGTCTAAATTTTTCTTAATTATTTTTTCACTTGAGTTTACAATGGTAACAACATCTATATCTTGCATGAGGGTTTCTACACTTGTAAACCATTTACTTTTTACATTCTTATTTACTAAGTAGGCTTCTCTAGTAATGTGTTATCAGAGTTTGTTACCCGGTTGAAATATTTAAGTCGTTGTTTCTTGATAAAACAGTCAATGGGGTACCTTTCTAGCTCACCATAAACAGTCATTTTTGGTGTGAATTTCGAGAGACCAAGAATGAACCGACAAAATGAAAGATGGACATCCTCAATTGCAGACTTAGTTGTGCTTTCATCACCCCAAACATCACTACCACATACAATAATGGGTCTTATCAGTTTGTCAAATAAAGATAGTTGGAGGGGTATATTTAGTGAGTTGTCATAACTGAGTTTGCATTTCAAAGCAAAGAGAGCTTTCATCCCTTTATTTTTTAAATTATTGATACCCTCTTTATGTTTGCCATTAGCACTTATAGTTATACCCAGGTAATTAATTTGCTTAACAATGGCAATTTCTTTTTCAGCGAAGAAGAATACACTTATTTAACACTTATTTAAGAACAAATATCTACGTTTGTGGATTTCATAGTATTTGTTTTCATAATAATAATAATAATAATAATAATAATAACTTTATTACACTTGGGTTCAGTATGGTAAATAAAAGTCAAGTACAAAAAGTAAAATATTGTATTACAGTAATAAGCTAAAATAAAGATAATAAATAGCTTAAAGACTATAATAAATACAAATAAAATAGATAAAACTAGAATAAAGCTTAAATAAGTGTAATAAAGTGTATAGTAAACAAAAGACAAATCTAAAACAATGCAAAACAATAATGGACTCAAATATATATATAATAAAAGCTACTTGACTGACTATACAAGTAAGAACAGAAATAAAAATAAGACTAAAGTAAAGCTAAAATAAACTGAACCCCCTTCATTCATATGTGAAGTGATTATTTATTTATTTATTTATTTAATAATGTAATACATACTAAATATATATTTATTTTGTAGTGAAGTAAGTAAACATTTATTTCATAGTGTAATCGTTACGAGGTACGTATTAATTTCATAATGTTGTAATACTTACAATGTACATATTCGTTTCATAACAAGCTATATAATTACTGACTCTTCGAGATGACATAATAATAACTTCAGACGAGGTTTCTGATTTGCTTTTGTGTGTTTGCGACAAATGTGGTTTTGTGCGTCAATAGAAAAAGTGTTTTCTCGTCTTGTATATGCCTTTCCACGTTTTTTTCCAGTCCCTAGGTGGAGTCTGCCAATTTTAGTGTATTAAACCTATTACTGAAAAGTATTCCCACTGTTTACCCCCCAGTGCCGAAAATGTTTACAATATAAATGAAGCCCAGATCATAGAATTTAGTCTACCGTGTATTGTTGCATATAATTCATAGTAGGGAAGAATATTTATATTTGTATTATATCAGTCCATTTATTTAGCAACTCTATATAGAAAGTGGCATGTTAAATACAAAAGTTGTCGGTAAAAAGTTATATTTGAATTAATAGTGCTCCTCGCACTGATCAAAAGTAGAAATCTAAGTTGATTTTTATTTCCATAGATGTTAATTATCGGACATACTATTTAACACATGTTAAATGTGATTTCGTCACATTGGTATATTAGCTTAATTAACACTCCATACAATAATTATTACAAATAAAGTACTTTAATCTACCCCTAAAGGATAAATATATTGACAACAAAGTTAAAACCTTCCCGGTTTTTAAAACATATACGATAAATTATGTTGTAAGTTTTGTATTCAGTGGCGGGTCCAGGGGGGTGGTATGCCCCCCCCCACAAACGCATGACGAAAACAAAATTATTATCAGTATAAGTATGCTAAAATAATTTTTCAAGAGACATCTAAAACATCATAGGTCTATTATTATGCATATGTGGTGACGGCTTTAGATGACATAGGGCAATGGGATTCAACTGAAAACTGAAAATCAGCACTTAGTTTGCTCTGTAGCATTCAAAACCCAGCATTTCTTGTAGGACTTGTAATGTTAGAAAAGATCTCTGGACTAATGAGACCAGTGTCTGTGTCACTTCAAGCAGTTAGAAAAGACCTTTTGACTGTCCTAGCCGATTTTGAAAATATGCTGGTAGTACTCAAGAAGTTTCGTACTTCTGACGGGTTCCTTGAAATATACCAAGCTGCATGTGAACTTGCAGAAAAAGTCGGTTTGGATAGAGCAGTCATGGACACAAAACCACGACATGGCAAAAGATCAGTCTACAGGGCAAATGCTGGTCAAGAAAACCAGTTAGCTGCTGATTATTATAGGATAAATGTGGTTTATCCATTGTTAGATGTTGTGATAACTGATATTAATATTGAAGGTAGATTTGGAGCACAACAGAAAGCTTCTTTCGTGTTGTCGAAAATACTTCTCTGCAACATTGCTGCTACAACCTGGCAGGATGTAAAACCAGCGTTCCAGAAATATGCAGCATTTCTTGACAATGAAAGTGTTATGGAGGGACAGTTTGTTCTATGGAAACAACAGTATGTGCAATCTGAGGATCCGGGAAGTTCACAAACAAAATATTCTGCTATCAGTGCTTTGAATATGTGTGATAGCGTCACCTTCTCAAACATACACATTGTTGAAGATATTGTGCGTTTTGCATGTCTCAACAGCTGAGCCTGAAAGATTCTTCTCCAAACTGGAAAAAACACTACATGTCTGAGGGCCAGTATGGGGGAGGAAAGGCTAGAGTCACTTTTGATGCTCCAGGTTCACAGAAACAGGACGCCTACTGTAGATGAAGTGATTGACTCATTGCTACTTCTAGTGCAAGAATGTGGCTTAATGTGGCTTGGAATTCTTAGGACTTTATGTGATAGCATCACACATATTTTATTTTGTTACAAATACTTTCATGTTAAAGTAGAAGATGAGTATGACTATATTTAGTGCATTTTTGTTTTATTTTGAAAGTGTATTTATTCACTTTATTTGTATTTATTTATTTATTTATTTATTTTTTATTTATATATTTACTTGTACATTTATTATTTTAAAAACCTGTTCAAAGCCATTATATAACATCTATAATATAAGTAACTATAATATCACAGTTTATATCCGTGGTCATGTTAAAATAGCTGTGACATAAGCGGCCGCCTCCTCCAAGTAATTAAGCCAAGGCGGTTTCGATATTGATACCAAGAAACTCTCCGTTTTTACACAATCTGGGAAGTTTGAATTACTAAATGAAGTACAGGACGACAAAGCTGAAATATCCATGAACCAACACATACCAGAAATCTCAAAAGTGAATATTCGCGGTATATTTTAATTCTAATCGGACCGACAGTGGGAATTTGTTAGTACTCTAAATAACATATTGGCGATCCGCTCCGCTAGGATTGCCCTTAAAATTGCCCTTTTGTGTGTGTGTGTGATTTCCACAGTTTTCACATATTAATTCTTTTGTGATTTGTTTAGTTTGGCCATGGAACTATAAACATGGAACTATAAACCCCAGGAAGAACAACGAAACTAAGAGGATTAAAAAAACCTTTGTCTTAGTTTATCTTACAGTGCTTTCGCTTTTGTTTCCACGACATTAGTCATACTCCATGTTAGTTGCCGCCGATACGCCCGTTTCAACCGCTTTGCTGGAAACGGAAAACTTGAAAAAAAAATTTCATATCTGCGCAGTAAAATATTTCGTTCACTACGCATGCGCAAACAAGTCGGTCTGCAGGGTAACCTTCAATGTACCGGAAATCATGCAACGGGTCGGAGTTTTAGCGAGTTTTCATAATTTTTAATGTCGTTTTTAGATTACTTCTTGTTTTTTTCAACCCTCGAAAAAATAAGGTTGCGAAAGTTTGCGAAACATGGGGTTTGGTGAGCTGTTTGTTGTTGAGATATCCCGACTAATTCCGTGTTTCCCTTCGATCGCCAGAAGTGGCAATGTGTTTTTTTTTCCCGTTGAATGTCGATCATTTATCAGTGTTTTTGTCTTGGCGCCATTGTTTTTTTATGCTATAACCGGAACAACTCGGTCACGTGATCTCCCGGAGTCGTCCGATTGACTCCGAAAATGACCAATAGTCGGAGATAAACGTTCATTTGCGTAAATCGGCTTATTTTTTAATGCGACAAAATAAACAGTCAAAATAAACATTCGACATCGCGGCAACTATCATAGTTCAAAGGAAACGAAGTGGTTGTTCTTCCTGGGGTTTATAGTTCCATGGTTTGGCCGATTTCGCTCAAGCGTGGCAGGTATGTCACACCCTAACTGTAGTTATTAGGTTAAATCTGAAAAAACAATTTTGGATCACTGATTTTTGAATAGCTTCACGCCAAATGCATCTCCTCCTACAAATTTAGGATAAAACACCTCAGACATAGCTTGGCTTGGCCGATTTGGTTTATATTCACCATTGCCAAAAACTTATTTTTGAATACATTAGTCCCAATTTATTACCTCCTACCAGTCTTGTAATAGCAGTGTTGATGATCATGCTTTTTATTTTGGCTAAGTTGCGCACTGGCAAGAGATCACCGGCGCCGACATTGTTATACTGTATCAACGTAATCCCAACGTAACTTTGAATGAACTGTAAATGCTGCCTTCAATCTAGAAAATACTATCGAAAATGGTTGAAAAAAATAAATGTAACAGCAGAATACGCCCTAGTAATAAAATAAAGTGACTTCTAAAGACTGGATGTTTTTTGCGAACTTGTCATGAATTTGTTTTCGCGTATCTGTTAATCGACTCAATTAGCTGATTATTAGCTAATTGCTGTGTTATATCTGTCATCGTTTAGGCAGGCGAGGTCCTGGACGGAACTTGGCTCAGTGATTTGGAACTAATTACGAGATAACCGTCGCTATTCGGACTATTTCTGACAGTTGGTATCCGTAGTTATTAATGTAGTGAACGATTAATCAAAAGTTTTGAAGTATTCAGTACTTAGTGTGATTGGCTTTATGATTGAAGGTTACGCCCTCGAGTCCTTTTACTGTTTTGTAATTGGTTAAGGTTTTGAAAATGAATAAAGAGAGTTTTGAGTTGGTCTTGGCGAGTACTCCACAAGAGATGCAGTCGTGGTCTAGTCCTGGAGAGTCTTGGGCGAGTCTTGAGTCAGCCTTTCGATAGTCTTGGGGACTTTTCCCCAGGGCGCTGTGTCTTATAGAGTGCTCGAATGACCGACTAAGACGAGAGTTGAAACGTATTTCGCTGTGTGTGTCTTATTTGACTGTAAAGTATAAGCACAGGGAGCCCAGGAACTATAATCAACTGTAATACGCAGTCTCTATGAGCGGGGGGGGGGGGGGTATCGGCTGGTATCCAGTGTACGAAATAGACAAGGGATGAAGGCTCCAGCCAGCTCACATTTTTTAAACTCGAAAAAACGGACGAAAAGAATGAAAAATAAGTCTTGTGATTGGTTGTTGACAAATGCTGAACAGGCCACGCCTCTAACGGTGTCGTGCGTTTGGACTAACCGTTAGGAATTCCTAAATGGAGTCAATTTGTGTGGTTTTCTTGATTTATTCTGCAGATATCGGTAAAATGTAGGTAATGCTTTGGCGAAATTTGAAGGAGCAACTAATATTCTTCAACCTGGTATTTTTTTTAGATTTTATTTTTCATTCTTTTCGTCCGTTTTTTCGAGTTTAAAAAATGTGAGCTGGCTGGAGCCTTCATCCCTTGTCTATTTCTTACACTAGATACCAGCCGATACCCCCCCCCCCCCCCCGCTCATAGAGACTGCGTATTACAGTTGATTATAGTTCCTGGGCTCCCTGTGGTATAAGTGATTTTCCCGATCCCATACCTCGAGGGGACGAGATATAGAGACGAGACGAGATTCCCCCTTGACAAGTGAGGAAAACCCAGAGGAGAAGAATTACCCCCTGATAAACTTCGTATACAGGGCCCGTAGGCTTCACGTTCATGTCCTACCATGGAAACAGCCAAAAACATGTTGCTTGTTTTTTGACCGAAGCAATCGCCAACCAGCCTACTGGCTTGTTTTAGTATAAGCTAATAACAACATGTAAATAATTATGGAATGATTTGTAAGCATAAGATTGTTATGTGAACTTCGTTCATTAATGGAATACTGTGCGATGGTGATATTTTCAGGGCCTGATTCAGACTTCTATATTGACTATGTCCCGGGCTGTTTACTAGTACCAACCTACTTACTTGTCAGTCCAACTTATACACAGCCCAGAACACGTCAGAATATTAAACAAAGTCAGCAAATGTCAGTTGCCCGTGCCATGAGAGCCGGCCACATACATAACCAAAACAATCTGTCAGCCTTCGCCACCCACAGCATCGATATACGTGTTTATTTCATCAGAAAAAATAGGTCATTGACAGACAGAAACTATTTATATTTCTAAATCTGTATTAGGAAACAAAATAGATGAAAATACAATTCATCAATAACTATTTATCCAAAAAAAATAACCAAGCAACCAGTTGATATAATTATTAATCAACCTGTTATGAAACAATTAAACGAATCAAACAGCTAATCAAACAAAATAGGAAATATAAATAATGAATTGGTAGGGGAAAAAAACAATGAACAAAATCTTCCAAAGAACTAACAAATATGCCCTGGTTAGCAAATATAACACAAAGAAAATAAAGTAACTAAAATACTAATAATAGTCAAGAAATATGCCAGTTAACTACTTATGAGATGGGTCGTTAAATCTGATTTAAATTAATTTCTATTATGTGAACTTTTTAATAAAACTGTTAGGGAGTTCCAATGTGTAACCCCGCATTTAATTAGTCTTTGCGCTGGCATAGTACTGTCGATATTTACAGTATTGTCGATATTTACTGCTTGATTGCGGTTGGAGAGGTAGCTATGAAACCACTTGAGTGGGAGACCCCTGACCCCATAATATGCTAATTTTTTAAGGAGAATTCGATGGTCAATTGTATCGAAGGCTTTTTTTAGATTAATAAAAATACCAAATGTTACAAAGCCTTTATCCATTTTATCTACAATATCAGATTCTAAATCTGCAAGGGCAAGTTTTGTATTAAATTTTTCCAAAACCCATACTGAGGTGGCAGAAGAATATTGTATTTATCAAGAAAAGACATTAGTTGTTTGTTAATTTAACATTGCATAGAAATGAACACTAAATGCAGCTATCCCGGCCAGAAATCGAATCATCAATCTTCATGAGTGATGTAACTGGTATTTCCACCTATTTACTTAGTGGTCCGTAAGTGAATGTTGCCCAGAGTTCGAGAGTGTGTTTTAACGTACAGCAACGTGAGCATTATTGCTACAATTTTGGGCTTGAACATGTTCTATATTCACCCAAAACAACAACGAACCTGAAACAAAAGTAACCGTCCGATCTAAACGACCTGCGTCTAAGAGAATCGAGTCTTATATCCCTTGCGTTTCCCGATCGAGGTCGGACCAATCTACCATGATTGTTTGCTTATCATCAATTCAATCAAGCTGTTAGATAGGTTGTTTATTAGAGGCATGGAGGTAACTTTTTAGCTCCATTTTAGAGGTGACCGGGAACCATAATTTAGGACGTGAATCCCTCCGGCGACGAAAACGGGGATAATAACCAAGGGGTGAAGGACTTTTTACCTCATCGAAAGCAACCCAATAGATTCCGGGACACGCAGTGATCAGTGAGGCCTCAAATGACACTCACCATCATGAATTTAGGACGTGAATTCAGTTTTATTACAAACAAGCTGGGGAACAAACTTTCGTGATGTAATTCTCTCTGGTAAGGGAATAGTCAAGAATAAATAAAAATGGAGACAATATGGCAACATTTTATTTCCCGCTTTGCTAGTTTTTGGGCCCAGGAGATTTAAACTTATGGTAATATGTTGTATTTTTTACCCACCTACTTGAGGGACGCAATTTAATGCACGTGAATTTCACAGCAAAGGTTTTAAATGTTTTAGTTGCCTGTGGTGTGGCACTGGTGTGGAAAGCTGTCGAATAAAATGGCGACAACCTTCAAACGCATTGTTATGCTAATTTGATTCTCGGCATGTTATTGACACAGAAATGAAGATTTCTTGAATGTTCTTGGCGATAGGTACGTGAATTTGAACACAAATGTTGTCACACGCAACGTAATATTACCGTAATTGGTATAGTATAGGTGTGATGGTTCAAATACCAAAATGGCAACAGTAACAGAAAGACTTCCCTGGCGGCGATGATAAAATACGAACACGAAGCCAACAGATGAGGTTTCAACTGGTACTGGTATTATTATACTCTGCAAACATCAAGTACAATAACGCGGTAAAATTCCACTACTCCAATAACTAGATACTTAAACTCCAATACAATTCAACGAGATCTCCGATCCGAACTCAGTGCTGATTAACTCCCCTATATATACCCACACTGTCTATAAATAGACCATTACATCAGCATACATAATGAGTCTGGAATTTACTATAAATTTCTAGAATGTTCCATTACCTTCTATTGCCTCCTACAGTGTTATATTACCTATTCAACCAGTTTCTAAAAAAAATCAAGAATATTCCACCCAGACACAGTACGGTTCTAGAACATTCTCAGTGACACGGAAGTGGTAAATAAGTCGTATGCGACAAATGTTATTGGCAAATATGTGACGGTGACAGCCACTGAAACGTTATTGAAGGCAAATGCACATGTTAGGCAAAAAAGACTGTTTCCAGTCGAAGTAAAATGGAGCACATACCATTTTGACGCTTGAGGGGAATGTAAATCAGTTGATTTGAGGGTGTCACAATAAGCGAGGGAGCAAATCGTTTTTATGCTACGAAAAAATGCAGACCTTGAACGTACTTTTTGTACTTTAGTACTACGTCATTTTTGTTTGATTACCTAAGGTTTTTAGGTTCATGTTACAGAGCACATACCTAAGCGGCCGTCCCTCGGGAAATATTGAAGCAAAGAAATGTTCGATGTCGAAATCGCAAAACTCGCCCTTTTTACGCGAACTGGGAAGTTCGAATTACTAAACGAAGTACAGGACGACGAAGCTTAGATATCCAAGAACCAACACATACCAACAAATTATCTCAAAAGTGAATATTCGTGGTGTATTTTACCTCTAACTGGAACGGAAGTGAGAATTTGTTAGTACTCGAAATATCCAGACATATTTTAGTACATGTATAAGGTAGTAATAATAATCTGAGTAATGTCTTTACGAGGACAGCTGATTTGTGTGGAATGGGTCGGCGGACACCCGAAAACGTATCAAAGTATCCTAGTCAGCCATCTTGGTTTAACAACGAGTGTAAAGCTTTAAAGTAGGGGAAGTATAAGTTGTTGAGAAAATTTCCGAGTTAATAATAGCATTGATTCGCTTAATTTGTATAAAGCCGCGAAAATAAATTTTAAACTTGTGTGTAGAGCGAAAAAACGTGCCCTTTTCTGTGAAAAAGGGACTGAATTGGGATTGAAAGATTCAAAAAAGTTCTGGAGCATTTTGCGATGTTTATCGTCTATACCTGTTAGTATTAACTCTATCAAACCTGATGAGTGGATTAATTATTTTAGTAAATTATTTACTCCCTGTGATTCACCAGGTCAGGATGATTTCCCTCCTTCTGACGAGTTTTTAAATTTAATTAACAGTGTTGATATTTCTTCTGGTGTAGATTCGGTAGCAAACTGCGAGTTTTTAAATAATCCGATCTTGGGTGATGAAATTATAGTAGCGGTTCGCAAGTTAAAATATGGCAAATCACCCGGACCGGATGGAGTATTAGATGATTTTTTAAAATCGAATATAGATTATCTTTTGCCGTACTTAAAGGGGAGCAGAGGTGTGGCTTTTGACACTCTGTACATGAAATTTGAGATCTATGAATGAATTCTGTCGATAAAAACAACTTGTATGTGCTGCGAAATGCCCTAAATATCGGGTATAAAACGGGCTGTGAAGCAGACGACAAACGTCCGCTTTTCCTAGCGTCATTTCGCCTCTAGAGGGCCAGTCAAATGACGTCATCAGTGAACACTGATAATTGAACCCATTCATGCTAGTACGTCAATCCAATAGAAATGCTACTATGAAAGACCTTGTTAACTGACTACTTAAAAGTTGAAACAGGGCGAAATGTTGTGCTATGAATGCCATAACGATTCATGTTAAGTTTCTCGAAATCCCAAATAAAAATTCACATTGTTGGTTGCGAGAAATCGGCAGAAGAACTAACCTGAAAATGAAGACACGTACAGCGCTCTAGCTATAGTAAACAGTGAGTAAATAAAAAAACGACCGCATTTTTATCGTAATTTTTCTCTCACCGACTTATTGAAAACACCGACCGGTCGCCCAAACACTGGTCACTGGCAAAGAAGTGATCGAAATAGTGTAGTAAGCAAATAACACCGAATAAACGACAAGGTAAAGACTATGTCTAATTATAGTAAACACGTACTGCGTGCGTGACTCGAACCGGCGCTCGCGTACGGCACCTAATCGCCTAGCTTCACGCCACTACACGTCTTCCCCTCGGCCACCGGGCATCCCCAAAAAAGGATGCTTAATAACCGAGCTTATTACGTGCAGAGAACACGAAACCCGTCCACGCGATCCGCGCCACACAGCGTGGCCAGAATGCGGCAAAGGCCTTCAGATCTGGCTGTAGTAGGATGGTGAAAGTAATGGTACAGCATTGTAACAGTGAATAAGTACTGAGAAATAATTTTAAACTCATAGTTGCTGTCGACATAGGAAGTAACAGCAACTATGAGATCGAAATAGTGGTTTTGAGTGGTACAGTTTGGGGGTACAACGGGTACTAACTCTTATTAAATTCCGAACTACTCTTCAAATCTATACCACATTGTATCGTTCGCGGGGGAAACATCACCAGTGTCCAATATTAAATAACTGACTTTGCGTAATTATTATGAAATCGATATATTACAATGTTGAATTTTTTAGAGCCGGTACAACATTGTAAACAAATATGCGTAATTAGAAAAGCAGCGCACTAAGTAAACGACCTCAAAATATACAAGTTTGCGTACAGCACCATCAGAACTAATAACAATTTTACAAGATCGACGCGCGGAGCATGAAAGAAAAAGATTGCTAAGGTGCTAAGGTAACGCGCCTGTTCAGTGCGTGACTTGGGGGTCAAACTTCGGTCAACACACACTTGATGTCAGCATCGTAATAGTAGTTTATAAATAAATAAACGCTGCTCGGACTGATAAATATGATATATAGAAGATAATATTTGGTAATCGTAGTCCTAAATAACTATTAAAAATAGCTAGACGTTTCGAGCAATGGCTCTTTATCGATAGCATAGAAGAAAGTGTAATAACGTACAGGTAGAACATAGGAACGTAAGAACGCGCATGAACTATAAGTAGAATCACAAACAAATCCACAATAGAACAAATTACGCGCCTTAGGTAGTGAGCTCAACAAATGAGTTAAACTGTTTGTTAATACCACGGGGTTCTTTAGTTCCAAGGCGGAATATAGTTTCCTCCTCGACACGCCTGAGTTGATTTTCGTTGCCATTGACAACACATACATCAGAAATAGACATATCTGTAATATTATGTCCACTAGAATTAAAATGAAGTGAAACCGGATAATAACGATTTTTCTGTCTAGTTTGCCGTAGATGCTCAGCAAACCGATCACCCAAAAACATCTGTCTAAAAAACGTGGAAATTTTTACTGTGCATTTGTCAATTTTTCCAAGGCCTCGACACGATTGAACGCCAACGATTGTGGTATATTCTTCTGAGGGGTGGTGTTACAGGTAAAATGTTCAAAATGCTTTATGCTATGTACAAAGATGTCAAGTCGTGCGTGTGCACGTCTATTACTAGTTGTACTGATTATTTTAACTGCCCAACCGGTGTGCGTCAGGGTTGTATGCCTAACTCCTTCTTGTTCTTGTTTTTTATAAATGAATTGGCGCACAAGTTACATTCTGGGGCTCAGAGGGAATACAACTTACACCTGATTTGGTTGAAATTATGTGCTTGCTTTTTTGCAGATGATGTCGCTTTATTTTCTGACACTGTCATTGTCTTACAGGGACACTTTAACACACTGAGTTCCTATTGTAATAAGTGGAAACTAATTGTAAATTTATCTAAAACTAAAGTGATTGTATTTAAAGCTGGGCGTCAACTTTCAAAAAATGAGAAATGGACTTACGATGGGGAACAAATCAAAGTGGTGCCATATTATATATATTTAGGTGTTATTTTCTCAAACCGACTTTCTTGATCTGAAGCAACAAAAATATTATTACAACAGGCAAAGAAGGAATTTTTAATAATACCAGGGTTACACAAATTACAGGTATGCTATCTTTTGATGTATTTTTTAAAATGTTTGACACTATGGTGTTACCAATATTAACTAATGGTTCCGAGGTATGGGGCTTTGAAAATCATTTATGTTTGGAACGTGTACAATTTCTAGCCTGTCGTTATTTTTTGGTATCTCTGCAATGCTCCAAATGCTGCAGTCTAGGGCGAGTGTGAAAGATTTCCTATTTATTTTCATACAGCATTAAAATGCATTAGGTATTGGAAAAAAATATTTAAAAAAATGCCGGAAACCCGTTACCCAAAACAAAAATGCTACCTTATGTTGTATAATATTTAAAAATCCAATCTTAGATCCAGGTTAACCTGGTTTAGTCATGTTAAAAAAATATTATTCTTATGTAACTTAGATGATGTTTGGGAATCACAAACTGTAAATAACGTAAATGTGTTTTTGCGCATTTTTAAGAAAAAAATGAAACAAGTTCTATATACTGATTGGTTCAGCCAGGTATGTACTTTAGAGAAACTGACATTTTATAGGGAATTTAAATTTTCTTTGGAACCTGAACAGTATTTATTTTGTGTGAAAGTTCATTCTCATGTTCAAATGTTCGCTCGACTCCGCTGTTCATGCCACTATCTTCGTATTGAGACAGATAAAAAATAATGTAGATAGGAGTGAACGCATGTGCTTGCTTTGTAACAGTAACAACATTGAAAATGAATACCTTTTTTTACTTATGTGTTCCTTTTTTATTAATTTGAGAATAAAATATATTCCTGCTATTTTTTTATCCCTCAACAGTCAGTGAATATTACAAATTAATGGCTACAAAAAATACAGATCTTCTTCAAAGACTGGGAGCCTTTACTTTTCACGCAATGAAATTGCGAAAAGAGCTACAAGAATTGTCAATTGATTAAAATAATGTATGTAAATATTATGGGCCGATGGCGTTCTATTCTAAATAAAGACCATATATATATATATATATATATATATATATATATATATATATATATATATATATATATATATATATATATCAGTAATTTTAATGAAAAAAAAGTACATTTATCTTAGTAATAGTGACACCTGTTGTTTAGTGTGATGAACCCCCACGGTTGGGTACAGGAGCATAGAAGTTTTTAATTAAAATTGTTTTCCATAAGAAAAATGAAACCATCATACATGGCCTTATAAACAGCCTTTTACTTCATAGTGGGGTGGGTGGAGTAAAGCTGTGATTATTTTTATTACTTTCTGACCATCTAGTTTGCCATTTACCATGTCCATATAAACTAAAGCTCCAGCCAATATCAGATTTGACTACTTGTTTCAAGCTATGGCACTTGGAAATGAGTGTTGTGACATGTGGCAAATGTCCAACTGTCTTGGTTAATAAGATTGGCTATATTTCAACTAGAAACAGGTAAACCAGTATACCTGTATGTACGAAGCCAGTGATCGTTATTCAAGCCAAAGAAACTGCATCTATTTATATAAATACACATGGACAGAGAATATTTTCTTGGAGCACTAAATGTGACAATTGCCCTACTGTCTGTGATAAATATACCACACCAGCTACATAGTGCCCGACGAGGAGTTGGGTAGGTAGTGAAGAAAAACATTGACTGAAGCCTGGCAGAGGACTGAATTGTTGTCAACAGCAACAAACATACTGGGAAAGTCAAAGACAGTGAAAAAACAAACAAACAAAAAACACACAGGCATATAAATACTAACTTTCTAGGATCTTTATTGACTCCAAGTAATCCAGAGTAGAACGAGATGAATCAACGCTATACTCCGCCATCTTTATTTTAATATTAGATGCAACCATTATTCTGTAGGGGACAACGGGTCATAACTTGAGGGGAGTTAACACCCATGATTTTTAAAATGCCTTGATCAATAAGAGTCTAAGTTACAGGGAACATTATTTTCATTTTTCAGTGGACCAATAAATGCATTTGACAGGAAAATAGAAAAACTCTACCACAACAGCAATTAGAACAGCTTGCTGCATTATAAGTATCACTTCCCTGTCAAATTAGTGGTTCATGCTTATTTGAATCTGAACATAACAGGCCAATTCTATCACACCTTGCTAGGCTTGAACTTCCATCCAATCAGAGCATTCCAAATGAACATGATTCTCCACAAAACTAGAGGGCGCTCTGACCAAAAAATTGCCATGATCTAAATAAAAAGAACTGAATGTCCACAGTTATGTCTGTAGGTGTACCTTACCTGCATGCAAAATAAAGTCCAAGATTGGTCGGTTATGTACGTACTTATCCAAAATGAATTCATAACCATTTTAACACGTAGCCAGGGTAATGAAATTAAACGGTACCCACCGAAAAATACACAGGGTCAGAACCCTGACCAACATATTGAAATAAAGTCCAAGATTGGTCGGTTATGTACGTACTTATCCAGAGTGACTTCAGACCCATTTTAACACGTAGCCAGGGTAATGAAATTAAACGGTACCCACCGAAAAATACACAGGGTCAGAACCCTGACCAACATATTGAAATAAAGTCCAAGATTGGTCGGTTATGTACGTACTTATCCAGAGTGACTTCAGACCCATTTTAACACGTAGCCAGGGTAATGAAATTAAACGGTACCCACCGAAAAATACACAGGGTCAGAACCCTGACCAACATATTGAAATAAAGTCCAAGATTGGTCGGTTATGTACGTACTTATCCAAAATGAATTCATAACCATTTTAACACGTAGCCAGGGTAATGAAATTAAACGGTACCCACCGAAAAATACACAGGGTCAGAACCCTGACCAACACATTGAAATAAAGTCCAAGATTGGTCGGTTATGTACGTACTTATCCAAAATGAATTCATACCCATTTTAACACGTAGCCAGGGTGGTGAAATTAAACGGTACCCACCGAAAAATACACAGGGTCAGAACCCTGACCAACATATTGAAATAAAGTCCAAGATTGGTCGGTTATGTACGTACTTATCCAGAGTGAATTCATAACCATTTTAACACGTAGCCAGGGTAATGAAATTAAACGGTACCCACCGAAAAATACACAGGGTCAGAACCCTGACCAACATATTGAAATAAAGTCCAAGATTGGTCGGTTATGTACGTACTTATCCAAAATGAATTCATACCCATTTTAACACGTAGCCAGGGTGGTGAAATTAAACGGTACCCACCGAAAAATACACAGGGTCAGAACCCTGACCAACACATTGAAATAAAGTCCAAGATTGGTCGGTTATGTACGTACTTATCCAAAATGAATTCATACCCATTTTAACACGTAGCCAGGGTGGTGAAATTAAACGGTACCCACCGAAAAATACACAGGGTCAGAACCCTGACCAACACATTGAAATAAAGTCCAAGATTGGTCGGTTATGTACGTACTTATCCAAAATGAATTCATAACCATTTTAACACGTAGCCAGGGTAATGAAATTAAACGGTACCCACCGAAAAATACACAGGGTCAGAACCCTGACCAACATATTGAAATAAAGTCCAAGATTGGTCGGTTATGTACGTACTTATCCAAAATGAATTCATAACCATTTTAACACGTAGCCAGGGTAATGAAATTAAACGGTACCCACCGAAAAATACACAGGGTCAGAACCCTGACCAACACATTGAAATAAAGTCCAAGATTGGTCGGTTATGTACGTACTTATCCAAAATGAATTCATAACCATTTTAACACGTAGCCAGGGTAATGAAATTAAACGGTACCCACCGAAAAATACACAGGGTCAGAACCCTGACCAACACATTGAAATAAAGTCCAAGATTGGTCGGTTATGTACGTACTTATCCAGAGTGAATTCATAACCATTTTAACACGTAGCCAGGGTAATGAAATTAAACGGTACCCACCGAAAAATACACAGGGTCAGAACCCTGACCAACATATTGAAATAAAGTCCAAGATTGGTCGGTTATGTACGTACTTATCCAAAATGAATTCATAACCATTTTAACACGTAGCCAGGGTAATGAAATTAAACGGTACCCACCGAAAAATACACAGGGTCAGAACCCTGACCAACACATTGAAATAAAGTCCAAGATTGGTCGGTTATGTACGTACTTATCCAAAATGAATTCATAACCATTTTAACACGTAGCCAGGGTAATGAAATTAAACGGTACCCACCGAAAAATACACAGGGTCAGAACCCTGACCAACACATTGAAATAAAGTCCAAGATTGGTCGGTTATGTACGTACTTATCCAGAGTGAATTCATAACCATTTTAACACGTAGCCAGGGTAATGAAATTAAACGGTACCCACCGAAAAATACACAGGGTCAGAACCCTGACCAACATATTGAAATAAAGTCCAAGATTGGTCGGTTATGTACGTACTTATCCAAAATGAATTCATAACCATTTTAACACGTAGCCAGGGTAATGAACCAATGCATTGCCTGATATTAAATGTTAACTAACGTTTTAGTACATATGTATAAGCATTCAGTAATTTTAATGAAAAAAAAGTACATTTATCTTAGTAATAGTGACACCTGTTGTTTAGTGTGATGAACCCCCACGGTTGGGTACAGGAGCATAGAAGTTTTTAATTAAAATTGTTTTCCATAAGAAAAATGAAACCATCATACATGGCCTTATAAACAGCCTTTTACTTCATAGTGGGGTGGGTGGAGTAAAGCTGTGATTATTTTTATTACTTTCTGACCATCTAGTTTGCCATTTACCATGTCCATATAAACTAAAGCTCCAGCCAATATCAGATTTGACTACTTGTTTCAAGCTATGGCACTTGGAAATGAGTGTTGTGACATGTGGCAAATGTCCAACTGTCTTGGTTAATAAGATTGGCTATATTTCAACTAGAAACAGGTAAACCAGTATACCTGTATGTACGAAGCCAGTGATCGTTATTCAAGCCAAAGAAACTGCATCTATTTATATAAATACACATGGACAGAGAATATTTTCTTGGAGCACTAAATGTGACAATTGCCCTACTGTCTGTGATAAATATACCACACCAGCTACATAGTGCCCGACGAGGAGTTGGGTAGGTAGTGAAGAAAAACATTGACTGAAGCCTGGCAGAGGACTGAATTGTTGTCAACAGCAACAAACATACTGGGAAAGTCAAAGACAGTGAAAAAACAAACAAACAAAAAACACACAGGCATATAAATACTAACTTTCTAGGATCTTTATTGACTCCAAGTAATCCAGAGTAGAACGAGATGAATCAACGCTATACTCCGCCATCTTTATTTTAATATTAGATGCAACCATTATTCTGTAGGGGACAACGGGTCATAACTTGAGGGGAGTTAACACCCATGATTTTTAAAATGCCTTGATCAATAAGAGTCTAAGTTACAGGGAACATTATTTTCATTTTTCAGTGGACCAATAAATGCATTTGACAGGAAAATAGAAAAACTCTACCACAACAGCAATTAGAACAGCTTGCTGCATTATAAGTATCACTTCCCTGTCAAATTAGTGGTTCATGCTTATTTGAATCTGAACATAACAGGCCAATTCTATCACACCTTGCTAGGCTTGAACTTCCATCCAATCAGAGCATTCCAAATGAACATGATTCTCCACAAAACTAGAGGGCGCTCTGACCAAAAAATTGCCATGATCTAAATAAAAAGAACTGAATGTCCACAGTTATGTCTGTAGGTGTACCTTACCTGCATGCAAAATAAAGTCCAAGATTGGTCGGTTATGTACGTACTTATCCAAAATGAATTCATAACCATTTTAACACGTAGCCAGGGTAATGAAATTAAACGGTACCCACCGAAAAATACACAGGGTCAGAACCCTGACCAACATATTGAAATAAAGTCCAAGATTGGTCGGTTATGTACGTACTTATCCAGAGTGACTTCAGACCCATTTTAACACGTAGCCAGGGTAATGAAATTAAACGGTACCCACCGAAAAATACACAGGGTCAGAACCCTGACCAACATATTGAAATAAAGTCCAAGATTGGTCGGTTATGTACGTACTTATCCAGAGTGACTTCAGACCCATTTTAACACGTAGCCAGGGTAATGAAATTAAACGGTACCCACCGAAAAATACACAGGGTCAGAACCCTGACCAACATATTGAAATAAAGTCCAAGATTGGTCGGTTATGTACGTACTTATCCAGAGTGAATTCATAACCATTTTAACACGTAGCCAGGGTAATGAAATTAAACGGTACCCACCGAAAAATACACAGGGTCAGAACCCTGACCAACATATTGAAATAAAGTCCAAGATTGGTCGGTTATGTACGTACTTATCCAGAGTGAATTCATAACCATTTTAACACGTAGCCAGGGTAATGAAATTAAACGGTACCCACCGAAAAATACACAGGGTCAGAACCCTGACCAACATATTGAAATAAAGTCCAAGATTGGTCGGTTATGTACGTACTTATCCAGAGTGAATTCATAACCATTTTAACACGTAGCCAGGGTAATGAAATTAAACGGTACCCACCGAAAAATACACAGGGTCAGAACCCTGACCAACATATTGAAATAAAGTCCAAGATTGGTCGGTTATGTACGTACTTATCCAGAGTGAATTCATAACCATTTTAACACGTAGCCAGGGTAATGAAATTAAACGGTACCCACCGAAAAATACACAGGGTCTGAACCCTGACCAACATATTGAAATAAAGTCCAAGATTGGTCGGTTATGTACGTACTTATCCAAAATGAATTCATAACCATTTTAACACGTAGCCAGGGTAATGAAATTAAACGGTACCCACCGAAAAATACACAGGGTCTGAACCCTGACCAACATATTGAAATAAAGTCCAAGATTGGTCGGTTATGTACGTACTTATCCAAAATGAATTCATAACCATTTTAACACGTAGCCAGGGTAATGAAATTAAACGGTACCCACCGAAAAATACACAGGGTCAGAACCCTGACCAACACATTGAAATATAAAGTCCAAGATTGGTCGGTTATGTACGTACTTATCCAAAATGAATTCATAACCATTTTAACACGTAGCCAGGGTAATGAAATTAAACGGTACCCACCGAAAAATACACAGGGTCAGAACCCTGACCAACATATTGAAATAAAGTCCAAGATTGGTCGGTTATGTACGTACTTATCCAGAGTGACTTCAGACCCATTTTAACACGTAGCCAGGGTAATGAAATTAAACGGTACCCACCGAAAAATACACAGGGTCAGAACCCTGACCAACATATTGAAATAAAGTCCAAGATTGGTCGGTTATGTACGTACTTATCCAAAATGAATTCATAACCATTTTAACACGTAGCCAGGGTAATGAAATTAAACGGTACCCACCGAAAAATACACAGGGTCAGAACCCTGACCAACACATTGAAATAAAGTCCAAGATTGGTCGGTTATGTACGTACTTATCCAAAATGAATTCATACCCATTTTAACACGTAGCCAGGGTGGTGAAATTAAACGGTACCCACCGAAAAATACACAGGGTCAGAACCCTGACCAACATATTGAAATAAAGTCCAAGATTGGTCGGTTATGTACGTACTTATCCAGAGTGAATTCATAACCATTTTAACACGTAGCCAGGGTAATGAAATTAAACGGTACCCACCGAAAAATACACAGGGTCAGAACCCTGACCAACATATTGAAATAAAGTCCAAGATTGGTCGGTTATGTACGTACTTATCCAAAATGAATTCATACCCATTTTAACACGTAGCCAGGGTGGTGAAATTAAACGGTACCCACCGAAAAATACACAGGGTCAGAACCCTGACCAACACATTGAAATAAAGTCCAAGATTGGTCGGTTATGTACGTACTTATCCAAAATGAATTCATACCCATTTTAACACGTAGCCAGGGTGGTGAAATTAAACGGTACCCACCGAAAAATACACAGGGTCAGAACCCTGACCAACACATTGAAATAAAGTCCAAGATTGGTCGGTTATGTACGTACTTATCCAAAATGAATTCATAACCATTTTAACACGTAGCCAGGGTAATGAAATTAAACGGTACCCACCGAAAAATACACAGGGTCAGAACCCTGACCAACATATTGAAATAAAGTCCAAGATTGGTCGGTTATGTACGTACTTATCCAAAATGAATTCATAACCATTTTAACACGTAGCCAGGGTAATGAAATTAAACGGTACCCACCGAAAAATACACAGGGTCAGAACCCTGACCAACACATTGAAATAAAGTCCAAGATTGGTCGGTTATGTACGTACTTATCCAAAATGAATTCATAACCATTTTAACACGTAGCCAGGGTAATGAAATTAAACGGTACCCACCGAAAAGTACACAGGGTCAGAACCCTGACCAACACATTGAAATAAAGTCCAAGATTGGTCGGTTATGTACGTACTTATCCAGAGTGAATTCATAACCATTTTAACACGTAGCCAGGGTAATGAAATTAAACGGTACCCACCGAAAAATACACAGGGTCTGAACCCTGACCAACATATTGAAATAAAGTCCAAGATTGGTCGGTTATGTACGTACTTATCCAAAATGAATTCATAACCATTTTAACACGTAGCCAGGGTAATGAAATTAAACGGTACCCACCGAAAAATACACAGGGTCTGAACCCTGACCAACATATTGAAATAAAGTCCAAGATTGGTCGGTTATGTACGTACTTATCCAAAATGAATTCATAACCATTTTAACACGTAGCCAGGGTAATGAAATTAAACGGTACCCACCGAAAAATACACAGGGTCAGAACCCTGACCAACACATTGAAATATAAAGTCCAAGATTGGTCGGTTATGTACGTACTTATCCAAAATGAATTCATAACCATTTTAACACGTAGCCAGGGTAATGAAATTAAACGGTACCCACCGAAAAATACACAGGGTCAGAACCCTGACCAACATATTGAAATAAAGTCCAAGATTGGTCGGTTATGTACGTACTTATCCAGAGTGACTTCAGACCCATTTTAACACGTAGCCAGGGTAATGAAATTAAACGGTACCCACCGAAAAATACACAGGGTCAGAACCCTGACCAACATATTGAAATAAAGTCCAAGATTGGTCGGTTATGTACGTACTTATCCAAAATGAATTCATAACCATTTTAACACGTAGCCAGGGTAATGAAATTAAACGGTACCCACCGAAAAATACACAGGGTCAGAACCCTGACCAACACATTGAAATAAAGTCCAAGATTGGTCGGTTATGTACGTACTTATCCAAAATGAATTCATACCCATTTTAACACGTAGCCAGGGTGGTGAAATTAAACGGTACCCACCGAAAAATACACAGGGTCAGAACCCTGACCAACATATTGAAATAAAGTCCAAGATTGGTCGGTTATGTACGTACTTATCCAGAGTGAATTCATAACCATTTTAACACGTAGCCAGGGTAATGAAATTAAACGGTACCCACCGAAAAATACACAGGGTCAGAACCCTGACCAACATATTGAAATAAAGTCCAAGATTGGTCGGTTATGTACGTACTTATCCAAAATGAATTCATACCCATTTTAACACGTAGCCAGGGTGGTGAAATTAAACGGTACCCACCGAAAAATACACAGGGTCAGAACCCTGACCAACACATTGAAATAAAGTCCAAGATTGGTCGGTTATGTACGTACTTATCCAAAATGAATTCATACCCATTTTAACACGTAGCCAGGGTGGTGAAATTAAACGGTACCCACCGAAAAATACACAGGGTCAGAACCCTGACCAACACATTGAAATAAAGTCCAAGATTGGTCGGTTATGTACGTACTTATCCAAAATGAATTCATAACCATTTTAACACGTAGCCAGGGTAATGAAATTAAACGGTACCCACCGAAAAATACACAGGGTCAGAACCCTGACCAACATATTGAAATAAAGTCCAAGATTGGTCGGTTATGTACGTACTTATCCAAAATGAATTCATAACCATTTTAACACGTAGCCAGGGTAATGAAATTAAACGGTACCCACCGAAAAATACACAGGGTCAGAACCCTGACCAACACATTGAAATAAAGTCCAAGATTGGTCGGTTATGTACGTACTTATCCAAAATGAATTCATAACCATTTTAACACGTAGCCAGGGTAATGAAATTAAACGGTACCCACCGAAAAATACACAGGGTCAGAACCCTGACCAACACATTGAAATAAAGTCCAAGATTGGTCGGTTATGTACGTACTTATCCAGAGTGAATTCATAACCATTTTAACACGTAGCCAGGGTAATGAAATTAAACGGTACCCACCGAAAAATACACAGGGTCAGAACCCTGACCAACATATTGAAATAAAGTCCAAGATTGGTCGGTTATGTACGTACTTATCCAAAATGAATTCATAACCATTTTAACACGTAGCCAGGGTAATGAAATTAAACGGTACCCACCGAAAAATACACAGGGTCAGAACCCTGACCAACACATTGAAATAAAGTCCAAGATTGGTCGGTTATGTACGTACTTATCCAAAATGAATTCATAACCATTTTAACACGTAGCCAGGGTAATGAAATTAAACGGTACCCACCGAAAAATACACAGGGTCTGAACCCTGACCAACATATTGAAATAAAGTCCAAGATTGGTCGGTTATGTACGTACTTATCCAAAATGAATTCATAACCATTTTAACACGTAGCCAGGGTAATGAAATTAAACGGTACCCACCGAAAAATACACAGGGTCTGAACCCTGACCAACATATTGAAATAAAGTCCAAGATTGGTCGGTTATGTACGTACTTATCCAAAATGAATTCATAACCATTTTAACACGTAGCCAGGGTAATGAAATTAAACGGTACCCACCGAAAAATACACAGGGTCAGAACCCTGACCAACACATTGAAATATAAAGTCCAAGATTGGTCGGTTATGTACGTACTTATCCAAAATGAATTCATAACCATTTTAACACGTAGCCAGGGTAATGAAATTAAACGGTACCCACCGAAAAATACACAGGGTCAGAACCCTGACCAACATATTGAAATAAAGTCCAAGATTGGTCGGTTATGTACGTACTTATCCAGAGTGACTTCAGACCCATTTTAACACGTAGCCAGGGTAATGAAATTAAACGGTACCCACCGAAAAATACACAGGGTCAGAACCCTGACCAACATATTGAAATAAAGTCCAAGATTGGTCGGTTATGTACGTACTTATCCAAAATGAATTCATAACCATTTTAACACGTAGCCAGGGTAATGAAATTAAACGGTACCCACCGAAAAATACACAGGGTCAGAACCCTGACCAACACATTGAAATAAAGTCCAAGATTGGTCGGTTATGTACGTACTTATCCAAAATGAATTCATACCCATTTTAACACGTAGCCAGGGTGGTGAAATTAAACGGTACCCACCGAAAAATACACAGGGTCAGAACCCTGACCAACATATTGAAATAAAGTCCAAGATTGGTCGGTTATGTACGTACTTATCCAGAGTGAATTCATAACCATTTTAACACGTAGCCAGGGTAATGAAATTAAACGGTACCCACCGAAAAATACACAGGGTCAGAACCCTGACCAACATATTGAAATAAAGTCCAAGATTGGTCGGTTATGTACGTACTTATCCAAAATGAATTCATACCCATTTTAACACGTAGCCAGGGTGGTGAAATTAAACGGTACCCACCGAAAAATACACAGGGTCAGAACCCTGACCAACACATTGAAATAAAGTCCAAGATTGGTCGGTTATGTACGTACTTATCCAAAATGAATTCATACCCATTTTAACACGTAGCCAGGGTGGTGAAATTAAACGGTACCCACCGAAAAATACACAGGGTCAGAACCCTGACCAACACATTGAAATAAAGTCCAAGATTGGTCGGTTATGTACGTACTTATCCAAAATGAATTCATAACCATTTTAACACGTAGCCAGGGTAATGAAATTAAACGGTACCCACCGAAAAATACACAGGGTCAGAACCCTGACCAACATATTGAAATAAAGTCCAAGATTGGTCGGTTATGTACGTACTTATCCAAAATGAATTCATAACCATTTTAACACGTAGCCAGGGTAATGAAATTAAACGGTACCCACCGAAAAATACACAGGGTCAGAACCCTGACCAACACATTGAAATAAAGTCCAAGATTGGTCGGTTATGTACGTACTTATCCAAAATGAATTCATAACCATTTTAACACGTAGCCAGGGTAATGAAATTAAACGGTACCCACCGAAAAATACACAGGGTCAGAACCCTGACCAACACATTGAAATAAAGTCCAAGATTGGTCGGTTATGTACGTACTTATCCAGAGTGAATTCATAACCATTTTAACACGTAGCCAGGGTAATGAAATTAAACGGTACCCACCGAAAAATACACAGGGTCAGAACCCTGACCAACATATTGAAATAAAGTCCAAGATTGGTCGGTTATGTACGTACTTATCCAAAATGAATTCATAACCATTTTAACACGTAGCCAGGGTAATGAAATTAAACGGTACCCACCGAAAAATACACAGGGTCAGAACCCTGACCAACACATTGAAATAAAGTCCAAGATTGGTCGGTTATGTACGTACTTATCCAAAATGAATTCATAACCATTTTAACACGTAGCCAGGGTAATGAAATTAAACGGTACCCACCGAAAAATACACAGGGTCAGAACCCTGACCAACACATTGAAATAAAGTCCAAGATTGGTCGGTTATGTACGTACTTATCCAGAGTGAATTCATAACCATTTTAACACGTAGCCAGGGTAATGAAATTAAACGGTACCCACCGAAAAATACACAGGGTCAGAACCCTGACCAACATATTGAAATAAAGTCCAAGATTGGTCGGTTATGTACGTACTTATCCAAAATGAATTCATAACCATTTTAACACGTAGCCAGGGTAATGAACCAATGCATTGCCTGATATTAAATGTTAACTAACGTTTTAGTACATATGTATAAGCATTCAGTAATTTTAATGAAAAAAAAGTACATTTATCTTAGTAATAGTGACACCTGTTGTTTAGTGTGATGAACCCCCACGGTTGGGTACAGGAGCATAGAAGTTTTTAATTAAAATTGTTTTCCATAAGAAAAATGAAACCATCATACATGGCCTTATAAACAGCCTTTTACTTCATAGTGGGGTGGGTGGAGTAAAGCTGTGATTATTTTTATTACTTTCTGACCATCTAGTTTGCCATTTACCATGTCCATATAAACTAAAGCTCCAGCCAATATCAGATTTGACTACTTGTTTCAAGCTATGGCACTTGGAAATGAGTGTTGTGACATGTGGCAAATGTCCAACTGTCTTGGTTAATAAGATTGGCTATATTTCAACTAGAAACAGGTAAACCAGTATACCTGTATGTACGAAGCCAGTGATCGTTATTCAAGCCAAAGAAACTGCATCTATTTATATAAATACACATGGACAGAGAATATTTTCTTGGAGCACTAAATGTGACAATTGCCCTACTGTCTGTGATAAATATACCACACCAGCTACATAGTGCCCGACGAGGAGTTGGGTAGGTAGTGAAGAAAAACATTGACTGAAGCCTGGCAGAGGACTGAATTGTTGTCAACAGCAACAAACATACTGGGAAAGTCAAAGACAGTGAAAAAACAAACAAACAAAAAACACACAGGCATATAAATACTAACTTTCTAGGATCTTTATTGACTCCAAGTAATCCAGAGTAGAACGAGATGAATCAACGCTATACTCCGCCATCTTTATTTTAATATTAGATGCAACCATTATTCTGTAGGGGACAACGGGTCATAACTTGAGGGGAGTTAACACCCATGATTTTTAAAATGCCTTGATCAATAAGAGTCTAAGTTACAGGGAACATTATTTTCATTTTTCAGTGGACCAATAAATGCATTTGACAGGAAAATAGAAAAACTCTACCACAACAGCAATTAGAACAGCTTGCTGCATTATAAGTATCACTTCCCTGTCAAATTAGTGGTTCATGCTTATTTGAATCTGAACATAACAGGCCAATTCTATCACACCTTGCTAGGCTTGAACTTCCATCCAATCAGAGCATTCCAAATGAACATGATTCTCCACAAAACTAGAGGGCGCTCTGACCAAAAAAATTGCCATGATCTAAATAAAAAGAACTGAATGTCCACAGTTATGTCTGTAGGTGTACCTTACCTGCATGCAAAATAAAGTCCAAGATTGGTCGGTTATGTACGTACTTATCCAAAATGAATTCATAACCATTTTAACACGTAGCCAGGGTAATGAAATTAAACGGTACCCACCGAAAAATACACAGGGTCTGAACCCTGACCAACATATTGAAATAAAGTCCAAGATTGGTCGGTTATGTACGTACTTATCCAAAATGAATTCATAACCATTTTAACACGTAGCCAGGGTAATGAAATTAAACGGTACCCACCGAAAAATACACAGGGTCAGAACCCTGACCAACACATTGAAATATAAAGTCCAAGATTGGTCGGTTATGTACGTACTTATCCAAAATGAATTCATAACCATTTTAACACGTAGCCAGGGTAATGAAATTAAACGGTACCCACCGAAAAATACACAGGGTCAGAACCCTGACCAACATATTGAAATAAAGTCCAAGATTGGTCGGTTATGTACGTACTTATCCAAAATGAATTCATACCCATTTTAACACGTAGCCAGGGTGGTGAAATTAAACGGTACCCACCGAAAAATACACAGGGTCAGAACCCTGACCAACACATTGAAATAAAGTCCAAGATTGGTCGGTTATGTACGTACTTATCCAAAATGAATTCATACCCATTTTAACACGTAGCCAGGGTGGTGAAATTAAACGGTACCCACCGAAAAATACACAGGGTCAGAACCCTGACCAACACATTGAAATAAAGTCCAAGATTGGTCGGTTATGTACGTACTTATCCAAAATGAATTCATAACCATTTTAACACGTAGCCAGGGTAATGAAATTAAACGGTACCCACCGAAAAATACACAGGGTCAGAACCCTGACCAACATATTGAAATAAAGTCCAAGATTGGTCGGTTATGTACGTACTTATCCAAAATGAATTCATAACCATTTTAACACGTAGCCAGGGTAATGAAATTAAACGGTACCCACCGAAAAATACACAGGGTCAGAACCCTGACCAACACATTGAAATAAAGTCCAAGATTGGTCGGTTATGTACGTACTTATCCAAAATGAATTCATAACCATTTTAACACGTAGCCAGGGTAATGAAATTAAACGGTACCCACCGAAAAATACACAGGGTCAGAACCCTGACCAACACATTGAAATAAAGTCCAAGATTGGTCGGTTATGTACGTACTTATCCAGAGTGAATTCATAACCATTTTAACACGTAGCCAGGGTAATGAAATTAAACGGTACCCACCGAAAAATACACAGGGTCAGAACCCTGACCAACATATTGAAATAAAGTCCAAGATTGGTCGGTTATGTACGTACTTATCCAAAATGAATTCATAACCATTTTAACACGTAGCCAGGGTAATGAACCAATGCATTGCCTGATATTAAATGTTAACTAACGTTTTAGTACATATGTATAAGCATATTATGTCCACAGTTATGTCTGTAGGTGTACCTTACCTGCATGCAAAATAAAGTCCAAGATTGGTCGGTTATGTACGTACTTATCCAAAATGAATTCATAACCATTTTAACACGTAGCCAGGGTAATGAAATTAAACGGTACCCACCGAAAAATACACAGGGTCTGAACCCTGACCAACATATTGAAATAAAGTCCAAGATTGGTCGGTTATGTACGTACTTATCCAAAATGAATTCATAACCATTTTAACACGTAGCCAGGGTAATGAAATTAAACGGTACCCACCGAAAAATACACAGGGTCAGAACCCTGACCAACACATTGAAATATAAAGTCCAAGATTGGTCGGTTATGTACGTACTTATCCAAAATGAATTCATAACCATTTTAACACGTAGCCAGGGTAATGAAATTAAACGGTACCCACCGAAAAATACACAGGGTCAGAACCCTGACCAACACATTGAAATAAAGTCCAAGATTGGTCGGTTATGTACGTACTTATCCAAAATGAATTCATACCCATTTTACACGTAGCCAGGGTGGTGAAATTAAACGGTACCCACCGAAAAATACACAGGGTCAGAACCCTGACCAACATATTGAAATAAAGTCCAAGATTGGTCGGTTATGTACGTACTTATCCAGAGTGAATTCATAACCATTTTAACACGTAGCCAGGGTAATGAAATTAAACGGTACCCACCGAAAAATACACAGGGTCAGAACCCTGACCAACATATTGAAATAAAGTCCAAGATTGGTCGGTTATGTACGTACTTATCCAAAATGAATTCATACCCATTTTAACACGTAGCCAGGGTGGTGAAATTAAACGGTACCCACCGAAAAATACACAGGGTCAGAACCCTGACCAACACATTGAAATAAAGTCCAAGATTGGTCGGTTATGTACGTACTTATCCAAAATGAATTCATACCCATTTTAACACGTAGCCAGGGTGGTGAAATTAAACGGTACCCACCGAAAAATACACAGGGTCAGAACCCTGACCAACACATTGAAATAAAGTCCAAGATTGGTCGGTTATGTACGTACTTATCCAAAATGAATTCATAACCATTTTAACACGTAGCCAGGGTAATGAAATTAAACGGTACCCACCGAAAAATACACAGGGTCAGAACCCTGACCAACATATTGAAATAAAGTCCAAGATTGGTCGGTTATGTACGTACTTATCCAAAATGAATTCATAACCATTTTAACACGTAGCCAGGGTAATGAAATTAAACGGTACCCACCGAAAAATACACAGGGTCAGAACCCTGACCAACACATTGAAATAAAGTCCAAGATTGGTCGGTTATGTACGTACTTATCCAAAATGAATTCATAACCATTTTAACACGTAGCCAGGGTAATGAAATTAAACGGTACCCACCGAAAAATACACAGGGTCAGAACCCTGACCAACACATTGAAATAAAGTCCAAGATTGGTCGGTTATGTACGTACTTATCCAGAGTGAATTCATAACCATTTTAACACGTAGCCAGGGTAATGAAATTAAACGGTACCCACCGAAAAATACACAGGGTCAGAACCCTGACCAACATATTGAAATAAAGTCCAAGATTGGTCGGTTATGTACGTACTTATCCAAAATGAATTCATAACCATTTTAACACGTAGCCAGGGTAATGAAATTAAACGGTACCCACCGAAAAATACACAGGGTCAGAACCCTGACCAACACATTGAAATAAAGTCCAAGATTGGTCGGTTATGTACGTACTTATCCAAAATGAATTCATAACCATTTTAACACGTAGCCAGGGTAATGAAATTAAACGGTACCCACCGAAAAATACACAGGGTCAGAACCCTGACCAACACATTGAAATAAAGTCCAAGATTGGTCGGTTATGTACGTACTTATCCAGAGTGAATTCATAACCATTTTAACACGTAGCCAGGGTAATGAAATTAAACGGTACCCACCGAAAAATACACAGGGTCAGAACCCTGACCAACATATTGAAATAAAGTCCAAGATTGGTCGGTTATGTACGTACTTATCCAAAATGAATTCATACCCATTTTAACACGTAGCCAGGGTGGTGAAATTAAACGGTACCCACCGAAAAATACACAGGGTCAGAACCCTGACCAACATATTGAAATAAAGTCCAAGATTGGTCGGTTATGTACGTACTTATCCAGAGTGAATTCATAACCATTTTAACACGTAGCCAGGGTAATGAAATTAAACGGTACCCACCGAAAAATACACAGGGTCAGAACCCTGACCAACATATTGAAATAAAGTCCAAGATTGGTCGGTTATGTACGTACTTATCCAAAATGAATTCATACCCATTTTAACACGTAGCCAGGGTGGTGAAATTAAACGGTACCCACCGAAAAATACACAGGGTCAGAACCCTGACCAACACATTGAAATAAAGTCCAAGATTGGTCGGTTATGTACGTACTTATCCAAAATGAATTCATACCCATTTTAACACGTAGCCAGGGTGGTGAAATTAAACGGTACCCACCGAAAAATACACAGGGTCAGAACCCTGACCAACACATTGAAATAAAGTCCAAGATTGGTCGGTTATGTACGTACTTATCCAAAATGAATTCATAACCATTTTAACACGTAGCCAGGGTAATGAAATTAAACGGTACCCACCGAAAAATACACAGGGTCAGAACCCTGACCAACATATTGAAATAAAGTCCAAGATTGGTCGGTTATGTACGTACTTATCCAAAATGAATTCATAACCATTTTAACACGTAGCCAGGGTAATGAAATTAAACGGTACCCACCGAAAAATACACAGGGTCAGAACCCTGACCAACACATTGAAATAAAGTCCAAGATTGGTCGGTTATGTACGTACTTATCCAAAATGAATTCATAACCATTTTAACACGTAGCCAGGGTAATGAAATTAAACGGTACCCACCGAAAAATACACAGGGTCAGAACCCTGACCAACACATTGAAATAAAGTCCAAGATTGGTCGGTTATGTACGTACTTATCCAGAGTGAATTCATAACCATTTTAACACGTAGCCAGGGTAATGAAATTAAACGGTACCCACCGAAAAATACACAGGGTCAGAACCCTGACCAACATATTGAAATAAAGTCCAAGATTGGTCGGTTATGTACGTACTTATCCAAAATGAATTCATAACCATTTTAACACGTAGCCAGGGTAATGAAATTAAACGGTACCCACCGAAAAATACACAGGGTCAGAACCCTGACCAACATATTGAAATAAAGTCCAAGATTGGTCGGTTATGTACGTACTTATCCAAAATGAATTCATAACCATTTTAACACGTAGCCAGGGTAATGAACCAATGCATTGCCTGATATTAAATGTTAACTAACGTTTTAGTACATATGTATAAGCATTCAGTAATTTTAATGAAAAAAAAGTACATTTATCTTAGTAATAGTGACACCTGTTGTTTAGTGTGATGAACCCCCACGGTTGGGTACAGGAGCATAGAAGTTTTTAATTAAAATTGTTTTCCATAAGAAAAATGAAACCATCATACATGGCCTTATAAACAGCCTTTTACTTCATAGTGGGGTGGGTGGAGTAAAGCTGTGATTATTTTTATTACTTTCTGACCATCTAGTTTGCCATTTACCATGTCCATATAAACTAAAGCTCCAGCCAATATCAGATTTGACTACTTGTTTCAAGCTATGGCACTTGGAAATGAGTGTTGTGACATGTGGCAAATGTCCAACTGTCTTGGTTAATAAGATTGGCTATATTTCAACTAGAAACAGGTAAACCAGTATACCTGTATGTACGAAGCCAGTGATCGTTATTCAAGCCAAAGAAACTGCATCTATTTATATAAATACACATGGACAGAGAATATTTTCTTGGAGCACTAAATGTGACAATTGCCCTACTGTCTGTGATAAATATACCACACCAGCTACATAGTGCCCGACGAGGAGTTGGGTAGGTAGTGAAGAAAAACATTGACTGAAGCCTGGCAGAGGACTGAATTGTTGTCAACAGCAACAAACATACTGGGAAAGTCAAAGACAGTGAAAAAACAAACAAACAAAAAACACACAGGCATATAAATACTAACTTTCTAGGATCTTTATTGACTCCAAGTAATCCAGAGTAGAACGAGATGAATCAACGCTATACTCCGCCATCTTTATTTTAATATTAGATGCAACCATTATTCTGTAGGGGACAACGGGTCATAACTTGAGGGGAGTTAACACCCATGATTTTTAAAATGCCTTGATCAATAAGAGTCTAAGTTACAGGGAACATTATTTTCATTTTTCAGTGGACCAATAAATGCATTTGACAGGAAAATAGAAAAACTCTACCACAACAGCAATTAGAACAGCTTGCTGCATTATAAGTATCACTTCCCTGTCAAATTAGTGGTTCATGCTTATTTGAATCTGAACATAACAGGCCAATTCTATCCCACCTTGCTAGGCTTGAACTTCCATCCAATCAGAGCATTCCAAATGAACATGATTCTCCACAAAACTAGAGGGCGCTCTGACCAAAAAATTGCCATGATCTAAATAAAAAGAACTGAATGTCCACAGTTATGTCTGTAGGTGTACCTTACCTGCATGCAAAATAAAGTCCAAGATTGGTCGGTTATGTACGTACTTATCCAAAATGAATTCATAACCATTTTAACACGTAGCCAGGGTAATGAAATTAAACGGTACCCACCGAAAAATACACAGGGTCAGAACCCTGACCAACATATTGAAATAAAGTCCAAGATTGGTCGGTTATGTACGTACTTATCCAGAGTGACTTCAGACCCATTTTAACACGTAGCCAGGGTAATGAAATTAAACGGTACCCACCGAAAAATACACAGGGTCAGAACCCTGACCAACATATTGAAATAAAGTCCAAGATTGGTCGGTTATGTACGTACTTATCCAGAGTGACTTCAGACCCATTTTAACACGTAGCCAGGGTAATGAAATTAAACGGTACCCACCGAAAAATACACAGGGTCAGAACCCTGACCAACATATTGAAATAAAGTCCAAGATTGGTCGGTTATGTACGTACTTATCCAAAATGAATTCATAACCATTTTAACACGTAGCCAGGGTAATGAAATTAAACGGTACCCACCGAAAAATACACAGGGTCAGAACCCTGACCAACACATTGAAATAAAGTCCAAGATTGGTCGGTTATGTACGTACTTATCCAAAATGAATTCATACCCATTTTAACACGTAGCCAGGGTGGTGAAATTAAACGGTACCCACCGAAAAATACACAGGGTCAGAACCCTGACCAACATATTGAAATAAAGTCCAAGATTGGTCGGTTATGTACGTACTTATCCAGAGTGAATTCATAACCATTTTAACACGTAGCCAGGGTAATGAAATTAAACGGTACCCACCGAAAAATACACAGGGTCAGAACCCTGACCAACATATTGAAATAAAGTCCAAGATTGGTCGGTTATGTACGTACTTATCCAAAATGAATTCATACCCATTTTAACACGTAGCCAGGGTGGTGAAATTAAACGGTACCCACCGAAAAATACACAGGGTCAGAACCCTGACCAACACATTGAAATAAAGTCCAAGATTGGTCGGTTATGTACGTACTTATCCAAAATGAATTCATACCCATTTTAACACGTAGCCAGGGTGGTGAAATTAAACGGTACCCACCGAAAAATACACAGGGTCAGAACCCTGACCAACACATTGAAATAAAGTCCAAGATTGGTCGGTTATGTACGTACTTATCCAAAATGAATTCATAACCATTTTAACACGTAGCCAGGGTAATGAAATTAAACGGTACCCACCGAAAAATACACAGGGTCAGAACCCTGACCAACATATTGAAATAAAGTCCAAGATTGGTCGGTTATGTACGTACTTATCCAAAATGAATTCATAACCATTTTAACACGTAGCCAGGGTAATGAAATTAAACGGTACCCACCGAAAAATACACAGGGTCAGAACCCTGACCAACACATTGAAATAAAGTCCAAGATTGGTCGGTTATGTACGTACTTATCCAAAATGAATTCATAACCATTTTAACACGTAGCCAGGGTAATGAAATTAAACGGTACCCACCGAAAAATACACAGGGTCAGAACCCTGACCAACACATTGAAATAAAGTCCAAGATTGGTCGGTTATGTACGTACTTATCCAGAGTGAATTCATAACCATTTTAACACGTAGCCAGGGTAATGAAATTAAACGGTACCCACCGAAAAATACACAGGGTCTGAACCCTGACCAACATATTGAAATAAAGTCCAAGATTGGTCGGTTATGTACGTACTTATCCAAAATGAATTCATAACCATTTTAACACGTAGCCAGGGTAATGAAATTAAACGGTACCCACCGAAAAATACACAGGGTCTGAACCCTGACCAACATATTGAAATAAAGTCCAAGATTGGTCGGTTATGTACGTACTTATCCAAAATGAATTCATAACCATTTTAACACGTAGCCAGGGTAATGAAATTAAACGGTACCCACCGAAAAATACACAGGGTCAGAACCCTGACCAACACATTGAAATATAAAGTCCAAGATTGGTCGGTTATGTACGTACTTATCCAAAATGAATTCATAACCATTTTAACACGTAGCCAGGGTAATGAAATTAAACGGTACCCACCGAAAAATACACAGGGTCAGAACCCTGACCAACATATTGAAATAAAGTCCAAGATTGGTCGGTTATGTACGTACTTATCCAGAGTGACTTCAGACCCATTTTAACACGTAGCCAGGGTAATGAAATTAAACGGTACCCACCGAAAAATACACAGGGTCAGAACCCTGACCAACATATTGAAATAAAGTCCAAGATTGGTCGGTTATGTACGTACTTATCCAAAATGAATTCATAACCATTTTAACACGTAGCCAGGGTAATGAAATTAAACGGTACCCACCGAAAAATACACAGGGTCAGAACCCTGACCAACACATTGAAATAAAGTCCAAGATTGGTCGGTTATGTACGTACTTATCCAAAATGAATTCATACCCATTTTAACACGTAGCCAGGGTGGTGAAATTAAACGGTACCCACCGAAAAATACACAGGGTCAGAACCCTGACCAACATATTGAAATAAAGTCCAAGATTGGTCGGTTATGTACGTACTTATCCAGAGTGAATTCATAACCATTTTAACACGTAGCCAGGGTAATGAAATTAAACGGTACCCACCGAAAAATACACAGGGTCAGAACCCTGACCAACATATTGAAATAAAGTCCAAGATTGGTCGGTTATGTACGTACTTATCCAAAATGAATTCATACCCATTTTAACACGTAGCCAGGGTGGTGAAATTAAACGGTACCCACCGAAAAATACACAGGGTCAGAACCCTGACCAACACATTGAAATAAAGTCCAAGATTGGTCGGTTATGTACGTACTTATCCAAAATGAATTCATACCCATTTTAACACGTAGCCAGGGTGGTGAAATTAAACGGTACCCACCGAAAAATACACAGGGTCAGAACCCTGACCAACACATTGAAATAAAGTCCAAGATTGGTCGGTTATGTACGTACTTATCCAAAATGAATTCATAACCATTTTAACACGTAGCCAGGGTAATGAAATTAAACGGTACCCACCGAAAAATACACAGGGTCAGAACCCTGACCAACATATTGAAATAAAGTCCAAGATTGGTCGGTTATGTACGTACTTATCCAAAATGAATTCATAACCATTTTAACACGTAGCCAGGGTAATGAAATTAAACGGTACCCACCGAAAAATACACAGGGTCAGAACCCTGACCAACACATTGAAATAAAGTCCAAGATTGGTCGGTTATGTACGTACTTATCCAAAATGAATTCATAACCATTTTAACACGTAGCCAGGGTAATGAAATTAAACGGTACCCACCGAAAAATACACAGGGTCAGAACCCTGACCAACACATTGAAATAAAGTCCAAGATTGGTCGGTTATGTACGTACTTATCCAGAGTGAATTCATAACCATTTTAACACGTAGCCAGGGTAATGAAATTAAACGGTACCCACCGAAAAATACACAGGGTCAGAACCCTGACCAACATATTGAAATAAAGTCCAAGATTGGTCGGTTATGTACGTACTTATCCAAAATGAATTCATAACCATTTTAACACGTAGCCAGGGTAATGAAATTAAACGGTACCCACCGAAAAATACACAGGGTCAGAACCCTGACCAACACATTGAAATAAAGTCCAAGATTGGTCGGTTATGTACGTACTTATCCAAAATGAATTCATAACCATTTTAACACGTAGCCAGGGTAATGAAATTAAACGGTACCCACCGAAAAATACACAGGGTCAGAACCCTGACCAACACATTGAAATAAAGTCCAAGATTGGTCGGTTATGTACGTACTTATCCAGAGTGAATTCATAACCATTTTAACACGTAGCCAGGGTAATGAAATTAAACGGTACCCACCGAAAAATACACAGGGTCAGAACCCTGACCAACATATTGAAATAAAGTCCAAGATTGGTCGGTTATGTACGTACTTATCCAAAATGAATTCATAACCATTTTAACACGTAGCCAGGGTAATGAACCAATGCATTGCCTGATATTAAATGTTAACTAACGTTTTAGTACATATGTATAAGCATTCAGTAATTTTAATGAAAAAAAAGTACATTTATCTTAGTAATAGTGACACCTGTTGTTTAGTGTGATGAACCCCCACGGTTGGGTACAGGAGCATAGAAGTTTTTAATTAAAATTGTTTTCCATAAGAAAAATGAAACCATCATACATGGCCTTATAAACAGCCTTTTACTTCATAGTGGGGTGGGTGGAGTAAAGCTGTGATTATTTTTATTACTTTCTGACCATCTAGTTTGCCATTTACCATGTCCATATAAACTAAAGCTCCAGCCAATATCAGATTTGACTACTTGTTTCAAGCTATGGCACTTGGAAATGAGTGTTGTGACATGTGGCAAATGTCCAACTGTCTTGGTTAATAAGATTGGCTATATTTCAACTAGAAACAGGTAAACCAGTATACCTGTATGTACGAAGCCAGTGATCGTTATTCAAGCCAAAGAAACTGCATCTATTTATATAAATACACATGGACAGAGAATATTTTCTTGGAGCACTAAATGTGACAATTGCCCTACTGTCTGTGATAAATATACCACACCAGCTACATAGTGCCCGACGAGGAGTTGGGTAGGTAGTGAAGAAAAACATTGACTGAAGCCTGGCAGAGGACTGAATTGTTGTCAACAGCAACAAACATACTGGGAAAGTCAAAGACAGTGAAAAAACAAACAAACAAAAAACACACAGGCATATAAATACTAACTTTCTAGGATCTTTATTGACTCCAAGTAATCCAGAGTAGAACGAGATGAATCAACGCTATACTCCGCCATCTTTATTTTAATATTAGATGCAACCATTATTCTGTAGGGGACAACGGGTCATAACTTGAGGGGAGTTAACACCCATGATTTTTAAAATGCCTTGATCAATAAGAGTCTAAGTTACAGGGAACATTATTTTCATTTTTCAGTGGACCAATAAATGCATTTGACAGGAAAATAGAAAAACTCTACCACAACAGCAATTAGAACAGCTTGCTGCATTATAAGTATCACTTCCCTGTCAAATTAGTGGTTCATGCTTATTTGAATCTGAACATAACAGGCCAATTCTATCACACCTTGCTAGGCTTGAACTTCCATCCAATCAGAGCATTCCAAATGAACATGATTCTCCACAAAACTAGAGGGCGCTCTGACCAAAAAATTGCCATGATCTAAATAAAAAGAACTGAATGTCCACAGTTATGTCTGTAGGTGTACCTTACCTGCATGCAAAATAAAGTCCAAGATTGGTCGGTTATGTACGTACTTATCCAAAATGAATTCATAACCATTTTAACACGTAGCCAGGGTAATGAAATTAAACGGTACCCACCGAAAAATACACAGGGTCAGAACCCTGACCAACATATTGAAATAAAGTCCAAGATTGGTCGGTTATGTACGTACTTATCCAGAGTGACTTCAGACCCATTTTAACACGTAGCCAGGGTAATGAAATTAAACGGTACCCACCGAAAAATACACAGGGTCAGAACCCTGACCAACATATTGAAATAAAGTCCAAGATTGGTCGGTTATGTACGTACTTATCCAGAGTGACTTCAGACCCATTTTAACACGTAGCCAGGGTAATGAAATTAAACGGTACCCACCGAAAAATACACAGGGTCAGAACCCTGACCAACATATTGAAATAAAGTCCAAGATTGGTCGGTTATGTACGTACTTATCCAAAATGAATTCATAACCATTTTAACACGTAGCCAGGGTAATGAAATTAAACGGTACCCACCGAAAAATACACAGGGTCAGAACCCTGACCAACACATTGAAATAAAGTCCAAGATTGGTCGGTTATGTACGTACTTATCCAAAATGAATTCATACCCATTTTAACACGTAGCCAGGGTGGTGAAATTAAACGGTACCCACCGAAAAATACACAGGGTCAGAACCCTGACCAACATATTGAAATAAAGTCCAAGATTGGTCGGTTATGTACGTACTTATCCAGAGTGAATTCATAACCATTTTAACACGTAGCCAGGGTAATGAAATTAAACGGTACCCACCGAAAAATACACAGGGTCAGAACCCTGACCAACATATTGAAATAAAGTCCAAGATTGGTCGGTTATGTACGTACTTATCCAAAATGAATTCATACCCATTTTAACACGTAGCCAGGGTGGTGAAATTAAACGGTACCCACCGAAAAATACACAGGGTCAGAACCCTGACCAACACATTGAAATAAAGTCCAAGATTGGTCGGTTATGTACGTACTTATCCAAAATGAATTCATACCCATTTTAACACGTAGCCAGGGTGGTGAAATTAAACGGTACCCACCGAAAAATACACAGGGTCAGAACCCTGACCAACACATTGAAATAAAGTCCAAGATTGGTCGGTTATGTACGTACTTATCCAAAATGAATTCATAACCATTTTAACACGTAGCCAGGGTAATGAAATTAAACGGTACCCACCGAAAAATACACAGGGTCAGAACCCTGACCAACATATTGAAATAAAGTCCAAGATTGGTCGGTTATGTACGTACTTATCCAAAATGAATTCATACCCATTTTAACACGTAGCCAGGGTGGTGAAATTAAACGGTACCCACCGAAAAATACACAGGGTCAGAACCCTGACCAACACATTGAAATAAAGTCCAAGATTGGTCGGTTATGTACGTACTTATCCAAAATGAATTCATACCCATTTTAACACGTAGCCAGGGTAATGAAATTAAACGGTACCCACCGAAAAATACACAGGGTCAGAACCCTGACCAACACATTGAAATAAAGTCCAAGATTGGTCGGTTATGTACGTACTTATCCAGAGTGAATTCATAACCATTTTAACACGTAGCCAGGGTAATGAAATTAAACGGTACCCACCGAAAAATACACAGGGTCAGAACCCTGACCAACATATTGAAATAAAGTCCAAGATTGGTCGGTTATGTACGTACTTATCCAAAATGAATTCATAACCATTTTAACACGTAGCCAGGGTAATGAACCAATGCATTGCCTGATATTAAATGTTAACTAACGTTTTAGTACATATGTATAAGCATTATGTCCACAGTTATGTCTGTAGGTGTACCTTACCTGCATGCAAAATAAAGTCCAAGATTGGTCGGTTATGTACGTACTTATCCAAAATGAATTCATAACCATTTTAACACGTAGCCAGGGTAATGAAATTAAACGGTACCCACCGAAAAATACACAGGGTCAGAACCCTGACCAACATATTGAAATAAAGTCCAAGATTGGTCGGTTATGTACGTACTTATCCAGAGTGACTTCAGACCCATTTTAACACGTAGCCAGGGTAATGAAATTAAACGGTACCCACCGAAAAATACACAGGGTCAGAACCCTGACCAACATATTGAAATAAAGTCCAAGATTGGTCGGTTATGTACGTACTTATCCAGAGTGACTTCAGACCCATTTTAACACGTAGCCAGGGTAATGAAATTAAACGGTACCCACCGAAAAATACACAGGGTCAGAACCCTGACCAACATATTGAAATAAAGTCCAAGATTGGTCGGTTATGTACGTACTTATCCAAAATGAATTCATAACCATTTTAACACGTAGCCAGGGTAATGAAATTAAACGGTACCCACCGAAAAATACACAGGGTCAGAACCCTGACCAACACATTGAAATAAAGTCCAAGATTGGTCGGTTATGTACGTACTTATCCAAAATGAATTCATACCCATTTTAACACGTAGCCAGGGTGGTGAAATTAAACGGTACCCACCGAAAAATACACAGGGTCAGAACCCTGACCAACATATTGAAATAAAGTCCAAGATTGGTCGGTTATGTACGTACTTATCCAGAGTGAATTCATAACCATTTTAACACGTAGCCAGGGTAATGAAATTAAACGGTACCCACCGAAAAATACACAGGGTCAGAACCCTGACCAACATATTGAAATAAAGTCCAAGATTGGTCGGTTATGTACGTACTTATCCAAAATGAATTCATACCCATTTTAACACGTAGCCAGGGTGGTGAAATTAAACGGTACCCACCGAAAAATACACAGGGTCAGAACCCTGACCAACACATTGAAATAAAGTCCAAGATTGGTCGGTTATGTACGTACTTATCCAAAATGAATTCATACCCATTTTAACACGTAGCCAGGGTGGTGAAATTAAACGGTACCCACCGAAAAATACACAGGGTCAGAACCCTGACCAACACATTGAAATAAAGTCCAAGATTGGTCGGTTATGTACGTACTTATCCAAAATGAATTCATAACCATTTTAACACGTAGCCAGGGTAATGAAATTAAACGGTACCCACCGAAAAATACACAGGGTCAGAACCCTGACCAACATATTGAAATAAAGTCCAAGATTGGTCGGTTATGTACGTACTTATCCAAAATGAATTCATAACCATTTTAACACGTAGCCAGGGTAATGAAATTAAACGGTACCCACCGAAAAATACACAGGGTCAGAACCCTGACCAACACATTGAAATAAAGTCCAAGATTGGTCGGTTATGTACGTACTTATCCAAAATGAATTCATAACCATTTTAACACGTAGCCAGGGTAATGAAATTAAACGGTACCCACCGAAAAATACACAGGGTCAGAACCCTGACCAACACATTGAAATAAAGTCCAAGATTGGTCGGTTATGTACGTACTTATCCAGAGTGAATTCATAACCATTTTAACACGTAGCCAGGGTAATGAAATTAAACGGTACCCACCGAAAAATACACAGGGTCTGAACCCTGACCAACATATTGAAATAAAGTCCAAGATTGGTCGGTTATGTACGTACTTATCCAAAATGAATTCATAACCATTTTAACACGTAGCCAGGGTAATGAAATTAAACGGTACCCACCGAAAAATACACAGGGTCTGAACCCTGACCAACATATTGAAATAAAGTCCAAGATTGGTCGGTTATGTACGTACTTATCCAAAATGAATTCATAACCATTTTAACACGTAGCCAGGGTAATGAAATTAAACGGTACCCACCGAAAAATACACAGGGTCAGAACCCTGACCAACACATTGAAATATAAAGTCCAAGATTGGTCGGTTATGTACGTACTTATCCAAAATGAATTCATAACCATTTTAACACGTAGCCAGGGTAATGAAATTAAACGGTACCCACCGAAAAATACACAGGGTCAGAACCCTGACCAACATATTGAAATAAAGTCCAAGATTGGTCGGTTATGTACGTACTTATCCAGAGTGACTTCAGACCCATTTTAACACGTAGCCAGGGTAATGAAATTAAACGGTACCCACCGAAAAATACACAGGGTCAGAACCCTGACCAACATATTGAAATAAAGTCCAAGATTGGTCGGTTATGTACGTACTTATCCAAAATGAATTCATAACCATTTTAACACGTAGCCAGGGTAATGAAATTAAACGGTACCCACCGAAAAATACACAGGGTCAGAACCCTGACCAACACATTGAAATAAAGTCCAAGATTGGTCGGTTATGTACGTACTTATCCAAAATGAATTCATACCCATTTTAACACGTAGCCAGGGTGGTGAAATTAAACGGTACCCACCGAAAAATACACAGGGTCAGAACCCTGACCAACATATTGAAATAAAGTCCAAGATTGGTCGGTTATGTACGTACTTATCCAGAGTGAATTCATAACCATTTTAACACGTAGCCAGGGTAATGAAATTAAACGGTACCCACCGAAAAATACACAGGGTCAGAACCCTGACCAACATATTGAAATAAAGTCCAAGATTGGTCGGTTATGTACGTACTTATCCAAAATGAATTCATACCCATTTTAACACGTAGCCAGGGTGGTGAAATTAAACGGTACCCACCGAAAAATACACAGGGTCAGAACCCTGACCAACACATTGAAATAAAGTCCAAGATTGGTCGGTTATGTACGTACTTATCCAAAATGAATTCATACCCATTTTAACACGTAGCCAGGGTGGTGAAATTAAACGGTACCCACCGAAAAATACACAGGGTCAGAACCCTGACCAACACATTGAAATAAAGTCCAAGATTGGTCGGTTATGTACGTACTTATCCAAAATGAATTCATAACCATTTTAACACGTAGCCAGGGTAATGAAATTAAACGGTACCCACCGAAAAATACACAGGGTCAGAACCCTGACCAACATATTGAAATAAAGTCCAAGATTGGTCGGTTATGTACGTACTTATCCAAAATGAATTCATAACCATTTTAACACGTAGCCAGGGTAATGAAATTAAACGGTACCCACCGAAAAATACACAGGGTCAGAACCCTGACCAACACATTGAAATAAAGTCCAAGATTGGTCGGTTATGTACGTACTTATCCAAAATGAATTCATAACCATTTTAACACGTAGCCAGGGTAATGAAATTAAACGGTACCCACCGAAAAATACACAGGGTCAGAACCCTGACCAACACATTGAAATAAAGTCCAAGATTGGTCGGTTATGTACGTACTTATCCAGAGTGAATTCATAACCATTTTAACACGTAGCCAGGGTAATGAAATTAAACGGTACCCACCGAAAAATACACAGGGTCAGAACCCTGACCAACATATTGAAATAAAGTCCAAGATTGGTCGGTTATGTACGTACTTATCCAAAATGAATTCATAACCATTTTAACACGTAGCCAGGGTAATGAAATTAAACGGTACCCACCGAAAAATACACAGGGTCAGAACCCTGACCAACACATTGAAATAAAGTCCAAGATTGGTCGGTTATGTACGTACTTATCCAAAATGAATTCATAACCATTTTAACACGTAGCCAGGGTAATGAAATTAAACGGTACCCACCGAAAAATACACAGGGTCAGAACCCTGACCAACACATTGAAATAAAGTCCAAGATTGGTCGGTTATGTACGTACTTATCCAGAGTGAATTCATAACCATTTTAACACGTAGCCAGGGTAATGAAATTAAACGGTACCCACCGAAAAATACACAGGGTCAGAACCCTGACCAACATATTGAAATAAAGTCCAAGATTGGTCGGTTATGTACGTACTTATCCAAAATGAATTCATAACCATTTTAACACGTAGCCAGGGTAATGAACCAATGCATTGCCTGATATTAAATGTTAACTAACGTTTTAGTACATATGTATAAGCATAATGTCCACAGTTATGTCTGTAGGTGTACCTTACCTGCATGCAAAATAAAGTCCAAGATTGGTCGGTTATGTACGTACTTATCCAAAATGAATTCATAACCATTTTAACACGTAGCCAGGGTAATGAAATTAAACGGTACCCACCGAAAAATACACAGGGTCTGAACCCTGACCAACATATTGAAATAAAGTCCAAGATTGGTCGGTTATGTACGTACTTATCCAAAATGAATTCATAACCATTTTAACACGTAGCCAGGGTAATGAAATTAAACGGTACCCACCGAAAAATACACAGGGTCAGAACCCTGACCAACACATTGAAATATAAAGTCCAAGATTGGTCGGTTATGTACGTACTTATCCAAAATGAATTCATAACCATTTTAACACGTAGCCAGGGTAATGAAATTAAACGGTACCCACCGAAAAATACACAGGGTCAGAACCCTGACCAACACATTGAAATAAAGTCCAAGATTGGTCGGTTATGTACGTACTTATCCAAAATGAATTCATACCCATTTTAACACGTAGCCAGGGTGGTGAAATTAAACGGTACCCACCGAAAAATACACAGGGTCAGAACCCTGACCAACATATTGAAATAAAGTCCAAGATTGGTCGGTTATGTACGTACTTATCCAGAGTGAATTCATAACCATTTTAACACGTAGCCAGGGTAATGAAATTAAACGGTACCCACCGAAAAATACACAGGGTCAGAACCCTGACCAACATATTGAAATAAAGTCCAAGATTGGTCGGTTATGTA